>NC_047098.1:9948022-12448022 GCF_902459505.1 Geotrypetes seraphini | reverse complement strand
ATCCGCTCAAACTCAAGGGGGGGGGGGAGACTTCATGGCGACATCAGGAAGTACTTCTTCACCGAAAGGGTGGTTGATCGATGGAATGGTCTTCCACATCAGATAGTGGAAGCCAGCAATGTGCTCGACTTCAAGAGACGATGGGATCACTCTGGGGAAATGCTTAGGGGGAGGGTTCTTTTAGGGGGAGGGTTCTTTGAGTGGGCAGACTTGTTGGGCCGAAGGCCCTTTCCTGCCGTCATACTCTATGTATTCTATCTCAACAAGTTGCATAGGGAAGACAGGGAAAAAGAGGGAGGGGTCCCTTTTGGGGGTAAAATCAAATGGGACAGTAACGGAATATGTTTGGTACGTATCTTTGTTTTGCTATAGTTAAAATTGTTCACTTTCTTATTAATGAGGAGTTTTCCATATCGTTGTATATGATGACACTTTAATAAACATTAAGGGGTCCTTTTACTAAGGCACGCTAGCTTTTTTAGCATGCGCGCATTAGCGTTTAGCGCCTGCTATATCAGCTAGCGCGCCTTAGTAAAAGGACCTCTAAGTTTTACAAAAATTCTTAATTCCCGCTTTCATCTTTTCTGGAACTTTTCACCAGATTTCACAGGTTTTTTTTTGCTAAATTTGGCAATTTTACCCCCTCCTTTACAAAGCCACGCTAGCGTTTTTAGCGCCAGCCTCCGCGGTAACAGCTCGGATGCTCATAGGAATTCTACGAGTTGTCGGAGCTGTTACCACAGCGGCCGGCACTAAAAATGCTAGTGCGGTTTTGTAAAGGAGGGGGTTAATTCCTTAAAATAAAGAAAGGAATATAAACGCCAAGTTCTTATGAAATCTTACAAGTAACACAAGATTAATTTTTCATGACGTCCTCCATTAGGGCTTACAACTGCTATAATTGTAATAGAAAATAAAATAAAATACAAAAGCAACCAGGGCAATAAAGTGTATATATTTTTAGCTGGCTTTTCTTTAGCCATAAGGCAAAAAAAAAAAAAAAAACACCCCCAAAACCCTACAATACTTTAAAAATGTCGATCTGGACATTAGTTTAGTCCTATTGGCTCTGTGGTTACAGATAAAAAGAGTTGCAAATATCTACATTTTAAGGATTTTGCATAGATTTCAGCAAATCTACAAACCTATGAAAATGTGCAGTGGGTGTGACCAAAAACAGCAATTTTTTAAATCGAGAATTTTGGACTGCTTAAATTTTTTTAATTTTTTTTTTTTAAACAGAATTTTGTGGAAAATCCTAGAAACTTCTGTGCAAAAGAAGAACAGACTTACAAAAGGTTGCATGAAACCAAATGGTCACAATATGCGATAAACATGTAATAAAACCTTGTACACCACCTTCATAAATCTCTTCATAAAGACCAGTAATAAAACCCAATAAATAAATAAAATTAAACAGACAGCTTACTGAACATTTGCTTTTAAAGATGTCTGAATGTGGCGTTTTCAATCCCCCCTCCCTTTCCCCCACTTCTCTTGTTAAATTCAGTACATATAACCTTGATAGGCATTTGCTCTTTCTAGGGAATACAATATATTAATTAGTCAATAATGAAACTCGAAAAAAAAGTAAGATGGAATATATAAGTAATTCTTACATCTGTGTGTCTTCTCCGGGTTTTCTTCTTGTTTAGTTTCAAGGCGGTGCTCTTTTTATCTCTACAGAATAAAGGAAACACAAAATGATTTTACATATCCCAAAGCATTGCGTGAATGAAAAAAAACTGCCTCTGCTCACTAGAGGAACAGTGACGCGTGCTTCAGGAGGTCTGTATAAATATCGGGCCTGAAAACAATAGCAGGAACACATTCCCCTTCTCACTACCGCCCAGCAACCGAAGCCAGGATTTGCATCCGAGTCCGAGCAGGGAGCAGAGTTATTTCAAGAGAAGACAGACCAGAAATCTTAGTTTTAGACCGAGAAAAACAGCAAATATAAATAAATACACAAGGCATACAACATCCCCCCCCCCCTTTCCTTTTTCAAAGCCGTGCAGCAAAATCCCCAAAGCCCTTTAAATTCTTACAGGATTTGGGGCAGTTACTTTAACAACGCATGCTATTTTATGCCATGAGACTTAGGGCTCCTTTTACTAAGGTGCGATAGGGTTTTAGCGTGCGCTGAATTGCCACACACGCTAGACCTTAATGCCAGCATTGAGCTGGCATTAGTTCTAGCCGCGTAGCGTGGGTTTAGCGTGCGCTAAAATCCTGCGTGCACTAGAAACGCTATCGCAGCTTAGTAAAAGGAGCCCTTAGTTAAAATATCAAAGAAGAGACAAGTTAATCTAACCATGTATTTTTTTTATTGGGTATAACTTATGGGCATACTGGATGGACCGTTCAGGTCTTTATCTGCCGTCATTTACTATGTTACTATGTAATAACTGGGGTTAACAGTAGCCCATGTCGATAACTTCCCTCCTTAACAAAAGAAAAAAAAAAAAAAAAAAAAAAGAAATGTCTCTAGAAATCACTAATAAGAGTAAGCCAAGTATAGGACAATGAAGTCATTGTGATATCACTGATGAGGCTGGCTCTTAGGCATTGGTGGAATGAGGCATTATGACATCACAATCTCAGCACTGGTTACCAGAGACTGAAACTCTTCACGTTAAAGGAGGAAGTTATAAACAGAAGCTACTGTTCAGATACTAACACAGGAAGTGCCGACACACAGGCAGCTTCTGGCCAGCCCCCAGCAGGGCCTTTCCTCTGCTGCCGATGCCTCTGGGGCTGGAGGAAGGGAGGGTATTGGGTCGGGAGCAAGACTTTGGATGTTGTCTGAGGCATGCAGGAGACAATTTTTTGATTTGGTTTTTTTTGCTGACATTTCTTTTTTTCTGGTTGGTTGAGAGGGCCGGTTAACTGAGAGTCTACTGCACATGAATGTGGCTGTTACGTTCAGTGGGTAAAAAGCAGCCAGTAGAGGCTAGGGCAGTGGTCTCAAACTCAAACCCTTTGGATTTGTAGGTACTTGGAGGGCCGCAGAAAAAGTAGTTAATGTCATTAAAGAAATGACAATTTTGCATGAAGTAAACACTCTTTATAGTTTATAAATCTTTCTTTTTGGCTAAGTCTTAATAATAATATTGTCATTTATAGCTAAAGAGACATATGATCATTTTACTTTTGTGATTATGATAAACATACCGAGGGCCTCAAAATAGTACCTGGTGGGCCACATGTGGCCCCTCAGGCTGCGAGTTTGACACCACTGAGTTAAGGGGAACAGTTAATCTGCTGGCTGGGTTGGAGGGCAGAGGGGAGAACAGGACAATCAAGCCATTGTGACATCACTGATGAGGCTGGCTCTTATTGGTGGAATGAGGCATTATGACATCACAATCTCAGCTCTGCTTCCTAAAAGCAAACAGGATGTCATGGTTACAGTTTAGCTAGTGGTCTCCAACTCCAACCCTTTGCAGGGCCGCATTTTGGATTTGTAGGTACTTGGAGGGCCTCAGAAAAAAACAGTTAATGTCTTATTAAAGAAATGACTGTTTTCCATGAGGTAAAACTCTTTATAGTTTATAAATCTTTCCTTTTGGTTAAGTCTTAATAATAATATTGTCATTTATAGCTAAAGAGACATATGATCAAGAAACTGTTTTATTTTACTTTTGTGATTAGGATAAACATACCGAGGGCCTCAAAATAGTACCTGGCGGGCCGCATGTGGTCCCCGGGTCGCAAGTTTGAGACCACTGGGCTGGGATGTTTTTCAAGTTTGGGACCATGTGTTATAAGGTCTTGCATGGTTGATCAATTTACGTTCATCAATCCCAATCGCTCATTGTGAACCACTGCATTGTCTGTTTTCCCTTCTGCCCGTAGTTATTCATATAAGAGATTTTGACAAACTGGAACGCTCTTCCGGAGGCTATTATAGGGGAAAACACTCTCCAGGGATTCAAGACAAAGTTGGACAAGTCCCTGCTAAACTGGGACGTACGTAGGTGAGGCTGGACTCATTTAGAGCACTGGTCTTTCACCTAAGGGCCGCTGCGTGAGTGGACTGCCGGGCAAGTTGGTCTGACCCAGCAGCGGCAACTCTTATGTTCTTATCTCTTTCTTTGTCTTATATGCATTTTAGAAAATTGTTAAAATCAAGTTGATTTGCAAAAGTCCTGGAGAACCGACTCGTTAATCACCGAGATTGTTCAGTCTTCTTAGTTTGTTAAACCGCAGAGAACGGCAAGGTTTTGCGGTCTACAAATGCGATTTGTATGTTATGCCATTTAAATGTGCAAACTACTGCTTTCATTCCACTTAACCAGAGGCATCCGATGTGCAGCCCACAAGTCAGATGTGGCTTCTCTTTTTTCTTCTTCAATTTTATTTATAACAATTTTAAATTAACATCCAAAGAAACAACTTTGAATGAAACAGAAACCATTCCGAGGATTTCCAAAGATCAGAGAACAAAGAGCAAAAGAGAACCGGCATGGCTTACCATACAGGTGAAGGAAGCCATAAAAGAAAAGAAGGACTCTTTCAAAAAATGGAAATGCATAAAGACAACCGAAGCCTGGAACAAACATAAAGATGATCAGAAGAAATGTCACAAGGCGGTGAGGGATGCCAAACAGGATTATGAGGAAAAAATAGCCCAGGAGGCCAAAAACTTCAAGCCCTTCTTTAGATACGTGAAAGGGAAAAAACCTGCAAAAGAGGCAGTGGGACCCCTGGACGACCAGGGAAGAAAAGGGTACATCAAGGAAGATAAACAAATCGCAGACAAATTAAATTCCTTCTTTGCGTCTGTCTTTACGAAGGAAGACACCTCAACAATACCTGAAGCAGAGAAAGTGTTTCCAGGAGAAATAGAAGACAGCCTCACCACAGTTGAAGTGGACTTAGACCAGATATACTATCAGATCGACAAACTTAAAAGTGACAAATCCCCTGGACCGGATGGAATTCACCCGAGAGTCTTAAAGGAATTGAAGGTTGAAATCGGAGAGTTATTGCAAAAACTTGCAAACCTGACAATCAGAACTGGACAGATACCGGACGACTGGAGGATAGCGAACGTCACGCCAATTTTCAAAAAAGGATCGAGAGGGGAACCGGGCAACTATAGGCCTGTGAGTCTTACGTCGGTCCCCGGCAAGATGGTTGAAGCACTGATCAAGGATAGCATAGTCCGGCACTTGGACGCACACGACTTGATGAAACCCAGTCAACATGGATTCAGGAAAGGGAAATCGTGTTTGACGAATTTACTCCAATTTTTTGAGACCGTGAACGAGCAAATTGATAGTGGGAAGCCTGTGGACATAATATACTTGGACTTCCAGAAAGCGTTCGACAAAGTTCCACACGAAAGACTTCTCAGGAAACTACAAAGCCATGGCATAGAGGGAGATATACAAAGATGGATAGGCAAATGGCTGGAAAACCGAAAGCAGAGAGTGGGCATAAATGGGAAGTTCTCCGACTGGGAGAAAGTGACTAGTGGAGTACCCCAGGGCTCGGTACTTGGGCCGATCCTTTTTAATATTTATATCAATGACCTGGAGGAAGGAACATCCAGTGAGATCATCAAGTTTGCAGACGATACAAAACTATGCCGGGCGATCAGATCGCAGGAGGATAGAGAGAAACTCCAGAGCGACTTGTGTCGGTTAGAAACATGGGCGGAGAAATGGCAGATGAAGTTCAATGTGGAGAAATGCAAGGTAATGCATTTAGGAAATAAGAATAAGGAATACGAGTATACAATGTCAGGTGCAACTCTGGGGAAGAGTGAACAAGAAAAGGACCTGGGTGTACTGATAGATAGGACCCTGAAGCCGTCGGCACAATGCGCGGCAGCGGCAAAGAAGGCAAATAGAATGTTGGGCATGATAAAGAAAGGAATCTCGAGTAGATCGGAGAAAGTTATAATGCCGCTTTATAGGGCAATGGTCAGACCACACTTGGAATACTGCGTCCAACATTGGTCTCCCTACCTAAAGAAGGATATAAAACTGCTGGAGAGGGTGCAGAGACGAGCGACAAAACTGGTGAAGGGTATGGAGAGACTGGAATATGAGGATAGACTTATAACACTAGGATTGTTCTCCCTTGAGAAAAGGAGAATGCGTGGGGATATGATCGAGACCTTCAAAATACTGAAAGGAATCGACAAAATAGAGCAGAGAAGATTATTTACACTGTCCAATTTGACACGGACTAGAGGACATGTAATGAAGCTAAGGGGGGGCAAGTTCAGGACTAATATCAGGATGTTCTGCTTCACTCAGAGGGTGGTTGACGCCTGGAATGCCCTCCCAGAGGAGATTATTGAGGAATCGACCGTCCTAGGCTTCAAGAGCAAACTAGATGCATATCTCCTTAAGAGAGGCATATAAAGATATGGTGGACTATAAATTACGCCAGGTGTACACCTGGCAGGGCCTCCGCGTGTGCGGATCGCCGGACTTGATGGACCGAAGGTCTGATCCGGAGATGGCAGTTCTTATGTTCTTATGTTCTTATGTTCTTATGTTCTTATGTTCTTATGAAATATCAATATATACAAGGAAATACCATCAGTAAACATCCACCATATTTTGGGAACCAAGGAGGAAAATGCAATCTAAGGAAATTAAAATGACAAAAGGAGAAGAATTTTGATGGCAGCAGGTTAAACACAGTAACATAGTAAATAACGGCAGATAAAGACCTGAACGGTCCATCCAGTCTGCCCATAACTGATACTCATTAAAAAATACACGATTAGATTAACTTGTCTCTTCTTTGATCTTTCTGGGTCGTAGACTGTAAAGTCCACCTGGTATTGTCCTAGGTTCCAACTACTGAAGTTCCATCTAATCAAGCCATTGTGACATCACTGCTGAGGTTGGCTCTTAGGTATTGGTGGAATGAGGCATTATGACATCACAATCTCAGCTCTGGAATGTTGCTACTCTTTGGGTTTCTGCCAGGTAACATAGTAAATGACGGCAGATAAAGACCTGAACGGTCCATCTAGTCTGCCCACTGCTCTAACCATTAGGCTCTCCTCCACGCCAAGGAGCTCTATCGTCGGCTTGTTAAACCGTCCGAACACTGCATCCTTCACACCGATGTCTTCATAAGGCTCACAAGTTCTAACTTCGGTACACGACACCCAAGTGTGGCCATTCCCGGCTTCAGACTCCACAAAGCACTCAGATTTGCCAACGCTTTTATGAGCCAAGGCCAGTCTCATTGCTGGCAACAAGCAGGCGCAGTTGGCATGGGAGAGCACATTTTTGGCAAGAAAACTTCTGATTATCCTGTTGCCCAGTGTCACAATTCAATCAGAGCGCCAGGCCGTCCAACAGAGAGCATACAGGACTCATTAAGAAATGGCAAGTTACAAACGGCAAAGGTTAAACCGGACACCAAAGCGTTCGCTAGTGCCAGAGAGAGAATAATAGAATTATTTTCTGGGGGGAGGGGTTTTGACCACTCGGCTCCTCAAAGCTGCTTGGTTTTCACTGAACAAATTCTACTGGCGATGAATTTAGCGTACTTAACTATGCACCGCGCACGGCTCCTGTCTGAGCCGTTTGCTGCAGCGGGGTTAGACTTTCTTTAAGCTTCCGATATTTCAAAACCATCATCTCATAATGGAAACGAGATGGATATCTCTGCTAGAGCTTATACAACTGTCTGCAATCTAAGCGCACTGTTTGTCCCCCGTGCTCTTCTCTCTCTCTCAGCTACAATTTACACCTCCAGAAACAAACCAGTTGATATCCAAAGCGATTTAATCAGCTGGGAACAGCGCGGACCAGTTAACCAGCTTGTATGTGGCTTGAAGCTGATATCGGGATTGTCTCCAGCTTACCTTTTTCCTCATTTTGTGTTGCATAGACCATCAAGAGAAACTAGAAACTTCTACTTATTTGCTTATCCAAAAATTAATGGGTGTAGATATAAGACCTTCTTAGATAGGACCCTGGCATTTCAAGCTAACATAGTAACATAGTAGATGACGGCAGATAAAGACCCCAATGGTCCATCCAGTCTGCCCAACCTGATTCAATTTAAATTTTTTTTTTTTTTTTTCTTCTTAGCTATTTCTGGGCGAGAATCCAAAGCTTTACCCGGTACTGTGCTTGGGTTCCAACTGCCGAAATCTCTGTTAAGACTTACTCCAGCCCATCTACACCCTCCCAGCCATTGAAGCCCTCCCCTGCCCATCCTCCACCAAACGGCCATACACAGACCGTACAAGTCTGCCCAGTAACTGGCCTAGTTCAATCTTTAATATTATTTTCTGATTCTAAATCTTCTATGTTCATCCCACGCTTCTTTGAACTCAGTCACCGTTTTCCTCTCCACCACCTCTCTCGGGAGCGCATTCCAGGCATCCACCACCCTCTCCGTAAAGTAGAATTTCCTAACATTGCCCCTGAATCTACCACCCCTCAACCTCAAATTATGTCCTCTGGTTTTACCATTTTCCTTTCTCTGGAAAAGATTTTGTTCTACGTTAATACCCTTTAAGTATTTGAACGTCTGAATCATATCTCCCCTGTCTCTCCTTTCCTCTAGGGTAGACATATTCAGAGCTTCCAGTCTCTCCTAGTAGGCAACAATCTTGCTTAGGTAAATGTATTCAGCAAGCTATGTTATCCTATTGGTGTTTTCGGAAATTAATTAAGACCACTTTGTTCGACAAGTTTATTACTTAGTGAGTTTTATTATTGAAATTCTATTTGACAAATATTTGTATTTTTTACTGTATTATTGTATTTCACTGATTGTTCAGCTCTTTTTAGTGTAAACCGCCTAGAACTTTTGGTTATGGCAGTATAAAAGAATAAAGTTATTATTATTATTAAATGGTCATTTTCAGCGGCAATTACCCAGCTAGTGTTGCTAAAAATGCCAGCCACATCAGGGGTGTCTCAGGGGCACACTCCAATATTCGGATCTAACCAGCCATGTTTAGTGCTTAAACAGAACTGCATAAATCGCGGTCCTAACTCAGTCCCCCTTTTATCAAGCCATTAGGGTATTTTATCGCCCAGGCCGATGATTTAAAAAAAAAAAAAAAAACCCTTAACATGGCTTGATAAAAAGGGGCCTCAGTGCACTAGCGACTAGCCCATGGTTGATTAAGCCTAAATATAGATTTAACCAGGCATGCGCTGTGTTAAAAAAAAAAACAACCCCAAAAACAGAAATTCAATGCCAAAGCCCACACAGAGTTCGGTAGTAAATTTCCAATTTTAGTGCAGGCAGCAGACAAAAGAAATGCTGTTCACTGCTGGTTGAATATCGAACGGAAAGAACTCCTCCCCTCTCTGGAACCTCTTTAGAGTCTTCTAACCCGAGCAGGCGTTTCACATAGAAGAATATTCAATGATGGCGGCGGTCAGTGGTTCTCTAAAAACACCAGGCTATATCCAGATATTGGCGCTATGTATTCGGACTATAATATAATATCTGGCACACTTATCGGAGTATCCAAAAAATCAAGAAAAGGATGGCCAAAATAAATCACAAAAAATTGCACCCTCCAAAATACAGGACAAAAAAGTCACCTTTCTTTACAAAAAGGGAGAAAAGACCTCAGTGTCTAATAGGGGCTCTTTAAGCTTCCCATATAGACAGGCTAGTTTTAAACAGAATTTAATCCTAGCAGACACATCCTTGGTCAGAAAAACTCCCAATTAGTAAGTGAACCTCTATTCTAATTTTCTAATAGTTTTATATATTTTCTTATAGTTTTATATATTTTTTTAAACTTATCGGAGTTACATATTAGAGAATGAGACGATGACAAAATTCATCACCGTCCCCGTCCCCGCGGATAACCGCGGGGAAACCATCTTCATGTCATTCTTTAAGGAGAGAGGGAAGAATCAGAGTATGAATGGCCACAACCACTGACCCGCAAGCTTTGCTTTGAAGAACGCTGGTGTAGAAGGACCGAGGTTGAAACAGACACTAGAAAATGACATGGGATTATTTCCCGCGGTTATCCGCGGGGACAGGAACGGTGATGAATTTTGTCACCGTGTCATTCTCTATTACATATCCAGCGAGATTCAGAACAGTCCTTGAATAACTACTGTTGCTGGACTGAAAACAGGGTAACTCCCAGCCCAGCCTCGATTCCATCCCTGGGTCGCCTTGGCACTCTAACCAGATTTTCAGAGGCACTATCGTCTTAACTGCCAGTGAAAACCTGGGCATCACTCAGTGAGTGGAATTATTCCAGGTAGGAGCAGATGAATCCTGCTGAATATTAGGCACTAAGGAGTCAGTGGTGAGACCTTTTTGCTGCTACTGGAGTTATTCACATATATTCAATGCTGAGCCATGCCTAGGCACCAGCATTGAATATACGGTTTATGCTGCCAGCTATCTTTTATGCGGTTAAGTGCGATATTCACCTTTTAACCGCACAAGTGACACCACATAAAGATAGAACTGATTTAACTGCTAAACTTAGGCCATTAACCAAATACGTGCCAACTCCACCTCCAGACCTTCCATAAAAGAAGTGACTTTCACTTTATGTCAGTGGCTCTTAACCTTGTTGGAGGTACTGAACCCCACCAGTTTCATATGCGTGTTCACCGAACCCTTCTTTATTCCCTTAGTTTTGCCGGAGCTAGACTAGAATTACTCAACTTGGCGTTGCAAATCATGCAATTAGGACGCTGACTCCCATCACGTTCCATTATACGTGTGAATCCATATTGTACATATTCGTCCGACCACTTTCGTATTTTGCTCGACATAGTTAGTAAGGGATTAAAATATTAAGATAGGTATCGCACGACGTACCATCACGACAGTTACAATTCGACTACTGTGCGCATCAAATCCCCTGCAGCACAGATAGGCCAAGCGATGTTGCGTGATCACCTGCAGCCAATTATGGACAAGCGGGGCGTATCATCACGAATCACAAGCGCTTCGGTCACGTTCAATCACCTATCAGTTAAATCACAAATTTTGATCAGGAATTGATTGATGTATATAAGGCGTTAGTTACAGATTGACAGATCAAGAAACCGAGTACACGATCAGTCTTGATCAAAATCACTGAATAACTGATAGATGATTGAATGTGACCGAAGCGCTATATGAGTCGGAGGTGTGTTTTGACCTCCGCCGAACCCGCGAGACTGACTCACCGAACCCCTGGGGTTCGGTCGAACCCAGGTTAAGAACCACTGCTTTATGTGGTATGTGGTGATAGCCATTGTATATCAGTGCCTAGCCCAGAACAAGCAATTGAATTATCCAGGATATGTTCTGAGGGCCACCAAAAGATTTCAAGCTTATACATACTACTAATTTTATAAAACACCTTGACCTGCTTGTTCAGACTAGGTATTAAACATTAAAAAGTAATATAATTAATACTTCAAGGATATATATTTAAAACTCCACTGTATTTTGGATTATTAATAGAATAGAAATTCCATAAATGAGATACCCAAGTAAGACACTTAAGAGGTTGTTTGCAGTTACTATATCATGGACAAGGTTGAAATTAACGCATTTACAGGATTTAAAGAGCATTTCGGACAACTGTTTGAGGGCCACATGTGTTCCTGGGGCCACGTGATGGGAGACTACTGGCCTATGCTGAGGGAGTAAACTTCCCTCCTGGGACTTTGAAGAAAGTGCCTACCCTTTCCCATCCATCAATCCTTCGTCATCTTCCTCTACGTCGGAGGCCGGGCTGGTGCGAGGAGGGCATGATCGCGTGGAGACATTGCGGGCCAAAACAGAACCTTTCATGAAAATAAAAGAGAGATTTTTTTAAAAGGATCATATGACCCAGGTTGGAAAACACTGATCAAGCAGAGCCACTCTGTAGGACTAGGCCATTTTTAGGTGGGGGCAGGTAGGGATTGGAGGACAAGGGATAGAGAGATGGAAACATAAGCCTGTTTCAATATTACCATATCTTTCTCTTAGACTGAGCCACCATTTAGCTTGTGAGGGGTTCCCTAGGTATTATGGAATCTAGGCATTTATTTCATGTAGCCCAATGTCTGACAATTTAAAGTTATGATTCTATGCTTGGGATTTTGAACTGGAGCAAATTAGCCATCTGTTCATACGCCAGATCCCAATTATTGATCACAAAAAATTAGACTTTCCATCTCTAATCTGTAAAATCCAGGGTCCCAAATCCCTCCCTTTTCCCCCTTTTAAAGATTTAGATCAAGAGAGAGACTCTGAAACTTCTCTCGAGAAATAAGAGTGTATCGGTCTGTCCCAAGTATAGGACAATCAAGCCATTGTGACATCACTGATGAGTTTGGCTCTTAGGCATTGGTGGAATGAGGCATTATGACATCACAATGTATGCTTCCAGGTTTTTAAACATGAAAAATACGGACACTGATGGCCAAATTAGACCATGTGACCTATCTGGCTTATGCTATTAAAGGGCCTTCCCCTATTTTACATAATGTTGACGCAACACAAATCTCTTACAGCATTTGCTTAGGGGTCCTTTTCCTGCATAACTCTATTGAATAATTTGCCAATTACCACAGATACAGTGGTGTAGTAAGGGGGGGGGGTGGACCATCCTGGGTGCTGTCTTTGTGGGGGTGACGGCATCTCTCTACCACACACACACACACTTGCACTCTCTTTCCCTGCCCAGCCCCCTCCCAGTACCTCTTTAAATCTTCACCGGCATAAGCAACTTCTCTGGCCTACTGCTCGTGCCGGCCTGGCTCCTTCTGAAATCACTTCCGGGTCGCGGGACCAGGAAGTGACATCAGAGGAAAAGCCAACGCCGGCACGAGAAGCAGGCCGGTGAAGCTGCTTGCGCTGGCAAAGATTTAAAGAGATACGGGAGTAAGAAGGGAGGACGTGAGTGTGGTGTGGAAGGAAGGGGGCGGGGGGCATCACCTCCTACCCTCACTATGCCACTGTGCAGATAATTGGTTTCTTAACAAGCAATTATCTCTGTGTGTGTGTAAATTTGGGAGCACTTCATTTGTGTTAAGTTTCAAACTGCAAGCCCACAACTCAGTTAAATGCAGCACAAATCATTTTACTGTTCCTACAGTCCTGATCGGCCAAGCTCTCACCTTGTGGCGGCAAGTCAAAGCGAATGTGTCTGTCAAAGTGCATGGCGCTATGAAACGTGCTGTCACACGACTCGCACAGGTTCAGCGGGTTCTTGTGGTTTATCTGCTGGCAGTCTGTATGGTGACATACCTGCAAAAGAAAATGTTTGCCATCACATACAGTAGAAATACATTCAGGTCAATTTTCTTGCAAAACATCTGCGTAAACATGTGAAACATCTCATTTAGGCATTTCAAATTAGTCCTATACTCAGTGCCGCTAAATATACGACTGGGTTAAAAATAATTAAATGAGGGGTTGCTGAAAAGTCCTCAGCCCAAGCAAGAAGAGAATGACGTGGATATGGTTCAATCAATGATCTCAAATGATGTCAAAACAGAATTTTGTTTCTGAAAACTGTCACTTAACCCTTTCAGGACCATAAGGATCGTAGGCCAATTTTTGTGGTTTTGACGACATTTTTATGGTAAAAAGGGCTTGCAGATGCCAAAAATTTGATTTTTTTTTGTGAAATATCATTATTTTTATTTTAAAAAATCACACTTCTGGCTTATGGACAGTGTGGCAAGTGAATCTTCTCGTCAATCTAGCAACGACGCTAATGAATGAATGTCGGAACCAGTTTGTTTACATAAAGGCAGTATCCTATGGAATCCGTACATATCAAATTTAGAACTGTAGACTATCCCAATCAAAATTTATAGGATTTTAAAGTTATGGGACAAATATGTCCCTTGGTCCTGAAAGGGTTAACGAAATGAGATAACACCCGTTAATGGATTGAGAACTGGAAGCACAGGGAAAATGCTTGAGTACCTGAATAAATTCCTGTAAACCGTTCTGAACTCCCTTGGGAGAACGGTATAGAAAAGAAATAAAATTGAAAGACAGAAAACAGGGAGAAGGTTTCAATGGTCAATATTCTGAATGGAGAAGGGTAAACAGTGGGGTTCCCCAAGGGTCTGAGCTGGGACCACAGCTTTCTAAACATATTTATCAGTGATCTAGAGCTGGGAATAACTAATGAGGTAATTAAATTTGCTGATGACACAAAGTTGTTAAATCGCAAGAGACTGGAAGGCTTGGCGTCAAAATGGCAGATGACGTTTATTGTGAGCAAGTGCAAAGTGATACAAGTGCGAAAGAGGAATCCGAACTATAGCTATGTGATGCTGGGTTTTGTGTTTAGGAGTCACTGCCCAGGAAAAGGATCTAGGTGTCGTTGTTGAGGATACGTTGAAACCTGGCCTCAGCTCAATGTGTGGCAGCTGCTAAGAAAGCAAATACAGTGGTACCTCGGTTTGCGAGTGTTTTTGCAAGACGAGCAAAACACTCAGCAAACTTTTGACTCGCAAACCGAGCACTGCCCCAGTCAACGAGCACTTACAGGGGATTCCTCTTCCGTCTTCTGGCCAGCCTTCTACATCGGGTGCCTTCCGCAGGTTGGAGGACCTCTGTCCCGCCTGCGCGTTGCTTGTGACGCGCACAGCGTCAATCATCGGCGTTGTGCGTGTCGTGCGCAGCGTGTGGGTGGGGCGGCGCTCGGCTGCGTGGGCTCGGGTGGGGGCTCTCCAGCATGCGAGGTGCATCCGACCTGGAGGGCTGGCCGGCGGATGGAGGAGGCATCCCTCTGAAGGCACTGCGAAGTTCTCCGGCGGCTGGCATCTCCCCCCCCCTGAAGCGGCACTGTGGGGTTCTACGGCAGCTGGCATCCCCCCAAAGTGGCACTGTGGGGTTCTCCGGCGGCTGGCATTCCCACCCCCCCCCGAAGTGGCACTGTGCGGTTCTCCGGCAGCTGGCATCCCCCCCCCCTAAAGCGGTACTGTGGGGTTCTTCTTCAGATGACCCACGGAGGAGGCAGATGGAGGAGATGGCGCTGCAGCACCCAGCACCCAACAGGTATAGACCCCGGGTTCTAGAACGAATCGTTGCTGTTGCCACTATTTTCTATGGGGAACTTTGATTTGATAAACGAGCATTTTGGATTATGAGCATGCTCCTGGAACGGATTATGCGCGTAATCCAAGGTACCACTGTAGAATGTTAGGCTGGATTCCTCACGTGAGGGCAGACTTCTACATCAGAGAAACATTTCCCAAAAGATGGAGGGCCACACTCCAGTCGGGTTTTCAGGATTTCCCCAATGAATATGCATGAAGGACTTTGACACCCTTGTCCTAAGTGGTTTACATCCAGGTACTTTATCATATTTCCCTATCTGTCCCAGTGGGCTCAAACTCTATCTAGTGTACTTGAGACAATGAGGGGATTAAGTGACTTGCCCAGGGTCATAAGGAGCAGCAAGGGATTTGAACCCACAGTTGTAGCTCTAACCCCTGCACCACACACTCCCAGACTTCATCAGGCTTGAAGTATTCAGAACGTTTCCCATAAAGGAGGTTGTAGGTATCTTTCCATGTATATAAGTACTGAGTCCTTCGGCGAGATAGACGGAAACCCTGTGAGTCATATCACCAGATTGTTAACCACAACATCCGACCTCCAGACATTCCGTAAAGAAATCAAAACACTGCTGTTCAAAAGGTATATACAATCTACCTAATCTCCCTCACCTCATCCCCCCCAAAATCATAACACTGCTGTTCAAAACATCTTCCGATGTTATTAAGTCTTTACCATCATTCTGTTATTAAGTCTATATCCTCAATCTGTATTCTCCAATGTCATGTACCCTCCTGGAAATGTCCAGTTCTCTTCTTATGTAATCCGCTTTGAACCGCAAGGTACAAGCGGAATAAAAATCACTAATGTAATGTAATGTAATGTAATGTAGAGAGGCTTTAGGCACACAGAAACCATGAATCCGCCCATTCAGCTGCTCAAAGTCAGGCCTCTCTCATACACAGAAGCACCCACATTTGTTGTTTTCAAGTCTGGTCTGTAGTTCAAGGGTGCTAACCATAAAGGGGGAAAAGAACCCCCAAGGCTGACTCTTGGCTCCTAGACACAGACATCAGCCTCTCAAGTACAAGTTTGGATTCCTCTCCCAGCTGTCACTGGAACATGCTTAGAATGTAGAAGTTATAACCTGTGAAAATGATTGTACCTGGGCCTTGTGAGTGCAAGCTGAGGTCTCACTGCTGCGTGAGACACTTCAAACCAGATAAGAGCAGGACCAAGGCTCAGCTGTCTTCGCTAGGAATAGAGCAACATCTCTTAAACCTTTTTTAGCTCCGGCACACCAAACGGAGCAAATGTTTTTCACGGCACATTATAATTGAAATTATAAAACTGCAAAACCAACAAAAAACGAAATTTGAGAGTTATTTATTGAAAGTTCTTTAAGCTATGTATGGGTAATTGGAACAACAGTGAAACTAAAGTCAATAGAATAGAACTGCCAATCAATGCGATGGATGTGCTCGTTTTTGAGTGCCAATTAACTCAAAACACGGCTCGATAGTCGACAAGCAAACACGCATTTCATCATCCACCATCTGCAGTCATTCTCTTTTTTTTTTTTTTTAATTTAATTTCTGTCAGAGCTGAAAATCCAAGTTCGCAGAGATAAGACGATCCAAACAGTAACAAAGCCTTGATTGCTTTGTTGCTCAAGTTAGGAGAACGACTGCATAAGAAATAAAAATAAAATGACTTGCCATTAGTTTTCAAGGACCAATCATATCAAAGAATGATGCTTGTCTGGGCGGTTGCATCCTTACGCACACAGATGCTCATAACTGACAGATTTGCGTACGCAACGTACATGCCATCTATTCTGGTGTATACTTATGAAGGGAGTTTTTATAAATAATGTAAAATTCTGGAATCTCTTCTGGCACACCATTGTGCCATGGCACACAGTTTGAGAGACATTGCCCTGGACCTACCCTCTTTAAAATTTTTTAGCATGCAATTAGCACATACATTTGGCACAAACAGGCAAATTCTGCATAGTTTGCCTAAAGTTAGCTCCTACATCAGCATGCCCTAGTTGATGTAGGCGCCTGACTTAATTAGTGCCGGTAATTGACATAAATTGCACTTAAGTGGATGTTAGGCGCCTTAACTGATAGGAGCCTACCACTTTGAGGGAGAGGCCTAGACCAAGGCGCCTACCAGAAAGTAGGCATGGTTCTGGGCATGATTTGCATGTAGGTGCCTGATTTGGACTTAACTGCTGGTAGCTGCCTAACTTAATTGTTTAATAGACTTAATTAGTGCCGGTAATTGGCATTAATTGCACTTAAGTGGATGTTAGGCGCCTACCACTTTGAGGGAGAGGCCTAGACCAAGGCGCCTACCAGAAAGTAGGCATGGTTCTGGGCATGTTTTGAATGTAGGTGCCTGATTTGGACTTAGTTGCTGGTAACCGCCTAACTTAATTGTTTAATAGACTTAATTAGTGCCGGTAATTGGCATTAATTGCACTTAAGTGGATGTTAGGCGCCTACCACTTTGAGGGAGAGGCCTAGACCAAGGCGCCTACCAGAAAGTAGGCATGGTTCTGGGCATATTTTGCATGTAGGTGCCTGATTTGGACTTAGTTGCTGGTAACCGCCTAACTTAATTGTTTAATAGACTTAATTAGTGCCGGTAATTGGCATTAATTGCACTTAAGTGGATGTTAGGCGCCTACCACTTTGAGGGAGAGGCCTAGACCAAGGCGCCTACCAGAAAGTAGGCATGGTTCTGGGCATATTTTGCATGTAGGTGCCTGATTTGGACTTAGTTGCTGGTAACCGCCTAACTTAATTGTTTAATAGACTTAATTAGTGCCGGTAATTGGCATTAATTGCACTTAAGTGGATGTTAGGCGCCTACCACTTTGAGGGAGAGGCCTAGACCAAGGCGCCTACCAGAAAGTAGGCATGGTTCTGGGCATATTTTGCATGTAGGTGCCTGATTTGGACTTAGTTGCTGGTAACCGCCTAACTTAATTGTTTAATAGACTTAATTAGTGCCGGTAATTGGCATTAATTGCACTTAAGTGGATGTTAGGCGCCTACCACTTTGAGGGAGAGGCCTAGACCAAGGCGCCTACCAGAAAGTAGGCATGGTTCTGGGCATATTTTGCATGTAGGTGCCTGATTTGGACTTAGTTGCTGGTAACCGCCTAACTTAATTGTTTAATAGACTTAATTAGTGCCGGTAATTGGCATTAATTGCACTTAAGTGGATGTTAGGCGCCTACCACTTTGAGGGAGAGGCCTAGACCAAGGCGCCTACCAGAAAGTAGGCATGGTTCTGGGCATATTTTGCATGTAGGTGCCTGATTTGGACTTAGTTGCTGGTAACCGCCTAACTTAATTGTTTAATAGACTTAATTAGTGCCGGTAATTGGCATTAATTGCACTTAAGTGGATGTTAGGCGCCTACCACTTTGAGGGAGAGGCCTAGACCAAGGCGCCTACCAGAAAGTAGGCATGGTTCTGGGCATATTTTGCATGTAGGTGCCTGATTTGGACTTAGTTGCTGGTAACCGCCTAACTTAATTGTTTAATAGACTTAATTAGTGCCGGTAATTGGCATTAATTGCACTTAAGTGGATGTTAGGCGCCTACCACTTTGAGGGAGAGGCCTAGACCAAGGCGCCTACCAGAAAGTAGGCATGGTTCTGGGCATATTTTGCATGTAGGTGCCTGATTTGGACTTAGTTGCTGGTAACCGCCTAACTTAATTGTTTAATAGACTTAATTAGTGCCGGTAATTGGCATTAATTGCACTTAAGTGGATGTTAGGCGCCTACCACTTTGAGGGAGAGGCCTAGACCAAGGCGCCTACCAGAAAGTAGGCATGGTTCTGGGCATATTTTGCATGTAGGTGCCTGATTTGGACTTAGTTGCTGGTAACCGCCTAACTTAATTGTTTAATAGACTTAATTAGTGCCGGTAATTGGCATTAATTGCACTTAAGTGGATGTTAGGCGCCTACCACTTTGAGGGAGAGGCCTAGACCAAGGCGCCTACCAGAAAGTAGGCATGGTTCTGGGCATATTTTGCATGTAGGTGCCTGATTTGGACTTAGTTGCTGGTAACCGCCTAACTTAATTGTTTAATAGACTTAATTAGTGCCGGTAATTGGCATTAATTGCACTTAAGTGGATGTTAGGCGCCTACCACTTTGAGGGAGAGGCCTAGACCAAGGCGCCTACCAGAAAGTAGGCATGGTTCTGGGCATGTTTTGCATGTAGGTGCCTGATTTGGACTTTGGTGCTGGTAGGTGCCTCACACAGGCGCACACATTTAGGCCAAGAAAACCCTGGTATAAGTAGGGTGAGCTTAAAGTTAGGCCACCCAGCAACATCTAAGGTCACTTAGGCAGTTCTAAGCGAGATTCTATATAGGGCCCCTAACTTTTGTAAAACTGAACTTAGCACGCACTAATCGGCACCTCATTTTTAGATGCCATATATAGAAATCGGGCCCGCACTGCCGCACACTTGAGCATGTCCCACAGTATGCTATTTTAAGCTACACTAATGCACATTAGCGCCAAACGCAACTCAGTAAAAGAGCCCCTTAGGCTTCTAGCACAATTAGAACCATTAACTTACAAAATATGCAACTCTATACGGACAAATATGAACATACATATACAGAAAGAGAGGGCGAGCACGCGCAATACTTCCTTTGGTTTCTAGAGCTGCCTGATGACAAAGCCCACCGTTTTCATTTGGCATTTCTTATTTTTTTTTTTTGTTTGTTTAAAATAGCAGCGTCCACAGAGCCGGAATTAGGACGCAAGAGTCTGCTAAGTCAAACAATACCCCCCCTCCCCCTCCAAGCCCATCTATTTCCTTTCATTGTGAATAAACCCTAGCTCCACCCTGTGGTGATGTGTCTGAAGCACAAACATGAAAGGAGGGTTTTTTTCTACTACGCAAACAATTAGGTTGCACTAGGACTGCTAGGACCTGTAGCATAGAGGCCTTACCCACTCCATGAAGATGGCCACAGAGTTGACCATCTTAGATAGGGTTACCAGACTTCCGGATTGCCCCGGACGGCTTTTCGAAAGCCGGCACTTTGTCCGGGATGCCCTTCTGCCTGAATACAGCAGGCAGCAAGGAGCGGAGCTGGGCAGAATTTTTTTTTGGGGGGGAGGCATAATGGGGCGGGAATGGGTGGACCTGGGGGAAGGTCTAGGGGACCAAATTTT
The DNA here is from genome assembly GCF_902459505.1 of Geotrypetes seraphini. Lineage (NCBI taxonomy): Eukaryota > Metazoa > Chordata > Amphibia > Gymnophiona > Dermophiidae > Geotrypetes > Geotrypetes seraphini. The sequence goes on along the minus strand of NC_047098.1, from coordinate 12,427,817 downwards.
CCATTTGGAAAATCTGTTAACCCTAATCTTAGAGTAAGGCAATACAAAGCCACCTACACATATTCTATACACATACATGCATGTGCCATTGCAAGCATTTTACAGAAGGGCATTCAAATAGGTGGAGTTTGGATGGAATGTGGGCAGAGTGCACGGTTATATGCACTCGGACCAAAATTCGGCAAACAGTGGAACGCAGCTTGTAAGCCGCTCACAGCAGCCCTCCCTTCACCCCTCCCCATACCTCTTTAAAATCTTCACAAGCAACTTCTCCAGCTTGCTGCCGGGCTCTGAAATTACTTCTTGGTTGCAGGGCCAGGAAGTGACATCACAGGGAATGCCGTTGTCGGCGCGAGAAGTAGGTCAGAGAAGCTGCTCACGCTTGCACAGATTTCAAGAGGTACACGGGGAAGGGAGGGTGCGAGTGTGGTGTGGGGAAACGTTTCATCCTCTGATAAACAGAGCTGGTATTGTGACGTCATAAAGCCTCATTCCACCAATGCCTAAGAGCCAATCTCAGCAGTGATGTCACAATGGCTTGATTGTTCTATACTTGGCTCACCTTTACTACATCTTGATTTCTAGAGTGGTGCAGTGGTTAAAGCGACAGCCTCAGCACCCTGAGGTTGTGGGTTCAAACCCATGCTGATCCTTGTGACCCTGAGGAAGTCACTTAATCCCTCCATTGCCCCAGGTACATTAGATAAATTGTGAGCTTGCCAGGACAGGCAGGGAAAAATGCTTGAGTACCTGAATAAACTCCTGTAAACCGTTCTGAGTTCTCCTGGGAGAACGGTACAGAAAATTGAATAAATAAATAAATAATCCAGGTCACAAGTACCTGTCAAGATCCCAAAAGATTAGAACAGATTTTATGCTGCTTATCCTAGAAATAAGCAGTGGATTTTTCTCAATTCCATTTTAATAATGACTTATGGACCTTTTCTTTTCAGAATTTAGTCAAACCTTTTTTTAAACCCTGCTAAGCTAACTGCCTTTACTGCATTCTCTGGCAACGAATTCCAGAAATTAATAACACATTGAGCAAAGAAATATTTTCTCTGGTTTGTTTTAAATTTATTACTTAGGGGGAAATTCAGTACTAGGTGCTTCCACATTAGCTTGACCTAACGATTAACATGTGCTGAATGCTAATGACATCCATAGGGATATAACAGGCATCTTTAGCTTTTAGTGCCCATTGATGAATTCCTCCCTTAGTAGTTTATTGTTTGATATACTGTTCGATCTGATGCATAGGTCAGAGCAATGTACAATCAAAAACCAAAAGAAAAGAACGTCAACCAAATGATAGAAAAAGTATCCACATAAGTGTGGGGAGAGTGTGGCACCCTGAGGTTGTGGATTCAAACCCACACTGTTCCTTGTGACCTTGGTGTAAGTCACTTAATCCCCCCATTGACCCACGTACATTAGATAGATTGTGAGCTGACAGGGAAAATGCCTGAGTTCCTGAATAAATTCATGTAAACCATTCTGAGCTCCCTTGAGAGAATGCTATAAATAAATCAGCACTTTATGCCCCTGGATCATTTTATAAAAAGCCATTTTCTGCGAGTAAAGCTGGGTTTACCCTTGGGAAAATCTTTATAGAACCTAATCCCTACTTCCCTGTTATTTGCACTTGCTGGAAGCTACATTGATTTCCCTGTGTTCCCTTCTGAAATTCTTAAGCTTGTGTCCTCCACGTACAATTTCTTCCTCCTCAGCGTAGGCTCTCAAAGTCCCTGCTGGGACCTGTCAAAACACTCATGCTTTCTAACAGGAGACAGCAAGGGGTCAGAGGCCACCTGAGGCTCAGTAAAACCAGAAGAAAAACAGCTTGGAGAACCTTTTTCAAGAGAAATCTTGATTTCTTTGTCTTCAAAAGAGTCCAAGAGCATTAGCAACCTACTGAAGCTGGCTGACTTCCAGTGGCTATGCTGCATTTTTTGCTTATTGCACCAGTAAGGAAGAATAAAATAGAGTTAAAGACAAGACAAAGATGGAGGCTTAAGTAGAGATGACACGGTGACAAAATTCATCACCGTTCCCATCCCCGCGGATAACTACGGGAAATAATCCCATGTAATTTTCTAGTGTCTGTTTCAACCTCAGTCCTTCTACACCAGCATTCTTCAAAGCAAAGCTTGCGGGTCATTGGCTGAGCCCATTCATACTCTGATTCTTATGTGAGCCAAGGATAATGAAGCCATTGTGACATCACTGATGTGATTGGCTCTTAGGCACTTTTGGAATGAGGCATTATGACATCACAATATCTGCTCTGGATACCAGAGACTCATTCTGTAGTGTCTGTTTCAACCTCAGTCCTTCTACACCAGCATTCTTCAAAGCAAAGCTTGTGGGTCAGTGGTTGTGGCCATTTATACTCTGATTCTTATGGGAGCCAAGGATAATGAAGCCATTGTGACATCACTGATGAGGCTGGCTCTTAGGCACTGGTGGAATGAGGCATTATGACATCACAATCTCAGCTCTGGAATGTTGCTACTCTTTGTTCAGTGGCTGGGCCCATTCATGCTCTGATTCTTCCCTCTCTCCTTAAAGAATGACATGAAGATGGTTTCCCGCGGGGACGGGAACGGTGATGAATTTTGTCACCGTGTCATTCTCTAGGCTTAAGTCCTGTGTACTGAACACTGGAGGGGGGGAGGGGGAACGGGGACAAATCTATAAAATGCATCAAAGGTTAGGAGTGAAACTGCGAGGCAGTAAGCGCAAATTTGATCACAGAATCTGGGCGCGCACATTCCATTATACAATACTAGCATGAGTCGGTCTTTATGCACCAATATTTAGGTAACACGTGCGTGATTGTGGGACATGCCTATGCCCCGCCCATGCCCATGTGAATGATCCTTGCAATTGTGCATCAAGCAAGTTGGGCACTAAAGGCCAGAGAAGGGCAAACGAAAATAATAAAAGTTTTGGGACAACTTCCCTATGAGGAGAAGCTAAAGGGGGTAGGGCTCGTCAACTTGGAGATGAGACGGCTCAGGGGTGATATGATAGAGGTCTATAAAATAATGAGTGGAGTAGAAAGGATGGATGTGAATCGCTTGTTCACTCTTTCCAAACATATTAGGACTAGAGGACATGTGATGAAGCTACTAAGTCATAGATTTAAAACAAACCGGAGAAAATATTTCTCCACGCAATGTGTAATTAAACTCTGGAATTCGTTGCTGGAGAATGTGGTGAAATCAGATAGCTTAGCGGGTTTTTAAAAAAAGGCTTGGATAATTTCCTAAAAGAGAAGTCCATAGGCCATTATTGAGATGGCCTGGGGAAATCCACTGCTTATTCCTAGGCTAAGCAACGTAAACTCTGTTTTGCTACTTGGGATCTAGCTAGGTACAGTACTTGGGACCTGAGTTGGCCACTGTTATAAACAGGATACCGGGCTTGATGGACCTTTGGTCTGTCCCAATATGCCAATTCTTATGTTCTTATTCAATAAATGGTGCCTTAGTTAGGAGCTGCTATAGATAGATATTCCTACCTAGGAGGTAAGAAAGGGTTAAGTGATAGAGAGATGGATAGAGATAGATAGATAATACTACCTAGGAGGTAAGGAAGGGTTAAGTGATAGATAGATAGAGAGTTAGACAGACAGATAGATAAATAGAGAGAGAGATAAATAGAGGATAGAGATAAATAGAGGATAGAGATAGATAGATATTCCCACTTAGGATGTGGGGGAAGGGTTAAGTGATAGATAGATAGATAGATAGATAGATAGATAGATAGATAGATAGATAGATAGATAGATAGATAGATAGATAGATAGATAGATAGATAGACAGACAGATAGATAGAGAGATGGATAGATAAATGGTTAGAGATAGATAGATATTCCTACCTAGGATGTGAGGAAGGGTCAAGTGATAGATAGACAGACAGATAGATAAATAAATAGAGAGAGAGATAAATAGAGGATAGAGATAGATAGATATTCCCACTTAGGATGTGGGGGAAGGGTTAAGTGATAGATAGACAGAGAGATAGACAGACAGATAAATAAATAGAGAGAGAGAGAGAGAAATAGAGATAGATAGATATTCCCACTTAGGACATGAAGAAGGGTTAAGTGATAGTACAATTGGTTTTATGATTATAATAAAGCTTATGTAATATTTATTGTTATATTTTTATTTATTATTAACTGCAAGTACTGTATGAGGATTTTATTTTATTTTTGTTCTTAAATGCAATTATAGTTTATTCATTTTTATCCCGCCTTTCCCAAGTAAATACCTGGACGGAACCTAACCACATCAGATTCCGGAAGAAACTGAAAACTCATCTATTTGACATATAAATCACTTGTATCCTCTTCTCCTCCTGTATCTTCCTGCCCTCCATTGGCCTCCCTACCCTCTTTTAACCCCTTCCTCTGTATAGGTATGTGCGACGCACAAATGGAAGAAATAAATAAATACATCCATATTCATCATCACAACAAACATCACAATATATATACAAAATACAAACAATGAAATTAATTAGGCGCCCCACAAACATCTCCCAAATTAATCATCAGACTCCATAGTTCAATTATGCCTAAAGCTCATCACATAACTACATATTCTATAACAGATTTGGTACACAACTTTGTTCTTATTGAATATTAGTAACATAGTAACATAGTAGATGACGGCAGATAAAGACCCGAATGGTCCATCCAGTCTGCCCAACCTGATTCAATTTAAATTTTTTTTTTTTTTCTTCTTATCTATTTCTGGGCAAGAATCCAAAGCTTTACCCGGTACTATGCTTGGGTTCCAACTGCCGAAATCTCTGTTAAGACTTACTCCAGCCCATCTACACCCTCCCAGCCATTGAAGCCCTCCCCTGCCCATCCCCCACCAAACGGCCATACACAGACACAGACCGTGCAAGTCTGCCCAGTAACTGGCCTAGTTCAATATTTTATATTAGCTTAGCATCCAGTTTTTTTGTACTGAATTTACCTCCTAGTTGGCTGCACCTCCCACCTCCCCAGTAGAATTCACAGCTGGATGCTAATACCTGACACTCCTGGTAGGCAATGGTGAACCAAAGGCAGGGTGGAGGGGGCAGTCCACCCCAGGTGCAGGGCGCTCGGGGGGTGCTGAAACGTCACGGGCCTGTGGTCCAATCAGCTGGCCCCCCACCCCCTCTGATTCAACTTCCTGTTCCGGGGCAGTGGACCAGCAGAGCTGATGGCTGCGTGCCGGCAGCCCGCAACCGATCCACGCACCTTCCCACCGCCTCAGTCTGCCACCCCGCCAGGCACGCCACTGCAAGTAGGAGCAATAATTTAGCGATCAAAGCGGTGAGGTAATTCAATGTTTCATTCAGGCCTGTCTTTCCACGGAAGTCAGAAATAACCTTGACAAATGCAGTCATGAGACTCGCCCCAAACAAATAAATATGGGGTCCTTTCACTAAGGCGCGCTTACCGTTTTAGCGTACGTTAAACGCTAACGCGTCCATAGACTACAATGGATGCGTTAGCATTTAGCGTGCGGCACAGTGGCTAGCGCTCCTCAGTCAAAAGACCCCTCTGTTATTAAGACTTCGTCTTCTTCCCTCAGACCTCAAGGCTCTAAAGCAGGGGTAGGGAACTCCGGTCCTTGAGAGCCATATTCCAGTCGGGTTTTCAGGATTTCCCCAATGAATATGCATGAGATCTATTTGCATGCACTGCTTTCAATGCATATTTATTGGGGAAATCCTGAAAATGTAATGTAATGTAATGTAATGTAATTTGTTTCTTATATACCGCTACATCCGTTAGGTTCTAAGCGGTTTACAGAAAATATACATTAAGATTAGAAATAAGAAAGGTACTTGGAAAATTCCCTTACTGTCCCGAAGGCTCACAATCTAACTAAAGTATCTGGAGGGTAATAGAGAAGTGAAAAGTAGAGTTAGAGGAAAAATAAAAATAAAATAAACATTTTAAAAAGACAGCATTGATCTAAATACTAACGTGTCCATAGACTAGGGGTAAGGAACTCCAGTCCTCGAGAGCCGTATTCCAGTCGGGTTTTCAGGATTTCTCCAATGAATATGCATGAGATCTATTTGCATGCACTGCTTTCAATGCATATTTATTGGGGAAATCCTGAAAACCTGACTGGAATACGGCTCTCGATGACCGGAGTTCCCTACCCCTACTCTAACGTGTTCATAGACCAGGGGTAGGGAACTCCGGTCCTCGAGAGCCATATTCCAGTCGGGTTTTCAGGATTTCCCCAATGAATTTGCATGAGATCTATTTGCATGCACTGCTTTCAATGCATATTTATTGGGGAAATCCTGAAAACCCGACTGGAATATGTCTCTCGAGACCGGAGTTCCCTACCCCTGCTCTAACGTGTCCATAGACTAGGGGTAAGGAACTCCGGTCCTCGAGAGCCGTATTCCAGTCGGGTTTTCAGGATTTCCCCAATGAATATGCATGAGATCTATTTGCATGCACTGCTTTCAATGCATATTCATTGGGGAAATCCTGAAAACCCGACTGGAATATGGCTCTCGAGGACCAGAGTTCCCTACCCCTGCTCTAAAGTCTCTGCTGTATAGGAAAAACAGGACATATGTCGAAGCAACATAATTTTAAAAAACAAAACAACTGCATAGGGATTCTGCTTGGGAAAAGCAAATTCCAGCTCTTTGGTCTACAATCACAATTAAAAATTTGTGGTTAGGCATGAAAAAAAAAATATTTGAAATAAACCAAGTATTGTGCTTTGATTTCAAGCCATTAATCCTTTATTAGGAGATTAGGGTGCATTCTTTACTGCATTCCAGATTGATTATACCAGACACCAGCATTCCTACCTAGTGCCCTGGCTATTGTTTTGTGGTTTCTCTTACACAATTAAGTCCTCTTCACTTCATTCCCCTACCTTTTAGTCTGCCTTTAAAATATACCACAGGGTATTTCTGCTCCATGATTAAGTTGGTTTTCTTTAGGATATAAATGCAATCATACAGAAGATCAAAGGGATTTCTGTCACGCACAAGGTTCAGGCTACACCTCCCACCCCAAAATTCTATAAAGGCAGTCCCCGGGTTAAGAACGAGTTACGCTTTTCAAGCTGTTCTTAAATCAGATTTGTATGTAACTCGGAACATACAAATTTTAAGATTCTTGCTGCCCCTACCAGCGTTCCCTCTAAGGTACAGTATGCACACCCACACACTCTTCTTAATGTTGTCATGCATCACTCCTGAATCTATTGCAGTAAAAATGGAGGAATTTATGCCACTGGAAATACTGCTTAGTGAAATCAAATTAAGCCGCAACCGAGTTCTTAAGTATGAGCCGTACTTAAGTCGGGTGTCTATAACTCAGTGACTGCCTGTATATCAAATGTCACTGCTGGATAGTAACCACTTAGGGTGACGGGACTAAATCGCGCGAGACAACGGCGCGCCGACAACTGAGCGCAAGGTTGACGGCGCGCCGAAGAAAAGCACTATTTTAAAGGGCTCCGACGGGGGGTGTGGGGGGAACCCCCCCACTTTACTTAACAGATATTGCACTGCCGTTGTGGGGGGTTTGGGGGGTTGTACCCCCCACATTATACTTAAAACTGAACTTTTTCCCTAAAAAACAGGCAAAAAGTTTGGTTTCAAGTATAATGAGGGGGGTTACAACCCCCCAAACCCCCCACAACGCCAGCGCGATGTCTGTTAAGTAAAATAGGGGGGTTCCCCACCAACACCCCCCATCGGAACCCTTTAAAATAGTGCTTTTCTTCAGCGCGCCGTCAACCTTGTGCTCAGTTGTCTGCGCGCCGTTGTCTCGCGCGATTTTGTCTATGAACCCCACTTAGCAAACTTCCTTACAGGGCAAAGGCAGTGGTCAGACCCAAAGGTGGTAACTAACCCTCCCCCCCCCCCCACCCCACACACACTCTCGCCCTAAAGAGTAACGGCCTCTTTTACAAAGCTGCGCTAGCGGCTGCTCTGCGCTAATGGCCCCGGAGCCCATAGAGATTTAAAGGGCTTCGGGGCCGTTGCCGCGAGGCTTTGTAAAAGAGGCCGTAAGTCTTCATTTGGACAGCTGTCCATAAGGTTCTTCCTAACCATCCCCTCTCCTCCCCACAGCAAAACTCAGGTGCTTTTATTTTCCCTGACGGCAAGATTCTGAAAACTTTTAACGCCGTCACTAAACTGTTTTCCGGCGGTTTAACCTGCACGCATTTTAGCGGCCGATTATCAAAACGGAGGGGGGTGGGAAGATATTTTTAAATCTAGAAAGCAATTTTTGGATATGTAGACGGGGGGGGGATGATATATGTATTTGTCATAGAATATAATTTTGACTGATTTTAAGTGCTGTTAAAGTGTAAAATGTCTGTAAAATATGTTGCACTTATTTTTGGTTTTAAAATGAATAAAGATATTTAAAGAACGGATTATCTCCGTCTTTAGCGAGGTTTCTAGCAGTCTCCAACAATGGCGTGCAAATGTGCTCTTCAACATTGAAATGAGCCCTCTGGTGGATTCTTAAAAATCGCCAAGGCATTTTCAAAGAGCGGCGGCAGCTTTTGGAGACAAAAAGCAGCAACTGGGTGCCGTTACAGTGCCCGCACTTGCGTTTTGACTGTGGCTAATGAAAAAAATGTGTATCTATAGCAGTGGTTCTTAACCTGGGTTCGACCGAACCCCAGGGGTTCGGTGAGTCAGTCTCGCGGGTTCGGCGGAGGTCAAAACACACCTCCGACTCATATAGCGCTTCGGTCACGTTCAATCATCTATCAGTTATTCATTGATTTTGATCAAGACTGATCGTGTACTCGGGTTCTTGATCTATCAATCTGTAACTAACGCCTTATATACATCAATCAATTCCTGATCAAAATTTGTGATTTAACTGATAGATGATTGAACGTGACCGAAGCGCTTATGATTCGTGATGATACGCCCCGCTTGTCTATAATTGGCTGCAGGTGATCACGCAACATCGCTTGGCCTATCTGTGCTGCAGGGGATTTGATGCGCACAGTAGTCGAATTGTAACTGTCATGATGGTACGTCGTGCGATACCTATCTTAATATTTTAATCCCTCACTAACTATGTCGAGCAAAATACGAAAGTGGTCGGACGAATATGTACAATATGGATTCACATGTATAACGGAACGTGATGAGAGTCAGCGTCCTAATTGCATGATTTGCAACGCCAAGTTGAGTAATTCTAGTCTAGCTCCGGCAAAACTAAGGGAATAAAGAAGGGTTCGGTGAACACGCATATGAAACTGGTGGGGTTCAGTACCTCCAACAAGGTTAAGAACCACTGATCTATAGTATCTATATATTTAGTGCAGGGTATTAAAATCACGCTTCTTTTGAGTTTTTGGAAAAGACAGGCATGTTTTATGCGCGCTTGTTAAAAGCCAACATTGCTGTGTTTCTGGCTGTGGGTCACGATTAAATTTTACATTAAAAACGAATTACAACATTTACCTGAATTATAGTAGGTTTTTTTTGAGAGAAAAGCGTGTTTTATGCGCGATTGATAAAAGTCGACATTGCTTCTCCCCTCCTTTCCCTTCCATTCGACCAGCAGCTCTTGTATGATTGACACACCGCTTATGGCTTATATGGCGCCACTGATGCTTTACGGCAGGAAAACTTCACAAAGCATGCTGGGATTTGTCCCGCGATTCCAGAATTCGAACACCCGTGGTTTAGAAGCGTTTCTCAGCCGCTCGTGATCTGTGTTAAAATGTGGATGGTGGTTGCGCTGCTTTCCCGGGACATGCGCACCTTCACGCCTCTTGCCTTGTATATTCCGCGCATGTGCCGGTCACTAGCAGCAGCGACTCGATGCGTGTAAATTGAGCGAATCTTCGCTGCTGTCCGCCGACATCATTTGCGTGCGCGATTTTGGGAGAATGTCTCGCTTTTTTAAAATTTGCTGTCAAAAAACGGCTGCGCTAGCCAGACCGTCGCTTTTTAACGCGGTTTTCTGAGAATCTTGCCCCGAGTCCCTACAACCAAGGTGCCTACAAGCACATCAATATAAACTTTAAAGAAAGGAAAGGGGAAAAAAAAATAAAAACAGATTCTCGGATAAATGATTTCAAACCTCCTCTTGCTCTCTGTTCCCATGGCAGCCTCTGCAAAGTGCTGAGAGATGCGAGGACTGAGGCAGTTACCTCATAAATTGCTTTCGTTTTCTTGGCGGAATGGTTATCTCTGTCCTTCCTCACCCCCCCACCCCCCCCCCTTGCCGCTTTGTGCAGACCCAGGGATTCGAGCAATCACAAAAGTTCAAGTCAAGAAGGGAAGCATAAGCTGTGCGCTTTTTTTTTTTTTTTTTTTGCACCAGGAACAGATGCTGCTGCGTTTTCCGCAGAGGGGGAGGGGTTGCTCTTGTTCAATTGTCCCGGAATATTCCTAATCCGAAGGCTGTTCAGATGAGGCCTAAGTAACATTATCATGTTTCATTAAACACGCTTTACAGAAAAATATTTTGAGGGGGAACCTTTGTATTAAAAGTGCAGGAAATTTTGCATTTACCGCACTTTAACCGCAATAGCTACAGTTCAATAAGAGCGCAGCCCAAGCGAAAAATACAGAGGGCACGCCAAGCATCTGCCTTACACTTACCCACAGAACATGGTCTGAGATATAGCATGGGTGCCCCTGCGCAGCGCGCTAAAGCATGCAACGCAATTCCAGAGCAAAGAAAAAAAAAAAAATCCAAAGAGAATGTTTGTGGCAGCTTATCTCCTCCAATCATTCCCTCTGATCCAATCCCTCAAACAGCTCAACCCCACCCAATCCCCCTAAAACAGGGGTGGGCAACTCCGGTCCTCGAGGGCCGGAATCCAGTCGGGTTTTCAGGATTTCCCCAAAGAATATGCATTGGGGAAAACCCGACTGGATTCTGCCCTCGAGGACCGCAGTTGCCCACCCCTGCCCTAAAAGGTTATCCCCTGCATCAAATCTCCCCCCTTACCAAAGTTACCCACTCATCTGATCATCCCTTTCACCCCTGCATCAAATTCCCAAGAGGTTACCTCTCAAAATACACTCCTCAGAGCAACAACCTCCCATACCCTGCCCCTTCCCCACCTCTCCCCCAGGACTTACCCAAGGGGTCTCTCAATGTTTTACAGATACAGGATTTTAACATATATGACCATTTAGACTTAAAAGCATTTATGGTATCTACTCATAATACTAACGGACCTCAGAAAGATCAACAAATTGCTACCCCACGGAGGTCTATCCCCATGCACCATTTTAGTAGCCTTCCTCTGGACCAAATCCATCCTTTTTATATCTTTTTGAAGGTGCGGCCTCCAGAATTGTACACAATATTCTAAATTAGGTCTCACCAGAGTCTTACATAGGGGCACCGATACCTCCTTTTTCCTACTGGCCATACCTAAACTGTTCAAAGTTTTATTTATTGAATACTTGTTGGAATATTCATATCTGTCTCTATCTCTACCTCTGTCTTTATATTTTATATCTTTACTATTCATAAATTGTTTTCTCAGGTACTTTAGCTAGATTGTGAGCCTTTGGGACAGTAAGGAGCATCAAAGCCATACTGTTCCATAACGAGAACAAGTACCTGTCTCTTCCACTGGCTTACTCAGCGCTATGTGGAGTTGGTCGAGAATCCGGTAAAGAATTACAGGATGTCTCTCAAAGTCCATGTCCTTGATGCTCATCTTGAAATATTCAAGGAGACATTAGGAGGAGCAATGTGAGTGCTTCCACCAGGATATACTGGACTTTGAACACCACTACTAAGGACAATATAATGAGAACTTGATGGGAGACTACGTCTGGGGGCCAATTTGTGAACATGACTTAAAATATACCGTATTTTTCGCTCTTTAAGACGCACCTGACCATAAGATGCACCCACCTGTAGAGGAGGAAAAACCAAGAAAAAAAATTTGGTTCAGAATTTGGTTCGCTGTTGTATCGGGCGATGGTACGTCCGCATCTGGAGTACTGCGTCCAATATTGGTCGCCGTACCTTAAAAAGGATATGGTGATACTCGAGAGGGTTCAGAAGAGAGCAACACATTTGATAAAAGGTATGGAAAACCTTTCATACACTGAAAGATTGGAGAAACTGGGGCTCTTTTCCCTGGAGAAGCGGAGACTTAGAGGGGATATGATTGAGACCTATAAGATCACGAAGAGCATAGAGAAAGTGGAGAGGGATAGATTCTTCAAACTCTCGAATACTACAAAAAGGAGAGGGCATTCGGAAAAGTTGAAAGGGGACAAATTCAAAACCAATGCTAGGAAGTTCTTCTTCACTCAATGGGAGGTGGACACCTGGAATGCGCTTCCAGAGGGCATGAAAGGACAGAGTACGGTACTGGGGTTCAAGAAGGGATTGGACATTTTTCTGAAGGAAAAGGGGATAGAGGGGTATAGATAAAGGATTGTTACACAGGTCCTGGATCTGTTGGGCCGCCGCATGAGCGGACTGCTGGGCACGATGGACCCCTGGTCTGACCCAGCAGAGGCACTGCTTATGTTCTTATGGTTTTTCCTCCTCTACACATAGGTGCATCTGGTGGTCTGGTGCTGGGAAGCCAGTAGCCCAAAGAAGCCTGCAGCCGAAAGAAGCAGCCCCCCCCTCCCGGTACCTTTTAACAGGTGGTGGTCCAGCGCAGTCTCCTGCTGGACGGCTGCCTTTCAGTTGCAGAGCGGTGAACAATGCAGGAGCGCGACCTTTGCGCTTCCTGCCTGGTCCTGTGCCGCTCTGTGATTGGCTGCAGTCAGTTCTCACATCGGCTGACTGCAGCCAATCACAGGACTACTAGACTATTGCCAATTACTAGACTACAGCCAATTACTAGGACTACTAGAGTAGACTATTGCAACATCCCCTATCTCCCGTGCTCTGCTACAATAACGAAACAACTACAATTCAAAACACAGCTCTAAGACTCATCTACTTATTGAGGAAACATGACCACATCACAGAGGCACACCTCAACTTTCACTGGCTTCCAATTCCAGCAAGAATACTATTCAAATTCTACTGTCTACTATTTAAAACTTTAAACTGAGATAGCCCAACCTACTTGAACAATCGCCTCATCCAAACCACCTCAACCAGACATAGGAAAACTCACACCCCATTCATACACCCGCCAATCAAAGAAGTTAAATGGAAAAAAACCTATATGATGGCCTCCTAGCCACTCAAGCAGCAAAAATAGACAACCAAATCGCCAACCTTCTGATAACGACCCCAGATTACAAAACTTTCAGAAAAGAAATAAAGACTATACTTTTCAAAAAAATCCCTGTGAAAGTCCTAACCTTTCAAGCTTCCTTCTTTCATCCCTCTAACCCCCTGAACCCCCAAATCAACCTGCTCTACTCTTTTTCCCCCCTAAAAAGGACCAGAAATCTTTTTGTAAAACACCCTCTTTAACTCTTTTGTAATCCGCCTTGAACCACAAGGTAATGGCGGAATAGAAATCCCTAATGTCATGTAATGAAAAATTGAAAATTTGGCATTTTCACATTTTAAATAGGTAAATTGCAAAATTTGACTATCCTGGTCACAAAAGCAAAGTTTTAAGGAAATAACAGACATTTTCTATACTTTTTAGGCATGAGCAATTAGGAAATTGCACTTATTGCATAAATGATGTCATATAGGAACATAAATGATGTCATATAGTGTAATCATCAGCTCTTTCAGATGGAAGCTGCCGAGTGATATCACTCTTTTTTCTACGAGTATTTTTGCAAAATCGCTGTTCCCACTATTCGTTCATTTGCTGCTGTCCTTATCAGTATTTTACAAAGGGCTACACCTTGAGCCCATCAGCCTTTTGTAAAATACTAGGGAAATGAGAACCTGGATGTTCCATTTGCCACACAGAGCCCCTGTGCAAAATGGGACATCACAGGTCTAGTGCTTATATTACGGAAACCCCACTGCAAACATGTTTTTCTTCTAACTGCTCATTTTCTTTTTGCAAATATTATCCCAGTGGATGCAATATAATCCATCACAGAGTGCATTTTATCAAAGACCCTATTTTTCACTGAGTTAAAATTCCGTGCAACGAGCGCAGACATGGGGTGTACGGTTTCCACATCTGCACAGGAGTTGGCTGGAAGCAGCTGTCTCTGCCATGTCAGCCCCCGCTGCAGCTGTGTAAACAGCCTATCCAAACTTGACTTCCACCGAGAGGCCTCTCTAAGCAGCGGCACAAAATTCTCAACCAAGGTCATGCAGTCGGCACAGTTCACCGTATGAATGAAACTAGTACAAACACACCGGGCCGGAGACAGCGTGGAAGCTCTGTTTGCAGACATTCTGCTCCCGACACTCATCTGTGAGGTCACGTCACTTGAGGAAATGTTGAGGGGAGGGTGATTGGGTAAAAGTGAATTGATATTACAGCAGGGCCCAACTAGCTTTAGCTGTGAATAATTTAGTATAGCTGTGAAGGTCCTTATTGCAAGCCTAGAAGGGTCGGCAGGAGTAACATAAGGAAAGCATTTCTTCAGTGGAAGGTCACTAATGGGATAAAGTACCTTCCCCAAGCAAGTATCTTCCCAAAAACAGTATTTGAGTTCAAGAAAGGATGCGACAAACACCAAAGATCCTTAGGAAGGTCGATGTAGATAGAGAGAGGTTAATTAGGGTCAGAGCTGCCGAAAGACAAAGCCAGGTTTTGGAAATCAGATATTCGTGGTTGTTTATTTTGAATGATGTTCTCGTTATTTTGTCGTTGGGGCTTGCCGAGAAGACTTTTGTTTTCTCTGTGTTTAGTTTCAGTTTGAAGTTGGTGGGCCATTTTTCAATTTCTCTCATTGTGTGTGAAAGGATGTCAATAATTTCAGTTGAGATGTCATTTAAGGGGATTAGGATAGATATATCGTCTGCGTATATGTAGTGTTTTAAGTTTAATTTTTGTAGTCGGTGATCTAAGGATGCTATGTAAACGTTGAATAATGTAGGCGATAGAGGGGAGCCTTGGGGTACCCCTAACTGGTTATTCCATGGGTTGGAGTGATTTCCATTGCTGGCTACTCGGTAGGATCCGTTTGTTAGGAATTCTTGGAACCATTTCTTTACCTTTCCTGAGATTCCCATTGCATCAAGGCAAAGAAGCATGATTTCGTGGTCTACTAGGTCAAACGCACTGCTGAGGACTATTGAACCCTCCCCGAGTTCAAAGGTCACATTTGGAAGCCTTCATACATGTGCGGACGTCGGCACAATGACATCACAGACATGCACATGCGTATGACATATAATGGCCGTGCATGCACATAATAATAATAATAATAATAATAATTTTATTCTTGTATACCGCCATACCCAAAAAGTTCTAGGCGGTTCACATTCATTAATTACGGTCCGCGGTGATACACGGATTTACAATATATTGACAAAATTACAAATTTACAGAATTGTAACGAAGTTACAGAACTGTCAAAACTACAAAATTATAGAATTGTAACAAAAAAAATTACAAGCGATGAAGAGGGGGGGGGCGAGGGGAAAAACTATAACTGAGATTTAGCAGGGGTAGTGGTAAGACAGAAGGAAGGGTTGGTACGCGCTAGCGAGTGTGAGATCTAGTGTGGAGGGGGGGAGAGTGGGAAAGGGGAGAAGCCGGTGACAAATGGGATTGAGATCACTGTTCACGGAAGAGGCTTCCAGTAGCGGTCTCTGAGCTCAGGATTTCCAAAACCCGGACAAACTGCTGGGTTTTGGAAATCCCTACCGGCACCAGGACAGTCCTCTAAAAAGAGGATATGTCCGGGTTTTTCCAGACTTATGGTAACCCTACCCTGGGTGTCTAAACACTTAGAGCAGTGTCCTTCAACCGCTGGTCCGCAGAAATTTTCTGCCGGTCCACAGGGCCAGCACCTCCATCTGGCAGAAGACAGTGTTCTTCAGCCACCAGTCCACGGTGCGATCAATGCGGCGTCTTTGGGCTGGCTCCCTGAGTGCTGCAGAGGGAAGGCTTCCAGATGAGGTGCGGGATGCGCGTGAGGAGCCGCTGCCCACAGCTTTGTGCAATGCAGCACTCAGGGAGCCGGCCCGAAGACGCTGCGTTGATCGCACAGTGGATCAGCCCAAAGATAACACCGGGGGGCAGGCCAGAAGGCAAGGCACAGCATGGAGGGAGAGAGACAATAACGGTAGGGAGAATGCTTTTATTTTTTTTTTTATTTAGTGGTTGATTTGTCTGTTCAGGAAGAAATTCATTTGTTTCCTTTCCTCTGGGGTTGTTCTGCTTGCAGAGTCTTGCATCTTAGGGTTTGTTTGTGAATATTAGTACTTTGGTTTTTGGTTCTGCATTTGTTTGGGGTTATCTCTTTTCTGGTAGGAATGAATGCTGAAAAGCATACAGTGTGCTTTGTGTATTTTAATTTTGTGGTTAACCATTATGTGTTGTTAATACGATTATATTGTATGTGTGTATATATGAAAAATGGATGAAAAAAAATGGTGTTACAATTAGTACAATTATGGGGGCGGGGTCTGGGGCGGAGATTGGGTGGAGATGGGCACGACTTAACCCGGTGTTCTTCAACTGCCGGTCTGCGGACCGGTGCCGGTCCACAAAATAATTATTTTATTTCCGCCGGTCCATAGGTGTCAAAAGGTTGAAGAACACTGCTCTAATCTGTTCCAGTAAATTAGGTGAGCAAACGTTCTGTGCCCTACAAACCTGTGCTGAGATTCAGAATTATGACCTTATTTGCCCAGTAAATTAATGAAACCAAACCTAAACCTGCTGCACCAGATTTGCTCCGATGTCCTATATTTGACTTTGAATCATTTAATTCTTGACCTAAATACTTGTGGGCTATCAGTTCACTGAGTTGAACGGGCAGCAAAAATGTCCCAGTCCGGCGCTGTCGTGACAGAGCCTTCTCATGCCATCCTCACCTGTGCAGTTTCTTGCCCTCCACCCATTACTGGGTCACTCACTCCTTCCCTCTAAAAAGTGCCTCAACCCAGAGCTCTAAACCCAGTAGGCTGCATGCCAATGAGCGGTCAGCATCTCACCTTTATATAGTCCCACAAAACATTAGAGGGACCCAGCTAGCAACGTCATTTGCTTTTTATTTAATGATGGATATGTGGAGGACAGCATGCTCTTGTGTAATGCACATGGCTTAACTATAATAATATTTAGGACTGTTGTAACTGACAGTATTTTCCTGTCATCAGAGTAGTCTTAACTAGAGAATGACATGGGGACAAATTTTTCCCCGTCCCCAAGGGAACTCATTTTCCTGTCCCCATGAGTTCTTTTCCTGGCCCTGCCCCGTTCCTGCAAGGTCTGTCCTCATCTGCATAAGCCTCAAACATTTTCAAATCATAAGTAGCAACATTCTAGGGCTCACATTGTGATGTCATAATGCCTCATTCCACCAACTCCTAAGCTCCATCCTCATCTGCACAAGCCTCAAACACTTTAAAATACAGCTCAGATTGTGATGTCATAATGCCTCATTCCACCAATGCCTAAGCTCCACCCTCACTTGCATGAGCCTCAAACACTTTAAAATCAGAAGTAGCAACATTCTAGAGCTCGGATTGTGATGTCATAATGCCTCATTCCACCAATGCCTAAGCTCCGTCCTCACCTGCACAAGCCTCAAACACTTTAAAATCATAAGTAGCAACATTCTAGAGCTCGGATTGTGATGTCATAATGCCTCATTCCACCAATGCCTAAGCTCCGTCCTCATCTGCACAAGCCTCAAACACTTTAAAATCATAAGCGTTCGAGATTTGTGCGGTTAAGGCAGAGCTTACAGGAATGGGGCAGGGGTATGGGCAGGGCCAAAACTTGCGGGGCCGGGAAAAAAATTTGTCCCTGTGTCACATCACTCCGTGAGAAAGCTATATCGGAAAACCTACTATTACTAATCATTTCTATAGGTCTACTCGATGTACACAGCACATGCAGGTACGCTCTTGGTCCCTAGTGGGCTTCCAATCTATGGCAAGGTCTCGCAAACTTTTTCGAGCTGGGGCACACTAAACCTAGTGTCCCTGGCTCGAGACACCCGGAAGTGCGCTGGCGTCAGATTGATGATGTCACGCACCAACGTCAGCGCATGCACAAAGGCCCTTCAAACGGGCCTTGTGCTGAGAGAAGGACCTGCGCTAGAGAGAAGGGCCGGCAGAGAGAAGAGGTGCCGGCATGGGGAGATCTCATACAGGACGTGCCGCGGCGCACAGTTTGCGATAC
This sequence comes from Geotrypetes seraphini, assembly GCF_902459505.1. Taxonomy (NCBI): domain Eukaryota; kingdom Metazoa; phylum Chordata; class Amphibia; order Gymnophiona; family Dermophiidae; genus Geotrypetes; species Geotrypetes seraphini. The sequence continues at coordinate 12,409,557 of NC_047098.1, read as the reverse complement.
ACTGATCTAAGGTGTAGCAGTGGCATTGTGAGGGTGGGTGTCGTCCCTCCCCACCGCACGCCTTCTTTCTCTGTACCTTTTTAACATTGGCATGAGAAGCCACCAACTTTCTGCCTGCGTCGGCTTCGGCGCTCTCTCCGACGTCACATCCCAGGCGCAGAGCCCGGAAGTGATGTCAGATAGAGCGCCGAAGCCGACACAGGGAGCAAGTTGGTGGTTTCTCGCGCCGAAATTAAAAAGGGACGGGAAGAGGTGTGCGCACGGCAGGGGGAGGAGTGGGAAGTGGGGCGAAGAGTAGTAGGGGTGCCGGAGCCCTGGGTGGTCCGCCACCCCCCTCCCCCTGCTCCTTAGGGAGGCAACGGAGGGTTTTGGTGACTTGCCCAGGGTCACAAGGAGCTGAAGTGGGGTCCAAGCTCTTATCTCACTGTATTAACCATTAGACTGGTAATCCTCCACTCACTGAACAGCTGCCTTAATGGTGCAACTATCCTCCCCATATGGGCACAAAAAGGGAGGAAAAAAAAGGTGGGGGTAAATCCCTCTATAGCAGTGGTCTCCAACTCAAACCCTTTGCAGGGCCACATTCTGGATTTGTAGGTAGTTGGAGGGCCTCAGAAAAAAAATAGTTAATGTCTTATTAAAGAAATGACAATTTTGCATGAGGTAAAACTCTTATAATTTATTAATCTTTCCTTTTGGCTAAGTCTTAATAATAATATTGTCATTTATAGCTAAAGAGACATGATCAAGAAACTGTTTTATTTTACTTTTGTGATTATGATAAACATAGCGAGGGCCTCAAAATAGTACCTGGCGGGCTGTGAGTTTGAGACCACTGAGTTAAGGGGAACAGCTAATCTGTTGGCTGGGTTGGAGGGCAGAGGGGAGAACAGGACAATCAAGCCATTGTGACATCACTGATGAGGCTGGCTTTTATTGGTGGAATGAGGCATTATGACATCACAATCTTAGCTCTGCTTCCCAAAGACAAACAGGATGCCATGGTTATAGTTTAGCCAGTGATCTCCAACTCAAACCCTTTGCAGGGCCACATTCTTGATTTGTAATGTAGGTAGTTGGAGGGCCTCAGAAAAAAAATAGTTAATGTCTTATTAAAGAAATGACAATTTTGCATGAGGTAAAACTTTATAATTTATTAATCTTTCCTTTTGGCTAAGTCTTAATACAGTAACAATATTGCCATTTATAGCTAAAGAGACATATGATCAAGAAACTGTTTTATTTTACTTTTGTGATTATGATAAAAATACCGAGGGCCTCAAAATAGTACCTGGAGGGCCGTGAGTTTGAGACCACTGCTTTATAGTGCAGCGGGGCATTCGAGAGTTCACACACTGGTCAGGGCTTCACTCAGTGGCAGTGAGTGCACTAGAAAGCCACACCTGAGTATTGCAACAAAGCAAAGTGTTTTCTTCCACTACTGGGAATCCCTGGAGACAGTCTTTAATTCCTAACACTCACAGCCATAAACAGTTCAGAGAAAACCAGAACAACTTTCTTCCACTGGAGCTCAGGTGCCCACCTCGAGACAACAGAGCAGTGCAATGAGCTTCTCGGGGCCCTCGATCAACCAGAACCTTATCACAAACTACGGGAAATTCTCAAAAGGACGATTTTTCATTCAATCGTTCTTTTGCTGTCAACGCACATAACTCGCACCTAGGACAAGAGCATCACAGAGACTGTTGGGGGGGGGGGGGTTTCAGCACTTCCACCTACACGGCTTCTGTGCGACAAAGCAAGAAAAAGAATCTGTCTAGCAGATGTTAAAAGCCCCACATGTCGGAAGCAGCAGCGTGCAATGCAAAGCCCCGGTGCGGAAATCGGCCCGGAAATGAGACTGACCAGGCGATCAGCGACCGAAGAGCCAGCGAGGACATATTTAAGAGCAAATAAAATGCACCCCATCTTCCTGGGGGGGGGGGAGCCCCAAGTTAACACAAGCTGCAAATTTGTGCACCACCACGTCCCTTTCCACCCCCCACCCCCCCCCCGAAACACAAATCCGGCATGCAATTTCACCTTCTCTGTAAGTGCAAAATAATTCAGCTGGCTCGTGTACTTTTCTCTAACCAGTCTAGGCATCCAAGACCCAGTAAAATCATTCCCAGCTGAGAACAGATCACAAGGAGAAATCAAAGCAGGAAAGGATCCGGCTGAATTTCTATCGTTTCAATAGCCCAGGATCAGGGTGACAAACCCATCTCTAGTCCCATCCCTTCCCCCAAAGAGCTTGCACTCACCTCTCAAAGGGCAGCCCCTCCCCCCCCAAAGCCCCTGTCAGATCGGCCGCACAGCGGTGCAGTCAAACGGCGACCAAATCCTCCGAGTGCAAAGATGTGCTTTTCTCCCCGCAAGACGTGGCAACAACAACAAAAAAAAAACCCCAAAAACCACCAACCCTTTCCCTAGATCCTTAAAGAAAAAGCCGGCTTCCCTCTCCAAGCAGGCGACTAAGCCAAGCTAGGCTTGCTGACTCATTTCTCCAAAAGGAGCCCGTGTGGATTTGTTGCTCTGACAAAATATTGACGAAGCAGGTAGGGCATTTCACTGGCTTCCAGATGAGTAAGGATCCCCCCCCCCCCCAACACACCCCACCCCTTTAATTTGCTTTGCAGTGGCTCATTTCGTTTGCTCACAGGAGTAATAATTTATAGGCCTGCGGTGGAGATGAGCAACACTGAAAAGTATAGTGTTGCCTTCCAGCTCTGGGCTTTGCAGTCTGCCTTCTCTGCTATTTTTCCTCTCATCCTCCCTCCCTCCCTCCCTCTAGCCTGTCAAGGCTGGAACTTAAGCCTTCAGGGCTCTTCTAGATACATCATCTCCCAGGTGAGCAGAGGGATCGGTAAACACCTGTCTGAGCATCGGGTTTCCGAGAACTGGCATCCAGAGCAGGACCACAGAGGGAAATCTGGTCCCTTCTACGGTGTCCAAATAATCCAGCTAATTTTTATTCCCAGAGGGTGCAGAAATAGGGGCGACTAATTCACCCCAAGAATGAGAAGGGGGCTGCAGACCTTCCCATAAAACCGACCTCGCAACAACCCAGGGAAAGATATAATTGTCCAGAAACTAGAATTCAATAGCGCAATGTCTCTCTTCAAACTTTTTGGGGCTCTCATAGAACTCTTCACCTACATTTTCATGAAGGTCTTACTCCTGATTCTTCCTCATTATTCAGCCTCGCTTGTTTTTTTAACGCCCACTGCTGTGGCTGAAATAAACCTGGATATATTCTCTGCTGCTATCAAGAAAGCGCCCAGCGCTGAGTATCTGGATTCAGGGGTGACCAGCGCTGCTATGGATAGCGGCGATATTAGGACCACGATCATGAAATCGGAAAAAGTGGTAGCCCCAAAATGCACTCTGTCTTCCTCAGGCACTTTTACTGGAAAGCCCACGATAGCACACGATGCAAATTCACGCACCACAATATCCCACCCCCAAAAAGGATCCAATCATTCGGTGGTGAAGCGAGGAAGGGTGACGCCCAGGACAGCGGCACCCAGCATTGCCATGTCGTTTGCCCCCCATTCTTCCCCACCGCGCCTGCCCCCCACTCTTCCTCGCCACGCCCCTCCCCCACTCTACACTGTCATGCTGTGGGACCTCCATGCAATGCCAAGCGTCCCTGCCCCTGTGTACCTCTTGAAATGTTCGCCAGCACCAGCAGCACCTTCCACCTGCTGCTCGCGCCAGCCTTGGCACCCTTCTGACGTCACGACCTGGTCCCGCGTCCAGCACATGATGTCAGAAGGGAGCAGAGGCCAGCGTGAGCATCAAGTGAAAGATGCTGGTCACACCAGCAAACTTTTAAAGAGATACGCGTAGGGGCACCGGTGCCCCCCGGGACAGTCCGCACCTCCTGCTCCTCCTTACTAGGCCAGCTTACAGAATAAAAGTCAGCTGCATGCATAACTTAATTTAATAACTGAATGTTAATTGGAGTTCATATAGTAAATGGCAGCAGATAAAAGACCTGAACGGTCCATCCAGCCTGCCCATAAGTTATACCCATTAAAAAAATACATGATTAAATTAACTTGTGTCTTCTTTGATATTTCTGGGTCATAGACTCTAAAGTCCACCTGGTATTGTCCTAGGTTCCAACTGCTGAAGTTCCATCTAATCAAGCCATTGTGACATCACTACTGAGGTTGGCTCTTAGGCATTGGTGGAAGGAGGCATTATGACATCACAATCTCAGCTCTGGAATGCTGCTACTCTTTGGGTTTCTGCCAGGTAACATAGTAAATGACGGCAGAAAAAGACCTGAACGGTTCATCTAGTCTGCCCATTAGCTATACTAATTAAAAATACCTGATTAAATTAACTTGTCTCTTCTTTGAGTCTGGGTCTCAACTTGTCTCAATAACTTGTCTCTTATTTCTGGGTCGTAGACTGTAAAGTCCACCTGGTATTGTCCTAGGTTCCAACTGCTGAAGTTGCCATCTAATCAAGCCATTGTGACATCACTGCTGAGGTTGGCTCCCAGGCACTGCAATATATTTTTGCTTCAAATATCCCAAACATAAATAAAAAAATGAAGCTACTTATCTTTTTATAGATCTCTTTAAATACTTAATAGTAAAATCCAAACCTTATTTATTGTACATTTTTAAATACATTTATATATAAACATCACCTAATGCACTTTACATTACCCACACCATGAGAATAACCTCTAAAGTGTTTAAAATTCCTCATCTCATAGTCCACTTATTGCATGTTTGTCCATCATCAGTCCAATCCAGTTGACGAACGGACTGTTTCCAATGTTCTCAAGTAGAAATATGTTGTCAGTTCCTTTTTTTTTTTTTAATTATCATAAAATCCACTTTCAATGAAATCGACTAAACTTATCAACACATCAGTGTCCCCCCTCAATACCAGCCTATGTTTCGCCCGAGAGCATCTTCAGGAGCCGAGACCCAACTAGGAACCCCTCAGGGTGGTAATTATTATACCTAACACCACATCTTTTGTATTTCATAAACAGTCATCCAAAATGGGTAACATTTTCTTTGGCTCTAATTCTTCTAATCCTCACATTAGAAGAATTTGAGCCAAAGAAAATGTTACCCCCTCTCTCCCCCAACACCAAGTTCCCTCCTTCCAATCCCCCTAACCACTCTCATCACCTCAAAACAACATCCTGGGGGTCTAGTGGACTAGGGGGGGGCATCAGGTCAAGTCAGACACCCCCCCCCAGCTTAAAGACCCTCCACCCCCAACACCGCCAGGATGAACCGGGAGGGGGAAGGGCTGCCATTTTAAAGAGACAGCCCTTCAGACAGGAAGGAGTGAACATCCTTCCTGCCTGATTTTCCACAAAAGGTAATTGGGGCTGGGCGGGGCGATGTCAGAGAGTCCTTGAGATGAGGGGGGGTCCAACCTGACCCCTTCCAGCCCACTAGACCACCAGGATTTTGTTTTGGGGTAGTGAGAGTGGTCAGGGGGTCGGAAGGGGGAGCTTGGTGTCAGGGGGCTTGGTGTCAGAGGGTCCTTATTTTGGGCCCCCCTGCCATCAGGGCTGCAGGTTTTTTTTTTTTTTTTTTAAAAAGCTGTTGTGCCTGTGTTGTGTGTGGACAATACACGCACAACAATTACCACACACACACAACAATTACGGAAATTAGCGAGTGGAAACGGAGGTCTCTTTTGTGCATCGCTGGGTGTTTGGGAAGGGGGGCTTGTGGGGGAGGCAAAAGAGGGCGGACTGTAATATTACCCCCCACACCCCCCTCTGCAGTAGGATCCATGCGGACCCCACGCCAAGGCCGCTTTCTTTTTAAGGCCCTGCACTTTTAGTTCTATGGGGGTCCGCGAGATCCTCTTTTTAACGTCTACCTTTACTGGCTGCAGACCTTGCGGATCTTAACTGCGTGCCTGGGACCACAAAGATCCTCGCTTTAACTCCCTCGGACCTCACAGATCCCGCTCATCCCCGAGGTGAGCAGATTTTTAAGGGCGTGCGGTTAAGATCTGTGAGGTCCGAGTCCCGCGGGTGATCAGCAGGCTGCCCGCTGCTGGCTGAAAATCACCCAGTAAGGTGTTAGGATGTCAGCATTGTTTTCTATTTATGATAACTGCGGATGATATTATCTCTCTATGTTGTATTTTAATGTTTGGTTTGTATTGTTGGTTATTTTATTGACCACATATGAATTGAAGTTAATAAACTAAACTATTCAGGCTTCCATTCTCTTCCAGATCTCAAGCAATGGGGCTCCAGTGCACATAGAGCCTCTCCTCACGCCAGGCCCAGCCCAGAGTCAGACACAGAAGCAGACTGCAGTGCAAACCTACAGGACAGCCACAATCTGAATTCTTCGCTTATGATTCAGTCCTGAATTAAGAGCATTCGTCCCAAGTGCTTCAGTTTTGCCATAGACGATTGCTTCCCTTGGTTTTATACCAGCAGGTGAGGACTAGAAGTGAACAGGGTGTGGTGGAAGGGGGGGAGGCGGGGTTTGCCAGCCTGCACATTCCGATTCAAGCCGGGACCTGAAGGCAAAGTCTGGTTAAGATGTTGTAACAATCCTGCGGCATCCATGTGTGCAGGGGCACCGTGGAGAAGCACAAAGTGAAGCTTTCCTCAGATCTCACTACAAAACAAGACTACGTCTCTGCGCAGACATTATATTGGGGGTGGCGGGGGTGGGGAGGGCAGCCTTTGCACTTAAGATGTGCCACGTGGGAAGGGTTAGCTTTTACAAATATCCAGACAGCCAATTACCTGGGGGCAAAGTTGTCCCCACCCTGTTATTTATCAGACACTTTTCACTCCAGGAAGCATGACTGCACTGTAGAAGAACTAAGCAAATTAAGAGAAACTGCAGGTTTGCATTTTAATTCTTCATCATAACTGAAGTTTGGGGGGAGCAGGTTTGCGTTTTAGTTCTTCATCATAACTGGAGGACACCCCAAGAAACTAACAGGAAACAGATTTTAAACAAATTGAATGCTAGTCTATATCCAGTAGTCAGTGTTTTTATAAACAGTGGTGACCACCGTGGGCAGAATTTGCCCTGGATATTCAGTACCGGCCATGTCTGGGTACCAGTACTGGACATCTGTAGCTAATTTGTGATACATTGGCTACCGGTGCTTTTATGCGGGTCCCAGTCAAATATTGGCCAGAGCCCGCATACAAACAAAGGTCAGACTGGCACCCCCAGCCTAATCTCCCCCCAAACATCAGAACTTCCTCTCCAGCTTGACGCCCCTCCCGTCCCCCCAAAAGAAAATCTAAAGATTTCCATGGCCCCCACCCCCAGAGCTATATTTATAGAAGCCCCTCATGGTCTGACTCTGACCTCCTATCCAAAATGGCTGCTGCCCATATTCTCGCTAGACCACCAGAGACTTCTACAGGGCTCACAGGGAGGCTGGTGGGAGCTCCGGAAATCTTAGATTTTCTTCAGGAGGTGGGACTGGAATGGGAGGCCCACTGGACCTTATTAGAGTTTAACCAGGCAGGGTCATAGCAAGCTATGTGTGGGTAGTGTAGCCATACAGGGTGCAAGGGAGGTTTGAAGGACAGTATCCATTGTTTTGTTTTGTTTTGATTCACTAAACTGCTGTCCGATTAATCTCCTACCCGATCCGATCCACCCATGAAAAGGAATTTTTTGTGTTGTATAAGTATTGTTAAAACTTTGTGTAAGAAACCTTTTTTTTCCTTGGTATCATTTGATATTTTAAATTATTAAATTTATAAATAAAAAAAAAAAAAAAAGCAGAAGAATTAACCCCAATTGGGTTTGCCAATCCGAAACGAAGCGACTGCTGAAGACCAGTCGCTTACTATCCTTGCTGACTCTTCTGCCCTGAAATATCAGTATCGAGGTTACAACCCCATATAAAACAACCATTTAAATTAAAAATAAAACTGTAAAATAACTTTACATATGCGTAAGAATTCATTCCTTTTTTTATATATTCTGTAAAAAGTGCATTGTGAACCCGTGGTTTGAACCCGCGGGGTTAAAGCATGTTCTGTTTGATAAATGTCCTTTAGTCTGGCTACACAAAAATCTAATTCACTGCGTTGGTCACAAATCATTTCTTTTTAAAAATGTCCAACTCGTAGGGCCAGCAAAAGTACACTGCAGCCACCCCTCCCCCTTTCTTTTGAGCTCGCTTGTGCTTGGCGGGCAGCGCACTTGATACCAGCCAATGATGTGCGGGAATAAATTGCGCCCACTAACTACGTAATAAAGGGCGAACAGCAAGCGCATGCGTCAACTACATCAATAACCAACGAGGATACTCTGCGCATGAATTTCGATCAATCTTACAGCGATCCGTGGGATCGCTATAGGGCGTGCGTCCGATCAGATCATTTGCATGTAGAATCTGTTGGGAATCGGTCACTCGGCAAAACTCGGGCAAGAATTGCCCAACAACAATCCAGTCTGCAAGTTTAGTGAATCTAGGCCTTTGTTATTTGAATGTTCTCCATACTATATCATGTCATTGTTTGTATTGTATTGATGTATTGTATTTCTGTTATATGATTGTTCTACAGTGTTTATAATACTTAAGTGGCAGTGTTGGGGGTTTTAACATCAGTTTGAGAAGCATGGTGTGTTGGTAAATCAGCATGTCTTCTTTTATTGGCCCTTTCTGAAACCTTTGATCTTATTGATCATCATGACTTTCTTTTGGAAAGATTGAGCCAGATGGGTTGTAAGTAAGGCTTTGGCCTAGTTGAAATCTTATTTGGATTCCAGAACTTATGCTATGGGATGATAACTATTCCTTTGAATATTCTCCACCTTATAGGGTTCCTCATGGTTCTTTATGGGCCTACATAGCTTGGCATTTGACAGGGTTGAGGATGGACTGATGGATAGCAAGCCATTTAAGTTCCCTTTGAAAGGCGGCTGAGATTCAACAATATGAGATCGGAATTAGAGAATGATACGGTGACAAAATTCATCACCGTCCCCGTGGATAACCGCGGGAAACCATCTCGATGTCATTATTCAAGGAAAGAGGGAAGAATCAAGAGTATGAATTGGCTCAACCACAGACCCTTAAGCCTTGCATTGAAGAATGTTGGTGTAGAAGGACTGAGGTTGAGATAGACACGTAAGAATGACACAGGATTGTTTCCCGCGGGGACAGGAACGGTGATGAATTATGTCACCGTGTCATTCTCTAATCGGAATAATAAGGTATTTTATTAGAATGGATGACCTTTGGAGCAGATTTGTGTGGCAGATTCTTTGTAATCTTACTTCCTTTGAAAGCAATGCAAGTAAAGCCCAGATGTCCCAATCCGTCCTCCTTTTTCTGGAGGCATATGGTAACCCCGAGATTATCCTCGAAAAAGTAAAGTTTAGTGGTCCAAACTAGCTTGTTTAAGGATAAAATAGATTTCTAAGCAAGGAACTATTCTAATGTTGGCATTTGTAGCCCTCCTGATCTCCAAAAGAGTCCAAAGCAATGTTATGTACATACTAGGCAGTAACAATGAATACGGAAGGGCTTATACTTTAGTGATTAAACATTAGTCAGGTATGTACTAAGCAAATGGGTTTTTAAGCCTTTTCGAAAAGACAGATAAGGAGGACATTGTTTTATATGCACTGGCAGACTATTTCCTAAAAAAAATTGTTTAATGTACTGTATAAAATAATTCTATAAAAACTTTTTAAAAATGTATCCTGAGTGTTTAAGCAGCAGTCGGCCATTTTCCCCCATAAGGGTTTTTTGGGGTTTTTGGGGTTTTTTTTAAAGTTTTTTGATATTTCGCCCCCTCTGGTTTCATAACAAGTACGTGAACATGACAAGACAAATGATGGGTTAGGGAAACATGTTTGTTGTGGGTTGTGTGCTCTGCAGGGATATCAAAAGCTTCTGACAAGCCAGAACCTATTCTCACTGCACACAGTAATTCCGATTTAATGGCTGCTTAGATGAGGAGAATTCGGTCTCCTTCATCGCTTTGGCCTGAAGAGCTAGAAATAGCTTGTGAATTTTCTTTCAGAAGCATATTCTTCAGTCGAAAAAATGGCAAGAGTGTTCCCTCTTTAGGGAAGTTTACTATGAAATTAATATCATGTTTTACACTTCCCCCTCCGTATTCGCGGGGGTTAGGGGCAGAGCCGGCCCGTGAATATGGAAAAACCGCGATTAATATTCGGGCCGGTTCTGCCCTTATCCCCCGCTTCCCCCGGCTATTTTTAGCCCTGAAAGCCCCCCCCTTTAAGCATTACCTGGTGGTCTAGCGGGTTTTCAGGCAGAAGCGATCTTCCCACGCTCCCGCTCCGTGCAGATCGCTCACAGGAAATGGCTGCCTTGAGCTCCCGTAGTCTCTCCAGCCATTTCCTGTGAGCGATCTGCAGTGGGGTCTATTTACTTACTATGCATTTAATTCAAATTAATATACTGCACTAAAATCCCCTTTTACTAAACCGCGTTAGCGTTTGTTAGCGCTGGGAGCCGCGCTGAATGCTGCGCGTGGCTTCCAACGCTCATAGTTTAGTAAAAGGGATCCTAAATTAGATCCTTAGGACCACACCAATGCTTTCAGCCACTTCGCTGTGCAAGAAGAAAGTAAGCAATGTAACTCTCTATTTCTTTTCATATGATGTAAATTTGTAAATGTTAATTTCACTCTTCTTTCTTTTTATATATTTTGTAAACCACTCAAACGATCCATGATGGGCGGTATATCAAAGTTAACTAAACTTCAGTTGTAACCGTAACTATTCCCCTGACGTCTACAGCCTGTGTTCTGGCAGAAAAAGATTTCAGCATGTTAAGTGAGTGAGGATATATAATTAAGGAGCGAACCAAGAAGCGGAGGAAACGTCAGCAGAATGGCAGTAAACAATTATTCTATTAGAGAAGAGGCTTATAGGCCCAGAGTACTAATTAAGAAAATCTGGCCTACTGCAAATTAAGAGACGCTCTTACCAATTAATGCACTGTAGACTCAGGAGGAATACTTCAAATTTTTTTTTTTAGCGTCAACAATTCCGCTGTAACTGTGTAAAATCTAAGAGGTCAATATTCAAAGCAATTTAAGCAAGGAGAGGCTCTTGTGTGGTTAAATCCCTTGTGCGGGGCCATCCGTTGATATTTGGAAGCACTTAATGGGATGACCACCGAAAGTATCTACTAACCTTATAGCTGTTGATTATGTGGGAAGTCTGGAGGTGGAGCTATACTTAAGTGGTTAAGTACTGATATTCAGTGTTTGGAATTTTAAGTATCTATACGTATATTTGAGAATGTATTACTAGTCTATTGGGTTGGGTTGGTTTTTTTGTTTTAATTATTTTTAGTTGATCCTTTTTTTTTTTTTTACTCCTTTCTTCTTTTCCTGTTCTTTGTTTTTCTATTAAAATTGTCATTTCTTTTCCTTTTTTTTTAACCTTACACCATCTTTGGTATAGTAACACAGTAACATATTAGATGACAGCAGATAGACTTGTTTGCCCAACAAAAGAAAACTCGTAGTACACTCCTCCCTCAATATTCGTGAGAGTTAGGGGCAGGGCCAGCCCACGAATATTGAAAATTCGCGAATAACTTTTGGACTGGCTCTGACCCACCCCTGCCTTCCCCCCGGCATCCCGGACCTTACCTGGTGGTCTAGCAGTCTTTCGAGGCAGGAGCGATCTTCCTACGCTCCTGCCCCATGCAGATCACTCATCCAAAAATGGCTGCCCTGAGTTCCCGTAGTCTCGAGAGATTACGAATGGAACTCACGGCAGCCATTTTGGATGAGTGATCTGCACGGGGGCAGGAGCCATTTTCAGGACATAGACCACAGATGTCTGCCCAGCACTGGCCTTGTTCTCCAACTACTGAAGCTGTCATTAAAGCCCCATTCCAGTCAGTGGCATAGTAAGGAGGGGAAGGGAAGTGGTGTGCATGAGGCAGGAGGGGGGCAGGGAAGGAGCGTGTGGAAGTGGGGGGGGGGGTGGAGAAGAGGGTGGGAGAGGGGCACCAGCAGCCCAGGCGGTTCTCACCCTCGCTACGCCACTGATTCTAGTTCATCCAAATCTGTCCAGCCTCGATCAGGGCACAGACCGTAGAAGTCGGCAGTGATTAGATAGCAACTCGAGTAATTGTAAAGCAAAGCCAGTGCCGGGCAAAGTTTCTTTGGTTTCATTCAGTTCTATCGTTGTCCAATTTAACTGCACTTAAGTGATAGTTGACCACACAAACAGAGTGTGTGGGAGAGTGTGGCGCAGTGGTTAAAGCTACAGCCTCAGCACCCTGGGGTTGTGGGTTCAAATCCACGCTGCTCCTTGTGACCCTGGGCAAGTCGCTTAATCCCCCATTGCCCCAGGTACATTAAATAGATTGTGAGCCCACCGAGACAGAGAGGGAATATGCTTGAGTACCTGAATAAATTTATGTAAACTATTCAGACTTTTCTTAGGAGAACGGTATAGAAAATTGAATGAATGGTGTGAAAAGCTTCAGCCTCTGTTAACCAGAGCTGGTATTGTGACGTCATAATGCCTCATTCCACCAATAAGAGCCAACCTCATCAGTGATGTCACAATGGCTTGATTGTCCTATACTCAGCTCACTGTAACTACATTTTGATTTCTAGAGTGGCGCAGTGGTTAAAGCTACAGCCTCAGCACCCTGAGGTCGTGGGTTCAATCCCACGCTGCTCCTTGTGACCCTGGGCAAGTCACTTAATCCCCCCACTGCCCCAGGTACATTAGATAAATTGTGAGCTCGCCGGGACAGAGAGGGAAAACTGCTTGAGTAAACCGTTCTGAGCTCTCCTGGGAGAACAGTATAGAAAACTGAATAAATTTAAAAAAAAAAACCCAACAACACAGATAGTCAATGCAAATCGGCCTGTTTCTTTAAAAAAAAACCATGACTATTAATGAAAGGGGGTCATCCTAAAAACTGACCTATAGGTAGCTTTGTAGAACTGGTGTTTTGCCAGTCCCTCCCAGTTCAGCCTCCAAAGATTTTTGGTCCGAGCGGAGATGGACATCATCATCGGTTCATAGTCACTCACTAAAGCTGCTTTTTATCATTTAGATTTTAATCATAAAGAGACTTTTCAAAAAGGTACTTGAATTAAGTGATGATGTTCATTGCCCCAGTAAAGACACCAGTAGAACGCGGGGGTTTGGATGTTAGAGGTTCATCACTCACTTGGTTGAAGGATAACTAGACGACCTGTTTCTTATATCTTGGCTCAGTTTGGTGAGTAATATACATTTTTGCCACTGAAGAGTTTAAGTTTAGCCCATGCCTTTCCCAGTAATTCAAGGTGAGTCACATTCCAGTACAATAGGTTCTAACGTTGTTTAGATTTTTTTTTTTAATAAAATGAGAATCGGTCAATCCAATTACCGTATTTTTCAGACCATAACATGCACTTTTTCCACCCCCATCGCTCTTCTAAGACAAAGGCAGCCGTCCTGGAGACCGCCCTGGGCCACTGCCACTAAAAAAGGTATGGTGGGGGGGAAAGCTGCTGGCAGCTTCGGGCTTTGAGCTATGGGCTTTGGGCTTCCCAGCACCAGACGCAGCTACGTATAGAGGAGGAAAAACCAAGACAAAAAAAATCTGAACCAAATTTTTTTTTTTCCTTGGTTTTTCCTCCTCTACAGATGGGTGCGTCTTATGGTCCGAAAAATACGGTACTTTGATGTGCTCTTCAGAGAATTACAGTAAGAATCCTTGACTTGCCAGGACATATAGAAGCCATGCTTTTCTCCATTTAGATCACTGCCAGACTGTGGTGTAGTAAGGGGGGCAGGGAGTGTGGACCGCCCCAGGTGCCATGTCGGGGGGGCGCCGGAACCTCTCCGCCCCATTCCACGCTCATGCCATTCTTCCCCCCCCCCCCCATACCTCTGTAGATCTTTGCTAGCGCAAGAAACTTTCTCCTGCCTGTTGCTCGCGCCAGCCTGGCTCCCCCTCCGAATCACTTCCGGGTCAAGGGGCCAGGAAGTGAAGTCAGAGGGAAATCCAAAACTGGTGCGAGGAGTATGCTGGAGAAAAGTCACTCGCACTGGCAAAGATTTAGAGGTACGGGGTGGGGAAGGGAGTTTGGAGTGAGGAGTGGGGGGGAGGAGTAGGGGCGTAGAGAGGAAGGCCCCACCGCCTCAGGTGCCTCCTACCCTTAATAAGCCACTGCTGCCAAATCAATGCATGGGACAGTAGCTCATTTGCCTTTATCTGTGAATGGCGGGAGGGGGGTTGTTTTTGTTTTCTTTAGAGCCAAGTAAAGTCTGGCATGACGCAACTAAATTTACAGAAATCCTGCCTACGGCAACTCGGTACATGCAGCTGTAGACATCTTAGTGATCCGAAGCCCAGTCTGGACGCGGGTCATTGCCTACATTGTTTAGAAGGTAGAAAGCAGTGGGGGGAAAACACGCTTCTCATCTGGCTACAATTTCAGTCTTCCTGCTGCGTCTGTTATCTCCATGGCCCTCCTGCTCAGTGGCTCGCGGATGTCACAAGGTTTAACCTCCCCAGACAGAATATTAAATACACCTTCTAAGCCCACAACATTTTCGAGGTCTATGTAATATCATGTCTTGTTGTGCGATCAATCAAACGGCCAATATGGAGTTACAGTTTACAGATGTCATGTAATCAGCAAGTTAATATCTGTCAAAGTTGACCTTCGGTTCTCCTGGACTGCAATATGACACATCGCCTACATCCAGACTAGAATATATTCCTACATGTACATTCCATTTCCAATACTCACTGGTAAAAAGATTTGCAAGCGTGTTTTTCTTTGCTAACTTTATTTTTAAAAGGACTTAACCACGTCACAATTTTGACATAATGCAGTACCAGATGACAGCCTGGCCTCCGGAGTTCAATTTGGCAGAAACCAGCGCTCCAAACAGTTAACAAACAGCATTGTGGACACGGACATGAAAAAAATGGAAGGCAAACTTACCAATTTGCTCTGGGCTCTGTGAGGAAGTCTTTCTGGAAAGCTTTTGATAACATTTAGTATCAAGTCGCTGGATGCTTACTGCATCATAATTTCATTGAAATTAAATAAGCATTTGATTTGGGGGGGGGGGTTATAGCCACAGAGGGCAAGTGAAACCCATCTCAGGGCTGTCAATTCCAGTCCTTAAAAAGATAACGTCTTTTAAGCTTCTTATACACAAATGCAAAGCAAACATCTTTTATTATTTGACCGAAGCAGGACCGGAGTCGAAAGCTCCCTCGTCTGAAACCAGGCTCCCGATGCAACATCCAGCCATCCCTGGCTTTCCCTCCCTCCGGCACATTACGTCTTTTTAGAAGCGTGCGCGCACACACGTATTCTCTGAGAATTAGTGGACATAAAACTACCCTCCCCCCCCCCTCCAATAGGAGCAGGGTAATTAGCCCCGTTAGAATCTACCACCCTACCTCCCAAGGAGAGGCAGACAGATGGAATAAACCATTCATCCACACGCGTATGTCTCCTCCACAATAAGAGTGTTAGACAGATGCAGGGGCTCTTTTCATAACTCATAATTAAAATCCACTAAGTAAAGCTGCCATTAACAGTAAGGGAAAAACAGCGATTAATCTGCAGGGTACTTACAACCATGGCAGCCCGCAGACGTTACATCTGGTAAGGGCCCACAAGGAAGAAAGCACTTGTACCAGAGACTGCAATTTTAACCCAGCCTGAAGTTCTTAGAATATCTTAAAGCGAAAAGGGAGTTATGACTATTAATTATATGATTTGCTGCAGATGCTTGGGAACAAATTTTTCCCTTAAGTCTGAAAAAAAAACAAAGATGCATGGAAGTGTAATATTCCCGACAAATAATGACTATCTTCGGACCCAGAGTTTCCTATTAAGGGCATCTCAGTATCAAATATAAAATGACAGTAAACTCTGTGCATAAGAACATAAGCAAATTTGTGGAGCATCTCTGGCCCGCCAACCATCACCGTTGCATCTGAACAGGCAGATGTGCTAGGAATTTTCAAGTTTTCATTAATATTTGATGAACCGCTTATTCAATTTACTAAGCGATGTACAACTTCCTAAAAACATAGTTGTAAAAACAGACAAAATAACATCAGACTTACAAATTTAAAACAAACATGAGTCATGGAGGGCAGGGGGGGAAGTTACAATTCTTTGTTAGAGAGAATAAACAAAAAGGAAAAAGACAAGAGGGAGGGTAAAAAGTTAAAGACCTAAAGCATATGGTCGTAGGTCTAGAGATCAAATGTTGAATGCGTCTTTAAAAAGATAGGTTTCTAAAGATTTTTTAAAGGAGGTAAGATCTTTTTCTTCTCTAATGTACTGTGGTAGTGAATTCCACAGTTGAGGGGCCATTACCGAAAACATATCGTGGCTTCTAGTGCCTACAATTTTCAGAGAAGGGATGGTTAAGAGGTTTTGAGAAGTCGACCGAAGAGACCGGAGGGGTGTTATGAGGGATGAGCGTTCTAGTTACAAATTGAGGTTCGTTAAAAATTAACGTTTTATATACTAAATATAATACCTTAAAGGTGATGCGGTGGCTAAAAGGGATGGTTCGCAAGTGTGTGGGGGGGATGCCGGATTGCGGGGGGATGCCGGATCGTGGGGGGGGGGGGGGGAATGCCGGATCGCAGGGTGGGGGCTCGCAAATCGAGGCAAGCTCAGTTTCCGAGGAGCAGAATTTGCAAATGTTTTGCTCATCTTGCAAAACACTAGCAATCCATGGCACTCGTAAACCGAGGTTTGACTGTATATTGAAGAAAAACTAAGGACTTCTTTTACTAAACCTCCATAGAGCTTGCGTTAGTATTTTCCGTGCAGTGCAGGGCTAGCACGCAGCATTGTAGCATGTGCTAAAAACACTAGGAGCCCTAAATCTTGCTCGGCCATTTTGGAATGTTATCTCAACTGAACTGGACACAAGTTTCTCTAAAGTGAGTTAAAAAGCTCATTGTAGATTGTGCGATTTTCCCCAATTCTTTTAATTCGCTCAGAACAAAATTAATTCCATCCTAAATCATGATTTTCTACAATTATGTCACGTCAGACAAGAGATGTAGGAACTTAAACAAAATGGCCTCAAACTGAAGAATGTGGAAAAAGTTTAGATTATCAAACTATTTTTTTTATAAAGGAAAACTGGAAAATGCAAAACTTTTTACTGAAAAATGTGATGTGGATATTGCTGCAGTCACTTTAACAGTTTTTTATAATCAGATATTAATTACTTTTAATATTTTTCCATTTTTATCCAGATCAGCAGTGCAAGGATACTTGGTGACCCAGGCAAACCTTATGTCCCCCCCCCGTCCCCCGCCCAAGATTTTAAAATTAATCTTAACAATCATGAGTCTATGAGTTAATAGGGCTTTCCATAACATATTGTTTTCCTTTGACTGCTGAGGCTCTTTTGCTGCCTCCCTAGGCAACCGCCTAGTCTTGCCTACTAGTTCAGCCAGCAAATTTGGGTGAAATCCAAACCTTCCATCCAACTACAAACAAGTGGAAATCTACCTGGTTTAAACATCCGATCATGAATTGTCTGTACTTTTTTGACCCTAAACTACACTTCTGTTAGATGCTAGGGCTCGGCAGGGTTGTGCAGAATCAATATTTGAGGTCAAAGAAATGATGATGACCTTCAAAATACTGGATGCTTCTTGGCACCCTGCATGGATACAGATCTAAAATGGAACCTTAACCCTCAGAAAGAGAGACAATATTTTAAAAGTCTGAAGATTTCTGCCATTAGAACATAAGAATAGCCTTATTGGGTCAGACCAATGGTCCACCCAGTAGCCCGTTTTCACGGAGGCCAATCCAGGCCACTAGTACCTAGCCAAAACCCAAGGAGTAGCAATATTCTATGCTACCGATACAGGGCAAGCAGTGGCTTCCCCCATGTCTTTCTAAATAACAGACTATGGACTTTTCCTCCAGGAACTTGTTCAAACCTTTGTTAAAATCAGCTCTTACCACATCATCTTGCAACGCGTTCCAGAACTTAACTATTCTCTGAGTGAAAAAGAAATTCCTCCTATTGGTGTTAAAAGTATTTCCCTGTGACTTCATCGAGGCATTGCATATCCAGTTTCTCTTTGGTAGACGTACCTACCATGAAGCTATTGATGTAGTACTGACACCAGTCCTCGAGGGCAGAGGAAAGGTTACCAGCCAGGTTTTCATGATATTTTCTATAAATGCTGACTGCTGATGGCTAATTTAGATCTGAATATTCAGTCTCCATGAGGTGTTTTAGGTGTGAATTTCCTGGTGGTGGCCATCTTGGATTTTTAGCGATCTATTTTTAAACTTCTTTTTTTCTACCTTACAACCCCTCGATTTCATTAAAAATCGTTAGAGATGGACTCCTCCGCCAATGTAGATGTGACTTCATGTGTGAATTGGGCCGGATTACCGTTAGAGGAATGTCCGTGTACAATGGGGGAGGGGAGGGATGAGGGTTTGGTTCAGTTCAGTAAAACCCGGATGTCTGAATCCGTCCTCCTTTTTTTTGAGTCATATAGTAACCCTACACTAGAACAGCAGGGTGGAGGGGCCAACGCAGGTATCCAGGGCAAGTGTGGGGGGGATAGAAAAGGTGCCCACTCCTCTCAACCAACTCTTCCATTGTGCCCTGGACCCTAGAATTATATTTCCTGCAAAATCAGCAAGGGATTCTGGGCTGTGTTACAGTTTTAGTTAAAATAAACATTTACGTTTCAAAAATGGCCAAGATATGTGAACATTTTGACTCACTGATATTTTAAATGTTTATTTGTTTAAAATGAACGTTCATGTCATGTTACTGCCAGAAATCCTCCAGTTCTTCATGTATTTTAGATTAGGTTCTGTGTCAGTTGATCCCGTTATAAAATATTAGCCCTCAACGTCAACAAGAACAAAATATTTATATGGACAATAACAGTAAATGATGGCAGATGTAGACCTGAATGCTCCATCCAGTGCCCTGTAATCACAATTTCATTATTCAATTACAATGTCTTTTCTTGTTGTTGGTATTTCTGGGCCATAGACCAGCGTCTCTCAAACTTTTTTTAGTTCTGGCACACTAAACGGAGCAAATGTTTTTTGTGGCACCTTATAACTGAAATTATTAAACTGCAAATACCCCTTTTAAGCGCAGCGGTAACAGCTCCGATGCTCCTAGAATTCCTGTGAGCGAAAGAACTGTTACCGCCGCGACTGGGGCTAAAAATCTCTGACCACCACATAAGGGTTTTCTAATAGAAATCAAACAGGGGAAGGGGGAGAGGCTAGAAGAGGCTTTATGGAGGCTAAAGCACTGTCAGTTGTATTAGCTGAAATAATAGGTTGTTTCTACTTAAAAATCACACACCCCTTTTGTGAAACCATGTTAGGCTTTTTTTTTTTATCGTCGGCCGCAGCGGTATTAGCCCTGACATTCATAGGAATTCTACAAGTGTCAGATCTAATATCATCGTGGCCGGCAATATTTATTTATTTTTTTTTTTTAAACCCTAACTTGGCTTTGTAAAAGGGAGCCATAGTGAGCAACGATGCATAAGCCAGTCTATTCCTGTCTCGGGCATACATCAAAGCAGTTTTTTCATAGTCACCAAAATGTCTCAAAAACAAATTTGTGCAGGGATTACTTTGGCAGATAATCTAATGCTGCCACCTGCTGCCAGATTTCAGACGTCTCTACCCAAACAGAAACCTTTATTTAGTGTGGTGTCAAGTCAAAAGCGCGCCGGGACAAAGGCGCCCGCAGACAATTGAGCGCAGCGCGGATGTGCGCACCGAAGAAAATGACTGTTTTTAGGGGCTCCGACGGGGGGGCGTGACTTAAAACAGATCGCGCTGCGTTGAAAACTACTGTTTTTAGGGGCTCCGACGGGGGGTCGTGGGGAGGAACCCCCCCACTTTACTTAATACAGATTGCGCCGCGTTGTGAGGGCATTGTGGGGGGTTTGGGGGGTTGTAACCCCCCACATTTTACTGAAAACTTCACTTTTTCCCTGTTTTTAGGGAAAAAGTTAAGTTTCCAGTAAAATGTGGGGGGTTACAACCACCCAAACCCCGCCACAACGCCACCGCGATCTGTATTAAGTAAAGTGGGGGGGCTCCCCAACAAAACCCCCCGTCGGAGACCCTAAAAACAGTAATTTTCTTCAGCGCGCATCTCCGTCTTGCGCTCAGTTGTCGGCGCGCACCTTTGTCTTCTGCGATTATGTCTATGAACCATTTAGTGTAACTGCTATTATGAAGAAATTCACCCAACAGGTACAGCTCGACATCAAACTTACAGTCACATTCATGGGGAGTGCGTGGCACAGTGGTTAGAGCTACAGCCTCAGCACATAGAGGTTGTGGGTTCAAATCCCTTGGTGCTCCTTGTGACCCTAATCCACTATTGCCCCAGGTATATTAGATAAGAGTGTGAGCCCTCCAGGACAGATAGGGAAAATGCTTGAGTACCTGAATGCACACCACTTAGATTTTAAGTGGTATATAAATACTAAAAATAAATAAATGATTGGACCCAACAATCCAATAGTATTACAAACACTAAGGTCTACTTGAGATATCCAGCACCCACACTTATAGCATACAATATACGGCACAGTTCATGTGTACATTGTTGAACTCGAACAAATAAACAAATGAAAACAACCAATATGTGTTCATAATTGGATCTTCCCCTTATTTGATGCTATTTAAAGGAGAGTTGCCCATTCGATCGCCAATTGGATCTTCCCCATATTTGATGCTATTTAAAGGAGAGTTGCCCATTCGATCGCCAATTGGATCTTCCCCTTATTTGATCCTATTTAAAGGAGAGTTGCCCATTCGATCGCCAATTGGATCTTCCCCTTATTTGATCCTATTTAAAGGAGAGTTGCCCATTCGATCGTCAATTGGATCTTCCCCTTATTTGATCCTATTTAAAGGCGAGTTGTCCATTTGGCGATCGAATGGGCAACTCTCCTTTAAATAGGATCAAATAAGGGGAAGATCCAATTATGAACACATATTGGTTGTCTGCATTCGTTTTTTTGTTCAAGTTCAACAATGTATACATGAACTGTACCGTATATTTCAAATATCTGGAGAAATAGATACTAGCAATGGGGTGCTCGGCACAGTAAAGCTTCCATTTGCACGTGTCCATTTACTAATCTGCTAGTGCATGCTTACTGCAGCTTAAAAGCCCCGATTTTATAAAAGGTGACTATAGTAAGGTCCCTAGATCGACACGCTTAGCACAGAACACTTTAGCAAATAAAGGTTTGCCTGGAGCTCCAACTACCCTTGCACTGGCCCTGACTTACACATGTAAATGGTGTGTTTTGCAAGACTGCACATCCAAAGTGAACCGATTAAGGACCCAAGCTTTCAAAAACTTACCTTTTTTTTATTTTTTTAGACAATTCACAGCCGTTTTCAACTCCTGAGAGGTAAGCCCAATTCTCCTCCCAAGCTCTCCTTCAAATCCCAAGACCAAACAAGAAGTTAATTGAGTTAGGAATGTGGGATGGAGGGGTACATGCCTTCTTTAAATCTGTGCATGCCACTACTCCATGTCCTACCCAATCCCCCCATCGGCACCCATGTACTGGTGAGAAGAGGAGACTTAGAGGGGATATGATAGAGACTTATAAGATCATGAAGGGCATAGAGAGAGTAGAGAAGGAAAGGTTCTTCAAACTGTCAAATAATAAAAGAACAAGAGGGCATCTGGAAAAGTTGAAAGGGGACAGATTCAGAACAAATGCTAGGAAGTTCTTCTTTACCCAACGTGTGGTTGACACCTGGAATGCGCTTCCAGAGAATGTAATAGGGCAGAGTACGGTACTGGGATTTAAAAAGGATTGGACAATTTCCTGCTGGAAAAGAGGATAGAAGGGTATAAATAGAGGATTTCTGCACAGGTCCGGGACCTGTTGGGCCGCCGCGTGAGCGGACTGCTGGGCACGATGGACCTCAGGT
Organism: Geotrypetes seraphini; assembly: GCF_902459505.1. NCBI lineage: Eukaryota > Metazoa > Chordata > Amphibia > Gymnophiona > Dermophiidae > Geotrypetes > Geotrypetes seraphini. The sequence goes on along the minus strand of NC_047098.1, from coordinate 12,387,596 downwards.
CTGACCCAGCAGAGGCATTGCTTATGTTCTTATAATGTAATGAACCCATCTCCTACACCTTAATATATTCCTTCTTCTGTTGGGTCAGTAATCTAATTACTTTTTCATCTCTTGACGCACTAAAGAGGCATTTTTAAAGCATTTGTATTCTTCAGATGGAATATTTATCCTACGCTATATATACATAATTCTTTTAAAATATCTTCTGTTTCTCTGTAAGATTTCTGCGTGCATCACACAGAGCAGGTGACTCAGACAGTCTCTCTGATGAATGAAGTGACAAACTTGTTATTTTTTTTATGATTAGCTCAGAGAACATTGGGGGCAGCAGCTCAGGGAAAAGAACAGGTGGCAGACACACTAACAAATACGGGTTTTGCAACATTTTTAGGTATTTGAATAGAACATAAATATACAGTAGGACAGGTTTAAAGATATCTTATCTTCTAGTTCACTGAATCGCAACTGTGCCGCGAGAGATATCCTAGATGCGAGTCAGCCAGCGCCGGTGCCTTTCCTCGTCTCTTCCCTTCCCCCCTCCCCCACCCCCGCTGTAGTCATTTCAGGGTTAGCAGATGGATTTCCAAAACCTGGCAGTTTATCTGGGTTTTGGAAGTTCCCGAGCTCAGACGTCTCGGAGAAACTCCCCAAGCTCAGACATGTCTGTCCGGAGAATAGGAACCATGCAGGAGGCAGAGAGAAAGAAATGTTGGACTGGTGGAGGGAAAGGAGGGAAAAATGTTGGACTGGGGGGGTGCACATAAGAGGAAGGAAGGGGAGTTGTTGGACTGCAGGGGGCAGAATGGAGGAAGAGAGGGAGAAATATTACACTGGGGAGAGGAGAGATGAGTCAAGGAAGGGAGGGATGTCAGATCCCGTGCGCATGCGCAGACATCGAAGCGATGATGTCATATGCGCGTGATATCATCGTGTCAATGTCCACGTGCGCATGGAGGCCCTTCAGACGAGGGACTGAGTTAAGCGTGCCGGGGGCAGAAAAATGTTTGCGAGACACTGTTCGAGTTCAACAGAACTGTATTGCGTATTTCAAATATCTGTAGAAACAGATACTAGCAAAGGGGTGCTCGTCACAGTAAAGCTTCCATTTGCACGTGTCCGCTTACTAAGCTGCATTAAATGCTAGCACAGCTTAAAAGCCCAGATTTTATAAAAGGCGACATTTTGTAGACTTCAATCCTATCTTCCCCCTCAGCCGTCTCTTTTCCAAGCTAAAGATCCCCTAACTTTTTTAGTCTTTCCTCATAAGAGAGGAGTTCCATCCCTTTTATCATCCTGGTCTCTCTTCTTTGAACCTTTTCATATTATTTATTTGAAAGCACTTGAAAGCACAAGTGGAGAAAATATGATATTTAGGTAGTGAACAACTAAAATACAATAACTGAAAGAAGGAATAAGAAAAGCAGTAGTGGAAAATAGGAGGGGAGCCAGGACTTAAATACAGGGTACAGAGGCAGAGAGCCAAAAGCTTCCTGGAACAAGTGAGTTTTGAGCAACAACTTTGAATTTGGAGAGAGAGGGCTTCAAGCCTGAGATGAGGGGGAAAGGAATTCAAGAGTTTGGGCCCAAAGTAGCTGAAGGCAATTTCATATGATAAAGTTCAAAAGGAGAGATGAGGGAGGGGGGGAAGGGAGGGAGAGAGAGATTGTTCTGGGCAGAGCAGATGCGTGGGAAGGACCATGCGGGATGAGGAGGTTACTGATATAGGCGGAAGCAGCCCTTTAAGACATATAGGAAGCGTTTGAACTTAACACAGACAGAGACAGGGAGCCAGTGTTCGGAGCAAAGTAGAGAAGAGCACAATTTTGGGAGAGATTTGAACATGATTTCTGAGTCTACTTTTTTTTTTTAAGAACACTTGGCAAGGCTTGGTTGTCTGAGGCAGCTTTTTAGTGATAATTGTTTAGTTGACGCTTCTAAATTGTTATGTTTTGTGTAATTGATATGTTTGTAAGTATGTTTGTTTTATTTTCAATGATTTATCATGTTTAATTCACGGTTTTTATCTCTCTGCAGCCCTTTTGAGAGAGCAGTTTATAAAACTGACAAGAAAACAATAAATACGAGAAGGAAAAATCCCTGGACATCTGCAAGCGACGGCTCATGGCACCAGGACTGAGCTGGACGCCCAAAGGAGCAGAAGGGAATGGCTCGTCTTTAAAACAAAAACAGCCAACCACAGCATGCCAGAATATAACACCAGAATGGGAAAAAAATACAGTGGAACCTCGGTTTGCGAGTAACGCGGTTTGCGAATGTTTTGCAAGACGAGCAAAACACTCAGCAAACTTTTGTCTCGCAAACCGAGCCCCGCCCCGATAAACGAGCACTTACAGCTGCAGGAAGCGCCGCTTCAGGGGGATTCCTCTTCCGTCCGCCGGCCAGCCTTCCACGCCGGGTGCCTTCCGCATGTTGGAGACCCTCTGTCTGAGCCCACGCAGCTGAGTGCTGTCCCACCTGCACGTTGCGTATGATCACCCAAGCACACCCCTCCCCCCAAAGCAGCCCTCTTTCCCTTTCCCCCTGCCCCCCCCCCTGTATTGGCCCCTGATTAGTGTAGCTCGACTTTACTACAGGAAGAGGCGGTTGGAGCAGACCGCGAGTCCGCGATTCGCGATCCGCGAATTCGTGGAGGAACACTGTACTCCTTAAGTCAGCTGGCCAGGTACAAAGGGACTACCTGTCTTTTAGTCAACCAGTTGCTATTACAGATTTTACAAGATTTGATGTAAAGAGAACCCCAAAAAAAACTCTGTGGAGTGACGATCCTGTATAGCGGACTAGGTCCTTTAAGGCTCTTATGTGGATGGAATTATTTTATGTGGATGATTTTAGTGTACCTTTGGAACTTTGATACTTTCAAATAAAGTCCATTTGGGAACATCGTCACTCCACAGAGTTTTTTGGGTTTTCTCTGGATTTTCTTCTTTGTGGATATTTTGGGGTCAATTCCTTTTGTTTTTTGCTACTTAGGATTTTAAAGTGTTTGAGGCTTGTGCAGATGAGGACGGAGCTTAGGCATTGGTGGAATGAGGCATTATGACATCACAGTCTGAGCTCTAGAATGTTGCAAACACAAGCAGTGTCTCACTTCCGGCTCACCACCTAAATTGTTTCCCACGTAATCACCTTTATAGGATCCCCAGGGACCCCTGAAGAAGACTTTTTGTCGAAACGCAGACCGTGTTGGGTCCTGTATCCCCAGCGGACTAGGTCCTTTAAGGCTCTTATGTGGATGATTTACTTTTATGTGGATGGAATTATTTTATGTGGATGATTTTAGTGTACCTTTGGAACTTTGATACTTTCAAATAAAGTCCATTTGGGAACATCGACACTCCACAGAGCTTTTTTTTTTGTTTTCTCTGGATTTTCTTCTTTGTGGATATTTTGGGGTCAATTCCTTTTGTTTTTTACAAGATTTGATGTAACCTTCATGAGGAGGTATTTTACTCAATAAATGCCATAATATCAAAGGGGATGAAAAATGCATAATTCTATCACTCCTTTCCCATAAAATAATTTAACCTTCATTACTACAGGTGATTTGCTCTTCTGAGAGAGTCATATGCTTGCTTCAAGACCCCACTGCATCAGATGCAGCTCTATGCACTGCCCTGCAGGGGGGATCTGGGTAGGTCTGATCCTCCAATCAGCTGATGCTAGCCAAGAAATGCTATTTTGAGAAATTCTTTCCTGAGAAATCCTAATGTAATCCCACTTGGGATGTTTCTATGATTTATTAGAACCTTTCCTTCCTGGAAGCAGTTTCCTCAGCCACCTCTTCTGCATTCAACAATCAAAACAGAGTAAAATGATATCTAAGGACCCATAGTCTGTTATTAAGACATGGGGGAAGCCTCTGCTTGCCCTGGATCAGTAGCATGGAATGTTGCTACTCTTTGGGGTTCCGGAATCTTGCTACTCTTTAGGATTCTGAATGGAATGTTGCTACTCTTTGGGGTTCCGGAATCTTTTGTTACTCTTTGGGATTCCGGAATCTTGCTATCCTTTGGGATTCTGTGTAGATTGTTGCTACTGCTTGGGTTTTGGCCAGGTACTAGGGACCTGGATTGGCCACCATGAGAACGGGCTACTGGTCTGACCCCGTAAGGCTATTCTTATGTTCTAAAACAATTCAACCAGTCAGCAATGGCTGTTGACTGGTTAAATCGCACATACCTCTGCTATCTACACATATTCAGCGGGAGATAACCAGTTTGCCCTGCTGAATATTCGCAGCTAGCACATAACCAGGAGCCAGTTAATTCGAGGGTATATTGTGGTGGGCCACACTTAGGACCCAATGTCCTAGCTTCATGGGCTAGCCAATGGCCGATTAGCCCTGACTATCGGCTTAACTGGATATCAGTTGATGGCCAAACATGAAACCAGATATGTAATGCCGGTTGCTGGAATCAGCCCGATATTGGCTCTCTGGGTTCAGCGTCAGTGGCGGGCAACGTAGTTAAAGCGCACCACCGGTTGAAAATCAGGCTGTGGATGTTTACTCAGATTTAACGTTACGTGGGTGTGCTTACATTGCAAGAGTTGGGGGGGGGGGGGGTTCCAAAAAATGAAGCCCAATTCTGTGACTGTCCTACTATTTAATCCCCGACGCATCCTTCTGGAAATATAAAGAGATGAACCATTTCCAGGACAGCACATCGTTTGAGCCATTGACGCTACGAACCTGTTGACTCTGCAGTCTCTACGGAATGCAGCAGTTGAGTAATGAATAGTGAATGTGGATCCTGTTCTCCAAAGGGCTCTTTTTTTTGTTGTTGTTTTCCTTAGAATAAAAATAGACGCTCATAAATTCCCTAGAAATATGATTCATGACAACGATTCAGTTCAAGTTCTTTGACCTCACTGACAATTTGCGGCTTTCTGTTGACACTCATCTTTGGAAACAAACTTCTCTTCATAGTGCTGTCAGGAACACTTAAGCTCTGTAGAAGCCTGGTTGAATGACTGGAAGGCTATTAATCTCGAAAGGAAATAATATTTCAGGTAAATAGTCCAGGAAGATACTGATCTGCTAGAGAGACTGCACAAGAAGAGATGGCTCATAAAGTTTCTTAAGAGATGCCAAATTAGACGAGCAATGATTTTATGTGCATATGGTGAGTTGCATTTTACCTGAAAGAGTATCTCTAGGCATTGGTGGGGGAGGTGGGAGTTGTGAACTAGAGAACGACACGGTGACAAAATTCATCACCGTTCCCGTCCCCGCGGATTACCGCGGGAAACCATCTTCATGTCATTCTTTAAGGAAAGAGGGAAGAATCAAAGTATGAATGGCCACAACCACTGACCCACAAGCTTTGCTTTGAAGAATGCTGGTGTAGAAGGACTGAGGTTGAAACAGACACTACAGAATGACAGTCTCTGGTATCCAGAGCAGAGATTGTGATGTCATAATGCCTCATTCCACCAGTGCCTAAGAGCCAATCACATCAGTGATGTCACAATGGCTTCATTATCCTTGGCTCCCATAAGAATCAGAGCATGAATGGCCACAACCACTGACCCGCAAGCTTTGCTTTGAAGAATGCTGGTGTAGAAGGACTGAGGTTGAAATAGACACTAGAAAATGACATGGGATTATTTCCTGCGGTTATCCGCGGGGACGGGAACGGTAATGAATTTTGTCACCGTGTCATTCTCTAGTCTGAACTGCCCCAGGTGTCGTGTCGGTGAGGGCGCCGGAATCTCTCTGCCCCACCACCACCACCTTGCCATGCCATCCCTCTCCCCCCACACACACCCCTTTGTAGACCTTCACTAGCACAAGCAACTTCTCCTACCTGTTGCTCGTGTCAGCCTGGTTCACCTCTGAATCACTTCCTAGTCAAGGAGAAGGAAGTGACATCAGAGGGAAATCCAAAGCTGGTGCGAGGTGCATGCTGGAGAAAAGCCACTCACACTGGCGAAGATTTAAAGGTAATCGGGAGGGGGGGAAGGGAGAGTGAGAGGGGAAGAGTGGGTGGACGCCACTGCCCTAGGCACCTCCTACTCTTACTAAGCCACTGTCTCTAGGGCCAGACCAATATCATCACAAGGTAAATGCATAATTCTCATAGCTATGAATAAATCACATTTATTTTATTTATATATCACTTCTGTTTGAAGTGGTTCATATTCAGGTACTCTGATGGGCTCACAATTTAACTATGGTACCGGGGGCAATGGAGTGTTAGGTCACAAGGAGTAATGTGGGGATTTAACTCACAAGCTCAGGGTGCTGAGGCCACTCCACATTTAATGGGAAATTCAGGGCTGTGACAAATAATATTTCTGGAAACGTCAATCGCTCCTCCTAAACTTACTTGCTCCACTTCATCACTGACGCTGAAACCGTGGATTGAAGACAAAGTTTTATTTTATTTTTCTTTCCAGCTTATGATTTATCTTTAATCTTATCTATTGTTTTGCCTTTTGTCTTTGTTTTGTTCTATTTCTATCATTTAAATTTCTCCAGAATTCTACTGTTCAACGGCTCCCCCTTCTGCTTCTATTCCTTTCTCTCCTCTCTTCTACCTTCCAAAGTATTTAGATCAATGCTGTCTTGTTAAAATGTTTATTTTATTTTTATTTTTCCTCTAACTCTACTTTTCACTTCTCTATTACCCTCCAGGTACTTTAGTTAGATTGTGAGCCTTCGGCACAGTAAGGGAATTTTTCAAGTACCTTTCTTATTTCTAATCTTAATGTATATTTTCTGTAAACCGCTTAGAACCTAACGGATGGAGCGGTATATAAGAAATAAATTACATTACATTACATTACATTACATAATATGCACTAATCCCTAAATTCTATTTTAAAAAGTGCTAAAAATTGTGCACACTAATTTGGACCTATGCCCAATTTGCATGTACAGTTACCAGATTTTGTCCTTAAAAAAGAGGTTGTGTGGCCCCGCCCTGTTCTGCCCCCCCCCCAACCCCAGCCTCACACAAACACAGTCTCTTCGGAGCCGCGTCTTTAGGACATCTGCCCCGAGCTCAATGGTTTTCAAAATTCAGACATGGTACACTTCTCCCTCTGTATTCGCAAGTTTCCGTATCTACGGCTTTGATTATTCGCAATTTTTCGGCCACTGATTCCGTCCCCCCCCCAAAAAAAGTCATCACTAAAGTTTTTTCCTTTTAATGTACAGTACCGATAAAAAAAAGTTCATCACTTATCATTACTCACCTCCTCCTCCCCCTCCCGATCTTCTCTCACAAATATTCCCCAGAATCTCCTCATAAAAACAATGATCAGTCCCTGGATTGTATTACTATGGTCATTCTTGAAGACACGTACTATAGCAAAAAGAGTCCGTTGCACCCATGTCCCCTCTATGCTGTGTTGGAGTCCTCCAACCGCATTCTTGCTAGTGGGAGGCGGTGCTTCAAGATCGTCTTTTCAATCACCTGAGACAGGTAGGGTTCCCTGCAGAACTACAGAGTAGAGAATGACACGGAGACAAATTTTTCACCATCCCTGCGAGTTCTTTTCCTATCCCTGACCCATTCCTTCAAGCTCCGTCCTCTTCTCCACAAGCCTCAAACAAAGGGCTCCTTTTGCGAAGCCGCGCTAGTGGCTTTATCGTACGCACCTTTTTGGTGCGCGCTAACCCCTGCGCTAGCCTAAAAACTATCGCCTGCTCAAGAGGAGGCAGTAGTGGCTAGTGCGGCCGGCAAATTAGCGTGCGTTAAACTGCTAACGCGGCTTCGTAAAAGGAGCCCAAAGTGTTCAAGGCTTCTGCAGTTAAGGCAAAGCTTACAGGAATAGGGCAAGAACAGGGACAGCAACAAAACTCGCGGGGATGGAACGGGGAAAAATTTGTCCCCATGTCATTCTCTACTGCAGAGCTTGCTCGTCCCTCACTACAGACTCGCGGGGACAGGGAAATTGAGTTCCTGAGGGGACGGGGAAAAATTTGTCCCCGTGTCATTCTCTACTACAGTGCTTCCCCGTCCCTCACTATTGACTCGCAGGGACGGGGAAATTGAGTTCCTGTGGGGACGGGGAAAAATTTGTCCCCGTGTCATTTTCTACTGCAGAGCTTGTTCGTCCCTCACTACTGACTCGCGGGGACGGGGAAATTGAGTTCCTGCGGGGACGGGGAAAAATTTGTCCCCGTGTCATTTTCTACTGCAGAGCTTGCTCGTCCCTCACTACTGACTCGCGGGGACGGGGAAACTGAGTTCCTGCGGGGACGGGGAAAAATTTGTCCCCGTGTCATTCTCTACTACAGAGCTTGCTCGTCCCTCACTACTGACTCGCGGGGACGGGGAAATTGAGTTCCTGCGGGGACGGGGAAAAATTTGTCCCCGTGTCATTCTCTACTGCAGAGCTTGCTCGTCCCTCACTACTGACTCGCGGGGACGGGGAAATTGAGTTCCTGCGGGGACGGGGAAAAATTTGTCCCCGTGTCATTTTCTACTGCAGAGCTTGCTCGTCCCTCACTACTGACTCGCGGGGACGGGGAAACTGAGTTCCTGCGGGGACGGGGAAAAATTTGTCCCCGTGTCATTCTCTACTACAGAGCTTGCTCGTCCCTCACTACTGACTCACGGGGACGGGGAAATTGAGTTCCTGCGGGGACGGGGAAAAATTTGTCCCCGTGTCATTCTGTACTGCAGAGCTTGCTCGTCCCTCACTACTGACTTGTGGGGACGGGGAAATTGACTCGCGGGGACGGGGAAATTGAGTTCCTGCCGGGACGGGGAAAAATTTGTCCCCGTGTCATTTTCTACTGCAGAGCTTGCTCGTCCCTCACTACTGACTCGCGGGGACGGGGAAACTGAGTTCCTGCGGGGACGGGGAAAAATTTGTCCCCGTGTCATTCTCTACTGCAGAGCTTCCCCGTCCCTCACTATTGACTCGCGGGGACGGGGAAACTGAGTTCCTGCCGGGACGGGGAAAAATTTGTCCCCGTGTCATTCTCTACTGCAGAGCTTGCTCGTCCCTCACTACTGACTCGCGGGGACGGGGAAACTGAGTTCCTGCGGGGACGGGGAAAAATTTGTCCCCGTGTCATTCTCTACTGCAGAGCTTGCTCGTCCCTCACTACTGACTCGCGGGGACGGGGAAACTGAGTTCCTGCGGGGACGGGGAAAAATTTGTCCCCGTGTCATTTTCTACTACAGTGCTTCCCCGTCCCTCACTATTGACTCGCAGGGACGGGGAAATTGAGTTCCTGTGGGGACGGGGAAAAATTTGTCCCCGTGTCATTTTCTACTGCAGAGCTTGTTCGTCCCTCACTACTGACTCGCGGGGACGGGGAAATTGAGTTCCTGCGGGGACGGGGAAAAATTTGTCCCCGTGTCATTTTCTACTGCAGAGCTTGCTCGTCCCTCACTACTGACTCGCGGGGACGGGGAAACTGAGTTCCTGCGGGGACGGGGAAAAATTTGTCCCCGTGTCATTCTCTACTACAGAGCTTGCTCGTCCCTCACTACTGACTCGCGGGGACGGGGAAATTGAGTTCCTGCGGGGACGGGGAAAAATTTGTCCCCGTGTCATTCTGTACTGCAGAGCTTGCTCGTCCCTCACTACTGACTCGCGGGGACGGGGAAATTGAGTTCCTGCGGGGACGGGGAAAAATTTGTCCCCGTGTCATTTTCTACTGCAGAGCTTGCTCGTCCCTCACTACTGACTCGCGGGGACGGGGAAACTGAGTTCCTGCGGGGACGGGGAAAAATTTGTCCCCGTGTCATTCTCTACTACAGAGCTTGCTCGTCCCTCACTACTGACTCACGGGGACGGGGAAATTGAGTTCCTGCGGGGACGGGGAAAAATTTGTCCCCGTGTCATTCTGTACTGCAGAGCTTGCTCGTCCCTCACTACTGACTTGTGGGGACGGGGAAATTGACTCGCGGGGACGGGGAAATTGAGTTCCTGCCGGGACGGGGAAAAATTTGTCCCCGTGTCATTTTCTACTGCAGAGCTTGCTCGTCCCTCACTACTGACTCGCGGGGACGGGGAAACTGAGTTCCTGCGGGGACGGGGAAAAATTTGTCCCCGTGTCATTCTCTACTGCAGAGCTTCCCCGTCCCTCACTATTGACTCGCGGGGACGGGGAAACTGAGTTCCTGCCGGGACGGGGAAAAATTTGTCCCCGTGTCATTCTCTACTGCAGAGCTTGCTCGTCCCTCACTACTGACTCGCGGGGACGGGGAAACTGAGTTCCTGCGGGGACGGGGAAAAATTTGTCCCCGTGTCATTCTCTACTGCAGAGCTTGCTCGTCCCTCACTACTGACTCGCGGGGACGGGGAAACTGAGTTCCTGCGGGGACGGGGAAAAATTTGTCCCCGTGTCATTCTCTACTACAGTGCTTCCCCGTCCCTCACTATTGACTCGCAGGGACGGGGAAATTGAGTTCCTGTGGGGACGGGGAAAAATTTGTCCCCGTGTCATTTTCTACTGCAGAGCTTGTTCGTCCCTCACTACTGACTCGCGGGGACGGGGAAATTGAGTTCCTGCGGGGACGGGGAAAAATTTGTCCCCGTGTCATTTTCTACTGCAGAGCTTGCTCGTCCCTCACTACTGACTCGCGGGGACGGGGAAACTGAGTTCCTGCGGGGACGGGGAAAAATTTGTCCCCGTGTCATTCTCTACTACAGAGCTTGCTCGTCCCTCACTACTGACTCGCGGGGACGGGGAAATTGAGTTCCTGCGGGGACGGGGAAAAATTTGTCCCCGTGTCATTCTGTACTGCAGAGCTTGCTCGTCCCTCACTACTGACTCGCGGGGACGGGGAAATTGAGTTCCTGCGGGGACGGGGAAAAATTTGTCCCCGTGTCATTTTCTACTGCAGAGCTTGCTCGTCCCTCACTACTGACTCGCGGGGACGGGGAAACTGAGTTCCTGCGGGGACGGGGAAAAATTTGTCCCCGTGTCATTCTCTACTACAGAGCTTGCTCGTCCCTCACTACTGACTCACGGGGACGGGGAAATTGAGTTCCTGCGGGGACGGGGAAAAATTTGTCCCCGTGTCATTCTGTACTGCAGAGCTTGCTCGTCCCTCACTACTGACTTGTGGGGACGGGGAAATTGACTCGCGGGGACGGGGAAATTGAGTTCCTGCCGGGACGGGGAAAAATTTGTCCCCGTGTCATTTTCTACTGCAGAGCTTGCTCGTCCCTCACTACTGACTCGCGGGGACGGGGAAACTGAGTTCCTGCGGGGACGGGGAAAAATTTGTCCCCGTGTCATTCTCTACTGCAGAGCTTCCCCGTCCCTCACTATTGACTCGCGGGGACGGGGAAACTGAGTTCCTGCCGGGACGGGGAAAAATTTGTCCCCGTGTCATTCTCTACTGCAGAGCTTGCTCGTCCCTCACTACTGACTCGCGGGGACGGGGAAACTGAGTTCCTGCGGGGACGGGGAAAAATTTGTCCCCGTGTCATTCTCTACTGCAGAGCTTGCTCATCCCTCACTACTGAAAATGTGATATTGAAACAACATTCTCCGCTGACAGGAATGTACATGTTCCAGACTCCCGCCCTACTCAGAGGGAATATTAGGCCCAACTACACTCACTGCTTTTGATATGCTCTCACTGGATGAAATGGCCCCTTTAGAAATATAAACTTACAGCTCTGTAAGGTAATTTCCCTCCCACTGATATATCCAGTAAACAGATGCATGTGTGCATAAAGATAGGCAGCAAAACCTTTCACTAGAATTCTGTGACTTGCATATGTTTGACTAATGGTTGCCAAACATTTGTTCTGTTTCTACATTGCTCATACTTTGGATGATGAGTCAATACCAAGATTTTCAGATGTTTGATTCACTTAGGGCTTAAAGGCATAGAGAAATACAAAAAAGGCTTCCTCCTGTTTTGTTTTGGGGAAAAGTACTTAGTTCAGAGGCCCAGAAGTCTCACTTGTCACAGAGTCAATGGCAGAGGACGGTCTTTAACCCCTGCTACAGACAGAGCTTGTCCTAAATCACACAGTCCCATGTTCTAACGTCTAGACCAGGGGCTGAACAAGGTCAATCCTCAAGGTCAATCCTCAAGGGCTGAACAGGTCACGTTTTCAGGTTATTCCAAATTAATATGCGGGAGACGGATTTGCATACAATGGAGCTCATATGCATGCAGGTTCTTCACCGTAGATTGAGCGGAGGATAGTCGAGAAAGGCTGACTAAGGGGCGTTTCTTGAGACGGCATCCACAAAGATGAATCACGTTGGATTACTGTCCCCTAGCTGGCCACTTTTATAAAACCAGACGAGTTATCAGTCAAGCTGATAAGCTAAATAAGACACCTTTAAGATGTGAAGATATAAAGACCGAAAGTTAAAAAAAAAACCCCAAAACAATGACTTATGACGATTGAGGTGTTAAAACCTCCTCTGTGATAATGTGGGCCATATGAACTGCAAACTGAGGTCTACAAAAAATATTTAAATTTGGTGGCATGCTTGCTTGTCACAGTTTTATTTTATGCATAGTCTATTCAGGGCAGGATTAACCAATAGGCCGAGTAGGCACGTGCCTAGGGCCCAAAATGATCAGGGGGGGCCCGATGAAGGAAGGCATCAACATTGTTTTTTCCAAACAGCAATGGGCCCCTCCAGCATCGATCGCCAATGTGGGCCCCTCCCCGATCGGCAACGCACCCCCCCCCCTCCCCATCGACAGAAAGTAAGACAAGCAAGCAACGCGGGTAAGAAAGGCAACGGGAACTGTAATTGTGCAAGCGGTGCTGCTGGCCCAAAGCTTCCCTCTGACGCAGCGTCCTGTTTCCGCCTGGGCGCATGGTGGGGTGGGGCGGGGCAGGGGGCCCAGTGTACTTGGGTGCCTGGAGGCCCTTGACAAATTAATCCTGCCCTGAGTCTATTCCAGAGGTCTCAAACTCAAACCCTTTGCAGGGCCACATTTTGGATATGTAGGTACTTGGAGGGCCGCAGAAAAAATAATTAGTCTTATTAAAGAAATGACAACTTTGCAGGAGGTAAAACTCATTATAGTTTATAAATCTTTCCTTAACTGCTTCTGATAATTTCAGCTATACATGCAGAAAGTGGAAAACTATCAAAGTATCAACTGCAAGAGACAAGATTTTGGACCAACTATTTTGGGGCCCTCGGTATTATAAAGAATGATTCCTTATGGAAAACTTGTGCCTTAAGTGTCCGGCGGTCGCATTCTGGAACGTTGCCCGCCTCACTGCTGTAACCTCATGCAAGCACTTTCCTGCTTCTGTACGTGATTGTCCTCTCCACTCCACCTCACAATCGCATACAGACACAGGAAAGCGCTTGCGTGAGGTTACAGAATTATTTATAATTCAAGGGCCTCAAAATAGTACCTGGCGGGATGCATGTGGCCCCCGGGCCACGAGTTCGAGACTACTCTTCTATTCATTAGGGATGTTCTGAAAACTTGCTCTAGACCAGGGGTGTCCAACCTGCGACCCAAGGGCTGCATGTGGCCCCGTGAAGTATTTTGTGCGGCCCCGGTTGAGGGCGATGCAGTGTTTTCCTCTGCTGCCCCCGGGTGTTTACCGTCTTGCCAGTTCCCTCCTCTGTCTTGCTGCAGCGTTTGCGCGGCCCCAGAAACATTTTTTTCGGCCAATGCGGCCCAGGGAAGCCATAAGGTTGGACACCCCTGCTCTGGACCATTCCCATCTACCCAGAAACAAGCTTTAATCGTTCCTATTAGAGAAACACTTGTCAGCAATAGCACCTCCCACACACCACAAAATTAAAATCTGCAGTACGAAGGAAATCAAATCCTTACTGAAGGAAGAGCTTGTGGCATTATTATTTTTTAAATTGCTATATAGAGATAGACACACAATAATTCTTTCTAATTGAAGGGAAATTAATTAGGAATCTCAAGACTGCAGTTAACCTCCTTCTCCTTATGCCTTCATCCATTAACCTCATGCTGTAGAAATATCATTCAGTACTCGGGGTAGGTAGTTCCTCGCGTATTCCCTAGTCAATCAGGTTTTCAAGATATCCACACGAATGTGTACGAGAGAAAGATTTGCATGCCGTGCCTGAAGTGCATGCAAATCTGCTTCACGTGCCTATTTATTGTGAATATCCTGAAAATCTGACTGGCCGGGAGAGGGGGAGGTAGAAGGACATGGCAGAAGGACGTGCCTTCGTAAAATGTCATTTCCTGCTGGTACAGGATGTTGAGACCACTCCTTTTGTCTCTGGCCACCAATCAGAGCAATGGGCCAGGAAGGGCAGAGTAATGGGCCAGGCTGGGCGGAGAAATGGGCGGGATGGGACGGTACAGGCTGGAGCAGACCCTGAATCTCCTGCTGAGTGGGTCGGCCACTTTGGCAGCTCTGGGGCGGTACTCCAGGAACAGTTTGGGAAACACTGCTGTAGAATACACAACGGAACTAGCTAGCTAGCAGCAGCGGTCACTATAATATATTAACACTAGAAAAAGACACACAGTGATTCCTTCCTTAAGAAAGCCATTAAGAGATGGCAGACATGAGAGACCCGAAATCTGATCCAAGCACGCTGGCAGTAAGAGCAGTGGGCAGAGCTGCCAATTCCGGACTTAGGACAGTCCCGTCTTATTTTGGGACCTACAGCACTGATGTCATTGGGTAGAATCAAGGACTACAAATCCCACACTGCTTTGGGATGCAAGTTGTAAACCAGAACTGCCAAAAAGTCTCCATCCCAGAACTGGGAAACTTGGGGCTCCTTTTACTAAGGTGCGCTAGCGTTTTTAGTGCACGCAGGATATTACCACGCGCTATGCGGCTAGAACTAACGCCAGCTCAATGTTGGCGTTAAGGTCTAGCGCGTGCGGTAATTCGGCGTGCGCTATTCCGCGCGTTAATGCCCTAAGGCAGCTTAGTGAAAGGAGCCCTTGGTAGCTCTGCAGTCGGCAACACGTCAACTAAAAGAAGCAGAGAAAGCGGGAGACCGAGTCCACAATAGGTCATGTTTCTGTTACAACTTAAATTCAATTAAAGCAGATATTTTTATTCAGTGGAAGAGTCAAGTTCGTCCCTGACCAGCAGATGGAGACATTTTGACCCACCAGCCTGCTCAATACTTATGTCATCAACGCAGACTCTTCTCAAATCGGAGCCTTAACACCATTTATAAACATAAATCTATTTCTTAACCGCATTAATTTTGAGTTCTTTGCAGTTTACAAAAGATTAACTAAAAATACTACAAATAAAGAACCCAAAAATTCAGAGCCCCAAAATTCAGAGCCCAAACATTTTGAGAACAAGTAAGTTTTCAGTAGTTTTCTAAATTGAAAATAAGAAGGTGAAGAAAGTAACAAAGAGTTGAAATCCTTATCAAATATTGCAGCCTGATCGGAAAGCATGCGATCATGATATCTTTTAAAGTTTACAACCCTTCACCGTAGGGAAAGTCAACAAGGCTTTAGAGCTTCGAGAGTGTTTTTGAATGGAAAAACAGAATAAATCAATCATTTAAGACGGGGCTTCACCCACTACTACTCGAGAATAGATGCAACCCAGCTTGAAAATGACTCACGCCTCAGCCGGCAGCCAGTGCAGTTCTTGATAGACGCGAGTGACATGATCAAGCCTTTTCAAAACCAAAAATAAGTCCGACAGCCATATGTTGAACGATTCTCAGTTTGGAAAGATTTTTCTTATTACTGCGGTAAGGGGGGGTGCATTCCACCTCACAATAAATCAAAACCAAAATTCTGAAATGCGCAAATCCCAATACAGTATTTTAATAGCAGACAATTTTAAAGAAAACCAATAAAAGAAAATCCGTCCAAAAGAAGACGGCTTTTACCTTGACGGCTCTCCTTTGGTCCATGCAGTCAGGATTCTCACACCAGAGCACCTTTTCCTCCGTTAATGTTCTTTCATCTAAAAAACAAGGGGGGGGGGGGAATGTTATATAGTAACATTCTTAACATAGTAGATGACGGCAGATAAAGTCCCGAATGGTCCATCCAGTCTGCCCAACCTGATTCAATTTAAATTTTTAAATTTTTTTTTCTTAGCTATTTCTGGGCAAGAATCCAAAGCTCTACCTGGTACTGTGCTTGGGTTCCAACTGCCGAAATCTCTGTTAAGACTTACTCCAACCCATCTACACCCTCCCAGCCACTGAAGCCCTCCCTAGCCCATCCTCCACCAAACGGCCATACACAGACACAGACCGTGCAAGTCTGCCCAGTACTAGCCTAGTTCAATATTTAATATTATTTTCTGATTCTAAATCTTCTGTGTTCATCCCACGCTTCTTTGAATTCAGTCACAGTTTTACTCTCCACCACCTCTCTCGGGAGCGCATTCCAGGCATCCACTACCCTCTCCGTAAAGTAGAATTTCCTAACATTGCTCCTGAATCTCAATGAGTAGAACAGCATAGGGAGATCACAATAGCAAATTTCCTTCTCTTCCAAATTTATTGTTAATGGGGAACCGTCTCTGTGGCGCAGTGGTTGGAGCTACAGCCTCAGCACCCTGGGGTTGTGGGTTCAAACCCCACGCTGCTCCTTGGCAAGTCACTCAGTCCTCCGTAGCCCCAGGTACGTTAGATAGATTGTGAGCCCACTTGGACAGACTGGGAAAAATACTTGAGTACCTGATTGTAAAACCGCTTAGATAATCTTGATAGGCGGTATATAAAAAAACCTAATAAACTTGAAACAATGTGCCTTTTACTGTGCAAAATTGCTTGTACAGGTTATAAAGTAGTGTCAATTCCATACGTAACTTATCTAATTGGCCTAAACTGGTAATTGGCAATTATTAGCGTTAATCAATGCTAATTGGTACTAATGTTTAATTATGTATGTGACTGCCCTTAGTTGTAATTTCGTAACCTTAGCATGCAATTCCTTAGGCACACAAATGGGAGGGGCGTCGACGTGGGGGGGGCATAGACAAGTCAGCGAAGTGCCCAGCACTTACCATTCCCACTCGTGACTAAAGTTAGGTACTAAAATATACCTTCTCCCCCCCCCTTTTACAAAACTGCGATAGCGGTTTTTAGCGCAGGCCGGTGCGCTGAATGCTCCGCGCTGCTTCCGATGCTCAGAGCATTCAGCACGCCGGCCTGCACTAAAAAGCGCTATTGCGGTTTTGTAAAAGGGGGGGAGGATAGACCCATGTTAATAGTCTACCACGGAAATTACGGGAGCAATTGTTGATTTAGTCTGTCTTTCCGACCTTATAGAATTCTCTCTTAAGGGTCAGATTCTGTAATTGGGCACCTAAAAAGATCGGAACCGAAAGTTGGGTGCCCGTTGCCCATCAATCATACTTAGGCGCCCATTACAGTATCACGCTGAGCGGCGCCTAGCTTAAAACTTAAGGGCAAATTCTAGAAGTGCCCCAAAATTCGGCACTATTCAGCGCGATTCAAGTAAAATCGGCTGCTGTGTAGTGAATCACGCTGAGCGGGACCTATTTTGGAGGCGCCCAAGAAATAGGCCGGCTCTAGGCACAGCTAAACGTCAGGCGCCTAGCCACCTTGCTGGGCAGACCGGATGGATCGTGCGGGTCTTTATCTGTCGGGCGGTTGGCACTTTAAAAGACTGCGAGGATCTTCAGAAGGATCTGAACCAGCTGGAATCGTGGGCAATAAAGTGGCAGATGAATTTTAACTTGGACAAATGCAAGGTGATGCATCTGGGAAAGAAAAACAAAGAACACGAATATAGGATGTCGGGGGTGACTTTAGCCAAATGCGAACAAGAAAAGGATTTGGGGGTACTGATAGACAGAACCCTAAAGCCATCGGCTCAATGCGCAGCGGCGGCGAAAAAAGCAAACAGGATGCTGGGCATGATTAAAAAGGGGATCACGAGTAGATCGGAAGACGTTATAATGCCACTTTATAGAGCAATGGTCAGACCACACCTGGAATACTGTGTCCAACATTGGTCTCCATACCGTAGCCCTTTCAGGACCAAGGGACATATTTGTCCCATAGCTTTAAAATCCTATAAATTTTGATTGGGATAGTCTACACTTCTAAATTTGATATGTACGGATTCCATATGATACTGCCTTTATGTAAACAAACTGGTTCCGACATTCATTCATTAGCGTCGTTGCCAGATTGACGAGAAGATTCACTTGCCACACTGTCCATAAGCCAGAAGTGTGATTTTTTTTAAAAAAAAATAATGATATTTCACAAAAAAAATCAATTTTTTGGCATCTGCAAGCCCTTTTTACCATAAAAATGTCGTCAAAACCACAAAAATTGGCCTACGATCCTTATGGTCCTGAAAGGGTTTAAGAAGGATATAACTCTGCTGGAAAGGGTGCAGAGGCGAGCAACGAAATTAGTTAGTGGAATGGAGAATTTGAGCTACCATGAACGACCCAGGAAACTGGGACAGTTCACCCTGGAAAAGAGAAGACTGCGAGGGGATATGATAGAGACTTTTAAATTATTAAAAGGTTTTGACAAAATAGATCAGGAAATATCATTACTAACATTTTCAGATGTGACACGGACAAGAGGACATGGCCTGAAACTGAGTGGAGGCAGGTTCAGGACTAATGTCGGGAAGTTCTGTTTTGTACAGCGAGTGGTGGGCGCTTGGAATGCTCTCCCGGAGGAGGTTGTGATGGAGACTACTGTTCTGGGTTTCAAACGTAAGTTGGATGCATGCCTTCATGCTAATCATATTGAGGGATACGGGAAATCCGGGTCTCCATAAAGGAGTACCTAAAGGGCCTCCGCGTGTGCGGATCGCCGGACTAGATGGACCTAGGTCTGATCCGGAGAAGGCGTTTCTTATGTTCTTATTTACCGTGTTATTGTGTCTGCCCTCCAGAAAAAAAAGCAGTGGCAACCACAGAGCCCAGTGGCCCTTGTTTCACCTCAGGCCTGGGCTTCCCGTGTGGAAAAGGAATTCGTATCGTGGATAGAAGCCTGCAGAACCTGTGAACGCACTCCCGATTCACAGGTCTGGAGCTTTGTCACTTCCACTATCGCACGTCGTTTTCATGTCCCGGAGAAAACATTTTCTAACAAAGCCTTTCACGCAAATGTTGGAGTGATGAATGAGTAGCGAGTTCCGCAATACTCAGAATCAGTGGTTTAGGGGGCAGTGGCACCCCCCCTCTGACCCCCCCTGTTCCTTCCGTGCCAAACCCCCTCCCCCCTCCTTCCGTGCCTCCACGCCACACTCACACCCTCCCTTCCCACCCCCCACCCCACCCCCGTACCGCTTTTAAATCTTTGCCAGCGTGAGAAACCTCTGGCCTGCTGCTTGCGCTGGTGTTAGCTTTGTCTTAAGTATGCTCGACTACTGCAATATTATCTATTTGGGTACATAGTTTCAAGTTTATTCGAAATTTGATGAATCGCTTATACATAAAATACTAAGCAATGTACATTAAAATCCAAATTTGAACATACGTTAAGATACAAGGTAATAATAATAATAATAAATAAATAAAAAAAGGGGGGTTTGACCTAAAGACCAACAGACCATAGAAGAAAACACTGAAAAGGCTTCGAGTTACTCAAAATTCTGCAGTTCGGCTGATTTTTGGTTTGAAAAAATGGGAACATATGACTCCCTATTATCAAAAAACTACATTGGTTACCGATGGAGGCAAGAGTTCTGTTTAAATTTTCCTATATCTGTTTTAAATCAATATTTGGTATGGCTCCTGAGTTCCTGGTCTCTCACTTTGTCCTAGAACGTTTTAACAGGCCTACACGCAGAATCCATAGGTTTGCTTACCCAACAGGAAATGCTTGTCGCTTTAAAATATTTCTGGATAGAACTCTTGCATTTCGGGCAGGCAAATTGAATGACCGGTTGGGTAATATTATTATGCGTGCTCCATCTTATTTTACCTTTTAGAAAATTAGTAAAAACACAGTTGTTTGATCAGTTTGTAACCTGATTCACTGTTTTCAATCTTTTATCCTTTTATCTTGTATGTATTTCTGATGATTTGTATTGTATTGTATTTTTTTTTTTACCGATTGTCCAGTACTTCTCATTGTAAACCGCCTCGAACTAGTATGGCTTTAGTGCTATACAAGAATAAATTATTATTATTATTGTCAGTCCTGTGTTTTCAAGTTGGTAGAGATGTGGAATGGACTTCCTGGTGTTATTAGAATGATAGACCAATTGCAATTATTTTGGAAAACCTTAAAAACCCTGCTATTCTCACAATATCTAATTAGCTTACCTGCAGAACCTACTAATTGTTAACATTGCAAGATTTCCTTCTAAAATAGACTAAACTAATATTTATTATCTCTTATTTCTCCTTATTTTATGTATATTCTAGTTTCTTGTCTTCTTGTAAACCGAGTCGAGCTCCGACGAGAGATGACCCGGTATATAAACTGAAGACTAGATTAGATTAGATGTCACTTCCTGGCCCCCCTACAGACTGTGCAGAACACTGCCCTCAGAATGATCTATTCCCTTGGAAAATTTGACCACATCACCAACGCCTTCCTAGACTCACACTGGCTTCCAATACAAGCCCGCATCCAATTCAAACTATACTGTATGCTATTCAAAACCTTAAACGGAACGGCACCCACCCACCTAAACAACCGTCTAAACAGGAACCTCTCAACCAGACAGAGGAGAACCCAATCCCCTTTCTCCTTCCCCCCTTTTAAAGGAACTAAACGCAAAAAGATGTATGACAACTTACTTGCAACACATGCAGCTAAATTGGACCCCTCCATCACCAACCTACTGACAGCATCAACTGACCTCAAGGCTTTCCGCAAAGAAATCAAGACCCTACTATTCAAGAAATTCACCCAAATGTCCTAATCCCTTCCTTTCCCCCTCTCTCCCCCTCTTAGAACCCACTCATCAAAATTGCTTTAGACCTTATGCCTTAATTGTAATTTGTATTTCTCTTCCTGGAAATGTCCAGTTATCGTTCTGATGTAATCCGCTTAGAACTCAAAGGTACAGGCGGAATATAAGCCAGTAATGTAATGTAATCTGGAAGTGATTTCAGACGGAGCCAGGCCAGCGCGAGCAACAGGCTACAGTTGCTCGTGCTGGCAAAGATTTTAATGAGGTATGGGGGTGGGGAAGGGAGGGCATGAGCGTGATATAGGGGGGGGCAGAGAGGTGTCAGTGACCCGACCAAGACGGCGTCTAGGGTGGTCCGCCCTTACTAAAGTGCGTTAGGGCCTTAATGCGTGGAATAGCACGTGCTAAATTGCCGCGCATGCTAGACCTTAATGCCAGAATTGAGTTAGTGTTATTCTAGAAGCGTACCGTGTGGTAATTTCGTGTGTGCGCGCTAAAAACGCTAGCACACCTTAGTAAAAGGAGCCCTGTGTTGTGTATTTTGGGGTGGTTGTTTTTGCTTTTTAATTTGGGAGGGGGGTTGACATTTGAAATAAACGGATGTACATCCATAAACTTATCTACATACCACATATACCAAGGAGAACCACTTCAGTCTACTCATGACCATTTTGACTAAAATTAAAACAGCTCAGGCTTTTAGTTTAACGAAAGGTAAGAAGGTTGAGAGATTATTTGGTAAATTTCAGGCTCAACCCATGAAAACCTTACTGAGAGAGCAGGAAGTCCACATTAGGATGTGCAGGGTAGACTACCAGAATGAGGACTCTCTTAAAACCATCTGTAAAAGGGAAGAAGTAGTCTTTACTGGCACATATGTTCATTCCTAAAACCACAATCTCCAATAGTCAGATAGAATCAAATAATAAATGTTGTAAATTGCATCTGCTGATATTATGGTTCACCGAAGAAGTTTTACATGCAGTATGCAGTGGGGGGAGGGGGGGAGTGTGATGTAGTGGTTCAACCCATGCTGCTCGTGACCCTGGACAAGTCACTTAATCCCCCCCCCCCATTGCCCCCAGGTACATTAGATAGATTGTGAGCCCCCTGGGACAGACAGAGAAAAGTGCTTCAGCACCTGAATAAAATTCATGTAAACCGTTCCGAGCTCCCCTAGGACAAAGGTATAGAAAATTGAATAAATAGTGGGAAAAATTTCAGCCTCTGATAACCAGAGCTGATATTGTGACATCATAATGCTTCATTCCACCAATGCCTAAGAGCCAACCCCATCAGTGATGTCACAATGGCTTGATTGCCCTTCACTTGGCTCACTGTTGCTACATTTTGATTTCTAGAGTGGCGCAGTGGTTAAAGCTACAGCCTCAGCACCCTGGGGTTGTGGGTTCAAACCCACGATGCTCCTTGTGACCCTGGGCAAGTCACTTAATCCCCCCATTGCCCCAGATACATTAGATAGATTGTGAGCCCTTCAGGACAAACAGGGGAAAATGCTTGAGTACCTGAATAAATTCATGTAAACCATTCTGAGCTCCCCTGGGAGAACGATATAGAAAACTAAATAAATAAATAGTGTGAAAAGTTTCAGCCTCTGATAACCAGACCAGAGCTGCTATTGTGATGTCATAATGCCTCATTCCACCAATGCCTAAGAGCCAACCTCAAAAGTGATGTCACAATGGCTTGATTGCTCTTTACTTGGCTCACTCTTGCTACATTTTGATTTCTAGAGTGGCGCAGTGGTTAAAGCTACAGCCTCAGCACCCTGAGGTTGTGGGTTCAAACCCACGCTCTTCCCTGTGACCCTGGGCAAGTCACTTAATCCCCCATTGCCCCAAGGTACATTAGATCAGTGGTTCCCAACCCTGTCCTGGAGGAACACCAGGCCAATTGGGTTTTCAGGCTAGCCCTAATGAATATGCATGAAGCAAATTTGCATGCCTATCACTTCCATCATATGCAAATCTCTCTCATGCATATTCATTAGGGCTAGCCTGAAAACCCGATTGGCCTGGTGTTCCTCCAGGACAGGGTTGGGAATCACTGGTATAGAAAACTGAAAAAATAAGTAAGAAACAGTTCTGGAAAAATACACATTTTTTGGGGTTTGCAAAAAACCATTGCATTTTGAGCAATAATAAATGCATAGCTTGATTTAAAAAACAAAAAACAAAAAACCAAACATTGGATCACTATTCTACATAGCTACAAATAAGCTATCCCTTCATCAAAGGCCAGTGGGTCTGAAATAGCCCAGCGGTAGTTAGCCCAGTTACTTAACTCAGTGGCCCCCAACCCTATCCTGGAGGACCATCAGGCCAATCGGGTTTTCAGGATAGCCCTAATGGAGTAGATTTGCATGCCTGTCGCTTCCATTATATGCAAATCTCTCTCATGCATATTCATTAGGGCTAGCCTGAAAACCCGATTGGCCTAGTGGTCCTCCAGGATAGGGTTGGGGGGGCCACTGAATTAACTCACTGCTGCAACCCCTGTCTCTCCATTAAATCAGAGAAACGTAGCTCCTGACGTTCACAGATGTATCGAGTTAGCTCAATTTAAAAAAATAAAAAAAAAAAGGCTTCACTTATAATTTCTTGCATCTTAATTCTCCGCAATACAATTCTGTTAGTAGAGAATATTGATTCATAATTTTTACAGTGATGCCATGACATTAGATTATAGGACAGAAAAGCAATCTGCTATTAGAAATCAGGTTAGGATCCTTCAGCAATCTATCCTTGTAAACATACTATTTGAAAGACGCCAGAAAAATAAGTGATTCTAATCTTAAATCAGGTTGTGGCATTCCATTCAAGATCTGCTGTTTTCCAAGCCTGAGACTCACCCATTAGAGAAGGGAGATCGTGGATGTTGCCCGCATGTAGCCCTTTCAGGTCTCTTTTCTGTCACGAGAAAAACAAGGGGGAAGATTTTTGGAAAGACGACGACTCCGACTGCGCCACTGGAGAGAAGAAGGTGAGCAAAGGGAAACCACCGACGCAAGCTGTGATCTGAGACGATGTGCTCATTTCAGAGTGTGCCTGGGAGAAAGGAGTCGGGGGGGGGGGGGGGGAGGGACTCGGTTCCAGGGGAGGGAAACAGCGTTGGAGGTTGTGATCTTCAGGAAGAAAATAAAACCTGATTTTGAAGTGACAGAGCACGCATAAGTCTTCCATTCCCCCAGCCCCCAAACCTCAAGTCCCAACTTCCTCCTGTTTCTCACTTTGTATTTTGATGAGAATTGGTGTGATTTAAAGGACCTACAAAGAGATGGGGGGGGGGGGGAAGGACCTGGCAGAAACCCAAGTAGTAGCTAAATTCCATGCTACCAATCCCAGGGGCAAGCAAAGGCTTCCTCGTTGTCTGTCTCTATAGCAGACTATGGACTTTTCCTCCAGGAACACGTCCAAACATTTTTTTTTAATCCTATCTACATGAACTGCTCTTACCACATTATCTGGCAACACGTTCCTGAGCTTAACTATTCTATGAGTGATGAAATATTTCCTCCTATTGATTTTAAAAGCATTTCTTTGTAACTTCATCGAGGGTCCCTTAGGCTTTGTAATTTTTGACGGAGTGAAAAATCGATCCACTTGAACCCGTTCTACTCCACCCAGGATTTTGTAGACTTCAATCCTATCTCCCCTCAGCCGAATCTTTTCTAAGCTGAAGAGCCCTAACCTCTTTAGACTTTCCTCATACGAGAGGGGTTCCATCCTCTTCATCATCTTCGTCGCTTTTATTTGAACCTTTTCTAGTTCGCTATATCTCGTCTGAGATAAGGAGACCAGAATTGAACACGCGCATGGGTGACATCATCAGGTAGATGCTCGCGCATGTACGTAGATCCTCCAGATGGGGCCCTGAGCCTGCTATTATTATGCTGGGGGGGGGGTGGATGCGAGAGGAAGAGAGGTACAGAAAAGAGGAGAGGCGCTAGGCGAGTGCCTACACGATGTGCCTCTCACCGCAAGAGGCATGTCCTATAAGGAGTCAGCCAATGCTGGCGTCTCACGGCACACCTGGAATATCACTGTGGCACACAGTTTGCGATACACTGATTAATAGCATTTTTTAAAATGTAGAGGCACTTTACGACGCCTAATGCCTCTGTAGGCATGGCTAACGCCAAACGTTCCAGAGTTAGTAAGCTGCGGTTTGATCTGTGAAAACTCCGTTGGCTGTACGCTGTGTACATTAAAGTAGTAGGTAAGCAATCGCGATTTAAATAGTGGGGGGGGGGGTAATGTTTTAGTCCCCTTGAACATGTTTTCAGTTTTTAATTGTATTGTTTCTTGGTTTTCAGTTTCCCCATGTCGCCTTGACAAAGATTTCGAAAAGCGTTGGCGTTCAGGGGAATGATTGCAAGGCTTAAAGCTAAGTACTTTCAATTAATAAGATAAATATGTAACGATTGATTATAAGAAATAAGAAAAAAGATAAAAGACAATAGAAAAAAGTAAAAAGAAAAAAATAAGGAGGAGGAGGTACCACGGGGCAAATGAAGAAATTATTCCCTTCAAACTATGTTGTTTGTTGGGTAGTCTGATACCCCTAAGGACCCCTCATAGTGCACACTAAGATTGTATGTGGTACAGTTCAGCTACTCTGTGAATATTTGAGTGTTAAGATCTTATAACGCCAAACGTGACATTAGGCATCATAAAGCGCCTCCGTAGCCACAATTCACGCGAAACGTAGAGGAAATTTAGGCCTTGAGAGCCCCCGGCCTCCATTTCCAGCGTCTGCCTTTCACGAAGCTGCGACTCTATAAACGGCGCCGTTTCGTGATTGGCACGTGATCAGTGGACGTTATGTAGGCGGACGATGATGATGGCGCCATAGTGCCGGGATCCGTGCCAAAATTTGGGGTTGAGGCTTTACACCAACCGAAACCTACGGAAGTGTAAAAAAAAAAAAAAAAAAACCATCCTTGCACCTAAATTAAGCGCGGATCTGCCCTATTCTATAACGCTGCATGCGGGACTCGCATGGACTGATGGCAGCCATTCAGGAAGCGGCGCGGGGCCAGGCTGGAGCGCGAAAAGCTCACGCCTGCCCTGCGCCACTGGCCGCGAGATTGGAGGAGGCAGCCGGCAGCCGTCCAGCGAGGGAGAGACAAGAGCGAGCCAGGATTTTATAAAGGTACAGGGGGAGGGACTTAAGAGTCGATGTTCATAGATAGGCTGCCCCATTTAAGCAAGCCGCACCCAATACGCAGGTTTGCAAAATCAATGTATAAACCGCGGCCTATCACGGGGGGGAATACAGTACTAGTTTTAAATTTCTCAGGCCCACTTTTCAAAAGCTAATGCGGGGGGAAGGGAGAGGCAGAATTTCATATCCTCTTTAGGCTTCCATTGTGATTCCAATGGAGTGTGTGGCACAGTGGTTAAAGCTACAGCCTCAGCACCCAGAGGCTGTGGTTTCAAATCTCATGCTGCTACTTGTGACCCTGGGCAAGTTACTTAATCCCCCCCATTGCCCAAGGTACAGTAGATAGAGTGTGAGCCTGCTGGGACAGACAGCGGAAAATGCTTGGGTACCTGAATAAATTCATGTAAACCATTCTGAGCTCTCTTGGGAGAAAATTGATTAAACTTTTCAGTTTCAGCCTCTGATAACCAGAGCTGCTATTGTGACATCATAATGCCTCATTCCACCAATAAGAGCCAACCTCATCAGTGATGTCACAATGGCTTGACTTCAGCTCACTTTTGCTACATTTTGATTTGTGATGGAGTGGTTAAAGCTACAGCCTCAGCACCCTGAGGTTGTGGGTTCAAACCCAAGCTTCTCCTTGTGGGCCTGGGCAAGTCACTTAATCCCCCCACCCCCATTGCCCCAGGTACATTAGGTAGATTGTGAGCCCACCAGGACAGACAGGGAAAAATGCTCAAGTACCTGAATAAACTCATGTAAACCGTTCTGGGTCCCTTGGGAGAACGGTATTGAAAAATGAATGAATAAATAAATTTGTATTGGTACTTTACCATTATAAAGTACCAGAGGGTTTTCAACAAATTAAATCCCTTGATTAGCTGACATCTTTTAATGCTGCACTTTGAACCACTTAAATCAAGACAAGAGGCTTCGCAGTACTTCGCATCCTTATAGAAACACAGAATATAAGGGCATATCGGGATTGAAAAGCTCATCCAGTCTGTGCCCATTTTTTCCCTGTGGCCATGCCAGAGGCACCTGCTGCTAACCAGCTGTGGTTTTTAATTCTTTGCCATTAAAGGTTCCTCGGCACTTTTTCTAGCCTTTCTTTAGTTCTGTCACTCATAAGATTCACCAAGGAATATTATGGTACCTTGTAGAGGGCCCATTGCTTTTCAAACCTGATAAATAGTATTTTATTTATGTAGCCCAGAACGGGTCACAAAAGTACATTCACAGTATAAGCAGGACAAACTTTGATGGGAAATACAGACTTGGCGGACATAGAGGGGGGTTTAAATTTCAGCATTTGCAGTATAGACATAACATACAGACTTGGAAAATGCAGACTTAGTGGGCATCGCAGCGTTTTCCGTATAAACATAGGGTGGTTTAGATTGCAGCCTTTTCCGCATGAGCTCTCCACTGTCAATAGTTCATTAAAGGGAAAAAGTGATGCAAGTGGAGCTGTCCTATTCCAGGAATGATGTGACCGTACAAAGCAGCCATGGACATTTGTTACAAGAAACGGACTGCGTGAGCATGAAAAAAGGTTTGTAATGGATCCAACATAGCGGTCTCGACAAAGGACACTGTTGGCGAGTCCTCTGATTTTGCCCCTTTCTTAACTTGCTCCAAGGAGAGATGCAAGGGAAAGCTGAAGGAGATTTCCTCGACAACCTTGGGACTTCCCAACCTCAACCCACCATGATGGCGCTTTTAGAAAAGAAATTATTTGACAAATTATCTGTGCTTTTATCTTTAACATAATTAATTTTACTCCATTAATTTTAAATTTTTAATGTATTTTTAATATAACAGGCTGTATTTCTTTTCTTATTATATTGTATTTCACTGATTGTCCAGCTTTTCTTTTTTCTGGAAAAATAAAGTTATGTTATGCTATGATGAATTTGCTGCAGTGCTCAAAACCGACTTCACCAATGAGTTCAGTGTCAGAAAGGTCAAAGAGCAGACTTTCTGCAGAATACCTAGGTTTCTCCAAGCCCAGAAGAGCTAGCAATGTTCACTCTGCCAGTTGTTTCTTTATATGGAAGGATGCACCCTAGCACTGTGAGATTGCGGCAAGGGGTCATGGCAATCATTTCGTTTTCCCAAAGCCAGAGGAGGTAGGTGCAAAGAAGGACCACTCCCATCCCATTAGACCACCTGAGGCTACTTCTAGGTAAGTCCCTGAGATGATAGGGAGGCTGGAATTGGGTGGCGGAGGGTTTCCTTGCTAGGTTGTGGGTGGGACTTTGAGTCAGGTGAGGGGCTTTTGGTTGAGATGAGCTAGGAGGGTTTGGGGAAAATGATCAGGGGATTTGGAAGTGTTTGGGAGATTAGGGGAAAATTGGATGTTGGGAAGCTAGGATTGGGAGGCAGGAGAGAAAATCAGATGGGGGGTGGGAATGCACTACATGAGAGGAATATGGGGGGGGGGGGATGCACTGCTGCACCAGCTCTGTACACATTTATTTGTGACTGGGGCCACCCCATGTTACCTGCAGTCCTGAGAGTGTGGGAGCAGTGGTTATACCTGGCATTACAGAAAATGTGGGACTATATGGTAGATCTCAGTCCTGTGTAATATATGTAGGACGTGTTCCTGGAGGAATAGTCCATAGTCTGCTATTGAGACAGACATATATGTAGGACAGATGCTGGGCACACCCTCTGCATTCACTGCACAGACTTAGCACTTACAATGTGCTAGTTTTGCAATTACTACATGGTAGGTAGAAAACCTTATCCACTTTAGTAGAAGAATCCCTGAATTTGTCTCTCCTGAATTTTCCAGTGATTCTCTTGACTTCACTCCTTGATTCACTCTCCCTTTCCCTTCCTCCTCTCTCCCGTCTTTCTCTCCCCTTCCTCTCCCTCTTACCTATCCACCTCCTCTCTCCCTCCTCTTTCTCTCCCCTCATACCTCTCTTTACAGTCGCCTTGAGCCTGTATAGGTATGAGCGACACACAAATAGAAGATTAGATTAGATTAGATTCCAGGCCCAAATGTAAACACAGGCAACTGCCTAAGGTGACATGTTTTGAAAGCACCACGTACTCAAGACAAAGAGAAGCCTTCTCCCACTTTATAGAGGTACTACCATGCCACTCTGACCCAATGCTCCCATCTCTGCTTTCCGATCTCCAGTAGACCACTTTGGCTGTCCAACCTCAAAGGAAGGATCCATGGCCTCGCCCTCCGGTTTTGCCTATGGGTCCCAAATCTGGCCTTGCTTGATTCATTTAGACAAAATCTGCTAAAAGGTAGTAACCCCAATATGTAAAGCCTTATTTCTACCTTTAGAGAAGAGGTGAACAATGGGGAAAAAAGTAGACGATCTTTCTGGGGACAGTTTTGATACAACAGGCATCACTGAAGGAAATATTGGTGAAGTGATGCAAAGTCCACTCAGGATCAGGAGAAAAAAATTCTAGATGTGTGTCTGGGGGATCACCCTCCCAGTGCAAAAGATGCATTACGTTTCCTTGTAGAAATTTGCTTCTGGTTGACAATTTGCATTATGATTTCCACAAATCCGCACAACTGTCCATCTACCCAGCATAAATAGGTGAAAGAGGTTCTTTCTTGCCTATATTGTGATTTTGGCTGAGGACACAACCAAATATTATGATTTTCTGTTGGATGAAAAATTTTTTTTATTTGTATCCTCTTTTCTAAACTAATTGACTTATATAGTTCTTAGAAATATGCAAATCAAAATGTGACGACCAAGGGAGCTCACATGGATTTCCCTTCAGACCTCTGTGATAATACCACTCACTCAACATAAGACTGCAAAATTATCCCCCTCCCCTTTTTATAAAACTGTAGTGTGGTTTTTAGCGCGGCCACATGTTTTAGGGGCAATGTTAAAATATAAAGTATATTAAAGCCCACTTAATTCCCACTCCTCATCAGATACCTAGACCCATTGTATCTTTCCTTCTGCCAACCCTGAGATGTCCTGTTTGTCTGACCAAATTAAATTGTAAGCTCTTCTGAGCATGGACCATCTATTGAATGTTAAAATGTACAGTGCTGCGTACGCCTTTCGGAGCTATAGAAATGATAAGTAGTAGTAGCAGCAGTAGCTCTGAGGCTCCTAGAACTCCTATGAGCGGTGGAACTATTACCGCCGCAGCCAGCGCTAAAAACCGCTCCATGGTTTTGTAAAAGGGAGCCATATCTACCCACCTTCGTGTAATTTATAGTTTCAAAGAGATTTTCTCCAGCTTTGAACAGTAAGGTTGGGAAGGAGAGATAGGGAAGCTGGACACAAGCAATTTAGGGAGATGAATATGTGACAGAAAATGTTTATTTTTATTGTAAATCAGGTTTCATATATAAAACTCAAACAACGGTCTTAATATTTTATTATGTTAACGGTTATAAAATTTAGAAATATTAAAAACCAACAGCTTTTATTTAGGAATATTAAAAAAAAAACACCCAACAGCTGTCTTTAATGATGTGTCGTGTCAGCCACCATTTGCCTTGAATCATGTGCTTTCCTATCCCTGTCATCAATCAGGGCAGATATGCTGGCCCCAAAAACTCCCCTCAAAAAAAAAACCTCCTCCCAACACAGACCCAAAAAGAAATCCGACGCGTACAGTTAATCCAAAACACGGCAATAAAACTCATTTACAAATTAGGGAAATATGACCACGTCACCCCTCTCCTGAAAGAAGCGCACTGGCTTCCCATCACACATCGTGTTACTTACAAAACCATCATGTTGACCTTTCAAATTAAACTCTCCCACCAACCTTCCTTCCTCGATAAGCTCCTCATTCCATTGTGCCCTACATGGACGCTAAGATCAGCAGACCAGAACTTACTTTCTAATCCTTCTATAAAGGATTTTTTCTATACCAGGAAATCTAATTTTTCAGTAGTGGCCCCAACACTATGGAATGCCTTCCCTTCTCAACTCCGTCATGAAAATCAAATTTATAAATTTAAGACTAGCTTAAAGACCTTCCTATTTCAAGATGCTTTCAACTGCTCTTGAATTATTTCTCTCTTACTCAACCAACTGCTTCCATGAAGCGATCCTATCCCTAATGTTTTATCCTCTCCCTCCACTTCCTTTCAAACTCCTTTTTTTTTTTCTCTCTCTCTTTTTTTCTCTTCCTCTTCTAATTATGTAACTTTATCCCTCCCCTTTCCCCTTTATCATCACTTTCAAGTTTGTCCCGTCCATGTCCTTAATGTACACTTTCATTAAACTTTTCTTTTATAAGTATAATCTTTTATCCCTATTTTAACATTTTATTGTAAACCGTCTAGATACCAATTGATGGTCGGTATAGTAAAAATTAATAAACTTGAAACTTGACTTGACCCCACAACCTAAGAGAAATCCCCATTTCCTCATACACCCCCGCAACTAAAAGCCTATTTATCACCCATATAAATGCCAAATCAGTAAATAAAGGCATCATACTATGTGACCTCACAGATTACTAAAACCTGGCCTAAAGATAATGATAGTTACACTAGGTCAGGGGTAGGCAATTCCGGTCCTCGAGAGCCAGGAGGCTTTCAACAAGTCTGGAACCTTAAAACACGCCATGAAGGTAAGGGGGAAGGGAGGGAGATAGATAGATTCGGGTGGGTAGGTGGGAAGGAAGGAGGGGGCAGCGCGATCAGTGACAGCGTGCGTTTCCTCCCTTAGCTGCGGGGACAAGGCCATTCACCACTCCACGGGGCGGTGGATGACCTTGTCCCCATACCTGCGGTGAGCACCTATCCCCTCTCCACCATTTTGGCTGGTTACCCACGGGTAACATCCACCGTGTCATTCTCTATGTTTAACCTGTAAGCCGTTCTGAGCTCTTTGGGGATAGAAAACGAATTAATTAAATAAATAAATAAATTTTACATAAAATACAAGGAGAAGACAAGCCAATTTTTGGGCCAGATTAATCTGTGGTTCTGCTTGTATAAATAATTTTACTTTATTTTAAGAGAGTTGATTGTGAAATAGACTTTTTGGAATGGACCACTGGAAAAATAAAACAAACCCAAACCTGGAGAAATTTATGAGCATTTTCAACAGCTCATCCAGGATGTCAAAAGACCACCAGCCCAACAAGCTGAGCGGGAGTCCTCCACCAACAGTCCCGCCAGTGGGAGGTGCTGTTTCACTATCACATTTTCAATAGTGAAGGACAGCCAAGCTCCACACGATGCCAAAGAATCTACCTGTCTCTTGCGATTGAAAACACAATCGTGAATCACCAGCCCCCGCTGGCAGCAATGCAATTGGATGACTCCGGCTCAGCTCAGGGGGAACAGTGGTTACAACTAAGGAACCCCCCTCCCCCCCCACTTCACTTTTTGGTTCTCCCAGCATTGTCATCTTTAATTTCCATTTATCTCTTACACTTATAGAAAGAGAAATACTGCATCTGTGGTGTTAGATGAAAAGAAAAACAGCACATTAAAGACATAATAGTGTCTATTTAATCAGAAAAACAGCTACTGAAAGGTTTTATAGCCTAATATGTAAAGGAATGTGCTGTAGAAAGACTGAGATGAGAGCAAGGAATTTTTCTCTGAATGACTCCTGGTAGCTGTCTGCCAGAAGAAGGGAAAATGCCAGAAAGAAAACTTGAAAAGGGAAATGATATTAAGAAAGTTTCCTTATTGAAAAGTATGGCAAAATGGATACAAAAGTTTGGGGGGGGGTTTAAATTAGGATTTCATATACCGCCTATCGAGGTTATCTAAGCAGTTTTACGGTTCATAGACAACAGCGCGAAAGACAAAAGCGCGCGCCGCTCTAAATTACAGTTTTTAGGGGCTCCGACAGGGGGTTTTGTTGGGGAACCCCCCCAGTTTACTTAATAGACATCGCGCCGGCGTTGTGGGGGGCTTGGGGGGTTGTAACCCTCCACATTTTACTGTAAACTGAACTTTTTCCCTAAAAACAGGGAAAAAGTTAAGTTTTTAGTAAAATGTGGGGGGTTACAACCCCCCCACCCCCCCCACAACGCCCCCACAATGTGGCGCGATGTCTATTAAGTAAAGTGGGGGGGTTCCCCCCCACGCCCCCCCGTCGGAGCACTAAAAACAGTAATTTAGAGTGGCGCGGCGGCGCGCGCTGCGCTCAATTGTCTGGGCGCGCCTTTGTCCCGGCGCGCTTTTGACCTGACACCCAGTTTTACAATGAGGTACTCAAGCATTTTCCCTATCTGTCCCAGTGGGTTCACAATCTATCTAACGTACCTGGGGCTATGGAGGTTTAAGTGACTTGCCCAGGGTTTGAACCCACAAGCCCAGGGTGCTGCGGCTTTAGCTTCAACCACTGCGCCACACACTCCTCCTTAGGATAGAAGTTTTTAAAGGAGTGGCTGTATTCGTCTGGTGTAAAAAGATGAGAGAGGCAGGTGGTAGAGAACTTTAGAGCATGAACCTTTGAGGACGAGAGTCCACTTCAGATGCAGCAGAGTTCAAACTTGGGCTCTGGCTCTTGAAAGCTTACACCTCAATAACACTCCTAACCCCTCTGCCACGGTGCTTCTCAAACTTTTCCTGGAGCCACACATAGCCAGCCAGAGTTTGAGGATTATCACAATGAATATACATGAGAGTAGGGTTACCATATAGCTCCAGAAAAAGGAGGATGGATTGAGATAAGCGGGTTTGACTTCCATGGAAAGCAACGGAAGTAAGGAGGATGGATTGAGACATCCGGGTTTGACTTCCATTGAAGCAAGGGACGTAAGGGGGACGGATTGAGACATCCGGGTTTGACTTCCATTGAAAGCAAGGGAAGTAAGGAGGATGGATTGAGACATCCGGGTTTGACTTGCATTGAAAGCAACGGACGTAAGGGGGACGGATTGAGACATCCGGGTTTGACTTCCATTGAAAGCAAGGGACGTAAGGGAGACGGATTGAGACATCCGGGTTTGACTTGCATTGAAAGCAATGGACGTAAGGGGGACGGTTTGAGACATCCGGGTTTGACTTGCATTGAAAGCAACGGACGTAAGGGGGACGGATTGAGACATCCGGGTTTGACTTCCATTGAAAGCAAGGGACGTAAGGGGGACGGATTGAGACATCCGGGTTTGACTTGCATTGAAAGCAACGGACGTAAGGGGGACAGATTGAGACATCCGGATTTGACTTCCACTGAAAGCAATGGACGTAAGGAAGACAGATTGAAACATCTGGGTTGTACTTCCAATTGGAAGTCAAACCCGGATGTCTCAATCCGTCCACCTTTTTCTGGAGCCATATGGTAACCCTCCATTAGAGAGGTCGATTACAGGCTTACCTCTCTCATGCACTATATGTTCAATGTGATAACCCTCAAATCCCAGCTGGCTAGGTGTGCCTCCAGAAGAAGTTTGAGAAGCACTGTTCTACCAAATTCCCTCATGTCTAGAGCCCAGCTGCTTCACTGTGTCACATGTGTCACCCCATTCATCTCTTTCAAAGCAGAATATTAGCAAAAAGAAATTAGAATATCGTGTGAAAGCAAAAACATCAAAAGCAAGTTAAAATAGGAGTTTAGTACAAGCAGGTGCTCCTCCAAGTTAGAATGCTTACGACAAACACTTTAGCTAAAAAAAAAAAAAGATTCAATTAGACTAAACAAATTAGTCCCACGTATAGTTCAAGCTGCACCTTTTGTTAAGTAAATCTCTACCTTCCAACTCCAGCCTTCCTCTCCTGTGGCTAAAAACTGAACTACCTACCAAGTGGACTCAGTAAATACAAGATTTTGTCACTGATTAAAAACATTCTGTTCCTTAGATGTTTGGCTCGACCTTTTTGCTAATAATGGGATAAGTGTTTCCAAAAGCCCTTTTTGGGAGAAGCCTTAAACCCCACATTTACAATACATCCATAAAAAATATGCGTGAGAAATTTGTGGCATTTGCAATATTTGGTTATGGATGCCTTGAAATCTTGGGAGTGTTCAAGGAACCACTGGGTTTAATGAAAGGATGTCATTTTATATGTGTATCACCCGATACATAACATAACATAACATAACAATCAACTTACATACTGCAGTTCTATTCGGTTTACAAAAACTAGGATGTGGAATTAGGTTGAAAATTAGTTACCCAAATATTTAGAAAATATATTTAGATGCCTCCTAAATTCCAAATATTTGCCCCCATAAAGCTGCCTGATACGACAAAAGATGTTGATGATTTT
The DNA here is from genome assembly GCF_902459505.1 of Geotrypetes seraphini. Lineage (NCBI taxonomy): Eukaryota > Metazoa > Chordata > Amphibia > Gymnophiona > Dermophiidae > Geotrypetes > Geotrypetes seraphini. Next base: position 12,352,427 of record NC_047098.1, on the reverse strand, counting down.
TTTTTCCCCTCATTCTGTCTGTCGAAATCAATGCTACAGGTACCAGAATGCATCAGGATGAAGTTGTCAGGTGTCCAAGACTTACTTAAAATCCACCTCCTGGGGCTGATTTCACTTGGCAACTCTGCAGAACACAGAACAGGCACCTGTTGCCAGACGTTCTGCCACAGCAATGGACTACTAATATGTCTGTCTTTAAATGGGATTAACAGTGGAAATTCAATAGCTCCGGACCTCAGTGCCAGAGAATAAAAGCAGTTAGAGTAGCTGGGTTTTGCAAAATGTGGACAAATTCCAGGAGGTTAAGTGCATAAAATCTTATCATGGTAGAGCTGGGGAAAGCCGCTACTTATCCTCGTGGTTGGTGGCGTAGAATCTTGACACGTTTATGGATTCTGGCGGGTACTTGCGATGTGGACTGGCCACGGTTAGAAACAGGTTAATGGGCTAAATCAGTAGGGTTGCTAGACGTCCGGATGTTCTCTTTTTAGAGGGCATGTCCGTGCGTCCGAACGGCTTTTCGAAACCTGGCACTTTGGGTTTTCAAAAGCAGATCGTGCAGGAAGGGGGGCATCCACGGATGCCCTCCCGACCAACGAGAGCAGGCTGAGGGGGCGTGGTGTGGGTGGAACAGGGCGGAGATGGGTGGAACTGGGGGTACGGGTCTATGGGCCCGGATTTTACATATGTAAAATCTGGTAACCCTATAAATCAGGGATTCTGACTTCAGTCCATAAGACACACCTGGCCAGTCTAGTTTTCAGGATAGGCGTGACGCTATGGTTTTGTAAAAGGGGGAAGGGGGGTAAGTTTAGGTGCCTAAAAATGCCTAACCTTAAGTGTCCTTTAGAGAATCTGGCCCTTTAATAATAATTTCACTTAGGTAGTTACAGGCTGTATTTTGCACTTAACCGCGTAGGAGAAAGCCAGCTGCAATTAACCACCTTCGATAGTCAATGCCGGTGCACTGGATTTGACAACCTCCAGCTGAATATTTACCCCTGAATGATCTCAAAAATGAAGTTATACGGTGAAACTGAAAGAAGCCAAGAGAGAGATACGTTTGGCGAAGGCACAGGCGGAAGAACAAATGGCTAAAAATGTAAAAAAGGGAGATAAAAATTTTTTCAGATATATTAGTGAAAGGAGGAAGATAAAAAATGGAATTGCTAGGCTAAAAGATGCTGGGAACAAATATGTGGAGAGTGATGAGGAGAAAGCAAATGTGCTAAACAAATACTTCTGTTCTGTGTTCACAGAAGAAAATCCTGGAGAAGGACCGAGATTGTCTGGCAAAGTTACACGAGAAAATGGAGTAGATTCTGCGCCGTTCACGGAGGAGGGTGTTTATGAGCAACTTGAAAAACTGAAGGTGGACAAAGCGATGGGACCAGACGGGATCCATCCCAGGATACTAAGGGAACTCAGAGAGGTTCTGGCGAGTCCTATTAAAGACTTGTTCAACAAATCTCTGGAGACGGGAGTGATTCCTGGGGATTGGAGGAGAGCGGATGTGGTCCCTATTCATAAAAGTGGTCACAGGGATGAAGCAGGAAACTACAGGCCGGTGAGCCTCACTTCAGTTGTTGGAAAAATAATGGAAGTGTTGCTGAAAGAAAGGATAGTGTATTTCCTTGAATCTAATGGGTTACAGGATCCGAGGCAACATGGCTTTACAAAAGGTAAATCGTGCCAAACGAACCTGATTGAATTTTTTGATTGGGTGACCAGAGAGCTGGATCGAGGACATATGCTAGATGTAATTTATTTGGATTTCAGCAAAGCCTTTGATACAGTTCCTCATAGGAGGCTGTTGAACAAACTTGAAGGGCTAAAGTTAGGACCCAAAGTGGTGAACTGGGTCAGAAACTGGCTGTCGGACAGACGCCAGAGGGTGGTGGTTAATGGAAGTCGCTCGAAGGAAGGAAAGGTGACTAGTGGAGTCCCTCAGGGTTCGGTGCTGGGGCCAATCCTGTTCAATATGTATGTAAGTGACATTGCTGAAGGGTTAGAAGGAAAAGTGTGCCTTTTTGCAGATGATACCAAGATTTGTAACAGAGTAGACACCGAAGAGGGAGTGGAAAATATGAAAAAGGATCTGCAAAAGTTAGAGGAATGGTCTAATGCCTGGCAACTAAAATTCAATGCAAAGAAATGCAGAGTAATGCATTTGGGGATTAATAATAGGAAGGAACCGTATATGCTGGGAGGAGAGAAGCTGATATGCACGGACGGGGAGAGGGACCTCGGGGTGATAGTGTCCGAAGATCTAAAGGCGAAAAAACAGTGTGACAAGGCAGTGGCTGCTGCCAGAAGGATTCTGGGCTGTATAAAGAGAGGCGTAGTCAGTAGAAGAAAGAAGGTGTTGATGCCCCTGTACAGGTCATTGGTGAGGCCCCACTTGGAGTATTGTGTTCAGTTTTGGAGACCGTATCTGGCGAAAGACGTAAGAAGACTTGAGGCGGTCCAGAGGAGGGCGACGAAAATGATAGGAGGCTTGCACCAGAAGACATATGAGGAGAGACTGGAAGCCCTGAATATGTATACCCTAGAGGAAAGGAGAGACAGGGGAGATATGATTCAGACGTTCAAATACTTAAAGGGTATTAACGTAGAACAAAATCTTTTCCAGAGAAAGGAAAATGGTAAAACCAGAGGACATAATTTGAGGTTGAGGGGTGGTAGATTCAGGGGCAATGTTAGGAAATTCTACTTTACGGAGAGGGTGGTGGATGCCTGGAATGCGCTCCCGGGAGAGGTGGTGGAGAGTAAAACTGTGACTGAGTTCAAAGAAGCGTGGGATGAACACAGAAGGTTTAGAATCAGAAAATAATATTAAAGATTGAACTAGGCCAGTTACTGGGCAGACTTGTACGGTCTGTGTCTGTGTATGGCCGTTTGGAGGAGGATGGGCAGGGGAGGGCTTCAATGGCTGGGAGGGTGTAGATGGGCTGGAGTAAGTCTTAACAGAGATTTCGGCAGTTGGAACCCAAGCACAGTACCGGGTAAAGCTTTGGATTCTCGCCCAGAAATAGCTAAGAAGAAAAAAAAAAAAAAAAAATTTTTAAATTGAATCAGGTTGGGCAGACTGGATGGACCATTCGGGTCTTTATCTGCCGTCATCTACTATGTTACTATGTTACTATGTTACTATGCATAGCGAGGGTGAGAGGCGCCCCTCCCCTGTCCTCTTTTCCGCCCCGCCTTCCCCCTTCCCTTCCCCTCAGCCTCCTTAACTTCCCCAGCGTTGAGCAGCATCACCAAATTGCTGCCCGCGCTAGCATCGTCTCTCCCTCCGACATGACTTCCTAGGCCCGGGACCCGGAAGTGACATCAGAGGGAGAGCCAACGCCGGTATGAGCAGCAGGTTGGGGAGTTTCTGCTTGCGTCGGGGAAGAGCTAGAGGTACGTGGAGGGGGGGAGTGAAGGCACGCGCGCGATGGATGGAGGAGATAGAGAGGAGGATGGATGATACTGCCCCCACCAAGATGGCCTCCAGGGCGGATCGTTCCCCCTCCCCCACACCCCATGCCTCCCCTGGGCGCATGAATAAAACCACCACCATGTGTTTTACTAATGTTTGATTTGGGCTGAGAACAAACCTTCAGCTCGATAGACAAGAGTAAAGGACAGCTGACAAAAGTTATGATGTGTCTGAATGGCTGTCTCTTAAGCTGCCGTCTGAGGGATGTCTAAAAGAGCCTCTAGAGCAGTGTATCTCAAACTGTGTGTCTCCTGAGATTCCAAATGTGTCGTGGCACGCAGAGGGGAAGAGAGTCTCCTGCCAGCTGAATTCCTGCTGCCCTATTTGCCAAAGGCTTGCAGGTTTCCCCCTTTCTCTCTAGTGTCCTCCAGCTTCCCCCCTGGCCTCCCGGTCTCACCCTTAAAGCTAATTACAGCAGCCTGCAGAGGATCGCCGGTAGGTAAAATGATTTTATTTTCAATATAGTGCTTGAAATGTGTCATTTTTGAGAATTTATTTCTGCTATGTATATTGTGTGTATACAAAAAATGAATGGAAAAAATTGCACTACATTTAGTACAGGGGATGGGATCTGGGGCAGAGCTCAGGTAGGCCTAGGGAGGTCTGTGGTTGGGGTGCTCGATTGATATTTGTCAGACTTAGGGGGAACTTAGCTTGAAGTAGTTGAGAAAGTTTGGGGCTCATTATTGACTCTACACTTTCCTTTAATGATCATCTCAACTCTCTGGTAAAAAAAAATGTTTTTTTTAGTCTTCACATGTTGAGAGAAGTGAGATCCTGCTTCCGCCAACAACATTTTGTTGTCCTTGTAGAATCAATCATTCTTTCCAGACTGGACTATTGTAATTCCATCTATCTAAGTCTAACCAAGAAAAATCTTCAAAGACTTCAGCGGACTTCAAAGACTGCGGCTAGGTTGATCTTCGCAAAAAGTAAATTCGATCATGTTTCCCCGCTTCTATCAAAACTTCACTGGCTTCCGGTGATTTCTAGGATTCACTTTAAATGTACCTGCCTAATATTCAAGATCTTACATGGCATTCTTCCTCCCCTAATCTCACTATCCTGGAATTCTTCGAGACCTGACACTACCAGATCCGCCCACAAACTCAAACTATCTTTCCCCTCGTTAAAAGGCGTCATGTATGCAGGTAAATTAGGGAAATCCCTTTTCTTCAAATTCACTGAGATTTGGAATAACTTCCCTGCTCCGCTGCTGAACCTAGGCTCATTCCAATTATTCCAAAAGCATCTGAAAAACTGGCTTTTCTCCAAAACGTAAAGCTATCTATTTAAAATGTAAAGCTAGCTATCCTCTTCATAACCTCTAATTTCTTATGATGTCCTTTCCTCATTTATTGAATTACCTGTAAACCGTACTGAGCTCTACCATTATGGAGATGATGCATTATGCAAACTTAAGGTTTAGTTTAGTTTAGTTTCTCTTCCTCTCTCCTTTTTTTCTCTCTCTCTCTTTCTTCTCCCTCTCTCTTCCTCTCTCTTTTCTCTCTCTCTTCTTTTTTTTTTCTCTCTCTTCCCTCTCTCTCTTCTTTTTTTCTCTCTTTCTCTTTCTCATTAAAAGGCGTCATTAGGTAAATTAGGGAAATCCCTTTTCTTCAAATTCACCAAGATTTGGAATAACCTCCCTGCCCTGCTGCGGAACCTAAGCTCATTCCAATTATTCCGAAAGCATCTGAAAACCTGGCTTTTCTTCAAAACGTAAAGCTATCTATTTAAAATGTAAAGCTAGCTATCCTCTTCTTAACCTCTACTTTTTTATTATATCCTTCCCTCATTTACTGAATTACCTGTAAACCGTGCCGAGCTCTATCTTTATGGAAATGATACAGTATAGTTTAGTTTAGAAACACTGCTGGCACCAGTTCCTCTCCTTCTCTCCGGCCCTCTTCCCATACTGGTGTCTCGGGGCCCATCTGGAGGGCCTCTGCACATGTGATGATGCCACGCCTACGCATGATGTCATCCCAGCAACGTCTGCGCACTTCTGGGTGCTTCAAGCCGTGGCTACTACCTTTAGGGTGTCCCAGCTCGAGAAAGTTTGAGAGACACTGCTCTAGACAAAGCCAAATGCTTTCATCTTCTTTTCTTTAACTTTAGATTAAAACAATCCATTCCACTAGGAACGGAGGCGCTCGGGCGCACAAAAACACCAGCCTCCCAAGAGCTTAAGCTTCTTTTCCATGTCTCCCTGGCAAAGGACGAGAGCATTTCAGCACTGAAGCTTCTCAAGTTGGCACTTGTGGGATGGAGGGCTATTGCTTCTGCCAGTCATCCGCCAGCTGAGCACAGCACCCTGACAGATTCCTCAGATACCTACAAGAAAATTAACTTGGCTCATGTCAGTAAAAGAGATTTTACAGTTTACCACAATCAAAGGACGAATTAACTGGTGCATCCTGTTAGAGCAGGTGATCACATTGTCTTCATTCTTTCTTGAAAATGTTGCCTGGATTTTTGTATTTAAACAAGGACTCTGTGGGTTGCATTTAACAGGACAGTTATCTTGGATGACCTATGTCACTAGGAAAAAAAGAAAAGCAAGAGTTTGGCAAGATGTTGTGTCTGGAGTTTTTAAAAAAAAAAAAACCTCTTCACAATGTCTTAGGAATGACTTCTGGATGCAGCCAATGAATTGCCTTAATCTGTATAGTAACTTTTCAAAGCTATTTACAAGTCTGGCATTAATCACGGGATGTTTTTGTAGGTGACCTATGAAAACCCACTGAGCACAATAAGTTACATTAGGATATCTTGAAATATGTTTGTCTAATTCTTGATATTTTTTTCTAACATACTGCCTTCTTTGTGACTGGAAGACAGACAGTGAAGATAGCTGGACCTTGGGGAGGAGAGGTGGCTTATTATTAGTTTATCAATTTTTTTTTTTTGGGAGGGTGGGCTTGGGGGGGTTGGTTGTTTTTATTTTATTGATCTGGCAGTTTCTTGATGCTTCTTTCTGTATCCAGCTCAATGATTTTAAAGTGTTTGAGGCTTGTGCAGATGAGGACGGAGCTTAGGCATTGGTGGAATGAGGCATTATGACATCACAATCTGAGTTCTAGAATGTTGCTACTTAGGATTTTAAAGGGTTTGAAGCTTGTGCAGATGAGGACGGAGCTTAGGCACTGGTGGAATGAGGCATTATGACATCACAATCTGAGCTCTACAATGTTGCTACTTAGAATTTTAAAGTGTTGGAGGCTTGTGCAGATGAGGACAGAGCTTAGGCATTGGTGGAATGAGGCATTATGACATCACAATCTGAGTTCTAGAATGTTGCTACTTAGGATTTTAAAGGGTTTGAAGCTTGTGCAGATGAGGACGGAGCTTAGGCACTGGTGGAATGAGGCATTATGACATCACAATCTGAGCTCTACAATGTTGCTACTTAGAATTTTAAAGTGTTGGAGGCTTGTGCAGATGAAGACGGAGCTTGGAGGAATGGGGCAGGGACAAGGACAGAACCCTTGGGCAGTGGCATAGCAAGTGGGGTGCTGGAGGGGCAGTCCACCCCAGGTGCGGTCTTCCTCAGGGCACTGGCACACCTCCTACTCTCTGCTCCCCTCTTTCCCACTCCCGCTGCACATACGTGCCCCTTCCCTTCCCCCCCCCACCACATACCTTTTTAATCTTTGGTGCGAGCAGCCATGAACTTGCTGCTCGCATCGGCTTCGGTGCTCTTTCTGACATCACTTCTAGGACCTGCGCCTGGGAAGGTATATCAGAGAGAGTACTGAAGCCAATGCTGCTTGTGGCTGCTTGCACCAAAGATAAAAAGGTATAGGGAAGGTGGGGGGGGGGGGGGGGCGCGCATGTGCAGCAGGGAGGGCAGGGAAGAGGGCGGAAGAGGGTTGCCGCTGCCCTGGGCACTGCTCACCCTCGCTACGACACTTTTACCACTGCCTCTGGCAACCAGTTCCAAAGCTTTGAGTGGAAAAATATTTCCTCGTATTTGTTTTAAAGGTATTTCCAAGTAACTTCATTGAGGGCTCCTTTTACTAAGCTGCGATAGCGTTTTTAGCGCACTCAGCATTTTAGCATGCACTAAACCCACGCTAGGCGGCTAGAATTAAGGCCAGCTCAATGCTAGCGCGCGGGACAATTCTACACCACTCACCCCCTCTTTTATGAAAGTATCATTACACAGAAATTTCAACAGGCTGATATGGGCTGAGTGAGCCTTTGAGACACAGTTTTTATTGTATTTTGATGGCTGTTCTGATTCTCTGAAGAAGATACGAGTAGGTCGTAAATTTGTCTTCTTTTTTTCTACGATCATTTCTGCCTTTATTTCCCTTTTTTTTGTTTCTCTTTTGTGTTCCCACCATCTGTGTTCTTCCCTAAGTGTTTCTTCTCTTTCTTTAAAGATGGTAGTTTTTCCCCCTCGCTTTCTGTATCAGTTATGTATTAGAACGTATATAATTTGTATTCAATTGTAGAAAAAATGTTTTGTTTTGTCCCCTATTTTAAAAAAAAATATTATACGCATTGAAGTATATGATATTGCATATACAACAATCCTTAATAAAACTTGATATTGCGAAATGAGCTCATGAGAATCAGAAAAACCACTTATCTCAGTGGCGTCAGACGAATCATCCTAAAAACTAATTCTGATTCTTACTAAAATAGGGTAAAGGAGTCCAGACACAGGTTTACACTTCAAATGTTATACCAACCTGATGCACAATCCAGAATAAAAAAACCCAACACATTGATATTACCGAAAGTGAGGACAATATGCTCTAAAAAAATTACAATCACGAGCGATACATTTCTCAAATTATTTTCTACTATATAAATGTCATTTTATTGTAATATTTCCCTACTAACACTATAAATTGATCAGTACTTGTGCTTGAAAACAATTAGGTTTCTTTCTCATAGAATCTAGCTTCTGAACACCACCATGTCTGACTTCATCATACTCAACAAAGTTTGGAAAGTCTCTAAAATCACCCAAACAGTACCCAAGCCCAACTATATACAATAATTTAAATAACAAAAGACCACATTTTTTACCTCCAAGCAAAATAGCCTCCGCACACACAGATGGCCTTCAGCTAATGAAAACTGAAACTAAAAGCCACGGTGCTTTCACAATATCTGACTTTGTGCCACATTTGGAGTGACAGCTGTCGTCATATCTCCACTGCTTTTGCCCTTTTAGCAGCGCAATTTCATCGCTTAAATACTCAACGTACAGATCAAGCACGTTTGTTGCGTGTCCTTTGAAGCCGCCATTTTATGGGACCCCTGAAGAAGACGTGCCGCTCGAAACACAGACCGTGTTGGGTCCCGTATTTTGTATAAAGTAGTCTATTTGTACGCAACAATCTGTTTTGTTGGTTTAAAATAAACTTTGCCTGCATCTTGTACACCTGTCTGCGGTTCTTCTTTTCCTTTGTCCTTGGCTCACCGCATTTTTACTGCAGATTTGTTGGTTTTCGTCTTCATATCAGGAAACTACCACTAAGAGCTATTGGCGCCATTTTGGATGGTGGCACTAACCCGGATGGCAGGAAAAAAATATACCACTGCACCTCGGACTTCTGAACTATTGACGAAGCTCCAGGTAAGATCGGGGGGGAGGTCGGTCAGGAGAATGGGAGGATGGTAGGCTGTGTGGAGCAAGGTTTTAATGTTGCAGGCAGGGTTTTTTTTATGCAGGGTGCGGGCTTATTGTGTTGGGAGTATCAGCCTTTCAGAGAGGGTCAGAAGACCCATAGTATGTGCGGGAGGGGAATTGGGAATATTACCACATGTGGGAGAGAGTCAGGGAGTGTCAAGGGATCACAGCCATTAACAGCACACTGCAATATTACTGCCTCCTCTTGAGGTGGCAGTAGGTTTAGCTGCTCTGTTTGTAGTCCTAACAGCCAGCACACAGCGCCAAGCCCGTGTTTTAGATGTCACAGCCAGCCACTCCTTTGCCTGCCCATGTCATGACAATCTCACATCTCCTCTTGCATGAGGCAGCTAACACAGGATTTTTCCTCTCTGATGTTTTGCCTCATAGGTTGCGAATGCTCCAGGGACAGGGGAGTGGGTGATGCAGTGGTTAGAGCAAATCCAGGCAAAGCAACAGAAGAACTAGGATACTACCAACAAAAATCGAGGAGCGAAAGCACAAAGTGGGGCGCAAGTTTCGGGATGGCCAGGAAATATTATTTATTTCTCAGTTCAAATAGTCATGTAAAGAACAAGTCAAAGCAGCCTCAGGATTTATATGGGTACAAAATGATAGTACAACCTCACAGAAGTGAGATCCGGATTCCGGACCCATCACGGTCTGTGTTTCGTCAAATGAAGTGCCTTCATCGGGGTCCTAAATCAATGGATAACCCACCCTGGTAAATGACAAACCAAAATTCAAGTTCAAATTCGAGAAGATACTGATGGAATCTGATGAAGGTTGTGGGTTCAAATCCCACGATGCTCCTTGTGATCCTGGGCAAGTTACTTAATTCCCAATTGCCCCAGGTACATTAAACAGATTGTGAGTCCACTAGAACAGATAAGGACAAATGCTTGAATACCTGAATGTCAGCTACTTACGTTATAAGTGTATATAAATACTGAAATAGTAATAAAATAATCTGTCTGAATACACACCATTTCAAAAACCTTCAGGCATGCAAGCACTATATAATACACAGTCTCATGCAACTCTCTGCCATCCAGTAAAGAACATACAATGGTACCTCGGAATCCGAACTTAATTCGTTCCAGAACCCTGTTCGAGTTCCAAAATGTTCGAGTTCCAAGACAATTCTTCCCATTGAAAATAATAGAAACTGGATTAATCCGTTCCTTGGTCCCACAAACTCAGATTGGGCCCCCCCCTGGCAGAGACAGCAACATTGGGGCCCCATCAGCATAGACAGCAAGATCAGGCCCCCCAACCGGCATAAACAGCAACATCGGGCCCCCACTGGCATAGACAGCAAGACCGGGTCCACGCCAGCATAGGGAGCAAAATCGGCAACTGCAAGCGTTGCTCAGCCCAAAGCTTCCCGCCCAGGCGGAAACAGGAAGCTGCGTCAGAGGGGATGCTTTGGGCTGAGCAACGCTTGCAGTTCCCGTACGTTCGGATTCCAAAGCAGCGTTCGGATTCCGGGGCAAAATTTAATTTAAAAAAATAGTTCGGATTCCAAGTTCTGGGGCGTTCGGATTCCGAGGTATCACTGTACAAGAACAAGTGTTTCACGATTGCTGGCCCTGTGGAGTGAATAATATAATACAAGTGGCGATTCGGCAAGAGAAAACCCTGACTGCTTTCAAGCGTTTACTGAAGCTTCATCTGTTACATTTGGCATATGGCCAGTCCAGATTGAATTGACTTTAATTGTCCTGTCCTAATATACTTGCTACTCTGGTTTTTTTTCTTTCCATAATTGGGTTTCTATTTTAATGTTTGTATTGTTTGTCTTTATGATTACGTATGTTTTGCTTGTTCCCCCACCCTGGATAAGGGCGGGTTATAAATAATAAATCCAGATCCCAAACCCATGTTAGCTGCTTAACGCAGCTTAGTAAAAGGGTCCCAGAGTGTGGTTCAAAAAAGGTTTGGACCAGTTCCTGGAGGAAAAGTCTGTAAAAAAAAAATATTATTAGCCACCTTGTTTAAACTGAACATGGCTTTTCTTAAAAGACTAATAACTCCTAAAAATAGGCTAATGCTAGATCAAGTATGTCTCTACGGATGATTTTTTTGGGTAGAGGATATGGATCTCAAGTGCCTGCAGCTATTCACCGTTAACCTGTGTGCGGTGTGCGGGCTATCATTAGTCCAAATATCTCTTTTTAATTTTAAAATTTTATTTTATATAGAAACTTTTACTATTATTCTTTAAATTCAGTTGTCTCTATGGGCACCTAAAAAAGTGGCATTGTGTAAACTATGCATATATATAATGTCCCAAACAAGGGCGCAAGTATATATATAGTTGCATAGTGAAGGGGTGTACGGGCGGGGTGCGGTCCGCCCCGGGCTGATGCCGTACACCCCTTCACTATGCAACTATATATATACTTGCGCCCTTGTTTGGGACATATACGTATATATATATATATATATGCGGCCGGGTAGAAAACTACACCCGAGCTAAGTACTATAGATAATGTCCCAAACAAGGGCGCAAGTATATATATAGTTGCATAGTGAAGGGGTGTACGGGGGGGGGGGGTGCGGTCCGCCCCGGGCTGATGCCGTACACCCCTTCACTATGCAACTATATATATATATATATACTTGCGCCCTTGTTTGAGACATTATCTATAGTACTTAGCTCGGGTGTAGTTTTCTACCCGTCCATAGAGACATACTTGATCTAGCATTAGCCTATTTTTAGGAGTTATTAGTGTGTTGCACTCGAAAAAATGGATTTATAATTTTTCTTAAAAGACACCACCAGGTTACCACAATTTAATGCATAGTAACATGCTTAAAGCAATGGGATTTATTTACTAATAGCACGTTAACTGCATGTTATTTAATGAGTGGTAGGAGTTATAAAGGTAGCGCGCTATTGTAAATCCATCTAATGTCGACTGGCTTTTCTTGCACTTATTTTGAGCTATTAATAGCATTGTCGTTGTTAAGTGTTGATTGGAGAAGCAGGCTGCGATCATTTGTAATCGTGGGCTGCATTTTGAAACCATTTGTACACTTTTTCAAGCAATTACTCCTGGAGTTCTATAAATAAAACACATTTGTCTTCTCTCGTTGCATAGCGTTTCTGCAAAGTCTCGCACGCATTTTAAACAGCAGGAATTAGCTGCTGGTACAAGAAAGTCACTTAATAACAGAAGCTGAAAAGCTACTTTTTCAAACTACTTCAGGTCTGTTCTCTATAAATTTCTGAAGCAAACTAGAACAAGTGTAGAGAAACGTGTGCAGCATTTTGTGATGTCCCCCCCCCCTCCGCCTTCCCCAGCACCAGACTCCCCCATTCCCCCACAGGGGCTACCTTGTGATCATTGGTGGTTTGAAGAAGGCGTTTGGGGGGTGTCCTTGGGGGTCCAGGGGATCCTAGAGGGTGCAGGGGGGAGGTCTTTGGCAGGAGAGATGCCCAGAAAGCTGGAGTGAAAGGAAAACAGATCCTAACAGCTACACAAACTCAAAAGAACCATCAATGTACAGTAGGCTTCTACCAACCAGAACAAGAAGATCACAGAACATATTTACCTATTCATCAATAAAAGGCACTCAGCGCAAAAAGCAATATGCAGCAAAACTAGAATCCTCTATCTCCAAATTGTTATCTACAACATCTGACATTAAAGTATTCCGTAAAGAAATCAAAACTTTCCTATTCTTAAAGTATATTCAACCTACTTAAACTCCTCCTTCACCTACTCTCTTTATAACTTTCCCATGTGTAGTCAACTCCCTGATATCATCATCTCAATGTCCTAATAAGCAACAAGTTTTCCAAATAATCAACTTAACTCCTATTATCTTCCACTATAACCTTCTACTTAACATTTTATGAAAATCAGATAAGCCTTTATGCTATGTAAACAGAATTAATTTCCCATGAAATGAAATTTATTATGTTATGTAATTCCTATGTAGCGGTATTTCTATGAAATGTAATCAGAAATAATTTTCTATGTAAGATATCCAAAAATAATCTCTTATATATTGTATCTATGTCTCTATCTATTCTATCTGCTTTATTTAATAATTATTTTTCTCGGGTACTTTTCTAGGTGAGTGGAGTTTAAATATAGAGACTGTGATTTTGATTATCTACACCAGTGTTTTTCAACCTTTTTACACCTATGGACCGGCAGAAATAAAAGAATTATTCTGTGGACCGGCATCGGTCCGTGGACCGGCGGTTGAAGAACACGGGGCTAAGTCGTGGGCCAGACCCCGCCCATCTCTACCCCAGACCCCGCCCCCATAATAGTACTAATTGCACCTTGCACGTCCCGTGCCTCATCTGGAAGCCTTCCCTCTGACGTTGCAACGTCAGAGAGAAGGCTTCCGGTTCAGGCGCAGGACGCCCGTAGGAGCCGCTGCCCGTGGTTTTGTGCACTGAATCAGTTAGGAAGAGGGAGCTGGCTCGAAGATAATGCCGCATCAATCGCACCGCAGACCGGCGGTTGAAGAACTCTGTTTTGGGCCTGATGCACGTGCTGGCCCTGTGGACCGGCAGGAAATTTCTGTGGACCGGTGGTTGAAGAACACTGATCTACACCACTCGGGTTGGTTAATTTAGATTGCATTATATTCTATGGACACGTTAGCATGCCTTAGGAAAAGAGGGGGATTGTCTTTTACCAAACCACATTACTAGCTGGCTCTCTAGTTTGGATGCCCTGAAGTCAAGCCTGTTTGCTCCACACGCTCAAAAAGCCATTCCTACCCTAGACAATAATGAATTGCTTTTCTCAACCCTGCCATAAAAAAAAGAGATTTACTACTTATACAAATAAAGTTTATCTCATATGTTTCTCTTGTTTAAAAATCTCTTTAGTGTTTTAATGCGGAATTTTTTTTTTTTTTTTAATGTTGTTTCTGGCTCTTTGTAATGCTAAGGTCACACTTGGGTGATATGACTATAAATATATACTACTCACAGTTTACAAGCTTAATATGAGTCAGTATGTTGATTAATCAGCAGCGCAGAGCTAACCGATGGCTCTCCTAATTTGGATATTTTAGCAAAGAACTCAGTTAACCGAAGAAACTAAGCATTTCTGGGGTATGGTAATAGCAGTACCGCCTGGGCCTAAAGGAACATATGCATCGGGGGCTCTTCAAAAAGTTTCCGCACGTTCGTATGTTCGCAGGAAATGGTTGGGGGGCGGGGAGAAGTGGTAAGAGGGCGTGTCGCAGAAGGTCTTGTGACTACTCAGTCAGGCAAAAAAGGGCGAGTATGTGGAAACGGGATGTAGTTTGCTTTTCAGATGTGTAATAAATAGTTTTTTAAAAAAAAGTGCGGAAACGTTTTGCAAATCCTTCGTAGATGTGGATACCAAAAAAAAATAAATAAATTCCACTGTCAGATCCTCTTGGAGCCCCTGAGATATCCTGGAGATTTATTGGTTGGTAGGGGCGCCGGCACCCGTCTTCTCTGCCACCCCCCCCCCCCCACTCCTTATATAAGACTAGCCTTACTGGGTCAGACCAATGGTCCATCAAGCCCAGTAGCCCGTTCTCACGGTGGCCAACCCAGGTCCCTAGTACCTGGCCAAAACCCAAGGAGTAGCAACATTCCATTCAGAATCCTAAAGAATAGAAAGATTCTGGAATCCCAAAGAATAACAAAAGATTCCGGAACCCCAAAGAGAGTAACATTCCAGAGCTGAGATTGTGATGTCATAATGCCTCATTCCTCAGTGCCAACCTCGGCAGTGATGTTACAATGGCTTGATTGTCCTATACTTGGCACAGGTAAGAGCATAAGAACAGCCATACTGGGTCAGACCAATGGTCCATCAAGCCCAGTAGCCCGTTCTCCCGGTGGACAATCCAGGTCACTAATACCTGGCCAAAACCCAAGGAGTAGCAACATTCTATATAGAATCTCAAAGAATAACAAGATTCTGGAACCCCAATGAGAGCAACATTCCAGAGCTGAGATTGTGATGTCATAATGCCTCAGAGTCAACCTCGGCAGTGATGTTACAATGGCTTGATTGTCCTACACTTGGCACACATAACAGCATAAGAACAGCCATACTGGGACAGACCAATGGTCCATCAAGCCCAGTAGCCCGTTCTCACGGTGGCCAATCCAGTGAGGTTTTCAGGAAATTTGCATATATCGGAGGCAGTGTATGCAAATCAAGTTTATGCATATTCATTGTGGATATCCTGAAAACCTGACTGGCCAGGGAGTACTCCAGGAACGAGTTGAGAAACACTGCATTAAATTTAACAGGGGTCTCAAAGTCCCTCCTTGAGGGCCGCAATCCAATCGGGTTTTCAGGATTTCCCCAGTGAATATGCATGAGATCTATGTGCATGCACTGCTTTCAAGGCATATTCATTGGGGAAATCCTGAAAACCCGACTGGATTGCGGCCCTCAAGGAGGGACTTTGAGATCCCTGAGTTAGACTGTAACCTCACTGGGACAGACAGGGAAAATGCTTGAAGTACTTGTATGTAAACTGATTTGAGTGTGCTTGGAAAATTACAAAAAAGAGTCCCTTTCCCTCTTCCACTTCTACTTGCTTGTAAGATGTATTGAAAGCTAAAAAGGCCCTTTTGCATTCCTAAAGAAAAAAATTAAGACGATTTCCTGCGGAACAACGAAAAACCCATGGACATATGGTATCAGAAGACCATAGCAAAGTGATTTCATGTGAACTAAATCAAACAGCATTGTTCTCTTGCTCAGAAATATGCAAATGAAGAGGCACTTCTGCCCACAGTTCGAAGCCAGTAGCCAGAGAGTACAATAACTTACTGTACCGTGCTAAACCACAAAAGGGCCTTGCGTCTTAGCAACAGATTTTCTGATTGGCTGATCGACCCAAATTATCATTTCAGTTGACCTATTCTGACTAATAGTGAAAACAAACAAGAATTTTTTTTTTTTTTGCGACTTAAAAGAAAGCTTGACAGACACAATGAAACGCTTGAAGACAGTTAAATAATTCCCGGTGGTAAGGAAACAGTGGTATATACTGGTCTGTTCAAACAAGTAAAGGGAAGAGATGAAATAGTTTTCCTTCCATTTTGCAAATTTTATCCCCACTGAAAATACCATGCTACCTTCCGTGATGATTCTGGAACTCTTTCTGATAAATCCTGCACCCCCCTCCCTGCCCCTCTCCCCAAAGCCGAGGAAGATCTTGAATCGAAAATGAGTTAAGCTTTGCTGAAATATCAACATGCTGCTACTTTTGGGCTGGTTTATGGCTGTATGTCCATTTGTTCTATGGTTGGAGTCCTATGTTGGAGCGTAACCCAACTTCAGATAGAAACAATTTGGAAAGAAATGAGGGGCCCTTTTACTAAAAAGTCTTAGGCCTCCCTCCCAGTGCATCCTGGGATGCACTAGGAGGGGCCTATGATGCAGTGGTGCCAGTGATGCAGGGGCCTATGATGCAGTGGTGCCAGTGACAATTCTCTCCAGAATACTCGGATCTTCTTCATACCATCTCAGGAACTGGGAAACAACCTCCACACGCTGTTGCTTGAGCAGATCAGTAAGTGGGAACCCATCGTGAACAGACTTTCCTATATCTCAAGTCATCAGGCAATATGGCAAAAGCAGATATCCAAATTTGCAGCCAATTGAGACCCATTATCCGTCGGTCTTCTCTAATCAAGGCATCAGCCCGGGGCGGACCGCACCCCCCCCCCATACACCCCTTCACTATGCAACTACTTCCAGTGCCATATATAGAATCTGGCCTTTAATGTGTGAATTAGCAAGCATTAACTGCTTGCATAACAGTCAGCTTGGTGGTTTAGTCATTAAGGTATGCAAATTTATGCATTAAGCACTTGTTGTGATGGAGTGGGAACTAGGCAGGGCGTGTACAGAGAATAGGCATGGGTAAGTGCCTGCGCTAAGTATCCATGCTGTATACTTTGGAGGAAAGGCGGGAGAGGGGAGATATTGATAGAGACGTAATGCAAATGCACATAAGTCGAGTCTCTTTAATTTGAAAGGAAACTCTGCAATGAGAGGGCATAGGATGAAGTTAAGAGGCGATGGGCTCTGGAGTAATCTAAGGAAATACTTTTTTACAGAAAAGGTGGTAGATGCGTGGAACAGTCTCCCAGAAGAGGTGGTGGAGACAAAAACTGGGTCTGAATTCAAAAGGGCCTGGAATAGGCACGTGGGATCTCTCGGAGAGAGGAAGAGATAATGGTTACTGCGGATGGGCAGACTAGATGGGCCATTTGGCTTTTATCTGCCATCATGTTACTATGTTTCTATAACCACAAAGTTCTATGACATCGCAATGCAGGTAGAAAGAGCCTTAGCCAATAGGGAGAGGAGATAGTGGATGCCGCAGATGGGCAGATTGGATGGACCATTTGTCCTTTATCTGCCATCATGTTTCTATGATGTTACAGTGCAGTAATTGCAGAAGACATATTGGGCACACCCCAAAAATTTACTGCGCAGTCTTTGAACTTAAGGCGTATTAAGTAAAAAAAAGGTATGCCCTTTAGTTTAAAAAAAAAAAAAAAAAAGCCTCCTAGTGGCTATATACAAAATTAATGATTACCGTAGTCATTAATTCAGAAAATGGAATATTTTCTGAGTGTGCTCAAATTGGCCTTATTGCATGGGGAAAACCTGTGTTAGGGCATGCTAAGTCCTTTTTTTAGTGTAGATTAGTAAAAGGACTCCATAATGACTTATCCAGGCAAAATTCATCCATTCTACATATTGGCAATTTAATTTTGAAAGTAGTTTTGTGGTCTGCACCTGATGTTGATCCAATAAGAACATAAGAGTTCACGTACTGGAACAGATCGAAGGACCATCAAGCCCAGAATCCTATTTCCAACAGTGGCCAACAAGGGTCACAAGTACCTAGTAAGATCCCAAAGAGAAAAACAGATTTTATGCTGCTTATTCTAGAAACACAGGAGTCGCAGAGGACATACACAACAGAAGCAGGGGTAGCAGGTATATAATTAGGAGAGGGACTGCACAGTAACAGCACCAAGGACACTACACACAGCGGGAGAAGACATACAAGGAAGAACAAGAAGCACAAAAGACCGGGGAAACAAGGAGAAACCACTTCAGACCGGCAAGCAGCCAGCAATGGAAACAGCAGATAGAAGCAGGATGATAAATTATCCAGTCTTCTGCACCATTTGTCATATGTATGACTACCTCCCCTCTGGTTGGCAGTCTTATGTATGCACTTGATGCGAGGAATTGGAGGGCCTGAAGAAGCAAGTCAGGCTACTGGAGGGCAGAGTACTAGAACTAGAAGCACTTTGAACAGTTGAGGAGGAGACCAGAGAGGCTGAAAACTTCATGAAAGAGAGGAACATTGAAGAAGAAGTCAAGGAGGCAGAGAACTTCTTTTGTTTCAGGAAATTATCCAAACCTTTCTGAAACCCTGCTAAACTAACTGCTTTCACCACATTCTCTGGCAATGGATTCCAGAGTTTAATTATACATTGTGTGAAGAAATATTTTCTCTGGTTTGTTTTAAATCTACTACGTAGTAGCTTCATCACACGCCCCCTAGTCCTAGTATTTTTGGAAAGAGTAAAAAGCATTTCACATCTACCCTTTCCACTCCACTCTGTATTTTATAGACCTCTTTCAGATCTCCCCTGAGCCGTCTCTTCTCCAAGCTGAAGAGCCCTAGCCACTTTAGCCTTTCCTCGTTGGGAAGTCATCCTAGCCCTTTCAGAATTTTCATTGCCTTTCTCTGTACCTTTTCTAATTCAGCTATATCTTTTTCGAGATACGGCGACCAAAATTGCACACAGTATTCAAGGTGTGGCCATACCACAGAGTGGTACAAAGGCATTATAATGCTGAACACAAAAGTGGTTATGCAGAAGAAAAAAAGGAAGGGTGAATTTCTAGGGTTAATATCATTTTCAATATTTATGTAGATTTTTTGATTATAACCTAGAAGAGCAAAATATTTTTTTATTTTTGCTGCCATATGTTACTGCTGAATGCTTTTACCATGACATTTATAAACTTAAACATGTGATACTTTTCTTGTACATTTTAGAAACATAGAAACAGACGGCAGATAAGAGCCACGGCCCATCTAGTCTGCCCACCCCAATAACCCTCCCCTACCTTTCTCTGTGAAGAGATCCCACGTGACGATCCCATTTTGTCTTAAAATCAGGCACGCTGCTGCCACAATTACCTGTAGCAGAAGATTATTCCAGCAATCAACCACCCTTTCGGTGAAAGAAGTATTTCCTGGTGTCACCGTGTAGTTTCCCGCCCCTGATTTTCCACGGATGCCCTCTTGTTGCCGTGGGGCCTTTGAAAAAGAAGATATCCTCTTCCACCTCGATACGGCCTGTGAGATATTTGAACGTCTCGATCATGTCTCCCCTCTCTCTGCGTTCCTCGAGTGAGTACAGCTGCAATTTTTTCAGCCGTTCCTCATACGGGAGATCCTTGAGTCCCGAGACCATCCGATAATGATTTTTAAAAAATTTTATTTTAAAAGCTCTGTTTTTCCTATTGACTCATGCATTGGAATGAGAGGGCATAGGATGAAGTTACGAGGTGATAGGCTCAGGAGTAATCTAAGGAAAGGCTTTTTGTACAGGAAGGGTGGTAGATGTGTGGAACGGTCTCCTAGTAGAGGTGGTAGAGACAAAGGCCATCTTTTACTAAGGTGCGCTAAGCGTTTTAGCGCGCGTATATCACATGCTAAATCAACGCATGCGCTAACTGCTAATGCGTCCATAGGATAACATGTACGCATTAGCGTTTAGCGTGTGTTTAGCATGCACTCATATTTACCGTGCGCTAAAAAAGCATAGCGCACCTTAGTAAAAGAGGGGGTAAGACTATCCCCCTCTTTTACTAAGGTGTGACAGGCACTTGGGATCTCCTAGAGAGAAAAGGAGATAGTAGATGCTGAGAATGGGCAGACTGGATGGGCCATTTGGCCTTTATCTGCCATCATGTCACTTTGTTTCTATAACTATAGAGTTCTATGACCTCACAATGCAGGTGTAAAGAGCCTTAGCCTATAGGAAGAGGAGATGCAAATGTTAAGAGCCTTAGCCAATAGGGAGAGGAGGAGATAGTGGATGCTGTGGATGGGCCATTTGGCCTTTATCTGCCATCATGTTACAATGCTTCTATAACCATAAAGTTCTATGACCTCACAATGCTGGTGTAAAGAGCCTAGGGAGAGGAGGAGATAAGTGGATGCTGCGGATGGGCCATTTGGCCTTTATCTGCCATCATGTTTCTATGTTTATAAGAGGGGCATTGCATGGCAACTACATGATCCACAGGGACCAGACAACTATCAATCAACCCCTGCAAGTCTCATCTTTTCAAATCACCTAGACTTTTCTTTGGAACTGTTAGGACAATGCCATGGGTAAAGAGAAAGGACTAGTCTGAGCACCACACATATTTTAGCCGCCTGCAAAATCCCAGTGTCAATTTAGTTGATAATATTGATTATTACTGGCCATAGCTCATTAATGACTTATAAAGAACCTTCAATCTCTTGCAGTTAAAAACTTAAGCTGTCCTCCTGACCCTTATGCTGCAATATGGGATTGTCCAATTTTCAGTCATCTTATGGGGATGGCTAAGAATGGAATTGAACACATAGCCTGGGACATTTTGCCAAAAGTGTCCACTGACTACTTATATAGGGTCGCATTAGCTGACATGTACTTTTTCTTATTAGATTACTTCCTTGCACATCCAGGGTGGGAAGGAGGGAGGATAGTAATATTATGTATGGAATATAGTTTATGGAAACTGTAGTTATAAGTATATATTTCTAATTATTGCAAGTTAAGGGAAGGGGGGAGAAAATGATTTGTTTTAAAATGTTTGTATGTGTAAAGTGCTTTTTACTGATTTGCTCTTGATAATTCATTGTGATGTACTGTTATTATTTAAAAATCAATAAAGAATTTAAAAAAAAAAATGCACACTGAATTACTGTCTCCTAGACAGAAAATTTAATAACTAGAAAATATGTATTATTGCAAAAAACTTATTGTGTAAAATGATTTTTTATGTTTATTCGATTCTTAATGTACTGCCTTTATGTATCATAAAACAGATGAAATTAAAAAAAATACATAATATATATAGTTTATTATTTATATTCTGCATTTACTCAAGGCAGATCACAATTTCACATACATAATAAAAATGCTCAGGAGCATCTGCAACATCTCAAGAGATCAAATAAAGAACCTCAGAGACCACGTTCCTCTTTTTACAGTATATTAAAACTATATCATATATCAACAAATGCCAATAAAGGAGCTGCTACAGCCAGAGGTCATAAAAACTCCCACTTAGGAAGTCCGTGCACGACTCTTCATCCAAAAATGCAATATGAGCCACCGGCATGTTCTCAAGAGCACAAAAAAATCCCCCCCCCCAAAAAAAAAAAAAAGCAACAATGAATGCAGGAAATCTTTCAATTCACAGCTTAACGTCAAAAGTCCAGCTGCAATCCACACATCGCCACTTCATAAATCGCTCGACAGTGGCCCCGTTTCACATACTGCTTTGTCAAGGGCGGCACCAACAGCAAGCAACCTGTACATCCGAGTACTGCCCGAACAAACTGGGAAACTGTTCCAACGGCTCAAAAATCACTATATAGTACTCCCCCAAAATTTGCAGGGGTTCCGTTCTAGGAACCCCCGCGAATCTTGAAAAACCGCGCATATGATTTTTCATGGGGGAGACTGGAGAGGGCAGCGGGAGAGGCAGGAGAGAGCAGCCGGAGCGCCGGCGAGTGAAGGAAATCACTCGCTGTATGCTCTGACCGCCTCTTCCTGCACTAAAGTTGGGCCTCACCAATCAGGAGCCATGGTCAGGTCCAGGAGTGGAGGGAGAGATGCCAGACCGTGCGCAGTGTGGGGAGGGGCAGGAATGAGGCAGAAGGAACAGAACAGAAGTAATTATTAACCGTGCTTACAATTTTTAATTGCAATTAATAATTAACACATTAATCACAGTTTTAATGGTGATTAACATGCAGCGCAGTAGTTAAAGCTAGAGGCTCAGCACCCTGAGGTTGTGGGTTCAAACTCACGCTGCTCCAGTGACCCTGCCCCAGGTACATTAGGCAGATTGTGAGCCCATCAGGACAGATAGGGAAAAATGCTTGAGTGCCTGAATAAATTCATGTAAACCGTTCTGAGTTCCCATGGGAGAGCAGTATAGAAAATTAAAGAAATGAATAAATAAAATTATAAAGTCAAGCACCCAAATTTAAGCTTAGCATGCAAAATTGCATGCACAATTTATAGAATAATGTCAATTGTGTGCCTACCCCGTTTTACGAAGCCAATAGGCTTTTTTATCACCGGCCATGGCAGTATTAGCTCCGATGCTCATAGAATTCCTAATACCGCTACGGCCGGCGATACTAAAGCCTAATGCAGCTCATAAAAGGAGCCCATAATTATTTAATTATATACTACTAGTTTTATAGCCCGTTACATTAACGGGTGCTAGAATACATGTGTATATGTCTGTCTTTATTTCTTTCTCTCTCTCTCTCCTTCTTCTCCTCTTCTTCTGTATTTCTGTCTTTCTTTTTCCTCAGCTGTCCACCCATTCTCCCTTCCTTTTACCTTCACTGCTCCCCTTATCCAGCAGTAGCCCTTCTCCCTTTTTTTAATCTCTCCCCTGTCCAGCAGCACCTCTTTCCTGTCCCCCTGTCCAGCAGTAGGCCTCCCTTCCTTTTTCTACCTTCCCCGGCTCTTCCCCTGTCCATCAGCACCTCTTTCCTGCTCTCCCGTCCAGCAGTAGGCCTCCCTTCCTTTTTCTACCCTCCCCCCCCGTCTCTTCCCCTGTCCAGCAGCACCCCTTACCTCGCGTCTGCCCTCTGCGGACAGCCGCCTCAAGCCACCGCGGCCTGCAGCCGCCGACAGCCGCTGCGGACTGCAGACACCGACAGCCGCCACGGCCTGCAGCCACCGACAGCCATGGCGGCAGACAGCCTCCACGCCGCCCGAAGCCAACATCCGCCTTGGGAGAGAGAGATGCGTGGAAGCGAGCATGCGCACTCCTACCTGCGGGGACCTACAGTGCACAGAAAACGGGAGCACGCAGGTAAGAGTGCACATGCGCGACTTAGGCTTTTATTATATTAGATTTGGCTTTGAGAACTAATGATTGCTAATTATTAGTGTTAATTGGCATTAACTGTCCTTAGTCGGGATTCTACAAACTAGGCGTGCAATTTCTATAGCATTCAACTGCAAGAGGGGGAGTGGCCTTAGAAGGGGCATGAGTGTATCGGGGGCATGCGTATGAGTTACGCACACCGTTAATAGAACACATAGCAGTTATGCTTTTAACTGCGTACGGTTAGGCGCGAGCATTTCAACCAGCCATCTAGCTGGTATAAGCGCTCCTGCCTAAAGTTAGGTGTGGAATGGTGAAATTACCAGCAGTTCAGCACAAAACTACCGTTACAGAATTCACACTTAGCGCCCATCATTCCAATGCCTAAATTTCAGTGACCTTATTCAAAGGTGTCTGTCAAAAAGACATCCGCCGCTTACAATCAATACAAAACACTGCCATAAAAATTATAACGAACAAGAAAAAATAATGCTATCAAACTAAGACATTAGGCATCTCCAGCCTTTGACTATCCTCTATAATAAAACCCTAAGCGCGCATGCACACTTACGATGCCGTGATCCCTGCCGCCGTGATGTGTGCTTCCCTGCCTGCTTTCTGCCCCGATCTCCGATGCTGGCTGACTTCTTGTGCTACCGCTGCCGGGAAGCTTCTTCTCAACCCCCGGACCGGCAAACGCAGCAGCCGCGGTTTCATTTTGCAGCCGCAGGGCATTTGATAGGCTGGCCCACTTCGATAATGCGAGGTGGGCCGGCCTAGCAAAAGCCCTGAGGCTGCCCGGGCTAGCGGATGCTGGACAGGGGGAACAGGGAAAGATTAAAAGTACATTACTGGACAGGGGGGGGAGGTAAAAGGAAGGGAGAAGGCCTGCGGCTGGACAGGGGGAAAGATAAAACGAAGGGAGAAGGGCTGCTGTTGGACAGGGGGAGCAGTGATGGGGTGCTGCTGGACAGGGGGGAGGTAAAAGGAAGGGAGAAGGCCTGCGGCTGGACAGGGGGAAAGATAAAACGAAGGGAGAAGGGCTGCTGTTGGACAGGGGGAGCAGTGATGGGGTGCTGCTGGACAGGGGGGAGGTAAAAGGAAGGGAGAAGGGATACTTCTGGACAAGGGGAGCAGGCAAGGGGTGGTGGTGGACAGCCGAGGAAAGAGAGAGACAGAAAGAAAGAAAGAAAGACAGACAGACAGCGGCCAAGGAGAGAAAGAAAAAGAAAGAAAGAAAGACACACACACATCTATTCTAACACCCGTTAATGTAACGGGCTTAAAGACTAGTGATTCTATAATTCTGAAGAGATTACATCGGGACCTACCTGCTCAATTATAGTGGCTCAGTCTTAAAACTACTCAGGTCAATATTCAGAGATATTTGTTTAGTGGCAGCCGGTAAACATATGTGGATCAATAGTGAGCCAGCAGCAGTCAGCATTTTTATAAATGTCGACGGTTTCTTCAACCTAAAACTGATTTCCTCTAGACGTCACCTTCTAACAAAACCTGCCATCCAAGTTCTTATCCACTCCTTAGTAATCTCACAACTCAACGACTGTAATGCCCTTTTACGTGGCACCAGTGCCAATGTCACTATGCTAATCAATTAGTGCAGAACATACTTAGGCCTGGATTCTAGCAATGGTGTCCCAAAGTTATGTGGCGACAGGCATCCTACTGCCATCTAACCAATCGGGGCACACATTTAAAAAAAAAAAATTGATGCGGTGAATGGCGCCTACGTTGAAGGTGCTGTTCGCGCACCTACGGAAGTGTCTAGGCACACCTAAGGATGTCTGAGGTAGAGGTCTGCACGGGAACGGGGATTGCGGGAATCCCCCCTAACCCAAGGGACTCCCACGGGGACCCCCCTCTGGCCCACGGGACTCCCACGGGGACCCCCCTCTAGCCAACGGGACTCACACGGGGATGGAAGGCTTTGGAAGCAGGGTTCATCCATATAATATAATGGACACGTCAGCCTTAGTAAAAGAGGGGTTTATAAGTTAATTACCTGAACAGAAAACAAAAAAAGGGTTCCACCAAAGAGATTCCACAAGGAAAACAGCAAAAGAAACTGTGGAATTGATGATCCTGTCAGAAGTACTTGCTGCTTTTTATGGGGACGGGCGGGGATGGAGGTAATTCCTTGCGGGGACAGGTGGGGACGGAGAGGATCCTGACGGGGACGGGTGGGGACGGAGAGGATCCTGGTGGGGACGGGTGGGATTTCTGTCCCCGTGCAACTCTCTAGTCTGAGGTCAGTGTGGGCTTGGCTTACACTAGTAGTGACCTTAGGTGACCCTAGATCAGGGGTAGGCAATTCCGGTCCTTGATGGATTTGCATGCACTGCCTCCTTGAGATGCAAATCTATTTCATGCATATTTATTGTGGATATCCTGAAAACCTGACCTGGCTCCGGCTCTCGAGGACCGGAATTGCCTACCCCTGCCCTAGGTGTTTCCATAGGCACAAGACAGGGGACTTAAATGTTGGTATTCTCTGTCTTCTTGTTGTGATTTTTTGGCTGTGTTATGGTTGTACTGCTTCTTCCAATAAAGATATTATAAAAAAAATAAAAATAAAAATGCTGGCTTAGATTTAAGGTGCATGTTTAAAAAACAGCTGTGATTCTATAAATGGCACCGATGTGCAATTGACATGCAATCAATGGCCATTTTTAAGCGTCCACCAATACCGGTGCCTTATTCTGTAGCCCCAGACCTACCCCCAGTGCCAAAAAATAAAATCTATTTTTTAGCACATAGGTAGCAAACACTATGGAATGCCACAGCCCTGCGGTACTGCATTTTAACCTGTGGTAATCACATATTAGTGCTTACAACAGCTTAGTTAAAAGAACCCTTTGGCTTTTTGCCCCAAATATCCTTGAATATATGACCACACACAGAAAAAGTCCAAAATGAACCCATTTGTTTTCAAGTTTAATTCTATCCAGTTAAAAAAATTAAATGAAAACAGTACCAATAGACAATGCTAAGATTCATTGCCTCATTACTCAATTTATAGGCAAACTGTAGAGAGTATAAAAAAAGGAATTTAATTATTGCACAATAATTCCTAGTTGCCCTTATTTAAAAGAACATTGCATGGCTTATATTATTCAAGTATTCAGCACAAAGAAAAATATACTCTAGCCCTCAAGATCCTAGAAATAGAGAATTTGCGGAATAAATACCATGATGGGCACGATTGCATTGAACATAGTTTCGACACATTGATTCATCTCATTCTCCCTGTCATCCCAACAGACACCCACAGCCATATCGCTTACGACTTACCGCCAAGATCCTCAATGATTTCAAGAGTGGAAGTCCACGAGAAGCGTTCCAAATTGCTGTATCCTAGCTCGGTCAAAGATGTGGGGAGAGTTTCAAGTTCATAAGCTCCACGTTTTTTCCAGTAGAGAAACATATTGCAGGTTTGTTTATTTAAAAAGAAAAGAAAATACAACCGTTCCACTTCAGTTGTTAAAGGAAACAGATTCTTCCATGTTTCTTCACTTTCTTTCTTGCTAGAAAATCAGGTACGTTGGTTTTCTTGTCATTCCGATTCAGCTATGCCTGTAGCGTGTTTCCAGCAATCCTGTGTGTGGGACTAGCGAGAAGGCAACATTTGGCCTCAAGGAGTAGATGCTGGTTGCTGGACAAGTGCTTCATTCATCTCAAGGAAAAGGAGAATGCTGGGACAGCAAAGGGTACCACTGTATACTGACCAATGGCCTAAACATTGGCCTGGACAAAGAGCCTTTCTTCAACTTCCCACAGACGCTTTCAAAAATTTCACTTTTCATAGACAATGAAAAAAAAAAAAAAGGAGAAAGGATATTTTTTCTGATTATTTTAATCACTTGGCACTGTGTACCATTTTGGCTAATAAAGGACAGACTCTGTAGCTACCACATGTCAAGGAATAAAATTCAGATTCTGGAACCAGTGGTGAATGAGTCTGGCAGAGATATAGAAACATAGAAGATGACGGCAGATAAGGGCCAGAGCCCATCAGGTCTGCCCACTCTACTGACCCACCCCCAAGTCTACTATCCTAGGGATCCCACTCCTGGTGACAGGTTCCCTTGGCTTAACCCTCTAAGGGATCCCACATGGGCATCCCATTTACTCTTAAATTCTTGCATGCTATTTGCCTCGATCACCTGCACCGGGAGCTCGTTCCAAGGATCAACCACTCTCTCGGTGAAGAAATATTTCCTGGTGTCGCCATGAAATTTCCCGCCCCTGAGTTTGAGGATCATCTTTAAAATGCTTTCAATTCCGCCTTTGGTTTCTCCAAATACTTTGGCGGTTCCTAAGCCAGTTAAAATGCGGCACTCCAGCAGGTCTTTCGTACATAGAAGCAGAGAACACGATGGTAGAAAGAGAGCACATGGCCTATCTAATCTTCCCACTCACTGAACATAAGAAGATAAGAATTGCTGCTGCTGGGTCAGACCAGTGGTCCATCGTGCCCAGCAGTCTGCTCACGCGGCAGCCCCCAGGTCAAAGACCAGTGCTCTAAATGAGTCCAGCTTAGCAGGAACTTGTCCAACTTTGTCTTGAATCCCTGGAGGGTGTTTTCCCCTACAACAGACTCCGGAAGAGCGTTCCAGTTTTCTACCACTCTCTGGGTGAAGAAGAACCTCCTTATGTTTGTACAGAATCTATCCCCTTTCAACTTTCGAGAGTGTCCTCTCGTTCTCCCTACTGCTCATCTCTCTGAGTTCATCTGTGCTTGTCCCATGCTTTCTTGAATTCAGATACTGTCCTTATCTCTACCACCTCTACTGGGAAGCTATTCCACTCATCCATCATCCTTTCTGTAAAGACATTTCCTTATTTGTAAACCCCCTTTAACACTAATTGTATTACTTCTTACTCCAATCTCCTTTCTGTTTTAAAAGCAATCACCCCTCCTGTGTATCTATACCTTGGAGATATTTAAATAATCTCCATCACATCCCTCTATCCTCCTTCCCTTTAGGATAATAATAATAATAATTTATTTTTCTGTACCGCCTAACCAGCAGTTCATAGCGGTTTACACAATAGGTACTCAGTATACAATATAATAATAACGTCATACATAATAAAATTCTAAGTAACTAATACAAGCATTAAAACTAATGAATAAGGAAAACACAATATAAACTAAAATAAGTATAGATAAAAAGATTAAAAGTACATTATAACTACATGATAATATAAAAATCAATAATGTATATTATATTGTTTAAATAAGTGGGTTTTAAGATCTTTTCGAAATTGATAGTAAGTAAGAAATGGAGAAACAAGAAGATTCAAACATGAATTCATTAATCCTGCTTGGAATGCTAAGGTCCTATCCCAAAATTTTTTGTAACGGCATGCATTTGCTGAAGGAAAAGAAAACCAACCAGATCTACGAATATTTTTCTTAGAAATAAAAAAAACTAAAATGAGAAACAAGGTAAGCCGGCGCTAAGCCAAACAAAACTTTAAAACAAATGCATCCAAATTTAAATAACTCCTTAGCCTCAAACGGTAGCCAGTGAAGCTTTTGATAATAGACACTGATATGATCGTGTTTTTTCAGATTAAAAATCAAACGAATAGCTGTATTTTGTATGATTTTTAGTCGGCTAGTAGATATCCATGTTTAAATATTTAAGTGTGTCCCCCATATGCTTTATGATGGAGACCATTTTAGTTATCAAGTTTCAAGTTTATTAAAATTTTGATTTGAACGCAATATCAAATATTTCAATGCATTTAACAATAGTAATTTGGGGGGGACAAATAACAACCATTAGAACAATAAACATACAATCTTATCTATAGTTATTTGAAGATACATAAGGAATACAAGGATAAACTACATTTGTTTAAAATAAAATAACCAAAAGAAAAAAACATTTAGGGAAGAACAATATCAGGTCGTCTGAACCATCTCTTCCAAGTTTCCTTGTTACTTATATACTGGAGATTGTCTAAGGAGTTTTTACATTCAGGTACTCAAGCATTTTCCCTGTCTGTCTCAGCAGGTTCACAATCTACACTTCTCCCTCCGTATTTGCGGTTTCGATTATTCACGGTTTTTAGCTTGCTGGCTCCTCCCCCCAAATTACATCAGCTTGCATAGAGCAATCGCCGATTCCAAGTGTTTACAGAGAAAATCGCCAATTCCCAGCCCTTTCTTCACCGTGTTTTGCCTCTCCTTCAGGAACAGGCCAGGTCTCCCACCATGTTATTCGCGGTTTCACCATATTCACGATGGTTTTTAATAGAAAACAGCGAATAAAACATGAAAAAGTTATTCACGGTTTTTCTATATTTGCGGTACTATTAATCCCCTATCACAGCGAATACAGAGGGAGAAGTGTACCTAATATACCTGGGACAAAGGAGAGTTACTTAGGGTTACCAGATTTTCCCAAAGGAAAATCTAGACCCATGGCCCCGCCCCCCAGCCCCACCCAGTTCTGCCCTGTTCTGTCTGTGTCATGCCCTGTTCCGCCCTCCAGCCCCATCCCCAGATAGCATCTGTGCATGCGCGGACGCAAAAAAATGATGTCACCGTGTTAGGGCCACCCATGCGCGGATGCCCTTTCCCAATGCGATTTTGAGGAAAGCTTTTCAAAACTCAGACAAAATGCCGGGTTTTGATAAGCTGTCCAGACCTCCAGATATGTCCTTGAAAAGGAGGACATGTCCTGGTAACTCTAGGGTTACGTGACTTACCAGGGCCACAAGGAAGAGTGTTAGGCTTGAATACACAACCTCAAGGACTATGGCTGCAGCTCTAACCACTAGACCCACTCCTCCTCCTCCAACTAATAATTATTTCTAAAGCGCTACAAGACGCACGCAGCACTGCATAGAGTCACAAAGAGTAAGAAAACAGTCCATGCTCAAAAGAGCTTACAATCTAAACAGGCAAGACAGACAAACAGGATGTCATGGATACAGTTAAGGGGAAGGGTTAATCAGCTGGCTGGGTTGGTGGGCAGTGGGGAGACAATCAAGCCATTGTGACATCACTGATGAGGTTGGCTCTCATTGGTGGAATGAGGCATTATGACATCATAATCTCGGCTCTGCTTCCCAAAGACTGAAACTCTTCACACTACTACTATGAATTATTTCTATAGCGCTACCAGACGTACACAGTGCAGAGTCACAAAGAAGACAGTCTCTCTTATCCGTACCCTTCTCCTCTACTGCCAACTGCAGACTACTGTCCTTCTGTCTTGCTGCACCATATACCTGGAACAGTATAGGAAGAGATAAGAGAGGCGAGATATTAAGCTCCGTCCCTGGGGAGGAGTATAGGAAGAGATAAGAGAGGAGAGATATTAAGGAGCTGCAGAGTGAATGCACTTGTAAGCCAACAAGAGGAGTTTGAACTAGAGAGTTGCGCAGGGACAGAAATCCCACCCATCCCCGCCCGTCCCCACCCGTCCCCGTCAGGAATTATCTCAATCCCCGCCCATCCCCATAAAAAGCAGCAATTACTTCTGACAGGATCATCAATTCCAGTTTCTTTTGTGTTTGCGCTGTTGTTTTCCTTGTTGAATCTCTTTGGTGGAACCCTTTTTTTGTTTTCTGTTCAGGTAATTAACTTATAAACCCCCTCTTTTACTAAAGCTGTCGTGTCCATTATATTATATGGATGAACCCTGCTTCCAAAGCCTTCCATCCCCGTGGGAGTCCCGTTGGCTAGAGGGGGGTCCCCGTGGGAGTCCCATGGGAGTCCCGTGGGTTAGGGGTGGATTCCCACAGGACCCCCGCGGGAACCGTGGGATTCCCGCGATCCCCGTTCCCGTGCAGACCTCTAGTTTGAACTGTATGCAGATATAACAGCTTTAAAAGATAAGAAAGAAGCTGTCAATAGCAAACATCCAGGAACATCATCCAGACTACGAATTCCCTCTCTGTAGATGGAGATGCACCTAATCTAGGATTCTTTTAAAAGAGACAGGGCAACGTCTGTTCTTCCGACCCTTAATCTATGAGTTTCAAGCAGGAAGGAAACTGGCAAGAGATTCAAGCCTAGAATGTCATGGTTTAATCGTCTCATGTCAGGCTAATTTCTGTATGGTTTTTTTTTTGCCTTTCAGAAAGAAACAGGGAAGGCACACACATAAACTTTATGCTTGTTATAGAAAACTCCGATCTCCTCTGCCCCATTTTAGAACAACCCAAGCTTCCAAATTCTGTTGCTTCTAGAAACTTCATCCTGCCAGATACATGAGTATTGGCTAGACATCTCACATATTAATTCTGTAGCCAGCTCCTGAGCCAGGGAATTCAACCGAAAGCATCAGTCATCTCTAAGCAAAGCATGTGTTTTTCAGTCTCAACTTCAAAGCTGAATCTTGACCAGATTTTCTCTGACTGTGGTAAATTTGTTCCAAATTAGACTGGATCATTCAGTGGAATATTATTTTTTTTTTTTTTAGTCTAAACTAAATGGAGAGGTCTGATTGAGACTCAAACTTGTAAACAGCATATGGAAAAATGGTTAAAATCGAAATACTAGAGTGACCACGGTTTTTAGCTTGCTGGCTCCTCCCCCAAAATTACATCAGCTTGCATAGAGAAATCGCCGATTCCAAGCGTTTACAGAGAAAATCGCGGATTTCCAGCACTTTCTTCACCGTGTTTTGCCTCTCCTTGAGGAACAGGCCAGGTCTCCCACCATGTTATTCGCGGTTTCACCACATTCACGATGGTTTTTAATAGAAAACAGGAAATAACATATGAAAAAGTTATTTGCGGTTTTTCTGTATTTGCGGTTCTGTTAATCCCCTATCACGGCGAATACGGAGGGAGAAGTGTAGTTCAAACCTGGTCCTGGTTGAAAAAGTCTATGGCAAGTGAATCTTCTCAGAGTAGATACCTGGCACATTTTGATTGCATCCATCTAGTTCAAACCAGATGGTGTCAGCTGTTTCTAAACAGCTGGAGCTGCTAAGAGAAAACAGCTGTGAGACAAGGAAGGAAGGATGGGGGGAAGAGGGGTGAGTGGGGAACTATCCTAAGGGCTACAGCTCAAAGTTGGCAAGAGCAAGCCACTTCCCCAACATGGCTGTGCCAACCACCTCGCATGAGAAGGGGAAATTTATAAAGTATTTTTCTCATCTGCAAGTCTTCAATCTTTTTCTCATTAACCAAAACGAACAAAAGTCTCCAAAGCTGGAATAAAAGATCAACCCTTTTCCCTTTTTCTGAAAAGAAATTAAATATTACAGTATCAAAACCTAACCGTGAAATATTATATCACAAACAAAGAGGGCTTTCTGAGAAAAATATGTGCCTCCAGTGTCACCAAAAATGTCTTTGTTTATTCCACTGGCAAACAAGAATGTTGAGAAAATCTGGGCTTTATTCAATAAAGATTTTGTTTTCCACAGGCATAAAATGTGAAAAATTCCATTCATTGGGGAAAGGAAGGAAAACACTAACACAGTCTGAATTGCATTAAAATCCCTAAAACGTCGTGTCTACAGCACTGAAACACATCAAGGAAAAATCCACCTAGAATTTACATGAAAGAAACGTTAATAAACTTAGCAACAATCTAATGCTGAGGAGTAAAGATTTGACTTAAGAAAAACTAAGCTTTCCCCACAAACACAGAATGGAGAAACCCCCGGATTCTACAATTCATTTTTAGCAAGGGAAGTAGCCCTGAGGGGAGGCAAGTTTTTCTAATTTCTTAAAACTTTCGTATTTTGAAAGACACAATATATTTGATGAAGAGTCTGGGACATGATTGATTTTGTTTTAAAGGTGGGCCTGCCCCTTCCCGGTGCATCCTGATTGGCTGCTAGACAGCCCTGTGTCATTCACTAGGCTTCACATCATTCTCTTCTTGGTTGAGCTGAGAACCTTCCAGTGGCTCCTCGTATTGTGATGTCACAAAGCCTCATTCCACCAATGCCTAAGAGCCAACATAATCAGTGATGTCACAATAGCTTGGCTTCCCTATACTTGTGCCCATTTACTAGATACATTTTTTGCCTCATTGAAAAGTATCAGAATGACACCAGGACAGAATTTGTCCCCATTCCTGTCCCTGCAGTTAACTGCTGGAAACCATCCCCGTGTCATTCTACAGGGAGAGAGGGAAGAATCAGAGTAGGAATGGGCCCAGCCACTGACCCTCAAGCCTTGCAATGCTGGTGTAGAAGGACTGCAGTTGAGATAGACACTAAACAATGACATGGGATGGTTTCCCGCAGTTATCCATGGGGGCGGTGTCATTCTTACCCTCAAAATGGAGCATGGCCATTTGAGGGGTTGGGTCAGTCAGGGGCATTCACGAAAGATGCATGCAGTAATACTGAATACCGGGGATCTGTGCCTGGCTTACGTGCCAGGATTTACACAAGGTTTCAGTTGATGCAATGTCTCACACCCAAAGCTTGGCATAGAAATCAGGAAGGGGGGGGGGGGAGAGGCTCACACATCCTTAATACTCAGCACTTCATCGTATTCTCCTTAGGATAAACAACGGAAACTGACCCCTCAGCTTTGCTAGAGAAGTCAGAATTAGAAAGTTGCGTGGCGACAGAAATCCCACCCATCCCTGCTCGTCCCCGCCAGGATCCTCTCCATCCCCACCCGTCTCCGCCAGAATCCTCTCTGTCCCCACCCGTCCCCGCCAGGATCCTCTCCATCCCCACCCGTCTCCGCAAGGAATTATCTCCATCCCCGCCCGTCCCCATAAAAAGCAGCAATTACTTCTGACAGGATCATCAATTCCACAGTTTCTTCTGTGTTTGCGCTGCTGTTTTCCTTGTGGAATCTCTTTGGTGGAACCCTTTTTTCGTTTTCTGTTCAGGTAATTAACTTATAAACCCCCTCTTTTACTAAGGCTTCCATGTCCATTATATTATATGGACGAACCCTGCTTCCAAAGCCTTCCATCCCCGTGGGAGTCCCGTGGGCCAGAGGGGTGACCCCGTGGGAGTCCCGTGGGTTAGGGGGGGATTCCCGTGGGACCCGCGGGATTCCCGCAATCCCCATTCCCATGCAGACCTCTTGTCTGGACAGAGTAAGAAAGTGAAGACTAGAGGAATAAATTGGAAGCCTGGGAATGGGTGAGAAATTGGAGATTCTGGGAGAGAGAACATGGCAGATAGCAGTGTCTAGAAGCAGTAGACAGCTAAATCTATCACTGCCTCATTTTAGCCCAAACTAGGCCGTCCCTAGATATGTCTAAGGAGTCAGTAATGCCAGGAGAGCGGGACAAATTAACCAAGCATAACTTTGGCCGTATGACAGATGCAATATTTTCTCAGCTCTTTCAACGATGTCTCTGGTGTGCTGAATTTATCCAGGCTTTCCATCAGACGTGTCTGGCTGCGTCTCCTATGTCCTTTTCATAAAGCAAGGGAAATCCCACTTCCTTCTGAGCTCCTGCATTCTGGGCTTACATTATGGACCTCCATGGGAATCTGGGATCTCTCTTCATGATCACCATTAGGATATTCTTATAGGCCTTGTGGCCTCCACAAAATTTCAGATCAACAGAAGGATTCATAAAGTAGTGCCAGGAATCATAGAACTAAATCAAAGAAACTACTGCACGAAATATCGCAACATCAGCTAAGTCGACATTTTGACCCCTTATAATCCTGGTATTTATTCCTGCTACTACTAATCACTTATATAGCACTGAAAGTCTATATATACATTTTGGCATGTATAGACAGTTCCTGCATGGAAGAGCTTACAATCTAACTTGGAGAGACAGCATGGCATATAGGGTTGGGGATGCAGAACCCAAGGTGAGAGGAGTTAGGAGTCGAAAGCACTCTCAAAGAGGTGGGCTTTTAACTGGGCCTTGAACACTGCCAGAGACAGAGCCCACCGTAAGGGATTCCGGTAGCTTGTTCCAAGCATACGGTGCAGCAAGGCAGACGGGATGGAGGCTGGAGTTGGCAGCCAAAGAGAAGGACACAGAAAGGAGGGACTTACCAGCGGAGTGGAGCTCATGGGGGAGGAGGGATCATAGGGGGAAGATACGTGAGGAGAGATAGTGAAGGGCAGTGAGTGAGTGCATTTGTAGGTAAGCAAGAGGAGTTTGAATTGTATTTGGAAACGGATGGAAAGCCAATTAAGTGACTTTAGGAGAGGGGTAACATGAGTAAAGCGGCTCGCCCAGAATATGAGTCATGCAGCCAAATTCTAGTTGGATTGGAGGGAAGCAAGATGCTTAAGTGGAAGGCTTGAGAGTAGTGAGTTGCAGTAATCTAAACGTGAGGTGATGAGGGCGTGGATAAGTGTTTTAATAGTGTGCTCAGAGAGGAAGGGTCAAATTTTGTAATGTTATAGAGGAAGAAGCAGCAGGTTTTAGCGATATGTTGTATCTGGGCGGTGAAGGAGAGAGAGGAGTTAAAGATGACCCCCAAGATTACGAGCAGACAAAACAGGAAGGATGAGAGTGTTGTCCACAGAGACTGAGAATGAGGGAAGCAGAGAGGTGGGTTTCGGCAGGAAGATGAGCAGCTCTGTTTTAGCCATATTCAATTTTAGATGGCGGTGAAACATGCAGGTGGCATTGTCGAACAGGCAGGCTGAGACTCTGGTCTGCAGCGAAAGACAACCGTCCAGCAGAAGACCGCGCTGGACCACCGCCACTTAAAAAGGTACCGGGGGGAGGGCACGGTGTAATCGGTATGGGGGTTTTAGTGGAGACCATGCACTGTTTTGGTATTCCTTTAAATCAGGGGTAGGGGACTCCAGTCGGGTTTTCAGGATTTCCCCAATGAATATGCATTGAAAGCAGTGCATGCAAATAGATCTCATGCATATTCATTGGGAAATCCTGAAAACCCGACTGGAATACGGCTCTCGAGGACCGGAGTTCCCTACCCCTGCTTTAAATGGTACTTTATTGACCATGACTGATGGAAGAAATGAACCAACGTGGAAAGAAGACAACATTTTTATTTAATTTCCTGCCTCGATGACACAAACCATGATACATAGAGCTAAAACATCTCTAGCTCCCATGTTTTGTTAATCCTTGCAGATTAATCAGTGGATCCTCCAGGGTGTCCATTCATTGATAATCTTTGTAAAGAGCTGCACCTACTACTACAGCATCAAACTTCTCCCAGGCAGCTTGTACTTCCATTATGAAGGCTTTGGGCTGCAGGCTGCTCGGGCTGCAAGCTTCCCAGCACCAGACGCACCTATATGTAGAGGAGGAAAAACCAAGAAGAAAAAAAAAATTCTGAACCAAATTTTTTTCTCCTTAGTTTTTCCTCCTCTACAGGTACCTCTTATGGTCCGAAAAATACAATATGTATTTTTCCCCACTGCAGCTCCTTAAATGTCTGGGCAAGTCACCTAGCTTCCCAGAGTCTCAAGGAGCTGCAGTGGGGGAAAGTAAACATACCTTTAATTGCATGATTAATCGTGAGTTTTAATCAAAATACAAGGGGGTGCTGAAAAGTTCTCAGCCCAGCCAAGAAGAGAATGACGTGGATGGTTCAATAAATGGTCTGAAACAATGCCAAAAAACATAGAATTTTGTTTCTGCAAATTGGCACTTAATGAAATAAGCTAACACTCTTTTCGGCTACAGGGACAAAATAACACTCAGAATTTAGGAAGCCGGTTGGTTTTCAGCACCCCCTTGTACACCCCTAAAACAGGGGTCTCAAAGTCCCTCCTCGAGGGCCGCAATTCAGTCGGGTTTTCAGGATTTCCCCAATGAGTATGCATTGAAAGCAGTGCATGCACATAGATCTCATGTATATTCATTGGGGAAATCCTGAAAACCTGACTGGATTGCGGCCCTCAAGGAGGGACTTTGAGGCCCCTGCCCTAAAACAATAAATACCAATAAGTAATGAAAGGATAAGAAATAAAGAATTGAAAAACTGCATACAGTATTTAGAAGAATCTAAAAGAGCACGCAGAATAGGTCTAAACAGCCATATAGTTTGCACAGTCTATTTATTATATTAATATTATAGCAGCACTTTGCAACATGCAGCATTCAACCTGTCCATAAATTCCACAGATTGGCTTCAGCCTTGGAGTGACAGAGTGGCAATTAAAATTCTAACCCTATTACTGGGAAGACCGGACGAGCCATTTATTCTTGATAATATTTATTTTTATAGAACACTGCTCAAGGTATACAATAATAATAATAATAATAATTTTATTTCTTATATACCGCTGTACCGTGAAGTTCTAAGCGGTTTACAGTTGAAACAGAAGAAATGCAATAAGTAAGATTAATTAAGATGAAGAGAGAGTACTTAGAGTTCCCTGACTGTCCCAAAGGCTCACATTCTTGCTAAAGTACTTGAGAAAAATAAATTAGTTAGGTTATAAACATAGAGTTGAAGAAGGTAGGAAAACAGTTCATAGGAAAATTAATTTTGAATACATTATACATTATGTATTGTTCAAGGCGGAATACAAATTATAGGAGATTTGGACATTACCAAAAGAATTGCGTAATAAAGATTATCTAGATAAATTACATAACAGTGATTCATGTACATTACATGGTGTGGTAGAGGATTCAATTATGAAAATTACATATCAGGGAATCAAGTGATAAGAGAATATAGTGGAGAATATCAGTATATACGGTTTACAGATTGGAAGTTACCTAATAATGACATAAGAAGTTTATTGGATAGTGTGGAAAATGTTTATATAGGAATCAGAGTATGTATGATAGGAAAGGTTCTAAGAATTGATTAATGTGTTATTCTATAGAGGGAGAGCTTGTGCATAAAGAGAGGATATTAGTTGGTAATGACGTGTTTTCTGAATAGAAATGTTTTGATTTCTTTTCGAAATACTTTGATGTCTGTTGTATTGATTATTAGTTTGGTGATTGTGGGGTCAATTTTTGCTGCCTGTGTCGCTAGAAGGCTGTCGTATAGTTTCTTAAGACGGGTTCCATTATTAGATGGGAAGGTGAATAGGTTTTGAGTTCTTCTTGATCAACCCTGTACTGTGGTGATAAGTGCATGTCCTTACCCCAAAGATCATACTAAAGGCCTGTTTACAAAGCTATACTACAAGGCAGTGGTGTAGTAAGGGTAGGGGGCGGTTACACCCTCCCCTGCGTCGTCATCCCCTGCTTCTTCCCGCCCCCCATTCCACACTTGTAATCTCCCTCCCCCCCTGTACCTTTTAATCTTCACCAGCGCAAGTGGCTTCTGCAAGCATGCTCCTCATGCCAGCATTTGATTCCCTGATGTCACTTCCTGGCCCTTTGACCCGGAAGTGATTCAGAGGGGAACCAGGCTGGTGCGAGCAACATACAAAAGTCTCTCGCACTAATAAAGATAATATAGAGGTATGGGGTGGGGGGAGAGATGGCACGAGGGTGGCAGGGTGGGGCAGAGAGGTGCCAGGGCCCCCACTGACTTGGCGTCTGGGGCAGTCCACACACCCCTTACTACGCCACTGCTAAAAGATGGCACTATTTATAGTGTGTGGTGTACTCACGTGTTGAGTCCATTATTTTACCATGGCTCTAAAATGGCTGCACTTTGGCTTTCTCTATTAATGTGATACACAACTCCCAATAATAGGTTCTTTGTGCAATTGGTTTTACATGTGTCTCGAGGGAAAGACCTCAGAAACCTGCATCCAACACAGAACAGTCAATTCTTGTGGTGGTATAACTTAGCAGGACAGATTTTCTATCATTGGTCGCAAAACCCTCCACACACCAATCCCAAGTGCTTTCTGCTATAACAGTCAATATTAATTTCTATAGCACTAGGTGTGTGAAAATATGATGCACTTATCTGGTTGCAGAATAAGGCCCGACGGGACCCGTTTCGCCAGCTTATGGCTTCGTCAGGGATCCTATTTTTGTGACAGCTGCAAGACAACAATAAGACAAGTGCTTAGCCATCACTACGATAGCAAAACATCCAATTGTCTCTGCAAGTTTATACGAAATCGTACTCACTGTGTTCAGTCCTGAAAACACTTTGAAAAATGGCGCCGGAGGCGAACACACGCCGCGCATGCGTATTTAAAAGCATGCGATCATGACGTCATCAAAAGAATAGTACAACATCAGAGAAAAGAAACATTAGAAGAAAGAGTGCCAGCCGATGTTCCCATTCAAACCAGTAGGTTTTACAGCACTGAGTTGGAAAGTCCATCTGGCCTCTCTTTGTAATAATCTAGTGTGTCGATCACCCCCCCGATCGTTGTAAGGTTCATGGTCAATACACATACAGGATAAGTGATGAAAATCATGCTTGAATTCCAGACAGTGTTCTACGATGGGGGCACTGATTCTTTTGAGCTTGAGGTTAGAACGATGCTCATACATCCTGGTTTTGAACGGACGTATTGTTTTCCCTATGTACACTTTCTTGCAAGGGCAAAAAATAGCGTACACTACGAAAGTAGAGTTACAGGTCATATGATGTTTCAAATAGTACATTCTTTTATCGACAGGGTTTATGAAGCTGGATCCCTGTATCGTCATCTGGCATATACTACAAGTGCCACACTTCACAAAGCCCCATGGTTGAGCTGTGAGTTCCCTTGGTGTAGTGCGATACATAGAAGGACTTAATAGATCTTTAAGGTTCTTGTCCCTTGTATACGCAATCCTTAAAGGGACATCATGAAACAAAGGAAGGGTTTGAATTATCCTCCAGTTCTTCTTCATGATAGTAGCAGGAGCATATCCATGTGCTGTGAATCTCATCACACACGTTTGAACATGGTCACTTTTCTTCTCTGGCAAAGTCTCCTCACTACTATCCTTCGGTGCCAACAGCCAATCTCTGTTATAATACTTGGCACGTTTCTGTGCTCTTTTAACTACCTGGTGCGGGTATCCGCGTAAGCGCAGCTTCTCCCCGAACCCCGTGGCTTGGGTCCTGTAGCGGTTTCCTGTGGAACAATTCCTCTTGATCCGGAGGAATTGGGAAAACGGCAAATTGTTTCTTAAAGCCATGGGGTGGCAGCTTGTGTACTCCAAAATAGTATTTCGGTCGGTCGGCTTGATGTGTAAATCAGTGGCAAAAAAACCTTCAGACTGAATGACTATGACATCTAAAAAAACCACGGAGGATGTAGAAAACTTCATGGTAAATTGAATGCATTCATCGCATGTATTTAACCAAGTATGAAACTGTTGTAATTCTTTTTCCGTGCCACTCCATAGCATGAACACGTCATCTATGTAACGGAACCATTGGAAAATTTTTGAATGAAAAGGGGAACAATCCACCCACGTTTTTTCGAACGCCGCCATATAAAGGTTGGCGCCATAAGCTGGCGAAACGGGTCCCGTCGGGCCTTATTCTGCAACCAGATAAGTGCATCATATTTTCACACACCTAGTGCTATAGAAATTAATATTGACTGTTATAGCAGAAAGCACTTGGGATTGGTGTGTGGAGGGTTTTGCGACCAATGATAGAAAATCTGTCCTGCTAAGTTATACCACCACAAGAATTGACTGTTCTGTGTTGGATGCAGGTTTCTGAGGTCTTTCCCTCGAGACACATGTAAAACCAATTGCACAAAGAACCTATTATTGGGAGTTGTGTATCACATACAAGAGGTTCTTTACCATTGTTTGTTGAAGTAGTGTTTCTCTATTAATGGCCATGTGTTGAAATTAGCATGTGACCATTAGCTCATGCGGCCCTACCATAACCTATTTTGTAGGTGGTAAAGACTCCTCTTGCACTAATTGATCTGTGTACACCAATATCCATACACTAACCAATTAGTGCAGGACAAATCTACTCTCTGCACCCAAATATGGCCCCATACTATAATATAATGTATTTTTTTAGCATATGGGTAATGCACAATGAGCCTGCAGTTAGAATGCGGCTCCTGAGCACAGCTTGCTAACGCCGTTTTTAAGCACCAGTAACAATACATTGTTGCCCCTGAGTGCCTGAGATCTGCCCAAAGTCACAAGAAATGTCAGTGGCAGAACCATAAGATTTGGAAGCCCAGCTTTCCCACCCTCTTCACCCGCTCCTTCCCCGCTCTCTCCTGTCATGCACACACTCCTTCCCTTCTCCTCTACCTCTTTAATGTTCCTGGCACGAGCAGTAACCCCATCCTGCTGTTCGTGCCAGCTTTGGCTCTTCCTGTGATGTCACTTCCTGGGCACGGGTCCAGGAAGTAATGTCAGGGGAAGAGCCGACGTTGGCACGAGCAGGATAGGGTTGCTGCTCACGCTGGGAATGTTGGAAGGGGATGGGTGGGTGCATGCGCATGGTGGAGGGGGGGGGGGGGCGGTGAGTAGGACAAGTGCCAGCACCCCATCAAGATGGCACCTGGGGTGGACCACACCCCCTTTTCTACCCCACTGATTCCAGTGCCCTAACTAGTAGGCCACTTCCTCTCCCTAGGTCAGGGGTGGGCGAGGGCTGCAATCCAGTCAGGTTTTCAGGATTTCCCCAATGACTATGATGAGACTTATTTGCATACAATGGAGGCAGTACATGCAAACAGATCTCGTGCATATTTGTTGGGGAAATCCTGAAAACCCGACTGGATTGCAGCCTTGAGCTAGCTTCTAGCATCTCTTTATCTACTACCATCAACTGTATTGCCCAACTGATTGAAAATAACCAAAACCTAATGAGGCCGAGGTCTGAAAAGTATTCCATATTCCAAATATATGCACGTTTATCCTCTTGTTTTAGATAATAATATACTGTGTATGATAGCAGTATACAGGTCTGACTTCTCCATTGCTAAATGCTATTTACTGATAAGAAAAAAAAGAAATTGATTAGAGTACTTACTTGTTTTCATGCGCAGATTAAGCCAGTTGTGGGAAGGTGAGCCATATTTGGCTGAATTCATCCTACGCCTCCTCTTCCTCTGCTAACAGTAGAATGACCAAGGCTCGGTGGGAGCTACCAAAGAAGTCTGTCCGCAGCACTAAACCCCAGCCACTGGTCTCATGTCCACTACTGAACTCTGACTCAGACAGCCTTCTTTGGGCTTCTGCTCAGATTATTTAAGTAGCCAGTACTTGCTTCGCTCATCTTCATGAAATCAGGTCTATTTTTTTAAATTATTATTTCCTTGTGCTTTTCAGGTGTTGCAACAGAGGCAATAACTAAGTTTATTGCCTTTAATATTCAGCTCTCCAAGGAATCCTGTATGAGTCTTGCAGTCTCGTGCTTTTCTCCTCCAACGCTGTTTAATTTATTAGTCTGGATGAGTTTTACTCGTTCATTTTGCTCCTTCTGAACATAAATTTCCAGTTTAAAAAAAAATTTTTTTTTTCCTTTCCCCCAGTTTTCTCTCACTTTCCGGGATTTTTTTTGTCTGTTCCTTACAAACGATCCTTTCCACCTACCCCAGTGGGAAGGAGAAGGATGAGAGGTCAAAGTTAAGCACTTAAACTACTTTTCTGCTCCCTGTCAGCTTAAGTGTACGTCTCAATCCTCCGAGCTTTTCTGAAAATTCCCAGCACAGTCCTCGGAGCAGCCGCAGGAGGAAAAGCAGGGGGGTTGCCACAGCAACCATGTGCTTTGAAGCCTGTGAAAGCAGCATCACTTTTTCTCCGGGTTTTGATGTGTGGAGATTTTCATATTCCAGCTTGGTCACAGTCTGCTAACACTCAGAATTGCTTACCTTTGTCCTAAGTGAATCTTTGCTACACTTTGGATTTTATTTTCTGCATCTATACACAATGCCTTCTCTGTAATTTATTTTTTTTTTTTTTACTTTCTGGCCAACTCTGAAAATATGTTTACCTTAGTGAGGTCTGTGTGAAGAGGGCCTTGTGTTGCACATTGCAATTTTTTTTTTTTTTTCCAGTCTGCACAGATGGCTCCCATATTTATTTTAGCCACTGTTCAGGGCTTGATTGTTAGCCAAAGCTTTTCTCTCCTGCCAAACCTAACCATATGGAGAGAATTAAGACTGAATTAACTTAAAACTTAACCCTTAAGAAAAGTAAAATCACAAGATCATGAACCTGGCCCAACTGAGGCTACACCATCATCGGTCCCACTTTTTAGAATCTTTCTTTGACTGGGGTGGGGGGTACAGAACTCAGCTCCTTCAGCAAACCAATCCAAGGGTACCTTTAACCAGAAACAAAATATAGCCTCATAGCTAGAGCATAGTGAGCTGAGAGCCAGGACGTCAGCCTTCAAAAACATTAGTTCTCCCACTGACCTTCCTTGTGACATGGTCCTCCTTTTTCTGGAGCCATATGGTAACCCTAGCCTGATGAGACCTTCTCTACCCTAAAGAGAGACTTGCTCGATGTCACATGGAAGGTCAGCTCAAGGAGCTCTAGCTATGAGGGCGAATTGAGACATCCGGGTTTTATGTCTATTGAAAGCAATGGCAGTGAAGAGGACAGATTGAGACATCTGGGTTTTACTTCCTATGCGTTTGATGGAAGTAAAATCTGGATGTCTCAATCCGCCCTCCTTTTTTCTGGATGTCTCAATCCGTCCTCCTTTGTCTAGTCCAGGGGTGTCCAATGTCGGTCCTCGAGGGCCGCAATCCAGTCGGGTTTTCAGGATTTCCCCAATGAATATGCATGAGATCTGTGTGCAGGCACTGCTTTCAATGCATATTCATTGGGGAAATCCTGAAAACCCGACTGGATTGCGGCCCTCGAGGACCGACATTGGACACCCCTGGTCTAGTCAAATGATAATCCTACATTGGACCCTAATAAAGGGGTTCAATTGCCACTGTGCTTCCTTGTGACCCTGGGCAAGTCACCTAACTCGGCAGATACAAAAACTTAGATTTTGAAGCCTAAGGACAGAGAATACCTGCAAATAATAAATATTGATTGTACCATAGAAAGGTGATACACTTCCCCCTCCGAATTCACGAATTCCGTATCCAGGATTCGGTTATTCACCAGAAAATTTTTTCATTTTTCGGGCTATTTTTAGCCCTGTAACCCCACCCCCACCCCCACCCCATTAAGCCTTACCCGGTGGTCTAGCAATTTTTCAGGCAGGAGTGATCTTCCCACGTTCCTGCCTCGTGTAGATCGCTCACAGGAAATGGCTCGAGGCTACGCGAGCTCAAGGCAGCCATTTCCTGTGAGTGATCTGCACGGGGGAGCGTGGGAAGATCGCTCCTGCCTGAAAACCCGCTAGACCACCAGGTAAGGCTTAAGGGAGGGAGGCTTACAGGGCTAAAAATAGCCAGGGGAAGCGGGGAATAAGGGCAGAACCGGCCCAAATATTATTTGCGGTTTTTCCATATTCGCAGGCCGGCTCTGCCCCTAACCCCCACGAATACAGAGGGGGAAGTGTATATCAATCCCTAATCCTTTAATACATATCATTATTATAGTGCTGCATACATTCAGTAGCACTATAAAAATGGATTAGTAGCAGTATTATGTGTCACTATTCACAACAGCTATCTCTATGAAATGTTGAGTCACTACTAGCCTCTGGACCAGAACTCACATTGTATTGTGTTTTGTCTTTCTCTCCTATTTTTGTTATTTATTCTGGACTGGAGCGATGTTGCTTCATCCATTGCACGCTGCCAAAACAGCATTCTGACTGGCAACTAATTTAAATTGAAATTATAAATAAATGAATGCCCCTGCTGGTCCATCAGACCAACCGCAGCATGCTCTTTTTAAATACGAGGTGTAACGTCCCCA
Organism: Geotrypetes seraphini; assembly: GCF_902459505.1. Taxonomy (NCBI): domain Eukaryota; kingdom Metazoa; phylum Chordata; class Amphibia; order Gymnophiona; family Dermophiidae; genus Geotrypetes; species Geotrypetes seraphini. The sequence continues at coordinate 12,307,488 of NC_047098.1, read as the reverse complement.
ATCTTTTATGAAAACTCAAACTATAGTTCTCTGAGCATTACCATAGTAGGAAAATTTAGGAGAATTGCTGTATTACATCTTAGACAAAAGAATGAAAAAATAATCAAAAGAGCAACATTCAGTCTAGCCCAGTGGTCTCACACTCAAACCCTTTGCAGGGCCACATTTTGGATTTGTAGGTACTTGGAGGGCCTCAGAAAAAAGTAGTTAATGTCTTATTAAAGAAATGACAATTTTCCATGAGGTAAAACTTTATAGTTTATAAATCTTTCCTTTTGGCTAAGTCTTAATAATAAATATTGTCATTTATAGCTAAAGAGACATTTGATCAAGAAACTGTTTTATTTTACTTTTGTGATTAGGATAAATAATAATAACAATAATAATAATAATTTTATTCTTATATACCGCCATACCCAACGAGTTCTAGGCGGTTCACATCAATTAGGTTAGGATCCGCACTGACATGCAGATTTACAACAATTTATCAGGTTTACAACATAATTAGCCAAGCTTGGCAGATGAAGAAGGAGGAGGGTAGTAGAAGTGATCAAGGAGGAGGAGCTGAGCCGGGCAAATGCAAGGCGATTACCGGAAGGGGGCAGTTAGGGGTCTTGTTTGCTGAATAGGTGAGTTTTGAGTAGTTTTCTAAAGCCGAGGTAAGTGGGGGCCTCCAGTATCATTTGGGCTAGCCATGGGTTCAGCTTGGCTGCTTGGAAGGCGAAGGTTTTGTCTAGGAATCTTTTGAGGTGACACAGCTTTAGCGAAGGGAAGGCGAACAGCTGAATTCTGCGGGATTTCTTGTAGGAGCAGTAGAGGTTAAAGTGGGGATTGATGTATCTTGGTGAATAGCCATTTACCGATTTGTAACAGCATGCGAACTTGAAGAGCACTCTGGATTCGAAAGGCAGCCAGTGGAGTTGGTGGTAGAACGGGGTGATATGTTCCCATTTCTTTAGGCCATAGGGCCTCAAAATAGTACCTGGCGGGCCACATGTGACCCCCAGGCCGTGAGTTTGAAACCACTGGTCTAGCCTCAGTTAAGAGTCCAAAGCAGTTCCACTGCAAAATCTTGAAATCTGGACCCCTTCCAAAAGCACACCCCAGTTCTGAAAACCAAGGGGTGCATGGCCTAAATGGCACTCACAGATGCTAAACTAATACTGTATTCTGCAAAGGACACCTTTATAGACTGCTAATCAATCATCAGTAGCATAGTGAGGGCCAGAGGCACCCCTCCCTTGCCCTCATCTCCACCCCCCCCCCCAACTTCTTCCCCAATCCCCTCCTACCGTGCGGACTCTCCCCCTTCCCTCGAGTTGTTCACCACCACGAGTAACAACTTCAATGTGCTCATGACCTAGGCGGCTCTCCCTTTGATTCCACTTCCTATGCGCAGTACCCAGAAGTGACATCGGCGGGAGAGCTGACGCAGTTGCGAGGAACACGTTGAAGGTGTTGCTCACAGCAGTGAACTAGAAATACGGGAAAGGGGGCACACGTGGTGAGGGGAGGAGTGGGAAGAGAGGAGGAGGGGTGCCAGCGCTTCCATCAGCATTCCTTCAGAGAAGTTTTTCAACTGCTTCCAAAGCCAGGTTAGCACCTCTTCCTTTACTTCACCATGCTTTGTCTTTTGCTCGCTGGTGACAATTCTCTCCAGAATACTCAGATCTTCTTCATACTGTCTCAGAAAATGGGTCGCAACCTCCACACTGTTGCTTGTGCAGATCACTGCAGGGACAAAGTACAGACCCACACACACTTCCCCAGTGATCAGACCCCCCCTCCCCGGCCATAAAAATCAGAAAATGTACATACCTGCCTCCAGAACATCAACACCTGACAAAGGAAAGCCTAGTAGAGCTGCAGAGGTGGCTTAAGTAGTCTTGGGGGGGGGGGGGGGGGGGGGCTAGTGAACCATAGAGAGGAGGACATAGGCCCATAAGCCACTTTAACCACTGCGTTCATGGTGAAAAATGTGCACCCCCAAAACCCCACTGTACTGCTATATAGGTGTCACCTGCAGCCATAAGGGCTATTGGGTTGGTAGACAGGTGGGTCTAGTAGATTCTAGGGGTGTTTTGGTGTTTTCACCATAACCTATAAGGGAGTTGTAGTGAGATGTTTATGTGGCACCCTTTTGTGAAGTTCACAGCAGTGCCCTGTAAGGTGCCCTACTACTCTGTTGCCATGTCTGGGTGTCCAGTCCATCACTTTGCTGGTCCCTCCCATGTCTAAAAGGTCTTTTTTAAGGCATTTTAGGCTTGAATGATTTTTTTGGACGAGAATGGGGTATAAAGATAGATGACTTAGCAGACTGGACGATCAAACGGCTAGATGTACAAGTAGACGATTCTCGAAAAAAAAACACATTTTGGACGTATTTTATGAGAATGGACTTTGGACAACTACCGACTTGGGCCCAAAACAGACTTAGACTTTTTAAAAAATTATAATTATGCCACTCCATGTATTCAATCCCAACCAGCAAAGCAGGAGTTGCAGAAATCCAACACTTTTTGTGCATTTAGTCTAAGAAACAAATCAATTTGCACATGTTCACTACCCTTTTAAATCAAAATTGTCTATAGCCCTGAACACCAACAATGCACACTTTTGCCTCCCTTGATATCACAGCCCAGGGATGGCTTTCACCATGATTATTTGATAGTTTGTCATATCCACTAGCCCATGGCATCAGTCCAGGAACCACAAAGAATTCATTATAAAGGAACAAGTCCATTACTGAAAAAAAAAATTCTTAAACAACAGACAGGAAATACTGAAAATGTACAGGAGACTGACAAGTTTTCTGCTAAGTACGTTTATTATTTTTACCTAGGGTAGTTCTGGAAACCAGCAATCATCATCCATCACCTGTATTAAGAACATAAGAAATCGCCTCTGCCGAGTCAGACCACAGGTCCATCGTGCCCAGCAGTCCGCTCCCGCTTCCTGTTCAAAACTCAGCCTGTGCTATCAGTTTTTTTCAGACATTTTTGGAAATGGGTACATGCTACTAGGGGAACTCTGATGAAAAAGCACACTACAACACAGCAAAGAGAGGCAAATGAGATGTCAGAAAATCAACCAAACAGTTACTTTATTGTGTCAATAATAAAAAGTCACTTAAAGATGATAAAGGCTAAAGCATAATGTCCATCTTGATAAGGGTTAAAACTTGGTCTAGAATAAATTGTCCTAACTAGGATCCCAGTTTCGGCATCCGTAGATGCCTTCGTCAGGGGATGAATGGACACATGGATGATGAGAGCATAAGTCGGTAGGCAATATAGAAACCGTCTTAGTGCGGGACAGCATCTGTGGAGGCAAAAGCACGCCAAATAGTAAAAAACTATTTTTGAGGCAAAATTCTTCTTTCCCCTTCTTGTTAGCTTGTTGTCTTGAAAAGACCACACTGTAATGCTTACTAAGTAATGCCTTCATCAGAGTTTCCAATGAAACCAGTCTGAGGCAGATGAAGTAATATTTTTATAAGTAACAAACCCTGTAGTTTAGCTATAATCAACCTTTCCAAAGACATTAAAGAAAAAATTTAACCACAGAATTGTTTTGGGGGAGGGGGGGGGGATCTACAGCATATAATGGGCAACCACCGTCCTCGAGGACCACAACCCACCCAGGTTTTCAAGATTTCCACAATAAATATGCATGAGATCTATTTGTCTGCAATGGAAGTGCTACATGCAAATCAATCTCATGCATATTCATTGTGGAAATCTTCAAAAAAAATTGGGCTGTGACCGCAGAGGATCACGGTTGCCCAACCCCCTCAATCCATATGCACAATACAGTGCAAGGCAAACGAGCAAAAAATCTAACGGAACTGCAGTGATGTGTCGAACAATGAACAAAAGGGAGAACTGCAGGAATGGTGTACAAGATGCCAAGTCTTTAATCAACAAACATAGATATATGTAGGAATGGAACACAGTAAACACACAAGGTGCTAATATGTTCCTTTGCTTAAGAATGGCTACGTGGCATATAAGGGGAAGAGAGGGAATGAGGAATGATTCATAATTCCTTCACAGGGCCTCAGATCCTTACCCAGGGCCATAGATCAGTGTGTTGACCTTGCCCTGGTTCAGAACTATCAGACCAGCATCCCTACAGATATAAGCATAAAACAGAATATTGCCTAGTGATGCCTAAACTGTGCTTAGGCGCCATTATTTAAGTCAAGGTTTTCTTGGACTAAATAGATGTCTAATGTAGGCACCTACTGGCACCAAAGGACACCTAGCCAACACCTTTCAGAAACACCCCCGATTTGCCCATAAGTTCACCTACTTGGTGGTAGGTACCTAGGAATAGGCGCCTACTATTTAGAGAATCATGCCTGTTGACTTAGGCACTTACCAGATGATTTAGGCGCCTCATAGAAATTGGACACCGATTCAAGATGTTTACTCAACTAAATTGGCCGAGCCATAGTGCCAATAACCGGGCGCTAATTGGAACCAATTTGAATATGTGCACACATCTTGCTATACAGTATTCGATAAAGAAAATCTCATAGCATGTAATCCAAAAAGGGGCGTGGTCATAGGAGCCATTATCAAATTAAGATGGACTTGGAAATTGTTAGGTGCCATCAATTCCTGCTCAAGTCCTAGCCACTTGATATCATCAAGTTTTCGTGAAAGAATACAGAGGCAGATTTCTTGTGAGACCATGGGAACCCACAGCAGCCATTTTATTATGTCAGCTATGCACAGGGCAGGAGTGTAGGAAGATCGCTCCCGCCCCGCACCACCACCATAGCACCAGGTAAGGTCGATTCATTAGGTGTGTGTGTGGGGGATCCCAACACAAAAAAACACGAATAGTCAAAACCTCGGGTGCCGAAACCGCAAATGAGGAGGGAGGAGTGTACTCCTTTGACATCTTGCCAAGCACTTGTGACCTAGCTTGGCCACGGCTGGAAATAGGATACTGGGTTTGATGGATCTTTGGTCTGTCCCAGTATGGCAACTTATGTTCTTAGGTGGGTCAGGGGAATTCTTAAAATTTGCATATTAACTATATAAATATTTAGGGCAGGTACTGTTTTATTCTTTGGGATCTTGACCTTGATTTGCTACTGTTGGAAATAGGGTACTGAGCTTCATCTGTCCCAGTATGGCAGCACTTTTGTTCTTATAAGGAGGCGGTTAAATGCATCCAAGCTAACTGCAAAACAATGCGGGGTTACTACAGGAAACATACTGAGCAACCCCCACTACACTTACCATTTACATTTATTTTTGTTATACCGCAAATTCTGTACTGGACAGGTCTAAGCGGTTTACAAACTAAGAAACAGATTTGACAGAGAAGGAAAAGAATGTCAATCTATAGGCAGGAAAATAACATATCACTCATTCGGCATGTAAAAGTGGAACAGAAGACGAGACGGTCCATCAATGGTCCATCAAGCCCAGTAGCCCGTTCTCATGATGGCCAATCAAGGTCACTAGTACCTGGTCAAATCCCAAGGAGTAGCAATATTCCATGCTACCGATCCAGGGCAAGCAGTGGCTTCCCCCATGTCTTTCTCAATAACAAACTATGGACTTTTCCTCCAGGAATTTGTCCAAACCTTTCTTAAAACCAGCTACGCTATCCGCTCTTACCATATCCTCTGGCAATGCGTTCCAGAGCTTAACTATTCTGAGTGAAAAAAAAAAAATTTCCTCCTATTGGTTTTAAAAGTATTCCCCTGTAACTTCATCAAGTGTCCCCCTAGTCTTTTGTAATTTTTGACGGAGTGAAAAATCAATCCACTTGTACCCAATTCTACTCCACTCAGGATTTGGAGGACAGTCTAAAAAGGGATTCGGTTACCTGGTAGGAAATGGACACCAAGTAAAGCAGAATATCATTTGTTCAGCACATAAAATAAAGTGATGGTCAAGACTTAGGAGCACAGTTTTGTGGAAGATGACTCTACCTGTTAATTTTTGCTATTAGAGCACAGTAAGTGCACAACTTTACTGCACTTTAGTAAACAGGCCCCTAAGTAGGGTCTGTGGTACTGCCACAGAGCAGAATGGACAGACTGAAGTTTCACAGAGAAGACTTAAATGATATACATTGAAAACTGGACTGATGAATGTCTGGTGAAACAGTATTCTCATCGCTCTTTCCTTGAGAATCTCACCTCTGATGGCCCTATAAAAAGGTTATGGAATGTTATTGGATATGTCAAGCATTGATTTTTAAGAGCGGACTAAAGATCTGTCATTAGAAATATACCATGTGGCAGAGGCCATCAGTCTGAAGGCTAATTGTGGCCCATTTAGCTAACAAAAATTCCTAGTCAGCATGGACACATGACTCAGAGGATAAACCTAATATGCCCTCTTGCTGTTCATCATAATAACCTCTCATGAGGATACTGAACACACACGAGAATAGTCTTGGATTAAAAACAGAAAATTTATTCATCAACAATATTAAAAAAAAAATCAGATAAAAAAAATGTTCCAGCATTCAGAAGATTTCAGTTCTTCATGCTCTGGACAAAGAATTATACTTACATATTTCAAACAAATGTTAAACTTACAAAAAGGTTAAATTAGCATGAAAAATGAAAACTTGTCAGCAGCAGCACTAATAGGCGAAACAATTTATGTTTATGCTAATTCAATCTTTTGTATGACTTTTTTTTTTAAGAAAACAAAAGTTTATTTTCCAACACTGGAAAGACAATACTGTGTTGGCTTTTGTTATACAGCGGAAAACTGTCTGCACCATGTATAAAGTTTGAAGCAGTGGCCGCAGAAAAATGCAACAGAGAAACAGGAACCCTGACAATGTGGACACTGGTCAAACATTTTATAAATGGCTGCCAAGACAAGTCATTTCGATCAGTCTGTGTACTATGGCACCTAGCTTCACAAATTTGATATTGTATGTGGTATATATGTGTATGTTAAAGTCAATAAAGAAAAACCATTAGTCCTTTTCAATATTCCATTCTTCTGGAGAGAGAGAAGAGAAAACAGAACACATTCTGGGAAAATGGAATAGAATTTTCCCACTTCCTCAGAAAGAAACGTTGAAATGAATCAGTACAGCTTATGGTGCTCTCTCCTCTTCAGCTGCTTGTTCATTTTAATCTTTCCAGCTCCCGAAATATCAAAGTTGTAGGTAGAGGTGACATACGGTATTTCTCCTTTAATCCCATGCTTGAATGCACCAAGGAAGGGGGGAAAAGTATTTAAAAAGTGAATTAAAGATTGGCCTTGACTATTTTAACATGAGCAATACAAAAAAAAAGGCAAACAAACATGCAAAAAATTGGTACATAACAGATTTAGGGCTTCTTTTACGAAGCCGCGTTAGCGGCTTTATCGCACGGTGACGTTTTATCACGCGCTAACCCCAGCGCTAGCTGAAAAACTACCGCCTGCTCAAGAGGAGGCGGTAGTGGCTAGCGCAGCCGGCAAATTAGCACGCGCTAGTACGCGCGTTAAACCGCTAACGCAGCTTCGTAAAAGGAGCCTTTAGTTATAGAAAAAAAAAAAAAGCCTCAAAAGGAAAGATGGTGGAAAAAAGGTAATGAATATCTCTACTTGGGTCCAGCATCGACAATAAGGGAAAAAAATGTTTTTCTTACCTGGTTTTTTAAGATACTGTGTGGAATGCCAATACTCCCTATCAGTAAGCAATTAACCAGTCTCAGCTTTTCTGGTGGTACTGGAGTCAGTATGTGGTACATCTTTTTTTCCATATCAATCCCTCTAACAATTCCTGGAAAACATAGTCAAAGTTCAGGAAACATCCTAATAAAGAAACCACAGAAAGGTGAAAAAAGCTTAAGGACAACTGCAAATCTTTTTTTCAAAAGGAAACTTCCTGCAGAAGTACAGATGGGCAGGCTGAATGGGCCACATGGTCTTTGTCTTCTGTCATGTTCTCCGTTTCTCTTTGGAGAATGCAAAAGCAAGCTCATTCCTTCAGAATATTCAGCCTGCACACATATCAAAATACTGAAAAGCATTGGTGATTTTATCAAGGTTATTCTTCCACTTCTCCAGAGTGGCCAGAACAATTTTTGAATGTCTTTTCCATGTTTTATACCCATCAAAAACTTTCCTCAAAATAACTTTTTTAAAATGTATTCAAGATTTTAAATAGTTCAAGTTCAATTTATTTGATATACCACAAATATAAAACAAAGGTTAAAATCTAAGGGGTTTACAATAAAAAAAGGAAGGTGGAGGGGAACTAACACAAACAAATAAACGATATACCAACTGGACAGATATGTCTTGAAACATTAGGAAAGGAAAGTAGGGTGAGTTACATTTGAGTAGTGGAATAGGGACAGGGTGAGAACATACATAGGTACCTCGGTTTGCGAGTGCACCGGTTTCCGAGTGTTTTGCAAGACGAGCAAAACATTTGCAAAATCGGCACCTCGGAAACCAAGCGTGCCTTGATTTATGAGCGGCCCCCCCCCCCGTGATCCAGCACCCTCCCCCCTGCGATCCGGCACCCTCCGCTCGCGTTGCACCCCCTTCCCACCGCAATCCGGCATCAAAAAGGCAGCCACCCACCTACACGATCACATTTCTTACCCCACATTTGGCACCAGCACTGGCACCAACGCACAGGACATGCCGGTGCCCGAAGATCTGCCTCCTTCTGCGCTGGGCCTTGAGCATCTGCGCATGCTCAAGGCCTTCGTGTTCCCGATCTCTCCACAGTGCAGAAGGAGGCAGATCTTCAGGCACTGGCATGTCCTGTGCGTTGGTGCCGATGCCAAATGTGGGGTAAGAAATGTGATCGGGTGGGTGGCAGCCTTTTTGATGCCGGATCGCGGCGGGGAGGGATTGCGACGTGAGCAGAAGGTGCCGGATCACGGGGGGGGGGGGGAGGGGAGGGTGCCGGATCACCGGGGGGGGGGGGAACGAGTGGGGAGGGGATGGCGGATCACGCAGGGGGGGCCTTCATGAGCGGGGGGAGCAATGCCGGTTCTTGGGGGGGGGTAGAGCAACGCCACTGGCCTCGGGGGATGGGGGTGGGTGGGAACGAATCAAGCGAGTTTCCCTTAGTTCCTATAGGGAAACTCGCTTTGATATACGAGTATTTTGGTTTACGAGCATGCTTCTGGAACGAATTATGCTCGTAAACCAAGGTACCACTGTATAAGGAAAGACCAAAAATATAATCATTTACGATTGCTGCCTGCGCCTACTGCGTATAAGCAGAATGCCAGAGAAAAGAAGTAGTATGCCTGAGGCTGTGTCTTAAAGTCTCAAGAGTGAGCTGTCTGTGCAGAGATAATGAAGTAGAGAAATCTAAAGAACTATGAGCAGAATGCCAGAGAAAAATAATATGCCTTTAATTGCGTCTTGAATGTCAAAAATGTATCTTTTGCTTTTATAGAAGGGGAAGCCTTCTGCACAATCAAACTTGAAAAATCTCTTTTTTATGTGGGTTATGGTCCAGCTGTACACATGGACTGTTTGCAAAAGAACGTTTATGGCTTTACATGGTGAATGGAGATGCAGCTAATGGTTAGTACAGTGGCCTGAAAACCTGGGTTCAATTTCCATTGCAGCTCCTTGCGAGACTCTGGGCAAGTCACTTAACCCACCATTGCCCCAGGTAAACTACAAAACATCGCAGAAAGAGGAGGACAGGCAGAAATAGCTGGAAAAGTTAAGAGAGGCTGGTCATGTAGTCAGGAAAGCAAAGATGCAAATGGAAGAAAAAATATCTGACACGGGAAAACAAGACTTTTTTTTAAAGATATATTAGAGATAGGAAAAAGTGCAAAAGTGGCATTTTGAGACTCAAAGGTGAAGGGGAGGAATATTTAGAAGCTGATAAAGAAAAAGCAGAATTGCTTAACTGTTTCAATAGCAATAATCAAGTTTATTAAATTTTTGATTGATCGCTTTGTCATATTTTCAAAGCGATGAGATAATGATGTAATTTCCCCCAAAACCGCGAATAACATATTGAAAAGTTATTCACGGTTTTTCCATATTTGCGCCTATACCTGGAACACATCCACCGTGAATTCAGATTAACTGTACTGTTAATCATCTTCACAGAAAAATAAGATTTTATGGTTTCTATTCATTATTTTACAGCTAGGCTCTGTTTTCATAAAATGTTTAAAGATTTTTCAGAATAAAGTGACTTCTTTTTAATCAATCTGCAAGAATTCTAGATCACTGGTTCCCAACCCTGTCCTGGAGGACCACCAGCCAGTTGGGTTTTTGAAATAGCCCTAATGTGCATGGTACGCCCTCACCTGGAATACTGCATCCAGCACTAGTCACCGTACATGAAGAAGGACATGGTTCTACTAGAAAGGGTCCAGAGAAGAGCAACTAAAATGGTGAAGAGGTTGGAGGAGTTGCCGTACAGCGAGAGATTAGAGAAACTGGGACTCTTCTCCCTCGAAAAGAGGAGACTGAGAGAGGACATGATAGACACATTCAAGATACTGAAGAGAATAGACTTAGTAGATAAAGACAGGTTGTTCACCCTCTCCAAGGAAGTGAGAACAAGAGGGAACTCTCTAAAGTTAAAAGGGGATAGATTCTGTACAAACGTAAGGAAGTTCTTCTTCACCCAGAGTGGTAGAAAACTGGAACGCTCTTCCGGAGGCTGTTACAGGGGAAAACACCCTTCAGGGATTCAAGACAAAGTTAGACAAGTTCCTGCTGAACCGGAATGTACGCAGGTAAGGCTAGTCTCAGTTAGGGCACTGGTCTTTGACCTAAGGGCCGCCGCGTGAGTGAACTGCAGGGCACGATGGACCACTGGTCTGACCCAGCAGCGGCAATTCTTATGTTCTTGCATATAATGGAGGTGACAAGTAAGCAAATCTGCCACATACATATTCATTAGGGCTATCCTGAAAACCTGACTGGCTGGTAGTCCTCCAGGATAGGGTTGGGAACCACTGTTCTAGATAATACTGTATTTCAAAACTGTACAAAGAAACAGACTTTGATGGTTTTGGTACTTTTATCCATTTCTTAAATCTGGCCCTAAAGCTCTATAAGAATTCTTCATATAGCAGAGGTGTAGAGTATACCTACACCAAATCACCTGTTTTCCTTGGCAATATTGAATAAACCCTGCACAAACCTTTTCTGCGTACCATGTATTTCTTGAGACTATAAGGAATTATATGGCTGCTCATTTCTTATATTACAACAGTGGAACTGGCTTTAAACTAGAAGTGGTTCAGACTCACCAAATCCCAAACAATCACAGATTGGTGTCTGTGTAAGTAAAATTGGTCCCTCCGAATGATGCTTGAAGTCCTCTAGTACCCTGCAGAGACCCACCCAGCTGGCATTCATTGTGTACATGATGTGAGCGGGAGCAACATCTGAGTGAATGGTCCATAGTGCAACTGCATGAAAAGGTACCTATGAAAAATAAACCACAAACCATCAGTCTGCTGTTTTCACTGCTTTCTTCAAAAGCAGAAACCATTAGTCACTTGATTTATCAAACAAAAAGATTTTGGCTTGTTTTGTTTTAACTAGAACAGTAACTTACAAAATTAATCTGAAAGTTGACTTGTACAGCTACTTATCCTGAATTAAAGATGATCAAGGAAATATATAGAAGAATACGGTATTTTTAACAATAATTCTGGGGAACCAACCCTTATTAAGTGTGAACAGCATGAGGGGTTTTCATAATTCAGCAGGTATAATAGGGTCTGGGAAGACACAGCAGGAAGCATGGAATGTAAATTCATCACTATAGAAAAGAAGATTAAGCTGGATACTAGACTGAAAAGGCTCCTAACTATATTGTTACCTGGCAGCCACTCAAAAACAATGACTCAAAAAAAAAAAAATCTACCACAACAAGAAAATCAGAAGGTAATAAAACTGTAAATGTCTTGTGCATGCAATGGCAAAGAGCTCTTTTGCCTCTAATTGTCTGAACTATCAAGTGCTACCTATGTCCAGGTCAAACAAATAGGCTATTTCCCCTCTCCCCCTCACCTGGTAGGGTATCAAACTGTTTACAGGCACTAACTGATCCAGTTCCACAGGCTGCATCTTACTAAGATAACCCAAAATTGCCAAATCTCTCAGAATGTTGCTATGACAGCGCCTGGAAAGAAAGAACAGTAACAGGCAAAAAAAAAAAGGTTCAAACGGCTCCAGATAATCACAAAGAAACAGCAAGGGCATGTTTAGAGAAGACTCTCTGAACCCTGACCAGTGGGAGTCCAGATATTTTGTAGCAATGTTCATTCTATGACTATTCTCTAATAAAATACCAAAGTGAATGATAGCAGATAAAGCACGGTTACTTACCGTAACAGGTGTTATCCAGGGACAGCAGGCAGATATTCTCAACATGTTGGTGACGTCACCGACGGAGCCCCTTAGCGGACGTTTTCGCAAGCAGACTTGCTCGAAGACCTTCAGGCTTGCGATTGGCCCGCGCATGCCCCTCCCGCCCTGCCTAGGGCATGCGTCTCCTCAGCATGTCCTCAGTTCAGATAGCAAGCAAAGAAGCCAACCATGGGGAGGTGGGTGGGTTGCGAGAATATCTGCCTGCTGTCCCTGGATAACACATGTTATGGTAAGTAACTGTGCTTTATCCCAGGACAAGCAGGCAGCATATTCTCAACATGTGGGAGACCTCCAAGCTTACTAAAAAGGGGATGGAGGGAGAGTTGGCAAATTCAAGAGAAAAGATTTTGCAAAACAGATTGGCCGAAATGGCCATCACGCCTGGAGAAAGCATCCAGACAGTAATGTGAGGTGAACATATGAACCGAGGACCAAGTGGCAGCCTTACAAATTTCCTCAATGGGAGTGGAGCGGAGGAAAGCAACAGACGCCATCGCTCGGACCTTGTGGCCTGTGACTCAACCCATCAGGGAGAGACCAGCCTGAGCGTAACAGAAAGAGATACAAGCGGCCAACCAGTTAGAAATGGTCCGCTTAGAAACCGAGCGACCCAAGCGATTAGGATCAAAAGAGAGGAACAGCTGGGGAACAGAACGATGAGGAGCGGTGCGCTTCAAATAGAAGGCCAGCGCACGCTTACAATCAAAAGAATGCAGAGCCACTTCACCAGGGTGAGAATGGGGCTTCGGAAAAAACACAGGAAGAATGATGGATTGGTTGATGTGAAAATCAGAAACAATCTTAGGCAAGAACTTAGGATGGGTACAGAAGACCACCTTATCGTGATGGAAGACAGTGAAAGGTGGGTCCGCTACCAAGGCTTGAAGCTCACTGACCCGACAGGCAGAAGTGAGAGCAATAAGAAACACAACCTTCCAAGTAAGATACTTTAAATGAGCCCGCGCTAGCGGCTCGAACGGTGGTTTCATCAATTGGGCAAGGACCACGTTAAGATCCCAAACCACCGGAGGAGGTCTGAGGGGCGGATGAACGTGGAAAAGTCCTTTCATGAAAATAAAGAAAATAAAAGACGCGAGCACAGCGACTCAAAGGAAACAAACCAAATAAGCCGCGGTGCAAGAGGGACAAAGAGAACGCGTGAAGTAAGGGAGCAGTGCTTCTGGCTCCACGGAAAACACTGAACTGAGGAGACGCATGCTCTAGGCAGGGCGGGAGGGGCACGCGCGCATGCGCGGGCCAATTGCAAGCCTGAAGGTCTTCGAGCAAGTCTGCTTGCGAAAATGTCCACTAGGGGGCTCCATCGGTGACGTCACCCACATGTTGAGAATATGCTGCCTGCTTGTCCTGGGATAAAACCCAAAATGATCCATTCGGTCTCCACAATTGAAGATCCTTGGTATGTCAAGTTAGGATAAAAACTTGTACCAAAACCTTCCCCAAAAAACTTGTACTATAACTACAGCAAATTGTAACCCAGCTGTATATTATGTATGTTAACCTGTAACTGGTTCTGAGCTCTTTGGGGAGGATAGAAAATGAATTAAATAAATAAATTACACAAGCTGTGTTTCCAACATACACAGCCAAGTGTTTTTATAAACAAGAGTAACACTTTCAATTCAAATTTGTACTTAAGATGTCAGCAAACATCTTTTCTATTTTTCTTTTTGATACTAGATACAGTAGCCACTTGTTTAACCTAATGAATACTGTATTTCTAAAAAGATTCTTTAAAAAGTCACTAATATACAGGGAAGTAGTTTGGTGCCCAAGCCAGCCAAGAAGAAATTAGGTTCTTACCTGCTAATTTTCTTTCTTTTAGTCCCTCCATCATAGAACGGATGGGTTTACGTTCCTCTGCCATCAGGTGGAGACAGACATGACTTCTGGCAGTAGTACAAGTGGACTGTGTAGTACCATCTAAAGTCTGACGAATAGCCAAGCAGAAAACTAACTAGGCTGAACAAGAAACATACCGACTTCATGCTCACATGAAGAAAACAAAGGAAATGTCTGGATCGGACCAGGAAAGACTGTTGGATACTGATTAGAACAAAAACCTTCCCAAAACATCCCCAGTTTGCCACCTAAACCAGACAAACCAAATGTCACTGCTCTTATTATACTCCCCAACAACCAAGACAAAACAATACCACAGAAAAAACCTTGCTCTGTGAAAAAGACCGAATAAAACAAAAGGATGGGGTCTGTGCTGGTCTGGAGGGACTAGAAGAAAGAAAATTAGCAGGTAAGAACCTAATTTCTCCTTCTTTAGCGTCCCTCCAGACCGGCACAGAACAGATGGAACATACCAAAGCAGTACCCATCATGGGTGGGACCCCTGAAGAGCCATCACCAGCACACAATCACCAAATACCACATCCCAATGTGCCTGAACATCCACACGGTAGTGGCGAACAAAAGAATGGCTAGAAGACCAAACCGCAACTTTACAAATATCCACCAGAGGCACAAGAGAACTCTCAGCCCAAGAGGCTGCCTGACCCTGAGTGGAATGAGCTTTGAAAAAATGCAGAACAGGTTTCTTTTGAAGAAGGTATGCCAAGCGACAGCCTCCTTGATTCAGCGCGCATCCTTGATCCAGCGTGCAATCATACCCTTGGAAGCACCGCCCCCTTTACAAGGGCCCACTAAGAGGACAAAAAGACAATCCATCTGATGGAACTCCTGGGTCCACTGAACATAAGAGCAAAGGACCGTACGGACATCCAATTTGCAAACTGTCTCTACTCCAAAGAGCCTTCCCAACTACCCAAGACCAGAAGAACAGCAGACTGGTTGACATGAAAAGACGAAAGGAAAGGCAACAACGGTTTACCACCTCCACCTGAGAACAAACTGATTGTAGATGGGACTGCACAACCCACTTGTAGTACTGCTGAAAGTCATTATTTCTCAGTCTCCACCTGCTGGCAGAGGAACATAATCCCATCCGTTCTGTGTTGGTCTGGAATGGAATGTTGCTTCTAGAGCTGTACACAAATCACCAGCAGGAAATGCAGGGAGGTGGTAAGCCCATGCTAAAGCCATTTGACTGACTTTAAAGCAGTTATACCAGCCATTCCCAACTCAATCCTTGGGGCTCACCAAGTCCTATCAGGTTTTCATGATAACCAAAATGAATATGCCCAAGTTAGATTTGAATGTACTTGAGGCAGTGTATGCAAATCTATCCATGCATAATCATTGTAGATATTTTGAGAACACAATGGGACTAGATGAGTCCCGAGGACTGGGCTGAGCTTTATACTATTTCCCTTTCTGGATGCCAGTAAATTGGTTCATTTTTCCACTGTAACAGAGGGGTAGGAAGAAGCAATGTTGAAATGCTGCTTTAAAGAAAACAAAATGTAAATGAAATCCAGGTGCACAACAGACAAGAATCAAAGGAGAAAAATTATCTCATCCTGCCCAGCTCAGTCAGCATGATGGATGAATCAACAATAATTGAGAGAGAAAAATATTTTCAAAGAGATTCATACATAATTGTTCACTTCCTAGACTCTCAGACTGATAAGGACTTAAGTGCAACTATTTATATTATACCTCTCAGTTAAGACCACAGTCCTTCAGTGCCTCATCTTGCACACAAGACCCACTTGGCTCCAATTACAAGACCTCAGGCACAAGCTCTTACTCCACTGCATAGACAGCAGAAGAAAAATCCTAGCCATACACGTTAAATGTTAAAAATGCCCTATGGTAATGATTCAAAGACAAGTATCAGAGCTCCCAGAATGAATGGCAAAGTGGGTATGATATAAGGTAGAAGAACTAGTGAAAATACAGGCAATTAAGTAGATGGGTCTGTCTGCTAGACTTTCAATAACTAGAAGTCCTAGTAGAAAACAGGCATTAGTGTTACTGGATCTGTCTAGCAAGCTACGTAGGGGACTTTGGAGACTGAATGTTCCGGCAATAGACATATTAGTTCTGAGAGCTATTCAAATTATTAGAAACCCATGTGACCACATGAGAAGAGGGGAAGCTGAGTACAGATTAAAGTTAAAGGAGAGGAGTGGAGGGCAGCTGTGCACACCCTGGCTAGTTGGAAAGCTACAGATGCTCGAGGCTCTCAAGCAGAAAGCACTGTTTTTGTGGGTGAGGGAGCCATATTTGAATAGTTTGCATCCCCGAAGTCATAGCTGCTTGTTGAATGACTTATGAATGAGTGGGTGGGTGGAGAGTTCTGCCGATCTTGAGAAGATTGCTGGGGGGTGGGATGGGGTTGGGTTATTGATGAGACGTGGACTTTGGCTGTTATATAAGATCTAGGGCTTGATATTTCTGTACTGTTCTCTTTGGGTTGATATTGTTGATGTGATGGTTTTGAAAATCAATAAAAACCGTTTCAAACTAAAGTTGAAGGGGAGGAGACTCTTGTATGTCCATCTGCCCACGAGGGTACAGTGCAAATTAAAACAATGACAAAGTGTCCTGATAAGAGGAGAGATTCTCGAAACAGCCAAGCTATTCTTGTTCCTATATAACTGCATAGACGAAGAGCTGGATGGTCTTTTCTGCCATAATGCAATATATTACTCTATTTTCAGCAGGTTTTTGTCAACTTTAATCCCACCAGTCAATGTAGGCACAAATATGTAAGTAGAAATGCACCTGTAAGAAGTACATTAATATAAAAGAAAAGCACTAACAGAACTGCTTCAAAGCCAGTGTGGTGATTTAGCGGTATATAAATTCTGTATTAAATTAAATTAAATTAAAAGATAAGTTTTTGCTGGAGCCTTAAACACTTACACACTACCAGGATCTCCTACACCATGAAAGTCGCACTGAACACAAAGCAGCTTATGGCCTGTAAACTTCTGAAAACAAAGATCCTCTTTTTCTTCCTCCTGTTGCTCTGGATCCTCTGCTCCCAACATCCCCAGGTTCTTGTGTTTAACCTGCAGTTTGCCTTTGGTATGCAAACCAGTGGCAGTCTGAACATATTCTGGGGTGAGCGGTACCAAGTCTTCAGTGTCTTTAACAGAAAGCTGAACAATGTGACTGGGTGAAAGCAGCCGGATTATATCGATCAACAGCATCAGTCCAAAACCTTAAAAAATAAAAATAAAGATACTTAAAGCTACATATTCATCAGTGCAACTAGTGACTGCTTTCTAAGCTATAAGCGTAAGGTTCTTATAATTCAGATGACAAAAAATAACAACCCACTAGTCAAGAATAAAAAACGCGTTTAGTGTAGATTCAAGTAAGAGCCCCAAAATTTAGGAGCCCCAAAATTTAAGACCCTGATAAAAGATGCCTAAAGTCAGGCACCCAGATCAGCATGTCCAGCTGACCTAGGCACCTAACTTAGGCCCTCTTTTACTAAGCCGCAATAGGTTTCTACCATGGCCCGGAATGCTAAATGCTCTGACTCTCATAAGTATTCTATGAGCATTAGAGCATTTAGTGCTCCAGGCCGCGGTTGAAACTTCTACTGCAGCTTAATAAAAGGGGGAGGGGGGTTATTTAATAAGCTTAATCGGCACCAATAATGAACAATTAGCAGTTCATACTTAGGAATTAAAATTAATTGGGTGGTAGGCACTTATGACTTTTAGGTAGGTGTCTAGTCCAGTATTTAGGCCAAGAAAACACCGACATAAATCGGAAGTGCCTAAGTCCACTTTAGGTGTGATTCTATAAACGGTGCCTAACTGAAGGTCGACAGGCACCTATGTTTTAGGTGCCGTTTAAGAATCAGGGCCTAAGTGTGAAATCTAATAGTAGTTCCACATGGAATTGCCATTATAGAATACTAGTGTAAGTGTCGTTTCATGCCATGTCAAAGGCTGGTGAATTGCTCACATGTAACTGTTGGCCGTAAAGCACCGTTACTTACTGTAACAGATGTTATAAGAGGACAGCAGGCAGATATTTTCAAATGTGGGTGATGTCATCCATGGAGCCTAGTACAGACTGTGCCAAAAGTATGCTGTCACTTTAAATTTCTCAAGAAGCTTCGAGACTGCCCACACTGTGTATGCGTGAGTGCCTTCCCACCTGACATCAGCTCACGGTTCCTCAGTTTCGAAAACAAGCTAAGAAGCCAACTAGGGGAGGTGGGAGAGTTGTGAGAATATCTGCCTGCTGTCCCCAGATAACACCTGTTAGGGTAAGTAACTGTGCTTTATCCTAGGACAAGCAGGCAGCATATTAACACATGTGGGACTCCCTAGCTTACGGAATGGGATGGGGGGAGAGCTGGCCATTAGGAAGAAAATAAATTCTGTACAACTGCTTGGCCAAAACAACCATCTTGTCTGGAATAGGATTCTAGACAGCAGTGAGATGTAAATGTGTAATGTGTGAATTGAGGACCAAGTAGCTACTTTGCAAATATCTTAAAAAAAAAAAAAAAAAAAGCCACTGATGCTGCCATAGCTTGGACTTTGTTTGATGTAATTCGTCCCTTGAACTACAGTCCAGCCTGAGCATAGCAGAAGGAAATACAGGCCACTAACCATGTGGAAAGAAGCTGGAAGAAAGTGATGGTCACTTGAGTTGCTGAATGCACTATGTGAGGTGATGCAGCTTTAATCAACCAATTGTCCAGATACAGAAATACTTGAAACCCGTGGGTATAGAGGGTTGCTGCTATCACCACCAGGCACTTTGTGAATACTCTTGGAGATGAAGCAAGGCCAAATGGCAGAACTTTGTACTAGAAATGCTGATGATCCACACAAAAACGAAAAAAAAACTTACTGTGTTCTGGGTGTATGTATATGTGTATTTGGGCCAATCATTTCATACTAGATGTAGGTAAAGGGTTCCCAGGGATAACATGCAAAACATTTCTTTGGCTAAATATTTGTTGAGGGCCTGGAGGTCAAGAATGGGACGAAGACCTTCCGTCTTCTTTGGAATTAGAAAATACCTTGAGTAGAATCCCTGAGTTTTCTGGAAATTGGGTACTACTTCTATGGCATTTAGTTGACGCAGAGCTTCAATTTCCTGAAGAAGGAAGAATGGTTGTTGAGATGTGAAAGAGGACTCTCTTGGAGGGTTGTTTGGAGGAATGGTGATAAAATGAAGAGAGCAACCCTCCTGAATGACTTTCAGGACCCAGCTGTTTGTGGTAATGAGAGTCCAGCATTGATGATATAAGAGAAGTTGGCCTCCGATGGGTTGGGGAGGTGGCTGAGATGGGGGTATTGTGGCTATGCTCTCTAGAAACATGTCAAAAAGACTGAATTGGTTTCTGAGGAGCAGAAGTCTGAGGTATTTGAGGCTTTTGCGATTTCTACCTCTTCTGTCATGAGGGTTTTGAAGAGGAGGAGGGAGAATTAGAAGTCCTTGAGCATGCACAGATGCATGCTCAAGGCCGGCAGAAGCAGGAAGATCTTCTAGCGGCACCGGCACGTCCTGTGGGCTGCGTGCCGGTGCCAGACGGGAGGGTAAGTTTAAGATGTTCGGGCGGGGGGTGCCGGTTCGAGCGGGGGGGCCTTTGTAAGCGGGGGGGAGCGATGCCGGTTATTGGGGGGGGGGGGGGTTGCTCGCAAATTGAGTCAACACTCGGTTTGTGAGCCATGTTTTGCGACAATGTTTTGCTTGTCTTGCAAAACATTCGCAAACCGGGTTACTCGCAAACCGAGGTTTGACTGTATTCTTTTCTTTTGATTAAACCCACAGTAAACTATAATCCACCCTCCTCCCCCCATTTGCAAATATACTTTCAATAGAAAATGGTTATCTATTCATTACAGTAATTTGTCAATGGCCCCAAATGGTTATTTGTTGTAACATTTGTTTATAGTATCCGGCAGATAATGGCTAGTTGGACAAAGTGATGTGAGGTCATTTCAAGTCACACCAGAGTGAGCCACTGCTCACTGCTATTTGGTATTTGTATATTAGACTTAAATAACTACCCCAATCCCAGTGTTGCAGTCCTTTCCAACCATGTTTGGATTTTAAATTATGTTGTGTTAACAGCCAACCTTTCTGTGCACAGCTACTTTGTATGGTAACTTAACCCCAACTCAATGATACTGTCAATGAAAACAGAGGCAAGCGATGTGACAAGTTTAAACAGCTAGATAGATCACTGAGGAAAACAAAGTTAAATCAAAAAAATAAATGGTTAAATAGTAGTAATTTGTTAATTAAATCTATACTTCAAAACTAAAAATTTCTATTGCCGCACTTGATAACCACAGACTTACGACGATGCTGCTTTTTTTCTAACTTTGAAAAATAAAATAATTACAATTACCTTTCACCCATCCCATGGTATTAACCACAAGAGGAGCATCTCTCTTACAGAAACACAAGATGTATTTCACAGTTTCAATGTATCTCTCCAAGTCATGTTCGCATGAGGCTTCCCCATAGTAAATCATTTTATGAGGCTCTCTTTGGTGCATAAAAGGTGGACCTGAAAATGAAACAAAACCCACAGAATGGACTTCACCAATTGTTAAAAGGGCATGCATGCTGTCAACCGGAACACGGTTTTTAGTGCCGGCTGTCGCAGTAACAGCTCCAACGCTCATATGAATTCTAAAAGCATAGGAGCTATTACCACTATGGTTTTGTAAAAGTAGGGGTAAGTAAATTATCTAAATTTCTTCTTATTACAAAAATGTTTCATTAAAGTTTTGAGCTGGTATTATAAGTTTCATTTGCTTCAGAAGGTTTTTATGCCTATGATTATAAGTGAAATCAACTTATGCTGGCTAATAAATAATAGCTTTCAGGAGTTAGTTCAAAAACAGCAAAAGATATCATAAGACACACAAACTACTATTATTAGTTTCAGATTTTTTTTCTGGGACCTCAGCAATGCCACCCAATGGTGACTCATAGTTTCACTGTCACCAGGGATTTACACATCGAATCTTCACGGATTCCCTATAGTACTTCTCATAAAATTTTTCACTGGGTTTTCTTTTAAATAACATTGTATCACAGGTTTAAATAAATATCTTCTTTACACCACAAATGATGAATTCTGAAAGACGGCAGAGAAGCATACAGGAGACAAACCTTGATACAGCAGAGTTCTGAAACATGAATCATGTCCAAACTGTCCTATACTGGACTTTAAAAAGCTAAGGAGAAATTCAGTTCTTACCTGCTAATTTTCTTTCTTTTAGTCCCTCCAGACCGGCACAGAAACTGATGGGTGGAGACTGAGACACAAACTTTTGGCTGTAGTACGAGTAAGCTGTGCAGTCCCAAGTACAATCAGTCTGACGAATAGCCAAGCAGAACTAAGAAACTAGTAACTGAACTATAGACAGCAACATCACTCCCAGAAGAACAGCAACTAACAGAGAAGTTGGATATTGATTAGAACAAGAACCAAGGCAGCTATGTCAAAACTCTGCTTAGGAAGAGACTAACTCGCTATCCCGCAAGCCCGAACCACCTTCAACAGCACCGTATGTCTACATGCTATAGCCGAGACCACCGCATCAACCACAGGAGACTTAAAAGGTGTCCCTATCCCCATCTAGAATGGGATAAAGCCAAGCCATAGACCACGCCAAACGAAAAGATACAGCTTCCATTGCACAAGTCATCACATCCTGAATATCCTAATGCATAGGAAAAGAACATGATGCCGACTGGATCCCCCAAAGCAGGGGGTCCACCACAAGCAGGGGGGGTCCTTTGCGTCATCCTCAAAGCCAACGAAACCTGAAGGATAAGCTCCTGTAGCTCTTCCCGCTGGCCCAGACCTTCTCTCTGATGTCAGAATGATGTCAGGGGGAAGGCTTGTGGGCCGGCAGCATGCAATCGGTGCACGTGCCTGGCCCTTCCCTTCCTGTAGTTGCGGCACTAGTGAGGCTGTAATTAAATGTAGCGGGTAGCAAGCGGGCAGACAGGCGGTCGGCGGACAGCCCACGTACCCCCAACGAGCGACCCGCGTATACCCTGCTCTAAGCTATATGTCTTGCCTGTATTTGGTGGCAAGGCTTATAGCTGAGGCACCTCTAAATTAAAAATTTGGGTAGGTGGGGTAAATAGAGGGAGAGACTCAACCAGTCGAGTGTGACACTCCCTAAGGTCGGACAGACCTCCGAAGGGTTCACCAAGCTCAATTCGACACAACCAGGGACAAAAAGGCCAAATTAAACAACATCCAACAGCCCTACACTAAACAAGAGAAATACTGGACAAGTTTACCACCTCCACCTGCTGGAGACTAAGAACAGACTGATTGTACTTGGGACTGCACAGCCCACTTATACTACAGCCAAATGTTTGTGTCTCAGTCTCCACCTGCTGGTCAAGGAGCATTATAACCCATCAGTTTCTGTGCTGGTCTGGAGGGACAATAAAGAAGTTTCTATTTATTAATTTCAGATTATCTAAGATATTTATTTGAACCTGTGATAGAATTTTTAAAAGAAAACCAAGTGTAAAATTATATGGGAAATACTGTAGGGGATCGGTGGAGATTTGATGTGTAAATTCACTGGCGACCCTGAAACTCTTGAGTCACTACTGGGTGGCATCGCTGAGGTCCTAGAAAAAAATTGAAACTAATAATAGTGGGTTGGCGAGGCTTATGAGGTCTATGATTATAAATGAGCCATTGATAGCGCTGAATGAAGTGCAATTCTTGAACTTATGAAAAATTTGGACAAGTTCCTGGAGGAAAAGTCCATTGTCTGTTATTGAGAAAGACGTGGGGGAAGCTACTGCTTGCCCATTCCAGCAGGGGAGAGCTGACGGAGGAGGGCTGCAGTCCGGCCATCGGACCAACGGTCGGCTCGGGGGCCCGTTCCAGCGGGGCACCCGACACTGTCTTCGCTCCTCCCCCATGCCAGCAGGGGAGAGCCAACGGAGGAGGGCTGCAGTCCGGCCATCGGACCAACGGTCGGCTTGGGGGCCATTTCCAGCGGGGCACCCGACACTGTCTTCGCTCCTCCCCCATTCCAGCAGGGGAGAGCAGACGGAGGAGGGCTGCAGTCCGGCCATCGGACCAACGGTTGGCTCGGGGGACCCTTTCAAGCTGGACTTCAGTTTTGACTGTTTTGATTTTATTTTCACTTCTTTTTAGTTTATGATATATTTTTTAATTTCACTTATTGTTTTACCACTTATTTTGTTTTATTTTATCATTCAAATTTCATTTAAATTTCTCCAGAATTCTATTGCTTCAACGGTTCTCCCTCTGCATCTATTCTTATCTCCCCTCTTTTTTCAACCTTTCAAAGTCCTTTAGATCATTGTAATCTTATTAGAATGTTTATTTTCTTATTTTTCTCATCTATTCTCTATTTTATTTGTTCATTACTCTACTAATTGTCATTTTTTCCAGGTACTTTAGTTAGATTGTGAGCCTTTGGGACAGTAAGGGAATTTCTAAGTACCTATTTTACTTATAATTTTAATGCACCCTATTGTCTATTTTTCTGTAAACCGCTTAGAATCCTAACGGAGTTTAGCGGTATATAATAAATAAATTACATTACATTACATTAGAATGGAATGCTGCTACTCTTTGGAATTCCAGAATCTTGCTATTCTTTAGGATTCTGAATAGAATGTTGCTACTCTTTGGGTTTTTGATTAAAAAAAGGGGGTATAAAGGATAATTTGTATAGTACCTTGTTTAAGAAATTTTTACACGTCAATAACTGACTTCTCTTTAGTACTGATTAATAAACCACTTCAATTCAAATGCAACGCCAGCAATGTCGTCAGACTTATGGCACAGCAACAATATTGTCCCCCGATGAAGGCTGATAGCGGAAATGCTCCAAATCAGGTCGAATAAGAGACATATTTGAACCCTTAGTTAGTTTTTAGTTTGAGTTTTGGTATTAAATAAACATTAAAGGGATGGTTAGGAAGGAGGTTTTGAAGTAAATGATTATATCACATGGACTTGAAATAACATCCATGTTATAATAATAATAATAATAACTTTATTTTTGTATACCGCAGTACCATAACAGTTCAGAGCGGTAACAGAGTAAGAGACTGTACATATACAGTGATGTTACAAATAAGTCAGTCAGCATAGCTTAGCGAGTAGGAAGTGGTCAGGGAATCCGGAGGTATGTCGGAGATACAAGGCAGGGTTACAAGGCGTGGGAGGGGGAGGGGGGAGGGAGTCGGAGGAATTTGTCAAAGAGATAGGATTTGATTGATTTCCTGAAAGTTTGGTAGGAGGGTGAGCTAGAGATGAAAGTGGTAAGACATTTATTCCATTTGCCTGCTTGGAATGGCAGGGATCTATCGAGGAACCTCTTGTAGACACAGCCCTTTAGGGACGGGAAGGTAAACTGGTGGGTATTACGAGTGTGGGTGAGGCCTGAACATTCAAAGTGATCCGATAGGTAGATTGAAGACGAGCCTGTTAAAGTTTTGAAGCAGAGGCAAGCAAATTTGAAGATGTTCCTTGCTTCCATCAGCAGCCAGTGTAGTTTTTTTGTAATAAGGGCTTACATGATCTGATTTTTTGAGGTTGTAGATGAGGCACACTGCAGCATTCTGAATGATTCTTAGGCGTTTGATGTTGTTTTTTTTTTTTTAAAGGATCCTAGGTATATAATATTGCAGTAGTCTCTTTACTGAAACCAATGCAATTTTTATGATACTTCAACCTCTTAATTTATGTACTGGGGGATGGATTGGCCACCATGAGGATGAGCTTTGATGGACCATTGGTCTGACCCAGTAAGGCTATTCTTATAATGCTTTTCCTCCTGATAATCAAATCACTTTTTCCATCCCTTCTGTCTTGCTACACCATATGTCTGAACAGACTGCCTGAGTCAGTACGTCAAGCTGCATCTCTGGCGGTGGTTAAATCTAGGCTAAAAGCCCACTTTTTCGAGGCAGCTTTTAATTCCTAACTCTTATTCACTTGTAACGTACCAACGTCTGTTTTATCATTCCCTCTGCAAAATTCCCTAACCCCTATCTGTCCTGAGTAGTGCTGCGTACATCTGGCAGCACTATAGAAATAAGTACCGTATTTTCACGCATATAACGCGCGCGTTATACACGATTTTACAAACAGAGTATAACCATGCGCGTTATATGTGTGTACAAATTTTTTTTTTTCAGTGCGATCCGGCATCCCCCCTGCGAACTGGCATCCTCCCCCCCCGCTCGCGTCACCCCCCCTCCCCCGTGATCCTACATCCCCCCCAGCATCGCAAAAACATCGGTCACTTACCCGATTGGGCACCAGCACCAGCACCAATGCACAGGACGTGCCAGTGCCAGTGCCCGAAGATCCTCCCTCGTTGGGCTGGGCTGTGCAAGGGAGATCCTCCCTCTTCCCTGTGCCGGGCTGGACTGGGCTTTGAGCATTTGCGCATGCTCAAAGCCTTCTGGTCTCGCTCTCTCCGAGATTCTGAGAATCTCAGAGAGAGCGAGACCAGAAGGCTTTGAGCATGCGCAAATGCTCAAAGCCCAGTCCAGCCTGGCACAGGGAAGAGGGAGGATCTCCTTCGCACCGCCCAGCCCAACGAGGGAGGATCTTCGGGCACTGGCACTGGCACGTCCTGTGCATTGGTGCTGGTGCTGGTGCCCAATCGGGTAAGCGATCAATGTCTTTGCGGTGCTGGGGGGATGTAGGATCGCGGGGGAGGGGGGGTGACGCGAGCGGGGAGGAGATGCCGGTTCGCAGGCCAGAAGAGGGAGTAAGCGGGAGTGGCGGGAGGAGATTATAGCAGCATGCGCGGTAAACTAACTACTCTAGTCTACTTTCCTTTGCCAAGTTTATGTATTATGCATTACATTACTGTAAACCGAGTCGAGCTCCTTTTGGTTGATGACCCGGTCTATAAAATTAAGTTTTAATTTACAAGGAAAATGCCTTTTGGAAAGTAATCAAAAACTCACCAATAGCTGTATATGTTCACATCATTACACAAAGTGATTAAACTATTTTGCTTTTGTGTCTCTCTCTCTCTTTCTGGTTCCTCAACAACACAAGAGATGGTAACATGCGACACATTTAGATCATGAATACAGGTGAAAGAAAAATTATTTTTAAACCGAATGTGTCATCTGTTAAGGGTTTTAATCTTAGGTATGGGATAGAGGAACATGCTTGAAGGCCTAGTTAGCCTTCCACTTTATTTTAATATGAAATGGTCAGTTGAGATCAATGTTTGAACATTTTGAGGTAAGTAAATTATGGCAAAAAATGACCAAACAGGTGATCAGGAGCCAAAACAGATAAATTACATACCAAGAAGTGGCTCTGTAATGTTCAAGAATGAAATACAGCCAGGTGGTGTAAATTCAGTTTGCCCCAGATCAAGTTCCAAATACTCAACACATGGAATTCTAAAACACAAAACAAGAGATAGCAATTAAACCTAAATTTAAACTTGCTGACTCAAAGTTTCATGAATAGACATCACCTCATCTGAAAATTTTATTTTGTTCTTTACCCTTTTGTCACTATGCACAACACTGGATGCGAGAATGACAGGGTCCCTGTCCAAGCAGGAATGTGAAAATCAAGAAAATTAAAAAAGAACATACCATCAAGTTTCTATAGTGCTATAATAATAATAATAATAACAGCTTATATACCGCAATACCGTGAAGTTCTATGCGGTTTACAAAAGATTAAGCAAAAGTACAAATTGACTGACTTCAAGAGGGGAAGAGGAAAGAGAAGTAATTAGACAGGAAATTAATTGTTGAGGAGAAAAGTGATCAAAAGGACAGTAGGTCGCTATTGAGAGGAAAGAGATAAGTGGATCAGTTGTCAAGATGTTTTAGGAACAGGTGTGTTTTTAGACGTTTCCTAAATTCCTCTTAAGTAGAGGGTGAAAGTAATTGTTCTAGGTCTTTACCCCATGATGCTGCTTGGTGTGAGAGAAGGCATTCATGGTGTTTTTTCAGTTTGCAACCTCTCACTGGGGGGGAATCTAAGTTGGAATGTGAACTTCTCTTGTGTCTGTTGGTTGAGAAGGAGAAAAGGTCAGTAATGTATTTGGGGGCAAGTCCGTGTAATGCTTTAAAGCAGAAACAGGCAAATTTGAACTTTACGCGTGCCTTCATCGGCAGCCAATGTAGCTGCCGGTAGTAGGGTGTCACGTGGTCAAATTATACACAGTAGTGCTTTTCAATGTTGGTCAGCTGGACGGGTCTTGCTGCCGTCCAGCCGACGGGTCTGCCTCGTGGAAATGATATGGCACGCCCCTTCCTGGCCCATCCCCGCTAAATCTAAGGCCTGATTGGCCCAGGCTGTAGAAGCCTGGACCATTCAGGCCTTAGGCATAGCGGGTCCGCCCATCCCCACTAATCCTAAGGCCTGATTGGCCAAGGTGCCTAGCCTGGGCCAATCAGGCCTTAGATTTAGCGGGGATGGGTCGGGAAGGGGCGTGCCGTCTCATTTCCACGAGGCAGACCCGTCGGCTGGACGGCAGCAAGACCCGTCCAGCTGACCAACATTGAAAGGTTAGTTGGGGGAGGGAGATTAGTTGGGGCGGGGGGTCGTTGGGCTTTCCAGCAGGAAGAGTTGGGCATCCTCCTGTCGGCGATTACGAGTTTGGGGGGGGGAGGGGGTTCCGGGGTTCCGACAGGAGGAGTTGGGCATCCTCCTGTCGGCGATTACGAGTTTGGGGGGGAGGGGGTTCCGGGGTTCCGACAGGAGGAGTTGGGCATCCTCCTGTCGGCGATTACGAGTTTGGGGGGGAGGGGCTCGGGGTTCCGACAGGAGGAGTTAGGCATTCTCCTGTCGGTGATGGGACAGGCGGCCGCAACAACCGCGGCCGCTATACATATTGCAGCAGGGAGATCCCTTGCTGCCATAAGTATAGCGGCCGCGTCTAAGTTAACCCGATTCTCTAAAGACGCCGGTTACAGAATCGGCTTTTAGTATAGGACGCCTCTCCCGGGCGGCCTGCCTGGGGAGCATTTTTTTTTTTAAAAACATGCATCCCGATTGGCTGATTAGACAGCTGTAGGACGTCTACAGCTGCCTAAAATCGGGACGCACTTTTGGAGAATCAGGGCCATTGTGTTTATGACAAAGGGAACAGAATAAAGAGCTCCATAAAACCTGGTAATCAAACAAATAAGATACGGTGATCTGATCACCTCTCCTTAATTTAGCTCCTCATTCATCTGGTCACTCAGGCCTGGATTCTGTAACCGAAGCTCATCGCGTGTTAATCACACAACGGTGTTGGGTACAGAATCGCACCTCCAGCAAAGGTAGGCGTCAGAAATGGAGGCCACAGTTTTCCTGGCCTACATTTCCAGCGCCTACCTATGATGTGATTTGCACCTCCGTAGGCATTTTGGGCTGCCTAACGCCAACTTCAAGTGTTTGCTTAACCCACTGTGGCGTTGGGCGGCCTTTGCACCTAGGGAGGTGCAATTACAGCGTCAATAGGCACTTTGAAACTCGGTTAAAAACGTCATTTCAATGGTACTTTTATTATGCACCTAAAAATATCGGTGCAAGTTAGGGAATCCAAGCCTCAGTGCTGAAAGGAAGAAATTTTAGGCTTGTATTGCTAGTAAGAAGCTTGTAAGTATTTCATCAGCCGGAAATAGGGCACTTAGAGACAATTTTCAGAATATATGTGGGGCTTACTTTGAATTCATAAGCCTATGAGTAAATTTTCAAAGGTAAATTTCCCTACAACATCCATCTGAAAAGTCAAGGACAGTTGGGACCATGAGTAATTCAACTACAATAGGCTTTGCAGAGAAGCAGTTTATGCCACAAGTCATACGCAAAGACTACAAATGGAAACCTCTATCCATTACACGCTGTCATGCTCCTTTTACCAATGCAGGGTGAGGGTAATTCAATCTCCAATTTTACCCAGGTAAAACCCTTTAAAAAAATTGTCTTCCCTAGACTTAAAACTATCAGTTGTTCAAGAATAACTACAAGAATACTAAAAATCCACAAAACATCCTAATATCTACATATTTAAATGTTTAAAGCAAGAACTACTGCCTCATTTAGTAGAATACAAATCTCATTGACTAAAAACATATGATTGACAATTTTATTTTTTTTTTAAAGATGACAAATTTGGAATTGTACTCACTGATTTAGAAGTCCATTAATAAGATGTCTATTAAATGTTGACTTTCCAACGTTCTTTGGTCCACATACTAAGATCACTGGGTAACCATCATTCTCCTCTAGAAAAAAAAAAAAAGTTTAATGTGGCTTTTGCAAATTTTCAAACCAATGTTATTAAGTCCATGATGATTTTATCTGCCCTCTTCTACACAGAGGCTCCCATTTTATTTAAAAGAAATTACACATTCTGCTGAAATTTTTTAGCAGGGTCTTGAAAAAAAAAAAAAATCACTTCTAAATTCCCTAAGTTGGTTCTCATGTCCCAGATATGGCTCCAATCTTTTTGGGCCAGCAGGAGCTAGGAAGACAGAATTCACTGCAACACTGTCACTGCTTAACAATATCTATGAAATGCTGTAGAATTCTAGGTCAGGTTAATGCCAATGCCAATCCAATGTCTTGGGGAAATGGAATTTAAAAAAAAATCCCAAGGACAAATGCTAGTTAGCTACGAATGAAGACTCGTAGGGAAAACCTTTAAAAAAATGTGTACGTTTGGGGATTGGGATTTGCTATACTGCTTGGACAAGATATATTTAGCACTTTACAATCAGGTACTCAAGCATTTTCCCTGTCTGTCCCAGTCTATCTAATAATGTACCTGGGGCAATGGATGATTGAATGGCTTACCCAGGGACACAAGGAGCAGCGCAGGGTTTGAATCCACACCCTCAGGGTGATGAGGCCCTAGCTCTAACCATTATGCAACAAATCTCATGCACGAATACAGGATGTCCGGGGCGGAACTTGGAGAGACCTCTCAGGAAACAGACTTGGGAGTTTTGATCGATAAATCGATGAAGCTGTCGTGCAATGTGCGGCGGCGGCAAAAAGGGCAAACAGAGTGCTAGGAATGATAAAGAAGGGGATCACGAACAGATCGGAGAAGGTTATCTTGCCGCTGTACCGAGCCATGGTGCACCCTCACCTGGAGTACTGCGTCCAGCACTGATCGCCATACATGAAGGACACGGTACTACTCGAAAGGGTCCAGAGAAGAGCGACTAAAATGGTGAAGAGGTTGGAGGAGTTGCCGTACAGCGAGAGATTAGAGAAACTGGGCCTCTTCTCCCTCGAAAAGAGAAGACCGAGAAGGGACATGATCGAAAATTCAAAATACTGAAGGGAATAGCAGATAAAGACTGATTGTTCACCCTCTCCAAGGTAGGAAGAATGAGAGGGCACTCTCTAAAGTTGAAAAGGGATAGAGTCCATAGAAATGTAAGGAAATTCTTCACCACCCAGAGAGTGGTGGAAAACTGGAATGCTCTTCCGGAGTCTGTTATAGGGGAAAACACCCTCCAGGAATTCAAGACAAAGTTGGACAAGTTCCTGCTAAACTGGAACGTACGCAGGTGAGGCTGGACTCATTTAGAGCACTGGTCTTTGACCTAGGGGCCACAGTGTGAGCGGACTGCTGAGCACGATGGACCACTGGTCTGACCCAGCAGCAGCAATTCTTATATTCTTATGTTCCTCCAATTTATAATGGAAAGGTAGTCCTGGGGCAGAAAGCACACATTTAAGTAGCTCACTACAGAACAAGATCACCAAACATCATGCACACTGAAGTCAAAAAACAACATGCTTAAAACGAAGGTTGCTCTAGGTGTGCTCATATTTTTTTTTTACTACAAGAAGTTTATTAACTTTTACAAAAAAATTCACAAATCAAAAACATGTGACAATTCAGTAAGTGTGATATATTTTTCCTGTGCCTTATCAATAAGAACAAACAAATTAATAAGTGTCATTTAACCAAGAATTCCTAACAGATAGCATGGAAAATGCCCCAGGTACATTAGATAGTGAGCCCCCCCCCATAAGGAAAATGCTTGAAGTACCTGTAAGTAAACCGCTTTGAGTGTGGTTGTAAAACTACAAAAAGGCAGTATACAAGTCCCGATCCATTTCCCTAATATTTCATTGCCTACAACTGAGTGCAGCCTATTTATTCTTGGATTTCTAACAAACATTTTATCATCTGCTTTTTGTTATTTTTGGACTTTTATACTAGTCCCTGTGTGTTTTTATTCCACTGTTTTTTTGCATAAAAGCAGAATAAGCAACTCACCCACACAGGCTTGAACCAATTCTTTTGTGGCTAACTGGCTGCTTTCTGACATGACATGGCCACACTGTGTCTTAAGCTGCGCTATGCCAATAGCAGTTAGAGCAGGCTCGCTTGGTTTTATACAAAAACGCTTTTCTTTCTGTACAAAAGAAAATATATTTGTAGTGGAAATGACTCAGCTACAACACAACACCTTTATCCATTAAATGGTGACACCTTTTATTTGGTAAGCTATGCTGGAAAATATTGAAACTTTTCACTTCATCCTTTACCATTATGGAACACCAGATTGTGATATCACTTAAAATTACATTACAAAATGTGGGATTTGTGCAGGATGACTATGCTACGTAATTGACTGTTTCAAACAGCCAACTTTTTCATGTGTCCACAAGTCTCAAAAATGTACAGACTACACTTCTCCCTCCCTATTCGTGGGGGTGAAGGGCACAGCCTGCCCGTGAATAGGGAAAAATCGCGAATAACTTTTGGCCTGCTCTGACCCCCCCATCCCGGACCTTTCCTGGTGGTCTAGCAGTGACGCGGAGCAGGAGCAATCTTCCTACACTCCTGCCCCGTGCAGAGCCGTGCTGCTGAATTCCCGTGGTCTCACGAGACTACAACAGGAGTGTAGGAAGATAGCTCCTGCCCCGCGATACCGCTAGACCACCAGATAAGGTCCATGCTCCAATCGCGCCCCCCCCCCCCTCTGATTGCCTCCCTCTGCCTCCGATCCCCCCCCCCAGCCGCCTCTGATCGCCTCCCTTCAAGTCCTAGGGCCAGTTTTTTTTTCAATGCCAATGAGCAATTCTCGGGTGGGGGGGCTTGGAAAAATAAAGCAGATAATTAAAACCACGAACATCGAAACCGCAAATATGGAGGGGGAAGTGTAATTCAGCAGGGGTCATTTATGCCATTTTATGTCCCTGTCCTGAGTGGTTTTTCCTACATAAATTAAGGGTTCCTTTTACGAAAGCGTGGTAGCGGTTAAACGCGCGTAATAGCGTGTGCTAAACCGACGGCTGCACTAGCCGCTACCGCCTTATCTTGAGCAGGCGGCAGTTTTCCGGCTAGAGCGGGGGTAGCGCGTGATTACAAGCCGCTATCGCGGCTTCGTAAAAGAAGCCCTAAGTGTTGTTCAGCATTACGAGGAAATAAAAACAAAAAAACGCCATTAATGTATCATTGGCGGTTAAAAACTCATGCTCCGAGTTCCGAAATTTTTGTACTTGAGTAACTGTTTCCTGTTATTTCTGCTGCATTGTAAACAATACATATATAAGTAGCAAATGTTATCTGCACAAGGTACAGTAAAACCTTGGTTTGCGAGCATGCTCGTAATCCAAAACACTCGTATAGCAAAGCAAATTTCCCCACAGGAAATAATGGAAACTCGGACGATTCGTTCCACAACCCAAAAACTAATTCAAAATACTGCATGCTGTGAGCGCTTTAGCTATGGGTAAATTGGGCGTGACGCTTCTATTATGTTTAGCTGCGCTCAACGTAAGATGTGCATGCTTCTACTGTAGGTTCTGATGACTTGACATGCATATACGTGCTCGAGTTAAAATTTAATCAAATGTTTTGCTCATCTTGCAAAACACTCACAAACCACGTTACTTGCTATCCAAGGTTTGACTGTATATTGGAAATTGAAGGGCAAGGTTGTTTTGTTTGTTTTAATAAAGAAAAGCAATGTTTCTTTGTGGATCCTTTCTGAAGAAATTATTTTGGATTAAGCCACCAGCTAGGCTGAAGCGGAATAGAAAATGCTATAGACTAGGTGGAGCTGTGAGCAATAAACTATTGCAGCAAAATATTCAGATTCGTTTTTCAGAATAGTTTTAGTCCTATTGTTACAACTTTTGTTGGTCACTTTTTTGTAGGGCTTTTATGAAAAAGACAATATCTTTGGAGGAAAAATAAAAGAAAATGACATTTTGTTATCATGTTTCAATATTTTAAGAACTTGTTTTGAATCTTCTGTTCCTTGATTTTTTTATATGATTATAATAGTGATGTTTGTTTGAGATATATTTAATATTGAATGGAGTAGCATAACCAGTTCAGAGGATTCAAATTATTGTAACTCTGGATTTAAGCAATTATTTCTTTTGTGTCATTAAAGATTTTTTTGGCACACTTTCTGAACACATGACAAACCTCTCTTTTACAAAACCGTGATAGCGTTTTTTAGCACAGGTCGGCACGCTGAATGCTCTGCGCTGTTCCCGACACTCAGAGTTCCTATGAGTGTCAGGAGAAGTGAAGAGCATTCAGCGCACCGGCCTGCGCTAAAAAACGTTATTGCGGTTTTGTAAAAGGGGGGGGGGGAGTTCTTTGAAAATTACATTTTAAAAGGCAAAGTATTTTAGGAAACAGTACCTGTTTGGTAGTGAAAAGACCTGCATAGTCTTGATGACTAAGAATGAAATTGCTGACTGTTTCATTCAGACCGGTCAAGAGAATGATGGAACATGCAGGTGAGAACTTCTTCATCAGGGTGCGCCTGCTAGCTGCAACATATTACCAAATGAATCCAATCTAAATCAACACTTTGTGCATAATTTTCTGAAAAGTAACAGGCATTTTTTTAAAACTTCAAAACATTCAGAATCTGAACATTAGGGCTGACCATTTTTAGCAACGCTTACCAATCAGTCCATAAAATATTTTTTTTTCTTGTAAATGTATCCATTTTCATATAAAACCAAAAATATGCCATATAAGTAAACAGCAAAGAAACATATTATATACTACAAAAACTGCCATTGATTGCTCTTCTTGTGGTAAGAATAAATTTGATCGAATGGGATAAAGAGATATCCAGACCTCAATGCCTTCTCTGTGTGTGTGGGGGGGGGATGGGGGGTTGTTTTACTAGCAATAGGGATGAAAAATTAAACAGGTGTCTGAGTGATCAAAGTTTCACTCCTTGTATTAGTCAGTACATGTCAATTTTACAGAAACAGTCACTCTACTCTTTGTCCCAGTAAATTCTGAACAGAATAGAACTTAGTCCGAGAGATGGAAAATGTATTTAAAAAAAAAAAAGAGAGAGAAATGATTGAAAGTGTAATCTCTGACTTAACTAGGATGGCTGTTAATGTAGGTGTTGCCTTTTATTACATTTCTTACCCAGTGGAAGACACTGTTTCAAAACAGCTCTGGCCTCTGTCCGCGAGTCCTTTTTTGTTTTATCAGACTGCTTGTGACTCACTGCTTCAATTGTCAATGCAGAGTGAGTGTGGGGAGAAAATAAATTACATTCTTGCCGACCCTGGCTTATAATGAAACCAGACACTTGCACACACCCATATAGACAGATCAACTGGCATTTCCCAGTGAAGGTCAATTTCTGAAACAAAGTTTAAAGAAACACTGCATTAAATTAACAACCAACAAGAAATTAAATGATTATGAAATGCTGTAAACCAGGGGTTCTCAACCTAGTTAGTCAGGTTTTCAGGACACCCAAGATATATAATGCTTGTGTTTAAATGCTGGTCATGTGCACATCACTTAGTATTGTATAAGCGGGGCTTCTTATACTCCATCCAAGCTTCTCTCTTCATTGTATGCAAAATATTGGTGCCTGTTTTATAGAAGTTCTCTGTCTGTGTCACCAGAGGCTGTAAAAGCTGCTTCCATAGCACTGTTGCTGAGCCACCAGGCATGCCACTATTCATGTTTTGGAAGTACTGGAGAGGGGTGTGTTTTACGTTGTTATGCAGTTCATAGCAGTGGTTCGCAACTTGGACCTCAGGACACACCTAGCCAGTCAGGGTTTCAGGACATTTACAGTGAATGTTCTCAAGAAAAATTAGATTTGCATGCAGTGAAGATAGTAAATATAATCTCTTGCATTTTATACCAACCCTAGGGCTGGCATAAGCACTAGGGCCTAATTTCTAAGCACATATGTGCCTGGTTATGCTAGCATTCAGTAAATGAAAAGTGGGCTCTTACATTCTTTTATCAAGCAAGCTCACTGTTATAAAATTGTCCCCATAACCAGGACTATGAAGGTGGAGGCAGGGGCAGAGTCACAAGCAATTCTGGGTGGAACTGGAGTCAGTAAAAATGTACCAAATCCAGATGCAAAATAAAAACTAACATATTATAAATTTATCATTTTTTACTTAATTTTATCTTTGTTCAAACTTCAAATAAATATATTTTGTGGTCTATCAGTACTAATTTCATCCCCCCCCCCCCTTTTTACAAAATCGCTAAGCGGCTTCCTGAATGGCTCCCGCAAATTCTTGCAAAAATTCACAGGAGCCATTCAGGAAGCTGCTCAGCGCCGAGAAGCAGTGCCAAAGCACACTACCACTTGGTAATGCTCAGCGGCTGAAACTGGAACTCGCGGTAGCGATCGACCAGGTTAGCAGAGGGCAGGAGCACGGAAAGCTCATTTCTGCCCGCTACACCTCTGAACCACTAGGGATTTCGGTGGCACAGGAGGTAAGATGGACAGGATGCAGAGTCTGGCGGCCAGGCGGAGCCTGCAATAAGTCTGGGAGGGGGGGGCCGGTGTGCACTGGACGTTGGTCCAAATATAAACCGGGAGCCCCAAAAATCTCAGTTTATATTTGAATATATATGGTAAAGGCTGCACCCACAAGAGATTCATCAACAGACTCCTACCCTACCAAGCAGTCTCCAAAGATCCTGGAGTCAACTGGTCAGAACATCAACCTCTTACATGCATTTCAGAAAGCTTCTAAAAACGCACCTCTTCCCCAAACAACACAACCCAGCTTAAATTAACTCTCTATTCTAGTTGTTGCTCTAAGATTATGATCTTTACTATTTATCCTTATCTCCCTATTTATCCTTATAAAACCCTGTTTAGCCTCCTTATTTATGTTCTATACACATTTTCTGTACTCTTTTGATCGTTGTAGTTCACTGACTCTCTTCAGCCACTTTTCCTGTAAACCGCATTGAACTGAAAGGCTTTCGCGATATATAAATAAAGAGTTATTTTATAGTATGTTATGTTATGTCAGAAAGATACCTTCCAGCTCACATGCAAAAGGAAAAACTGAAGGGGGCAGCAGAGCTCTTTGGAGAAGGAGGTGGAGTTGAAAACCTGGAGTGAATGACTTCTGCACAGCTCTCGTGGGCATGGAGAGAACACGCTACTGTCCAGAATGGCAAGCAAATCGCATTAGAAATGGCCTTCCACAGTTCTTTCCTGCATGCTTAGGCCATTTTTCCCCACAACAGTTAAAAGGGGCTATTTTTCTTTTTTTCAATATATAATTATGCACTACTGTTAGCATTATTGCAAGAACACTCACCAGCACCAGTTGGCAGAGTTAACTAGTTAGTGCAGGACACTCACTCAAAAAAAAATAATAATAATAATAATAAATTAAGAATTACCATGCACTAAAAAGCATGCAGGTGTCAAAGCTGACACTGCACATTTTGGCACAATTGTCTTGCATTAGCACAGAGATCTCAAAGTCCCTTCTTGAGGGCCACAATCCAGTCAGGTTTTCAGGATTTCTCCAATGAATATGCATTGATAGCAGTGCATGCACATAGATCTCATGCATATTCATTGGGGAAATCCTGAAAACCCGACTGGATTGCGGCCCTCAAGGAGGGACTTTGAGACCCCTGGATTAGCACCTAAACCAGTGGGGGTTTTTTTTTTAAAAGGGGCCCCAAAGCCACTTG
This sequence comes from Geotrypetes seraphini, assembly GCF_902459505.1. Lineage (NCBI taxonomy): Eukaryota > Metazoa > Chordata > Amphibia > Gymnophiona > Dermophiidae > Geotrypetes > Geotrypetes seraphini. Next base: position 12,270,263 of record NC_047098.1, on the reverse strand, counting down.
CCCAAGGTCAAAGTGCTGCAGTGCTATTTGAACTGGGCTCCTTTGGGTCTCAGCTCTCTGCTCTAACAGGCTATTCTCCATAATTAACCTGATCCAGTATGAAAACAACTTGCAAGGCAGGGACTACAACACCCAGCATTCCCTGGGGCAACCCTATCCCGCGCTCTGCGTTCTTCTGCCCTTTCCTAGCAAATGGAGCCGGCCGCGCTGACCTGCGTAGGCGTCAGAAGTACCACCGCGCTGCCATTGGGGGCCTGTAGGGCGGTCAGGTGATGGGCCTCGTCGCCGACGCCTTCTCCTTCGCTCTTCGGCTTCTCGGCCGCGCTCGCCTCGTTCGCTGTGGCGAGGGCCTCGGCGTAGCCGCGCCACGACTCCCAATCCACGTCCTGTGACGACCGGCAGGCCGCAGCGCGCCGCCGGCGAAGGCCCTCGGCCGTCAGCTCCCGGAGCCGCGCTAGCCGACGCGGCCCGATCCCGAGCCGAGACCGCGGCCCCAGATGAAACGAGCGCCACTTCATCGAGCCCCACGCTCCCGCGGCCCCGCGCGAGGCCGTCACGAATCTCGCGAGAGCCATCCCCTCTACACTACGTAGAAGATGACGAACTCTCGCGAGAACTTGAAAACGGTCCGCCGAGAGGCTTTGGCGGCTTTTCTGTGTGGAAAGAGGCAGGATCAGAGCGAGGGCATTAGACGCCCTGGCTTAATCCTCTGCCCCAAATTTCTTCCAGTTAACTTTAAGGGCTTCTGTTACGAAGGTGCGCTAGGCTAGACGCTATCGCCTCCATAGAGCTGGCGTTTTCTGTGTAGCGCGGGGTTAGCGCGTGCTAAAAACACTAGCGCACCTTCGTAAAAGGAGCCCTTAGATTCTTAATCTGTCTCTCCCCCCCCCCCCCCTAAAAACCGCGCTAGACTTTTGTAAAAGGGCGGTAAACGTATGTGTATATGACACACACAAATAAAAGTAATTTGCTGAGGTAAAGAGGCTATTTGAAACTGCGTTACCCTTTGTGCAAGTAAAAATATGCATTGATGGGGTTTTTTTTGTTTTTATTTATAAATTTATTCTTTTGCTTCAACAAATAAAAATAGGAATACACAGCAATGTAAACAAAATAATTATTACATCAAAGAAAATAAATTCAAATCCAAGTCCATGTTATTGGGACTGACATCATCTGATAAATCACATAATTACAAGGTAATTTAAATTATAATCTGACAGACACAACTATATTCCTTTCTTTACTTTATCACTTCTTATCAATCTCTAATAATCTCAGGTAATTTATCTACTTTAGGTTTATCTTATAAGAAAATTTTCAACTGAGATGGATCAACAAAATTATACTACATTGATGTTTTTTTGAGCCTATGGCTTTCAGGGTCTCTATTTTGCTGTGCCCCACAGAAGCTGCTGACTTATCCCCCCCCCCCCCCTTTTTACAAATCCATAGCGCGCTGTTTAGTGCCAGCCGCGGTGGTAACAGCTCTGATGCTCATAGGAATTCTTTGAGCGTCTGTGCTGTTATCGCTGCGGCTGGTGCTAAAAGCTTCTCTACGGTTTTGTAAAAACGGGGGAAGGGGTTAGGTAACTACCTATGGTTGGGCTGGTGCTGAAACAGGGCATTATTCAAACGCAAGAGAAACACACATTCAAAATTAATTTCCCCTCCAGTTAGAGGTTGCAAATTGAAAAAACACCACGAACACCTTTTCTCTCATCAAGCAGCCTTATGGGGTAAAGACCTAGATCAACTGCTTTCGCCCACTACCTACGGGGAATTTAGGAAGCGCCTAAAAACATACCTGTTCCTGAAATACCTAAACAATTGACCCGCTCTCCCCTCTCTCTCCTCCCTGACCTCCTACCCTTATCCCCTCTACCCCCTTAGCCCACTTGAATTTCACGGTACTGTGATACATATAAACTGTTATCTTTATCGTATCGTAATTTTTCGCTGTATTTTCTGAAATGTGCGGCTTATTCCAAACAGGTCCTCTCGGACATTGCCTACCAAACTGTATATCTTATACTCTTGCTCAACAAATTGTATTTCTATATCCGTGCTTTTTTAAAGTATCTGCTCTCTGTATTTCCTCTGACTATCTGCATATTGTAATTCGCTGAATGTCCAGCTCTCTTGACTGTAAACCGCCTAGAAGTCGCAAGATTGTGGCGGTATAGAAGAATAAAGTTATTATTATTATTATTCAAAGGAGCAAAGGAAAGTGGCCTAGTGGTGAGAGCTACAGCCTTATCACCCTGAGGTTGTGGGTTCAATTCCAACACTGCTCTTTGTGACCCTGGGCAATTCACCCAATCCTCCATTGCCCCAGGTATATTAAACAGATTGTGAGCCCGCCAGGATAGATAGGGGAAAAATGCATGTAAATCACTTAGACAACCTCCATTGATAGGTGATAATTAAAAATAAATAAAAATATTGCCATGGGATTACCAGATGCTTTTTCAGGTCATCAGTCATAACTGATTAACTGTTCCCCTTAACTGTATCCATGACATCCTGTTTGTCTGTCTTGGCTGTTTAGATTGTAAGCTCTTTCGAGCAGGGACTTTTAGTTTTTGTGACTCTACAGTGCTGTGTATGTCTGGTAGTGCTACAGAAATAAAAGTAGTAGTAACTCACATTGGTGGCTAACTGGTCATTTTCTAGCAGCATTTAACCTGTTAGCGCCATTGAAAATGCCTGGTTAGCGCGGAAAAAAGCTGGTGAAATGGGAGGCGTTCTAGAGGCATGACAGCTTAAGTCCCTGTATTTAGAATTTAAACGCCTTCATCAGGGGATCCTAGGTTGGTAAGGGATCAAATAAAACCGCAAACAAAAAAAAAATAGTACCGTAGCCTGTGGAAAACCGAGCATCAGAGAGCAATACCATAGGTAAACTCCTATGAGAGGGCAGAGGTGATAGGCTCCGGAGTAATCCGGAGGAAATATACTTTTTTTTTACAGAAAGGGTGGTAGATGCTTGGAACAGTCTCCTGGAAGAGGTGGTGGAAACAGAGTCTGTGTCTGAATTCAAGAGGGCCTGGGACAGGCACTTGTGATCTCTCAGAGAGAGAAAGAGATAATGGTTACTGCGGATGGGCAGACTAGATGGGCCATTTGGCCTTTATCTGCCGTCATAAGAACATAAGCAGTGCCTCCGCCGGGTCAGACCACAGGTCCATCCTGCCCAGCAGTCCGCTCCCGCGGCGGCCCAAACAGGTCACGACCTGTCAGAATCATCAGAAGGGGCTCCCTTGCCACCTTGGCTTCCCATTTAAGTCCTGCCTTCCTATCGAAGCCCTAGCCCTCCGGTCTTGCACATGCACGACCTGGTTGGTTTATACTCATTTCCTGGTTAACTTTCTATACTTGTGTTACATCCCAGCTCCTCCTTCAGTATCCCATGATCCCTTTATCCCTCAGGAATCCGTCCAATCCCTGTTTGAATCCCTGGACCGTCCAATCCCTGTCATGTTTCTAAAGATTGCATAAGTATATTGAATAATGAAGGAGAAAGTATGGAACCCTGTGGTTCCTCACTCAACGGACTCTAACTATCTGAAAATTTATCCTTTTTAACAGTATAATGCTGTTCAGTCAGAAAACCCTGAAACCTTATAGAAAACTAACCATCGATTCCAAAATGATTTATAATCTCTCTCAGCCGATCAAAATCCACTAAGTCAAGAGCACTGCTTTGATCACTATAGTACAATGGCCCATACACAACACTTCTTTACAATATGCAATTAATTTTGAGACCACTGTTTCCGTACAATGGTTGGGTTTTTGGGTTGTTTTTTTTTCAAAACCCTGATTGGGAAGTGTGAAGAATGTTAAAATGTTGAAGTTAGCTATTAAGTTGTTTCATAATATAGCCCTCCATAAGTTTAACAAATAGTGGAACTGATGCAACCAGGTGATAATTACTAACCTCAGGTAAACCAACTCCCACCTTTACTAGCGTGTAGCGCAGGTTTTAGCGCCGGCAGTGGCAGTAACTGCTCCGACGCTCATGGAATTCCTATGTCGGAGCAGTTAACGCCGCTGCTGGCGCTAAAACCCACGCTATGCGTTAGTAAAGGAGGGGGGGGCGAGTTTTAAATTTTTAGGAACTGGAGTTAAGACTATTCCACCCCCCAAATTTGGAAAGGTGCCATTATTTTGCCTGCATATCCATATATTATGGTTTATTTAAGATATTCGCGTTGAGAACTTGGTTTTGCTATATAAAATTAAAAAGCACAGCACATAATCCACCACCATAAAAAAATAAGAAGAATATGTGACCCCAAAAAATTAAAGTCATGTCAGGTTTCCTCTTACATATTTGCTTGCAGGAAGCTTTTTGGAGATCTGTTTTCCCTATTTTAAATATCTCGGCACCTTATTTGGCTTCAGCAGGTTGAGGTTTGAAAGCATGTCACGCTTCCCAAAGGTTTGAAGCATTTCATGAGTACAGATACATCACTGCTTGTCTGTGGGAGCCTCTGTACATCAGCAGGGCATTTAAGGTCCATGCAAATTGCTTGTACAAAAAATTTAACTTGGAACTATATACATAACAAACAAAAGACCAGGATTGCTTTGCCACCAGGCTTATTGTAAAGATTTGATTTCATTTTACAGAAAGACATGCTGTTTTCTAAAGAACTGATTTTCTTTTGGTACACTTTTGCTGTCCTGGATGTGGCTTCTCTTGGTCAAACTTCAGATCATTCTTCTGTATTTAGTGTTCCTGGAGACTACATCATCGCTGGAGCCTTCTCAGTTCACAGTGAAACCATGCACTTCATATCCTCTCCTGAAGTAGATGCATTTGAGCGGTAAGCGAGAAACTGCATGTGAGCTGAGTTAGATGAGGAGAAATAGTTTTTTATTGACCAAAAAACACATCAAGCCAGGCATGAAACATCTGATTTTAAATAGAAGTGTGACAATTTGACCATTTTCATCAACAGAAATTGCACTTGGGTTGGTTAGGGTGAAGGTTCCATGCTTGACCGACCACTGCATTTTTTTAAACTTGCAACCTCCTTCCAAATTAAAGAGATCAAAGCTGAACTAAAAGAACATTTTATCTAACTGAGGATATCCAGGGGTTTCTAAGGGATCCACACTCAATTATTTCTATGAAAACAAAGTGTCTCATCTGTTGAAGGATAGCTGAGACAACATCTCAATAAGAGATTGGCAGCACATCATTGCAACTAACCCCTAGATGCAATCAAATTACTACAAGCTGCTCATTTAAATATAGAATGTGAAAGGTGATAATGACCATGGGAGGGGGGTCTGTGTAGTATGACCAGATTACTGTCTGTTCATCATTCTTAGTCTTCATGAAGAAGGAAGAATGTATTCAACTAGCATAGGCTGCTAATCACAGAACTTCCAGGTTACCCAGTTCCGGAAGGAAAATTTTAGGTCAGTCCTTGATTTCTGCCAACCTCATCCTGATTCATTATGGGACCTGCAGCACTGATTTGAATGTGTTAAATCAGGGACCACAAATCTCACACTGTTTTGGGATGTAAGTTTAAAACTCCCTATCAGCTAGTCGTCAGTTGTTGCCCTGCTTTTCTTGGACGCACTAGGATCACAGTAGGGTTGGTACAGTCTGGTTTATGTTGACCTGTAGCCATCTGATGGCCCCAACCTGTTTTCTGTATACTATAATAATAATAATAACAACTTTATTTTTGTATACCGCCATACCCCGAAAAGTTCTAGGCGGTTCACATTAGTTAAACAGAGATTACAAATGGTTACATATCCAGTTGATCATAGAGTTGCAAACAGCAAGGAGAGAGTAGTTACAAAAGGTTACATATCAAATTGAATGTAGAGTTTCGAACCGCAGGGAGAGAAGTAGGGGGAAGAGGAGGGGGACGGGGGGGGAAGATCAGAAGGGGGGAGGAGGAGGGTAGAAAAGGGGCATTAAGGGTCTTGGTCTCGAAAAAGGTGAGTTTTGAGTAGTTTTCTAAAGTCGAGGTAGTTGTAGGCCTTGAGGACCATTTGGGCTAGCCAGGGGTTTAGTTTGGCGGCTTGAAAGGCATAGGTTTTGTCAAGGAATTTTTTTGAGTGGCATAGTTTTAGGGAGGGGTAGGCGAAGAGTTGAATTTTGCAGGAGTTCTTATAGTTATGGTTGAGGGTGAAGTGGGGGGTGATGTAGCTTGGGGATAAACCAAATATTGTTTTGTAGCAGAAACAGGCGAATTTGAACATGATTCTGGATTCTAGAGGGAGCCAGTGGAGTTTGTGGTAGAAAGGGGTGATATGGTCCCATTTTTTCAGGTCAAATATGAGGCGGACAGCGCTGTGATATAATTTTTGTCCAGTCCTGCTCTGTTTCTGTTCCACAGTGTTATGGCTGTGAGTAGCTTTTCTATTTGACAGTTGTGCTCTACCATGAATTACATTTATCAGCTTTTTTTGCCTTTTGTTCTGGTAGATTTGACTTCAGCGATCCAGGCTATCACTTAATCCAGGCTATGAGATTTAGCATTGAAGAAATAAACAACTCCAGCCACCTTCTCCCAAATGTGACCTTGGGATACGAGATCTATGACACCTGTTCAGAATCTGCTAATTTGCATGCAACACTGGATTTTGTCTCCCAGCAGGCATTCCCCTATGTAAAGATGCAAAACAATTTCACCAGCTATCGGCCCAAAGCTATAGCTGTGATAGGACCTGAGAGCAGTGACCTTGCTTTCACCACAGCAAGCATACTTGGTCTTTTTCTCGTACCACAGGTAAGATGTTCAGTTTGGGTAAAGTTCATAAAGGGCATGGGCCAGGCATAAGGAACAGCAGACGAAATCAGGATCCCGCTATATACAGAAACTCTGCAAGGCCATTGGCTCATTCTGGTTCTTTTTTTTTTTTTTTTTTTTAATAGTGGCATTTTTTACCCCCATTTCCTGCATGAATTTAATTTCCTACATCTTGAAGAGAACAAAAAAGTCCACAGAGCTCAAACACTCGTGTAAAAGTAAAAGAGTGAAAATATCACCCTAAATTTGATAAACTCAACAAACATGATCACCCTAATGTTATCCCTGCCAGATCTATAAGATCTATAAATACAAAGGATTGGGTATTATACATTATAATTAGGCACTGATAGCTCTAAGTTTGTGTGACTATCTTATATTTTGCTCTGACTATAGCTGCTGTTTGCCTCCCCCTCCCCACCTCCCTCCCCCCCACAACATTTACCCCAGAAGCTGCTGGCTCTGATTTTTCTCAGCACCTAAAAATAAAACTGAAACCAGATAATGGTAGTTATTTTAGAAGCATTTCCACAAGTAGATCACAAACAGTTGAGGCCGGGGAAAATGTCCAATGTAACACACAGAAGTGGCAATTTTTAAATGGATCTTGGGGATGTTATCAACCTGGGTTACCATTAAGACTGATATATTACTGTTAACCTCAGTTATTAGTAACTAGGTCTCATTGCATAAAATGGGACCTGTGCTAAAATAGCACAGATTAGTAGTAAAATAACACGACTTAATGGTAACCCAGGTCTCAGATAACCAGAGCTGATATTGTGATGTCATAATGCCCCATTCCGCCAATGTCTTAAGAGCCAGCCTCATCAGTGATGTCACAGTGACTTGATTGTCCCGTACCTGGCTCACTTTTATGACATATAGCAGTGATTTCAATTTCTAAAGACGTTTCTTTTTTCTTTAATTAAGGGGCACCCGCATGCTATAGCATCTAGTGAATTTTCAAGGAAAGGTTGGCTTGTTTGGGCTGATGGTCAAGAATTCATATTGGTTAACTATCGCATCACTAACGCACAAGTGGAGTCATCTGCTTAACATTTTAGTCCAAATGCTGATCGAGTGAAGAGCAATTCTATAAATTGGAGTCTATAGGTGCCAATAATGTGTGTAAGTTATAGAATTAAAGTTTTTACAATAATTGGCAATTATGCACATAAGTTCTATGTGCTGTTCTATAACATAAATGCCAAAATTGCTTAGGGTCTGATTCTATAAAGTGTGCCTAAAAAATCTGTAACATCTAATACAGTGCTAAGCGCGATTCTATAAACAGGCACACTTTATAGAATCACACAAAGCGCCACCTATATAGAATTTGCCAGTAATCAATTTGGGACCAAATTAATTGTTTATTAGATAACCCAGTGGCATTATCCTATGATACTGTGCTATTTGGTATGGCAATGAGAGCAAAAAGTCAGATTTCTACAAACAATAATAAATTATTACTCATAATGACTGGTGTTGCCATTCAACAAATTACAGATAATTGGAAAGATTGGAGTAGATTAAATTATAATTTCTGGTGGAATTCTTTATGTCATGTTTATAAAATGGAGAGATTTTTTTGTAATACAGCGGGGATGTTTCAGGAAATTTCAAGATGTGTGGGAGCCATTAACAAAATATTGTACTGTTTAGATGAAATTGTTTCCCTTAAATTTACAAGTTCAATAGTGAGGGGGGGGGTTATTTTACTATTACTATTTTACTATCGATGCTGGAGGGGTCCATCGCCGTTTGGAAAAAAACAATGTTGATGCCCTCCTTCATCGGGCCCTCCTGACCATTTCGGGCCCTAGGCACATGCCTAATTGGCCTATTGGTTAATCCTGCCCTGGGCAGAGTATGGGCCAGTCATGGGCGTGTCTCTGAGATAAGCACCTGACTTATAAAATGCTTTAAAATGCTATAAAATGTAAAAAAGCAGTAAAATAGTCAATTAGTTGCCTCAAATCAGACTCCAGACTATGTAGGCGAAGGAAAAGCTAAAACAAAAAGATGGGTCTTCAAAAGAGACTTAAATTTTGAAGAAAGTTCACAGCGTATCTCATTTGGAAGAGAATTCCATAAAGTAGGAACAGAGACAAAGAAAACAGACTTATGAGTTGATGCTAACCTAACTAGATGAACCGAAGGTAAGGACAAGTGATGAGCAGATACTGAACGCAGATTACGGGTTGGCTTATATGGGACTAATAATTTCGCCAAATAATCAGGCTGACCTGATTGTAACACTTTAAAAGCTAAAGTTAAAGCCTTATGCTTCAAATGATATTTAATTGTAAGCCAATGATACTCTTTAAAAAATGGAGAAATATGATCATATCTACAAGCATTGATGAAAATTCTAATAGCAGTATTTTGTATGATTTGTCATTTTTAATAGATACCGATGGCAACCCAGTTTAAATGATGTTACGATAGTCGATTTTAGAAGTAACTAAAGAATAAATAAGAGATTCACACCAAGATGCTATTATAGAGTTGGCACAAAGCAGGTTGCATTGGAGCACCTAAATTGTGCCAATTTATTGAGTTTATTAATTTACTAAGTTTTTTTCCTATCTTCTCTCTTCTTGCTGCCTATTCTGTGGACTGTAGCATGGTCTATATTGCATAATCCATACAATGTTATTAACCCTAACAGATAAGTTATGAAGCCACAAATGAAGCACTGAGTTTAAAAAGGCTTTATCCGTCCTTCCTCCGAACTATTCCAAATGACAGGCTGCAGGTGGAAGTGCTGGTTCTTCTGCTGCAATCCTTTAATTGGACTTGGATAGCGATTGTGGGGAGTGATGACGACTATGGCAGACAGGGGCTGCAGGGCCTCTATGACCTGGCAACAGAAAATGCGATCTGCGTACCTTACCAAGCCATCATTCCTGACGGTACCAATGAGAAAGGAGCAGAAGAAGTGAAAAAGATTGTTCACAGCCTGACGCAGACAGGAGTTCGAGTTGTGGTGGTTTTTTCCACCAAGCGTGTGGCTAAAGTATTTTTTGAAGCTGTTATACAACACAATGTCACTCAGATGGTATGGCTTGGCACAGAGGACTGGTTATTGTCACCATGGATTTCCAACATACCGAATATTGAAAAAATAGGCACAGTGATGGGCATTTCAATGAAACAAGTTGAACTGCCAGGTCTGAGGGAGTTTGAGAGCATCTATTCAGGAAAGAACAGCAGCAGCCAAGTGGAGAACTGTTGTCAGATCTGCCATAAGTGTCGGTCATTCAGCCCTCAGAGCTTGCCCACACCGAGTGACTTTGACCGCCAGGTCTCATTCAATGTGTACACTGCGGTCTACGCCGTGGCATATGCCCTGCATGAACTACTTGGCTGCAAGTCAGGAGCATGCAGCCGGGATACATTTTATCCATGGCAGGTAGGTGAAATTTACAAGTATTTTTTCTACCTTTTATTGTCTTGTCATTTTATTCTTCAAATCATGTTGGTCTCAGGCTCTAATTTCTGTTTTCTTCTGTCTTCTCATAACTCACTCACCAGGGTCTCCTGACTGTTTCACATTTCTTCTTTCTCCATGTTCACCATCCTTCTTCCATCCAGCTGTGTATGTATTTTTTCCCATGTTCATCATCTCTCTTCTGTGTTCTTAATCTTCCCCATGTCTAGCCATCTTTCTTCTGTGTCCATATACCCTCCTGTGTCAAGCTCTGGAGCCAGTCAGAATCCTCCCCCACCACGGGTTCAGCAACCCAAGAACCGCCCCCCTCACAGGTTCAACACCCCCAGCAAACCCTCCCCCCTTGGTTAAAAAAAGCAACAAAAAAACCTGTGACTCCTGTACCCATAGGTTGGCCCCTTTATGCCTCTCTCCCTACTTCTGCCTATTTGTACCTTAGGAGCTTCAATGACCAAAGAAAAAACTTTACAGGCCTGCTCCAGGGCCTTCCTTATGTGATATAATGTCCGGTTTTTCATGAATTTTTTTCTGTAGTCACTGAAGCACCTAAGGTACTGATAAGCATGTGAGTGAGGGGAAGTGAGGAGGAAGGCAAAGAGGATTCAACTTGTGGCAATCACATTTTGTACCGTGGTTGCAAGGCTTTTTACCGTTTCCATGGGGCAATAAAAAGCTTTGCTCCCACACTCACGGTAAACTTGCTGGTTTTTCTTCCATTCCCGTGGATTTACTGCAGTTTACCACAGTTTATCTCAGGTCCCCTTCCCCATGCCATTCTCTAGGTGCCAGCAAACAAGTAGGCCACATTGAAGGTTTTCACTCATAGACAAATAAGACAGAGACTAGAGGACAATCCGTGAAGTTTCATAGTAGCACGTTTCAAACAAATAGGAGAAAATATTTTTTTCATTCATTATAGAGTTACACTCTGGAACTCATTGCCAGAGCAAGTGATAAAAACAGTTACCACAGCTGGGTTTAAGAAAGGTTTGGACAGATTCCTGGAGGAAATGTCTATAAATTGTTATTAAGGTAGACCTGGAAAAAGCCACTGCTTATCCCAGAGGTTAAATAACTTCTTTGTGGGTCTCTCCCAGGTACTTGTGGCCGCTGTTGGAAACGGGATATTGGGCTGGATGGGCCACTGGTTTGACCCAGTAGGACAACTCTTATGTTCTTATGACACGTTCAGTTTCTCCTACCCTATATAAGCCACTGCCAGTTCCATGAGAACCAGAAAGATTTACGAGTGCATATAGAGAACAGAGGTGAGGAAGGACAATTTTGTGTCATATGTGTTGGTTTTTCCTATCAAGGCAGACATAGCGGACAACTACGGATTTCTTATCCTGCACAATCTCCCCAGTTACCCTACCTATTGTGTCACTGCATAAGCTATTTAGTCTCCAGTAAAACAAATTCTATGTTTGCATTTTCCAGCTTCTGGAAAGAATAAGGAACATCAGTTTTACTCTTCACAATCAGACCATATACTTTGATAAAGAAGGGAATCCTGGTACTGGATATGACATAGCTATGTGGGAGAGGATAAGGGAGAGCTGGTCTAGTGTTGTGATTGGATCATTTCGTCAAAATCAAAGACGATTGGACATCATTAGAGATGATCTGAAATGGCACACAGAGGACAACAAGGTAAAGAAATTGTTACTGAATATACCTTTATCCTGAAGTTAGTTCCAGGCATCAGCAAACAGAGAGGAAGCAATCTCTTCCTTTGCACTGGACCCTTCTGTGTCACATAATAAGGAACCTTATTCAAAGACCCAATGGGGATAAGTTCTATACTTTCTGCCAGTTCTTATACTTAATCTGAGCAAATTGGAAACAAGTAAATGAGATATGTTCCCTTTGCAATTGCTAACAAAGACAATATAAAAAAAATAATAATTATTATTATTATTATATACAGGGCACTTTTGTTTTGTGCACTTATTAATTTACACTTGATGTAAGCATATGATGGTGTGAGGCATGGCTTGCGATATAGCCTGCCACATCAGTTTAAGCCTGGAGCACGGTTTGGTCTGTGGATCCGATAGCTTGCACGGTCACACTGAGGATACACCTTCACCAACAATTATTATTGTTTTTACAAATTGTTTGATTTGAATTTTCCCGCTGGCTCAGATTATTTCTACAGGGCCAGATTAGTTTGTTTATGTTTATTAAAAACTTTATATACCGCTAAATAAAGCCAAAAAAGGATCCAAGTGGTTTACAATGTATATAATTCAAAACAACTTCGAAAAGAACTCCATTCAAAATAGAAAAGGAAAAGGTTTTATTTTGTTTTTTTCTAAATCCATAATCTTTAAAGCAATCAATTTAGCAATAATAAAAATAGTTAATTAACACAAATTAAAATTTTAATAAAAAATAAGCAAAATACAGACAAACTGCAGACCCAGACTTATTCCTTCAATTTAAGAAGGCCAATTGAAAGAAATGTGCTTTCAAATGTCTTTTAAAATTATATTCGATTCTTCCTTTGTCTAGGTTTAGGTTTATTAAAAAAAAAATTTATACCACTCAATCAGACTTCTGAGCGGTGTACAATAAAAATAGGGTTTGCAGTTGGCAATTAAAATATACGTAACATACTCAAAGATAAACGGGAACAAATGGAAAGAAAGGTAGGAACTGCAATATTTTAAGAAAAGAGTACAATTAGAGAGAGAACGACCGGAAAGGGAAAGATGATGCCTTCTACTGTCGCCATCTATATAGCCCTTATTGGGCAACTGCTAAGGGTTTAGAAATAGGGGCTGGGTATTCAAGAGCATTATAGGGATAACCCACCTAAATTAGGTACTGGGATGTTGCATGCTAAGTGCATATTCTATATCGGTAATTATGCGTGTAATTGCCAAAAGATGCGTGTCTACATAATAAGGAACTGCAGTGGAATGAGCTAAGCCACCAGGGCCATAGCCCACCCAACCTTTTCCCCACATGACATCAGAAACTAGGGAGTTTAGGAACTAGGAGCAAGGGTTGGTTGGTTTGATCCCACTTTCTCAAATAAATGATTTTCCAGTGCCCCGTCTATGCATATAACTGCAGAGCAGAGAATAACATACATCCTACATGCATTGTTCACATGCAGGTCCATTCTGCCTCTGTTTGTAGACACCAGGTCCCAGTGACAAAGTTGTCTTTAACTGGGGAGACATGTGTTGTCATCTGTTTTTTTAGGTTCCTGTGTCAGTTTGTTCTAAGGAGTGTGAAGCAGGAGAGAAGAGGCTGAAAACTAGTGTCCACCAATGCTGTTTTGCGTGTAAACCATGTCCAAAGATGACTTTCCTAAATAAAACTAGTAAGTATGAGCACTGGTTCCATAGAACCTTCCCACAATGTTGCCTCCTTCCAACATCACATTTCACTTGTAATTTTGTGGAATGAATTCATGTAAGCCCAACATCGGTGATCATGGGTGGGAAGGCCCTAAGATTAGAAAGTTGAGCATTCATGCATTACAGGGGCAACCCCCCCCAAAAAAAAACATTGTTGTCTTGTACCTACTGGGCCTGGTATATAAGCCCCACCCCCTGGTCATGCACAGAAAAGATTTGACCATATCATCAAAAATCATAAGAGCATAAGAATAGTCAACTGTGTCAGACCAATGGTCCATCAAGCCCAGTATCCTCTTCCCAACAGTAGCCAATCCAGGTCACAAATACCTGGCAAATAGTGTTGACAAAATAGGAGTTAATGGACTATCATTATACCACTCTTATAATTCAATAGCAAATCAATGCTGATAACTCACTAAACCTCATATGTTCAGAGAACTAACACCTGAAACTTTCTTTCCAACTTTCATAAAACAACACACATCAACCTCACCCAGAACAATTTTTCAACTACGGTAGGAGGTTCATATATCATAAAACATGAAAATTCAGTTCATAGGACCTCTTATAACCATAGGACCTCTTAAAACCTCTTATTTCAAGTCCACATCCTGAACGGACGATATTCTTTCCAGGTGGTCACCCATCCAGGTACTAATCAGGCACTATCCTGGTTGGCTTCCAAGATCAAACCCTGGTCAAGCAGTGGGTTCCTCCATATCTGCTTCCATAACAGACTATGGACTTTTCCTTCAGGAACTTGTCCAAATCTTTTCTAAACTCAGCTGCCACGTCCTTTGGCAATGAATTCCACAGCTTAACTATTCTTTGAGTGAAAAAATATTTCCTCCTTTATCACGATGCAAAACTTTATCTCCGAATCTGTGCCGTATTAACTACTTTTCTTGGCATATGTTAAAATTGCAACCCCCAGGACACTGATTTCAATCTTTGATGGTTTACTGCTTACATGATTATATAGGGCGACTAGAATTTCTGTGAAGTTCAGCATACACCCTCTGCAGGAAGGCACTAAAATGCATCCAAATTCTGTGCAGAGTTTGATGCCTATCATGGGACTTACCTAAGGATTAGCCAAAGGCAGTGTGTTCTGAAAGAGCTTTGGAGACCACACAGATCCATTCTTCAGATGCAACAACAAAGTGGAAACTTGGAAATTCTGTGCTACAGCAATAATGTAACATTGCAGGAGGGGTTAAGTGGTGATTTGAATAGCATCACTAAGTGGATGCATGGTCTGTGATTCCTTTCTTCAGCCTTCCTGCAACAACTGTGGCCTCAGCTAGTATCATTACATAACCTCTATGCTGATACGTATCTTAAAAAGTCTCAGAACCTGCCAAGTGCCTGTTTTTCTTCAGGACTGACACAGCCGCTTGGATTTTGCACGGCAGCAGATTCAACAGTGCATTATAATTTTATTTCTTAAAAATACATTACAAAACAATTCATTACCAAAATAGTTTCGGAGCAAACATTTTCCAGTTGAACTATAAATGCAACAGTGACATACTACCGTAGACAGGCCTGTTGCCATTGCTGACCTCAGACACATATTTTTCAACTGTCCTCCATGGTTCTCTGTTTCATGTTAGTATTTAGGGATGTGGTTGTGTTAGCATCAGATTCTTCTATGTTATAAGCAAATATATTTTTCTGTTTATTTCCTTTGCAGACGTGTATGAGTGCCAGCCCTGCATGACACATGAGTGGTCCCCACCAAAGAGTGAAACCTGCTTTAACAAAACCATTGAATACCTTTACTGGACTGAGCCAGTAGCCCTGGCACTTCTGTCTGCCATCATTGTCCTCTTCCTGTTGGCCATGGCCATTGTGTTAATCTTTGTGTTGAACCTCAATACACCAGTAGTTAAATCTGCAGGTGGAAAGATGTGTTTCACCGTGTTGGGATCCTTGGTCTGTGCATGTTGTACCTTATTCTTCTACTTCGGGGTGCCCACTAAGATGAGGTGCATGCTAAGACAGCCTGTTTTTGCCATTAGCTACACAGTTTGCCTCTCCTGCTTGCTTGTGAGGTCATTCCAGGTGGTCTCCATTTTCAAGCTGGCAGCCAAATTCCCCATGTTCAATGATTTCTGGGTGAAAAAGAACGGGCCGATCATTTTTATATTCACGAGTTCAGCCATTCAGATTATCATTTCTGTCATTTGGATCAGCAGCCAGCCATCTGTTCCCACTGAGGTCTCGGATAATTTCGACAGTCAGATTATTTTGGCATGCTCAGAGAGCCTCTCCGCGGCGGCAGTGCTCGAGATTGTCTACATGGGTTTGCTCAGCACATGTTGCTTTGTGTTTTGCTACGTGGGGAAGGATTTGCCAGAAAATTACAACGAGGCAAAGTGCATCACCTTCAGCCTGCTGATCTATTTCTTCTCCTGGATTGCATTCTTCACAACCTATATAGTCTACAAGGGTAAATACATCACAGCAGTCAACATCCTGGCCATCTTGGCCAGTATATTTGGGATCCTCATAGGCTACTTTGTACCAAAATGCTATGTCATTCTTCTCAGAAGAGACCTGAACACCACAGAGCATTTCCAGACATCGATCCAAAACTATACCAAAAAGAAGAGCTGTAATTAAGAGCAGGACCATAGCAACATTAGCAGTCAGGTTAGCTCAGTCCTCGGAACCCTTTTATGTGGCTATGAGGCTCTGGTTTGTATTTTATTGGGCAACTGCTAAGGGTTTAGAAATAGGGGCTGGGTATTCAGGAGCATTATGGGATAATCCAGTACAACCCACCTAAATTAGGTACTGGGATGTTGCATGCTAAGTGCATATTGTGTATCGGTAATTATTTATTTATTTCGATTTATATCCCGTTCTCCCAATAGCTCAGAACGGCCTAAAAGCAAACATTCACAGTGGTGTATATTTGGACAGTACAAAGATTATACAGTAGTTCAAGTACGGGGATTATACAGCAATTTAGGTACAGGTTAAGAATGGACTATACAGCAATTTAAGTAAAGGTTCAGGATGGAGGGGGGATGGGAGAAGGACGGGGGAGTTTAAGGGGTAATTGCCATTATAGAATACTAATGTAAGTTGGTATTTACAAGCAGAAAACAGTGGAATAAAAGCACACAGTACCTGAGCGAATACAGAAACATGTATAAAAAACATATTAAAAAGTCCAAAAATGCAAAAAGCATGTGATAAGGCGTTTATTAAAAGTATTTTGTGACTCTATTTTTAACTGAGATATATATCTTGTTTTATCAATTTTGTTTCTCCTTTCTGTTCTTTAAGTTCTTTATTCAGAATTTTAATTTGAGGATTTAAAGAGTCTCCTAACTTCCCTACCAAATCCCATAATGCTGCAAGGGTGACCTCAGAGGATTTAGTAGGAGAAAAAAAAGTACTTGTGCTGTAGGAGACTGTTCTGGAATTTGATTTACCTCAATGAAGTCTTGTGCTCCCCCAACCTCAGTTGTCCCGGTCGCAGGTCCTACCGGAGCGAGCATGTCACTCTGGGATGTTTCAGACGGCAAGCCCTCCAATGCACTGGCCTCCCGGAACAAGAGAGCTACCTCTTTGGGTGCATTCTGGTCCCATGGAGAGCTAGCTACCTATGGCAACGGTTGGAGGGGTGGCGTCCTGACGTTGGGGCTTAGAGTGACATCGAGCCCTGAGGTTTTCACCGCCGCACTATTCCCCGGCGGTGTCCCAAGCAGGCTGGCTCTCGGCATTTCTTGCTCCTTTTGAAGACGCCGAAGAAGGTCATCGATTGCCACCGAAAAGTCGATCGCCGGGAGGCACCACCAGCGTTCTTGCCCCGTCTCTTCGGCATATTGTTAAAGGTAAGATTGAAACTCAGCGGCGTCCTCGCTGCAGCAGAGTTACAGCAGCCATCTTGGATCTCGGCGCCACACTAAGCATTTTAGTGCGTGCTAAATCAACGCACGCGCTAAACGCTAATGTGTCCATAGGATAACATGCGCATGTTAGCATTTGGCACGTGTTTAGCGCACCTTAGTAAAAGAGGGAGCACGTCAATGGCTGGTCTAAATGGCCATGACTTAGGGCTCTTTTTAACAAGGTGCGGTAGGGGTTTAACGCGCGGAATACCACGCGTTAAACCGCCTGCTGCGCTAGTCGCTAATGTCTCCATTGACGAGGCATTAGTATTTTGGCATTAGTGATGAAATGTCCGGCGCGCTAACCCCCTTAGCGTACCTTGATAAAAGGAGCCCTAAATGTTCCAGTTGTGCTCATGTTTTATAAGTTAGCATATAAGGCCAATATTAATATCTTGGAACTCTAATCAGACTCTTTCAACCTCATTCCAAGATTTACAGTGTTTATGGTATTAATCTTCTTTCACCATCTTTCATATTTCTTATAGTGCCAAAGACCTCAGAAACACCCCTCCTCCATCCCATTATAGGTAGAATTTTTTCGGGGAGTTACCTCCTCACTGGTCCAGGCTTAATTTTCTATGTTCTATTTTCTATTTTACAACTAAATTTGCACATTTTAATTAAACTTTTTATTAAAACGTTTTATGTTGTACTTATCTTAATTGGTGACTAAGCGGTTGGACCCGACATGTTTCGCTTCCGCTTCGTCAGGGATCCACACATAGCCGCTATCAACTGGGGGATGGTTGATAGCGGCTGTGTGTGGATCCCTGATGACGGAGGAGGGGTGTTTCTGAGATGTTTGGCACTATAAGAAATATGAAAGTTGGAAGATGGTGAAAGAAGATTAATACCATAAACATTGTAAATCTTGAAATTAGGTTGAAAGAGTCATATTTTATAACTTAGCATATAAGTGCTGGGTATGTCCCTATCCTGCCCATGCCTCTCCCCTATCCACAGCCCCCTAGCAGTTATGCACTAAAGGATTTCCGTGCTAAGCTTATAGAATTATGACCAAGCGCAGTTGCATGTATAACTACAATTTAGTAGATAAACACCCAAAGTAGATTAATAGAAATCCCAATCTTGAACAATCATATATTTGATATTTGGAATATCACTGACTTTATATATTGGTTGTAAAATGGTATACCTTAAGAGGAAAAAAAAAGACCTCAGACTCCCTTTGAATCATTTCAAACAGCCAAAGCAGATCAATTGAATGGGACAGCCATATAATCATTAGTCTAAAAAAAAACAAAACCCTCTTCATATTATATAAATATCATTTCAGACTTAAAAGGAATAAATATGCTTCAAAAATGAAAAAAAGGACTTATTTTAAGAAGTTATGCCTTTTTCAGTTTGAAATGATATTTATATAATACAAAGAGGGTTTTGTTTTGTTTTTATAAGACCGATGATTATAGGGAAGGGTTCATATGCTGCTTCTCAGTTAGTAAAGCACCAATGATGTAAGATCTTTATTTGTCATTATATGCTAATAAAAAGATTTAAGCATGACGCATGTGCCGACTCACCTTGTGTCACCCAAGGTAAATATTAAAAGAACATGCAAAAAATGTCTGCAGTGTAAACATGTTTACATAGTGCATGAATGTTTAATATGTCCTGTGTCACCTGTATGTGCCATTCCCTTCTTTAACTCTTTCTACCTTTTTATTCTGTCTCTTCTTTTGGTGTTCTCGTTCTTTGGAGCAAAATGGTCCTCTACATTTTTCCAAAAATGTGCTCTTTGAAAGCTTGTTTCTTTTCTATATTTTGCATATGTGCCTGGCACCCAACAATAAATCTAATGTGGTGGGTCAAGTCGCAATCCATAAGAGTTTATTTGGGAAGAGGGTGTCTAAAACACAGAGAGATAAAGTGAAAAGGCCAGAATGACAGAAACAAGACTTGGCCTCAAGTCTCCGCCTGTTGCCCTAAACATCAGATCAATCACATCACCTCTCCAACTAACTTGTGTGCTTCTCATTAGAGAATGACACGGTGACAAAATTCATCACCGTTCCCGTCCCCGCAGATAACCGCGGGAAACCATCTTCATGTCATTCTTTAAGGAGAGAGGGAAGAATCAAAGTATGAATGGCCACAACCACTGACCCACAAGCTTTGCTTTGAAGAATGCTTTTGTAGAAAGACTGAGGTTGAAACAGACACTACAGAATGACACTCTCTGGTATCCAGAGCAAATATTGTGATGTCATAATGCCTCATTCCACCAGTGCCTAAGAACCAATCACATCAGTGATGTCACAATGGCTTCATTATCCTTGGCTCCCATAAGAATCAGAGTATGAATGGCCACAACCACTGACCCAAAAGCTTTGCTTTGAAGAATGCTGGTGTAGAAGGACTGAGGTTGAATAGCAACATTCCAGAGCAGAGATTGTGATGTCATAATGTCTCATTCCACCAGTGCCTAAGAGCCAATCACATCAGTGATGTCACAATGGCTTCCATAAGAATCAGAGTATGAATGGGCTCAGCCAATGACCCGCAAGCTTTGCTTTGAAGAATGCTGGTGTAGAAGGACCGAGGCTGAAATAGACACTAGAAAATGACATGGGTTTATTTTCCATGGTTATCCGCGGGGACGGGAACAGTGATTAATTTTGTCACCGTGTCATTCTCTACTTCTCATGTCAGCTGATGAAATTTGAAAGAAGAAGACTGAGTTATTTATATAACATTCAACGCTATTTGACCTACTAGGAACAGCTTTTGACCAGCTATGTTCCACTGAATATCCAGGTCAGTGGATAACCCAGCGTAGGGTTACCATATTTTTTTTCTCCAAAAAAAGAGGCTGTGTGCCCCTGCCCTTTTCTGCCCTGGCCCCATCCCATGCTGCCCACAGCCCTTCCCCGTTCTGCCCCCCCAACCCCAGCCCCCCAAAACCACATCTGGAGGGCATCTGCGCATGCGTGCAAAGTGCCAGGCATCTGTTAACCTTAAGCATGGTGATCTAATCAGCCCAGGAAGGACATTCAGCTCTGAGCATACCTCTGTGTGGTGTCTGTGGCACTCTGCTAGCCTAGGTCACTTGCCAGAGACTCCCAGCAGGTCTCAGCTTCTCATGCTGTGCTTTTTAGCAGAACTTCTAAGTTACCCCATTTCAGGAGAGAGACTTTTTGGCTAGTCCTGGTTCTGCCAAAGCAGTGTGGTTCTGCGCATGAAATCAGTGCTACGTGGCCCACTTTGAAACTAAGTAAGAGGCCTCATTTTTTTTCTCTGTATGTACAACATAGGGGGAAAATGAGCATTCATCTTTTTTCCTGTCATCTTGGGCAAAACCCCACCATGAAATAATATGGGAAATGCCATTTTAAATTAATGTACATCACTACAAGGAATATGTATGATATATATGCTCCTGTGAATGTCTAGAAAACCAGAGAGGTTGGTAGTCTTTTGAGGATTGAACATGCCCATTACTGCCATTAGGTGTCTTATATGCTTGGTTGTTTTTTTTTAAAATCTGCATGCATACACACCTGTAATTGAGGTATGCGCCACTAGGTGTCGGTAGAGGCTTTCAAGCTACTGAGTTGGCACCATACATACACCAGAAGCAGGTTCGAACATGTTACATCACTGGTTGCCTATTAAATTTCGCATTGTCTTCAAGGTCTTGGTTCTGACTTTTAAAGTTATTCACTATAACTTCCCGTAGTACTTGACACAATTGTTGAAACTTTACTAGCCTCCTAGATCATTAAGGTCAGAGGGAATGTTTTGATTTCAACAGATGAATTAGCAAAAGTATATTCATGTACAGCCTTTCCCACTATCCCTTCCGAACAAATTCCAGGCCTATACAGAAAATCTGGACATTGCTCTACTCCCAGTGTCTCTTTTCTGCTTTTTTTTTTTTCTTCTTCCTATTTCTTAACTCTCCTTCCAAGGTCTCCTGTCCTTTTGATATTTTTTTCTCTCTCGATGTCCACCTGCCACCTTTCCTCTGCATCTCTTATCTGTCCTGTCTAGCGTGTTCCTCTCTGTGTCCCTGTCTCTAAACTTTCCGCATATTTAGCATCTACCCTCTAGTGTCTCTATTCTCTCCTCATATTAATAATCCCCCCCCCAATGTGTCCAGCACTGTCCCTCTGTGTTCCTGTCCCCTACAGTCAGCATTTGTTCTCTGTTTTATCCCTCCCCATGTCCAGATTCTCCCCTCTCTGCTCCCTTCCTTCTTCACCCCACCCCTGCCCCCATGATAACGCAGAACCACAGTAAATGATGACAGATAAAGATCCACATGGTCCATCCAGTCTACCCAATAAGGTGGCCAGAGCAGCATCCACCATTCTGTATGATTAAAGACTAGTTGTCACTGGAACAGCATCTGTCTCTCTTCCTACCTCCACTGGTGTCTCTTATTGACTTACAAGTGCATTCACTCTGCAGCTCTGCAATCTCTCTCCTATCTCTCCCTATACTCTTCCTCAGGAATTCCACTCATCGGGTAAGTCTCTTCTATCTGTACCCTTTTTCTCTATTGCCAATGCCAGGCTCCATCCCTTCTCTCTTGCTGCACCTTAAGCCTGGAACAGACTGCCTGAGTCCATACATCAAGCTCCCTCTCTGGTAGAATTCAAATCTAGGCTAAAAGCCCACTTTTCTGAGATTGCTTTTAACTCCTGTTTTAGCATTCCCTCTCCGAGAAACTCCCTAGTCCCCTACTAGTCCTGTTTGTCTTCTTAATTAGATAGATTGTAAGCTCTACTAAGCAAGGACTGTCTCTTGAGTGCTTACATGTACAGCGCTGCATATCTGGTAGTGCTAGAGAAATGATAAGTGGTAGTACTAGTAGTCTTTTCAATCTGTACCGATCTTCTCTCTCTGCTTAACCCATAAGAATTTAAGAGTTGTCATATTGGGACAGACTAAAGGTCCATCAAGCCCAGAATCCTGTTTCCAACAGTGGCCAATCCAGGTCCCAATTACCTGGCAGAAACCCAAAGAGTAGCAACATTCCAGAGCTGTGATGTCATAATGCCTCATTCCACCAATGCCTAAGAGCCAACCTCATCAGTGATGTCACAAAGGCTTGATTGTCTTATACTTGACTCACGTAAGAACATAAGAATAGATGTACCGACACAGACCAAAGGTCCATCAAGCCCAGTATCCTGTTTCAAACAGTGGCCAACCCAGGTCCCAAGTACCTGGCAGAAATCCAAACAGTAGCAACATTTCAGAGCTGAGACTATGCCCAGATTTTCTGTGTAGGCCTGGAATTTGTTTGTAAGGGATAGTGGGAAAGGTTGAATATGAAGAGAAGGGAGAGGGAATATGCTGTACTTGGATAGGAGGGCAAGGAAGGGAGAGCGATAAAAAAAACACTGCTCTTGGATAGGATGGAAGGGAGAGGGGGAAATGCTGTATTTGGATGGGAGGGTAGAGAGAGAGAGAGAGAGGGGGGGGAGGGAAAAGCACATGAATGGAATGGAAGGGAAGAGAGAGGGTGAAAGGCTACATATAAGGGAGAGAGGGGAGATGTACTTCACATGGAGGGAAGGGTAAGGAAAGGAAAAGGGGAGACAGACTGCACATGAAGGGAGGGAAAGCTAGATAGATGTGAGAAGGAGGCAGAAAAATGGAAGAAAATGGAATGTGAAAGATCACTTCCTGCCTTGTGTTGGTTTGGCACTGAAGAAGGAAGGAGAAGAGAAAAGAAAAGAAATAGCAAATGGAAACGAGGCCTGAAAACAGAGACACAGATAGAGGAAAGCAGAACAAGATGATTAGAGTAATAAAATCACCAGACAACAAAGATTTTGGACAATGATTTTATTTTCATTTTAGTGTTTGAATTATGTTGGTATTGAAAATTTACATCTGTTGGCTTTATTTTGCTCTGTATAGGAGGACATGAATTTCTTTCTATTTCTCTGGCATTGTACTGCATGAATCTGACATCTAAGGGTTTCATTTGTGCATATTAGTACTTTTAGTTTATGGTCCTATATTTAGTTCTGTTATTATGGGGGCAGGTCTGGGGCAGAACTCCCCCCCCCCCCAACAGCAAAGCATTTTGCTGCCTATAGGCTATGGACCATTGATCTGACCCAATACGAATATTCTTATGGCTGACAGGAGACTCGGATTTTAGATAAAAGGAAGGTCAGAAGCAGACATGGGAAGCCTCATAAGACTTAGGGCCTCTTCTACTAAACCGCGCTAGCCACACTGAATGACCCGCGCTGCTCCCGACACTCATAAGAACTCTATGAGCGCCGAGAGCAGCGCGGCTCCCCATGCTAAAACCACTAGCGCGGTTTAGTAGAAGAGGGGATTAATAATCAATTATTTGCCTTATAAAATGCCACGCATGTTTCCCAATCCTTTTGGTAAACATACAAACGATGACAACGGCCCTTAGCACGGATGCAAAGCACAAATTGAATTGAATTGAAAAGAACCGTGTCACCAAATTTGTGCAATTTTAGCTGAGGAGGCTAAAATAGTAATTATACTGATTGTCACTGCTATGAAGGTTTGGCAGTTTAAAGCAATGAATCTGGCAGCAGCTGTGGTTCCAGAGGTGCTGCACTGTGAAACAGCTGCAGGCTTGCCAGCTGTGTATAGCCGGAATACTTTTCGTAAGGAGTGTGGGAACCAAGGTCACAGGAAAAGTGCAGCCTCTTCGTCCAGCCAATGGTGCAAGAAAGACTTTCTCAGATCCCAGACGGTCTTTCGGAGCAGCTGCTGCCCAGATGACCTGCCGACAGCTGGATTCAAAACCAGCCAAACTAAGCAGCCTCACAAATCCAGCATGTGGCTGGGCACACTTCTTTTCTCTCAGGACTGGAGAGGCAGTGTGGGAAGACTAAAGAGTTCCCAGCTCCTACCAGTTTAATGCTTTTCAGCAGCAGCGCCTCTCTCTCACTTCTTCCTCCACTATATACCTACTAGAGAATGACACGAGGACAAATTTTTTCCCATCCCCGTCCCATCCCCGCGAGTTCTTTTCCTGTCCCTGCCCCATTCCTGAAAGCTCTGTTCCCATCTGCACAAGCCTCAAACACTTTAAAATCATAAGTAGCAACATTCTCAGAGTGTGATGTCATAATGCCTCATTCCACCAATGCCTAAGCTCCGCCCTCATCTGCATAAGCCTCAAACACTTTAAAACCATAAGTAGCAACATTCTAGAGCTCAGATTGTGATGTCATAATGCCTCATTCCACCAATGCCTAAGCTCCATCCTCATCTGCACAAGCCTCCAACACTTTAAAATCATAAGTAGCAATATTCTAGAGCTGAGATTGTGATGTCATAATGCCTCATTCCACCAATGCCTAAGCTCCGTCCTCATCTGCACAAGCCTCGAGCACTTTAAAATCATAAGTAGCAACATTCTAGAGCTCAGATTGTGATGTCATAATGCCTCATTCCACCAATGCCTAAGCTCCGTCCTCATCTGCACAAGCCTCCAACACTTTAAAATCATAAGTAGCAACATTCTAGAGCTCAGATTGTGATGTCATAATGCCTCATTCCACCAATGCCTAAGCTCCGTCCTCATCTGCACAAGCCTCGAGCACTTTAAAATCATAAGTGTTCGGTTAAGGCAAAGCACTGACGCTTATAGGAATTCTACGAGTGTCAGAGCATTTAGCGCTCTGGGCTGTGGTAGAAACCTCTACCGCTGCTTAGTAAAAAGCCTCAGGTACCGGTGAGTCTAATGCAAAAGGACTCCACCATCTCCACATCATAGGTTATGTTCAATTTACAAAAGTTTTGTGTGCCTATTGTATTATACTCACCGGTACCTGAGGCTTTTTCTTTCGTTTTGAACAAGCACTTTGGCATCTTCAATATTTATTAATGGAGAGTTCTATTTAGCATTTTGGGTATTTTTTCCTCTATTCCTCCTATTTCTTGTTAGTGTATGTTCTTTTTCCTTTCTTCTGCATTTTGACTGCGAAACACTCAGCGACACTTATGTGTAATTGACGGTATATGAAACATATGGGATTAAATAAATAAAAGATGCAGATTTTCATGGACAATCTATCAGCACCCATATAACATTCTAGATCTTAAAGGAGGCCTCTGATAGCTGTTGAAAAAAATCATCTCAGCGGGGGCTGGTGGACGTCTTGAGCCTGGTTGTTAAATGGGCGGCAGCTGGACTGAGCTGAGTTTTATTGTAAACATTTTTGGGACCACATCAGGAGAGACAGCATAGAAAATAAATAGGCTGGCAGTGATAAATAAGTAGGAATGTTTGTGAGTGGAAGACCTGAACACTGTTATGGAGCAGAAATTTCCACATCTGGAAGCCCTTTTGGAACCCTCTAACACAAGGGTAGGGAACTCCGGTCCTCGAGAGCCGTATTCCAGTCGGGTTTTCAGGATTTCCCCAATGAATCTGCATGAGATCTATTTGCATGCTCTTCTTTCAATGCATATTCATTGGGGAAATCCTGAAAACCCGACTGGCATACGGCTCTCGAGGACCGGAGTTCCCTACCTCTGCTCTAACACATGTAGAGCGAGAGCCAGAAGGCCTTGAGCATGCGCAGGTGCTCAAGGCCCAGGTAACAGGAAGGATCTTTGTTCACCAGCACCGGCTCGTCCTATGGCTGCGTGCCGGTGCCAGATGGGGTAAGGCTTTTGTTCGGGCTGGCAGGGGGGGGGAGTGATGCTGGTTCTCAGGGGTGGGGGGGGAGCAGCACCGCTGGCCTTGGGGGTGGGGTGGGGAGGGGTTGGAACGAATCAAGCGAGTTTCCCTTACTTCCTGTGGGGGAAACTCGCTTTGATATACGAGTAATTTGGTTTACGAGCATACTTCTGGAACGAATTATGCACCACACTCATTTGAATGTCTTTTTGATATGCGTATGCATATTTGACCACTCATGGTTGTTGTTTATCTGTTCTGTTTTGTGACCTTATGCACTAATTTACTTTATGATTTTGGTTATTTTAATTTTCATTCGTTAGGACCCCTGATGAAAGAGTGTTAACCGTACCACGGACCGTGTCAGATCCCCCTGGTTTGTTTCAAGGTGGTGACATTAGCCGCAATATATATTTAATTTAATAAACCTAGCGTGCATCTTATACTTTTGTTTTGATTGTGCTTCACTGCAGACCCATTTGGATTGTGCTTTTGTTTCTGTCACCGTGTCATTCTCTGCTTGAGAATATCAGGCTTATGGGTGGAAAAGTGGGATGCAAGGGACGGGGTAGGGAGATGTGGTGATGTGGATACATTTATTCCTATGAAGTTAGACTCATTGATACAAAATGTCTGTGTGACTTGGACTGAAATGTAGCATCTGTTAATTGTTCAAACAAAACAGGAAATGTTTAATATGTTGTGTGAATCAACAGAGGACGTTGTTCCCTGTGTTTAATAAGAAAAACATTTCGACATAAACAGATAGACAGACATCCATTGGAAGTACGGCATTGTATTCTTGAAGGTGTCATTCTCGGTCACCGCCTCTTACCTTTACTGTCTCCATTGTTTCACAGTATTTGTTCGTTTCTTCCTGACCCCTTGTGCTTCCAGTTCAATAAGAACTGGCTTCAGATGGGGGCTTCATGTAAAACTATCTGGAGCAATGTGTCCCATTTTTAACCCTTGGCTAGGGGAGAAGTAACGGTTCATGGAAGTTTCGCCCCCAACATTTCGCCCCCAGCAATTCGCCCCTCACATTTCGCCCCCCACATTTCGCCCCCAGGTATGTTTTGCCCCCGGAACTTTCACCCCCACACATTTCGCCCCCCAGATGTTTTGCCCCCACACATTTCGCCCCCACACATTGATAAATGATAAACATCACAGAAATCAATGACTTCGCTCTGGGGATAAAGGAGACATCTCCCCCAAATTTTCGATTTTTGAAACAAATCACCATTTTAACATGATAAAATAAAGCAAAAAAAGTAAATTATGTATTTTGGTCCTCTCAAATTCTGAAAAATCCGGTTTGGTCCCGGTGGACCAGTGACTTCTCTGACAAAAATCAGGTAAAAAATACCTACTTAATCATTTTACCTTTTTTTATTTTATTTTTTCATCATTTTAATCTTAATCATTCATCATTTTGAGACATATTATTGATGTAGTACACATAATCCAACTAGCTTCTTTCGTAAACTAGCTTCTTCTTGCCACGCTTTGAAAGAACTGAATCCATAAATAAAAAAATCACTACACAGATCAATTAATCAAGCGCCAATTCGAAAATCGTAAGGACTAAATGACCAAGAGGCAAGAACCCGTTATATTTATAGAAGTGTAGAGCTTCTGGGATCAACCTCTGTAGAATTTTGCAAAGTCATTGGCCAATTTTGGCGCCAGATTGGCCAATGCTCAGGGGCGAAATGTGCGGGGGCGAAATGGCCGAATTTAGCACTGGCGACTATAATCAGAATACATCACAAACATTAAAATCTAGGTCAGGTATTGATGTAGCAGTCACACATACATACATACTAGGGGAAAAACGCTCAGGGGCGAAATGTGCGGGGGCGAAATGTGCGGGGGCGAAATGTGTGGGGGCAAAACATCCGGGGGGCGAAATGTGTGGGGGCAAAAGTTCCGGGGGCAAAACATACCTGGGGGCGAAATGTGGGGGGCGAAATGTGAGGGGCGAATTGCTGGGGGCGAAATGTTGGGGGCGAACCTTCCGGATCCCAGAAGTAACAGCCTAGGAATGGGGGATTCCTTCAGAATCCAGTACACGTGAACCCGAGTCTGGTCGTTAACCCCCCAATTTTATAAACGTGCCATAATTTTGTACTTAGGGGTAAATTCTAGGTGACCCGTAAAATGCGTGCAGGACATCGGCGCACTGACAATTCCGCCCCGACATTTGCGCGCAGGAACAAATGCGCGCCGCCCCTACGCCTTCCCGTTTTGGGGTGTGTGTGGGGGGGGGGGAACCTTTACAACGACACGCTCAGGGGGAGTGTTCAATGCCGATGCGCTCTGAATTACAACATTGCCGCAATCCCTCCCCCCACTACACATACAGTTCCATCTCGACAATTCCGCTCCCTTCATGCGCACACTTGTCGGTGCGTGCATTTGAAGGAGCGCAATTGTCAGGGTGCTATTGATGGTGTACCCAAATTCTATATAGTCCACCCAAAAAAAAATCATCATTAACTAGCAGTGGCGTAACGAGGGGGTGGTGGCCCCCCCCCCCCCGCCCTCTTCTCCACCCCCACTCCTTCCCTTCCCATTGCGTCATCTCTCCTTCTGACATCACTTTCTAGGCTCGGGACTCGGAAGTGGCATCAGAGAGGGCTGACACTGATGCGGGCAGCAAGTTTGTGATGCTTCTCGTGCCGGGAAAATTAAAGAGGGAAGGGACACACACGCATGGCGGGGGGGAGGGGGGGTCAGGAAGGAGCAAGAGAGCAGAAAGGAGGATGGGTGTTTAAGCCCCCACCAAGACAGCATCCAGGGCGGATTACCTCCCCCCCCCCCTTACTCTATAGTGCTAAGTTAGGCGCACTATGGAGAATCATGCTTAGCGCGGGTCCAGGAAGTGATGTCAGAAGAAGAGCCGACGCGGGCATGACAGCAGGTTAGGGGTTGCAGCTCGCTGCTAGGAACGTTACAGAGGTACGTGGAAAGGAAGTGACAGTGGGGGGTGGGGAACGGAGAGAAGGACCGGTGCTGTAACCCTATCAAGATGGCGCCCGGGGCGGACTGCCCCGCCCCCTCCAGCACCCTCCTTACTACGCCACTGGCTGGACTAAGTGTACAGCTCTTGATTGAGACTGTGTTGTTTCAGCAGCCCCCTTGTATAAGTTTAAAATAACCATAGCAGCTGTCGTTTAAATCAAATGATGACTTCAAGCTCTGTTTTTCATAGCGCTGAAATCTAGGCTAAAAGCCTACTTTTTTTTTTTTTTTTTTTTGAGATTGCTTTTAACTCATGACTCCTACTCACTTGTAAAACACCCAATGCCTGTTTCATCATTCCCTCTCGGAGAAACTCCCTATCCCCCTACTTATACAGTAAACTACAATACAATACAATTTCTTGTATCCCACGGGTTTCTCCATGGAATCAATGCAGCTCCCAGCAAAGAGGGCTTTACATTAGCGACTCTAGGTTAGAGATAAGCGAATCTAACGCGCTCAGGTTAGAAATAGCATTGAGGGGTTAGGGATGAAGAGTTCGAAAAGTGTTTAGTAATTACAAGGGAAAAGGTACTCTATGGGCTCCTTTTACGAAGCGCGTGACTTTTCATCACGCGCTAACCCCCGCGCTAGCCCCAAAACTACCGCCTGCTCAAGAGGAGGCGGTAGCAGCTAGCGCGGCCAGCAGTTTAGCGTGCGCTGTTACGCACGCCACTAACACGCCTTCGTAAAAGGAGCCCTATGTCTTTAGCTTTTTCCTGAAGTGACAATTTGCAGTGAGTCACCACAGATATCCTGTTTGTCTGCTTGATAAAATTGTAAGCTCTACTGAGCAGGGACTGTCTCTTGATTGTTTAGACATATATAAATAAATGTCAGCTGGAAGTAGCAGTCTAGTTAAAGAAATTCTGTGAACATTGAGAAGCCAACCCAAGAGCCAAATTATCTGTAGCAGTGTGCACCCGAGCCATGTTTCATATAATTTCAGGGGGAAGGGTGGAAGTTTTATGTCTTGTTGCAAAATGACAGAAAATAAATGGATGTTGTCATTTTTCCCTTTTCCTCTTGAAATGAAATAGGCCTTTTCTGAGCAATTTTTTTCTCTTTTATTTCAAAACAAATGCATATTCTTAATTCTCTGTAGCTAATGTCCTGCACGGATGGACATCTCCATAAGTATACTCTTTTATACTGGTCCTTTTGAAAAGATAAATATCTTACGAGGCATCCTTCTAGCCTTGGAATAGCAGAATTATTTCTGTTCTGTAGTACTTCAGTAAGGATTCCGCCTTCTTCTCCCTCCCAGCTGTGCCCCTTTGCCCAGGAAATACAGAATAGCCCTTTGGTTGTTCTCATCCTCTTGTCCCGAAGAGACTATTTTCCTGCTACGATCATCTCAGAACAGCTGCTCTGAAGTGTCCTTTTCTGAAAGCAGTACTATACAGGCTCTTCCTCTGATGCTGGTTTATTTCCTGAGTCCAAGCCCCGGTGAGGCTCTGGCTTTTTGGTGTTTCCCACGCGGCACGAGTAATTCATGGTTCAGGACAACAATGAGAGACTTCAATTACTGTGCAGTAAATTGCCTCTGAGTGAGTCCAGGACAATAAGGCTCCCTCCGGATGAGCAGGTGGAGGGTGGATGGGATGAAAGAGCGGGGAAGCCATCCTAGACCATGAATGGCACAAGGGCTGGGAAAGTGCTCCTGCTTTAGAAAAAAAAAAAAAAAAACCAGGCACAGCCTGATGCTAGAGACCATTTGCATGCCACTGGCAAATGAAACATTTGCCACACACACGAACACACATGCACAAAACATTTAACAGAGGCGTGCTTCCAGGCAGGCAGAGATCAAAGGACAGGAAATCAAAATACGTTCATGTTGCCAGTCCAGTTTTGCTGTGCTTTCTCTCCCATCACCCCTATTGAAACACACACACGCACCTTTTGCTTAGGAAGGAAAATGTACCAACGGGGGTAGGGTTACCAGATGCACGGATTTACCTGGACATGTTGTCTTTTTAGAGGGCTGTCCGGATGGATTTTGGAAAACCTGTCAGTTTGTCCGCATTTTGAAAGGCCCCCATCTCTGCTAGAGCTTGGGACTGCGTTCGGAGGGCCTCCGAGCATGCATGGATGCGACATGATGACATAACGCGCAAGCGTGCAACTTCATCACATCATATCTGTGCACGAAAAGTGTCAGGAAAAGTGTGGAATAACTTGTATGTTTCATGGCTCCACATCATTCTCTTCTTGGGTGGACTGAGAACTTTTCTGCGGCCCCTCGTATTGTGATGTCATAATGTCTCATTCCCCCAATGCCTAAGAGCCAACCTCATCGGTGATGTCACAATGTTCTTGGTGTCCCTCTACTTGTACCCATTTACTAGATGCATTTGCCTCATTGAAATGAAAAGTGTGGAATAATTTGTAAGTTTCATGGCTCCACATCATTCTCTTCTTGGTTGGGCTGAGAACTTTTCAGTGGCCCTTTATATTACCAGGAAATTAATAGATTTGCTTGCATTCAGGTAGTCCATTAAATCTTTTGTCTTCTGCTGGTGCCTCTTAAGGAAGAGGCTATTGGGGTAATGGAAGAAAATTTACAGGGAGTAGAGGAACCCCCAAGATTTCATTTTGGTATAAAATTTGACCATGGGTTTACTCAAGTTGAATGGTTAATTACTGGGCAGAGGCTTGGTCTAGGGAACTGGGTGGCCCTATAGAACCAGATAACTTGTATGTCCTTAGTTCAAAGCCACCAGCAAAAGTGTTTAGTGCTGCTCTTCAAGATAGAACTACACATTTTTCTTTCAGGCACTTATATCCCTGCGTCAGGTAGAAAAGATGGGTATTACAAGGGGCCGCAGAAAAGTTCTCAGCCCAACTAAGAAGAGCATGATGTGTAGCCTTGAAACGTACACGTTATTCCACACTTTTCCTTTCAATGATATGAAATGAAAAGCGTCAAGAAAAGTGTGGAATAACGTGTACGTGTAATGGCTCCACATCATTCTCTTCTTGGTTGGGCTGAGAACTTAGCAACGGCCCCTTGTATTGTGATGTCATAATGCCTCATTCCCCCAATGCCTAAGAGCCAACCTCATCGGTGATGTCACAATGGCTTGGTTTCCCTCTACTTGTACCCATTTACTAGATGCATTTGCCTCATTGAAATGAAAAGTGTGGAATAATTTGTAAGTTTCAGGGCTCCACATCATTCTCTTCTTAGTTGAGCTGAGAACTTTTCAGTGGCTCCTCGTATAGACTGCAGTTCTTTTGGTCATGTTGTGAAGGCAGTCTCTTGGGGAGGATATAACTGTTTACATTAGTTGGATGCTACACTTACAAGCATCATTGTCTCCAAAAAATGTATTTGTTTGGAGGTTTTGAGACATTAGATCAAGCTACGAACAAGTGACAGAAAACTTTATGATTATTTTGGTTTAAAAAAAGAACGACCGTATTAGTCCATATTATTGTTTACTTCATTGGCTGCCTTTGGAGGCAAGAGTATTATTCAAATTTTCCTGTATCTGCTTTAAGCTGATATCGGGATTGTCTCCAGCTTACCTTTTTCCTCATTTTGTGTTGCATAGACCATCAAGAGAAACTAGAAACTTCTACTTATTTGCTTATCCAGAAATTAATGGGTGTAGATATAAGACCTTCTTAGATAGGACCCTGGCATTTCAAGCTGGTAGGCAACAATCTTGGTTAGGTAAATGTATTCAGCAAGCTATGTTATCCTATTGCAGTTTTTGGAAATTAATTAAGACCACTTTGTTCGACAAGTTTATTACTTAGTGAGTTTTAATATTGAAATTCTATTTTACAAATATTTGCATTTTTTACTGTATTATTGTCCAGCTCTTTTTAGTGTAAACCGCCTAGAACTTTTGGTTATGGCAGTATAAAAGAATAAAGTTATTATTATTATTAAAATGCATTTTGATTCAGTGAAGACAACAAAACACTCCAAACCTAATTCAATGCTAGAATTTATTGTACAAACTCATTATCATGGAGAAACGAGAGTTGGTAGACAATGTCCAGACAGATGAAGATGTTATCGGAAAGTGTAGGAGCCCATTTGGAATGTAATACCACATGGTGCAAGGATTGGGATTCTGAATTACTGAGACTGATTTAAAGGTGATATTTGGAACCAAGAAGATTTTCAATTTATTTTGTGCTCAGGATTGATGATCCTATTTGGTGAAGAGTCACATATCAGAAAAGGAGAGGAAGGAATCCTACTGTTTGGATTGACCATTTGGAAGTTCACTGTTGTTCCTTTGATTGGTCAGTGGTTGTTTTGGAATTTGTTTTCTTTGTGATTTTAAAGTAAACAAATATAAAAAACTAAAGTTACTTAGCCAGAGAAATGGATCCAAGATGGCCGCTGCCTAAGTGATCGGGTACACGCCGCCGATCGAAGCTCTTCTAGTTACATGATTTTTGGCTGTCCGACTGCAGTTCCCGGCCTGCTCGTACCTGTTTCCGTGATGCGATGCTGAAGAGAAGAGGCAGGAGCACTGCTGGCGCCTCGCGGCGCTCCGAGTTGCCGTCCCTCGGCAACATTGAAGAACTTCTTCAGAGGATGCAGGGAGCTGCTGCTGCAAATCCAAATACTAGCCCGCTGAGGATCCCGGGTGTGAGTGAAACCGACGGGACTCCTCTTGGACCAGACACCAGATATTAGAGCACCGCCTCCTCCACCACAGTTGGCCAGCTCACCCAGGGGTCAGGAAACCCCAGAAGAAGGGGTATTACTTTCCCCAGAGGCAGACAAATTAACACTGGGGAAGCTTGGAAATGGAGATCCCGGTTCGGGCAACCTCCAGGGAAGACTCTGTGGGATCTACAACACCAGGAGGAGGATTGAACCAGAAGGAACAGAAACCAGAACAAACCAAACTACAATACAAGTTACTTTTTGGGATAGACCTGCTGAGGTGACCGCAGAAGCCCTTTGGGACCTAGTAGCAAATTTTAGGAAGGTAATTACCGTAGTCCCAATTTCCAACAGATTGAACATAAACTTATCCACCATTCAGAAGAATTAGAAAAATTAAAATTGGATATGACTTCTTCTAATAGTTTACTTGAAAAAACCCAGCAGGATATGGTTTCAATAAAACAACTCCAGGAAGCTATAATTAAAGACAACTTGAATCTTAGAAGAAAAGTGGAGTCATTAGAAAATCAGGCACGTAGTAATAATTTGAGATTGATAAACTTTCCAAGAATAACTATGGTAACACCTAGAGATATGCTCAGGAGATATTTATTAGAAATTTTGGAAGTTCCGGAAGGTAATCTTCCACCATTCGTCCAAGTTTATTATCTCCCCAGCAAAACTCCACATCAACAGCAACCTGAGTCTACTGAAGGACAAGTATTGAATATTACAGAGATTCTGGAGAAGTCAGATAAGGAAGTGATAACACCTGCAACATTAGTAGCCACTTTGGCTCTTTCTATTGATAAATCTTGGTTATTGAGACTATTTCTAAAGAATAAACAAAAGGAATTTTTTGGCTGTAAAATTCAAATGTTCCCTGATGTTATAAGGGAAACGCAAAACCGTAGACATGATTTCCTTCTTTGAAACCGGGTGCCATCTCATTGGGGGCTACATTTTATTTGAGATACCCTTGTAAGTGCACTGTCCATTATCACTCAACTAAATATGTATTCTTTGAGCTTCAACATTTGACTCATTTTCTGGCGATGTCCCGCCTGGACAAGGAGAAAACTCAAGTTTGAGCTCTAAAAGAAAATAGTAACTTCCTTCCTGATCTATAGGAATAGCATTACTTTTTGGATTGTTTCTGTATGTTCTCACAATTAATTCTTGGATCTAATGAGGACTTGAGCTAATTTTACCATAATAGTTTTTCTTGCATTGCTTAACATTGTTAAGTATGGATTTATATGATTGTAATTTGCTTTGGTTAAATTTGCTTTCTGTACAAGTTTACTTGATATAATATTGAAATCAATAAAAATACTTAAATACAAAAAAAAAAAAAAAAAGTTACTTAGCCACTCTCTGCCAACCTCCTAGAGATTTATTTGCAATATGCAAAAGGCAGTAAAAACCTGCAACACATTTGGGGGACCTTTCACTAAGGCACGCTAAAACGGCTAACGCGCCTTAGTAAAAGGACCCCATTGTGCCTTCCCACAGTAAACAGAGAAAAACTTTGAGGCCGTAAATGATGTTTATTTATTAAATTAATATTTATACAGCCTGCTGTGAAACACACTTTGCAAGAAATTAATAAATAATGTGATTACATCACAGAAGAGACTTCGCAATGTGCAGTGGGAAGTCATTAATTTCCCTTAGGGTACCAGCTGGATCCACCCACCCTTCACTCAGCAGACTGATCTGGTCCTGGTTTATCCCTTTGCAGGCAGAAATATTTGGGTCTCATTTATCCACACTTTTCCACTCTCCCTCTAGAACAGTGGTTTTCATCCCAGTTTTTAGGATATCCCTAATGAATATGTATGGGGTAGATCTGCATAGAATGAAAGTAGTGCATGCAATCTGTGCATGCACTATGTATGCATTGTAAGTGTCCTGAAAACCTAACTGACCTGGTGTGTCCCAAGGACTTGGCTGAGTGAGGACCCCTTGCTTTAGAAAGGTTGAACTACATTTTCCTGCATGCAAAGGAGCAAAACCAGGACTGGTTCTGTGTGTCAGGGAACAAACAATGATATCAATATCTATAAGAACAGCATTTGGCAGGCGGTAGGATCAGGACATGCATGAAAAACTTTTTTTATTTACAATTTTTGCCCCCTTTTCTTTCTGCATTTTAATGCAAACTGTATTATTTCAGCTTTTGTTAAAACATAGATATGGAGCCACATTTTGATTATACTCTTTTGGGTAGGAAATGACAGGAAATGAAACAATAAAATGTCATAGTGATTTACCTTACAAAAGAATTTATACTGGCTCAGAAACAATCTGAGAACCAACCAGTGTAAAAGCGTCTTGTTCAGGGGTGAACAACCTCAGTCCTCAAGGTTTGCAAACCAATCAGATTTTTCAGGATTTCCCCAATAAATATGCATAAGACCATTGGGGAAATCCTGAAAACTTTACTAAATTGCACACCCTTGAGGACTGACGCTGAAACTGCAACCCCTCTTTCCCTGACGCAGATTGCCAAAACGCTAGCCACCATTGGGAGCGGGTGGAATACACACATTGATATTCAGGTACGTTATCTTTGGGCTCCTTTTACACAGGTGCGTTAGGGCCTTAATGCGTGCGCTAAACTGCCCCGCGCGCTAGCCGCCACCGCCTCCTTTTAAGCAGGCGGTAATTTTTCAGCTAGCGTGTGCTAATCCGGTGCGTGCACTAAAAACGCTAGCGCACCTTTGTAAAAGGAGCCTTTTGTTTTGCGAAGAAGAACTGTGCAATTTTGTCCGGTTTCGGATACTTTTTTTTGGAAGGTTGTTTTTGCCCATGATTGAAATACGGTTGCATTAAACAGATAATTAATTACTCCATATCATTCTGAGGCGTTTTCCTGCCAATATTTGTTAAGTTTACCCTGACATATACGAGTATAAATTCTTTTGTATGGCTAGTAACTCTTGTGATTATTATTTAATAGTGAATCACCTTTCATTTAAAAGCAACAGCATATCCCTATTACTGAGACATTAAGGCATGTGGCATAAGGATTTAGCCTGTACACATAGGTTGAATGGTGAGCACCGGAAAACACTTCAACATGAAGTAAAACCAGAAGAAAAGAGGACGGAAGGGCAAATGTGTGCCCTCCCCCACCTTCCCAGCCCTCTCTTTCCATTGAGATGATGTCCATTTGATACCTGTTCTTCCTTTCACCAAGGCCTCCAGAATGACCTGGAGCTATTTTCGCCCGGATGCTCAGTGGTGATCTGGTGAGGTGGGTGGCCAGCAAAGTCATGCAGAATCTGACGTGGGCCCTGGGACCTGCTAAGATGCTTCAGTAGTTTGGTGCTGGTGACCTTCCCCTGCTTGGAGACAGCCAGGAATCGGAGGGTCTGCTGGAGGCACCAATCGTAGCCCTTGCTATAGTCCTGTGGGGGGCTCTTTGGATCAAAAGCAGATGCTAAGAAGAAACAAACAGAAGAAAGTTAGGGTCATTGCTTTTACATGAGATTCATACACTGTTAAAAAAAAAACACTTCCGTAGTTTTGACCAGGGGGCTGTCAACCCAATCCTTGGTACACACCTCTCCAATCGGGGTTTCAGGATATCCACAAGCAGGAGATAAATCTGCAAAATAAAAATATGCACGTCTCCCTCCAAGTTCGCGGGTTTAGGACTCGCAACTTTGGTTATTCCGAGTTTCTAAACCCAGACCCACCCCTGCCTCCTGGACCTCTCCACACCGTACCTGGCAGCCTAGTGGTGAAGCGGGGCAGGAGCGATCTTCCTACGCTTCTGCCCCGTGCAAAGCTGTCAACAAAAAAATGGCTGCCGTGAGTTTCCACTGTAGTCTCGTGAGACCATGGGAACTCACGGCAGTCACTTTTCTTGACAGCTCTGCACGGGGCAGGAGCGTAGGAAGATTGCTCCTGCCCCGCTTCACCACTAGGCCACTAGGTACAGTGTGAAGAGGTCCAGGAGGCAGGAGGATGGCTAGGGTGAATCAGAGCCGGCCCTAAAAGTTATTCGCGGGTTGGCTCTGCACCTAACCCCCGCGAATATGGAGGGAGAAGTGTATTCCAATTCTATACAAGCCTATCTCAGGCATACTGTATTTATCAGGGATCTCCTGAACTCCCGACTAGCTAGGTGTGTCCTGAGGACGGGGTTGAGAACCAATGATCAGAATGATTTCCTTACTAAGGTCCACAGAAGCTCTCATAGAATCCATTCCATTGTATAAGTTTCCATTACCTCAATGGCTCTTTGCTTTTAGACAAAAGTGAAAACGTATCCTCAGATGCCCTTTCTGGCTTCAGAGAGGTTTTACCCAGCCACTGTTTATGTTTGCCTTGGGCTTGCCTGGGATCTTAGTAAAAGTCGTCACATGCTAATTTACTACTACTGATCATTTATACAGGACTGCTAGATATACACAGCACTGTAGATTAAAACATTCAAGAAACAGTCCCTGCTCAGTAGAGCTTACAATCTAATCAAGCAGGCAAGCAAGACTAGTGGGCCTATAATCTAAGTTGTACCTGGGATAATGGAGGGTTAAGTGACTTGTCCAAAGTCAGAAGGAGTTGTGGTAGGAACTGAACTCCATTAAGGGGGATAATGGAGGGTTAAGTGACTTGTCCAAAGTCAGAAGGAATTGAACTCCTGCCGCGATCCCCGAGACCCCCCCCCCAAATCTTCTTTGACAGGAGAGATGCCCAATCCTTCCTGCTGTGGTCCCCCAAATCTTCCCCAGCAAGAGAGTGCCCAATCCCTCTTGCTGGACTTAACACCCCCCACCCCGGAACACCCGCACAATCACAGGCAGGAGGGTGCCCAATCCCTCTTGCTGGACATAACACCCCCCACCCCGGAACACCCGCACAATCACAGGCAGGAGGGTGCCCAATCCCTCTTGCTGGACATAACACCCCCCACCCCGGAACACCCGCACAATCAAAGGCAGGAGGGTGCCCAATCCCTCCTGCCAGACACAACATCCCCCCTCGAACCCCCTTCACCCCCGAACCCCTGTCAAACCATGTACTGACCCCTTCCTGGTGCATTGTGGGTGCACCGGGGAGGGGCCTGGCCAAAAGGGGACTTAGATATTTCTTTTGATTATGCCCCTCCACATGTTCCGATGCTCTAAGAATTTCTATGATCATCAGAGCAACGTTGGACAATTTAGCGCCCTGGGTCTTGGTAGAAACCTCTACCGCAGCTTACTAAAAATGGGGGGGGGAAATCATTTGATTCACTAGAAAAATGAAACCAAACTACTCCCCCACCCTTTTTACAAAACTATGGTAGTGGCCAACGCTCCAACGCCCATTCAATTTCTTTGGGCATTGTACGATTGCTCCAGCAGCAGCCGCTATGCCGGCTTTGTGAATGGAACCTTAAAATTTGTCCACTCAAAAAGCTTACCGTGATGCTGGATCCCACGCTGTTCCCTCAGGTAGCTGACTGTCATTTCCAAGACGTCAGCTTTCTCCAGCTTGGAGCTGGGCTGGTGTGTTTGCACCTCCTTCTCCAGCAGCGTCCTCAGTGTTTTAATACTGTCATTGATCCGATCCCTCCTCAGCTTTTCCACCGCTGGCTTTCTAAGCTGTCACCACAAAAGAAAGGGGAAAAGCAAATTATGCGTTGCCATGCACATTTTAAGCAGAGGTAATAAAAAGCTGTCTCTGTTAACGAGCTTTCTATAAAAGAATCTCTCCAAGAAGCACCTACTCTTTTTCTCTCTGTGGTTGCCAATGACTTGTTCCTGGAACCCTCAACGATGCTTGCGGGGCCCATTTTAGTTAGCGGGGATGTGCTGTCCATCTGAACCTCTTTCAGCTCTTCATGCAGTGACTGAGAAGACTCCCCCCTCCCCCTTCTATTTATTTCTTCCTTATCAGCGGCTGTATCTGTGAGTCCCAGGTTACAACACTTTCCCACACTCAGCATCCAATGGCTGAGATTCCAGAAACAATACCGGGAGATTCAATTACAAGTAGCTACACTGGCTGTTGCCTGCCTTTGGGTGAAGGGCGGGGAGGTGGGGGGAGGGAGGTTAGAGAAGACGCCCTCTCTGTGTTAAAGAACAGGTGGAGTGTGGAGTTACAATATGCAAGCCGTTGGGAATGACACATAAGA
This sequence comes from Geotrypetes seraphini, assembly GCF_902459505.1. NCBI lineage: Eukaryota > Metazoa > Chordata > Amphibia > Gymnophiona > Dermophiidae > Geotrypetes > Geotrypetes seraphini. The sequence continues at coordinate 12,230,269 of NC_047098.1, read as the reverse complement.
CGCTGGGAACAAACCGCGGGTGCGTGTAGATGCTTAGATGTAGGGATTTATTGCACAGCTGGGGAACAGCTGTGTGAAATAGTTCACAGTTGCAACCTGGGGAGCTATAGACAGATTTTATTTAAAAAACCAGGATACTTCCTAGACAAAATACATTTGGAGAAATCTGTTGTTACTTTTGTTGATTTTTTAAAAAATATTTATTGATTTTCAAACTTTGACAGTGTAATACAATTCATTGAACATAAAATACTGCAGAAAACGCACTATTAACTATACAAGTATACATAAAACAATCATTTTCTCCCATTTTGTTATATGTCCCATTAAACATCAACAAAACCATAACATGCAATTATTAAAAATAAAATAAAATAAAAAATTGGGAGATTTTTTTAACATTTTTAATAATTGCATGTTATGGTTTTGTTGATGTTTAATGGGACATATAACAAAAATAAATCATGTTTCATACTAATCCTATTACTAGGATTCAATTTGTCATCTTCAATTTACCTCATTGATGCTTACATTTGCTCATGGTACTATTGTTATACTGTTAACAAAATGGTAAGGTTTATATCATGTTATATCTGTATTATTCACTAAGGGGTGTTAATGGATTTAGTGCATGAAAACAATTAGCATGCCCTCAGCGCTGCACAGTCAAATGTATACCTATGAGTTGCATGAAATTTAAAGCAGCCGTCTTTTCTTGATCATGACGGGAATAGTCACACATAACTGGAAGAGCCACGACAAGAATAAATTATACATTTTGGTGGGCAAATGTGTGTACCACATATAAATATGAGAGAATGAATGCGGAATGTTGGGGGGTTTAGTAATTCATTTAATAAAGTGTGGAGCCCATTGACTACATTTGTTACCTCTCAATAAGGGTCATGTATCTCTCCTTGTCTTAGATTTCCTTACACATCCAGGGTGGGTGGGGGGAGGGAAATGTATTTTGAGGATTAAAATTACCTAATTATAATATTGTATGAATAATTGGGAGGAGGATGGGAGAAAATGATTGTTTTATGTATTGCTTGTGTAGTTAATAGTGCGTTTTATGCAGTATTATATGTTCAATTAATTGTATTGTACTGTCGAAGTTTGAAAATCAATAAAGATTTAAAAAAATAAATAAATAAAGCACACCAGGCCTCTTTTACGAAGCCCAATAGTAAATGCTCTGACGCCCCTAGGGATAAAATGGGGCACTAATTTGTTAGCGCATGTTAGATACAGCAAAGATTTATTATTTCTATAGTGCTACCAGGTGCACACAGTATCTTGGGCATGCTTGAAATGGGCTTAGCACACAGGAAAGTCCCACGCTATCCATGCTAAGCCCATTTGCTAGCACACTTTAGTAGACATACCCCTTAGTACGCTGGTCTGTGGAGTATATATTCACAACACTCTAGATTATGTAATAATATTCTATACATGCTATCCTATAAAATGCTACCATATCAGCTACAATACCTAACATAGGGCTCCTTTTAAAAGCAGCCGGAGCGGTAAATGCTCTGATTCTCGTAGAATTCCTATGAGCGTCGGAGCACTTACCTCGTTGGCCTGCGCTAAACACCTCTAGCGCAGCTTGATAAAAGGGGGGATATTCCATTATGATCTGGCTTCATACAGTATTATAGTTTGTCTTGGGTTTATCTGACATATTATATTTTTGGCAATTTCATTTTTGATATTGTGCTGTCAATTGGTTTGAGCGTTTCCTGGCGAATCCGGGAAAATGGTTTATTAAATATGGGGTTCTTTTATTATATTCTATGGACGTGTTAGCATTTAGCACGCACTTATCAGTTAGCCCTTAGTAAAAGGGCCCCCATATTAGATTGAAAAATAATTAAAATAATTATGTGGTAATTTACAGGTGTAAGCTCTTTTGGGAAAGGGACTTGCATTGTAATAATGCTATAAATCATTTTGGTCATCATTCGATTTTATATTTATATTTTTTTATTGGTTTTATAATTTTGACAATCAAAATCAAAACACAAGAAAAAAATATCATGAAATTAGAAATTATCACTGAATCCACATAATTCAGGAAAAAAAATTTTTAAATACACAATATAGTTAGTCCACAATCAATTGGCGACACAGCTGAAATTGCTGAAATTTAACTAACAAATTATATAACTAGGAAAACCAAAAGGCGGCTCAACTGCCATAGAACAACCCCTTATCTAAACGGAGTGAGAATCAGAATTAATTATTACTTATTGTCTTGAGAAGCAATAAATTTAGATAACTGCTGCGGTTCATAAAAAACATATCTGTTCTCTTTGTAAATCATCACACATGTACAAGGGTACCTCAGAAAAAGGTCGCCCCCAATTGAACCACCTTAGGTCTCAATATAAGAAACTGTTTCCTTCTCTTCTGTGTCGGACGTGAAACATCTGGGTACATTCTTATAATATTAGACAAAAAGGGAACATCTTTATATTTGAAGAACATTTTTAACATCCATTCTTATAACATCCATTCTTATAAAATCATGAAAGGCATAGAGAAGGTGGAGAGGGACAGATTCTTTAGACTAGCAGGGACAACTAAAACAAGAGGTCATTCAGAAAAACTGAGAGGAGACAGATTCATAACGAATGCAAGGAAGTTCTTCTTCACTCAGAGGGTGGTGGACACCTGGAACGCGCTTCCCGGAGAGGTGATAGGACAGAGTACAATTCTGGGGTTCAAAAAGGGACTGGATGACTTCCTGGAAGCGAAAGGGATAACAGGGTACAAATAGAGATTTACCTTACAGGACATTGAGTGAACAGGGTATGGGTATTTTAAGTTAGGTAGGGAACACTTTCAGGTCATGGACCTGGGGTGCCGCCGCGGGAGCGGACTGCCGGGCACGATGGACCCCTGGTCTGACCCGGCAGAGGCAACGCTTATGTTCTTATGTTCTTATTCCCTATCTAAATCAATAGCGAACTATACTAATAATGTGCCTGGTACCTGAGTCTCAGTTTCCGACCTCTCTAGATCAGTGTTTTTCAACCTTTTTACACCTATGAACCGGCAGAAATAAAAAAATGATTCTGTGGACCGGCATCGGTCCATGGACCGGCGGTTGAAGAACACTGGGCTAAGTCATGGGCCGGACCCCGCCCATCTCTACCCAATCTCCACTCCAGACCCCGCCCCCATAATAGTACTAATTGCACCTTGCACGTCCTTTGCCTCATCTGGAAGCCTTCCCTCTGACGTTGCAACATCAGAGAGAAGGCTTCCGGTTCAGGCGCAGGATGCCCGTAGGAGCCGCTGCCCGTGGCTTTGTGCACTGAATCAGTTAGGAAGAGGGAGCTGGCTCGAAGATAACGCCGCATCGATCGCACCGTGGACCGGCGGTTGAAGAACACTGTTTTGGGCCTGATACACGTGTTGGCCTTGTGGACCGGCAGGAAATTTCTGTGGACCGGCACTGGTCCATGGACCGGAGGTTGAAGAACACTGCTCTAGATCATTCGATTTTTAAAAAAATGCAAATTATAAATTTTGTTTATGGATATTGAATGATTTTCCATCCTGGATATGATAGTTTAAACTGAAATTTGAAACAAACGGCAGTACTGATGGCTCCATTTTAGCAGATTTCTTCACCTATGATTTCCCCCCCCCCCCCCCCTTTTTTCCTCTCTCCTCACAAATTCTCAGCTTCTGAGATCACCCCAGAGCACCTTTCACTCCGGGCGGGGAGAAACTGCTGTCCAGATGGTCTACAAAGGGAATCGGCTTTCAGCTTAACATAGAAGGCAGTCAAAGCCCCATGGCTAATGAAGCCTATAGTATGGCACACTTCCTTTGTCGATTGCTTGAATGAACTGGGCCAGGCTGACAGTGTGGGAAACTCGGAGAAACTTCAGCTCCCAGACTGGTGCCAACAGCACACTTCCCTCATTGCTCCCTGAAGACCAGTGCCCGTGTGACCCAGTATCTCTTCAAGCAGCTATTAGGTTTACAAAGAAAGAAAAGAAGTCTGAAGGCTCTTTGAAGTCCTTGTGCTCTGCTGAATGGCAATCACACACTCACGGATTTCTTCATGTCATCATCATCATTGTATGTGGCTATATATGAGAGCGGTTCCTATATGAGAAAAATGCAAAGATCAATACAAGGTGTAGCTGGTGGGTGGAAGGGCATTTCCTGTTCCCAAAAGCGGACAGTTTAAACAGGGGGTATGGATGGCAGATAGACTGGTACGATGAATGAAAAACTATGGAGGCTGGAGGCTGAGGAGCAGGCCGACTCTGCATTGCTTAGAACTACTAGGAAACTCGTAGCCATAAAGGACAGACTCAGCGTTACCCTCTCACATCTTAGGATTGCTATCTTACCCCAGGCCATCCCAAAGAGTCCGTTCCAATCCTGGTCCTAATATTCTTAGGGAAAGCAGAAGTGCAGGGAGCGTGGCATCACTATTGACTAAGGTGAAAAAGTCAAACAGCCTTGCCCACACCTCAGTCAGCTCAACTACTTCATTCAAACATAGGCGTCGGAATGTAAATCTATATTCTCCGTTATGGCTCCTATACTGTGGAACGCAATGCCAGCCATACTCAGACAAGAATCATCCTTAACTTCATTCAAGTCCAAACTCAACATAGATACATGATGGCAGATAAAAGCCAAATGGCCCATCCAGTCTGCCCATCCGCAGTAACCGTTACCTTTTTCTCTCGCTGAGAGATCCCACGTGCATATCCCAGGCCCTCTTGAATTCAAACATAGTCTCTGTCTCCACCAACTCTTCCAGGAGACTGTTCCATACATCTACCACCCTTCCTGTAAAAAAGTATTTCCTTTGATTACTCCGGAGCCTATCACCTCTTAACTTCAACCTATGCCCTCTCATTGCAGAGTTTCCTTTCAAATGAAAGAGACTCGACTCATGCACATTTACATTACGTAGGTATTTAAATGTCTCTATCATATCTCCCCTCTCTCGCCTTTCCTCCAAAGTATACAGATTGAGATCTTTAAGTTTGTCCCCATACACCTTATGATGAAGACCACATACCATTTTAGTAGCCTTCCTCTGGACCGACTCCATCCTTTTTATATCTTTTTGAAGGTGTGGCCTCCGGAATTGTACACAATATTCTAAATGAGGTCTCTCCAGAGTCTTATACAGGGGCATCAATACCTCCTTTTTCCTACTGGGCATACCTCTCCCTATGCAACCTAGCATCCTTCTAGCTTTCGCTGTCACTTTTTCAACCTGTTTGGCCACTTTAAGATTATCACATACAATCACACCCAAGACCCGCTCTTCTGTCGTACACATAAGTTCTTCACCCCCTAAATATAAGAACAAACATAAGAAGTTGCCTCCACCGGGTCAGACCAGAGGTCCATCTCGCCCAGCGGTCCGCTCCCGCGGCGGCCCATCAGGTCCGCGACCTGTGAAGTGGTTTCTGACCACTTCTATAACCTACCTCAAGTTCTATCTGTACCCCTCTATCCCCTTATCCTCCAGGAACCTATCCAAACCCTCCTTGAACCCCTGTACAGAGTTCTGGCCTATCACATCCTCCGGAAGCGCGTTCCATGTGTCCACCACCCTCTGGGTAAAAAAGAACTTCCTAGCATTTGTTCTAAACCTGTCCCCTTTCAATTTCTCCGAGTGACCTCTAGTGCTTGTGACTCCCCACAGTTTGAAGAATCTGTCCTTATTCACTTTCTCTATGCCCTTTAGGATTTTGAAGGTTTCTATCATGTCCCCTCTAAGTCTCCTCTTCTCCAGGGAGAACAGCCCTATACCTTTCCCTTGGGTTTTTGAAGCCCAAATGCATGACCTTGCATGTCATAGCATTAACTTTTAGCTGCCAAATTTCAGACCATTCTTCAAGCATTACCAGGTCCTTCTTCAAGTTATTCACACCATCCAGCATGTCTACTCTATTGCAGATTTTGGTATCATCCGCAAAGAGGCAAATCTTGTCCACACCTTCTTATTTCTGGGCATATACACTGAGGACTAACGTTGTCAAAAAATTTTGAAGAGACCCCCATCCCCCACTGCTGGACTACATTTATAGCCCTCGAGGGAGACAGCCCCAACTTTGTTGGTTGGGATGAGAAATTTTCAGTGCTCCTTCATATTATGATTATTATTATTATCATCATCATCATCATCATAGTTTTAATTACTAGTTCTTAATTTTATGCCAGTAAAGTACTATTAATGCGAGGGTGAGGGACAGAGTCACGGGTGCCTAGGTTAGGCATTTTTAGAGGATAACAACGTTGTGGTTTGTAAACTAATGCATCTGCCTCCGCACCCTGAGGTTGTGAGTTCAATTCCCACTGCAGCTCCTTGTGACTCTGGGCAAGTCACTTAACACGTCATTGTCCCAGGCACAAAATAAGTACCTGTCCAAAATATGTAAACCGTTTTGATTGCAACCACACAGAAAAAGCGGTAGATCAAGTCCCATCCCCTTTAGTAGTACCAAATTACAAGTACAATAAAACCTTGAACTGCAAGTAACTTGGTATGCAAGTGTTTTGCAAGACAAGCAAAATATTTTATTAAATTTTAACTTGATAAACAAGCAAGGTCTTGCAATACGAGTACATACAGTATACACGCGTCACATCATCACAACTGAGCTGACGGTTCTTCTCTCTCTGACGCTGCAGTGTAGTGACTGTTCTAAACAAGCGAGGTCTTGCAATACGAGTGCATACAGTATACACGCGTCACATCATCACAACTGAGCTGACGGTTCTTCTCTCTCTGACGCTGCAGTGTAGTGACTGTTCTAAACAAGCGAGGTCTTGCAATACGAGTGCATACAGTATACACGCGTCACATCATCACAACTGAGCCGATGGTTCTTCTCACTCTGACGCTGCGGGAGTGCAGTGACTGTTCTAAACGAGCGAGGTCTTGCAATACGAGTACATACAGTATACACGCGTCACATCATCACAACTGAGCCGATGGTTCTCTCTCTGACGCTGCGGGAGTGCAGTGACTGTTCTAAACGAGCGAGGTCTTGCAATACGAGTACATACAGTATTTTGTATTCAAGTTTTTGGGTTGTGGAGTTTCCATTATTTCTTATGGGGAAATTTGCTTTGATATGCAAGTGTTTTGGATTGCAAGCAAGTTTTTGGAACTAATTTTGCTTGCAAACCAAGGCTTTACTGTATAAGGAAAAAGAGTTGAAATCAGCAGAAGCTGAAGGGCACATGAGTTCTTCACCCATAGAAAATAAAAACCCAAACAGCAGTCGCAGAGGCAGATCATGCTAAGGGGTCAGAGTAGGACTGTACGAAATTTACAGCATGGATTCAAAAATCTTGCATGTCTAGAGCTTTCTAACATCTGGGTATGTTAGTCCCCCATTGTACCAGGTTCTCTGCAGCTGTTCCCGTGTCAGGTCATTGATTGTCTATTGTCCGTGACTAACCCTGACTGGCTCTGGAGCCTGGGAAACACCCGCCAGTCAGAGACCCACATCCAGCAGGCAGAAGTATGAACTGCAGAGAAGGAGATTAGACTTTATCAGAGACAGATCAATCAGTTATCAGCAATCTGCAGACTACTGGAAGGGACAGATGAACAGAGTGGGGGCAGAGAATGAGAGAATACCGAGCTGGGGTTGACGGAAAAGGTGAATGGGAATTCACCCGGGGAACTTCAACTCTGTTCCTCAAGGGTCTCAAACAGATGCCATGTTTATTTTCTCCATCTAGGTGCACACGGTTATTGCATGAACTGGCTGATTTGCATATTTGGATTGCAGTGAAAATCAGGCTTGTTTTAGCCCTAGAGGCAGACAGTCAGAAAGACAAATAGATAATGTACAGTATATGAACCAGTCAGTGAAGAACCAAAAAAGCATCTCTAGTACTGTGAGTTGGAAATTAAGAACATAAGAAGTTGCCTTCGCTGAGGCAGACCAGAGGTCCATCTCGCTCAGCGGTCCACTCCCGCGGCGGCCCATCAGGCCCATTGCCTGAGCAGTGGTCCCTGACTATTTCTATAACCTACCTCTACTCCTATCTGTACCCCTCAATCCCTTTGTCCTCTAGGAACCTATCCAAACCTTCTTTGAAGCCCTGTAAGTGCTCCGGCCTATCACAGCTTCCGGAAGCGCGTTCCATGTATCCACCACCCTCTGGATGAAAAAGAACTTCCTAGCGTTTGTTCTAAACCTGTCCCCTTTCAATTTCTCCGAGTGCCCCCTTGTACTTGTGGTTCCCCATAATCTGAAAAATCTGTCCCTGTCTACCTTTTCTATACCCTTCAGGATCTTGAAGGTTTCTATCATGTCTCCTCTAAGTCTCCGCTTTTCCAGGGAGAACAGCCCCAGCTTTTTCAGTCTGTCAGTATATGAGAGGTTTTCCATACCCCTTATCAGTTTAGTTGCTCTTCTCTGGACTCCCTCAAGTACCGCCATGTCCTTCTTGAGGTACGGCGACCAGTACTGGACACAGTACTCCAGATGCGGTCGCACCATTGCACGATACAGTGGCAGGATGATCTCCTTTGTCCTGGTCGTGATACCCTTCTTAATGATACCCAACATTTTGTTTGCTTTTCTTGAGGCTGTGGCGCACTGTGCCGACGCCTTCAAAGATGTGACTGTCTACCATCACTCCCAGGTCTCTTTCAAGGTTACTTACCCCTAGCAGTGATCCCCCCATTTTGTAGCTGAACATTGGGTTCTTTTTCCCTACATGGTTGTAGAACAGCTGCTTGTAGAGGACTGGTGCAAAGGTACCAGTGAACATTAAGCCACGCCCATCTGTCCCCTCAAATTAATTCGGTATCCCAAGCTCCCCTCCCCACCCAAAAATCATAATCATAACATAACACCGGACTTCTAGACCGCATCACCAAGAAAAGTTCTCTGCGGTTTACAAACTTTTATCAAAAGCATACAATAGAAAATATAGGATCAGAGATTTTGGAAAGAAGAACGTTTTCAATTATGTTCTAAATTATTCGTAAGAAATTTTGAAAAAGAGAAAAGTTTTCGGTTGTTTTCTAAATCGTTCATACGAAAAAGGTGTACGTATTAAATGTCGAGAGCAAACAAACCAAAACTGCAGACTTGTACACGGTGCAGGCAAATTTTATTTTGACAAATAAATCTTAACTAAAAACCTTTTACCAGACAGGGGACCCAACACGGTCCGTGTTTCGGACAACCTTCATCAGGGGTCCATGGTAATAAAGGTAAAAAGAAAAATATCACAGTTACTGTGACGAACTTGTAGTGCATTTCGGAGATTCACTGGTGTGCTACCAAACGCTATTTTTCCAGGCTTCTTTTTGTGATATTTTTCTTTTTACCTTTATTACCATGGACCCCTGATGAAGGTTGTCCGAAACACGGACCGTGTTGGGTCCCCCGTCTGGTAAAAGGTTTTTAGTTAAGATTTATTTGTCAAAATAAAATTTGCCTGCACCGTGTACAAGTCTGCAGTTTTGGTTTGTTTGCTCTGGTCTGTTTTTTCACTGCAGACGAAGTTGGACTTCTGGTTCTTTTGGCGTATTAAATGTCGAAAATCTTTGTCGTAAGGTGCTGCTTGATAGGCCAGCGTGTGGTCAAGGTATTTCTTGCTTTTGCATCCTTCGACTGACGGAAAAATGAACAAAGCGTGCGACTTTCCACTATTCTTGTAAGAATTTTTGAGTCAAAATGAAAAGTACCACAACCATAATGAATACAACGTCCATTAAAGTTTTTATCCTAACAACATTATTGCTCTACAATTCAATCCACTTTGCTTTTAATAAAACTAAAATTTTGAAAATCACTATCACTCTTGTGACTCATTGATCCAGCACTGCTAAAAAGGTGTTTAACAACTGCCCCGGCTATCAAGAAGTTTATTTATTTCTATATACCACTTACATATATCACAAAATGGCAATTATCACTTATACTGCTGGATAATGTAAATGTATATTTCTAAAAATCTCAGCTTTATTAAATACTCTTTCTTAAAAACAATGTTGTATTGAATGTCCTTATAAATTAATAAAGTGCTCAGTCCATATAACCATTGGTGCTATAATAATAACATGCTGCAGTGGTTAAAATGGGGCTTTCGTAAACTTTGCTACCCTGCTATCAACCTCCTACCAGATCCTGAAACACAGAGATATTTTGCTTATCTGGAATCTCTTCTCGGGTTGGATATTGAACATAACCACTGGACATAAATAGAAAGTGAAGTTGTGCAAAAAGTGCTATAGTGCTACAAACATATCTCCTTTAGCATTCTTCTACCCCCCCGACTCGAGTTTCGGACTTGTCTTCGTCAGGAGGGGTACTAGGAGCATAAACAAATTACAAAACTTAAATTACTAACAAAGTTTTTAAAACCATGTTATCATTCCAATAATTTTGACATACTTCTCAAATTACTAAGGTGCATTACAAATAATCTAGAACCTCTAACATACATTGAAAACTTACATTCATACCTGTTTCTCGGTTTGCAATGCCTGGGGAGAATGAACAATGCCGGATACTCTCTCTACTAAAAACCTCTTAAATAGTCTATATACCCCCCTAACCGGAAGGACTCCCTCTGACCCAGAACTAAGACTTTCACAACAATGTCCATTCAACTTCCACATTTAACCCTGTATATTGAATGTACTGTAATTCTTCACTATTACCTGTAATTAACTCTTCTCCTGTAATGTAATTCTACTGGAAATGCCCAGATATCATCTTTATTGTAATCCGCCTAGAACCGTAAGGCACAGGCGGAATAGAAATCCCTAATGTAATGGAATGTAATGTAATCAGTAAAAGTTTTCCAATTAAATATGAAACGTTGCTCCTTGTAGTGTAAAAGCTTGCTTAAATCACCCTGGAAATTTGTTATGTGTATCAAAACTGTATACCGTAATGAATCAATTGTATGGGACTCCTGTAACCAATGGAGTACCAAAGGGGCGGTGACTCGGGCATAACGTATGTTGCTCAAGTGTTCAGTGACCACATTTGCGATGCGGTAATAAATACCTATGGTTTATATCAGGTTGACGGTATTTAAGTTGTTCCCCCAAATTGCTAGATCTTTTAAACGCAAATTTGGGATTAATCTTTCAATCCAGGGTGAACTTGTAATACTGACCAATGTTTTAATATTATTTGTTTTATCGAACTACTCATTGAGTTATAAGGTAAGATGCAAGCTATTTGGGATTCCTGGTCTTGGGTTCCGGGAAGGAGGAGCCAGGGTCGATGACAACTCCTGGCTCTTTTCCATGCCTTTTTAACTATTTTTTTCGGATACCCCCTATCACAGAATTTATGATACACGATGTTAGCTTGTTTAGTAAAATCCTCCTCCTGCGAACAAATGCATAAAATAAAAAGGAGAAAGATGCCGAGCCGTCAGAGGAGGAGGAGGAGGAGGAAGAAGAGGAGAAGAACCGCAGCCTGGGTGGTTCCCTGGTACTGCTGCTCCTGTCTTAGCAGCTGCCGGAGCAGGGCTCGGTACCGCTGCAGCTCACTGCCGTCGCCTTCGAGACGCAAGAAGCCGGCGTGGCATTGCTCTGTGGAGCAAAAGCAGCGAACCGGCAGGCGGTGTTCGCCATGCTTTCCCAAGCCTATAATGGTGGTGGTGGAGGAGGGCCTCGCAGCTCCGCAGCGTCCCAGTGCACACCCCATTACCTGCAGAAATGTAAACACCACCAGTTCCAGCCGCACCAGTACGCACACGTAGACCCCGCTTCCCCAGGGATCGCCACGCCTGACGACCCTGCCTCCTGGAGCGCCATACGCACACACACACAAATTAACATACAGGCGTGCGAGCTGCACAGAAATAGCCCCGCCTCGAGCGAACATGTTCACCGTCCCATCTCCGGAGGAAGGCACGCTCGCTCACCAGTACCTTCTTCAGATCCCGTAACCTCGCAACAAGGACACGCTCCCAGAGGTATCTGACTGCTCATTTTGCGAGTTAAATTTTGCCGGAGTGTTTTACTCGTCTTGCAAAACACTCACAAACCGAACTTTGACTGTATATTACATCTTAGGGCATGGTTAGTCCATGTTTGAAGCCTAGATTGTCTAGTCCAAGCACTGTCAACTCACTATTAACGTTAGTAAGCGTGAGAGAACTGAGTGGCACCTCAGATTTCTCCAGATGTGCTATGAAGTTTATAAAATGTATAGAGATACTTTCCTGAAATACTGTGTTACGGCATTTGTCTTAGAACGTTTTGGTTTGCTCATAAACGGTTTCATCGGATGCTCAAATGTACAAATTCTTCGTTAATGCAACAAATCGGTGCATTGAGCTAAATCCAAATAAATAAATATTTTTTAAAAAATTCTGTTCTATTTTAGTGGTATTATTTCATGGGAGAATCTGTAACTTTTGAAGATGGGCTTATTGATTCCATTATTATACCAGAGGCCGGTGGAAAGCAATTAATCCCCATTTTTATTGGACTAGGCCATTAAGGAAGAAGCTTTCCCACAGTGGCCTTCTATTGTGCGGCAGCCTCCAGATGCTCCGCTGCCCTGTCACAGCTTAATGGGACACACTTCTCTTGTTTGGGGAACTGATCTGATTGGTCGCCGAGTGTGGGAAACAGCTTTGAGCAAGAGACCCACACTTTAGTATGCGGCTGGAGGAGTATAAATAGGGGACGGGGGTCCCTCCATCAGACACTGATCACTTGGGTTTTACTTGCTCCAGTTCTTACATACTGCAACTCTTCGAGAGATGGCGGGTCGCAAGAGCTCAGCTCGGGATTCCGAGAGCAGCACAGAGAGAGCAATTAAAAAGGTAAGAGCTGCCCTTTGGCTCCTTCCCTTGGTGCATCGTGTCAGAGAGATGCCCGACTGTCGCTCGCAGCTCCTGGTTTTCAACTTTGGGGGGGTCTCATGGCTTCTTTTGTGTCTCTTTGCAGCTGAGGAAGCCGGCCGTGGAGAAGCTGAGGAGGGATCGCATCAACCACAGCATCGAACAGCTCAGGCTCTTGCTGGAGACGGAGCTCCGGAGACATCAGCTCCCTTCCAAGCCAGAGAAAGCCGACATCCTAGAAATGGCAGTGAGCTACCTGAGGCGGCGCCAGCAGGGGGCAGCAAAGAGTAAGTGCTCGGCTGTACTGAGTTAAAGTCCCGAATAAGCTCCAAATAATCTTTCCCTGGTATATTTAGGAGTCAGATGTACTAAAAATCTTACTTAATTTGGTCCTTTAGTAACTCTAGCCCCTGGTTATTTAATGTACAGCGCTGCTTACATCTGATACCGCTATAGAAATAATAAATAGTAGTAACAGAGTTATTTAAGGCATTATTTAAGAGCCAGCAGCACTAAGATGAAGCCCGGGATATTCTCTGTCCCCGTTTTTTTTTCAGTAGCATAGATACGGGGCAATTAACATTTCTAGTCTTCCCCATCTACCCTTCTCTATGCTCTAACATGTGCAGGGCACTAAGTATCCTTTTCTTTTCCTTCCTAACAGCTGTAACATCTGGCAGTATGGGCTCCAGAGAAGGCTATTGCAGGTGCCTGCAGGACTCCCTTCACTTTCTCTCCCTGGGCGCAGAGACAGAGACTCAGCTGAGGCTACTGAGCGAGCTCCAGAGGTCTCAGGCTGCGGCAGAGGGCCAGGATCACCCTGAGCTTGCAACGTGCCACCCCGTCCGAAAGCAGGCAGCTCAGCCCAGCAGCGAGAGCTTGTGGAGACCCTGGTGAGGAAGAGACAGTCGGAGCAAGGACTTCTGCGCACACCTCGGCTCACCTCCTGGTGCTGGATATGAATTCTTACTTCTGTATTCTGGACATCTTTCAATATACTTATATATATTTTTTTATAAACCAATTCAGTTCAAGAAGGTTCACTAATCAAAGCACCTTCATGTTCTGCTTTAAAGGAGATTATTTAAAGGTTTTCATATCTGTTAAGTCCTTACAGAAGGGAGGCAGTTTATGTGTACAATTCACAGATCGGTTTCTGTGAATGGAATAAGTAATTTCAATTGGAACATAATTTTTTATTTATTTAAAGGTTAGCATGTTTATAACATGGCAGTTTTGCAACATTTGCAAGAGTTCACCTGGTTAAAAGCCGGAGTGGATGTGTTAGGTGTAATACTGTTCACATGCAAGTGAATGGTCACCAATGTCAGACAACAATTGTCCTGTGTTTTTGCTGCCTTCTGAGAAGGTCTAATATTCACCTTTGCTCTAGAGACATCAAAAATGATTTACTCTTTCACCTGTTCATGCCAGGGGTTGCTGAAAAGTTCTCAGCCCGAGAAGAGAACAACACTTTTCGTTTCATTTCTTATCACTGAAACGGAAAGTGTCAAGAAAAGCGTGAAATAACTTGTAAGTTTCATGGCTCTACTTGGTTGGGCTGAGAACTTTTCAGCGGCCCCTCGTATTGTGATGTCATAATGCCTCATTCCACCAATGCCTAAGAGCCGACCTCATTGGTGATGTCACAATGGCTTGGTTTCCTTATACTTGTGCCCATGTACTAGATGCATTTGCCTCATTGAAACGAAAAGTGTGGACTAATTTGCAAGTTTCGTGGCTCCACATCATTCTCTTCTCGATTGGGCTGAGAATTTTTCAGCGGCCCCTCATATGGCATGCGTTTATCTTAAATGAAAAGTATATAAAATACCATTAAAAAGAACTCGATAAGGGACTTCCCATATCTTGTGCCTAAATCCTTTTCTGAAGGCACTGGAATCGAGCGATTGTTCCTCTTTGAGCAAAGATATCTGATTATTCTACAATATTTGTAGAAATGTTGTTCCAGTAGGGAATCATGTTGATTCGAATATTAGTGGGAGATATTATCTCCAGATGTTCTGCTATTGAGTTGAGATGGTTTTCTGTCAGATGGAGGGCTTTATTTTCAAAGGTCCTTTTCCTTATTCTGTTCTATGAAACACAATCTTTATTAAATAAAGACAATTGTTTGGTATCAATTATATTAATGTGCTTTATTGTTGTAATGTCTGCCCTCTGTGAGGGGATTCCTTTGTTTTAGTTTCAAGCTGTGTCATAAAAAAGAGTGTAAATTTATAAAACAAATGCTTTGTCAGCCACAAAAGCAAATTAAAGTATATTTTAAATAAACTGTTTCTCTGTCTTGTTCTTATGTATGTTGGGGGGAGGGAACATAAGACTAGCCTTACTGGGTCAGACCAATGGTCCATCAAGCTAAGTAGCCCGTTCTCACGGTGGCCAATCCTGGTCACTAGTACCTGGCCAAAACCCAAGGAGTAGCAATATTCCATTCAGAATCCTAAAGAATAGAAAGATTCTGGAATCCCAAAGAGTAACAAAAGATTCCGGAACCCCAAAGAGTAGCAACATTCCATGCTACCGATCCAGGGCAAGCAGTGGCTTCCCCTGTGTCTTTCTCAATAACAAACTATGGACTTTTCCTCCAGGAACTTGTCCAAACCTTTCTTAAAACCAGCTATGCTCTCCGCTCTTACCACATCCTTGCTCCGCTAAGGAAGGGATATGCCAGGTGTCCAGAGAAGTCAATTCTCTCAGCACAAAAGACTGAATAATATCTGAAAACACTGTTTAGTCTCTTTTTCTCACCCCTTCCCCCCCCCCCATCCCTGGAAGCTGTCCAAAAGAAATGAGCCACATTAACTCAGCCCCTTCAGCACTTCCGGTAGCAGTATGCCTATCTGTCCTGTAAAATTAATCTGATGAGGCATTAAATATTTAATATAGTTGACAATATGTTCACATATACTTCAGATTTCCAAAAATATTCAACACAGACTTTAATGAAAATATTTCTCTGCAATAATGCAGACAGCAGGGAAGTTTGCTGCTCTGTGCCATCTTACTGTTCAAAGCCAGTTAAATGGACTGTATTGAGGAGAAATTTAACTTATTTGCAGGCTGTGAGACCTTTCAAAAGCCAAGCGCAATATTGATTCAGAAATTAGTTTTGCGTGAACATTGCCGATCACATGGGTTCCTTCTTCACGTGTCAGGGCAGTTGTGTTCATCGAGTGTACGAGGGGCCCTTTGAAGAGACCTCACAGCCCAGCCAAGAAGAGAAACGGGCGGAGCCTTGAAAGTTACAAGTTATTCCACACTTTTCTTGACACTTGTCGCTTCAATGATATGATATGAAATGAAACGAAAAGCGTCAGGAAAAGTGTGCGGTAACTTGTAAGTTTCGTGGCTCCACGTGTTTCTCTTCTTGGGTGGGCTGAGAACTTTTCAGCAACCCCTCAAAAAGAGTGCATTACTATTAAATCATTTTATTAGAACTCTTTTTTATTTTTTTGTAAATTCTTTATTCATTTTGAAAACTTTCAGTAAGTGCAATACAAGATAAAAACATTTTACACTTTAAGATCACTTAATATTCTATCAGAAACTAATTCAAATCAAATATCCCACCCCCCACCCCCAAATATCCAACAATTATCTTCAATTATAAGAAAACAAAAATTATCCCCCCCCCCCATCTTGGATGTGTATGTTCAAAGGGAATACTCAGGGCATGGGATATCGGTGAATTATAGAACCCACTTTCTAACTTGCAGTAAGGTTTTGTAGTTACCCTGAGTTAATAAGGGCCATATTTAATCTATATATATAAAATCGGAGGTATGTATGTGTGTGTGTATGTGCCGCGATCACGCAAAAACGGCTTGACCGATTTGAACGAAACTTGGTATGCAGATCCCTCACTACCTGGGGTGATATGTTCTGGGGGTCTCGCGGCCCACCTGCACACGTGGGCGGAGCTACAAACAGAAAATCAGATTTCACCCATTCATGTCAATGGAAAAAATGTAAAAAGCTGCCTTTCTCACTGTAATTCAAAAACGGCTTGACCGATTTGAACGAAACTTGGTATGCAGATCCCTCACTACCTGGGGTGATATGTTCTGGGGGTCTCGCGGCCCACCTGCACACATGGGTGGAGCTACAAACATAAAATCAGATTTCACCCATTCATGTCAATGGAAAAAATGTAAAAAGCTGCCATTCTCACAGTAATTCAAAAACGGCTTGACTGATTTGAACGAAACTTGGTATGCAGATCCCTCACTACCTGGGGTGATATGTTCTGGGGGTCTCGTGGCCCACAACTCTATGTTGCTTGCTCAAGGGTGGCTTCACCCAAGAATTTATATGTTCTTGCTCCAGGAGGTGAAACTAAAAATGTTGTTTATAATCACGTTTTGCGTTAGTTGTATTGTATTCATTTTGTCAAATATTTCACATTATAATTTGAATATTGTACTTTTTATTAAGCTGTAAAAAAATAATTTCATTCACCACTATAAAGTATCTTTATTTGAATCCATTTACAGTGTTATTGCTATAATTAAATACCCGTGCAACGCCGAGGCATCAGCTAGTATGTGATAATACAGCAAAGCCTGCGCATTAACTTTTGAAGGCGTTTCCTTCAACTAGTTATTCGGTTAATGCAGAGAAAACGGAGTTATCTGCCATCTTTACAGTATGTGTTGGGGCCAATATGGGGGGGTGGGATACCTGGGAGGGGATCTGACTGGAAGAGGGGTCATTGGAAAGTGGGTGCTGATTGTGGAGGGGAGGCTTTCTGATGGGTGGGGACAGGATGATCATGATTGCTAATCCCACCTCAAGAAGTGGCATTACCTGCACCTGCATTACCAGCAGTCAAAAAAAGATCGTTTCAAGTTTATTTAAAACTAGTCTTATAGTCCGTTACATTAACGGGTGCTAGAATATATGTGTGTGTGTCTGTCTTTATTTCTTTTTCTCTCTCCTTAGCCGCTTTCTGTATTTCTGTCTTTCTTTTTTTTTTTTTCCTTGGCTGTCCACCACCACCCCTTGTCTGCTCCCCCTGTCCATTCTCCCTTCCTTTTACCTCCCCTGTGTCACCACTACTCCTTCAATGCTCCCCTTATCCAGCAGCAGCCCTTCTCCCTTTGTTTTACCTCCCCCTATCATCACCTCTTTGCTGCTCCCCCTGTCCAGCAGTACGCCTCCCTTCCTTTTTCTGCCCCCATGTCTATCAGCACCTCTTCCCCTGTGCATCCCTGCTCCCCCTATCCAGCAGTACGTCTTCCTTTCTTTTTCTGCCCCCCGTCCATCAGCACCTCTTCCCCTGTGCATCCCTGCTCCCCCTATCCAGCAGTACGTCTCCCTTCCTTTTTCTGCCCCCCATCAATCAGCACCTTTTCCCCTGTCCATCAGCATTCCTTACCTCCTTTAGCATCTGCCCTCACCAGGGCCGCTCTGCCCTGGTGAGGCTCTGCGAAGCCTCGGCAGAAGGGGGAAGGGGCATTGCGCGGGGGCGGAGTCTCTGCAACCCGGTAGAGCATTTAGAGCCTTTTGCCTCAAGCTGCCGCGGCCTCCTCCCGGCAGCCGCCGCTCCGCACTGCCTTTCTCCTCAAGCCGCCGTGGCCTCCTCCCTCATGCGCCTTAGCGCGCATGCGCACTCTGCCGGCCACATCCCGACAGATCAGGACTCAGGGAACACGGGATTAGAGTGCGCATGCGCGCTTAGCATATTATTATTACAGATATTTGATTTGATCGCAAAATCCAAATCCAATGCGATTTACACTTAGTTATAAAATTGGGTTTAAAAAAAACCCCCATAAGTCATAATACTTAAACTAAACAGTTTACATGTGAAAAAGGGAGGGAAAAAAATTAAAGGATTAAATACAATTCATAAAAACAAATAAAAATGGTTAAGTAACGAAAGAAGAGGTTGGGGGAGGTTACCCACTTAATTTCTGCTTACCAGCACTACTAGTCCTCTGTAAAGTATCCTTTGAAATGATTCAGTTAAAAGCGTCCTTAAAAAGCCAGCTTTTTAGAAGACTTTAAAAACCAGAACAGTGGTGGTTCACTCCCTTCTTATCAGCCCCCTTCCCTTCAGATTCTCCTGAACACAAGTACCTCTCTTTCGAAGCACCCCCTTCTGATCACCCCAAACACAAATACTCCCTTTTCTAATCCCTCTTCAACAGGCTCTACCCCGTTCCTGACCCCCCCCCTCTCTGACCTCCTCAAACAAAATTATCCCCTTTTTCAATACCCCCATAATACCGAATTAGAAGAGCCAATAAGCATCAAACCTGTAATACTATCTCCCTTTTGCAAAACCGCACATGTGGTTAATAGCGCCGGCTGGCACGCCAAATGCTCTGCGCTGCTCCGATGGTCATAGAGTTCTTACGGAGTGTTGGAACAGTGCAGAGCATTCAGCACGCCAGACAGTGCTAAACACCTCTTGCGTGGTTTTCTTAAAAAGGAGGGGGGTATGTTTGTCAAACTATGGCATCCTTTTATTAAGGTGCGCTAACCGATTTAGCGTGTGCTAAAGATTAGCACACGGTAAATTCTAAGGCGCCCATAGAGTATAATGGATGCCATCAGAAACCGTCGGCACAATGTGCGGCAGCGGCAAAGAAAGCAAATAGAATGTTAGGCATGATAAAGAGTAGATCGGAGAAAGTTATAATGCCGCTTTATAGGGCAATGGTCAGACCCCACTTGGAATACTGCGTCCAACATTGGTCTCCCAACCTATGGAGAACTTGGAATACGAGGAACGACTTAAGAGACTGGGATTGTTCTTCCTTGAGAAAAGGAGACTGTGAGGGGATATGATCGAGATTTTCAAAATACTGAAAGGAATCGACAAAATAGAGCAGGAAAAAAAAATTATTTACAGTGTCCAATGTGACACGGACAAGAGGACATGGACTGAAGCTAAGGGGGGACAAGTCCAGGACAAATATCAGGAAGTTCTGCTTCACGTAACGAGTGGTGGACACCTGGAATGCTCTTCCAGAGGAGGTTACAATGTCCAATGTGACACGGACAAGAGGACATGGACTGAAGCTAAGGGGGGACAAGTCCAGGAGAAATATCAGGAAGTTCTGCTTCACGCAACGAGTGGTGGACACCTGGAATGCTGTCCCAGAGGAGGTTATTGCGGAATCCACCGTCCTAGGATTCAAAAGCAAACTAGATGCACATCTCCTTACGAGAGGCATAGAAGGATATGGGTGACTAAAAATTACCATGTAAATAAATGATTTAATTACTACCAAAATGAAGGAAAGAATCTCAGAATTGCCACCCCAAGGATCATAATGCTATCATCCATATAAGGAATTGTGGCTAGGGTTTCTTTCATAGATCCAAAACCTTCATGTATTAACTTGACTTATTCCGTCATTCATTTATAAATGACGGAAATGAATGACGGAATAAGTCAAGTTAATACATGAAGGTTTTGGATCTATGAAAGAAACCCTAGCCACAATTCCTTATATGGATGATAGCATTATGATCCTTGGGGTGGCAATTCTGAGATTCTTTCCTTCATTTTGGTAGTAATTAAATCATTTATTTACATGGTTTTTTTTCTCTCTACTTTGATTAACCTTTCGTGGATCTGTTTATCTGTGGTTAATTTTTCTTTTTTTTAATTATCTTTTTGATTGACTAAAAATTACACCAGGTGTACACCTGGCAGGGCCTCCGCGTGTGCGGATCGCCGGACTTGATGGACCAAAGGTCTGATCCGGAGATGGCGATTCTTATGTTCTTACTAGTCATTAAGCCCGTTACATTAACGGGTGCTAGAATATATGTCTGCCTGTCTTTGTGTCTCTCTCCCTGGCCCCCTTTCTCTGTCTTTCTGACCCTCTCCCTTCCCCTCCAGGTCCCTGTGCAGCAGTAGCAGCATTTTCACCCACCTCCCTTCCCTACTCTTACCAGATGTGGCTCCTTTTGGTCCCTCCCCCTTCCCTCCCGCGGTCTAGCCTGCTCAAAGGGCCCCCCCTTCCCTTATCGAGTTTCCCGCAGGCAAGCCAAGCTTCTTACCTTTTTTTTTTTCAGTCTGTTTCCCTCCCTCAAATGGCTCGTGGCTGGAGTCTCTTTGGCGCGTCCCTGCCCGGCCCCTGGTCTGGCCTAATCCGGGCAAGTATCGCTGCGGCTCCTCACGATCCCCATCAGCATCGGAAGCCTTCTCCGACGCTGGTGCGGCTCATGAGAGGAGCCGACACCGCTGGTGCGGCTCATGAGGGAGTCCAACGCTGGCAGCCATTCTTTTCTAGGTAAGTGCTGGGGACTCGCGCATGCGCACTCCTGCGGCCACGGAACTACATCTCACAGATCAGAGATCTTGGAAGCAAGCAGTATGAGTGCGCATGCGCGGCTAGCTTTTTATTATATAGGATGAATAGCAAGATTCCGGAATCCCAGAGAGTAACAAGATTCTAGAATCCCAAGGAGTAGCAACATTCTATACATAATCTCGAGAGGCATAGAGGGATATGGGTGACTAAAATTACGCCAGGTGTACACCTGGTTGGGCCTCCGCGTGTGCGGATCGCCGGATTCGATGGACCGAAGGTCTGATCCGGAGATGGCGGTTCTTATGTTCTTATAGCATTTAGCGCGCGCTAATCTTTAGTGCATGCTACATCGGTTAGTGCGCCTTAATAAAAGGACCCCCTGTGTTTTACCATGCTTTGTTGACTATATTTTCGCCATCCGTGTCAAGGTCCTGCCATCACTTTATAGAAATACACTTTATTATCCCCCCCTCTCTTTTGCTAAGGTGCGCCAAACGCTAACGCGTCCCTAGACTAACATGCACGCGTTAGCGTTTAGCGTGCGCTAAAATGATTAGTGCACCTTAGCAAAAGAGGACCGATGAATGTCAACTTGTAACCCGTTCTGAGTTCTTCTGGGAGGACTGGAGATGAAACGAAATAAATAAATAAAATAATGAATTTCAAATCTGTTTATATTTATTGTCATTCACAAGCGAAGAAGGGTAGAAAAATAACAAATGTTTGAAACCAGCAAGTGACCAGGTAACAAAACAAAGCTTGCTTGCCCTTTTACAAACTCAGAATCTTAATGATTGTTTTATACTGGTTTTTTTTTTTATTTCTTTATTTTATATAACACCTGCAAGCCCAAACGTTAGCAAAGCAGTAAGCACTTTTATGTCCCTGGAGGGCTCACAATCTTAAGTTAAGAGATCAGAAGAAGCTGCGGTGGGATTTCAGTTGGGCTCTTCTAAACCATTAGACTTCTCTTCCCTGGTTTTTTATAAGGAAAATGCGTTAAAAGCAGATACAGTACAATGAGGATCTTAGACAAGGCAAAGATGGATTCACCGAGCTTCCCCCCCACCTCAGACATAGGACTTTTTTTTTTTTTAAGTACCCTGCTTTGATGTCATAGCTAACAGGGCAGATTATAGCAAGTGCTATCAATAATTAAGAATAAATGTCTCTTTAGGCAATCAGACCCAAAGATTTTCTTTCTTTCTTTTATTAAAAACAAAATCACGATGCCTTGTATGGTAATATACAAAATATATACAGGGGTGACCAGTTCAAACTGTTGGTATTGTAGAGTGACTGAAGTGGTCAGTGAAACAAAATAAAGTCACTGCTGAATCATTAAGCAATGTAATTTGTGCATTCAAGAGACTTATTCTTTACTTAGAACTCTGCTCAGAGACATGAAGGCTGATTGCTCCGCCTCACCACCCAATCATTGCAGTGTTCATATAGTGGTAATATAGCAAATAGATTCTTTTATCCTACAAATACTGTAGAACAGTCGGCACATGAAAAAAAAATATCTACATGATCTTAATTTATATAGGACATGCCAGACATACCCAGCACTGCAAAGAGACACATAACCAATGAAGAAATTATACTGTACTCTGAAAACTTATCTTTAAAGGGAAAACACAGCATCAAAAAGTCACTCATTTCAGGTATTTTATTTTGTGTCTTATCCAGCGATAGGTAATGCAAAGTAGAGAATGACACGGGGACAAAATTTTCCCCGTCCCCGCAGGAACTCATTTTCCCGTGCCATCCCTGCCCCATTCCTGCCAGCTCTGCCCTCATCTATACAAGCCTCATACAATTTAAAATCATAAGTGTTCGAGGCTTCTGTGGTTAGGGCAGAGCTTATAGGAATGGGGCAGGGACAGCGACAAAATTGTCCCCGTGTCATTCTCTTTGCAAAGTACAAGGCAAATGAAACACAAAATGCCGAAGCTTTCTTAACCCTTGAATGAGTTATAAAAGACATAAGGTTCTGCTTCCCAGAAGTTATATTTCCATTAAAAAAAAAACTGGCACTGCCATCTCACACTAGGTGTACATCTCTTTTCAATGCATTTATCATCTAATAGGTTACAAATATTGTAAAACATGTCTGCCCAGGAGCATAACACAGTGAAATCCAATGTTATATGGATTTCAAACAGCATACATAAATATTTGAACTGCACCCACTGATTTGCAGTTTACATCAAATATTGTAATACAAAATGCTCATCCTATAAGGATATTAGTATATATATATATATCAATAATTCCTTTAAATGAAATACATTTGACCACAAAAGTGTCATGGAAAAAGCACAGAATTCAGAAGTTATGAATTCATGTTCGGCACTGAGGGGTGGGGAGAGGGAGGCCAAGGTTTGAACAGAAGCCCCCGTTCTCTCTACCTCCACATGCCCTCCCCTCACCAGGGTCTCCACAAGCTCTTGCTGCTGTGCTGAGCTGCCTGCTTTCGGACGGGGTGGCACGTTGCAAGCTCGGGGTGATCCTGGCCCTCTGCCGCAGCCTGAGACCTCTGGAGCTCGCTCAGTAGCCTCAGCTGAGTCTCTGTCTCTGCGCCCAGGGAGAGAAAGTGAAGGGAGTCCTGCAGGCACCTGCAATAGCCTTCTCTGTAGCCCATACTGCCAGATGTTACAGCTGTTAGGAAGGAAAAGAAAAGGATACTTAGTGCCCTGCACATGTTAGAGCATAGAGAAGGGTAGATGGGAAAGACTAGAAATGTTAATTGCCCCGTATCTATGCTACTGAAAAAAAACGGGGACAGAGAATATCCCGGGCTTCATCTTAGTGCTGCTGGCTCTTAAATAATGCCTTAAATAACGACTATTATTACTATTTATTATTTCTATAGCGGTATCAGATGTAAGCAGCGCTGTACATTAAATAACCAGGGGCTAGAGTTACTAAAGGACCAAATTAAGTAAGATTTTTAGTACATCTGACTCCTAAATATACCAGGGAAAGATTATTTGGAGCTTATTTGGGACTTTAACTCAGTACCGCCGAGCACTTACTCTTTGCTGCCCCCTGCTGGCGCCGCCTCAGGTAGCTCACTGCCATTTCTAGGATGTCGGCTTTCTCTGGCTTGGAAGGGAGCTGATGTCTCCGGAGCTCCGTCTCCAGCAACAGCCTGAGCTGTTCGATGCTGTGGTTGATGCGATCCCTCCTCAGCTTCTCCACGGCCGGCTTCCTCAGCTGCAAAGAGACACAAAAGAAGCCATGAGACCCCCCCAAAGTTGAAAACCAGGAGCTGCGAGTGACAGTCGGGCATCTCTCTGACACGATGCACCAAGGGAAGGAGCCAAAGGGCAGATCTTACCTTTTTAATTGCTCTCTCTGTGCTGCTCTCGGAATCCCGAGCTGAGCTCTTGCGACCCGCCATCTCTCGAAGAGTTGCAGTATGTAAGAACTGGAGCAAGTAAAACCCAAGTGATCAGTGTCTGATGAAGGGACCCACCTGTCTCCTATTTATACTCCTCCAGCCTCATCCTAAAGTGTGGGTCTCTAGCTCAAAGCTATTTCCCACACTCGGCGACCAATCAGCTCCGTTCCCCAAACAAGAGACGTGTGGCCCTTTAAGCTGTGACAGGGCAGTGGAGCATCTGGAGTCTGCCGCACAATAGAAGGACAGTGTGGGAGAAGAGACAGCGGAATGTGGGAAAATGATGCTCCACTGGTTTTGTAAAGGTTTTACCTGCCTGGAGCCTTCTGATCCGAGCCAGTGGCCACCGCCAGCAGCAGGCATAAGGGAGGCCCTCCGGTGTGAAAGTGTGCTAAACACAAGCTCGTGAGATGTCGCATGTGGACATCAAAGAGAAGTGACGCCTCGACCCCCACCCTTCCTACTGTCATTAGGAGGAAGTTTCTGGAAGCCAGGCCTGGGATTTACTCCCGAGCTGCAATGCCAAATAAATTATGCAGGGTTGAAAGTGAGTGGCTGTAAAATGAGCTGGTGGAATTTATAGGATATTTAAACGTTCTGCACCACTACTTCTGTGCTGGCCTAACTTATAGGTAAAATGTATGGAACGTGGCTGCATTTCGCTGTACTCTATATACATTTTCAACTGACCTGCCCCAACCCTGCTTTCCAGCTGTCGCTTAATTTGTACACCTGTAAGTTATACAAATGCAATTATGCATATGACCATTTTTATAAAATGACTTATTTATGTATTTTTCTAAACCATTCCTCCCCCTCCCCCCCCCCCCCGGGAATTCAGAACGGTTTTCAAAATGTGGTAAAAGTGAGCTGAGTATAGGACAGTGAAGCCATTGTGACATCACTGATGAGGTTGGCTCTTAGGCACTGGTGGAATGAGGCATTATGATGTCACAATACCAGCTCTGGTTACCAGAGGCTGAAACCTTTCACACTATTTATTTATTCAATATTCTATACTGTTCTCCCAGAGGAGTACAGAACAGTTTACAAAATGTATTCAGGTACTCAAGCATTTTTCCCTGTCTGTTCCTGTGGGTTCACAGTCTATCTAATGTACCTAGGGCAATGGGGGGGATTAAGTGACTTGTTCAAGGTCACAAGGAGCAGTGTGGGTTTGAACCCACAACCTCAGGGTGCTGTGGCTGTAGCTTTAACCACTGTGTCACTAGAAATCAAAATGTAGCAAAAGTGAGCCAAGTAAAGGGCAATCAAGCCATTGTGACATCACTGATGAGGTTGGCTCATTGGTGGAATGAAGCATTATGATGTCACAATACCAGCTCTGGTTATCAGAAGGCTAAAACTTTTCACACTATTTATTTATTCAATTTTCTTTACTATTCTCCAAAGGAAGCTCAGAATGGTTTACATAAATATATTCAGGTACTCAAGCGTTTTTCCCTGTCTGTTCTGGTGGGTTCACAATTCTATCTAATGTGCCTGGGGGCAATGGGGGGATTGAGTGACTTGCCCAGGGTCACAAGGAGCAGCGTGGGTATGTAGCCATTTTAAATATTGGGCTAATATTAATTGGACTTTCTAGTCATTCACACCTTCACTCAATAAACATCATTTTTCTAGACTTGATTCCCAATGGCTTGGACTTCATTAAGGGACAGTTAAGTGATTGCCCTGTCACTCCAACTTCTAGAAACAGTGGCTGCCAAACCAGTTGGTTTCTAAGTTAAGGCTAAGAAAAGAATTTGGACCCTCCGGGGCTCATTTTGAAAGCACTTAGACTTACAGTGGCTTAGCGAGGGTGAGAGTGGCGCCCCTCCTCCACCTTTTTCTCCAGCACCCCCGCTCCATCCCAATCCCAACTGGCACGCCTGTGCCCCTCCTCCCTTCCCCTGAACCTTATCTATCCTGGCACGAGCAGCATCACGAACTCGCTGCCCGCGTGGCGTCCGCTCTCCCTCTGACGTCGCTTCCCTGGCGCGGGACCCAGAAATGACATCAGAAAGAGCCGACACCGACGGGGGGGGGCAGCAAGTTGACGCTGCTGCTCGCACCGGGGAAATTAAAGAGGTGCGAGGGAAGAGAAGAGGCACGTGCGTGCGGCAGGGTGGGGGGTCGGGAGGAGTGGGGGGGTGTAGAAGAGGATGGGTGTTGGCACTCCCACCAAGATAGTGCCCGGGACAGACCGCACCCCCCCTCCTCCTCTTACTACATCACTGCTTAGACACACAAAGGCACTCTTTTACTAAGGTGCGCTAAGCTTTTTAGCGCGTGTTTTAGCATGTGCTAAATCAACGTGTGCGCTAACCGCTAATGCGTCCATAGGATAACTTGCACGCATTAGTGTTTAGCGTGTGTTTTGCGCGCACTAAAAAGCATAGCGCACCTTAGTAAAAGAGGGGGAAAGTACCCTAGAATGGCGCCTCCAGAAAAGATAGGCGCCATAAATGTAGGCCACAGTTTTCAAGGTCTAAATTTCCGGCATCTATCTTTGATGTGAACTGTGTCTCCGTAGGGGCTTTAGGCCACCTAATGCCACTTCCGGCATTAGCCACCCCTATAGTGGCGTTAGGCGTCCTAACGCGCTCACTGAGGTGCGATTTTGGCGGCTGATTTTATGAGAAGCCTTGAAACTCAGTTAAAAATGTCCTTTACAACTACAGAACTGTACATTCTCAACCCACGCTGGTTCATGGGTTATACCGTTTTGAGATAAATTCCCTCTTCACGCGTGATTTCAGGGTTTATACTTACTACTTTTGTGATTAGTGGGTTTTTTATTTTTTTCATTACTATATATATATATATATATTTATATATACTATATTTGTTAAGAATGTCAAGTGATTTGTATGAATTTTCGGTTTGAATATTGTACACTTGGTGCAAGATTTGAAAATGAATAAAGATTGAAAAAAAAAAAAAAAAAAAAAGACCCGACAATCGGTGAATGGTACAATTTCATAAAAAAGTGTAAAAGCGCAATGATTGCATAAAAGTACAAAAATTTCATTAAAATACAGAGATTCAACATTATGCTCAAAAGTTAGGCGATGAATCTGTCAGACAAGTAGGTCTTAACTAATGTCCTAAGTTGAGGCTTGAGACATAATTTCACCTGACCAAGATTGTAATTTACCTGCTCGAAAAACATTTAGGGCTCCTTTTACAAAGCTGCAATAGCGTTTTTAGCGCACGTAGAATTTTAGTGCGCGCTAAACCCGCGCTATGTGGCTAGAACTAACGCCAGCTCAATGCTGGCATTAGCGTCTAGCGCACGCAGCAATGTAGCACGCGCCACGTGCGCGCTATAACCACTACCGCAGCATTGCAAAAGGAGCTCTTAGTTTCACTCTGACAACTGTGCTGACCCTGAGTCCAGCCACTGGTGTGATGGAGAGATGGGGGAGGGGGGGCAGACCGCCCTGGCACTGTCTCGATGGGAGCACCGGCACCTCTCCTCCTCTCTGCCCCCCATACCCCTTTGGCTCTTCGTCCGTGCGAGCGGCATCTCTTACTGGTTGTTTCGGAAACAAAAACAAAAATGAGAAGAGAACTAGAAGGAAAATATCATTGATATTCCTGTTGTTTCTAATGAATTCACATTGCTAATTGAAAAGTCTGAGAATCAATGGAGAATCAAGAACCACAGATTAAAGAAAATCACATGAGGTGGGAATTATTTTATGTACAAAGTTTTCCTTTCTTTGCTTGCTTTGAGACTATGGCCCAGATTCTGTAACCGGCGCTGTGTTTAGCGGCCGCCGATCCTGTGTCAATCACGTGTCAGCACCGGGTACAGAATTGCGTCTCCAGCAAAGGTAGGTACTAGAAATGTACTTATGTACTGCTGTAGGTATGATTCCGGCACTGATTTTTTTTGGGCGCCAGTAGATGCCTTAAAACTCAGTTTAAAAAAACGCTGTTTAACTGAGTTTGGTTGCCTACCGGTACCTAAAAAATTGGTGCCGGTTTGAGAATTTGAGTCTATGTAAATAAATGCCTCACTAAAAATTTAAAGCTGTCAAGTGGGAATATGATTGTTAAACCTATTTCAGCTTTTTTTAAATAATATTTTTGTACAGTTGAACAATAAATGCTGTATACTGTAATACACGAAAAAAAAAAAAAAAAAAGTCCATGATAGCAAGGATCACACTGGAAGTATGCCCCTGATTTGAGCTAGTTTTCCCGTACCATCAAACAATACAAATCAATATGGAGTTTGTTGTAGCAGCTGCCAGAGGAAAGCAATTTATTGACAAGATCCATTGAGCATCTTCCCCAGAGTATCTTTCTATTGTGCTGCAGCCTCCAGATGCTCTGCCACCCTGCCACACTTCTCTTGTTTTGGGAATGGGTCTGATTGGTCACCGAGTGTGGGAAACAGCTTTGAAATGAAAACTCACGCATTAGCATGTGACCAGAGAAGTATATAGTAGAGAATGGCAGGGTGGCAAAACAGAACGTTACATTACATTTCTATACCGCGAAACCATGTGAATCCTTGCGGTTTCCAATTTGCACAAAGGAAGCTGAACATCAAATAGTGAATTATAAATTGAATATCACGTAAGTTAACAGTTATAAGAATTTATCATATAAATAAGTTTTTAACAGTTTTCCGAAGTTCACATAAGACGTGGAAGTGGAAAATTATCGGCAAAAGGCAGAGTCCCAAGTGGCTGCTTGATACGAACATAACATATCATAGCAAAACATTTGTATACCGCAAAACCATATGGATCCTTGCGGTTAACAGTCAATTAACATCTGTCACATCTGGACATCTGTCGGTGAATTATAAAAAGAAATGATCAATTATAAAAATCTATCATCCAAATAAGATTTTAATTATTTTCTCAAATTCATATATGATGTAGAAGTAAAAAATAGTCCACGGAGAACAGAGTCCAGGATAGCTGCTTGATTTGAAAGCAATCTGTTGTAAAATCTTAATATGGAATTATGTGATCTGCCTTTTTCAATCTAAAAATAAGGTGCACAGCAGTATTTTGTATCACTCACAATCGATGGTAATTTTTTTCAAAAACTGCCCAAATGTACAATATTACAGCAGTGGCGTACCTAGGGTATGTGGCACCCGGGGCCCATCATTTTTTGACACCCCCCCCCCCCCCTCATGTAAAATTTTTTTTTTTTTTTTTTTGCAATAACCATGAAATGGAATAAATGGTCAGAATAGAAACAGGCAGTGAAAATTTTCTCTTTTTTTTTTCAAAGTATTTTTATTGAGAATGGCAAAAGGTCCAGACAAGCAACCATGGTCTGTACAGAAACTTATACATTATCAAAAAGAACACAGAATGAGAGTAACAGCAACAACAAGCATGAACAAGCCTCTCCCAAGAGAAAATTGCCAATGAGAGGCATAGCAATACACAACAAAAGGCCAAAACTTGGGGCAAGCAAACAAATCCCACCCCAGAACCCACAAGAATAATAAGCCGGACTAGACCCTCAGCCATATTTTATAATGAAAAAAACCCCCACAAGCAACAACACCCAGACCGCTCACCAGACACACCAATCCGCACAACAAGCACCCAAGAAACACCCAGCCACCACCCAGACAAAACTACCAGACACACCTACCCCACCAAGCCCAGACCCAACCCCCCCTCCCCAGAGAGTGCAAGCGCAAAGTGGACCGTGAAAAGGGCAGCTGCAGAAGTGGAAAGCCCCAGATAAGTAGGTTAGCTAAAGAAAGCCCACAGATAGAAGAAATCAGGATAACAGAAGTTCCAACAAATGCTCCCACAGAAAATTTTCTTTTATTGAACCTCATTTATGTAACCATTATTCCAAACATAACATAACATAAATTATGTCTGAATTGTCATGACATCAGAAGTACATATGGAGTAGTTGCAGGTGATGCTTGGGACAGTTCTGATTATGTTAGTTTGGTTTTATGTGTTTTTTTAATAGAAGGGTTTTTATTTCTTTTTTTAAGGTTTTGTAGTTTGTGGTCGAGGTCAATAGGTTGTAGAGTTGGGGGTCAAGTGTTGCAGCTCGAATGGCTAGGAGGTTGTCGAACAGTTTTTTTTCTTTTGACGTTTTTGGTTGGAGGGTGTGTGAATGGTGCGTGAGTTCTCCTATGTCTGTTTGAAGTGGATTGAATTATTTAGCTGAAGAAATTAGTTACCCCCCCCCATTCCACACACATTAATTCTCTTCCATTTTTGTTCCCATTATAAAAAAACACTGATAAGTTCCCAGGAAAAAAATACATTAAAATAAGAAGTGAAAACAAAGGCCCCTACAGATGAGAACATAACATAAGAATAGCCTAACTGGGTCACACCAATGGTCCATCATGCCCAGTAGCCCATTCTCATGGTAGCCAATAGTGCTGCCCGATTCAGAGAAAAATATTTCATTCGATCCGATTCACCCTGTTGAATCGATTTTTCGATTAGATTCACTGTTAATGACACCGCTTTTTAAGTTTAAACAAAGTATAACAATAAATTTCACAACAACAATAAATTTCACAAAGTACTTTAAAAAAAAAAAATCACATTTTTCCATTAAAGCAGTTCTGGAGACATTTGCTTGAACAGTCTTTTTTCCCAGTCCATAAGCAAGCAATATGAAAAAGATTTCCTTAATTATCTACTCAAACATTTTTGCTATTTACTTTCATTGTACCTAGACTATTATTCAGTAGAAAAAATTTAGTTTGTTCAATCAAGCAGAACATTCACTCATAGAAGTCCAATGTCCACACAGGATTTGATTGAACAAACAAATTTTTTCTACTGAATAATAGTTTAGGTATACTGAATAGCAAAAATGTTAAAGCCACACAGAAAAGCAGTAAAAGTCAATAGGTTCTCCAAGTGGGAACAACTGAGTGCACCAATCCAGGGCAAGCAGACGCTTCCCCCATGTCTTAATAACAGACAATGGACTTTTCCTCCAGGAATTTGTCCAAACCTTTCTTAAAACCAGCTACGCTATCTACTTTTAACATAACTTCTGGCCACTTCATTTTTAAGCTTAGATCTTTCCTTCCAAACAGAGACCTTGCTAGATGTCAAATACAGCACAAGGTAACTTCACATGGACTTAACTGTGCAGGAAATGAATCTCCTCATACACCCACCATATAGTGCAAAAATGTGCAAAGGTCTGTTTTTTTCTTTCGATCACTACATAGCCTAATGCCACACAAGCAGCGCTGTTACAAACATATTCTGAAGGTCAATGCTAAGGTTGACAAAGTTTCCTTCCTTGGACCAGAAGGAGATACTGACAAACCACTGGAAGAGATTCTAAAACAACTACCCAGAAATAACACCCAAAGACCCACTCAGTGTGTGAACCAGTTGAGTGGAGTGGACTAACTGGGGGTGGAAATGGGCCCAGAGTTTGCTCAGCAGAATTTCCCAGACTACCTCTTCCTCTCAACACACTGACATGCTACCACCACCACCAACACTAGGAACACCTCACCGAGTATGCCAGCAATGCTTATAAACTTTATAAAACACATTATTATATTTTCTTATAAAGCATATATTTTAACTGAACTCAGCCTTGCCATTCACAAAAATAGAAAAGTTCCCATTTCAAGCTGTCTCATGTACACTTTTCAAATCTAACATATTGTAATCACAAAACAGAAAATAAAATTATTTTTTCTACCTTTTGTTCTCTGATCAATATTCAAATCTTGTTGGTCCCAGGCTCTTGTTGTCTTGCTTGCCAGGGTCTCCTTTCTCCGTGCTAACCATCCGTCTGCCATCTCTGTTCTCCCCTTCCGTTTCCCTTCCCTCTCCCGGAGATCTGGCATCTTTCCTTTTTTTTGTCTCCATCCACAGATTCACCTTTTCTCAACTCCCCACCACCCCAGGATCCACCATCTCTCCCTTTCTGTTCCCAACTATCCTCCTATCCAGTATCTCTATCCCCCCTCCACACCATCCCCTGTTTCCAAGTTCTCTCCCTTTCTGTTCCTTCCCTCCCTAAATCCCATTATGCACCATCTCTCTCCCACTCCTCTGTTTTTAGACCCATTATTTCTAACCCCCAAAGTCTGGCATATGCACGTATCTTTGAACCCCCCCTTCCCTCTCTCCCTCTGTGTACTTTTACACCAGGACCCCCCTCCCCCGAAGGTCTGTCCCCCCTCCGAAGGACTACACCCCACCCCTGAAGACCTGCACCCCCCGAAGGACTTTACCTCCCACCCGAAGGTCTGTCCCCCTCTGAAGGCCTAAACCCCACCCCTGAAGGCCTGCACCCTCCCCGAAGGATTGTACCCCCCACCCGGTCTGTCCCTCCCTGAAGGCCTGCACCCATCCCGAAGGCCTGCACCCACCCCGAATGCCTGCACCCACCCCGAAGGCCTGCACCCACCCCGAAGGCCTGCACCCCCGAAGGCCTGTCCCCCCCTTGAAGGCCTATCCCCCCTTAAAGGTCTGCCTGTCCCACCCCCTTGTAGGCCTGTCCCCCCTTAAAGGTCTGCCTGTCCCACCCCCTTGTAGGCCTGTCCCCCCCTTGAAGGCCTGACCCCCCCTTGAAGGCCTGCCTGCTTGTCCCCCCTTGAAGGCCTGTCCCCCCCTTGAAGGTTGGCACCCCCCCAAAGGCCTGCACCCCCTTGTAGGCCTGTCCCCCCCTTGAAGGCCTGCCTGCTTGTCCCCCCTTGAAGGCCTGCCCCCCCCCTTGAAGGCCTGCACCCCCCCTTGAAGGTTGGCACCCCCCCCAAAGGCCTGCACCCCCTTGAAGGCCTGCACCCCTTGAAGGTCGGCACCCCCCCTGAAGGCATGCACCCCCCCTGAAGGCCTGTCCCCCCTTGAAGGCCTGTCCCCCCCCTTGTAGGCCTGCACCCCCTTGTAGGCCTGTCCCCCCCCCTTGTAGGCCTGTCCCCCCCTTGAAGGCCTGCCTGCCTGTCCCCCCCTTGAAGGCCTGCACCCCCTTGAAGGTCTGCACCCCCCCCCCCGAAGACCTGCACCCCCCCTTGAAGGCCTGCCTGCCTGCCTGTCACCCCCCTCCCCCTTGAAAGTCTGCCTGCCCGCCCGCCCGCCCCACCCTGAAGGCCTGATGCCCCGACCCACCCCGAAGGACCATTCGCCCCCCTGGCCTCCCCGCACTACCTATGAAGCAGCCGCAGCAGGATCGCGACGTCAGCTATATTTGCGCTACTTAGGAGCTGCTTCCTGCGTCGCGGTCCCGCCCCCTCCTCTGACGTCAGAGGAGGGACGGGACCGCGGCGCAGGAAGCAGCGCCCAAGCAGCTGAGGGATTGCTGACGTCGCGATCCTGCTGCGGGCTGCTTCATAGGTGTGCTGGAAGGTCAGTGGGGCGAGCGGTCCTTCGGGCGTGGGGGGGGACTGAGCGGCAAGGCCGGGAACACCCCCTCAGGGCTGGTACCCGGGGCGGCCCGCCCCCCCCGCACCCCCCTAGGTACGCCACTGCACCGAACCAAACTGATAGAAGGAGAATGAGCTTCTTCAGGGATCTGACCCAGTTCTAATACCTCTCCGTCTCCGTGCCGACCGACCCCCTCAAGGACCGACCCTTGGAAACATGTTTTCAGGCTTGGAATCCAGTTAAAAGGCAATAGACGCTCTGTCTATACCTGGGACCAAACTGAAAGAAATTTGTCCAGCCCTGGCAAGTTCAAACCCAACTCAAACCAAATTCTGCACTCCTGGGGAAGGGGGAGGTTTTGCTTCTGAGAAAGTGCTCCTTAGTACATCAGAATCTCTGTCTGCTTCTTGGCACCAGCACTGGAGAAATAATGAGACGCCCTACTTTCTTTCTGCATGTGAAGCCATCTGGAGGGGGGGGGGGGTGTTTGTGAGTACCAGAAGGCACTGCGAGGAAGGAACGGGGTATATTAGTAGATCTGTGTGTGATGGAGGGCACTAGGGCCAGCAGGAGTGAGGTACATAGTTAGAGCTGTAGAGGGGGGGGGGGGGGAGAAGGAGGGTGTCCCTATTGCAAGGGAGGAGTGAGGTTTTCCCTCGCCTTTTCTTCAGTCCTAAAGTTCACATTTTCTGGCTTTGGCTGCCTTCAGCAGTCATGCGACCGGGTAACAAAGCCCCCTGACCCTGCACGCTGTCTGATTCGGCTGCTGTTGAACAGTTTGCGTGCCGGAACCCTTCTCAGGCTGAGTGGAATTTGGGTTATGAGCTGCAGGGAGTGGTTGTGAATTTCTCCGTGAGAACCTTGTGCTTGTGTGAGAACCGTGACGTCCTCCAGCTTGAGTTCCGATCCTCCCCGAGGCTGACGTATTTCCTGTTGCCTCAGCTTTCAACAGCAATCTGACCTGGAGGAGGGGAGAACAAGGCCTGGGAATGCATTTATCTGAGTTTGGGGTTTAGGTTTCTGCCACTTGGTGCTGAATGTAAGACGCGCGCACGAGGACGCGCACGCGTAGACGTCCGCACGTAGACGCCCGCACTAGACGTCCCCACGTAGACGTCCGCACTAGACGTCCCCACGTAGACGTCCGCACTAGACGTCCGCACTAGACGTCCCCACGTAGACGTCCGCACTAGACGTCCCCACGTAGACGTCCGCACTAGACGTCTAGTGCGGGCGTCTAGTGCGGACGTCTACGTGGGGACGTCTAGTGCGGACGTCTATTGCGGACGTCTATTGCGGACGTCTAGTGGGGACGTCTATTGCGGACGTCTAGTGGGGACGTCTATTGCGGACGTCTATTGCGGACGTCTAGTGGGGACGTCTATTGCGGGCGTCTAGTGGGGACGTCTATTGCGGACGTCTAGTGGGGACGTCTAGTGCGGGCGTCTAGTGGGGACGTCTAGTGCGGACGTCTATTGCGGACGTCTAGTGGGGACGTCTATTGCGGACGTCTAGTGGGGACGTCTATTGCGGACGTCTAGTGGGGACGTCTATTGCGGGCGTCTAGTGGGGACGTCTATTGCGGACGTCTAGTGGGGACGTCTAGTGCGGGCGTCTAGTGGGGACGTCTAGTGCGGACGTCTAGTGCGGACGTCTATTGCGGACGTCTAGTGCGGGCGTCTAGTGGGGACGTCTATTGCGGACGTCTAGTGGGGACGTCTATTGCGGACGTCTACGTGGGGACGTCTATTGCGGACGTCTACGTGGGGACGTCTAGTGCGGACTCAAGCTGGAGGAGGATGCACAAGGTTCTCACGGAGAAATTCACAACCACTCCCTGCAGCTCATAACCCAAATTCCACTCAGCCTGAGAAGGGTTCCGGCACGCAAACTGTTCAACAGCAGCCGAATCAGACAGCGTGCAGGGTCAGGGGGGCTTTGTTACCCGGTCGCATGACTGCTGAAGGCAGCCAAAGCCAGAAAATGTGAACTTTAGGACTGAAGAAAAGGCGAGGGAAAACCTCACTCCTCCCTTGCAATAGGGACACCCTCCTTCTCCCCCCCCCCCCCCTCTACAGCTCTAACTATGTACCTCACTCCTGCTGGCCCTAGTGCCCTCCATCACACACAGATCTACTAATATACCCCGTTCCTTCCTCGCAGTGCCTTCTGGTACTCACAAACACACCCCCCCCCCTCCAGATGGCTTCACATGCAGAAAGAAAGTAGGGCGTCTCATTATTTCTCCAGTGCTGGTGCCAAGAAGCAGACAGAGATTCTGATGTACTAAGGAGCACTTTCTCAGAAGCAAAACCTCCCCCTTCCCCAGGAGTGCAGAATTTGGTTTGAGTTGGGTTTGAACTTGCCAGGGCTGGACAAATTTCTTTCAGTTTGGTCCCAGGTATAGACAGAGCGTCTATTGCCTTTTAACTGGATTCCAAGCCTGAAAACATGTTTCCAAGGGTCGGTCCTTGAGGGGGTCGGTCGGCACGGAGACGGAGAGGTATTAGAACTGGGTCAGATCCCCGACCCACCCCGAAGGACCATTCGCCCCCCTGGCCTCCCCGCACTACCTATGAAGCAGCCGCAGCAGGATCGCGACGTCAGCTATATTTGCGCTACTTAGGAGCTGCTTCCTGCGTCGCGGTCCCGCCCCCTCCTCTGACGTCAGAGGAGGGACTGGACCGCGGCGCAGGAAGCAGCGCCCAAGCAGCTGAGGGATTGCTGACGTCGCGATCCTGCTGCGGGCTGCTTCATAGGTGTGCTGGAAGGTCAGTGGGGCGAGCGGTCCTTCGGGCGTGGGGGGGGACTGAGCGGCAAGGCCGGGAACACCCCCTCAGGGCTGGTACCCGGGGCGGCCCGCCCCCCCCCCCCGCCCCCCCCTAGGTACGCCACTGTATTACAGTAATCCAATATTCCTAAAACAAGTGATTGCACTAATAATCTATAATGAAATCTTTTATAACGACATTCCCTGGTTGATGGAAAATCAAATATTGTTGATATACGTGAGGAACGTCGAAAGCTAGAGAAGTTAAAATGATCAACTAGGTGCCCTGGAGCCATGCCATGCACTACCTTGTAACCTAAACATCCAAACTTAGACAACACTCTGGCCTCGAAAGGAAGCCAGTGTAGCTCTCTATAATAAAAAGTTAAATGATCTGCCTTTTTTTAGTCTAAAGATTAAACGTACTACGGTGTTTTGTATCAATCTGAGTCGATAAAAATTTTTTTTGAAGGCCACCCAAATGCACGATATTGCAATAGTCCAGTATTCCCAGAATAAGTGACTGAACTAATAATCGAAATGAAGTAAGGCCTGATAGTACGGAGCTTCCATAATGTAAAATAACATTTTCATCACCATCCCCGTCTCCATGGATAACTGTAGGAAACCATCTCTATGTTATTCTTTAAGGAAAGAGGGTAGAATCAGAGTAAGAATGGGCACAGCCAGTGACCCTCAAGCCTTGCATTGAAGAATGCTCATGTAGAAGGACTGAGGTTGAAATAGACACTAAAGAATGACAGTCTCTGGTATCCAGAGTAGATATTGTGATGTCATAAAGCTTCATTCCACCAATGCCTAAGAGCCAACCTCCTCAGTGATGTCACAATGGCTTCATTATCCTATACTTGGCTCACATAAAAATCAGAGTATGAATGGGCCCAGCCACTGACCCTCAGGCCTTGCATTGAAGAATGCCGATGTAGAAGGACCGAGGTTGATATAGACACTAAAGAATAACATGCGTGCAGACAGATGCGGGTGAAACCCTGCCAGCATGTCACAGGTTCTCATTAGATAACAGTTGGAAAAGCATTGCCATTCATCTCCACACTAAACTGAGGCACTCCTAGGGAGATGGGGACAACAGGATTTGAACTCACATCCCAAGAATTCTCACAATTTGTAGCTCAGTGGCCTAAGTACTGCAGGAACAACTCCTCCTGCTAACCTTGAAATCAGACAGTCGCTGTCTCCACCACCTCTACTGGGAGACTGTTCCATGCATCTACCACCCTTTCTGCATTAAAGTACCGTGGCTTAATAAAATGGGGGGGGGGGTATATTTAGTCATGGTTTTAGAACGTTGCAAGGCAAGATGGCAAAACTCTGCTTGTTGGAATACATATCAGCTGATTTGGGAACCATTGTGGAGCGACCTATCCCATAGAGTTCGGTGTTGCCAACACACGACAGAGCAGACCTGGGAGCAGACGACGTGAGGATATGTCAATTGCCGGCTGCCCAAAGGGCAGAGAAGAATGGAGATATGCTAGCCTTTCAGCCTGTGGAGTTATGAACCCTGAGTTGTGGGGAGTGTGGTTGAGAATGTAGGAAGGTCAGAATGGCAGGAGAGACTCACCAGGGAATGGGAATATTTTTGGATTGAGGTCATGATTTTTTTTTTTTTTTTTTTTGTACTAGCTCAAAGTGAGTTATATTAGGTACACTAGGTATTTTCCCTGGAGGACTTAACAACCTAACTTTGTACCTGAGGTGACGGAGGACTAAATGACTTACCCAAGATCACATAAAGTGGTGGTTGGATTTGAATCTGGCTTCCCTGGTTCTCAGCCCACTGCTCTAACCATGAGGCTTTAGATAACATCATATGAATGAGAACGGAGGGGGATGGGGGGGGAGGAGGAATGGACCATGAGCTTGAGGGAGTCTTCTGGGACTATAAAATGTGTATGCTGGGAGACTCTGAGGGATGGATAATTCTGTATAGTGAGAGGGATTCTATGGGATATTAATCTTGTGTATGAGATGGGAGCATTAAAGGCCGCACATGGGGAAGATTTGTCTTCACCTCAGGATTTGTTTTAATTAGAGGAGGCGATGAGACAGGGTAGGGTTGAGAGAGAGATTGGCCACAAGGATTAGGAGAGAGAGAGATGGGCTGATGGGGGAGTTGAAAGAGATCAGCAGTCACAGATACCGATGGCACAAATGGGGCTGAGAAACAGAGACTGGTGATATAAAGTACAGTTGGGGGGCATTGAAAGAAAGAAGAAATTGATTGGTGGCACAAGGTGGGGATTAAAAGAGCGAGACTGCTGACACAAGTTCAACGGCTCCCCCTTCTGCTTCTATTCCTTTCTCTCCTCTCTTCTACCTTCCAAAGTACAGGTATTTAGATCAATGCTGTCTTGTTAAAATGTTTATTTTATTTTTATTTTTCCTCTAACTCTACTTTTCACTTCTCTATTACCCTCCAGGTACTTTAGTTAGATTGTGAGCCTTCGGGACAGTAAGGGAATTTTTCAAGTACCTTTCTTATTTCTAATCTTAATGTATATTTTCTGTAAACCGCTTAGAACCTAACGGATGTAGCGGTATATAAGAAATAAATTACAGTACATTACATTACAAGGTAAGGAGGGGCTGAGCGATTCAAGGTTTATTAAAAATTTGTTATACCGCTTAATCTGAAATTGGGTCATGCTTTTTGGATGTGTCCTAAAATTCAGAAATTTTGGAATGCTGTTTGTGTTTTTCTTGGATCAATTATTTTTAGAAATGTGGTTCCTTCCCCCCAGATGGTATTATTTCTTCAATGGGACAGGATTTTTAAGAAAGGGGTTAGGGAATTATTTCGTAAATCCTTTAGTATAGGTCAAAAATGTATTTTACCACATTGGTTGGAAGAAAGTCCGCCCTCATTTTGGCATTGGAGGGCAGCATTTCATGCTCTTATGATTATGGAAGCTAGGGCGACCTCCCCATCTTATAAAAAACAGGGTAAATTTGGGACAACCTGGGAACCTTATATACAGCAATTATCAGTCAGAGCACGCAGTTTTGTAGTGAACTCATTACATTTGTAATCAGAAAGTGAAGCACTATTTATTAGTAATATTTGGAAATGGGATGGGTGGAGGGGGAAGGGGGGATGGGAAGGGAGGAGGGAGTGTTGGGAGATGCTTTATCGTGTTTGTATTGTGATGATAATTGATTGTTGATTTCTTTGAATTTACATATCTACAATATATTAACTGAGTTGAGATGATATTCTTTGTAAGATTTTTTTTAATTTTTAATTTATTATTTATCATTTTACAAAAAAATTATCAAGCATTATATCTTGTACAGTAAGATTGTAATCATGAACATAATAATAATAAGACATATAACATATTCTCTTACACTTAAGCAATCTATAGTCCCCAATTATTGGATCCAAGACTTTCAAAGAGTGACATTACCAATTAAGAAAAGGAAAAAATAACCATTAACAAATAAGACGAAAGTGGCTGAAGTCGGATGGAGTATTCTAATCATGAGTCAGTTGTTCCTTCTTTCTCAAGACGTTTCAAAGCCACAAAATTTGTTAGATGCATTGGATCAAAGAAAACATATTTATCTAAACCATAAAGAACAATACATTTACAGGGAAATCTAAGAAAAAACTTTCCCCCCCACTGAAATTACTCCTGGTTTTAATAATAAAAACAAGGCAGTCTTTGTAAGATTTTTGTTATGTATATTTTATTTTTAAAACTCAGTAAAAATTATTGAACATTAATCTGAAATTCAAAGCGGTGTACAATAAAATTCATTGTCAGCATACAACAACATAAAAACAATTGATTAAAAACAGAACATATCATTACGGGGGATTTGTCAGTAAAAACAAATGTGCATACACCAGACAAACAAAAGTAACACGAGGAAGAAGGGGAGAACTACAGTCGTTAAAGGAAAGAACAAATAAGGGAAGAACAACATCTCTCAAAAAGAAAAGCAACGTCTTCAAATCATTCAAAACACTGCCATTAAATTAATTTATAATGCAAAGAAATTTGATCACGTCACGCCTCTATTTATCGACGCTCACTGGCTTCCTATTAGCCACCGAATTTTATATAAGGTTATGTTGCTCATTTTTAAAACCCTAATTCATAACGAACCTCTGTTTATATCAAGGATGTTAATCCCTTACAACCCCGTTCGCTCACTTAGATCATCTTCCCAAAACTTATTGGTGATACCCTCTCTAAAAGCAATAGGAACAAGAAGAGCAGACATGTTTTCTGTAATGGGTCCACAATTGTGGAACTCTTTACCACACCATATCACAAACGAAAGAGATCTCCATTCTTTTAAAAAAATTTTGAAAACCTACCTTTTTAAAGATGTTTTTAATACTCATTATTAAAAAAAATTTTTTTTAATTTTTTAATCTTCTACTTAGCCCTGTTTCCTTATGTTTTTTCCCGTATTTGTTTTTCTATATATAACAGATGTAATCTTTTCCCCATTTTTCCTCCCAATTCAAGTTTGTCTTGTTTTAAAACTGTTGTTACTGAGTTTTTATTTGTATCTTTATATTTTACTCTTTTAGTTATGTACATCGCTTTGTAAATAGATTTAGCGATAAATCAAATATTAATAAACCTTGAACCTTGAACAATAAGGAAAGGGTAGACCTGAAAAATAACGAAGAAATTGTTGCCCTAACGAGGGCAGTTATGTCTCAAAAGCGTCTATGAAAAGGAAAGTCTTCAACTTAGGGCTCCTTTTACAAAGGGGCGCTAGCGTTTTTAGCGCGTGCTACCCGAAAAACTACCACCTGCTCATGATGCGGCGGAAACGGCTAGTGCGCGTGGCATTTTAGCGCACGCTATTCCGTGCGTTAAAGCCCTAACGCACCTTTGCGAAAGGAGCCCTTAATCTTGAAAGGGCCTACGGAAGTTTCTTCCCTAATATAGTTGGGAATGGAATTCCAAAGGGAAGGTGCTGCACGGCAAAATTACTGGATCTTAAAGTATTAATATATTTTAAGGATGGAATGTTAAGGAGATTGTGAGCTGCAGAACGGAGGGATCTGGATGGGCGACATGGAATAAGTAGGGTTACAGTGTCATTGGCACACTTGGTTGTCAGTGTGGTAGTTTTTCATGTGGGAGGTTTTTACTTCACTCCCCTTCAACTCCTTTAAAAATGAATGAGCACCTCTGATCTGGACGCCCTGGCCTTAATCAACAGCACGTGATGAGTTCAGGTACTGCAGCCTCTATGTGCGGTTTGAGACACGTGTTGGAGCTCACAGATGTCCGTGCGAGTTTCAGGGCATCCGATCACTACTGCTAAGTGTTGGCACAGAACCCCCCCCCCCCACACACACACACACACACTCTCTCTCTTTTCCACCCCTCATACCCGCTCCGCTATCCCTGAACAAAATCCATTGAAACTCCCTTTTTTCTGCCCCCCCCCCCCGGGACAAATCTTTCCCACATTCTGCTCCTTCTCCCCCCTCCTCTCTTCCCAGTGTCTTTCTATTGTGCGGCAGCCTCCAGATGCTCCGCTGCCCTGTCACAGCTTAATGGGCCACACTTCACTTGTTTTGGGAACGGATCTGATTGGTCGCCGAGTGTGGGAAACAGCTTTGAGCAAGAGACCCACACTTTAGTATGAGGCTGGAGGAGTATAAATAGGGGGGGTGGGGGGTTTGTCCTTTCATCAGACATCGATCAGCCCTGCTTGATTCTCACTGATCGGAAGGATGACTCCCACCAAAATCCTCGCAAAATATCAATATACTGAGGATAAGGGAAAGCGGATAAGAAAGGTAGGCTGCATTGTTTTTATCTAGTCTTTTGATTCATAGAATTTCTTTAAAATCTATTTGTAAATGCTTACTTAAAAAAAAAAAAATGAATACT
Organism: Geotrypetes seraphini; assembly: GCF_902459505.1. Classification (NCBI taxonomy): domain Eukaryota; kingdom Metazoa; phylum Chordata; class Amphibia; order Gymnophiona; family Dermophiidae; genus Geotrypetes; species Geotrypetes seraphini. Next base: position 12,187,676 of record NC_047098.1, on the reverse strand, counting down.
ATTCCAACACTGGCACCAATGGGCGCATTAGTAAAAGAGCCATGTTGGATCAGTGACCGAGAAATCTTGGGCTAATCAGCCCTCATAATCCGAATCTTGAAAAGGATTATTTATCTTAGCCTACGTCAACTGCAAAAATTTTCAGGAAACAGAATGCAAAATTGACCGATATCCACTTTGGCTGCCTAAAGCATAGAAATCAGTGACCGTGGACTAGTGATTTATAATGAGCCATAGACTGAAAACTTTTGAAGCCAGACTTCCAGTCCCTGCTTCTCCCAGTCATTCTCCTTGTGACCTTAAATAATGCTTTGTCGCAGTCTCTCTCAAACTTTTTTTTTTTTTAAGGTCCCTGCATGCTAAATGGCGCAAATGTTTTTTGCGGCACATTATAATTGAAATTGCAAAATTGCAAAAACCAACAAAAGATTAAAAACTGAGAGTTATTTATTTAAAGATTTTAAAGCTATGTATGGGTAATTGTAACAAGGGTGAAACTAAACCCCCCTTGTACAAAACCACGGAGGCGATTTTTAGTGCAGGCCAGTGTGCTGAATGCACTGCGCTACTCCCGCGGGGTTTCAGCCGCCTGGGCCAATCGGGCCCCATTCCGGAGCCAGCTGGCCTGCCGGACGGGCGAGCTTGGCACCCATCCATCTGACCAACGTTTTGAGGTACAGGGAAGGAGGGTGGGGGTGGGGGGTCGGGGGGGGGTCGGCGGGGGGGATTGCAGGTCGGCGGGGGGGCGATTGGGGGTTTGGGGGGCGGTTGTTGGGGGGGTTGTGTCGAGGGCAGGAGGGCCTAGGATCCCTCCTGCCCGTATTGTAGTGGGGGGTAGGGGGTCCGCTTGGGAAGGAGGGGTTGGGCTCCCTCCTATCCGATCTTGTAGGGGGCGGGGGGCGAGAGGCCAGGAGGGCTTGGGCTCCCTCCTGCTCCGATGTCGTCGGGGAGTTCGGGAGTGCCCGGGGTAGGAGGGCTTGGGCTCCCTCCTGCCCCGAACGTAATCGGGGAGTAGGGGTGCCGCTGGGGAAAGAGGGCTTGGGCTCTCTCTTGCCCCGAACATAATCGGGGAGTTAGGGTGCCGCCGGGGCAAGAGGGCTTGGGCTCCCTCTTGCCCCAAACGTAATCGGGGAGGGCCGTGGGGCAGGAGGGCTTGGACTCCCTCCTGCTCCGAACATAATCGGGGGTGGGGGGTTGGGGATCACGGGACAGGAGGGCTTGGACTCCCTCTTACCCCAATGTCGTCGGGGAGTTCGGGGGTGCCGTGGGGCAAGAGGGCTTGGGCTCCCTCTTGCCCCGATGTCGTTGGGGGGGGGTGTGGATTCTGTAACCGGTGTTGTTTTTGACAGACACCGGTTACAGAATCCAGCTTTTAAGCGAAGGACTGGCTTCTCCGCCGTGTTCTGGGCGATTAAACAGCTGAACGTAGAGGCAGGCCATTATAAAAAAAAACCTCCTTTTGGACGTTTTTTTTGATTATGGACATTTTCCCTGCTTCCACTTTCAATGTTTAAGGCCTTAGGCCAAAAGGGGACTTAGACATTTTTTTTAATTTAATTTCTGTCAGAGCTGAAAATCCAAGTTTTCAAAGATAAGAAGATCCAAATGGTAATAAAGCCTTAATTGCTTTGCTGCTCATTAGGATAACTACTGCATTAAAAATAAAATTACTTGGCATTAGTTTTCAAGGACCAATCACGTGGTAGAATGATGCTTGTCTGGGCGATTGTATCCTCACGCACACAGACGCTCATAACATTGACAGACTCTTGTATATGCGAAGTACATGCCATCTATTCTAGTGTATACTGATGAAGGGAATTTTTTTTAAATAAAGTACAATTCTGGAATCTCTCCTGGCACACCTGGAAGCTCTTCAGGGCACACCACTGTGCCTTGGCACACAGTTTGAGAGACACTGCTCTATCGCTTCTGAAGCAAACCAAACTATTAGTGCCTAAGACAGAAAACCACATACCATGACGGATTGTAATTTCCTTAGGCCTGATACAAAAAAAAAAAGCAAGTATTTAAAACTGAAAAAGAGGTGTTATGGTCTATCTTTAAAGAATTGATATTTCTTTATAGTGGAGGAAGCCCGTAGTGGAGAAACTGAGGAGAGATCGTATCAACAGCAGCATAGAGGAGCTCAGGCGGTTAGTGGAAAAACAATTTAAAAGGCATCAGCTCCCCTCCAAACCAGAGAAAGCCGACATCCTGGAAATGGCAGTCGGCTTCCTAAGATCGCACCAGCAGGAGGCAGCAAAGTGTGAGTACCCAGCAGTACTGAATCAGAGTCAAGTTTCAAGTTTCATCACATTTGATGAATCGCTTATTACAATATCTAAGCGATGTACAATTTAAAAACCATCAGATGTTGGTATTACATAAAATTTAAATAAGTCAGACATTAGACAGACAATTTTTAGACAAACGTGAGTGAGTAGGGAGAAAGGGGAAAGTTACAATTTTGTTGTTTGTTAGAATTTACATAGAAGGGAGAAAACAGTAGGAAATAAAGGGGTAAGGTAAAATTTTGTGAATTATTGTAAAATGTAAAAATTTGAGTATATCGTATCGTGAATCAAATTTGAGTATATCGTATCATATATCAAATGCGTCTTGAAATAGATATGTTTTTAAAATTGTCTTAAAAGAGAGTCCAGGATAGCCTCCTTGGGTCTCTATAATATTCTGTATACCAAGAAACAGGGTCATGAGTCTAAATTGCTCATTTTTCTCCTTCCTAACAGCTGTAACATCTGGCAGTATGGGCTACAGAGAAGGCTATTGCAGGTGCCTGCAGGACTCCCTTCACTTTCTCTCCCTGGGCGCAGAGACAGAGACTCAGCTGAGGCTACTGAGCGCGCTCCAGAGGTCTCCGGCTGCGGCAGAGGGCCAGGATCACCCCGAGCTTGCAACGTGCCACCCCGTCCGAAAGCAGGCAGCTCAGCCCAGCAGCGAGAGCTTGTGGAGACCCTGGTGAGGAAGAGACAGTCGGAGCAAGGACTTCTGCGCGCACCTCGTCTCACCTCCCAATGCGCAATATGAATTTTGGCTTCTGTCCTCAGGACAGCTCAGATATAACGTGGCTTACTAAGGACTCCGTTTACTAAGGTGCGCTAGCGTTTTTAGCACACGTGGGATTTTAGCGTGAGCGAAACCCGCACTACGCTTCTAGAGCTAACGCCAGCTCAATGCTGGCGTTAAGGTCTAGCGCACGTGGCAATTTAGCGCGCGCTATCCCGCACATTAAGGCCCTAATGTACCTTTGTAAAAGAGGCCCTAAGTCTCCTTTATGTAAGGGAGTTTAGTGAAATGCATATTATTACAACGTAATGTCAATATGTTGCTATACTAGCCAGATAGGATGGCACAGTATGCATCCTGTATTTCAGGGAAATAAGAGTATGCAGTTTGTTGCGTGTATATTTTAATTGAATTGTTTTTATTGTAGCTTATTTGTAATAAGCTGGTTTTTCAAAATGTACTGCGACATGGTTATGTAGATCAGTGTTCTTCAACCACCGGTCCATGGACCAGTGCCGGTCCGCAGAAATTTCCTGCCGGTCCACAGGGCCAGCACGTGCATCAGGCCCAAAACAGAGTTCTTCAACTGCCGGTCCAAGGTGCGATCGATGCGGCATTATCTTCGAGCCAGCTCTCTTTCCCTAACTGATTCAGTGCACAAAGCCACGGGCAGTGGCTCCTACGGGCATCCTGCACCTGAACCGGAAGCCGTCTCTCTGACGTTGCAACGTCGGAGGGAAGGCTTCCAGATGAGGCACGGGATGTGCAAGGTGCAATTAGTACTATTATGGGGGCAGACACTGAACTGAAACAACAGAAGCAAAATGATAACTTGCCTTTTTGGGGGGGTGTCATATGGGATGGAAAATGAAACAGCGTACGTAACTGTTACTTCCCTGTTGCTTTAAAACGACAGCACGTCTCTACAAAACTCCAGAACCGCGTTGGTAACATTGTCTTAAAGAATATGTATAGTTAGATTGAGACCACTATATTGAGACTTCTCTGGTTACATTTAGATTGACTGTCATTGCCTACATCAGGACCATTTCACTAAACTTTATTGTCATAGACACTGAATGGGAGAAACATTTTAGTGAATCAGCCCTAAGATGAGAATAACCCTCATGTATGTTTGGGGGTTTAATAAGTACATACTATGTATGCTATGGCATTTTTCTTATTAAGAAAATGGTGTTTTACTGTTTGTTCTGCAATATTTGTAAGAATTATGTTGGCTGTCTGAAGGTAATAAAGCATCATTATTACAGTGAATAATGTGATCCAGTTCTATTCTGTTGAGAGGTTAAACGTTCAAATATGGTTGCGATTCTGTTGGATTAATTCGGCCAATATTATGGGCTGTGATGCAGACATCAGCCCATATGACTCCTTCCATCATATTTTGTCTTTATGGGTTTCACCAATGTGCAAGTAAACATTGAAACGGTGATGATATTTCTGACATAGAAAATCGCAGGTATTTTATTAAAATTTTCCCATTAATGGTGGAGGATGATATTTCTGAAACAGAGAAATATAAAACATGATGGCAGATAAAAACCATCTTGCCTAACCAGTCTGTCTATTCATACTATCTACTACACGGGGCCGCTGAAAACAAAATGAAACTTACAACTTATTCCATGAAAAGTGTGGAATAACTTGTAAGTTTCAAAGCTCCACATCATTTTCTTCTTGGTTGGGCTGAGAACTTTTCAGCGGCCCCTCGTATTGTGATGTCATAATGCCTCATTCCACCAATGCCTAAGAGCCAACCTCATCGGTGATGTCACAATGGCTTGGTTTCCCTTCATTTGTGCCTATTTACTATATGCATTTGCCTCACTGAAACGAAAAGTGTCAAGAAAAGTGTGGAATAACTTGTAAGTTTCATGGCTCCACATGGTTCTCTTCTTGGTTGGGCTGAGCACTTTTCAGCAGCCCCCTTGTATGCCTTCTTTTTTCAAGCTCTAGAGCAGGGGTGTCAAAGTCCCTCCTCGAGGGCCGCAATCCAGTCAGGTTTTCAGGATTTCCCCAATGAATATGCATGAGATCTATTTGCATGCACTGCTTTCATTGTATGCTAATAGATCTTACGCATATTCATTGGGGAAATCCTGAAAACCCGACTGGATTGCGGCCCTCGAGGAGGGACTTTGACACCCCTGCTCTAGAGGCAGATTGAAAAGATGCATTACTTATTTAAAATGCTCACACATGACATTACATTACTATTATACACATGCATCTTCGATGGAGTTGTTTCAATATCAAGAAAAAAATGTTTTTTTGTTAATAAGTTCACTGGTGTTTTGAATGATAATGCATTATCCAGCACCACTCCCAAAATTCTTAAAGATGATTCTGCTGGGGCACACTGTCGAATTAGAAAATATTGTCATATTGTGAAGTAACATTTTACATAAAGTTTAATTTGGGTCATGGATTAAGAGGGCCACCTCCTAATCCCTATACTTTCTTTAAAAACTCTTTGACCATAGCCCCAAAATTCACTCTGTAAAATACACGCACTAGATCAGGGATGTCAAAGTCCCTCCTCGAGGGCCGCAATCCAGTCGGGTTTTCAGGATTTCCCCAATGAATATGCATGAGATCTATTTGCATGCACTGCTTTCATTGTATGCTAATAGATCTCACGCATATTCATTGGGGAAATCCTGAAAACCCGACTGGATTGTGGTCCTCGAGGAGGGACTTTGACACCCCTGCACTAGATTCTAGTGTCTTTCCTGGTAGAAGCCCCTGGCACTGTGGTAGAGATGACAACTTAACTAGTTTCAGGGGAATTAGTTCCCTGTCTAGCTTAACCTTCAAATATTTTTCTGTAGACATACCATGAGTAACAGAGGACCGGCACCCATATTTAGCCTGGAACTAGTTAACTTGTCATCTCTGCCACAGTGCCAGGGGCTTCTACTAGGAAAGACACTAGAGTCTAGTGTGTGTATTTAACACTTTTTTGATATAGCTTTCAATCCTCCAGTCCAGGCAGCTGATTAATCGTTCCCCTTAACTGTATCCATGACATCCTGTTTGGCTGTGGGAAGCAGAGCCGAGATTGTGATGTCATAATGCCTCATTCCACCAATAAGAGCTAATCTCATCAGTGATGTCACAATGGCTTGATTGTCCTGTACTCTCCTCTGCCCTCCAGCCCAGCCAGCTGATTAACTGTTCCCCTTAACTGTATCCATGACATCCTGTTTGTCTGTCTTGGCTGTTTAGATTGTATGCTCTTTTGAGCAGGGACTGTCTTCTTTGTGACTCTGTGCAGCGTTGCGTGTGTCTGGTAGAGCTATAGAAATAATTAATAGCAGTAGTTCTATCAGGAAAGACACTAGAATCTAGTGCGTGCATTTTACAGGGTAATTTTGGGGTTATGGTCAAAGAGTCTTTACAGAGAGTATAGGGATTAGGAGGTGGCCCTCCTAATCCATGGGTGTATTAAGGAACTTGCAGCACTGATTTCTTTGGGCAGAATCAGGGCACTACAAACCCCACACTGCTTTGGGATGTATGTTCAAAACCAGAACTGGCCAAAAATGTCACTTGGCATCTGGGCTGTGGCTGAATTTCCCATAGTCACAGACTTAGCCTATATTGCATCCACACTGGCTTCTAAGCAATAACTGGCGAGGGAGTAACCATGCACTGCAGAGAGCCATGCTTCCGTTCTTCTTATGGAAATGACCAATATAGAGAATGTGGGAAAATGGCATGAAGCCAAAGGCCCATGTGCCTCAGCCGGATCTGAGAATGCAAACAAGGATTCATCTTTCCGATGCCACTCTCAGCATTGTGTGCTATCCAGCGTGAGAATGGAGTTCCAGGAGTACCTGCAGGCCCTGCATAGAACATTCCGGCATGCTGATAGAAGTCCAAATAGCCTTTCGGCAAAATGAACACATGGTGGGGGCTCATTTTCAAAAAGAGCAAAATATTGGAACCCCCCCCCCCCACACACACATAAAGTTGCATTTGGACGTTTTGTTTGCTAAAACATCCATATTGCCATTTTCAAAACACATATTTTAGACAGTTTTCTATGCTGTTTGTCTGCAGTGTGCTTAAATCTCAAGGGGGTATGTAGTCGAGGGGGTATGTTTTGGGTGGGATTAGGGTGGACTTATGGACATTGTCCTTCAATAATACAGGACGAAACTTGGGCGTTTGAGACTAGACCTATTTCAATAATGAATACGTGCCAAAAAGGTGGTCAAACTGACCAGATGGATTCTGCAGCCATGAAGACATGCCCCCTCCACCTTACTCCCCCAGTGGTTACTGACCCCCCTCCTAACCCCCCAAAGATGTCATCATACCAGCCTCTATGACAGACCTCTTAGAATAGCAAACAGGTCTCTGGAGTAACCTAGTGGTTGATGCAGTGGAATGCAGAGAAGGGAACCAAGGCCCATATCCCACTAACTAGTTCACTTGTGTTGGAAAGTGTGAGCCCTCCAAAACCTACTGTAATATTATATATTTAGGGGCTTACAAAAAAATACTCAAAAAACTGAGACTGATCCAGAACACTGCAGTTCGCCTCATTTTTGGACTAAAAAAATTGTATTTTGTGCACTTTTGTGTTTAATTTTGTGGCACACTGCTGTGTGACTGTACCCTGGCTATTATATCTTACTCTACAGTTGGGTGGGGGGTCAGGTTTTTCGCAGACTGTGTCTGAGGTTTGTTTTTTTTACTGAATCCCCCACCCAACATGTAAGAGGAGCCAATGATTAAGGACATGTTGCCTTATTGTGTATTTTAGAATATTGTAATATTATATAAGAACATAAGAACTGCCACCTCTAGATCAGACCTACAGTCCATAGAGTCCAGTGATCCGCACACGCGGAAGCCCAGCCAGGTGTACACCTGGCGTAATTTTAGTCACCCATATCCCTCTATGCCTCTCGTAAGGAGATGTGCATCTAGTTTACCCTTAAATCCTAGAACGTTGGATTCCGCAATAACCTCCTCTGGGAGAGCATTCCAGGTGTCCACCACTCGCTGCGTGAAGCAGAACTTCCTGACATTTGTCCTGGACTTGTCCCCCCTTAGCTTCAGTCCATGTCCTCTTGTCCGTGTCACATTGGACATTGTAACCTCCTCTGGGAGAGCATTCCAGGTGTCCACCACTCACTGCGTGAAGCAGAACTTCCTGACATTTGTCCTGGACTTGTCCCCCCTTAGCTTCAGTCCATGTCCTCTTGTCCGTGTCACATTGGACATTGTAACCTCTTCTGGGAGAGCATTCCAGGTGTCCACCACTCGCTGCGTGAAGCAGAACTTCCTGACATTTGTCCTGGACTTGTCCCCCCTTAGCTTCAGTCCATGTCCTCTTGTCCATGTCACATTGGACATTGTAACCTCCTCTGGGAGAGCATTCCAGGTGTCCACCACTCACTGCGTGAAGCAGAACTTCCTGACATTTGTCCTGGACTTGTCCCCCCTTAGCTTCAGTCCATGTCCTCTTGTCCGTGTCACATTGGACATTGTAACCTCTTCTGGGAGAGCATTCCAGGTGTCCACCACTCGCTGCGTGAAGCAGAACTTCCTGACATTTGTCCTGGTCTTGTCCCCCCTTAGCTTCAGTCCATGTCCTCTTGTCCGTGTCACGTTGGACATTGTAAATAATTTTTTTCACTGCTCTATTTTGTCGATGCCTTTCAGTATTTTGAAAGTCTCAATCGTGTCCCCTCGCAGTCTCCTCTTCTCAAGGGAGAACAGTCCCAGTTTCTTAAGTCGTTCCTCGTATTCCAAGTTCTCCATACCATTTATTAGCTTCGTTGCTCGTCTCTGCACCCTCTCCAGCAGTTTTATATCCTTCTTTAGGTTGGGAGACCAATGTTGGACACAGTATTCCAAGTGGGGTCTGACCATTGCCCTATAAAGCGACATTATAACTTTCTCTGATCTACTCATGATTCCTTTCTTTATCATGCCTAACATTCTATTTGCTTTCTTTGCCACTGCCGCGCATTGTGCCGACGGTTTCAGGGTCCTATCTATCAGTACACCCAGGTCCTTTTCTTGTTCGCTCTTACCCAGAGTTCCACCTGACATTCTATACTCGTGTTCCTTGTTCTTTCTGCCTAAATGCATTACTTTGCACTTTTCCACATTAAACTTCATCTGCCATTTTTCCGCCCATTTCTCTAACTGACACAAGTCACTCTGGAGTACCTCGCTATCCTTCTGCAATCTGATTGCCCGGCATAGCTTTGTATCATCAGCAAACTTTATGATCCCACTGGATCGAGGTCATTGATGAAAATATTAAATAAGATGGGCCCAAGTACCGAGCCCTGGGGTACACCGCTAGTCACTTTCTCCCAGTCTGAGAACTTCCCATTTATGCCCACTCTCTGTTTTCTGTTCTCTAGCCATTTGCCTATCCATCTTAGTATATCTCCCTCTATTCCAAGGCTTTGTAGTTTCCCGAGAAGCCTTTCATGTGGAACTTTTTGGGGCTTACAAAAAATACTCAAAAAACCGAGACTGATCCAGAACACTGCGGTTCACTTCATTTTTGGACTAAAAAAATGGGTGCATATTACCCCCTTTTATCAAAAACCTTCACTGGTTGCCAGTAGAGTCCAGAGTTCTGTTCAAGTTTTCCTGTATTTGTTATAAAGCAGTTTTGGGGATGCTCCCAGATTATCTTGCTTCTCATCTTTCTTTCAACTATTCTAATAAGAGTAACACGTAGAATAAATCTATTTAATTCTATAAAATCCTGTCAATATAAGAAGTTTTTTTGACAGAATTTCTCATTCCAGGCCGCTAAATTGAATACGTGGCTTGGAAAACCAATATTAGAGGCTTACTTCTTATTCCGATTTTAGAAAAATCATTAGACACGCCTGTTTGACATGTTTACATCTTAGTTGTGTTACTGTTTAACTCATCCTTGCTTTTCAACTGATGTATTCCAGTTTTAATTGATGGTTTTAATATGTATTTTATCTACATTGACTGTATATACTTTTTTTCTCTGTTGTGAACCGCTTCGAACCTTTGGTATAGAGGTATACAAAAATAAATTATTATTATTAATAAATTATTATTGGTTAAAAGTACCTGACTTGTAATTATATATTCAGTTAGTGTGTCTGAGGCTCATTTGATTAATTTTTTGTTTACAGTGGCAGTTCACAGGGTAGTGACTTTTTTGTCCATTTATTAATCACATACAGCCAGGTACTTATCTTCATAGTTGTCATAGCAATAAAGGACGGTCGATCACTGAGGTGCAAAAAACTCCTGTGGCAAATTCCTTTGTATACATCACATTGTGAGCTGGTGAAGATCCGGGTTCATATGCTGTAACTACGGAGAGGAAAGCAGGTGCCCTTGGAACGGAGCCAGGCCTGCAGCAGCAGGGTTTCTTCAGATCTGAGCATTCCCACGGTCGGACGCCGTGCCTAACTCCACCCAGCCCACCTGCTCCTCAGGAGAGCAGACAGCAACCCCCCAAGGCAAATCTCAACTCACACAGGCACGCGCTCCCATTGTCTATCCTCCTCCCCTGATTGGTTCACAAGTATGGGAAACGGCGTCAAGAGAGAGTCCTAATCCTTGGGCGTGAATAAATGCAGGTGAGTGTTGGCAGTGCTCTTCCGTCTGCACCACAGACATTCCACATCGCGCCACGTAGCGCCAACTGGCGACCATGTCAAACGGCAGTGGTTTCCTGGATATTGACAATGGCCTGCAATCAACACAGCACAAAAGCAAGGTACTTTATTTTACAATGATAAACATCAAAGTGAATATGATACGGCATCAGAACATATACTGTATTTACTTCTAGAATGTGCTATAACAGAGCTGGAAGGGACCGTAAGTGGTCTCTTGTTCCACAGTCCTGTCTCCAGGACCATCATGCCATATCTATAACAAGAATAGCAGAATTTAAAATGAAATAGTGAGACTATTCCATAACTGTATAGCAATCTTTTATCTATCATTACCTGGTGCAATATTTATTTTCTTTATTTATTTCATAAAATTGAATATACCACCTTACAACCATAATATATCAAAGTGGTTTACAGTCTAAAATTATTCCAGTCATGAAATAAAAATTCATAAAACAGCACCTAAGACAAAACACAATAGGACAGGAAATTCTTCACCCCCCCCCCCCACCCAAAAAAAAAAAATGAATATAAAAGATAACATGACACAATAGGAAATTAGCTCCACCAGAACTGCTCAACTAAATTCAACGAAACGAATAAAAAGACGGTTGAAAAAGGCCGAGTTTTCAAAAACGTCTTAATGGTGAAAATTTCTCCAGCAGACGCGAAAGCCAGTTGTTGAGAAGATGAGGAGGGATCGCATCAACCACAGCATTGAGCAACTGAGGCTGTTATTGGAGAAAGAGTTCAACGTTCATCAACCTCACTCCAAGCTGGAGAAAGCAGACGTCCTGGAGATGACTGTGAGGTACTTGAGAAAGCAGAGGCAGCATCTGACAAAGAGTGAGTGAACACGAAGGGCAAGATTGAACACTCATAAGAACATAAGAACAGCCTTACCGGTCCTCACGGTGGCCAATCCAGGTCACTAGTGCCTGGCCAAAACCCAAAGAGTAGCAACATTCCATTCAGAAAACTAAAGAATAGCAAGGTTCCGGAATCCCAAAGAGTAACAAAAGATTCCGGAACCCCAAGGAGCAGCAACATTCCAGAATCTCAAAGAGTAGCAACATTCTAGAACCCCAAAGAGTAGAAACATTCCATGCTACTGATCCAGGGCAAGCGGTGGCTTCCCCCATGTCTTTCTCAATAACAGTCAATGGACTTTTCCTCCAGGAAATTGTCCAAACCCTTCTTAAAACCAGCCACACTATCCGCTCACACAATATGAGGCTGGAAGCAGAACTGTAGCCAGGTTTTGATGTCAGGGGAGCACACCTTTTATTTCACAAGTGCTGGTGCGAAGCTACAGGCCCAATTTGTACAGGCACCATTTCATTCAAAAATCCTTTTGGGGGAGCAGCTGCTCCCCTTGCACCCCACCTAGCTTCGCCTCTGGATGGGCGTCAGGAAGCTTCCACTGACCTTCTACACAAGAATCTCACTGAGAATGTTAAAAATATAAGAGCATAACATAAGAACAGCCATACTGGATCAGACTAATGTCCATCTATCCCAGTTTCCTGTTTCCAACAGTGGCCAGTCCAAGTCACAGTACCTGGAAGAAACCCAAACAGTAGCAAGATTCCATGCTACTGATTTAGGGCAAGAAGTGGCTTCCCCCATGTTTGCCTCAATAGCATGCTATGGACTTTTCCTCCAGGAACTTGTCCAAACCTTTCTTAAAACCAGCTACTCTAACTGCAGTTACCACATCCTCTAGCATAGTTGTATGCGGTAAATAAATTTTTTAAATAATAAATTTAATAAATGCTTTCCAGGGCTTAACTATTCTTTGAGTGAAAAATATTTCCATCTATTTCTTTTTAAAGTATTTCTAAGTAATTTCATTGAGTGTCCCCTGGTCTTTGTGCTTTTTGAAAGAGTGAAAAATCGATCCACTTTTACCCGTTCTATACCACTCAGAATTATGTAGACCTCAATCATCTCTTTTCCAAGCTGAAGGGCCCTAACCTCTTTAGTCTTTCCTCATATGAAGGGACTTCCATCCCCTTTATCGTTTTGGTCGCTCTTCTTTGAACTGTATCTATTTTGACATACGGCAAGCAGAACTGTGCACAGTACTCAAGGTGAGATCACACCATGGAGTGATACAGAGGTACCGTATTTGCCGGCGTATAAGACGACTGGGCGTATAAGACGACCCCCAAACTTTTACAGTTAAAATATAGAGTTTGTTATATACTCACCGTATAAGACTACCCCTTCTTCTGCACACCTTCTGCACAACAAATAAAACTTAAAAGAACATCAGAATTTATTTCAACAATTTTAATTAATTCACTAAAGCTGAATAGAACAATAAACCCATGGGAGCTGCCATGCTATTTGTTTTCTAAACTGTTAACCAAACTGAAACTGTCAATGATAGAAGGAAGATAACACATAGAGGGAGAGAGCAAGTGCCGGGCAAGTCCCTAGCAAGTTTGCTGGCATGACAGTTCATCCTGTTTGCTCTTTTTTTTTTTTGCTGCAGCCTTACACTGGGATAAAGATTTTAGTGTAGTGTCTACAAGGGCACCAAGATATTTTTCTTGGATGTTGACTCCTAAGGTGGGACCCTAGCATAAGGGAACTATGATTTGGATTACACTTCCCCCTCCCCATTGGCGGTTTCCCTACTCGCGATTTCACCTAATCATGATTTTTTTTTGGGGGGGGGGGGGAGGAGGGAAAAAAAACCCCATATTTTTGTCTTCCCCCCGGCATCCTGGCCTTACCTGATGGTCTAGCTGGTTTTCGGGGCAGGAGCGATCTTCCTACGCTCCTGCCCCGTGCAGATAGCCATTAGGAAATGGCTGTGGGGAGTTTTAACCATTTTCCACATTTTATCATAGTTGCCCTTTCGAAAATTAAAGGCTGCTGCAGTAGATTTCTTTATGGGTCCTTTTACTAAAGCGCGCTAGCAATTTTAATGCACGCTAAACGCTAACGCTAACGCTTCCATAGGATATAATGGACGCGTTAGCAAAAGGATCCCTTAGTGACTACACTCCAGATATTAGCTCAGATTTGATCTTGTTCTGACCACTGTTCTGACCACTGTTTCCCAGCGGACCCAACACTGTTATCTCTCGTACTACGCCCTGCATTCCACTAAGGGCTAAGGGCTCCTTTTGCCATGCGCTAAACCGCTGGCAGCACTAGCCGCTACCGCCTCCTCTTGAGCAGGCTGTAGTTTTTAGGCCAGCACGGGGGTTAGCACGTGATGAAAAGTCGTGCGCTTTGACCCCGCTAGCGCAGCTTAATAAAAGGAGCCCTAAATCTAAAACATCTCCCCTCTCTTGTAGATTCCTGGACCAGTTGCTCCAAAAAATAGTCATTTATTACGTCTAGGAATTTCATGTCCCTAGCACTCCCTGATATAACATTTATCCAGTCAATATGGACAGACAGGGAAAACACAGAAACATGATGGCAGTCTGTCCATCCGCAGCGTCCACTATCTCCTCCTCTCCCTATTGGCTAAGGCTCTTAACATTTGCATCTCCTCTTCCTATTGGCTAAGGTTCTTTACACCTGCATTGTGAGGTCATAGAACTTTATGGTTATAGAAACAAATGGCCCATCCAGTCTGCCCATCCGCAGAAACCATTATCTCTTCCTCTCTCCGAGAGATCCCACGTGCCTATTCCAGGCCCTTTGAATTCAGACACAGTCTCTGTCTCCACCACCTCTTCCGGGAGACTGTTCCATGCATCTACCACCCTTTCTGTATCTTGAGTACCTGAATAAATGAATGTAAACGTTCTGAGCTCCCCTAGGAGAACAGTATAGAAAATTGAATGAATAAATAAATATTGGAGTCGTTGAAATCACCCATTATTGTAGTTACCCAATTTACCAGCGTTCCTATTATCTGAAAACATTTCTTCATCTGTCTGCTCTTTCTGTCCCGGGGGATGGTAGTATAACCCTACTTGCATATTCCTTCCCTTCACACATGGAATTTCTATCCATATGGATTCTACACTGCTATCTATGCCGCAGGCAGAATGTTTATTTTGTGTGACTCAATTCCCTCTTTAACATATAGCGCAACTCCCCTCCAATTTGATCCTATTTTTCCTATTGTTCTTTCCTATACAAATTGCAGTTCTTCCCTTGTTTCCCTCTTGTTTCTATTTTTTGTTTGTCTGATGTACATGTTTTTAGTTTTTACTAATCAATCCCCTGTAACATCACTTATTTTGTTTTTAAACTTGTTTTGTATTAATGTATGCTAATTATGTATTTTATTATACACCGCTTTGAATTTTGGACTGAGCGGTATAAGACATTTTAATAAACCTTGACACCTTGAAATGGTTTCCCTAGGGCTGCGACAGATGCCGGAAATATAGGCCAGTAAAATGCTGGTCTACATTTCAAATAGATGCAGCCGCTGAGCTGATCGTGGTAAGGGAATCACCCTGCTGTGATCAGCTGAGTACCTGTGGCAGGGAATCCCCCCGCAAAGTCCCTCAGCAGGAGGGATACCTACTCCCTCTGTCATTGTGATATAATTTGTACCCAGATAACGCAGTGTCCCATTGATTGTCCACCTTCCACCAGGTCTCTGAAATGCCTATTATATCTACCTTATCATTCAGTGCTATATACTCTACCACTCCCATCTTATTTTTTTAGGCTTCTAGCATTGTATACAGACACTTCAAATTGTGTTTTTACCTTGCATCTACAGACTGTTTAGAAGTTCACAAAGATAATTTGTGACTTATATTCTGCTTTCCCCCTAAACACTCCTGGTTTTCTTTCATCATTCTTGAAACCTCTCTAGTAACATAGTAGATGACGGCAGATAAAGACCCGAAGAGTCCATCTAGTCTGCCCAACCTGATTCAATCTAAAAATTTGTTTGGTTTTTTTTGGTTCTTCTTTTTAGCTATTTCTGGGCAAGAATCCAAAGCTCTGCCCGGTACTGTTCTTAGGTTCCAACTACTGAAGCTCACTCCAGTCCATCTACACCCTCCCAGCCACTGAAGCCCTCCCCAGCCCATCCTCCACCAAACGGCCATATATAGACACAGACCGTGCAGTCTGCCCAGTACTGGCCTTAGTTCTTCAATATTTACTATTATTTTCTGATTCTAGATACTCTGTGTTCATCCCACACTTTTTTGAACTCCATCACCGTTTTCATCTCCACCACCTCTCTCGGGAGTGCATTCCAGGCATCCATCACCCTCTCCATAAAGAAGAATTTCCTTACATTGCTCTTGAGTCTCTATTGGGATTCCCTAAATGTTCTGTTTCATTAGCATCCTTCAAGGATACTCCACATCGAACCATCTGCTCCTGGGAGACTGACAGCTTCCCTCCCCACCAACTTAGTTTAAAAGCTGTTCTATCTCTATCCTAGTTAAGGTGGAGTCCATCCTTTCGGAATAGGCTCTACTATCCCAGAATGTTGCCCAGTTCCTAACAAATCTAAATCTCTCATCCCTGCACCATAAACAGCTTAAGCTATGGATTCAGGGAAGATCTGCAAGCACAAAAGCTGTGGTAATAACAAATATACTTCATTTACTCAAGTCAAAGTGAAAATATAATACATAGAAACTTATTAATAATACAAAGGTGAATGACCTAGAAATAACAGGTTGCAATAAAGCAAAAGTTGATATTTTGAAGATTATAGCTGATACTGCTGCTTAAACTCAGTTTAAACTTTACCTATTTAGCCAATATTTCCATGATTGTATTATGATTTGTAAATAATCTGCTTTATTTTTTTTTCCCCCCAGATACATTGTACTTCCAGAAAAGCCTCCAAAATAGGTATAATCAAGGCTATGCCATGTGTCTCTATGAGACTGTCAACTTTCTGGCTGCACATAAGTTAGAGAAGGAAACACAAGTGAAAATGTACAATCATTTCCGAAGAGTTGGCCATGCGATTCACGGCCTGAAGAATGTTATTCCTCCACTGCCTTCTTCACCCCATCAGAGTACCCTAAGCCAAAGCACCCAGAGCAACAACAATAGCAGCAGCAAGGAGCTTTGGAGACCCTGGTAGAGCTATATGATATCTGAACTATGAGCTGAAACTGGCATATAAGAACCCATGAGTACAAGGGATGGAACAGCTTTAATGAAAATAGATCAGGTTGCTTTTATTGATCTTATATATTTGAAAAGAGATATCAAGTAGCTCTTAAATTAGTTTTTCCCCATATCTGATTGAAAGGAAAATCTGGCAACCCTATTTGAGAGGAGCTAGGTCCAAAAAATATACTGCACTTGAAAATTATGAAGATAGGGCAGGAAAGGGCCTAAGCCTGAGGATTAACATTTTTGAATTTGGCTTTGTTGGTTTGCTGGAGGAGTGAGGGCAAGTTAGAGTGGTGGGGTGAAGGGTGGGGGGATGTTTCTAGAGGGGATTGTTATGAAGAACTTTGTTTAATAGGAATACAGATATTATATTAGGAAATGCTGAAAGAAGAGAAAAACAACTTAATTGGCAGCTCTTTTCTGCTTTCTAATATCATCAGAGCTAGTTTGGGTATCTCTCAGCTTGGGAAAGGATCAAGGTTCCTCTGGAACGTGGCCACGCACATGGCTGGGGGTGGAAGCAAGTGGTGGGAGGAGGGCATTATGGTTTTCTTTCCCACACTTTACTGCTGTATTTCACGCCCCACCCACCCTGCTGAAGAGCCCTTAACCACCTGCCTCGTGGGGATGCTATTGTCCTCAGGCCATTAAGCCCATCTTGTAGTGAGGCACAAGTCTATTGCCTCTCGAGTTTAAAGAAAGGCTGTAAAGTGTGGGAAAGTCTGGCAAGCAGGAGACCCACGCATGCATCTGGGGATTGAGTTCCACTGAACAATGGAAATCCGAGCAGGAACAATTGGATCAGGGGCAGCACTCCTTTAGAAGAGCTTCTACTTTCAACACAAATGAAACTCACCTTTGATTTGTTTACGGTTGCTCTTGCTGAAAACAAGATTTGATTGCTTTGTGCCACAAAAGAAGGCAGTAAGCATATACTTCGACATAGAAGCCTACATTAATATACCACATTGGGCACTGGCACATTTGAAAAATCCCCAGGTCCACTGATACCACCTCTAACAAAGACTTTATCCTGTGACTGTCTACATAGCGTTTTATTCCGTACTTAGGGATAAAATTCCCCAAACATTTTGAGCCTTTATACAAATAGCAGGGATAATTAGGCCTTTAGCAACTGAAGAACTGTCATTTAGCTTAGACACAAAAGCAGTTTGATTTGAAGGCATGGTGTGGCAGCCCTGTTAGCCAACTCTTAAAGATAATATGTAGAAATCAAAAGAAATAAAACAAAACCAAAATAATCCAGATGATACCTTTTTCATAGTTTGTTTTAATTTCTTTTAATTTCTACATATTATCTTTGAAGGCATGAATTCAGATACCTGAAAGAGACATTACCTTGCCTTCCAATCAATGCTCTGGATGGCCAGGGGTGATTCAAGTGTATCTGATGCCCTAGGTGAATCTTCAGTCATGCACCCCCCCTACCCCAAGGGTAGATCAAGACCCTAGTTCCCCTTGCTCAGCATCTTTCACCTCCCATATCCATAGTTTGGCATCTCCCTTTCCCTTGGTTACCTCCCCTATAGTCCAACATCTCTTTTCCTTACCACCCCCACAGATATCCAACATCTCTCATTCTCTACCCCCTTCACCTGTACAGCATGCCATCTTCCCTTCCCTTCCTCCCCCTCCTGTGTTCACCACCGCCCTTCCCTAATCTCCCTCCAAAGGTGTACAGCATCTCCCATTCCCTTCCTTTTCCACTCTGCTAAGTGCCTAGCATCTCCCCTCCCCAGGATCTCCCTCCCCCTCTTCCTTCACCTTCCACAGCCTGCTTCCTCCCTTCATCCGTGTCCATGTTCACTGCTGCCACCGCCATGCTCCATATCCACCAGGGAGTCCTGCAGTTCCAAAAGCAGTATGCATAGTGCTGGGTCTTGAGCATCAGCCCATTCTCCAGGCCTGCTGTGTTCTGCCTCCTCCAATGCAACCTTCCTGTTGGAGAGGGCATGGAGCTCGATCAGATGCTGAAACACTCCAAACTGCATGAGCTGTTTTAAAGTACAGCTGCTTTGCCACACCCGAACTGCACCGCTACCACCCTCTGAATTCTGCAGCTCTAGTCTGCCTAGTTGTAGAGCAGGCTCTAGGTAAGACCTGGGTTCAAAGCACAATTTAACTTTTCAGCAAAATGAGTTTAGTGGTCTCATTTATTCCCATAACCTACTTCTTGCTGGGACTCAGCAAGCTAAAATAACTCATACGGACTAGCCCACAAAATGCAGAAGCCCTTCATTCACAGGCACTGAGATTTGAAATTTGGTGCAGATGTCTTGGTGAAACTTATGTATTGTGTTGAGAACTGGAGTAGCACACTATGCCATACAGAGATCAGAGTGCATTGTGATGCTACCCTGCCACTGGTTAGTGCCTATGGTCAACTAACTCACATCATGCCACATTTCCTATAGAAAATTTCACATAAATATAAAATGTCCCAGGGGGTAATAAATGGATAGAAATAACAAGTTCCCCTCTAAATCTTTTTGAAATTGGTGGATCACAAAAATGCTTACTATTAGGGGAAATACCCCATGTGCTAATTTATTTTAAGCATTAAATTTATATTTTTATGTAACCTCAGTGCTTTGGTAAAAGCTATTATGTCGGAAACCCGAGTTACAGGCTTATACTGTGTAAGGGGCTATTTCTCACACCTCTTTAGCACCATCATGGGTATACATCATGCGCTTTTTAAATAATAGTGCAATTCACTCAAAAAGTTTACACTATAATCAATGTAAAACTATCTAATGCAATAATTACGATCCACCAATTCAAAAAGTGCTCAAACTAGCGATTTCAAGTTCTTATCTCAGGAGATCCTCAATTGCTTGACAATTCTACTTATGGTGAGTAGTTTCTATAAGTGGTCCCGCCAGGCACAAAGGCTCAACTGTGCCCAGTTACAGGATGATACCCTTCTTCAAGAGCCAATTCTAACTTGAAATGTCCAAATGCGGCAAGAGAGGAGAGTGAGCCCGAGAGAGAATCCATGGTGCCGCTAGCAAGTCAAAGAGGCAGAGACACAACTGCAGTTTCAGCGGAACAGGACATCGTTCGTCAAACGTCATTACTATAAACTTTATTGTAAACACAAATGTGTGTAAAAAGAATTACTACTGATAATCAGGATTTAAATTAATACTGAAAAACGTGTGGAAATTGTATCATAAAAATAAAAGTGAAAATAAAAGTGGAACATTCCCATCCTGACCAGTAAAAAGCAGGATGCACAAAAACTGGACATAGTGGTAAAAGAGAAAACCATTAGGGGGGGAGTGTGGTGCAGGTTTAAACCTATAGATTCAGCCCCCTGAGGTTGTGGATTCAAACCCACACTGCGCCTTGTGACCTTGGGCAAGTCACTTTAATCCAGGGGTCTCAAAGTCCCTCCTCGAGGGCCGCAATCCAGTCGGGTTTTCAGGATTTCCCCAAAGAATATGCATGAGATCTATTAGCATACAATGAAAGCAATGCATGCAAATAGATCTCATGCATATTCACTGGGGAAATCCTGAAAACCCGACTGGATTGCGGCCCTCAAGGAGGGACTTTGAGATCCCTGCTTTAATCCCATTGTCCCAGGTACATTAGATAGATTGTGAGCGAACTAGGACAGATAGGGAAAAATTCATGTCAACTGTTCTGAGCACCCCTGGGAGAACAGTATAGAAAATTGAATAAATAAATAGAACAGCATTAATCACAGATATGTCAATCACAAGCAATTTTTCTGTGAAGCACATGGAGAGAGAGAAGATCCTCAGGTATCAAGAAATGCAGTCTGGAAGCCAAGAAGATGTGGCAGAAAGATACAGGATTATTTCCCATTGTTTTGGGAGTCACAGGCTTGATCAAAGAGAATTTCCAAACACACCTGGAAAGCTTGTCTATATACATATTGCATCTTACAGACTACAGAGGGAAGCTCTCTTTGTCAAGATGCAAGTTTTACAACAAGCATTTGAGAGACTGAGTTCATACAACACATACCCTGGCGTAGGAGTGAGGTTCATTCCTGTCATGATTGCACAAAACGAACCCATTTGGAGAAATTGCCCCAAATGAAAAACTCTATCTATATTTAACGATGTAGTCAATACAGTATATATAAATTCTTATAATCTTGTCATAACCAGAAATTTCTGCTCCAAAAATGAACACAAACATCATAAAATGAAATCGTTCTGTTTAAAATCTCAGTAACATAAAAGCATGTGCCCCATTTCCACTTTCAGAGCAGGGTGCATCACCTTGCTCACAGAACAGGCTTTGAGCACCATCATGTGGTACATTACTGCACTGCAGGGAACCATCCATGACTAGAAATATAACATTATGTTCTCTGCTCATTAAATAACAAAGAATTAAAAATATTGGTTAATACAAACATATCTTGTAACTTAAGTAACTTTTAGGCACGCCCTCTGCCTTGTGATCACCTGAAAAAAATCTTACTCGCACTACCTACCACACCTCTGGAATAAACTACCCACCCACATAAGATAGTTAGGTCTACTGAACTTCAGGAAAGCACTACCATCCCACCTCTTCCCTGACCCTCTAAGACAGTGGTCTCAAACTCAAACCCTTTGCAGGGCCACATTTTGGATTTGTAGGTATTTGGAGGGCCTCAGAAAAAATAGTTAATGTCTTATTAAAGAAATGATATTTTTGCATGAGGTAAAACTCTTTATAGTTTATAAATCTTTCCTTTTTGGCTGAGTCTTAATAATATTGTCATTTATAGCTAAAGAGACATTTGATCAAGAAACTGTTTTATTTGACTTTTGTGATTATGATAAACATACTGAGGGCCTCAAAATAGTACCTGGTGGGCGCATGTGGCCCCTGGGCCGCGAGTTTGAGACCACTGCTCTAAGAGAGTGCACCGACCCAAATTTCCCAAACCTTACAAAAAAAGGACACCGTCCCTCTGCTGTCTCAAGTCGCAAAAGCTGAGGTGCTTCGCCTACCATACCATGAACTGTCGCACTTTATATTGCCCATTGTATAATGCTCCACCCTACCAAGTCACCTCCGGTAGTGTAATGTATAGTCTCCACTTTGCATACTAGGTCAGCTTCGCTTGTAGTACTAGGTTTGCCATGCTATGTCTCACCATACAATGCTTTTGTCATGTTATGTTTTACCGTGCTTTGTTAACTATGTTTTGCCATTTTTGTCAGACAATGTTCTGCCATGTCATGTTTGTCATCACTTTGTATAAATACATAGAAACATGATGGCAGATAAAGGCCAAATGGCCTGTCCAGTCTGCCCATACGCAGTAACCATTAATATGTATGTAAACCTGTAACCCGTTCTGAGTTCTCCTCGGAGGATGGGATATAAAAATATGTTGGATTTACAAAACTCTAAAAATTCTTTGGAGTTTGTGGATGAATGCAGCAGTCAGCACTTTTTTCAAAAGTCCAGGCACCAGCACTGAATATTTGGGACTAATTTGGCATATGGAAACCACCAGAGCTTATGGGCTCAGGGGGGAGGACAGTGGCTGGGGGGCCTCTTTGTCAGGGGTCATTGGGGAGGGCCATCAGTGGCGGTGGGGGACTTTTTTCTTTTTTTATTGGACAGATATTTTGCTTGTGTAATACATGCAAAATATCTGTGTCTTTGAAAAAACAACAACAGGCAGACCTGTCGGTAACAGTTACCACAAAAATAGGGGTTAATGGACAATCACAATACCGTTTAATTGTGGTTTGGGGTGGATTCAATTATGAAGACCCAAGTTTTCTGAGGTGTAGGTAATACAGTTACCGACAGGTCTAGAACAATCCGTTTTTACGATCACTAAGACCCCATGCAAAACAGCCATGCGATGTTAGTGCATCAATCGCTTGGCTATTTTGCATGGCTGGATCGGAAAATGGGCGATCGAGGGGAAAAACACACGGTGGGCAGTTTTGTGAATCGGGTTAGTAACAGTGATTGTCTCTAAAGCTGTGAAAACAGTTCTAGCGACGATTGCTGACTTTAGTGCATTCCCCAGTTATACCTGTTTTCACATTGTCTAACTCACGTCTAAGGTTCATCCAGGATGTCTAGAAAACATTCAATTATCCCTGCAGGACGTCTAAGTCGGCCCACATCCCGCCCAAATACTGACTGCCCTGACCACTACTCCAGACACACCCCTTTCAGCTCTGGGTGCACAGTGGCATTCAGAGGCATAAGAAGTCCCGCTACATGTCCAGAAAGTCGGTTTATCGGCACTTGGACATCCTGTCTATGTGAAAGTGCTGACTCAGCGGGTTTTAGTTTTATGAGCCCCATACTGTCCTAACCTGAGTAAGGAGGTTTTAGCTTCTGAAAGCCAATTGAAAAATATATTTAGTTCAATAAAATGGTTAGCATTTTCCTTTTTTGTTTTATTTCCATTTGTTGATTTGTAATGTACTGGTTGGAATATGTCCGTTTTTAGCAATTTACGCTTGCTATCTTTATATTTGGCACTGCATAAGTGGACATGCATTGATTTCTCTCTGGTGTAGTGTAAAGGAACATTTTTGCTCACAGGAAAAAAAAACTGTTGCCAACATAAACTGGGTCCTTAGAGGGAACACTGTACACCTACTGTGTTTCCCAAAAAATAATAGTGTCTTACACTAATTTTGGGTCCAAAAAACACATTAGGGCTTATTTTGGGGGGATGTCTTATTTTTTTTTTCCATGTACAACAATCATCTCTCCTTTGCTCTCCTCCACCCCAGTTCTTCCTCTTTTCTTTCTCCGAGTCCTCCATGTGCATCTTTCTATCCCTCTCTCCCATCCCCCCTGTGCAGCAGAGCCCCACTCACCCACCGTGAGACTGACATAACTCCGCTCTGAGCAGGCAGCTTTGAGGTCTTCCTCACCGGGGCCTTCCCTCTGCCGCATCACTGATAATGTCATCAGTGATGCGGCAGAAGGAAGGCCCCGGTGGGAAAGGCTGCCAAGCAGCCCATTCAGAGCCCTGCCACCGCTGCTGCTTTAGGAAGCCTCAGAGCGGAGGTATGTCAGGTCTCGGGGGGCCCCCGGTCACTGAATTGACAAGTCTGATTTTTTTTTTGGTGACTCGGGCAGCACTAGTGTCAGGGATGGAGTCGGGGACATTTGGGAGGAGGGGCTTTGGGGGGGGGTCGATCTTAACTAGGGCTTATTTTTGGGATAGGGCTTATATTAGGAGCATCATTAAAAATCATGCTAGGGATAGGTCTTATTTTCAGGGAAACAGGGTAGTGCAGGGGTGTCCAATGTCGGTCCTCGAGGGCCGCAGTCCAGTCGGATTTTCAGGATTTCCCCAATGAATATACATGAGGTCTATTTGCATGCACTGCTTTCATTGTATGCTAATAGATCTCATGCATATTCATTGGGGAAATCCTGAAAACCCGACTGAATTGCGGCCCTCGAGGACCAACATTGGACACCCCTGGGGTAGTGGGAAGGAACATTTTCTGCCCCATTCGGGGCTGGGGAGGTGAAATGAGGGAAAAGACTGCACAAAAGGCCTCTGTGAAAATGAAAGGACAGGACCTGCGCGCCCTTCCTCCCAAGCACAACTCCAACAATGGGACTCAAGGAGGTCGAGGCCAGCCCAAGGCATATCAACGCTCGAGGCGAGGAAAGGCGGGAAAACAACAACTCGCACGCGCCACCTCGGTTTGGAATATTCGCCTCAAACTCTCCCCCCCCCCCCCCCCCCACGCTCTCGCGCTCACCCGCTTTCCTTCCCCCCGCCTTCCTCCGACGCAACATCTCTGCCGGAAGCAGGAAGTTGCGTCAGAGGAGGGGGCGGGACGCTGGAGAAGGAAGTCGGCGCGGCCGGTGGCGGCCGACCTTAGGCTTCAATTTAAAGGTAGGGGAGAGGAAGGTTGAGGTAGAGGTGCCGGGCTGCGGACGGGAGAAAAGAGCGCGAGAGACGGCAGAGGAAGGGAGCGTAACGGGTCGTCGTCCCCCCTCCTTTTTTCCCCCCCAATCCCCGAATGCGCGTGAAATGGGATGTTCGGGGGGGGGGGGGAAACTGTTGAATGCGTGTATTTCTGCAAAAAGGGATTCTGCGCGAAGGGGGGGGGGGTTAAGTGTATCATGAGGCAGAGATAATGCTTCTGCTCCGAATACAGAAGAGTCCCTGTTCCCGTGGGCTTACAAGCTAGTGAAGGCACATACAGGACCAGGAGAAAAAGGCTTTGGTGAAATCAGCTTAAAAGGGTTTAAAAAATGTTTTGGATTATTTCCTAAAAGAGAAGTCCATAGGCCATTATTAAGATGGACTTGGGGGAAATCCACTGCTTATTCCTAGGATAAGCAGCATAGGATCTGCTTTGTTACTTGGGATCTAGCTAGGTCCGTGGGACCTGGGTTGGCCACTGTTGGAAACAGGATATTGGGCTTGATGGACCTCTCCCAGTATGGCAATTAAGAACAGAAAAAAAATAGTTAAGATCAACAGGGCAGTGATCAGGTAAAAGTAAGGTTAAAAAAAGACTAAAAGCCAAGGCAACTTCAGAAATCAAGAGTTTTAGGCGCAAAGGGTTTTTTCCCCCCCTCATTTGAAGGGGGCACTTTTTACTATGTACAGTATGATCCTAAAACAATTTTTAAGCACATATCCCAGTAGGTGACTTTGTAGTAGGCATGTTTGGGGGCATGGTCACAATTTATGTACCATCCATAAAATACACAAGTAAGTGCCTGTTCATTGTGCACAGCATTTCATAAGAATGTAAGAGTTGCCTTACTGGCTCAGACCAAAGGTTGGTCTAACCCAATATCCTGTTTCCAATGAAAGTCAGTCCAGGTCATAGGTACCTAACAGAGTCCCCAAAAGTAGTAAAAAGCTATGCTAAATCCTGGGATACATTTTTGCCTTTCCCAGATTTATATTAATAATGTTTATAGACTTTTCCTCCAGGAATTAGTCCGTATTTTTTTTTTTAAGCCTTGCTACATTAACTGCTTTTATTGCTTGGCTCCAGAGCAATAGTTTTTTTTCCATGTGTTTTAAATGTACTACTATGTACAGTAACTGCATGGTGTCCTCTGTACTTTTTTGAAAATTGATTCATGCTCACCTATTCTCCAAGCTGAAGAGCCCTAACCTCTTTTGCTTTTCCTCATATGAGTTAATGTTATTGTTTTGGTATCGACACTTCCTTCTACCTTTTCCTTGATTTTTAGAATTGTAAGCCACTTTGGGCTTTTTTTACACTGAAATATGGGATAGAAAGTTTTAAATAAACTTGGTTCATCCCCTTAACATTTTGGTTGCCTTTTTTTCTACCTTTTCCACATCCACTGCATCTTTTAGAAATGTGAACAGAATAGCACACAATACTGAAGGCGTGATGCAGAAGTGCTATGATGGGACTTATTAGGAAAGGAATAGAGAATAAAGACCAGCATTCTATTAGCTTTTTTTTGGCCACTGCCACAGCTAAGCAGAAGATTTCAATGTATTGTTCAAAATAACACCTATATCCTTTTTCTTAGTGTTGACTCCTAATGTAGATCTTTATCTTCATGTAGCTATAACATAGCATAAAATTTTATTTATATACTGCGGTTTACAAAAGAAAATTGAAACAGTAAAAACAAATGACCTAGAAATTACAAAAATTTCTCATAAGTAGGTTTTCAACAATTTCCTGAACTGCTGATAAGAAGAGATAGAGTAACTAAAAGATTTACAAACTCTTTATCACAAGAAGCTGCCTGAAAAGTTAGGAGTCATTGAAAATAGCTTTTGTATAAATGACCCTTTACCAATGGAAAAGCAAACAAATTACATCTTGGGTGTTGTAAATTATTGAATAAAATATGATCTACAAGATAATCAGATGCTAAACCATGTAAGACTTTATAGCATATACAACCAAACTTAATCTAATCTAATCTAAATCTTGGGTTTATATATCGCATCATCTCCGCAGATGGAGCTCGACACGGTTTACACGGTTAAATCTGACTCTGCCCTCACTTGGTAACCAATGTAGTCTTTGGTAATAAGGTGTGACATGATCTGATTTTTTCAGATTGAAAATTAATCAGACTGCCATGTTTTGTATAATGCGGAGTCTATGATTTTCTGATAACCCGCTAAGTAAACTATAATTACAGTAATCCAAAATACTTAGAATTAATGACTGTACCAAAAAGAAACATCAAAATATGGTCTAATAGTCCATAATTTCCATACATATTGAAACTTTTCCTTACTAAAGCATCTGTATTTGAATTCATTGTGAGATTTTGATTTAAAATAACTCCTAGAATTATAGTAGGATTAATCGAGTACAAAATTCCATTTGACTATTCTTCCCAATGTGCATCACTTAGCATGGATGCCCAGTCTTCTAGCTTCCCAAAGTCCTCCACAATTTCTCAAAGTCCACATGTGATTTAATTCTGAATACTTTTGTGATATCTGCAGATTTGATCACCTCGCTCATCATTCCCATATCTTTTAAAATGTTAATAGCACTAGCCCTAGTACAGATCCTTGTAGCACTCTACTATTCAACTCCTTCAACGAGAGAACTGGTCATTTAACCAACTCCCAATCCACAGCAGAACATTGAGTCTTATCCCATGGCTTTTTAATTTTCTTAGAGTCTCTCATGATGGTCTTGCTCAAATGTTTTTTGGAAAATTTAGATACACTTCATCAGTTGGTTTACCTTTATCAATAGGTTTATTCACACCTTAAAAAAAAGTAGCAGATTTGTGAGACAAAGACATTCCTTGGCTGAATCCATGTTCACTCTGTCATATTAAAACAAGTTTGTCTATGTGTTAGTAATTGTGTTCCTTATAATAATTTTTATTATTTTTCATAGCTATGATGTTGAGCTTACCAATCTGTAGTTTTTCTGGATCACACCTGGAACCCTTTTTAAAACTGGCATTACATTGGCCACCTTCCAATTTTTATGTGCCTTGGGCAATTTTAATGATTTGATTTAGTTAGTTTGATATACCACCCTTCACCAAATGCATCATAACGGTTTTCAATAAAACAAATAAAAATAAATATACTCTAACTAATACATCAGTCAGCTGCCTACCAAACATCCTGACCAACCAAACGACTGTCTCCTTAGCCAAACACTGCCTGGAACAACCAACCCCCCCCCCTCTTTTACTAAGGTGCGCTATCCAATTAGCGCAAGCTAAACGCTAATGCGTCCATAGACTAACATGCATGCGTTAGCATTTAGCGCATGCTAATTGCATAGCGCACCTTAGTAAAAGAGGGCTCAAGTCTTGACTGCCTTACAAAAGCTGTAATAGCCGGGCAGTTCAGATATCTTAATGGCTAATGAATTCCACAGTACAGGTCCCACCTAACGGAAGGCCCACTTCTGTATTGACATCAATTTAATTGTTGATAAAGATGGTAATGCAAGAGACTGTGACAGATTACAGATCACCAGTGGTAGATCTGCAGTTTTATTTTTGAGTTAAGTATCCTGAGGTGTATACCATCCAGTCCAGGTGATTTTCTGATCTTTAATTATAAATTTGTAGTCGTATATCTTCCAGGTTCACCAAGATTTCTTTCAGTTGCTCATATCAACAGCCTTAAATGCTATTTCTGGCACAAGTAGCTCCCTTACATCCTCAATAAAGACTGAAGCAAATAATTTCTTTAGTTTTCCCACCTTATCCTTCCTGAATGCTCCTTTTATTTCCTTGATGATATAATGGTCCAATTGACTCCCTTATTTGCTTCTAATATACAGTACCTTGAAAAAAAATTTGTATTGAATTTTTGCCTCTTTATCAGCGGTTTGCATCTAGCTTGCTTGTTCTTATGCTTTTTCCATCTTCCTCATTTGGATCCTTTTTTTGAAAGGTGTTAACTTTGGTTTCAATAGCTTCTTTTACCTCACCTTTTAACCATGCCCATTGTCATTTGGCCTTTCTCCCACTTTTTGTGCATATGATACTGACTATGGACTACATCTTAGGGACAGATAGGGTAGTTTTTCTCAAGTACCTTGTTTGATACTTTGTAAACTGCTTAGGTCAGTAAAATGCAGGAACGGTATATCAAATCTTAAATAAACATAAACTACATCTTAGACATTCATATGCCTTGATAAAATGCGAGCCGGCTTGACCTCACAAGCTAGGCAACCCATTATAAAATTATTCTTCATATGTTTAAGAGAAAATATGCTTAGCACATTGGCTTCCATATGAATGTACATTGAGTGCTAGTAAACTACAATTTTTGAAGGCTCTGTTCTATCTTACTAGAGTTTCCTATAAAGTTCCTTCAATTTTGAGGCTGACTGAATGAAACCCTACACATCAGTGGTCTCCAACTCAAACCCTTTGCAGGGCCACATTTTGGATTTGTAGGTACATGGAGGCCCTCAGAAAAAATAATGTCTTATTAAAGAAATGATATTTTTGCATGAGGTAAAACTCTTTATATTTTATAAATCTTTCCTTTTGGCTAAGTCTTAATGATAATATTGTAATTTATAGCTAAAGAGACATATGATCAAGAAACTGTTTTATTTTACTTTTGCGATTATGATAAACATACCGAGGGCCTCAAAATAGTACCTGGCGGGCCGCGAGTTTGAGACCACTACTACACATGACAACAAGATAACAAGAAACTAGTGAAATAACTAACCACTACATGGTATGCTGTAACCTGCACATTCCGTATTTCACCAACCTTGTTTATTTATCTATGGCATTTAGCTACATGTCGTAGCAAGGAGAATGATAGAATGAAGGCTAAAAGCAGGGCTGTGGAGTCAGTACATCAGATCTTCGATGCCTCTATTTTTCTACTATCTGACTCCAACTTCTGCTGACATTAGGCTTTGAGGTCCTCTTTTACAAAACTGTGGTAGTGATTCTTCCGTGGTAAATGAACTGAAGCCCATGGGAACTGAATGGACTTCGGTGCATTTACCATGGGGGAATCGCTTCCATGGCTTTGTAAAAGGAGCCCTAAAATTTTTGTTCTGGATCCTAAGCATTAGTGAATATAACTTACCCAATTTTGCAACCCTGGCTGGAAGTACAGGCAGTCTCCGGGTTAAGAACGAGTTACGTTTTTAAAGCTGTTCTTAAGTTGGATTTGTATGTAACTCAGAACTTGTAGATTTTAAGATTCTTGCTGGCTTACCTCTGCTTCTAGCTGACAAAAGGGCCAACTGTCCCTACCAGCATGCACAACCACACACTGTTCTTAATGTGGCCATGCATCTTTCCTGAATCTACTACAGGAGAAATGTAGGAGTCTATGCCACTGAAAATACTGCTCAGTGAAATCAAATGAAGCTGCGATTGTGTTTTTAATACAAGTCATATTTAAATCAGGTGTCTGTAACTCAGGGACTGTCTGCATACATATGATTCCCAGACCCACACCTTTTTTTTTTTTTAAAGGCAAACAAAGTATATATATATATATTTTTAAATGTTGAAGCCTTGCCAGAGTGCATTACGGTTTCAGTAGATTTTTTTTTTTTTTAAATATAGAGTCTTTTAGGTTTTCCAGTAGAATTGATTTTAGTGTTTTTCTGTTTACAGAACATGGAGAGTACATTCATCCAGCACAGTGTCAAAGTTCTCCAGGCACTCAACAAGCAGAGAGAGGAAGGTAGATACTGTGATGCCACCTTGGAAGTAGGCGGTCTTATTTTCAAAGCTCACTGGAGCATTCTGGCTTGCTCTAGCCAGTTCTTCCAAAGTATGTACGGAGATGGGACATCTATCAGTGTCACTCTTCATGAAGACTTTTCTGAGGTTATAGAGCTCCTCTTAGACTTTCTCTACACTGGTAACCTAAGTGTTACAGATGAAAATGTAAAGAAGGTGTTGTTTGCAGCAAAGGAATTATGTATCTCAGAAGCAGTGGACTTTTGCCAAAAGTTTATTCTGAAAAACTTGGATGCTGGTAGACAAAATGAAAACTGTTTGAAGGAGCCAGTGGAGTCAGATGATGAAGAAGGTGTGAAAGCAGGGTGGGAACTGAGTTCTACCCAGGAAGCTGCGTATGATCATTGCGCCAGAAGGATGAAACAAAACCAGGGCACGACTATGGATGCCCCTGGTCAACTGAAAAATATCAGAAGGTTAGCTGTCAAAACACCAGTGTTCAAAATGTCAGAGGAGGTGCAGAACAGCCAGGAAGTAAAAGAACCGAGAAATGAACAAAAAAAAGAAGGAACAGATGACAAGGGGGTCGGCAATGAGGTGATCTTGCCATGTTTGTTGTATAAGAAAAAAATGTTTTTGTTAAACAAATTCTTCTTGAAAAGCTTGACACATTACAACCGGGGCTGTGTAATCAGTACACCAAACCTTCAATTCTAACTCCTCTCTCTATCTTTCTGCTGTCAAACTTTGACTCCACCTCTGACTCTTAGTAATGAGAGGCTTTAAATTTTTTGTTTTGAATCATAAGCACCGGTAAATATAACTTTTATTTACCAGTACTTTAGATCCATGTCAAAGATGCATATGTATAAAATTATAAATTTATCATATATTATAATGTAAGTTTTTATTTTGAAGCTGGAGTTGGTACATTTTCACCAATTCCGACTCCACAGCCCTGGTTATAACCCAAAACAGCAGTAGTATGACTGCGTTGGGCTTTCAAGAAGATTCCTTAAAAAGGTTGTTTTTTGTACCTTCCCCTTCATACCCACATCCAATATCTCTTCCCTTCTTCTTCTCTTCTAAATCAACATATTTGCATCCCCCCCCCCTCGGACTGGCAACTCCCTCTCTGGTGTACCTCCAAGGAATTACCAGTAGCAGCAGGAATTCATATGCGCTGCCTGTGTTGATCTGTGCAGGCTTCCCTCTGCCACACCTTGCCATTGAGGAAAACGGGAAATAACAGCCGTGAGGTTGGGAAGCAGTAGAGGGAAGCCTGCAGGGCTGGCACAGGCAGCAAATCTGAATTGCTGTTATCACTGGTGACACCTCAGGGGTACATCAGGAAGAGACAAGGGGGCTCAGAAAGGGGCAGATGCTGGATCACTGGAGAAGAACGTGAGGCACTAGTAGAAAATGACATGGGGGCAGATTTGTTCCCGTCCCTGCGGGATCTATCTCTATTCCCATCCTGTCCTCACAAGTTCTGTCCCTGCCCCATTCCTGCAAGCTCTGTCCTCATCTGCACAAGCTTAAGTAAAATTATTCGAGACTTGTGCAGATGAGGCCAGTGTCATGACCTGAGAGTGGGAAGGTAGAGATACCTAAGACTTTCTGCTAAATAATGATTAATAGACCTGCCTTCTAGAAATCTCCCCATACGTCTTGTTAACATTAGTTTTATTATGCATTTTGTATCAGCAAATTTCCATAGTTTAATTGTGCATTGACTAAATGCGATGCTAGTTAAGTTTCATGGTGTGTTCCCTAGTCTTAGTGCTGCTGAAAAGAGTAAGTAACTTCTCAAGAAGTCACAATTATAACCCAAACCTCACTGAGCAAGGGGAGGCTGGATATACTGTATATTTGGATGGCAGTGCCTCTAATGTTTGTGGCTATGAGGATTATTGAAAATTTGGAAAAGGGCAAATAACAGAAACAGAGAAAATGTTAGGCCATACAGGGGTAGATAATCAGCTGGCAGCAGCATCCCCAGATATTCACTGCCAGGCTACTTTTGGGTAAGGCCATTCAATATCCAGGTTTATGTGGTTAGTGTGATATTTGGGCCTAAGAAATGCTGCATAAAGATAGAACTGTGTTTTATGTGGTCTGATTTGACCATTTAACTTAGGTGGTTAAGCGCTGAAAACTGCCCGCAAAATAGCCAGCTTTCGGTTTAGTGGTCAATGCTGATACTCGGTGGCACTAACCAGTTAAGTGCCGCCGAATATCAGCAGATGGCCTTGCACAAGCAATTTAAGCAGCCAGGAGGAGCCCACTGGGGTGTTCAGGCATTTAATCACTGTGACACTCAATCATAAGGACGTTTAATCGCTACCATACTTAATCACGCGACTATGTATCACATCAAGTATAACCCAATAGTGGTGAATGCTTCAAGAAACGTTAGTCCATCGTTGCACTTCTAAACCATATTCATTTTGATATAGGTGATGGATCATAAAGTGTTATTTGGCAAATCATCAAGAGGGAAACAGACTGTTATCTACAAAAGCTTTGAATATATAAAACATCGCGATTATGTAAATGGAGGCACACAATGGCGGTGTCGACTTTACCAGAGCTGCAAATGCCAAGCCCGGCTGAAGACTTGCGGAGACAGAGTCGTTGGTCAGACAGGCACGAAACATAATCACGAGTGTAATCCTGTTGGTATCGCTGCTCGTCAGGCTGTTTTTACCATGAAGGATAAAATAGCTGACTTATCCATGACATCTACTGTTGCCGTTGATGCTGTTACCATTAGCTTGAGCAATGATGTTATGATGGCTTTACCAAAACCTCTGTCTTTGAAAAGAACTTTGGAAAGAAGTCGCCGTACCTCGCAGAGGATCTGCGGTTTTGATTTACCACATATACCTAGTGAGACGTCGTTTATCATCCCACAGCAGTTCGCAGACGTGATTCTGTTTGATTCTGGCCCAGACCCTTCAGGTGAGGACCGTTTTGATAATTCTCGGATGTAATGAACTACTTGATGGTTTGGCTAGAGTGAAATTGGGGATAGCTTGTGGTTCATTCAAAGTCTGTCTCATCGTTGTTCTTTCAGCTATAAAACATTTTGAACTAGTCCAGGAATTATTCTAGCTGCTCTGGATTGCATAGTTGAAAACAAACAACATGCCAGTTATCAACGCAAGTGAAAATCTTGGTCCCTGAATTAACTTTACTTGATTTTGAAGCAGCAGCAAGATCTGTATTTAGTCAAGTATACCCAAATGTCGTTCTGGGCTATTTCTTTCACCTGCATTAAAGCATTCAACCAGTTACATGTTGTTGTTCATTCCCTGTTTGCCCTTGCAATGGTGCCCCCTGACAACATGGCCGAGGCATTCAACCCTCTGTCTGAAAACATGCCAGAGCATGAGAAAATGCCAGCACACTTATCCTATTTTGAACACACCTATGTACGAGGATGTCATCATGCTGGTCAAGGGTGTAACTTTTGTCCTGCTATCCATCCGATTGAAACATAAAACCATTATAAACTGGCTGTTAAAGGCCTAGCCAGGACAACAAATGTAGCAGAAGGCTTGCATTTCAGTTTGCAATCCATGTTTCAATGCCATTGCCCAACAATTTGGAGTTTGCTTCCTGGACTCAAGTAGGACATGCAAGCACAGACCTCGCAGAATGCTGTCTCACAGATAGCTGGATTGAAAAAAAACCGCTATGATGTAAAGCAGCATATCACAAATGCAGTCCAGCTCTACTCAGCTGTGAAAGATTTACTGTATTTGTGTACAATTGCATATCTGTCATACACTTAATTCTATTCAAACTTGTTTCGTGCTAAGGTGTGACACTGCATGATTATAATTACTTGTCATACGATTCTGTGACTGTTAGGTTTTACATTATCACGTGATAAAGTTTTGCAGTGAATAAATGTCCATGATAAAGTGTCAGAGGGTCGCATTGTGCTAAGATTTAACATGAATTTAATTATTTTCAGCAATTAGAAAAAAGCAAAGTTCTCACTCTTTATCACAATCATTTTCTAGGTGCTTGGTTTTTGCCTTGGTTAAAAAAGTGCCAGAATTTGATCTGAGCCTATTTATTTTATTTAAAATAATTTTAACCTGCCTATCCACAAATCTAGGCGAGAAACAAAATCACATACATAATCATGATAAAAATTTTAAAACAAGTACAAAACAAGATAAAACAGCAAAAAACTGCCTATAACCTCTGGACAGTGCTTATATTATTTTAATCAAGTTACCAGCCCAGCTTCAGGCAAAAATAATCTTTTGATGGCTGATTCTTCATTCCCCCCCCCCCCTTTTTTTAAGAAACCACGTTGGGCTTTTTTATCGCTGGCCACAGCGGTAAAAGCGCTGATGCTTATAGAATTCCTATGAGTGTCGAAGCTAATACCATTGCGGCCGGCGATTTAAAAATAAAAATAAGCCTAACAGCTTCATAAAAGAGGGCCTTTATGTTGTATGTTAGCAATGGTATCTAATTAGGACTGTAGTTTGGGTGACTTATTGATTTTAATTACTTTCATATGATTCTGTGATTCACTATTATGATACTAGTGTTTAAGCCCGTTACATTAACGAGTGCTAGTAAAGCCTCCTTCCTCACATGTCCCCTATTTTCAGCCCCAGCTCCAAACCAATTTTACCCCCCACCCAGCACCCTTCTCCCCCGGCCCAGTAGCACCTCTTCCTTGCTCCCCCGGTCCAATAGCACCTCTTCCCTGCTCCCCGTCCCTCTTCCTTACTCTCCCGGCCCAGTAGCACCTCTTCCCTGCTCCAGCAGCACCCCTTACCTGTTTCCCCGGTCCAGTATGCAGCGTTGTGAGCATCGCGGCCGGCTTTTGCGAACCTTGTAGGCTGCTCTGCCCCTCAGAAGTGCGTTCCCTCTGACGCGATCGCATACGTCAGAGGAAACGTTCTACTGAGGTGCTGTGCGGCCTGCGAAGTTTAGTAGGGCCGGCCACGATCCTCACTGGAGCAGCGCCCTACCCTCAGTGGCACGAAGCCCTCCTCCCGGCAGTCGCCGCCAGCACCACTCCGCACCGCCTCCTCAAGCCGCC
The DNA here is from genome assembly GCF_902459505.1 of Geotrypetes seraphini. Taxonomy (NCBI): domain Eukaryota; kingdom Metazoa; phylum Chordata; class Amphibia; order Gymnophiona; family Dermophiidae; genus Geotrypetes; species Geotrypetes seraphini. Next base: position 12,152,156 of record NC_047098.1, on the reverse strand, counting down.
GAATATGGCCGGCTTCCTCCAGCGGTTGGTGAGTGAGGGCGGGAGGAGGGGAGTGGCCAGAATGTTCCCTGCCGCCGGGTTCTAAAATGGAACACGGCCACGGATCACACACCACAGCGGCAGGGATCACGCTGTTTTCAAAGCTTTTATTATTATGATATAAAGTGTTGCAGTGATTAAAGGCCCTCAGTTTATAAGCCCTATTCACTTAAATATGTATTGCTGGGATATGCCTGTATCAAACCCAAGTGCTTGCAAATGGCAAGGGAGGCATGGGCTGGGCATGTCTTGGATGGTACAAGGACGTGACTAGTTCATAGACATTTATTCTCCGTTTCAGAAGAGGACAAAATTTTTGTCCTTAAAGATTGACGCCAGAAGTTACACATAGTTAGCACGCACATTTAAGATTTGAGAAATGGCTGTTACTGAAGGGATTAGAGGGATTGCCCCTTTAATGCCCCTAAATGTTAAACTGGCAAAAGAAACTGGTCACTGTGACAGCATCAGGTTATGTTTCCAGGGTTGCAAAGATAACTCAATTATGTGGTGGCTTTGAATCTGTTGATATTGAGCACATTTATTTTTCTAAAATGGATGTTTATGCCGCACAGTCCTTGCACATAAACATCCATTTCTCCTATATTTTAGAAGAGGCTCTACGTTAGCAGATTCTGTTCTAAAATACTGGTGAAACTTGAGACACACTGACTGTACGTCTCAATTCCTGCTTCTATGAACTGTCTAAAATGAAGCTCTGTATGTCAGTATCATTGTGTCACAGTGATTAAGGGCTAGATTCACTAACCCCCGATTCTGTCTCCTATCCGTTCCCAATTGCATGCAGGCCAACAAATTCACAAAAGGCCTGCTTGCAAATGGGGACGATCATTGACACGCCCCCCCCCACCCACAGCATGGATCACTAGAGAGCGATCCTGGAGCACGCACAGACCCTGACAGTAGTGACAGGAGAAGCTGCCGGCATCCCTCCTGCCTTTTGTGGGCCATGGGGGTGGGTTAAAACCACGGGCTGGCAATGCGATTTACAGAATATATAAAAAAGGAAGAATTGCCAGCCCATGGTTTTAAGGCAGGAGAGTTGGTAAGAAATGAAGCGACTGGTCACTTTGGATCAGCAAGCTCAATCGGTCTTCCTTCTTCTGTTTAGTGAATTGCATCCCTGCCTAATTTACATACATGGATCGGAAGCAGATTGCAAGAGAGGTTAGTGAATCAGATCGGAGGGAAATCGGGTCGCAAACCGATCGGTACACGATCGGTTTGCTTTGTGAATCTATCCCTAAGTGTCTGTGACTAACTATGTAACATAGTAAATGACGGCAGATAAAGACCCAAATGGTCCATCCAGTCTATGGTGTAATTAAGTATCACCATGCCCCCATCAATGCTGCTTACTTACTGAGCTCTACAATCTCTTCTCTCTTAGAGATCCTCTATGCTTGTCCCCTGCTTTCTTGAATTCAGGTACAATCCTCATTTCTACCACCTCCATTAGGAAACCATTCCATGCATTCATCACCCTATCATAGAGACATCTTTCCTTAGATTACTCCTGAGTCTGTCCCCTCCTTCCAGAGATTCCTTTAAAGTAAAATAGGCCTGCCTCTAATTCATTTATCTTCTCTCTCTCTTCCAGAATACACATATTGAGACTTTTATGTCTGTCCCCCATAAGCTTTATGAGGAAAAGCACTAGATCCAGGGGTTCACAACCCAGTCATTGAGACACACACACCCAGTGCTAATTCCACTGAATCCAAATCTGTCTCGTGCATATTTACTGTATTTATCTTAAATATTTGCTGTTTAGGTATGTCCTGAGGATTGGGTTGAGAACCATTGCCCTGGACTTTCTCTATTCTGTTTTTATATATATATATATATTTTTGAAGATATAGCTCTCCTGCCGGCCAGTCCTCTCCTTATACATCTAAGCATCCTTCTGGTTTTTACCATCACTCTTTCTACCTAGTTGATTACCTTAAGATTGCCAAATATGATCACCCTCAAGTTCCACTCTTCTTTCATGCACACAACATAAGAATTGCTGCTGCTGGGTCAGACCAGTGGTCCATCGTGCCCAGCAGTCTGCTCACGCAGCAGCCCCTAGGTCAAAGACCAGTGCCCTATTTGAGTCTAGCCTTACCTACGTACATTCTGGTTCAGCAAGAACTTGTCTAACCTTTTCATGAATCTCTGGAGGGTGCTTTCACCTATAACAGCCTCTGGAAGAGCGTTCCAGATTTCTACCACTCTCTGGGTGAAGAAGAACTTCCTTACGTTGGTACGGAATCTATCCCCTTTTAACTTTAGAGAGTGCCCTCTTGTTCTCTCCACCTTAGAGAGAGGGTGAACAATCTTTCTTTCTCTACTAAGTCAATTCCCTTCAATATCTTGAATGTCTTGATCATGTCTCCTCTCAGTCTCCTCTTTTCAAGGGAGAAGAGGCCCAGTTTCTCTAGCCTCTCATTGTACGGCAGCTCCTCCAGTCCCTTAACCATTTTTGTCGCTCTTCTCTGGACCCTTTGGAGTAGTAGTATGTCCTTTTTCATATACGGCGACCAGTGTTGGACGCAGTATTCCAGGTGGGGGCGCACATGGCCCAGTACAGCGGCACGATAATCTTCTCCAATCTGTGTTTGATCCCCTTCTTAATCATTCCTAGCATTCTGTTCGCCCTTTTCGCTGCTGCAGCCCATTACGCTAATAGCTTCATTGACTTGTCTGCAAGTACTCCCAAGTCTCTTTCCCTTGGATTTTTGCAGCCCAATTAAATGTCCCTGCATGTTTTAGCATTAAATTTTAGTTGGAAAATAACTAGACCATTCTTCAAGTTTCACTAGGTCTCATGTTACCAATACCTTCCAGGGTGTCTACTCTATTTCAGATTTTGGTGATATCTGCAAATAGGCAAACCTTACCAGATAATCCTTCTGCACTATTACTACAAAAATATTAATTTGAACAGACCAAGGACCAATGCCCTTATCCTCAGAGTGAACATCACTTAGCACTGCCCTTTGTTACTTCCCACTTAACTACGTTCTAATACACACCAATGGTGCTCAGTTTATTTATAAATTGCCTACAGGAAACTGTGTCAGTTGCTTTTCTGAAAGCTGAGGACATCAATATCTAGTCTATCCATTGATCCAACTCTCTCGCACCCAGTCAAAGATGTTAATCAGATTCAGCTGACACTTTACTATCATGTGTTTTTAGCAGTGTTTCCATGCATTTATCTGCCACAGAGGTCAGTCAGACTGACCTGTAACAGTTCTGGAAGAATTAAGATTGAAGATGACAAAACCTGAAATTGCACACAAGATGGCAGAAAAAAGGCCAAATAGCCCGTCTAGTCTGCCCATCCGCAATAACCATTATCTTTTTCTCTCTCTGAGAGATCCCTCGTGCCTTTGCACGGCCCTCTTTAATTCAGCACACAGTCTCTGTCTCCACCACCTCTTCTGGGAGACTGTTCCACGCATCTACCACCCTTTCTATAAAAAAATATTTCCTCTGATTACTCCGGAGCCTATCACCTCTTAACTTCATCCTATTCTAGAGAATGACACGGTGACAAAATTCATCACCATTACCATCCCCGCGGATAACCACGGGAAACCATCTTCATGCCATTCTTTAAGGAGAGAGGAAAGAATCAGAGTATAATTGGGCACAACCACTGACCCGCAAGCTTTGCTTTGAAGAATGCTGGTGTAGAAGGACCGAGGTTGAAACAGACACTACAGAATGAGTCTCTGATATCCAGAACAGATATTGTGATGTCATAATGCCTCATTCCACCAGTGCCTAAGAGCCAATCACATCAGTGATGTCACAATGGCTTCATTATCCTTGGTTCACATAAGAATCAGAGTATGAATGGCCACAACCACTGACCCGCAAGCTTTGCTTTGAAGAATGCTGGTGTAGAAGGACCGAGGTTGAAATAGACACTAGAAAATGACATGGGATTATTATCCGCGGGGACGGGAACGGTGATGAATTTTGTCACTGTGTCATTCTCTATCCTATTCCCTATGCTTGGGACTGACTTAAGAGGGTGATAGTGGAAGGAAAGTTGGGAGAGAGGGTGGAAGGAGGGAAACTAGTTTTGTATTGCATATGGAAATTTATATCTTATTCTATACAAAGTGGAAGAATCTCAACTAGGTAGATGAATAATTTGGTCTAAAGTACAGGTTTTACTAGGTGGGTCTGTTTTTCTATTTGAAAACTTGGTTCTAAAACTGTTGGAGAGAAAAAAAAATACATAAAAGTTGATCCAATTCGGAACTGGTGGTTTCACTGGGACTTTCTGATGGGCATAAATCTAGAATTGACCTGTTTGATGACTGAGTCTGGACCAATTTTTTATAGCAAATTTAACAATTATTGGTCATTTCCCTTCCCACCTTCTACCCCCAAAGAGTCCATGTTTTCAACTGTAGCTCTGCTGAGGAATCAGCATTTATTATGTGTGTCTGATTTATTTAATCCTGGAATGTGAAGCAATGCTTCAATTGAATGCCATGTGATTCCTGTTATTTACCCCAGGATGCCTCTGGAGGTTGCACTTCTATCCCAGAGAACTAACACGTTTTCCATTAATGGGTGAAGGCACAGTTTCTTTGCTGTACGATAACAGTTTACAAAAATAAAGAAAAGTGGTTTATTCACTGGTAGCTATATGAACTATTGATTAGGCACTAATTAACTTTAGGACATGCTGTGATTATGTTTCGTGTGTATAAGACAGAGAAAGTTAGGCATTGGGATGATGCACACTTTAAGTGCAAATTCTGTAGTTATTCTGCAGCTAGTGTAAATTACTCATACTTAACTGCTGTTAGTTAGGTGGTAAGTGACTATTTTATAACCTCCACGCATAAGTGTTAGGCACACCCTTGATCCACCCATGGATTTTGCACACCCACCTTTTAGAATACTAACTAAGAGTGGTTAACATGGAACTGAAAATTAGCGCCAATTATAGCCGACTATTGATAAAACTAATGTGCCTAACTTAATTGTTACACTATTCTATATCTCGTGGACGCAACTTTGTGCATTAAGTGTCAAGTTGTACGCACAGGTTTATGTAATTAGGGGCAGTGGTGTATCCCCAGGGAAGATCTTGAAGGCCTGAGCCCCCTCTGCTTTTATGACTAGCAAGAATGCCACGCCCCACCAACCGATTACATCTGCACAAATCCCACCTGTGCTGAACGAGCAACACTCAATTGAGCAGGCATGCTTTGGCTGCCAATGCTGGTTCTTCGGCACACGCTCAGACTGAACTGAGCATTAGTGGCCGAAGTGCACAGGCTGAATTAAGTGCTGCTTGTTGAGCACAGGCAGAACTCTTGGACTTGGCATCCTGTCCTGCAAAGGTAATACAGTAAAGCCTTGGATTGCAAGCAACTTGGTATGCAAGTGTTTTGCAAGACAAGCAAAAACATTTTATTAAATTTTAACTTGATAAACGAGCAAGGTCTTGCAATACAAGTACGTACAGTAAACACACGTCACATCATCACAACTGAGCCGGTGGTTCTTCTCTCTCTGACGCTGCAGGAGTTTAGTGACTGTTCTAAATGAGCGAGGTCTTGCAATACAAGTACATACAGTATTTTGTATTAAAGTTTTTTGGTTGTGGAACGAATCGTCTCGAGTTTCCATTATTTCTTACTAGTGTTTAAGCCCGTTACATTATGCCTGTCTGTCTTTCTTTATTTATGTCTCTCTCTCTTTCTCCTGTCTCTTTCTTCCTTTCTTTCTGTCTCTCCCTCCCTGGCACCCTTTGCCTGTCTGTCTGTCTCTCTGGTCCCTTGTCTGTCTTTATTTCTGTCTGTCTCTCTCCCTGGCCTCCTTTGTCTGTCTGTATTTCTTTCTGTCTCCCCCCCCCCCTCACTTTCCTTTGCAGAAGCAGCAGCGGTATTTCCCTTCCCTGCCAGGTCCCTGTGAAGTAGTAGCAGCATTTCCCCCCCCCACTCCCCCCCAACTTTCTTTTGCAGAAGCAGCAGAGGTATTTCCCTTCCCCTCCAGGTCCCTGTGAAGCAATTCCCTTCTCTTACCGTGAGCTGTCCTGCTCCGTTCGGCCCCTCCCTTCTCTTAATGCGATCTGGCCTGCTCCATTCGGCCCCTTCCCCTTCCCTTCCCATGGGCTGGCCTGCTGCGGCCGAAGGTTTTTGTTTCAAGTTTTAAAAGTGCCGGCGGCGGCTCCTCTCACACTGCAATCCCGCGATCCTCTCACATGCGTTCCCGTGCGTCAGAGGGAACGTGCTACCGAGGCTGGAGAGTGGCCTGCGAGGTTCGCTAAAGCCGGCCACCATCGCAGGCTGCTCTTTACAGGAGGATCAGCAGCAGCGGCGAGTGAGGGCCGAGGTGTGTTCCCTGCCGAGGATGCGGGCAGGGAGAGAGCTTGCCTGGCTTCCAGGGTGAGTGAGTGCGGGAAGAGGGGAGTGGCCAGAATGTTCCCTGCCGCTGGGTTGGCTGCCACGGATCACACACCACAGTGGCAGGGAACACGAAATCCTAAGTGCGCATGTGCGCTTAGGGTTTTATTATATATAATTCACTTTGATATATGAGTGTTTTCGATTACAAGCACGTTTATGGAACTAATTATGCTCGCAAACCAAGGTTTTGTATTCTATTGTGGCATCAGTGGGAAGGGGAACGGGAAGAAAATACCAGGCCCCCTCAGGCTACCCTTGGGAGCCCCAGAAATGGAGTTTTGGCTAAGCCCTTGATTAGGGGGTTGTGTTGAGCATTCCATTACATCTTGAAATGTTATCTCATTGTATTCTAGTTCCCTTAATATAAATTGCCTGTACTCAATATTACATACATTTATCTTAGCGGTCATTATTTTTTGTTCAGAGAATTTAACCAATTATGCCTGAAAGGGCAACTTAGACTGAAGAATTTAACTGCAACAGTGTAATATTTAATGATCAATAGAGCTCCCAGTGAAAGTGTGCAGTGACTTTAGGTAATTGGGTCCCTGTTCCGCTACAGTGGGAGATACAAGTTGTCGAGCTGCAAGATGCTGTTTCAGTGGAAACTTATGGAAACATTAATCAACAAACAGACGAAGACTACATTCCTCATAAAAAGAAGGTTGGCACCAAAAGGAGACTGTGTCTCGTGAAAAAGCCATCTCGTCTGGAGCCTTCCTCTGGCCTTAGATCACTGGAGGATAATAATCTTATGAATCGCAAAGGTGTGAACATGCCAGTGGAGTGTCCCACGTGTCACAAGAAATTCCTCAGCAAATATTATCTGAAAGTGCACAACAGGTAAAACATTCATTCTAAGCCAGTGGTCTCAGACTTGCGGCCCGGGGGCCACATGCGGCCCGCCAGGTACTATTTTGAGGCCCTCGGTATGTTTATCATAATCACAAAAGTAAAATAAAACAGTTTCTTGATCATATGTCTCTTTAGCTATAAATTACAATATTATTATTAAGACTTAGCAAAAGGAAAGATTTATAAACTATAAAGAGTTTTACCTCATGCAAAATTATCATTTCTTTAATAAGACATTAACTATTTTTTTCTGCGGCCCTCCAAGTACCGCCAAATCCAAAATGTGGCCCTGCAAAGGGTTTGAGTTTGAGACCACTGTTCTAAGCTATACTGTGTTCCTGATTAATGTAAGTAAAGTCAAAAATCATACATGCAAAAAAATGATAAGCGCCAAAGTTCAGCAAAGCACAGCTGAATCCTTTATTTCAAAAGTGCTATCGAGAGGCATTTCAGTATATAAAATGAGCCCCTGTTCAGTTGCACTTATTGCTTTGCACAGGTACATTGGCACATTTAAACGTCTGGATATCTTTCATACTGCTCCGGCCTTGAATCTATTTCAGTAGGTTTGGATGCAAGAAGTTTTCCCCTTTGTAATTTTAATAATGGTTTGTTTGCTCAAATACAGGAGTCTTGGCAGGTTGTGATATCTAAAGATGCTGTATTCTGTGAGCTTTCAAAACCTCAGGAGGCCTTTTTGGATGTCAGCTCTTTAGACGGGGAGGTCTTGGAAGTTCTTGGACTGCAATATCTTTGTTTTCTGTTACAGTAGTCCTTTAAAAGGTATCACAACCTAAGATTAATTTTTTCTCTCCAGTACGAACATATGACTAGTAGAACTTAAAACCCTGAACTTTAAATCATAAGAAGCATCAAGCAATGATCATGTGAATGTTCACTATTACATATTCTAAGTACCCATGTTCTTCTCTTTTTTTATTACATGGATTTGCAATTATAAATAAATTTGTTTTTTGTCTGATCATCACATATCCCATATAGCAGGGGTGTCAAAGTCTCTCCTCGAGGGCCGCAATCCAGTCGGACTTTCAGGATTTCCCCAATGAATATGCATGAGATCTATTTGCATGCACTGCTTTCATTGTATGCTAATAGATCTCATGCATATTCATTGAGGAAATCCTGAAAACCTGACTGGATTGCGGCCCTCGAGGAGGGACTTTGACACCCCTGCCTTATAACCTGCTGGTGAATGGTAGTTTTTTTTATTTTTTATGTAGAATGGCAATTCTGAAATTATTAGTTTAACACATTTTTATGTGTAGATATTTAAATTTCCCTTTTCTGGGATAACTACTTGAGATGTAGCTTCTGTATTGAATGCTTGTGTTTTAGCTGGTCACCAGTGTTTCTGAAATCATACTTTGATATATAGGGCTGGAATAATTATGGGGAGCTATATAACTCTGCCCATGTGGATTTTGCTGGCCAAGAAAGTCTTGCTTAATTGAATGTTACTTTGATGTCAATTTCAGGAAGCACACAGGAGAGAAACCCTTCAGATGTTCCAAATGTGGGAAGTGTTATTTTAGAAAAGACAACCTGCTGGAGCACGAAGCCCGAAACTGTTTGAGTAGATCAGAACAGGTACATGTCTTGGAGCACATTCCTGGAAAAGAGAACAAGCTGTGTGGCAGCCAACTTTCACGAGGACCGTGTTCAGATGCCCTTTTATACCACTCCACCCACATCCTCCTCTGCCTGGCACAAAGTGTTGTAGTATGGTGAACCATTTTGAATAGTCCTTTTCCTCCAGGGCTTTGGGTTCTCCTACTGACCTAATAAGGGGAAGGAGTGGAATTCTTGTAAAATAAATGCGTTTATGCTCCTAAGGGCCTGTAGTGCTAATCGTTGGATGCAGATGTAATTGCATACACAAATTTTTTATTCCCCAAGTTCAGTTCTACATATCTCAAACTTCCTTCGCTCTCGCTCCTACACTGTCAACACAAAAGGCACCATTTCCGTTCCTTGGACACCATCTTGCGGTGTCCCTCAGGGATCATCCCTATCCCCTATTCTCTTTAACATCTACATGTCCTCCCTGAAGCTCCTCCAACTTTCCCCCCTTGAAACAATCTACACATACGCTGATGACATCCTTGTCCTCCTTGAAACGGACCAGAACCTCACTAACCTCCACGAGAACATTACATCTTGCATAATGAGATTCAACTCCTGGTCCCTCTCGGTGCAGATGAAACTGAATGAATCAAAAACAAAATTACTCTGGCTCGGCCCAAAGTTAGAACACCAGTGCCCACCCTCTTCGCACTTATCACAGGCGCTGCTCTACACCTTGAGTTCTCAAGAAAGGTCCTTGGCATCATTATTGACTCCTCTCTCCCTCAACGACCACCTCAACTCCTTGGCAAAATCATGCTTTTTCAGCCTCCACATGCTGAGGAAAGTAAGATCCTACTTTCGCCAAAAACATTTCACCGTCCTCGTCCAATCCATCATCCTCTCCAAACTTGACTACTGCAATGCCATTGCGGCATGCAGGACTGCAGGTGTTGAACCTCGGTATTTCAGTGTGAGAACTACAGCCCACTGCACATTGGAATTTCTCATCCTATTGTCTCAGTAGAAGACTAGAGCACATATATTAGAGTACCTGTGGGCGTATGGCCACAGAAGAAAAGAGCACAAGACTAGGGGGAGAGTATGGAGCAGTGGTTCAAGCGACCCTGGGCAAGTCACTTAATCTCCCCATTGCCCCCGGTACATTAGATAGATTGTGAGCCTGCCGGGACAGATAGGGAAAACTGCTCAAGTACCTGAATAAATTCATGGCTAAACTCAAACATGTTAGCCTTAAATGTTCAAAAATCCAAAGCACTCTTTTTCCCTTGGAAAAAAGATATACACCTAAATTCTTCGTTTATTTTAGATAATGCACAAATAAACCTAGTAAGCTCCCTAAAAATATTAGGAGTCACAATTGATGATGGATTAACTTTTCATGACCATATTACAAATACAATTAGAATATCTTTTTTTAGATTGCGTATGATCAGATCAATTGCTAAATTTTTAGAGCCTAAATCATTAAACATACTTATTCACTCACTCATTATTTCAAAACTGGATTATTGTAATGCTTTACTATTTAATATCTCTCAGAAAGAGAAAAAACGTCTCCAGATAGTCCAAAACACAGCAATCAAATTAATACATAATTGTAAAAAATTTGACCATGTCACACCACTTTTTATTGAATCTCATTGGCTCCCTATCTCTCATCGTATTACCTTTAAAATACTACTTTTAGTTTTTAAAACATTGATCTCAAACGAACCTCTATTTATCAACAGACTACTTATCCCATATTGTACTCCTCGCACATTAAGATCAACCAACCAAAATCTTCTAACAGTTCCTTCACTAAAAATTATTGGAACTCGTCGTACTGATATTTTTTCTGTCATAGCCCCACAATTATGGAATAACTTGCCCCAGTATCTTAGAATAGAAAAAGATTTAAAGCAGTTTAAAAGTAGCTTAAAAAGTTTCCTTTTTAAAGACGCATATAACGTATGAAACCAATTTTCCTAATCCTTCCTCAACTTATCTTTTCCCTCTTTTCTTTCCCTTACCTCATGTTTTTTTACCTTCAAATCCTTTTGTTTTTTTATACAAATGTAATTTTACCCTTCTTTCCCTATGTGTCCGTTAGTCTGTATAATTTTAATTTTATTTTTAACATTGTATTAAAGTTTAACTAACCTATTATTTGTATTATTTTTTTTGTTTTGTAAATCGCTTAGTAAATTTAAATAAGCGATTCAACAAATCTAAAATAAACTTGAAACTTGAAACTTCATGTAAACCGTTCAGAGCTCCCCTGGGAGAACGGTATAGAAAATTGAATAAAATATTACTATGCTTTCCAAACTTGTTCTGGTGACAAGCCATTCAGGATCCTCATGTATGCATGAAAGACATTTGCATTCACCAAATCTTTAGTACATGCATATTCACCGTGAATATTCTGAAACTTACTTGGCTTTTGAGAATTCGCCAGAACAGTTATGATAAGCCCTATATGGCTCAAATGAACTTAACATTTTTTTAGCTATTTACTTTCTGTTCTCCAGTATGTCTAACACTAACAAAATTAGCTGTTTTTAATTTCACACAAGAGGTTGTGGTTGAAAGATATGATTACATATGGTTTAACTTTACTGCACTGCAGGTCTTTACTTGTTCACTGTGTCATGAGAAATTTAAGAAGAAGATGGAGTTACGGGTGCATATGGTGTTGCATACGGGAGAAATGCCTTACAAAGTGAGTACAAGAAAGTGAAATCGTACAGAAACGAGTCTTGCGAGGAAGAAATATTCTTCCCCTCTGTACTAGGGCCTGCTCACTGGCATGCTGTGGTTTTTATTTTTTTCAATAATTCTTTATTCATTTTTACACATACATAGAGTGCATCAGAAAATATAACAAATGATACAGTTAAATAGCACTAATTACTGACAAGTAATATTAAAAATAGCTTTTCCCTCCCTCCCTCCCATCCTGGATGTGCATGAAACTCTGTTAAGGATGTGTAACTTGTACTATTGATTGGTTACAAAATTTGCTAATGGGCCCCAAATCACATTAAAGTTTTTATTATGACCAATTATTCCCAAATTCGTAAGTTCTTAACGATAAAATAAGCACAAGGATTACCACCAAAAAACACGATTCAGTTTATCCCAAATCTTCCAGGTTTTTGTGCTCATTTGTAAAGCTATCCCAGTCATCACGAGAAGTAATCTATTCTTAGCTGCCGAAATTGGAGACTTAGGGCTCCTTTTACGAAGCCGCGTTAGGGCTTTAACGTGCGGAATAGCGCTCACTAGACCTTAACACCAGCGTTGAGCTGGCGTTAGTTCTAGAAGCGTAGCGCGCGGTAATTTCGTGCGTGTACTAAAAACGCTAGTGCACCTTAGTAAAAGGAGCCCTTAGATTTTAACATACTTCCGAATAAAACGATATCATACGACATCGGAATAGAAGATTCCAATATCTTATTAATTGTAACCCATATTGTCTTCCAGAAGCTGAGAATTAAGGGACAATAGTATGTTAGATGATCCAGTGTCCCTATTTTAAGATGACAGTGCCAACATGCTGTGATTTGCTACTTAGGAAATTAGGATCCAGGTCTCATAGTTTTTCTATAAGAGCTGCCAGAACTTCCTTTTCACAAGAGAAAATAAGCACCCTTCTCATAATCTGTCTTTGCTTCTCATATTCTGTCTTTGCTTCTCATATTCTGTCTTTGCTTCTCATATTCTGTCTTTGCTTCTCATATTCTGTCTTTGCTTCTCATATTCTGTCTTTGCTTCTCATAATCTGTCTTTGCTTCTCATATTCTGTCTTTGCTTCTCATATTCTGTCTTTGCTTCTCATAATCTGTCTTTGCTTCTCATATTCTGTCTTTGCTTCTCATAATCTGTCTTTGCTTCTCATAATCTGTCTTTGCTTCTCATATTCTGTCTTTGCTTCTCATATTCTGTCTTTGCTTCTCATATTCTGTCTTTGCTTCTCATATTCTGTCTTTGCTTCTCATATTCTGTCTTTGCTTCTCATATTCTGTCTTTGCTTCTCATATTCTGTCTTTGCTTCTCATATTCTGTCTTTGCTTCTCATAATCTGTCTTTGCTTCTCATAATCTGTCTTTGCTTCTCATAATCTGTCTTTGCTTCTCATATTCTGTCTTTGCTTCTCATATTCTGTCTTTGCTTCTCATATTCTGTCTTTGCTTCTCATATTCTGTCTTTGCTTCTCATATTCTGTCTTTGCTTCTCATATTCTGTCTTTGCTTCTCATAATCTGTCTTTGCTTCTCATAATCTGTCTTTGCTTCTCATAATCTGTCTTTGCTTCTCATATTCTGTCTTTGCTTCTCATATTCTGTCTTTGCTTCTCATATTCTGTCTTTGCTTCTCATATTCTGTCTTTGCTTCTCATATTCTGTCTTTGCTTCTCATATTCTGTCTTTGCTTCTCATATTCTGCCTTTGCTTCTCATATTCTGTCTTTGCTTCTCATATTCTGTCTTTGCTTCTCATATTCTGTCTTTGCTTCTCATATTCTGTCTTTGCTTCTCATAATCTGTCTTTGCTTCTCATAATCTGTCTTTGCTTCTCATATTCTGTCTTTGCTTCTCATATTCTGTCTTTGCTTCTCATATTCTGCCTTTGCTTCTCATATTCTGTCTTTGCTTCTCATATTCTGTCTTTGCTTCTCATATTCTGTCTTTGCTTCTCATATTCTGTCTTTGCTTCTCATATTCTGCCTTTGCTTCTCATATTCTGTCTTTGCTTCTCATATTCTGTCTTTGCTTCTCATATTCTGTCTTTGCTTCTCATATTCTGTCTTTGCTTCTCATAATCTGTCTTTGCTTCTCATAATCTGTCTTTGCTTCTCATATTCTGTCTTTGCTTCTCATATTCTGTCTTTGCTTCTCATATTCTGTCTTTGCTTCTCATATTCTGTCTTTGCTTCTCATATTCTGTCTTTGCTTCTCATATTCTGTCTTTGCTTCTCATATTCTGTCTTTGCTTCTCATATTCTGTCTTTGCTTCTCATATTCTGCCTTTGCTTCTCATATTCTGTCTTTGCTTCTCATATTCTGTCTTTGCTTCTCATATTCTGTCTTTGCTTCTCATATTCTGTCTTTGCTTCTCATAATCTGTCTTTGCTTCTCATAATCTGTCTTTGCTTCTCATATTCTGTCTTTGCTTCTCATATTCTGTCTTTGCTTCTCATATTCTGTCTTTGCTTCTCATATTCTGTCTTTGCTTCTCATAATCTGTCTTTGCTTCTCATATTCTGTCTTTGCTTCTCATAATCTGTCTTTGCTTCTCATATTCTGTCTTTGCTTCTCATATTCTGCCTTTGCTTCTCATATTCTGTCTTTGCTTCTCATAATCTGTCTTTGCTTCTCATATTCTGTCTTTGCTTCTCATAATCTGTCTTTGCTTCTCATATTCTGTCTTTGCTTCTCATATTCTGCCTTTGCTTCTCATATTCTGTCTTTGCTTCTCATATTCTGTCTTTGCTTCTCATATTCTGTCTTTGCTTCTCATAATCTGTCTTTGCTTCTCATATTCTGTCTTTGCTTCTCATAATCTGTCTTTGCTTCTCATATTCTGTCTTTGCTTCTCATATTCTGCCTTTGCTTCTCATATTCTGTCTTTGCTTCTCATAATCTGTCTTTGCTTCTCATATTCTGTCTTTGCTTCTCATATTCTGTCTTTGCTTCTCATATTCTGTCTTTGCTTCTCATATTCTGTCTTTGCTTCTCATATTCTGTCTTTGCTTCTCATAATCTGTCTTTGCTTCTCATATTCTGTCTTTGCTTCTCATATTCTGTCTTTGCTTCTCATATTCTGTCTTTGCTTCTCATATTCTGTCTTTGCTTCTCATATTCTGTCTTTGCTTCTCATATTCTGTCTTTGCTTCTCATATTCTGTCTTTGCTTCTCATATTCTGTCTTTGCTTCTCATATTCTGTCTTTGCTTCTCATATTCTGCCTTTGCTTCTCATATTCTGTCTTTGCTTCTCATATTCTGTCTTTGCTTCTCATATTCTGTCTTTGCTTCTCATATTCTGTCTTTGCTTCTCATATTCTGTCTTTGCTTCTCATATTCTGTCTTTGCTTCTCATAATCTGTCTTTGCTTCTCATAATCTGTCTTTGCTTCTCATATTCTGTCTTTGCTTCTCATATTCTGTCTTTGCTTCTCATATTCTGTCTTTGCTTCTCATATTCTGTCTTTGCTTCTCATATTCTGTCTTTGCTTCTCATATTCTGTCTTTGCTTCTCATATTCTGCCTTTGCTTCTCATATTCTGTCTTTGCTTCTCATATTCTGCCTTTGCTTCTCATATTCTGTCTTTGCTTCTCATATTCTGTCTTTGCTTCTCATATTCTGTCTTTGCTTCTCATAATCTGTCTTTGCTTCTCATATTCTGTCTTTGCTTCTCATAATCTGTCTTTGCTTCTCATATTCTGTCTTTGCTTCTCATATTCTGTCTTTGCTTCTCATATTCTGTCTTTGCTTCTCATATTCTGTCTTTGCTTCTCATATTCTGCCTTTGCTTCTCATATTCTGTCTTTGCTTCTCATAATCTGTCTTTGCTTCTCATAATCTGTCTTTGCTTCTCATATTCTGTCTTTGCTTCTCATATTCTGTCTTTGCTTCTCATATTCTGTCTTTGCTTCTCATATTCTGCCTTTGCTTCTCATATTCTGCCTTTGCTTCTCATAATCTGTCTTTGCTTCTCATAATCTGTCTTTGCTTCTCATATTCTGTCTTTGCTTCTCATATTCTGTCTTTGCTTCTCATATTCTGTCTTTGCTTCTCATAATCTGTCTTTGCTTCTCATATTCTGTCTTTGCTTCTCATATTCTGCCTTTGCTTCTCATAATCTGTCTTTGCTTCTCATAATCTGTCTTTGCTTCTCATATTCTGTCTTTGCTTCTCATATTCTGTCTTTGCTTCTCATATTCTGTCTTTGCTTCTCATAATCTGTCTTTGCTTCTCATAATCTGTCTTTGCTTCTCATATTCTGCCTTTGCTTCTCATAATCTGTCTTTGCTTCTCATAATCTGTCTTTGCTTCTCATATTCTGTCTTTGCTTCTCATAATCTGTCTTTGCTTCTCATATTCTGTCTTTGCTTCTCATATTCTGTCTTTGCTTCTCATATTCTGTCTTTGCTTCTCATATTCTGTCTTTGCTTCTCATATTCTGCCTTTGCTTCTCATATTCTGTCTTTGCTTCTCATAATCTGTCTTTGCTTCTCATAATCTGTCTTTGCTTCTCATATTCTGTCTTTGCTTCTCATATTCTGTCTTTGCTTCTCATATTCTGTCTTTGCTTCTCATATTCTGTCTTTGCTTCTCATAATCTGTCTTTGCTTCTCATATTCTGTCTTTGCTTCTCATATTCTGTCTTTGCTTCTCATATTCTGTCTTTGCTTCTCATATTCTGTCTTTGCTTCTCATATTCTGTCTTTGCTTCTCATATTCTGTCTTTGCTTCTCATAATCTGTCTTTGCTTCTCATATTCTGTCTTTGCTTCTCATAATCTGTCTTTGCTTCTCATATTCTGTCTTTGCTTCTCATATTCTGTCTTTGCTTCTCATATTCTGTCTTTGCTTCTCATAATCTGTCTTTGCTTCTCATATTCTGTCTTTGCTTCTCATAATCTGTCTTTGCTTCTCATATTCTGCCTTTGCTTCTCATATTCTGTCTTTGCTTCTCATATTCTGTCTTTGCTTCTCATATTCTGTCTTTGCTTCTCATATTCTGTCTTTGCTTCTCATATTCTGTCTTTGCTTCTCATATTCTGCCTTTGCTTCTCATATTCTGTCTTTGCTTCTCATAATCTGTCTTTGCTTCTCATAATCTGTCTTTGCTTCTCATATTCTGTCTTTGCTTCTCATATTCTGTCTTTGCTTCTCATATTCTGTCTTTGCTTCTCATATTCTGTCTTTGCTTCTCATATTCTGCCTTTGCTTCTCATATTCTGCCTTTGCTTCTCATAATCTGTCTTTGCTTCTCATATTCTGTCTTTGCTTCTCATATTCTGTCTTTGCTTCTCATATTCTGTCTTTGCTTCTCATATTCTGTCTTTGCTTCTCATATTCTGTCTTTGCTTCTCATATTCTGTCTTTGCTTCTCATATTCTGTCTTTGCTTCTCATATTCTGTCTTTGCTTCTCATATTCTGTCTTTGCTTCTCATATTCTGTCTTTGCTTCTCATAATCTGTCTTTGCTTCTCATATTCTGTCTTTGCTTCTCATAATCTGTCTTTGCTTCTCATATTCTGTCTTTGCTTCTCATATTCTGTCTTTGCTTCTCATAATCTGTCTTTGCTTCTCATAATCTGTCTTTGCTTCTCATAATCTGTCTTTGCTTCTCATATTCTGCCTTTGCTTCTCATAATCTGTCTTTGCTTCTCATAATCTGTCTTTGCTTCTCATATTCTGTCTTTGCTTCTCATAATCTGTCTTTGCTTCTCATATTCTGTCTTTGCTTCTCATAATCTGTCTTTGCTTCTCATATTCTGTCTTTGCTTCTCATAATCTGTCTTTGCTTCTCATATTCTGCCTTTGCTTCTCATATTCTGCCTTTGCTTCTCATAATCTGTCTTTGCTTCTCATATTCTGTCTTTGCTTCTCATATTCTGTCTTTGCTTCTCATATTCTGTCTTTGCTTCTCATATTCTGTCTTTGCTTCTCATAATCTGTCTTTGCTTCTCATATTCTGTCTTTGCTTCTCATATTCTGTCTTTGCTTCTCATATTCTGTCTTTGCTTCTCATATTCTGTCTTTGCTTCTCATATTCTGTCTTTGCTTCTCATATTCTGTCTTTGCTTCTCATAATCTGTCTTTGCTTCTCATATTCTGTCTTTGCTTCTCATAATCTGTCTTTGCTTCTCATATTCTGTCTTTGCTTCTCATATTCTGTCTTTGCTTCTCATAATCTGTCTTTGCTTCTCATAATCTGTCTTTGCTTCTCATAATCTGTCTTTGCTTCTCATATTCTGCCTTTGCTTCTCATAATCTGTCTTTGCTTCTCATAATCTGTCTTTGCTTCTCATATTCTGTCTTTGCTTCTCATAATCTGTCTTTGCTTCTCATATTCTGTCTTTGCTTCTCATATTCTGTCTTTGCTTCTCATATTCTGTCTTTGCTTCTCATATTCTGTCTTTGCTTCTCATATTCTGTCTTTGCTTCTCATATTCTGTCTTTGCTTCTCATAATCTGTCTTTGCTTCTCATATTCTGTCTTTGCTTCTCATATTCTGTCTTTGCTTCTCATATTCTGTCTTTGCTTCTCATATTCTGTCTTTGCTTCTCATATTCTGTCTTTGCTTCTCATATTCTGTCTTTGCTTCTCATAATCTGTCTTTGCTTCTCATATTCTGTCTTTGCTTCTCATAATCTGTCTTTGCTTCTCATATTCTGTCTTTGCTTCTCATATTCTGTCTTTGCTTCTCATATTCTGTCTTTGCTTCTCATATTCTGTCTTTGCTTCTCATATTCTGTCTTTGCTTCTCATATTCTGTCTTTGCTTCTCATATTCTGTCTTTGCTTCTCATATTCTGCCTTTGCTTCTCATATTCTGTCTTTGCTTCTCATATTCTGTCTTTGCTTCTCATATTCTGTCTTTGCTTCTCATAATCTGTCTTTGCTTCTCATATTCTGTCTTTGCTTCTCATATTCTGTCTTTGCTTCTCATATTCTGTCTTTGCTTCTCATATTCTGTCTTTGCTTCTCATATTCTGTCTTTGCTTCTCATAATCTGTCTTTGCTTCTCATAATCTCTGTCTTTGCTTCTAACTGAATAGATTTTGTGCTGCCCTTTGTAAGATTTATTTTACCCCATTTTAATTTTGAATTCTTTTCTCTGAACCCCTCTCCCCCCAAAAAACAAACATATATATTTTCCTTCTTCATGCTGGTTGTTCATCTTCCTGGATGTGTGCCTTTTATCTTAAGGGGTCCTGGCTCTTTTCAGTTCTTTCGTAAAACTTAAAAACTATTTTGTTTGCAAATTATTTTGGAAACCATCCGCATTAGTTGTTTTGTTTTTTTTTGTTTCCTTTGACTTCGTTTCCTTTCTCCTTCTTTTTTTGTATCTTCTTTTTAAATTATTGTTAACAGAGTCAAGCTCCTTATTTGGTTGATGACCCGGTATACAAAGCTAAGGGGTCCTCTTACTAAGGCGCGCTAGTGCGTCCATTATATCCTATGGAAGCGTCGGTGCGTGTTAGCATTTAGCGTACGCTAGGACGCACTAGCGTGCCTTAGTAAAAGGACCCTCAAGTTTTAGTTTAGCGTGCTTTCTCTTTGCTGCAGCAATTAGTTGATATGCTCAGCCACTACATGAGAGGAGAGGGGAAACTTTGTACACAGAAGAGCACAGGAATGTCGGTTCTACCCTTAACAGGCCAGAATATTACATAATGTCAGAACTGGAAATGCACAGAGCTCCATAGACCACCAGTGGTAAATAAATACATAAGTAAAAATGTAACTGACAACGACAGAAACAAACTGCTAAAGTGGCTAGTCTGAAAATATTTGTGAAATACAGTATTTAAAATCATCAAAACTCTGGTTAATGATATTTTCTGTTTACATTTCCCATGGTCTCAGGGGCCACATAAAAATTCAGTGGTAGGCCACAGGTTGCTACGGTGGAGACAGAGACTGTCTGAATTCAAGAGGGCTGCTGGCTGCCTCCTCAAATCTCGCAGCTAGCGGTGCAGGGCAGGAACGATCTTTTCGGCATCCAGCCTGGCCCCGCGCCACTTCCTGAATGGCGTTTTTGCAGCTGGTGCAGGGCAGGAGCGATCTTTTCGGCATCCAGCCTGGCCCAGCACCGCTTCCTGAATGGCTGCCATCAGTTCTCGTGAGTCCCGCGAGAACTGACGGCAGCAATTCAGGAAGCGTCGCGGGGCCAGGCTGGATGTCGAAAAGATTGTTCCTGCCCTGCACCGCTAGCTGCGAGATTTGAGGAGTCAGTTAGCAGCCATCCAGCAAAGGAGGTATTTAAGGGTGATTTAAAAAGGTACCGAGAGGAGGATGATTTAAAAGGTACAGCTACTCCAGTAACGCCACGGCTAATAACATGGGGCAGCTTATCTAACAGTTTTAAAACATAAATCAGCATTTTCTGTGGCTTATAGAATCGTTAGGGAAATATGGTATTCTGAGTACTTTCTAATCTTGTAT
This sequence comes from Geotrypetes seraphini, assembly GCF_902459505.1. Lineage (NCBI taxonomy): Eukaryota > Metazoa > Chordata > Amphibia > Gymnophiona > Dermophiidae > Geotrypetes > Geotrypetes seraphini. The sequence goes on along the minus strand of NC_047098.1, from coordinate 12,132,043 downwards.
TTATTTGATGTCCAACAATACGCACCACAAGATCATGATTTTATCTTGCATTTAATAAGACGGTGGAAAAGTTATCCAATGGTAACAGGCCTGTGTACTCTTATTCCAGTGCTCCTCCTGTTCGCAGCAGTTCATGCAGAGAAAAGACCTCCAGAACCACATGATAAAATTACACGGAGCTCCAAAGCCTCATGCAGTAAGGATCAGACAGAAGTCTTTTTTGGGTTGTATAAAACATAATTAGGATCTTTTGGCATGCAGAATTGCTTGTTTACTAGCATGTGTCACAGAAGAATGATGCCCAGTTGATCTTGCCCACTCGGATGCCAATGTCAAAATGGCTACCAGGACTTCCAGCAGCAGTCTTGCAAGACTGCTATGGGATGTCCTGGCTGCCATTTTGACAGCGGAGCTGGCATGGGCAGGAGTGACTGGGGATCATTATTGCACTAACTCGCCACTATGGTAGACTGAGGCAAGGGAGGGAATTGGGGCTGTAGGCTACACAGCACAATATCAGTTTCAGCTGAAAAGGAACAGACAGAATCTGAATTTTAGGCCGGTTCATGAAACCTAAAATTCGTTTGGCCTCTGCTCTCGCCAATCTCTTTCTAGAGCAGGGGTGGGCAACTCCGGTCCTCGAGGGCCGGAATCCAGTCAGGTTTTCAGGATTTCCCCAATGAATATGCATTGAAAACAGTGCATGCAAATAGATGCCATGGAGTTGCCCACCCCTGTTCTAGAGTGACCCCAAGTAGAAGAGCGTCGGGAGCATTCGCTACTGAATAAGAGGCATGCATGAAAACAGCATAGGCCCATCCTTACAAAAGGGTAAAGGTCTTTCTTTTAGGCTGAATTTTGTGTAACTATGAAAAGATGTGATGCTGTTCCAACTACTTCTGCTCTGAAATGAACTTGAATCATAGAGCATGAACCTGCTCTCCAGGTTCCATAGCTCCACTGAAGGGTAATGCTATTCTTAACGTTCCTTGAACTGTATTCGATGGCAGATAGGGAGCCAGTGAAATGACTTTAATGATTTGTTTATTGAAAGGGAGATGATGGCATTGCTTGTTTTTGAACTCCCATCCCCATTATTTCTAGTCCTATGTTTAACACTGGAAATTAGCAGTGCAGGTACCAAAATGCACCAGGAAGGAGATTATCAGTAGAAACCAGAACTGGCATAAAGTCTTTCTACTGAAACTGATTCCCTTAGGGACTCTGAGAATCTAATGCTCCTGTGAGGGGTTCATGTTAACCTTTTCATGTCCCTTGTTGCCACAAGTTAATCATTTATGGATACAAAGGATTAACAACTCTCCACCTCCACAAACATAGGAAGAAATTAAAATTAGAGAATGACACAGTGACATAATCCATCACCATTCCTGTCCCCGCAGGGAAACAATCCTGTGTCATTCTTTAGTGTCTATCTCAACCTCGGTTCTTCTACACCAGCATTCTTCAATGCAAGGCTTAAGGGTCAGTGGCTGTGACCATTCATACTTTGATTCTTATGTGAGCCAAGTATAGGATAATGAAGCCATTATGACATCACTGATGAGGTTGGCTCTTAGGCATTGGTGGAATGAGGTATTATGACATCACAATATCTGCTCTGGATACCAGAGACTGTCATTCTTTAGTGTCTATTTCAACCTCAGTCCTTCTACACCAGCTTTCTTCAATGCAAGGCCTGAGGGTCTGTGGTTGTGCCCATTCGTACACTGATTCTTCCCTCTCTCCTTAAAGAATAACATGGAGATGGTTTCCCACAGTTATCTGCAGGGACAGGAACGGTGATGGATTTTGTCACTGTGTCATTCTCGAATACAAATGTAAGCCTGGTCTTCAGGATCAAGTTTGCAAGAGTCTGGATTGCAGGATGGGACGAATCTCTTTTTCATCTAGATTTCCTTAGGCTGGTATTCTGGGAACTGTGAATTGGAGGGTGGTAAGAGACTGAGCATGCTTTGCCTTTTAAAGACTTGCTCTTGTTCCACAGTGCGCAACGTGTGAAAAGTGTTTCCTTTCTCGGACTGAGCTCCGTCTGCATGAGGCATTCAAGCATCGTGGCGAGAAGCTGTTTGTGTGCGAAGAGTGTGGCCACCGGGCATCGAGCCGGAATGGGGTACAGATGCACATCAAAGCAAAACACAGGTTTGTGTCATGACTGTCCTGGGCCTCCCAGCAGCAGCTTCACAGAGCGACTTGTCCAAGATGAATTGGTGGTGGTGATGTTGTTAATAACAATGATGATATTTGTGTAGTGCAGCCAGGAATATGTAGCACTGTAAACATAGTTAGTCATTTCTGAGTAGATGAGAAGACTTTAGAGGGACCCGTGCAAGAGAGAAGAAAAATGATTCCGTCTTAATTCACTTAAATATAAGGATGGCTCAAGTTAATGTATAGTGGAGCTTTCAGGACATAAAGCTGAATCATGCTGCCCCATTCAAGTAATAAATTTAAGCTCTGCCAAGCTGAGCTTGGGATTTAAGCTAGTCAAAACAGGGAGTTAAGTTGCCCTATTCTTGGGCCAGTAGAGATTAAAAGAAATCAGGATCTTGTAATTGGAATAAAAACTGCAGTACATCCATATAGCAAGGGGGCACGGTATAGGACAAAGGAGGGACCAAAATATGGATGTCTGTCTGATTTCAGAAAGGAAAGGGACGTCCATGTCAAAAAAAAAAGATGTCTTTATTTAGATCTGGCATATCAAGGTTACAGAAAGATGCTGCAATCAAGCAGTTTTCCACTAGAGGGAGTAAAGGAAGTTACAACATGTGCTGTTTCTGAAGGGCTCAGAATTTGTTTCTGAAGGGCTCAGAATTTATAAAAAGGGGGTCCTTTGGTTCCCTACCCTGGTTCTTAGCAGTCTGCTCTAACCATTAAGCTAATCCTCCACATGGATGTCTGTAGCCATTTTACGACTTGATTGTTCTATGCCAGGAGTAGGCAATTCTGGGCCTCGAGAACCACAGGCAGGCCAGGTTTTCAGGATATCCACAATGAATATACTGTATGTGAGATGGATTTGCATGCACCGCCTCCTCAAGATGCAGATCTATCTCGTGTACAGTATATTCATTGTGGATATCCTGAATACCTGACCTGCCTGTGGCTCTCGAAGACCAGAATTGCCTACCCCTGTTCTATGCTGTACACTGATGCCCATGTCCCTTGTTTTGCCCCATTCATAATTTGATCAGTTCACTCTGTAAAATGAATATTCATGCTGGATATCTCTCTCTCATGTAATTTGAAATAGGCTGTATGTCTCAGATCCTGTTCTAAAATACATAAGAAATGCACGTCCTTATTCCGAGTTGGACGTTCTTTCTACAATCTGCTGCTTAGTTATCTATTAAATTTTCTAATTTCATTGTTCCTTCTTATAATTTTTGTTCTCCCACTTTCTGCTGTCTTTTAAATTGTAGCATTGTCCCTTGGATGAGACTGTTGTAATACTTCTCATTAATCCAGACTCTGACCTGTACAGCCATTATGAGGCCACAATGAAAATTCTCATGTGGGTGGATTAGTTCATTGAATCTATTATTAGAACAATTTCTTGAATTTTATTTTTGGGAAGATCTCCAAAGCTTTTTTAAAAGGGTTTTTTTTTTTTTTACACCTTTCAATTACAAGTGGCTTCCTAATGCTAAAGTTCTTTTATAGATTTGAATGGCTTATTATCTTAGGTGGGTTTCCTCCTTCCGTTCAAGCATGCAGTACCATCAGAAGTTCGTTATTTATCCCCCATTAATAGTTGCCATAGTGTGAAACCTACTGGTTTCCCTTCAGTTTGGCTGAGGTTTATGCTACACGGGCAGTGCCTGTGAACATCGCTCTAACCCAGGGGTCTCAAAGTCCCTCCTCGAGGGCCGCAATCCAGTCGGGTTTTCAGGATTTCCCCAATGAATATGCATTGAAAGCAGTGCATGCAAATAGATCTCATGCATATTCATTGGGGAAATCCTGAAAACCCGACTGGATTGCGGCCCTCAACGAGGGACTTTGACACTCCTGCTCTAACCACTTGCCTCGAGGGAACAAGCGCGGTAACACCAACTAAATTTATAGCACAGGGGTGATATCCAGTCATTGTGCATTTAGCTGTAGGCATGCTAAAACAACCCTAAATTAAACTGCTTAGCCTTATGTATATCGGCTGAATATCATCACTATCCCCCTCATTCTATAAACTCGTGAGCATGATTTTACACTTAACCCCCCTTTTACAAAACCATAGCGTGATTTTTAGCGGCGGTAAAGGCTCCAACATGGCCAGCACTAAAAAACCAAGCTACGGTTTTGTAAAAGAGGGGTTAGTGCACGAAGCTGCACACACAAGTTATAGCATAGTGTCAGTTGTGCATGTAACTTAATGATAATTAGCTGTTAATTGGCATGAACTGCCCATTATTGGCTTTCAATTGGTGCTAATTAGAGGTTATGACCAGATTCAGTAAATGGTGCCCAGCACTATTTATAAAGGACGCACTTGGCGGAGCGCTCTTTATAGAATTCTGTTGGTTGCTGAATTCTGTGCCCGGCTTTGGGCACAAGGACTAACACCAATTGAAATCAGGTGCAAATTGGGCATATATCTGCTGTCTACTAAATACTGCGTGCAGTTTTTCTGACCATCCTTGACCTGCCCATGCCCCTCCCATGGGAAATTACCCCCTTGCAGTGGCATGCAAATAATTAGGCACTATCCTATAACTGGGCGCTTAAGTGTATTTCCATGCTGATCTGCCATTTCAGTGCCTGGCAGCCATTGGAATGCATCGCTGTACTGAAATTTGGGCATGGAATTAACGCCTAACTTTTTAGGTGCCATTTATAGAATTCCCTGTATGCACGCAGCTGTGCTTAGTCAGGATTCTGCAAATTACATGAGCAAAATCCACTGCTGGGGGAGGCATGGGTTGGTCAGGGGCATGCCTAGCATTTATGTGCGTGGCTTATAGAATACCAGTAGCTACTACCTATAGTTAGGCTTAAGCATTTACACCAGCCTTTGAGCTAGCATAGGTGCTTGCACTTAGACATGCAACTGTGAACTTAGTATTCTATAATGATAATAGCACGCATCATCCTGATGCCTAAGATATATAGTTAGCCATCACCATTTTTCACTTTTGCTGAAGGCTGTGACGCTTCGTGTAGTGTTGCTGAATATACATATATTTTGTAAACTGTATTAAAAAAAAAAATACAGTGACTGCCACCGGTGAAGATTGATCCATATGTTGTTTTCATTCTTGCAGAAACGAACGCCCATTTGTATGTGAGTTTTGCCATCATGCATTCACTCAGAAAGCCAACCTGAATATGCACTTAAGGACCCACACTGGAGAGAAGCCTTTTCAGTGTCACCTGTGTGGCAAAACTTTTAGAACTCAAGGTACAGCAATATTGTCCTTAAACGTCTACTTATAAAACGTACAAAACATAAGAGTGGTGGCTGTCTTGTCAGTAACCAGCAGGGTATGCATGTACATAAATGTCCAACACTCCAAGGGTCTTCTCTGTCTGGCCCCTGAGCTGCCCCACTGAGGCATGAAAAGCCAATGCATAGAGTAAATGCAGGGGAATGAAAACTTTCCGATGATGGGCTATTCAAGAATGGAAAGATTAGGAAAAGACCATCATATTTGGCCTTTAGGAAGGCACCAAATATTTGTTTTCCAGATTTTAAATTTTGATCTTATGTTTTATGTACTTTTATTATTTAATTGTTCACCATGTTGAATGACAATTTGTTGGCCAAGAAGAGAGGAAAATAATGCAGTTGCAGTAATGATGTTGCAAGAATTTAGTTTTATAAATAAATTCATGCAACATCATTATTGCAACTGCATTTTAATGTCTTTTTAAACACAATTCCATTAAGGAAAAACTTAGGGCTCCTTTTGTCAAGGCGTGCTACGGGGGTTAACGCGTCTGACATTTCATCACGTGCTAACCCCCGCGGTAAGCCTAAAAACTAACGCCTCGTCAATGGAGGCGTTAGCGACTAGCGCGGCAGGCGGTTGAACGCTCGATATTCCGCTCGTTAACCGCCTACCGCACCTTGATAAAAGGAGCCCTTAATCTGAGGGACACAGACTTAAGTTTTTGCAGTAATGTCTGTTAACACATTGCTTTAATATGCGTAAACTTATGAAAAACTAATTTGAATGTGATTAATATGGGGCACTAATGCAAGCTGGCTAATGCACTTTTTCTACACTGGCTTTCAATTTTCTACAAGGCCAAGAACTTCAAAAATTTAAATACTTCACTGCTGAAAATAAAAAAAAAGTTTTATGTGAGTCAGTATTTAGAAAATTAACATTGATGTGTATTTTTTTATGAGAGCAAGCCGGTGAGCAATAGCTGAGAGGTTACTAATGGGGGAATAACAATTCCTTCTTTCTGTGCAGCAAGTTTGGATAAGCACAACAGGACACATACAGGGGAGCGTCCTTTCAGCTGTGAGTTCTGCAATCAGAGGTTTACTGAAAGAGGGCCTCTCCTAAGGCATGTCGCCAGCAGACATCAGGAAGGGAGACCACACTTCTGCCAGATCTGTGGAAAATCCTTCAAAGGTATGTCCATGCAAAATAGCATGCCCTAAACCAGGGGTGCCCACACTTTTTGAGCTTGTCAGCTACTTTTAAAATGACCAAGTCAAAATGATCTACCAACAATAAAATTTTTTTAAAAACCCCACAAAGTACACTGTACGCAGAGAAAATGTTAATTATTTATATTCTGGGTTTTTTTTCCAAAGAGGTCAAGGCAGATGACTCTATGCATTGTCACCTCGGTAACAACCATACAAAAATAGACAAATATATCCCCCCTCCCTTTTTACTAAACCACGATAGCAGTTTTTAGTGCAGGGAGCTGCGCTGAATGCCCCACGCTGCTCTCAACGCTCATAGGCTCCCTGCACTAAAAATCGCTATTGAAGTTTAGTAAAAGGGGGCCATAGTGCAAAATATAGACAGCAGATATAAATTCTCAAAACGGACACATTTTGATCACTAAATTGAAAATAAAATCATTTTTCCTACCTTTGTCTGGCGATTTCATGAGTCTCTGGTTGCACTTTCTTCTTCTGACTGTGCATCCAATATTTCTTCCCTTCTTTCAGCCTGTATGCTTCCAATCCTCCAAACCTCATTCCCTCCCCAAACTTTTTCTTCCTCTCTCCCTGCCTCCCTTTCTTTTTTTCTCTCTTCATGTCCCCTTTCTTTTGTTTCCCTTCTTTCCTTCTGTCTCCCTGCCTGCCCCCTTTCTTTCTTTCTCCCTGCCCTCGCCGCCATCTGGGAACAGGCCCCCAAGCCAGCACCGCCGCTCCCTGCAGAAGCATCAATTCTGCCATCGGAGAGGAAGTTCAGGCCAGCCAGGCAGCGATTGGCTGGCCTGGAACTTCCTCTCCGACGGCAGAATTGACATCGGGGAGAGGAAGGCTTATCAGCCTGGTAGATTGTGAAGGCAACGCAAGTCTATCACGGAGCCCGGGATGGGCTCCGCGATCGACTCACTTTGCCTTCGTGATCTACTGGTCGATCATGATTGACGTATTGTGCACCCCTGTCCTAAACCATCAGCTTCTAATGTGACACACCCACAGTACCTCTGTTCGCCTGCCAGCAAGCACCTGTGGTAGCTATGAGAGAGTTAAACCTGGTCAGACTTAGTTAGTGGCTCAGTAAAAATGCTGCTTTAGCCTTTCCTCATAGGGAAGTCGTCCCATCCCTTTTATCATTTTTGTTGCCCTCCTCTGTACCTTTTCTAATTCCTCTATATCTTTTTTCAGATACGGCGACCAGAACTGCACACAGTATTCGAGGTGCGGCCGTACCATAGAGCTATACAAGGGCATTATAACATTTTCATCTTTCTTTTCCATTCCTTTCCCGATAATTCCTAACATTCTATTTGCTTTCTTTGCAGCCGCCACACATTGAGCCGAGGGTTTCAAAGTATCCTCAACAATGACACCTGGATCCTTTTCCTGGACAGTGACTCCTAACATGGAACCCAGCATCACATAGCTATAGTTCGGGTTCCTCTTTCACACGTGCATCACTTTGCACTTGCTCACATTAAACATCATCTGCCGTTTTGATGCCCAGTCTTCCAGTCTCACAAGACTACCTCCAGAGCTTATTTTCCACTTTAAAACTTTGTTCTTTTTCCTTACCTAGTAACTAAAGCCGGAGAGAAACTTTATAATTGATTGGCCAGTTCAAATTGCCTGAAATCTGGATGATAAATTGACATGGTTAATGATATCAAATGCTAATATGTCCCAAAAAATAATCAGTGAATGCCCATTCTGACTGTCATGAAATCTGTGTATTACAATCTATAGTGTGTGTTTATTTTAATCTCTCTCCTTAGCTGTTGAGCAACTGCGTGTCCACGTGAGGAGGCACAAAGGTGTGAGGAAGTTTGAGTGCACGGAATGTGGGTACAAGTTCACAAGGCAGGTAAGGAGGTGATTTTCTAAATAATTATCCAACCTTGAGATTTTCAGAAAGCAGTATAAAAAGTTCCATCTTTCTAGGAAAGATATGCCATATGTAACAAAAGATAAACTGGGTCTTAGAGCGTTTATCCTCTTCTCTGATGGTCCTAGATCAGTGGGATTCTCTCCCAGTTCTCAAGGATCATGTTTATGGAATATTCGTGATAAGTTTGCATGCAGCCATAAACGGAGAGAATTCATAACTGAGGGAACTAGATGCCCAAAATTAAAATGGGTTTTGGAGAACGACTTGACCTATAGATAATAGGATCCTTCCAATTATATTTGAAGTATACTGACCGGGCCATAGGTTCCATGTGCCTGTACTATGAGCATACACACAGACACTATCGTTATTGGTGTTAGAATTTTCAGAAATTGTTACATTTCCTTGACAATTTTTTTAAGGTTATTTATTTTGAATTGTTTCTTTTAGGCTGTATGTACCACCTTTTTGAAGAAAGTCACCAAAAGCAGTGTAACCTATATGCAAATAACACTACACATTATAGCCTAGTATGCTATTTACAATGTCAACAAATACACAATAAAGCTGATAGCAACAATGGAACAAACAGACTGATACGATTGAGTAATAGGTATTTAAATAGGAATAAGAATGACTAATTAGAAGAGAGAGTACACATGAAGTCAGAAAAGATGCTTCTCCTTCATCCATACCTGTCCCCCCCTCCCCTTCCATCCAATGTCTGTCCTCCTCTCTCCCTTGTATCCAGACTCTGCCTCCTCTCTCCTCCTACATCCAGAGTGCTTGTCCTCCCACCTCCCCTTTCATCCAGCATGTGTGGCATCCCTTCCTCCTTCAGTGGCATAGCCAGACAGCCAATTTTGGGTAGGCCTGAGCCCAAAGTGGGTGGGCACAAAGTTTGCTTTCCACCTGTTGTGTATCTCTCCCTCCCTCTCATACATCCCCATGTTCAACATATCACTCTCTCTCTCTCAACTAGAGTATGTGTGGTAAGAAAGTCCTGTTGTAGTATGTTCAACTGATGCTAGTCCTTGTGTGTGTGGCTACCTAGTAGAGAATGACACGAGGACAAATTTGTCCCCGTCCCATTCCTGTAAGCTGTGCCTTAACCGCACAAGCCTCAAACACTTATGATTTTAAAGTGTTTGAGGCTTGTGCAGAGGAGGACAGGAAAAGCATTAAACGGGATGAGAAAATGGGGATAAATTTGTCCATGTGTCATGCTCTACTTGGGAGAACAGTATAGAAAATTGAATACATAAATAGTGTGAAAAGTTTCAGCCTCTGATAACCAGAGCTGCTGTTGTGACATCATAATGCCTCATTCTACCAATGCCTAAGAGCCAACCTCATCAGTGATGTCACAATGGCTTCATTGTCCTATGCCTAGCTCACTTTAACTACATTTTGATTTCTAGAGTGGTGCAGTGTAGAGCAGTGTTTTTCAACTCGGTCCTGGAGTACCTCCTTGCCAGTCATGTTTTCAGGATATCTACATTGAATTTGCATAAACTTGATTTGCATACACTGCTTCCACTATATGCAAATGTCTTTCATGCATATTCATTGCGCAAATCTTGAAAACCTGACTGGCAAGGGGGTACTCCAGGACAGTGTAGAGAATGACACGGGGACAAATTTGTCCCTGCCCCATTCCTATAAGCTCTGCCTTAACCGCACAAACCTCAAACACTTATGATTTTAAAGTGTTTGAGGCTTGTGCAGATGAGGACGGAGCTTAGGCATTGGTGGAATGAGGCATTATGACATCACAATCTGAGCTCTAGAATGTTGCTACTTATGATTTTAAAGTGTTTGAGGCTTGTGCAGATGAAGACGGAGCTTAGGCATTGGTGGACTGAGGCATTATGACATCACAATCTGAGCTCTAGAATGTTCCTACTTATAATCTGAAAGTGTTTGAGGCTTGTGCAGATGAGAACATAGCTTGCAGGAATGGGCCAGGGACAGGAAAAGAACTCGCCGGACAGGACGGGAAAATGAGTTCCCGTGGGGACGGGGGGAAATTTATTCCCGTATCATGCTCTACTACCTAGTTAATTGTCTTCCATTAAAGGCTTGGGAGAAGAACCAGGTTTTCTTTTGTTTCCTGAAGTAGAGATAATTTTGCCTTAGGGGAATCTCTGGCAATGTGTTCCAGTGTGCGGCAGTTTTTGTACAAAAGCCCGCTGGTATCTGTCACATTGTGTGGTTTCTTTTGGAGAGGGCATGATTAGGGATTTTCATTACGAGGACCTACAGCGACCATGGATGTGCATTGAGGGTGATTGTTTTCTTCTACTACTCTAGCCCATTTACTTAAGGGCTTTGCAAGTGAGACAAATCTAGCATTGTACTCGTAGCCAGTGAAGGTTTTGTAAAAATGCTGTGATGCAATCACTTAGCTTACAATCTTCTCTCAGTCATGCATATTTCCTTTCACTCATCTCCTTTATAGTGCAAGTAGATCCATCTAATAGGGGAACTGGACATTTCAGCTGCAATATCCTTAAAATGATGACTAATAAATGGTTTGAGTGTTTAATACAAAGCTTTAACAGTTAGAGTAAGGCCTAGACCTCAACTGTTATAATATGCACTGAAGCTCACTACTGAATGGACTGAACTGTTCTCTATCGCAGTGAAATAAACTGTGTATTTTATTCTCAAGGCACATTTGAGGCGTCACAAAGAGATACATGACCGAGTGGAAAACTACACTCCTCGCCAAAGGAAGTTACGGAATCTGATTATCGAGGACGAAAAGGTTGTGTTTGTGTCAGTACAGACTCAGCCCGAACTGGACGTGGGCTCTGCCGAAGTCATAGTTGAATCTCTCAGTGCCACCTCTGTGCCTGAAGAGCTCCCAGACCAGAGAATCTGTACCAATGCAGCCTTTTCTGATGTTATGGAACCGTCTCTAATCGTCACAGCAACCACCATTTCAACTAACTGATGTGCTTCAAGGCAGCCCATCTGTACACGTCCGAATAATATTGGTCAGATCACTGGTGAAAAGGACTTCTTCATTTAGTGGTGACCGTTTAAACCATCTATCAGTGAACTTTCAGAGCACTATAATGATAGTGCGGCTGAAAATTCTTACAGAAGACGCCGGCACTGTCTGGACAGTCCTGGAGGAGGGCATGGCTGTTGTGCATAGTTTGCGATATTATAGTCAGCCACTGTCCTAAATTAGTCAACAGGACAATCTTAAATCAGTCCACTTAACTATCATAATAGCGACTGCATGTTACCGACTAGTCCCCTTACCCATAGGGGTTGTTTATGTATATTCAGCGCCATTATATATAGAAGTGGTGGCATGGAATATTCATGAACTGGCCAATATTCAGCCTGTAGCGATTAGTGTTGTTTAAACCCCATGGGAGTCAGAACGGGGGCAGCCACAGGGGGCCATGGCCTCCCCCCCAAATCCCTAGCCACTCTCATATTAAATCTGTGGGTAGTGACAAGTGAGCCTGCAGAATGAAGGCTTCAGCGGCAGGCTCACTTGGTGCCACTACCTGAAGGTTTAAAATGAGAGTGGGTGGGGAAACCAGAGAAAGAGATCTAGGGCGGAGCTTTTGCCTCCCCCCCCCAACAAAAAACGTTCCACTGCCTATATTAAATGCTAACCGCTGCAGGCAGAATTAGCTATTCAATATCCAGGGACCAGCATTGGATAGCTAGAGCTAATTATACATTGGATGGCCAGAGCTTATGTGGACTCTAAGGGGATGCAGATGTCCTCACCATGTCCAATTTCATCCTCACTCCCATCCTTGACCATGAAGGCCTGATTGAGCACCCCCAGTAGATTCCTGATGGTCTAGTACAGGGATCTCAAAGTCCCTCCTTGAGGGCCGCAATCCAGTTGGGTTTTCAGGATTTCTCCAATGAATATGCACTGAAAGCAGTGCATGCACACAGATCTCATGCATATTCATTGGGGAAATCCTGAAAACCCAACTGGATTGCAGCCCTCAAGGAGGGACTTTGAGATCCCTGGTCTAGTAGGATCCTACACCCCTGCACAAAATGGCTGCCATGATCTCTAGCTCATAGGACCCCCCCCCCCCAATTGACAACAAGAGATCTATGAAGTAGGCCAGATGGGGTCTTCATGAGGACGGGGGATACAGTAAACCTGAAGCTGCTATCTAGAAGTTAAGCGGGCACCAGCCAGTATTCTGACTGGTGCCCATTAGCTAAAGTTAAGACACTCTTTTTTTACTGTTCTAACTTTATTTGCTTATTTATCTGGTTAGCAATCTGAATATTGCCACTAACCAATTAAGGATTGACTGGACCCTGCGACCGCCCCAGCACTAACCAGATAATTCAGGGGCACTTAATATACGTTTTCAGCAACTCTGTCCAGTTAACTTACTACTGAATATCATCTGTTAGGCAGAAACAAATGATTTTACCAGGCAGGAGGCTTTCCTGGCCAGTTGAATCACTTGGAAATTGACCATGGATGTTGGTTGTTTTTTGTTGGTTTTTTTTAAATCTGACTTCTGGGTTTAAATATTGACCAGTAAAATTTTAGATGGATTTTGAATAAGAGCGTGACAAAGAACGTGTCATTTTCCAAGCTTAGCATGATAGCTGATTATAATGTTATTTATACTGTCTTTTCTAAATAAACTCAGCCTTATGATTGTCTTGTCAGTGAGGTTAAATTAAATATATTGTCAGTCTGTGGAACTGTTGAAACAGGATAAGGGAAAGATTGCATGTAAGGATGGTGTTGGCTCTGGCAATTGTAAAGCAACACCAATGAAATCTTAGATATTTTTAAAATTGGATTGCACTTGCATTTTTAATGTGCTAGGTTGATGGCATCATCTCTGAAATTGTTATTTTCAATTTACACATAAGAGTTAAGCTTGAGAGGAAGTATGTCTTAACTACTTGAATAAATCAGTCTCGGGAGCTCTTATGCCAGGTCAAATCCTGCTTCTCCACTGACCTTGGGCCAGGCTACTATGGGAGAGACAGTTCTACATCTGGACACCTCCATTTAAGCATGCTGAGGATGGGATAGCAGCCTTTCTATTTGAGCACCTAGGTTCCATTATACAATACTAGTGTAACCTGGAATCAGCACAGCTAACATTTATATAACTGCGGGCTCCTTAAAGCAGCTTGGATACATGTAACTTACAGTATTCTGTAAGTTAGGTGCATACGTAGGGTCTATTTATCTTAATATACTGCCTTTTGCAAAGTACAGCAAGGCAGTGTACAATAAAAACATAATTAAAAGTAGGAAATGGAAGAAATACAAGTAAAAAGGAGAGGGGAAAACCAAAGCAGAAAGATGCTGCAGTTAGTAATAGCTAGGATATGTTGAACGATTGGTTACTTATGCATCATATGCACTTGAAAACAAGATGAGTTTTTAGACCGCTTTTAAATTTTGGATAGGACATTTCCTGATGAAGGTGCTTGGGGTCATGAGTTCCAGAGGGAAGGTGCTAGATAAAAGGCAGATCGAATAGCTTCTAAGCGAGCGTGTAATAGGGACCATTATCGAATACTAACCTAATCTGGTATTAATATACCTATCATTTAAATGCTTACAATTGCACCAGGCCTAGATCCAGATACCTGCATAACTAAAAAGTATTCTGTAAGTTATGGGTGTAAGTGAGTGTTCTGCCTATTCTGTGCCCCAGCAAATGCCCACAATTAAAGCTAAGTGGGTATTTGCAGAATCACACTTAGGCTGCATTTTTGCATTTATACATATACATATGTATGCTAATACAAATGCCTAAGTTAGGATTTCTTGCCTTTTAAAGGGCAATTCTCTATTTCCTGTTCACCCTTTAAAAGCAGAAGTCTGATGCGAACATTGAGATGTGCATTTTTGAAAGCTGTAGAGCAAACATTCCAACATAAACATTTTATAGTTCCATGACTTTCAACTAAGATACCTTTAAAGTAAATATTTTATAAGTATAAAAATTCCCTGGCCTTACAGTTTCAATAGGAACTGGGAGATGAAGGTTTTTCCATCACTCAATGTAATTTATACTACAGGGCCTTACTGAATTTATTAAGTCCACTGAAACATACTTAATAGTGTAGAGAGTATGGAGCTTTTTGTGAAATCAAACTTCTAATAAGACCAGAGTATGGTTTTGGCATCTTTCCTGGCAGAACTGTATGATTTGAATTTTTTTTTTTTTAAGCCACTGAGACAGGAAGGGAAAATAAGCTCAGATTATTCGTACTGCAACAGTTACCTATGGAGGATGTTTGTGTGAGCATTTTAATTACTGTATATACTTGAATATAAGTCAATCCAAATAGAAGACAAGACCCTCATTTTTCCCCCCCAAAAAGGAGGAAAAATGGTTGACTATAAGATAGGGGCTTAATATTCAAATGGTTGACTATAAGATAGGGGCTTAATATTCAAGTGCCCTGCCAGGCTCTATACCCTGTCCCCCCTCCATCACAGTGGGTGGGATAGGAGAAATCCCTTCTGCCTCCTGAAATTGGACATACAAACCTCCGGTGCACAAAGCAGGAACAATCTTCCTGTGCCCTCCTTCTCTGTTTGAGGCTGCTGGCTGATTCCATCTTCCCTGTGTTCCTTTCAGGTCCCTTGTAGCCAGCTGGTGCATTCACTCAGCTGCTCCTCACATCTCCCCCTCCCTGTGAGCTCCGCTCAGCTGGTAAGTCCCTCCTTTCTATGCCCTTCTCTTCGGCTGCCAACTCAAGACTCCGTCCCCTTCTGCCTTGCTGCAATGTATGCTTGGAACAAGCTACCTGAATTCCTACGGTAGGCTCCATCTCGTGACAGTGTTCAAGGCCCAATTAAAAGCCCACCTCTTTGAGAGTGCTTTCAACTCCTAACTCGGTTCTGCATCTCCAACCCTATATGTCATGTCGGTCTGTCCAAGTTAGACTGTAAGCTCTTCAGAGCAGGGACAGTCTATCAATGTCAAAATGTACAGCACTGCATATGCCTTTCAGCGCTATATAAGTTGTAATAGTAGTAGTGGTGGATGATAGTACATTGAAGCCCTTTCACTTTGTGCAGAGTACGCTTTGCCTACAATGGACTTATTTGCCTTTTGGCAATTGTATCATTCTGCACACGGTACCTTCTACTGCATTGGCTGAGAATCGTGTGGAATGGTTGAGGCGCTTAGCCTTGAAGCTCAGCAATCAGTGCCACTTAGGCATCGCATTTTTCTTCAGGATTTCGTATTGGACTATGACTAAGAGCCCTTGTGACCATGCTAGGCAATGGATCTGGGCCTTCCAATTCCAAGAGACTGCCTCAAATCTAGTTTACAAGCTACAGCTCATAGTCACAAATATTTCTCATTGGAAAATGAACTATAAAATGATTATGTTTACATAGCTTCCATCATGACTTTAAAAACTACCTCCTGTTCAATCTCTTTGACTAGAAATTAATGGATCTGCTGTGTACAATCAGTCCCAGGTGTTTTTCAAAACAAGATCATTAGAGTATCACTGAGATTTGAACCTTGGCTTCACTGCTGTCCCCATTAGGCTACTCCATCTAGCACCTATCAAGCAGTGCCTGCAGATAGAAAGATATGAAGACTACACTTACTCTACCCAAGAGCTATCATATCAAGAGCATCCCAACAGCAATGGAAGATCATCTAAGAAACCCAGAATAAAGACCTGCAGATGTCATGTGATGCAACTGATATGAGGCTTCATGCATTAATGATCAGGAAAAAATAAACAGGAACGGTGTTCATGGGAAGATAGGAAGGAACTATTGTCTCTAAACAGGACATGCTTGTCTAACAGGTCTGACAGAGAGCATCAGGATGACACACAGGATTTCTGTAATATTCTCTCAACAAGTGAGTTAAAATGTGTAGCTTATAGTCACAATAAGAAATGTTTATTTTTGTGAAAACTATATACATTGCCTTATTAAAAATAACCTCATCACAACTCTCAAGCATCATAGCACTGAGATCATAATAGGAGGTTGCTTTGTTGCATCAGGACCTGGACTGCTTTCTCCCATTGGTGGAAGCATAAATTCTATTTTATATGAGAAAATTCTACAATAGAATATCAGGTCATTCATTCAGGTGCTGAATTGAGTCATACAGTAAGACAAGGACCTTTCACATTCAGGTAAGTTTGCTACAGAATTGCTGCAAAGAGACTTGAAGGCCAATTCTATAATTGAGTATCCATAGTTATCACTTGCAAGCATAAATATACAGAATACTAGTATTTTCATTGGGAAGCTATACTTAGGCCCATAAGTGATAAAGTGCTATTTTGTTAGAGGCAGAGTGCATAAATGGAAGGGAAGAGTCACAGGGGTGGGATGGGGTGGGTCAGGGGCATGAGTGCTGTTGTACTTATGCACACAATTTACAGAATAATGTAAGTTACATGCACACCCTTGCCATATTTAGGGATCTACAATTAGACCAAATCTATGGCTGATGTAACTGCAAGTGCCTACATTTTGGTGCCCAGATGCTGTTATAGAATAAGCTTTTCTCCACGTGGCATCTAACAGGAGGCGCCCATGTAAAGATTGCCTCCTTTGTATTTTGCCACTGCAGAGGCTGGAGGAAGAGAGGTAACACTCCTCCCTCCATATTCACGGGAATTAGGGGTAGAGCCAGCCAGCCCGCGAATAAGGAAAATTCACACATGAACTCACAAAGCAGGGCAGGCGTGTAGGAAGTTTGCTCCTGCCCTGTGTCACCGCTAGGCCACCAAGTAAGGTCTGTGCATGAAGTTGGCACTGGAGCTGCGTCCACAGCTGAGGGCTGTGCTCCTGGGTCAGCTGCTTGCCTCTGATCGCCCCTGCTTCTTCGGCCCAGAGCCGGTTCTGGTCAATGCGGGCTTGCCTCTAAGCAGAAAAAACACTCCTTCAGACTCTCGTGCAGAAAGGAAAAACTACAGCTGGCAGTACAGCGCTCCGTGAAGTAAAGGAGGGTCAGAGAAAAAAAAAATTTGTGGATTCCTTCTACAGATGGTTCACAACCTTTGGGAGATAACCTACTTGTGGGCAGAGAGTGTAGTGCAGCGGTTAAAGTTACAGCTTCAGCACCCTGAGGTTGTGGGTTCAAACCCCCACTGCTCCTTATGACCCTGGGCAAGTCCCATTCCCCCTCCATTGTGAGTCTACCAGGACAGACAGGGAAAAATGCTCGAGTACCTGAATAAATGCATGTGAACCGTTCCAAGCTCCCCTGGAAGAATGGTATAGAAAACTGAATAAAGAAATAGAACGTCTCAACTATTGCACTGGAAACATTTTTTTGTTTTTAGGGAATTTTCTAAATATACCAAAACACCATTCGACCGAACCAAATTCAGATTAAAGGCTTTGATAGCAGATGCCGTTTCAAAATGCCTAAACCACAGCAAATAAATATGAACAGGATTCAATCCAGAACTGTCAGAGATGAAACATTTGCTAGGTACTTAGCTGTCAAATAGTAGTCTTAGTGGGAGGGGAAAAAAAAAAAAAGACACTACCCAAAGATATAGCCTGAAAAAGAGTGTTTAATAGCCTTTTTACACCAGCAATGCAAAAAAGCACCTAAAATAGTTCTCTATTTTAGCCAACAATATTTGACAATCCATAAACCAATTTTAATGTTGAATACAAGTGGTCTAATAAGGCTGTTATATACTGCATTCTACGGCATGATGAACTATTTTATTGATCGTCACATTTAGAAATATCAAGTCCAGCCTTCTGCAAAGGGCTTTTCCAAAACAGGATGAAATCTTTTTTTAAAAAAACAAAAGCAGATTTCATATGTACCAAAATATTTTAGTTTATTTTTACTCTTCTTGTCTGTACAAAGTAAACCTTTAAAATTGTTATCTAATGTACAGTATGTTTAGAAGCACTTTCCTACAAGTATGAAAACCAAGGGGAAAGGATCTGCATGCTTCTTCCCACCCACCCTCTAAAAAAGATAGATCTGTAACATATTTCATCCCACCTTACCTTTAAGGCAAGGTACAAATTAAGGCTATTATCTTTTGAAGAGGCCACATGGTGAAAAGTTACCTAAGTGCCCAACTACTATCTTTCCCCAAAAATGTCTTATATTAATTTTGGGTCCCAGAAATGCAATAGGTCTTATTTTTTTCATATACAATGATCATATCTCCTTTCCTTTCCTCCACCCCAATTCTCCCTCTTTCCTTTCTCTCCCCCATCTGTGCAGCATTTTTCCTCCCCTCACCCATCCCCTTGTGCCTTCCCTCTGCAGCATATTTTTATCCCTCCCTCTCTCCTATTCCCATGTGCAATAGAACCCTTGCACTGTGCACAGCATCTTTCTATCCCTCCCTCCCGTGCAGCTGCAACCGAACCCCTGCTGACTCTCCCATCTTTCCCTCTCTCTCTCAGTCCGAACCCCACAGACCCTATGACTGCGAGAACTACTACCTCTCTTCACTCTAAACAGGCTGCTTTGCGGCCCTCTCCCGCCAGGGCCTCCATGCGCCGCATTGCTGGTGGCATTATCAGTGATGCAGCAGAGAGAATGCCCCGGTAGGAGAAGGCCGCAAAGCAGCCTCTTTAGAGTTCTGCTGACACTTCCCTGTGGAGAGAGGTAGTAGGTCTCACGCTTGAGGAGTGTGTGGCGCAGTGGTTGGAGCTACAGCCTCAGCGCCCTGGGGTTGTGGGTTCAAACCCCGCGCTGCTCCTTGTGTTCCTGGGCAAGTCACTTAATCCTCCATAGCCCCAGGTACGTTAGATAGATTGTGAGCCCACCGGGACAGAAAGGGAAAAATGCTTGAGTACCTGATTGTAAAAACCGCTTAGATAACCTTGATAGGCGGTATATAAAATCCTAATAAACTTAAACTTGGAGAGGTTCGGAGTGGAGGAAGAGATGGAAAGATGGGAGAGTCAGCAGGGGTTCGGCTGCGCGGCGGAGGCACTGCTGCTGGCGAATTCAGGGGGTAGGGCTTAGATTAAGACTTACCCTGAAAATCATGCTAGGGCTTATATTCAGGGAAACACGGTATGAATGGCCGCTTAGGAGTGCAAAAGCATTTTTAGCTTCTTAACTCCATATATAAGAAAGTGGCATATAGGTTTCTGGTATTTAACTTCACTATTAACCATGTGCTCTAATCCTATTTAGTCACAACAATACCCGAAGAGTGTTTGTGGCACGGTGCTGAAACTAGTACGTATTAGAGAGCGGCTACACTACGTCCTAAAATAAGAGTAATTGCACGCTTAAAAAAAAACAACAAAAACAAACACACGAACACACAGGTCACTAACAAAGAAAAAGCAAAAAGACAACTCATGTGAAACATGGTAGACAAAATGTGTGTGTGCTTCCCCATAGCTAGTTCCGATGGTGTTCAAACAGCAAAAACGTGCACACGTTCATTTTCGAGATCCTCCCCCCCCCATAAGTTTAAAAATGAGTGCCACTGCAAATCCATAAGCACTCCCACCTATACAACTCACAGGATAACTGACATTATCAGTTCTACCTCTCCTACCAAGTTAAAATGCCTTCTCTTACCCTCAAGATGGGCAAATTAATTATGTTTTGCTGTTATTAAACTAAACCTTACATGCATGATAGGGCAAAAGTGAATGTATCAATTTTCAAACGTGTATATGATACATAGCTCAGTGCTCCATTTAAAAATTCTAGCTAGAATACAATTAAATTTGTAACAGTAATACTTGCCCTTAATTTAAAGGTTTGTGGGGGGGTTTAATATCTCCTCATGCAGTATTACAGATCCTCCAATTTGAAGCAGTTATGTCAAGCTATCACGAGAACAGCATCTCTATTTACCAAGAGATGTTTTTCCCATCTCTTGGCAAACACCAATGTCATTTTCTAAATGTTCTCCCAACCTGGTAACATTTCACCAGTTCAGTGACAATTAGCTTGAGCCTTCGGGTTGGTTTTACCCAGTCAGTACAATTCGTTGAGGTTGCGATTATGAAAATTGTGGTCATGCCTGTTAAGGTGAATAGCATTTCTTTCGTTATTTGCATTATCCAGGCCAGTACTATCAAATCCGTACTGCGTATGTGGCATGAACTGTCGAAATATGCTAACGCTGCCGTGCCAAAATGAGGGCTGCGGAAGACGCCCCACGATGTTCCAAGTCCTTGTTTCTGGGTCATACACTTCCACCACATCTGAAAGTTCATAGGCATTATCGTAGCCTCCAGAGACATATAGTTTCCCACCAAGGGCTGCTAGACTGCCACCAACGTGAACCTAAAATGAAACACAACACACTTTCTTGTCAATATGCACTTCCCACTTGCTGTTTTTCTGGTACTGCAATGAATCATAGAGCATAAGATAGATGGCTAGGAGCAAGAACCATGGATAAAGAAAACTATATAATCTTACATAGAAAGGAAGAAGAAACAGTTTCGGTAACATGAATAGTTAGATACAGTCTCTTATATAGTACATTTAAAAGCAAATGAAAGGTCATAAGAATATAAGAATTGCTGCTGCTGGGTCAGACCAGTGGTCCATCATGCCCAGCAGTCTGGCTCAAAGACCAGCGCCCTAACTAAGGCTAGCCCTACCAGCGTACCCTCTTGTTCACCGGGAACTTGTCTAATTTTGTCTTGAGTCCCTGGAGGGTGTTTTCCCCTATGACAGACTCCGGAAGAGTGTTCCAGTTTTCTACCAATCTCTGGGTGAAGGTCAG
Source organism: Geotrypetes seraphini (assembly GCF_902459505.1). Taxonomy (NCBI): domain Eukaryota; kingdom Metazoa; phylum Chordata; class Amphibia; order Gymnophiona; family Dermophiidae; genus Geotrypetes; species Geotrypetes seraphini. The sequence continues at coordinate 12,110,798 of NC_047098.1, read as the reverse complement.
AAGTTTCATTTATGCCACTTGGCATGAAAATGTCTGGGAATCCTCTATTAAAAGTTCTTATGACTAAATCAAGGCGTTTTGTCTTTACAGAAAGAAGTTTATTCTATGGTAACCAATTGTATGCGAGGCAGTTGTTTTTAAATTATTCCATGGTATTATTCAGCTGCTCCGCTTCCTCCCTTTAAATCAAAAGTTACCCATCACTCAATAAAAGGCTGAACACAACCCAAATACCCACCTACCTGAGTCATAGAAGGGATTTTGTCCCACTCGTTCTTTCTTGGATTATACACATCCACTTCAGCAGAATCATCCCTAATGAAAATGTAAATAATTAACACATGAATCAGATAAACCGATAGGAAAAGAGCTGCAACATTAGGTTTGTTAATATTGAGCAATTCCAAGTCCAGCTAACAGAAAAATATACTAAAATCACTGAATTAAATCTCTCCACGATATTTCCAACTTTCTTTAAGCCAAATTATATTACTAAAAACCACATGTACCACTGACATTTTTAAAAATATTAAATTTGGTTTGTAAAAGAGTTAAATATTTTAGAAGTAAATACTAATTACTATAACACTATTTATTTGCTGCAATCTAAAGCACAATGTCAACTGGTAGAGAAACTCATGGAACTTTGTAAGTCCAGGTGCTTTGAAAATTAGCACCTTAACCTTAAATATGCATGCCACGTACAGTAATTGCAGAACATATGTACAAGTATAGACCAAAAGAAATCAGCCACGCCTTCAAAATACTATGCCTTGTCCTTACCCCCATGAGTTTCTATGCTGTAGCTCAAATACTAAATAAAATTCACAGCCCTGCAAAATCTTCTCCACGGGGGCTGATTTTAGGTGACTTACCAAAATTGTATTTATTCATTTGATTTTCTATACTGTTTCTCCAAGGAGAGGTTCAGAACGGTTTATATTAATTTATTCAGGTACTCAAGCATTTTTTTTCCCTGTCTGTCCCAGCAGGCTCACAATCTAATATACCTGGGGCAATGAGGGGATTAAGTGACTTGCCCAAGGTCACAAGAAGTAGCATGGGTTTGAACCCACAACCTCAGGGTGCACCAATTACCATTGCTGATATTGTGAACCTTGACATGGCTGCTTAGTCACAAACGAAGGAGTTGATGTGCATTTCAAAATAGCAGTTCGATTTAAAAGCTGGGTAGACTCGAGGGGTTTTGTCTGCTTTAAGTAGAAGACTAAACTCTTGCAAAATCAGACATATGTAGTATGTTCACTAACATGGGCAGGCAGATAAGGGGAAGAATGCTGTCTAGAACACCACTTAGAATTCTTCTGCACATACGTCTAATTTGTCGACAGATTAATACTGTTCCCACTTTGGAAAATCAAGAAGAGATTTTAGGTGGAGTCAAAGTCAGTAAAAATGTAACAACTCTCACCCTCACAATAAGAGTATTACGTATTTTCATTTGACATATTCGAACCTTGAATAAAGAGCCTGACCCCCAGAAATTGCTATTTTGAGGTTGATCAATCCTAATTTTGTAAATTAAGAAATAGCAATTTTTAAAATTTATTTTTGGGGGGTGAGGGTTAAGTATTTTACATAGTAAGAGTCTAGTTGGTACACCATACCTCTGACTTTTTTGTACTGTCCAAGGCATGTAATTTAAAAAAAAAAAATTCATATAAACCATTTCTTACCTTATAAAATATATGAGCCCATTGAGTGTTACAGCTTTTGGTGCAAAAGACCAAGGTGGCAAGTGTCCACAGTTCAAGAGTGACCATAAGTCAGTCCCTGGATCATAACGCTGTATAACCATGGTGTCCTTGCCTTCAAGGGAGCCAATGGCATACAGCTTCCCTCGACAAGACGTAGTCGAGCAGTTGTCCATTGGGTATAACATAGGCTGCAATGCCTCCCAGGCATCTATAGTGTGATCATAGCGTTCTGTGCTGTCTGAGCCTATAACGTAAAGCAAGCCTTTTAAAACTGTTGAGCTGTGATACTCCCTGGGTTTCAGCATCGGAGACACCTCTGTCCACTCATTCACACTGGAGTTGTACCTCCATACGTAATCGTAGAGTCTGGAACCATCAGACCCACCTAGGAGAGAGCATTTCAGTAACACTGTTAGCCTTAAACTCCTGGAAAATAGTTTTTCCCCCCCACCATTACCAGAAACTACAGATGTCTTTAACCCTTTCAAGACCATAAGGATCGTAGGCCAATTTTTGTGGTTTTGATGACATTTTTATGGTAAAAAGGGCTTGCAGATGCCAAAAAATTGATTTTTTTTGTGAAATATCATTTTTTTAAAAAAAAAATCACACTTCTGGCTTATGGACAGTGTGGCAAGTGAATCTTCTCGTCAATCTGGCAACGACGCTAATGAATGAATGTCGGAACCAGTTTGTTTACATAAAGGCAGTATCCTATGGAATCCGTACATATCAAATTTAGAACTGTAGACTATCCCAATCAAAATTTATAGGATTTTAAAGTTATGGGACAAATATGTCCCTTGGTCCTGAAAGGGTTAAAAAGTTAAGATTAGCAAATGTACAGATGTATGGAAATGTTTACGTACCCTTGGTCAAAACTATGTTTCAATGAATCCCTGAGCAAACAGAAATTCAAGAAGCCTCTACTTACAATGATGTGAAAAAGGTTGTTGCCCCCCTCCCTCCCTCCCCCCACCCCGATTTCCCTTATAGCATACTCATAAGTCACCAAATGTTTCTGATCTTTAAAACAAAATTAGACAAAGGTAACCTGATTAAAAAGTTCTTAAGTTATGTCATTTATGTAAAGAACAAAAATTACCCAATACCTATATCACTCCCTAAACTCAACTGGTTGCACAATATTTAGCAGCAAAAAGTTACAACCAAACACTTTCTATAATTTGCCGAGGAATCAATCTAAAAATGTGTCTACATTTGAAACAACTTTGCAGCGAGGGCTTTCTCCTCTTCCAAAGAGGCATTTAATTAAAAGCACCAAATACAAAGTAACAATGGAACAGACCACATCTACATAATGATACCCGCCAGTCTCAATAGAAATAACGTAACGACTAACACCTCATAATTTCACACCCCCCCCCCCAAGTGAAGGGAGAAGGTAACAAGAATAAAGAAAACGCTTGCACTCTGGTTCCATCAGCGATATCATTTTTGATTCTGTTTCTATCTGCTATCAGCAGCAAAACATGACGGCTTATGCTGGTCTAGCCTAAGGATCAGCATTTAAGAATTAAGACATGAAACATTTGACTATTTTGTGCTCTTCAGGTTTTTGCTTCCAAACCTATTAATAACACAGAACAGTATGACCCAACCACAGGCAGAAGAGCATGCCAGATCAGTCAGCTACACCACAAGATTTGCAAAATAGGGACCAGGAATAGTCATCTCGACTTCCAAAAATAAACAAACCCGGATCAACGCCGAGCCATGCAAATGCAAACCCCCAGGTGCCGGGTTGCCATGGAGACTTGGCACCTATGTTTTCCAGTCTGGCCATATGGGCAGCTCCTGAAGGGGCTGCAGAAAAGTAGACAACATCTGCAGAAGACTCTTTACTCTTACATACTCCTTCTTCCCCCCCCCATTGCTGCAACTCCTATGCACTTATCTACACCCTCCCCACTGATCACAAGTGGAAGGAAAGGCGAATGGATGTGTCAAGCCACAGCCTCTTCTTCTGCGTCCCAATATTGAAATATCAAATTTGTACAGTCAAGGTTCAAATTTTGAATTCTGAGCCAAAGCAGCAGAGGAGAATGCCGCCAAAAACTGAAAAGAAGTTGGGTAGGCGTCATCAAGAAACAGTGGTAAGGGAGTGTATGTCCATTACCAAACATGCTGCACTAAGGAAAGCAATAAGTCTCTTCACCATTCTTCCCTGTTACGCTAATAAAGAGCTAGCTGTACACTTCCCCCTCCCCATTCGCGGTTTCTCCATTTGCGGTTTCAGATAATCGCGATTTTTTTCTGGCGAGGGGGAAAATAAATTTTAAAAAGTCTAAAACTTTTTAAAACCCCATATTTTTTCCTTCCCTGCCGCCTTCCCGGCCTTACCTGGTGGTCTAGAGGGCTTTCGGGGCAGGAGCGATCTTCCTACGCTCCTGCCCCGTGCAGATCGCCACGAGGAAATGGCTGCTGGGAGTTCCCGTAGTTTCTCGAGACTACGTCGGGAACTCCCTACAGCCATTTCCTCATGGCGATCTGCACGGGGCAGCAGCGTAGGAAGATTGCTCCTGCCCCGAAAGCCCTCTAGACCACCAGGTAAGGCCGGGAAGGCGGCAGAGGTGGATAATCGCGGTTTTTCGGCATTCGCGGTCCGGCTCTGCCCGTATCCCCTGCGAATGACGAGGGAGAAGTGTACGTCACCTTGAGCATATTATAAAATGTGCTATTTATAGGGGTGGGCAACGATTTAAAAAAAAAAAATGGTAATTGTGAGATTAAAATTTTTTTTAAATTGGCCTCATGTTCGTATACTGCTGCCAATAATGGAGAACGTGAGATTTGCCTCTGGGGTTGCCCATTCTAGCTCTGCACAGTAGTAATCAAGTTTCTGTGATATTAAATTGCTTGGTTCATTTATATGGAATTACTGATTTTATATTTGTATGTTATAAGAAATATGTCATGTCATTTGTCAATGTGTTTTATGTATGCAAGTCGTAACCCGCAAAGAATTGTAGATTTGCAGTATATAAATTTGATCCCTCCTCTCCAAAATCACGGGCCTTTGGAACGATCTCACTATCCCGCTGCGGAACCTGGGCTCCCTCCAACTGTTCCGAAAACAACTGAAAACCTGGCTTTTCTCTAATATATAACATCTCTTCTCCTGTTTACTTCCCCTCTTTTCGTATGCTCTTGTAAATTCTCTCTCCCCTCTCTTCTTGTATTTTTAAGCTTTGTAAACCGTGTTGAGCTCCACTTCCGTGGAGATGATGCGGTATATAAACTTAAGGCTTAGTTTAGTTTAGTTAGTTCTTAAATTAAAACAGGGAAAAGTACAATATAGCATCTCTTCCCACATGTCGTATCACAAGAATTTGGTCATAGGATTCATAGCATTTTTAGGGGGTGGACCCGGAAATTAAGCAACAGTCTCACATTTCACAGGCAACTGAGCAATCTACATTATTTTAAAAACTATGAAATAATAAGACTCCTGGGAGAGGGAGATTTGGGTAGGCAATTCCGGTCCTCGAGAGCCGGAGCCAGGTCAGGTTTTCAGGATATCCACAATAAATATGCATGAGATAGATTTGCATCTCAAGGAAGCAGTGCATGCAAATCCATCTCGTGCATATTCACTGTGGATATCCTGAAAACCTGACCTGGCTCCGGCTCTCGAGGACCGGAATTGCCTACCCCTGGGGTAGTCCAATAAGGAAGGAAATATTAATGCCATTGCAGAACAATTATGGGCATACTTCTCCTCAAAACAAGCATTCTATGCCGGCTGTATACATACACAGTTCTGTATGACGTGTACAGTCACAGAGAACTCTTTCATACATTGGATTTGGGAATCTGAGACACAATACAACTTTTTTTTGGAAGAAACAGCATCCTTTTTGCAGAATGCACTCTGACATTCTATTCCTTTCTCCCTAGTAAACATGATGTTCTCCAAATTTTCTTTGATAAAAGTGAATTCAGAGATGCTTTTCAGCAAAATGTTATATTGTGGGGAAAAAATGTTGGCCGAGTGCGATTCCTTCATCTTATTGGTACTGGAGAAATAAGCTTCATGGACTGATGTGCTGGGAGTTGAGATTTGCATATTATTCTAATAAGAAACAAAAGGACTTTTTGAATATCCCCCATGGCAAGAAGCCTAATACTGAATAAGTAACAAGCTAAATCTAGAATGGTTGTTCCTTGTTCTTGAAGATCTCAAGGGAAGAAGGGGTGAGATGAAAGATGAGGGGAGTACTTGTAAGAGATAAATATACTGGGCAGTTATTTTTGTATCTTGTGATTTCAGAGCCAAGGTCATAGAACTATAGGCCTCGGTCTAATTACATTAATTTGGTATCTACTGTATACATTATGTTTGTATCCATATGAATAGTAGAAAACAAACAGATTTTTAAAAAATTATACAACTGATCACAGCAAGCACAGGCAAAATAGGAAGCCGCGGTGGGGAGAGGCGAGGCAGAACAGACAAGGTGTGAGAATTGCTGCCTCTGCTGGCAACCCTATGAAGAGCCAGGCCTGTTAATGTAAATGTGGGGAGGTGGGAGAAGAGATGCCTTAAAGCCGTGCTGAACAACAAATGGGAGTTATAAAATGTTAACACGTTAATAAGTGCACTACATGCCAACTCTAGTTACTTATACAATGTTCATAAATTAAAATTCCAGTCATCCCAATTCTATCAGCAGGGGGGAAAAAAAAAAAAAAATCATCAAAGGATAAGGATTTATGAATGCAAGAGTGGGCAACCAGTCTGAGGGCCACAACCCGGTCAGGTTCTCAAGATTTCTATAGTGAACATGCACAGAATTGATTTGCATGTACTGCTCATGACTATTCATGGTGGAAATCTGGAAAACCCAACTGGGTTATGGCCCTCGATGACCCTGGTTGCCTACTGTTGAATTGCATGGTCCTTTCCTATTACTCTGACTTTTAACAGGTCATTTACCACCAAATATGGACAAGGGGTGTGTAGATTGGCCATTACCTATTAAAAGGCTATTTTTGCTTTGATCTCCTCATGTTACATAATGATCTACTGAACAACTCTGAAAATGCAAGTAGAAAACCGTTCAGATGATACAATATATGAAGTGTAAACCAGTGGACCAGAGTTCCAGCCAAAGTGTAGGTAGATGCTCTTATTCAGACAGACACCAACATTTGTAAAAAGACATGACATGGACCATGTTTCGCTAAGTGGCCACCTGCCTTGGGGGGGGGGGGGGTGTCACAAAGTTATTGACAAATGCAAAGAGAAAAACAATGCTATCATACAAAATCCAAATGCACTTTTCTGGCAACAGACCATTGTTGGAAACAAACAGCAATTAACAGTGTTTTGTTTCTGTCTCTTGAATAAATGACCATCTACATAAGTTTTGGTTGGAACTCCATTGTCCACTCCTACTTCGGTTTCACCAATTGCCTACTTTTTCCTTTTTGGTTTGTTTGGTTTTTTTTTTTTTTGAGGCAGTGCAATACCACATATGTAACTCAATAATTTGATGTAATATTTATACATTAGACTTTTCCATTTCTACACCACTAACTCTTAAATATATCCAGTGTCACCATTTTTTCACTAATTCTGATTTATTTCTGAACAAACGTGAAAGTTTTACTTCCCAAAATGTGTTACCTTAGACTACACGTACCAGTGACATAAATGTCATTTCCCAAAGCAGCAATGCTGTAGCCTCCACCAAGATGATCTGGGAACTCGGCCAAGTATCTCCACTGTCCTGTGTGGGTATTGTAACAATCCACAGTGACCAGCTCATCACAGTCCTGGTCACAGCCACCAATCACAACCAGAATTTCAGCCAGTCCAGTTGATGGGCGAGGTCTCATACGCTCACAGGGATAGTCATGGCGATCATACTCACAAGACTGGAAGATACGAGCCTCACTGATGAGTTTGAGGCAGGGTGGGCAGTAATACACTATTGGGTCACTCTCCACATGAGCCAGCAGGTAGAAACGGCGAATGAAGGGCAGGCGGACGTGTTCAAAGAGCTCTGGCCAGAAGTGCTGTCTTCTCTTCAAATCGGCTTTTACCCAGCGCAGTACAATCTGGTAGGCTGTCTCCTCCTTATCCACACACAGACGATCATCACTGATGATGATAACAACAACAGTCACCTGAATTTACATTATGCCCGTCACCCAGAGGCACCTAACATGCTTTCTAAATTAGGCATCACTGAAGAAACATGCAAGTAATCCTCTAGCATGCATTCTGGAGGTGGTATTTTCCACCAACAACCCTGCATAGTAGATAAAGAATGGGAAAGAAGCAAAACATTTTTTGAAGCTGAATAAAATGAGACACGCGCTCATAGTGACTGGTCCAACTTGAGAGGTTAAATAGCAATTCAAAAAGCATTCTTGAACCATTGTTCTCATTATTTGATAGAATCACTAATCCATCACTAAGGGAAAGATTATCAAAACTTCACAATAAAATCTGACTGGCTATTGAGGTCGCTATTGTAATGATTTCAAAAAGGCAAGTCACTCTCAGAAAACTCCCACATGCAAATGAAGTTCACGGATGTTCACTAAATTTATATGAGTCGCTGGTGGTAGTGATCCGCACATGGGCAGAATACACCCGCTTACTAAAAAACAAAAACAAATCAAAGATCACAGCAGGAGAGATGCCCACTCTCTCCCGCCATGCTAGGACAACCTCTGGACACCCACCCCTGGCAGCAGGACAGATAGATGCACTTCTTGGGGTGAATTGCGACATATATGTTTATTAGATCCAAAGATCATGCAACTATATACCATTTTTATATTGGATCCGGATGCGTTTACCTGACGTATTCCAGGATGTGGGGTGAATTGCTACATTTATGTTTACTAGATCCTACGATCATGCAGCTCTATACCATTTTTATTGCTTTTTATATTAGATCCGGACGCGTATTCCAGGATGCCCTTCTTGGGATGAATTGCTACATACTGTATATATTTACTAGATCCTACGATCATGCAGCTCTATTAGATCCGGACGTGTATTCCAGGATGCCCTTCTTGGGGTGAATTGCTACATACTGTATATATTTACTAGATCCTACGATCATGCAGCTCTATACCATTTTTATTGCTTTTTATATTAGATCCGGACGCGTATTCCAGGATGCCCTTCTTGGGATGAATTGCTACATACTGTATATATTTACTAGATCCTACTATCATGCAGCTCTATTAGATCCGGACGCGTATTCCAGGATGCCCTTCTTGGGGTGAATTGCTACATACTGTATATATTTACTAGATCCTACGATCATGCAGCTCTATTAGATCCGGATGCGTATTCCAGGATGCCCTTCTTGGGGTGAATTGCTACATACTGTATATATTTACTAGATCCTACGATCATGCAGCTCTATTAGATCCGGACGTGTATTCCAGGATGCCCTTCTTGGGGTGAATTGCTACATACTGTATATATTTACTAGATCCTACGATCATGCAGCTCTATTAGATCCGGACGCGTATTCCAGGATGCCCTTCTTGGGGTGAATTGCTACATACTGTATATATTTACTAGATCCTACGATCATGCAGCTCTATTAGATCCGGACGCGTATTCCAGGATGCCCTTCTTGGGGTGAATTGCTACATACTGTATATATTTACTAGATCCTACGATCATGCAGCTCTATTAGATCCGGACGTGTATTCCAGGATGCCCTTCTTGGGGTGAATTGCTACATACTGTATATATTTACTAGATCCTACGATCATGCAGCTCTATTAGATCCGGACGCGTATTCTAGGATGCCCTTCTTGGGGTGAATTGCTACATACTGTATATATTTACTAGATCCTACGATCATGCAGCTCTATACCATTTTTATTGCTTTTTATATTAAACCTGGTGAAAAACCGCAGCGCACACCGGATTTGTTTACCTGACGTATTCCAGGATGCGCTTCCTGGGCAGCTTCTCGAACTCCTTGCAGCGGGCCAGCTCCACGATGTGCGCGAGGATGAAGCGCTTGGTGTTCTCGGCCAGCCCGCGGCAGGCGTAGGCCTCGGCGAAGTCCTGGATCTCCAGGCAGTTGGCGACGTCGAGCTGCTGCTCCAGGTAGGCGCAGCAGGCCTCCTTGACCGACGGGAACTGCAAGAGGTCGGCCGCCTGCAGCAGCAGCTCCACGTTCTCCTGCGTCACCGTCACGCGGCCCGTGTAGCAGAAGTCGAGCAGGAGCGCGAGGGTGGGCGCCGCCACGTCGTGCAGCTCCACGCGCTCGGCCTGGCTCTCGCGCAGCTCGCCCGCGAACATGGCGCGGAAGTAGCGGCTGGCGGCCGCCAGCACGGCCCGGTGGCAGGGGAAGTCGCGGCCGCCCGCCGACACCGTCATGTCGAAGAACTTGCGCTCGGCGCGCAGCTCGCTCAGGCCGCGCAGCAGGTGCAGCGCGTGCGAGGCGTCGAAGAAGGGCTGCGCGAGCTGCCCGGGGCTCGGCGGCGAGGGCGCGTCCATCGTCCGGAAAATGAGAGAAACAGACTCGAGGGCGAGCAAAGGCGAAAGGCTGCCCTACGACATCTGTCAAGGCGGGATACAATTGACAATTTAAAAAAAAAAAAAAAAGTGTCCTCGCGCTGTGTCACGCACGTAAAACACACGTATACCGCCGAGTCCCTACCTGGTGGTTGAGTGGGCCGCCCCCTACTGGTCTACTGGGCCGACAACCACCCATTCCGTACCTTTTAGTCGAAGTTCGGCAAAAAGGAGGGGATGTTTTAAACGCCTGAGCCAATCACGGCCTTAGGCCCCTCCCAGGAAGCATCCGGAAAAGGAAGACCCCCCCCCCACCTTCCCTGCGACAACTGGGAGGGAGGCCTTAAACGCCTGAGCCAATCAGGGCCTTAGGCCCCTCCCTGTATGCACACGGAAGGGAAGCCTAGGGCTCTGATTGGCTCAGGCGAACAAGGCCCCTCCCCTAACTGCTCCCTGCTCTGCCTCTGAAGGACGATGGATAGCAGCGCCAACATGCCTGTTATAAATAACCCGTGAGCCACGTGGTCGCCGCTAGCTGCAGACAGGCTGGTGGTGAAAAGCCTGTTTACGTCACAAATCACTAATAAAGCACGGATAGAGTCACAGAGGAGGGGGGGGGGAGTGAAGGAGCCCAGACTTAAAGCGACAGAGCTATGAGCTACGTAACAAAAAAAATAATTATATTCTTTTGACCGTAGCCCAAGAAACTGCACGTGGACACATTCTGCCATTTGGTGCCTTTTAAAAGAAAAAATATATATGACAGTTAATATGGCAGACCTAGGTAAACACACCCTTTACTTTTTTTTTTTTTTTTTAAGGCAACTCACGAGATGCACCATGCTTTGTCATACAAAAAGGTTAATCGTGCCCAGCATCCTATTTCAGATCACAGGTTACAAGTCTCCAGCAGTAATGCTATTGGGTTGAGAATCGCTAGTAGATGAAAAATCATTCCCACCATGATATTTTTTTTTTAACATGGTGTTGGACCTTAGAGAATCTGGCTCTGAATTACTTTAGGTGCAAACAAATGCCTATCATGTGGATAGGGAGGGCTTTTCTGGGCTATCATGCTGCAGGGTGGTTGACTCCATATGAGCAGAAGGCATGATGCTATGTGCACTCCTTAATGCTGCAACCTGACCTGTTGTAATGCCAGCATACTCCCTGCCTTGCATCTGTAGGCCAGACCAGGCCAACCCAGTGGATGATCTAGTATGCTGAAAAGGCCTGCCCTGCCCAATTATGGCACAGGCTGTGTTGGTCATGGCTCGCAGCCATCACTCAACATGCAGGGTACCCCATGACCCAAACTTATTTTTCTTCATCTCATACCTAAACTCTTTTTCATATTTCAGCCAAGGATCCCCCTCATGTTGGTATGCTACTAAGACATTGTGCACCTAAGCTAGTGTGGTGAGGGATTTGACCATGTCACTACACATTCATTGACTGAGAAGCTTTCAGGCACTCCTGAGAAAAAATGGATACCATGCTGTATGATTGAATCTTTGAGTGTGATGTTGTATGATTGTATCTTCTGTGTGCTCTCCTATAGTTTTATGGCATTCCTTTTCTTTATTTTAATAGATTTTTTTTATTTTTTTTACTATATAAACCACTGAGAACTGTTGTAAGATTTGGCTGTACAGTATATTAAATTTTAATAAACATACAGCAGTCAGCCTTAGGAATGCCTTTAACTGATTAATTATTGCTCTGGGGTCCTTTTTATTTCTCTCTTGGGTCTCACCATTTTTCTTTTTCCTCCTTTTCTTTCTCCCTTCTAGTAGCTGGAAAATATCTATGAACCTAATATTCTTCCTCATATCTTTGGGGACCATCTCCCATAATTAGGACAGGGAGATGAATGCAGATGGGCTTCTCTCCATGCTTTTTCCTTGCTAACTTCCTAGCCTTGGGGGTTAGTTTCCTCATCAGAGGAAGAAGAACTTGAGGAACCTGAATGGCTGCTAATGCTATTAGATGAACAACTATATTTTCTCTTGCAAACCTTCACACTAGTAGTGTTCACTAGGGTGGCATGCTTCAGAAATCTCTTGGATGTGGGACTTTCTGGTTCAGAGTGCCTTGGCAGGCTCTAGTGCCTTGTGTATATCTCCTCTTCTATTCTGCTGTGGTCTTTCTAGCTTGGGTACAGCTGGTGGCTGCTTGTCTATATGTTGATGGCGGCCAAAAAAGCAAATAAGATGGTAGGAATTATTTAAAAAGAGATGGTTAACAAGACTAAAGATATTATAATGCCCCTGTATCACTCCATGGTGCAATTTCACCTGGAGTATTGTGTGTTTAATTCTGGTCTCTTTATCTCAAGAAAGATCTAGCGGCGCTAGAAAAGGTTCAAAGAGCGACCAAGATGATAAAGGGGATGGAACTCCTCTCGTATGAGGAAAGACTAAAAAGATTAGGGCTCTTCAAGCATGGAAAAGAGATGGCTGAGGGGAGATATGATTGAAAGTACAAAATCCTGAGTGGAGTAGAACGGGAGTACAAGTAGATCGATTTTTTTTATTCCGTCAAAAATTACAAAGACTAGGGGGAAATACTTTCAAAACTAACAGAAGGAAATATTTTTTTTCACTCGGAGAATAGTTAAGCTCTGGACCGGGTTGCCAGAGGTTGTGGTAAAAATGGATAGGGTAGCTGGTTTTATGAAAAGTTTGGACAAATTCCTGGATGGAAAACTCCATAGTCTGTTATTAAGACATGCTTGCTCTGGATCGGTAGGATGGAATGTTGCTACTGTTAGGGGTTCTGGAATATTTTGTTACTCTTTGGGATTCTGGAATCTTGCTATTCTTTAGGATTTTGAATGGCATGTTGCTACTCTTTGGGTTTTGGACAGGTACTAATGACCTGGATTAGCCACCGTGAGAATGGGCTACTGGGCTTGATGGACCATTGTTCTAACCCAGTAAGGATGCCAGTCCTACTTGGGTAGCTGCCATGAATGTACCCAGCACTGAATGAATGTCCTTGTCACATGCTGATGAGCCAGAGGGAAAAGGGCCCTTAAGCCCAGCTGCAAAGTCAGGGAAATGAAAACACTGCGCATCATGGCAAGGATAAACAAAGGGTGCTGGAAACCTGCGCACGTTGAAATTATCTGGACAAGCCTTGACCGATGTATGTTGATCCTACAAAGGAGGGAAGAGGCAAGGGTTATGCAAGACATAGGATGAAGCGGTGCTTGCTGTAATGGTGGTGCTGGAGATGGACCTGACAGGTTGATCTGGTCTTTAATGTTTGCTGGTCACTTGCTGGCCGTCAAGACTGCGTGGGGTGGTTAGTCTCTCTCTCTCTGATGGTGTATTTTGTTGGAGGTTTCTGCACGTCTGGTGCTGCTGCTCGACGACATCGCCTAATGCTATTCCGATCAGTGCGGTGCCGAGCTTCAGCAGAGGCATTCAGTGTAAAGGTCTTTGGCATTTCGCTCCGATCCTTTTTTTTCCCATTGCTTTGACATTTTTGTTTCCTTTTTCTGCCGGAGATGGACTTGCGATTGAGAACCTCCTTTTCTGTTGGCGAGCCGCTTACGACATCTTCATTGCCCTATGAGAAATTCTAGTCTTTGCTAGCAGTGGCAGAGCGAGGCGCCCCTCCCCCACCCTACTCCGCCTGCCCCAGCTCCTTCCCCGCGCATAGCCTTCGCCTGTACCTCTAACATTCTCGGCGTGAGCACAAACCCCCAACCTGCTGCTAGCACCAGCGTCGGCTCCTCCTCCTTCCTTGGTGTGCAGGTCCAGGTAGAGCAATCTGTGGTGAAGTCAGGACACTCCTGCCTTTTTGTCTGGCATGATTGTTGGCTTGATCATCTCAGATTTTTTTAAGTGGATGGGGGTGTTAATCTTTGAAGTCAATAATGAGAATAATATCAATTAATACCCGCATATAAGTCATCATTAGTATGTCATCAAGCAAGAAGTAGCATAGAGTGCAAGCAGTCTGTGCTATCCGTGACTTCACAGTGTTCAGACTTACCGGGTGCCTTCCGGCCAGGGTACTGGATTTAGTGTGCTGCCGACTGGAAACTTTGCGAGACACTGGTTTACAGCCTTGAACTGTTCTTTCTTTGGCATCTCTCCTCCTGCAAAGAGGCACTGTGAAAACATCCCCCCTTCTCCCCATTGTGAATCACAGTGATGGAGATGGGGGTGAACTACTGATCTCCGAGATCATCCAGGCGCCTTTAGAATGAGACACAAGGCATGGCTCATGGAGAAAACCAAGCTAGCAGCAGAGCTGAGGAGATGGGCTGCCGACTGAAGATAAGCAAGCAGTGGGTGTGGACATAGAGCCAGCATAGGGAGGACGAGGTTAATCACAGGTCAGAGAGGCCAATCTCAAGTCACAGAGTGGTTGCAGATTGAGAAACAGAAAAGGGCTTACCTTCCAAGAGCTTCAATGCCAGGCCAGTCCCACCTGAACTCAATAGCACCCTCCTCCCCCCCCCCCCCCACACACACACACTAGAGTTGCGCGGGGACAGAAATCCCGCCCATCCCCACCAGAATCCCCTCCCATCCCCACAAGGAATCCTCTCCGTCCCCGGCTGTCCCTGTGAAGAATCTGCTCTGTCCCCGCCCATCCCCCCCATAAAATTTACCTGTCCCCCATAAAAAGCAGCAATGACTTCTGACAGTCTTAGTTTATTTAAACCAACAATAAAATACAAAATAACAGTGAACAGAAATAAGAAATGCATACATCGCTGGGAAGAATGAGAATTGACATTAGCTCATGTGACTGTAGGGTCGACCATTTCTTGTTAAAAGAAATAAGAGTTGGATTTTTTTGGCAATATAAAGCTCATATCTGTAGAGCAAACAAATCTGGTTCCACCATCTGGCATAGGTAACTTGTGAGAGGTCCTTCCAAGATCCACAAATGTTTTTTAATGCAGCAATGAGTAAAGAATCGAATGATACAGCATCAAAAATCATTTAAAGCAGAATTGAGAGAGGCACTTCTCAGGACAAGGGTTGCATAAGAAAAATGTGCCAAAACTGAACTGGAAACCCCAAAACAAACTCAGCAAGTACTTCGTTTTCTACTAAACTCAATTGGTGGCATAACCATGAGAGGGGGCTGGGCCTCCCTCAAAACGAACATCTCCCTTGCTGTAGCTGGTGGGACATTTTGTTTTTCCATCATCTTGGCCCCAGTTTCTGCTTTTGTCTATCTTCTACTAATTTTTTTTCCAGGCCTCGGCAACCCTAGCTCCATCCCCGTGGGAGTTCCGTGAGCCTGGGGGAGATCCCCGTGGAAGTCCCATAGACCTGGATGAGATCCCCAAAGGAGTCCCATAGACCTGGGGGAATCCCCATGGAGTTCTGTAGACCTGGGGGGGTTCCCTGCGGGAGTCCCGCAATCCCCGTTCCCCTGCAGCCCTCTAACACACACACACTGAATGGGAGGCCCTACCAAGACATGTTATAATCAGCTATGAAAGTCTTTAGAAGAACATAAGAATTGCCGCTGCTGGGTCAGACCAGTGGTCCATCGTGCCCAGAAGTCCGCTCATGCGGCGGCCCTTAGGTCAAAGACCAGTGCCCTGAGACTAGCCTTACGCGTGTATGTTCTGGTTCAGCAGGAACTTGTCTAACTTTGTCTTGAATCCCTGGAGGGTGTTTTCCTCTATAACAGCCTCCTGTGACAGAGGTTCTCTTCGAATGGGACTGCTCCTTGAAACAGCAAACGGACGAAACATGAATTCATGTAAGAGTATAGAGCAGCTTTGAACATGAAATAAGTGCTTTATTTAAAATAACTTATAAAAATATTTCTAAAAAAGAATAAAACAGATATGGTGGAAAATGGAGGGCTGACCGATGAGGAGGCTAGCTACATGAATCCCTGAACTGAAATTAAATATGTTTGTTCAGGTGTAGCCACTGAGGTTTTTTTCTTTATATAAGTATTAATATATAGTTTATGTTAAAAGTTTTGAAAAGCTGTGGTTATAAATGTGAAGATCTGTGAGAGAAAAGCTAATAGTGCATTGTATGTAATAATTATTGTTCTTTTATTTGTATGGCACTGTCTTCGATTCAAAATCAATAAAGATATATAAAATAAGATCAATATAAGGTAGAATCAATATTTGTTAAATGGAATGACTGATCAGCTGCTGTGCATCTTGGATCCAATTAAGTTTCCAAAGCAGTTAAGCGTGGCTAGGGTGAAAAGATTAGTCTCCACAAAAACCTACTGCTGGACTACAAATGCTTTCTTCTACTTATGGGGAGTTTAATTAATAATAATAAGTCACATTCTTCTACCACATAAATATTTGTCAGTTACTTTTGCAGACACTGTGGCATCCAAGTACTATTTTCCAAGAGGAGCAGAACCACACTGTTGCAATAATGTAAAATCACATCAGCTCAGTGTCACAATCTATTAATAGCTATACAACCTTTCAAATGGAACTCATATGACCACGTGTATATAGAACACAGTCACAGGATGTCATAATACAGACATCAAACCAATAAACTAAAGCTGCACTATACTTACTAATGCAGCCTCCCTGTGGATCTGCAGTGTTTCAACTTTCAGAACAGTCAAAATGTTTCATGAATTTATCAAAGCAAAAAATGTATTGTTAGTCCAATATAAAGGTATCGCATATAATAACATAGTAAATGACGACAGATAAAGTGAACAGTCCATCCAGTTTGCCCATGAGTTATTATCATTAAAAACTCATGATTAAATTAACTGGTCTCTTCTTTGATATTTCTGGATCATAGACTGTAAAGTCCACCTGGTATTGTCCTAGGTTCCAACTGCTGAAGTTCCATCTAATCAAGCCATTGTGACATCACTGCTGAGATTGGCTCTTAGGAATTGGTGGAATGAGGCATTATGACATCACAATCTTAGCTCTGGAATGTTGCTACTCTTTGGGTTTCTGCCAGGTACTTGGGACCTGGGTTGGCCACTGTTGGAAACAGGATACTGGGCTTGATGGATCTTCGGTCTGTCCCAGTATATCAATTCTTACGTTCTTATGAGAGCCAAGTATAGGACAATGAAGCCATTGTGACATCACTGATGAGGTTGGCTCTTAGCCATTGGTGGAATGAGGCATTATGACAACACAATCTCAGCTCTGGAATGTTGCTACTCTTTGGGTTTCTGCCAGGTAACATAGTAAATGACGGCAGAAAAAGACCTGAACGGTTCATCAAGTCTGCCCATTAGTTATACCCATTAAAAATACATGATTAAATTAACTTGTCTCTTCATTGATATTTCTGGGTCATTGACTGTAAAGTCCACCTGGTATTGTCCTAGGTTCCAAATGCTGTAGTTGCCGTCCAAGCTCTCTCTAGTCTATCCAACCATCTTGTTTGAAAGATATGTACCATAAGTCACAGTTTATTGAACTTTATTTCCAAATATTCAAGTAGACAAACATAACAAGCACATTACATTAGCCAAGAATTTTCCCTAAAATTATGACTAAACATTGATGAGTCCTTTAGAAGAGAGAGAAGCCATAATGAAGATAGCAAAAAGTGCTGGACTTACAAAACAAGGCTGCTTTCCTGAGCTGGTTTGGTAGGTTTTGCACAGAGAAGTTGTGCACCACCTTGCTCCATGCAGTTGAGGGCAACTCATAAGGTGGGGTTGCTATGCAAGGGGTCAGGGCAACAGGATTGGCAATAGTATTCTCAGCAGGGGAGCCAACGCTATGGACTTAAAGTTAACAAAAACTACAGCCCTGATTGCACATTTACAAAACACAGAATTAAGACTCTGCAGTAAAGCTCACAATGGCCGTGACAAAATCTCGATGGCTTTTGTTTTCCCCTGAAATACCCTTCAATAGATCCGAGTTAATAGGGACACCTCCCCCTTCCCCTCCGAAACCGTCTCGGTGAATGGCATTGTTCTGGGATGATAACCAGCAGTAGTTAATGTCTGACAAAACAGCAATCTATAAAGTCCACTAAAAACATAGATGTACATTTCTGAGCACCCAAACACAATATAGTACCTTCTTTCGCTAGTTTTGCTGGTCTGGGGCCTGTTGCATTTTTATTGGGATTTATTATCTGCCTTTATGAAGAGATTCACTCAAGGCAGTGGTAGGAGTAACCGTTTTCTGTTGATTTTTACCTAAATCACAGAAAGGGTGGTAGATGCCAGCACAGATTAGCAGTGGTAATCATAATACAGATTTAATGCTATCCTAAGAATTTCCACTGCTGGGTCAGACCAGTGGTCCATCGCGCGGCGGTCATAGACCAGCGCCCTAACTGAGACCAGCCCTACCTGCGTTCGTTCTGGTTCAGCAGGAACTTATCTATCTTTGTCTTGAATCCCTGGAGGGTGTTTTTCCCCCTATGACAGACTCCGGGAGAGCGTTCCAGTTTTCTACCACTCTCTGGGTGAAGAAGAACAACTTCCTTACGTTCATACGGAATCTATCCCCTTTCAATTTTTAGAGAGTGCTTTCTCGTTCTCCCTACCTTGGAGAGGATGAACAACCTGTCTTTTATCTACTAAGGGCTCCTTTTACGAAGGTGCGCTAGCGTTTTTAGCGCAGGCACCGGATTAGCGCGCGCTAGCCGAAAAACTGCCTGCTCGAGAGGAGGCGGTAGCAGCTAGCGCACACGGCATTTTAGGTTATTTTTTTAAAGCCTAAGTGGTTTAGATTCAGGTACTCCAGCATTTTTCCTTATCTGTCCTGGTGGGCTCACAATCTATCTAATGTACCTAGGGCAATGGGGGGATTAAGTGACTTGCCCAGGGTCATAAGGAGCAGCATGATGAGATGTATATCTGGCATCCTTTATGTGACGTTCACAGCAATACACTCTAAGGTGCCCTACTACTCAATTGACATGTCTATGTGGCCAGTCCATTACAATGATGGTCCCTACAAACATCTAAATGGTGCCGATGTGGACATTTCTAACTTGGACGTCTTTGTGGTCAAAAATGGTAAAGTTAGATATTCTGACGGTCTAGACATTTTGGTGATCAAGACGTCCAAGTAGCTGATTTTCGGAAAAAAATTATTTGGATATCCCATTCGAAAATGGAGGTCACTAGTACTTGGACCAAAACCCCAGAGTAGCAACATTCCATGCTACAGATCCAGGGCAAGCAGTGGCTTTTCCTCCAGGAAATTGTCCAAACCCTTCTTAAAATAGCTATGCTGTCTGCTCTTATCACAACTATTCTCTTAGTGAAAAAAATATTTCCTCCTATTGGTTTTAAAAGTATGTCCCTGTAACTTCATTGCTTGTCCCCTAGTCTTTGTAATTTTTGATAGTGAGAGAAAAAAAAAAAAAATATCAATCCATTTCTACCTGTTCAATTACAAGTTTTTATCCTAACTCGACACATACTAGGGATCTAATTAGAACCTAATTTTAAACCCTGCTAAATGAAAAAAAAAAAAAAAAAAAAATATCCTGATTGGATAAACTACTCAGACAAAAATTATATATTTTCATAATTTATTCAACAACAACAAAAAAAATTCAAACAATATGTATAGTTGTCTGAAAAAAACAAGTTATCTCTTACTAGAGTAACTTGTTGCACCTTTCAATATATTACAGTCACTTATAAAGGGAAAATAACAGTGTCCAATGTAGCAAAGGCAACAAACAAAACAATTGTAGCAAAAATGATTTACAGTGTCTCTCTAGTACTTCACTTTTGATCAGTAGCAGTCCACTCTCGATTCCTAGCACCACACATTCATTTGGTTTCATATCCCGTCCTCCCAGGGGAGCTCAGAACATGTTACAAGTTTATAAACATATTTATATATTTTTAAACAAGGTGTTGGCAAACATGGTATGAAAGAGATGGCAAAACAGTTAAAGCATGACAAAACATAACATAATATGCCATGGCGAGACAGCATGAAGAGCATTGTATGGGAAAACATGCAATGGCAAACAAAGTAGGACAAACATTGTATAATAAGTGTCGTTAATATAGCATGGCAAACCTAGTAAAGTAAAACCTTGGACTGCAAGTGTTTTTGCAAGGCATGGAAAACATTTTATTAAATTTTAACTTGATATACAAGCAAGGTCTTGCAGTACAAGTACATACAGTATACACGCATCACATCATCACAACTGAGCCGATGGTTCTTCTCTCTGACGCTGCGGGAGCGTAGCAACTGTTCTAAACGAGCGAGGTCTTGCAATATGAATACATACAGTATACACACGTCACACCATCACAACTGAGCCGATGGTTCTTCTCTCTGACGCTGCGGGAGCGTAGCAACTGTTCTAAACGAGCGAGGTCTTGCAATACGAATACATACAGTATACACACGTCACACCATCACAACTGAGCCGATGGTTCTTCTCTCTGACGCTGCGGGAGCGTAGCGACTGTTCTAAACGAGCGAGGTCTTGCAATACGAATACATACAGTATACACACGTCACACCATCACAACTGAGCCGATGGTTCTTCTCTCCGACGCTGCGGGAGCGTAGTGACTGTTCTAAACGAGCGAGGTCTTGCAATACGAATACATACAGTATACACGCATCACATCATCACAACTGAGCCGATGGTTCTTCTCTCTGACGCTACGAGAGTACAGTGACTGTTCTAAACGAGCGAGGTCTTGCAATACAAGTACGTGGAGCATTTTGTATTAAAGTTTTTGGGTTGTGGAACGAATCGTCCGAGTTTCCATTATTTCCTAGGGAGAAAATTTGCTTCGATATACGAGCGCTTTGGATTACAGGCATGTTTCCGGAACGAATTATGCTCACAAACCAAGGTTTTACTGTATTATATATACACAAACAGAGCATGGCATACGTAACATGGCAAACCGAGTATTATATATACAAAACATGGCATGGCAAACATAGCATGGAAGTTATATGAATATGTAAGTGTGGCTAACTTAGTATGATATGTAACAAGGTAGAACCTAGCACTGTGGACATTGGATGGTAAATATTGTGTAGTGGGAATAGTATGAGAATGTAGCATAGTGGACAATGTGGCAATTATAGTATAGAAGGTACAATGTATAGTATAGTAGAGAGAGCGAAAGGTAGCATGACAAAATGTGGGAAATATCCATTCCTGCTGCAAGAGAAGACGGGAATTATTAACCTACAGTTTTGCACAAAGTAGCAATAAGCTGATCCTCGCAGGGGGAATTCTCCATCAGCTGAGCCGCCAGGAATCCCCGAAACCGGCACAGCCGATGGGGACTCCTTCTGCCGCGATCAGACGATAAAGCTAGCGATTTGGTAAGGCTACCCCCTGTCACTGGCGTAACCAAAATGTACTATTCTTATCCTGGGGGGGGGGTTCTAGTCTACTAAATAAAATTGGAGATCAATTCAGAGACTACAGATGAAGAGACAACACAGGGTAAATGCTGAAAGATACGGGCAGCACATTTTTTATGGCAGAAAGAAATACAGAAAGAAAGAAAGGGGGCAGGGAGAGAGATAAAAAGAAAGACAGACAAGAGGCCAGGGCGAGAGACAGACAGGGGGAAGGGAGAGCGACTGAAAGAAAGACAGACAGGGGGCCAGGAAAAGAGACAGAAAGAAAGACAGACAGAAAGAAAGAAAGGGGGCAGGGAGAGAGACAGAAAGAAAGAAATGCCTAAGTCTACACATCTATTCTAGCACCCATTAATGTAACGGGCTAAAAAACTAGTATTGTAATATTTTACTGAATGTATATACAGTGGTACCTCGGTTTACGAGTGCACCAGTTTGCAAGTGTTTTGCAAGACGAGCAAAACATTCGCAAAATCGGCATCTCGGAAACCAAGCTTGCCTCTATTTGCAAGCGGCGTCCCCCGTGATCCAGCACCCTCCTCCCCCCGCGATCCGGTATCCCCACCCTCACGTCGCACCCTCCCCGGCCGCGATCTGAAATACCCCAGCACCCACCCGAACACGCTGCTTACCCCCATCTGGCCACCGGCACCAACGCACAGGACATGCCGGTGCCCAAAGATCTGCGTCTTCTTCTTTGCTGGGCCTTGAGCATCTGCACATGTTCAAGGCCTTCGAGTTCACGCTCTCTCTGAGATCTCCAAGAGAGCGTGAACTCGAAGGCCTTGAGCATGCGCAGATGCTCAAGGCCCAGCAAAGAAAAAGACGCAGATCTTTGGGCACTGGCACCGGCATGTCTTGTGCGTTGGTGCCGGTGGGCAGATGCGGGTAGCAGCATGTTCGGACGGGTGCTGGGGGATTTCAGATCGTGGCAGGGGGGGGGGTTGCGACACAAGCGGGTGGGGGATGCTGGATCGCGGCAGTGGGTAGAGCAGCGCTGCTTGCCTCGGGGGTGGGGGTGGGTGGGAACGTATCAAGCGAGTTTCCCTTAGTTCCTATGGGGAAACTCGCTTTGATATACAAGTATTTTAAGTTTACGAGCATGCTTCTGGAACGAATTATGCTCGTAAACCATTAAAAAAAAAAAAAGTCACAGTATCTCAAATTACAACAATCAACAAAACGGTAAATATTCTCAATTAAATTAATCCCCCCCCCCCCAAAAAAAAAAGTAAAATGTCAACAGAAATAAAGATGAATATATTGAATGGTAAAGTACCTTTTCCCCCAATTTATTCTATCTTCTCTGGACACAGGGGAAGTGGGGTGAAGGAGGGTACCTGCATTTTGCCTGCCCTTCAGCTCTCTGGTGGTAAAAAGGTTGCTACTAAGTGTTTCCTTTCTTAGCTGAAGATAATTTAGAGCAGAGAGAAAAATACACTTACTTCAAACTGAAAAGAAAAAGGCTCACCTAGCTGCAATGCACCTGTGATGTGACTGGTGGGGGATCCCCAAGCACTGCCAGCTGAAGACTCAGGGCATCTCTCTCTCCCGGTGATTCGGCATCTCTCAATCTACCCCCCTCCCCGCCCCCCCCCCCCCCTACATATACTTTTTAGACACCTCAAATCTTCACCAGCAGCAACTCACACAAGCTACTGCATCGGCTGACACAACTTCCTGTTTCCACCTAGGTCGGAGCATGTCAGAGGGAAAATGCTAGGGCCAGCATAACAGTGTATACGAGTTGCTGACAGTATGGGGGGGGGGCAGAGAAATGTCAGGCAGGGTGTGAGTATCTCACGTTTGGATTCAGGTCCACTCAAGACTGAGCGTCTTGCTATGCTACTGCTTAGAGAATGAGAATGGAACAGTGTATTTATAGACACATCCAGGACGTATGTCATGCAAGATGTTTTCTATATATAACCAACTGTTTTGATAAAACACAGATCTTTAAACAAATGGCTCGTTCTGCTCTGTAGCTTTTTTTTTTGTTGTTGTTAGCTGAATATCCAAGGTATAATCCTATACTATACCCTTATACTTGCAGGAAACAATTTTCAGTCTGTTTACGTCCACCAGGCTTCAAGGTCAATTCTATTAGTGATATGGTAAAAATAAGCCATATGTTAAAAAGACATGCTAAAGGGGGAGGAGAAGGGGGTTATCTGTTATGGTCCGGTTGAAAACTTTGGTTTATGTAACTAGCCTATTCCAAGTCCTGGGGGGGGGAAGGGGTCATTATAGAAATCTGCTTTAGTTTCCTGTCTGCTATTTGGGGAGTTGTTGTTTTTTTTTTTGGGGGGGGGGGAAGAGATGATATGGGGGGGTCACCTTCTTGTACACCTTAAAATTTATTGCCTGCTGTTTGCCTTTGTTGGTTTGTGGTTCTTTATTGTTAATAAAACAGATTTACTCATAAAATTATTAACGCAAGTTAAAATTTTTAACGTGTTAATCACATTAAAATGCCTTAAGCTTTTAACATTTATTACTGAGCATAGTCATTAACTACTTCCCCTTTAATCACTGTAATGCTTTCCATGAATCACTTATACATTTTACAGAATAGTATTGCCATCTTGTGTTCATTCTGCTACTCAAGAAATCCATCAAAACAAACTAACACCACATGAAGCTCTTCAGTCCCCCGAAACAACCCGTTCAACTCTGTAACTCTTCTGGAAATGTCCAGATAACCTCTTATGTAATCCGCCTTGAACCGCAAGGTAATGGGGGAATAAAAGTCACTAATGTAATGTAAGAGCGAGAGAAACTGGATCAATTATGGGTCTTCATGAGACGGATGAAAGGGGTTATCGCAGTATTTTATAATTTTCTTAGAGGTTGGCATCTAAACCGTTCTGAGCTCTCCTGGGAGAACAATATAGGAAATTGAGTGAATAAATAAATGAACTGGAAGAGGAATTTGGCACCT
Source organism: Geotrypetes seraphini (assembly GCF_902459505.1). NCBI lineage: Eukaryota > Metazoa > Chordata > Amphibia > Gymnophiona > Dermophiidae > Geotrypetes > Geotrypetes seraphini. Next base: position 12,086,283 of record NC_047098.1, on the reverse strand, counting down.
CGGAAGACAATCTTTCATGAGATAACTGTGTTTTGGTGAGGGAAAATGTCCACAAGGTCGTCATTTAACTCCTAAATGATTAGATAACATGCATCCCAGTTCTTCAGCTCAGTGATTGAGGTAATGCAGGGAAAAGGGCACTGTGCTACATATTTGGTGGGACTGCTCAAAGATCTGGGGCTATTACAAGCAAGGGGGGGGGAGTACAGGTTCATAAGACACTTAAAAGCTTGCTTACTAGATTGGGGACTAGGGCAAAAGAAGCCAAAATAGGAAAAAAAGGAATTCTATGATGGGGACCGACTGAATCTTGCTGTGAATTGTAGCATAGTGGAAGGAACTGGGACTCATGGTGCATGATTAAAAAAAGTAGACTTGGCATGTTGGGTGAAATGGAAAGGCTGACAGATAAACGTGGGGGGGTTTTATGACTCGGAAGGGGAAAGAGTGGCAAAAAAATTGCCCTTGTTAATGGAAATAGGAGAGGAGGATCTTAGGGCGACTATAATTTGGATTCTGAATTGATTAAAGAAGGGGAGGTGATTGGAACATTATACACATTTCCCTTCCAAGGGGCTATTTAAAGTTTTTTTTTTATACATTAACCCTTTCAGGACCATAAGGATCGTAGGCCAATTTTTGTGGTTTTGACGACATTTTTATGGTAAAAAGGGCTTGCAGATGCCAAAAAATTGATTTTTTTTGTGAAATATCATTATTTTTTTTAAAAAAAATCACACTTCTGGCTTATGGACAGTGTGGCAAGTGAATCTTCTCGTCAATCTAGCAACGACGCTAATGAATGAATGTCGGAACCCGTTTGTTTACATAAAGGCAGTATCATATGGAATCCGTACATATCAAATTTAGAACTGTAGACTATCCCAATCAAAATTTATAGGATTTTAAAGTTATGGGACAAATATGTCCCTTGGTCCTGAAAGGGTTAATCTGTAATGTTTGAGCAGTTGTGTTACTGTGCATTTCCCCTCCCCCCAAAAAAATCCAATAAATACTTTAAGAAAATAGTGTACAGTCAGAGGAGACGATGAAAATGCCCACAATATACAGCGATTCAAAGATCTAAGGTTAGTGCCAATATACAAAGATCTGAGAAATGCAGCCGGCATTCATAAGCACGGATGATCATGGTCTTCACCCCCAAAAATTGCACAGAATCGCATATAGAAAGCAAGCACAGACGCCAAGGAAAGAACGGGACGCACCAGGGGTTGCCAAAACTTTACAAGCAAATGGCCGTACTTCAAATCTACAAGGGGGGCTCGAAGGTTCCTTTTCAAATTTTGAGAGTGGGAGGCCTTTCCTTGACCCGAAAGGCTGAGCAGGATCCGAGTCCAGAGGGAGGGGAAGTTAGGTGGATGGCACGCTTTCTCTTACTCACACCACAGATACCTCATTCTCACTCTCTACTAATATTCTCTTTTAGTCATCGAAAGGGTCCAGAGAAGAGCGACTAAAATGGTGAAGGGGCTGGAGGAGTTGCTGTACAGTGAAAGGTTAGAGAAACTGGGCCTCTTCTCCCTTGAAAAGAGGAGACAGAGAGGGGACATGATCGAAATATTCAAGATAATGAAGGGAATAGACTTAGTAGATAAAGACAGGTTGTTCACCCTCTCCAAGGTAGGGAGAACGAGAGGGCACACTCTAAAGTTAAAAGGGGATAGATTCCGTACAAACGTAAGGAAGTTCTTCTTCATCCAGAGAGTGGTGGAAAACTGGAACACTCTTCTGGAGGCTGTTATAGGGGGAAACACCCTCCAGGGATTCAAGACAAAGTTAGACAAGTTCCTGCTGAACCAGAATGTAGGCAGGTAAGGCTAGACTCAAATAGGGCATTGGTTTTTGACCTAGGGGCTGCCGCATGAACGGACTGCTGGGCACGATGGACCACTGGTCTGACCCAGCAGCAACAATTCTTATGTTCTTATCCTTTCCTGCATCCCTTTTCATTTTTCCTCTTTTCCCACCCACTCACTTCCTATCCTGCAACTACTCCTCTTCTGCCAATAGGCACTGGGAACCCTGTAAAACACTTCCACATCACGCTGCTCTTCATCACTTGACCAATGCTGCATCACCAGTAAGATTTTCAAATCCACTGGTGATGCCACCACCCCATTGCATTTGAGCCCAAAGTCCATTCCATAAATCCTTGATCCAGCCATGAGAAGGGAAAGTTTGGCGAGGCGATCAGATAAGCTTCTCAGGCGGAATCTGATTGGTGGGCCATAGCTCATGAACCCCCCTGGTATACACCATATCAGTCTCAGTTCACCCCACCCCTACCCACTACCTCCCTGTCAATCCGTCAGTTGTTGAGGTTCCTTCTTATGCTTCATCCTGTGAAGACCATCCGTTTCAGTATCAGGCTGCTGGCTCCACTGCAGAACCTAGAAAGATAAACAAATGGAAGTCATTATCATCACACATCAAATATCAAAAAGATCTAAAAGGAGATTATTTGAACATGGAACTGTTGGGTTGTTTTTTTTTACATTTTTGTTACTTACACATTTTACTCATGCTTATGCGATTTGCATTTTCAGGAATCACAGCCGCTGGCAATGAACATTTTGGGTTTCCATAGCGACATTGTTTATTGATCACCTGCCTGTTGATTCAGCAAGATAAGTGACTTGTTATGTGATCTTTTGAATGTGTGACGGGGGCCGGCAGGGAGTGCCGTGATGTGTCTACTAACGCCACTGCCAATGGCATTGGTGTTAATTTAACTGAGCGTTATTTAGTGTATTTTTTGCCTAGCAAAGACTACACAATATCACTTGCTATCCACTCAATGCTCCTTTGAAAAGAAGAGCAGATCTACCATCTTCAAACCATTAGCCGTATGAAAAAAAAAAAAAGCAAAAAAGCAATGGATACATAAAATGACAGAAAGAGGCCACATTTTGATGTAAGCCCTTTTTGTCTGTCTTAATTTCATGGAGCTCAATGCCAGACAGACTTGTACGGTCCGTGTCTTGCACATGACAAGAGATAGGGTGAAGGTTTGATAAGTCTGGCATGTTGATCATTTTACTGCCACGTACTACGAATGGGAGAACTGTGCAGCTTAGGAGGGAGGTAAGGAATCTTGACTGGTAAGTTGAATACTGTCAGCAATACACCACGTGTCATCCCCATCCTATCTGGCGCTTTATGTATTCAATTTCTATACCATTCTCCCAGGGGAGTCAGAACGGTTTACATGAATTTATTCAGGTACTCAAATATTTTTCCCTGTCTGTCCTGGCGGACTCTCAACCTACCTAATGTACCTGGGGCAATGGGAGGATTAAGTGACTTGCCCAGGGTCACAAGGAGCAGCATGGGTTTGAACCCACAACTCCAGGATGCTGAGGCTGTAGCTTTAACCACTGCGCCACACACTCTTTAGGCCTTCTAACGCCACTGTGGGTGTGGCTAACACCGGAAGTGGCATTCCATGGCCTAAATCGTCTATGCAGGAGCGATTCATGATAAAGATAAGCGCCGGACATGTAGGCCTATTTTTCCAGCGCCTATCTTTCCCGGAGGCGCAATTCTGTATACGGCACAGTTGCACGATTTGCCACGCGATCGACGGTTGCTTTTTAGGTGGCCGCCGATACTGGTGCAGTATAGAAAATCTGGGCCCAAAATCTATAAAAAGCTCTAGTGCGGTGTCCTGGAAACTTTCTCGAGCAGCGGCACACTAAATGTAGTGGCCGCGGCTCAAGAAATCCGGAAGTGCGCGAACATCACCATGGTGACATCACACGCATGCGTGGCATTATCATGTCAATGTCCAAGCATGCAAAAAGGCCCTCCAGACGGGCCCTGAGACTCCAGTGCAGGGTGCCAGCAGGGTAGAGGGCTGAAGAGAAGCAGATGCGCCTCTTGCGCCAAGTGGCTTGCTTACTGGCTGCCGCGAGCCAGTCAAGAGGCTGAGCAGCGGCACCAAAGTGCGCACCTTCTCGGTGTTGCTCAGTGGCTGAAGAAACCCAATCTCGCGGCAGCCACCAACGACCGGGTTAGCAGCAGGGCAGGAGCACGGAAAGCTTGCTCCTGCCCACTGCACTTCTGGATCACCTGGGATCGGCAGAGGTGGTACGAGAACAGGGTGCAGAGCCTGGCTGCGCTGTGCTGAGAAAGGCTGCTGGAGCACCAGAGTGAGGTTTATAAATGCGCCGAGAAAGGCTGCTGGAGCACCAGAGTGAGGTTTACAAATGAGGCGAGAAAGGCTGCTGGAGCACCAGAGTGAGGTTTGTAAATGCGCCGAGAAAGGCTGCTGGAGCACCAGAGTGAGGTTTGTAAATGCGCCGAGAAAGGCTGCTGGAGCACCAGAGTGAGGTTTGTAAATGCGCCGAGAAAGGCCGTTGGAGCACCAGAGTAAGGTTTATAAATGCGCCGAGAAAGGCTATTGGAGCACCAGAGTGAGATTTATAAATGCGCTGAGAAAGGTTGTTGGAGCACCAGAGTGAGGTTTATAAATGCATTAAGAAAGTCTGTTGGAGCACCAGAGTGAGATTTATAAATGCACTGAGAAAGGCTGTTGGAGCATCAGAGTGAGGTTTATAAATGCACTGAGAAAGGTTGTTGGAGCACCAGAGTGAGGTTTATAAATGCATTAAGAAAGTCTGTTGAAGCACCAGAGTGAGATTTATAAATGCACTGAGAAAGGCTGTTGGAGCACCAGAGTGAGGTTTGGAATGCACTGAGAAAGGCTATTGGAACACCAGAATGAGACTTGGAAACAATGGCATAGTGAGGAAGATTGGCGCTCGGGGCGGTGATGCCCCACATCACTGCATCGTGCACCCCGATCTACTCTTCCCCCCTTGCTGTGCACCTCTCCCGACACCCGTGTACCTCTTGAAATGTTCGCCTGCGCGAGTAGTATCTTCTACTTTCTGCTTGTGCCAGCCTCGGCTCCCTTCTGATGTCATATGCGCCGAGAAAGACCGTTGGAGCACCAGGCCACAACTGTGGAGCGTCGTGCTGCAGTCAAGAGGTTTCCTGACCGACAGGCCCAACATCCTAGAGCCATCACCGCAGGAGGAACACAAAGTTGCGACTGCCTGAAGTACTCCATTTCCTAAGGCGCTCTCGCTGAAGCAAAGGGGTTCGGAGGGAAACAGAAGAAAAGGGAAGGATGTCAGGTCAAAAGCGCGCCGGGACAAAGACGCGAGCAGACAATTGAGCGCAGCGCGGAGGCACGCACCGAAGAAAATTACTGTTTTTAGGGCTCCGAAGGGGGGTGTGTGGGGGGGAACCCCCCCACTTTACTTAATACAGATCGCGCCGCGTTGTGGGGGGTTGTAACCCTCCAAATTTTACTGAAAACTTCATTTTTTCCCTGTTTTTAGGGAAAAAGTTAAGTTTCCAGTAAAATGTGGGGGGTTACAACCCCCCAAACCCCCCCCCCAACGCCGGCGCGATTTATATTAAGTAAACTGGGGGTGCTCCCCAACAAAACCCCCCCATCGGAGCCCCTAAAAACAGTAATTTTCTTCAGCGCGCGCCTCCGTCTTGCGCTCAGTTGTCGGCGCGCGCCTTTGTCCTCCGCGTTGTTGTCTATGAACCAAGGGAAGAGGTACGGAATATAAAACGGAGAGCACAGCTGAAATTAAAACCGATACAAAGATAACTGCAGCACATTGGTCAAACATTAATGACAGATTAGGAAATCTTAGTCAGCCAATAGGCTGCAGGGAAAAGAGGAACTGAAGGTTGATGTCTCATAAGCAATTGGTCCTTTTTCCTCTGCAGCTTAATGACCGGCTGGGAAGAGTGTGGCGTAGTGGTTAGAGCTACAGCCTCAATATCCCTGAGGTTGTGGGTTCAAACACCGCGCTTGTGATCCAGGGCAAGTCACTTAGGTCCAAACTCTGTAACCAGCGCCTAAACTTAGGCACCTATTTCGGAGGCGCCCAACTAGATAGGCGCCTATCTAAAATCGAAGAACAAGCCCAATTAAGCTTTTTAATCAGCGCCGATTGAAACTTAGGCGCCTATCAAGAAAGCGCAATTCTGTAACAAGGCGCCTCTAAAAATTTAGGCGGCCTTAAAAAAAAACAGGCGCTATGCACGTTAGGCGTGGGCGTGGCTACGCGTTAGGCGCCTTCTTACAGAATCCCTGCTCTTAAGCGTGGCTTAAGCGCGCGCATGGGCGCCTAACTTTTAGTTGTGCCTAGAGCTGGCCTATTTATTGGGCGCTTCCAAAATAGGTGCTGCTCAGCACGATTCACTACGCAGCAGCCCATTTTTTTCTTGAATCGCGCACTGAACGGTGCCTAAGAAGGCTCCTAACTTTTGGGCGCTTCTTATAGAATTTGCCCTTTAATCCTCCACGGCCCCCCAGGTACATCAGACAGATTAGGAAAATGCTTGAAGTGCCCGTATATAAACTGCTTCGAGTCTGGTTGAAAAACTACAAAAAGGCAGTATCGGTACTAGCAGGGCTGTGGAGTCGGAGTCAGAGTCGGAGGAAATTTCGGGTACCTGGAGTTGGAGTCAGAAGTACAAAAAACTGAGGAGTCTTGTTACTCTGGGAATCTTGTTACTCTGGGATTCCGGAATCTTGCTATTCTTTGAGATTCTGTATGGAATGTTGCTACCAGGGCTGTGGAGTCGGAGTCAGAAGTACAAAAAAACTGAGGAGTCGGAACATTTATCTACCGACTCCATTTTTGAACTTGGCATACCAATCACGAGCGATTCTTTCAGCTATAGCACCCACTATGTACACAGCACAAATGTTGCGAGCAGCTTCTGCGGCCTTAGAACCTTGATTAAAAGCAAAAAGAAGGTGGTGTCGAAAATGCTCATTTCTCTCAACTTGACATTCCATTTTAACGAAAATTAACCAGTGCTGTGGAGTCGGAGTCGAGGAGTCGGAGGAAATTTCGGGTACCTGGAGTCGGAGTCTGAAGTACAAAAAGCTGAGGAGTCGGAACATTTATCTACCGACTCCACAGCCCTGGGTACAAGTCCCAATTACCCTAAGGAATCTCTGAGCAACTGACTAAACAGCACACGACACAGAAGAGCTGCAGCGTTATTACGGAGTTGTGAGGGGAAGAGAGGCTGAGGAACACATGTGGAAAGGTAAAAAGAACAAAGGAGAACTAAATAGAAAGATAAGTGGCTGAAGAACTGTGTGGAATTCAAGCAGCTGATAGAGGGTTCTCAGAAGAGGGAATCCGTTTAGAGCAGCGGTCTCAAACTCAAACCCTTTGCAGGGCCACATTTTGGATTTGTAGGTACTTGGAGGGCCTCAGAAAAAAAATAGTTAATGTCTTATTAAAGAAATTACAATTTTTGCATGAGGTAAAACTCTTTATAGTTTATAAATCTTTCCTTTAGGCTAAGTCTTAATAATATTGTCATTTATAGCTAAAGAGACATATGATGAAGAAACTGTTTTATTTTACTTTTGTGATTATGATAAACATACCGAGGGCCTCAAAATAGTACCTGGCGGGCCGCGAGTCTGAGACTACTGGTTTAGAGGAAAGAACTATTAAGGGCTGAGAAAAAGGATGAGAGTGGCAAGAGAGGCGAGACCACACTCAGTGGCATAGCGAGGATAGGAGGCTCGCTGCCCCCTTTCACACTCATGCCCTCCCTTCTCCCCATACCTCTTTAAATATTCACTAGCGCTCATCCAAGCATTGGCTTTCCATGTGATGTCACTTCCTGGCCGGTGATCTGGAAGTGATTTCAAAGGGGAGCCTGGCAGACCTGAGCAGCAGGCCGGAGAAGTTGCTTGTCATGACAAAGATTTAAAGGGAAGGGAATGGAGAGGGGGAAACAGAGAGGTACCAGTTCTGCCACCAAAACTGCACCTGGGGCAATCTCCTCCCTCCTCCATTGACTACACTGTATTTTCATTTACAAGTTTAGGCCAGCTCCTCTCCACAATGCAGTGAGCCCAAGAATCAATGTACACCCCCAATAAGTACATGCGAGAGCACAGACAACAATCCCATTATAACCACTCACCCACTTTCCCGAGAAAAGTTCGGTCTTCAAGGTACTGCTACTGTTAATTTGGAAGCCATTAATTTACTGCATCATGAGTAAAAAATGTTTTTTTCAGCACGTGCATTAGAAGCTGAAGCTTAGCTCAGTACTTATGCACCATTTAATACATACAGGCAAAAATAGGGAAAATCCTTAAGTACATCTGAACCTTTTTTTTTTCTTTTTTTTTTGCAGCAGGCAATAAAAAATAAGTAATTAAAACAATACAAAAGGCATACCCTACCCCCTCCCCTTTGCAAAAGATAAATTAGTAACACCTCAAATATCCCTACCCAAAAGAGTTACTTATTAAACTATTTGTGTAAGAAACAGTTAATCAGCTGGTAAAATAATGAAAAAATACACTAAATAGAAATGCCCAAATCCAGCGTTCTTACCAATGGCGAATAGGCCCCTACGTCCTTTCTTCCAGAGCGCGAAAACCTACAGAGCGCCAACACACCGCGCATGCGCAGCACTCTCAGCCTCTCCCTTTCCCACCGTCCAATGTTATAAAAAAAAAAAAAAGAGCAATACAAACTACGACTCCCGGCATCCCCCGCTGCGAACTCGCCCAGCGATTTCCTCCCCGCGTTGTCCTATCCCGGCAGAGCGAGAGTCTGGTAACAAAAGCTGAATTGCTATTGACGTCACAACTACATTAAAAAAAAAAGAAGAAGAAGAAGAAAGTAGCCCTTCGTTGGAAGCTAGCAGTAGTTCTCCGGCTTTTATTGTTTTGACGGCAGGGGGGATATATTTTGCTTTTTAGCAATTTGTTCTCCTCTTGCTTCGTCGGCGGAGTTGCCGCCGTTTGCTGCAGAATTCCAAGGCGGTAGAACGTTGCGGGGGGATGCGGGAGGCGCGCGGAGGCTGGGAGTGATCGGAAGCGCCGAGGATTAAAAAAATAAATAAATAAAATGCTGCTTCGTTCGGCGGAGGATTAACGCGAGAGCGGAACAAACGCGTCTGTAGCCGAAGAAAGTATCTTCGCGGACGGAGTGGCCGAGGGGACCTGCTTGAAATCGCCCCGGTGGTTCCGGAGAGGGGGGGAAAACCCCAACCCGGGAGCGAGCAAAAAAAAAAAAATCCACTGCAGAGTGGGCAATTGGAACATCAGACGTTTGACGTTTCCGATCGTTCGGACTTTGGTGGAAATCTGGTCTCATGTGAAAACCTCTCTCCAGGATGGCTTTGGAAGCGTGATTTTGCTGGGCGTCTATGTCACGCTTGTGTATTTTTTTTAATATATATATATATATATTTTATTATCCTTGAATTTACGCAGAAAAAAAAGTAGGAAGGAGACTTAACGTCGCCCTGCTGAAGAAGCCCATTTCTTCTGGAGCACACCCACCCCTCCCCACCGGGCACAGCCAACATTTTGTTTTTGATTCCTGCCTTGCACCTTCGGTCTCTTATTTCTAGACATGGATACAGCCTCCACTTCCACTTTTGATTCAGAGGTGAGTTTTGACATCTTTTTTTTTTTATGATTATTTTAATCCTCCCCACCCTATCTCGTTCAACCCGGTTCCCCCCTACTCGGAAAGTGCTCGGGCTAGTTCCGTGAACCGGTGATGGTTTTTTGTTTTTTTTAAATGTCTGCGATTCTCGGTCATTGTTCGAAGCCGCGATGGCCTTTTCTCGTACGAAAAAGGGAGGGTGGGGGGAACTTTCCGTTAAAAAAATAATAGTCAATCATTAATGTTTGACCGGTTTCTGATTACAAGTTACGCCATCTTGTCCTTGTGCGAAAAAAAAAAAAAAGTACTTTTTAGCCCGAGAATTCCGCCAAAGCTCGCTTTTTGGCTGCAGGTCGACGACATAAGATTGTCGGAGCGATAGATCTACCGGAAAATGTCGAGCTATTCCTTTTTGCAAATTCGGTTTCTACCGGGATCTTCCCCTTTGCAAGTAGCTGTAAATGTGATCCGCTCACGAAAAAAAATTCACCATCTTGATTCTGGCTCGTATTTATAGTTCTGTCCATTGAGATTATTATTATTTTTTTTTTAGGCGAGGTTAGCACACTTTCTTTTGCACGTTTTAGGAGATCGTCCTCTTTATTCTTCGCTATCGGAGGCACTTTTCAGATTAAAAAGTTTATTTTTTTTTGGGGGGGCAGCCAAGAGTTCGGGGTTTTGGTTGGTTGTTTTTTTTTTTAGATGCAATGGTCGGAATCGACCCATTTGCCTCAACAAAGCGGTTTTACAGGTTTCGAGATAAACAGTAAACAAGTTAAGCCGGAGTCCTGGTTTAAAGAGCTGTAAGATCGCAGCCCGGGGTATTTATGTAATGGCTGAGATGGGAGATAACTGGCGGTCAGAAGGCGGCTTTTTACCCAGACAGCTGTTTACTTTCTGAAGCGTTTAATTCGGGGAGCGGCTAAAACCGGTGCCCCCCCCCCCCTAGATGCCGGATCAAAGATTGATGTGGGGGCGAGGTGAATTGCCCGAGGTTTGTGTGTGAAATGTGTTTCTGCTTAAAGATGGCACACAATTTCAAAACCCTTGCGCTGTGCCTGGCATAAATACTGCATTTACCTGTAAGGCTAAGTTAAAGCGGTTTTTTTAAAAAAATTAATAGCTGCGGTATTTGATTTTTCCCTAAAATTAAAAAAAAAAAAAAAACAAAAAACCGGGCAATATGTTTGGGGGTTGGTTTTTTTTGGGTTGGTTTTTTTTTGCTTTCTGTTGCCCACACAAGCATGGGGGGAGGGAGGGGCGGGGAGGAGTTGTGCCACCCTTTGGCTTAAAGTATTGGGGATGCTAAAACTCTGCTGTTATGTCAAGATATCTCCAGCGATGAAGCATAGATGTTGTTTGAGGTGGGCGGGGGGGGGGGGCGTTCGCCCCAATACTGTGGTTATTAATGCTGAATTCTCCTTGCCCCCCTCCCCACTTCCCTGTCTCTACTGCCTTTATGACTCCCCCCCCCACACTTCTCGTAAACGGGGGAAAAATCACCCTGAGACTGGTGTTACTTGATGAAAAATGTCAGATTCTTAGGGGGGGAGGGGGAGGCTCCGATTTCGAATCGGTGAACAGATCCGGCTATTAGGCTTCGAGGGAAGCAGACCCGGGCCAGAGCTGTGATTCAGCTCGTTTGCACGTTAATAGACGGTGACTAAAGGGCGGAATAACTTAAAAAAAAAAAAATGTTATCCTCACGTGCGTTAGACGAAACAATACAGGAATCGTGGCTTTCCCGACAAATCACTTCCAGAGGACAAATATTGAAAGGTTGTCCGGTGAAGTCACGGGGTTTGTTTTTATGTAACGGTGACCGGTTGAAATGTCACTTTTGACAAAGGGCACTTAAAACGAATTCTTAGTAGGAAATTGTGCCCGGAATCTGTCTTGGCGCTAATTAGAAAAAAAGACTGGGGGGGGAGGGGTGATGGATATTGCCCTATTACGTTGCTTATCTCTATTTGGAGAGGGGGCAGTGGGTGGGGAGCATAACATTTCTTTTCTTTTTCTTTTTTTTTTTGCCCAAAAGAAAGCAAATAGGAGAACAAGATTCTTGGGGTTTATATATCTATCTTCTTTTTGAAGAGGGGGGGGGGGTTGAATCTGAAGCTGATCCCTTCTTCCTGCTCCTTTTCCTCCCCTTCCTCTGGGCCCTGTCATGGCTACTCGGAGATCGGTTTCTGGCGACCAAGCCTGATCGATGCTGGCAGAAGCCCCTAAACAAGAGCTGGGCCGGCGCTTATTTGACTCAGCGCTAAAGGCTGCGATTTATTTCCTTTTAGCACCCCCCAAAAATCGTTTCGAGACGACCCGATTGTCAGGCACTTCTTTCTTTGTGAGCAAGGGAGTGCTGGGGATCGGGAGAAGTGTCAGTCAAGAGTGAAGCTCCTCCTCCTTCTGCCTCCTGTGGGAGGGTCCCCAACTGCAGAAAAAAAAAATCCCCTGGTTTTCTTGCCACCCTGTGTCTGGCGGCGACAGTAGACAGACTGGCTGCGGCGCTCCTCCTGGTCGCAAAGATAAGGCTTTTAGTGCGCTGTTACTGTAGCTAACGCGGCTCGATCTGGAATCCGAAAAGAATAGGAAATAGTGAAGAACTAAGGCCGGGACTGGGCAGACTTTTTGCACGGTCCGTGCCTGTATGTGGCCGTCTGGTGGAGGAGGGCGGAGCTGGGCTGGAGTGGGCTTTAGTAGTTGGAACCTAAGAACTGTCCCGGGATTCTTGCCCAGAAATAGCTAAGAAGAAACCCAAGAAATTTTTTTAGATTGAATCAGGTTGGGCAGACTGGATGGGACCATTCGGGTCTTTATCTGCCGTCATCTACTATGTTTGGCCAAGGAGGAGCGGGATCTCTGGAGAAAGGGGCGGAAATGTTGTGCCAAGCGGTCCTTTCTTATTTGCTGAAACCTCGGGGAGTGATGTCGCAGTGATAAACAGGGCGTTCTCTGGCGTGTGTGTCAGTCGATGATTCCTCGTAAAATTTGTTAGTTTGAACATTATAGGTATGTTTACATAAATAGAGGGTTTCTTGGTGTATGAGAAAATATTTTAGGGACTAGTTTGTGATTCCCCATTTCTCTACCTTTGCGAGAGTGGGTTTTTTTTTTTTTTTTTAAATAATGTGAATTGTATGCTATGTTTATGATGCTTTTTATTTACGTATAACAAAAAAATCATACAGTAAACCGCACTTTATTTATGTACATTTTAAGCTAATGTACTTTGATGTGCCTGTACAAGTGTGTGTGAACTGAATTAGTCTCCCCAGGATCTTACTCAAGAAACCCAGAAAGGCTGGAGGGTTAGCATGATCCTGCCATACTAACCCCCCTCTACCCTTGCCCTCAATACTGTAATTTAATTATTTAACACATCAATAACTGTCAAGAAAAATAGCTCTGTTCCAACCTGTTATCTCTCTCTCTGTTTGACTTCCCCCTCTTTTTTTTTTTTTCCTTTTCTAATGGTATCTTCCCTTTTACCATATTCCTATTTCTGGGTTCTGCCATAATATAAATGGACAGACATTGATAAGGGAAGGAATAAAGTAACTTTCTCCTTCCCCCATTTTGTTTTGGAGCTGCAAAAGAGACTTTTCAGAAATGTTGTTGGATGGAGTCCTGATGCAGAAGGCTTGCATTAAGAGCTTTCTAAGGCAAACATAATGCCCAATTTTTGCTCACATAAGCAAATTATATGCAAATGTTATGTACATAGAACTGGTAAAAGTGAACAAGTTTTTACGCTTTCAAAAATTACAAAGACTAGGGGACACTCAATTAAGTTACATGGAAATAGGAGGACATATTTTTTTACTCAAAGAATAGTTAAGCTCTGGAACTCATTGCCAGAGGATATGGTAACAGCGGTTAACAAAAAGTTTAGACAAGTTCCTGGAGGAAAAGTCCAGAGTCTGATATTGAGCCAGACCTGAGCAAAGCCACTACCTGCTCTGGAAATGATACCATGAAATGGTACTAGTATTTAGGCTTCCTGGCCATTCTTATGTTTTAATGCGCTCTCAGGGTGAGCACATTGGACCTCTGCTCACAAAGTTCTGTGCTAACACACCTACTACTATACTGGGGACATGTCTGAGAATGTTATTCTGCAGATAAACATTGGCGTTGCTAAAAATTTTTATGAGATCATACCTGGTATACCCTGGTTTAGAGGTGAGGTTCATCCTATCATGGTATGTGCAGAAATTAAAATATTTTAAACAAGTAACCATCAAACTAACTTAGCAAACTGATAATTGTAATTAATAAGATACTAGACAGAGGGGGAGAGTGTGACGCAGTGGCTAAAGCTACAGCCTCAGCACCCTGAGGGTCTGAGTTCAAACCCACACTGCCCCTTGTGACCCTGGGCAAGTCACTTAATCCCCCCCCCCCCCCATTGCCCCAGGTATGGTGTATATAGATTGTGAGCCCACCAGGACAGACTGGGGAAAAATGCTTGAGCTCCTGAATAAATTCATGTAAACCGTTCTGAGCTCCCCAGGGAGAACGGTATAGAAAATTGAATAAATAAATAGTGCGAAATGTTTCAGCCTCTGATAACCAAAGCAGGTATTGTGACATCATAATGCCTCATTCCACCAATGCCTAAGAGCCAACCTCACCAGTGATGTCACAATGGCTTGACTGTCTTATACTTGGCTCACGTTTGCTACATTTTGATTTCTAGAGTGACACAATGGTTAAAGCTACAGCCTCAGCACCCTGAGGTTGTGGGTTCAAACCCACACTGCTCCTTGTGACCCTGGGCAAGTCACTTAATCCCCCCATTGCCCCAGGTACATTAGATAGATTGTGAGCCCACCAGGACAGACTGGGGAAAAAATGCTTTAGCTGAATAAATTCATGTAAACCGTTTTGAGCTCTCCTGAGAGCATGGCATAGAAAATTTAATAAATAAATGCTACGTTGGGCACTGGAATCTGTGCCAAGGATTTATGTGGGGCTGTTCTTGAGAAGTCCGTGTTGTAACAAGTTTGAAAAATCAGCAGTGGAATGAAAGTTTGTCGGATGTCTTCAGTTTCTGGCTAAGTTTTGTTTTTTGGTTTTTTTTCTTCTGTTTTTCCCGGTTTTGCACAATATTGGGTTGGCCAATTTGAGGTACGTGGCTTTTGTGACTTGAGTTTTTTTATGCCTATGATTTAACTGCCCACAACCCCTTGGGGTTGTGATTTTGTGATAGGCAGTTTCCAAGTATATTTGATACGAAAATAACATAATTGAACTGTCAGCATCTTGTTTATGTGGCTGCTGCTTTGAAGTTTTGCATTTTGAATTTGAGGCTTTTATCTCCCCGTTTTTTTCGTAAATCCACATATTTTGGTGTCTCCCTTTATTGGCTGAGTAATATTTTTCATTTTTTGCTATGTTAATGTGCCCATTTGGAGATGTTACCCAAAATAAATCTAAAACCAATTTTAAAAAATGACAGAGGATGGGTGGTGAGATTTGAACCTCAATTAGCTTGGGGCTCAACCCACAGCTAGGCTGCTTCTCCACTCGACTGTTGGATTACAATTAAAATGTATCATTAGGAAACCAAGAAAGTCCAGTGTGTGAGTAAATTCTGGATAGGGTTTGTAATCGCATCTCAAACCTACAAGGTATAAAAGGAGAATCTAATTTATTAGTGGTGATAAGTGCTCTGAAAGGTACAGCCAGCATTTATGGTGCTAATCTAAATCTGAAAGCTTAAGGCAGAACACTTTGGACCTGAGTCTGGGATCTGATTTATCATATATTCCATATTTGTTCCATTATACACTTGGTACTCCCCCCCTCTCCCCCCTCTTTCTCTCTCCCTCCCTCCTAATACCCAGGCGCCAAGCAGTGCTTAATGATGCCGCATGCCTAAGTGGGTGTGTTTAGGGGAGGAGTTGGCCTTAGGTGTCACTAAGCACCACTAGGCGTGATTCTATGACAAACCTGGGTGCCGGAAAGATAGGCCTTTAAGCTACCAGAGCCTAAGTTTGCCAGTAGCCGCGATTTTCTAAGTGTCATTTTGCTAACCTGCCAGCAAATGAATTAACACTTCACGTTGAGCGCAGCTTTTATTTCAGAAATAAATACCTTTGGGAGAAATGGATGGGCTCAAGATACAACTTTAAGTCAGTTCTATCTTTCCATTGGCTCATCAGCACTGGTGTTGGACTGGTGCATGCCATAGTTAAACCTTCGCTCTTGTATCCCTTACCGCAGGGGTGTCCAATGTCGGTCCTCGAGGGCCGCAATCCAGTCGGGTTTTCAGGATTTCCCCAATGAATATGCATGAGATCTATTTGCATGCACTGCTTTCAATGCATATTCATTGGGGAAATCCTGAAAACCCGACTGGATTGCGGCCCTCGAGGACCGACATTGGACACCCCTGCCTTACCTCTTCACCCCCAATACAATTTTCAGGCTCCTAGATCCTCCCAAAGATTTTTGATAATTTAAAACGCAACAATTGTCCCTTCCAGAACAATCTTGTAAGGCATCCTGTTTTAAAATATAAACTTTATTAGAACATACGAATAGCCATACTGGGTCAAATCAATGGTCCATTTAGCCTAGTATCGTGTTCCCACAAGTGGCCAATCCGTGAAACAAATTGGCAAGGCTTCCCTTGGCTGAATCCATGTTGACTCTGTCCAATTAAACCACGTTTGTCTATTTTATTCTTTATAATAGCTTCCACTATCTTGCCCGGCCCTGAAGTCAGGCTTGCCAGTCTGTAATTTCCTGATCACCCCTGGAACCAAGCTCATGAATCTGCAATGAGTGTAAACTTTCAACTTGCAATATTTTATACCTTTATAAACAAAATGCTACCTTTTGGAACTGTATACGTATGGACAGAAGCAAAAATTTTTTAAAAACCCCCACAAATTATTTTTTTATTTTTAGCATTTATAGACCACTTATAGGCTAAGTACTTCTCCCTATCTGGCCTGGTGGACTCACAATCTGACTAACATACCTTTAAACTTCCTCTGCCTCACAGTTTCTCCTGCTGTTGGCATCCCTTGGAGACAAGTGACTTGTGTGCAAAGGTTTAACGCATGACTTACATTAGGCCACTTGGAAAATGAAGCTACACAGGCCAAGAGTAGCAAAAGTTCTTAGAGCAAACCTCCATAAACAATTAACCAGATATACCTGGGAAAAAACCAACCACTTTTCTCTGGAAATGCTCTCTTGGATCTGCTGGGAACGTCCCAGTGACCTGGACTGTCCAAAGGCAGTATCCTGGGCTCAGTGGATTTGATTACTGTTCTTTTCCATCTTTTCTTTTTTTTTTTTTTTTTTTTCTTAAATTTAAATTTGGAAGCTCATGCTTTGGCCCTTGTGACCATTTATGTGGTATATCAAATTAACATCACTTTTTATATATTTACATGAATTAAGATACACAGAAATCACAGGCTAAGATTTTCGCATTGGCCGACACGTTTTGAGGCTTCTGAGGTAGCTAAGATTAAGCAGTAATTTTTAATCAAGTACTAGTAATTTTGCATTATAGGGGGCCATTCATTAATGGCCACCTGGCACAGGGCTCACAGCTAAATGCGCACTGTTACTAAAATACCCTTTATAAGCAGGCCCGAGGAGAGGGGGGGTGCAGCCAGTACAGCCAGGGGGGCTGTGAAGCTCAAGGGGGGGCCTAATGAAGCCCAAGAAACATCAAGAAAACCGAAACGTGTTAGAAATAAATAATAATATACACACATACATGTGTGTAGAATTTTGTATAAGGTCTCTGTAGTGGTTTTCCATAAAAGTTTAGGTGAATGTGGAAGAGGATTTGAAAGACATGTTTTCCTAACATCGTTTTTGTGTTTGTTTTCTGACAGGATGGTGCTCCCAATTATAAGAGACGCAGGACTGTGGAAGACTTTAACAAGTTTTGCACCTTTGTTTTGGCATATGCTGGCTATATCCCCTACCCTCAAGAGGTACGTTTCAGGACTATGATATATAAATTTGCATTTAAGGGCCCATTTTGTATCATTTAGGGCCCCTTTTATAAAGCTGTAGAAGCGAGTTCTGATGCGGCAAATGTGACGAAGCCCATAGGAATTGAATGGGCTGTGTCGCATGTGCTGCGTGGGAATCACTAAGGAACCATTAATTCAGCACCTGTTACACAGATTTCTATGTTAATTTATGATAGCTGTAGCTATGTAGTTAGAGGATGCATTAAAATAGCTTTTGGAAAGCTGATCATCTTTGTACTCAGCTTGCCTTTTTCAGTAGGTAGATGCTTTTTGGGCATTTCACCTAAACAATAACACCTATTGCAGAGGTTCTATATGTTTGTACACACACACACATATGTACGTTCTCCCCCTCTCTATTTCTCCATCCCCCCCTCTCTTTCTCCATCCCCCCTCTCCCCCTCTCTTTCTCCATCCCCCCTCTCCCCCTCTCTTTCTTCATCCCCCCTCTCCCCCTCTCTCTTTTCCCTCCCCCTCTCTCTCTCTTCTCCCCCCTTTCTCTTTATCTCCCCTCTTTCTCCCTCCTCCCCCTCTCTCTCACCCCCTCCCCCCTTTCTCTCTCTCCCTCCCTCCCCCTCTCTCCCTCCCCTTCTTTCTCCCCCCCTGTCTCCCTCTCCCCTTTTTCCTCCATCTCCCTCTCCCCCTCTTGCCATCTCTCTCTCTCTCTCTCCCTCCATCTGTCCATATCTCTCTCCCTCCATCTCTCCATATCTCTCTCCATCTCCATAAATGTGCAAGTAGAAGAAAGGAGAAACCTACTTTTTTGTCATAGTATTAAGAATGGTGTTCCATTTAGTGATAAGAATGATAACTATTTAACTTTATTCCTTTTGTTATGTTCTTATATGCCCCCCCCTCCTTTTATGAAGCTACATTAGGCTTTTTTTATCGCTGTATGTGGTGGTATGAGCTCTGATGCTCATAGGAATTCCGAGCGTTGGAGCTAATACCGTCGAGCCGGGCGATAATGCGGCTTTATAAAGGGGGGGCATGGTTATTAAAACCTCTCTGGGTAAAAAATGATTTAAGTAGCAGATTCAAAATTTTGAGAATAGTCAACTTTTTTGGGGGGGAGGAGGGGTTTAATTTCTATGCCATAGTTCCAATCTGAAAATGTTACATATTTTGAACTTCCGTAACTTCTTCTTATTCTTTTCACATAAAAGAATGCGGTTTGGACTGTTGTGTTATAAATTGTCTGCTGTAACAGAATTCTTTAAAACCTCACTTTTTTTTTTTTTGTTTGTTTCTGGTGACTTTAGTCACCTTTTCCTAGAGATAATTGCAGAGGGAAATTCTGTAAGGGCCACCTAAAGATCACACCTAGCTTAGTTTAATTGGCTTTACGTGGCACGATAATTGATTGTGCCATTAAAAGCTGATTTAAAAAAAAACAACAATTTTTAAGAAAAAACCTAGGTGCCTCCCGGGCCCAGAAGCTAATACCCAGGCGCCGAGCAGCGCTTAATGATGCTGCATGCCTAAGTGGGCGTGTTTAGGGGAGGAGTTGGCCTTAGGTGTCACCAAGCATCACTAGGCGTAATTCTATGACAAACCTGGGTGCCGGAAAGATAGGCCTTTAAAACCCTGGCCTAAGCTCGTCAGTAGCCACGATTTTCTAAGTAGTACATAAACCTGATTGACACATGGCAGATGCCACTTATAGAATAAGCCCCATATTGTCCATTCCAAGTTCTGTTCTATTTTGTGAATGATTCAGGATTGAGTCAAAAGTAAATACTTCACTGTGACAATGTAAAATTAACGTCCATCTTTTTTTTTTTTTATTCTCAATGTTTGTTAGGAGACTCCACTAAGACCAAGTTCCAGTCCTCCCAATAGTACTGGAAGTACCAATGACAGTGACAGTTGGGACTCCAGATTCCCCGATATCCCTTCGGCTGGATCTCTGCCGCTGAAACACCGAAGAAGCTTTGGAGACTTGAAGCATATCAAGCCTTACCCTCCTCTACTGAGACGGTCCAAGCTGGGCAATTTCTTGCTGGACAGAAAGAAGGCCGACAAAATCAAGAGGAAGAAAAAGCTGAAGAGAAAGGAAACGGAAGAGGTGAAGAAGGAGGAAGAATTTGTGGGACCGATAATAAAGGTGGAACCAGCCGACTCTTCCACGGACCAGGAGGCGGAGCAGGACTTCCTGAAGGTTGAGACTGAGCAGAGCTCTTTGTTGGACTCCCCTTGCAGTAACCTGAGCAGCTCTTCGGTGTCGGTTACCGCGGAGCAGACCCAAGAGATGAAGACGGAGTGCGTCACGCTGACTGTGGGGAAACGGACTGTGATACGGCAAGGAAAGCAGGTGGTGTTTAGGGACGAAGACAGTACGGGCAACGACGAGGACATCATGGTGGATTCAGGTAACTATGAGCTAACGTGATTTTTTTGAAGTGACTCCGATTTTCAGGATAGGTTGCTGTGATCTTGGTTTTATTTCACTGTAGGCGTGGCTTTGTAGTCTTGCCTTTCATAGGGAAAATAAAACAATAAATCTTTGCACATTTTGGGATAACACCAGGCCAAATTAAGCTTGCCTAACATTAGATATTGTTGGTAACTAGTAACAATCACTGGATACCATTTAGGCATGATTTCATGCCTTGTGGTTTTTACACCAGGAATTACAGACTCAAGTGCTTCTATGAAACATGGATTTTAGGGGTCCAACAATGATTTATTGATATCTAATAGCGCTAATATTTGCTTTGTTACATTAGTTGAAGATTGAGAAGAGCGTAAATTTTAAATTGGTTATACTTATACAGTGGTACCTTGGTTTATGAGTGCACCGGTTTGCGAGTGTTTTGCAAGACGAGCAAAACATTTGCAAAATCGGTGCCTCGGAAACCGAGCATGGCTCGATTTACGAGCGCCCCCCCTCCCCCGACGCAATTGGGCACCCCCCACCCCCGTCGCTTATTACCCTCATCTGGGCACCGGCATGTCCTGTGCTTGGTGCCGGTGCCCGAAGATCAGCCTCCTCTTCTGCTGGGCCTTGAGCATCTGAGCATGCTCAAGGCCTGCGAGTTCACGCCCAATCGCATCGGGGGGGGGGGGGGGGGTTTGCGCCGGATCCCAGGAGGGGCCTTCAGGGGGAGCAATGCCGGTTCTCAGGGGGGGGGGGGAACGCATCAAAGCGAGTTTCCATTATTTCCTATGGGGAAACTCGCTTTGATTATTTCCTATGGGGAAACTCGCTTTGATAAACAAGCATTTTGGATTACGAGCATGCTCCTGGAACGGATTATGCTCGTAATCCAAGGTACCACTGTATATAAATTGTTGCTGGGAATGGGACCCGAAGGTTTAATGAAGTATATAACTTTCCCAATAAATAGAGCTACCTCCCAGACATGGAGGCTTGGCTAGTCTATAAGTTTATATGGTCGTTTGAAATCTTTGAACAAATCTTTTTGAATTTATAGGAACAAAGCTTTGGAATGGTCTTCCAACTGCACTAAGAAAAGTTTCTTATTTTATATCTTTACAAAATTGTTTTAAATTAAAAAAAAAAAAGTTTAATTTTTAATGATTGTTAAATGAATAATTTTGTTTGGACACAATATTTTTGTTAATTGTTGTTAACTGCCTAGAATCTATTACGAGACTAGTACGGAATATGTATAGAATATCTCAAGCCAATCTGGATAGCCACACTGAATATGCATGGGATATTTTTGCATTCACCAAATCTCAGAGCCATATATACAAAAAATACATCATGCATATTTACTAGAGATTCTCTTAAAACCAGACCAGGTTCTAAGCAGTTGCTTGAGATTTACCTGTTTGGTGACAAGTGGATTAGATCTGTACTTCTTGAAGGTTGGCATTTAATAGGTGCCAGGCCATATGCGATCAATTGCTACTACCAAGAAAAGTAGTTAATACTTGTTTATAGAGGTGAGAAAAAGCATCGGACTGTGTTCATATTTTAAAAAGGCATTCGAATATGGTGCTTATTGAGCTCAGATGCTTAAATGTATGCGAGATTCCTTCCAAACCATTGTGACCTGGGATCTCTACCAGGCCCAGCTATTTTTGTATTAAAAAAAAAAAAAAAAGATTCCCAATTTTAAAGCAAGCCTTTCCTCTGTTCTGTTTTTTTTCTCTCTGCTATTGGCAGTCACCTTTCTGGTCCACTGCTGTGAAGGGTCTTATAATGAGGCGGGCATGTAGTCGCATGCATGATGTCTGTGGTCCATGTGCTGCACATAAAGATGATGTGTTGATTTTTGGGTTTTGGTTTTTTTTTTAAGTTTGCCCACTGGCTCAATAGGCCAGCAAAATCATTTATAGGGTTTGTCAAATTCATTTGAATTTTAAATCTTGCCCCACTCTAAAATAAAAACTAGAGCTGTACCAAATAGTGTATTTTATACTATTTGCCCAAATATGAATAATAAAAGATGATATTTGACCAGACATGAATTCTGAATATGAATAACACATAATAAAAGAAGCAAAGCCATTGTAACATCACTGCTGGGGTTGGCACTGAGGAATCGGGCATTATGACATCACAATCTCAGCTCTGGAATGTTGCCATTCTTTAAGATTCTGAATGGAATGTTGCTACTGCTTGGGTTTTGGCTAGGTACTAGTGACATGGATTATCCACCGGGAGAATGGGCTTGATGGACCATTGGTCTGACCTAGTAAGGCTATTCTTATATGCTTATTAAAGTTATACAGCTACTACTGTGTAATCATAACTCCAATTAGAAAATCTGTGTCCTATGAAAAATATTTCATGTATAGTTCTTCCAGGATGGAGTACAAATAAATGCTGCCGGCTGCCCGGTTCCAGATCGGACTTCCTAGTTTCTAACAGTTTAGTATGGGGTCTGGTCAGCACTTCTGATAAGATAGTGAAAGTCCAGTTTGTGTGTTAGGCTGGTGGGAAGGGGAGGATATCCAGATACTTAGCAGCACAGAGCTTTGCTGTGTCCCCACCCTTACCTCCTGCTCGGATTGGATATCATGAGGATAGGAGGTGGGGCACAGCACAGCCCCTCCCCTACAAGCTTCAGTTTGCTGCAATAATACTCTTAGCCCTGTCCCCCTTCTCCATCTGTGAGACAGGCACAAAGCAAGAGGAAACAGTAGCAGAGGATAAAGAGACACCAGTGAAAGAGAGGGGGAAGAGGCATACTGGGAAGGGACGCATAACATGGGAAGGCATTAGGGGGAGGGGAGAGAGCTAGAGGCATCACAGGAGGGACAGGAAAAAGTGTATGCCAATAGTTATTTGAATATGAAAGATTGGGAGGGTTTTATAAGAGAGGGGGAGAAAGCCAGGAGAGGCTGAGGAGGTAGGATAGGATACTAGAAATATAAACTAAACTAAGCCTTAAGTTTATATACCGCATCATCTCCACGGAAGTAAGACCAAGACATGGGGATAAAAGAGATGAGGAGTACGGAAGGGAAACATTGTCAGCAACAGGGAGGGAGAAAGGAAGTGAGTCATAGAAGGAAGGAATAAAATAACTAACTTATAAAAAGAAAAGTCAATAAAAGCCAGCCAAAAACAATGAGACGGGGAAAATAAAGGGTAAAAGGTGGACATGTCTTTTTTTAAATTTTCAAATGAATTACATAATTAGATATCATTTTAATGACTGTGTATGTAGTTAAAATTTTTTTTTTTTTTTTTAATACAAATAATGTCCAAATCCTGGCTTTGGTTGTCAGATGCTCCATGTTGTGCATGCTGTAACATTTGCTTCTTTCTCCCCCCTGCAGTCTATAATCCCGTCTTGAGTTGTCTATAGAGGGAGATTTATATAGGGGAGGACTAGTGGGAAGTTGGGAGAGACACAGGACATGGAGGTGCACGTAAGAGTCTCTGTGTTTGGGAAGCTTTTGGTTTTGATAGAGAGCAAAAACTGAGAATGGTTGTGTTTTTCAAATAGAGTGTGTAGGAAGGAAGTGGTGGTGGGAGAATTGTGGGTCGGCAACTGACGGAGCTCCCTCCTCCCAAACTCGGTTATAGCACTAGACGTGTGCCCAGGGAGGGGAAACAATGGGAAACACACAGGAATCCACAGTCATTAATACTGTAAGTTATAAAATTTGCGGATGACACCAAACTCTCCGGTAAGGTTAGATCTGTAGAGGAATGTAAAGAACTCCAAAGGGACCTGGACAAACTGAGTGTGAGTGGGCAGATAAATGGCAGATGAGCTTTAATGTGGAGAAATGTAAAGTTATGCACATAGGGAAAGGGAACCTGATGTTCAACTACACGATGGGGGGGGGGGATAAAACAATGAAACCGGCAGCACAATGCGCAGCGGCCTCAAAAAAGGCGAACAGAATGTTGGGCATTATCAAAAACCAAGGAACCAGAACCAAGGAAGTTATCCTCCCGCTGTACAGGGCAATGGTGCGACCGCATCTGGAGTACTGCGTCCATTACTGGTCGCCGTTCCTAAAGAAAGATATGGCGATACTCGAGAGGGTCCAGAGAAGAGCGACAAAAATGATAAAGGGCATGGAAAACCTCTCGTATGCTGAGAGGCTGGAGAAGTTGGGGCTCTTTTCCCTGGAAAAGCGGAGACTTAGAGGGGATATGATAGAAACTTATAAGATCATGAAGGGTATAGTGGAGGTAGAGAGGGACAGATTCTTCAGACTGGCGGGGGCAACAAAAACTAGAGGGCACTCCAAAAAATTGAAGGGAGATAGGTTCAGAACAAATGCTGGGAAGTTCTTCTTCACCCAGAGGGTGGTGGACACCTGGAATGCGCTTCCAGAGGGGGTGGTTGAGCAGAGTACGGTTTTGGGTTTCAAAAAGGGATTGGACGAATTCCTGAAGGGTAAGGGAATCCAGGGGGTACAATTAGAGGGTTACTATACAAGGCAAAATGCTCTTGAGTAATAGATCGCTACAGATCATTGACCTGGGAGGCCGCCGCGGGAGCGGACTGCAGGGCGTGATGGACCTATGGTCTGACTCGGCAGAGGCCATGCTTATGTGCTTTTGAGGACCAAATTATGTCCCTGTGCACACCTTGATTTGGGAAACTTGAAATGCTAGCGCTTTAACTTTGAAAAAATAAGAGGCGTCCTTGTTTCTTCTTTCTTTTTCGTATTTATATACTACTTATAGGTTAAGTGGTTTACATTCAGGTACTCACATTTTCCCTCATCACTCACACTCTATCTAATGTACCTGGGGTAAAAGGGCATTAAGTGACTTGCCCAGGGTCACAAGGAGCAGTGTAGGATTTGAGCCCATAACCCCAGGGTGCCGAGGCTGTAGCTCTAACCACTGCAAGACAAAAGGAACCCAACAAAAACCTGCAGACAAGATGCAAAGCAGAAAAGAAAACCAAAACTGCAGTAGAACGTACAAGGAGCAGGAATTTATTAAAGAGTCATAAAAACATGTATAACATACATATAATAAAAAAAAAAAATCCAAAAACTGCACCACACACTCCTACATACTAATAATAACCTGTTTTTCTTACATATTTAACAAAGTAATTCTTATTGTTGTTGCTTTATATGATTTTTAACATGTTATAAGATGCATTTTAGGTTTTGTTTGAATTTACAAGAGCTCTTGCATATGGGTTTGGTACAAGGATGAGAAAGAAAACTCATGATGGTCAGGGGAGGGTACCCATGTGGTAAAACTGTCTGTTCAGGGCTAACCAGTAAGTGCTGCTACAAACACAGGTTAGCATGTTGGCGCAATTTATAGAATCAGGCCTTAACTCCTAGGCGCTGTTTGGTGCAGTTGTCCATCACCTGCTAGGTGTCTATTATAGACTAGAGCAGTGTATCGCAAACTGTGTGGCCCCGGCAGATTCCAGGTGTGCCGCGACGTGCTAGCTGACTGTTTACATGAGAGACGCGTCCTGTAAACAGTCAGCCCGCGCCTCTCCTCCTTTTCCTCACCTCTCCTTCTGTATCACCTCCCCCCGCCCACCCCAGGGCTGCAGCTGGGGGACATCCGCGCATGCACGGCGTTAGCGTGATGACATCACACATGTATGTGACGTCATCGCGTCGACACCCATGCATTTCCGGGTGGCTCAGTGTGCCACACCCTAAAAAGTCGGCGACACACTGGAATAGAGCCTGGCGGTGCGGCTAAGTCAAGTTGGGTATCGTCGTGTTAGCTGCCAAGGTTTGATTAAGAAGCTTTAATTGGCTTCCCATTTCATTGTACTTCTTTAAATCATGGAGTCTGTGGTTGGATTGTTCTGGGTAGTAGTGAGTGATTCAGGGACGGACTAATAGTGATCTGGGCCCCTACCCCCTAATCGCCTGTCAAAAAATTATTAAATGAAAGCTAGGGAAGAATTGGGCCCCTTTTGCCTTTGGCGTTGCCCCAATGGTCAGTCTGCTCTGGAGTAAATTTTTGACGCTTTTGTAATATTGCTGTCTGTTTACAGTCTCTGCCTTTGTAAACCGTTTTGAACTCTTTGTGGTATTGCAGTATATAAAAATAGTTGTTATTATTATTTTATTATAATAGGCTACCTTAGTCTTCTTGTAGACTTTGTCATCCACACAGTAAGACTGTTTGCATACATACTTGCAAACTTGAAGACATATGGCGTTAGAATATTTTTACTATTCTTGTGGATGTGTGGTTGCTTGGTTTGTTTTTTTTTTTTTTGTGCTGAATGAGCCTGATTCCTCTTTAGATACTGTGCTCTAAATTAATTAATTAAAATGTACATGCCACATACCATAAAAATAGTTCAAGGTGGATTATAAAGTAAACACAAAACATTTCAAACAGAATAACATATCAAAACAAAACTTCTAGGGATTCCCCCCCCCCATTCAGTCACATCGCACATTAATTATAGAGGTATACTAATGAACCATTCCCTTTCAACCCATATTTGGTTTGCCTTTTCCCTATTCACTTATTTCATAATCCCTTTCTCGGAGCATATCCTATCGGGAGCAGTGTCGATCCATGTAGTCAGTACTAACTTGCCCTTCAAAACCCTGGAAGCCTGATTTATTTTCGGGCCCAATGGGTAGAATTTCATTTACAAAAAAAAAAAAACCAGAACACATTTCAGGTGTGGGGAAGGTAGAAAGTATCTACTGATACTTTTGCATTTTCTCCTTATGTCCAGCTCTGAAATCGGTGATAAGCTGTGTAGCAGAATTCAGACTGGTGTGAAGCTAACAGAGGGTGTCAGGTCAAAAGCACGCGCAGACAATTGAGCGCAGTGTGGAGGCGTGCGCCGCACAAAATTACTGTTTTTACGGCTCCGACGGGGGGGTCGTGGTGGGGGAACCCCCCCACTTTACTTAATAGAGATCGCGCCGCGTTGTGGGTGGTGGGGGGGGTTGTAACCACCCACATTTTACTGAAAACTTCACTTTTTCCCTGTTTTTAGGGAAAAAGTTAAGTTTACAGTAAAATGTGGAGGGTTACAACCCCCCAAACCCCCCACAACGCCGGCGCGATCTCTATTAAGTAAACTGGGGGGGCTCCCCAACAAACCCCCCGTCGTAGCCCCTAAAAACTGTAATTTTCTTCGGCGCGCGCCTCCGTCTTGCGCTTAGTTGTCGGCGCGCGCCTTTGTCTTTCGCTGAGTTGTCTATGAACCCTAACAGAGTACAGGGTGAATCTGAAATGTGATTGAGTGTCCTAACCGTGATGACACTGAGAATTATTTCATGAATTGACAGCACCTATGCGTCATAATTCTACTAGTCTACTGCCAAATAAACACCCACAGCCGGAGTTGTTATCTCACAGCTCTTGTTTGGTGTAGCCTGATTTTACTACAGGAAGAGGTGGGTCGGAGCAGACTGCAAGTGATTTTCTTCACCCGCCGGTGCTCCAGCTGCCCTCTCCTGCCTCCCCTACCTTTTGACAGGCGGTTTTTCGAAATTCGCAGGGATTCCTGGAACGGAACCCCCGCAAATTTCAGGGGAAGTACTGTATTTCTATGTTAACTGCCTAATATGTAAGGTTGTGTGGAATGGGCCAGGAATGCACTTTAAAAAAAAGTTTCTACCACAGCCTGGAGTGCTAAATGCTCTGGCTCTCATAGAATTCCTGCTAAGCATTGGAGCATTTAGCCCTGGGCCACAGTCGAAACCTCTTCCACAGCTTTGTAAAAAAAGGCCTTTTTTTTTTTTTTTAAACTCAACATACCATTAAGTTGAGGAATTTATTGCAGGATGGTGTAGTCAAAGCAGTTAGCGTAACTGGGTTTAAACAAGTTCCTGGAGGAAAAGTCCATAAAACATTTAGGCTTGGGAAAGGGACTTTCTCTGGACATCCCTTTTATTGCGGGATGGTGTAGTCAAAGCAGTTAGCGTAACTGGGTTTAAACAAGTTCCTGGAGGAAAAGTCCATAAAACATTTAGGCTTGGGAAAGGGACTTTCTCTGGACATCCCTTTTATTGCAGGATGGTGTAGTCAAAGCAGTTAGCGTAACTGGGTTTAAACAAGTTCCTGGAGGAAAAGTCCATAAAACATTTAGGTTTGGGAAAGGGACTTTCTCTGGACATCCCTTTTATTGCAGGATGGTGTACTCAAAGCAGTTAGCGTAACTGGGTTTAAACAAGTTCCTGGAGGAAAAGTCCATAAAACTTGTAGGTTTGGGAAATGGACTTTCTCTGGACTTCCCCTTTTCGGATCCTGCTCAGTATGTGTGAGCTGGATTGGCCACTGTCCGAGACAGGATGCTGATGTGATGGACCTTTTTGTTCTGACCCAGTATAGTGTATCCCATGTTCTTATGACATTGATGAAGTTAACAACTATGTTTGTACATGAGAAATCGGCTCCAAGTGTCACCCATCCAACCATTTTCCCTATCCCCATTAGGATATCTATAGCTCCTTTGTTACAAAAATGTAGATAAAAAACAATCTTCAGTTTTTCCTCTAGTAATTAGTATTTCAGACTGTGGCATCATCCACTGGCTTCACTTGTTTTGGACTAGATTAGTTTGTCTTAAAATGAGGTCCGTCATCTTAAAACAATAGTATGCTTCCAAATTTTGAGTAGAAAACAGTCTTTTTGAAGTCCTAGGCAAACAGCAAAAGCCCAAATATTCCACAGTGATAAAAGGAATCCCAAAAAGAGGCAGAAACCGGGGAGTCCAATGTTCTTGACGTGATGTTTTATTTAGATAAATTTTGACAAATATATCCCAAGAGGTGGTAATGGAACCGACACGGTCCGTGTTTTGGCTGACACAAGCCTTCCTCAGGGGCACAAGTCAGTATGCACTCATATGAGGAAGTAGATATAAAAATGAGTGAAAACCTTGGCTTAAAGGAGAACCAGAGCAAAAATGTGTATGCGTCTGCTGTGGAGAGGGTATCTCTCTGAAGCCCTAGCACAGAAAACATTGCATAAGCCTCTATATAAATGTGTCCACATTGTTTATTCTTTTCTCCTTTCCCTCCTTTTTAGATGACGAATCATGGGACCTGGTTACCTGCTTCTGCATGAAGCCCTTCGCAGGGCGACCTATGATAGAATGCAACCAGTGCAACACCTGGATCCACCTTTCCTGTGCCAAAATCCGAAAGTCTAATGTCCCCGAAGAGTACATCTGCCAGAAATGCCGAGACACCAAATTCGACATCCGCCGGTCGAACCGCTCCCGCCTAGGATCTCGGAAACTGTTCCTGGACTGAGTTGTGGCATAAGAATGACTCTGGGGACAAAGAGACAAAAAAAAAACCCCTTGAGATGCTGAGAAACAAAGTGAAAACGGAACAGATACAAAGCACAGGGATTCCAAATTGCGACAGTGATTCACCAAGAGGTCAATTGTGGAGCACCGTTTTTATTTTGTTTTATTTTTTACTTTAATAGCTGTAAAGGATTACCAAATTATATTTCCTAGCTAGGGCTGATAAAGTTTCCGATGGCCCAAAGCCCGTGTCCTCAAGACATTATTTCTAGCAGGGATGAACTAAAAGCCCACTGTCCTTGGAATTCCGGACATGTACCACACAACTCTGCCTTCTGTATGTTCTGCAGGACAGGTTTCTTACCCCGGCACTGATAGAGCCCTATATTCTATTACAAATGGCTGAAGAAATCCGCATAAATGTTTCTCTACAGTAAATAAAATGCATTTCACCTTTCTAAAATGTATTTTTTTTTAATTTGATTTGGCTTTCCAGTTGAAACAAATTTGACCCCCTATGTTTTCGCTCAGATTAATCCAAATACAGTATGGAGACCTAAATCTAATAGATACATGACATTGCCTTTTTATATAAGACTGGAAAGCCTGGCGTTGGATTTAAAGATATAGTAAGACCAGTTTCGAAAGCGATGCTACTAAAATAGGTTTAGGAATGAGATTGGGAATTCTGAAAGACAGAAATGTACAAATACAGAGAAATTAGATAATGAATTCAAGAGGGACCTACAGGATGTCAAATCTGGAACAAAACAAGGGTTTTGTTTTTGTTTTGTGTGTGTGTGTTGGCATCTTAGTTGGCTGCAAACTCATATGTAGGAAAAGAGAGACTGAATTCCAGCTTCATTCTATGTATAGGGTGTATATCTGCTGAGTGAGAAGCTAATGGTTCGTTTAAAACTCCATTGCACTAATGACCATTTTATTTGGTGATTATCTTATGGATTGAAGTTATGGAGCTTCCCCCAGTGTTCAAATTCATACCGATAAGTTAGAAGAGAAATTTCTCCGTATCCAGTGGACAGCCCTTGTTAATGACCTATTGAAATGTTGTAGGCTTTTGTCCATTCTCATAACAGGACAGAAATTACTACCATCATCATCTCTTTCCATAACAGGTCCAATGTTAACTTGCTGCTTCTGTTCCCTTCCATAGTTAAAAGTGCCATTAAATATCGCAGTACAATTTTCTGGGAGATTAAAAATGAGGGATTTGTAAACAGCTCTCACTTTGTAGAAGAAGAGCCCTTAGAGAAGGGTTACCATGTCTACCCAAGGATGATTGCTTCCCAAGAGCAAGTTTGTAGTTTGAAGATCTTTTTATTTTCTGTGTGTGTTTTTGTGCTGCAAGGGTTTTTGTTGAGTATTCAAATCAGAAAAACGCTCATATGTCGAACCCTCTGTGTATATGTACAGCCCATAATACAGCCTGAAAAGGGAGGCAGGATTAAGTATGAGGCAGAAGAAGTGATTCGCTGTCAGACGTATTCATTTTTCAAATGCAGAAGCTCTACCGAAAATATATTAATGGCAGCTTAGGATGAACAGCTTTATAATCTTGTTAAGTGCTTCACTAAAGAACCCAAACATGGACTCTGAAGGGGGGGGGCATCAAGGACTGGGCCTCCGAAAAGGTTTTCATTTGTTACTGCAGAAGACTGATCAACAAAAAAAGTTTATTTCCAAAGTCTAAGCTATGCTCTTAAAAAACCATCCTGGTGTATGGATCAGGCAGGCAAGTTTTGAGGTTAACCCTTTCAGGACCATAAGGATCGTAGGCCAATTTTTGTGGTTTTGACGACATTTTTATGGTAAAAAGGGCTTGCAGATGCCAAAAAATTGATTTTTTTTGTGAAATATCATTATTTTTATTTAAAAAAATCACACTTCTGGCTTATGGACAGTGTGGCAAGTGAATCTTCTCGTCAATCTGGCAACGACGCTAATGAATGAATGTCGGAACCAGTTTGTTTACATAAAGGCAGTATCATATGGAATCCGTACATATCAAATTTAGAACTGTAGACTATCCCAATCAAAATTTATAGGATTTTAAAGTTATGGGACAAATATGTCCCTTGGTCCTGAAAGGGTTAATAGGCACCTAATGTGGTGGGCCAGGAGTGATGAAGAAAAGAAAAAGAGAAGGAAAAGAAAAAAAAAAAAAAGTGCTCCTTGCAAATCTATTGATGGTCAAATTCAAATGCACTTTCTGGATCACAAAAAGGAGATTAGCAAAGGTACCAAGTTTAGGCTCCCTTTTATGAAGCTGCATGAAGCTATCGCCAGCAGCAGCGATATTAGCTCTGACTCTCAGAGAATTCCTATGAGTGTCGAAGCTAGTACTACCATGGCCAGCGATTTAAAAAAAACAAACAAACCTAACGCGGCTTCGTAAAAAGGGGAGGGGGTTATTAGT
Organism: Geotrypetes seraphini; assembly: GCF_902459505.1. Classification (NCBI taxonomy): domain Eukaryota; kingdom Metazoa; phylum Chordata; class Amphibia; order Gymnophiona; family Dermophiidae; genus Geotrypetes; species Geotrypetes seraphini. The sequence continues at coordinate 12,054,686 of NC_047098.1, read as the reverse complement.
GTGGAATAGATCCAAGCTTTATAAACTGCAGCTTGGATTCTGTAACGTTCCAAATGGAAAGATGTCTAGATATGCTTGGCACCCCCCCCAGTACCTGGCAGCAGAGCATAAATCAAATCATACATAGTAGCATCTTTCTAGAGTCTCCTTTTGCTCCCAAAAAAATAGCCATGAAAGGAGAAGGAAAAAGAATGCAAAGATGTTGAATTAAATTATATTGAATAGAGCGACTGTCAATGTTCCTGCACTGGCTAAAGTTCAAATTCCACCACAGCTGGACCATTCTGAAATATACGGTAGAGCTGTTGGTGAACCATTAAACTAGATTTGTGCCCTTACAATTTGCACCATTACAAGATTATTTTGGGTCCTATTAGTGCCTATAGAAAGTCAGCAGAGATACAAAAAAGAGTAAAGAACGTAACCGTACAAGAATATCCTTTTGCAGTCACAAACTTTAAATTCTTAGGAGGAGGAAATGCATACAAATAGTTATGAACTCCAGTAAAAACAGAGTGTGGTGCCTTAATGTTTTCTTTAACCTTTTCCTATCGTAATGCATTTTATGTTACGCTGGTTCCAATCGTAATTATTTTAGCAAAGTTTTGTATTATTCACTATCATTTACAGCTATTGTAAACCAGGGCTGTGGGAGTCGGAGTCGAGGAGGCGGAGGAAATTTCGGGTACCTGGAGTCGGAGTCAGAAGTACAAAAAACTGAGGAGTCGGAACATTTATCTACCGACTCCATTTTTGAACTTGGCATACCAATCACGAGCGATTCTTTCAGCTATAGCACCCACTATGTACACAGCACAAATGTTGCGAGCAGCTTCTGCGGCCTTAGAACCTTGATTAAAAGCAAAAAGAAGGTGGTGTCGAAAATGCTCATTTCTCTCAACTTGATATTCCATTTTAACGATCTGAAAATTAACCAGTGCTGTGGAGTCGGAGTCGAGGAGTCGGTCGGAGGAAATTTCGGGTACCTGGAGTCGGAGTCTGAAGTATAAAAAACTGAGGAGTCGGAACATTTATCTACCGACTCCACAGCCCTGTTGTAAACATGTAAATAAATCATAAGTCTGTAAATTCAAATATTTTGTGTTCCTGGCTCTTAATTAGTATGGGACATATGATAGGAAAAGGTTAAGGAGGAAAAGGGCGTCAAGCTGCGGGAGATGACACGGACCCGGAGCTGTCAAATATAATAGCAATCCTGCACACTTCTATCATTGGCCAGACCAAAAAAAAAAAAAAAAATCCTGAAACTTTTCCAAATGTGTATTGCAATTGCATTAGCTCTTGAAAGAAAAGTATCGGCATGAAGCCAATACTGCCTAACCGTGCCCTGAAGAAACGGTCGTTAGACTGCGAAACAACAGCCACCGTCGGCTGCAATGAGCACAGATAGAGATATAAGCACAGCATGTTGGCTGCACAGAGCCCAGTTTGAAATAAGTTGAGTGTGTTGTAAAAGCAATTGGAAAGCTGACCCTGAACGAGACGCTACACAGATAAAGCACTTTTCTAGTCTTTCAATAGCAATTGCAATACACATTTGGAAAAGTTTCAGGTTTTGGTTTGTTTGTGTTCAGGAGGAGCTACTACATTTGACAGCTCCGGGACAGCGTCATCGCCCGTAGCTTCCGAGGCCCTTTTCCTCAAAGGAAACAGTAAGACACCACACTTGTTTTTTACTGGAGTTTATAACTATTTGATAGAATACATACTGTATTGCTTATTTTCACTACCAGCAACTGTATTTTCAATGTATAATTTATAATCACTCTCTGCCCTGCACCCTATGTGAAGTTTTAGGTACATTTTTGTTGCTTCCTCATAAACTGTCTGTAGATTTCAGGAATCATCTCTGTAAACAGTTTAGACTGAAATTTGCCTTTAGGTGACAACACTCCTGCCAAATCTGTCCTTTGAGAAGACCCTTGAGAGATGTTTGTGATTCGGCAAGAGCTGGTAAAATGGCACCCTAAAAGCCACGTTTAGGAAATGCACCTTGCTTGCATTACAGTAGAAGCATAAGCTTCTCCTGACCTGGTTTCACATTTTTAAAACAAGATCCTCATGAAGCCAATACAGCCTATTTTAGGATATGAGAAAGTATTCCGCTTTAGCCTTTCCTTCTATCTACGATCTGGGTCGAGCGTAGCTGTTTGATTTTCTGTTTGGTGAATTATCCTCCTTTTATTTTATTTTTTTTTCCAGCACTGGAGTTTAATTCTAGAGTACTCTGTGTTAATTCATCAGATCTCCCCCCCCCCCCAACTGTGACACAGAATTATCAAGGTCAAGCTCTTTACTGCAGGGAAACAAGTATGTGGTGTAGCGTACTCCGGTCTAAAATTCAGTGTGTGCTGAGATCGGTAACAATGACAGTGGTGCTGAACAAAATGAATTAAAATAGTCGGCAACTAGAAATGACTAAACAAGACCATATGTATAAAGTGTAAGGAAACCTGTTTCTGTGAAACTTTGTATATTTTTGTAAATAAAAATATTCATATTTTAAGTTCATCCATAATTGTGAGTGGTTTTTATTTTCTCTCAGGTTTATTTAAAATTTGATATACTGCCTTATCAAAATTCAAAGTAGTTTTACATAGTAAATATAAAAAACAAACAATTATAAAAATATATATTTTAAAAACAAATTTCATTAAAATAACTAACAGACTTGATACATTGACATACTGGTACAAAAGGTGACCAGGCAGAAATACAAAATTTAAATAGGAAAGGCTGGGAAGAAGGTAAAAACAAGAAGAAAGGGAAAAGCAGGCAAGTAATTTAAAATACAAGGCAAATTTGGAAAAGAACAAGTTTCCATCACCGTCCTTAAAAGGACTATCAAATCTCATATGCATCTTTAAAAAGAAAGGTCTTTAAGCTACTTTTAAATTTATTGAGGGATGTAATTTCTCTTATATGGTTTGGTATGGAATTCCAGATAGTAGGGGCTGTAAGTTACTGATGTACGATGAACTAAACTAAACTAAACCTTAGGTTTGTATACCGCACCATCTTCATAGTCGTGGAGCTCGGCACGGTTTACAGGAATTGTAGTGAGAAAGGAACTCCAAGGAAAGGGCTAGATGAGGATCGGAGGAAAGAAGAATGTTAGAAGGCTAGGATGTCAGATGAGGAGGGAGTGTTAGATTTTTGAGAAAAGCCAGGTTTTCAGATGTTTACGGAAAGGTTGGAGAGCACTCAGGTTCCGAAGAGGGGAGGTAAGGTTGTTCCAGAGCTCGGTGAATCTGAAGGGGAGGGAAGTCCCCAGTTTACAATCCTGTTGTGGCCATTCTTTCTCAAAAGGAAACCCACAAACTATTAGAGTGTACAACGACAGAGAACTTCACCTTTTTTCTCCTTAAACAAGACAATTTCTCTCCACTTCCCTTCTTCCTGACCTCACCAGTTGCTTGGTCTCCTCATTCATATACTGTGCTTTCTCCAGTTCTCACCATTTCCACACATACAACCCCTCCCCACTTCCTTATCCTCAAAAATAAACATTTTTAATCCGATAACTTGTTCGCTTTACTAAAGAGTTTTCTAAACTCTGAGTAGCTAACAGTAACATGCTAAATTATATGATTCTGTACCTCATATACCCAGAGACCACTCATCCTCTATCCCAGTGTCTTGCAAACTTTTTTCTGCTCCGGCACACTAAACTCCAGCCCGCATCTGGAGGGCCTTTGCGCATGCATGAATGTCAACGCGATGATGTCATGTGCGTGCATGATGTCATCAATTCTATGCATATGCAGGACCCGAGCTTGGGGACTTCAAAACCTGAACAAACTGCTGGGTTTTGGAAATTCCTCTATCTGCTAACCCTGAAATGACTACACTGGGGGAGGGGCACCGGCGCTAGGTGACTCACTTACAGGATATCTCTTGTGGCACATCTGGAGTGCCATGACACACAGTTTGCGATTCACTGATCTATCCCTTTTTGTTGTGAGGTTTGTACTGCATGACTGAAATTCTGCCAGGGTTGCTAGACTCACATAACCCCTCTTCTCAAGCCACTTCATTAATCATCTTTTCTAGTAGGTAGGTGTGTCATTCTGGATAGTAGGGCATTCTCCCCCATGCTCACGAGCCATGCAGAAGGAATCCATCCCAGGTTTTCAACTCCTCCTCCAGAGGGCTCTGCTGCCCCCTTCAGTTTGCACCAAAGCAGGTGATGATAGCCCTATACAGGAACAGATAAGAAGGAGGAGTACAGGGAGACTCCCTGAACTATAAATCTGCTCTGAAAGTATAACAAAACATGTTAAACATTTTAATTGAACAATCGAAACATCAAAATAACCATACCAATGAAACATTTATGGAGCTCAAACATTCCTCCACTGTTATAGCAATAGATTATTCTTCATACCTTTAAGGTCTACTTCTTAATTTAGACAGTAGGTTCCTCGGGCTCCTCCCTTCCACATCCTTATGTCAATACCTGCCCTCTTATCTTTTTCAAGCATCCATTACCTCTGCCTTTCCCCAAACCTACTGTATATGTCTCTTCCGTTTTCCACAGCATGTGTCCTTGCTTCTTCACTGCAATATCTGTTCTCTCCCTTAAGGCTACAGCCCCAAACAAACCCCAAGCTCTCCACTTCACTTCCAGCATAAAGCCCTTGGTATCAAGATTAGCACCAGCCCTCCTGCATAGGCCTCAGTCCCAAGCCTAAGCCTCTTCTCCACCTGCCCCATCATCTACATAGCAGCAAGAGCCTTCTCTCCTGTTTCCATAGTTGTGCCAAGAAACAGGAAGCACCACTTATGGTGTTTTAAAGCTGAAGCATGGCCTGTGGCAGAGGGAGCATAACACAGTTCTAGGAGTGAAGGAAGATGCTTCCACATCTGTGAAGAGGCAATATTAAAAACTTTAGCATTTTGAGCCTCAGTGGCTTATCCCATTACCCAATCCCAAAATGAACTGCTTTTCTACATAAGTTATTTCTTGTGCCCCAGAAGCTCCCACCCTAAACTGCCTGATGGTCAAGTTGGGCCTGCTATTTACCTATCCAAGTGTCTTCCCATGTGGGCAGCTGACAAGGGAAGATTAGGTTCTTACCTCAATCATTTTTCTAGTAGAAAGGCATATGCATCTTGAACCAGTGGATTATTCACCTCTACTTGCGGATTTGTGTAGAAGGCAAATGGGGCAGGAACAGGGACAGCGACAAAATTCACAGGAACGGGATGGGGAAATTGAGTTCCTGTGGTGACGGGGACTTATTTGTCCCCATGTCATTCTCTATTTTAAATCTCCTCCCCCTTATACCAGTGCTGAAGATCTATTAATTTAAACAAGCTAACAAACAAAAAAAGGCCCAGCACAACCCCCTTGACTCCTTCACCCTCTCTTTCCTTTCCCTGCCTTGGGCTGCCTCTGAGCAACTTCTGGATCCAAATTGAATGTTAAGGAAAAAAATAAAGTTCCTGGGCAAGGTAACACTGGATCCAGAGCTCCTACTTAGTACACATCAAGATATTTGCCTAGCAAAAAAGAAAAAGTAAAAGCTGACCCCTGCAAGGACCTGATTAAAGGTAGGTTCCTGAAAATCCTGCTTTTACCCAGGCCTCGTCTCCAGATTTCCAGCTGTGGTGACCTGACTTAATAGAAACGTAAATCCCCCGACGACATAAATGGGGCACGAGGAAAAAAAAATGCTCCAGAGTAGAGAATGACACAGGGGAAAAAATGTATCACCGTTCCCACCCTGTCCCCATGAGCTCATCCCCATCCCTGCACTCGCGAGCTCAGTCCCTGTCCCTGCCCCATCCCCGCCACCCAAACTGTCAGATCCCATCCGCACAAGCCTCGAATAGTTATGATTTTATACTGAACTTATTTTATTAAAGTATAAAAAGAGACAATATTCTGTACAATTGTCATTTTATAAACACAAATAATACAGAGCAAGGATCAACAAAACCCCTGTCTCCCCTCCCTTTCACAAATATTTCCCTTCCACTATTGTGAAAACTGAACAAACCAAATTACTACAGAATGCTACATAGAAAAATCAAGCTAACGGAATACTTCAGTCACACGTGGCAGGAATAGTATTAGGGGAGTGCAACTAGGGCAACTGCCCCCTGGTCAGAGAGAGAGCCCTAAGCCAGCTGGAAGCTAAAGAAGCACAGCCTGGGCTTTGCGGTCCCCAGTTATGTCTAATACCTGCTCTAGCAGGACACATATTCAAATCTGAAATAATCTAATCACAAAATATAAAATATATATATTTTTTTCTACCTTTTGTTGTCTGGTAATTTTATTCTTGAAATCAGGTTGGTCTCAGGCTTTGGGTTCCTTCTGTCTTCATTGTGGCATGGCTGGCTCTTGAAGGTAAAATAGGTGCAAGAGGAGATGCCAAGTCTGACATGGGTGCAATTTTTTTTTACCACAGGACACTTTTCACCTCCCAGTTGCAAAGTCTCCACTCCTGCAGATTTGCTGCGGTGACCACGGAACGGTCCCCATGTCATTCTCTACTCCAGAGAGTCTAGAGCAAGAAGCTTAGTCTAAGGCAGGGGTCCCGTGAAGTATTTTGTGCGGCCCTGGTCAAGGGCGAGGCGGTGTTTTCCTCAGCTGCCCCCGGGTACTGTCTTGCTGGCTCCCTCCTCTGTCTTGCTGCAGCATTTGCGCGGCCCCAGAAACCTTTTTTTCAGCCAATGCGGCCCAGGGAAGCCAAAATGGTTGGTCTAAGGAATTAGAAATTCAGGAGCAACGCTGCTAGATAAAAATGGGTGTTAGATCAATAGCCTCCAGGTTAAATGTTGGCGCCAAAAAAAGTAACCAAGAAGCACAAAAAAATTATTTGCAAAACAATGACAGAAAAGCTGGAGACAGCTAGGATTTTGATAACGCACCACGAATGAAGTTGGATAGGCCTAACGATTTCTTTTATTGTGTCGTTAAACCGTGTTTGGGGTTTTTTTTTTTTTGCAGCCACTTTAAAGTCCCGACATATTACATAACTTTCTGGCATGAATTTAGCCACCTCTCACTTGCACGCGAACTCATTAGCCCCCGCCCCAAGCCTAGAACGAAATTACAGCTGCGCCACTTCCCGCCACAAAGCGAGCCCTCAACTCCGCCTCCTCGTCCGTGACGTCCGCAGCCCCCGCCCCCCGCTTTCAGCGCGCGCGACAACCTTCTCAGCTCCGCTCTCCTTCCAATTGGAAAAAGGAGAAGCTTTGAAAGAAAAAAAGGGGGCGGAGCCTAGTCTCGAAACAGAGGTGTGACACGCGGGTTCGTCCTCCTGCCCGGAAAGACTCTGTGGCGTTGAGCAGGGCGGAAGCGTTTCCGGAAGGCTTGTTGCCATCTCTTTTTTTTTTTTTTTATTGCTTCTCGGGGCCATGGCACCCGTAGGGACGCGTGCGAGCCGGTGAATGGATAACTGAGAGAGGGTCGGTCTCGCGCCGTCGGAGTCCTCCAGCCACTTTGCCTGGTCGCGCCGGCTCTCCGGGCCTGCTTTGGGCCCCCGACTCGTCTTGAGCCCCTGTTGGAATCCCGTCGGACATTTTTGTTGGGGGCAGAGACGGGAGGGCTATGCCCAAGTCCTGCGCAGTGCCTTACTGTACTCACAGGTACAGCAGCAAGAACAAGCAGCTGACGTTTCACAGGTGAGAGGGGCGGAATACGTATGCGTGCCGCGCGCGCTCTCTCCACATACAAAGCGTGACGTACTCTCGCAGTTCTACGTCACCACATAGTCGAAATAAGGTCAATAGGGGCCCGTATTGTGCACTAGGCCAGGGGTGGCCAACTCCGGTCCTCGAGGGCCGGAATCCAGTCGGGTTTTCAGGATTTCCCCAAAGAAGATGCATTGAAAGCAGTGCATGCAAATAGATCTCGTGTATAGTCGTTGGGGAAATCCTGAAAACCCGATTGGATTCTGGCCCTCGAGGACCGGAGTTGCCTATCCCTGCACTAGGTCAGTGGTTCCCAACCCTGTCCTGGAGGAACACCAGGCCAATTGGGTTTTCAGGCTAGCCCTAATGAATATGCATGAAGCAAATTTGCATGCCTATCACTTCCATCATATGCAAATCTCTCTCATGCATATTCATTAGGGCTAGCCTGAAAACCCGATTGGCCTGGTGTTCCTCCAGGACAGGGTTGGGAATCACTGCACTAGGCTAATAAATAGCCTTTGGATTTATATTTGGGTTTCTATGCAAGTACATTATGAGCAAGTATTTTAATTTTACCATGTAAACTTGCAGGGATGTCAAATGTCGGTCCTCAAAGGCCACGTTCCAGTCGGGTTTTCAGGATTCCCCCAATGAAGATGCATTGAAAGCAGTGCATGCAAACAGATCTCGTGTATAGTCGTTGGGGAAATCCTGAAAACCCGATTGGATTCTGGCCCTCGAGGACCGGAGTTGCCTACCCCTGCACTAGGCTAATAAATAGCCTTTGGAGTTATATTTGGGTTTCTATGCAAGTACATTATGAGCAAGTATTTTAATTTTACCATGTAAACTTGCAGGGGTGTCAAATGTCGGTCCTCAAAGGCCACATTCCAGTCAGGTTTTCAGGATTTCCCCAGTGAATACGCATGAGATCGATTTGCCATGCACTGCTTTTATTGTATGCTAATAGATCTCACGCATATTCTTTGGGGAAATCCCGAAAACCCGACTGGATTGCGGCCCTCCAGGACCAACATTTGACACCTCTGAAAGTCTCTGGGGAGACTCTGGCATAGCCGTTTTGCCTCTCTAGCTGAAGAGTTGTTAGATCTTAGCCGATCTGAGATGGTCCTGGTCTGTTTCATCCTATTTGTGGTCTTAGTTTCATTCCTCTCCTCCTGTATTGGTACAAGCCAATACAGTAGAAGCGTCTTTTATTTTTTGTACAGCTTTCAAAGACCTCAAGAATAAAATAGTTGGTATGTTGTTGCTGCTAGACCAGTTTGTAAAGGGTTTTTCTGTTCTTCCACACAGGTTCCCTTTTAGCAAGCCAGATCTATTTAAGGAATGGGTGGGCAACGTTGGGAGGCTTGATTTTAAGCCAAAACAGCATACCGTTATTTGCTCTGAACATTTCACACCAGATTGCTTTAGTGCATTTGGAAATCGGAAAAACTTGATGCCAAATGCAATACCCACAATATTTCCTTTCCCCGAGAATGTGAAGGTAAGGACAAAGCCTAGAATGATATTGCATAATTGATAAAACATGGTGGATTTGCATAGAGGGTGGTTTGGAAATTAACCCATTAAGTATCCTGTGTCATTTTTATTTATTTATTTTTTTTAAAAAGGTTGATCATAATTCCTATATTTCATGCTAAACTCTGGATTTTTCTTGTTATAGTATGACCTGACCTGTAGGTCCAGTAATTATTTGGCAGGTGAGGGTGGTGGTGGCAGGGCGGGCGGGGAGGGAGGTTCACCCCGGGCACTGTCTTGGTCGGGGCACTCTGCCCCCACTACCTCCACCACATGCACGCGCTCCTTCCCTCGCACAAGCAGTATAGGGAACATGCTGCCCACGTCGGTGTTGGCTCTCTCTGACGTCATTTCTTGGTCCAGGAAGTGACGTCGGGGAGAGCTGACATGATGCGCCTGGAAAATTAAAGTGGTACAGTGGGAAGGGAGGGGAGGTGGGTGGCGCTTCTCACCTTCGCTATGCCACTTTTGTCAGAGGGGAACTTTTGTCAGAGATTTTGAGTCACCCATTATTGCCATAGACATTGGTGATCCTTTTCAGAACTGCAAACAACTTTGGATTTTATTGCTTCTTACTAGCAGATTGACAGAAAAAAACAATCAAAATACTTCAAGATGGTGGAAGCTGCACAGTTAGAGAATGAAAAGGTAATTTATATTTTTTTTTTCCTTTTTTTTGCAAACATCGCATCTGTTTATTTTTCACACAGCTCACAAGTGTGTTCATGAGGGCTTTCTTTGTTGATAAGAGATGATTGGTAGTTGTTTTTTTTGTTTTTTTTTCCAAATGTAAATTATGGTGAAACATTTTATTGAAGAAATCAATCAAATATACAATTATACAATATATGCTCATTACAATTAAATTCAAAGCACAAATATTACATAAATAATTTTATCATTTCTCCAAAATATATTTTCTATATTACCTATTCATATTACCATATATACCCCCTATACCTTTCCTACCCCCCTTTCCCTCTCCTTCACATCCCCCAAATTTTTAAAATCTAACAATATAATAAATTAATTATATAAATATACAATTCAAGAAATTCCAACTATTATTATCATCAAACAAATTCCCTCCCTACCCCCATAATGAAAGATGACACATATTGCAAAGTGTTAAGAAGTAATGAAAGTTTCTTATTCCTCAAAATAAAACATTAAGAATCATACTACGAGCTCTATGGGAAAGATTTATATATGGATTCCAAATTTTCAAGAAATACCTAGTTCTTTTAGGAAATTTTCAAACCTCCCAGACCTCAAATAAAATTAACCGATCAATTCCAAAAACTAGGAGGATCTTTCTGTAACCAATATTGTAGAATACACTTATGACCAATCATGCATGCCTTCTGAAATAAAATATTTCTTTCTAATCCAAAAACTGTCACCAAATGGATTTGTTTTGTGCATACCAATGACAATAATGAACCTTGCTCCTAAGCCAGGAAATATGGTGTATGATCTCAGTCTGTACTGCTAATACTCACTATAGTACAAAGAGAGCTTCCTTCAGAAGTTCATAAGGTATAATATATACTAGTCTTTAAGCCCGTTATATTAACGGGTGCTAGAATAGATTTGTATGTCTGTCTGTCTGTCTTTCTTTCTGTTTCTCTCTCTCTCTCCTTGGCCGCTGTATGTCTGTCTGTCTTTGTTTTGGTGTCTGTCTCTTTTAATCTGTCTCTGTAGCCCCCTGTCCTTATGTGTGTGTTTTTTTAAATGTGATTTTAAAAGATTTTCCCTCAACCCGACTCCATCATGAGAATGCACATATGTGGCATAGTAAGTGGGAGGCGGTAGGATGAGTCTGCCCTGGGCATCGTCTTGATGGGAGCACCAGCCCTCATCCGCCTCTCCGTCTCCTGCTCCATCCCCGTCCCTTCCTTCATTAATAATCACAGCGCAAGCAGCAATAGTCTGGCCGGCTCCCTTAGTCACTTTCCGCCCCCCCTTTCCCTTCCCGCAGTCCCGACAAACCTGCGACTCCTGCAGCGTGTGCAGCACTCTACACACGCTGCTTCGGGGCCTTCTACTGCCCTGATTTGCTCTGCCGCATCTCTGATGATGTCATCAGGGACGTGCCAGAGTAAATCAGGGCAGTAGAAGGCCCCAAAGCAGGGTGTGTAGAGTGCTGCACACACTGCTGGAGTCACAGGTTTGGAGTCGGGACCGCGGCATCCCTTCACGGCTGGAGTGTTTTGGCGCTGGAGTGTTTTGTCACGGCGGCTCCTCTCGATCCCCACCAGCGTCGGAAGCCTTCTCCGACGCTGGTGCGGCTCGTGAGAGGAGCCGACACGGACAGCAGGGAGTCCAGCGCTGGCGTCCAGTCCTGCCGGCGAGTGGTAGGTGCTGGGAAGTAAGGCTGGGGACTCGTGCATGCGCACTCCTGCGGCCACAGACCTACAGATCATGGAAGCACGCAGATAGGAGTGCGCATGCGCGGCTAGGGTTTTATTATATAGGATTAGGTAACCCATCCAGGTGTGCTTGAAAATTCAAATTATTTTTAATCGAGTGTGTGTTTACCAATAAAATGGGAAATATATTTTTAATCTATCTGTTACTTTTTCTTGGTGTCTAACTGCATTTTTTAGTGCAATAAGTGTGTCATTCTGGACAGTAGGGTATTCTCCCCCTGCTCATGAGCCATGCAGAAGGAATCCATTCAAGGTTTTCAACTCCTCCAGCGAGCTCTGCTGCCCCCTTCAGTTTTTCTTCTGCACACGAGCTGGAAGGTGTTTCTCTGACCTGCTTTGTATATTTCTTTATTATTTTTTGGTATTTTTTGTGACTTTTTTTTGCAGCTCTTGATGCACCAGAGCTCGCCAGTGCAGGGGAAAGCTCTGCCTGTGTAGAGAAGCAAACATGAGTCTGCAGCTGGTTGGGGACCTGTTTGGCCAGCCCGCAGAAAACTTTGTAGAGCTCAGGGTCTGTATCCCTAGTAGCCTAGGGGCTTGAGCGCAGGCTGTTAGGCATCCGCAGGGGGCTCAACATGGCTCTTCAGGGTTCCAGCTGCAGTTTTGCATCCCCCTCTTTGAGTACTAAATCGGCTAGCACGCCTTAGTAAAAGAGGGTGTATGATAATAACTGCTCAGTCTTTTCCTCCTGCAGCACAACTCATAATTACCAGCAATCAGTCAACCTTCTACTTTGTAACAAAGTTAAGTTATCTTGCACCTTCGTATCACAGTCCTCTCCGTTAGACAAAGTTCTCCACCTGTACAATTCTTGCCTGTAAAATCGTTAGCGGGATTGCTGTGTCGCTAAAGTTGAAACAGGAAATTTCCTACACTGCTAAGAAGGAAGCAGATGCGGCCAGCGTTTCGCAGATGTCATCCCCTTTCAACTGCTGCTTCAGGGCGAGATTTACTTGGCACCTTTATCTTCGATTCATTCAATGCCTCTGAATATACCCACAGCCTGGCCAGATACAGTGGAGAGAACCAGAGACAGACCACTTTGAGCAAATAGGGGCATATTCTTTCCTTTGTGCCTTGGCAGAGCAGTCTGGAAACAAAGGATTTTCTTATCTTTTGTAGGTAAGCGTCTTCCTGGCCCAGAGAGCCTGTAATATTGTCTGCTTGTGTCCAAAATTTAGAAGTCTGCATATGGCAACTCCGGGTAGCGTTCCATTGTTTCTCCGTGGACTCACTCTGTGTGCTGCCTGTTCCACCCTCAAAGGAGCCAAATGTTTATTATATTACATTACATTAGTGATTTCTATTCCGCCATTACCTTGCGGTTCAAGGTGGATTACATCCTAACTAAAACAAGAATTACATTCAAAATTTGAAGGAATAGAAATGTTTATCCAAGTTGGTTTTTCTTTTTTTTGACGTAGCCATGTTTCAAGAAAGTCATGGAGCTCCAAGTCTATTTTCTCTGGCATGCCCGCAAACCACTGATCTATTTCTGCATGAACGATTCTCTTACCCCCCCCCCTCTTCTATGAAACCGCGCTAGCGGTTTTTAGCGCCGAGAGCCGCGCTGCTCCCGATGCTCATTGAGTTCCTATGGGCGTCGAGAGCAGCGCTAAAAAATGCTAGCGCGGTTTCGTAGAAGAGGGGGGGGGTAAGTCATTTAATTTGTCTTCTAAATGAGTTATTTTAGTTTGCATCTGCATTTGCACATCTTCCGCTACTTGCTTTTTTTATCTTCCAGATCGCACGTTTGTTGCTTATATTTGTCGGTTTATGACTAGCATTTAATCTGTCACTGTACGATTGCAAATGTTTATCAAGTGTGGCAGTCACTGCAGCTGTAACTGACTATTTTAACCCTTTCAGGACCATAAGGATCGTAGGCCAATTTTTGTGGTTTTGACGACATTTTTATGGTAAAAAGGGCTTGCAGATGCCAAAAAATTGATTTTTTTTGTGAAATATCATTATTTTTATTTAAAAAATCCAACTTCTGGCTTATGGACAGTGTGGCAAGTGAATCTTCTCGTCAATCTGGCAACGACGCTAATGAATGAATGTCGGAACCAGTTTGTTTACATAAAGGCAGTATCCTATGGAATCCGTACATATCAAATTTAGAACTGTAGACTATCCCAATCAAAATTTATAGGATTTTAAAGTTATGGGACAAATATGTCCCTTGGTCCTGAAAGGGTTAAGCCATCCAGGCTGAACTCACCACAGGGCTTTGTGGGTCCACCATCTTAGTATCAACTCCATCCACACTATTTTTTGTCCTTTCTCTGTATTTTCAGTGCCTTCCTGGTACGCTAAGGCAAAGTTTCAACTAGAGAATGACACGGGGGAAAATTTGTCCCCATCACTACCCCATCCCTGCGATCACTGTCCTCACCCCGTCCCCATCCCCATGACCTGTCTCCGTGACTACTGTCCCTGCAGCATCCATACAAGCCTAAGTTCCCAAGCTTAAAAGCATTATATGAGCTGCCTCTATGGCTTTCCCAAACTAGAAAAAACAAGGAAGGCAACCAAGTCACATCAAGGTCTGTGAGGGGGAAGCTCAAAGTGTCTAACTTGGCTCACAACTTACAAACCAAATATAATGTAATATGTCAAAGAACATGTCACATTATATGATGTTATAGGGCGCTCTCAGTGTGGACCCTCAGTGATAAGAGCTCAGCTCCGACACTTCACTTCTGGGTCAAGGCCATAAGCCTCCACCCGCACATCGAGCGTCCTGTGTGTGCAGAAATCAAACCAATCAACAATCAAAGTGAGTAAATGAAACTCAACACAAACAACCTGAGCGACCCCCCACACAAACCCTGCCAGCCAAACCCCCTCAAAAAACTCACACAAAATCACAAACAAAGTCAAAAACAATGCCAAAAAGTGAAAATCATATCCAAAAGAAACAATACTTATCCAAAACTGTCACACAACGGAAAAACCGCGCCAGGAGGAAAGGTTCTATGGCTTTCCCAGCCAATCCATAAAGCAGAGTCCTGATACCAGGTACCAAATCCAGATCCTCTGCCCAGCACTTGCCACCAAATCACCAAGTCAGCCTACCTTTAAAACCCTCCTCTGATGATGATGTCATCAGGGACGTGCCAGAGTAAATCAGGGCAGTAGAAGGCCCCAAACCGTGACTGTGTAGTCCTCTGAAGTTTCTGTCAGGCTGAAGAATTTGCATCTGCTTCGATGGCGCAGAAAGAGGAGCTTGATGAGCGGGTGGGTGTACAGCCAGAGGCCGCTCTTCTCGATGCTTGTCACCTGGTGATCCAGGAGCTGTAGCGCCGTGGCCAGCCCTGGTCCGGCTCCACAGTCTGCCAAACTGCGCTCACTGCCCTGCTTCTGCCTCAGAGCGGCCAAACTAGTCGCCCATCAAGCCTAGCACAGAAGCCAAACCCCGAACCTCTCGGCACTCTCTCTATCTATGCCTTGAAGTCGCGTGCGGCTGCCAGAAGGTCCTCCTCTGATGCAACCGGAAACAGGAAGTTGCGTCTGAGGAGGAATTTCCGGCATCCGCACGCAAATTCAAGGCTCCGGCAGCTTTTTAAAATTTAAATTAAAGTAAGCTAGGTAAGGGGAAGGAGGGAGGGAGATGCCTGGACCGCGATTTGGAGGAAAGAGGCTGCTGGACCACGTGATCCTCAGTTAACTGTGGGGACAATGGCCTTCTCCCTGTCCCCGCGGTGACCAATTTTTTTCGTCCCCATTTTGGCGGGCCTAGCCGCAGGTAACACTCACCATGTCATTCTCTAGTTTCAACTAGAGAGTTGCATGGGGACAGAAATCCCACCCATCCCCGCCAAGATCATCTCCATCCCCACCCGTCCCCGCCAGGATCCTCTCCATCCCCACCCGTCCCCGCCAGGATCCTCTCCGTCCCCACCCATTCCTGCAAGGAATTACCTCCATCCCCGTCCGTCCCAATAAAAAGCAGCAATTACTTCTGACAGGATCATCAATTCCACAGTTTCTTTTGTGTTTGCGCTGCTGTTTTCCTTGTGGAATCTCTTTGGTGGAACCCTTTTTTTGTTTTCTGTTCAGGTAATTAACTTATAAACCCCCTCTTTTACTAAGGCTGACGTGTCCATTATATTATACAGACGAACTCTGCTTCCAAAGCCTTCCATCCCCGTGGGTGTCCCGTGGGTTAAGGGGGAGTCCCGTGATCCCCGTTCCTGTTCAGACCTCTAGTTTCAACCTCTGGTGGTGGCTGCATTGGCAATTGCTCTTTTAGTAGAGCATTAATCTTTCATTGGGATGGCGGGGAGGGAGAATTTAGAAGAGAGATCTGCAAGCTTTTGCCATCCACTTTCATTTATGGCATCACATGACTCTATGGAATTTAAACAACAATATAGCCAAAATGCTCCACAAAAAAAGTCAACGAAGACAATACAGAAAAATGTAGAGCAGATATATGGAATCGTTCTTTCAATATGTACAAATGTATTGACTGATTCAATACACAGTCCAGTACTACAACTCTTGAATCTCAAAAATTAGGTTGAAAATTAATATAGGGCTCCTTTTACGAAGGTGCGCTAGGGATTTTAGCGCATTCACAAAATTACCACGTGCTGTAGCCGAAAATCTACCGCTAGCGCGCTCAGGAATTTAACGCGCGTTAAGGCCCTAGCACACCTTTGTAAAAGGAACCCATAGTGCTTTGCCAAATATGTTGCCTAGATATGTCTTGTATGTTTGGCCAACCTCCTATTTAATCTTCTTGATGTTTGTCCAATATAAATTTTACTAGTATTTAAGCCCGTTACATTAACGGGTGCTAGAATAGATGTGTGTGTCTTTATTTCTTTTTCTCTCTCTCCTCTTGACCGCTTTCTGTCTCTCTCTTTCCTTGGCTGTCAACCATCACCCCTTGCCTGTTCCACCTGTCCAGCAGTAGGCCTTCTCCCTTCCTTTTACCTACCCCTGTCCAGCAGCACTCCTTACCTGCTCCCCCTGTCCCTCTTCCCTGCTCCCCCTGTCCAGCAGCACTTCTTACCTGCTCCCCCGTTCCTCTTCCCTGCTCCCCTGTTCCTCTTCCCTGCTCTGTCTGTCCAGCAGCACTCCTTCTTTTTCCCCCCTGACCCTCTTCCCTGCTCCCCCTGCCTAGCAGCATTCCTTACCTGTGTCTCTCTTTCTCCTTAGTGTTTTGTTATTTTTTTAAATCTGTCTCTTTAGCCCCCTGTCCTTCTGTGAGTGTCTGTGTGTCTCTGTCGTTGTGCACTGTTGTTTGGTTTTTTTTTTAAATCTATGTTTAGTTCCTGATCCCCTCTGTTTCCATGGCAAGCATGTTCGCAGATGTGAGGGCTGTTTTGTGGTACCGGATCTGGCGGCGCCATGTAGGTCGGAAGACGGGCCTCAGCGTTTTGTAGGTCCGGGTCTGGCGTCGCCGTGTAGGGCGAAAGCGGGAGGCGGGGCTTCAGCACCGGCCGGGCGGCTCGCGCTGCCGGCCCCCAGTAGCTCGAGGCCGGCGGCGGACATGGCTTGCGTTGCATGGTGGAGGAGGAACATTGGTGACGTACAACCCGCGCATGCGCACTAAAAAAAACGCGACAGCTCAGGGAACACGATTTTTTTAGTGCGCATGCGCGTCCTACCATTTTATTATATTAGATTACAAGGGAAACAAATGTTATATACAACCCCTTTCATTTTACAATCAGTTTCTTATCGCAATGTATACCTTCTCCCATCCACTGAGAGAATATAAATGAAAATAAATTAAACAAGGTAGAATAAATTGAATTTAAATAGCAGTACAACATCCTGTTTAGCAGGTTTATTTTCTTGCACTAATGTTGCCATTAGTTCGCGTCCATTAAAAACAAAACAAAAAATCCACGAGAGCACTTTATACCTACTTTGTAGGTGGTAATGGCTCCCGTGGTAATCATGTGCTAATCAGCTCACGGTAATGTAGGATGTGTAAACTGATTTAGCGCTGGAACCCCCACGCTCCAGCACCAGACATGTCTTCTTGGCGCAAAAACTAAACCTTTACCCTTTTTTTTTTTAAGCATGTTGGTAGCACACACATTGAGATATGGCTGAGCGCATCCTGTGATAAGCCCTTTTAAGCTGCAGTAAGCGTGCACTAGCGCTTACCGCAACTTAGTAAAGGGATCCCTTAATTACCTGAAGAATTAAAAACACAAATTCACAAGCTATAACCACCTAAAAATAGAATTCCTAATCATAGTATCGTTGTAGCACTTCCCAGTGATTCAGACGTACTGTATTTGAGATTAAGGATCTTCTCTGGAGTCGTGAAAGTCTAGCGCAGTCTACACACCCTCCCTCTAGCAGGTGGAAGTGCTTTCTGCTGCATTTCTCAGCCTCTGCCCAACACAGAAGAAGCGTGAGCCCGAGGCTGGCTGCCTTTGGAACTCTCCCACATTGCAACGCAAGGTGTTGCTGAGTCAGCTGGCAGCCCTAGCAAACAACACACTGCCAGCTAAATCATTTCAAATGCAGTTGTATCACCTAATGCTAATTATGCCGTGGTTAGGAAATGAGAAAGGATGTGTGTAAATGAGTTTTCCTGGTCAGAAACTTCGCAGAGGATTGGGGAAGATGCAGGCTGGGTAAGTAGTCGTGTCTGTCGTAAGCTTTTCAGCTTTGATGTTTGATACAGGAAGAGCTTTTTTTCAGTCATTCTTTGATAGCTTTACTTTAATGCGTACATATGGAAAAGCATTAGATTTTTACAGATTTGATTTTGACTGGTGCTGGACGTGCAAGAAATGTTATCTTCTGAAGAGGAAGCCGAATGGATGGGCCCCAGCAGCCACGGTGTATAGGAGGATAATAATAATAACTTTATTTGTAGACTGCAGTATCTCGTAGTTCAATGTGGTTTACAACCAGAGGAAAACTCTACAACACTGTGACGATACATCATGTTACATTATCAAGATCACAAGTACAGTAAAATATGAAAATATAATAACATATGCAACCCATTATATACTGTATTTTTCGCTCCATAAAATGCACTTTTTTTCCCCCCAAAAAAATTGGTGGAAATGTCTGTGCGTCTTTTGGAGTGAATATTGCGTCACAGACCGTGATGTGCGGTGTTCTCCGGCACCTTTTTAAATCCTGGTGGTACAGCGGTGTATTGGCAGGAGCGAGCTTTTCACGCTCCAGCCTGGGCCTGTGCTGCTCCCTGAAGGGCTGCCATCAGTGCTCACGAGTCCCGTGAAAAATACGGTAAATTTATCAAACGGATAAGTTCTCAATAGTTTCCTAAAATCTTGATATGAAAAAGAAAACACTTAAATTCTTTTCCCATTTACCTGTTCTTTCAAGGAATCTTTAACATGTACAACCTTTTAAGGATGGAAAGAAAAACAATAAAATACCACGGGTTCGGTGATTTACTATCAGATAATACGAAATTTTTAGGAGATAACTAGGAGCAAGGCCAAATAGTGATTTGTAACATAAACAAGCACATTTTAAAAATCATTCTCGCTTCTATTGGAAGCCAGTGTAACTTTTGATAATTAGACGCACTGCTGTATTTTGAATAAGTCTCATCCTTTTCATAGTCTTCTTATAGGAGCCCAGATAGATAATACTGCAATAATCCAGTATACTAACTGTCATGCATTGCCACCCTTATCCAAATATGTGACTTTTCTGCTTGATCTGTAATTTAGTAAAACTGGAAACCCATTCAGTAGGAGAGGAGATCCAATTTTAATTGTCACGATACTGTCTGAATTCTGACTTACTATCTTTTCCTAATCTTTATTTTATTATTTATATACCACTTATAGTCTTAAGAGTGGTTCACATTCAGGTACTCAAGCATTTTTCCCTGTCTGTCCTGGTGGGCTCACACTCTATCTAAAGTATTTGGGGCAATGGGGGAATTAAGTGGCTTGCCCAGGGTCACAAGGAGCAGCGTGGGTTTGAACCCACAACCTCAAGGCCACTCTAGAAATCAAAATGTAGTAAAAGTGAGCCAAGCCATTGTGACATCACTGATGAGGTTGGCTCTTAGGCATTGGTGGAATGAGGCATTATGATGTCACAATATCTGCTCTGGTGATTATCAGAGGCTGAAGCTTTTCACACTATTTATGCATTTAATTTTCTATCCTGTTGTCCCAGGGAAGCTCAGAATGGTTTACATGAATTTATTCAGGTACTGTATTCTTAATTATTTAATTTATTTTTTAGTATTTATATACCACTTGTCTGGTTTACATTCAGGTACTCAAGCATTTTTTTCCTATCTGTCCTGGTGGGATCACACTCTATCTAATGTACCTGGGGCAATGAGGGGATTAAGTGACTTGCCCACAGTCATTAGGATCAGCATGGGTGTAGAGGTTGTAGCTCTAACCACTGCGCCTCACACTCCCCACAATTGCTTCAGTCTGCTTGTTTATAGGCAGCCCCGTTTCCCCCTGACTGACACATCTTGATAACGAAAGCACCGCCGCCTCCCCTATTTGAGCATTTGTTCATCCTGGAATTCTGTTTCTAGGACTTGAGGACAGCAGAGCTCCCCATCAAAGAGGAAGACACGGACACAGTTGAGTTGGAAACAGTTCTGGATGTGGAGCACACAGCCGCAGAGACAGAGAATCTGAGAGCAGAGGTACATTTTCTTCTTTCCCTTCATAATGAAAGGTTGTACTGGTTTACATTTTAACACTTTCAAATGTCTTTGTGGTACAGAGGTTTTGGGGAATAACACATTGGATCTGTATTCTTATTCCTATGGAGGTAGCAGAGTGTGAATGATGGTTCTTGACTATCCTCTGGTGGATGTTCGAGGGTATAGCAGCCATTTGAAAAGAAATAAAAAAAGACAACTTGTCATGAATGCCTGCCTGATATAGGGAATGGTTGATATGCCAAACTATTTTGAAAAGTAGGGAAAATAAGATGAGACTGTTTATCTCAAATAGGATTGGCCACCGTGAGAACGGGCTACTGGGCTTCATAGACCATTGGTCTGATCTAGTAAGGCTGTTCTTATGTTGACATTCAGGGCCCTGGACTTTGATGAGCCCCAAGAGACAATGCATAGGACCTAAAAGAGCAGTCCATAGACCATTATTCAGATGACTTGATATCCACTGCTTATTAGGATAAGCAGCATAAAATCTGTTTTACTACTTGGGATCTAGCTAGGTACTTGGGACGTGAGTGGCCACTGTTGGAAACAGGATACTGGGCTTTCGGTCTGTCCCAGTATGGCAATTCTTATGTGAGCCAAGTATAGGACAACCAAGCCATTGTGACATCACTGCTGAGGTTGGAATGAGGCATTATGACATCACAGTCTGAGCTCTGGAATGTTGCTACTCTTTGGGTTTCTGCCAGGTACTTGGGACCTGGGTAGGCCACGGTTGGAAACAGGATACTGGACTTGATGGACCTTCGGTCTGTCCCAGTATGGCAATTCTTTTTTTTTTTTTTCTTTATTTATAATTTTGAATACTTTACAATATCCAACAAATTCATAAGAAAAGGAAAAATCACTTAAAACAATATATAATCAAATCATACATACAAAGCTCTTTTCAAGCCCACATTAATGGGGAGTATATCTTGCTATTTCTAATAAAATAAAGTTCAGGAAATATAAAGGATAATGATTCTTGGTTCATAATTAACGAACCCTGAGTCAATCCTTAAACTGGGATACCATTATATTAATTCTCCTCATATTCCTCAGTAAGGTGAAACAAATCTCATTTCTATTTCTTTTCTCTTGCAATTAAGAATTGTTGTAGTTGTATTGGATCCCAGAAAGATCCAGTATGGCAATTCTTACCCATTATATAATAGCCTAGAACAACCTACCACAGCTTTTGCAAGTAAAGCAGAAGGACTGGTTTCCTATGGCCTCCCTCTCTACTGCCTCCACATCCACCCAATCCTCCTACCACTGGAACAGTTTAAAAGATATTCGATTTAGCTGCTCGAATGAAAGGGAGGTTGAGGAAGTGCAGTCATATTGGGCATAGAATTAAATCTTTATATTAGCTCTTTACTGAATAGAGTTTAGGTCAAAATTGTGATTGTTACTTTACATAGCAAGTTGTCTTTTTATACTCTAGGATTGACAGTTAAATTTTTCTCAAGGTTTTTTTTTTTTTTTTTTTATTGTTCCAGGGTTGAAGATGGCAAAATTTGCCAGTGCTACAGATTGGGTATTTTCTGTTATTGTACCCAATTATGCAATAGTTAAGCCAGTTCTGATAATCTCAATAGGTTTACTTATTTTTTTTAAGAAACGGCTCTTTAGACAGATGTATATAGGTCATTAAATGCAGCTGGAGACTAAGATTTAATTTAACTTGTGTGAAATTCAAGAATTTTAATGTATATATAGTATGATGATTATTTTGTACTAGTAAAAACTCTTATGGTCTGTGATTTTATGATTGTAAACTTGTATTTGCTTGCACATCACCTACTCTCAGAAAACTCAAGGTAATTTTTAAATGTAGTGAAATTGTAGCCAGCGGCACCCATCTTTCTCTCCGACCCCCCACTACCATGCGCACCCCTTATCGTCCCTCGTACCTCTTTAATGTTCGTGGTACAAGCAGCAACCCCCAACCTGCTTCTTGCACCAGTGTCTGTTCTTCCTCTGACGTCACTTCCTGAACCCGCCACTAGAAAGTAACATCCAAGGAAGAGCCGATACTGGCACGAGCAGAAAATTGGGATTGCTGCTCGCACTGGGAATCTTAAAAAAGTACGGGGGAAGGGGCGGGCATGGCAGGAGGGGGGAGGGGAGCGCCTCTCACCCTTGCTACGCCACCAATTGTAGTCTGCATGAGAGGAGAATTTTTCACTTTTGAAATCTGCTCTTTTTCAGGTTGGTGCAGTGGAAGAGGAGGACGCTCAGGCCCTGCTGCTACACATCACCCCTCCCCAGCAGATGGAAGCATACCAATTTTCAGCCCCTGATCACAGCTACAATATTGTAGACTGCAACACCTTGAAGAAAAAACTGTTCCTAGCGCTGGAGGAAAACGAAAAGCTTCGGAAACGCGTGAAAGTGAAATCGGAAGAGCTGAGAAGGATGTCTGCAAACCTGCAGGCCGTGAAAAGGGAATTAGAGACGCTGAAGGTCAGACAGATGGAAGCGATGGGTCATGATCAGTGTCACGGGGTTACTTTCTGAACCTCAACGTGTAAAGTACCTGGACGGCAGAGAATACCACATTCAGTAACGCTTTTAAAATTGGCAAAACTGATTTCAAACGTGATCTGTCCTTTCGTATTAAAATTTTAGTGAATTTGTAAATGGTTGCGAGTGACTTGTGAACCTGAAAGTAACTGGCTGCTTTGCGTTCGTGCTAAAACGTGATGATGGTGAAGATGAGCACTTGGGAAAAATATCTCTGTCTTACAGCCTAGACTCTGAACCAAACACATGCTTAAAATATGGGAAGTGGCTATTCCAGATTAGAGAATGACACGGTGACAAAATTCATCACCGTCCCCGTCCCCACGGATAACCGCGGGAAATAATCCCATGTCATTTTCTAGTGTCTATTTCAACCTCGGTCCTTCTACACCAGCATTCTTCAAAGCAAAGCTTGCGGGTCAGTGGTTGTGGCCATTCATACTCTGATTCTTATGTGAGCCAAGGATAATGAAGCCATTGTGACATCACTGATGTGATTGGCTCTTAGGCACTGGTGGAATGAGGCATTATGACATCACAATATCTGCTCTGGATACCAGAGACTGTCATTCTGTAGTGTCTATTTCAACCTCAGTCCTTCTACACCAGCATTCTTCAAAGCAAAGCTTGCGGGTCAGTGGTTGTGGCCATTCTTACTCTGATTCTTCCCTCTCTCCTTAAAGAATGACATGAAGATGATTTCCCGCAGTTAGCCGTGGGGACGGGGACGGTGATGAATTTTGTCACCGTGTCATTCTCTATTCCAGATTAAGCTCATTTTGTGTGTGTGCACTTCAGCATGCATAATGGCATAATATGAATGTCAGTTCACTAAGGTAATTTAAGACAATGGTAGTCATTTGCCCCTGAGCCTGCATTAAATACATTATATTATTGTAAGATATGCGGGAAATGGAATGAGATACAAAGCACGTAAATGCATATAAAACATCTCATTATGGAAATTAAACACCACAACCTGCAGCAAGGGCCACAAATTGTGTTATTCCAGGAACAATAACACGAGTTCGGAGCTGGTGTTCTTCCTGTCCGGAGCACCGGGTTGTTTACATGCAACCTGATTCTCCCAGATGCCATCTTAAAAGGGTCTAGCTGCAACCCCTCAGCTCCCGAACTCCAGTTGCTCCTGCAGGTGTCTGGATCCAAAATGGCACCCATGACCCCTAGCAGTAGACTCACAGTTCTACTGTGGTACTTGCCACTAGGGTCATTCTACTATATAAAGGGATTTGGGGCTAGGTAAACTAAAGATACCGACTGGATCACTGTTGGCCGATTCTCTGGCCTAAAGTCCTGATAGGCCTGATTGACTTAGATGCCTAAGGCGACTGAACCAATCAGGGCCTTTGGCCCCTCCCTGTGCATCACATGATGTACTCGTCATGCAGGACTGGTGGGCCTAAAGCAGGAGCCTCAGACTGGGCTTCCAACTTTTTAAAGAGGTTTGGGGGAGGTGGAGGAGGACATCCAGTTGCAGGAGGGAGTGGGCATCCCTCCTGACATTTTTTTTAAGGGGTTCGGGGGTGGGCAGTAGCGAAGGGGTGCCTGGCACGGAGGTGTTCTTTATGGCAGGAGGGAGCGGGCACTCTCCTGTCAATTTTCTCTTGTGCCGCATTTGTCGGGGGTCATCGGGGAGGGCCATCATCAGCAATGGGGGAATTTTTTTTATTTTTAAATGGGACAGATATTTGGCATGTGTAACACATGCAAAATATCTGTGCCATTGAAAAAAAAACCAGGCAGACCTGTCTAGACGACTGTTTTTTCTGATCGCTAAAAATCTTTATTTAAAAAAAAATTTTTTTTTTTTTTTTTTTTGAATAGCCAAGTTTTGTTAGTGTCTTATTCAGGATGGCATTTTGTCTGGTTTTGCTACATCTTTTTTTAAACTAGAGGTACCATTCAGTCCTGGGTTAAATCTCCCTCAGAGCCACTTTTAGTTGCAGCGCAAGGGTCTTGGCTAGGTCAGTTGAGTTCCTAAGACTACGTCGCATTTAAGGTGCTTTAGCTCTAAAGCAGCGTGCCGCAAACTTTGTCGAGCCACGGCACGCTAAATGTAGCGGCCGCGGCTTGAGGCATCTGGAAGTATGTGGATGTCGCCATGAGGACTTGCGCATGCTTGATATCATCATGCCAACGTCTGCGCTTGCGTGAAGGCTCTGAGCCATCGGGGGGGGGGGGGGTTTTGTCAGCAGGGAAGAAGGCTGGAGCGGAGACGCACTGGCGCCGGCTGCTTGCCTACAGAATGCGCCCTTCGCCACGAGAGGCATGTCCTGTAGTTAGTCAGCCGGTGCCTCTCCTCCTCCTCAGTGTGTCACGGTACACCTGAAATTTCAGGAGGCACACAGTTTGCGATGCCTTGCTCTAAAGATTCCTAAAGTCTGCCTCTCAAGCACTCATCTGGTTGCCAAGAGCTGCCTGGACCGAGTCTGAAAGAAACCTGCCTGCTTATATTGTCGGAGATCATCCACAATTGCAATGCTTAAATTCTTCACTGTCACCCGTCATCAAGACATGTGAGGGGACATATCAAATATGTATTTTTTTAGCCCAGTTAAAGCATCCTTTCCTCAATGAAATTATGGCTGCCCCTGGCCTCGTTTATTAGGAATGGACACTGGGCAGAATGTCTTAAACTGGACTTTATATTTTAATTTGTCCTTCAAGCACCATTGTAATACGAGTTGGAATTTGTACATTTGTTTGGTATTTTATGTGTTCCAGGCACAAATTGGCTTCGAAACTCACATCCCATCCTTTTGAATAGGCTTCTGTAGGTCAGGGATGAGAATGGAGCACAGCCATAAAGTTTGAAAAGGGGTCTGTGACGAAGAAGAAGAGAGGTTACTGGAGTTTTGAACTATGCAAACACGTTGGTGATTAATGGAAAATAAATGGGATGTTTTAGTAGCAGGTTTTATTTGAAATAGGAAGAAAACATTCAGAATCCCTCTAGATGTGATATCTGAACCTTTTGAAAAAGCCCTTGCTAAAGAAAATCCTGTTTCCTAATCATATGGGCAATTAATTAACAGTCTAACCTATATTTTAATACATTAAGAAAGTATTTTATTACTGTGGTGTCACAATGGGAAGCAATGAGCACCAAGTCTGGGGGACACTCGATGAAGTTACAGGGAAATAATTTTAAAACCAATTGGAGGAAATTTTTTTTCACTCGGAGAATAGTTAAGCTCTGAAACGCGTTGCCAGAGGTTGTGGTAAGAGCGGATAGCGTTAGCTGGTTTTAAGAAAGGTTTGGACAAGTTCCTGGAGGAAAAGTCCATAGTCTGTTATTAAGAAAGACATGGGGGAAGCCACTGCTTTCCCTGGATCGGTAGCATGGAATGTTGCTACTGTTTGGGGTTCCGGAATCTTTTGTTACTCTCTGGGATTCCGGAATCTTGCTATTCTTTAGGATTCTGAATAGAATGGAATGTTGCTATTCTTTGGGGTTCCGGAATCTTTTGTTACTCTTTGGGATTCTAGAACTTTGCTATTCTTTAGAATTCTGAATGGAATGTTGCTACTTTATAGGGTTCTAGAATGTTGCTACTCTTTGGGAGATTCTTGAATGTTTCTACTTTTTGGTTTTGGCCAGATACTAGTGACCTGGATTGACCACCATGAGAATGGGCTACTGTGCTTGATGGACCATTGGTCTGACCAAGTAGGGATATTCTTATGTTCTTATCATAACCCTGCTTTGGCATGCCAAATGTGAGGCATGATCACTTATGCCAAGGCAGTGGCTGCTGTAAATGGGCATGGCCACGTGTCATCTGTGGCATGCTACTGATAGTATTCTATAAACTATGCATGTCACTTGGTACCACACTCTTCCTGTGTGTAAACCCCCTCCCCCCTCCCTTTATAGAATAGTGAGTATCTGCTAGTTAGGGTGGCCCTCATGTGCCTATTTCTAGAATTGTCAAAAATGGGCTTTAAAGTTTCTTAAGAACTAAGTTACATGATGTTAAGATGGTTAGAGCTGGCTCTCCAAGCTGTAAGGTGATGGGAGGTAATTGGGGAGGTGAGGGAATAGGGGGGGAGGGACTCAAGTACCCTAGTATGACACCCCAGAGGTTTAATGGGACCCCCATGGGCCCCAAGCTCAGTCCAAACAATAAAAGGCCTGAAAAAGCCCCTGCATATCCTCTCCAAACGTTCCTAAGGAAAAGCCTACTGAAGACTGATTCTATGAGGGACAGCAGAGTCCACTTCTCTGCCAGCAGTTGGACACTGAGAACATACTGAATTCCAACATTACAAGTGGGCTGTGCAGTACAAGCGTAAACCCATCCATCTGTGCCATAAGAACAGCCTTACTGGGTCAGCCCAATGGCTCATCAAGCCCAGTAGCCTGTTCTCACAGTGGTCAGTCCAGGTCACTAGTACCTGGCCAAACCCAAAGAGTAGCAACATCCCATGCTACCGATCCAGGGCAAGCAGTGGTTTCCACCATGTCTTTCTCAATAACAGACTATGGACTTTTCCTCCATGAAATTGTCCAAACCTTTCTTAAAACCAGCTGCACTATCCGCTCTTACCACAACCTCTGGTAATGTGTTCCAGAGCTTAACTATTCTCTGAGTGAAAAAAAATTTCCTCCTATTGGTTTTAAAAGTATTTCCCTATAACTTCATAGAGTGTCCTCTAGTCTTTGTAATTTTTGACTGAGTGAAAAATCGATCCACTTGTACCCGTTCTATTCCACTCAGGATTTTGTAGACTTCAATCGTATCTCCCCTCAGCCGTCTCTTTTCCAAGCTGAAGAGCCCTAACCTTTTTAGTCTTTCCTCATACGAGAAGAGTTCCATCCCCTTTATCATCTTGGTCGCTCTTCTTTGAACCTTTTCTAATGCCACTATATCTTTCTTGGGATGAGACCAGAATTGAATGCAATATTCCAGATGAGGTTGCACCATGGAGCTGGTCTGGAGGGATACTGAAGAACTGTTATTGGCTGTTATACATACCCCAACTAGATGGGCCATTTGGCCTTTATCTGCTGTCATGTTTCTCTGTTTCTAGTTCTGAGGGTTTTGGATTTCTGCCAGCTACTTGTGACTAGGATTGGCCACCATTGGAAACATGATACCGGGCTAGATGGACCATTGCTCTGCTCCAGTACGCTTTTCAGCCCTGATGATAGATTTTTAGAATAGCTATCTTTTAGTCTAGTTCAGGGGTGTCAGGCCAGCAGGGTAATTAGATTTGGCCCATGAGAAAATGCTCTTTCTGTTCCTTCCTTACCTCCGTCCCATTTTCCACCATTTCTCTCCCAGTCTCGCCTTCAAAGCAGCCTGCAGAGGATTGCTGGTCAGCTGTAGCGATCCTAGCAGGCTGCTGTCGACCTCTGCAGCACGTTCTCTCTGCCGCGGTCCCATACATCAGAGGAGGGGCAGGACTGTGAAAGAGGGAACATGCTGCGGAGGTCTACAGCACCCTGCTAGGATCTCTACAGCACTAGCGATCCTAGCAGGCTGCTTTGAAGGTGAGACCAGGAAGCTGGAGGATGCTAGAAAGAAGGGGGAAAACATGTAGACCTTCGGGGGGGGGGGGGCCCTGGTGTAGAAGTACATGGAGGGAGGGAAGGAGGGTTTCAAACAGACGTGCAAATGCCAGACTGAGGGGGGGGGGAGAATAAATAATGGGTCTAAAAACAGAGGAGAGGGAGAGAGATGGTGGACAATGGGATGGAGGGAGGGAAGGAACAGAAAGGGAGAGAAGTTGGACACAGGATGGTGTGCAGGGGGGATAGAGATACTGGATAGGAGGGTAGTTGGGAAGAGAAAGGGAGAGATGGTGGACCCTGAGGTGGTGGGGAAGGAGGGAGAGATGCTGGATAAGAGGGTAGTTGAGAAAATGAGAGATGGTGGATCTGGGGATGGTAGGGTCCATCACTGCAGCTGCGGGGATGGAGATGAAAAAAAGGAAAGATGCCAGACCAGAGGAGGGAAGGGGAGGACAGAAATGGAAGATGGATGGCTAGCACGGAGAAAGAAGGAAACAACAAATGGCAGGAGACCTTGGCAAGCGAAGACAACCAGAGCTTGGGACCAACATGATTTGAATAATGACCAAACAAAAGGCAGAAAAATAATTTTATTTTCTGTTTTGTGATTACAATATGTCAGATTTGAAATGTGTATCCTGCCAGAGCTGGTGTTAGACAGCAAGCGTGAACTAAGACCTAAAAGAGAGAGGAAAAGTCTTTTTTATTTATTATGTTTACATCACAGCCAGCGTGGGGTTGGAGAGATTGTAACCCTAGACTTTACTAAGATTAAGGGGTGCTTTTATTAAGGTGCGCATTTAGCACGCACTAAATCGGTTAATGCACCTTAATAAAAGGTCCCCTAAATATCTTAATACAAAATTTGGCCCGTGACTTAGCCCGTTTTAGATTTCTGCCCCTTATGTGATTGAGTTTGACACCCCTGGTCTAGTTGCTAGTGTCCACATTTATGAATAGGACATGGCACCACTGTTGTCGCTGTAGGACTTCTTGTGATTTCACAATGTTCTTGTTTCATGGTGAAGAAAATGTAAATCTAGGTGTACTATATCGAAGTGAGCACACGCCTCGAAATATTACTTTGCTGCCTTTGCTCTGTACTTGGAAAACTTTCCTGGTACGTGGTTTTCAGGCAAGATGGCCGTTATTTAATTGCACTTCCTTGTGATCACATTCCTATGCTTAAGTTTCCTTTTTGTATTATTTTGTAAAGAAAAGGACAACTAAATACTCCTGAGAAAATACTGCTCCATGAAACCCATGTTTCGAAAAAAAAAAAAAAAACTGAGCTGAATGTTGTTAAGGTGCAATTCTTTGATTTTTTTTTTTTTAACCTATTTCTAAGAAATTTGATAATAAAAGAAAATAAACTAAACTCTGAGTTAAGTGATTTTAAGACACAAGCCCATTTATATTTTTAAGAGCAAACTCTCTTGTTTTATGTCTCCACATGGGATGAAATGTGGGAAAAAAACCATGACCTTCTCATTCAACCACTAGACTTGAGTTGTTGAATATTTTATCAATCACCAAAGGGGAAAGACTATGTTTTTGTGGCCCAGACCTAAAAATTAGTACTGTGTAGGGGCTGCAGCCTTCTAGTATGCCTCAAAGTAGGTGGAATACATGCAGTAACTTACAAAACATGTATTAAATACATGGCACGTAACTGTGTACCATGAAGAAATTGTTGCTATTAAAAAAAAAAAAAAGCAGCATCCAAGGGATGTTTAATTTTATCTGAGTATAAAAGAAAGTAGCAAGCATGTCTCAAGGTTACTCATGCCCAGCTGCAGCTCAGTGCTAGTCTAACATTCCAAGAGACAGGATGTCATGTGAATCAAGTAAGAAACTGCTAGATTTGGAGCACTATTCAGTGATAAAATTTCTCACAAAAGGGAAAAAGCCAAAGATCCATAAAAGCATGACTGCAGTTTATGGCGAGTCTGTGCCATCCTACAACATAAATTTTGGAGCAAGCAGTTTAAGTGGGGTAGAGAGTCCACTGAAGATGACCTCCCCCCACACTGGACAGCCTGTGGAAGCAACTTCCACAGAAATGTGCAAGAAAGTCAAGGATTTAATTTTGTCAGACAAATTAAGGTTTTTACTGAATAGCTGAAGAAATGGGCATCTCGGCAGGTACAGTTTGGAAAATAATTCATGAAAAGTTGGGCATGTGCAAGGTGGGTTCCAAGACACCATGTCCCAAGGCTATGAGGCTCCAGTGCTGTCAGGAGAACTTGGGAGATGCTCTGTGAAGACCAAGTGAATTTTTGTCATCATTCGGTGACTGGAGATGAGACTTGGTTCTATCACAGAGATCCTGAGTCCAAAATGGAGCCAATGAGTGGGCGCACAAGTCATCCCCCACCCCAAAGAGTTCAAGACAGAAAAATCTGCAGGCAAAGTCACAGCAACCGTCTTCTGGGACGATGAAGGACTTTGGCTTCTGGAGTTCATTCTACAGCAGACTACCATAACCGGGGAGAGTTTTGCCAGCACAATGGTCGTTTTGTGGGAGTCGATCAAGGAGAAAAGATGAGGAAAACTTGCAGCAGACATGTTGCTTTTTCACAATGTACCCGTGCGCATATCACAACAATCATAGGCTGCCATCCGAGAATGTGGGCTTCTGCAGCTGAACCATCCACCCTACAGTCCTGACCGGGCTCCACTGGACAATGCACACTCGCCATCCTGATTGCTCGTACAGAAATAAAGTTTCTGTACTCATTACATCTATAACCGTAGAAAGGACTTATGTGAGCCCAAGAGTTTTAATACTGCACCAGTAAGATGTAAAATAATTTCCTGAGATTCCAGGTTTCTCCAGGACCAATACTGTGTGCAGAAGAATTTTATTTTAATTTTTTTGTATAGACTGTAAACTGGATAGGAAAGTCTACAAAAGCTAGCATGAAAGGTTTTAAACATTTGTAACAATTCTCTTCGTTTAGGGGTGGGGAACGAGGGCTGCAATCCAGTCGGGTTTTCAGGATTTCCCCAATGAAAATGCACGAGATCTATTTGCATACAATGGAGGCAGTGCATGCAAATAGATCTCATGCATATTCATTAGGGAAATCCTGAAAACCCAACTGGATTGCAGCCCTCGTTCACCACCCGCCTTAGTTGACCAAAAGCAGACAATGAAGAACAGAAGTGATGCATGCAAAAATCGAGGTTTTCCAAAGATTTTATTGTAACCACATGCTGTTTCTTGTACATGTGTTTCATTTTGATACAAAGATAAAGGAGAGGATCATATGATTAACTGGATAGGAAGATTTGTCTGGAGCAAGAGCATCACAGGAGTCTGTCAGCACTGCTGGTATGCATTCAAACCATGGGAGTGAGAGGTGGCTCACCACACCACACGCTGGATGCTAGCAGCTTGGGAAAATGCTACTGGTTTCTTTTTAGCACATAAGAGACTACCCCTACCCCAACTTACTTCCTGGTCCTCAAATCTACAAATGGGTCGGATCAATGTATAAAATTCTCACAGAATTGTCGTAAATGGTAGACACGGGTAGCCTACTTATTTAAGGTTACCTAAGTAACAAGGTTGGACTGGCTCCTTCTGTCTTAAAGTACACTTTCCCCTCCGTATTCGCGGTTTCCGTATCTACGGATTCGATTATTCGCGGTTTTAAAACAAAAAAATGCTTTTTCATTTTTCGGGCTATTTTAAACCCTGTAAGTTGTAGTCTCGAGAAACGACGAGAACTCAAGGCAGCCATTTCCTGTGAGCGATCTGCACGGGGCAGGAGTGTGGGAAGATCGCTCCTGCCCCGAAAACCTGCTAGACCACCAGGTAAGGCTTAAGGGGGGGGGGGAGGGGCTTACAGGGCTTAAAATAGCTGGGGGGAAGCGGGGGTTACGGGCAGAACCGGCCCGAATATTATTTGCGGTTTTTTAATGTTCGCGGGCTGGCTCTGCCCCTAACCACCGCGAATACGGAGGGGGAAGTGTACGTATCAATAGCCAGCTGTTAAAACATACAGTATGTTTTCTTCTTAAGCTTAACACACACTCTCTCCTCCCATTGCGGACAGACAGACAGTAAGGGCGATCTCTCCCCTCCAATAAAGGAAACATGTTAAAATATCTGAGGAGGAATATGTGGCAGATACATCATGAATTATTAGTTTACATAAGCCTTAGCTGGGGATGAAAATAATTCCACAATGTTATATCTATCAGGACTTCCGCAGTCTGAGATGCTAAGTTATCAAGGAAAATGTGTGTGTGATGGTTGGCTCCAAGAAGGTTCAGGCTTCTAAACCTGTTACACTTATCCGTCCCGTGCACGGCTGTTTGTGACAAGATTCAAACAAATACACAAGACTGTGCTTTTTTTGTATTGACAGATAAGGGCCTCTGCCATCAGCCCGAAGATTATAAAGTCGTTTATAGGCACTTTGGACTTTCAAGTTATTTTCTTCATCAGGAATATTAGAACACACATGCTTGTGTATTTTCTTTTTAAAGTCTGTATTCTTAGCATTTATGATCTTCTCGTGCCAACAGACACGTTACAGGATCAAAGCAATACAAAACAGGTTTCTTCTCTGCAAAAGATACATGTTTGCTCTTGTTATTGAAAAGTATTCTTCGCACAGTATACCAGCCTGTGAATAAATATCAGGAAAGAAACTTGTGTGTATTTAAAAAAAATGATATTAAAAGAAAAGATGGGAGTGGGTGCAAGAGGTCAGCTTGAGTGGCATTTCGAAAACTATTAAAGACATCTCTTTTTGTAAAATTCTTAGGAAAGTAAGGAAGATGATATTTCTCTTGTATTTCACTGTGATGTATAGTCTCTTGATGACGTAAAACGCATCGATCTGGAAGGTATTGCAGTCTAGAAATGTAATTGATTCTTGGGTACAGGGTGGGGTGGTGCCAGTGAGTATATAATGGTGACAACCTACTTGCTGGATTCAGGGCCCATGACAGCAGCATTGTGATAGGAACTCTGGGGGGTGGCCCCGGGCAGGATACAATACATGAGGCCCCCTCCACTTTCAACTATATACAAAAGATGGCTCCCAGGGCCAGATTCTATCTCCCGTTCTGATTAAGCTGGAAGCCTAGAGGAGCAGGACGAAGCCATCAGACCGAAATATACCCCCTGAATCCCCTGCGGTGTGTGTCAGACAAGACAAGCAGAATAATTAATTTTACCACCACTAATTTTAGATTTAGTTGGCCAGATCTCTTGCTATTTTCTCCTACATGTTAGAAATGCTTTGGATCGGATTTGGTCAAGATTGCCTATGTTGCCACATACCCCCACTCAGGGTTCCACCAGTTGTCCAAATGGAAGTGTCAAATGGGGTAAATGGAAGTTATGCACATAACTATTCTATAAAGTAGCATCTAAGTGCTTTACCACTAACTACAAGGGTTCATGCTATGGACAGGTCACATACATATGAAACTTACAAAATACTGAAATAGAGAATGACACGGGGAAAAAAATTTATTACCGTTCCCGCCCTGTCCCGTCCCCGCGAGCTCAGTCCCCATCCCCGTGAGCTTGGTCCCCGTTCCCGCCCTGCAAACTGCATCCACACAAGCCTCGAATAGTTATGATTTTATACTGAACTTATTTTATTAAAGTAAAAAAAGAGACAATATTCTGTACAATTGTCATTTTATAAACACAAATAATACAGAGCAATATCAACAAAACCCCTGTCTCCCCTCCCTTTCACAAATATCCCCTCCATTATAGTGAAAACTGAACAAACCGAATTACTATAGAATTCTACATAGAAAAATCAAGCTAACAGAGTACTTAAGTTACACATGGCAGGAACAGTGTTAGGGGAGAGCAACTAAGACAATTGCCCCCTGGTCAGAGAGAGAGCCCTAAGCCAGCTGGAAGTTAAAGAAGCACAGCTGGGCTTTGCGGTCCCCAGTTATGTCTCTAGCAGGATACATATTTCAAATCTGAAATATTCTAATCACAAAATATAAAATAAATTAATTTTTTTCTACCTTTTGTCGTCTGGTAATTTTATTCTTCAAATCACATTGGTCTCAGGTTTTGGGTTCCTTCTGTCTTCATCGTGGCATGGCTGGTTCCTGAAGGTAAAATAGGTGCAAGAAAAGATGCCAAGTCTGACACGGGCGTAATTTTTTTTACCACAGGAGCAAGACTTTTCATCACTCCCACGGGGCGGTAAAAGGTCTTGTCCCCATTCCTGCGGTAAACCAGTTGCAAATTTCTCCACTCCTGTGGATTTGCTGCAGTGACCACACGGTTTACCGCGGAAAACGGTCCCCGTGTCATTCTCTATATACTGAAATACAAATAATATTCACACCTGCCTTTTACTTGTTGGCTCTATTCTATAATGGAATTTGGGCATCCAGATACCTTTAGCACACAGATTTTGGGGTCTTTATAGAATTGTCCCTTAATTGGACATTCCCAACTTTCCCAAACTCAGGCTGCAGGGGAAAATTGCAAGAGAGCTACCAAAGGTTTTACCTAAAGAAAAGAGGTTAGGTGCTGCTACCCATCAAGGGCACAGTAATATTATTTGGAATACCTTAAGCTAAAGTGGAGTTACTCACCAGATAACAGCAAAAAGAACAAAATTTGGTCACTAGGCAGAGGAGGGCAGAGTGCACAACAGACTTTGCCCTCAAATTATGCTCTTGGCTACAGCTCCTTGCTGTTAGTTTTATCCTTTGAACAAAGGTGCTATAACACTTTTATTACGCCTTGGCTTCCTTTTCCTTTTGGTGACACGTTTCACCAAAATGCCACATCTAGAAGCAAAATGTGCATTTTTTTTTTGTTTCTATCCTGCCTCCCCTGAAATTCTCGCAAAAGGCCAGTCTTTTTTCATGTGCATCGTACTTATCTATTAATGCATTTAAAGGTTTCTGATTACGAACAGCACAGAAGCCCTGGTCTCATGGAACTTGCAAACACTTTAAAATTGGATGGTTAGCCTCAGGTATTCAAGATCATAAAAAATGGGGATTCTTGATGATTTTATTTGTTCTACATTATAAAACAGTACACTGCTGCTTTACTAACCACTGCGCCCAAAGCATGGTCTTGGAAGAGCCAGCCCCAGTGGCTGAGTAACCTGTTGTCCAAACTACAAACCTTTTAAACACTCAATTGTAGTCTGGCCATCCAACTGCATATGAAAGCAGCTTTTGTTTAGTCCCTTAACATAATTGATCTGACACCATTTTTCATATATATAATCTATATATTAAAATAAAAACATCTTTTTTAATTTTCCTTTTAATTCATGAAGAATCCAGAGAAGACATCATTGCCAGTCTTTTTGGATGCAAGTTCAAGCTCATATTCCTTTTTGTGAAAATTATCCGTCAATATCGATTTTGTGAGCTGAAAGAGAGAAAGCGAAGAGTTAAAACACTATTGGGTCAATATTCAAAGCAATTTAAAGTGAGCAGGACAGGCTCCTGCCTGCTTAATTCGCATTCAGCAGGCCAGCCGCTGATATTCAGCAGCTCTTAACCAGGCAGTGCCACAGAACACCGGTGCTAACTGGACATTCTAAAAGCAGGAGAGGGGTGTTCCAGACGAGTCAAGGAGGAGCTAGGAGGTCCGCAGGGCAGCCATTCAGCGAGTGGCTCAGCGCCAGGCAGGAGCATAAAAGCTTGCTCATGTCTGGTACACTGGGCTGCGAGAACTCGAGGCAGCCATTCAGGGAGGGGCTCAGCACAGCGTAGGAGCGTGGAAAGCACATTCCTGCCCGGTACACCACCGGACTACCTGGGATTCAAAAAGGTACGCAGGGGGAGGTGGGAGGGAAGTAAAAAATATTGGTAAAGTCAGCCGGGATAGGAGGGATTCCTTCTGTTCCAGCTCACCAGGTCATATGGCAGGCCTGGTGGAAAGGGGGACAGGGTACAGGGCAGGGAAGGGGGCTGGGTGCAGAGCCCGGAAGGGAGGGAGGGGGAACAGGGTGGAAGGCTTGGCAGGGAGGGAAGGGACAGGGTGAAGAGCCTGGTAGGAAGTGAGGGGGGACGAGTGCAGAGCCTGGCAAGGGAGGGGGGGCAGGGAACAGATCCTGGCAGGGAACATGAATATTAACCCCCTCCCCCTGTCTTATATTCGAGTCAATCTTTTTTCCTTCTTTTTGGGGGGGGGGCAAAAGAATACCTTGTCTTATACTCATATCAACTTATATTCGAGTATGTACAGTATTCATTTCTGTTCTGTTCTATTCTGCCTTTAAAAATATTTGATCTATTTCCAATTAGATGTTGCTTTTACAGGATTACAAAGCTAACTGGTGTCTTACATCACTGATTATTTTAATATTTCATCTCAAGCTGTGGAAAAGATCTGGGCTGGGTATAAATCAGAATAAAATCTAAGTGTTTTACCTCACAGGGCAATTGGTGGATATAGAAAAAGGAAACCGTATGTACGGTAGACGTATTCAGTCGGATTACATCTCCCCATGGATCAAATCAGTTCTCTTTGACCCCAAGAATCAAATGGTTTCTGGCTCAGGTACAAGCTAAGGGTCTGCCGCTAAATCTACGTTTATCAAGTGTTCATGCACTTTTAATAAAGCTGTGGAGATGAAGCCTCAACTTCTGACCCTATTGTTGCAAAATCCATCAATATCAGGATGAATTTTGGTTCCACTCCATTTCCGCCAAGACTATAAACCACAGGATCAGAGAAGGGACTTGTAGGCCAGTCTCATATCGGACCGGTAGTAGTTAAGAACGGGAGGAATGTAAAAATGAGGCCATTTGGTGCTTACATTGCTTTGGTATCCTAAGTGGCTCGTTATCTGCTGACATCACTTGGTGGAGGACTCCTCGGAACTGGTACAACACTTTCAAACTTTTATCTTCACCCACACAAGGGTCGTAGAACCCAGGCAGACCAACCTAGCAGCAGGAAACAAGAGTTGAGGCATAGCACCTTTGAAAAGCGAACATCTACTGCCGCAAGACCTTGATTAATACCTCACACCACCTTTACTCACTCAGGGTTTATGAAATAAGGCAGTTCTTAGAGGTTTGGCACATTCTTGCATGCTTAGTAGGCTTAACTATTGCAATTTCATCTTCTGCGGATCTAATCAATAAATTATGAAACATTTCTCCACGGACAAGATAGTACAGTCTGGCCAAAACTGAAATTGCAGCTACAACTCGCCACCCAGTTTTGGCTAAAGCCAAAAAACCCTCAAAAAGTTTGGTTGTGTGAATGTGAAAAAATGAAGGCCCCTGGGAATTGTCAGAGCTTGAAGTCTGTATCAAACACTGAATAAACTAAACAGCAGGGAAGTTCAGGTTCAAATCCTACCGATGCTCCCTGTGATCTTGGGCAAGTCATTTACCCTCTATTACCTCAGCTGCAAATGTACCTACTGCGCTCTGAAGAGACAGGAATTACTACTGAAAATAATACATAAAACAAATAGGGCCAATAAGCAGAGAACAT
Source organism: Geotrypetes seraphini (assembly GCF_902459505.1). Classification (NCBI taxonomy): domain Eukaryota; kingdom Metazoa; phylum Chordata; class Amphibia; order Gymnophiona; family Dermophiidae; genus Geotrypetes; species Geotrypetes seraphini. Next base: position 12,016,830 of record NC_047098.1, on the reverse strand, counting down.
GGATAGGCAAGTCTTTCAAGATCGCAGCACTCACTTACTGGTGAGCTCGTCCTGCAACGAATTTAGGTTTTTGCATGACTTGGAACAGTGTTTCCCAACCTTGTGCCAGGGCACACTGGTGTACTTTGAAACCTAATTGAGTACGTGACGGAACAAAAGTCGCCACTGCCTGATGATTGGGTTCAGACTAGCACCTGGGATTTGAACTCACCACCTCTCGGCAACAAGAGACTCCAGGAGTGGTTCTTAACTGTGGCGGAGCATATGGGTAGTCACACATTCACCTGGATCGGTAGCTTGGAATGCTGCTTCCATTTGGGTTTTTGCCAGGTACTTGTGACTTGGATTAGCTTCCATGAAGATGGGATACTGGGCAAGATGGACCCAGTAAGACTATTCTTATGCTCTCACCTTCTTTGACACAGAAACAGGCAGGATGCAAAACACGGACAGGACGACCTCGCTTTTTGCGCTGTATGCATTGCACACAGCATCTCTTTCTTTGAATCCTTACAGCCTCTGAGGGGGGCTTTCACACCTCCCTTTTCGCATGCCTGTTCTCCACAGGTTAATATGGGCAGCGACAACACTTAGCTTAATGGTGCATCTTCATTCCAGCGTGGGCGCAAACTAATTGCTCCCAAAAAGCCACTCGGGTATAATGCAATCTATGCTTTAGAAAATATATGTGTGTTGCCCAAAACAAAATCTACCATAGAGCACAAATAGGGCAATTTATGAGATGCTCCACCACATAATAACAAGTAACCACAATAGAAACACAGGGTAGAGACAAGTAAATCCTTCACTAAATCATATAAACCTCGGGGGGGGGGGGGGGGGGATAGGGGGACGGACGGACACATCATACAATATTTAAATTGTCAGATCATAGGATCTCTTATAACGCACAGCTATTCCAGATCCCTGTGGCGCAGTGGTTGGATCTACAGCCTCAGCACCCTGGGGTTGTGGGTTCAAACCCCGCGCTGCTCCTTGTGACCCTGGGCAAGTCACTTAGTCCTCCAAAGCCCCAGGTACGTTAGATAGATTGTGAGCCCACCGGGACAGACAGGGGAAATGCTTGAGTACCTGATTGTAAAAACCGCTTAGATAACCTTGATAAGCGGTATATCAAATCCTAATAAACTTGAAACTTGATCAACTGCATCTCATAAATTGCTCAATTTGTGGCTCTAAGTTCTGAACATTGGCATTTAACCAGCCGAATCTGCCCCTTGGAATGCCCGCAGAATAGCTGGTTTAGAATTAGGCACTAGCTGGACATTTTCAGTGGCACTAACAAGTTAAGTGCTGCTGAGAATAACCGGTTAGCCCCAAACAGGTGATTTAACCAGCTAGGGCCATTTTGGGCAGAGTACATCGCTCTGAAGATCATCTCCCTCCATTTTTAATTATTTTAATAAAGCACAATTGAGAAGAAAGCATTCTAAGCCACAGCCAGTCGACAAAATCCATCAATCAAAAATTCTGCGGCTTTGGACGTTTCAGTACCTTCGAAGTTTCAGTAAGGATGAGTTTGGAATCTTTTACTAAACACTGCAGGGGGACGGTAACATCTATGACTTTCACGCGCTCGTTTTTCTGGCTGTTGTCGGTCACAAACTTCCCATACCAGGCATTTACGATGATCAGCCCTGCAAGGCAACAAGCAGCAAATGAGAAAAAAAACGACAACGAAACATCAGTTGAGCTCTTGAGCGAACCGGGCCTATTCTAAGCATCTCCTACTAGAGATCAAGCAGACCCTGTACCTCTATCACTGCTTGGTTCATTTTTATAACATTTTATTGACGGAATCAAATAAATATGCAACAATAAGATACAAAGAGATATATATTATAATTAAATTCACAATAATAATATTTCCATACATATTTTTATCATTCCTCCAAAATATATTTCTATATACCTAATCCATTCCTTTCTATACCCCCCCTTGATCCCTTCCCTTTCCCCCTACCCTTCTCCCCCTTCATTGTTTTTTAAATATTATTATAACATTATAATAAATGAATTAAATAGAAATACAGTTCAAGTAATTTAACACATATTAAAATCAGCCTTCCTATTTCCCCCCACCCTAGAATGAAAGGTGACATGAAATACCAAATACAGTATATAAAAATGCAAAGAACATTTACATAGCTTTAATATAAAGTATTAAGAATCATACTTCTTGCTTTTGAGGATAATTTTTGTATATAAGGGTCCCAAATTTTATACACGACTATGCATAACAACTCTAAAAATAAAATATGATTAAAAATGTTTGCACAGACATGAGTTACTTCTAAAGTTAGAAACATAGAAACATAGAAATAGACGGCAGATAAGGGCCACGGCCCACCAAGTCTGCCCACCCCAATAACCCTCCCCTACCTTTCTCTGTGAATATAACAATAGAAAATAATTTATAATTCTTGCAGCCTTTCTTTTCCCCGATGTAGGTGTTCACCAAAACATGTAGCGTTAAGTCTTTAGGAATGAGATGTTCTACCATTAAAGTTGATTTTACCGTAGTGGTGTTCCCTTCTTCCAGTCTTTGATCCTGTTAACCCTTAGTGCTACCTGCCTCTCACCTTTTTTTCTTTTCAGAAGCAACAGGATCTGCGATGTCTGCCCTTTTAATAAATTCCCGACTCACAACTGCAAAACTAAATGTACTTTCAGGCACTCTGGGAATATATCTTGCAGACTAGTATATTTTAAAAGTAATTTGAGCCATAACCTAACTCACGTGAAATTATTACAATTCTGCCTTACAAAAAAGTACAAATCCTTTTTCATCAGCATTTTGAGTTGGTGAATTGTTAGGGACAAGGTTTAATGTGGCATGCTTGATCTTAAGATGCCTTACAGCGAGGGTGGGCAAGCTTTCTAGCCCCTGGACCCACAATGGTATAGGATGTGAGTCCTGGGGAACAGGAGACAGATGCCTCCTTCTCAGAGATTTAGTGTAGGAATGGGTGGGGGGGGGGAGAGGCATTTCCTCTCTGAAGTTCCATTATGCTATTGTTGCATGCTATAACCCTAACTCTCTCCTTCCCTCTCCTCCTCCTTTGCATTCAGGTTTCCTTCCTTGTTCTTTCACCCAGGGTCCTTTCTTCCCTTAAATCCACCCAGAACATAGAAACATAGAAGATGACGGCAGAAAAGGGCCATGGCCCAACAAGTCTGCCCACTCTAATGACCCACCCCCTAATCCCACATGCTTATCCCATTTTCTCTTAAAATCCAGCACGCTGCTGGCCTCAATTACCTGCAGTGGAAGACTATTCCAATGATCAACCACCCTTTCGGTGAAGAAATACTTCCTGGTGTCACTATGAAATCTCCCACCCCTGAGTTTCGACGGATGTCCTCTTGTCGCCATAGGTCCTTTAAGAAAAAAGATATCCTCTTCTACCTCAATACGGCCCGTGACATATTTGAACGTCTCGATCATGTCTCCCCTTTCTCTACGTTCCTCGAGTGAGTATAGCTGCAACTTACCCAGCCATTCCTCATATGGGAGATCCTTGAGTCCTGACACCATCCTGGTGGCCATTTCTGCATGTACTCAATTCTCCGCACATCTCTTTGATAATGTGGTCTCCAGAATTGTACACAATATTCTAGATGAGGTCTCACCATGGATCTGTACAACGGCATTATAACTTTGGGCTTCCGGCTGACGAAACTTCTTCGGATACTAGCCATCATTTGTCTAGCCTTGGAGGAAGCTTTCTCCACTTGATTGGCAGTCTTCATGTCTTCACTAATGATCACTCCCAAGTCCCGTTCTGCTGCAGTTCTTGCTAAGGTCTCACCATTTAGGGTGTAAGTTCTGCATGGATTTCTGCTGCCAAGGTGCATGACCTTACACTTTTTGGCATTAAAACTTAGTTGCCAAGTTGAGGACCAATGTTCCAGTAAGAGTAGGTTCTGCGTCATACAGTCGGGCACTGTGCTTTTGCCTACTATGTTGCATAGTTTGGTGTCATCAGCGAATAATGTAATTTTCCCTCGAAGCCCCTGAGCCAGGTCCCTTACGAAGATATTAAATAGGATCGGACCCAAGACCGAGCCCTGCGGCACTCCAGTGATCACTTCCGACGTTTCGGAGAGAGTGCCATTCACCACCACTCTCTGAAGTCTACCTTTGAGCCAGTCTTTTACCCATGCAGTTAACGTTTCTCCTAATCCCATCGACCTATGGTGTGGGACATTATCAAAAGCCTTACTGAAGTCCAAGTACACGACATCCAGGGACTCCTCCATATCCAGCTTTTTCGTTACCCAGTCAAAGAAGCCGATCAGATTGGATTGGCAGGACCTTCCCTTTGTAAATCCATGTTGATGGGGATCTCGTAGATTCTCATCGTTCAGGATTGTATCTAATTTGTGTTTGATTAGTGTTTCCATAATTTTACTCACTATCGATGTGAGACTCACCGGTCTTTAATTTGCAGCCTCTGTCCTGCATCCCTTTTTGTGGAGGGGAATTACGTAAGCCCTTTTTGTGGAGGGGAATTACGTTAGCTGTTTTCCAGTCCAATGGGACTCTTCCTGTACTTAGGGAAAGATTGAAGAGCACGGATAATGGTTCCGCAAGGACATCACTCAACTCCCTAAGCACCCTGGGATGTAGTTTGTCTGGTCCCATGGCTTTGTTCACTTTTAGCTTTGAAAGTTCATAGTAGACGCTGCTGGACGTAAACTCAGAATCTCAAAACGGGTCTTCCGAGCTCTCCTCCTGCCTCCCATATGTGCTATTCTTTCCCTGGAGCTATGATATGTAGTGGGTTGGGGACTGAATGTTTTTTCCTGGTATCCATATTGGTTTCTTTCCTTACACAGTGCTGCAGAAGCCATGGCGGAAAGGGGAAGTAGCATGGTTACTGTTGCTGCTACGGCTATTATAATAGGCAGGAGAGAAAGAGCAGTAGCTATCGCTGTTCTGAGGAAGAAGCAGGAGCAAATTCTGTAGCTCAAAAACCGCTGCCAATCAGATGGTTGGGAGGCAGCTTTCTCTCTTTCATTGGCTTTCTCAATATCCTGCAAAGCTTGGGACTACCAACCAATGCCACAAAGCACAATCAGGAAACGGAAGCTAAGGAAGAAGTCTGAGGTCTCCCTACATGACGATAACCAACGGTGGCTCTGGAAGGAAAGCAGGAGCAGAATTAGGTGCCAGCTAGTGGCAGCCATATTAATGAAAGTAGTTTAAAATGTTTTCTTTTTAAAGATGCCTTTAACTGACCATTCGATTTAAGTCCAGCAACTCTTAACCTTCTCCCGCCCTAATGTACTTCCCTTTTATGTACCTTTCCTTGATAAATATTGTAGTTCTCCCCCCTTTCCTATTGTACCTCCATGGTTTTAATAATCAAGCACGTTAAAAACTGTCTGTCTTTTTGTACCCTTGTAAATGTTTTAATTATTATTGCACAACACTTAGTATCTTAGGATAAGCATTTAATCAAATACATGAATAAACTTGGATTTTCTAATGTAAATCGCCTTGAATTGCTTTGCAATGAAGAGTGTGTGTGTTTGTGTTTACTTGTTGTGTGGTGAGACGTTGTGAATGTTTGTAGGGTGAGGTTACCTTAGGGGACTTGGGTGTGGCCCTCTGGGGCCCTACAATTGATGTTTACGCCCAGTCATGAACCGGGGACCTTTCGCACGTCAGGTGAATGCGATAACTACTACACTATGGAAACCTGTTACAGGTCCAAGGCTGATATCAGGAAAGGCCCAAAATGTCTAAATTTTATGACATGACAATGGGCCTGATAACACTGGAAAGAATCAGGGTTCAGCCTCAGAGCACTGGTAGGCTGGTAATAAATTATTTTAAAAAATGCAACAAGGGCTGGACTTGTGACCTTGTGCAAGTTACTTCACCCTGCATAACCTCATGTACAATCTAGACCAGCGGTCTCAAACACACGGCCCGCAGGCCACATGTGGCTCTCCAAGTTTTATTTGTGGTCTGGACTGGATAATTCCTTCCTTTTGGAGCAGCAGCGGGTCTGGCCGGTTCGTTCCGTTCAAAGCCGCGGGTTGGCGGCTCCTTGCGCTATTCGCTCCTGCATCGGAAGCCTCTCTGACATCACAACATCAGAGAGGCTTCAGACGCAGGCGCGGATCTTGCAAGGAGCCACCACCCGCGGCTTTGAATGGAATGAGCCGGCCAGACACGCTGCTGCTACAGTGGCGTACCAAGGGGGGGGGGGGGGGGGCGGTCCGCACAACTGGTCACCCTCCACTGTTCTTCATAGAGTGCAGCTCACGGCTTGTCTAGAGCAGGGGTGCCCAACTGCTTCCCTTCCCTTCTTACCGCCGGCACCATGCTCTTTGATCTCCCTGCTTCTCTCGCCGCCCGACCTCAATTCTGACGTCGAGAGGACGTTCTGGCTAGCCAATCGCTGCCTGGCTGCCCAGAAAGTCCTTTCCGACGTTAGAATTGACGTCGGGCAGCGAGAGTTGGTCAGCTCCATGGAGATCTCGGCCTGTTCCCGATGGCGCCAGCAGCAGCAGCAGCCTAGTCCCCAGCGGCGGTGGCATGGGGGAGGGCAGGAAGGAAGAAAGAAAGAAGGGGGGGCAGGGAGCCAGAAGGAAAAAAGAAAGAAGGGGGGGGACAAGGAGCCAGAAACAAAGCAAAAAATGGGACAAGGAATCAGAGAAAGACAGACATAGAAAAAGAAAGAAAAAGTTGGGGGAGGGAATGAGGTCTGGAGGAGAGGAAGCATACAGGAGGCTGAAAGAAGAGATGCACAGTCAGAATAATAAAGTGCAACCAGAGACTAATGAAATTACCAAACAAAGGTAGGAAAATGATTTTATTTTCAATTTAGTAATAGAAATGTGCCAGTTTTGAGAAAGAAAAGATATTAAACTTTAAATGTGAGTGCTGCAGAAAAAATAGAGTACTTGGAGGGCCGCAGAAAAAATAGTTAATGTCTTATTAAAGAAATGACAATTTTGCATAAGGTAAAACTGTTAAAGGAAAGTTTTATAAACTATAAAGAGTTTAACCTCATGCAAAATTGTCATTTCTTTAATAAGACATTAACTATTTTTTTCTGCGGCCCTCCAAGTACCTCCAAATCCAAAATGTGGCCCCGCAAAGGGTTTGAGTTGGAGACCACTGATCTAGACTGTAAGTCCACTTGGACAGGGGAATAACATATGTACCTGATTGTAAAATAGCCTTGAGCTCTGCTTTTGATTCTCTAGTCATTCCCTGTGGTGCACATGAGCAAGTCCTTAATTTCCCTAAAACTTTTAAGTACTGGTTATTCCTGTGCACATCTTATACAGCACTGCATACACTATTATTGTTAAATATTTCCTGGTATTATGGTATACAAGATTTTGCAATCTTGTTTTGGCCAGGCAGCTATTCAGATCCTTCCTCTTACTACTAAAGACTGCAGACAAAGGAATTCCAAAGACACCTCTGGCCACCCTTTCATTCCAGGCAAGAGCAAGAGATCTACAGATTCCTTTTTACCCATTTTGGCTTCTTCAGCTTCTATTATACGTCTGACAGACTCCTGCATCAGCCGAACCTGTGAAATGACAAAACAGAAGTACTAGCTAGTAAGAAACGGAGAAGGGAGATGGGTCTTGCCCCCAGGGGCCTCACACCCTCCCAGCATGCCACCTTCTCGTAATTATTCATTTGTTTGATTTGATTTATTGTGTTTTATATTCTGCCTTTAACAGAATAAATTAAACTAGCACAGATTAACAATATTAATTATAAAAATAAATTTATATACTAAAATGGAAGGATTAGGTATTTACCTCAATAATCCTCTTTCCTGTAGAACAGCATATGATTCCTTATGGATGGGTTCCATACCCCAGCTCGTGAGTTGGATTGCAGAAGATATCAATCATTTTTCTTAGCAATGCTTCCTTGTCTCCCTGGGCAGCGCCATCTCCCTTCAGTTGTACCAAAGCAAATGATAACCCTTAAAGGAGAGAAATTACAACAGGGAGGGGTTTGGGGAACTCCCCGGTAATATTAATTGCAATCTACTTTGCACAAGAAAACAAAAAGGCAAAATAAAGGTGGAACCAACCTCTCTGCCTACCTGTGTGTAACCAGCACTAAAACTTGTATAGCTCTTCGCAAATGGCATACTTTAATCAGAATGACTCCAATATTCTGCCACCCAAAAATCTCTTCTCATCTCTTTGGCTGCCATGAGGCAAGCCGCTGGAAATTCAAACCCAGAGTGTACTCCAGCGTAGGCATTTTAATCATCTGACAGGGCAGGGTGTAAGGAATCATATGCTGTTCTACAGGAAAAAGGATTATTGAGGTAAGTACCTAATCCTTCCTTCCTGTGCAAATAGAATATGTTCTTTATGGATGGGATGTACCAAAGCAGTCTCTTGAGTCTAGGGTTGGATAGATGAGCTTGCAACTAGCACCAAGGACCATAAATCCATGTCCGTTAGTGCTGTCACATCCACTCTGTAAAATTTGGTAAAGGTGTGGAGAGTGGACCAAGTGGCCAAGTTGGGTCAAAATGAAACCACATTTCTGGTGTAGTGAGTTTTCAAGGCCACTGGTGGGTGCTTACCACAGCCAATATATGCTGAAGCACCAGAAGTGGGACCGCAGAAGACAAATGCGAATAGAGATAGACAAAACTAATTGACATCTTCTGCAATCCAACTCATGGGTTGGTTCTATATCCCAAGTCACAAGGAATCTGTTTGCACAGGAAACAATATTACATTATAATTAAAATCACATATATTGCAATCCAAATCTCTGTCTAAAAAAAAGTCCTGAATATCATCCTAAATCATAAACATATTTGTTCCTAATTTCCAATGGAACATGTCATCCCAAAACCAAGGAGGTCTGTTTGCTAGTCGTACTTGGTCTCATCTGTGCAGATAAAGAAAAGTTTCATAAAAATTTTCTTAGATGACTGATGAAACTATGCCTGTTCGTATGACACTAGCGGATAGAGGATTGATTTCTCGCTTCCACAGTGTTGTTAGAAATGAGGTACAACAATATAATTACAAAACCCCCAAACCGCCCTCAGCAACAGAACACACAAGTATTACGTCATCAGAGGACAGAGTTCTTCAGTTAAACAAACGAGAGTTTCTTGAGAGTTGAGATTTATTTTAAAAAGTTATTACTCGCATACATCCAACAATTCTGAGCGAGTTACAATATTAACATACATAGTTAAAACAATATCACAAACAACAATACCAAATGAAGACAAAACATGGCATAAACTATATCATAAAAAGAAGACTTTCCCTAATTCCATCAATTGCCAGAGACGAAACTAACAAACATAATCTGACTCATAAAAATCTTCCTGACTCAACCACTGATCTAAAACTAGACACCCGATTTGCACTCTCCAATCTCATTGTGTTACTGCGGCACCACATTTGAGCAGCTAAATTTAAAGAGGTCGATCCTGCTGGATCATTTGAAGTTGACTTATTTGGTGCATTTCTGCATAGCTCAAGTTTGCAAACTGTACATTTACTGTGTTTGTATAATGTCAAGAAATGCAAAGTTAAAATACAAAATTGAAAAAAAAAAAAACCAACCCCAAACCCTCACTTAATAACCATTTCTACTTACTGCAGCCTCTGCTTCTTGTTTTTTATGATGAATCTCGCTTGCTGAGTTTTGCCTTTGTTTCTCCAGGTCTCTAAAGATGAAAATTCAACAGAGTAACAAACCTTGCACTACTTCATCCCTTCATATATAATGCTCTGGGGTCTAATATATCTTGCAGTTATCAAACGCTGAAAGCAGCAGCTCAACAGGACAGAATACCTCATTCTGAGTAGGCAATCAGCACACTTTTCCTCTAGACCTGTACAGGAACAACTCCTTCCAATTTGGCTGTGCAATTTTATTTTCAGTTTATCAAACCACATCATCTCACTAGATAAGGTGAAATTTGTTCCTACCTGCCAATTTCCTTTCTTTGAATCTTGCTAGACCAGACTGATGGGATGCCACCCTACCAGCAGATGAAGGTAGAAAACCTAGAACTTTCCAGTGACATCATCAATAAAAGAAGTGGTGCAGCCTGGAATTTGCCAGTATGCCAATGCCAAGGCTGATAAAACAAAAGAAAACTACAAACTAAAACAATCCTGACAAAAAAAAAAGTGAGAACTCTAAGCCAAAATCTGAGCAGCGACAGGTTCACCACAATGCTGATGCAAGAAGAAGCTCTCCAAGAGCCACAATCTTCTCAGGTGGGCTCTAGACTGGTCTAACAGGATTTAGGAAAACAAAAATTAATAGGTAAGAACAAATTTCACTTTCCTCTTCATCCTGCTGGACCGGTTCAGACAGGTGTGATGCAATCAAGATTTTCTCAAATGCACCATCATGTCAAAGGCTGGGGCTGCCCAAGTTTTACCAATAACTGGAAGGCCGAGAGGCTCAGTTCCCACTCTCCTGTATTCAGTAAATGCTGGCAGAGGAAGTCCACTCAGATATTCTCTACTTCTTTCTGAGCCGCCAAGAGCACCAGTGTAGCTCAATGCATATGTATTAGTATTGTAAACTGCTTAATACGTATGTTCAAATGGTATATCAAATGCAATAAATCCAATCCAAAGACATTATCATGGAGGCACAGGGAATCAGACGTCCAGGAAAGACACCTGCTGCATGAATCCAACCTACACCATCTTCTAGTGTAAGTCCCTCCTCCAGTCGGGTTTTCAGGATTTCTCCCATGAATATGCTTGAGATTTATTTACATGCACTGCTTTCATTGTATGCTAATAGATCTCATGCATATTACTGCTGACTGTGCCTGACTCGCTATCCATGTCAAAGCTAGATGAGCTGGGAGCAATCATTTATCCACTCGACTTGAAAACAGAGTAACTGAAAATAAAAAAAATCACTTAACCTAGGTATGCACCTACCCAGACTAGAGAGTTGCGTGGGGACAGAAATCCCACCCATCCCCATCAGGATCCTCTCCGTCCCCCACCCGTCCCCGCCAGGATCCTCTCCCTCCCCGCCCATCCCCATCAGGATCCTCTCCGTCCCCACCCATCCCCGCAAGGAATTACCTCCATCCACGCCCGTCCCCATAAAAAGCAGCAATTACTTCTGATAGGATCATCAATTCCACAGTTTCTTTTGCTGTTTTCTTTATGGAATCTCTTTGGTGGAACCCTTTTTTTGTTTTCTGTTCAGGTAATTAACTTATAAACTCCCTCTTTTACTAAGGCTGACGTGTCCATTATATTATATGGACGAACCCTTCTTCCAAAGCCTTCCATCCCCTTGGGAGAGGGGGGTCCCCGTGGGAGTCCCGTGGGCCAGAAGGGGTTCCCCATGGGAGTCCCGTGAGTTATGGGGGGATTCCCGCGGGACCCCCACATTCCCCGTTCCCGTGCAGACCTCTAACCCAGACTGCAAGATCTTCAGGGATAAGGCCAGTGCAATCTTGCAACCATTTGATTTCTTTGGCGTAGCGCCCAGTACAGTAACATTACTACATAAATAGCAGATTGCATCATGCCGCAGAACTGCAGAAACCTTAAACTGAACTCACGTTGCCTTTTGAGTAAATTCAGGATGTGCATTGCATAGCTGCAGATGGTGGCACCCCCCCCCCCACCTGCTTTCACAGACTCACCTTTCTTTCTGTGTGTGGAGGTAGGGTTTGATGACGAGCCGGTGCATGGCGACATAAAACACTAGCGGTGCCACAGTGGCATAAAACACAGCACTAGGTAGCAGCTGGTCAGTCAGGTGTATAGGAAAGAAGTAGGTTTGGCTAGCTCGATTTAGCCTAGGAGAGAGTAAGAGAGGAATTTACACTAGGGAATTTTCAGATATAACAGCACACACTATACACTTAACCCCCCCCCCCCCAAAAAAAAAAAAGGTCAGCCTATGGCAGTCAGTGGTTTTAAAGGTGCTGACAGCCACGGACAGACTTAAACCTCAGTGTTCAATGATAGGCCTAAGCCAGGGGTAGGCAATTCCGGTCCTTGAGAGCCAGGTCAGGTTTTCAGGATATCTATAATAAATATGCATGAGATAGATTTGCATCTCAAGGAGGCAGTGCATGCAAATCCATCTCATACATATTCATTGTGGATATCCTGAAAACCTGACCTGGCTCCGGCTCTCGAGGACTGGAATTGCTTACCCCTGGCCTAAGCCAAGCACAGCATTGAATATCCAGGACATGTGTAGCTGGCAGCAGTTATCCAAATGCCTGTCAATATTCAGACTGGTGCCGTGAGAACTAAGTGGAGAAAGTTAGGACAGCCTTTTTGCTGTCCTAACTTTATTTGGGCACTTATCAGGTTAGGGCAGGCGTAGGCAATTCCGGTCCTCGAGAGCCGGAGCCAGGTCAGGTTTTCAGAATATCCACAATGAATATGTATGAGATGGATTTGCAAGCACTGCCTCCTTGAGATGCAAATCTATCTCATGCATTTATTGTGGATATCCTGAAAACCTGACCTGGCTCCGGCTCTCGAGGACCGGAATTGCCTACCCCTGGGTTAGAGGATTGAAAATGGTTATGACCACCATGGCACTATCTGGAGCGGAAGAGGGCACAGCAAGGACTGAACAAGTAAGAAACTGATATTCAGTGGCACTGACCTGTTAAATGACGCTGAATATCAATGACAGAGTTGGCCAAAAGCTCGAGTGAAAGAGCGGTGAGGTGTGTGGAGGCAGGGGAGCACGTGCGAGAGAGGCAGAGAGGTGAGAGTGCAGGGGTGAAGGAAGGGAGCGCATGAAAGCAAAAAGCAAACTAGCAGGTGGGAATCTGGGTCACCCTCTCTGCCATGTGGCAGGGCCAGAGAGAGAACCGTGCAATGCATGGCAGTCGCGCCAGGGAAAAATTTGTCCCCATGCCATTCTCTACTGCATACGCTAGTTTAGCTCAGTAGAAGGGGATAAGGCAATGAGAGAATAATACTCGTATCTATGTAGCCCCCTACTCCAAACTTCCTATGCATCCGGGAGACAATTACTCTAAGGATCATTATAGGCAGAGTCTGACTGTCATTTTAACATCAGCTTTTCTACCCAGCCCAAATAATTTCAAGCCTGTCCACTTATCTAAATTAGTGTCTCAAACTGCCATGGCACAGTGGTGTGCCCCTGGGTTTTGGCCAGGTACTTGGGACCTGGATTGGCCACCGTGAGAATGGGCTACTGGGCTAGATGGACCATTGGTCTGACCCAGTATGGCTGTTCTTATGCCAAGTATAGCCACTGTAACATCACTGCTGAGGTTGGCACTGAGGAATGAGGCATTATGACATCACAATCTCAGCTCTGGAATGTTGCTCTCATTGGGGTTCCGGAATCTTGCTATTCTTTGAGATGCTGGAATATTGCTACTCCTTGGGTTTGGGCCAGGTACTAAGGACCTGGATTGGCAACCAGAAGAACAGGCTACTGGGCTTGATGGACCATTGGTCTGACCCAGTATGGCTGTTCTTATGCTCTTACGTGTGCCAAGTATAGGACAATCAAGCCATTGTAACATCACTGCTGAGGTTGGCACTGAGGAATGAGGCATTATGACATCACAATCTCAGCTCTGGAATGTTGCTCTCATTGGGGTTCCGGAATCTTGCTATTCTTTGAGATGCTGGAATATTGCTACTCCTTGGGTTTGGGCCAGGTACTAAGGACCTGGATTGGCAACCAGAAGAACAGGCTACTGGGCTTGATGGACCATTGGTCTGACCCAGTATGGCTGTTCTTATGCTCTTACGTGTGCCAAGTATAGGACAATCAAGCCATTGTAACATCACTGCTGAGGTTGGCACTGAGGAATGAGGCATTATGACATCACAATCTCAGCTCTGGAATGTTGCTCTCATTGGGGTTCCAGAATCTTGCTATTCTTTGAGATGCTGGAATGTTGCTACTCCTTTGGTTTTGGCCAGGTACTAGGGATCTGGATTGGCCACCGTGAGAACGGGATACTGGGCTTGATGGACCATTGGTCTGACCCAGTAAGGCTATTGTTATGTTCTTATGAAGAGATTCTAAATATAAAAATTAAATTAAAAAAAAGATATGGAGCAAACATTTTTTGAGGTTATTTTCTAACATTTATTACTGTTTTGTATATTTTAGCTAAATGAAAAATATTATGTTTCCCAAGTGATTAGAGAGGCAGGCAGAGAGACTGTGTCTGATTTCAAAAAAGCCTGGGATAGTCACGTGGGATCTCTTAGAGAGAGGAAGAGATAATGGTTACTGTGGATGGGCAGACTGGATGGGCCATTTGGCCTTTATCTGCCAATCATGTTTCTAGGTAAGTTCGCAATCAGGCTGCTACTTGACTGTTCAGACAGTGCACTTGTGCCCTCTAGTGGTAAAATCTAAGTATGTGCTGAAAAATTGCAAATTCCTGTCTCCCTGCAAGACAGATTGAAAAGCAGTATGGTGTTACAAAGCAGACTTTTGCATTACCTTAAAACAGGGATCCCCAAATCCATACTTGAGAAAACATGGAAATTTCTACAGTCTGAATACACTGAGTTGATCAGCAAGTTAGCTGCTTGAACATAAATGATAAGACCCCCCTTTCCCTAAGCTGTATTAAAATGTTGCAGTTATGAGGAAGGCTACTAAAATGGTGCGCTGTCTTTGTCATAAGGCGAATGGGGACAGACTTAAAGGCAGGCGAGGGGAGATATGACGGAGACGTTTAAATACCTATGTGGCGTAAATGCGCATGAGTTGAGAAAGGAAGCTCTAGAATGAGAGGGCATAGGATGAAGTTAAGAGATGATAGGTTCAGGAGTAATCTAAGGAAATACTTGTTTACAGAAAGGGTAGTAGATGTGTGGAACAGTCTCCTGGAAGAGGTGGAAGAGACAGAGACTGTGTCCGAATTCAAGAGGCATATGAGATCTCTTAGCGAGAGGAAGAGATAATGGTTACTGCAGATGGGCAGACTAGATGGGCCATTTGGCCTTTATCTGCCATCACGTTGCAATGTTTCTATAACCATAAAGTACTATGACATCACAATGCAGGTGTAAAGAGCCTTAGCCAATAAGAAGAGGAGGAGATAAGTGGATGCTGTGGATGGGCCATTTGGCCTTTATCTGCCATCATGTTGCAATGTTTCTATAACCATAAAGTTCTATGACCTCACAATGCAGGTGTAAAGAGCCTTAGCCAATAGGAAGAGGGGATGCAAATGTTAAGAGCCTTAGCCAATAGGGAGAGGAGATAGTGGATGCTGTGGATAGGTCATTTGTCCTTTATCTGCCATCATGTTTCTTGAAAGAACACTGATCTATGTATCCATATACTTCTCCGACTCTGCCCTGTGCTGCCTTTGTTCACCCTTTAGATAATTCTGTTAACCGCATCAAACTATCAGGTATACAGCGGTATATAAATAAAATTTTATGTTATGTTTTTAGGTGCCAGTAGGTGTGATTCTATAAACGGCGCCATTATTTTTTTTTTTATTGATAGCTACATCAAGCGACGCCTAAAATGTAGGTGCTGTTTATGGAATCTGGCCCCGAGTACGTGCTAATTCCTACATTAACTACTTAATTAAAGGGACCCGAAGGGTTACTACTGACTTGATCTTCAGAGATACTCCTTGCGGCACCCCGATGCTGATGGTGGCTCCTATCAGGCTATGCCTGGAAATCTTCCTCTCCGCTCCATACTCCAGCACGGTCCCAAAAGAACCAGCCCTGAAAAAAAATGGGAATGCTGTCAAAGTCAAGCCAAAGGAATCGTGGCCATGTCTTAAAAAGCTTGATTTTAAACAATCTCTGAAACAAATTAGCATATTAAAAAAAAACAAAAAAACAAAAGGTGAACAACTTTTACTGAGCAATTTGAGAATCCACGTTCACGCCTGAAACGCTGTTTTATGCTTGTGAGTGGGCTCTTGCACAATAAGGCCGTGCCTAAAAGTACACGTGATGTGGAGTTATAATTCACAAGTTATGTGTGTATTTGATGCAATGTGGCCCTGATTTTCTAAAGTTAAGCACCAATACTGACACCGATTCTATAAAACTTAGGCTCAGTTACTGGCACGTGACTTTAGATGGAGAAATCTGGTATAAATTGTGGACGCCTAAATGTTAGGATGCTGGAAGACGCTAAGCGTGATTCTATAATAATAATAATAACAGCTTATATACCGCAATACCGTGAAGTTCTATGCGGTTTACAAAGATTAAGCAAAGGTACAAATTGATTGACTTTAAGAGGGGAGGAAGAAAGAGGGTTAATAGGACAGGAAATCCATTTTTGAGGAGAGAGTGATCAATAGAACAAGTTAATCGCTATAATGGGTACCTAATTCACAAAGAGGTGCCTAACTCGAAAACTCGCCCGTGATCCACCCCCTAACCACACCCACATTTAGTGTAGGCGCTTTGGGCTAGAGAATGACACGGGCACAAATTTGTCCCCATCCGGAGTTTTGTCGCTGTCCCTGCCCCATTCCTCTAGCTCTGCCTTAACTGCAAAAGCCTCAGACACTTATGATTTGAAAGTGTTTGAGGCTTGTGCAGACGAGGACGGAGCTTAGGCATTGGTGGATTGAGGCATTATGACATCACAATCTGAGCTCTAGAATGTTGCTACTTAGGATTTTAAAGTGTTTGAGGCTTGTGCAGATGAGGACGGAGCTTAGGAATTATGACATCACAATCTGAGCTCTAGAATGTTGCTACTTAGGATTTGAAAGTGTTGGAGGCTTGTGCAGATGAGGATGGAGCTTGCAGGAATGGGGTAGGGACGGGATGGGAAAATGAGTTCCCACAGGGACAGGGAAAAATTTGTCCCCGTGTCATTCTCTACTTTGGGCTAGGCACCTACTTTTTATAGAATTGAGGTTTTCAAGTTAGGTGCCCAACTTTCAATTAAACTTTTAATTAAAGCCGATCGTGAGATGCCGAGTGCCTAGATCAGCACTGATTAAGCCTATTGCTCCCCCGTGAGCTCCACTCCACTGTTAAGTCCCTCCTATCTGTTCCCTTCTCTTCAACTGCCGACTCCAGACTCCGTCCCTTCTGCCATGCTGCGCCGTATGCTTGGAACAAGCTACCCGAATCTCTACGGCGGGCTCCGTCTCTGGCAGTGTTCAAGGCCCAGTTAAAAGCCCATCTTTTTGAGATTCCTTACGACTCCTCCCGCCTTGGAATCTGCATCCCCTACCCTATATGTCATGTCTGTCTGTCCAAGTTAGATTGTAAGCTCTTCTGAGAAGGGACCCTCTATAAATGTCAAAATGTACAGCGCTGCGTACGCCTTTCAGCGCCATATAAGTGATAACTAGTAGTAGTTTGGTAGGGTAATTCGACCACCATTTATAGCATTTTAGCACAGGTCTCATTTTATACGAGAACTTAAAGGCTGTCCACGTTGATAACATTTCCCCCTTACAGTTTATTACCAATGCGCCTCATTTGAAGTTTCTTTTTAACATGCGCTTCCAACCTCTCAAATCTTTCCTTTCTAATATAATAAAGCCCTAAGCGTGCATGCGCACTCCCGCCTGTGTGCTCCCATTTTCAGTGAGCAGTAGGGACCCGCAGGTAGGAGTGCGCATGTGCGCGGCAGCGCAGAGCCTGTCGGACTCGGCGGCTCTTGCAGTCTGAAGGATGTGAACTGGCCAGGGCGACGTCAGCGGGGGCCGGAACGGACTTTAATTCCTGCCTCTCAGGCTTCTCCTCCTGCTCCGGCTGGGCCCGCATTAAAAATCCAAAAAACCCCAGAGCTCGCTTTGGGTCTGGCAAGGGCTGTGGGTCCTGAAACTTTCCGATTCAAGCAGCGTCTGCAGCACTCTACACACACTGCTTCGGGGCGGTAAGGGACTAAGGGAGCCGGCCAGACCGCGGGAAGGGGAACGGGGGGGGGAGGTTAGGGGAAACGCTGCTGCTGCTGCACAGGGAAGTGGTGTGGGGGGGAGGGAATCCTGCTGTGGCTGCTGCACAGGGAAGTGGTGGGAGAGAAATGCTGCTGCATAGGAGGCAGGGAGAGAGACAGTTAGAAAGAAAAGAAGAAAGACACAGGGGCAGGGAGAGACACAGAAAGACAGACAGACAAAGGGGGCCAGGGAGAGAGACAGACAGCGGGAGGGAGAGAGACACAAATAAAGACACATAGACATATATTCTAATAACCGTTAATGTAATGGGCTAAAATACTAGTTCCAAATAAAGTAGTTATGACATTAAGAAAATAAGATGAATTTATTAGAACAGGACTCCCCCCCCAAAAGAAAAAAGTCAGGTAACACATTTATAGCACCGTGCCCTATCCCTTCAGTGAAACAAATCTTCAAGATTCATTGTAATACTCTTAATACAGAAAGATCCTCTGAGGCCACACGCATACAGTAAATTAAGCAAGAGCGAGCAATGCAGGCTAGCACGCTACGATTACGATACATACAGCAGAAGCTGTATGACATGTAAGCATCTTCATGCCTCTAGCAACTGTGATACACAACTATATAAGTCATTATAAAATATTTACAGTGCCTTGTCGCCAGAGACTCATCCAGGTGTAACAAGCCTGCATCTTACTGGAGAGGATAACAGGTTTCCCCATGTGACATTATGACCACCGCTTACTTGATAGAGCCCTTCAATCTGGTTTGCTCTTCATCCTGAAATTTATGTTGATAGCTAACCATCACAAAGGTATGCGGGATTCCAAGCTGAAAGCAGAAATGAAAGTCCCTTAGTGCATCAGGAGCCCCTCAGCTAAGTACTCAACCTCTCAAAACAAGAAAGGTCGGCCCCTAAGTTCATTGCCCAGCGCTCACCTGTAGCGCCATGGTGAAATGGCTGGTCTTGGTGTCTCGGACAATGCTAGTGTTCATAGACGATTGGATGCCCCATCGCCACTGAAGATATCCCATGGTGTTTTTGTCCAGGTGCCGCGCCATCACGGTCGTGAGGCCGGGCCGGATGCCACGGGACGAAAACTGAAGAGCACAACTGGTGTTCACGAAACTGAAAGAAAAACCAGGTCAGTGAGGAGCTGGCCCTGGATATTAGATTCAGAAAGGAAGCACTAACTGTTACCACTGATATTATTTTTAATTTGATGAGCAGGAAAGATGAATTAGAACAAATTTCTTATTTCCATCCGGTCTGAAAAATAAAGTGACGATCAGAGTTGCAGGTACAAGAGTCAGTAGCAAGAGTAATCCTGAACTCATATTCCTGAAGTTCAGTGCTTTAGCATTTAGCGGGATTTGTCCGAGTAGGTGTGCACCTCTTGCCTGGCTAAGTCTCGCTCACTGAGGCCACACCTGGAGTTTTAGCGGCACTATCTAGATCAGAGGTGTCAAAGTCCCTCCTCGAGGGCCGCAATCCAGTCGGGTTTTCAGGATCTCCACAATGAATATGCATGAGATTTGCATGCACTGCTTTCATGGTATGCTGATAGATCTCATGCATATTTATTGAGGAAATTCTGAAAGCCCGACTGGATTACGGCCCTCCAGGAGGGACTTTGACACCCCTGATCTAGATAATGCCAACTAAGAGTAGTCCACCAGTAAAGTGTGTTGGCATTATTCAAGTGGTGCCGGTACTTTCCGGGGGCAGAGACTCCACTTACCTAGACAGTCACAGTTTTTCATTCCACTAATCAGGTAACTACTTGCAGAAAGATAGGCGCAAAAAGGCTCTCAACTTTATCCAGTAACTTCTCTGGTTACCAGTCTGAAGTAGAGGTCTGCATGGGAATGGGGATTGCGGGAATCCCCCCTAACCCACGGGACTCCCACGGGGACCCCCCTCTAGCCAACGGGATTCCCACGGGGATGGAAGGCTTTGGAAACAGGGTTCGTCCATATAATATAATGGACACGTCAGCCTTAGTAAAAGAGGGGGTTTATAAGTTAATTACCTGAACAGAAAACAAAAAAAGGGTTCCACCAAAGAGATTCCACAAGGAAAACAGCAGCGCAAACACAAAAGAAACTGTGGAATTGATGATCCTGTCAGAAGTAATTGCTGCTTTTTATGGGGACGGGCGGGGATGGAGATAATTCCTTGCGGGGACGGAGAGGATCCTGATGGGGACGGGTGGGATTTCTGTCCCCGCACAACTCTCTAGTCTGAAGTACTGGTGAGTAAGATACACCCAGACAGTCTGTGCAAGTTGGTATCTTGATACTGGTGTGAAATATCCAAGTATAATATATCTGCAGTGGTTGTTATTGAAATCAAACACCCACTGCTGTATCCAAATATTGATCACGTCTCAGATATTTTAGAAGAGGAAAGTATGCCATCTGCTGGATTCTAGTGGTAGTACACCACACCAAAGCCCAAGTGAGCTGTGTTACAAAATAGAGAATCTCCACCTGATGTCAAATCTCATTTACTCAATATACTTGGGACTATTATCCAGAATAGATAGGCTTCACAAGCCACAAAGATGTATTAATGAGGGTGTAGTATCTAGGTCTTGTGTTCTTATAAGGCATGGGATGTTAACCCAGAGCTCTTAGTAGCAGGCATCAATTTTATCAGCACCGTGCTGCATTCAAAGAAAATGGCAAAGATGATACAGAATAAAATACTGAAAACAGTCTCAGGTATGTATAACCAGTTTTATAAGCTCACCATTTGGGTGTAAGATTACGAAAGATCTTCAGTCCGAATACAGGTCCTTGCAAGTCACCCGCTCCAAATTCCACCTGTGAAAGAAGGGAAAGAATTAAACCAAATGTAATAAATTAAAAAAAAAAAACCAAAAACCCAGACCAATTCAAATTGTTTGCTAGGATTTCATTTCTGTTCCTTCTGTCTGCAGGGGCAGCCTGAGAAAACCAGGAGCATTGGACTGCAAAATGAGAAACTAAGAGACACAGAGGCCAGTGACACAAAAGCAGCAGAAATGTAGCCGAGGATAATATAAGGCTGTTTTCTTACAGAACAATCACAGTCTGCTATAGATGACATTCCATTATAAGCGAGTCGTTATAACGAGATTATACTGTACTAACAAAGGACTTGTAATCCACAGATAACAGTTTATCCACAGTTTGTGTATGTCCTTTATTGGAATAAACAAGACTTTTTTTTACATCAGTGATCCTTTCTGGAGTGTTCATTGTCCATTCCCACTGTTTTTTGTGCAGTCAATACATACATATTCATTGCCTCTCTTCTTCCTTCTGGCCCTCTCCTGCCAACAGTGACTGGGGCAATAGCAAGGCCTTCTTCTTTGCAGGGCCTCCAGAACTGTCCAGAGACCTGGTGGCTATTTGGGCTGGAAAATCTGCTGGTTGCTCCTCTTCCTTGTATTCCCCCCCCCTCTGCCAGCAGTGAAGTTATGGCGGTTAAGGTGCTCTATTGGACCGAAATGAAGTTTTGACTAGAACTTATTTTATGTCATTTATAATACTTCTTCTTCCTCTGCTGTGGCTGTTTAATTTTCTGCTTCTTTTCTGTTATGTTTCCTTTTCAATTCTTTTTATTTGTAATTGCAACTTATACATTTACTTATTTTATTAAATCCAATGGTCCAATATTTTTTCCCCTTTCCCTTTAATTTAAATAATGTTTTCTCCTAGGCACTTTAGTTTAGATAAGAACATAAGAATTGCTGCTGCTGGGTCAGACCAGTGGTCCATCGCATCCAGCAGTCCGCTCACTCGGCGGCCCTTAGGTCAAAGACCAGTGCCCTAACTGAGTCTAGCTTTACCTGCGTAAGTTCCGATTCAGCAGGAACTTGTCTAACTTTGTCTTGAATCCCTGGAGTGTGTTTTCCCCTATAACAGCCTTCGGAAGAGCGTTCCAGTTTTCTACCACTATCTGGCTGAAGAAGAACTTCCTTATGTTCCTACGGAATCTATAAGTTGAAATTATTGACCTAAAGCGGAGTAGTAGCCTAATGGTTAAGTGCAGTGGCCTGAGAACTAGGGGAATTGGGGTGAGCTCCCACTGAAGCTCCTTGTGACCCTGGGCAAGTCATTCAACCCTCCACTGCCCTAAGTAACACTTTGTAAACCACTGACTGTAACCAGAGAACGGTGGTAAATCAAGTCTGATCCCCTTCCCCTAGGGTAGTGTGGCTGGGGCCTGCTGGGAGTTATCTGGGAGAATAAAATGGCTCAGGGCCTCTAGCTGGGGCCTATATGGGAGACGTGACAATAATATCCCTTTCAAAGCTGAAGCCAGATTAACACAAAAGCACAGTGGCTGGGTTTAATTCTCATTTAAAACAAGTTACAAAATTTAACCAGTCTGATTTCGGCAGTTGTTTCAGATCAGAAGTTGGCAGTGTGTGGTCTCTCCCCTTCGGTCTGCGCAGGCAAAGCGAGGCCTGAAGAGCCCTCAGAGGCAGACACTGCCGTTTTTCTGCTCTGAATCTAATTAAGAGGCTTTAGCAAACATGCTGCTTTCCCTCAATTCCATTTCTGTCCAGGTCTTGCAGGTGGCTGGGGAATTGTTCTCGCGAACCTCATGGTAAAGCCTATTAGCCATTGTGCAGCCTGAGGATACACACACTGTCGCTCTCTTCCCTCCCTCCTTCCACCCCCTCCCCCTCGCCAGCCGGGATGACTTTCAGGAGCAGCCGTTCAATGATAATTCAAAGCTGTGATAATACCAAGAACGTTTCTAAAATGGAAGAGTCAGCAGTCAGGACAAGAAAAATCATTAAAATGTCTCTTTCATTTCTGTTTTGTTTCCTCGATTTTACTTCCTTCTCTCTAACTATAGGAACAGAAGAATAGCCACACTGGGTCAGACGGATGGTCCACCTAGCACTGTATCTTGCTTCCAAGGGTGGCCAATCCAGGTCGCAAGTACCTGACAGAATCTCAGAGAGTCCCAAAAAGAGTCAGAAACCACGGAGTCCAATGTTCTTAACGGGATGTTTATTAAGATAAAATAAGGGCAAATACGTCAACCGTAAAGAGCAGCTGACCCAACAGTTGGTAGCGGACCTGACACAGCCTTCTTCAGGAGTCCAGATCCATATGCACTCACTGGATATAAATACAAGTAAAAGAACCTTGCTTCAAAGAGAACTGGAACAAAAATATATCACCGATGAGGCTGGCTCTTAGGCATTGGTGGAATGAGGCATTATGACATCACAATAGGAGGGGCCACTGAAAAGTTCTTAGCCAACCAAGAAGAGAATGACATGGAGCCATGAAACTTACAAGTTCAATACACTTTGCAAATTGTGACTGAAGTTACTATAACCCTTAAAAAAAAAAAAAATCTGATGTCTGGTCACTGAAATACTGCTCCACTGCTGCAATCATCTCCAAATCACTCAAAAATTGTCAACCTTTCAAACTCTAAGAATCCCAGAGAGCAGCAGGATTCTATCGACCCCTCCCCCAAATGTCCCCAACACTCCACGACTCCATCCCCTGATACTAATGCTGCCCCATTGGCCAAAAAAAATCAGACTCATTAATTCAGCGATCTCCACTCCGCTGAGTCCTGATATACCTCTGCTCTGAGACTTCCTAAAGCAATGGCAGTGGCAGCGCTCTGAACGGTCTGCTTCGTGACCTTCCCCGCCGCGGCCTTCTCTCTGCCACGTCACTGATGATGAGGCATTATAATATACTGTAATTTTAATATACTGTAATTATAATATACTGTAATTTTAATTTTCTATTCTTTTCCTAATAGTTCTTAACAAGCCATTTGCTTTTTTTGGCTACTGCTGCATCTTGAGCAGAAGATTTTAATGCATTGTCCATGATGACTTTCCTCCTCAGAACCCAGAGGTTGTGAGATCAAATCCCGGTGTTTCTCCTTGTGACCCTCGGCAAGTCACTTAATCTGCCAGGGCCCACCACTCTGAAGGTCAGCTTTCAATGCGAAAGCCACAAAAAGGTAGTACACAAGTCCCCATTCCCTTTCCTTTTCCCTCCTAATCTGGAATCTAGCATATTGTAGCTATAATTTTGGTAATTGTTCCCAATGTGCTTCACTTTGCACTTGCCCTAATTTAATTCCATCTCCCATTTGAACACACAAAGCCTCTCAAGATCCTCTTGCCATCCGCAAGCAATTCAACAAAATTGATTGCTTTCGTGTCATCTGCAGATTGGATCACCTTATTCCTCGTTCCCATTTCCGGATCATTTTTAAATGTTAAAAAGCAGTGACTGGTCCCAGCACAAAATCCCTGTGGCAGTTCACTCTTCAACCTTCCTCCATTTGCAGAGCTGACCATTAAACCCTACTCTGTTTCCTACCTTTTAACCAACAGAATAGTGCCTCCCTATCCCATGGCTTTTCCATTTTCTCAGGAGTATCTTGTAAGGGCCCTTGTCAAAAGTTTTCTGAAAAACTAGATACAACCGGCAAATTTCTGTCCACATGTTTATTCACACCATTAAAAAGATGTATCAGATTTGTGAGTCAAGATGTTCCTTGGCTGAATCCATTTTGGCTCTGTCCCATTAAACCATGTTTCTCTATATTTTCAGTCATTCTCTAACAGACTGCCAAAAACTGTCATTTCTTTCTCTACAATATTGCTACAGACCCTTCCTTTCTGAGCACACTGCCAAGATCCTCATCCATACCCTCAACACCTCTCGCCTAGATTACTGCAAGCTGTTTCTCACTGGCCTTCCACTAACCATCTTTCTCCCCTTCAGTCGGTTCAGAACTCTGCTGTACGCCTCATATTCCATCAATGTCGCTATGCTCACATTACCCTTCTCCTCAAGTCAGGTCATAGGCTCCCTATGTTTCCAAATATAGTTCAAACTCCTCTTACTGACCTACAAGTGTATTTGTTCCGCAGCTCCTCAGTCTCTCAACTCTCTCATCTCTCCCCTCGCTCCCTCCCCCCCCCTCGGCACTCTTCTCACTGGAGCGACTAAGATGGTTAAGGGGTTGGAGGAGCTGCCGTACAGCGAAAGATTAGCGAAGAGGGGAGATATGATAGAGACGTTTAAATACCCACGTAATGTAAGTGTGCATGAGTCAAGTCTCTTTAATTTGAAAGGAAACTCTGCAATGAGAGGGCATAGGATGAAGTTAAGAGGTTATAGGCTCTGGAGTAATCTAAGGTGGTAGATGCATGGAACAGTCTCCCGGAAGAGGTGGTGGAAGCAGAGCCTGTGTTTGAATTCAAGAGGGCCTGGGATATGCACGTGGGATCTCTCAGAGAGAGAGAAAGAGATAGTGGATACAGTGGATGGGCAGATTAGATGGGCCACTTGGCCTTTACCTGCCATCATGTTTCTGCCATCATGTTTCTTTATCTGCCAGAAAGTTCTTTTTCACCCAGAGGGTGGTGGATACATAGAACGCGCTTCCGGAGGCTGTGATAGGCCGGAGCACGTTACAAGGCTTCAAAGAAGGTTTGGATAGGTTCCTAGAGGATAAAGGAATTGAGGGGTACAGATAGGAGTAGAGGTAGGTCATAGGGATAGTCTGGGACACTGCTCAGGCAATGGGCCTGATGGGCCGCCGCGGGAGCGGACCGCTGGGCAAGATGGACCTCTGGTCTGCCTCAGCGGAGGCAATCTTCTTATGTTCTTATGTAAGCTCTTCCGAGCAGGGACCATGTACGCCTTTCTGTGTATGCCTTTCAGCACTATATAAGTGATAAGTAGTAGTGAGCCCTTATTGCCTGTAAAATGGCTGGTGGTAAGTGCACACACACTAATGACATTAATGCGTGACCATTAATAGAAAAAAGCCATTTTTACTGCTGCGGGGAAAATTGGCCTAACCTCGTGGGAAACCGCATGCAAGGTTGTGCTAAGGCCACTTTTTACAGCAGCTTTGTAGAAAGATCCTTATGTTCCCTTTGACTGTACTAATCCTGCGTTCTGGTTAATCATTCCACTTTTCTTTTTCACTTATTAATTGTTCCTTTGTATTACTAGATTGGTTTCTTCACTAAAATCTATGGACTAGAGTGCCTGGTGTTTTATTTCTCATTAAGAGTCAATTTTATTTTGTCGTTTGTTTTTTCTTTTTCTGTGCCATGTCACTTTTCTTTACATGAGTTGTAGTTTAGTTTTTGTTCTCATAAATACTATCACTACTACTACTAATAATTTAAAAAGTAGAGATCAATTGACTCATCCAAATAGCCTCACCCTCAGTCTACCATGAATGTGAACTGAATCCAGAAATCGGGCGAGAAAAGGCAACTTTACCCTGAGCTCCATCGTACCAAACCACAGAAGAGGGATTTCAAAAAGAAAAATAAAAGAATTTCTTCAAACCCGTAGGTAATTTTCTCTTACCTCTCCCCATCCTTTGGCAGATGTTACTCTTCTTAGAGCTAAATTAATCATTCCTCCTCCGTTCCCATTCTGTGAGGAAAGACTGCCAGAGAGGATTGCTGTGTCTGTGGCAGTCAAGGGAGCCTGCAAAATAAACAGCATATTACTGGGTTAGTCCAAGTGATGAAAATCCCAAGGACAGAATCCCATTTTGCAACCCACAGAAGCTCCCCCCTCGCAGAGAAGCAAACAGCAATCTTGAGTTACCTAAACAGCATTCAAATGTTATCATCTCATTTGCTTTGGCATTCAGACAGTGTCTTAAATCCATTCCCAGAGATTACACTCTAAATTGGTATGTTGTAACAGGAGAGAAATTAAGCTGTTTAAGGCTTGTCTACGCTGAAGAGAGAGAAGCTGAATTTGAACCCTGATCTCCAAGCATGCAAATGCTGGATGAACTGGGAGGGTATTTTTTGCCATCATTTACCATGTTACTACGTGCAAATGGGTTTTTATTGTTACTTGTCAGAAAGATTTTGACTTGCTGGAGCTGTGCTTTTTTCCATTAAAATGCTTATTGTTTCAATACTTACAAATTATATAGAGCTTTGTTTCTTACAGATTAATCTATCTGCTGTTAAGAAGTGGAGAACAGAATGATGGATTTATCTTGCGCCATTAAGGTTAATTGAAAACCTATCCCATTCTGTAGAGCAGCCATTAGGAGGCAAGGTCCTGCTAACACATTAAACAGCAGTGCACCGGAGTTCAGTGGAAAGTGAATCTGGTCCTCTAGTCAGAATTTCAAGTTCATCAAGACACATGCAAACTGAGCTATGCTTAGATCCGCTGCAGACAGATTTCAGCTCACATTGCGATGATGAAGAACCAGACTTACCTGTCCTCAAATGTGCCTTGGCTTTCTTGCTGGCTTTACTAATTGTTCCTCCTAGGTACATTCAAGGTCACACCAAGGGCACTTTAGTAAGGGAGAAGACCCTCTGACTTACATACTTTTTACTTCACCTTGTTTTAGTGCAACGGACTACAAATATGAGGCCATCTTTTTAATTTTAGAACCTGAAGCCATAAGTCTTCATTCAGAACCTGGAATTCCCCCCTGTTATATATCCACAATGAAGAGAAACAATGGAAGAAACAGCAGCTAGAACAGCGTTTTTGTTGTACTTACACTTGTACAACAAAAAACTCAAACACTTTGTATTTGCCTTAACTAAGATAAAGGCTGTACTTGCAAATCAAATCTGGCGTATGCCCCCTCTCCTCTTCCTGAGCCCTGGAATGTCTCTTTTCCCTCCCTGCTTAAATCTAGCCATCTGGGGTGTGGGTGGGGGCAATTTTACCTCCTAGGGTTTAGCTGGAAAATGTTTCTCCTTATGCCAAAGAACTACTAGACAACAAACTTCAGGTAGAAGACAACGTGAGACAGACAGGCTCTGATTATGATTGGCTGTGGGGAGAGGGCGTGTAAGGGCTGTCTTTGGTGGGATACTGAACACATGGTCTGAACTAAATGCTGATTTGGTGAATGCCAAGCTGACTTGAGAATACTGTGCCATGGCGGCAACCCAAATTACAGCCCAAAACTCTAAAACCAGCCCATAAAACCGAAAACCCGCAACTACTCGATTTTTTTTTTTGTATTTGATAAAATCACTTTTTTCAAAGATTTCAAAATTTCCTTCAACCAGCATTCTAAAGCTGCCCAATTGGGCCAGAAAATCCGCAGACTTGGCAACTACATGTTTTTACTCTGTGCACTCCAGCGTCAGCCTCTCCCCTCCTGCACCCTAGAAAGGTCAGAAAGGGAGATGAAAGGACAGGAAGGGAGGGAGGGGCTGAATTAGGGAGCGGAGCAGCTCTTTTCTGCTTTGATCTGTCCATTCTAGTGTCCTCCTCTCCCTCCTTCAAATTTCTTTATTTTTGATATACCGTCTGTCAAAATAAGTGTCTAAACGGTGTACAATATAAAAAATTGCAAAAAATAAATAAATACAATATTTTACCAAATATTTTAAAAAATCCTAGATGAATTTAGGTTAACATACATGAAACGGAAGGCAAGTAGGGGAGGGAAGGATTGTTTAAAATACATCGAAGTAAAATTAGTAAAAAAAGGGATGGTAAATGGGGAGTGGTAAAATCATTAGGATGGGAATCACTTCAGAAGAAGCATTAGATGTTTCAAAGCTTCACTAAGATCAAGGGATTAAGAGACGAAAGCTGATTTTAAAGAGTAAAGGCATCTTTGAAGAGGAAAGTTTTAAGTTTGGCTTTAAATTTTTCAAACGAGTTCTCTAATCGAACGTCTAATGGGAGGGCATTCCATAGATTTGCGAGTAGTATCGTAAAACAGTTCCCGTATTGACGGTATTGAGAGTAGATTTTGATTACAGTGTTCCCCCGGTCATTCGCGGTCGGCGGTTCGCGGTCCCAGTCATTCGCAGTATTATCCAACCGCCAACAAGGAGAGGGCAGCGGGAGAGGCAGGAGAGAGCAGCCGGAGCCCTGCTTTGACACGCAGCTTCTGATTGGATGAGGCCTGACTTTAGTGCAGGAAGAGGCGGTTGGAGCATACCGCGAGTGATTTCCTGCACTCGTGGTGCTCCGGCTGCTCTCCTGCTGCCCTCTTCAGGCTCCCCTATGAAAAACCGTATTCGCGGTTTTTCGAGATTCGCGGGGGTTCCTGGAACGGAATCCCCGTGAATATCGGAGGAATACTGTATTAGATCGGAGAGCCCTAGATGATGAGTAAGGGATCAGAAGTTTATTACATTACATTACTGATTTCTATTCCGCCTCAACCTTGCAGTTCATGGGCGGATTTCAAAAGAGACAACTGGACATTTCCAGGATAATTACAGAGAGAATTCTGGTCCTTTCCAGGAGAAGTTACAAGAATAATGGAGCTGTATATTTCAAGAGCTACAAGATGCTGTACAAATAGGAAATAGTGCAGATCCAGTATATGTACCATTAGGGAAGCAGTTGACATGCTTGAGGCTAAAGAGAAGGGAACTGGTGAAGGGGGGGAGGAGGGGGGAGTTGCATTGAGGGGGGTCCAGTTGGGGTTAAGCCATCTGTATAAATTTTTTGAATAGGTGGGTTTTGATTTCTTTGCGAAAATATTTGTAGTCGTTTGTTGTTATCAGCAGGTTGTAGATAGTGTGGTCCAGTTTCGCTGCATGCGTCGCCAGCAGACTGTCAAATATCTTCTTGAGCTGGGTGCCTTTGAGTGGGGGGTAGGTAAAAGGGGTCTTAGTTCCTCTTTGACTAGTGGTGGCGTTTTGGTACAGGCGGTTGTTTAGGTAATTGGGGGCTGTGTTTATCTATGAACGCCGGTTGGTTAGAGTTTCTGTGGGGAGATACCCAGCATATTTGATGACCTGGCACTGCTTATTCCCCTTGCTGACATTAATAAGGCTTTTACTGTTAAAACAACAACAAGAAAACAACAGTGGGATGCACATTTAAAAAGACATTCTATATACATCTTAGTGTCATTTCTTGACATCTGTCAGTTTCGATCCAGCCTTCTGCTTTAGAAATGTGTCAAGTGTGAAACATCTCTACAACGTCCACTACTCAGCTGGAAACATTGCTTGAACTTACAACGGTGGTCACTCGCTGCAGCCAGTTAGCAGCACGCGAACCGGAGCCAGACCTCGGAGACCTAAGGTGCTCAAAAATGCATGAGCTAGCGTGAGAAGGCAGTCCTGCAATAAATCAATCTCTCTCAAACCTGGTAATTGGATCCCGGCATAAATAAAGATGAGGGGGGAAAAAAAAAATAAAATTAAAATGTGAGCCATGCTCAAGTTTGAAATTGCTCTGATGGTGCAGCACCGAGCTCATTTAGAAGGGTGTTTGCATATGAAGTGCCTGTACCTCAATAGACTGGGAGATGTGCATTCGGTTAATTTCAACCTGGGGAAAGCTGCTTCCTGGCACATCTTCGTATTCTTCATCATAACGATCAAAAAGTTCGGTGGCATCGATTCCAACGCTAATTGTCCCCTAGAAACAAGCAAGGAAAGCAGGTTACCGATCTGAGCAATCATTCATGGTACAATTTATAAAATGAGAGACTGTCAACTGAAAATGTCGGTAGTAGCTTAAAGCAGTGGTCCGGGATAACTGAAAAAGAAAATGCTCAGCCAACATGGACTGCTGCCACTGAAGAACAAAAAATAAACAGAATCATTCACTCTCCTATAAGATAGCCAAGCTTCTCCTAATAGTAATGTGGAAAAGGCCATAGTCTGTTATTAAGAAAGACACGGGGGAAGCCTCTGCTTGCCCTGGATCGGTAGCATGGAATGTTGCTACTCTTTGGGTTTTGGTCAGGTACTAGTGACCTGGATTTACCACTGTGAGAACGGGCTACTGGGCTTGATGGACCATTGGTCTGACCCAATAAGGCTGTTCTTATGCTCTTTCGTCTGCCAAGTATAGGACAATCAAGCCATTGTGACATCACTTCTGAGGTTGGCTCTGAAGCATTATGACATCACAATCTCAGCTCTGGAATGTTGCTCTCATTGGGGTTCCGGAATCTTGCTATTCTTTGAGATGCTGGAATGTTGCTACTCCTTTGGTTTTGGCCAGGTACTAGGGATCTTGATTGGCTACTTGGCTTGATGGACCATTGGGCTGACCCAGTAAGGCTGTTCTTATCTTCTTATGTTTTATATGCTGAGAGACGTGAAGGCAAAAACAAGGGGCGAACCCCAAAAATATCGCCTTCCCACCCAGTCATTGCATATAGTTGAACGGTAGTCAAAAACAATCTCTTTGCTGCTAAAGCAGTCAAACTTATTTGTGTACTCTTTGAGTATTCTTAACAAAGAACTTATCTTTGTCGAAGGTTTGTCTGAGCATGTTTTTGGCTTTATGTGATGATATCATTACTATTATGAGAAGCTTGGATGTCTTATAGGAGAGTGATTTTGTTTATTTTTTTGATTCATTCACTTTAATCACCTTCAGTGATAGTTTACCAATAATTAGGTTTCCCCATTATTTGTTTTGACTAAGTCTGCCACTGAAGAACAGGCAGGGTGTTTGCTGTGTGCAGCCAGAAACCTTAAGCTACTTAGATGTTTCTAAACAATCTTTTGTGTGTTTCACCTTGACCCTCCACTGCATCAAAGAAATTCAACAGGAGGTCCAACATCCTCTCCATCCACATCTGGACTGCAATGAATTGATATATTCCCAATTCCTGTCCAATTAGGTAACACATTAACCCATCCCAAATGCTCTGGGTGAAACTCCTGGAGACAGCTGGAACACATGATATCCTGTAGTGCAGTGGTTCCCAACCCTGTCCTGGAGGAACACCAGGCCAATTGGGTTTTCAGGCTAGCCCTAATGAATATGCATGAAGCAAATTTGCATGCCTATCACTTCCATCATATGCAAATCTCTCTCATGCATATTCATTAGGGCTAGCCTGAAAACCCGATTGGCCTGGTGTTCCTCCAGGACAGGGTTGGGAATCACTGCTGTAGTGTATATCACATGGCTGATTTGAACATATAGAGAGCAATGTCTGGACTTACTTCTGGCACTTAGAAAGATTAGGGAGATATAGGGAGAAAACGACTTGCAAAGGAAATTGCTAGCAGAGCTATTATTGCAATTTGAATCCCAAGTGTTTAACAAATACAGAGTTGTGCTCCAAACATTAGACCAGGGGTAGGGAACTCCGGTCCTCGAGAGCCGTATTCCAGTCGGGTTTTCAGGATTTCCCCAATGAATATGCACGAGATCTATTTGCATGCACTGCTTTCAATGCATATTCATTGGGGAAATCCTGAAAACCCGACTGGAATACGGCTCTCGAGGACCGGCGTTCCCTACCCCTGCATTAGATCCATCCCTTTATATTAAAGCCTGACTCATAAACTGGTCAAAAATAGCTACAAAATTTGAATTACTTTCATACTTGTCAAAAACAGTGCAATGTGTTTCTGCTTATTGCTTACTGTTTTGTTATCTACCTCATCAAGAAGTCCTCAATTTTACTATTTATTTATTTTTACTTAAAATATTTATAATCTGCTTAATGAACTAAGCAACTTACATTCACAGTCTCATTTGACACCACAACATTCATTTACAAAACAATACTTTAAAATTCCAGCTTCCTTCCTGGAAAACATATTGCACTGATCCCATATTCCTCATTTTGGGACCGATTCTATAAATGGTGCCTCAATCGGCCAGTGCTTAGAAAATGCGTCAGTCACACACAGGCGCCAGTTACAGAATCGCAGCTAGCAGCGCATAGGTGAAAACTTAGGCGCCTGAAATGCAGGACAGGGTTTTAACCCTTTCAGGACCATAAGGATCGTAGGCCAATTTTTGTGGTTTTGACGACATTTTTATGGTAAAAAGGGCTTGCAGATGCCAAAAAATTGATTTTTTTGTGAAATATCATTATTTTTATTTAAAAAATCCAACTTCTGGCTTATGGACAGTGTGGCAAGTGAATCTTCTCGTCAATCTGGCAACGACGCTAATGAATGAATGTCGGAACCAGTTTGTTTACATAAAGGCAGTATCATATGGAATCCGTACATATCAAATTTAGAACTGTAGACTATCCCAATCAAAATTTATAGGATTTTAAAGTTATGGGACAAATATGTCCCTTGGTCCTGAAAGGGTTAAAGGCCTACATTTCAGGTGCCTAAGTTTTTGGAGAATCGCGCTTAGCGGAGCCTAAGTTGTGCTCCGCCCATAGAAACGCCCACTTAGGCGTTAGGCGTCTATCGCCCAATTATATTTCTTATTTTTCCAGTTATTGCCCTTTATAGAATCAGCCACTTCGTGTCTACAGAGAAAATCCTTTAGCGCATCCAACCCTATGTGAGGAGGGGAAAAAATTAAATAAAAAACCAGGGAGTCCAGCGATTGTTGTAGAAACTGTTATTTATTCATTCATTCAATTTTCTATACGGCTCCCCCAAGGGAGCTCAGAACAGTTTACATAAATTTATTCAAGCATTTTCCCCCGTCCGTCCCAGTGGGTTCACAACCTATCTAATGTACCCGGGGCAATGGGGGGATTAATTGACTTGCCCAGGTTACAAGGAGCAGTGAGGGATTTGAACCCATAACCTCAGGGTGCAGAGGCTGTAGCTTTAACCACTGCACCACACTATCCCCACCTCCTTCAAATTCACCTCCTTCTTCCCCCCACCAACAACCAACACAAAAAATAATAATCCTTCCCAGATTTTTTGAACGCACACAAAATCCAGAAAACAATTAGCTTTCCTTCGCAAAGTAAGACATGCTCAGTCCCAGGGAGACGGACTGCTCTGCTGCTTTACACTTCGCTCTTATCTTTGACCTTTTCAAAACAACCTCACTACTTCTACGGGGAGAAAAGGTTAGCGCTCTCACTTCCTTTCTCCCACAGGATTCAATTATGGTGAATGTTATTCTTAAATTACTCTATGTAACGCACTTCCAGCAATGGGAAGGATTATTTATGGGACATCATAAAGGGCTTGATACTAAGATTAGACTTCTCCTACACCTCGATGCTGCTGCCTCATGCAGTTCATAAGCTGATAGAAGCATTGAGGGAATTAATGTTCCAATCTCTACTCGTTATTTAGCATTTCAAATTTAGTTTATCCTTTGCTGAATTTACTTTTGCTATACTTGAACTCATGGTAAACCAAGAAGTAGAGGACTTCCTTATTGTATAATCATCCTACCCAGAATGACTTGTGGCATAGAGCAATTTGGGTCTAAAATGGAATTTTCCAAAGGACTTGAAGAATATATGAAAAGACCTACCAAAGGCTAACTTAAATGTGTCTATCCTCAATATTAGCTGTTCCCATGTAGAACAAAATAAACTACTATCTTTTTCTAAACAGTAGATTTACTTGCAGTAAGAGACAGGCGTATCATAATTGTGGGTGATCAGATCATAGGACCTCTTATAATTTCCATATTATTTCAGGTTCACATCCTGACTCCAAATTTTAATCACCTACGCCTGTCCCATCCTACTTGCCTCACCTATTTTGTGTAAAAAAAACTACAGAACTGCATCTGCAGGTGTGTGCTTCATGAGCTGTATCATCAAAATATATTGTATAGTAATGGAAAAAAAAAATTTAAAAACCACTAATCACAAAAGTAGTAAGTATAAACCCTCAAATCATGTATGAAGAGAGAAAGCAACACTTATCTCAAAACGGTATAACCCATGAACCAGCGCTGGCTGAGAATGTCCTTTGGAAACATCCATTTTAGATCCAATTTGCTCTATGCCGCATACTTGAACTCATGGGCAGTGGAACAGGGTGGCCATAGGGGGCATGGCGCTGCCAATATCTTGCCCTACACAGCATCAGCAACTAGAGATAATGGGGGTGGGGCTGGAGATTGGTTTGGCCCTTCCAAATTATTCTTGCTGTCCGTGCTTGAACTTTTGTGGGGTTGGCAAATCAATAAAATATAGTCTTTTGAGAATAACTAATTCTTGAGTGTGTTATATCATCCGGTTCAAGCAACTAAACAGGGCAAGAGAAAAAATATTAAACGGTTGCTCTAACGCTTCGGAGCTAACAACCTGGCATGTATCAGGTAGCAGGGAATCGCCCTCCATTTTCCATATAAAGGTCATACTTTCAAGGTGGAAAGTTGTTTCCCTGTGTTTAAAACATATGAGAAAAATTCACTGATTTTTACGAAATACCATCTTTTGAATGTTAGTGGAAGGAATTAAAGGCTGTATAACAAATGGATTATTTTTATTACCCTTATGAATTGGGATTTCCTTAAAAAAATTCCTATCATTAAACTTTCCGATTTTAAGCCTGTTCAGAGCAGCTTGCAGTATTTTTTGAATTATCACAAGATAGTTTCCTGCTCCACTAGTTGTCCCTGATTGATGGAAAAATGCAATAAGAATGACAAAGGCCCATCAGAGAAAGAGAGGAACGTCTTGATTACATAAGGACTAACTCCTGGATTCTTTACAGGTCACCCAAATTTGGGCACTGATCTCACATCCTTGCACAAACTAATTAACAAGCCATTAACAATTATTGATCTTAATTGGCACTACTTAGAACTTATGTAAGGATCTGCTTACATGCTATTCCATAACACTGCGTACCAAGATTGTTTCGTGTACTTTAGAGAATGACATGGGGGACAGAATTTGTCTCCATCCCTGTGGATAACCGCTTGAAACCATCCCGTGTCATTCTTTAGTGTATCTCAACCTCAGTCCTTCTATACCAGCATTCTTCGATGCAAGGCTTGAGGGTCAGTGGCTGGGTCCATTCATACTCCGAGCCAAGTATAGAATAACGCAGCCATTGTGACATCACTGATGAGTTTGGCTCTTAGGCACTGGTGGAATGAGGCATTTATGACATCACAGTCTCAGCTCTGGAATGTTGCTACTCTTTGTTCAGTGGCTGGGCCCATTCATACTCTGATGCTTCCCTCTCTCCTTAAAGAATGACATGGGGATGGTTTCCCACGGTTAACCATAGAGACGGGGACAAATTGTGTCTCTCTGTCATTATTTTTTGCACAACTTAGAAAAAGGGCGTGACCACGGGAGGGGCATGGGCGGATTAGGAGTGTTCCCAAAATTTGTGCGCATTGTTATAGAATAGGGTCATTTAGCACCCAAAGTTTGGAGCAGGAAGTCGTGCTACGTGCAGTTCTATAAGGCCGCTTAGCACTACGTGGCCTTTATAAAATTGATGCTTAGCTCAAAGCTTAATGGCACCTAACTTTGGGCCCTATTTACTGAATCTAACCCTTTGTGTCTAGTCAATTATTTTATCCTTCTGTGCCATAGTCTATTCAAAAATAACTGTGGAATAATAACACTATGTAACAATTTTTTTTTTTGTTCCTGGGTAATAAGTGTTCTTTCTTAATTGTCTATGCCACAAAAGTATAGAAAAGGGCTATCACTCCCCTCAAACTTTGCTTTTGTAATCAAGACACTGATATATCAGTGGTACAGATGATGAGAGAAACCCATACAATCCAAACCAAAAAGACCTCAACGACTTGAACAGAGATTTTGGTCTCACCAAGTCCAATGCCGAAGTGATCAGGCAGAGTACGGTACAGGGATTCAAACATGGATTGGACGGATTCCTGAAGGATAAAGGGATCATAGGATACTGAGGGAGGAACTGGGATGTAACACAAGTATAGAAAGCTAACCAGGTAATGAGTATAGAAACCAGGTCGTGCATGTGCAAGACCGGAGGATTAGGACTTCGATAGGAAGACAGGACTTAAATGAGAAACCAAGGTGGCAAGGGAGCCCCCTCTGGTGATACAGACAGGTTGTGACCTGTTTGGGCCGCCGCGGGAGCGGACTGCTGGGCGGGATGGACCTGTGGTCTGACCCGGCAGAGGCACTGCTTATGTTCTTATGTTCTTTTGATATCTAGGCTCAAACAGTGGAACTTGTTGGATGAAAGAGAGCAAATCACCAATCAGAGGAAGCACCACCAAGCTTTTTCCACCTTCTTTACCTATCAAGATGAGCTCCTCCTCTGCCACAAATGTGACCAGTCTGAGGCAATTGGATTTGCCTGTAACCTGAAAAAGTGGCATCTCTTCATTGACAGCTCATCCAGGAGCATCAAAGCTATGCTGCTCCATAATTGGATCAAGTATCTGTCTCTTTCACTGGCTCACTCAGTGCACCTCAAAGAGGATTACAACAGCTCTAAAACCTTACTAGGTACCTTGAAGTACAATGAGTATGACTGGGGGGTCATCAGAGACTTCAAAATGGTGGCATTCCTAATAGGTCTCCAAGGCAGTTTTACCAGATTTTCCTGCTATCTCTGCCTTTGGGACAACAGGGACACCAAAGGCAGGACTGGCCACAGCAGACTGAGCTCTCTGTGAGGAGAAACAACGTCAAATGTTAACCACTGGTGGACCCCTGGAAGGTGCTGATGGCATCACTGCAAATCAAATTGTGTTTAATGAAACAATTTGTCAGATATCACGGTAAGGAATCAGCAGCAGCTTTCAAATATCTTCAAGACATCTTCCCTAATCTGTTTGAGGCAAAGGTCAAAGCTGGTGTCTTCGTCGGACCACAGATAAAGAAAATCCTGGAGTGCAAGAAATTTCTCAAGAAGCTAACTAGAAAAGTGCCTTGGAACACATTTGTCGCAGTGGTTCGGGGCTTCCTGGGCAATTGCAAGGCCGAAACCTACAGTCATGTGAAAAAATTAGGATACCCCATGAAATATTCAGTTCTGTCTTAAGAAATGTTCACAAATTGATGTAAATTTTTTTTTTCTAATTTATTTCTGGAAAAGAAAGTGATGTAATTGCAGGTAAACAATAAAAAGTTTCCTTGATTTACTCATGAAACAAAAGATATCCACCAAAATGTGTATTCTAATTGAGGAAAAAATTAGGACACCCTACACGCTAATAGCGAGTGTTACCCCCTTTGGATGAAATAACTGCAGTGATATGCTTCTTGTAGCTATCTACCAGTATCTGACATTGGTCTGAGGAAAGTTTGGCCCACTCCTCAATGCAGAATTCTTTCAGCTGTGAGATGTTTGAGGGGTTTCTTGCATGTACAGCCCATTTCAAGTCACCCCATAGCATCTCAACGGGATTAAAATCAGGGCTTTGATTCTGCCACTCCAGGACTCTCCATTTCTTAGTTTTCAAACAGTCTTTGGTGGATTTACTGCTATGTTTGGGGTCATTGTCGTGTTGCAGGGTCCACTTACACTTCAGCTTTAATTTTCTTACAGATGGTCTCACATGTTCCTCAAGTACCCTTTGATACACGGTAGAATTCATGGTGGATTCTATGATGGCTGGCCAAATCCTGCTGCAGCAAAGCATCCCCAAACCATGACACTTCTACCTCCATGCTTCAAAATTGGTATGAAGTTCTTTTCCTGGAATGCTGTATTTGGTGTATGCCAAACGTCCTCTTTTATGGTGTCCAAATAATTCAATTTTAGACTTATCAGTCCATAGAACACTATTTCACAAGTCCTGGTGTTTGTCTATGTTCTCTCTGGCAAACTTCAATCTGACCTTGATGCTTCTCTTAGAGAGCAAAGGTTTCCTTCTTGCACACCTCCCACACAAGCTAAATTTGTGCATTCTCTGATTGTAGAGGTATGCACTTTCATATTAACAGTAGCAAGAATCTACTGTAGGTCTCGTGATGACAATTTAGAGTTTTTGGAGACATCTTTTAGCATCTTGCAGTCTGCTCTGGGGGTCAACTTGCTTGGACAGCCAGATCTGGGCATGTTGGCAGTTGTTTGGAAAATCCTCCACGTGTACACTATTTTCCGGGCCGTAGAATGGCTAACATCAAATTCTTTTGAGATCTTTTTAAATCCGTTACCAGACTTATAAACTGCTACAACCTTCTTTCTGAAGGCCTCAGACAGCTCTTTTGATCTCACCTTGGTGTTGAATCTCACCACAGCAGTCATGAGCACACCAAATTAAATGTCTGAAGTTTAAGTAGGGCAAACCTTCAAAATGCTGAGTAACGATGTTCTAATCATGTGCACCTGATGTGATACACCTGTGTGTGGTTTGAGCCACTTTAAGTGGGAGGATATATGGGGGTATCCTAATTTATTCCTTAGTTAGAATACACATTTTTCTGGATATCTTTTGTTTCATGAGTAAATCAAGGAAAAGTTTTGTTGCTTTCCTGCAATTATATCACTTTCTTTTCCAGAGATTAAAAAAAAAAAAAAAAAAAAAAAAGATCTGACGTCGATGTGTGAACATTTCTTAAGAAAGAACTAAATATTTCATGGGGGTGTCCTAATTTTTTCACATGACTGTACCTGGAGTTGGTTGAGAATCTGGTGAAGAATTACATAAAAATGGGATGTCTCTCAAAGTCCATGTCCTTGATGCTCATCTTGAAGCATTCAAGGAGAACATAGGAGCATACTCAGAGGAGCAAGGTGAGCACTTCCACCAGGATATACTGGACTTTGAATGCCACTCTTAGGACAATAATGAGAACATGATGGGAGACTACATCGGGGGAATGATTCACGAAAGTGACTTACAACATAATTGCATATCTCAAAACACTAGTCTCTTCTAAATCTTCTGTGGACATCTTTAACATTCTGAATGCTCCTCCTAGCTATTCTTCCTGATCGCTATGAATCAAGATAGTACTCAGGTCTGGAAACTCATCAAAATCCTATTCCCATTTCTGAACTGAAGGCTGGAATCACAGTAAGAGGTGCAGAGGGTACAGTCATGATAAAAGGTACATATCTTAAAAACAGTTAAATACAACAGACTACATTTAAGAGCTAAAAAGAAAGGAGACCTAAGAATGCAATCTAAAGACGACGCGATAAAGCTCAGAAATAATTGGTATCTTGAAGACGTTTGCTAGTACCACACAAACTCATCAGTTATCTCTGGCAGGACCTGTTGTAACAAGGAGACAATTGTATACGGGTTGTAAATGATCTCCTTTCTGCTATTTCACATGCATTGAATTTACGAGACTGAAGACGACAAAGAAAAAAATACACCAGCTTCCCTTTTTCCAATCTCTTGTTTTCAAAGCACAAATTGTTTGCTTCAAACCTGAATTGGAAACTACCCGGGCCCATGAGTTCCACCTTTATTGCACCTGCCACGCACTCTCCGGCTGCATGCGTCTTACCCTCTTTATGCACCTCCAACATTTCAAGAATAAGGGGGACAAAGGTGCCAGGAACTGCTGGGGGGGCTCCTGCAGCTCTCTGGGTCTTAGCTGAAAAACTGTAATTAAAGAGCAGGGGGGCAGGACTACCCCTGGAGCTGAGAAGCAGAAGGGGGGGGGATGAGAGTGATTTCTTTTTTGTTTTAGGTGTACTCCACGCCACCACATGAGCTTTTCCCCCCCACCCCCCAATATCATAATTGCCTTGAGGCACAGGGGCACCAACCTCACCTCCCTCCAGGTGAGGGATTAGAAGACATTCAAGTTTATTAAAATCTTATTATACCACCAAATCAGACTTCAAGGCGGTGTACATATCATCCCTTTTCGTCTGTGTCCTTAAATCGGTTTTTTTCCCCTTGGTTTGTTTTAGACTAAATTATATTTTAATCGGTATATTGTTAAGGCATTTTTGTACACCGCCTAGAAGGTCTAAGTGGGCGGTATAATAAATTTGAAATAAACTTGAAACTACATGTATTTTAAAAATACAGGGTACAACAAAGGAATATCATACAAAGACTTAACAGTACAAGACTGACGGACAAACTGATACAGAAGAGAGGCGGTAGAACTACATTATTTAAAGAGAAAGAACAAGCCAAAGTCTTAGAACCAAAAGCTCTTAATGTCCCAATTCACTCTTTGATAATTTCTAAGCTAGATTATTGTAATACATTATACCAAGGCATAACACAGAAAGAAATACGAAGACTACAAATTATACAAAACACAGCAATAAAAATTATTACTAATTCTAAAAAATATGATCACGTCACTCCTCTTTTGCAAGAAGCACACTGGCTACCTATTTCACATAGAATAACATATAAAATCGCATTGTTAACATTCAAAATTCAGAAAACTAAAACTCTAATATTCTTATATTGATATTTAATACCTTACTCCCCAGTTAGATCTCTTAGATCAACAGATCAGTATTTGTTGACCATTCCATCATTGAAAGTAATTGGCACCACAACCTTTTCTATTTTCGGACCTCAGCTTTGGAACAAACTTCCAATCTATTTGCGCGCTGAAACCTCCTTAGAAAAATTTAAAAGTAATCTAAAAAGCTATCTTTATAAAGATGCTTATGAAGCTTAGATCGGACAATCCTTTTGATTCTCCTATTTACTTTTAGATCAGGTCTCACCTTAACAATTACTCTTAGACTAAAAATTGTTCTTCCCTAATTGTTATTCTATTTTAATTGTTTATTTTAAATCAAATGTAATTTAACCTCTAATTCTTTACGTATCTTTAATGTAACTATGGATAAAATTGTATGTATATGGTTTTAATCTGTTTTATTTGTCCCCCCCCAAATTATTATTGTTTTACGCATTGAAAATACTTGATATTGCGTTTAAATCAAAATCTCAATAAACTTGAAACTTGAACGGACATTAGGAAGGGAGCAGATACCACATGAATCAATCAGGTTCAAGGAGAGAGAGCCTCCTTAGCAGGGCGTTTAAACGTTAAAAGCATCCTTAAGTTTAGACTTAGGGCTCCTTTTACTAAGCTGAGGTAGCGTTTTTAGCGCTCGTTGCAGATTAGTGCGCGCTAAGCGGAGAAACTAACCCCAGCTCAATGGAGGCATTACCGTCTAGCGTGCACTAAAACCACTAGCGCAGCTTAATAAAAGGTGCCCTTAAAGTTTGAAATAGTCATGTCTTCTCTTAAGTACTTTGGAACGGCGTTCCACATAGTGGGAGCGATAATTGAAAAAATGCATGTGCAGTGCAGTGCCCCAGCCCTCTAACTGTCGAGGTACAGCCACACCCATCTGTGTTCAACTCTGCACCTACTTAAGATTAGCCCTGCGAGTAGTAAGCTCAGTGGAGAATTCAAGCCCCCAACATACGTGAAAGAATTCACATAAAATGTGTCCTCCATGGCAGGAAGAGCCAGCTAAGAACCGCTTTACAAGGACGCTTCTTCAAATGGTGCAGGTGAAGACCCGATGCTAGTCTGCTGCTGTGGCTCCTCCCCCTTGGTCTATTTTACAAAAACACTTTGGCACAGGTCTCTCAGGAAGAGTACCTACTGTAACGTATTTTCCATTTGGTATCTGTTCAAAGCAAAGCATTTGTTCATGTCCTGAAACTATTTTATTTATTTTTAAAAAATTTTAATACACAGAGAGAATAACTTTGTAGCTTTGTAATGTCTTACTTGTGGGTGTCGGAACTGGGAAGGCCGCAGGAGCCCCGGCCTCCCCAAGAATCGGTGGTTGCCATCAGTTATAATAATAATAATAATAATTTTATTCTTATATACCGCCATGCCCATCGAGTTCTAGGCGGTTCACAACAATTACATTAGGATCCGCATTGACATGCCGATTTACAAACAATGTATTGGATTTACAACATCTTCAGCCGAACAAGACTGAAGAAGCGGAAGTGGGAAGGAGAGAAGGAGGAAAGCGGTCAATAGAGGGGGGGGGCAGGGCCGGGCGGGCTGTACTTTTAAAACTTCAGGCTGTTTTCTTCATGGCATTATCAAGAAAAAGCAGTTAATAAAGCCAAATAAATAAAAATAAAATAATTTTTTGAGATCTCTGTGTATTCTAGTTTTCAATTATGCTATACCTGGTAGGCCTGCCCATTACATGCCTCCCTTAAAAAGCTCAGTGTGCTTTAGTGCCTTTTCTAAAACTGTTATATGTATATTTTGATTTACATATTAATTCGTTTTTTAATAAGGGGAAAAGATGCTTAAGTTATCTAAAATCAGCAAAACTATTCAGACTCTTCTTCATTAGAATATTAATTTCCTTCCTGTGGTGTACCAAGGGCTTTGATCTTCTTGAAGGATGCAAATTAACAGCACTTAAGGGCATGAAAATTGATGGGACCTGTTCTGAAAATCCAAAAGAAAGAAATACAATGATGATGATCTTGTTGGAGTAGCAACGTTTTGACTGAAGCAGCCTCCAGCACAGAAGCTTCCCTCTTCTACGACAGTCACTACTCCAAAAGTGTAACTGGTTTATGACAAAAGATGCCTTTCTAAATGTAGAAATCTATTAATTGGGGAGGGGATTATGTCTGAATCCCATTCTCTTGTCTTCTTCCTCTGAACAAAATAACCCACATAATGCAGAGGTCCCTGTCCTGGCAAGAAGCATTTCAGAGGCTGGCCCAGAACTTCCTCTCCTACGTGAGAATTGACATCGGGGGGGGGGGGGGGGGAGGAGGCTTGTGGGCCCGGCACTTGTACGCGCCGGGCCTGGCGTCAGAAAAGCAGGGAGAAATCTGCGGTGGTGGCTTGGTGGGGGCAGGGAGAGAGAAACACAGAAAGAAAGAATTGGGGGGGGACAGGGAGAGAGAGAGAGAGAGAAAGAAAGGGGGCAGGGAGAGAGAGAGAGAGAAAGACAGACAGAAAGGGGGGCAGGGAGAGAGAGAGAGAAAGACAGAAAGAAAGAAAGGGGGCAGGGAGAGAGAAAGATAGAAAGAAAGGGGAGCAGGGAGAAAGACAGACAAAGAAAAAAGGGGGGCAGGGAGGGAGAGAGACAGACAGAAAGAAAGAAAGGGGAGCAGGGAGAGAAAAAGACAGACAAAAAAAGAAAGGGGGCAGGGAGGGAGAGAGAAAGAAAGGGGAGGGGCAGAGAGAGAGGAAGAAAAAGTTGGACTCGTGGAGGGACAGAGATGTTGGTTGGGGAATAGAATGAGGTCTGGCGGAGAGGAAGCATGCAAGAGGCAGAAAGAAGGGAAGAAATATTGGATGCACAGTCAGAAGGAAGTGCAACCAGAGTCTCATGAAATCACCAGACAACAAAGGTAGGAAAATGATTTTATTTTCAATTTAGTGATCAAAATGTGTCCGTTTTGAGAATTTATATCTGCTGTCTATATTTTGCCCTATGGTCCCCTTTCACTAAACCGCGATAGTGTTTTTTAGCGCAGGGAGCCTATGAGCGTCGGGAGCATCACGGGACATTCAGTGCAGCTTCCTGTGCTAAAAATCACTGGCCCGGAACTTCCTCTCCAACGTCAGAATTGATGTTGGAGGGGGGGGGGAGACTTGTGGGCCCGGTGCTTGTACGCATCTGGCCTGGCATCGGGGAAGCAGGAAGAACAGAACGCAAAGGCAACGAGAGTCTATCACGGCTCCGCAATTGACTCACGTTGCCTTTGCAATCTACAGGTCGATCGCAATCGACCTTTTGGGCACCCCTGCTGTAGAAAATAGGGGTAC
Source organism: Geotrypetes seraphini (assembly GCF_902459505.1). Classification (NCBI taxonomy): domain Eukaryota; kingdom Metazoa; phylum Chordata; class Amphibia; order Gymnophiona; family Dermophiidae; genus Geotrypetes; species Geotrypetes seraphini. Next base: position 11,972,574 of record NC_047098.1, on the reverse strand, counting down.
TATGCCTGCTACCTTTTCTCAGGCAGTAATAACAATTCTCCCTAAGCCTGGTAAAGATGTTACCTTTTGTAGTTCATATAGGACTATCTCCTTAATCAACACGGATACTAAGATTCTGGCTAAAATATTACAAATAGACAATCTTATCTTGCCTGCCGTTATCCATAAAGATCAAACAGGTTTTATATGTGGTAGAACAACTTCTGATAGTATCTGTAGAGTATAAAATGTCCTAAACTTTCTGAATACCGAATGGCGCCTACCTTGACGTGAATCGTGCTTACATAGGTGCTTTACATTGCCTAATTCCACTTCTGGTGTCGGCCACGTCTACAGTGGTACTGGGTGCAGTAAAGCACCTCAGGAAGCATGATTCCAGCACCGTTTTTTAGGTGCTGGTAGGCACCTTTTAATTTCTCTTAAATCTGCTTGTAAACAGTGTTTTGGATGTAACTTAGGTGCTAGTAGGGTGCATAAGTTAAGGCGCTGTTTATAGAATATGGACGTTAGAGCTAGTTACTAATATTTGCCACTGTGTTAACATTAGCACAGTGCACTATATTTTAGCAATTACGCAGACTGTCTCTGGGTGTGGATATCAAGAACCTTATCAACACAAGGACTCTGCATGGCAGGATGAGGGGATGAAGAGAGAAAAACTATTATTACTCAGACACAGCTGGATAAACATGAAGAGATAAAAGTGACTTGTTCAAGGTCATAAGAGCCAGGGATAGACAAAGCATTAGCTATAGGATGGAAAGAGAGAAAGGGACTTATAATCACAAACACGCACTTATTATGCAAGATATGACCTTCCCATCCATAGACAGATATACACAACACCAGCTGTAAACAAGAAGAGGTTTTAAAGAGACTAGCAAAAGCTTTGTAAGGTTACTATTTCAAATATTTTGCTGGACCGATAGACAAAAATCAAAACAGTTGCCTAAGGAAAGTGGTGGGAATAAACTACATTAAAAGCTTCAGTAAGGCAGGATTGAAAAAAACGTGCCACGCTTTATAGTCAGAAATTCAAGCTGCTTGCCTTTAGACCAGGATCTGATTCCCAAAGTAGTAACGTGATTACCACCAAAGGCTCCTGAAAGCCATTACAATTATGGAGCATAAAGCAAATAGGTGAATGCATCTGTGTAACTCAGTGGTCTCAAACTCAAACCCTTTGCAGGGCCACATTTTGGATTTGTCGGTACTTGGAGGGCCTCTGAAAAAAGAGTTCATGTGTTATTAAAGAATTGACTATTTTGCATGAGGTAAAACTCTTTATAGTTTATAAATCTTTCCTTTTGGCTAAGTCTTAATAATAATATTGTCATTTATAGCTAAAGAGACATTTTACTTTTGTGATTATGATATACAGACCGAGGGCCTCAAAATAGGACCTGGCGGGCTGCGAGTTTGAGACCGCTGCTATAACCTGTCTAGACCTCTAATTAATTAGGATTTGACTGGATACACACCAGTGGTCTGAAACTCAGACCCTTTGCAGGGCCACATTTTGGATTTCTAGGTACTTGGAAGGCCTCAGAGTTAATGTCTTATTAAAGAAATGACAATTTTGCATGAGGTAAAACTCTTTCTAGTTTATAAATCTTGGCTAAGTCTTAATAATAATATTGTAATTTATAGCTAAAGAGACATATGAGCAAGAAACTGTTTTATTTTACTTTTGTGATTATGATAGACATACTGAGGGCCTCAAAATAGTACCTGGCGGGCCGCATGTGGCCCCCGGGCCGCGTGTTTGAGACCACTGGTGTAACTCCTACTGTGAGTTTCTATCACGCTGCATTCAGCTCCCAGGGTACTCTAACGTGTTTGGGAGAGGCTGGACTAGTAGCTGAATTTGTACATAAAAGACTGACTTGTGTCTAAAACAGTGGTTTCCAACCCTGTCCTGGAGGACCACCAGGCCAGTCGGGTTTTTGGGATAGCCCTAATGAATATGCATGGGGCAGATTTGCATGCCTGTCACCTCAATTATATGCAAATCTCTCTCATGCATATTCATTAGGGCTATCCCAAAAACCCGACTGGCCTTTTTGTCCTCCAGGTCAGGGTTGGGAACCACTGGTTTAAAACATCACTCCAACTAAGAAAAAGGACTAAAGCACTGAAACTTTTATTAATCGTGTATTTATGAGAACCTTCAGATAGGCTTCACTTTAACCCACAGGTGTCAAAGTCGGTCCTCGAGGGCCAGAATCCAGTCAGGTTTTCAGGATTTCCCCAATGAATCTGCATGAGATCTATTTGCATGCACTGCTTTCAATGCATATTCATTGGGGAAATCCTGAAAACCCGACTGGATTCCGGCCCTCGAGGAGGGACTTTGACACCCCTGCTTTAACGAATGATTCCTCCATACAGACTTCATAACTAATTCCTCATCAGTCCTCAAATTTTATCATTCATAACAAAATTTATCCCATTTGTAATTTCAGTCTTTTCTATAATTCAATCTTGTCAATCTCATTTTTTCTTCATTTATTCAATAACTTTTATGGCATGCAATTCAACCTGAATATAAAGCCGCACTTATCTTTTCTGGCTGCATCAGGGAAGCGCGTTTCAGTATCCTGTTAACTTTCCGCTCAAAGCAGCTGAAATGCGCTTCCCTGATGCAGCCAGAAAAGGTGAAACCTAGTGTGCTATGTCGGAGGCTGTTCTGACGAATTGAACTTCATTTCAGATAAGTGCCGGGGAACGTTCGCAAACTGGTCGGGACACGATCGGTGAGCTTAGCGAATCTAGCCCTAAGTTTGTTAACAGTTTAAATTTCAGTAGTTTAAATGGTTAACTTTTTAAAACGATATTTACATCTTTAGTCGCATGAAAATTATTGGAACACACACCTATTGCTACTGTGCGATACTTAGATGGGGCGCTCTGAAGGACAGCAGAGCATCACCCTGCAGGCAGAGGAGTTAAGTACGGTACAAAACATTAAAATCATAAGATAATATGAGGGATCTTAAAGTTTATTGATATCAATTGTCACTGAAATCTGTAAAACCTTTTGCTTTACTGCTCTTCTAAAGAAGCAATTTAATGAACGAGTTACTCAGTTCAAACCCAGGAATCAGGAAGTCAGAAAGAAATCAGAGGGTAATTGGCCCTTTACAAGCGAAGCAGTAACTGAGAAAACCTTGAGCATCAGCAGTAGCTGGAGAAAATAGAGCCGCAATGAAATCGACAGAAGTGGAATGGAGTAATCTGGGTGTCAGGCATCGTGTTACAAGGTCAGGAAGATAAACCAGAGAAGGCCCAAAGAGACAATCAAGTCCCAAACAACCATCTTAAACTTAATGCGCTATTCCCCAAGGAACCAATGCAAGTTCATCAGAACTGCAACCATAAAGCCCAAACTCTTGGCTTTCATTCAGGTCTTTTTCTGCAACACGGAAGGCTGTGAAAGTTAGATTTAAGGATATAGACAAACAAAGGCGATTTAGAACAATCTAAATGAAATGCCAAGAAAGCTACTACTCAAAAGCACAAAAGGCAAGCATTTGAGGCAGAGCACATTAGTAAATCTGGCAAAATATGAACAGCGTGCCAATAAAGCAACAATACAAAAGCCAAACGTCATTTCCAAGCCCCTGATTCAAATCTATCGGGTTTAGTGTGAATTCTCTTCGGGGGGGGGGGGGGGGGGGAGAAGGCCAACATGGCTGGTTGAGTTGCTGTTCCTGATTTCTAATTCAGCTGCAGTAGTGTTCCTGGTCTGTATTCAGCCGTGGCGGTGAGTGTTTTGCTGACTGCTGGCGACGTTATTTCCAAATATTTAATGCCGGGACATGTCCCAGCTTCGGCACTGAATATCTGGTTTAAGTAGCACCAGCTAAGTCGATATTCAGAATTTAATCAGTCATGGGTTACTGCATAAAGACAGGATTGACTTTTATGCAGTCCCATTTTCCAAGAGAAGGGGCCTTAGGCTTCTCCCCATGCATCACATGGTGCACCGAGGAGGGGAAGGCCCATCATTTTCCACAGGCGGGGCTTGAAGTTGGAGGGACTTGCTTCTCTCCAACTCCCAATGTCTAGCAAAGGTATTGGGGGAGGGGGGGGTTGGGGGAGCTCTGATGGTAGGAGGGAGTGGGTATTCCTCCTGCCTTTTGTGGGGGGAGGAAGGGGGGTCTTTATTGGCAGGAGTGAGTGGGCATCCCTCCTGTCAATTTTCTCTCATAGGGAGTGGTGGGGATGGCATGGCAGGAGAGAGTGAGCATCCCTCCTGTCAATTTTCTCTCATGGGGGAGGGGGATTCCCAGTGCCGCGTTCGTCGGGGGTCATTGGGGAGTGCCGTCATTGGCAGTGGGAGACTTTATTTGCATTTTATTTTTATGGGACAGATATTTTGCGTGTGTTATCTGTGCCATTGAAAATTTTTTTTAAAAAAATCCAAGCAGACCTGTCAGTAACACAGTTACCAACAGGTTTAGGGTTTTTTCCGATAGCTAAAACACCTGGGTTGTTTTTGTTTTTTTGCATAGTCAAGCGATGTTAGTGCATCAATCACTTGGCTGCTTTGCATGGGGTTTTAGCTAATTTGCATGGCTGGCTTGGAAAATGGGCGATCGAGGGGAAAAACATGTGGTGAGCCGTTTTGTACTTCGGGTCAGTAAAAGCAATCGTCCCTAAAGCTGTGAAAACAGGTCTAGCGACGATTGCTGACTTTAGTGCATCTAGCCCTTCGCCTTTTAAATAAACTCATTATGAAAGCCAAGAAATTTGACCATGTGATGCCCCTCCGTAAGAAAGCACATTGGCTTCCAGTTGCTCATCGAATAACATATAAAATATGTTTGCTAGTCCCTTCTTTATAAAACTCCCGCCTTCATTCATAGACTACTGATTCCCTACACTCCAACAAGAATACTTAAGTCCAACAACCAACATTTATTAATTGGCGGTAATTCATATTTTCCGTCACAGCTCCCCAAACATGGAATTCCCTCCCTATTCATTTAAGGGATGAACGCAACCTAGACAAATTCAAGAGCAAGTTAAAATACTTTCTTTTTAAAGATGCATTTGACTGCTAGAAAGCTAGATTAGGAGCCTCTAATGAATCTTACTTCCCGACTTATTTTAAATCTACCACTTTCACCCCCCCTGTTGTTTTTGCCTTACTTGTCTTAAATACTATCAACAATTTGTATTTCTTTCCCCATCTCTTCCTTCTGTTTAGTTTGTTTTGTCATGTTAGTCTTATTCGTTTGTTTTGTTTCTCCCAGAAATTTGTAATTTTACTTTTCGTATATCGCTTAGAATTTTGAATAAGCAATTAAATCAAATTTTTAATAAACTTAAGTTTATGAAGCGGCAACAAATTAAGATTATTAATTTCTTCCTATCATCACAGTTCAAGCTTGCCAATATCTGGTAATCATATGCATAGAAAAATGATGTTGGCGACATATCCCCTCAAAGATATATCTCTTCCAAGTTGAAGAGCCCTATCATTTTCACTGCCATTCTTGGAACCTTTTCTAGTTTCAATACACTTCCCCCTCCGTATTCGCAGGGGTTAGGGGAAGAGCCGGGTCGCAAATATAAAAAAAACGCAAATAATATTTGGGCCGGTTCTGCCCCTAACCCCTGCTTCCCCAGCTATTTTAAGCCCTGAAAGCCCCCCCTTAAGTCTTACCTGGTGGTCTAGCGGGTTTTCAGGCAGGAGCAATCTTCCCACGCTCCTGCCCCATGCAGATCGCTCACAGGAAATGGTTGCCTTGAGCTCCCGTAGTCTCTCGAGCCATTTCCTGTGAGCGATTTGCATGGGGCAGGAACGTGGGAAGATTGCTCCTGCCTTGAAAACCCGCTAGACCACCAGGTAAGGCTTAAGAGGGGGCTTTCAGGGCTTAAAATAGCCCCAAAAAAGAAAAAGCATTTTTAGGTTTAAAACCGCGAATAAGCGAATCCGTAGATAAGGAATTCACGAATACGGAGGAGGAAGTGTATATCCTTTTTTGGGATGGGGTGATCAGAACTTGTATAACGCTGCAGGTGTGGCCACACCAAAGATCTATTTTCTCTTAGCCACAATACACTGTGCTGAAAATTTCAACGCACTGTCCACAATGACTCTAAGATCATTGGGTGGTACCTCCTAAATCAGAACCCAGCATTACCTCTTACTTACCTACAAATGCACTCACTTGGCTGCCCATCACTATCTCTCTTCACTTATCTCCCCCTCTGATCCCCCCATGACCTCAGCTCAACTGGTAAGTTCCTCCTATCTGTGCCCTTCTCTTCAACTGCCGACTCCGTCCCTTCTGCATTGCTGCGCCGTATGCTCGGAACAAGCTACCCGAATCTCTACGGCGGGGGCTCCATCTCTGGCAGTGTTCAAGGCCCAGTTAACCCTTTCAGGACCATAAGGATCGTAGGCCAATTTTTGTGGTTTTGACGACATTTTTATGGTAAAAAGGGCTTGCAGATGCCAAAAAATTGATTTTTTTTTGTGAAATATCATTATTTTTATTTAAAAAATCCAACTTCTGGCTTATGGACAGTGTGGCAAGTGAATCTTCTCGTCAATCTGGCAACGACGCTAATGAATGAATGTCGGAACCAGTTTGTTTACATAAAGGCAGTATCATATGGAATCCGTACATATCAAATTTAGAACTGTAGACTATCCCAATCAAAATTTATAGGATTTTAAAGTTATGGGACAAATATGTCCCTTGGTCCTGAAAGGGTTAAAAGCCCACCTCTTCGAGAGTGCTTTCGACTCCTAACTCCTCTCACCTTGGTTCTGCATCCCCAACCCTCTATGTCACGTGTGTCTGTCTGTCAAAGTTAGATTGTAAGCTCTTCCGAGCAGGAACCGTCTATAAATGTCAAAATGTACAGCGTTGCATACGCCTTTCAGCACTCTATAAGTGATAAGTAGTAATAGTAGCATTATGCACCTGTATTTGAGATTATTTTCCCCTATGTGCATCACTTTATCCACATTAAACTTCATCTACCATTTATTGGGGTAATTGCTTTCACTGCACCTTAATATGCCAAGGGAGTGACTAAACTGCTGTAGCTGGAGCCTCTTCTTTTTAAAACAGTGCCAGTGTTTGCTGATCCTTAATCCGAACGGACAAGTTGTCATACCAACATATAATTTGCCACATGGGCAAATTATCAAATAGACCACATAAGTTGAGACAAGTGGAAATATGCTGTATATATTTTGCCATTTTGTGGGTTGGTAAATATAGCAGGCCAACCATATAATAGTTATTCAAGTCCTTTCTTGGTGATGGCTCACTGGTCCACTGCACTGGGTTTTGTCATTTGTTTCTGTCTTTATAAATAAAATATCTCACAGTAAAAAGGAATACATTTTAAAAAAGAGGCCACCCAGGCCTTAAGTAGATATGGAAAGCAGATGAACATAAGAAGCGGAAACTGAATGAATATACCAATTCAGAAACTGCTCTGTGAGATGCATCTGGTCATAACTAAACAATTCTGGTTAGAAATGTTTTATTTATCTGGAACCATTTCACGGAGACTAATAAAATGCGGACGATTTTAAAGCAACTTCCATTCTCACATGAAATCATAGCAGCTGCCTTGCCTAATTCAATGGAAAGACTGCCTGGGGATAGATTTACATAGAATCTCAATAAACAATTGCTATAATCACCCAGATGGCTAATTTTATCACAGGACATAGAAGCTTATTTCACTGCGGCTTCCCATCAAAACAACCCCAGACAAAATGTCAGATCACTAAAGTGATCATGAAGCATTTTACTGAATTCTAAAACCCCCCTCTCAACGCCCAAAAAACCAATTTAGAAAGAGGAACTTTCACCCAGAATTTGTCTAAAAGAACCTGTAAACTATTGCTTCTAAAATTATAACGGGAATACGGTTAACTGAGCATTCTGGACTCAGCTAGAAACCCCCCCCCCCCCCCCCAAAAGAAATCAGACCATTGCTCTGGCTCAGGGACCCTTTGGGAGAATTCTATAGATGGTGCTAGAAGTTAGGCACCGAAAACCGGGGGCTAAGCTAGTATTCAGCCTGGTGGTTGGCGCAGCTGCCTCAGCACCCTGAGGATGCGAGTTCAATCCTAGCCTGCTCCCTGTGACCATAGTTACGATTGCGAGCCTGCTGGGATACAGGGAAATACTTAAGAGTGCCTTGATTGCTATTAAATGTGTGTGAACCGCCTTAGGTGAATCTCTTCAAGAAAAAGTTGTTAATAAATCCAAATAAGTAAATAAAATATTCTGTAGCGCCAGCGTTGCGTGCAACATCTGTTCCAGAAGAGGAGTGTTAAGTCTGCAGCTACGTAGCAAACTTCAGGCATGACCGCTTATGCCATGTCTGTGGCTGGCATTCAAAAGCAGCAGTTGGAAGTGTCAAGTCAATGATTCTATAACTAGTCTTATAGCCCGTTACATTAATGGGTGCTAGAATATATGTGTGTGTGTGTCTGTCTTTAATTCTTTCTTTCTCTCTGTCTCTCCTTTGCGCTTTCTGTCTTTCTTTTTCCTTGGATGTCCACCACCACCCCTTGCCTGCTCCCCCTGTCCATTCTCCCTTCCTTTTACCTACCCTGTCCTGCAGTTTCCCCCCTGCTCTGGAGCACTGGGACACTGAATGGTACATCGAGTAGAAATCCTATGTGATGGATGCATTGTAAATACTTGAAACTTGATTTCTCATTCCCTGCAGCCCTCCCCTGTCTGTCCAGTCTAGTCTCTCTATTTTCTTCCCTTCACCTATTCCCCTCCTTCTACCTTGCAGATCCGGCATCTCTCTCTACCTCCTTCTTCCTCTCCCTAGCCCACAGTCATAGAAACATAGAAATAGACGGCAGATAAGGGCCACGGCCCATCAAGTCTGCCCACTCCAATAACCCTCCCTATCTATCTTTGCGGATAGATCCCACATGTCTGTCCCATCTTGCCTTAAAATCTGGCACGCTGCTGGCCGCAATAACCTGAAGTGGAAGACTATTCCAGCTATCAACCACCCTTTCGGTGAAGAAGAATTTCCTAGTGTCACCGTGCAGTTTCCCGCCCCTGATTTTCCACTGATGCCCCCTTGTTGCCGCGGGACCCTTGAAGAAGAAGATATCCTCTTCCACCTCGATGCGACCTGTGAGGTACTTGAATGTCTCGATCATATCTCCCCTCTCTCTACGTTCATCGAGTGAGTAGAGCTGCAACTTCCCTAACCGCTCTTCGTACGGGAGCTCCTTGAGTCCCGAGACCATCCTGGTGGCCATTCTCTGGACCGATTCCAGTCTCAGCACATCCTTGCGGTAATGTGGCCTCCAAAATTGCACACAGTACTCCAGGTGTGGTCTCACCATGGATCTATACAGTGGCATAATGACTTCAGGTTTACGGCTGATGAAACTCCTGCGTATGCAACCTATGATTTGCCTTGCTTTGGATGAAGCTTGCTCTACTTGATTTGCAGACTTCATGTCTTCCCTGACAATCACCCCTAGGTCTCTTTCTGCTTCAGTTTTTGTCAAGATCTCGCCATTTAGTGTGTAAATCCTGCATGGATTTCGGCTTCCCAGGTGCATGACTTTGCATTTTTTGGCATTGAAACTGAGTTTCCAGGACCTAGACCATCGTTCCAGTAGAAGTAGATTATGCATCATATCGTCTGCCATTGAATTTTTGTCTGTTGTGCTTTTGCTCACTACATTGCTTAGTTTGGCATCATCGGCGAATAATGTTATTCTACCTCAGAGCCCTTCTGTCAAGTCTCTTATGTAGATGTTGAACAAGATCGGGCCCAGGACGGAGCCCTGTGGCACTCCACTTATCACCTCTGACATTTCGGAGGGGGTGCCATTCACCACTACCCTCTGAAGCCTACCTCCAAGCCAGTTCCCAACCCAATTGGTCAATGTGTCACCCAAACCTAAAGAACTCATCTTGCTCAGCAACCTGCGGTGTGGTACGCTATCAAATGCTTTGCTGAAATCCAGGTAGACGATGTCCAAGGACTCACCAGCATCCAGTTTCCTCGTCACCCAGTCAAAGAAGCTGATCAGGTTGGATTGGCAGGACTTTTCCTCTGAAATATCCTGCCCACATGACTTTTCCTCTGAAATATCCTGCCCACATGACAACAGGAAGTTGTGACAAAGTGAAGGTCCCCATGGCAAGCTAGAAGCAGCCTGATTTAATTGCCGCTGGTGAATATAGCAAGTTTGGAAGGCTGTGTGGGGTGGGGTGAAGGGAGGGCGGGCAGAGTGAAGAAGCAAGACTTGCCCGAGTTGAGCTATGGCCCCCTCCGCTGCCTCTCACCGAGCCTGCATGACCAGATTCAGCGTGCGCAGTCGGGGGGGGAGGGGGGCTCCAGCCCTACAAACACTGAAAAAGTTCCAAGATCCCTGTCGGTGGCAGAAATGCTAGCGGCGGAAGCTGCAAAGCGCGCACACAACAGTGGTATCGGCGGCGGCAGTAGCAGGAAACTGATGACCTAAAACTCGAACAGGGAGGAAGGAAGGGGGAGGAGGAAAGAGTCCGGGCAGCTTTTCCGATTGGGGAGAGCTCTTCTTTGCCGGCTCCAGAACGAAGGCGAGTCGCGAGTGTGGGGCCGTTACTGCAGCGGCGCAAGGTGGAGAGCAGGGAGGCTGTGGTGACGTACTAAGCGCGCATGCGCACTCTCGCCTAGCGCAACAGAGCTTTATGGTTATAGAAACATGATGGCAGATAGGCCAAATGGCCCATCCAGTCTGCCTATCCACAGCATCCACTGTCTCCTCCTCTCTCTAAGAGATCCCACGTTCCTGTCCTATGCTTTCTTGAATTCAGACACAGTCTTTGTTTACACCATCTCTACCGGGAGACTATTCAGATACAAAGAAATGAACCAGTCAAAATAAAACAACCAACCACAAAATTAAAATACACACAAATAATTTTTTAAAAAGCAGCAAACTGCAAGACAAAACCAAACCAAGATGAACTTGTTTACTCCTTTTCTGCAAGAGTCTCCTGCCTTCATAAGAAATGCCATATTAGATCAAAGACAAATTCTATTAAGCCAAATGCTCTGTTTCCAACAGTGGCAAATAACAAAAGGAATTGACCCCAAAATATCCACAAAGAAGAAAATCCAGAGAAAACCAAAAAAACTCTGTGGAGTGATGATGTTCCCAAATGGACTTTATTTGAAAGTATCAAAGTTCCAAAGGTACACGGAAATCATCCACATAAAAGAATTCCATCTACATAAGAGCCTTAAAGGACCTAGTCCGCTAGGGATACAGGACCCAACACGGTCCGCGTTTTGACAAAAAGTCTTCTTCAGGGGTCCCTGGGGGTCCTATAAAGGTGTGTACGTGGGAAACAATTGTGTGGTGAACCGGAAGTGAGACACTACTTGCACAGAGTTTTTTTGGTTTTCCAAAAGTGGCCAATCCAGGTCACAAATACCTGGCAGGATTTCAAAATTAGCTAGATTCCCAGTGGGTTGGAAAAGCCTAAAATGAGTTCAGGGTTTTTGGGCATAACAGTGCTGTTACAAATAATGAAAGATTAGGTTCTTACCTTTGCTAATCTTCTTTCTTGTAAATCCATACTTTATTTCCTCCAAGTCCTGGTGGGTAGACGGAATTAACCCACTAGTCCCAGAATAAAGTGGGATTGTACAAGAAACCCCTCTTAACTGGCATTTTGCAAATAGGTCCTACTAGGAAAATACTATCTTGCACCATTTTAACATTCTACGTAATAAATGACATTCTAGTATACATATGTTCTTTGATTTTCAGCTCTGAACACAGAAAAATTAATGCAACACCATTCTGACTCACTAACACCAGATAAAGGTCCAAGATATTACCTTGGGGTTGGTTCTCTGCTGAAGCCGCCTTTCTTCCCGCTCCCTTTCTAATCGTTCAAATTCTTCTCGGATTTCAGCAGCTGTTCTCTTCCTTTCTACAATCTGGAGTAAAACAGAATCATTTGTAACAGGTGCTCTATTTAAATTATTTTGGCCTAACAGCTGCAATGAGCTTCCTGAGCCAGTGCATTGAACCCTTGTGGGCAAGCACTTGGTGTTTTCCCCTTCTTTGTATAGATTTCCTTACAGATCCTTAAACCAGTGATCTACACAAAACAACTCCACTAAATTATAATCTCCCAAGCAGCATCGCACATTGTACGGGAGCTTCTTCAATGGAGGAAAAAAGCCTCAGGTTAAAGAGTCAAGAAATCAGCTCAACTTTTCAAACATCACGGGTTTTAAAAAACCTCCGGAACGCTAGTGTGTGATGAATTAAGAGTACCTTTTGAAAAACTTCTCCCTCCTACGTGGACCTGATTCCGTGGTACACTGACTACTTCTTCAGGGCAATAGGGCAAAAGTGTGCTGTACTCCTTGAGGGAAGGTTGTGTTTTTTTAAAAAATTATACTGGGATTCTTCAGTACGAGACAAAACAGTCCAAAGCAGAACATGACCCCCCCCAACCCCTTCTTCCACCCCTCCCACCCCAACCCCCCATCCCAATTGTGTGCAGAAAACCAACTAGAAACCACCAAATTAGCTGGGTGAGACCACTAGGAGGCTGATGACCACTTGATGTAAGGATCCAAAACCTCCAAAAACTGAGATAGGCGATTATGCATGAGAGCTGTCAATTTAGACATATGAAAAATAAACGCTAATTTCCCCAATAAATGCTGCCTAGTTGGTGGGTGAACCTGCTTCCACTGTGCAGCCAACAACAGCCTGCTAGCTGTAAACACATGAAAAGCCAAGGTCTGACAGGAGCGTGGCAACGCCCCATGTGGCATATGCAATAAAGCACTGCCCATAGATTTAAGAACAGGTCTATGAAAAATTTCCATGAGAATTTCGAACACCATAGTCCAATTAGGGGGCCACTTTAGAGCAATCCCACCAAATGTGCAAAAACGTACCTCTTTGCCCACACTGCCTCCACTTTTATTTTTTTTTAATGGAAATATATAATGTGCATGGGTAGCACATGCACAACATCTATGCTCGTTAAAAATGAAAAAATAAAAAAAGGAAGTCTTCCTGCCCCAAACAGCTGAGTGGCAGGAGGCTGCTCCAGGGCTTCCCTTGCTGCTCAGCTGTTCTGGCTTCCCCTGTTGGCTCTGTGCGTGTGTGTCAAGTCGCTTTTCCAACTACTGATTGGATGGGGTTATGGAGAGCATTCAGCTCAAAATAAATCTGGATAATACAGCGAAGGAAGACAAGGAAACATGACCTACACCTGGAAACTGGAGGCCTTATAAAACTTACTTTCTGAACTGAATGCAGACCAGCCGGGTCTGATTGGTGGGAGGCCGACAAAAAGTGCAGGATCTGATGCACAGAATTCCAAGTGCTTAACCTTTGAAAGTGAGAATTCATAACTCTAAATTACTTTCTCTCTGACAGTTTTGTGACAGACTGAAGACAAAATAAAGGTGCCAGTTTGCTCCGTTTCAACACTATGGATTGCAGAGGGACTTATATATTCGGGACATGTCCTAGAGAGCTACTCAAAATCGGCTTGTTTAATTTCACTGAGCCCAAGACGATCTATTGCATTAATTTATCTACAAACCAAGGCTTCAGATTCACTTTTCAAATGCTACCTGCAATCTCACACGCAATCATAGGCATCAGAAGACATGAAATGTTTTCGGTGGTAGCCCCTCAACTCTGGAACGCATTACCACAATACAAAACATTTCTCTATTTAAAAAAATATTAAAAACATATCTTTTTAAAGACGCGTTTGGCTATTAACACTGAGATTTAACTCAGGAATCTTCTAATTTTTCTTTCTTTTAATTTTTCTTGTTCTTTTCCCGTCCCTTTTGTTTTCTCCTTTTTTTTTTGTTTTTCTCTTTTCATTTTAATTTAATAAATTGTAACTTTTCCCCGCTTTCCTTATGTTTCACGTCCGTCTTTTTGAGTCGAAAAATACATGTTTTATACCCTGTTAGTCTCCTATTCTTGATTTTATAAACTGTACATCGCTTAGTAAATTTTAATAAGCGATTTATCAAACAAAATAAAAAACTTGAAACTTGAATAAAATGGCAATATTTATATATAATCAAGCCCCCAAATTCTATAATGCCCACTTAAAGTTAGCCGATGTAGGTGCCTAACTTAATATGCTTAATAAATGCCAATAATTGTCAATTAGCAACTTACAATTGGTGTTAATTGTGCTTAACTGAAAGTAGGCACCCAACTTAGTAAGTGAATAGCACAAGTGGTATGCACCTAGTCCAAAGCGCTTACCTTAAAGTGGGCTGGTTAGGAGTAGATCATGGGTGTATTTTTGAACTATGCACCTGCTTTTGACTTAGGAATCATTGTGTACACCAGTATTTCTCAACACGCGGTACGTGTACCCTTGGGGGTACGCAGGCCAGTTGTTGGGGGTACGCAGCCTGGCCAATTCTCGGCCATCCATAGAGGCACCCGCCACCGGGGACCCCACGTTCCTGCCCATCCCGCCGTTGAAGCCACTTCCTGTGCTCTCTGCTGCCCCCGCCGCCGACACACCACCTTATCATATTCTGTGGACTTTACCAACTGCATCTCATTGGGACATATGAATATATGTGTTGGGACGCTAAACGCACATGGCAAACTGCTATGATTTCCGTTATTGTACTTGTACGTCCCAGCCATAAACACGCCCTCGGAATGCCTCCATTTTATACGTCCTGCGATAAGACCTAGGGTTTGGACGTAGCTCTGGTTGGCTTTCGATTATCGGTATTTGGTCGTCCTGTCTTTTAGGTCATCCAAGTACCGACTTGGGCGTTGTTTTTAGACGTGTTTAAGTTTCGATTATGAGCCCCGGAGTGTTTTATTTATTTTTAACAAATTCCTGCCAAGCTTCCCTTGTCAAAACTTTTTCATCTATGCATGCATGCATCATGCAAAATTCATTAATGCCTGCTACATGTAAATCCCAGCTGTTAAAAGTATCGACAATGAAAAAACTGTTTCATGTACGGGTAGGGCCTTTGGCACCATCCTGCCTGGGAAGCTTTGTGATAAATACATTTACTGACCCTACTCCTGGTCTTGCCAAGTCTAATTGGTACATTAGGGAGGGGGTTAGATTGTAATTTAATTTTTAGTTCATTGGCAATTTTTACAAGATCTTTAGTAGCACAGTGATTACTGGTAGTCCCCAATATTTTTAATAAATGGAAAAGATGAGAATTTTGTAACCCTGAACACTAGCAGGGTCTCCCCCAGATAAAATCTTTGCTACTTTCCTCCTGTATTAGCACAACTTGAAAGCGCTTTTGATTTCCAATTTCTGCACTCCGGTGTCTAGAGACACTTCTCTCTATCAGTAGCAAGCTAATAGATGAAAAGTGATTCTGCTTGATGGCTACTAGCTATTTTCCACTGGGGACAAATTCCAATACTGAAGTACTTTTTCCTCTGAACTGCACGTCTTGGGCTTTCTCAATCTACCTTTCTTTTTCCTAAGAAGCATTATAGTGATTTCCATCGAGTGTAATAACACAAACTTGCCTTGGCAAGACTGATCAGTAGCGGCCCGTTTCCTTCTCTCTCTGCGGCTAGCCAGTCAATAAACTACTCACAGCTCCTAAAGAGCACTAACTCCAGAACAAATTAGACCAAGTTCCATCCTTGCTTCAAGCCAGCAGGAAATAAAGAACTTTATAATTGAACCCTGTTAATCTGCACTGGGTGGGCTTCCACAACACTTATGAAACTGGATAATTAATGTGTCTAATGATGTATGCTCTCAATTTTATTTGCCCGGCATGGGCGATGTTGACAAGCCTTTGGGGAAGAGAGCAGACAGGACAAATTGCATATCGTTAATTAATTATGGGCTCTTTTCCTGCATCTACACTGAACGATGAGGTTTCAGGCCCCACATGGTGCTCAGGCTGGTGAAAAAAGTTCCATGCCTGCTCGGGAGCAGACAAATAAGCAAATCTATTCTTGTTACACCTCACGAGCATCACAGAGCAGCTGTGAAGGCGATGTGTGCCATGGTGCACACGGCATTTTGGACAACACATGCAGATACCATCCGTGTGGTCTGCCAGGCCCTGGCTGAATCTACTATGCCAGTCAGACACTATCAGCTGATGCAGAACAGAGCAGTAGGGCAGGATTTCCAAAAGCCAGCCTCTAAAAAGGAGTAGACATTGTGAGTTTAAAGCCTTTAGCTTTGAAAGATTTTTGATGTTTACGTAGGGAATTACACTCACAAAATGCTCAACTCGTTTTGGTAAAGTCCAGAAATTTATAGCCTTCCGGACATCATTCCAACAGCAAGACACAGTTTATATAGATAAAGAAGGCACTTTACAACCAATGGACATGTGGCGCCTGGCCCGGAGTGGAAAAAAGAAACAATTTACTGTGTTAGCACAATATAAAAAAAACATAGGAGGTGCAATTTGTTTTTTTAAAGAAAGTGGTCTAAGTGGTATACCGGTCTGGAAAACAGTAATACTCCTCCCTGCAGTTACGCATTAGGATGTATACTGCACATCAAGATAATCTTTTATAACTAATAATATGGATTACCCAGTAATTACAGTAATTAAGATTTGGGGTGTACATTTCGATAGTAATCTATCATAGGAACCTGATGTCAATTTACTGATGATAAAAATCTTTCGGGTTGTTCTGGAAGTTGAGGAGAATTAGAAAGTGCTTTGATCCGACATCATTTATAACTGTTAGTCCAACCTTTGTTTTTGTCAATGATTGGATTGCCCACAATCTATTTTCCATAAATTGCAAACTCTACAAAATACTGCAATTCGGTTGAATTTTGGACTGAAAAAAGGAGATAGAATTACAGCATATCTGACGAAGCTCCACTGGATTTCTGTAGAAGCCAGAATACAATTAAAATTTGTTTGTATGATGTTTAAAATATATCAAGGAGAACCACCGCCTTTTGTGTCTCCCCTGAAGTAGGATTGCATGACTTAAAACAGAATGCCTTATCGGTAAATATATGGACATAGATGAGAAATGAAAAAGCCAATAAACTCAAACATTTGATGTTAAATAGGGGAGAGAAGGTACAATGTTGTGATATGATACGTTCGCTGCCCGACACAGCTCCGTTTCGTAACTTCTTCAAGGGCAGGAAATAAACATCCTTTCACGTCCCAGGCAGGGATATCTCCAAATCTGTCTTAGTATCCCTGCCTGGGACGTGAAAAGATGTTTATTTCCTGCTCCTGAAGAAGTTACGAAACGGAGCCCTGTCGGACAGCGAATGTGTCCTTCGGATAAAGATAAGTGAACTTGGACTTTTCTCTCATAGGGCTAAAATGACTTGTGAGCAATGAAAAACACTTTTGAACTAGCTGTAAGGTTTAGCCTCCAAAATGTAAGGTTTTGGAGGGGTAATGTTGAAGCAAAGGCAGCCTTACAATCCGCCAGGTCCCAGGTTCGATACCCTCATTGAAGATTCAGTAGGCAGTAAAATTAATGACAAAGACAGCTAAGAGTGATTGCATAAAGAATATATATTGTGGAAATAGGCTTAATATTACAGAAAGACAATCTTTAGAAAGATACATAAGCTTTACTGGGTTACAAATGGACAGAGACAGGAATAGACATAAGCTTTACAAATACAGAGTGGATTCAGAGACTGCTTCCGTGCTCTTGTGAATGAGAGAGAAAAGACAGCTTCCTGAATAGGTGCTGCGAGGACAAAGAAAGAGAGGGGGTGGGGGGTGATGTTCCAGAGAGAGAAGAGAGGGGTGTGTTGCAGAGAGGAGGCTTTTATAGGTTGGAGTCTTATTCTAAAATAGAAACTATTGTATTTCCCAGTATCTTTCTGTTTGTAATTTGTAAACTGTTTGAAAGAATGGTTAGTTTAATTGATAAGGAAGGTGTGATACTTGCAGGCATGGTAGATGGGATTAGTCTCTGGCTTCTTTGTTCCATTCAAGTAGCCTATCTTCTTGATAAACAATCCAGTCTGGCTGGATGCTTAATGTATGTGAATTCTGTGCAAGAGCATTTAAGGTCTAACTGCATCAACATTCCAGAGTCAGAGTCAGATTGATATAATGTCCCCATAGGCCTCTGCTGACATTGGTTAGGCCAACCGAAAATGCTGAGGCTGACATCTCCCATACCTTTTTTTTTTTTTTTTAATTAGATGTCAGCCTAGCATTGCTAGCAATCACTAGCATGGGAAGAAAAAAGAGGGGAGAAGATTTGAAAAAAACCTTGAAAAATTGGAAGAAATTAGCGCGTGATTTTGTTATGTTAGTGTTACTTTTATGAGCACTATTTTTTCACACTGAAGAGACATAGTGATGTACGGGGCAAACTCTATAGAGCACCATCGCTATTAACATACGAGTTGTAGCCCGCGGGTTCACTACTCTCATTTATTGAACGCAGTTCCCCAGTACTGAGGTCTTCCTCTTCACTATACGTTTTGGGTGGTATTATATTTATATCACAACGTTTTACCTTCTCCCCCCTGTTTTACATCAAACGTTTAAGCTTATTGGCTTTTTCATTTCCCATCTATGTCCATATATTTATATACTCCATTTCGATTTTCAGAAATTAGAGGAATGAAGTAGACCACTTTGTTTACTTCTAGTTGCTTATCAAGCCGCAAACCTTTGGAAAAACTGATCACACCATATAACTTCAGAGAATAACTATAAAAGTTTTAAGAAGGCCTTGAAAGCTTATTTGTTTAATGAAATGTGTTAAATTCAATGTTGATTTTAAGATTTTAATTCTGGACATTATCTCCACTTCTTATGAATGTTAAACTGCAATGAACTTTGTTGAGGTATTTGCGGTAGTATATATATATATAAGTGTTGCATTGAATCTAAACAAGAAGGGAGTGGGCCAGAGAGGAAGACTGGTTTTTATCTGATGTCACTCAATGTGTTCTCTTCTCTACTGATTATCAACAGATTTAATGCACACGTTAATTGAGCTAAACTCTTTGTTCTTAATTAGGCAACAGTTCTTTTACTAAAATATCCCGTAGGGATGATGTAAATTTATAAAAAAAAGTGCGAGTTAAGTCTTTTTATAGAATCCTTCAGCTACATGTTGTCTTACCTCCCATCCTTCCATATCAAGTCCTTTCTTTCCATAAATGTCATAGATCGCTCTTGACTGTGGATCACTGAGCACTAAAAGAGGAAAAACAAAAAATGTGAACCATTCCAAACTGGCCAAACGTTCATGAGATCCAACACGTTGACAGGCTACAGTCTCAGAGGCAGTGCACTGAAAAGGCAACAATAATGTTATACAGTAAAACCTTGGATTGCGAGTAACTTGGTGTGCGAGTGCTTTGCAAGACGAGCAAAACGTTTTATCAAATTTTAACTTGATCAATGAGAGTTGTCTTGCAATTCGAGCATGTTGACGCGCGCCACGTACAAGAACGCACAACCTACTGAGCACAGCACAAGCATCGCAACTGAGAATATAGCGCGACATAAGCACGTCCAACATGCGCGTGCTGCTTTGCTGAGCGCAGCTGAACGCAGCACAAGCATCACAACTGAGAATATAAGAGCGACACAAGCATGTCCAACATGCGCATGTTGCATCGCTGAATGCAGAAGCATCGCAACTGAGAATATAAGCACGACACAAGCACGTCCAACATGCGCGCGTTGCATCGCTGAGCGCAGCTGAACGCAGCACAAGCATCGCAACTGAGAACAATATAAGTGCGACACAAGCACACACAACAGTACAGTATTTTGTATTAAAGTTTTTGGTTTGTGGAATGAATCGTCTGAGTTTCCATTATTTCCTATGGGGAAATTTGCTTTGATATACGAGTGCTTTGGATTACAAGCATGCTTCCGGAACGAATTATGCTCACAAACTAAGGTTTTACTGTATTTGCTGCAGTCCCAAGACTGAAACCATAAGTTACTAGATGCCCAGCAAATGTTCTTATAAATACAAAAACTGTGGTGTGCAAATGGCCTATATCTGTACCTATCACCTCTCACCAACATCCAAATCAGCTCAACACTTCTTCTGCAGATAGGAGGTCACATGCAGACACATGGGCACATCCTAGCCACTTTTGTTAAAATGAATACTCACGAATTAAGAAGCCATGCAGTTAATATGAACTTAGACGAACCAAAAGCTTCACCTTTGATCTCTTAAAGACCACACACAGGGATAAGCACCATTTTTGTCCTGCACACCTATGCAAATGTTTCATTAGTGCTGGAACTGAATTCCAAGGCTCTGCATAAGATTTACAAAGCAATGCTTTTCAAGCCCAATGATCAAAAATTGCTCTTCCTCCCCAAAATAAACACATCTATTTTTCAACTGAACCAACAAGAAGAAGTTGGCAACTTTTTGATCAAACTTATTTTATAAAAAGGGAAAGCATAAAAGTTGCGCAAAGCAGATGTTCCAAGGACCAATGACAAAGTTTGTGATACTATAAAAAAAAAAAAGCCTTAAAAAGTGGATTTATTCTTAAGTAAAACCTGACATGGTTATGCTTTTGCCCTCAAGCTGTATCAGAGATAATACATCTTATACTAAAATAGAGATGCCTTCCAATTAGAACAGGACACCCGACAGAGGTGTCCCATCGTGTTCTGTACTAAAGAATGGCATGGGGATAAATTTTTTCCCATCCCCGTAGGTTATTTTCCTGTCCCTGCCCCATTCCTTCAAGCTCTGCCCTTATCTGCACAAGCCTCAAACACTATAATCATAAGTGTTCGAGGCTTGTGCGGTTAAGGCAGAGCTTACAGGAATGGGGCAGGGAGAGCAAAAGCAACAAAACTCATGGGGACGAGATGGGGAAATTGAGTTCCTGCAAGGATGAGATTGGGACATTGAGTTCCTGCGGGGATGGAGACAAATTTGTCCCCGTGCCATTCTCTATTCTGTACAGAGACTTCGGCTCAAAAGATAATCTGGGATGCAGATTATGGATTCTAAATTGGCACGTCAAAATTGAAAGTATTTCTCTTTGCAAATGAGGTTCTGGTATTGCTGATGAACCCCTATATGTTTATTTAAGATTTGATATACCGCTCCTGCATTTTACTGACCTACATCACATTGCCCTGGGTGTTAGCCCACACAGGTATATTTGGTGCTTTTATGGGCTATATCCTAGTGTGGGGAAATATCCAATTTTGGGTTTGAATAGGGGACAAAAGATATACACAGCTCATTTTCTATCTCTATAAACCAGGGGTGTCAAATGTCGGTCCTCGAGGGATTTCCTCCATGAATATGCATGAGATCTATTTGCATGCACTGCTTTCATTGTATGCTAATAGATCTCATGCATATTCATTGGGGAAATCCTGAAAACCCGATTGCCCTGGTGGTCCTCCAGGACAGGGTTGGGAACCACTGATTTAGATAACTGCATTATAAAGTTTTTTATCTTATATGATTGGCTTCTATTAACCTTAACTACCAAAGACAAGCAAAGACTAGTCAAAAGATATCAAGCCATCCTTCTTCAATTCGACATTTCAGCAGCATTTGACTCTGTCAACCACCAACTACTCCTAACCATACTCAATGAAATAGGCAAAGTGGGCACACTTTGCAACTGGTTCAAAGACTTCCTACAGAATAGAAATTACCTTGTCTGTAAAGATGAGGAATTCTCACAAAGCCGGCAGGCATTCTGCGGTGTTCCCCAAGGATCCCCCCCTCCCCTATACTCTACAATCTATCCACGAGTTCCCTAGGCAACATTATCTTCAATAACAATGAGAGCCTATTATCATATGCAGATGATATACTCCTTCTCATCCCAATTGAGCACAACGCCAATGACGCCTCTCAGAGAATTGCCAACAGCATAGACAAGATACAAAACATAAGAACATAAGAAGTTGCCTCCACTGAGTCAGACCAGAGGTCCATCTCGCCCAGCGGTCCGCTCCCGCGGTGGCCCACCAGGTCCATGACCAGGTGGGCTCAAAAAGCTCAAACTGAACACAGCAAAAACTAAAGTACTGTGGTTTCACAATTACCTACAAATAATCCCTACTACCATCACCCTGCCCTCAGGAACCAAACTAGATTACAACAAAACCTCCAAAATACTCAGGATCATATTGGACTCAACCCTCTCCTATGAACCCCAGATCTCCAACTTACGAAGAAAAACCTTCTATAGCATGAGACAACTCCGACTGCTCAGACCCTTCTTCCATAGTCATCACTTCACAATACTAACACAAATGCTAGTACTGTTTCAACTGGACTACTTTAACTCCTTTTTTGCAGGTATAAACACCATCCTCATCCGCAAACTACAACTGATTAAAAACCGATTAGCAATACAGCTAATCTTCAAACTGAAAAAATTTGATTCCATATCACCCTACCCTATTGCAACAGACTTCACTGGCTGCCATTCTCTGCACGAATTAAATTCAAAATAACATGCATAATATATCACATCTTAGATGCAAGCTCAGCTAAACTTCTCAAACCTTTTCATCAACTCTTGGTCCAATTCAACCAGAAACATCAAGAAACTTTTTCTGATCCTCCTGTCTCCTAAAAGAATTAAATACAAGTGAATATTTAACACAATTATCATCTACATCGGTGAAAACACCTGAAACGGCCTCCCGATAACCATCAAAATGAAACCCTGTTATCTCAGATTTCGAAAGAAACTAAGACTGTTCTCTTCAAGACAATATACTCCATTGACAATCAGTAGCTTGTTCCAACTCAAAGATTTCATCCTCATCCAATATAAACTGTACTTCTGTCAACTCTGTAGAAGACTCATCACTCTCTCCCTCTCCTCCTCCAGCTTACTCTCTCCTTACTCCTTAATTCTTCTATCTTTTTTGCCTAACACTTGAATTGTACGTCGCCTTGAACCTATTTAGGCATAGAGCTACTCACAAATTGTGGATTAGATTAGAATAGAATGTAAAGTGTGGTTCGATATCTCTAGCAGCTGTTTGAAGAGTTCTAGCCCATAGAGAACATTTATGCATAGCATGTAGGAGTGCCTTCAGATTCAACAATACTGAATTAATATTTGGGAGCAGTTGGAGCATATGATGAAAATAAATCCTATAAACATTTATATTTATGGAATAATGCTTTTTTCAGTATTAACATCATTTAATTTAATAGTTTATTTGTATATGCTTTTATCTGCTCATTATCAAGCCGCATTAGGGTTTTTAATCTCCGGCTTCTGCGGTAAAAGTTCCAACGCTCACAGAATTCCTATGAGCATTGGAGCGTTTATTGCAGCGGCCGGCAATAAAAAAAACTCTAACATGGCTTGATAAAATAGGACCCATGTTATTTACAGATTTATGTATGAAAAATTAGCTATGTTTATAGCTGATTTTGACTTTTATATGTGTTTTAGTACGATGTATTTCACAAACATACATTTTGAATATTGAGAAATAGAACAGTTCTGTTTGCTCCCCTCACCCCTTAGAACCAGATCTACGAATCACTGATTTACAATGTCCACTCAAATGCCATCATATTCTTCCCCAAGCAGGCAGCCATTTTGGATGGCCCATTCCACCATCATGTTATTAGCTGTGAGCAAAATATGAGCCTCGAGGTTCACTCAGTCTGCTCAGCTGCTCCTGTCTATTCTTATTGCTGAAGATTATATCAATTTCTGGTCAGCTCCCCTCTTTACTGTAAACATTTTAATTTCCCTGTGCCCCACACACTGTTATGGTGCCTAACACCTCTTCTGGTCGATTTCAGGTATCTATTACCCTCTTACTAAAGTGACACCTAGGTTCTGGTTATGCTGAATTTCTCTTATTTCTCTTGCCCAACCTCTGCTCATTCGGAGGTCTGACATTCTCTTTTGAAACAGTTCTCAGACACTTTAAAGCATAATTAAGGGCAATGTAAATGATTCCGCCCACGTTGGAAATTAATGGAGGGGAAAGAACTGCTGACCATTCTGAAAGATATGAGACATTTCTACAGCTAATCTGTGGGCTTTAATAAGAAATCATTTATTCCTCAGATTGCTATTCCCTTCCCAAGGCTAAACCGCTGGCTGTCAAGTTTGCTGAGCCAGCAGTTTTCTGTCAGAGCAACCCCAGAAGTTTCTGGATTCTGTGCTTGTTTCAACTACTTTCCTCCAAACCCTTCCAAACATGGCAAACAAACCCTTCCAAAACCATGGCAAAAAATGGTCCTGGTATTTCAGGACCAGAACCTAGAGATAACTGAGCACAAGCAGTTTGGATTACATCTTCTCCGGCCCACCTCTGATGATTTGATGACTCTGTTCCTATGTTAAATTCTGATAAAGGATACTGGTACCGTTGCTTATGCAAAATTTATAATCAAGCTCATTCTGATTATAGCTCTGACCATTAAAATCTCATTCCTAAGCAAGATGGAAATGTGGGCTAAGAAATCTCGCTGGCACTGTGAGAAAATCTATTTTGCAATGCGACACGTTTATCAATTAGTAATTTGTCCAATTATGATTGAATGCCTTTGGTGCCCCAGGAATGGCTTCTTAGAAAAGATATGGGTATAGCCTCTGATGGTGAAGAACAGCTTGCAGTCCTTCTTCCAAATCAAATGGCAAAAGGCAATTTAAAAAATACTGTGACATTACAACTCAGACATATTAAGATACTAAAGCTAAATTAAATATCATTAGCATACCATCTGATTTGCTTTATTTAAAAATACACTCAATTGGCGTCTAGCCAAGTCAACTGACTGTCCTTTACTTCTTACCTTCCTGCATCATCTCTTACAGTGGAATAATAATTATTTTAACAGGTTAATAAGAATATAAGAATGGCCTTACTGAGTCAGACCAATGGTCCATCAAGCCCAGAGCCCGTTCTCACGGTGGCCAATCCAGGAGTAGCAATATTCCATGCTACCAATCCAGGGCAAGCAGTGTCTTCCCCCATATCTTTCTCTATAACAGACTATGGACTTTTCCTCCAGGAACTTGTCCAAACCTTTCTTAAAACCAGCTAATGCTCTCCGCTCTTACCACAACTTTTTGCAACGCGTTCTAGAGCTTAACTATTCCCTGAGTGAAAAAATATTTCCTCCTATTGGTTTTAAAAGTATTTATTTCCCTGTAACTTCATCGAGTGCCCCCTAGTTTTTGCTATTACGCGCGTTAAACCGCTAGCGCGGCTTCGTAAAAGGAGCCCTTAAACTTCCTACATAGC
Organism: Geotrypetes seraphini; assembly: GCF_902459505.1. NCBI lineage: Eukaryota > Metazoa > Chordata > Amphibia > Gymnophiona > Dermophiidae > Geotrypetes > Geotrypetes seraphini. Next base: position 11,947,338 of record NC_047098.1, on the reverse strand, counting down.
AACAAAGCCCACAAGTATTATTTCCCCAAAGACCTTGAAGCTAATTTAAGAACATGAACCCCAACTTTTCAAGCAACATTTTACACAAGGTGAATGCCAACGTCATAATTACCGCAATAATGTCAAAACACTGCACCTTAATATCTGCCCAATGGCCCAAAAACGCACAAATGAACGACAGAAGAGCAGAACTCTTTAAAGTAATGAACACCAAAACATTAAAATCAGTAACAACTATAGAATGAATGTCTAAAAAAAAGCCCAAAATTCACATAACACCCACCATCCTTCCACCTTCAGAATCCCTTTGAGAAGTGTTTGTTAATTTACTGATATTTTACATACTGTCAGTTTAATTTATGAATGTTTTATTGTAATCCGTTCAGGATTGTATAAAAAGTGAAGCACGCAAATTCAATAAAATGAATCAATGTAAGGTCTGGAAGCTAAATCCACACACGCTGATTCCTTAACCCAGCCTCTTTGGCTAAAATTATCTGCTGCATCAGCTGGGGGTATTTTAGCCAAGTAGAGACAAATACCTATTTATTTGGGTAAACAGTCCTCAGTCTGTGATAGCCGAGCATAAGAAAACCATTAGCCAACACGGGCAAGCTCTGCTGCTAATTTTTGTGATTTTTAATTACCAAAGCAGTGCTTCTCAATTCAGTCCTGGCGTACTCCCCTTGCCAGGCAGGTTTTCAGGATATCCAGAAAGAATATGCATGAAAGAAATTTGCATACAATGCCTCCATTATATGCAAATTTATTTTGTACATATTCATTGTGGATATCCTGAAAACTTGACTGGCAACCAGGACCGGTTGAGAAACACTGGCCTAAAGTACTGTCATCTATTCACATTTCCAATAGTGTCTTCTCCAAATACTCAGACACTTATTGTTCGACATGTTGATTTCCCTGTGCTACAAAACCACTGATGGATTTTCCTTTCTGAAACCTGAGCAAATGAAAGGTGCTAAACCCGGTCACGTTGAAATGAGAAAATAAGGCCCTTTTAAGGACTCTGCTGGCACACAGCAGGACCTTTCTACCACTAATGCCAGTATCTGCTCTCACTGCACTTTCTGTAAAATCTAGAATGTCCACTGACCTTCATAAGCCTGATGAATAAGGTTAAAGAGCTGCTCAGCTTGCTTTTTCAGCTCGAGGTCTCGGTGTTTGTCAGGATGGTATAGCATACATAGCCTGCGATAAGACGACTTCAGCTCTTCTTGAGTGGCCTGTATAAAGATGGAAGGAGTAAGGGAGAGAAAACCTGACACGTTAAAATCTATTTATTAAATGAGAGCCCATTTTTAAAATGGTATTAGCATAGAACATAAGAACATAAGAAATGCCTCCGCTGGGTCAGACCTGAGGTCCATCGCGCCCAGCAGTCCGCTCACGCGGCGGCCCATCAGGTCCAGGACCTGTACAGTAATCTTTTATCTATACCCCTCTATCCCCTTTTCCAGCAGGAAAATGTCCAATCCTTTCTTAAACCCCAGTACCGTTCGCTGCCCTATAACGTCCTCTGGAAGCGCATTCCAGGTGTCCACCACACGTTGGGTAAAGAAGAACTTCCTAGCATTCGTTTTGAATCTGTCCCCTTTCAACTTTTATGAATGCCCTCTTGTTTTTTTATTTTCTGAAAGTTTGAAGAATCTGTCCCTCTCTACTCTCTCTATGCCCTACTGTGAAAACAGAATAGGACATATTGTATTTGTGCACTAAAATTTTTAGAGAGGTTTTTAGGGAGCTTTGTTAGTCTGTTCTTTAAAGAAATAAGGATCAGTACTTAGTACCTAACCCTGATGGTGTTTTGGGAGAGGCTGACCAAATTTCAGTTTTGGCGCCAAAACTGGCCTGAAATCTGTATTTGGTCTTGTTTCAGTTGAAAATCTCTGTGTGTTTTGGTCTGAAAATGAAACTTGGTGCTGTGTCTCCCCACTACTAACAGAGGTTGCCCCCATCCCAGACCTATCCGCAGCCCCCCCCCCCAACAATCGCTGTTTGTCTAGTGGCATAGTTGGAGCAGGAGTATCATCAAAATGGCTGCTGAGGTTGCGGCAGCCATTTTGAGATTGGAGCTGGATTGGGTAGGATCAACTGTGGATCACTCCTGCTGGATCCAATTTCCAAATGGTTGTCTTGCAAGACTGCCACTGGAGGTTGCAGCTAGGCTTGGGGGGCTTTTGGAGGTGCAGTGGAGCATGCTGTACCGTAGTGCTGATTTGGGATCATAACGGCTAGTTTCATTTTTTGCTGAAATCAAGTGACAAATTTCAGTCACATATTCGGTTTTGGTTGTCCTGTTGTCTAGGGTTAGGAGAGTTGTACTTTTACTTAAATGCCCAAGCAGTTTGCATGCAAATAGGCAAGCAGTAACTGTATGACTGTGTTAGCCCTTGGCCACCTAAGTGCTGAATATCAACTTAAGCAGCTTGACAGTGGTCACTAATTTATGTGCTAACTCATATCTTATTATAAGGTGGGAAATGGGCGGCTTATGGGCAGGAAAAGAGGAATGGAAAGTGCCCTGCTGTTAGCACAGTTTCTTATTACATACTGTCACTGGTACACTATTTAGGAGGCACCTAAGCAGCCATGGACTGGCATAAAAATAGGACAGACTTAAGTGGTCCCATTAATGCACTAAACCTGGCTGCTTAAGAGCTGGTAATAATAATAATTTATTTTTATATACTGCCTAACCAGCAGTTCATAGCGGTTTACACAATAGGTACTCAGCATACAATATAATAATAACGTCATACATAATAAAATTCTAAGTAACTAATACAAGCATTAAAACTAATGAATAAGGAAAACACAATATAAACTAAAATAAATATAGATTAAAAGATTAAAAGTACATTACAACTACACGATGATATAAAAATCAATAATGTATATTATATTGTTTAAATACGTGGGTTTTAAGATCTTTTCGAAACTGATAGTAAGTAAGAAATGGAGAAACAAGAAGCCGACTCTGCCTTGGAACACTCTCAACATGGTCGGCTTTTGAGTTTGATGCTAATTGGAAATTTCAACGGCATTTAGTCAGTCAAGTGCTGCTGAAAATTAGCAACTAGCCCCCAACCAAGCAATTTAACCAGTCAATTAAATCACTGAAAAAGTATTCCCCCTCTTCTGTTTTGCATATATGTCACACTGGTTACTGATCTTTAAAAAATACAAAAAGGAAGATTAGAGAAAAGGAACCTGAGAAAACACATAATACAGTCTTTACATTATTACTTCATTTATTTAAGGAGCAAAGTTATCTGCACCCATATCATTCATGTGAAAAACTACCTGCTGTCTTAGGTATTCAATCATCTGATTGATCAAATTTAACTGAATAGATTCAGCTGACTGAACACTGCCAGGCTTGATTGCAGCCAGTCTTTTTGAATCTAAACCTATATACCAAGTCTGACCATGAGAGTGAAGTAGTCACCTCAAAGTTTCTACAAGATCACTATGCCACAATCAAAGGAAATTCAAGAACATAACATCGTACTTATAAACTGCGTAACCGTAAGTTCAACGCGGTTAACAAAAGATTCATAATAAAATGATATAAGAAACATAAATTAATACACCAGGTACTCTGAAAAAAAGGTAAGTTTTCAATTGAGTTCTAAAATGTTTGTAAGAACAAGCGCAACTCAACAAAGGTCGAAATTCCTTATTGTAGGAAGCAGGAATGCTAATGTATGATCCAAAGAGATGAGAAAAAAAAAGTAGTTGATATATATCAGCCTGGAAAGGGTTAAAAAGTATTTTTAACATCCTGGGACTCCACTGAACCAAAGTGAGAGCTATTATCTCCAAAAGAAAGACTTGGAACAATGATAAATCTTCCCAACTGCGAGAAGCTTGCCAACATTTCTCAGGGCACAGCAACAACTCATCTGGGAAGTCAAAACATCCCAGAACTCCGTAGCCTCAGCTAAGGTCACTGTCCATGACTCCACAAGAGAGAGAACGGGGCAAAATGGAATTCATGGGAGGGCAGCAAGGTAGAAATTGCTGCTATTCAAGAATAACATCAATACTCATCTCACATTTGCAAAAAACCTTTTGAGATAATGTACTAAGGCTAGCCAACAGTCAAACATAGTGGTGGCAGTGTGATGCTGTGGGGATGCTTTGCTGCCTCGGGACCTAGAAAACTTGCTAATACTGAAGGAGCCATGAATCACTGTTATCAAAAAAATTCTGAAAAAGGATATCCAGTCATCTGTCCATGAGCTGAAATGCAGCAAGACAACGATCCATAACACAAAAGCAAGTCTACTTCTGAATGGCTGAGGAGAAACAATTTTGGGCTGGCCTAGTTAAAGTACTGCCTTGAACCCAATTCAGATGCTGTGGTACAAAAACTTAAGAATGTGTCTGAATTAAAAGAGTGGGATAAGATTCCTCAAGTGATGAGAAAGACGGATATCAAATTATAGGAAGGGTTTGGTTACAATTATTGCTGCTACAGGTGGTGCAACCAATTATTAATTTTAGGAGGCAGTTACTTTTTCACATGGGTGATGTGTGTATTGGATATCACCCTGGATTGGCAGCATGGAATGTTGCTACTATTTGGGTTTTTGCCCGGTGACCTGGATTGGCCACCGTGAAGATGGGAAGCTGGGTTAGATGGACCATTGGTCTGACCCAGTAAGGCTATTCTTAAATAAAATAATAATTCAATACTGTGTTTTCTCAGGAAATAGATTTAGTAGATAAAGATAGGTTGTTTACCCTCTCCAAGGTAGAGAGAACGAGAGGGCACTCTCTAAAGTTGAAAGGGTAGAGAGTGGTAAAAATCTGGAACGCTCTTCCGGAGGCTGTTATAGGGGAAAACACCCTCCAGGGATTCAAGACAAAGTTGGACAAGTTCCTGCTGAACCAGAACGTATACAGGTAAGGCTAGACTCAGTTAGGGCACTGGTCTTTGATCTAAGGGCCGCCGCGGGAGCGGACTGATGGGCACGATGGACCACCGGTCTGACCCAGCAGTGGCAATTATTATGTTCGTAGTGTGATAATACATGCAATAGCAGAAATACTGTAATATAAACAGTCAGCAGGACTAATTGCTCAATTCTGATCCTCACGAGACAGGTTTGATTATCATGAAATGTAAGAAAGAAAATGTATCAATAATATCTGCATACAATGCAGACAGGATATTCAAATATCTCATACAAATTTAGTGTGGATATCTTGCAAATTTGCCTTGTTCGAGGCTCTTGCGGACTGGAGATGGCTAACCCTGATGCATAACAAAAGTAAAGAGACACCAGTTTACCTGGCATGGTCCTACACAGTTCAATTAGTCTAACACTTCAAGTGTAAAAATCTTTTTCTGAGCTGTTATCATATTACTTCTGCTATTATTTTTCTTAAAAGCAAAGAATAGCCACTGAAGAGAGGTATGGTATGTCATGGGTGAAGGGTAATTTTGAGGTATTAATTTTATTTCTGTTTGACCTGCTCTAATACAAGCTTCCTGCAAGCCCAAGGAAAGTTATTCTGTAAGGGTGCCAGGAATTGTATCTAGCAGCATGTCATCACACAACATCAGAGGCATAGCTGTCACTAAGTGTTGAACCTGGTCTCTTAGAGATGTCTGCAGTCCTTTGGATTGCTAGTGGTACCCTTCTGTCAGATTTCACAGCCTTAGGTAATTGTACGGTGAATACATCAGGAAATTTGTCATTTTGTGCCACATCAAAGGACCTGAAACTCAGACATTCTCCTGATGGAAGAAGCAATTGCCATCAAAAAGACTGTCTTCAAAGTGAGATCCTTGATCAAAACTGACCTCGGAGGCTCAAAGAGGCTCCCGAAAGGACATTCAGCCCTAAATTCAAATCCCAAGAGGAAAGAGATAGCCGAGCAGGAAGCCGCAAGTGAGTGGCCTCCTTCAAAACTGAGACCCAACTGGGTGGGTCGAGTGAGACCTTCCCCCCTCCCCCCATAAAGGTGTCTAGGACAGTCCCACCAGCCCAGGCTAAACTGAGCCTTGACAGGTAGTGGCAGATGGTAGTTAAGTCCTGCAAGAGTGCTGCTCAACAAGACAAGAGGACAAGGTGGAGAGGATGTATATGGGTCCTAGGCCAAGATACCACTTCCAGAATTGCTCTCATGGTACCTAAAAGCTAGAAATGGTTCCAGATCCATGGGGCTTTCAAACTACACAAGCTGCACTTCTGGGCCTAAAATCTTGTGCAAGCGCTTCTCTGTGATATAGATCACTTTTAAGAGCTATTTCAAAACAGACCCCCCTAGGTATTCCAGGATCTAAGTGGGCGAAATGACTCTGCCTGATTCACTACCCAGCCTAAGCACTCCAAGAGCAGGATGACCTGCGAAGTGACCGCTATGGAGTCTACTACAGAGTTGGCAACATGAGTCAATCATCCAGGTAGGGATGAACTTGGATGCCCTGGAGCTGCAAGTAAGCTTAAACCACGACCTCCATTATCTTGGAGAAAGTGCAAGGGGCAGTCGCCAGGCTGAATGGAAGAATCTGATTCCGAAAATGGTGACCCAGAACATAAACACAGATAGTACTTGTGGTCCACCTTTACTGGAATATGGAGATAGGCCACTAAAAGATCTAAGGAGGTCAGGAACTTATCTGGATGGATGAAGTGACCATCAAATAAAGTGTCTCCATCTGAAAAGTGTTGAACTATAAAGTAAGCGTTTATCCCTTTGAGTTCAAGGATGGGCCAAAAGGAGCCCCCTTTATTTGGGACCAAAAAATAGAGTAACGATCTTGCCCCCACTCTGTGGGCAGTACTGGTTTCACCACTCCCAGATCTAGAAGGTGCTTGATGGCCTACCATAGGGCAAAATCATTAAGGCATCAGGAACTGAATGCTCAAGCTCAAGGGCATAGCTCCATTTCAATCAACTCAAGGACCCAGTGGTGTTATGGGCTCACTTGTTGGCAAAAAGGGCCAATATGCTCCCTATATGAGCCACTGAGGGGCTCAATGAACTCAAGGACCCAGCAGTGTTATGGGCTTACTTGTGGCCAAAAAGGGCCAATATGCCCCCTATCTGAGCCACTGAGGGGCCTGCTGCATCCTCATTGTGAATTCTAAAAGCAACCAGCAGAGTTGGAGGGCCCTGGGTCTCCTGATATTTTTGGCTGCAAAAAGGCCCCAGGACTGAACTAGCCTTTTGCTTATCCAATCGAAAGTGACTATCACCTTGAGAATGAGTCTTGGCTAAGGGAGTAAAGCTGGGTCCCCTTCTGCTACAACTCAAAGAGCCAGAGAGGGTGATCCTCCCCCATGTCCTTGACCAGATTCTTCAAGTGCTCTCCAAAGAGTAATCAGCCAGTGAAGGACAGCTGCCTTAGAAACTTCTTGAATGCTGCATCAGCAGCCCAATAAAGAAGCCAGAGTTACCTATAAGGCAACCACTCTGGAGGCCACCAAATGTGAGGTGATGTGCACCAAATCAAACATCAACCAGGTAGGCTTCCCCAAACTCAAGCAGGCTACCTCTGGGGACTCCAGCAACTGCTGTAACCAGCTTAACATAGCTCTCATTACATGGTGGCTTGCACCTCAGCCGCTTTGGAGGAAAAGCTCACCTTCAGCTGCTGTTCCATCTTCTTTTCAAACATCTCCTCAAGGATCATGTCTCTTTCCACTAGAACAGCAGTCTTCCTAGTGACAGAATACAGTCTGTCCAACACTTTGGACCCCCTGGAGAACCACATCTGGGACATCTCACTGCCATCATCATGTGGGAGAGCGCTTTATGAAAAACGTGCTTAGAGAGTTCCAAAAAGGCCCTCCAGAATATGGCCCTCCTTCAAGGGCTCAGCTGAGAAGGATGATGAGAAGATCAGGGTCTCCAAAACTAAATCAATAAAAGTGGGAAAGTTCTTCCCCCTAAAAAGAGCCATATGATTGGAAGTGTGCCTCATCCTCCTCCTGTGGAGGGAGTTCTGCCTTTGAACCCAAGACAGAGGATGGCTGGGATTCAAGATGTGACCTGCCTCTCCATGACCACCCCCAAAGGTCAAGGGTTTGCCTGATGGAATGCAATATCTTCTACATTATTTGGCTTCAGAGAAAGGTTCCCCAGTATGGGCCCCCACTTGGTTAGGGTACCTTCAGTTGCCAGCACTTGCCTGACCAGCAGAATTACTTGCTGGAGCCATCCTGGGCTCAGGGGTTGAGAAAAATCCCTAAAATGGTTTGCATTCCCACCAAAGGACTTCAAGAGCTTCAGGGACAGACTCAGGCAAGTCAAATGAGTTTCCTAACACCCCCCCCCCCCCCGGATTGTATAAGGGAAATACAGCTAAATCAGATAGTCCAACCAATTGTTGTTGGGGTGTCTTTTGCAACTGCCTGGAGCTGCAGGGAGCTAGGGGGCAGAGGCATGGACACTGACAAGATGTGTGGGAGGGCAGGGAGGATGGGGACCAACACTTCCTATAGCAAGGGCCCTGCGGGGATCAAGCCAGGAGCTTGGGCAAATTATTCCCTTGAGCTACAGAGCCATGCTCCATGTTCAACCAGCTCCCCACAAGGCTGGGAGCTAGGCAGGGACTGAACACCAGCCTGAACAACTGACCCTCTGTTAAAGGTAAGGAAAATACTGGAAGTTTCCAGAGTATCAGCTATATCACTGATGTCAGTTTCCTTACCTCCATCTGCTACCGTACTAGGCAGGTAATATACCCCAATAGCCAGGATAGTGAGCCTAGAGACTAGGAATTGCCTTTATAAAATAGACTACCAGATCCAGACTCTATAGTTTGCAAATGTTGATATAATATGCAATATGCTGCAGTGCTGTCATTTCTCCATTTATTGGATTTTTCATATCATTTTCAAAGCGGTCAAGGATGACTACCATCCCGCTTGTTACTCCCCCTGCTAAATATCATGAAAGCCCCCCCCCTCTTGCAAACAGTCAAAGCGGAACTGTGTTAGGTGTCTGCCCAAACATCAAAAAAGAAAGACAGACAGACCTGGCAATCCACCTGGCTAGCTTATAAAATGCTACTTGGCAGACAATGATTCTTATCTTGTCTTCAGCTAATGTTAGATTTGTGCCTCTGTGCATAAATGTCTCGGTTCTTTCCAGACAAAAGTAAAAAAAAAAACCATAAGTGAAGAACTAGCAGGAGAAGCACGGGCAATCCCCCATTCTGTTACCTCCCTGTGCACTTTGGATTATTAAAATTAAAATAGATGAAAAGGGAGTGGAGACAGCCACTTTCTCGGCGGCCTCCTTTAATCAAATTAATGACAAATGGCGTAATGTGCTATTGATTAAGTCATAGAAATGAGCAGTTTCATTTTTCATAAATATCATGTTCAATACTACATTAGATTGGACCCTTCATCATAACTGAATAGCTAAGGTCATTGGTTCAATATTTCATAAATGATAACCTCTCCCTCTCCTGAGTTACTATAGATACCAACAACATTTTAAACTATAATGAGATCCATAAGTCACTAATAATGATATTTTAAGATGCATCTTTATTTTTAAAATCTTCAGCCACAAATTTGAGAGGTGTTTGATTCTTTTCTCTGGGCACTAGAAATTCTCTCATATCTTAGAAACAAAGACACCCGACAGCAGATAAAGACCAAATGGCTCAGGCAGTGTGCCCATCCACTATCTGGGAGGGAATGCATGGATGGGAGAACATCGCAGGGGAGGAGACATAGGCATCCTGGGACTGTCGGCCAAGTCTCTTCCCTGAAGAAGCCCTTTCTGGAAACGTCAGTCGCTCCTCCTAAACTTACTTGCTCCACTTCATCACTGACGCTGAAACCGTGGATTGAAGACAAAGTTTTATTTTATTTTTCTTTCCAGCTTATGATTTATCTTTACTAATCTTATCTATTGTTTTGCCTTTTGTCTTTGTTTTGTTCTATTTCTATCATTTAAATTTCCCCCTTCTGCTTCTATTCCTTTCTCTCCTCTCTTCTACCTTCCAAAGTATTTAGATCAATGCTGTCTTGTTAAAATGTTTATTTTATTTTTATTTTTCCTCTAACTCTACTTTTCACTTCTCTATTACCCTCCAGGTACTTTAGTTAGATTGTGAGCCTTCGGGACAGTAAGGGAATTTTTCAAGTACCTTTCTTATTTCTAATCTTAATGTATATTTTCTGTAAACCGCTTAGAACCTAACGGATGGAGCGGTATATAAGAAATAAATTACATTACATTACATATCTCCTCCTCTACCTAAGCGATCCCACATGCCTGTCCCATGCATTTCTTGAATTCAGATACAATTCCTGTCTCTACCTATTCTAGGCATCCATCACCCTGTCTGTAAAAAAAAAAAGTATTTCCTTAATTATCCTATAACTTCATCGTATGCCCTCTCATTCTGGAGTTTCCTTCATTTGAAAAATTAATTAATACCACTGAGATATTTAAATGTCTATTAGAGAATGACACAGGAACTCAATTTCCCCATCCCGTCCATTTTAGCGCTGTTGCTGTCACTGCCCCATTCCTATAAGCTCCGCCTTATAAGTAGGAACACAGCGATTCACTAAACAGAAGGAACACCGATTGTGTTGGCCGATCCAAAAAGAAGCCTCTGCTGAGGACCGGTCGCTCACGTCCTTGCCGACTGTCCTGATCTCTGCCACCCTGAAATCCCAGCCCTGCAATCCCAGTATCAAAACAAAAATAAAACCAACAAAATAATACATTTTAAACACATCTCACTTGTGCAAAAAGCACAAGAAGGGTCTCTTTTCCCTGGAGAAGAGGAGACTTAGAGGGGATATGATAGAGACTTATAAGATCATGAGGGGCATAGAGAGAGTAGAGAGGGACAGATTCTTCAAACTTTCAAAAAAATATAAGAACAAGAGGGCATTCGGAAAAGTTGAAAGGGGACAGATTCAAAACAAATGCTAGGAAGTTTTTCTTTACCCAATGTGTTGTGGACACCTGGAATGCGCTTCCAGAGGATGTAATAGGGCAGAGTACGGTACTAGGGTTTAAGAAAGGATTGGACAATTTCCTGCTGCAAACGAGGATAGAAGGGTATAGATGGGCACGATGGACCTCAGGTCTGACCCTGCAGAGGCATTGCTTATGTTCTGCTCTCTGCCGCCTTTTCCCTGCTGACTCTCCTGCTCTCTGCCGGCCTGTCCCTGCAGAATCTCCTGCTCTTGCTCTCTGTCGCCCTGTTCCTGCAGACTCTCCTGCTCTCTGCCACCCTTCCCTGCAGTGTGAGCCCGTGGTTTTAACCCGTGTTCTGTTCCATTAAAGCCTCCCCCCATCTTTGTTTTGACCTCGCTTGTGCGGAGAGCAAGCACATGCACAGTTCACATCTACAGGCAAAGAAGATGGTCTGCGCATGCGTCTGGATCGCCCTGCCGCGATCTGTGCAGTCGCTGTGGGGCGTGCCTCCGATCGCATTAATTTGCATGAGGACTCGTAGTGAATCGGTTGCCCGGGAAGACTCGGTCATAGATTGCCCATGGATCGGATCGGTGAGTTTAGTGAATCTAAGCCTAAGTACACAACATCTAGCGCCCCTCCCACAGCCAATGGTTTGGTCACCCAGTCAAAGGAATCAATCAAGTTTGTCCGACAAGACCTGCTTCTAGTAAAACTATGCTGCCTTGGATCCTGCAGTCCATTTATCGATAGACTGTCACCCCTTATGACTCATCCAGAACACTCCAATCAAATAATCAACACCTCTTAGGGCACCTTTTACTAAGCTGCGTTAGGGCTTTAGTGTGTGCTAGACCTTAACGCGAGCATTGAACCAGCGTTAGTTTTTCCGCATAGTGGGCGGTAATTTCCTGCGTGCGCTAAAAACGCTAGCGCACCTTAGTAAAAGGAGCCCTACACTGCGCCAAATTATATACGATACCACCCGTGCATCAATTTCCATGCATATCTTCTTGAAAGACACATTGAGTAACTAAGGTATTCGCCAGGGTAGACCTGGCTGGGCCTCCGCGTGTGCGGATCGCCGGACTAGATGGACCCTTGGTCTGATCCGGTGCAGGCATTTCTTATGTTCTCCGTAACTGCCCCCCAATTATGGAACTCTGTGCCACCACATCTTCGGGAGGAACCTTCGCTGGATCGATTCAAATCGAACTTAAAAACCTTCTTATTTAAAGATGCATTGGATTTATAATTCCCTAATTACCCCTTACTACGCAGATGAAATCTCTCCCTCCCTGTTGTTTTTACCATGTACGTCTTTCTATCCTATCTATTATTGCATTTCAGCCCCCTAACCTATTGTATGATAATGTTGTCTGTTAATGAGATCAGTATGTATTACCCATATTTTACCTGTTGTATACCACTTAGAAACTTGATAAGCGGGATAACAAATTTTAAATAAACTTGATTCTAGAAACTTCACAATCCTCTGCTTTATTTTGCTCTTCACATTATATTTTTCCAGGAAAAAAAAAAATTCACTATAGACAAAATGCTTTTCTGTAGGAAAAAGTACGTAGCCAGCTCTGGACCTTAAAAACCCCAAACAGATATTGTTTTCAGGAGAAACAAGCTATACATAAACTGAGCTGTTACCAGGTACAGGCAAGCTTATCTACTGAATGCTCAGTACGAATCTCCTGAAAGCCAGTACTGTTTACAATTCCAATTCTGTATCTACTCAGTTTCTTTGACAAAAATGACCAGCAGACAATTCTTCATGCCATTATCACATCTTGTCTTGATTACTGCAATGTGGTGTTTGCTTTAAGTGAAAATTGGGAAATACCAACTCTTACAGGCAGGCAATGAGGGTTTTATGTAGGACACGTAAATATGACTACATCTCACCATTATTACACCAGCTTCACTGGTTCCATATTAAGTACCAGTTTCAGTTTAAGATCCTTGTGTTTACTCATAACACAGTCCACAAGGATGTCCCATTATTCCCGGTGGTCCTGTTAGTCCCATATAAGTCATTGTGTCATCCTTATGTTTCTTCCAAACTCCTCCTTGCACGTTCTTCAGTTGCTTGAGCATGGTTGGATTCTACTCATCATTCAGTCATATTTTTTAGTTCCAACATTATGAAATTTTCTCCCTCACAAGTTATGTGCCTGTTGTGGCAAGTTAAAAGACCTATTCATTTGGTCTTATTTTCCCCGCTTGAGTGGAGCATCATAAAGGAGGCACAGCAGTATAGAGGGATAATGCTCTTAAGTCCTCTGTATGTCACACTAATTTTCTCTTTAGTGCACCTCTTCCTATCTGTTACTGTCTGTATTATCAGTGTAGGAAAGAGTCAAAGTACAAATCACACCAGAAAATTAAAAAAGCACAAAGGACCATCCAGATTCAGGAATGTATGTGAAGTTTATTTAGGGCCGTGTTTCGGCATAAAGATGCCTGCCTCAGGGGTCCGTTAAACTTAAAAGGAAATAATATACAATAGAAGCCTTGTAAAATCCAGAGCATCTTGGTGAAAATAAATGAATGCACCGCTGAGTCTAGGAAACACGGCCTAGTAATTTATCTTCACCAAGATACTCTGGATTTCTGAAGGCTTCTGAAGGTTAGAGTATAGTTTCCATAATTGAATTTGTGCCTGGAAATGAATACCCTCTCAGTGACACAGAAGAATGGGTTGAGGACAACAACAACAAAAAAGAAAAAAGGGGAAGTTGGTGTTATGGAAATGTATATGTTCATCTAACTCAGGGATCTCAAAGTCCCTCCTTGAGGGCTGCAATCCAGTCGGGTTTTCAGGATTTCCCCAATGAATATGCAATGAAAGCAATGCATGCACATAGATCTCATGCATATTCATTGGGGAAATCCTGAAAACCCGACTGGATTGCGGCCCTCAAGGAGGGATTTTGAGACCTCTGATCTAACTAAACTGGAATAATCTCAATGGGGTGGACTGGATGGACTATTTTGGTCTTCATCTGCCCTTACTTACTATGTTACTAGGATCTGGCACAGTATAATAGATGAGTCACTACAGTGCAAATAGGCCACCAAGAATGGTGTGAGGATGGCAGAAGAAGAATCAGGACTGCAAAGTTTAGGACTCGAGGTTGCTCGGATTTCCAAAGTTAGTCAATACCAGAGAGCCTAAGAATTTTCAAGAATTCCGATCCATGTTATAACAGTTAGACTGCTGGGATCACATGGTTTCATGTGTCACAATTTATCGAATCCATACCTTATCTCGCTCTACTGCAATACAAAACCCTGCTCTTTAAGAAATATAAACCATAGCAGGTACACTACCTCTCTCACTCATACTTCTTAATTGAATTTAAAAAAAGTTAATGAAAAATGTTTTAATGATAGAAACAATACACTGAAACAGTTTCTGGCTAATTCGATATTGTTTCCCTCTGGTACCATTTAGTCCAGTTCCTTCAACTTGCTTCATTATTGCTTGAGGTTATGTAATTAGAATGGATCCTGAAGATTTTGTTAATGTGGCATTTATTTAGATCTAAAAAAAGGACTGCAAATGCCATGCTGTGTAATACTTGCACATAAATCTAAATGAATGATCAAAGTACCAAGGAGGTCATGCTTGAATACAGTTACAGAAGTAAAAAGCTGTTTCGTACTAAAAAGCACCTATATTTGATTCACTAAGGAGCTTTACTTCCTCCAACTGAAGTGCATAAGCAGTGGAAGGGCAGTATAGCTGATACAGAACAGAACTCGGCATCTCAATCAACAGAACTCAATCAATGTTGCATGGCCAAGTTATATTGAGTTCAATGTGGTCCCAGGTGCTTCTCACTCTTAGCCTGTCAGAACAGTGTACAAAAGGTCCCAGTAAATCAATTCAAAAACCACAGAAACACAAAATTATTGGGGGGGAACCCCAAATCAATGTTCAGATACACATCAGCCAGTCGGGTTTTTGGGATAGCCCTAATGAATATGCATGAGAGAGATTTGCATATAATGGAGGAGACAGTCATATAAATCTGTTCCATGCATATTCATTAGGGCTGTCCTGAAAACCTTACTGGCAGGTGGTCCTCCAGTACAGGGTTGGGAACTGCTGCTGTATAAAACCATTCCTAACTCAATCCCAAACACATGTAAAAATTAAGGGACTCATTTTCAAAGCACTTAAACAAAGTACCATAGGTTTCCACATGTGTGTGTCTAAATGCCAAAATATGCATAGCACAGAAATGGAAAGATCCTCTTCTACTTTCACAAAGGGAGTGGTAAGACAAAGATATAGCTGGTATGGAAAAACTGATGTGGATTTGTAAACATAAAATATGGAAATATGAATTATTTTAGGCTCCTTTCTTTCAAAATATTTAATACATTAATGGAATACTCTTTAGACCCTCACACTTGTATTTATATATTACTAGTTGACATCTCCAGTATTTGTGAATAACTTGAACATAAATTTTGTTAATCAGGTATCTGGAAATTGTTGTTTTAAGAACATAAGAATAGCCTTACTGGGTCAGACCAATGGTCCATCAAGCCCATTCTCAAGGTGGCCAATCCAGGTCACTAGTACTTGGCCAAAATCCAACGTGTAGCAATATTCCATGCTACTGATCCAGG
This sequence comes from Geotrypetes seraphini, assembly GCF_902459505.1. NCBI lineage: Eukaryota > Metazoa > Chordata > Amphibia > Gymnophiona > Dermophiidae > Geotrypetes > Geotrypetes seraphini. Next base: position 11,931,747 of record NC_047098.1, on the reverse strand, counting down.
GCAAGAAGCTTCCCCCATGTCTTAATAACGAACTATGGACTTTTCCTCCAGGAATTTGTCCAAATTTTTCTTAAAACCAGCTACGCTATCCACTTTTACCACAACCTCTGGCAACACATTCCAGAGCTTAACTATTCTCCGAGTGAAAAAATATTTCCTCCTATTGGTTTTAAAAGTATTTCCCTGCAGTTTCATCAAGTGTCCCCTGGTCTTTGTAATTTTTGACAGAGTGAAAAATCAATCTACTTGTATCTGTTCTACTCCACTCAGAATTTTGTAGACTTCAATCATATCTCCCCTCAGCCGTCTCTTTTCCAAGCTGAAGAGCCCTAACCTTTTTAGTCTTTCCTCATACGAGAGGAGTTCCATCCCCTTTATCATCTTGGTCGCTCTTCTTTGAACCTTTTCTAGTGCCGCTATATCTTTCTTGAGATAAGGAGACCAGAAGATAACGCAATACTCCAGGTGAGGTTACATCATGGAGCGATACAGAGGCATTATAATATCTTTAGTCTTGTTAACCATCCCTTTTTTTAAAAATAATTCCTAGCATCTTGTTTGCTTTTTTGGCCACCGCCAAGTTTGAATGTCTGCAGGTAAGATATTCCAATTGAGTTTTTGTTCCCGTTAGCAGATCCTCACTCAGCACCTGACAATGCTGAAAACAAGTTTGCAGATGTTTTCCAATTTTATTAAGAGTACCTATAGGTTCAAAGAAGTACACTTCAGCTTTGTTGGTCTAGTAATGAACATGTTTGAATGACCCCCCAAAGATGGGTGTTACTCATTTCTAGTGCTACATAACTACAAAAGGAACCATGGTTGGTTCAGTGATGGCCTGAGCTTGACTGCTACTGGGGCTTTGGCTAGTGTTCTTAGATAGTGTAAGATCGCTTGGCTAGAGGTTTATTTTTCTGATTGGCTGATAAAAACAGCGGTGGGTACTGAGAGCGTCAGTCTGGTCTCGCTGTCAGAATGAGGCTTGGATTTGAATAGTTTAAATAGCCAAGTGTTTGTTTGGGTGGGTAACTGGTTGGCATCCTCTGATCGTTTGGATTAACAGTCCCGTTACTGGTGAGGTGTAAAGTTTATTTGCGACATGCTGATAGTGGGGTTTTGTTTTTTTTGTAGAGTTTTAGGGTGAGTGAGTGATTCCATTTGAATTGTGTGAGAGTTTTGAGTGTTCAGGATGAATGTATTAGTAAGATTGTTTGTTTTTTTTTGTTGCAGTAATTTCCCTCCTGAAGAGGTGTCACTCAAGCGAAACTCGAGTCGAGGGTTTACTGACATACAGAACCAAGGGGACTATGGGATTTTGATAAGCAGAGGGCAGCACGAGAGGAATGATCCGCTCCGTATAACAAGCTAAGTTAACATACAAGTTAAGAGTTTATCAATAGAAGTTTATTTAATGGAAGCAGAATGGGACCGATAACGTGCTATGATGGCCCCGGCAGCAACCTCTGCTTAAATTCACTATTAAAGCACACAGGTTGAGGGTCTGAGCACTTATCACTTCACATTATTGGTGAATTGGTTTTATTATTTGCAGAAGATATAGTTATGCTGTGTCGAACTGATACGGTCTTATAATCGAGTGAATCCAGTGTTGATGAATGGATTGGCTAGAGGGGAGCCATATGGGCAACTCTAGTTTTGGTGAGTGCACCTAGGATTTTGGCTCTGGTTTGTGAGATGGGCAGGATTAGAGTTTACTGATGAGGTGTGAGAATGAAGGCTTTTGGTTGGTGGGATGTGGGGGTTCTGATTTCATAGGGAGTTCTAAGTTTCAAGTTTATTTAAAAATTTATTATACCACCTAATCAGGTTTCTAGGCGGTGTACATCAATAAAAGGCAATTATAAATGACATTTAAATAGTAAATTAAAACAACTAGATTAGTAAATATAAACATAACTGAGGAAAGATAGTGTAACAGACAGATGGACAGAAACTTGAGCGAAAGGAAAGTGGGGTAGAACTACAAAATTAAAAGAAACGAAACATGGAAGGGACAAACAAAAGGTGCAGGAATAATCTTGGGTGAGGAATGTCAAGCTGTCCTTATGAGGACAGCTGCAATTCAAAGGTGTCTTTAAAGAAAAAGGTTTTTAATTTGGATTTGAAATTATTTAGGTTTGATTCTTCTCTTAGATAGGTTGGTATGGAGTTCCAGAGGGAGAGTGCGATAACTGAAAAAAATATTTGATCGCATGGTATTAATATGTTTTAGAGATGGAAAACTGAGAACATAGTAACATAGTAGATGACGGCAGATAAAGACCCGAATGGTCCATCCAGTCTGCCCAACCTGATTCAATTTAAAAAAAATTTTTATTTTATTTTTTTAATTTTTCTTCTTAGCTATTTCTGGGCAAGAATCCAAAGCTTTACCCGGTACTGTGCTTGGGTTCCAACTGCCAAAATCTCTGTTAAGACTTACTCCATCCCATCTACACCCTCCCAGCCATTGAAGCCCTCCCCTGCCCATCCTCCACCAAACGGCCATACACCGACACAGACCGTGCAAGTCTGCCCAGTAACTGGCCTAGTTCAATATTTAATATTATTTTCTGATTCTAAATCTTCTGTGTTCATCCCACGCTTCTTTGAACTCAGTCACAGTTTTACTGTCCACCACCTCTCTCGGGAGCGCATTCCATGCATCCACTACCCTCTCCGTAAAGTAGAATTTCCTAACATTGCCCCTGAATCTACCACCCCTCAACCTCAAATTATGTCCTCTGGTTTTACCATTTTCCTTTCTCTGGAAAAGATTTTGTTCTACGTTAATACCCTTCAAGTATTTGAACGTCTGAATCATATCTCCCCTGTCTCTCCTTTCCTCTAGAATGCACAACATGTGGATGTTGTGTAACGGAACAAAGGGTTTTAAGAGGGGTGTAGGGAAGAAGAAGTCTATTTTATTGTATGGGTATAAGGTGAAGATGAGGGGTATTACACAATTCAACAACAAAAAATTTATCTGTGGCTTTGGGACTTGATGCACATGAAGAGGACTGTTATAACCTAGGGGTTCCTAAAAATCCTGCTGATGTGAAGATGAGTATTTCAGCTGCTCTCTTAAGCTCAGGGACCCTTCCCCCCTCCCTACAGTTATCTGTATTTATGGCTATGAAGTGCTAAACTACAGCAAGTTCACAAGGGGACACTTTGACATGGCTGACTTTTAGGACCTTTGATCAGAGATTGCGTCCTCTTTCACCCATCTTATGGGTATTAATATACTGGATTATATGTATAGATCATAGTTGAGCCCTAAGGTATCATATTTTTCTGCTTCTTTTTCTCATCTTGGATTTAAGGTCTCTGTTGGAAACTGCACCAACACCTTTTCTATAAAAGATTTATACCGGTAATGTTTTCTTTCAGAGCTGAAAACATCCTCGCTCAACCAATATTACCTCTATATAAAACAGAGAAATAGAGAGTAAATGTTGCCCTGCTTGGCAAGTATGCTACACAAATAAGCTGAGTCATGGACTTCCAAGTGCACCACCTCACAGCGAGGAATTAAGATCAATACCCACGACCTACAACTCAAACACGCTGAAGATATAAAATCATTAAAACGCAACAGATACAACTACAAGCTAATCCCTTACTCCAGTGGAGAAAAAAAATCCAACCACCCACATATAACTTCATCTCCCAACAGTCAAATTAAAATCAAAGGGAAATGTTTTACAGTCTGACTTATAAGATTGGAAATGGTGTATAAATAGAAGCATCTTCTACAATAAACTTTATAAACCAACCAGGAAAAGTAGGTACTCCTGACCCAGACAGAAACCTCAAGCTATTCACAGAACGTCACTACTCCTGGAACCATGCTATGGAGGTAGATTGATGTAATGGTTTCAATACAGATGAAGCACGCTTTTGCTGTCTGGAGGGTGTCTTTAGTGATCTGCCTGTGATGAAGTGGTGCCACAGCAGCTTTCCATTGACCTTTAAAGTTCTCACTCTTTCTACCCAACACTCAGCTGCAATTTCATATAAAAAGTAGCTCACCAGATCTCTCTCCTCATGCGTTTTTTGCTTAGAACTTTTGAATGGTCCAACCTAGCTAGGGTTATCAGATATACAGGAAACTTCATATATGTCCTCTTTTTAGGAGACTGTCTGGACATTTTTTTTTTTAAATGGGGGAGTCTGTCTGGGTTTAGCCAGCTCTCCCACCTCCTCACTTACCTCTTCCACAGGCCTGGCTGCTATAATTTAAACTTTGGGCAGCTGGCGGCAGCAATGAGGTGAACCTGCTGCCACTGGCCTGTTCTGGAAGCTGCCTCTCTGCAGGTCCCACCTCGGCAAGAACAGGAAGTCAGTGCAGAGAGGTGGCTTCAGTGGCAGGCTAACAGCAGTAGGCTCACCTCATTGCTGCTGCCAGCTGCCCGAAGATTAAATTACAGCAACCGGGTTCAGGGAAGAAGGTAGGCATGGGAGCTAGAGAGATCATGAGGGGAAGCAACAAAAGAGGAGGGAGGGGTTAAGGGCTGAAGAAAACATGGGGGGGGGGGCTAGAGAAACAGCATGAAGTGAGGGAGATATAGCATGGAAGGAGGCTGGAGAAATTGCATGGATGGAGGGAAGGCTGGAGAAGCTGCACAAAGGAAGGAGGAAGGGCTAGATTAACAGCATACTACTACATATCATTTCTATATCACTACTAGACATATGCAGCACTGTACATCAAAGCATAGAAAAGACAGTCCTGGCTCAAAAGAGTTTACATCTAGTCAAGCCAGACAAACTGGACAAGAAGGTATGTTAGCCTGTCTGGCCAGGAGGATGGGGCTCAAGTGGAGAATAGGAAGAGGAAAAGTGTGGCGCAGTGGTTAAAGCTACAGCCTCAGCACCCTGAGGTTGTGGGTTCAAACCCACACTACTCCTTGTGACCCTGGGCAAGTCACTTAATCCCTCCATTGCCCCAGGTACATCAGGTAGCTTGTGAGCCCGCTGGGACAGATGGGAGAACGGTATAGAAAATTGAATAAATGAATTAATTAATAAATTAAAAGCCCTCTGGCAGAACAGAATGGGGAAGCCCCTAGCCAAAGGAAGGGATCTTCCTTGGGTGTTTCATGATGAGGCTGCAGTACCTAATTCTAATCAGAATTTCTTAATGGCTCTTTTCCAGAACAGGTTCAAGGCAATTTACAGGTTAAGAGACCCGTGCAAGATCACGGGGAAATTTACAATATAAAGAAGAGGTTGCAATGTTTAATGAAAGGAGGGTTACGTTGTATCAAAGTACATTTTGATAGCGGGTTCAATAACGCAGACGTATTACACCATCGTTGGAGTGCAAGGTGATTAACTGGAAAGTAATTTATCAAATAGGTATTACCCCCTCCCTTTTTAGAATGCGGTAGTAGCGGCAGCCACGCAGCAAATACTCCAACGCCCATTAAACCCCTATGGGCGTCGAAGCGATTAGTGCTGCAGCAGCAGCCGATACCACGGCTTTGTAATAGGAGCCCTAAATGACTATGATCTGCCGTAGCATCACACAGCAGGGGGCTATCACCTAACTTGTTTTTGCTTCTTCAGAAGGGTGGGGAATTCGGAAAGATTAGGTTCTTGCCTAACTCCTCTCACCTTGGGTTCTGCACCCCCAGACCTATCACGTCATGTCTGTCTGTCTGTCCAAGTTAAGACTGTCAGCTCTTCCGAGCAGGGACCGTCTATTAAATGTCAAAATGCGCAGTGCTGCGTACACCTTTCAACATATATACGTCCGTTGTGTAAATTATTACAGCATTTCGGTGTCTCCTACAGACTGTATGTGGATGATATTCAATTGTTTTTTTCAACTGGGGAATCGCTGATACAGTCAGTCAGGAGGCTGGAAACTTGAAACTGTGATTTTTTTTTTTTTTTAGGTGAAAAGGGTGGATGGATAGAAACAGGTTAATGCTGAATGTTTCAAAGAACAAAGTGATGTTTTTGTCAAGGACTGTAGATACGAATATCCCTGATTCGGTGCAAGTCTTGGGAACATTCATTTTTCGTTGGAGCTCAGGTATTTAGGTTTATTGGACTCCCATTTGTCCTTCCAGTCTCACACACATGCAATGGTAAAGAAGGTTTATTTTAAATTGAGACTATTGAGTAAGCTCAAATCTTGTGTGTCTAGGGCCAATTTTAAATGTTCTTCAATATGTTTTAAATTTTAAATATGTTCTTTAAATATGTCCCATTTGGATTACTGCAATTTAGTATTGTTGTTTCCATGAATGCAATCCATGCCTTACAGCACAGGTGTCAAACTCAAGGCCCGCGGGCCAAATCCAGCCCGCCTGGTCGTTTTAGGCGGCCCACGGTCCGATGCCCCAAGTTTTACCTTGTGGCCGGCTCCCTCCTCCTCACAGCCGAAATGTGCACAAAGCCACGTGCAGCGGATCCTCGCACGTCCCACACCTCATCCAGAAGTATTTTCTCTGTCGTTGCGACGTCAGATAGAAGGCTTCCGGTTCAGGTTGCACGCTATGGCTGTGAGGAAGAGGGAGCCAGCCACAAGATGACACCAGGGGGCATTGGACAGCGGGCTGCATAAAACAGCCAGGTTAGACACCCGCCGGAGGAAGCCACAGCATGGAGGGAGGGAAGGAGACGATAAAGGTAGGGGGGAATGGTTTTATTTTCAAGTTAATGTTTGAATTGTGTCAATTTTGAGCATTTTAATCTGCTGTCTATCTTTTGCACTGCTCAGGAAGAAATACATTTGTTTCTTTTTCTCTGGGGGTTGTACTGCATGCAGAATCTTGAATCTTAGGGTACTTTTTTTTAATATATTAGTACTTTTAGTTTTTGGTCCCGTATTTGCATAGGGGTTATCTGTGTTCTGATAGGAATGAATGTTGAGAAGCATACAGTGTGCTTTGTGTAATTTAATTTTGTGGTTACCCATTACCATTATGTGTTAATAAGATTATATTGTGTGTGTATATATGAAACATGAATGGAAAAAATGGTGTCATAATTAGTATTATTATGGGGCGGGGTCTGGGGCTAAGATTGGGTGGGGTCTGGCCCACGACTTAGCCTGTGTTTTGGATTTCGGTCCCTTAATGTGATTGAGTTTGACACTCCTGCCTTATAGGCAACTCAAAACTCAATAATTCGGGTATTGTTTGGGATTGGGAAATTTGATCATGTATCTGACTTCTATGTGAAGCTATGTTGGATAAAGATAGAATTCAGGATACCGTATAAACTGCTGTTAACATATCTGTTTTGGCACCGAAATACCTGATCGATTGTATATCTTTATACACACCATCCCGAAGTTTACATTCAGCTCATTCTGAGGAGTTGAATGTTCCCACGCTAACGGAAGCAAGGTTACATATAAACAGAGTGGGGTTGTTCTCTTGTTCAGGTCCAGACACTTGGAATAATATTTCGCTTTACATTAGAAATAAAAATGATTTGAATATTTTTAAGAAGCTCTTGAAACGACATCTGTTTTGTGAAATGAAATATGAGTGCTGAGCACTTATTTTATTTACTGGAGCTGTATGATATGTTGGAAGAGATTTGTAATTGTACGTTGTTTATGGCTGTTTGTAATAATTACTATGTGTCTATTACTGTAACCCACCTTGTTTAAAGTGGGCTATAAATAAACTATAAACTAAACTACATAAGTGATAAATAGTAGTAGTACTGGTAGATACACTATTCCTGAACCTGTGTGTGGTGCAGTGGTTGGAGCTACAGCCTCAGCAACCTGGGATTATGGGTTCAAACCCTGTGCTGCTCCTTGTGACCCTGGGCAAGTCACTCAGTCCTGCGTAGCCCCAGGTACGTTAGATAGATTGTGAGCCCACCGAGGCAGATAGGGAAAATACTTGAGTACCTGATTGTAAAACCGCTTAGATAACCTTGATAGGCGGTATATAAAAAAACTTGAAACTTCTCATGAGAATTCTTGTAGGGAGCCTCATTAGCATTCTTTTGCTCTGCCTTCCATCCTTCTGGGCTGTCCTCCAATTCCTCAGTTTGTACCAAAGCAGATGGTCGGCCTTGGAGAGGAAATAGCATAGGAAGGGGTACGGGGACGTTTCCCGAGAAACACGTCTGTTCTGCATATATCATTAAACATATAATAGATTAACCAATTGCAATGCAAAACAAGGTGAAAAACAAACAAGTCAACAATTTGAGCACAACCTGCACTAAGAGTGTGGGAGATTTTATAGAAGGGGGGGGTGAATTTAAAGGAAATCTTGAGCCCAGCAGTATTACCAGATAGGTGTTCTGCACAAGACAGTTTAAAGGAACTCATAAACCATGTGGACATTGCAAGAACTATGAGATAATGTTGTCTATAGCGGAGTTTACTAATCCAAACAATCAAAAAAAGGTATGCATTGAAATTTGAAACTGTGATATAGATGTTGTGGTTTACTGTATATCGTGCCTGTGCAGAAAGCTATATATAGGGCAAACCTCCCGGAAATTACATCTACGACTGAATGAACATCGATGTGCAATAGCAAGAAGTGTTCTGCAAGCACCCCTAGTGCAGCACTGCATTTCATTTTCCCAAGACTTTTCTCAACTCTGTTATTTTGTGGTGGATCACATACAACAGAACATTCGGGGAGGCAACAGGAGATTGACTTTACAACAAAGAGAGCAAAAATAGATTTTGAATTAAGAACTTACACCCTGATGGTTTAAATTCTAACATTGACTGTTTTACTTCTATTAATGATTAGTAATCTTTCATTGAGCACATCGTGGGAACTCAATCATACTATGACTGTGCTTGGTTAGATGGTTCTGCTTGGCCAATCAGGAGGAGGTGAATCTGATTGGCTGATCTAGTGCTGAACATGCAGAGACACAGCTGAGATTTCAAGTGACTTGAGAAAGTGAAAACACAGAACTGAGTACTTTGAATAACATTAATTGTAGCAAGTTGCACGTGAAAGAATTTTGAGAGAAAGAACATTCATTTGTATTGTAGGTGATTATTAAAATAGAGGTCCAACAGCCCTGAAGTGGTTTTATTTCCATGAAACGTTGGCAGGAAAGGGAGGATATTTAAGTTTAGATTTCTGATTCTGTTTACTTCCTGTGACAGAATCTATTTGCATGATGCAGTTTACAGATTATAGATACTGATGAATTTGTATCCAATGTTCATGTAGTCTTGATTTGCTTCATTAACACTAAAGCAAATCAGATAAACGTAAATGCTAAATTTCTCTTGAAATATTTCATAAAGATACATCTAATCTGTTTCATGCTATCTGGAGGCTACCCGCTAAGGGGACACAGGAGAAGCAGCAAAGAGTTAAGAGAAAGAAAAGCACTACAAGTCAAAGTGGTACCCTCATCTGATTTTCAGGAAGGAGGAACAGGTGCAGATAAGGTTGAGCTAAAAACAGGTAGCAGAGACTGCTGGAGGTAAGAAAGAAAATGTGCTACCCATTGGTAGAGTGCTCCAGTGATTACACTTCTCCCTCCGTATTCACTGTGATAGGGGATTAACAGACCCGCGAATACAGAAAAACTGCAAATAACTTTTTCATATGTTATTTGCTGTTTTCTATTAAAAACCATCGTGCATTTGGTTAAACCGCGAATAACATGGTGGGAGACCTGGCCTGTTCCTGAAGGAGAGGCAAAACACGGTGAAGAAAGTGCCGTGAATCAGCGATTTTTCTCTGTAAACGCTTGGAATCAGAGATTTCTCTATGCAAGCTGACGTAATTGGGGGGAGGAGCCAGCAAGCTAAAAACCGCGAATGCTGGAAACTGTGAATATGGAGGGAGAAGTGTATACAGCTTTGGAGTTGGAAGAATTTGGTTAAATTCTCGCCTCCAGTGTACTTTCTATGACCACAAACAAGCCTCAAACCTCCCTGTGCAATAACATACTCTAGGATCAGTGTTTTTAGAACCAAGAGTATGGCTTTCTATTTTAGAAGGTTGTTCTTTCTGTCTGTTGTATAAACAGAAGACAGTTGTGTATTTACATACAGAACCACAGAATATGACAACAGATGAAGACATATGGCTCATTCAGTTTATGAATTCACATCTCCTGCTCAGCTTTATAATTCACTCTATTGTAATTGTCCAATGCCTTCTTAAATTCTGATAACCTCCTTAATTCCATCATTTATGGGATGCTATTCCCTGTATCCACCACTCTTTCTATAAAGAAATGTTTTCTTACATTACTCCAGAAAATATTGAACAGGACCATGTTGAATCAAGGCCCAAACCCCGCAGAACATCATTGGTATTTATTACTTGTGATGTTTAAGCTGGTCTGATCAAAAAGCACTAGACAGTGTAAAATAATGGACAGTGTAATGAGATAATGGTGCATAGAGTTCATACCAAGGGAAATGCCATGACCCCTTTGCTACCTTCCATCCAGTTCCCAAACTAAGAGAATGACACGCTGACAGAATTTGTCACCTTCCCCATGGATAACCGCAAGAAACCATCCTATGTCATTCTCAACCTCAGTCCTTCTACATCAGCATTCTTCAATGCGAGGGCTTGAGGGTCAGTGGTTGTGCCCATTCGTACTGATTCTTCCCTCTCTCTAAGAATGACATGGGGATTGTTTCCCACAGTTATCCGTGTCATACTCTACGTGCTCAGTCTCAACCCTGTCCTGGGGGACCCCCAGCCAGTTGGGTTTTCGAGATATCCCTAATGAATATGCAAAAGCCACATTTGCATGCTTGTCTCCTCCATTATATGCAAATCTCTCTCATGCATATTCATTAGGGCTATCCCAAAAACCCAACTGGCTGGGGGGGGGGTCCCCTAGGATAGGGTTGAGAACCACTGTTATATAGGGAAATAAAGGAGAAGAGTGTGGCGCAGTGGGTAAAGCTACAGCCTCAGCACCCTGAGGTTCTGGGTTCAAATCCGCACTGCTCCTTGTGATCCTGGGCAAATCATTTAATCCCCCCCCCCTTGCCCCAGGTACATTAGATAGATTGTGAGGCCACCGGGACAGACAGGGAAAAATGCTGAATAAATTCATGTAAACCGTTCTGAGCTCCCCTGGGAGAACGGGATAGAAAATTGAATGAATGAATGAATAAATAAATACAATTCTTAGTCGTCCTCCCCCCCTTCAGGTCACAGCCTGGGTGTCTCTGTCTCTCGCCGTCACCCCCCCCCCCCCCCCAAACACGTCTCTGGGATCCTCCTTCAAGGTCACCGTCTTGGTGGTCAGCGGTAGCGCACGTGCCCCCCTCTCTCTCAGGAGCGCCGCCTCTCGCTCCGCCCAACGGGCTTATCCAGTCCGGGTTTTGCCCTTCTCTCCCCCCCCCTCTCTCTCCGTAGGAAAAAAAATGCGGAACTACAACTTCGCGCCTACCGGGGGGGGGGGGTAGGGAAGGGCAAAACCCGGACTGGCTAAGCCCGTTGGGCGGAGCTGGTGGGGGAGGCGTCGTTCGCGCGCGCCCTCCTTTGTCTCGAGGGGGGGGAGGAGGGAGTGTCCTGTTTCCGTCGTCAGAGCCGCCTCGGCGCCCCTTTCCCGCCCTCCGCCGCCTCCTCACCTCCCGCCGAACGTTCAGCAGCGAGTAATAGTCGGCGTTGTCCGGCGCCTCCTCCCCGAAGGCCGTCGCCATGTTCACAACCTTTCACCCGCCGCCGAGGCTGCCGCGGCAGGAAGAGCCGCGGCTGGGTCTGCGGAGGTGGTGGGGGGCGGACACAGCGGCCCCTGGCGGCCCGGAGAGCGGTTGCAGGCGACCTGAGGGGGGAGAGAGCGGTGCCCCGCCTCCTGCCGCTGTGACGAGTTGTTGGGGGGGGGGGGGGACACGGCGTTGGAGATCGGAAATCAGCGCACCCCCACCCCCCTTGCAAAATCCGGAGAGGAGGACTGCGCCCCCTGCCGGCGCGCAGAAAAATAATACTAATAAAGTGGCGCCTTCACGTTCTGCTGCCCCCTTCAGGCTGAAGAGAGAAAGAAGGAGGTTGTGTTGTGCTTTAGGGGGGGTCACTGCAAGAGTTGGGGGGGGGGGGGGGGGCCCGAGTCCTGCAACCATAAGTAAAAAGAATGGGACTTGCCCACTGCCTTTTTCTGTGTGGTTTTACACCATCCAAGCAGTTTACAGATTTTGTACCCAGAGTCACAACCTCAGGATGCTGAGGCAGCTGCTTTAACCACCAGGCTGCTCCTCTTGACCCAGAGAAAATGCTTCCTTCTGCTAGAGTCTGTTGAAAACCTGCTAAATAGTTGAAAAGAGGCCATGCAGCCTGCAGAAGGACCATTTTCTCTGGAAAGGAAACCCCGGGGGGCAGAGGGGTCATAATGTAAAGCTGAAAAGGAAAGAGAAAATGCATAAGCCCCCTACAGACTACAATGGAAGGAGCCAAAGCAGCACGTGTGGGACAGACACAAAGGGGCCTTCATACTGTCCAGCAAAGAAGAAAACCAGAGATCTAGTAAACACAAATGGGCAGACTGGATGAGAGGTAGGTGCTCATTTTCTGCTGACTTATGTGTTTCCAAGCAACCAGCATTTCAAGAAGTCCGAAAATTTAGTGTGCCCCAAGAGGCCACTAATTTCGTACCAAGGGTCTCTGTCCAGTACTGCTTTAGGCTATTTAACAAGCAGCCACTTGAAGCCCATTTCAGCCAGCTTGTCCAGTTTATGTGTACTGTTGAAAGCAGGCAGAGACGGTGTTAAACATGCTGGGGCCAAGGGTACAAATTTGGAAAGAGACCCCCATACCCCATCTTTAAATAGCTTGGAGTCCCCCTGAGTAGGGTTACCATATGGCTCCAGAAAAAGGAGGACAGATTGAGACATCTGGGTTTTACTTCCATTGTTTGGGTTTTGGAAAGCCCCGACGAACTCCAGCCGTATAGGGAGGGCCTCTGAGCATGCGCGGATGACCTCATACACATCCGCGCATGCTCCAGGCCCTCCAGACGTGACCGGAGCTTCTCGCAGAAGAGGGGAGGCAGGCTGGGGGTGGAGGCGGGGTGATGTGTCCGGGGTTTTCCTTTGTAAAATATGGCAACCCTATCCAAGAGGCCTGATCCCAAAAATTGGCTCGCATGGAAGTGTTTGGGATTTTATCCTGAAGTTAAAAGTTGCTGGGGAGGCAGCAAGGGGGGGGGGGGGTGTAGCTTTCCAGATTGCAACCTTCATAAACATAAGAACATAAGCAATGCCTCCGCTGGGTCAGACCTGAGATCCATCGTGCCCAGCAGTCCGCTCACGCGGCGGCCCAACAGGTCCAGGACCTGTGCAGTAATCCTCTATTTATACCCTTCTATCCCCTATTCCAGCACTTCTAGAACTTCTCCAACCTTTCTCCGCCTGAACCCCACCCCACCCCAGTCCAACCCAAAGAACCCTGCCCCACCCCTGCCTCCCTCTAGTATCACTTTGAAATTTTGCCAGAGGAGGTACAGGGACAGGGGAGACTCACAAAAGCCATACTTGACTCCGGGGTGGCCCAGGGAGGGGGGTGCTAGAGAAAGAGAGGCTGTGCTGGGGGGGGGGGCATTTTAGAACACCCCCCCCCCAGGACAGCCTCTCTCTCTCTCTCTAGCCCCCCAGTTACCGGGCCACCCTGAAGTCAGGTATGGCTTTTGTGAGTCTCCCCTGTCCCAGTACCTCCTCCTGCAAAATTTCAGACAGCCGCACCCAACTTTCAGAGACCTATGCAACATCAGGCCCTTCGTGTGTAATTCTTTGGAACACCCCTGACCCGCATGTGCCCTTCCCCTAACCATGTCCCCTTTTGGGTTGTGCGTAAGAAAATTTGCGCTTGGATCCTTATCGAATCGCTTGTAGCCAGATCCACATACAAAGCCAAATTAGCATCAGTAATTATTTGTAGCGGCTCGCAGCTGTTCTCCAGGTGCCTGCTGCATCAGGCACCACTTACCAAATCAGGCCTAGAGTGCTCAGAACCCTTTATAGAACAGGGCTGAGCATGCATTTTTCCTGGTGCTTAATATTTGTCACCATTAACCAAATCTAACCCTATATGTTTAGTGACAACTCATAAATAAACCCTTTATCCCGCAAGATTTTTCTCTGTAAGAGAAGAGGATTCAGGAGTTTCCAAGAAGGACTGTGGGAACAAGGAATCCCAAGGAAATCAGAAGGGACTCCCCCACATTCTTGAAGTTCTCTCAAGAAGCTTGTTAAAGTGATTTTGTATGGATTTGATAAATTTTTTTAGCTGTCGAACTGTGTATTTTTAAGAAAAAAAACCTGAATTGTGGATAATCTACTGACTGTTTCTTCTATCTGTTGGACATTTATGGTCCAGGTTTTGCTGATTTTTCAGTTGCAACCAAACTTAGCATGTAGGGAAGAGACCGAGCTAATGATTCTCAAGCGTTTCGCATCTTATGCTGTTCCCGATTCCAAAATCTGTGATACAGAGAAGCTTTAGAGGGAATGCCCTGAGAAAAGGAGTTATAGTCACTCCTGGGTCATATGGTTTACACCAGTGGTCGCAAGCTCAAACCCTTTGCAGGGCCACATTTTGGATTTGTAGGTACTTGGAGGGCCTCAGAAAATATAGTTAATGTCTTATTAAAGAAATGACAATTTTGCATGAGGTAAAACTCTTTATAGTTTATAAATCTTTCCTTTTGGCTAAGCCTTAATAATAATATTGTCATTTACAGTTAAGGAGACATATGATCAAGAAACTGTTTTATTTTACTTTTGTGATTATGATAAACATACCGAGGGCCTCAAAATAGTACCTTGCGGGCCGCATGTGGCCCTCAGGCCATGAGTTTGAGACACTGGGTTACACTATGGGAGGTAGGCTGCCATTGCTTTCATTTTTTTGTTTTTTTTTCTTGTTTCTGTATTGGATCGATTTGCCCATTCCTCTCACACCACCTCCATCTTTAAAAAAAAAAAAAAAATTAATTATATAGTGCCTGCAAGCCCAAAGGCTATTCCTGTGGTGTACAGCAGGTATTTTTCTATGTCCTGGAGGGCTCACAATCTGAGCGTGTACCTGAGACGAGGATTAAATGACTTGCCCAGGTTCACAAAGAGCTGTAGCGGGGTTTGAACCAGGATTCCCTGGTTTGCAGCCAGCTGCTGTAACCACTGGGGCTATTCCTCCACTCTCTTTTAATGATCACCCGGGGCCAACTGAGATCCCTCACCATCTGCAGATGAAATCCTTTGTTGTTGCAAAGTTTTCCCATCTCCAGCTGTCAGTCCTCCTTGCGGATTCAGCACTTCAGATTTTTATTTCATTATCTCCATTTATAGTCTGCTCATTTCTCTGCATCTGAGCAAATTATGAAAAAAAACTAATAATAAAAGAAATACATTTAGAACATACACATATTCAAAACAAACTCAGCGCCCAATGTACACGTTCTCAGTTCATTATTAAATTGCATTCCGGAAGATCAGGCTGAATAAATATGATTTGTGACATTCCTAAATGCAGATGAGGGCCTTGGTGGATAAGAAGCTGAAATAGGTGATCTGGTACCAAGCTCTGAGTTCAACACTCTTCCTTCTCAAAATAAATAGTTGGATTTATTTTTTATTTTTTCACATATACAGTATAGGTCCCAACCTGTACAGTGATATGTTTTACAATGCTGAGAAAAAATTTATGAAGCCTCCAGGATGGTCTGTATTGTACCACAATTTATACTCAAACTTGAGTATAACTGTCACTTTTATGCATGAGGATTTCCTTGAATGAAGAGCTTGCTTCAGGTCCTCTGAAATTTCTCGTGATTGTGATATAGTGAATTCCAACTAACCTTTACGATAAATACCAAAGGAGAGAATGCTTAAACACTCTCCTGCAGATATAGGCCCTCTTTCACGTTAGCGTTTAGCGCGTGATTAGAGCGCGCTAATATTTATTGCGTGCTAAAAAGTATAGGGCGCACCTTAGTAAAAGAGGTGGGATACTCTTGCAAGGTAGTTTACTTACCCATCAACATTGTTTTTTCCAAACGGCGATGGGCCCCTCCAGCATCGATAAGCAATGCGGGCCCCCCCCCCCCCCCATCGATGGAAAGTAAGACAAGCAAGCAATGCGGGTAAGAAAGGCAACAGGAACTGTAACTGTGCAAGCAGTACTGCTTGCCCAAAGCTTCCCTCTGACGCAGCTTCCTGTTTCCGCCTGGGCGTATGGTGGGGTGGGGCAGGGGGCCTGGTGTACTTGTGTGCCTAGGGGCCCTTGATGAATTAATCCTGCCCTGGGTATCGGGGGGTAGGAATATTTGGATAAAAGCAAACCCAAGAGGATGAGCACCACTCTATGATATTCTTATTTTCCTCTGCAGTCATCCTCACCATCTCTGCTGGCCCCTAAAATGAAAATAAGAAAGTTTTTTTTGTTTGTTTTGCCATTTCTTAATTGTAACAGGACTCCCCATTGTCTCCTTTCTCCAATGAAATCTCCACTCTGCCTCTCCCACCCTCGGATTCTGTATTCTATTTTATTTACTTGCAGATGTTTGAAATGTCCCCTATCATCTTTTTTTTTTTTCCCCCTTTCAACTGCCTCTTTTCTAAACATATTTTCATTACTTTCCCAGCCTACATGCTGAGACAGCATGCATGTTGTTTTCTTGGCTTAATTGCTTCTTGTAGGTTTTCATACCTACCTTCCTATATTTAGAAGAGTAATTTTCATGTAAATTTCTGCCTCACTGTTTTATTGCAAAATCTAATTAATTTAAATCTGGTGCCTGCCCTTTGGAACATTATTAAATGTGTATCTTTCTGATATAATGTAAACTATTTAAATGTTTTAGAAATTGCACTACTCTGAGCATAGGGAGTTAAGGGTTTTTGGACTTCTCTGCTCTTTTGTTCCCCTGGTCTATTCTCATATATCATCTGGCAGCCATCATCCTTGCCGTTGATGACATCAGGGTTAAGTACTTAAGGACAAGTGGCAGATGAAATTCAGTGTGGACAAATGTAAAGTCATGCACATTGGGAAGACTAACCTGAATCACAGTTAGCGGATGCTAGGTGTCATTGCAGACAAAATGATGAAATCTGCCTAATGTGTGGCGACAGCCAAAAAAGCAAACAGGATGCTAGGAATTATTGGAAAAGGAATAGTTAACAAGACTAAGAACGTTATAATGCCTCTCTATCTCTCCATGGTGCGACCTCATCTGGAGTATTGCGTTCAACTATGGTCTCCTTATCTCAAGAAAGATATAGTGGCGCTAGAAAAGGTTCAAAGAAGAACGACCAAGATGGTAAAAGGGATGGAACTCCTCTCGGATGAGGAAAAACTAAATCGGTTAGGGTTCTTCAGCTTGGAAAAGAGAAGGCTGAGGGGGAGATAGGATTGAAGTCTACAAAATCCTGAGTGGAGTAGAACGGGTACAAGTGGATCGATTTTTCACTCCATCAACAATTACAATTTGGAACATTCAAGAAAGGCATGGAGATAGGTACCAGGCAAGCACTTACACTTAACACAAGGGTCACTGTCCCAAAGCTCTACTCGTGCCCCCTTCTGTCGGGCAATATAGGCTCTGTTGTACCTGATTGTTTTCAGGTTTTCATTATTGCCTTGTATTGTGCTCTCTGTGACCTTTGCCTTTTCAATAAACATATGTTTAAAAAAAAAAAAAAATTACAAAGACTAGGGGAGACTCGATGACAGATTTGCGCATAAAACTTGGGCCGCGCTATACAGAATCTGGGCCTTAGTGTGCAAAATTGTGTCTGCAGGTTAAATTAGGCGCTAATTGGCATTAGCAATGAATAATTGGCTATAATTCGAGTTAATTGGCAGGAAGTGTTACACACATGACTGCACTTAGTTGTAATTTCTGCTAGGGGCGGTGTGGACGTGGGAAGGCATGAGCAGATTAGGGGGATGTGTAGCACTTATGCACATGGAGGGACATTTTCAAAACGAGAGGCTATTCGGAAAACTGAATAGGGGACAGATTCAGAACCAACGCCAGGAAGTTCTTCTTCACCCAACGGGTGGTGGACGCCTGGAACGCGCTTCCAAAGGGTGTGATAGGACAAGGTACGGAATTGGGGTTCAAGAAGGGATTGGACGATTTTCTGAAGGAAAAGGGGATAGAAGGAGGGTTATTATACAGGTCCTGGACCTGGTGGGCCGCCACGTGAGCGGACTGCTGGGCACGATGGACCTCTGATCTGACCCAGCAGAGGCACTGCTTATGTTCTTATGTCTAAGTCCGATTTGGACGTATGGCGCTAGACATCCAAAGTCGGCAGTACGAAGTAAAACCCAGATGTCTCAATCCGTCCTCCTTTTTCTGGAGCCATAGGGTAGCCCTGACTACAGGTCCCTTCAGTTTGAGTGAAAAGCCTCGCTTCATTCGGATGTGGCAAGAGTAGTAGGAGCTGCTAGCAGCTGGCGTGGTAATCAGAGATGGCAGAGCGTCCTGGCCATGAAGCAGCACATGGAAAGGAGCTAGTTAATATCTCAGTGAGTGCCAGTGGAATAAAGAGCTGCAAAGTGATTCACTCTGTCATTTTCCGGAAAATAAAAACCCTCATAAAATGCAAATTTTTGTGTTTTTGTGGGGGGTTTTTTAGATCACATATAGGTTTTTCACTCATTTAATATTATTCTCCCGACAAACCTTGCATTTTAATATTCAAGTTAAGGAACACTGCTGTTTGCAATGCTGCAGCCTTCCTGAAGGATGGATGCCTCCACCCCAAGTATTTATGAAACAGCATTCCAAAGCTGCTCAGCACTCATAACTACATAAATGCATTTTTAATGCTTCTGTTTTTTAATCTGATTTTTATCACACTGCTATAAAAAGGGATCACTTGTGTGGGAGTGTAGCTGAAGTAGTGAAATCCCTCATGGGCCTCAGGCGGCTGCAGGGCTACCACTGAAAATCGCCCCCTAGTGACTCAACCAGGAATCACAATTTAGCACAATAATGGTTTTATTTTAACAGTAGCATTTCATGCAGCGAATGTTGCAGCTAGATCAATGTACATTCCTTATTGTTAAGAACTTCATCCTGCTATAGACTCTGGGCTCTTATAAAGTTACCACCTGGCTCCAAGGAATGGGCTAATTCTGGATTTTTCCACTGATCAGAACATAACGGGTAACACCTGGTGGCGTGCGGTGATGGCTTTCAGGGGACTCAGTGAAGGCCCAGCTCTACAGTCCTGCTCTTTTAACATATTTTCGTGTTTGCTTGACGCAGTTTGATTTGTTGAGCAGGGCTCTTGGGTTGGGGACTCTGCCTGTCGCCTGCTCAACCAATAAAATTCAGAGCAGTGCCCTCAGGCCCTTTAGAGGGCGGGGCAAAGTTATTTATTTAATTTGTCCCCAAAGAGCTCAGAACGGATTACGATTTGCACTGGATTTAAGTACGAGTTTATGATACAAGTTTTTATCCTAATTTGTCACATACTAGGGGTCTAATACTGATATACATAATATACAGTTAACAGGTTATGATTTGAACTGGATTTGCATTAATTTCAGTATAGGTTTACGACAGAAATTTTTTATCCTAACTTGGCACATACGCGAGGTTCTAATACTCAGCACATCACGTGACTCTATGTACAGTTTACAGGTTACAATTTGCCATCGTTATCTTACAGGGCAAGTTTTCCAGTACAAGTTTTATCCTAATTGGCATGCATTGACAGTTAACAGGTTGGATTTGCCATAGTTCCAGTGCAAGATTTTACACCATAAATTTTCCTTACGTGACACCTACTGGGTTCTGGTACAAATATACATTTCTTTGTAATCCATCGGTCAAGGGCAAGGGGTTAGGTGTATGTTTTTATTGCCTTCCTAAAGTTGAGGAGTCCTTCAAGGAATCAGATCTGTGGGGACAGTCGATTCTAGTGGCGCGGTATGAAGTGGGAGTAGGAACGTCGTTTGGCGGTTTGCAGGGCACGACCAAGGGGCGTTTTGAGGTGTATTTCAATCTGGGAGCCGAGGGACCAGTTCGGCACGTATGGAGGAAGCGTAGCCGTCACGTAGCCCGGTGCCATGCCGTGCAAGGATTTGAACGCTAGCATCAGGCCCTTGAAGATACCAGCGTTTGGCTATGGGCAACCAGTGAGTCGATGCTAGAGCTTGGGAGACAGGGTCGCAGGCACAGAGGTGGGGTTTTTTTTTTTTTTTAGAAGAATCCCCTGAAGGCACTGATCACAAGCCACTGGTAACACCAAAACTGGATTAGTCCTTTCCTTATGACATGGAGTCAATTAACAACCTCACTGTCGAACAAACAACTTAACTTTTCTCTGCCACAGAGACTAACCTAGGAATTTCCCCTCTATCACACAGAATCCCCTTCCTGTGGAAATAGTCCACTCATCACAGTAGCTCTAATCTTTTTATTTTAACGTATATTCCACATATCCTTCAATTCTATGCGGATTTCAAATTATTCAGGTACTCAAGTATTTTTCCCTAATTGTCCCAATGGACTCCCACTCTATCCAATGTATCTGGGGCAGTGGGGATTAAGTGACTTGTCCAGGGTCACAAAGAGCAGTGCAGGATTTGAACCTACAACCTCAGGGTATTGAGGCTGTAGCTCTAACCACTTCACCACACACTCCCACAGGTCAATGAGATGAATGTGTATTGGTAGTAAATAGGTTCATTGATTATAAGGGGATGCTTGTGCTAAATACCACACACCTAGTGCAAATCTCTGAAAAATCCACAAAAGGAAGAGCACCCACTGTCTACATAGAGCCTTAACTGGCCTTTCCCTAGACCCTCCAGTTACAAGCGGCCATATGATGAAGATTAGAATGATAGGCCCATTGTCCGCCTGGTTGGCATGTCCGTTATTGTCCTGGTTGAATCTGAACAGGCTTCCTTGTTTCAAGTATATGAAACGAACACTTCCCAGACTCACTGGACTGTTGAGTCCTTCCTAGAATCCGTTCAACATTCTCTTCAGAAATGAAAAGGAAAAAAAAAAAAATATTTGCCTTTTCCCTTGCAGGAGCTTTGAATCTCTAGGGTTGCCAACTGAACCTTGATTCAACTGAAGGAGCTGATCTAGCTTTGGGTTCACTCTTTCCAAAAATACTAGGAATAGGGGGCATGCGATGAAGCTACTAAGTAGTAGATATAAAACAAACCAGAGAAAATATTTCTTTGCCCAACATGTAATTAAACACTGGAGTTTGTTGCCGGAGAATAAAACACTGGAATTTGTTGCCGGAGAATGTGGTGAAATCAGTTAGCTCAGTAGGGTTTAAAAAAGGCTTGGATAATTTATTAGAAGAGAAGTCCATAGGCCATTATTGAGATGGCTTGGGGAAATCCATTGCTTATTCCTAGGATAAGCGCATTAAATCTGTTTTACTACTTGGGATCTAGCTAGGTACTTGGGACCTGGGTTGGCCACTGTTGGAAACAGGATACTGGGCTTGATGGACCTTCGGTCTGTCCCAGTATGGCAGTTCTTATGTTCTTATTGCTTGCAGGAACTTGTAGTTCTAATTTCCCCATTGCTGTCCCTAAGAAAAGCAAGACTAAAAGTCCTTGTATGCTGTGGGGTAAACCCAGGATTGGATCAACCCTGTCAGATGAATCTGGATCCAGTTGGCAACATGAAGCCCAGCCCAAGGCTGCCTTCATGGAGCCTGGAAAGCTGTAGTCACTTGCTGTCCAACTCCTTGGGCCTACCCCTTTCTTGCTAGGGTTACCATATGGTTCCAGAAAAAGGAGAACGGATTGAGATATCCAGGTTTTATTTCCATTGCTTTCAATTGTCTCAATCCATCCTCCTTTGTCTGGAGACATATGGTAACCCTACTTCTTGCATACCTTGTGACTCATAAACTTTGGGGGATGGGCTACCTGCCACATCAACGGACAATGTCCTCACATATGGGGATTCAACCCTAACCTAGTATTGCCTATTTTCACAGGAAAGCTGACGCAATTTTGTTTCAACTTGTAACTTCTAATGTACTGAGTTGGGGGGCAATACTCATGCTATGTTTTAGCTCAGTGGTCTCAAACTTGTGGCCCAGGGGCCACATGCAGCCCGCCAGGTACTATTGTGCGGCCCGCAGTTTGTACTAGTGCTGTCTGAACTGTTTGTACTAATGCTGTCCTCCGGCTTCCCCCCTGGCCTCCCGCTCTTACCTTCAGATAATTACCACAGCCTGCAGAGAGGATTGCCGGTGCTGTAGCGATCCTTGCAGGCTGCCGTGATCCTGCCCCTGATGTCAGAGGAGGGGGCGGGACCACGTCAGAGGAAACATGCTGCGGAGGCCGATAGCAGCCTGCAAGGAACACTACAGCACCAGCGATCCTCTCTGCTGGCTGCGGTAATTAGCTGAAACTAAGACCGTGAGGCCAGGGGGAAGCTGGAAGATGCTGCAAAGAAGGGGGGAACATGCAGGCCTTTGGGGGGGGGGGGTTACGATTTATAAACTAAAAAGAGTTTTATCTCATGCAAAATTGCCATTTCTTTAATAAGACATTAACTATTTTTTTCTGCGGCCCTCCAAGTACCTATACGTCCAAAATGTGGCCCTGCAAAGGGTTTGAGTTTGAGACCACTGTTTTAGCTGAAGGTTTGTTCTTCTATCACTTGTTTATTTGTTCAAGCTTCAGTGCCCCCTGAGGAAGGCATATTTATATGCTGAAACTTGGATCCTTGTTGGCACGTGGTTTTATCCACACAAAAAAATTGGTGCTTTTGGTTTTGACGTCATAATTGCCTTTCTTTGTTTTATGCCTTAGTGGTCTCTACATACAGTTTAGGGGTTCTCAATCCAGTCCTCGGGACACACTAGCAAGTCAGGGATTTAGGAGACCCACGGTGAGCAAGTATGAGATAGATTTGCATACAATGGAGGAAGTGCATGCACATTTATCTCATGCATATTCATTGCAACAAACAATTGAGAATATCAATTCAAATTAGCTTCTATGTATATTAGTATGGGCTCCTTTTACAAAGGTGCGCCAGCGGTTTTAGCGCACGCTAAAATGTCACGCGCGCTAGCCGCTACCACCTCCTTTTAAGCAGGCGGTAATTTTTGGGCTAGCGCGCGCTAAAAACGCTAGCGCACCTTTGTAAAAGGAGCCCTGTATCTTACTCAAAAAAGCAGTATAGAAAATATTATCATTTAACATAATCATTATGGCGGCAGGTCAAATGCGCGCAAGACAAAAGCGCGCTGACAAAAGCGCCAAGACAAGTGAGTGCAAGACAATTGAGCGTGCGCATTTGACTATGAACCAATCATTATATCATACTCTATAAATAATTCTAATATCCACTTAGCTATTATAAATATACATAAGCATTTATAGTTCAGGTATTGTATATGTATAGGTACAAGCTGAAAAAAACTGTATAGAAAATATCATCATTTATTTAACAAATCTTTGTACATAACCATTACATCATACTCTAAAAATAATTCTAATATCCACTTAACTCTATTAGAATTATTTATAGAGTATGATGTAATGATTATGCACAAAGATTTGTTAAATAAATGATAATATATTCTATACAGCTTTATTGAGTAAGATATGCATATTCACTGTGGATATCTCACAAACCAGACTGGCTTGGTGCGTCCCCAGGCAGTGGCGTAGCAAGGGAGGCGTCTTGCTGAGTGGCGTTCATTATAGCTGTTGCATGTTTGAAAACGGCAGTGTTCAAATGGATTAAACGTTTTTCCGAGGGGAAAGAAAGCACCACTGATGAAGAGAGGTCAGGGCGGGCAGTAATGAGCAGAACGGATGAAAACATCGCAAAAATCTTTTGAATTGTGCGTCAATATCATCGGCTGACTGTGAGAAGCACAGCAGACCAGGTAAACGTTGAAAGAGAAACAGGAAAATCTTCCTAAGGGTGCGGCACCTTTCCTCCGCCCCTCTACTTGCCGCGTGTGTGCCCCTTGCCTTCCCCCTCAGCATCGGCGCTTTCTCCGATGTCACTTCCGGGACCTGCACCTAGGAAGTGACGTCAGAGGGCGAGCGGACACCGACGTGGGCATGCTGCTCATGTCGGAGAAGGGAAGGGGGGAAGGGGTGCCATTGCCCCAGGCACCGTTCGCCCTTACTAGGCCACTATCCCCAGGACTGGGTTGAGAACCCCTGCCATACGGCCACACAGAGCTACCAAGTTACCCATTTCCAGGAGGGAGACTTTTTGGCCAGTCTTGATTTTTAAATGTATATCCCAAAGCAGCATGGGATTTGTAGTCCCTGATTCTACCCATTGAAATCAGTGCTGCGGGACCCATAATCCAAAATCTCCCTCCTGGAACTGGTTAACTAGAAGCCCTGCCTACAGTCAGACAAATGTTCTTCTGGATTTTGATTGGTATTTTTGCCTGGCATACAGGGGATATTTTTAATGTCACATACAAATCGGGGGGTTTTTTGTTCCATCAAAGCAAAACTTAATATATTTGATAAATCTGCCTCTTGCAAAGATTTTTTTTTTCCAGCAGGATAAAAATTGTGATGCCTAAGTCCCACTCATGGCCAACAATCTGGAAAGTCAGATTACAGCAAGAAGTTCCTCCATCATCATTACAATGATCCTAAAAATACAGCCCATCTGAGGCTCCTGCAAGTATTCTAATAAAAACAATATTATATTCCCAGTGGGGGACCCAAGTAAATGGGTTTCGTTCAGGTTTCCTGAAACATGTCAGGCTTCTGCAATGCAGATTTTTTTCCCCCTCTTTACATCAGTTGTGATTATTTTACCTGCAAAAGTCAGGGTATACTTGTCATTTCAGATGGATTTTTCTGTTTTAGGTCCAGAATTTAGTTGAATTCATATACCTGCATGGTTTTTTTTTTTTGCATGTAGGCAAGAGAACAAGATAGAGCTCCTGCATTATGCTGGTGATACAAAATTAGCATTTTGCAAAGCCCTGGAAAATGAGATATCTTATCTGTCGGGCCTCCAAGCTTAAACTATCTCAGACCTAATTATCTTTTTGCTAAATAAACATCTTATCTCATAACCCCCCCCCCCAAAAAAAAAAAAGCTGCATCTTACCTGTAGCAGTTCAGAACAAGTCTAGTTGAACTAGTGCAACGGGTTCCCAAACCTGGCTTCCACAGCCAGTCCTATTTGCAGGTTACCCACAATGATTATGCATGAGATACACTGACACACGAGGTCTGACAATTACGTTCATGAATTCATCCTAGAAAAAGTGCCACATACCTCATTGCTGAATATCAGTACGCAATCAAACATTACAACTCTTTTCTACTATTTTAAAGGACCAGGAACTGGCTAGTACCCAGGGATCTTCAGACCACCACCGAGAAATCTAACTTCAAGTGGTACCAATCCTCATTAATCCCAGCAAATTGTTAATAAGCCACTTTTTTTTTCTTTTGTAGTTTTTATAATTGATTTGTACTCATTTTGCTTAAATTCATTTTAATTTATTGCCATATCTTCATAATCTTCGTCTCTATGTACAGTGTGCTTTGTGGGTTTTTTTAAATTTTATTGTTGGTAGATCATTTTGACTTGGTCATTTTAAAAGTAGCTCGCAAGCCCAAAAAGTGTGGGCACCCCTGAGCTAGAGCGTTGAAGCAGCGCGTGGCTGCCGTAAAGGTCATCTCTGACACAACCGGAAGTTGCATCAGAGACAACCTTTACGGCAGCCATATGCAACTACAACGCTCCGGCTGCTGTAAGAAAGCAGTTTAGACATCGCCAGCCACAGGGCAGGGAGGTTTGTCGGACCGGGCCTGTTGTCCAGGGGAGGGGGGCGGGCGTTTCAGATCTTGTTGCTAAAATTGGAAAGGTGAGGAAGGGAGAAAGATGGGCCTGTGGTGGATGGAGAGATTGAGAGAAGGGGGCAGATGATGGAAGTGGGGAGAAGGGAGAGCAAATGCTGAATGGAAGTGGAGAAAGAGAACACATTCTGGATGGAAGGAGGGATAAAGAAAAAGGACATATGCTGGATGGGGGAAGAAGATAGAGTTAGTGAGATAGTGGTGGGGTGAAGGAAAGGGGTGGCATACTGTGGGTAGACATAGTAAAAAGAAGGAAACTGAGGACTGCATGTGCCCATATCGGTATTTTAGGAGACAACTGAAAACGTATTTGTTTACAAGATTCTTCGGAAATTAATGTATTACATTCAACTGTATATGTGCAGTTTAAAAAAAAATTATATTTTGTAAACCACATAGAACTTAACGGTATTACACAGATGTTAAATCTTTCAAGAAACTGTTAAAGACCTCTCTGTGAGATTCTTCCTTCCTTGATCAATTGACACTAGTAGCTAATAGAGCATTCCTATATTACTTGAAGAAAAGCTGATGGTTCTTCTTATTTGATAATGTATTCATTGATATGTAATGTTTGTTCCTTTTATGTATGTATCGATTGTTATCTACTTAGTTGATAAACGGGATAGAAAATTTTAAAATAAATAAATACATTTTTATGTTATGTTATACTTATCGCAGATTAAAATGGCATACCATGGGATGCACTCAGGGGTCCTTTGGTAACTGCCAAATAGGCATATGCTAACCGCAAGCTAAAATACTTCTTATTTTTCCTTGAAGGGGGTGTGTTGAGGAGGGGGAGGTAAGAGTAAGCATTCCTGAACTAATCATTACCGGGTGTTAACTGGTTAGCGCAGGATTACCGTGAGTCCCATACAGCCTACAAAATAGGTCTCAGTATGTGCTCACATGGGTAATTCCTTTTAATAGCTGCGCACTAATGACATTAGCACATGGCCATACAGCCAGTTTACTGCTGCGGTGGAAATGGCCTTAGCGCATGGGGAAAGCCCTTGCCACTGTCATGCTATAGTCACTTTTTAGCCACTTAGCAGCGATTCCCAAACCTGTCCCGGGGGGAACCACAGTCAGCCAGGTTTTCAGGATATCCAAAAATGAATGTGCGTGAACTAGATTTGCCTACCAAGGAGGCACTGCATGCAAATGAATCTCATGAATATTCACTGTGGACATCCTGACAACCTGGGGTCCCTCAGGACGGGACTGGGAATCACGTCCATAGAGACAGCTGGAATAATCAGTTAAGGAGGAATGAAAAGGGACAAGTTCTATGTATTTTTGGATTCACATCTGGTAGGGCATTAGGACCTGCAGAATGGCTAAAGGGCTGCTGCAGAACCATATCAGCTGCTGAACACCCAGATTGCTGTTCTTTCCAGAATTTTAATAGAAACATTTCCATCTGCCCTGGTTGGCGGCCACAGTCTCTGAGATACAGTGTTTTACACAGAGAAAAAAAAATAATCCATTTGGTTTCCCTTAAGGTCATGATTTAGAGTAGAGGTTTGGTGAGGTTTTTTTTTTTGTTTTTTTTTTAGATTTAACCACATGCACAAATCGTACTGAAGGGTACTGGGGTCCCCTCATTCGCACACTATCTGCAGACTGACAGGCAATAACACTGGCTCAGATAGCGAGGCTGGTCTCCTTGGGACAGTTTTATCATTTTGTTTTAAGGAAGAAAGTTTCTCCTCTCTTCAGAGGGGAAGGTTGACCTTGAAAGAATTTCAGAGTTATAAGCTGCTTACTGATGCTAGCTCCATTCTCTTTGCTCTCGGGATTGAAAGAAGGACATTAAGGGCTCCTTTTATCAAGGCGCGCTACGGGGGTTAGCGCGTCGGACATTTCATTGTGCGCTAACCCCCTGCGGCAAGCCAAAAACCTAACGCCTCGTCAATAGAGGCGTTAACGACTAGCGCGGCAGGCGGTTGAACGCGCGGTATTCCGCGCGTTAGCCGCCTACCACACCTTGATAAAAGGAGCCCTTAATTATTCAAATTGACAAAGGAACTATAGGGCTGGCTGATTCACAGATCCGACTGGCTCCTCCTCTTGAGCCAGCTGGGCATGCTGTGGAGCAGTGTTTCTCAACTTGGTCCTGGAGTACCCCCTTGCCAGTCGGGTTTTCAGGATATCCACAATGACTATGCATAAGATCAGTTTGCATACAATGCCTCCTTTGTATGCAAATTGATTTCATGCATAGTCATTGTGGATATCCTGAAAATCTGACTGGCTGGGGGTTCCCCCAGGGCAGGGGCTTCGTCAAATGGTGCATGGTCTTTGTCATAAGGCATAGGGGGATAGACTTAAAGATCTCAAAATGTATACTTTGGAGGAGAGGTGGGAGAGGGGAAATATGATAGAGACGTTTAAATACCTACGTAATGTAAATGCGCATGAGTCGAGTCTCTTTCATTTGAAAGGAAGCTCCAGAATGAGAGGGCATAGGATGAAGAGTAATTAAAGAAAGACTTTTTTACAGAAAGGGTGGTAGATGCATGGAACCATCTCCCAGAAGAGGTGGTGGAGACAGAGATTTGTGTCTGAATTCATGAGAGAGTAGGATAGGCAGTGGGATCTCTTAGAGAGAGCAGATCGGAGAAGGTCATCATGCCGCTCTACTGGGCCATGGTACGCCCTCACCTGGAATACTGCGTCAAGCACTGGTCGCCGTACATGAAGGACACATTACTACTCGAAAGGGTCCAGAGAAAAGCGACTA
Source organism: Geotrypetes seraphini (assembly GCF_902459505.1). NCBI lineage: Eukaryota > Metazoa > Chordata > Amphibia > Gymnophiona > Dermophiidae > Geotrypetes > Geotrypetes seraphini. The sequence continues at coordinate 11,903,205 of NC_047098.1, read as the reverse complement.
AAATGGTTAAGGGGTTGGAGGAGTTCCCGTACAGTGAGAGATTAGAGAAACTGGGCCTCTTCTCGCTTGAAAAGAGGAGACTGAGAGGGGACATGATAGAAATATTCAAGATAATGAAGTGAATAGACTTAGTGGATAAAGACAGGTTGTTCACCCTCTCTAAGATAGACAGAACGAGAGGGCACTCTCTAAAGTTAAAAGGGGATAGATTCCGTACAAACGTAAGGAAGTTCTTCTCCCAGAGAGTGATAGAAAACTGGAACGCTCTTCCGGAGGCTATTATAGGGGAAAACACCCTCCAGGGATTCAAGACAAAGTTAGACAAGTTCCTGCTGAACCAGAACGTACCCAGGTAAGGATAGTCTCAGTTAGGGCGCTGGTCTTTGCCCTAAGGGCCGCCGTGTGAGCGGACTTATGGCACGATGGACCACTGGTCTGACCCAGCAGCGGCAATTCTTATGTTCTTAATAGTTACTGCGGATGGGTAGACTGGATGGACCCTTTGGTCTTTATCTGCCATCATGTTACAATGATTCTATAACCATAGAGTTCTATGACCTCACAATGCAGGTGTAAAAAACCTTAGCCAATAGGGAGAAGAGGAGATAGTGGATGCTGTGGATGGGCCATTTAGCCTTTATCTACCATCATGTTACAATGTTTCTAATAGCAGCCACAATCTTGTTACTAACCATGTAAGATTAGCAATTTCCCCCAATGGTTTTAGGACAGCTACAGGCAAGGATGGATCCCTGCACAGGGCTATTGGGCCCAGGTCTAGGGGCCAAAGCTTTGAGGGGCCCTTCTCATTAACAAGGCAAGCTTTGCAAAGCAGCCTACCTGTACAATATGGTGGTGGTATTTTTCAGGAATGTGACAAGTCTACTGTGCTGAAACCCTGACTTTTACCATTTATTAATGCTTGTGCCAATACCTCAGAGCATTAATAGTAACTTCATGTCATACAGGTACTTTATAAATTTATGTATATTGTGTTCCTTGTGTGATTGGTAGTCGAACTATGTACCTGGCAGCTAAGGCTGTGAAGGGAAAGGGGGACCCTGTGTGTTAGTTGGCTCAGGGCCCATAAACTTGTGAGGCATCGTTGATTGAAGGTGGGGGATTTCTCTAATTCCACTGAGCAACAAATTTTTCCAAAAGTGTTGCTTCCTTAAAACAAACTTTGGAGTATCAAGCTGGGAAGATGAACTCTTGGCTAAGTCCGATGATTGTTCAATCTAATTCTTACTTCACATTTAGGAAATCATTAAAGACCTATTTATTTGACAAATAAGAATATTAATTTTGATATATTTTAATGAGGTCTTCTGTTTCTATTCTTATTGTCATAGTATGTTTAATTTTTAATAATTTTAATATTGTACTTGAATGTTTTTAACAATTGTATTACTTTTATTATATAATTTTAGATTGTGTGTAGATAGTGTGTTCTATGAAACTGTACCATGTGCTGAAATATTCCTGTTTGAATATTGGGTGGTATACTGTTTGGGCGGTATACAAGAAAATAAATTATTATTATTATTATTATTAATAAACTGGTAAAATGCTAGGAAGTAGAACAAATGCTAGGAAGTTCTTTTTTACTCAGAGGGTGGTGGACACTTGGAACGCGCTCCCGGAGGTTGTGATAGGCCAGAGCACGCTACAGGGGTTCAAAGAGGGTCTAGATAAGTTCCTAAAGGATAAGGGGATTGAGGGGTACAGATAGAAGTAGAGGTAGGTTATAGGAATAGTCAGAAACCACTTCACAGGTCATGGGCCTGATGGGCCTCCGCGGGAGCGGACCGCTGGGCGCGATGGACCTCTGGTCTGACCCAGTGGAGGCAGCTTCTTATGTTCTTATGTTCTTAATTATGATAGACCCCCTTCATAATAAAAACAAATATAACTTCCCACTAACTGTATCACGCAGAAATTTTGAGAAATATGATGGTATCTTTGACTATAGCATGTTTTAATGCACAAAGTTTCTGATAAGCTGTGATAGTTCGCCGTGGCTAAAAGTGTTTTCCTGTTGGGTTTTCGTTTGTACTAAGTGTCGGGTGCATCTCGTTGCAGCGTCCAACAATAGTCACTGATGGATTCCAGTTGCCCTGATGTCCTTTTTCCATAGTGCCAATGTCCTGGTGAAACCTTTCGCCATGTTCGCCGCTGACTGCACCAAGATTTGCGGGGGAGACGCCCAAGTGTGAATGTAGCAAGTGCATCTTCAGTGACATGTCGCACTTCATGGTTTTGCATGCTCTAAGAAGTCGGTCGACCAGTTGAATATAGTTTGGTGCTCTGTAACTGCCCAAAAAATTCTCAACGCCATCCTTGAATGCTTTCCAGGTGATTTTTCTCTGGCCTATGAGTGTCGAGAGCAGCGCAGGCCATTCAGCGCGGCTCTCTGCGCTAAAAACTGCTAGCGCAGTTTAATAGAAGAGGGGGTTGGTTCATGGAACTGTCCCATAAGATTCTCCCTAAATTTATCTCAAACTACAGTGGGTTGTCAAAAAACAGAGCCTTCTGTAGTCTTCTAAATTGAGATAGGTAAACAAGGAAATGAAACAGCTCTGCTAATGCATTATGAGCCGTCAGCACAGGGTGATGCACACTGAGACACAGTAAAAATTCCTCCCAGTGCTGTGAAGAAACCCAAATACTGTCAATTTAATGTTCTATAGGCAAATCTCCAGGGAAAGATGATATGCCATTGACTATTGATGTTCAAATTTCAATATTTTCTGGATTGATATAATATGCCCTGCACAGGAATATATCAGCTTTCATTAGAGAGTGGAATTTAGAATAATTGTATATAAACCTCACAAAATATATTATCTATCTATCTATCACGTAGAAAGTATAGATATGCATACGCATGTTGGATTTAATCAGTTTTATTTAGGGGCTGTCATCATTTTAGATGAAAGATCGCAAAACTCTCCTTACATAATCAGATAGGACCTGATTTATCTAAGAAATTGCCAGTGCCAAAAAACTTTTATAAAGTAGGGACATATATTTTAGAATGAAAAAGATGTATAGCTTTATCCGTCAAGTTGATCCATTTTTCTGCCCGTCTGCTGCAATTCATCCTATTCAGTATCGTAACAGGCCGTGCGGCCTGTGGTGATTCCTGCCACATTCATGAACTTATCAAAGTTCCTCTCAAAAAAAAAAAAAATCTCTCTTTATTAGTTAATTAGCAGTTTGAGAGGTCTTCAGAAGATGGTTCAGCTCAGCGGATGAAGGTCTTCGTCCAGTTTAAGGACGTGACTCATCGCAGGGTGTACCTGCTGCAACCTGATATCAATTTGGCCGCATTACTATCATGTCCACTGGAAAATTGGGCATGAGCACCATTCCAGCTCCATTGTAGGAACTGCTTGAATGATATGTACCCCAAAATCTTTTTTTTTTTTAGCTTTAAGATGATTCATAAAATCACACGGAGTGTTTTCTTCCTTCTGATGAGGCCTTATGCATTACAGCACATGATACATGTACAGTGGTGCCTCGCATAACGAACGCCTCGCACAGCGAACGCTGCGCACAACGAACTTCATGTCCTGCTTCCTACAACGAACTTCGTTTCACACAACGAAGTCGCCCGAGCTGCATCCTTCCGCGCAGGCACTACGCTTAACTGCCCTCTCTCCGCCTGGCTCCCTGTGCAGTGGCGGACCGTCGGCTCGCAGGGGCCCGGCGCCTACTGCTGATGCGTTGGGGGGGCGGAGCTACTCTCGCCGCTTCCCCGATGCTAGAAAAAAAAAAAAAATGAACAGTTAAGTCCCAGTTTTTGCCGCTGAGACTCTGCCCTCTCTCACTGTAAAATTAGACTCTACTTAGTCTGTCTTTAAATTTAAAAAATGTGTGTTGTTTTAAAAAACAATTATGTTTTTAGATGTATCTAAATAAAAATAATAACAAAAAATTTATCTTTTTTTATGTCATCTTAGCATATTTTATGCTACAGAACGAATTATTTTTTTTAACATGTATTGTTATGGGAAAACGCGTTTCACATAACGAACTTTTCGCATAACAAACTTGCTCCTGGAACCAATTAAGTTCGTTGTGTGAGGCACCACTGTAATTAGACTAAAGAGAAAGCTCCATATTAAAACAACCAGACTGATTCTGTTCCCACTTTTCTCCTATCGCTTCTCAAATCCCTTCCCCTTTCCTGATCTTACATTCTTTTCCAGTGCTTTAACCCCCTTATAATTTACCATACAAAATTTTTTTTCAGTTTTCTATACCGTTCTTCCAGGAGAGCCAAGAACAGTTTTCCATGAATTTATTCAGGTACTCAAAGAATTATCCCCTGTCTGTCCTGGCAAGCTCACAATCTGTCCAATATACCTGGGGCAATGGGGGGATTAAGTGACTTGCCCAGGGTCACAAGGAGCAGTGTGGGTTTGAACCCACAACCTCGGGGTGCTGAGGATGTAACTTTAACCAGTGCGCCACTCTAGAAATCAAAATGCATTGAAAGTGAGCCAAGTATATGACAATCAAGCCATTGTGACATCACTAAGGAGGCTGGCTCTTAGGCATTGGTGGAATGAGGCACTATGATGTCACAATAGCAGCTCTGGTCTGGTTATCAGAGGCTGAAACTTTTCACACTATTTATTTATTCATTCAATTTTCCATACCATTCTCCCAGGAGAGCTCAGAATGGTTTACATGAATTTATTCATGTACTCAAGCATTTTTCCCTGTTTGTTCCAATGGGCTTACAATCTATCTAATGTACCAGGGGCAATGGGGGAATTGAGTGATTTGTCCAGGGTCACAAGGAGCAGTGTGGGTTTGAACCCACAACCTCAGGGTGCTGAGGCTGTAGCTTTAGCCACTATACCACTCTAGAAATCAAAATGTCCCTCTGTTCCTCCCCTTTCATCTCAGGGTCACCTCTCTCACTCTTCTCTCTTCCACCTTATCCCCTTGGTACTGCATCTCACTCTCTCTCCTTCTCCTCGGATCCAGCATTTTTCCCAATCTCCTCTTCCCCTTGCATCCCATCTCTCACTTCTTCTCCCACCCCCCATGGGTCCAGCTTCTCTCATCCTCTTTTTCCCCCTCCTCTTTGCTCCTCTCTTCCTCCCCCCTTCTTCTCCTTCCCCTTTTCCCTCCTCTCTCCCTTTTCCCTTTGGTCTGGCATTTCTCACTACCTCTGTGGGGCAGCTGATATCATTGTTCACCACTCCGGGCACCTCTCACCCTCGCAACGCCACCGATTCCAACCAATTAGCATGTGGTTAGAACAGAAGCCCTTACTGCCTAGAAAATAGGGGGCTGATTCTATAAGTGGCGCCTGAAATGGCAAGCGCCTAGAAAAATGGTGTCTGCCATGTGCCAGTCACATTGGGGCACCACTTAGAAAATCACAGCTACCTAGGAACTCAATGAGCATCGGGAGCAGCGCGGGCCATTCAGCATGGCTCCCCACGCAAGAAACTGCTATCGCAGTTTCGTAAAAGGAGGGCTATGTTTTGACATTGTTTGAGATCATTGATTGAATCATATCCACCTCGTTCTCTCCTTGGTTGGACTGAGAACTTTTCAGCAACCCCTCATAGTGTGAAGACTCAGTCTCTGGTAACCAGAGCTGAGATTGTGATGTCATAATGCCTCATTCCGCCAATAAGAGCCAACCTCCTCAGTGATGTCACAATGGCTTGATTGTCCTATACTTGGCTCACTTTTATTACATTCGAGGGGGTGCTGAAAAGTTCTCAACCCAACCAACCAGCTTCCTAAGTTCTGAGTGTTATTTTGCCACTGTAGCTGAAAAGTGTGTTATCTTACTTCTTTAAGTGCCAATTTGCAGAAAAAAAATTCTATATTTTTAACATTGTTTCAGATCATTGAACCATATACACGACATTCTCAGATAGGCTGAGATCTTTTCAGCACCCCCTTGTTTACCACTTAAATCACAGCTCACAATAAAACATTCATAATAAAACAAACAAAACATCTTTTATATAAATTCTTAACTTGAGAACCAAAAGTCAGAGAGGAGTCCATTATGACTCCTTGTACTTTGGTAGAATGTTCACTTTTAAGCGACTAATAAAGACAATGAATAAGTCGTTAAAATTGAAATATACTCTCATTTATACATCTTTATGTTTTTAAATGAATATTAAAAGAAATCTACATCTGGTCAATTTGCATTCATATTTTTTTAAAAAATTTAAATTTTATTGACTATTTGAGTGTTTTTCGTACTTGTTTGCTGTCTATTTTTCTGATTATTAGTTAATATGACTTCTTGCTCCTAATGACTGCTGTTTGTACGAGGAGCTGCACCTTCTGGAAAGTAGTATAAAGGGTACTTGAGTCATCAAATTAAAAGTACAGTACATGCTTTGACAGGTGATGTCAGCCAATCTGCATTCAAGCTCTAATCTAATCCTTAGGTTTGTATACCGCATCATCTCCACGTTCGTAGAGCTCGACGCGGTTTACAGTAGGAGAAATAGGAAGGAACTACAACAGAGGGTTAGAGGTAGAAGTGTGAAGAAAATTTAGAGGACTTGGGATGCCAAGATATAAGAGTTTCCTTGATTCCTAAGTTGGAGGGAGACTTACATTTTTTGAGAAAAGCCAGGTTTTCAGATGTTTGCGGAAAACTTGGAGAGAGCTCAAGTTCCGAAGAGGGGAGGTAAGGTTGTTCCAGAGCTCAGTGATTTTGAAGTACATAAGAACATAAGAACATAAGCAGTGCCTCCGCCGGGTCAGACCATAGGTCCATCCTGCCCAGCAGTCCGCTCCCGCGGCGGCCCAAACAGGTCACGACCTGTCTAAATCACCAGAAGGGGCCCCCATGCCACCTCGGTTTCCTAATTGAGTCCTATCTTCCCATCAAAGTCCTAGCCCTCCGGTCTTGCACCTGCACGACCTGGTTGGGTTTCTACATTTATTTTCTGGTTAGCTTTCTCAGTATCCCATGATCCCTTTATCCCTCAGGAATCCATCCAGTCTCTGTTTGAATCCCTGTACCGTACTCTGCCTGATCACTTCCTCCGGTAGCGCATTCCAAGTGTCCACGACCCTCTGGGTGAAAAAAAACTTCCTTGCATTCGTTCTGAACCTATCTCCCTTCAGTTTCTCCGAGTGCCCCCTCGTACCTGTTGTCCCCTTCAGTCTGAAGAATCTGTCCCTATCCACCCTCTCTATGCCCCTCATGATCTTGAAGGTCTCTATCATATCACCCCTGAGCCTCCTTTTTTCCAGAGAGAAGAGCCCCAGCCTATCCAACCTCTCAGCATATGAGTAGTGTTCCAGCCCTCTTACCAGTTTCGTTGCTCTCCTTTGGACTCTCTCAAGTACCTCCATGTCTTTCTTGAGGTACGGCGACCAATATTGAACGCAGTATTCCAGATGCGGACGCACCATCGCTCGATACAGTGGCATGATGACTTCCCGCGTCCTGGTAGTTATGCCCCTCTTTATGATGCCCAGCATCCTGTTGGCTTTTTTTGAGGCCGCTGCGCACTGTGCAGATGGCTTCAGTGATGCATCCACCAGCACACCCAAGTCTCTCTCAAGATTGCTTTCTCCCAACAATGCCCCCCCCAATTTGTAGTTGAACAACGGGTTCTTTTTCCCTATATGCATGACTTTGCATTTTTCCACGTTAAAGCGCATTTGCCATTTGTTTGCCCAGTCTTCCAGCTTGTCTAAGTCCCTTTGCAGGTCCTCACACTCCTCCCTGGAGTTAACTCTGCCGCACAGTTTCGTATCGTCTGCAAATTTTATAACCTCGCACTTTGCCTCTTTTTCCAGGTCATTGATAAATATGTTGAAGAGTAACGGCCCCAGCACCGATCCCTGTGGCACACCGCTCGTGACTCCCCGCCAGTCAGAATATTGGCCCTTTACTCCGACCCTCTGCAGTCTACCCGACAGCCAGTGCTCGATCCATCTGTGCACATCCCCTCCCACCCCGTGATTCCACAGTTTCCTAAGCAGCCTTTCATGTGGTACCTTGTCGAAAGCCTTCTGAAAATCGAGGTAAATGATGTCGATGGGTTCCCCATTGTCCACCCGACTGCTTATTCCCTCAAAGAAGTACAGAAGGTTCGTTAGGCACGACCTTCCCTTACAGAATCCGTGCTGGCTTGTTCTCAGTAGGCCATTTCTCTCAATGTGCTCACAAATGCCGTCTTTTATCATAGCTTCCACCATCTTCCCTATAATTGAAGTCAGGCTCACCGGCCTGTAGTTCCCGGGGTCACCCCTCGATCCCTTCTTGAATATAGGTGTGACATTCGCCAATTTCCAGTCCTCTGGTACCTCTCCAGTTTTCAAGGATAGGTTACAAACATGCTGGATTGTGCCCGCTATTTCTTGTCTTAGTTCCTTCAGAACCCTTGGGTGGATCCCGTCCGGACCCGGTGATTTGCCGCATTTTAATCTGTCTATCTGTTTGAGGAAGTGGAGGGAGGTCCCTAGCTTCCCTGTGTGGGAAATGCCTTTTAGCGAGGGGAAGGATAGTTTTAATTTCTGGGAGGATCTGGTGGTATTAGGGTTTGAGGAATTCCAAGAAAGAGGGATAAAGGGAGGGAGGATACCATATAGGATTTTGAAAGCTCCTCCCAGGTTCTGCCCCCTTCAGAGAAGTGAATAGTTTAGTTCTGTGGGGTTCTGTTCTGAAGGAAGGAGATTTCAAGAGAAGCTTTTGAAGTTGAAATACGAGGTAACAGGACTAGTGAGTTGAGTGCCATCTTTATTATCTCCAAGCTACCATCCATTACCCTGGAGAGAATTAACTCGTCTTATTTCAGCGTATAAAAATATCTCACCTCTGAGGTCACATGGCCAATGTAAACATTAAAATGCTCCAGGACTATTATTTAAAATGCTTTGTCTCATAAAAAGAAACTGTAGTGGTTTCTTCTGCAACCATGATGTGAATAATTTATTTTGCATTATGTGCTGGCAAAGCTTCCCAGCGCCGTGACAGTTAAGGTTTCATTGGTGACTGCATTTCTCTTATGTAAACCATCGCTCCTTTTAATAGCTTCTCTCTTCCACATTGCATCAAATTGCAACTTGCCATGCAAACTGCCAGTGTGCAAATTATTCTATTTTTTGTTTTTTCAAAAAGAAGAAACATTAAGGTGTTTATTTTAGAAGTGCTATTTGGGTTTGAAACATGCAAAATTTTACAAAGCCAAGATATGCGTGTCTAAAGCTGAAGATGGTGGATCTGGGAAGGGGGTGTAGTCTGCAGCTGTTTTGGGTGGGACTAAAAAAAATATACACGTATTCCCCATTTCAGAAGGGGAATGAATGTCTGTGTTCAAAGTGATCAACATTGGGATTTACACCTGCTACCGGGTTTCCCCGAAAATAAGCCCTAGCATAATTTTCGGGGTAGGTCTTAATATAAGCCCTACCCCCCAAAATAAGCCCTAGTCGCTGACAGCAGGGCTTCCTCCAGCCTCCCTCCCCAGTACGCCCCCGCCGACCCTTCCATCTCTCCCTCCCATGCAAACCCCGATCGCGAGTCAAAATACCTGGAAACAAACGGCAGTGTCAGCAGCACAGACTGGATCGCAGCCTGCCCTTCTCACGCCCGCCCGGCAACTATCCCCGTGATTAGACCTTCCACACTAAGAGGGAGTACTGCGGCGTTTTTTGGCAGTTATAATCAGGAATCACCATTGAGAACACTGAGCAGCACCATTTCGTGGCACTTTATGACAGGTATCGCATTCGGTGTCTAAAAATCACTAATGCTTGATATATAAGGCATTCAAAATACAGTAAAACCTTGGATTGCAAGTGTTTTACTCCCAGACTTCATTCCTTCTACCTCACTGCACAGTATGCCTGGAACAAACTGCCTAACTCAGTACGTCAAGCTCCGCCTCTGGCAGTATTCAAATTCAGGCTCAAAGCTCACTACTTTGAAGATGTTTTTTCAATTCCGAACTCCACCCCACCTTCTAGCACCAATATCTGTCTTATCCTTCCCTCTATAATTCCCCCACCTGAGCACTAGATTCACCTTCTTGTCCAGTTTGTCTGTCTTGACTAGACTGTAAGCTCCTTTTGACATACGGCACTGTGTATGTCTAGTAGCGTTACAGAAATTATAAGCATTAGTAGTATGTAGAATAAATGCAAGGGGGGCATATCACATGTCCAGAGCATGGGAAAGACATGAGCCTGTCTCCAGCTTATATGCATAACTTACAGCAGGGATCTCAAAGTCCCTCCTTGAGGGCCGCAATCCAGTCGGGTTTTCAGGATTTCCCCAATGACTATGCATTGAAAGCATTGGGGAAATCCCGAAAACCCGACTGGATTGCGGCCCTCAAGGAGGGACTTTGAGACCCCTGACTTACAGAGTGTGGCATAGTGGTTAGAGCAGGGGTGTCAAATGTCGGTCCCCGAGGGCCGCAATCCAGTCGGGTTTTCAGCACTGAAAATGCATGAGATCTATTTGCATGAGATCTATTTGCATGAGATCTATTTGCATGCAATGCTTTCATTGTATACTAATAGATCTTGTGCATATTCATTGGGGAAATCCTGAAAGCCCAACTGGATTGCGACATTTGACACCTCTGGGTTACAGCTATGGCCTCAGCACCCTGAGGTTGTGGGTTCAAACCCTGCACAGCTCCTTTTGACCATGGGCAAGTCACTTAATCCCCTCATCGCCCCAGGTGCATTAGACGCTGTAGATTATGAGCCTGTCGGGACAGATAGGGAAAATGCTTGAGCACCTGACTGAATAAACAAATAGCTTGCAACACTTAAGCCCGCCCACTTCTGCCTGCTATTGATGGAGTACTTGCACAAACGCGGGCCCACCACTGTCAAATTATGCTAGAATTATACAGCCGCGCCCCAGCCTTTAGACACTATTATAAAATTGCCATCCAGATGCTGTTTTAGAATTAGCGCTGTGTGTGCCACCGCAGTGCACAGAACTGCCCTCTTTGTGGAAAATGTACAGTACCTAGGCCCCATAGGTTTCGGGTTTTCTAGTATTTTCTAATGCAGTTGCATCACTATGAGAGAACTTAGTTTCTGATAACAACATAGGTAATGGAGCATAACGTGTGATAAAAACCAAAGGAGCTCAGGAAGGAATCCCTTGTTAAATGAACTGCATTTTTTTTTTCTTCTATATTCTGAAAGTGCTTCTCAACAAATTCCCATTAGTTAGGCCATACTTGCGCCTGAATAAAATATGATATGAGATCATGTTTACATTTTGGGCTCCTTTTACGAAGGCGTACTAGGGCCTTCGCGCGCGGAATAGCGCATGCTATAATGCCCCATGCGCTAGCCGCTACCGCCTCCTCTTGAGCAGGCGGTAGTTTTTCGGCTAATCCGGTACGTGCGCTAAAAGGAGCCCTCTATGTTTTATGTGAAAAAAAACCCCTCAACATTGGCTAACAGCAGCAGAACCAAGAAAGCTTTTTTTTTCCCCGCACCTAATTTACTTCTCTTCCTATTGATTGAAGAAACCTCTTAATAAATAAAATCCTTCACAGTTGTTTGGTAGAAATGGTATTCAGGATAATTAAAAAAAATATCAGCTTGCAATTCACTCCTGAATTGTTGATCCTTGTGTCCAATCTTCGTTTTAATAGGAATATCCAAGCAACTACCAAGGGGTTGAATTCTGTCAAAAATCATGGCACTGGCTTCGGCCTAATTGCATAAAGAAATCCAGTTCAGTAAACACACAAGTCATTTATGCTCCACGGCTTCCTAATGAAGTGTTCACTTTGGGATTAATAAAACTCTATTGTCCCCATATGCAAGTGCATTCAGCACAGAGCATGTATATGCCGGAGGAGTGCCGAGAAAAACTGAAAAACAAGAGAGAGAAAAAAAAAAGCAGAGTCAGGCTAGGGGGCAGGCTTAGCAAACATGTGTTCTAAATTATCACTGAAAAATAGACCATGGAAACACCACTAGGCAAAATCTGAAGGATACGACACAGACGTGAATTACAAAAAATGAAGGTGTTGGGATCACCTGGGACATTTCTATGACTACTACCACCACTATTTATCATTTCTATAGCACTGAAAGGCGTACGCAGCACTGTACATTTAACAAGCAATAGAAGGTCCCTGCTCGGAAGAGCTTACAACCTAATTTGGATAGGGGTGGAGGTGAGGGGGGGGGGTTTCTTGCAGAGAGAATGATAGGGTGGACATTGGTGGTTTTACGGCAAGTGGGAATTAGGAGTTGAAAGCCGTCTGAAAAAGTGGGCCTTTGTTGTGGATTTGAATACTGCAAAATTCTTGCAAAGAACCTTTTCGTGGTTCCAAAGGTCACTTCTCATTTGGCTGTTCTAGACGTCTTCTTAAGCCGAAGAATGCCAAACTCCTGTGTCTGATCTTAAATATCCTTCTCAGAAGTGACGTCACAGAATTACCAGGAAATACAAAAATCAAAAGCCGTAAATTAATGCAAGAAAGCCCACCACTTGACCTCACGATTGAGGCCGGGGGAGGGGGGGACAGGGGACACTGTTTGCCACTCATAGATCCACCACTTAGAATTGAAAACGCCAATTAAAAGTCAATTAAGAAATGATTAAAAATTAATTAAAATTCCGCACGGAAATCAGCATGGCGCTTACCAACTCCTAAGTCGAGGCACCTAGTGGTGCCTTCCTGCGCCTACCTGAAAAGTGAACATAAGAATTGCCGCTGCTGGGTCAGACCCATGATCCATCGTGCCCAGCAGTCCGCTCCCGCTCCCGCAGCGGCCCTTAGGTCAAAGACCAGCACCCTAACTGAGACTAGCCCTACCTGCGTACATTCCGGTTCAGCAGGAACTTGTCTAACTTTGTCTTGAGTCGCTGGAGGGTGTTTCCCCCTACAACAGCCTCCGGAAGAGCGTTCCAGTTTTCCACCACTCTCTGGGTGAAGAAGAACTTCCTTACGGTTTGTACGGAATCTATCCCCTTTCAACTTTAGATCGTGGCCTCTCGTTCACCCTACCTTGGAGAGGGTGAACAACCTGTCCTGGGCTTGGTTAGGGGCAGAGAATAGGCATGGTACGACTTAGGCGTTGGTAAGTGTCTGTGTTAGGCGCCGGTAAATTAACTCTCGAAAATCTTGGCCTAATATACTGGTACTTAACAATAGGATACTTACCAATGCCGAAGTCAAGTTAGGCGCTGCTAGGCGTGATAATCGATGCTTAGCGGTTATTTTTAATATACCGACCATCAACTAATATCTAGCCAGTTTACAACACTATGATAAAATAAAGAATTAAAATAATGCTTATAAAAGGGGGAAATGTGAACATTGTAGACCAGGGGCTCAAAGTCCCTCCTTGAGGGCCGCAATCCAGTCGGGTTTTCAGGATTTCCCCAATGAATATGCATGAGATCTATTTGCATGCACTGCTTTCAATGCATATTCATTGGGGACATCCTGAAAACCTGACTGGATTGCGGCCCTCAAGGAGGGACTGAGATCCCTGTTGTAGACGTTTTACAAAGACATACATGAGAGTGGGGATTGAAGAAGAAAGGTGGGGGTAAAGTTACATTGTTAAAGATTAAAAAAAAAAAAAGTAGGGTTAGAAAGGAGAGAGAGGGAGAGGGATAAAACATTAGGGATTGGGTGGCTTCTTAAAAGCGGTTGGCAGTCTTGGCAATAAGAAGTTTAGGAACTGTGGAATGTATCTTGAAATAAAGACGGTTTTAGTTTAATCTTGAATTTATCTAGGAGATTTTTGTGGCGAAGTTGGGGAGGTAAGGCATTCCATAAAGTTGGGGCGACAACGGAGAAATTGAATTTCCTAGTGTAATAAAATTCTTTAATAGAGGGAACAGATTCTGATCTGCTGATCTGATCTGCTGAGGGGCAGAAAGGGATAAGGAGTTTGTCCAGAAAGGGAGGAAGACGTGAGAATTTTATTTTAAAGACTAGCATAAGTGTTTTCTAGGTAATGCGGTGTGTGATAGGTAGCCAGTGGGCTTCTTTCAGAAGGGGGGTAACGTGATCATATTTCCCTAACTTATGTATGAGTTTTATTGCCGTGTTTTGAATGAGCTGTAAACGTCGTAATTCTTTTTGAGGAATTCCGCTATAAAGAGAATTGCAGTAATCAAGGTGAGAGAGAACTAATGAATGGACAAGGGTTGTAATAGCTTTGGTTTCGAGAATAGAAGTTAAAGAACGAATAAGCCGGAGTTTGTAGAAGCGGATTTTTACCACTGAGCTAATCTGATCGTGAAAAGTTAAATCTTTGTCTATAATTACACCAAGTAGTTTTATTTTTGTTTCCATTTTTACAGCAACCACAACCTGCCGCTCGCGCCAGTGTCGGCTGCTCCTCTGACGTCACTTCTTGGACCCGTGCCTAGGAAGGGTTCATAGACAAAATCGCGCGAGACAACGGCGCGCAGACAACTGAGCGCAAGGTTGACGGTGCGCCGAAGAAAAGCACTATTTTAAAGGGTTCTAACGGGGGTGTTGGTGGGGAACCCCCCTATTTTACTTAACAGACATCGCGCTGGCGTTGTGGGGGGTTTGGGGGGTTGTAACCCCCCTCATTATACTTGAAACCAAACTTTTTGCCTGTTTTTTAGGGAAAAGTTCAGTTTTAAGTATAATGTGGGGGGTTACAACCCCCCCAAACCCCCCACAACGGCAGCGCAATGTCTGTTAAGTAAAGTGGGGGGGTTCCCCCCCCACACCCCCCATCGGAGCCCTTTAAAATAGTGCTTTTCTTCGGCGCGCCATCAACCTTGCGCTCAGTTGTCTGCGCTCAGTTGTCGGCGCGCCGTTATCTCACGCGATTTAGTCCCGTCACCCTAGGAAGTGATGTTAGAGGAAGAGCTGATTCTGGCATGAGCAGCAGGGTTTATGTTGCTCTTGCCAGGAATGTTAAAGAGGTGCAGGGGAAGGGGCGTGCGTTTGCGGCAGGAGAGGCCAGGGTGGGGGAGGGGCACCACCTTCCCGGGCGCTTCTCACCCTTGCTCCACCACAGGTGCCTAGCTGTTAGGCGCCGCTTAGCAAATCAGGCCCAGTATACATCCTTCTGCCTTGAAGGAATCAAAAAAAAAAAAATCTAGTTTTGTACCCGAGGTAATGGAGGTTAAGTGACTTGCCCAAGGTTACAAACAATGACACTGAGATTTGAGCCCAGGTTATTCTCATTCACAGCCTGCTACGCCAACCTCATTTATCAAATTTTGCTTTTGATTTAGTAATTCAAATACAGTATATCATCTTTGGGAATGTGACCTTTGTAGTTTGCATGCAGAGGAAGCAACGCATTTCTTTTTACGCCCCCTTCTGTGCCTCACTCATGGATCTATCCCCTCTTTTAGGAAAACTTCACTGGTTCCCCTGTTTATTTCAGGATTCAAAATATTGTTCGGTATTTTTATACCTTTGGTTCCGTTAATTTGGAATGCCCAAAGATCTAGCTTTGCGCGAAATACTCAGAGACTAAGGGCTCCTTTTACTAAGGTGTGCTAGCATTTTTAGCGCACGTAGGATTTTAGCGTGCGCTAAACCCACGCTACGCTTCTAGAACTGATGCCAACTCAATGCTGGTGTTAAGGTCTAGCGTGCGGGGCAATTCAGCATGTATTATTCTGCCCTAACGCACCTTTGTAAAAGGAGCCCTAAAACTTTCCCTTCCCTTCTTTTAAGGAAATTAGATCTGTAGGAAAATACAATTCCACTTACGATAAGAGACCTAAATTATTTTCAATTATTTCATAGAACACCGAAAACATTATTATTTTCAAAATATTTAACGACCCACTCCTCTTAATTTTTCTCAATGTCATCTCTATGACCTTGAGCTATTTCTCCCTTCCCTCTTCTTTTTCCTTCATCATTATTATTATTTTTTTAATTATATAATTATTAACCGAGTCAAGTTCCATTTTCTTGGAGATGATCCGGTCTATAAACTTAAGTTTTAGTTTAGTTTAAGGGCAATCCCCCTTCCCATTTTTGGATTAACAAGTCTTTCAGCTTTGCCTGCCCCCCCAAAATCTGGTAACTTTATCTCCTAATCTTGCCAGATCCACTTGCCCCCATGCAGTTCCAAGGGCAGAGGAGAAGGCGGCAGCAGGTAATGATCAATTGTATTGACTCACCCTCCTGGCAGGAGGCCAAGATGCAGGTGGCGGGTGGAGAGAGAGAGAGGAGAAAAGAAAAAGTTCCTTAGCAGTGGTGGCAATGTCCCACTTCCATCTTCTCCCTGTAGCTCAGGGATCTCAAAGTCCCTCCTTGTGGGCCGCAATCCAGTTGGGTTTTTGGGATTTCCCCAAAGAATATGCATGAGATCTATTTGCATGCACTGCTTTCATTGTATGCGAATAGATCTCATGCATATTCATTGGGAAAATCCTGAAAACCCGACAGGATTGCGGCCCTCAAGGAGGGACTTTGAGACCCCTGCTGTAGCTGGTTCTGAGTTAGGGAACGGCAGGTATTCTAGGTAGCAGATAGCGGTATACCTTCCAAGATACAGGGCACAGGTCTTATGTGCCCACAGCTAACAACATCCCTGGTGGGCATTGCAGCAGAGGAAGCTGGACTCCCTGTTAAAAGTGTGGCTGCGTGCAAATTACACTTCCACCCATGCATAGGGCCAGCTCTCCACTTGATACCTAGGAGGTACAACCAAAGCAGTGACTTAAGCATCAGAGAAGTGCTATCCAAGAAGCACAACC
The DNA here is from genome assembly GCF_902459505.1 of Geotrypetes seraphini. Classification (NCBI taxonomy): domain Eukaryota; kingdom Metazoa; phylum Chordata; class Amphibia; order Gymnophiona; family Dermophiidae; genus Geotrypetes; species Geotrypetes seraphini. The sequence goes on along the minus strand of NC_047098.1, from coordinate 11,886,485 downwards.
CCTGAAAACCCTTCATTTTGGAAAAGCGCAAGGTGTTTTCATCGATTTGCTTAAATTTACTGGATTATTCAAAATGTGCATGTTTGAAAAGGAATCCGTTGTTTTGCCAGATTAGATTCTTTGTTCTAATTGCTAGCTGTAGAATTCTGCTTTACAAGTCTCAGCAGATTAATGGATGGATTAATAACATTAGCAAAACCTCTGTAGTGTAAAATTAAGTCACGATATTTTCTCTTACAGCTTAAATGATCTCGTTCTATTACAAACATCCTCATGGTTAACTTTTGTGCAGTTTGATCATTATTTCATTAGCATTTTTTTTTTTTTTTTTTATTACTCTGAATTCAATTTTTCCATTACGCATTAATATGGGATTTGCACTTTCAAATGAAAATGTCTGTCTGTAATATCACAAGGCCTTTACCTGCTGTAGAGGAAACCGCACATTTAGGACTATTATCACCGTAAAACCATACAGGGAACTGTGATGAACTCAGCTCAAATTAGAAAGGCTTGTTTGTCATCTAAAATCCTGATACAGGAGCAAATACACCCTAACAACACAGAGACATTCATTTAAAGGTATCACAAAATGACATGATTGAGACATTTAAGTACATCACGGGACGGGTCGAGGTGGAAGATGATATCTTTCTTCTGAAGGGACCCTCGACCACAAGAGGACATCCGCTCAAACTCAGGGGAGGGAAGTTTCGTGGAGATGCCAGGAAGTACTTCTTCACGGAGAGAGTGATTGAGCATTGGAACAAGCTTCCAGTGCAGGTGGTTGAGGCACGCAGCATCTCAGACTTCAAGAATAAATGGGATACCTATGTGGGATCCCTACGAGGGTCATGCCAAGGGATAGGGTCACTAGGGTATAGACTTGAAAGAGCGGGTCAGTAGAGTGGCAGTATAATTACAATTATACTTTAGGGGGTCAGTAGACTTAAGAGGGTGGGTAAATAGTGTGGGCAGACTTGATGGGCTATAGCCCTTATCTGCCGTCATCTTTCTATGTTTCTATGTTTCACTTAGGCCCAAATTCTGTAACTGGCGCCCTATTTCGGAGGTGCCCGTCTAGATAAGGCGCCTATCTAAATCGAGTAATAAGCTCAATTAAGCTTTTTAATTAGCAATAATTGAAACTTAGGCGCCAGTCAAGAAAGAGCGATTCTGCAACAAGGCGCCTCTAAAAATTTAGGCGGCCTTAAAAATAATAGGTGCGCTGCACGGTTAGGCATGGGCGTGGCTACGTGTTAGGTGCCTTGTTGCAGAATCGCTGCTCTTAAGCGTGCTTAAGTGTTCAGCTAGGCGCCTACTTTTAAGTTGTGCCTAGAGCTGGCCTATTTCTTGGGCGCCTCCATAATAGGTTCCGCTCAGCTTGATTCATTAAACAGCACCCAATTTTACTTGAATCGTGCTGAACAGTGCCTGATTAGGCGCCTAACTTTTGGGCGCTTCTTATAGAATTTGCCCTTTAATCCCTACCACTGGAAGAAGCCTAGTTACTTTTTATAGCATTAAGGAAAAAAAATCTCAACTGATGGGGGTTCATAGACAGTGGAGCGCAAGACGTCAGCGCGTTGACAATCCAGCGCCGACTATTCGGCGCAAGACAGAAGCGCGCGGGGGAAAAAGTAATTTTTAAAGAGCTCCGACGGGGGGGTTGGGGTGGCAACCCTCCCCCCAGTTTATTGGTTAGTGTTCGCGCTGCTGTTGGAGGGAGGCTTGGGAGTTGGAAACCTCCATTATAGCGAAAACGGAACTTTTTCTGATTTTTTTAGGGAAAAGTTCCGTTTTCTCTATAATGTGGGGGGTTTCACCCCCCCTAAACCCCCCGCAATGGCAGCGCGAACACTAACCAATAAAGTGGGGGGGTTGCCACCCCAAACCCCTAGTCGGAGCTCTTTAAAAATTATTTTTTCCCCCGCGCGCTTCTGTCTTCCGTCGAATTGTCGGCGCTGGATTGTTGGCGCGCTGGCGTCTGGTGCGCGATTATTAATAAGTCCCAACAATAATCCCTGTTTCGGCGTATGAGAACGCCTTCCTCAGGGGACACTAGGACAGTCGAGTAGCAGGCATATGAAGTCACACTCGACTGCCCAAGTGTTCCCTGAGGAAGGCGTTCACATACGCCGAAACAGGGATCCTTGTTGGGACTTTTTAATTGTTCAATAAAGACTTTATCACCGGTTGAAAAGACACCATCCCTGCCTTTTTTTGTTTGATTGTCCTTTCTTGAAGGCGAGGCGTCCTTCTGTTCTGCCTGCTAACCCTAGCTTACCCTCCATTCTGCCCTGAAGCAGGAAGAGCTACAAATCTGTGGGCACCTGAGAGCACATTTCCCAAATTTGCATCACAGATTTCCCATTACAGTAAACAAGGGTAAGCAGAAGGACATCTGAATTATTCAAATGTGAAGATCCCGAAGCACTAAATAATATTTTGCAAGTACATGCTGGCTTTTTTCCATCAAAGAGATATGGCCCATTAAGTAAAAACTGGTTCATAGACAACCCCGCGAAAGACAAAGGCGCGCGTCGACAACTGAGCGCAAGACGGAGGTGCGCGCCGAAGAAAATTACAGTTTTTAGGGGCTCCGATGGGGGGTTTTGTTGGGGAGCCCCCCCCCCAGTTTACTTAATAGAGATCGCGCCGGCGTTGTGGGGGGTTTGGGGGGTTGTAACCCTCCACATTTTACTGTAAACTTAACTTTTTCCCTAAAAACAGGGAAAAAGTGAAGTTTTCAGTAAAATGTGGGGGGTTACAACCCCCCACAGCCCCCACAACGCCCCCACAATGCGGCGCGATCTCTATTAAGTAAAGTGGGGGGGTTCCCCCCACACACCCCCGTCGGAGCCGTAAAAACTGTAATTTTCTACGGCACGTGCCTCCGCGCTGCGCTCAATTATCTGCGCGCGCCTTTGTCCCAGCGCGCTTTTGACCTGACACCGTAAAAACTATTTATAGGCACTGCTGAAGACCTATAAGACAGTACCTGAAACCTTGAAAAGTGATGCTAAAGAAAGACCTTTGTTGTTATGGCTGGATAAAAAAACAAAAAAGACCACTGCCAACTTTGGGTGGAGTCTACCTATAGACAGGAATGCTATTCAGATTTCCAAATTTATATTTCATATTTATCAACAATAACAATCGTAGAGCGCAGATTACAGCAAGTTACATGTCATTGCTACTTGTGACTTGAATTAGCCACAGGATATTGGGCTTGACGGACCTTCGGACTGTCTCCGTTTAGCAACTCTTCCGTTCTTAATATACCCTGTCTTATCCTGATTACCCTTTCTCCCCAAATTCTTACCATTCCGCAGTGGAACAAAGCCCAACCTCATATCATAATCTAGTTTTAAAAATAGCTTGTAAAAAGCCAAGAGTAGGGTTACCAGATTTTCCAAACGGAAAATCCGGACCCCCAGGTCCGCCTAATTCCACCGATCCCCGCTCTGTTATACCCCAGTCCTGCCCCCAACCCTGCCCTAGCCCCGCCCACTGCTGCCTGATCTCGTCAGGCAGGAGGGTATCCGCACATGCGCAGATGCCATCCCGCCTGATTGGGATTTGTTGGAAGCCTTTCAAAACCTGGACAAAGTGCTTGGACCCCCGGACATGTCCTCAAAAAGAGGTCACGTCCGAGGAAGTCTGGACATCTGGTAACCCTAGCCAAGAGCCCTCTTGGTAAGGTCCACTAACCCCTAATGCAGTCTTAGCAGGCCAAAAAAGGCTTACTGGAGTTATTTCCCTTTTGCACATGCTAACCGTGTGATATTTATTTTTTTTAAATTAATTTTGGGAGGAGGCATGCCAAGGTGGAGAATGGATTTGGAAGCACTGTTCAGGTAGTGCTAAGTAAATAACACTGGGTTAACGCGGGGACCCTTGTCCATATTTGCCTTGACTATACTGTGTATGAGTATGTACTCCTGTAACCCGTTCTGGGTTCATATGGGAGGATGGTCTAAATAAATAGTGTCTCCTAAGTAGGAAACAAGAAGGCCCTGATTCTATCAACGGTGCCTGAAGAGTGCAGGTGCCGGTTATAGAATCACGCCTAGTGGCACCGGTAGGCGTTAAATTAAAAACTTAGGCGCACTCTATGTCAGGGGTTTTCTTGGCCTACATGAGTTTGCCTAAGTTGGCCGTCTACCGGCAGCTAAGTCAAAACACCATCCAAGATCCTCCTACAATTTGGCCCTAACCGCACCTACTTTCTGGTCGGCACTTTGGAGTAGACACCTACCTCAAAAGTGGTAGGTGCCTACCATCTAATTAATTGCAATTTTTAATTAGTGCCACCGATTAAGACTTTTTAAATAATTAAGTTATGCGCCTAGATTGTCCGATCTTTTAAGGCCTTTAAAGGAAATGGGCTACAGCACTCGTGGTAACAAGTAGAGAATGACACGATGACAAAATTCATCATCGTTCCCGTCCCCGCGGATAACCGCGGTAAACAATCTTCATGTCATTCTTTAAGGAGAGAGGGAAGAATCAGTGTATGAATGGCCACAACCACTGACCCTCAAGCTTTGCTTTGAAGAATGCTGGTGTAGAAGGACTGAGGCTGAAATAGACACTAAAAAATGAATTGGGATTATTTCCCGCGGTTATCCGTGATGAATTTTGTCACCGTGTCATTCTCTAGTAACAAGCAAGATAGACTCGGATATGTGAAAACTCGATAATGTTCCAATACACACTTTCACAAGAATGTTTCTGGGGCCGCACAAATGCGCAAACGCTGCAGCAAGACAGAGGAGGGAGCCAGCAAGATGGTAAACACCCGGAGGCAGCAGAGGAAAACACTGCATCGCCCTTCACCGGGGCCGCACAAAATACTTCACGGGGCCGCAGGTTGGACACCCCTGATCTATAGGATCTTGGTTCTAAACACCTATGCATCTTTTCTAACAGGCCATTTTATAACTTTTCCACAAGTTCCCCCTCTACGCCCCCCCACCCCACCCCTCCGCGAGTCCTGGCCTCCCGTTGTCCGGGCAGAAAAGTATTTAATATTTAACATTCTGCCTTCCATAAATTATTGATGTGCCTGTCTTTGCACTGGAGGATCAGCAGCAAATTTTACTGTTGACAAGAGTAATAATGTTCTCTCACCTTTTTAACTTTCGGTATTAAATATTAATTTGTCTCTGTGTTATACATTATATGGTTGTGACCTCTGAGATGTTTGGAATCTGTGGATTAATTTCTTTGAGTTTCCAAATAAATTATAAATAGGGAATGGGGAATGTAATTGCATGGCTTGATATGCAAAAGTTATATCATTTTCCTAAATCGGTGACCTTTAATAGTGTCAGCAATTTCCCCACAAATATACCTGCTGTTAGATGAATGTAGAACATTAAGATTTTCTTGGCCAAGTACTTCATTCTGCTCCTTAGGCTTTGAACTCAGCTGGAGCTGAACTCCGTTGGTGCTCAGAACCATAGAGAATGACACGGTGACAGAATTTGTCCCTGTCCCCGTGGATAACCGTGAGAAACCATCCCATGCCTTTCTTTTGTGTCTATCTCAACCTCAATCATCCTACACCAGCATTCTTCAGTGCAAGGCTTGAGAGTTAGTGGCTGGGCCCAATCATACTCTGATGCTTATGTGAGCCAAGTATAGGATAATGAAGCCATTGTGACATCACTGATGAGGTTGGCTCTTAGGCATTGGTGAAATGAGGCTTTATGACATCACAGTCTCAGCTCTGGAATGCTGCTACTCTTTGTTCAGTGGCTAGGCCCATTCATATTCTGGTTCTTATGTGAGCCAAATATAGGATAATGAAGGTATTGTGACATCACTGATGAGGTTGGCTCTTAGGCATTAGTGGAATGAGGCATTATGACATCACAATATCTGCTCTGGATAACAGAGACTGTCATTCTTTAGTGTCTATTTCAACCTCAGTCCTTCTACACCAGTATTCTTCGACGCAAGGCGTGAGGGTCAGTGGCTGGGCCCATTCATACTCTGATTCTTCCTGCTCTCCTTAAAGAATGACATGGGTTATCCGCGGGGACGGTAATGGTGACAGATTCTGTCACCAAAGCAAGTACATGTTTTCCAGTCCCCCCAACTCACTTGTAACTCTCTCTTGTCTAGCTCAGCTACCACAGATATTCTCTGGTCAAGTAGCACAGACCATGAGTTGGAAGGTCATTTTCTAACAGGGTATTTGGATTAACTGAGCAAGCCGGTGCCTGTTTTGGCCCTCTTTTAATAAAGGTGCATAGGTGCCTAAGGCCCATATTTTAGAAGCTCTATTTGAGTTTTGGATATCTGAAAACTGGGATTTAGACATCCATATTGAATGGCCATCCAAATGTAAATATTGTGAAACACAACTCAAAGGAGAAAACTTACAAAAGTAACAAAACAAAATAAATATTGTAATATAGGGGCAAATGGGAGGCACTTCACGTAGGACCTGAAGGTTAAATAAATTAAAAAAAAAAAAAAGCAGTGGAGAATAAAGCCTCAAAATACAACCGACAACCGTATACAAACAGTATTCAAATGCTGTCACTCTCGCATCATCGGCAACCCCCCCCCCAAAAAAAAAAAAAAAAAAAAACTCCACTGAAATTAATCTTGCTCAAAACTGAAAATTCAGCCGCTCATATGCGCAAAATGGAACTCATTTGCTGGTGGGCCGCAATTCTTCATCCCGACAAGTGGGCTCTGCTTATTTCCCTCAAACCACTCGATATTCTGCCATCAACAAACCCGAAGCGACACTTCAAAAAAGCCCTTACGAGGAATCCTCATTCCGCCAATCCCTCAGCTGCTTCAGGGGGTTTACATCAATCCAAACTTTGTGCAGCCACAACTTAGGGCTCCTTTTACGAAGGTGCGCTAAGGGTTTTAGCGCACACACCGGATTAGCGCGCGCTAGCTGAAAATCTACCACCTGCTCAAAAGGAGGCGGTTGTGGCTAGCGCACATGCTATTCCGCACTTTAAGGCCCTAACGTGCCTTCGTAAAAGGAGCCCTTAATGGCAGCATATATCTTTTTCTTTTTTTTTAGTTAACCTTCAGGTCCTAAGTGAAATGCCTCACGTTTGCCGCTATATTACAATATTTATTTTGTTTTGTTACTTTTGTTTATGGACATTCAAATCCCACTTTTCTGACATACCGCCAAAGAGTGACCTCATAAGGGGCAGTTTTTCAATTAAGATTCCCCTGCAAGTGCTTTGCTTCTTACCAAGGAAACAAATATATATATTTTTTGAACCTGCCCAATTGGGTTTTTTTTCCTGGAGTAACTACCGTGGATCAGACCGAACCAGTATAAATGTGGACTTGGAATAAATAGGAAAGATGTTTATTGTTCGTATTTCCTTTTGATATATTTTAGTATCTATCTCCCTCTCTCCCCCCGGGAGGTTCCTTTTGAACTTTTTCTCCTCTCCAGGAGGACTATGTTAGAGTATATTTTTCTTCTTTAAAGTTTCTTCAAATTATATCGGACTGATTGATGTCTGTATTTCAGTATTTCCTTCACTGTGGTGTATGTTATAAATTGAAAAGTTAAATAAAGAATTTAAAAAAAAAAAAAGAGTTTCAATGTTGTATAAATTAATGAAAATAACTTACTAGCATGTTAGCATCAAGCAAGATATAAGAGCATTAGTCAATCAGAAGGTATTAATTAATATATGAAATTTGTGATTATTAATTCCTTGATTTCAATATTTTTTCTTCTAACAAGTGTTGGTTTAAGGGTCCTTAGTGTTTCTTATGCCTTTATTTCTCCCGCCAGGATAGCGAATGCCAAGGAAATGACTTCCCTCTCAATCGTTATTACTTAATTATATTAAGGAAGTGTACAATATTTGCTCCCAATTGATTGGAAAAGTTTTAGAGGGGTCAGTTTAACAGCTGGAAGCCTGCTTATTAACAAATTATTAGACCAGCTACAGATGGTCTCAAACTGACTCTGCTTATAGTTACCGAGTAGGGACAGAATTGTATTGCTACTCAGTGGGTCCACAGGTGACAAAAAGTGGAATGACCTTCAATGAAGTTTAGCTGGGGAATAAGTGGGAGTAGCAAATAATCAGTCAGGCATCAAACAGTAGCAGTACTACTGGGTTCATAATGCCTTCCTGCATGAAAAGTCAAAAATTTCCTTTCATGGTGATGCAGCACTGGTCATCTTTATAATAACCCTGTCCAGCCTCTAACTAGTTGGTTAAAAGTGGGGGAAGCCACTGTTTCCCTGGAATTAGTAACATGGAATGTTGACACCAGCTGGGTTTCTGCCAGGTACTTGTGACCTAGTAATGCGCGACGGCGAAAAGGGCGAACAGAATGCTAGGAATGATTAACAAGGGGGATCACAAACAGATTGGAGAAGGTCACCATGCCGCTGAACCGGGACATGGTACGCCCCCCCCCCCCCCCACCTGGAATACTGCGTCCAGCACTGGTCGCCATACATGAAGAAGGACACGGTACTACTCGAAAGGGTCCAGAGAAGAGCGACTAAAATGGTTAAGGGGCTGGAGGAGTTGCCGTACAGCGAGAGATTGGAGAAACTGGGCCTCTTCTCTGAGAGGGGACATGATCGAAACATTCAAGATAATGAAGGGAATAGACTTAGTAGATAAAGACAGGTTGTTCACCCTCTCCAAGGTAGAGAGAACGAGAGGGCACTCTCTGAAGTTAAAAGGGGATAGATTCCGTATAAATGTAAGGAAGTTCTTCTTCAACCAGAGGGTGCTGGAAAACTGGAACGCTCTTCTGGAGGCTGTTTTAGGGGAAAACACCCTCCAGCAATACTGTATGTGAAAGCCAATATCTGCTTCCCACAGGCCTTTCTTCACAACCTTTTAGCAAACTAACAAAAACTGTACATTTTTGAAGATAGCTTTCTCATTCTCACAGGTTTGCCTCCCAAAATCTGTGGAGCCAACCTGGTCTGACTGTAAACTCTTCCAGACAGCTTAAATAGAGCCTCAATTAGGAATATATAACACTTGCACTTCCCTCCTACCTGTCTGTCAGCTGGAAGATTGTAATTCTGGGCTTCAAACTGGGCTATTCCAGTGACGGGATTACACACCCTATCATAATTCTTTGTGTTTTATTTCTGTAGGGTTTATTTTTCGGTTTCTGTCAGGTTCAGATGGATAAACAGTACTATATGCTTTTCAATATAGCTTTTTCAAGGAGAAAAGCATCATTTTTCTGTGCTGAAGAACATTTTAAAAATGTTTTTGTTCGTGCTCTGGTCTTCTGCTGTGCACAGTTTCCAATCTGTTTTTGCAAAGATTGTATAAAAATCCTCTAGACTACAGAATCAATGTCACATTATAGCAGCAGCATGAAGAAGGAGCTGTCCATTCAGCACCACACCTTCTGCTTCACAGGAATTCTAAACTGGTATTCTTGTCTCACTTCCTCCTCCCCACTGAACCCCAGACCCTTTCCTTTTTCCTTTCCTTGTTTCAGATTAAAAAAAAAAAAAAATACAATACAAAATCATCCCTTTATTTAGCCACTATTGGTAAAATATTGGCACAAGCAAATGTAACTACCATAAAGCAAGAAATCTGAATGTCATACAAGCTACAGAAGACAATACCGGTAATCATGAAAAGCACCAGGAGGTGTAAAGTCAATGAAATTATTTAAAAATATCACCTGTGCCCTAAACTTCGTATATGATTGCCATGGCATGGAGAGGAATGCCACTTGGCACATTCTATGTAGACTGTACAGTGAGGATTTGTGCAGCAATTAAAACTCTGCTTGAATATTATAACATATCTACACATATGAAATCTGTAGATGATTTATAAGTTAGTATTTCTTGTGGGAGGTATATACTGCCAAAGCTGTCAGTTTCTTTTACTCATCTAAAAAAAAAAAAATTCTCGCCCACCCTGCATGACACAATACTCATGCAATATTATTCCTCTCCTAGAAAACACGCTAACATAACATTTCAACAAATAATTCTTCATTTTTAAAATCATTTTCCTAGTATAGGGTCCTAATAACATTATGGGTTTTTTTTTTATTATTATTATGCTTTTGAATACTTTACAATATCCAATATTTCCAAAGGAAAAAAAGGAAAAATCACGCAAAGCAATACATAATCAAATCATACATACATAATTCTGTTATTAAGTCTATACCCTCAACCTGTATTCTCCAATGTCATGTACCCTCCTGGAAATGTCCAGTTCTCTTCCTGTGTAATCCGCTTTGAACCGCAAGGTACAAGCGGAATAGAAATCAGTAATGTAATGTAATGTAATAATTCCTTTTAAGCCCACATCAATGGGGAGAACATGTTACAATTTCTAATCAAATAAATTTAAGAAAACTAAAGGACAATAATTCTCGGTTGTACTAGCCTTCCTTGAATCATTCCTTACTATGGGATATTGAATTAATTACTCCTCTTATTCTCAGCTAGGTGAAACAAACTCATTTCTATTCTCTCGCAACTAGAAATTGTTGTAGTTGTATAGGATCCCAAAAAGCATACTCAACATCTTGTAACTTAATTAAACATTTACAAGGAAATTTCAGGTAAAAAGATGCCTCCAGAGCCAAAACTCTATAACATTATGGTTTTACTTGGAGGTCCTTTTAGTAAGGCGTGCTAATCGATTTAGCATATGCTGCTAAATGTAATGTAATTTATTTCTTATATACCGCTACATCCGTTAGGTTCTAAGCGGTTACAGAAAATATACATTAAAATTATAAGTAAGGAAGGTACTTAGAAAATTCCCTCACTGTCCTATCATGTCCTCTCAGTCTCCGCTTTTCCAGGGTAAAGAGCCCCAGCCTGTCTAACCGTTCGGCATATGAAAGGTTCTCCATATGAGAGTTGAAGCGTCCACAGAATATAATAGGCACGTTAGCATTTGGCGTGTGCTAATTTGTTAGCACATGCAAAATTGGCTAGCACGCCTTAGTAAAAGAGGGGGTTAATTTGGAAATCCATGTATTAATGATCCAATAAAAACAGAATTAAATTTTAATGGTGCTTTCACACGTCATTAAGTACTCAAAGTCGCACTTTTCTACTGATTTCATAGGTCTCTGATGTCACAGCACCGTCACTTAAGTACTACAACATTATACAGACACAGATCCTGGATAATCTAACCAGATAATAAAGCTGGACAACTTGCATCAAAAAACATAATTATACAATAAGCTATTACGCATTTTATCAGGCAGCGCTAGAGATTTTGTATTGCGGGCCAGTGAGGCAAATGCTCTGACACTTCTAGAAATTCTATGAACATCAGAGCATTTACTGTGCCCAACTTGATAAAAGGGGCCCTAAATTTTTAGTACATTCATATATCTATATTATTGAGAGATAAGTGAATGCATAATGATGCCTTAGTTCCTTCTTTACTCTATAAATTTGCATACGATTATCACTACTATAAAATGGAAGAACCATTTTCAAAATGCTTTAATAATCTTTGATCAAACCCACAGAGAATGGCAAAAATGGCACCTTAGAAAATTAATAGTCCACTTATATCCAGATTTCTATACATCAGCTTCCCCTTCTCGCTCCAACAATCAGTATGTGTGTTTCTTTAAGACCTCAGAACCACCACTCCTCCGTCCCACACAAGGTGTTTCAACGGGGAGAATCAAGTGGTGAACTCCTCACCAGTCTTCCTTATTCATAACTCGAATTGGTGCATAACCCTTATTGTTCATTGTTTTTTTTTTGTATATAATTTATTTTACTTATCTTAGTAATGGTGGTATATCCGTATCTCACAATGAGTTAAGCGGTAGGACCCGACATGTTTCACCGAAGTTTCGTCAGGGATCCACATATAACCGCTGTCGTCCAACTTACTATACAGAAACGGATAGTAAGTTGGACGACAGCGGTTATGTGTGGATCCCTGACGAAACTTTGGTGAAACATGTCGGGTCCTACCGCTTAACTCATTGTGAGATACGGATATACACACATACTGATTGTTGGAGCGAGAAGGGGAAGCTGATGCATAGTACATTAGTACCTTAGAAATCTGGATATAAGTGGACTATTAATAATCTTTGATGACATCACAATGTGTTATGAAGTCCCTGAAACTTTACATTGCCTTTGTTAATACTAGAGTGTCTCCTGTTGATGGTTAGACACCATCTATCCATCCATTCATATGCAAGTTCCTGCTGCAGAACAACTTATATGAGTAGACTGAGAATTGCTGATCAAGAATTCCTGTTGAGTGCACATCATCCCAGGGCCTAACCATAGCCGACCTTCATAGAATTACCTCATCTTCTTCCATAGTCATCTTCTTCATCCTTCTTTCTCTCCCAACTAAAATAAAATAAGCCTTCTTCACCATTTCCTCACTCAGAATGCAGCAGCATCCTATTGAAATTCGGCCTCTCTAATTTAAAATGAAGATGTTCACCTTTAAATCAATTTCCATCTTTTTTTAGTAGCTCGTATACTTTTTTTTTTAGTTCCCATGCTTGTGGGGAATGAATGCTCACAATATGAGAACAGGGAGAGAAGGAGAAGTAACAAAAGCCCAAACTCTGACCAGTCAAACTTGCTCCAATCAAATCAGTCCAGAATAACATATTCTATGACAGGGGCTATTTCTGAAAGGTAGCTCTCCTTCTGCCTTATTTGGTGATCAAGTTTTCTCTTCTGAAATTTTCTGAGCCGTGTAAATACTAGTATTTACTAGTAGTAGCCGGGTCAACGCTAATTGAACATTCAAGATAAGTTCTTTATGAACTCACGTTTTTTGAATTCATTCACATATTGAAGAGTTATTTCACTAGATGGACATAACAATTTAAGAATGTTTTTTAACAAGCACTTTCATTACCTTTTCACTTTTAATGGTGCAATGATAGATTCTACAAAAAACTCTCTCTAGGGGTTTTGTACCCCACACTGAGGTTTTTTACTCCATCTTGGATTCTGAGCGCCACTGAAGCTTAAAAAGGTATTTAAAGTATTGTTTGTTCCTTCACCAGTTGTTGTTGTATCCGTGTAAATACTAAACATCTGGAGATAGCAGGTTTCCTAATGTTTTCCTCTTATACTATAAAGAGCTATTTTGTGGAAAAACTCAAGGCTATTTGGCTCCACTTCATGGATATGCATTTCTCTACTTTCATTTTTTTTCCCATCCTGAATTTTGCAGAATCAAGGCCATAAAGAAAATGGCATTTCAGTGCCATTCTGCTGGCTGAAAAATACAGTTCATAATACACTAAGGTATCTTACAAGCTCTACATTCAAAGTGAAAGAACAATTAGAGAAATATTCAAAATATAATTAAGAATAAGAAACCAAAAAGCCTTGATGGTGGGTGCTGTTTTTCATGTTTTCTGCTGCTTTTGCCTCTGGTTCAAAATATGGTCAAGCGGAAACACTGAACCCCAGCAGCCTGTTTCTTTGGGTCTTTTGAACTCTTTTGTGGGGAGAGGAGGGGGGGGGGGGCCTTTTAGGAACACAACCAGGTAATGCTGGCAGTCACACCGACAAATCCGCGCAGGACAATTGCACCCTGACGAATGTGCCCCAATAGCATGCACAGACAAGTGCGCACACGACAATGCCTCCCCGTCAATTGCGTCCCATGAAATCTGCCATAAGTGGACATCTGGAAGGCCCTGATTTGCTGAGACGGAGTCTGAGCAAATCAGGGCCTTCCAGATATCCACATATATAAAGGGTTCCCATAATCATCATGTAACCTTTACTCTAACACTAGATACCAGTGAACATTTTAAATGTACTGAGGGGGGTTCCCCCACCCCCTTCAAAAAAGAGGGTTACTTTGTAACCCTCCAAAAAACAAAATAGTATCCAATTGTTGGAGCGCATTTGATGGGTCACCTCCCATTCAGTGCGCACAATTGTCAGGACGCAATTGTCCTGCGTGCATTAGACGGGTCACCATGCCGGCATCAGAGGTTAATGGGCTAATGATGCTACAAAATCGGCGCCCAAAAATATTTGATACTCAGGCCCAGATTCGCTAAACCACTATTGTCAGCCTGAAAAGCAGCTGCTGGTCGCATGTCAGTCACATGACAGGACCGTTTAGAGAATTGCGTCTTCGGGAAAGGTAGGCACCGGCAATGTAGGCCAGGGTTTTCAAGGCCTACATTTCCGGTGCCTACCTTTGATGTTAATCGCGTCTAAAGAGGCACTTTATGGTACCTAGCGCCACTTCCAGCATTAGCCACACCCACAGTGACATTAGTCATCATAAAGTGCCTCTGTAGGTGTGATTCCAATGCTGTTTTTAGGCATCGGTAAGCGCCTTGAAAATTCTTTTAAAAGGTCTTTTAAACAGCATTTTACATGTAACTTACCCCCTGTTTTACTAAGGTGTGTAAAACGATTAGAACGCGCTAATCGCTAACGCGTCCATAGACTAACCTGCACGTGTTAGCATTTAGCGTGCGCTAAATCGATTAACGCGCCTTAGTAAAACAGGGCCTTAGGTGCTGGTAGGATGCCTACTGGTGCCTAAGTTAAGGCGTCATTTATAGAATATGGGCCTCAATGCTGTTCCAAAACGGACACTCAGAGATGAGGACACATTATTAGAGCAGCACCGAATGCTGAATTTGATGCCCAAATTCCCAGTGCCCAATTTGGGCTCACATTCCCAGGATTCTAGAACATGGCACACAAATTTTAGGAATGCCCCAGGTCTGCCCATGTAGCTCCCGGGGCCATGCCTCTTTTTGGGTTGTGCTCTATGGCAGTGTTTCTCAACTCGGTCCTGGAGTACCGCCTTGCCAGTCGGGTTTTCAGGATATATTTAAACAATATAATATACATTATTGATTTTTATACACTTCCCCCTCCCCATTTGTGGTTTCCGCACTTAATCGCAATTTTTTTTTTGGGGGGGGAGGGGGAAAATAACTAACCCATATTTTAGCCTTCCCCCCGGCATCCTGGCCTTACTTGGTGATCTAGCGGGCTTTCGAGGCAGGAGCGATCTTCCTACGCTCCTGCACCATGTAGATCGCCAATAGGAAATGGCTGTGGGGAGTTTCCGTCGTAGTCTCGAGAGATTTCCAATTGGCGATCTACACGGGGCAGGAGCGTAGGAAGATCGCTCCTGCTCCAAAAGCCTGCTAGACCACCAGGTAAGGCCGGGATGCCGGGGGAAGGCGGGAGGGAGGCGAGGGTGGGTATTTCCCTATTCGCGGTCCGGCTCTGCCCCTATCCCCCGCAAATAATGAGGGAGATGTGCATTATCATGTAGTTATAATGCACTTTTAATCTTTTTATCTATACTTATTTTAGTTTATATTGTGTTTTCCTTATTCATTAGTTTTAATGCTTGTATTAGTTACTTAGAATTTTATTATGTATGATGTTATTATTATATTGTATGCTGAATACCTATTGTGTAAACCGCTATGAACTGCTGGTTAGGTGGTATATTAAAATAAATTATTATTATTATATTATATAATATGCACAAAAGAAATGTGCATATAGTGGAGGCAGAGTATGCAAATCAAGTTTCTGCATATTCATGGTGGATATCCAGGACCGAGATGAGAGACACTGCTCTATGGGGATTTCGATGTACATTGTTATAGAATAGCGTGTAGCAAGATGTACATGCAAACGCAAATTAGTGACAATTAGGAGTGAATTATGGGCACTAATTGGCCAATTTAGATTGGTGCCCATCTTGGATTGGCACCCCAATATTAGCATTCAGTTTTGGGCACCATATACATAATCTGGTGGAATGTGTTACCGAGGCTTGATTTGTGGACTCCATCAGCACTTCTGGCAGGGAAATGACCTCTGGGGATGCTGACTGTCCAATCATGGATGGTTGAAGACATAGTGACAAAATCCATCACTGTTTCCGTCCCTGTGGGAAACCATCTCCATGTCATTCTTTAAGGAGAGAGGGAAGAATCGGAGTATGAATGGGCCCAGCCACTGAACAAAGAGTAGCAACATTCCAGAGCTGAGATTGTGATGTCATAAAGTCTCATTCCACCAATGCCTCAGAGCCAACCTCATTAGTGATGTCGCAATGGCTTCATTATCCTATACTTGGTTTAAATAAGATTCAGAATATGAATGGGCCCAGCCACTGACCCTCAGGCCTTGCATTGAAGAATGCTGGTATAGAAGGAGGACTGAGGTTGAGATAGACACTAAAGAATGACACGGGATGGTTTCCTGCAGTTATTCGCAGAGACAGGAACAGTGCAGAATTTGGTCACCATGTCATTCTCTAATGATTAGCAAAAACAGAAGTTACAAAAGGAGCGACTTGGGAACCACTGGTTCATACCTTTATTAGTCCCTCCTGCCTGTCTGCTCATTGGATAGAGCAAAGACAGTTCACAACCTATCAGATCCTTTCTCTGCCTCTTCCAGTCTCTCCACCCCTAATTACTTCTCCCATTACCATTATTCCCCAGACCCCTGACTCTATTTACCATTGCCCATATTTGGGCACTCACTCCGCCCCTCACGTGACATGCTTAGACATAGTCCTTAAGACACCTCTAATTCATTGTTCATTGTATTCAGTGTCTAAGAAATGCTCCCCCTCCCACCTTTTGAGTCAGCAATGCTTCTTACTAGTATGTGTACACGGTGTTAGACAAATTCCTTTTGCTGGATTTTTACCAGTATTTCATTTCGTTTTTATTACCACTTATTAATATATCCTTATTTGTATAATGTTACCTCCTCAGGGCATTTATTATATGACACTCTGCCTTATTAGAATTATATGTATTACTGTAGCAATATCTTTTAGTCTGTAGTTTCTCTGCGTTTGTCACATCTGGTTAAGTGTTATATCCTATATGTTCACACTTTTGTATTATGTTTGCAACAATTAACACCATTAGAAAATATATTAGTATTTTCATTTCTCACAGTACCAAACACCTGTATATGTAACATAATACTAGCGCATATGGATGGAAGAGGCACTTATCCATGATATGCTATAAAACGTGCATGCATTCTCTTTAGCACATATGTGAAAGGGGGTATTCACAAGGGTTGAGCATGAGCGGGAAATAGCAGATTTTCTAGATGCATGTGTAACGTGCGAATGTGGTGCCACATAGACACAGGAGTCCAGAGAAGAAGGAGCCAAGGTCTTCAAACCGTTGGGTGATATCTGAACATAAGAATAGTCTTACTGGGTCAGACCAATGGTCCATCAAGCCCAGTAGCCAATCCAGGTCCCTAGTACCTGGCCAAAACTCAAGGAGTAGCAGCATTCCATTCAGAATCCTAAAGAATAGCAAGATTCCAGAATCCCAAAGAGTAACAAAAGATTCTGGAATCCCAAAAAGTAGCAACATTCTAGAACCCGAAAGATTAGCAACATTCCATGCTACCGATCCAGGGCAAGCAGTGGCTTCCCCCATGACTTTCTCAATAACAGACTATGGCCTTTTCCTTGGTGTTGGGGGGGGGCAGGCATCAGTGCAGGGGGCATCAGCACGGGGGGGGGGGGGGGGGGTAAAACCACAGGCTGGCAAAGGGCTAGATTTTACAGAATATATAAAAAAGGAAGAATTCCTTTTTTATGTATTCTGCAAAAGCGCATTGCCAGCCAATGGTTTTAAAGGGCAGGAGAGTCGGTAAGAAGTGAAGCGACTGGTCCTCAGCAGTTGCTTCACTTCAGATCGGCAAGCCCAATCAGTCTTCCTTCTTCTGTTTAGTGAATCGCGTCCCTGCCTACTTTGCATGCCTTTTCCCCTAATTTGCATTCACGGATCAGAAGCGGATCGCAGGAGAGGTTAGTGAATCGGGTCGGAGGGAAATCGGGTCGCAAAGGGGTTGCAAACCGATTGGTACACGATTGGTTTGCTTAGTGAATTTAGCCCCTAGATACAAACACTTATGTCAGCTATTGACAAGGCATAAGGGTGACGGGATAATCGTGCGCCAGACGCCAGCGCGCCAACAATCCAGCGCAGACAATTCAGCGGAAGACAGAAGCGCGCGGAGGAAAAAATAATTTTTAAAGAGCTCCGACTGGGGGCTTGGGGTGGCAACCCCCCATTTTATTGGTTAGTGTTCGCGCTGCCTTTGCGGGGGGTGTGGGGGGTGAAACCCCCCCATTATAGAAAAAATGGAACTTTTCCCGAAAAAAATCAGAAAAAGTTCCATTTTTGCTATAATGGAGGTTTCCAACCCCCCCGAACCCCCCTCCAACAGCAGCGTGAATACTAACCAATAAAGTGGGGGAGTTGCCACCCCAAACCCCTCCGTTGGAGCTCTTTAAAAATTACTTTTCCCCCCGCGCGTTTCTGTCTTGCACCAAATTGTCGGCGCTGGATTGTCAGCGCGCTGACGTCTTGCGCGCCACTGTCTATGAACCAGGCATAAGTGATCATAGCTATATGTTTGTGCATAAGTGATATCTTATTCCTGTATAAGTGCCCTCAATGAATAGCACTCGGCACCATGATTTTTGGTGCTAATTTCATGGCGACCTGTTGGATCCCCCTTTACTGAATTTCGTTCTTTTTACAAGACATTGGACTGAAATTAAACAAGGAAGAAAAACAAACATTACAATTTGTCTGTGATGCAGAAAGGCTGTTTGAATTGTTGTTATAAAGAGGGTGTCCACAAAGTCTCTTTACAATTTCAAAAAATGATTAAAAAGGCAATTGATGAGATATGTTAATCAAATGTGTCCTACATACTCGGTCGTTATCAAAGATTGTAATCACATTGCATTTGGGTATTTCAGGTACCCCGTTGATGAAAGAAAGGCTGTTGAATAAACCCCTAAAAAAAAAAGGCTTCTCCTCAAGAAAAGGCACAGTGTGTATCGAGGTTTATTGAAACAAAATCGGATACCCAGACTCAGCGAAACCACAGGACTAAGTATGGACGACAAAGAATATCGGAGGAAAACGTCGATCGTGTAAAGACAGTCCTTTGCTCGTTCTCCTTCAAAATCCATCCGTATAGAGAGGTGTATTAAATAAGGCAACCCCCCCTTCAATATCTACTCCTCATTTTGTAATCATTTCCACAGATTTGTCTATTAAAAATAAAATCTTGACATTGTAAAGAGAGTTTGTGGACACCCTGAATTTTTCCCCATCTAGCTGTGTAAAAAGGTATGTAAACTCAATTTGAAGGTGGCTGTGCTGTGAAACCCCAGAGAAAGTCTAAAAGGAAGGGGGTTCCAGCGCTGTCATTTTATCTATTGAAACTGCATAAATCATTTGCCTTTTGATGCTTGCCATAGCAACTGCAGATATGTAATTTGCTGACTCTCCATAGCGGTGTATTTGGAATATGGTCCCTGCAACTTATACTTATGCATATTAACTAAGCATGCCAAATCATGAAATTAGCCAAATTAACCAAGCTAGCACCATATGTCTACTGTTTGAAAACAATGGAGAACTTTTTAAATATACTTTTCTAATTTTAACACAGAGTGGATTTCAAGCAAAAATAGAAGCAGAAATGCCATAATAAAAAGGGATTATGTTTAGCTTGGAAAATGATGCTTAGTGATGACACATCTCGCTTATTTCAAACGCAGCTGCAGGCAGGTATTCATTCAGCTGCTTACTCAAGTTAAAGGCAGATAAATTCAGCTTTGCTGCATTGGGGTTTTTTTTTTCTGCTCTAACACCTGGGCACCTGCAAAAATCTTATTTGAAGTCAAAATATGATGAGTAGACAACAATTGGGCATAAGCCTGACTGCTCTCTTCTTCAATTTTCATAAATATCTACTAAATTGTTACAAAGCTATTTATGGGGGGTGTGGGGGGAGGATGCTGAAAAGTTCTCAGTCTAGCCAACTTCCTAAATTCTGAGCTTTATTGTGCCATTGTAGCTGAAAAGAGTTTTATTTTATTTTGCAAAGTGCCAGTTTGCAGAATCGTAAGGAGATTGAAGGGTATAGATAGAGGGTTACTATACAGGACATTAAATGATTAGGGAATAAAAGGTTTAGGTAAAGGATCACTTACAGGTCATGGACCTGGGGGGGGGGGCTGCCGTGGGAGCGGACTGCTGGGCACGATGGATCCCTGGTCTGACCCGGCAGAGGCAATGCTTATGTTCTTATGACATTGCTTCAGATTATTGATTGTACCATGTCAACAAAAAGCGTGGAATTTTCAAGTGTGGAACTCCGAGCCGTCATGAAGTTCCTATTCCTGCGGACGAAAATGCCAAAGGAAATCCATGAATGTACGATACAAACATTGAGTGGCAAATGCCATACAGTGAAGAAGTGGTGTGCAAGCTTTCAATGTAGATATTTTGGGACCAAAGATGCAGCAAGGTCTGGGAGGCCTCCAACAGTGTCAATTCCTGAAATGGTTGACCAAGTCCATGATCTGATTGTGGCAGATCGGTGAATATCGGTTAAAACAATTGCTGAGACACTAAAGATAACCAAGGAATATGCTGGATGTATAATCTATGAGCGGCTGGGTACGCAGAAGCAGTCAGCCAAGTGGTCTTCCAAATGTTTGAATGCCGATGAGAAAAGAGGTTGAATGGACACTTCCAAGTTGATTTTGCAGCATTATCAGCAAGCTGGTGCCAACTTTTTGGAATGACTAATTACTGTTGACGAAACATGGTTACAGAGCTATGATCCTGAGACAAAACAACAGTCCATGCGATGGTGGCATTCAGGTTCTCCAAAGACAAGGAAATTTAAGACCCAAATGTCAGCAGGAAAGGTCATGGCCAGAGTGTTTTGGGATCAGGAAGGTGTTGTAATGAATATTTTCCAAGGGGCCAAACATTTAGTGCAGAATACTATTGTAACTTGCTGTGCCGATTAAAGGAGGCATTGAAAGAAAAAAAAAAAAGGAGAGAGAAGCTGCTTTTTAGAAGACAATGCACCTGCTCACAAGACTGGCAAAATTATGGCTGTTTTGACACAGTTGAGGTTTCAGTGCATAGACCATCCCACCGTACTTGCCAGATATTGCTCCATCTATTTTCTGTTTCCAAACCTTAAAAAATGTTGAAAGGGCAACAATTTTTGAGGGATTCGGAGGTGACTGTAGCAGTAGAGCAGTATTTCAGTGACTAGACAACAGAGCATTTTTGGAAGGGTTACAGAAATTTCAGATACGATGTGCTATGAGTCAATAGGCATTGTTCCTTCTAAGCCAAGGGTGTCAAAGTCCCTCCTCGAGAGCTGCAATCCAGCCGGGATTTCAGGATTTCCCCAATGAATATGCATGAGATCTATTAGCATACAATGAAAGCAGTGCATGCAAATAGATCTCATGCATATTCATTGGGGAAATCCTGAAAACCCTACTGGATTGCGGCCCTCGAGGAGGGACTTTGACACCCCTGTTCTAAGCTGAGTGGGGGTCCTCCAACTGCATTACTGATTATAGCTAACAAATATTATCTGCAAGGTAAAACAATGCAATAAACTGCCTTTTTGGCAAAATGCAACTTATATCAATGCCTTTTTACTCTAGCTCTACAGGTGCCCGAAAGAAATGAAAAAGATGGGAGTTAGTCCCTGCATAAGCTTCCTTCACATCACCTTAAAGAAGCAAAAGTAAGTACATTGGTTTTACAATTATGTACCCAGCTACAACAGGAAGGTTAAAATACTACGACAATAACTTTACCATCTGCATGGAATAATATTGATTGGTTGACCTAACTGAAGTATTTTGCAACAAACACATCCATAATGTTACCAAAAGCAGGAGAAAGGAGACTTCTACAGCCTAATGATGGCAACATTCAGACAAAGTGAATCTCTCTACACTTTATTGGTACTTTTTGTGTATAGACCGTATGTCGGTTTTCTAAGGGATACCCAGAAAATCAGGGAAAATCTGAATTTATCAAACTGGCCAGGTCTCAACTCTTATCAGTAGAAAACACACACACACAAACTGGCACAGTGAATACACTGTAATACAAACTATATTATAGTAGTTCACCGAAGCTATGATGAAAAGTCCACTGCAAATATGTTGCCAAGCAGCTCATTAACATGTCTTTTTGAGAATTACAAAGTAACCCTCTTGTTTGAGGGGGGGGGGACCTCCCCACTACACTTAAAATATTCACTTGATATTTAGTGTTAGGGCAAGGTTTAGATTATGGTTATGGGAACCCTTTACATACATGGATATCTGGAAGGCCCTGATTTGCTCAGACTCCCCAGGCCCCGTCCCTAGGGAGGGGCTTGAGGCGCCTCAAGCCCCTCCCAAGGGACGGGGCCTGAGGAGTCTGAGCAAATGAGGGCCTTCCAAATATCCATTCGTGGCAGATTCAGATGGGTGTGCGCATTTCATGGGACGCAATTGTGTCGGAGCACATTTGTCGTTCGCGGATTTGTCGGTGTGCCCCTGATACCGGCAGATTCTATTACTATTCTATAACAGCATCTGTGTGCCTCGATGACATTATAGAATAGGCTTTTCCCCTCGCGGCGTCGGGGTGCCTGCACTTCTGGAACTGCCTTCTGAATATGCATTACATTGATTAACTAGCATTGTTGTCTTCCAAGAATATTTGTGTGTGGACTGTTACCAGTATTTCCCTTGCTGTCCTGCTTTGCTTGTCCCTCTGACTTATTTTTCTGTTCTTTTCACAATATCCATACCGTTGTAAGAGCTATTTTTTTTTTCTATACGACCATTTGTCTTCCTGGGAAAAAAATATTAGCAACTAGGTTTACCTCTGTAAGTATATACCTTGTATAAAAAAAAGAAGCTGATTTCAATAATTTTGAGGTTATCTTTAACACATGAACTTTTGTAGAGTTATGACAGCACTTCTTGCTGCACTGCAAATTACTGATGCGGGAATTGTTTTGCAACCCATAAACATCAATCTTTTTGTTTAAGTTGCTTTTTGTTTATGCTCTATTTCTGCTCTAACTCCTATAAAATAACACTAAAATATTTAAATGTCTCTCCATCAAAAACTCAACCATGACTTGGCCTTTCTACTCATGTACAAATGTTTTATAACCCAAATGACATTTCTTTGCTTTCCTGCTGATAAGAAACATGAACATAATTCCACTTCACTGTAAATGTTTTAAAGGCAGTGGTATAAACATAATCCACTCGCTAGAGATTATATACTCAACCTAGCTGTGCTTAAGAAAGTGTTTCTATGGTTTAAATACTCTCATCTTACCTACTTCCAAGGGGTGTCTTAGCTTCTAAAATATCTTGGCTGCCTTTATTATATTATTGTTTACTGACCCTAAAGTAACCTTAAATCCCTTTCTATTTTGTAATTAATGCACTCCATTTTCAATACAATAAAATCTATAACAGCGTCATTTCATACACTGTTTAGGGGTGATAGGCTCAGGAGTAATCTAAGGGTGGCAGATGTGTGGAACAATCTCCTGGAAGAGGTGGTGGAGACCGAGACTGGGTCTGAATTCAAGAAAGCATAGGATCTCTTAGAGAGGAAGAGATAATATAGATGGGCAGACAGGATGGGCCATTTGGCCTTTATCTGCCATCATGTTACAATGTTTCTATAACCATAAGGTTCTATGACATCACAATGCAGGTGTAAAGAGCCTTAGCCAATAGGGAGAGGAGGAGATAGTGGATGCTGCAGATGGGCAGACTGGATGGGCCATTTGGCCTTTATCTGCCATCATGTTACAATGTTTCTATATTGTATGACATCACAATGCAGGTGTAAAGAGCCTTAGCCAATAGGGAGAGGAGGAGATAGTGGGTGCTGCAGATGGGCAGACTAGATGGGCCATTTGGCCTTTATCTGCCATCATGTTTCTATGTCTTTCAAAGCTATCCCAGAGTATTTTGCAAAATCACAAGCTGTATAAAAGTCATAACAAAATTAATTAGATCAAGATTATTCATTGAAAATATTTCTTAAATGCCTATAACTAGGCGGTTTTACAAAAGACAATCATATAAAATAAGAAACATACAGCACATATTATACAATTAACAACAGGATTAACACCCAATGCGGTGAGATACAGGGAATGGACAGTGGTAGGTTGGTTCTAACAGAGTAGCTATAGTGCATTTTGGGAGAGAGTTTGGGCAAAAGAAAAGCAGCGGGAAGCAGGAAGTTAATAAAAACAATGGGCTCAGATCCAACAAACCGCTAAACCCTGTCACTTCTTCCTCTATAATATTACCGCAATCCGACCTCTCCTCTCTGTGCACACTACCAACGCCCTTATCCATGCTCTCATACACCTTTCAGTGCTATAGAAATAATAAATTTTGTATCTCCACCGGTTAGAGGATTTAAATTCAAAAGTCATCATCAACATCTTCTCTCATATCAAGAAGCATTATGGGGTAAAGACCTGGAACAATTACTTACGCTTGCTAATACTTATGGGGAATTCAGGAGACACCTAAAAACATATCTGTTCCTGAAGTACTTAGGCAGCTGATTTGTACAATCTTTCCCACAATAATTGATCTCTAGAGCCACTATTCACTAGTTTTACTTGTCAGTTCTACTCAATTTGTAGCATTTTTAATCATTGTAAACCGCATAGAACTTCACGGTCCTGCGGTATATAAACTGTTATTATTATTAGTAGTAGTAATAGCCTCACTTCTAATTAGATTGACCTGTTGTATCTATCTAATCATTTAATACTATGATGGCACCATTTGATGCTCTGATGGCGCCATGCAAGGTTCGCAATGCTTTGGTGATGGAAGTGACTCAGATAGCTGGATTATTTCAAAAACGAATCAATGGAGAATGATTTCTGACACCGCTGTAAAAGTTCTGGGTATCACTGTGCAGCTATAAGGCACAATTTTCATTGCCATTAGTTTTGGAATCCAGGATACGCCAGCATGTGGCACATGATAAGGCTAGACAGCTTCAGGGAAGCTGACTATGAAGTTTGGCTGTCACTTCGGGGATGTCAGAGTCTTAGGAAAAGTCACCGAGACCAGTCAGCTGTGATTATCATGTCATCATGACACATTGACTTATTTGTACCAAAGAAGGTTGATATTCATGAACAGGAAGGACTGGGGTGTGATCTTATTTCACTTTCTAAACTCTGCTGGAAAGAGGTCATTTATTCTTAATTTATTCTTACCAGTCATACATCTTCATTGACTGGAGCACATTTCTTATCATCTTTACAGCTCAGCGTCTGATTAATCTTACTCATATGACTTGACTGTTGAGCACCAAGTTGTCTTTAGACCAGAAAATGGGGTTTCGCAGAATGTATCTCTTAATATTATGAAAACCCTGATACAATTCAGACTCATTCGCTTTGTAGGATTTATCCTACCCCTGTACATGTTTGCAGAGCACCTTAGAACAATGAACTAACCCATTATTCTTTCTGGTGTTCAGACCTGAACCGAATTAACCCTTTCAGGACCATAAGGATCGTAGGCCAATTTTTGTGGTTTTGACGACATTTTTATGGTAAAAAGGGCTTGCAGATGCCAAAAAATTGATTTTTTTTGTGAAATATCATTATTTTTTTTTTTTTAAATCACACTTCTGGCTTATGGACAGTGTGGCAAGTGAATCTTCTCATCAATCTGGCAATGACGCTAATGAATGAATGTCGGAACCAGTTTGTTTACATAAAGGCAGTATCATATGGAATCCGTACATATCAAATTTAGAACTGTAGACTATCCCAATCAAAATTTATAGGATTTTAAAGTTATGGGACAAATATGTCCCTTGGTCCTGAAAGGGTTAAAGCTACTCCGCTGGGGTAAAACAACGCACTCCTCAGATCTCTGCTGTGCCTCTTACACAGAAGGTTCACCATATGTGTGCCACCAAAGTCTGATTAGCGTGTATCCCTGTTGACCCATTTTGAAAGGGTAAGGACTTGGAGAATTCTTGGCAAAGATCAGTTTTTCACATGTTCATGACGGGTAGATGCACTACCCGTCCCTTCTAACTCACAGAGGGGGGAAGTTATGGATACACGCTACCATCTCTGGGAGAAATACATACTAAATACCTCACTTTGTTCACACCCAGCACCCCTTCCTTCCAAAGGTTTAACTATATTTTATCACAAAGCCTTCTAATAATTTAAATAACTATAGATATTATGGCCCTGATTCTACAAAGTGCGTCCCGATTTTAGGCAGCTGTAGGCGCCCTACAGCTGTCTAATCAGCCAATCGAGATGCACGTTTTTTAAAAAAATGCTCCCCAGGCAGGCCGCCTATATTGAAGGCGCTTCCGGGAGCCTAGGGAGGCCCGCAAGATGCCTAAGCTCGCCTAAGGGCCTTAGGCGAACCTAGGCGGCCCTACGCGTCTCCCTAGTAGAGGAAGAGACGCTTACAATGTAGGCCAACAAAATGCTGGTCTACATTGTAAGTAGACGCGGCCGCTATACTTATTGCGGCAAGGGATCTCTCTGCCGCTATAAGTATAGCGGGCCGCGGCCGCCTGTCTGATCGCTGGCAGGAGGGTGCCCAAATCCTCCTTCCAGAAGATGCCCCCCCCCCCCCGACACTACCGATCGCTGGCAGGAGGGTGCCCAAACCCTACTGCCAGAAGATGCCCCCCCGACAATATCGATCGCTAGCAGGAGGGTGCCCAATCCCTCCTGCCCGAAGACGCACCCCCTACGCACCCTCCCCCCGCGCTAACAGCCCCCAAACCTCCACCCCACCAAACTAACCTTTTCTTTTGGCCAGACGGGTCTTGCCCGTCCAGCTGGCAGGCCCGCCTCGTCGAAATGAGGCGGGCCCGCCCCTTCCCGCTGAAGCCTAAGGCCTGATTGGCCCAGGCTCTAGAAGCCTGGACCAATCAGGCCTTAGGCATAGCGGGTCCGCCCATCCCCAGTGCTGTTGGCTTCAGTGGATGCTAAAAGATGGTACCTACAGTGGTTTGTTACTTACTCTAAATCATCACTGTCCAAAAGATTTGTCGGTGTAGCTATGATCCCGTTCCCTAACATCCTCTTCATTTAGGTGCTAATTTATTAACAGAGTACACTACTGCTGTTAATGTGCATTTTTTCCAGCAGGGGCCATTTTTTGCAATGAATCCTATGCAAAATAATGCATGTTAATGGCATGAATGCATGCTAGTAGTAAATGACCACCTTTGTTTTTCTGTTACTATGTTATTCTTTCTCAATACTCCTTTTTGTCTCTTGGTTATCTAGAGATTTTACTAACTTCTTCATGGGTTTTGTTTCAAATGCATTTGAAAAAGGTTTTAGCATTGCCTTTTTTAAAGTTTCTCTTGGCCTGCATTATTAGCAGGGTTGGCCTTACTGTTAGGAAGGACTAATCAGTTGCCTAATGCAGTTTTGTGAGAAAGGGTAACCAAAGATCAGCTACAGTAAAAGCAAAATATTAGGTCCTGACAATCACATGAATTCATAGACCATTCAAAGAAATAACAGGGATTACTCTTACCAGTCACTTAACCATATTATTATAGGAAGGATGGTGTTGGGGTGATGATTACTGGGGGGGGCAAGGGGCATAAAAGTTAATTAAGGAAAAAAACCTGAAGGTTTGCCTAGAGTGCCTAACACTCGTACACCAGCTCTCATTATTACTCCTTTACAACTAACTTGTAAGCACTTATGTTTATTCCTATTTTCCTCATTAGGGTCTGCTTTTCATTTTCTGACAATGCCATTATAGTTTCATTACTTCTTTCACCACTGTTTTAAATGAGCAGAGTATATTTTATCTGGGCTTCTAAAACTGTAGTTTTAAATAACCTCTACAGCTCATACAAACTCTTGACGCTGGCTACTGCTCCTTTTAGCTATTTTCTAATGTTCTTATTTCTCTTTATTAAATTAAATTCCACAGCATTAATTTTCTCTAGTGTCCTCCTTCCTGTGTTTATTACAGTTTATTAAAACTTGATATACTACCATGCCGATGTAGATTAAGGCAATTTACAAGAAAACATAACAAAATGATATCATTTAGAATCTAACGCATTCAAGCAGTCATTCCCTAGGACCCCCCCACAAGACGTAGTATAGTATGTCCCCAGATAGACTAGTACACCTTCCACTCCCCTCCAGCCCCTGATCCAAATGCCAGGTTAAAAAATATGCTGGCATATGCTCACCTTTGGGTGATGATTAAAAATTTTAAACAAATTTGATAATACACAGGTAACTAGTGGAAATGCAGAAAAACAATATAACATGATTGAATTTCCTTACATTTCCTAGGATTTTCAGAAAAGAATTTTGTACTGTCTGCAAATGTTTAAGGTTGATATATGAAATACCAATATAAACCAGCTGAGCGGAGGGCGGCTTATGACTGTAGCGGCGGAGAAGAGAGAGGAACAGCCAGAAGGGGCCGAGAGTGGTGCAACAGAGGTCCTTGGCCAGGGCAGCACACGAGCCGGCTGTTGAGAGCAGCTGACTGTCGGGCCCTGCGGCTGTTCTTTATTGGCTTGTTGGTGATGTGGACCGGAGCTGATGTTTTAATGCCGAGGATTGCTGGACTGTTTTGGAACTTTGAGATTTTTGTTTTATTTTAATTTTGATCTTTTTATTTCTTTTTTCTTATAATTAATATTTTTTCTTATTGAAATTTTTATATCTTTACTATTTAATAACTGTTACTCAGGCACTTTAGCTAGATTGTGAGCCTTCGGGACAGATAGGGAAGTTCTAAGTACCTAATTTTATTGTAACCTGTTCTGGGTTTCTGGGGAGGACAGACTATACAAATGAATGAATAAATAAATAAACCATCTAATATAATAAAATGGTAGGCCGCGCATGCGCACTAAAAAAAACGTGTTCCCTGAGCTGTCGCGAAAATACGACTGCGCATGCGCGGCCCCGGCGGCGGCTTTCAAATAATAATAAAAAAAAATTACACAGCTGCGAGACAGGAGCTGCGGCGGCGGCGACTTTCAACGACGAAGAAGCTGCAGCTCGGGAAGTCGGGGCCTCCCCCGCCACGTACAACCCGCTCCCTCTCCTGCAGCTCAGGCACCACAGAAGCTGTGAAAACGCGCAACCCGGTCCCCGCGTCTGCCTACCCTTCCCCCCAACACAGCGCATTTGCCCCCCCCTCTCAGAGAGTCCTTTGCCGCTCACCACCCTTCCCTTGCCGCTGACCCGACTACCTACCCGGCGATTTAAGCAGCAGTCTTCACACGCTGCTTCAGGCACTTCTACTGCCCTGATTTGCTCTGCCGCGTCTCTGATGATGTCATCAGGGACGTGCCAGAGTAAATCAGGGCAGTAGAAGAACCCGAAGCAGCGTGTGAAGACTGCTGCACAGGCTGCTTGAATGGGAGCAGGAAGAGGTGATGATGGACAGGGGGGAAAAAGGAAGGGAGGCCTATTGTTGGACAGGGGGAGCAGGAAGAGGTGCTGATGGACGGTGGGGGGGGGGAAATGAAGGGAGGCCTACTGCTGGACAGAGGGAGCAGGAAGAGGTGCTGATGGACAGGGGGGGAGGTAAAACAAAGGGAGAAGGACTGCTGCTGGATAAGGGGAGCTTGAATGGGTGGTGGTGGACAGGGGGGGAAAATAAAGGGAGGCCTAATGCTGGACAGGGGGAGCAGGAAGAGGTGCTGATGGACAGGGGGAAAAAATGAAGGGAGGCCTACTGCTGGACAGGGGGAGCAGGAAGAGATGCTGATGGACAGGGGGAAAAAATGAAGGGAGGCCTACTGCTGGACAGGGGGAGCAGGAAGAGATGCTGATGGACGGGGGGGGGGGGTGGAAATGAAGGGAGACCTACTGCTGGACAGAGGGAGCAGGAAGAGGTGATGATGGACAGGGGGGAGGTAAAACAAAGGGAGAAGGGCTGCTGCTGGATAAGGGGAGAAGTGAAGGGG
Organism: Geotrypetes seraphini; assembly: GCF_902459505.1. Lineage (NCBI taxonomy): Eukaryota > Metazoa > Chordata > Amphibia > Gymnophiona > Dermophiidae > Geotrypetes > Geotrypetes seraphini. Next base: position 11,856,617 of record NC_047098.1, on the reverse strand, counting down.
TGGTGGTGGACACAGGGGAGGTAAAAAAAAGGGAGAATGGACAGGAAAAAGTGGCTAAGGAGACAGAGAGAGAAAGAAATAAAGACAGACACACACATATATTCTAGCACCCAAGGGAGGAAAATGCTGCACAGGGAAGTAGGGAGGGGGGAAATGCTGATGCACAAGGAAATGGAGGAGGAGGGAATGATGAAATGGCTACTGTACAGGAAAGTAGACAAGGGGAGATAAATGCTGCATAGGGGGCAGAAAAAGAGACAAATAGAAAGAAAGACAAATAATAGGAGGGAGGGAGACAGAAAGAAAAGAAGAAAGACACAAGGGCAGGGAGTGAGACAGAAAGAAAGAAAGACAGACATACATATATTCTAGCACCCGTTAATGTAACGGGCTTAAAGACTAGTATTCCCATAATCCAGTTTCAAGACAAAGAGTGCATGTATCAAAGTGTGTACATTAAAGAAATGCTTGATTGATCATAGTTGACATAATGTTGGAAAAGTTATTTGCCCAGAAAAAGGTAATTTATGATCAAAAACAGCACCTAAGAATCTAAAATAATCCATAATAAGAATGGATTTACCAAGAAGAATGGGTGTGATGGGTATCCTGACCTATTATCCAGCATGCAATCATTTTATCAACATTTAGAACTAAGCCATGGGTAATAGATCTTAGGCATAATTGTACACTTGTGATCAATATGGCCATACTCCTCACATCAGGTCCTACCTTCTAGTAAGGGCTAGATCTAAAGAACTTTCACCTCTTATCTTTCCATAAGAACCTAAGACTAGCTTTACTAGGTCAGACCAATGGTCCATCTAGCTCAGTAACCCCTCTTCATGGTGGCCAATCCAGGTCACAAGTACCTGAAAAAAACCCAAATAGTAGTAACATTCCATGCTACCTATCCAGGGCAAACATTGGTTTCCCCCATGGTCAACTGCTCCATGAAAAAGTTATTTAAAACATCTAGAAACTTTACCTCCTTAACATGCCATAATAAGACTCAATCAAAACTGAATTCACTGAAATCTTACATTATTATTGTGTTAGCATTCCTAATTTGCTAGTATTATTCAATGCTTGGTTGTTGTGTTTTTTACCTTTTGACCAGGTAGTATACCTCACCACTATACATTTTTTCATCTCACACATAATTTATATCTATAAATAATTTCCTGCAGGACTTTAATGCTATGCCATCCTTAAAATATAGAAGGCTTCCAACCTCACCACTTCAACATTATTTGTACTCTGGTTGGTTGCCATCCTTCCTTGTAATAAAGGTGTTCTCAATCCAGTTTTGGGGACACACCAGCTAGGTTTCCAGGTTATCCCCCTAACGAATCTGCATACAATTAATCTGCATGCACTCTCTCCATTGTATTCAAATTGTCTCATGCATGGCATCCTGAAACCTTAAGAGGTCAGGTGAGTCCCAAAATCCCACCGATCTATATTTATTTATTATGAGCCATACTTTCTAACTCTTCGATCTTATTTTTTAGACCTCTTGAATTAGTATGCAAACATGAAGGACATAATATCACCTACACCATGTTTGCAGACCCTTATTTCTCAATGGCTCGGTGGACCTCGGCAAATCCACTTTTTTTTCTCCTTTTTTTAAATATCCAAATATGATCTGAACTCATTAAATATGCCAAAACTTTTTTTTTTTGCTGAGTGCTACCTACTCTTAGGCTAAGTACGGGAGGCATAAGTACTACTGGTATTTACTAAAAGAACATGTCCTTCGTGCATAGAAAGCAAGCCACATCCACATTGCAAGCCCCAAATACGGGTCGGCCATAATATACTGTCAACCCATGAAGCACCGAGCTATTGGCCAGATGAGCGCGTAAACGCAACCCGCCCCTCTCACGATAGCCAATCAGCGAACCGGATTCCCAAACCACACTAAAAGAATCTGCGGCCGGGAGTTCTCATTGTGCAAATGTTTGTCAGTTCTCTCACCGCGTAGACCAAACGCACGCTTTGTGCAGGGTTACAGGGCGGGCTTTCGCCAGCTCTTTCTGGCGGCTGTCCTGAAATTAGCCAATGGCAATCGCGCGTTGATGCCGGGTGGAGCTAGAGGCGGGCGAACGACGAGCCAATAAGACGGACCGCCAAGAGCAATACCACCCGGGACCGCCCCTCGTACTCTCTCCTCTTCTCTTCTCTCAGCGGTCTGGCCCCTTTCCTTGCGATTGGTCGGAAGAACCGCCAGTTGAAATCGCGTCCGTCCAATGAGCGAGGCCGCAACCGGGGACGACGCGGCCCGTGTGTTTCCGCACGCCCCCCCCCCCTCCTCTCCTCTGGCGCGCGGCTGTGCCTTTGCTGGAGCTGAGCACGCGCTTGGGTACCGGTCGCGAGGAGGAGGAGGAGGAGGAGGATGTGGCGCGCGGAGGGGAAATGGCTGCCGAAAACAAGCAGGAAGGTAAGAGAATGAAAAAAAAAATAAAAATTTAACTGTGACAAGAGAAGAGAGGGGTAAAAAAAAAAAAAAAAAGACCTCGCTGTAGCCGAGACCAAAATGCTCGTTTGGGTTTCCGTTTGTGTGGAGAGGCGGTTTCAGACGGAGGGGGCGAGCCCGGGGAAGGGCGCGAGGGGAAGGGGGGTGTGGGTAGAGTTGTGACAGGACCGAAGAGGGGGTGGGGGGAAGGTTGTCACTTTTTAAGCATCGTTCGGAAATCGATCGATACCGACTGTGAATCGTCCTCGCGGGAAAGGGGGGCCGAGGTGGGGGGGGGATCGCTTTTCTTTGGTCCACCTTCCTCGGTAAACGTTGAATTCCGCTGATGTTATGTTTTCGGGGGGGGATGGGGGGGCAGGGAGATTCTAAGGTCAACACACCCTATTTTCTATGAATTCCGTCCCGAGAAAAAAAAAAAAAATCTTAAAAATGAAAAGAGGGCGAAAAAGCTTCTCCGGTAGGTCCCTCGGCAAAGTGGAATAATGGAGTAAACAAACCTGGGTAATTTCATGGGCCAGCAGAGAAGTTGAACATGGGGGGGGGGGGGTGTATTCTCTCGGGAGGGGGGGTGGTGGTATATGCCTTGATTATTGGTTTATTGTAATTCTTAATGAGATCACGTTCCTGTAATAAGTTCTACTTCAATGGACTCTCTCTAGGGGGGGGGGGGAGAGGGATGAAAGTTTTCCACAGAAGGTAGCCCCCCCCTTGGTCGCACAGGTAGTGGCAAACTTGATCCCTGTCTCAGCTGACCATAGAGAACATGTTGATACGACTGAAGATTGGCAAAAAAACGATGCTGTCTTTGTAAACTCCTTTTACTATAAGAAGGTGGCAACGTCTTGCTTTGTATTTCGAGGGGTTTTTGTGTTGTTTTTTTTTTTGGGGGGGGAGGGTGAGAGCAGGGAAGGAGACAGAGGTTAAATATTGCTTGAGAGGCTTTCCAGAGCAGCATGACAGTTTCTTAAAAGTTACTTGATCTTTTTTGCTCTCTCCCTTACAGCAGTTCTAGGAATATTTTAGTCTGCGAGCAGCATCTCCTTGCATGTTATTACAATAAACCACTAGGGGGTTTGGAAAAATGGGCAAAAAACAGAAAAGAGTGTAAAGATGATATATCTATTTGCTTATGATTTTGAAGTAATGCTGTAAGATAAATTATTGCTAATAAAATTTAATGTACAATAAACATTGAAAATTCTGATTAATAAATGGAAGAAAGAAAGGTTTTTGAGTTTGATTTTAAAGCACTATTTTCAGACTAATGGGCTTAAGGTTAGTTGAAATTAGGGATATCCTAGAAGCCATTGTTTATTTTAATGGATCTGGTGAAGGAGATAAGTTATTTACAAAGGATTTTTTTTAATACTATAAGAAACTGGGAGGAAAGTAGAAAACAAGGAATTTTTATTGCAAATCCACAAGGGGGTAGTGATGTACTATAGAAGCTAGGTTAAGTGGAAATTGTTCATGATGTGGATTTTTTTTTTTAATGCTTTAAATTTAGAGGTAAAACTAGTAACGTATGGTATATAACCAAAGGTCTTTCTTTTATAGATGGTATTTTGCAATTACTTTGAGATTTTATTTTTACAGGTTGGTCTTCATTTTTAGCAGTAGCTCTTTTCCTGTTTTTGGAAGGTGGGGAAGAGAATCCCTTTGCTTACGCACAAAGCTGTGGCATCACTGCTATTGTAAATTATCTTCATACGTAATAAGAACTTAAGGAATCACACGTTGGAAGCATAAGGGGTAGTATGCTGTTTGCTGCAGTAGATGTGATCAGAATGCAAAAATACGGTATGCGCTTACATTTTTGTTAAAAAAAACCAAAAAACTTATTGGCAATTTTGGAGGAAAGAGGAAAGTTTTAACATCTGTACATTAAAAATAGCCAGCAGGAGAGTCACTGCATCTTGACCTCAAACACAAGCAGTATTTTCAGGGAATATCTACATTTTATTAGAAACACCAGATAGAGGATGGGGACCCTAATGTAGGTTGATTAAATGTTATGCTCTGTTGTTATACTTAATTTTTTAGAACATTGTTATAAAACTTGTATGCTTCCATTTTCTCTATTACATTTTATGGATAGAATAACAGTAGGTTGGGTAAATATTTTTTTTTCTTTCATTTTGAGTGCCTGACAAAAATTATGGCAATGATTTGTAATGTGTTTCAATGAGCAAAAAAGTTGAAAAAGTTAAGCTGTGAAATATCACTTAACATATTAAAAAAGACAGCTTCCATATTTGTATAAGATTTAATCTGTTTTAAAACAGCATTTGGGTCCAAAAATATTTTCTGTATGTAATAGAAGGAAAGGGCTAGTTAAATTTGCTACAGTCCAAATGGAAAACTTTTGTTTTTGTTTTGTCAGGCCTGTTGATGTTTTATTGCAGTATGAAATATAAATTTGTTATTATAACATCAAGATTGTTTTACAACAGTTGGATTGTCAGGGCATATTTGGACTGGTAAAGGTAAATTTTGCTTTTCTGTTCATGTATTTAAATGTTGCTGTTGAGCAATGGCTGACATAAAAAGGAAAATAGTTTTGAATGGGTTAATCATGTAACTTTGATGTTTAGTTTTCATTGGTATTGTTTTCAGTTAGGCAAGCACAATTTACATATTGTAAATGTTCAAATCCTAGAAAATGAAACTGTAATTTGGTACTGCCTCTCAGCAAGGTTAATGGAAACAAATATTTTGCTTTATTTTCTTGAGCATACAATTTTATTATTTGGGGGCAACCCAAGTACATTCCAAGTATGCAGTGGTATCTGGAAAATCATGTTAGTTAGCGTGCTGTTATAAAAGCATGTAGTTGTTTGTAACAATATATATGTAGGTCATGGAGTTCCAAAACGTGCCCTGTAGAGAATTTTTTGAACTGAGAGTCTTTGTGATTATAAAACCTACTATGGTTTATAGTCATGAGGCTACTTGCTAATGGCATTATCGCACACTGTCTGTGGCAGGTAGCATGCGTTAATGGCACTATTATATACTAACTATTAGTAGATGACCCCCTTAGATGGTAAATTATCTAAGGATTGATTTTTTTTTTCACTTGGATGTGTGTGATTTTGTAAAAGGCAACTAAATACAGATTTTCATATCTGTTTGTTCTATATATTTTTTCTTGTGGATAGAGCTTGAAAGTAGTCACAGATGTCTGTATGTGACCAGTTGAATGTATTGCTGTCATACAAACTACCATTGAAGGTGTGTTTTTCTGAGCTGATAGGTTTAATTTTTTATTAGTTTAAGAAGACCGATAGCAAATCGGTCCCTTCCTTTGGTTTGGTAGATTTGAATGTATAGTGTCACAGCATTTTATGTTCCAATTAGATAATATTTTTAGAAGGCGTATGTCAATTGAAATAAATGGAAATAGTGTTTATATAAAACACAAATACCTTATAATAAAATAAATTGGGTTAGTACTTAATCGAACGGCTATAATAGTTGCTACTGACTTTAATTAGTGACTGGAATTATTTTTGTCTAGAGCAATTATTTGGAAGGTTAAAAACTCACATTATTTCCCTTAGACAAAAAAAACTAAAAGGAAATATGGATAATTAAAATACGTAAATCTTGGCTGAAAACTTTTATATGTGTTTTTGTCAGTTTAAAAAAATATTAGGTTTAAACCTTTGGGCAGCTGTCTAACTGTAGAAAATGTATGCAATGATTTGTACTATTCTTTAACTTGCACATTTATTTTATTTTTTTATATATATACTTGTACTGTTTGTGTATGTATGTGTATGTGTATATATATATATATATATATATATATATATATATATACACATATATATATATATATATATACATGCACAAACAGTACAAGAAAGCAAAAACATTGGCATTTTGCTTTAATTTTTTAGGTCTAAAATAAGACAATTGCGTATAATCATATAAACATTAAATACAACAAGAAACATTTCAACTGGCATAAAATTCCTTCCAAGTATACTGTACTGAAACATAAGAGATGGTCCCTGATCCATGGAGCTTATAATGTAATTGAGACAAAGACATGACAAATATATATGAAAATAAATAAAAAAGAAAGGCAAAATACATTTAATGGCTTTAATAGAAGTAGATGTGAGCAATTGAACATATCACTTTTCCACATAGTCCCCATGCAAGACGACGCTTTTGTTGTATCGTTCAACTAGCTTCTGCATTCCTGCAGAGAAGAAGTTTTTTTTTTTGCTGCTCCAGAAGCTAGGTGAGTACCGCTTCATCGTGTTTTGTCTTTTGCTCTCCGGGTTGCAATGATGCACCTATATCTCATTGCCAGTGACAATTCTCTCCAGAATACTCGGATCTTCTTACCATTTCAGGAACTGGGTTGCATCCTCTAAACACTGTTGCTTGTGCAGATCAGTAAGCTGTTTGGGAACCCATCGTGCACAGACTTTCTTGTATCCCAAGTCATCATACTTTATGGCAAATGCAGATCCATAGCTGATATCTAAATTTGCAGCCAGTAGAGACACCATTATCCATTGGTCTTCTGTAATGAAAACATCCACCCTATTCTTCCTGCTTTAAACCTTTTTACCCACTCATAAACCTTTCATTGATTCATGGTGTTATGTCCATACTGAGTAAATATCCAACTGAATTTCCACAGGTTTTACTCCCTCTGCCCAAAGAAAGCGCACTATTGCAAATTGTTCTTCGATGATGCAATCTTTCAATGGAGCGCCCATGTTTCTGAGCTCGTAGCTGCCACATGACTAAAGGCTGAGTGCTGAAATGTGCATGGACGAACTATCCAACAGGCAATATATGAGCATATCACTAACTGTTTCAGTTATCATGTAATTTTAACAATTGCCTTTAATTTTTGATTCGTCCTTGTTATTGCACCATAACATACCAGTTCAGGAAGGCTGTTCCAGAAATGTGGTACAATAAAGTGGGGGGAAAAAACCCCATTTACAGCTTACTATTTAGTTTTATTGAATAGCATGTTAGTGATGAATTGGAGAACAAAAGTTATTTTCAGTTTTGATTAATGATACATTAAATTAAAGCTGATGGTATATCATCATTGGGTATGATACTATATCATAATTCATCTTGGATAGCAACAACAGAGGCACTAAAATATGGCAAAAAATATAAAGCAGTTTGCTAGCTTCTCTCAAATAAGAAAAACTGACTCAGTAGCTCAGTTGCAGTACTATGCATTACCTGCAGAGGGACTTGAATTTGATTGCCAGACCAGGGCTGTGATTCCTTTTCAGTCCTTGGTGCAGGGAAATCCTCAGCTATCACTCAACAAGAACATTTAAAAGTCTGATTTGAGGACCATTCATTTTACACTCCCAATGGTTCTATGACCCCAAACCTCAGAATGTTAACATAATGGTTTATTTAAAGACAGAGAAAAGAAATAAGGGTAAAGAATGCTGGTTATTTGCAAATCAAGGCTCTTTATTCCAGTTCTGTGTTCAGTTGTCTTTGAACTGGAAGAATAAGAGAAGAAAACTATTGGGCCAGAAACTTCCCAATTAAATCTGACCATTTTTGCCTGCAAAACTGTATTTTGAGTGATTTATCTCAAAAACACTTTTTTTCTGCAAGATAAAACACACATAATAAATATAAACTGCTTTGATTGTACCACAGAAAGGCAGTATATCAAATCCCATTACCCTTAAGAACAATATTCTAAATAACTTGCAAAAGTTCACAACCTTTTACATTTTTTCCTTAAGTCTTTGCCTAGATACTGGGTACTCTAGGCAGACCTTCAGACTTATGTTCCTCCATGATTAACTTTCAGGTGGCTACTTCCTCTACCCCTCAAGATTTGATAATGAAACTCTGATTCATCATCCCACAACATTCCTGTAAAGAACACATAATTGGAACAATGCTTTTAGAAAAGGAAAGTTCAATATTTTAATTTGTGTATAACACGAGTAAGGCATTGTGGTGGTAGCATTATGCTGTGGGATTCCTTGTAACAGCTGGAACAGGAAGGCTTGTGAAGATTAAGGGAATGATAAATTGTGCAAAGTACAGGCAGATTCTGGAGGGAAGACCTATTCAGTCAGTTTGAGACTGGGGAGAAAACTGACACAAATGAATGGGTTGTTGTGACCCTCTACCAGGAGATAGAGGTAGAGAAACTGAACTTTTCAGTGACATTACTGGGGCAAGTCACTTAACCCTCCATTTTCCCAGGTATAACTAAACATGGTACCCAGATAACTCTCACACAAACTCCCACCTTACATTCCTTGACGAGCACTATGTCCAGCTTCAAACAGCCCCAAAACGATCCTACTCCCACTTCCTACTAAACCTATGAAACAACCTACCCCCACATATCGGATCCCTATAGGGTTTCTTAAATTTAAGGAAAACCATAAAATCTCACATCTTTGCGTAACCCCTCCTCTCGACCTCAGTTTTCTCCACAGTCGGCAACAAAAGAACTTGATACCCGAAACTGTTTATCATTTGCTAAACCAAAGAATCTCTAACAGAACCTATACCATCAGCCAGACTTCCCTACCTCATACCCAATCCACATGATCCCAAAGTAATTCCCCCCCCCCCCGAAATTTGTGCCCTATCCATCTAATTACAGTAACCTTAGTCAACTTGCTAAAAGCTTTGTAAGTGAAGCATCAAAAGGACATAGGGAGAGGGGCCCAGGGCTACCTAGTTGGGGTATGTCAAATCCCTTGAGAGCTTACCATAGGAGGCAGATGGTCTCTTTGGCCATGAGTGAACCCATCTCACCTTGGGTCTAGGATTGAGTGGTGGACCCACTGTTACGAGTCTCCTCAAATGGGAAGCTTTCTGGTTGGACTGAGTGATGTAGGGTTGTTGGTTTCCAATGGAGGTGTCTTGATCCATCTAATATGTGGAGAAACAGGCAGTCTGTTGGCTCTAGTGCACTTCCTTCCTCTGGTTATGGAAAGGCATTCTGGGTGGTGGCAGTCAATGCCGTGGCTGTAGCCTATATCAACAAACAGGATGTCACCAAGAGGCAAGTGGTAGTACTGAAGTATGCTGGTCTCTGTTACTGGGCAGAAGCAAATTTGCTGACCTTCTCAGTTGTCCACGTCACCAGCAAAGATGATGTTGGGGTGGGCTTCCTTAGTTGGTCTTTTTTGGCTCCACGAGAGCTAGGGCAGGTGACCTTTTAGCTTATTCTGGACTGGTGGCACCACGAGCAATGGGCCTTCAACTTCTTGGCCCTGGCTTTCTTTCCCACTGCATAGGAATTGAAACTACCTTGTCATCTCTTTGGGCTCCTTTTACTAAGCTGCACTAGCAGTTTTAGCGTGCGCTACAATGCTGCGCATGCTAGACGCTAATGCCTCCATAGAGCTGGTGTTAGTTTTTCTGCGTAGCGCAGGGGTTAGCGCGCGCTAAAAATGCTACTGCAGCTTAGTAAAAAGAGCCCTTTGTCTCCAACTACCACTGAAATGCTTTCATGTTTATAGGTTTTGCCAACATTTCTGATCTGAAGAAGAAAGGGTTACCTTCAAAATCTAATCATAAACTACATTAAGCTAGTCCAATAAAAAGGGTATTTTTTTTCTTTGTTTTTGTTTTATTTCTACATATTACCTTGATCTCTAAACAGAATGTAATATTAGACAAAGGGAACCTGAGTAAACACAGAACTTTTTTTTAAAAAATTATTGCTTCATTTATTTAAAGAACAAAGTTATCTAACACCCATATCATCCATGTGAAAAAAATAACTGCCCTCTTAATTGCTCAATCAACCAATTGACCAAATTTAATGGATAATTAGATTCAGCTTGATTGCAGTTAGCCCTATTGAATCTAAACTTCAATGTACATTGAAATCACCACAGTTTCTACAAAAGCACTATGCCATGATCAAAGAAAATTCCAGAAAAGATGAGAAAAAAGTTGTTGAAATATATCAAAATCTAGAAAGGGTTGCAAAAGTATTTTTTAAAGCTCAGGGACTCTACTGAACCACAATGAGAACCATTATCTCCAAATAGAGAAGGCTTGGAATAATGATAAAGTTTCCCAGGAATGGTCAGCTTGCCAAAATTATTTCAAGGGTGCAGCTAGAACTCATCTGGGGGCCATAAAACACCCCAGGAAAGTATCCAAAACTGTAGGACTCTAGCTCCAGCTAAGGTCACTGTTCATGACAGAACAATAAGAGAGACTAGGTAAAAATGGGATTCATGGATGGGTCAATAGCAAGGTGGAAACCACTGCTGTCAAAAATAAAATCAGTGCTTATCTCACATTAACAAAAATATACCTGGACAATCTGCAAGCCTTTGGAATAATGTTTTATGGATAGATGAGTCAAAATGAAAATCTTTGAACAACACAGGTCCTATTATGTCTTATATGGAGCAAATAACATTCTACAATAAGAACCGTCATATCAGTAGTTAAATATGATGATGTGGGGATACTTTTGCTGCCTCAGGACTTGGAAAACTTGTCATTAGAGAAGGAACCACTAATTCTGCACTGTAGCAGAAATGAATGAGTCCAAAGGAAGATAATAATCTTTCTATGCCAGCAGAAGAAGCTACTGCTGTTAAAAGTGAAATCATTACTTTAACAGTTTCTAAATCCAAATGCTTAATAAGTGACCTTCACCAGTTCACTGATGTGACTTCCTTTAAAACATCATCAGCAAACACACATTTCTTGAATGGTTTCCCCTTAGCTCTGACGTTTATTATAGTTGGCAATACAGATGGATGATTCCTGGATATCCATATCATAGCTAACTCCTCTTCAGCATTTAAGGTTTGACCCTAGTACCGGATATTGACAGGATTTGCAAGAAAATGAGCTGGTTTTTTTAATGCTTATAATTTAATTTTATAACCATATATTATTCTCCAAGTATCAAAGACAATTTTTTAAGTTGATTCAAAGCCCTCAGTTGCATACCTCCTCCATCCAGCATTAAATTTTAGCCATAGGGATTTGTGTGAAATTGCTACTGGCCAGTCTTAACCTTATAAGTTTTAAAAATTTTTGATCATCATTTCTTATTTTTAGCAAAAATTTTTTTTATAAATATATAGCAATTTTTAAGAATTGACTTATCTTGAAGCTCTTAACCATGCTTATGTATGCTTCGGCTCGGGAGGGTGAGATCCGACATATTTCGCCTCATCTTTATCAAAGATCCTCCCCACTGACTCGTCAGTGTCTTTTAAAGTTAAAAAAACAACTCATAATTTAATTTTGTCATTGTGTATCAATTTTGTCATTGTGCAGATCTGTTTTTAAGTGCTTACTCAGGGCTCCTTTTACTAAGCTGCGCTAGCTGGCGTTAGTATTTTCCGCATAGTGCGGGAGTTAGCACGCACTAATCTTCAGCGTGCGCTAAAAACACTAATGCAGCTTAGGGCCTGATTTACAAAGCCGCGCTAGCGGCTGCAGTGTGATAATGTCCCCAAAGCCCATAGAGATTTAAAGGGCTTCGGGGCTGTTGCCGCGTGGCTTTGTAAAACAGGCCCTTAGTAAAAGGAGCCCTCAGTTACAAATTTCAACAACATCAGTATTAAAACAGCTATTTTTTGTATTTTGTGTAAAAACTTCAGAAACGAAGTCCAATGTTGAGGATTTTGGCTGTAAGAGTGCCATCTGTTTTCTGTTGATTTTGTTCACAAATTCTCATTAGAACAGGCTAGTTTTTGATATACTGCTTAAAACTGTCCACTTCAGAGTTTCATCTAACATCTTGTGTGAGTGTTAGCTTGGTTTCAGCCATTCCTTTCAGAGGTGCTGCTGCAGCAGCAGTAAAATGATTGTTACGGAAGTATTTAGCAATTTCAAAAACACTGAAGTCTTTGGCTAGGAGGTACAACAAATGAGCATCGCACAATATGTTATTAGCTTGGTATTCTCTTCATGCTTTTCTAAATTTCTTCTCATCTTGGAAGCACATACAACAGGATCATCATGGACATTACTCCACCTATCAAGATTTAGGTTAACAATTTTATCCTCTAGACCTGTTACATAGTGTTCCATTTTTCTGTCATACATTTTATCCAGCAGTTTCCCTGCAACATCTGCTCTAAGGAATATTTGCTTGTTTCAACTCTTTATTTCTTCATAACAATTGTAACAAAATGATGATAACATGCAGTAATAACAAATATATTTTTGCCAAGGCAAAATCAAACAAAAGTAGGGGTCAGACAGATAGCTTTTCCAACCAATAAACTTTTATTCAAACGCTTTGACTCTACACAGAACCATGTTTTGGCAGAAGCCCACTTGCCTCAGGAGTCAAAATATATGTAGTATTCCAATTCTACTTAAATAGAAGTTCTGGATAATCTTCTACACAGATAACCAAATCATCAGTTTCTCAAAGTAACATGAAGGTTTGTCCACAGACTTTTGTTTGATTTGGTGCAGTCCCTGCGTTGAGGTGCTCCCTTTGACTTTTGAATTCCTCAAGGCAGTCTTTTTAAGAAATATGAAATCAAAACATTTACCAGCCTGAAGATGCTGCCTGATCATACATGTTCGTTTTTGTCATCTTCTTCAAAGCACTTTTCAGGATGTTGTTTAATGTGGGCTCCCAGGACTTGTATTTCTTTTTTGCAGTGTTTGCATTTTGCAAGCATGCCTGCTTTACTCATAGGTAGAAGAACTTCATTAAAATATTCCCAAACTGCCTGTTGCCATTATAGGTCGTCTTCTCCAAGGAGTGAATAATATGATAAACCTCAGGCTATATACACAAAGATTCCAAGACTTGTGGAATATTCTACTCAAAAGGATTCACTTTCATTTTTACTGCTTGCCCCTTCCTCTTCACACTTAGGTCTGGATTGTCTAACCGGCGCCCTTGTCGGTAGCTGCCTTAAAAGCGGCTGCCAATTGAATATCAACACACAGTGGCGCCAAGTAGAGAATTGCGCTTCCGGCAATGGTAGGTGCCAGAAATTTAGGCCAGGGTTTTTCAGGCCTACATTTCCAGTACTTACCTTTTGATGTGAATCGCGCCTCTGTAGGCACTTTGACTTCTAGTGCCACTTCCGGTGTTAGTAATATCTACAGTGATATTAGGCACTGTAAATTGCCTAAGTAGGTGTGATTCTGGCACTGGTTTTTTTAGGTGCCAGTAGATGCCTTGAAAATCAGTTAAAAATTGTTATTTAAATAACGCTTTTTCACTGAGTTTGGGCGCTTACCGGTGCCTAATAAACTGGCACTTTTTAGAGAAACCAGGCCTTAGCTCCTTGTATAGATATATAAACTTAGCACTGAAGAGGTAAGGGGTTGATTCAATTTGCAAAGGAGCAATGGGGCTAAGCTCTTTTTCTCAACTCTATATATTTTATAAAATTTTGCTATGAAGAAGAAGCATGTTATCTCTGCAGACATAAATTTACAATTTTGAGAAATGCAAAAGCAAGCATCTGTGATAATATCTTGTAGATAGAAAAATTGCCTGTGACCTTATGAATGGATTAATGGCATTCATTACCAAAAACTTTAAACATTGCTTTAATATAAAGCCTCATGCTACATAATTAAAAACTAATCCTTATTGCATGACGAATATCTTTTGGACTGTAATGTATCTTAAATAGAAAATTATCTTTAGGTAGACTTTCCTCAAAAAAGCATTTTATATAAAAATTCAAATTTTAAATAACACAAAATCCAAACCTTTAAAAAAAAAAAAAAAATCATTGATTTTTATCCACCCTGAATCCTGCGGAATTGGGTTCAATTTCTACTGCAGCCCTTTGTGACCCTGGGCAAGTCACTTAACCTTTCGTTGCCCTAGATACAAAAAACAGATTGTGAACCCACTGGAGATAAAGTATCTAAAAATAATGTGTACAGTGCTGTGTTCATCTTGTAGCACTGTTGAAATGATTAGTAGTAAATGACCTAATATAATTTTAAAAATGTTTACTCAAGTCCCCTTTTGTATAATATTACATTTTGTTTAAAGATCAAAACCATTCAGTATGATATATGCAATAATAAGGGAAACTGGAGGAGGGGGGGGGCAATTTCTGGGTCGCTGAGCTGCATGGTGCCTCTTTCAGGACAGAGGTCATAACTTGCATATCTCAGCCTACATTTGCTGTCTGACAGGCATAACCCATATGTTTTGGACTGGTCTGATTGAACTCTAGGAAAGAAATTTAGTAGATAAGACCACATTTTTCCCTTTCATTTTAATTTTATACATGTACTTCTTATCTGAGGTGAAGCAAAGAATTGAGGTAGCTTCCAATGCATGGAAGTATGCTTAAAAATAACAACATATGCAGGTTGTGAGCATGTGAAGTTCAATTCACTCCTTTACATTCATTTTTGTATATTAAAACCTTTACATTGAAGTAATTTGTAGTGCACAAAAAACTGCTTTAAAATGTGTTCACTTTATTGTGTTGACTCTTTAGAAGGAAAAGTTTTTGAGTTCAATCATCTTTATTTAAAGTTTTCAGTTATAATATATTTAAAAGTGGTGTTGTAATAAGTCTCTATTATGCAAAAAAATAAAAATGGTACTACCTACCTGTTGCAAAAAGCCTCCTTTCCTTAGCAACAGCAGCAGATGAATCCAAAGACTAGTGAGATAGCACACATCTACCAGCAGGTGGAGATAGTGACTGATTAACAGGTGATTCCATTGGCTGGCACGTCTCCTGCATCTTCAGTATGCTCTATCTCCAGCAGGCGGACGGTTGCTATTCAACTAGCTCCAGAATTCTAGCTGTGACTGGGCAGTTAATTTTCTCCTGTTGAGGATTTTCTTCAGTGTTAGAGGGGTGACCGGCTGAACGGTGCCGGCTTTAGGGGTTACACCTGAGCCCCCCCCCAGGTCCCTGCCTCGCCCTCCCTCCAGTGATTGAGGGTTTGCATTGGTCTCTATTTTTTTCTTCTTTCCCATCACTGTAAAAAAAAAAAAAAAAAATTGAGACCATATTTGCTGTACTTTCTGCCCTGCCAGCGCTGAGCAACCGGTATCTACCAGCACAATCAAAGAGCTTGTGAGTATCTGTTTTATAATTCTCAGGTTCTGTTTTGTAATTGTGTTGTACTGCGGGTTCTGGTTTATAGTTGTGTAGGAACTATGGGTTCTGTTGTGTAGTTGTGTTGGAACTGCGAGTTCGGCGTTGCATGGGTCTAGAAATAGATAGTTTATTTGTCAAACTCTGGACTTTGTGGGGCAATGGAAATGAAGGTGTATGCAGCGAACAAATTTTAAAATGTGTGGGAGCACTTCGGTGAACGGCTCCAGCTGTGTAATTGGAGCACCATTGAAGGAGTTGGTGCCTTCCCGCCTGCAGGAGCCACGTGCTTGTGTTATGAGCTGGAGGGAACGCAGCAGCATTCACGGAGTTCTCCCTGAGGCTGACTTTGGTCAGCATGTGCCACGGCCATGTGCAGGTGCTTCAGACACGACAGTTTGACCGTGAATCAATTTCGGATGGTGGGAACAAGACCTGATCCAAGATGGTGGCCGCTAAGACGTGCTGAGAAGTACGCATCTTACTGCTCGGATCTTCTCTTAGTTTTTACTTGCTACGGAGGGTTTGTGTCCCGACTTCCTAACCATGCCGAAGAGGATAGGCAAGAGCGCTTCAGGTGCCTCGCAGCGCTCTGTTGTGCTGACTCTCGGCAATATTAAAGGCCTGTTGCGGTGGATGCAGGGAGCTACTAACCTGACATCTGAAGTTAGCCCGCTGAGGGCACCGGAGTTGAGCGAGCCCGGTTTTGCACCTCCTGGGCCAGATACCACCTTGAGTCCAGACGTACGAGCACCATCCCCGCAGCCTCGGATCACCAGCTCTCCAAGGGGTAAGGTAACCCCGGAGCTGGGGGCGGACTTTACTCCTGAGGCAGTTTACAGCGTTATGGAGAGTTTGGAGCCAGAACTCCCTGTACAGGGAAAGTCTGTAGAAGATTCTGAGCCTTTGTCAACTAGTGGAGGTGGAATAAACCAGATGGAACTAAGCCAGGGAACTTTTCTTCAAGGTGAGCATTTCTATACCCAACAAAAAATTCCTATATGGGAGAAGCCCACCCAGGTGACTCTGGTGTCTCTGTGGGACTTAGTGGCTAATTTTGCTAAAACTATTAGCCCCAATTTCCATTACATAGAGAACAAATTGATCCAACATACTAAGGAGCTTAAAGATATAAAAGAAGATCAGTCTACTTCAAAAATCCTAGTACAAAAGCTTGACCAAGATGTTTCAGCTTCTAAACAATTGCAAGAGGCCCTAGTTAAGGATAATGTTAATCTTAGGAAGAAATTGGAAATGCTTGAAAATGCATCAAGAAATAATAACTTGAGACTTGTTAATTTTCCAAGATTGACAATGGTGACTCCTAGGGAGATGCTTAGGAGATACCTGGTAGAAATTTTACAAGCTCCTGAAGAAACACTTCCTCCATTTTCTCAAGTTTACTACCTTCCTAATAAAAATGGGCCTCAATTACAGAAGAAACCAGAACAAGTAACTTTAAATGTGTCGGAAATTTTGGAGACGTCTGATAAGGACATGGTAACACCTTCCACACTGATATTAACTGTAGCTCTTTCGATTGATAAAGGATGGTTATTGAGGCTTTTCTTTAAAAATAAACAGAAAGAGTTCTTAGGATTAAAAATTCAAATGTACCCTGATCTTTCAAGAGAGACTCAGAAACGTCGTCGAATTTCTTCTTTTGAGACCAGGGGGTCATTCTGCTAGGGGCAACTTTTTACCTGAGATACCTTTGTAAGTGTATTATATGCCACCGTTCTGTTAAATATGTTTTTTTTGAACCTTGTCAGTTAACTGCATTCTTGGCTATGTCCCGAATATATGGCGGAACAACAACAAGAGCTCTAGAAGTTTAATAAGTATCTCCTACTTAAGCACTATGTTTAGCATATCTCTTGAATGATTGTTATTCATTTTTTTCTCGCTTATGTGAATTCTTGGATCTTAAGTTGAGGACTTGAGTTGTGCTAGATGAAATTATAAATTCTTTTTATTTTTATCTCCTTTTTAAAGATAATCAAGGTATGGAAGTATTTATACTTTGAGAGAATTGTTTCATCTAACCAACTTTCTGTATAAGTGTTTACTTGATATGTAATGTGGAAACTTATAAATAAATAATTTTAAAAAACCCCAAAAACAAAAACATGTAATTTATCTTCTTCAATCTTTGGAGTGGATCTTCAAATTTACATAGGACTCTCTTATCTCGTTCTAATCATTGGAACTTCTCGGTATGTTGTTCAACACAAAGGTGGAGAATGTGTTTCCTTCCAGAGACCGGGACGACCAGTTACATTCTCGGGTTTGCCTTCTTCTTCTTCAGTCACCCAGACCGAGAGTATGGGATTATGTACAGGTTCTAGGATTCATGGTAGCGACTCTGAAAGTAGGGCTTTGAGCTCGCTTTATCATGAGAACGCTGCAGCAGTCGCGTCTGTTTCGGTAGATCCTGGTATCTGAATGCTGCAATTGTAGTATCTAGTGGACTCATCCAGCATAGCTCATTATAAGTTGGTGGCTCAGCGAAATGAACCTGTTCAAACTCATGCCACGAATTTCGATGGATTGTCATGGTCAACAAGGATGCCAGTCTGTTGGGTTGGAAGGCTCAGTGTCTTCAATACTCAGAACAAGGAGTCTGGTCTACATGATCACCAGTGCTCATGCAATCTTCTGGAGTTATGGACGATCAAGCTAGCGCTTCAGACGTTTCAGGTCATGCTTCAGGGGTTGCCAATGAGGGTCTTTTAGAACAGTGTCACGGCATTTCTGAACAGCCAGGAAGATACGCAAAGTTCTCTTTTGCCATGCGAGGCAATGGTCCTGCTTTGGTGGGCGGTAGCTCATCTATCGATGGATCACTTTTCGGGATAGGAAAAATGTTTATACAGACTTCCTCACAAAAATCTTCTACATCCCGGAAATTGAGAGCTGTTTGCTCAGGTGTTCCAGCTCATTCTGGAGAGGTGAGATCTCCTAGAGCTGGACTGCATGGCCTCGACTCGCAATGCAAGCTTCCTCGGTTCTTCAACAGTCGTAGGGAACAAAAGTCAGTGGGGGTAGACACGTTGGCTCTTTCATAGCCTATGGGACATTTTCTTTAAGTGTTTCCCCTTAGCTGAGGATTTGATGTGTGTTCCATTTCATGGCTCGCTTTCATGGCACGGTGATCCTGGTACCTCTGGATTTGCCGTACCGTCTGTGGTATGCGGATCTGAGGGGTTTGTTGGTGGGCTAGCCGTTGTGGTTCTTGGTACCTCTGGATTTTTTCACCTGGTGGTTGATCAATATGGAAATTCATCCCACTTTGGTATTAAGGCCTGTCTCTTGGAAAGTCATGGCTGATGCATAAGGATTATTTGGAGTAGGTTATTTCTACTTTTCTCCAGGCAAATCAGATGTCTTCATCTGCGGCTTACGCTAGCGTCTAGAGGGTTTTTGTTTCTTCGGTACTTCTCAATGTATTTCACCCTTCCAGAATTATCTGTCTTATCTTTTTTCTTTTTTGCACAAGGGTGTAGCCAAGGGCTTAGTATATAAATCTTTGCTTGCTTCTCAGTCTGCTATAGTTCATTTCCTGTAAGGAGTACAGCATATTTGTCCACCTGTTAAACCCTTTCCGGAGTACAGTTTTAGGTTAGTTGTTTGGAGTTTGCAAAAGGCCCCACTTGAACCTTTCTCTATTCACGCTCTAAAGCATGTGACGTTGAAAACGGTGTTTCTTATGACCATGGCTCTAGCCCTGTGTTGCAGGCCTTGTCCTCCTGGGATCCTTTTTTGTGAATTATGGATTCTGGGGTGTCAGTTAGGACAGTACCAAGGTTTCTTCCTAATGTGATATCATTTCATTTCAGCCACTCTCCCTCTTCCTTCCTGATTTCTGGAGAGGGGGGGGGGGGAAGCGCTTCTCTTCACTGTGTTTCTTAGAAGTGGTAGGATGCTTCTACACTATATCCAGGTTTCTAACAACTTTCAAAGTTGAGATCATCTCTTTGTGTTATTCACGAGATGCAACAAAGGTACGGCAGTGTCCAAAGCGTTCCAAGAGGCCATTGCTACCGCTTGGATGGCAAGGAAGCGGTTGCCGAAAACACTTCATGCCCATTTAGCCAGAGCGATGGTTTTCACTTAAAGGAGATTTGTAATGCGCTTACTTGGTCTTCCATGAATACCTTCTCTAACCGTTACCAGTTAGTTGGGGCGGCATGTCCGGAGGCTACTTTTGGTGCTTCAGTTGTTGTGGAGCCAGTATTTGCTTCCCACCCAGATTGAGGATTGCTTTGCTACATCCCACTAGTCTCTGGATTCATCTGCTGCTGTTGCTAAGGAAGGAAAAATTATGTTCTTAGCTGTTAATTTTCTTTCCTTTAGACGCAGCAGGTGAATCCAGAGCCCTGCCCTTTCTGGGTATTTGCTGTTGGTTTGTATTTCGTGACTTTCAGAAATTTTATTATGGTTGGTAGTTCTATTCAGTGTTTTTGCCTTTGAAATTTGTTATGGGAAAGAAGTTTTTTGTCTACTAAGCATATTCCAGATGCTTGGGCAAGGAACAATACTGAAGATGCAGGAGGCGTGCCAGCCGATAGGACCACCTGTTAATCAGTCTCTCTATCTCCACCTGTTGGTAGATGTATGCTATCCCACTAGTCTCTGGATTCATCTGCTGCGTCTAGGAAAGAAAATTAACAGGTAAGAATATAATTTTTCCTTACTGTTTTCTATAACATCAAGTTTTCAAATGTTTTATCATTTTTTGATTCCTTCTTCCTCCTTTCTTAAAAGTTCATGTATGATTTGGTCTGATAAGACCATGTTTTCTTTTTCTCTGAGGTAATGAATTGCTATACTTTATCCTTATTACAAGAGCTCATCAATTATGTGGCCTCAGTCTGTATGCCATTTGTCATCATTTTCATGTTCAATGCATCACATTTTGTACTGGAAGTGGGATGGAAAAGACATTCTATACTTAATCATGTCTTATACTGAATATTTTATATCATGGAGACTTAGGGGAACAGTATTGGAATTGTCTTCTAGCTCTCTATATAAGAACATTTCAGAAATATTTGGTTAGTTTGTCACTAAGGTCTCCTTTTATGAAACTTCAATAGCAGTTTCTAGTGCGGGGAACCGCGCTGAATGGCCCATGCTGCTCCCAACACTCATTGAGTTCCTATGAGCATCGGGAAGCAGTGCGGGCCATTCAGTGTGGCTTCCCCGTACTAGAAACTGCTATTGCATTTCGTAAAAGAGGGGGTAAGTATGTTTCATTCTCATATTTTGTGCAGGGGAAAGCTTAATATTTTTTTAAAGATAATGCTGATTCCAGAAGGGATCACTTTGGAGTTAATGAGCAACAGGTATTGAAGCAAATTTCTGGGAGACGGGGGAAGATCTTGGATGATAGCTTCAGACACTAGGACTTCCAGAAATTTGTGTCAACACAAGCTTGTTACTTGCTGCTCATTAACTCCAGTGACTCCTTCTGGAACCTCCTTTTCAAAAAGATCACCTATTTGTGCATGGGATTTGAAGTCTAAAAAACCTTTCAACTATACCAAGTCCCAGTGTCTGAAGCTATCACTTAAGATAATGGTGTACATAGTTTCTGTTTTCAAGTTATGAATAATTGGGTATTAAATTGTGATTAGTTTATTTTTCAATGTGATGAGTGATTTTTATATAGGTCAAACTGTATCTCCATGTGTGACTTTGTTTCTCTAGATGATCATGGAAACAGCAATGGCAGTCATGTAAAAATCTTTTTACCCAAGAAGCTGCTTGAATGTCTACCAAAATGTTCAAGTTTACCGAAAGAAAGGCACCGTTGGAACACAAATGAGGTAAGAAATGAATTTGTTGAAACTAGATTATTACTCAAAAATTTTTTTAGCAAGTTGACATATTCATTGCAAAGAGAATGAAATCATAATTCAGTAAAAGCTTTTGGATGAATCTCGGAATCATTGATTGCTAGTGATTCTGCAGGATTTTTTTTTTTTTTTTTTTTAAGATTTCTAGAGTGAACATGGATGTAGAATTTAAAGGTCTTAAATTCACGTTTTAGCTTTGAATATTCAAGGTTCAATATCAGAAACGAACAGAAATAGCTAAGTATTACATAGCACAAAACAGAACTGTGGTTAACTTAGGTGACTTGTGAGGAGGGCAGTAAGCATTAATCCTCTTAACAAAATAATTTTCATATGCAGAATTAGCAAGTCTGGCATTTTTGAAGAAATTCTCGTATAGAGGAGGAGGCAGTGAAGCATAGCTTTGAGATTTAGCATCTGTTGTAATACTTGATACATTGCTCTAGACATTTCAGATTTGTGTATCACAAACTGTGTACCTTGGCGAGATTCTGGGTTCTGCCAGGCAGTGATGTGCAGTGAGTCTGTCACTGTCGGTGCCTTTCCTCTTTTCCGCCCCTCGGTGTACCTCTATAAATGTTCTGCCAGCACGAGAGCTCAGGGCTGCCCCTGCACAGGCCTCCGACCATGCATGGATGTCAACATGATGATGTCACATGCATGTGTGTGACATCATTGCATCAACATCCACGCATGCTTGGAGGCCTGTGTGAGGATGGGGTTGGGGCTGGGGGTAGAGCGGGGTGGGGCAATATGTCCTCTTTTTTGTGTGCCATGAAAAACATTTGCTTCATTAGTGTGCCAGAGCTAAAAAAAGGTTTGCGTGACACTGGTCTAGGGGATACCACATGAAACCTAGAAATTTCACTTTAAAGATCAAGTGGAAACATGCTGAAATTCAGGAAAGGAATAAGGTATGGGCTCAAGCTTGAAGAATGGTCTGAAATTTGGCAACTAAAATTTAATGCTAAGAAATGCAAGATCATGCATTTGGGCTGCAAAAACCTGAAGGAACGGTACAGATTAAGGAGTGAAAAGCTTATGTGCACGACAGAAGAGCAGGACTTGGGTGTGATTGTATGTGATGATCTTACGGTGGCCAAACAGGTTGAAAAGGTGACGGCGAAAGCTAGAAGGATGCTAGGCTGCATAGGGAGAGGTATGGCTAGTAGGAAAAAGGAGATATTGATGCCCCTGTATAATTCTTTGGTGAGACCTCATTTAGAATATTGTGTACAATTCTGGAGGCCGCATCTTCAAAAAGATATAAAAAGGATGGAGTCGGTCCAGAGGATGGCTACTAAAATGGTATGTGGTCTTCATCATAAGGCGTATGGGGACAGACTTAAATATCTCAATCTGTATACTTTGGAGGAAAGGCGAGAGAGGGGAGATATGATAGAGACATTTAAATACTTACGTAATGTAAATGCGCATGAGTTGAGTCCCTTTAATTTGAAAGGAAACTCTGCAATGAGAGGGCATAGGATGAAGTTAAGAGGTGATAGGCTCCGGAGTAATCTAAGGAATTACTTTTTTACAGAAAGAATGGTAGATGCATGGAACAGTCTCCCTGAAGAGGTAGTGGAGACAGAGACTGTGTCTGAATTCAAAAGGGCCTGGGATAGGCACGTGGGATCTCTCGGAAAGAGAAAGAGATGATGGTTACTGCGGATGGGTAGACTAGATGGGCCATTTGGCCTTTATCTGCCATCTTGTTTCTATGTATGGTAGGGCAGGATAAGGTAATGGTGGAATCAGCTGCAGAGGTTGCTGCAAGTTCTCTGTTAGAGGTGTCCTTAAATTCCTAGCAATGCCGGAGAGGAAAATGCAGGAGAATTGATATCTTTGGATTCTAAATAAAGTATACAGGAAGGCATTTAGAAAGTGTTAATTAACCCCCCTCTTCTACAAAGCCGCACGGTAACGGCCCCGAAACCCATAGAGATTTAAAGGGCTTTGGGGCTGTTGCCGCCTGGCTTTGTAGAAGAGGGGGTAAGTTGCAGGTGGCAACTTCAAAACTTTCAGGAGAACTATCGACACTTGTGAGTAAAAGACTTACTGACTTAGATATGGTTAAGAAAGAAATTTCTCAGCAAATTAAAGTTGAAGTATAATCTTTGCAAAAAATGACCTCTGCTTTGGTTAAGGATAAATTGATATATAGAAAAATTGAACAGCTGGAAAATTATAATAGAAGATCAAATCTACACATGCTTAACTTCCCCAAGCTGTTCAGTGTAACTCTGGGAGAAGCCTTTAAAAGATATTTGATGTGGATATATTGGATATATTTTGTTGAACTAATTCCTCCTGTGAATAAAGTATATTTTGTGTCAGTTTCCCCAGATAAGGCCTTGGGGGTGAAACCTAACAGGCAAGGTCAATTGGGCTGGATTTAAATTAACAGCTTTATTGGAAGATTGTATAGTATAAATATTAGAGAGATCTAATTTGAACAAGATATAAACTCAGTTCTACGCCTATACTTTCATAATTTGCATGAATAGTTTTTGGACAAAAGATATGGATGAAACCAGATGTCACTAACGTAATGCAGGAAAGAACTTTCCTGGCATTAAGACTGCAAACTAAGGATGTGAGGGTTATGTTTTTATTGAGGTACCTCTGTAAATGTTTGGTACGCTATTTTGGTATTAACATGTCTGGTTTTTTTGCTCCTGAACAACTGAAGACTTTTTTGGATATGAAGAAGATTACAACTGCCACCACTTAAATATAGGACTTACATATATAGTAGTAGTGGGGTACTTGTTCATGTTAACGGCCTTTTCTTTAGTTTTTTTATTGCTTGCTCCTGGCTTAATTTTATTTACTACGTTCCATTTTCATTGTGGACTAAAGAGCATTCTGTAGTTTTCCCAGAGAGTACCAGCCATTATACTGTTGATGTCTGGTTTTCTACCTCCATCTGCTGGTAGGCAGGAATAGGTCCCACTGGGATGATGCAGGAAGGAAATTATCAAATATTATTTAGCATCATTCACATTTAGCATCATGAAATTTAGTCATATCTGCAACAGAGTGGTTTCACTTGAGAAAGCAGATAGAATAAGAAGCAATCTTAAGAAAGCTTGAGGAATGACTAACTACTTGGCAACTGAATTTTCAGTATCACAAATGCAGCATGATGTATTTTAGGTGAAGAAATCTAAGGTGCAGTACATACTGTCAAGGGAATAAGAGATTGCTGTCCACAGAACAGGAATATTTACAAGTTCTAGTAGAAATCACATGTGCTCATGTAGTTGGGTTTGTCTGGCAAGCTTTGTATTCTTCATTTTGGCTAGTTAAATGTGGTAGGATACTATCAAGAAAGGCCACAGGGATGTTTAAATATTAGCAGTTTAGTTCTTAGGGGATATGGGAACCCAGATATATTGATGATGAACTAAAAGGGAGATCTTGTATATTCAGTTACTCAAAGAAGTGGAGTACAATGGAAGAAGACAAAAATTGACTTGTATAAGGAGTGCTGTCTCAATGACTGGCAACTAGGTTATATTCTTGACAACCTGGACAGGCTTTTTTATCTACCAAATTCTAGTGTGTTATGTTTAGCCTGCATTTCAAGTTTAATATGAGAGAATCATCAGTTTCTATCTCAGCATGGTTCATTGAACTTTAATTCTGTTTGAGTCAAATTATTCTGTTGCTCATCTTTTCTGTTTAACTTATTTGGACTGGTTCTTGACTTAGCCCTCAGGATTTTCCATAGTGAACTTTCATGAGAGAGCTGCATGTACACCTTAACATTGTATGCATATCTAATGCGTGCTTTTTGTGTATATTCTGAAAACCCAACTGACTGGGTGTGCCTAAGGACTGGGTTGAGAATCCCTAGACTAGAGTAAGAAAAGTCTTTTTGGCTTTATATGTAGAAAAGAACTACAGACCATTGCATTTTTAAGAGATATCAAGAGATCTTTATTTATCAATATTCCACATACCTTATTATCTATATAAACTGTATTCATTTACTAGTATATGAAATTGTTATAGTTCATAAAACCGCAACATGTTAAATAGCTCTCAGTAGACCAACTTCAACTTTGTGAGCTTCTCTAGCATCAAGTTTTGATAAAAGGCTAAATGCTACAAATATTTCACTATGGACAATCAATAAACATATTGTCTCAAATCCCTTGGAGTAAAGTGTTAGGACTTAATCGTGTGCCATAATTTTATATTTGTGAATCCTTTATGTACGTATGTGTATGGTAGGGATTGATAGCTAAATTATATATTACATTGACTCTTTCTGTTGTGCACCAAACTATAAAATAAAACAGATTTTAATTTCTTTTGGTTTGTTTTAGATAGAACTAGTCGTATGTAATCTCATTCTCTTTCTTTTCCTTCTGTTCCTTCTGATGGCTTCTGGGTATTAGGGGAGAGTGTACTGTCCTCCAGGGTTGTGCCCGAGGCGTGCTATCTTAAATTTCTTTTTTTTTTTTTTTATTGTTGTTATTTTTCATCTGCTTTTAAGAACATAAAAACAGAGTAATTTCTGAAATAATCAATCACTGTAAAGCATGTTCAAGGAAAGAATGTAATATATATCAAGCCCATATTAAGGGGAGTACAGTGTTCAAATATAAGAAAAAAATTATATATAAGAAAATATATATTATGTATACATACATACACACACACATATATATATATATATATGTGTGTGTGTGTATGTATGTGTGTATATATATATATATATATATATATACACACACAATACTAGTTTATATATATATATATATATATATGTGTATATATATATATATATAGCATTATATATTTATATATTAGAAACAATACTTCAGTATATATAATGCTACAAATATAGGCCCTCTTTTACTAACCCTCACTAGAGGTTTCCACCGCAGCCTGGAGTGCTAAATGCTCTGACACTGCTCCAACGGCTTAGTAAAAGGGAGGATACACCTAACTACCCTAATTCAATTACAAACTTTGTAACCCTCACTAGAGGTTTCCACCGCAGCCTGGAGTGCTAAATGCTCTGACACTGCTCCAACGGCTTAGTAAAAGGGAGGATACACCTAACTACCCTAATTCAATTACCAGAGGATTCTTTCTCTATAATAAATCTCTCCAAATGTAATTAATCAAAGAATACATACATATTCCGATTAAATGTAACAAGATATTTACATGGGAATTTTAGAAAAAAGGTTGCTCCCAAAACAAGTAGCCAAGATTTCAGTTCCAGAAATTTTTTTCCTTCTTTCTTGAGTGGTCTTGCCACATCGGGAAAGATTCTACGTTTTTGACCACAATATAATGTCTCCTTATTTTTAAAATAATTACGGAGCACCAACAATTTGTCATTTTCTGAAACAAATGATACTAAGTGTGTTGAGTGTTGTGTGAATTCGTCCTGAGAAGTCTCCAGAAATCTAGTAAGGTCAAAATCTGGGTCGTTCGCAGGTGAATTTACTGCTCCTTCTTCTGGGTGTTCAGGTATACTCCTATGAGGTAAGTAATACTTATTAGAAAAACATTATTGAATCATCTTAAGTTTTTAGATCTGTAAGGGTTTTCCAACGGCTCACACTTGTAGTGGATAGACAAACTATCTTTAATAGCTGATACACTTGAACGCTATAGTGTAGAGTATTCATTTTAGGTTCCAAAGATCACATCCATTTGTCTAATGTCACACTTCTAAGATCCAAAGTTTGTAAAATCTTAGAAACTTGTTTAGAGTAATCACACAATTGGGAACTGGAACTTTTTAACATGAACTCGGCTCTGGATAGAAACCTCCAAATATCAACCAAATTTAAGCCAGATGGAACAACTTCCACATTAAATGACTCAACCAAAGGTTTTGAAACTGGTACTCACCGAATCCTGGAGGAGTCACAGTTAAACATAGTCCACTCCCCTTTTCTCCTACAGGGACAGAACCACTTTGGAAAACTCATCCATGAAGATTGTAGAAGATGATGAGGGTAGGGGGAAGTAATAAGACCCCTAGGACTAAGAGGAAGCCCCTGAGCTGGTGTAGAAATCAGATTTTGAGGTGCAGTAATAGGTTGAACATGTTTATCCATAGGCCCAGAGGTCCCTTTAGTAATAGGTGCCAAAGAACCTTCTTTGCCTTCCCTTTTCCTCCCCATTACTACGTAAAGAAAAAGCTGTGATCACCGACCTTTGTACATAAGAACATAAGAACATAAGAAATGCCATCTCCGGATCAGACCTTCGGTCCATCAAGTCCGGCGATCCGCACACGCGGAGGCCCTGCCAGGTGTACACCTGTTGTAATTTATAGTCCACCATATCTTTATATGCCTCTCTTAAGGAGATATGCATCTAGTTTGCTCTTGAAGCCTAGGACGGTCGATTCCGCAATAATCTCATCTGGGAGGGCATTCCAGGTGTCAACCACTCTCTGAGTGAAGCAGAACTTCCTGACATTAGTCCTGAACCTGTCCCCCCTTAGCTTCATTACATGTCCTCTAGTCCGTGTCAAATTGGACAATGTAAATAATCTTCTCTGCTCTATTTTGTCGATTCCTTTCAGTATTTTGAAGGTCTCGATCATATCCCCACGCAGTCTCCTTTTCTCAAGGGAGAATAATCCTAGTGTTATAAGTCTGTCCTCGTATTCCAGTTTTTCCATACCCTTCACCAGTTTTGTTGCTCGTCTCTGCACCCTCTCCAGCAGTTTTATATCCTTCTTTAGGTAGGGAGACCAATGTTGGACGCAGTATTCCAAGTGTGGTCTGACCATTGCCCTATAAAGCGGCATTATAACTTTCTCCGATCTACTCGAGATTCCTTTCTTTATCATGCCCAACATTCTATTTGCCTTCTTTGCCGCTGCCGCGCATTGTGCCGACGGCTTCAGGGTCCTATCTATCAGTACACCCAGGTCCTTTTCTTGTTCACTCTTCCCCAGAGTTGCACCTGACATTGTATACTCGTATTCCTTATTCTTATTGCCTAAATGCATTACCTTGCATTTCTCCACATTGAACTTCATCTGCCATTTCTCCGCCCATGTTTCTAACCGACACAAGTCGCTCTGGAGTTTCTCTCTATCCTCATGCGATCTGATCGCCCGGCATAGTTTTGTATCGTCTGCAAACTTGATGATCTCACTGGATGTAAATTCTGCTGATCTAATCCAGTCTAGGTGGTTTTATAAAATCCACAGACTCCTGCAGGCTCTGGAGGGGCATATCCCTTAGGTCAAACCCCTTTGGACCATTCCCCTGTAGGCGTGCACCTGTACTGCTTCCTGAAAAAGCAGTGATATCATTCACGGAACCCCGATGTGGACAGCTGCAAAAGCATTTTGCTTCAAGAACTTTAGAAAGTTTGTGACTGACTGCACCACGCATGCGCAAGTGTCTTCCCGCCTGACGTCGGGTGCGCGTCTCCTCAGTTCAGATAGCCAGCTAAGACGCCAGGGGAGGTGGGTGGGTTGTGAGAATATCTGTTTGCTGTCCCTGGATAACACCTGTTACGGTAAGTAACTGCTTTATCCCAGGACAAGCAGGCAGCACATTCTCACGTATGGGTGACCTCCAAGCTAACCAGAACAGGATGGTGGAAGTGTTGGAGTTTAGGAGAATAAATTTTGTAATACTGTTTGGCCAAAGTGGCCATCCCGTTTGGAAAAGGAATCCAGACAGTAATGAGAAATGAAGGTATGAACTGAGGACCAAGAAGCAGCTTTGCATATTTCCTCAGGAGTGGATCTAAGGAAAGCTACTGAAGCTACTACCATAGCTCTAACTTTGTGGGCTGTGACTCGACCCTCCGGATGCAGCCCAGCATGAGCATAACAAAACGAGATGCAAGCAGCCAACCAGTTGGAGATTGTTCTTTTGGTATTCTGGCAGCCTGTTGTCCATAATATTTCCAAGATTTTTTTGTGAGTGGTGAATCCTAACTACTGTGTTTCTCTGAAAATAAGACACTGTCTTATATTAATTTTGGTCTCAAAAAATGCACTAGGTCTTATTTTCGGGGAAACAATGCCTAATCACAAACCCACAGCATTTTTCTAATAATAATTTTCAGAGTGCTAGCAAATTTTTCCATTTTCATAATGTACAAAATGTAATAATTTCACGAGATTTAAGCCGGTACTTTTTTCAACTTGTATCAGTTTACCTATATCAATCAGTAATATATTAAAATCATCTTAAATGATTTTTTTGTATCAAACTTTTAACTGGAATGGACATTTAACAATAGTAATTCGATACAATGTTTGGCTCCTGGCACTATCTCACTTTTGACAATAATAATGTCAATGCCGGGAAAGCCAAACCTCCCTCCACTGACCCTTCCATCTCTCTTTCCCCATGCCAACCTCGAGTCCGACATACCATTACGGTACCTTCAATAGCATCATCGCGGCAGTAATCTAAACAGGCTGCTTAGGGCCTGCTCCTGCCAGGGTGTTCAGTGTGCCACGTTGCTGATGACATCATCAGTGATGCGGCAGAGGAACGCCCTGGTGGGAGCATGCCGAAGCAGCCCATTTAGATTATTGCTGCGATGCTGCTATTGAAGGTACTGTAATGATATGTCGGTCTTGCGTGGGGAGAGAGAGATAGAAGGGTCAGGGAGTGGGGGGGGAAGTGCTGCTGCCGGCGAATCCAGCGCAACTAGGGCTTATTTTTGGGGTAGGTCTTATTTTCGAGGAAACACGGTAGGTAGGTTTTTATGCTTGTAGTCAGGATTATTTTTCCCCTATGTGCATTATTTCTGCTTCTCCACTTTTAAATTTTCTCAGCTGTTTAGATGCCTGTTCTCCTTGTTTCACCTTTCTGCAGGTCCTTTGAACAACTTAGAATAAATTTGAGGATGATTCAAAATTAATCATCCCCTTTGCTGCTTCTTTATCTAAATCATTTGTTGAACAGTACAAGTTCCAGCACTGGGTCACTCCACTATTTAAATCAAATGGAGAACATACCCGAATGAAAGCCTTTTCATTGTAATTAAGACTTCTTGTTTTAGCTTTTAAGTGTGGGGGTGTTGGGTTTAGGGAGAGGGGATTAGTTAGAGCTGTAATGTATTTTTGCTGAGGGGATTTAGCTGTTGATTTTAGTTACATACATTCTCTTTTGATTGAATTAAAATTTTATGGCTTACAGAGGGTGGGGGAGATCTTATATCCCTTTCTAAATGAAAATTGATTGAAACAAAAAAAAAAAAAAAAAAAACAACCTCCCACTGATACAAAAAAATTAAATAGGTATTAATTGGATAAATACTGGATCCCTCCCCCCCCCCCCCACTTAATACTCTGTCACTTTTCCTCTGGCATATTTTGCATTGTGGCTTTGGTTTGCTGACAGCTCCTAAGAAACACTGCGGCCAGTGATAATAAAGCCTAATGCAGCTTCATAAAGGGGGGGGATAGGTCTTTTACCCCCCTTTTATGAAGCCACATTAACTTTTTTTATTGCCAGCCATGGCGGTAAAAGCTCTGATGCTCATAGAATTCCTATGAGCATTGGAACTTTTACTGCCGTAGCTGGTGATAAAAAAAAAAAAATGCTAACGCGGCTTCACCAAAGGAAGGGGGGTGTTAATGTGGTTTAGTAACCAGGGGCTAGATTCACAAAGCTTACCAATCGTGTACCAATTGGTTTGTAACCCCTTTGTGACCCCGACCCGATTCACTAACCTCGTGGCCGATCCGATTCCGATCCGTGCATACAAATGAGGGGAAACGGCATGCAAAGCAGGAAGGATGCAATTCACTAAACTTTTTCAGGAACACTGACCTGGGCTGGCCGATCAAAAAAGAAGTGAGTGGTGGGGACCAGTTGCTCATGACCTTTCCTGCTCTCTGCCGACTTCTCCTGCCTTGCCGCCCGGACTTCTCCTGCCTTGCCGCCCGGACTTCTCTTGCCTTGCCGCCCCAACTCTCCTCTTGCTACCCTGCTCTCTGCCCCGACTCGCCACCCTGCACCCTGAATCTGTCTTGCTGCCCCGACTCTCCTGCCCTTCCCCTGAAGTGCAAGCCTGTGGTTTTAACCCGTGGGTTTAAAGCAGGTTAAAACCACGGGCTCGCGAAGTATTAAAAAAAGAAAAAAAGCAGCTCGCAGCTCTGTAAGCATGCGCAGACTATCTATAGACAAAGAAGATGGTCTGCGCATACTTCAGGATCGCTTACTAGCGATCTGTGTGGGCAGTGGGGGGCGTACCTCCGATCGCCCTCATTTGCATGCTGACCCATAGTGAAGTCGTCGGCCGGCCACGGATCGGGCACGATCGGGCAGGTTAGTGAATCTAGCCCTAGGTCTTTTAGTGCATCTGTCCCTGTCAAGTCTTCAATGTTTTCCTCCTACCCATATCTAAGACATGAAATTAAAGTGCAGAGCAATTTTAATTGAACCTTTTTGAGGATTTTATTTTTGCACCAATATGCACATTTTTGACAGATAGTTTAATAGGTTCCATTTGATAGTTTTAATATCTTGATTCTGTCTGAATAGCATTTTCTTTTTAAAGCGACTTTTCTAAAATTATTTTCAAGGTCAGAGAAAGGAAATAGAATAGAGCTTTAGATTAAGTATACAGTAATATTATGTTATATGTGTTATATTTCTGTAAGGAAAGTATGAGTGGCTTATGCAACAGTACTTCAACTGCTCTGGAGCTAAGGTAGGCTTAACCAAAAAGATACCATTTCTGATGGAGTTTTTGTCTTTATAGTACTTTGGTGTTTCTCAAACGTGTTTTCATGCCAATTTCAGCCAGTCTTGTTTTCAGAATATTCCTAAAGAGTCATGCATAAGATTTTTGTATGTACTCTTCTATTGGTTAGTTTTTGTGATTGTGTATTACCACTTGGTAGAATTAAGTTTTGGTAAAGTACTGTAGGTTGAAGATGCTCAGTCAGTGTAATTATTGGGATGCTAAATTTGGAGAACAGCAATTTACAGGAAAATTTTATACTATTTCCATATAGTATTTTTAGAATTCCCCCTTCTCAATTCAAAACTCTATTGGGGAATTACTTTATGTGCTGTATACTCCTGAATTACAGGAGTGACATACGAACGATTATATTGCTAATTCAGAGAGATTAAATTATTTCTTTTTATTTTATGACATTCTGTATTATACAATACAATTGCTTTGTAACTGTTCTTAAACTGTTTGTATTTTGTACAGTGCTTAATATTTTTTGTCAATTGCGGTATATCAAAAAGAATAAATCCAATCTTATCTAAAATCACAGAGCTGCAATTAAACTGAAAAAAATACATTGGAAACAATAAGTTGTGTATGGGGGGGTGTTTTTTTGTTGTTGTTGTTAAAATCTGGGAAGACAATCACTTGCACTGGACTTGCACAATGATTGGGTAAGTATGTTGTTGAAGTTTATTGTTTAATATCTTATAGTACAAAATAATTGGAATTATAAGCTAGACCTAGGTCTAGCTTATAATTCCACTTGATATCAGTTTTTGTTCTCAATTATTTTGTATTTTGAATTAATATATTGGACAATCTTGAATTTTCCTTATTTTGTTGATTAATATCTTATATGCCACAATATCTTGTAAATCACCCATCAGAGTGGGATAGAACTCAAATAGCACATACCAAATATATGTACTGCCATACAGTGATGCATAGGAGTAGATTCAAGAAAGTTAGATGCCAAGCATTTGGGCACTACATGATAAATTTGTAACAGTAGTTCTATGTGTAACTGTCATTACAGAATACTAGCCACATTTATGTGTCAAACTTTAGGTGTAAGCACTTACACCAGCTCAAACTGAAGGCAGTTAGGCATGCAACTGTATTTATTCTATAACATGTGTGCAAGTCCTGGGCATCCCTCTGACCCACCCATGTCCCTCCCCGGTTCATGCTCCCTTTTCACTTGCATGCCATACTTTTTGGGTGGTCACCTCTCCTTTTATTAAATTCTTTATGACTGCTGCTCATTTAGACCTTTTATCAAGCTGTGCAAGAGATTTTTAGTATGGACTGGCTTGGTAAATGCTCCGCCTTATAGAATTTCTATGAGCATTGGAGCACTTACCTCACTGGCCTACACTAAAAACCTCTAGCGCAGCTTGACAGAACAAGGGGTTAGTTTTGTTTATTTGATTTACTGCCTAACAAGATGAAAGGTGCAAAAATCTACAGAAATCAAGGTTCACCAACGTAAACCAAAAGGGCAGAATAACCATACTTCCCCTGTAGTTTAATTTTATAAAGTTTTTCAAAAATATAATTCAAAAGTCTATGCATAATAAATATGTGCATGGCTTTTTTTAAATATAAAACTCTAAAATGTAACAAATCTAGATGTTTTTAGCAACCATAAAACAAATCTTAATAGGTGCATACCACTTAAGACTAGGGGCTCCTTTTACAAAGGTGCGTTATGGCCTTAACGCATTAAATTGCCGCGCCCGCCTCCTTTAAAGCAGGCAGTAATATTTTTGCTAGCGCGCACTAATCTTATGCATGTGCTAAAACCGCTAGTGCACCTTAGTAAAAGAAGCCCTAAGTTCAACAGCTAACCATGTAAGTTAAGGTTGCTTATTAGTTTCACAACCTTCAAAATATGAATAATAATACAAATTATGATTGCTCAAAAATGGCGAGGGAAAAAAATCCCAAAGAAATACTTGATTCAAAGGATATTTTATTATGAAAAAATACTTATTAATGTTAAAAGTTTATGTGGGGCTACATGAGTGCAGTAAGTATCTCATTGTGAAAGAAAAACGTTATGCAAACTGCTTAATTAGAATGTGGATTCCTCACAGGAGACAGTCTCTTCATCGATAGTCTTGAACAAATCAAAAGCTCCTTCAGTACTTTAATCACTTAGTTTAAACCAAGATAATGCCAATACTTAAAAGAATTGCAGT
This sequence comes from Geotrypetes seraphini, assembly GCF_902459505.1. NCBI lineage: Eukaryota > Metazoa > Chordata > Amphibia > Gymnophiona > Dermophiidae > Geotrypetes > Geotrypetes seraphini. Next base: position 11,822,287 of record NC_047098.1, on the reverse strand, counting down.
TGGTGCTTACTAATTTGCTGTCAATGTAGTTCACAAGTAGATCAGAGAACCAGCATCGCTAAGAATTCTGAAAGCAACATTCAGACTCCTGTTTCTATCATTTTTAAAGGGACGTTCTCACAGTTTCTTTACATGATAACTAAATGCTGTATGCCATTTCCAACTTAAAATGCATAGAGTCGTCATACCTGAGTGATGTGCTTACTTGTTCTTTTTCTTTGACAAATTAATTACAGTGTGTATATCCACTGTAATTAGCTTGGATATAATCCAGCCAATAAATTAGTTAAGAAGAACTCCTTATTATATTATCAGCATTAAAACGATTTTATCTAAGTGCACTTGTTTAAAATCATTAAAGTTACTTTATAAATTTATCTAAGAAAGTCATTCCAAATGTAAACTGAGGCAGTGTCTAAATTATACAGAGCAGGAACCTAGTTCAAATATAGGAGTCATTGATAGTACAAAAAACCCACCAAATTCAATTTTATATCATTTACAATAATCAAATTGGATTTTATAAATTAAAATATTGCTTGCACTAACTAATAATAAATTTGTTAAACATGAATTGTAAAAGGGGTAGTCTGGGAATATTATTTAACAAATAGCAAGCCTCAAAATCAAACAGGCCTCAAAATGAACCATTATTAGATTCAGAAGCCCCACTCATATTTCTGGCTTTTAATAGTCAGGAAAAAAATTACAGTGAAAAAACTCCACAGAATTGTGAGAGAAAAAAAGACTTTGAGTATTTTACAAAAACCTGACTTCCTAATTCCAAATCAGAACCCCCTTATGCAAAATACCAGCAGTTCAATGAAATATCGTAATCCTCTCAGGCACTTATCTTAATGACAAGGGTCCCTTGTTTCGCAGCTTCCCGCTGCTTCAGGAGAAATAAATTTACCTTGATTGCTAGAAGGCTTCAAGATAGTGAACGGCTTTAAATAGACGCCAATTATATTGATCCAGTTGGCAGGCTCTGTCACATAGCGCTGTTTAAAAAAACGTTTCACATCACATTGCACACTTTTCACAGGCGTTCCATACAAACGGTATATCCTTGGATAATGTCAGCCAAAAAACAGTGTTAACATGATGTCCTTTAGCATCCATATTTGTATTCCTCAGAAAATGGTTCACGGCCTAATCAGGCTTTAAGGCTGCAAAAGTGAGCTAGGGAGCACCCTTATACATCCACGTACAACCTGTAGGGAAGCACTGGTTTTGTAGGTAAAACTATAGATAGCCCACATCTTTGTATTTCTTGATAAGGCAAATGGATGTTTTCAATGCATGAATAAATTAAAATATACCATATTTTCACATATATAACCCGTAGCTCTATGTAACCTTCAAAGACTTATTTTGTAAGCTTGCTTGCTACGTTAAACATATACAGAGGAGCTCAAAAAAATATATACCGTATATACTCGAATATGTCAATCCGAATATGAATCGAGACCCCCATTTTTCCCCCAAAAGGAGGAAAAATGGTTGACTCGAATATAAGTCGAGCGGCTTAATATTCAAATGCCCTGCCCTGCCAGGATCTGCACCCAGCACCCACTCTCTCATCTGTCAGGCTCTGCACACAGCCCCCTCCCCGCCAGGCACTGCACACAGCTCCCTTCCCTCCCAGGCTCTCCACCCTGTCCTCCCTCCCTGCCATTCAGAAAGCCGCTTAGCACCAAGCAGCATCACCAAAGCGCGCTCCTACTTAGTACCACTCATCAGCTGAAGTGGCAGCGACTGACTGGGTTAGCAGCAAGGCAGGAGTGTGGAAAACTCTCTTCTGCCTGCTACACCTCTGGACCACCAGGGATTCCAGCGACATAGAAGGTACGAATGACAGGGCAAGGAGGGGTAGACAGGATGCAGAGCCTGGCGGCACGGTGGAGGCCTGCAATAAGTCTGGGAAGGAATTGGATAAGTGCTGGGCGCTGGCCCGAATATAAACTGGGACCCCCATTTTTGGGCAAATTTTTTTTTCTAATCTAATCTTTTAGTCTTATATACCGGGTCATTCACAGAGGGACTCGAACCTGTTAACAAAATTTAATCTTAAGACCATAGATAAACAGTAATTAAAAAAAAAAAAGGGAAAATCAGTAAATGTCAACAGAGAGATGTTAGCTAGGGATTTCTATCAGTTATTAGTAAAATGTTTTGTAAATAGATATGTTTTCAAGGTTTTTCTAAAACAAGTCAGCGAAGAGAGAGTTCTAATAACTGAAGGAAGATCATTCCAAATTTTAAATAGTAAATGGTAAAGAATGTGAAAGCCTACCTAGAGTTTGAATCCCTTTAATGGCAAGGAACATTAATTTAAATTTTATGTATAGTCCTTATAGACTGAAAACGATGAGAATTAAGAGAGAGAGGAAATAGTGGGGAAAAGATCCCATATAAACTCTTAAATCACATTTAAACTGGACCCTCCAATATATTGGAAGCCAGTGCAATGCCCTCAACAATGGAGTAACATGATCATATTTATTTTTACCATAAACTATTTTGGCAGCCGTATTCTGAATGAGTTGTAATCTCGTCAAGTTGCATGTACTTAAATCTATGTAAAGGGAATTAGCATAGTCCAGATAAGCCAATATTATAGCCTGGACCGGTAAAGTAAAATGATGTTGATGAAAAAAGCAGCAAACTCTCCTCAGCATCTGTAAGCTAAAAAAATATTTTTTGGATATGTTATTAATTTGGTTTGTCATAGAAAGAGTGGAATCCAAGACAAAGCCCAAGATTCTAGATGAATATTCAATCTTTAGAGAGTCACCCAAATTTAATCTTATAGAAGAAGGTAAATTATATGTAACAGGACTGAACCGTAATAGTTTAGTTTTAGTGGCATTTAACTTCATATGTACAAAAGAGGCCCAATCTTGAAGTCTAGAAATGCAAGAGTTAATATCCGCTGTTAAATTTGACAATGATGGGTCTACTTCAAGTAAGATAAAAATGTCATCAGCGTATGTAAAAATTGATTCTGAGATAGATAATTTCAAATATTTTAATTTCAAATATTTCAATGTCGTCATGTATATATTAAACAATATGGGAGACAATGGAGAGCCCTGAGGTAGGGGACCATGGTGAAGAAAATTTATTCTCAATGTACACTTGAGACGATCGTAGTTTTAAGAAACCACTGAACCAGTTCAAAACTCCTTGATCTAATCCAATGTCAATCAAAAGTTGTATTAGAATATCATGATCCATGACATCGAAAGCTGCCGAAAGATCAAGTTAAAGCACAACGGCCAAGGGCCAGAAAATGTTGAACCTTCGCAACCAGTGAAATAAAGAGAGTTTCAGTGCTATAATTTGGGCGGAATCCATACTGAAATGGAAGGAGTATTGAAAATTAATCAAAAAATCCCAGTTTATATTCGAGTATGTACAGTACACACTTCAACATGAAAAATATCTGCATAAATGCAGATGGCCACAAGGTGGCTTTAGCAATCGTGCAACTACTGACATCTTTAGAAACAACATACTATACATTGCCAACATAATTCAATTTGGATATTGAAATAGGGCATAAATAACTATTATTGAAGTGTGTGTGTACTTTTTTTGGGCCCCTCTATATCTGTCTATCTAAAAATATAATAACTGTTATAGAATAATAATGATTATTGGCAAATATAGCAAGCAAGTTTACAGAATAAGTTCTTTTGGTATAAGAAAGGATTGCACAGTATAGATACTGTCACAGCACAATTAATGGTTTCCTGAGAAGTGGTTTGTTGGCTAAGTACCTGAGAATCTAACTTGTCCTTTACAATCTGAGGACAGATCACTAACTATGCCCCAAAAACATAGGGATGAACCTTTCTCTCATCTTTGCGGTCAGTGGCGTCTGGAGACAGCTTACACTTGGATTAGATAGGATCTTCCTTCCTTAGCTCTAGCTGTTCTTGTAACAGTGAGCTATGTCAGCAGCAGCTGGATGGTTTACAAGGTAAGCTAGATAATGTTTTCTGCTTGTCACAGAATGCCAGACTTCTTCTGTCAGAAGATGTAAATTCTCAGTTTTTAGAAGGCGTTTCTGTAACTGCAAGAAATTTTCACAGAAAGATTTAGCTTTTTGGTGTATCTCCAACTATTACTAGTCCCTCTCCTTAGAAAGCTGTGTATGCCACCAGATCATCTGAGCTCTATAGAACTAACCCCCACCTTTTACAAAACAGTAGCTCAGTTTTTAGCTCTGGCCATGGCAGTATCAGCTCCGATGCTCATAGAATTCCTATGAGCATTGGAGCTGTTACCGCCTTGGCCGGTGCTAAAAACCATGTTATAGTTTTGTAAAAAGGGATGGGGGGGGTGTTAAATCTCTTCATCAAAGCCTGAACTCTGCTCTGCCCCATTAGTCACCAGGTGTTGTGTCTGGACCAGTCGGCTATCGTATACCTGTGCAGCAGATGATATAATAATAATAACAGCTTATATACCGCAACACAACTTTGGCTAATGAGAGGCCCTGAGCCGTCCAGATGGAACTCCTTATTAGAGCCAGTACAAGATGGCTCACTATTGAGATATCTGTCCATGAATACCTCATCTCTTTTTATAATCTTGTGAACATCTCTTCCCCAAACTTTTCACAGGTGTTCCATATAAACAGCATATCCTTGGATGATGTCAGCCAGAAACCAGTATTACAAGAAGTCCTTTAGCATCCATAATTTTATTGCTCAGAAAATGGTTCACAGCTTAATCAGGCTTTAAACCTGCAAAGGTGAGCTAGGGAACACTCTTATACATCCATGTACAACCTGTAGAGAAGCACTAGTTTTGTAGGTAAAACTATAGATAGCCCACATCTTTGTATTTTTTGCAATTATAAAGAACTAGTCTTATAGCCCGTTACATTAATGGGTGCTAGAATATATAGAAACATAGAAACATAGAAAGATGACGGCAGAAAAGGGCCACAGCCCATCAAGTCTGCCCACTCTATTGACCCACCCCATTGAGTGCTAGTGACCCAGTTCCTTAACTTGGCCCTCGTAGGGATCCCACGTGTATGTCCCATTTATTCTTAAAATCAAGCACGCTGGTGGCCTTGATCACCTGCACCGGAAGTTTGTTCCAGTGATCTACCACCCTTTCCGTGAAGAAATACTTCCTTGTGTCACCACTAAATTTCCCCCCTCTGAGTTTGAGGGGGTGCCCCCTTGTGACCGAGGGTCCCTTGGGAAAGAATATATCGTTTTCCATCTCGACGCGACCAGTGACGTACTTAAATGTCTCAATCATGTCACCCCGTTCTCTGCGCTCCTCCAGGGTATAGAGCTGCAGTTTGCCCAGTCTTTCTTCGTATGAGAGACCCTTGAGTCCGGCGACCATCCTGGTGGCCATCCGCTGGACCGATTCAGCTCGAAGCACGTCTTTCCGGTAATGTGGCCTCCAGAATTGCACACAGTATTCCAGATGAGGTCTCACCATGGTTCTGTAGAGTGGCATTATGACTTCAGGTTTCTTTCTCTCTCTCTCCTTAGCCTCTTTCTGTATTTCTGTCTTTCTTTCTTTCTCCTCGGCTGTCCACCACCACCCCTTCACTGCTCCCCTTATCCAGCAGCAGCCCTTCTCCCTTTGTTTTACCTCCCCCCCTGTCCAGCAGCACCTCTTTCTTGCTCCCCCTGTCCAGCAGTAGGCCTCCCTTCCTTTTTCTTCTCCCCCTGTCCATCAGCACCTCTTCCACTGTCCAGCAGCACCTCTTTCCTGCTCCCCCTGTCCAGCAGTAGGCCTCCCTTCCTTTTTCTTCTCCCCCTGTCCATCAGCACCTCTTCCCCTGTCCAGCAGCACCTCTTTTCTGCTCCCCCTTTCCAGCAGTAGGCCTCCCTTCCTTTTTCTGCCCCCCCCATCCATCAGCACCTCTTCCCCTGTCCAGCAGCAACCCTTACCTCCGTTCATGTCTGCCCTCCGTCAACAGCCGCCTCAAGCCGCCGCAGCATGCAGGCTCCGACAGCCACTGCATGCAAGAACTACTTAAGCGGGAGGTAGCGGCCGCGTTGACAGGAAGTGACGTGGAGCCCGAGGCAGATGCTGGTAGCCCCTCCTTACGCTGGCTGGATGACTTGCGCACTTCTCCGGTGCAGGTGCTGTGTGTGCTGAGCAGTCTGTGAAGTGTAAAATGCGTGGTAATCGCGTATGCGCACTCCTGTTGGCCATAGCCCGACAGATCAGGGATTAGGGAACACGGCGGTAAGAGTGCGCATGCGCGCTTAGCATTTTATTATAGTAGATAAGGCAATTAGACCACAGGAAACACCAGTATACATGCATTTAAAACTTGTATGTAAAGTGTTCTGTGCTGTCCTTCCTTTTGAATAAGTTGACCCTTGTAATATTAGGCTGACCTAATACAGGAAATCATGCCAAAACATAAGTCATACACTACAGACTTTACACTGTGAGCAATTGAATATGAGAAGGCAATGGACATTTTTCTCTGTGGATGACAAATTGGTTTGTGACCAGAAAAAAAGAAATGCTGGCAAAATTCAACCCCACAAAAATGTGCTTGACAAGGTAAGCCTTCAAAATGGCTGAAGTTAGAGATGAGACTTAAGGAATGGTACTTTTACAATGGGGAAGTTGCAGCATTGTTTCAGTCGGATGCATTAATTGTCAGGCCATAGAGTTAGCTGTGCAGATGAACGCAACAGATTTCAATGGAGGGGCAACTGGACCCACAGTTTATGATAAGAAATTGATTTTTAAGGCAAGAACAACTGTAGGACAAAAGCTATTGAATGACTGAAGATAAAGTGGCAAGTTTCTAAGACTTTGTCAAAGAGGAGTAGCAGGAGGTCCATATTTATTATATTGTCTAAGTGCCAATGACATTTGACATACCTTCCGTGTAAACAGTCATTGAGTGTTGCAGCAAAATGGTGGATATAGCAACCACATGCCATAAAAAGATGACCTTCACTGTGGTGTTGGGCTGTGCTGAAGTTCTTGGTTATGGTGCTTTGCAAAATATTTTCTAGATGTGGTGTTGTCATTTACAAGAACAGCAAAAAATGGATTAACAAAGATGTTATGAAAAGTAGATTGACAAATGCTTTTGAGGGATACCAGATAGATTTTTTTTTTCTTTTTTTAGGGTTGTACATTGATTTAAAATTTTGAATTGCATGATTGTGATTTAAATTTTTTAATTGTGCAATTAATCACATAAAATTGCCCCTCACATTTCCTCCTGTATAGTGCAATTTATACATAGCAGACATAAAAACAGGCGGTCCTATAGGTTGGCATTCCTCCTGTATATCCAGTATGCTCTATCTCCCAGCAGGGGTTGGTAGCTATCCATCTAGCTCCTGGATTCTGGCTATGCCTGGTGACATTATGTGGAGTTTGCATTTCTTCTGTTGAGAATATTTCTCTTCGGGTAGAAAGGGGTATCTGGCTGAGCGGTGCCAGCTTTGGGAGTTACACCAGGTCCCTACTCCACCCTCCCCTCCAGTGGATTGAGGGGTCTTCCAAGGGCTTTGAATTTTCTTCTTTCCTTAAAAAAAAAAAAAAAAAAAAAGAGCCTCACAGTGAGGAGCTGTGCTGTACTTCTGGTCAGCTTACAGCTTGCAACTGCCAGCCTTAACTTCTCTGCTGTTGTGTTGGGTGAAGTGTTTTGGTGAGTAAGAATTTCTTGCACTCGGGTGTCTGGTGCTGCTTGAGGAATTTGCTGGTGTTTTTGGTGTGCAACGTTGTGTTTTTTTGCGGGCTTTCTCTGGTGTGGGATTGTTGCCTTTTAAAAAATAAAAACAACACACTATGGCGGCAGAGGTGGTTAAACGGTGTTTGCGCTGTGGGAAGCGCAGAACACTGTCGGGGCTGTGCTCCGCCAGGTGTGTGGACGCTACAGCCGAGGAGTCCATGCTGCCGGCTAGTGAGTTGCAGTTTTCCCGCGCTGGGGAGGCGCGGTCGAGCTCCTATTCCCTTGCGGTTGGGCCCGCAGCGCTATAGGGCGCATCAGTGTCTAGGGAGAGTTTGGCGGTTGTTGGCGCTTCAGGAGAGCTGGTAGAAGACGTGGTTTCGCTCAAGTCCACGGTGCAGGCTGGGTCGACAGGGTTTTTGCAGGGCACTTTTTCGCCGGAGTTTGTGATGTTGATGCACCGTGCCTTTTTATTGCAGAGCTCTCTGTCTGCACAGTCCCCGAATTTGAATGTTTCTTTGCTCCCTACTACTACTACTTTTTCACCTCAGGTGCAGTCTCAGGCGGCAAAGTGTCGCAGACTTGCTGCCGCAGATGAAGGGGACCCTGCCTCAGTCTCCCCCTTGTCTCTGACTCTTCCAGAGTCATTGGAAGAGGGAGAGGTGATGGACTTGGACGCGGAGGAGACGACGTGGATGATCCTACAGCGCTCCGTCTTTTTCACAGAGAAGAACTTTCCTTGTTAATTTCTAAAGCTTTGCAAGGATTAAACATCTCGCAGGAGGATCCGCTGGTATCTGGGTCCTCAAACCCGCTTATGGCAGATATGTGAAAGCTGCCTAGATCCTTTCCGGTTCATGAGGCCATGCAAGAGCTTATTACGACGCAATGGGACACACCGGAGGCGAGTCTCTGGGTGATGAAAGCCATGCGGCAGTTGTACCCTATTGCCCCGAATGAACTGGAGAAGTTTAAGCTGCCTAGGGTAGACGCGTTGGTGGCCGCGGTCACCAAGAAGACTACTTTGCCAGTTGACGGGGGTGTTGCGCTGAAGGATGTTCAGGATAGGAAGATTGAATCTTCGCTTAAGATGTCCTTTGAGGTTGCAGCAGTTACCTTGCAGGCCGCAGTTTGCAGTTCATATGCTGCGCGTGCATGTCTGCAATGGTCTCAACTGATGGTGGATAACCTGATGGAGTCCGGAAATTCAGTTCCCTCCGAATTGGCAGATGTGGAATTGGGTTTGGCGTATTTGGTGGATGCCTTGTATGATATTATTCGTGCTTCTGCGAAACAAATGTCTCTTTCCGTGGTTTCTCACAGATCTTTGTGGCTCCGTAATTGGGCAGTGGATGTGGCGTCCAAGCTTAGGCTCGTGAAACTCCCTTTTAAAGGTCGTCTGTTATTTGGTGAGGATTTGGATAAGCTGGTGAAGGATTTTGGTGATACCAAAACACAGAGGTTGCCGGAGGATAGACCTAGACCGCCTTTGGAAAACCTCATCTGCCAGATCTCGCTTCCGGGATGTTAAGAGATATAGACCAGGAAAGCCGTCTTTTCAGCCCTCTAATTCTAGACCTAGATTTTCACAGAATTCCTTTCGTGCGGTGAAACCCCCGACAGTTCAGCCAGCCCGTGCTCCAGCAAATCGCAGTCAACAATGATGCTTGGGCAAGGAGCGATACTGGATATACAGGAAGAATGCCAACCTATAGGACCGCCTGTTAATCAGTTTCTCTATCTCCACCTGCTGGTCGATGTGTGCTATCCCACTGGTCTCTGGATTAATCTGCTGCTACTAAAGGAAAGAAAATAAACAGGTAAGAACATAATTTTTCCATCCTTTTTTTAACAATAGCCAATGTAAGTCACAAGTATGATCCCAAAAGATAGAAAGATGGCACTGGCTTTCCAGACCTTTAAAAACATAGCTATTCCAGCAGTAATTTCCAGAGGGTTTGATTCCAGTTATCTTGATGTTCAAACTAGATAGAAATGCAGGTCTTTATCTGCATATTCTACTATGTTAATCATGTGCTGAGGGGGAAAAATTGGTTTAATGGCACTACTTAGTAACTTCATTGCAAGCTCCCCTACCTCTCTGTATTTGAAAGAATAAACGACTTGATACCTGATAGATAGATACTGAGTTGAATCAATCATCACTCCCTTTGACCATCTCCTTTTCTCCAACCTCAAGAGCCCTTATCTTTTTTTTTTGGCATGTCTTGCCTCTGAACAGGTGTTGCTACTCTTCCCCCCAAAAAAGAAAAACAATGGGGGGGAGACTAAGGACCCCTTTTATCAAAGCTGCACCTAGTGTGAGCCGGCACAGTAAAATGTTCCAATACTCAAAGAATTCCTATAAGTATTGGAGTACTTACCTCACCAGCCCATGCTAAAAATCTCAAACACATCTTGATAAAAGGGATGTGTATGTATAAATTCCTAACAGTTTTACAGTAGCTGTGGTAGTTGCTAAAGAGTAGATAGACAGAATTTTAAAAAATTTTGTATTTTTTTATTCATTAAAACTCTCCATTTTTACTACATGAATATTTGGAGTTAATTTATTTATGTACTATTTATTTTTAAAAAAATTATTAATCGCTTAAATCTAAGCAATGTACAAAACATTTACATCCACAATTTCAAGCACAAACATAAAATTCAGTAAACAAATAAGTCTTCCCCACAAATTCCTCAATACAGAATTCTTTAAACCTAAAGCAAGTTTTAGAAGGCCCTCCAGCAAACAGATGCACTTTTTCTTGCACAGGAGGCTGGGATTTGTAAGATTGGTTTTGCATCTGTTTTCAGTGTGTTAGCACATTATTTTTGCATTATGTCTAGTGGGTTAGTGCATCATTTGCTGGTTTTGTAATTTTGATTCACTAGCCTCTAAGCAGATGAGAGATTAAACTGCCTTAACTGTAATATAGAGCATATTTGAGTATCAATTTTTAAAAAGATCTGGAGAAATCATAAAATATTAACAAGTACAATTCCAGTTTGCTTTGGTTTATGTGATCCAAGGAACAAGTAATACAGCTAGAAAAAGAAAAGCTAATTCTAAAAGCAGTTTTGGTCAATTTAAATTTTTAGTGGCTTTTGTGGACTTCCTTTGGTAAATGTCATTGGTTAAATGTTTTTCTTTCTTAAGGACAGTGACTTTGTGTTTTGTTTTTTGTTTTGGTCTCAAGACATTCTGTTCCAAAGCTAAAGAGCTTCTTACAAAATATTTTTTGGGATTTAGAGAGAGAGAGAGAGAGATAAATGGAAGAATGAGAAACTTTAAAACATTCTTATTCAATCTTTCAGGGTTAGACTAGTTTATCTCATTGGACAGACTGGATGGACCATACAGGTCTTTTGTCTGCTGTCATCTACTATGTTACCATGTAGCACATCTAGGGGGATAATATTCAATCAACTAGCAGTGGACATTATTTTGATTTGGTTTTTTAATGTTGAATGCTGCTGCTGAAATTGTGCCCTGATATTTAATACTGGGCCATGTCTAGCTATAAATATTAAATATCTTGGCATACCTAATGGCTGCCACTTAATTAGATAAATGCCAATATTCTGTCCTTAACCCAATAAGTTAAATTGAACAAAGATAGGACTGCTATTTATGTGGTTCTATTTCCCCAATTAACTTATCTGGTTAAGTATCGACCATACTGGTTCAGACCAATGGCCCATCCAGCCCAGTATCCTGTTTCCACAATAGACAATCCAGGTCACAAATACCTGGCAAAAACACAAATAATAGCAACATTCCATGCTACCAATCCCATTGTCTTCCCCATTTCTATCTAAGTAACAAGTTATGGACATTTTCTCCAGGAACTTGTCCAAACCTTTTTTAAACCCATCTACGTTAACTGCTGTTCCTAAATCCTTTGGCAATGTGTTCCAGAGCTTAACTATTCTGTGAGTTTAAAAAAAAATTATTGAAAGTATTGAATGCAATACTTAAGGCGAGGCCATACGATGAAGCAATACAGAGGCATTATAATCTTAGTCTTATTTCCCATACTTTTTAAAATAATTCCTAGCATCTTGTTTGCTTGCTTTTTTTGGGGGGCCGCTACTGCACTTTAGGAGGAAGGTTTCAGCATATTGTCTATGATGACACCTAGATCTTTTCCTTAGTCCCTGACTCCTAAGGTGGACTCTAGCATCCGGTAACTATGATTTGGATTATTCTTCCCAATGCACATCACTTTGCATTTGTCCACATTAAATTTAATCTGCCGTTTGGATGCCAAGTCTTCCAATTTCCTAAGAACTGCCTGCAATTTTTCACAGCCTGCATGGCTTTAAAAACTTTAAATTTAATCACCTCACTTGTTCTAATTTCCAGATCATTTATAAATATGTTTCCGATGCAATAGGTATGTAACTCTGGACAAGTGGGTAATTTCCCTATAGCTGCGAGTCTTGCAGAAGGAATTGACAATTTTTTTTCTAAATCCCTCCTGCTTCACAGAGGGCTTTGCTGCCCTCCCTATAGTTTTTCCTTCTGTACATGAGCCTGAAGGAGTGTTTCTGTTTGCTCTGCTTGTTTCTTTATCTTAGTCATTGGGGGGGGGGGGGGGGGGTTATTAATCAGTAGGTAGAAAACACAATATAAAAGAATTAAGTTAAGCCCGATGGGGGTAGATGCAACTCAGGGCCCTAGAGCTCAACAGAAATACGTCCTGCCTCACTCAGAACATCACGTGACTCCAGCTTTTTTAAAATTTAAATTGGACATTTTGATGTAAATTGGATTTTTTAAAAAATAGATTGTTCTTCAAAAAAGCAAGATAGTTTTCTATGTAAGATACATTATAGTCCAAAAGTTATTCATCATGAAATAAGGATTAGTTTTTAATTATATAGCATGAGGCTGTATACTCTTGTAATGTTTTACATTTTTTTTTGGTAAATGGATTCCATTAATTTGTTCATAATGTCACAGGCATGCTTTAAATCGTCTTTCTGACTAGTAATTTAAATCAAATCCACCCTGTAGTGATGTATTCCCTCAACTCTAAATTGAAGTAAATTGGGATGCTGGTGTATTTATACTCTTCGGAATCATATGCAAGCATCATAATGCTATATGTACAGTAAAACATGAATATAGTATAGGCTGACGGTACAGTACCATTTGAGGCCTTTTAAGAGTTAACTGGAAGCCCAGTGCAGCAGGAGAAAACTGGTTGGTTAAAATAATAATAATCATAATAATCATAAAAATTCCAGTAGTAGAGCTTGAGAATAAAACTGTGAATTAAATGGCTCCCAGAAATTTGACTGTTTACTACTAAGGGATTTTTTTTTTTTTCTTTCCTACTTTCCAGTTCTTATAATCCGCACATGTACCTATTCAGTTCAAAGCAGGTCACATGAAAGAGTTGGGAATACCCCAGGAGATACAGCTTGATATCTAAAGATTTAAATGAATTGGTAATTAACCATCAATCCAATATTTTCTAAACAAACATGTTTTAACTGTTCTTCGAAATGACAGAGTAATCTGTTAAATATCTATTTTCAATAGGAAAGGAATTTCAAATTAAAATAATTCAATACATAAACAAGGAGTTAGCATGTTTGAGACCTAATCCCTTTGACTATCTGGAAGACTTAACCTCATCTGGTTCCTAAGGTAATAGTTACCATGAGATGTTAAACAGAACTTGCTAAATAGTCTGGGGCTGTACCATGTAATATTTTGAAAGCAATCATAAATATCTTAAATTTTACAGAAGCCTTGATCGGGAGGCAATGCAATCAGACAAAGAAAGAGTTACTCTATCTGTTGGCAGAAAAGTTAAGTGTTCTGAATTGTCTAAAGTTTTTTAAGCACTGTTTTTGAGCAACCAACATAAACACTCTTCTAGTGTGTCATTCTGGATGAGTGGGCAATATCCCAGTGCTCGCGAGCCGTGCAGAAGGAATCCACTCCTGCTTTGGAATCCCTCCTCCTTCACCAGAGGGCTCTGCTGCCTTCTTCAATTTTTCCTTCTGCATACGAGCCGGAAGGAATCTTTCTGATCTACTCTATTTATTTATTTCTTTATTTTTTTCAGTCTTTTTTGTGGCCACGAGCAGTCTCTTTTTAGCGCTGCCTCTTCTGACTGGCTGCCGCTGTTGTTTTGGGTAAAGGAGGGAGGGAGGGGGTTTGTAGCTCAGGATCACTGCTGCAGCTGGTGTTTTGGGGCTGGAGGGGGGGTATCATGGATCAAGGCTGCTGTCATTGCTTCAGGGCTGGGGGAAGGAGGGGTTCGCGGCTCAGAACCGTTGCCACTGCTTCAGGGCTGGAGGGAGGGTTTGAGTCAGGATCGCTGCTACTGCTTCAGTGCTAGAGGGAGGGAGTTCATGACTCAGGACCGCTGCCACTGCTTCGGGAAGGGAGAGAGGGTTTGCGACTCAAGACCACTGCCGTTGTTTTCTTCAGGGGCTGGAGGGAGGATGAATCTTTTATTTTTTGCCGACAATTTTTTTTGTCGGATGGGTGAGAGTGCCAGTTGCTTGAATGCCGGTTAATTGGGATTCTACTGTATTACCTAATGGAACACAATTTCTAAATTAGAAGAAAATAATGTTCTATAGATAGCAATTTGTCTGATTGAACACCAAAATGAATGCTGTGGATTTTATTGAATACTGCTACTACTACTGTTAATTTATTTCTATAGCGCTACCAGACTTATACAGCACTGTACAAAGTCACAAAGAAGACAGTTCCTGCTCGAAAGAATTTACAATCTAAACAGACAAGACAGACAAATAGGATGTCATTGATACAGTTAAGGGGAATGGTTAATCTGCTGGCTAGGTTGGTGGGTAGAGGGGAGTAGGTTATGGATTAAACCCTATATTTTATTGTAAACCACTTTGATTTGACTTGTTAAAAACATCAGTATATCAAATAAAATAACTATAACTGTATATCAAGGTAGGTTCAGTCTGCTTTTAAACAAGGTAAGATAAGGGGCTTGGTGGACAAACTGAGGTAATTTATTCCAGGCATAGGGAGCAGCTAGATGAAAGGAACAAAGTCTGGAATTGGCAGTAGAGGAGAAAGGGTACAGCTAAAAGCAACTTTTAATTAATTTGTTTTTAATGATATAATTAACTTTCCCCTCTCCCTTTCTCCTCAAACTCATGTTCGTATTTGTAATTTGTCTATTTAATGTTAAAATTTCCCCCCCACTACAAAAATTTATTTTAACCTTTCATTTTTAGCATTGTAAACCGGCTAGATGCACGTCAATGGTCGGTATATTAAAATTAATTAAACTTGAAACTTCTCTGGGAGGCGTATAAGGAGAGAGAAGAGAGGAGAGATATTGAGGGGCAGCAGAATAAACACACTTGTAGGTCAGCAGTAGGAGCTTGAACTGTATGTGAAGGCGTATAGGAAATCAATGAAGTGATTTAAGGAGAGTGGTTACGAGGTTGGTAGAAGATGAGTCATGCAGCAGAGTTTTGCACCGATTGCAGGGGGGAGAGTTGACACTGCAGGAGACCAGTTAGAAGTAGATTGCAGTAATCTAAGTGTGAGGTTACGAGAATGTGGTCAAGGGAATCCAGGTAGTGTGCTAGAGAGGAAAAGGTGAATTTTGGTGATGAGAGAGAAGTAACAGGCCTTAGCATTTGTTGGATGTGCTTAGAAAATGGGAAGTTGGAATCGAAGACGACTCCAAGGTTGTGAGCAGTATTATTTACAGATGAACAATGACAGTATTATTTACAGAGAGGGAGAATGGAGGAAGAGCAGCAGAAGGTTTAGGAGGAAAGAGGAGCAGCTCCATAAGTCTTTATCCAGTTGAAAAGAAAGATTAGTCCAAGGATGATTATCAAGGGACACCAATAAAAGTTTGGGGTTTTTTTCTATGTAATATGCATACAACATTTTAACTGATTTTGAGTCTCAACCCAGTCAAAACTGAGTGGGAGCATCATGGTGATGTCATCAGCATATATCGGTGATTTAAAATCCAATTCGTCCAATTGAAAGCCAAAAGACTGCACTAGTACATCAAGGGGATTATTTTCAAGAAAGAAAAATGTCCGAAAAGTGGTATAAAGGGGCAGATGGATGTTTTTCTTGCCAAACCTTCCAGAGCATTACGGGTAAAAAATGGTGTAATGGTTTCTAAATCTGTTTAGTGGAGAGAAGAGTTTCACAAGGCTCGGCTTTGTTGCCCTTATTGTTTAATATTTATATGGCTGAATTAGGTGAAGTGTTTTGAAATCTAGGAGTTCAGTGTAGAATGTATGCTGACGATATATTTTTGTTTTCTGATTGCAAAAGCAGTTAAAGATTGCAAGTCGGTTGAATGATTGTATGAAGGAAGTTAGAGTGGATGGTAAATCATGGATTACGGTTGAATGTAAGCAAAACTGAAGTTATGATAGGTGGGAATGATAAAAAAGAGGTTGAGTTGGAGAAGATGAATGTGATGGGAGAGCGGTTGAATGTGAATAGAGATGTTGGTTTTAGAGGTTTGGCTTGATGCTGCCCTGACAATGAGCCATCGGATCTTAAAAACTATTCAGACGGGTTATGGACAGTTGCATATGTTGTACAGAGTAAAGTCAATGTGCCTAATGATTTTCGAACTGTGGTACAATCAATGGTTTTGGTAGATTGGACTGCTGTAATGTGCTGTATTTAGGAATAACAAAATTATAATGCAAAGCTTTACAACTTTTGATGAATTCAGCTACAAGATTATTAACTAGGGCACCATGAATAGCCTAGGTGATGCCTCTTTTGAGGCAATTGAACTGGCTCCCTGTTCAACAGAGGGTGCAGTATGAGGTTCTGTCAATAATCCATCAAACTGTATATGATGTGACCTCTACATGTTTCCATAGTACTATTCGAAAGGGTCCAGAGAAGAGCGACAAAAATGGTTAAGGGGCTGGAGGAGTTGCCATACAATGAGAGGCTGGAGAAACTGGGCCTCTTCTCCCTTGAAAAGAGGAGTCTGAGAGGGGAAATGATCAAAACATTCAAGATATTGAAGGGAATTGACTTAGTAGAGAAAGAGAGATTGTTCACCCTCTGCATGGTGAAGAGAATGAGAGGGCACTCGCTAAAGTTAAAAGGGAATAGATTCCGTACAAACGTAAAGAAGTTCTTCTTCACCCAGAGAGTGGTAGAAATCTGGAATGCTCTTCCAGAGGCTGTTATAGGGGAAAGCACTCTTCAGGGATTCAAGAAAAGGTTGGATAAGTTCCTGCTGGAACAGAACATACGCAGGTAAGGCTAGACCCAAATAGGGCACAGGTTTTTGACCTAAGGGCTGCCACCTGAGCGGACTGCTGGGCACGATGAACCACTGGTCTGACCCAGCAGTAGCAAATCTTATGTTCTTATCCTAGGAGGGTATTGTGATCTGAAAGTAGTATTAGATTGTCAGTGGATAAAGCAGCCCCAGGGTAAAGATAAGTAATGATGCAATGTTTTCATCAACTGGGATAAAACTTTGGAATGCCTTGCGGCGGCAAATGCAATTGTGTGAGGGGAGAGCAGTGTTTTAAAAATTACTCATTTGTTTGTAAGTGTTTTTATGTGAGGGAGTGAGAGGGCTAAGAAGTAGGGCAGATATTAAAATGTACTATCATATATAAATGTAATGCTTGTTTTTAACAGGACTGTGTATGTTAATTTGAAACCACCTAGGTATTTTTAGGCGGGGTATACATTTTTAAATAAATAAATATTTTCTAGATGGATTTTCTATGCTTCTTGTCAGCAGTGCTTCTAAATCTTAAGGGGGGGTGTTGGATGGAACTAGGGCTCATGATTAGGATGTTTTTCTGTAATAATGGAACATTGTAGAGTATTTCCAGGGCACATTTGAGGCTAGATTTCTTTTCATAACAAATAAATGCCAAAAAGGTGCCCAAACTGACCAAATGATCACTAGAGCAATGAAGACATGACCTCACCTTACTCCACCAGTGGTCAGTGACCCCCCCCTCCTACCCTCCAGAGATGAATTGATTCATTTCTCCCCAAAATCAGACTCACTGGTTCAGTAACCAACCTTTGAACATTCTACTTGTTGCTGGACTATGCAGATGCCAGATGCCAACCTAACTGAACAGGTGTCCTGTCAAAAGCCACAACATCTTTTACCTCTTTGGACATGTAGGTACGACTGACTTTATGGGAGCCACAAACTTTGCTCTAGGCTCTTTTCATTGAGATCCTTTATTCTTAGCATTCCCTCCCAATAGGATGAAGCAATTATTATATTCACAGCTACCTCATCTTGGATGTTAACATGGTTCTTAAGTAGTCCTTGGATAAAAGGCAACCTACAGGTAAAAGACTTCTCTTCCCCAAGTATGGTTACAAGATTCCTAGCCCAGTTGAGTCCCACAAGTCCTGGCTAACTCCCCACCACTTCTTTCTCTTTCTCTTCCTATCCATGCCTGTAACTCTTCCTTATTTGGATGTCTGAGCTGGACAAATTGGGAGGCTTGTCCCATAGAACACCATCCCTATGGACCTTTTTGTATCTGATAGGAGACAGTTTCTCTGTGGCTTCTTTACTTTCTTCTGGGGTTGATCTCAAGAGCACTCTGTGGTACTGACTGCCTGATTTGGCTGTTTCCCAGTTGCTGCTTGTGGTACAATATATAAACTACATCCCATTTTTTCTTTAGCAGAAATACAAATAGTTTAAAACACTGTTTTTTGAAGCAGAAAGCTAGAAGATGCAAAAGCAAACAGATTCTGATCAAAGTGCAACTGTTTATGTAGATTTATGGCTAATGCATCTGTTCAGCAAAATACCTGCTTCTTGAATTATGGACCTCAGACTCCATAGAATTACTTTTTAGTATTTGACATTCCAGAGGAAGGCTTTATTTTGATCAACAAGATCATTTTTTGGCCTGCAAATGGTTTTAGTTTTTAAGCTTGGGTGAATGAATTAAATGTTTCTAGTCAATCTAAATTGATTGTGAAGGTGCTGCAAAATTAGAAATACTCATGTTTTTATTCAGTGTCATCTGCCAAGTTGTAAATGTTTGATTTTCATTTGGTTATAAGTGATAAGGTTTCCCTTCTGATGGGTTTTATGAAGCTGATATTTGCTTTATTTAGAGCTTAAAAAGTGTTTTAAGTTCTTTGGGCTTCTGTGGTTTAAATGTGGAAATAATATATAACTGACCCACATATGTACAGTGTTGCAACAAAAATATGTAAACAAAAAACTGTTGTGACTCCCAGTTTGGGGACACATTGAACATAGTTCCATAAATATCATTTTCTAGTCGTCTTGATGTTACCCACATTAATTTCACAGCGACACTATTGCTTAAAAATAGCAGGTCCTTATTAGGGTCAGAGTTTAAAGATGTTTGAAGGGTAGTCTATCAGCTAGTGGCAGTATGGAATGGCCACAATGAGAAATCATAGTCATCTGTTGTGGCTCCTTATATAGTAATGTGTTAAGGAAGTAAAGAGGAACTTAGAAGAAACAATGAATTGGTCTAACCAAGGCTGAAAAGCACATTTCATATGGCTCAATTTGCATAAAATGATGACATGATCAGACATACCATATATAAATTATTAGCAGGATAATCTGTATTTTGTAGTCTTGAGCAGATTTATTCTTCAACTGTAATAATTAATCATGCAGTAGATAGTTGTTTTTCCCCCCAATAAGCTTTGATTTATTGTGAGGTATATATTTTACTTACTGTAGCTCCATCTTTTTTTCAGAGATCATGGTGCAGATGTCCTTTTGGAATTCTTTTTAATAATGTGTGACCCTTCATCTTTGATACCCTGACCTGCATTACCTTGGTAATCATTTCATATTTTAATTTTGCCTTTTTTAATTTTCTTTTTAAGTTTTATATAAGTTATAATATTTCATCTTTTCAGAAAATGTAACATTTTTTTCCTTTTTAATTGTTGGTTTATTAACAAAAAAATGATATATAATTTCTTATTTTTTTCCTGAATTAAACTTCTTATTGCCATTGGCCTTAAAATAAAGAATTGAACTCTTCATTTCTTTAAGTGCATGTTTTTCATTACAATATTTTTTTTATTTTTATTCATGTTTTAGTTGCATTAATGACTAGATTTAATTTCTTTTTCATTTTTAGAAATTAATTTGTCACTGAATTTCAATATTATAATTCCTTACTTTATTCCTTTCTGTTCTTGCAGTATCCCCTCCAGATTTACCTGTTCATAGTTGATAATTTGCATTTGGATAAAATCTTTGGAATTTTAAATCAAACAGACGACCACAGCTTTTAATTTCAGCTATCCTTGAAGAGAAGTCTATTTATTTAATTTATTTTGATTTGGTTTTTTAGCCTATACTCCCCAGGAGCCCAGAACAGGTTGCATAAGTATATCCACAGTTAGCTAGAAGACATTGGACAATAAAGAAGAACTAAACAGCATACAGATCAAGATATGTATCATTAGCAGTGTTATACATCAGAAGATATATGGCTAAATTGTTATAACTTAAACCTTATTCTCAGTACTATGTAACTTTAGCAGCAATAAACATCAGTACAAAGCTAAATTGTTATAACTTAAACCTTATTCTCAGTACTATGTAACTTTAGCAGCAATAAACATCAGTACAAAGCTTAATTATGATAACTTAAGTCTTATTCTCAAAGTGTGAGCTGATTAGCAAACAAGATCATTTTCACTGCTTTTCAGAAGGATAATAAGTTGTCTATTGATCTGACATGAAGAGGCAGCTAGTTACATAGTTTGGTCACATTATGGGAATAGGATTGTCTTTGAACACTTTCCAAGTAGAGAAGGTTCGCTAGGAAAATACAGAGCCGTGTTTCCTGTTGAGACTGAAGTGACCTTTTTGAATGACATATAGGAAGCTTTCCCATCATGTTATGGGGAACCATGCCATGGAATCGCTTGAAGGCTGTCACCAGGATTTTGAAGATTATTTATTTATTTAAAAATCTATACAGTATACTGCATAAAAACTATGCATTTTACAAAATTACATGCATACATATTTGAGAAATGCCAAACATGTTTCAACAAGACAAACACAAAAAGACATTAACTAACGGTATCATTATTAAAATCTTCTTCCTACAAGATGGAAACACAAAATCCCATAAAATCATTTACAGGCCAGGAAGTCAGATAGAGATGTATTGTCTACCTCATAATGTGCAAAATGGACTTCCATCTCGTATGTATTTTTCAACAGGAAATATGTCTGGATTTCTTGTTCAAAAATATGTGTGATGGACGTCTGTATGCTGAGGATGTCCATCATGAACAACCATTTTATAAACCAGAGCATCCAACATATGAAAGTAAAAAAATCAGGGACAAAGACATGTCTGGCAGTATTCTTAGAAGAATGGTTACACAGACATCCCCGCAGTGAACTTTAAACCAGGGGACCAGGGTTCGAATCCTATTTAATTCTCTTATTTTGTAATTGTGAGCCCTCCAGGAACAGAAAAAAACATACTATACCTGAATGTACATCTCTTCATGAGCCTTCAGGCTTGTAGGTGGCTTAAATATTTAGGTACTATAGGTATTTTTCTGTTTCTTAAGGGCTCACAATAAAACAAAAATGTAAGAATTAAAAGTGGGATTTGAATCCAGGTCCCATGGTTTAAAGTCCACTGCACTAATCAGTAGGTTACTTCTCAGATCTGCATTCTGCTCTGTTCAGAATTCCAATAATACCTGAAATTGTCACAGGGCCTGGTAGTCCAGTTCCTCTTTTAAGGGTAGAGGCAAGGGGACAGCAGTGACTTGGGGATTAAGAAGGTGTCATGCCTTAATCTTTTCGGTGGCCACAGGTCACCTTGTTTGGGTTCATAGACAAAACCGCGGAAGACAAAGGCGCGTGCCGACAACTGAGTGCAAGATGGAGGCGCGCCCCGAAGAAAATGACAGTTTTTAGGGGCTCCGATGGGGGGTTTTGTTGGGGAGCCCCCCCCCCCCACTTTACTTAATACAGATCGCGGCGGCGTTGTGGGTGGTTTGAGGGGTTGTAACCCCCCTCATTATACTGTAAACTTAACTTTTTCCCTGTTTTTAGGGAAAAAGTGAAGTTTTCAGTAAAATGTGGGGGGTTATAACCCCCCAAACCCCTACAACGCGGCGCGATCTGTATAAAGCCACGCCCCCCCCCGTCGGAGCCCCTAAAAACAGTTATTTTCTTCGGCGCGCGCCTTTGTCTTCCGTGGTTTTGACCTGACACCCCTTGTTTGTACCCTGGATGTGACTGAAACAGGTTTAAGTTAGACCATTCTTCTTCTTAGACTTGGATGTTTCTTCATGTTCAGTTATCTTTGTTGGATGTCCTGATTTTGGGCCCTCCCTAGTCCTGTCCAAAACATGCTCACTACGCTCCCTCTTCCTATTTGAAAATACTGCGGTAGTGGATATCCCTTATATGCCTTCATTTGGGCATTTTTGAGACATCCATATGCTTTGAAAATAAGTTCTATAAGCACACTTTTTTTATATAAGCATTCATAGCTATGAGGAGATGCTGGAAAGTTCTCAGCCCAACCAAGAAGAGAATGTTGTGGATATGGTTCAATCATTGATCTGAAACAATGTCAAAACATAGAATTTCATTTCTGCAAATTAGCACTTAATGAAATAGGATAACACTCTTTTCAGCTACAGTGGCAAAATGTTCAGAATTTAGGAAGTTGGTTGGTTGGGCTGAGAACTTTTCAGCACCCCCTCATATAGCATTTTCTCTTTATTGGGATAAAAATGCTAATGGGTTAATTTGTGTTAACTGTGTAAATTAGCAATAGGCTTTTGTAAAAAGCTCTTTCTGTCTTATAAATGATCATAGGCAAACTCTCCTATCATGCATGGCCCACTGAAGCACAGATTATTTTTTAAGTGTCTCATTTTTTAATTCTTTTAACATTTAATGCTGATGATTTAATTGCACACAGCTGAAGCTGCTAAATGAGCACTGAAATGAATTTAGAGTCTGAGTATAGTTGCCACCTATAAAAGTTTGTCATTCATTAGAGTCACATTGTAAACTAAGGAAAATGCTCAGATGACAAAAGTAGTTTCACTGAACAGCATTTAGATTTAGGCTTGGAATCTTGAACTGGCACCAATTTTCTAGGCACCGGTAGGCACCCATACCTCTGTTAAAAATGCCATCCAAATGGCGTTTTTAACCGAGATTTGAGGCACATACCAGTGCCTAGAAAATTGGCGCCAGGATCGTATCTACATAAGCGCCAGACAGCAAAGTAGGCATGATCAACACCAAACATGGCATTAGGTGGCCTAAAGCACCTACATAAGTGCAATTCATGCAAACAAAGGCGCTGGAAATGTAGTCTCGGAAAACTCTGGCCCAAATTTCCGGCGCCTATCTTTCACTTTGGCACGACTCCAAAATTGGCGCTGATGTGTGATTGACACGCGATCAATGGCCGTTTTTAAGGTAGCCACCGATATCAGCACTGGTTCGAGAATCCGGGCCTTAATGTCATTCTGTATGTTTAAATTTGGAGTAGTATGTGACAGTTAGAATAAATACACTAAAATAAAATTATTTTCTTTGTCAATAAGCAGGATTGAAGCAGGTAGACAAGTAGGTAACTGCATCAGTATGGAACATTTCTCCCAGAATTTAGAATTAGTTTAAATTTGTGAGCCTACACAGCCCTTCCTGTGCACACCTTGGTTTTGTATTTTCTGTTCTGTTGATTGGATGTTAAATTGAAGCACTTCCAATAATTTTATTGCAGATGTTTTTCTCTTTGTTCTATCAATACTGTGTTCTTCTTTTCTTTTTAAATTTTGTATTTGTAGTTTCTTAATAAAGTATATTTTTATTCCCATTTTGATGATATGGGACCATGGTACAGACAAAACTACAGACAGGTACATGGTACAGACAGGTTTTAAACCCTGCTTGACCTGTGAAAGGAGAATCTTTAATAATTACACCTTCAGATTGAATATAATTTTTAGGGCTTAGTTGTTATAATGAAGCTAAACATCTTAATGGATGTCTCCAAAGGCCAGGAGAAGTTGACTGCTTCCATGAGCATTATGAGGCAGAGGAGAAGCTCCTGAAAATGAAGGAGAAATCTTTAGCTGGGAAGTTGGCTGTCTATGCAGTCTAGAAGGTCTTTCACTTGACATTGTCTCCATTTCCTTGTGGTATAGCTTGCAAAGTCAACATCATGGGGAAAAAAAGGGAGGGCTTGACATGCTTCTTGGGAGAATGCATAGGTCTCAGCTGAGATCTTTTGACTGAAAGAGGCATTAAGTGAAAACAATTACAGCACTTACCTTGAAAAAATCCCAATGGAGCACACTTGTTTCACCAACGGCTTCTTCAGGGGAATTGTCAATTGTGCCAATGCTAGCATTTTTCTGTGAAAATAAACATAAATTGTCAGTACAAAACAGAAAAACGCTGGCATTGACACAATTATTGATACATAGCCTTCTATTCCCCTGAAGAAGCCCTTGGTGAAACAGGTGCGCTCCATTGGGATTTTTTTCAAGATAAGTGCTGTAATTTTGTTTTCACTTAAATGTCGTTGAATTATTTTGGAGGTTTTTGACCTATGATTATATTGAGTTGGTGAGTTGAAGCACTGCCAAGAGATTTTCTAATTCAGCAGTCTGTTCCACTCAATGAGGTGTTTTTTCCTCCATTTCATAATTTGATATCTTTTTAAAAAATTTTATTTATCCAATTTCAAATTATATTACAAGAATTAACTCTTGCACCAGTAAAGCAGCAGGAAACAAATAAAAGAATCATAGTACAGTATTAAAGAAGAAAACAAAATTTTAACCTCCTTAGACCACTATCTCAGGAGGAGAAATTCCAGAAAAGTGAAGAGAAACTTAATTTTTATGTAATAAGTCAAGATTTGGCTTTACAGCTTTTGACTCCTTTTATATTCTAAGTGCTGTTCTTGAAAAATTAACTAAATGTTCCCTATTGCCAGTTTCTTCAGGTCTAAAAAAGCTCGCAACTGTTCAGGTGAATAGAATACATATTTAACCCCCAGATATTTGACCAGACATTTGCAGGGGTAGGCCAAAAGAAATGTACCACCCAAAGTTACTGTTTTCAGTTCTCATTGCAAGAAATAATATTCTATGCTCCTGTGTTTGTATGGTTATATCTGAGTACATATATACTTTTTTCCATAGAACATTTGTGAAGTATGAAAGTACTGTATAATCAAAACATAGCATTAACATTTTGTTCAAAAACTAGAGAGACAACGTAGCTCTTTCTGAAGACTCAAATACTTTTATCTCAAGCAAATCTGTAACATTTAAAGTTCCATCAGCATTTAGATTAGCTGGTTCCATCTCTGGGTTCAATCCTACCTCTTTTTTTAATGATAAGTAATAAAGTCGATTTATAGGTAGTATACATTCAGGGGAAAATTTCAATACCTCAATAAGATACTATTTAAATATTTTAGCAGGAATCACTGCCAATAATCTAGGAAAATTGAAGAAATGTATATTCAAATGGCGATTAAAGTTCTCGAATTGATCAACCTTTCTCGGGTCTCTGCCCTTTGAACAGGGGTTTCACCTGCTGACATCTTTCAGCAGGACTCCCCAAGCAGAGCCGTGACTGGAGCTGGGCGCAATGGTGGTACAACAGGGGGGGGATAAAGATGTCTAAAAATACAAAAAAAACCACACTACGGTATACAGAGTATGAGGAGAGAGAGGCAGAGGGTCTCAGAAACTGGCTTGGAATTAGGTAAATAAACCTTAGTCCAAAACTGACTGGTTCCGAGTTTCCATCATCGACCCTCTAAGCCAATGTTCTTCAACCTTTTGACACCTGTGGACCGGCAGAAATAAAAGAATTATTTTGGGGACCGGCACCAGTTCGTGGACCAGCAGTTGAAGAACACTGGGCTAAGTCATAGAAACATAGAAATAGACGGCAGATAAGGGCCCACGGCCCATCTAGTCTGCCCACCTTAATGTCCCTCCCCTACCTTTGCCCTGTGAATAGATCCCATGTGCCGATCCCATTTGGCCTTAAAATAAGGCACGCTGCTGGCCTCAATCACCTGTAGTGGAAGACTATTCCAGCGATCAACCATTCTTTCAGTGAAAAAGAATTTCCTGGTATCACCTCGTAGTTTCCCGCCCCTGATTTTCAACGGATGCCCTCTTGTTGTCATGGGACCTCTGAAAAAGAAGATATCTTCCTCCGCCTCGATGCGGCCCGTAAGATACTTGAACATCTCGATCATGTCCGCCCTCTCCCTGCGCTCCTCGAGTGAGTATAGCTGTAATTTGTCAAGCCGTTTTTCGTATGGTAGATCCTTGAGTCCCGAGACCATCTGGGTGGCCATTCTTTGCACCGACTCCAGTCTCAGCACATCCTTGCGATAATGCGGCCTCCAGAATTGCACACAGTATTCCAGGTGGGGCCTCACCATGGATCTATACAATGGCATAATGACTTCCGCCTTACGACTGACGAAACCCCTTCGTATGCAGCCCATGATTTGTCTTGCCTTGGACGAAGCCTGCTCCACTTGATTGAAGTCCTGGGCTAAACCCCGCCCATCTCTGCCCCAGACCCCTCCCCATAACAGTACTAATTGTAACACCATTTTTTCCATTCATTTTTCATATACACACACACAATGTAATCTTATTAACAATACATAATGGTTAACCACAAAATTAAACTATGCAAAGCATACTATATGTTTCTCAACATTCATTCCTACCAGAACACCTGGCCTTAGTCACACATGCAGAATACAGATAACCCCTATGCAAATATGGGACCAAAAACTAAAAGTACTAATATATATAAACAAACCCTAGGATGCAAGACTCTGCAACCCCCAGAGAAATAGAAATAAATGCATTTCATCCTGAATAGTGCAAAATATAGACAGCAGATGAAATTCTCAAAATTGACACAATTCAATCTGTAAATTCAAAAATAAAATCATTCCCCCTACCTTTGTTGTCTCCCTCCCTCCATGCTGTGCCTTACCTTCCGGCCTGCTCCTGCCTGATCTTTTTATGCCGTCCCCAGTGTTATCTTTGGGCCTGCTTCCTCTTCCTCACAGATGCAGTGCACAAAGGCGCGGGCAGCGGCTCCTCACGTGTCCCATGCCTCATCCGGAAGCCTTCCCTCTGATGTTGCGACGTCGGAGAGAAGGCTTCCGGTTCAGGCGCAGGACGCGTATAGGAGCTGCTGTCCGCGGCTTTGTGCACTGCGGTAGTGAGGAAGAGGGAGCTGGGCCGAAGATAATGCCACATCAATCACACCGTGGACTGGCAGCTGAAGAACACTGTCTTGGACCCGATGCATGTGCTGGCTCTGTGGACTGGCAGGAAATTTCTGCGGACCGGCACTGGTCCATGGACTGGTGGTTGAAGAACACTGGTTTAGAGGGTTGATAATAGAAACTCAGAACCAGTCAGTCTTGGTCTAAGGTTTATTTACCCAATTCCAAGCCGGTTTCTGAGACCCTCTGCCTCTCTCTACTCATACTCTGTATACCCTATTGTGTGTGTGTGGGGGGGGGGGGGTTGTATTTTTGTATTGGTTCCTGATAATCCCACACACCATCATTTGTTTGACTCAGTTGTCTACTGGGATAAAGATGGCTCCAAGGCTAATTCCTCCACCTCTCCTCCAGCTGAGGGCAACACTGTCCTCACTTCAATAACTCCATGGGATTCATGGTGGCCATGAACTCCTGGATTGACCACTGCATCGGGGAGGAAGTTTTCAGGGCCGAGGAATCCACTCGAACTATCCCCTTCCATTTAGTATGCTGCATCTCAGTATAGAGGTAAACTTTTCTATTTCTTTCAGGACGATTCAGGAGTGCAAGCATCTTGCTACCGCCATCTTGATTCCTCCCCCTCAATATTATCAATATATATAGTTGAATAATTTGGTCTGGTTCCACTTGGTGGTGTATATTCATAATATATTTTTAAGTAGAACTTATTTTCCTAATCATTTGGATTTTGGTATAATTGCTACACTCCTACCACAGACAACATACCAATGACTGTCTCTTGCTTGTCATTTACAGCTCAAAACAGCCCATCAAGCTCAGCCACAAACAGTCCAACTCAGATTATTGTACTTCAAGTATTTTTCTTGTCTCCATTATGACTGCAAGCCTCTGTACTTTTGTCTCTTATTTTGGTGCGGTGCTTCTGCTTTGGAAATTTCAAGATCCTTAATTGGTACTAGGAAGTCACTAACCTCAATTCCAGTTTTGGTTACCATGGCAAATGAATTTTCTGCTGCATATTCCTACTTAATTTTGCAGAAAATGTTAAAAGACTTTGCCAAGGGGTATCGAAGAAGTCACTAGATCACCAGGGTCTTTAGAAAGTAGGCCCTGGGAGGGTCTACAGGGATGGGTAGGGGAAGGGCGGGTGGAGGTGGCAGGAGAACGAGTCTTAGGGGTTGGGATACAGCAGGAGACCGGTTGGGGGGGGGGTTTCCAGTTGAAACGAAGCTGCAGATTTTGGACACAAATTCAGTTTCTTGTAAAACCAAAACCACTTGTTTTGATTGGCTTGTACAGTTTATGCAAGTCGAAAACACAAATAGAGCTTCTAAAAGGAGTGCCATAATGTATTTACTCTTGTGTATCGGAAATGTGTTAATGATTCTTTTGAACAAACTCATTTTTCCCTAAAACAGTTTTTGTAAGTCAGTAAGCAGAAGCTGTTCCAGGCAAGAAAATATTTTAACTTCAAAGCCTTTGCACAAATCTCTAGTGTATTCTGTTTTCTCTTTCTTGTTTTGATGGCAAAGTGGTCAAGTCTGTAATAAAACAGAATTCTGTTACGTCCCCTCTAGAGCCAATACGATAGGTGTTTTATCTTAACCCATGAACCAGGTCTTCCAGAAAACCACACACTTTTTTCTTCTGCTCTTCCCACTTGGCTGGGGAACACCAAGCCTCCTACAGTTTTTATTTCTGCAAGTGAACCATGCAAAAACCTTTCTGCTCTGCTTGCTTTCCTTTTTTTTTCATCTTAAGTTCATTTTTGTTGGTGGCTTGGGTATTGTGAAACCCCTTTTGGAGGGGTTCTCTGCCTGTGAAAGGAAACAGTTTCTGCAGAGCCAGACTGCAACTTCACAGGGTAAGTTTGGGTAGACATGTGGAGCCAGCTTGCTGTGTGCCATCTCAAAGTTTGGGGGTCCATTCCCCTGAAAGCAAGCTTGCCTTCTGACCTTGTCAGAGGCTTAAGTGCAGTCTGTTTGTGCCTGTAATAAGAGCCCTTGGGGTATCGGGCTACAGGCTGCATTTTCCTGTCCATGGTTGCGTGGCGAGGTTCTCAAGGGGTGGAGGTTTCAGTCGGTGTCCATCCAACTGGCAGCCTGAAGATTGGTCCATTTGGAGAAAATTTGAGGCAGAAATTCCTTTCCCTCCACTTCAGCTGCAGTGAAAAAAGCTGACAGGCATGGCATTTCAGTGACTGAGTACAGTTCCATTATATTCTATGGGAATATTGAGGGAGGTTTAAAAACAGTGTTTATAGCAGTTTCTGGGGGTTAGGGTTCAGATATTCCCAGGGTTTCAGGCACCGCTACATCTACTCCAGTCCAAGAAATCCCAATGGCATCAGAAGTACCATAGTGCCTCCTCTCATTGGAGGCAAGTTGTCTGTGTTTTACCAGGAATGGGAGTGGATTTTCTCAGACCAATGGATGCTGGTCATACAGAAGGGATTTGTTTATGGATTCTCTGGCCAGAAAGCTGGAGAAAGGAGTCCAGGCTGCTCTACAGCGTCTCCTGGAAATCCGAGCTGTAGAGTCGGTTCCCGAAAACAAATTGGGCTCTGGCAGATACTATTTATGCTTCCTCGTGCCAGAGTCAGGCTCCGAGGACTGGAGACCCATCTTGGATCTCAAAGTTGGTTAATGCCTTTCTGTGAATTCCACACTTTCAATGCAGACAGTGCATTCAGTCATCGGAGCAATGCCTCTGGGGGACTTTTTTTCATCTCTGGGTCCGACAGGCTTTTCTTCATATCTCAGATTTCATGCTCTCCAGCAGCATTTCTAGTTTGAAGCACTCCCCTTTGGGCTGGTGACAGCCCCCATACTTTCACCAAAATAATTGTGATAGTGGCAGCTCATCTCTGCAGCATAGGGGCCCAAGTTCATCCCTATCTGGACAACTGCTGCTCAGAGCTCCGTCTAGACTGGAGTGTGAGTAAGCAGTGGAGTCAGTAGTGTGTCTTATACAGTGCTTGGGCTGGTTGTCAATTTCAAGAAGAACCAACTAACGCATTCTCAGATGTTGGAATATCTGGGAATTCGGTTGAATAAGATCCAAGGATGTGTTTTTCTTTCCGAGCCGCGTAAACAGAAGCTCCAGACACAGATCTTGGATCTTTTAGCGCTCCTGAGCCCCCTCAGCTTGGCATCACCTTCAAGTACTGGGATCCATAGTGGCCCCCCTGAAGGTTGTGCCCTGGGCCAGGGTGCACATGTGGCCTTCATGGGAATCCCTCCTGTCTTGGTGGTCTCCTCAGCGTCATCTACTTCAAATGCCCCTTCCCTGGGTGAAGCCAGCATGGAGCATCCTCTGCTGGTGGATACAGGGAACAGCTCTAATACATGGCATGCCTGCTCGAGTTACGGAATGGATTTCTTGCATGACCAATGCCAGTCTTTCCAGCTGGGGTGCTCATTGCAGGGTCTACTCCATCTAGGGCCAGCGGAGTCACCATCAAAAGGGTTGGTCGATCAACTGTCTAGAGCTTTGAGCCATACATTTGGTGTTATGATCTCTTCAAAACTCCCTGGAAGGAAAATGGTACAGGTGTTTTCTAACAATGCCACAGTGATGGTGGTTTTCTATAAGACCTGGTTCGTGGGTTGAGATAAAACACCTATCATATTGACTCCGGGACTAACAGAAAGAAGATTACCAAAGGAAAGAACCTAATCTTCCAGAAGTTTTATTTCCCAATGCTAAGGCAGGTGTTACTATATAAAGAAGGGTTTCTCTGAGCTCAGGCATGATATAGTCCTCACAAGTAGATGATGTCAGCCAGCAGAGCCTGGACTGGAGAAATTAAGCAAAGTTTTGAGCTTCCTAGAATAATGAACAATGGGTTTGTGTGAATTCCTAGATCTGCACCATCACGATGGCCATTTTGGAGGTTTGTTTTTTTTTTCTGCAGAGCCTCACAGCCACCATCTTACTGTGGGCCAGTAGGTAATTTTAGTTTTCTTGTACAACCCCACTCTTTCTGAATGTGCAGGTAGTCAACCCCTTCTTGCGAGATCACTTGTGGGAGGCTTCATCTGCATAGTTTTGCTCCTCCTCTCTTACCTCTGGACTGCCGTCCAATTCCCTAGTTGTCTTCCTACAAGTGAGACAGTAGGAGCTTGTCTTTTCTGCTTGTGTTTACTTTCTTAAAATTCAGTCTTTTTTCACTTTCTTGCGAGTCTTCTTTTCTGCTGCAGAGGATCCCCTTGGGGGACAGCTCTGGCTGCAGGAGACTGCAGACTCTGAGGCACAGAGTCTGCTTCCAGGTGGTTGGCTGCTTTGCAGTGTAGCCACTTAAACAACCTGCCTAAACAGTTTGGGAGCTCATGGACTGTTCCCTTGGGAGCATAGCTCACCCTAGGTTCACCCGTAAGGAAGTTTGAACACAGGCTGCGTGGCTCCGTGGTGGGTATCCTGAATCAAGACCAACTACTTTCCGCCCCTCATTTGCGTGTGTGGGCTCCAAGGGGCGAGGTCTCCGGCCAGGACGTTGGGTGAGAGGCAGTCCAGTCTCCAGGCTTGTTGGGGCAGAGGATTTCCCTGTAAGCTGTTTCAGCTTCCATCTTACAGCTCCCAGAACACAGCATAGCACATTGAGTAACAGGCTTGGCAACTTGAGTGATCGATTTAGGGGAGAGGTTCCTCCAAAATTGGATTTTGGAGGTTTGGTTGTTTAGTCCTAGGTCCCCCCACTTCAAAAATCTTAAAATTGCCATTTTTTATTTTTCTATGTGGGTTTCCCAGGCCATTTTAGCTCTAAAATCGCTCCCACAGCTGCCATCTTGGATTTCCCAATTTGATTTTAAAAGCTTTTATCTGGCTCAAATCAACTCATTTTCTAAAATCAAAAACAGGTAGGATAGATTCCTTAGAGCAGGATGTTTTGAATTCATGCCCTATTTGCAGCAGATGGCAATCGGAGGAGCATCCATGTTTCACATGGTGCGTGACATGTGAGGGGGTGGCAGCCATTACTTTGGCCTCCCCAAGTTCCTTTGGAGGTTCTGGGACCCAATCAATCTGAGGAAAATCCAAAAAGTTTAAGTTAGAGCTGGGGAGCAGCACAAGTGCACCCCCAGCGAAGCGCAGTTGCGATTTGGTGATGAAATCCCTTAAAAGTCCAAGACAGGAACTGCAGAGGCCCTCTGCCACTTAGGGGCAGGGTTTCCCCCTGAATTTATTAATATGCTGTTTCAGGCCTATCTGATTAACAAGGGCTCCATCAATCCCTACAATGGGAGATAGCATTATGGCCACAGGGCTTCAGGTCCCAGATCTGGGGGACACCTGGATCTTAGGAAATATCAGTGCATCGGGGAGGGACCTAAGGCTCTGCTTGGCCCAGACACCTGCTTTGTTACACACTGAGGAATTGGAAGGAAGTCCAGAGATAAGAGAGGAGGAGCAAAATTATGCAAATACAGCTTCCTACAAGCAATCTCGTGAGAAGGGATTGACTACCTGAGCATTCAGGTATAGAGGGTGGGTTTACAAGAAAGAAGATTAACGAGGTAAGACCTAATCTTTCTTTACTGATAAACTGCATTTTTTCTCATTGTATGCTTTGATTTTCATCCTTTTTCTTCCTTCAGAAACCATAGTTTATTCATTAAGTTTTACTGTTGCATAGCCATAACCAGCACCAGCATCTCATCAAATAGCATCAGACATAATTTTTAACAGTCATTTAATTTTGAATGCATTTTTTAAAATAATCTAGATTTAGAAGACCCTAGCAGTTTCAAGAAATGTGGATAGTGCCTCAGAATAATATCAGAGACACTCAATTTATGTTTTGTGTACCTAGTTCTCAAACATGATAGGCCTAGTTGTGCTACCTGTTTAACAAAATGATGTGTAGGAGTCTTTATGGTTCAACCCACCTAGAAGAGATCACAATGTTCCCCACAGAAAAAGATTCAGCTGCAACAAATAGAACCTGGTCCCACTTCTCCTCAATACAATGGTCCGACCTTAACAAACTCTATAAAAAATATAGCCACGCAGCTTGCGACCTCAACCAATGCCCTCCATACCTATTAAAAACCTCCAGCCTAAAATTCCGCACTCTCATGCAATGGATACAAACCATGCTCACAGATTGCCTTTTCCCACAAGACCTCCAAAATCATCGTCACCCCTATCTTAAAAGACTCATAGCCTCAATTCCACTATATGTCAAGGAAGACCTCATAGCTAAACTCCTCACCAACTACCTAGAAAACCACAATGCTCCACCCTACACAGTGTGGATTCAGAACCAACTTCAGCACTGAGACACTACTAGGCTCCCTTCTGGACACAACTAGACAAGACCTCAGCACAGGCAAAAAAAAAAAATGCTGATTATACAACTAGATCTCACCGCAGTATTTGACCTGGTAGACCACGACATCCTGCTACAAATACTAGATACAATAGGAATCACAGGGAAAGTACACACATGGTACTACTTGAAAGGGTCCAGAGAAGAGCGACTAAGATGGTTAAGGGGCTGGAGGAGTTGCCGTACAGCGAAAGATTAGAGAAACTCGGCCTCTTCTCCCTTGAACAGAGGAGATTGAGAGGGGACATGATCGAAACATTAAAGGTACTGAAGGGAATAGACTTAGTAGATAAAGACAGGATGTTCACCCTCTCCAAGGTAGGGAGAACGAGAGGGCACTCTCTAAAATTGAAAGGGATAGATTCCATACGAACATAAGGAAGTTCTTCTTCACCCAGAGAGTGGTAGAAAACTGGAACGCTCTTCCGGAGTCTGTCATAGGAGAAAACACCCTCCAGGGATTCAAGACAAAGTTAGACAAGTTCCTGCTGAACCGGAATGTATGCAGGTAGGGCTAGTCTCAGTGCGCTGGTCTTTGACCGGAGGGCCGCCATGTTAGCGGACTGCTGGGCATGATGGACCACTGGTCTGACCCAGCAGCGGCAAATCTTATGTTCTTATGATTCCTACAATCCAGGACCTACAGAGTAAAGACAAAAAAATGAAAAATCAGAACCATGGTCCAACCCCTGTGGCGTACCCCAAGGATCGCCATTATCCCCAACACTCTTCAATCTCTATATTGCACCTGCTCCCTATCATCTATTTTCAATACTTCAGCTATCACAACTCTAATTCATTCACTTGTCATCTCTCACCTCGATTATTGTAACTCTCTTTACAATGGACTCCCTCAAAAAGAATTATGGCGACTCCAACTCATACAAAATACAGCCATTAAACTTATCTACAAGTTAGGAAAATTTGACCATGTCACAACTCTCCTGAAAGAAGCTCATTGGCTACCTATAACTCACTGTATCACATATAAAACAATTATGCAAGTTTTCAAAATTAGACTTACCCACCAACCTTCTTTTCTAGACACCCTTACTGCTCATCACGGACCCTTAGATCAGCCGATCAAAACCTGCTATCTGTTCCCACAATTAAAGAATTTTTCTATACGAGAAAGACTAACTTTTCTGTAGTCACTCCTACTCTATGGAACGCATTGCCATCCCATATTCGCCACGAGAAATCAATTGATAAATTTAAGACTAAATTAAAAACATTCTTATTTCAAGATGTGTTTTCTTGCTCCTAAGTATAATCTATTCTATAATACTTCAACCGCTTTCAAAAAGCGATCCCATTCCTTATGTTTCATCCTTCCCTTCTCCATTCCCTTTTTTTTTTTTTCACTTCCTTCTGTCTATTCCCTACCATCACTTTCCAGTATGTCTAGTTAGTCTAAATGATCACAATCCCCCCCTTTTTTTTTTTTTTTCTTTTTATCTTATATATTGTATTAGTTTTATCTTTTATCTTATTTTAACTTGTAAACCGGCTAGATACTTGCTGATAGTCGGTATAGTAAAATTTAATAAACTTGAAAATAGGCTTAACCTCCTATAGCTATGCAGACAACATCACCATTCTCCTTCCTTTTGATCAGCCTACACCCACCATGACAGACACACTACACAGAACTCTAAAAACAGTGGCAACATGGATGAAAGACCACAAACTAAAACTGAACCCAGACAAAACAAAATTCATACTTCTTGAAAAAAAATAAAACCTCAACCATAAAAAACCTAGTAATAAACTCAATCACATACTCCATTCAACCCACTCTAAAACTTCTGGGAATGACGATAGACAGATGCTGCACCATGCAACCACAAATCAACAAAACAATACAGAAATCATTCGCGGTCATGAGAAACCTAAGGCAAGTTCAAAAATACTTGGACAGAAAACAATTCCAGATCATGGTCCAGTCCCTAGTCCTAGGTCTCCTTGACTACTGCAACAATGATAAAACAACTACAAACAGTGCAAAACACTGCCCTGAGACTAATCTATTCACTAAGAAAACACGACCACATCACCGAAGCATACCTTGACTCACACTGGCTCCCAATTCAAGCAAGAATACTATTTAAATCCATAAATGATCACAGCCCAGCCTATTTGAACAGCCGCCTAATCCAAACTACCACAACCAGACACAGGAGAACCCAGACACCATTCACATACCCTCCAATCAGAGACATCAAATGGAAAAAACTGTACGATGGCCTTCTAGCCACACAGGCAGCAAAACTAGACCACCAACTCTCTAATCTACTAATCGCGACCCCAGACTACAAAACTTTCAGAAAAGAAATAAAAATCTTGCTATTCAAGAAATCCATGAAGACTAACTAACACCGAATTAAACATTTCAATCCTCTGAAGCAACCCACTCTACTCTCTAACTACATGGGTTGGGGATTGGCTGAGCGGTAGACTTCAGAGGGTGGTGGTATGTTTTTATGATTGAACTTTATAAATATAGTAAATGTCTATTAACGTCTCATGTCCAACACACAGACAATGCTCCCTTTCCATTTGCATACACTTAGATTTGAAATGTGCATGTCCCATTTGTGAAGGGGAGACATAGATGTTTATACAACATAAACATTTAAGTGTTGATTTATGCACATCTCAAAAGCAAATAGACTTTCTAAAATGAATGCCAAAATATAAAGACTTGGGGGATCTTTTTCTACTAAACGTTAGTGCATGCTAACAGAATTAATGCACACTAAATTCTAAGAAGCCCAAAGATATAAAATGGGCTTAGCATTTAGTGTGTTCTAAGTTTTAGTAAAAGGATCCCTTAGTCTGGTAAGTGTTCAGAGACAGTAAAACTTAATACTAGAAGAACACTTATCAAGCAGGGGGTCAGGGTTTTGGGGTATGGGGAGTGCCGGCAGGAGGGCACAGGTATCCCTCCTGCTTCGGACAGTGTGGGTGGGTTCCTGGGTGGCGGCGGGAGGGAGTAGCCATTCCTCCTGCCAACTGACTTGTGGAGAGGTTTGTGGGGTTCCCTGCCGCTGCTGCTCAGCTGACCGCGGCTGGGAGATTCCCTTGTTGCTATCAGCTCAGTGGCAACGCGATTCTCTAAACAACGCCTGTGTCATGGACGCCGGTTAGAGAATCGGAGGGGTTAGGCATCTGTCCATTAGGAAAAATGTGATTCTGTGGATGCCTGTGTTTGATTCTCAAAATCTGCTTAGGCGGCTGCTGAGACCAAGGGTCCTATACAGAATCAGGCCCTGAGTGCATCTAGGCGTAAGCGTTTATGTTCTAAAAGAATGGCAAACTGTTTTTATTGAACAGCAACTCCACTAAGTTTATTACTTAGTGCAGTGGTCTCAAACTCGCGGCCCGGGGGCCACATGCGGCCCACCAGGTTCTGTTTTGAGGCCCTCGGTATGTTTATCATAATCACAAAAGTAAAAAACAGTTTCTTGATCATATGTCTCTTTAGCTATAAATGACATTATTATTATTAAGACTTAGCCAAAAGGAAAGATTTATAAACTATAAAGAGTTTTACCTCATGCAAAATTGTCATTTCGTTAATAAGACATTAACTATTTTTTTCTGAGGCCCTCCAAGTACCTACAAATCCAAAATGTGGCCCTGCAAAGGGGACCACTGACTTAGTGAGTTTTATTATTGAAATTCTATTTTACAAATATTTGCATTTTTTTTACTGTATTATTGTATTTCACTGATTGTCCAGCTCTTTTTAGTGTAAACCGCCTAGAACTTTTGGTTATGTCGGTATAAAAGAATAAAGTTATTATTATTAATCCCCCAGTAGTTTTTGGCCCCTCCTCTCCTCAAAACTAATCTCTGTGACAATGCTGAGCAAACACACATTTATGTTTCTAAAATGACAAAGATAAATGGGTACATGCCAACACAAATATGTTGTTTTCAACCTATGGAAATTTTCAGTTCTATTTTCTGTTCTTATGCTGCTCACACTTGGTGCATAAATGTTCATTTCTCCTGTGTTTTACAGCAGCCTCTCCATAAGCAGGTTCTGTTCTAAATTACTAGTGAAACCTGAGAAGTCCTGATCTGAATGTCTTAATTCAACTTCAGCGTCCTGTCTAAAATGGAGATGGCCATCGTCTTTATTAAAGTTCTTCTTTTTTTTTTTTTTTCCAGTTTTAAGGTACAATTTAAGAGAAAGCAAACCTTTCTCGTTTATGTGCAAATAATTGAAAGAAAGTAGTTGGAATTCCACTGAGCCACATAGTAACTGTGCTCCAAATGAGCTCATTGAAGAACATAAACAACTACTTACAAGAGATCAGTAACAGAAATGGCATGTTTTATATATCATTTACTAATTTATAAATTATAGATATTTGTGGAGCAGCCAAACTCTGCACATTTTATAGTCTGTTGTTTAAAGTCTTTTAAAGATCATTGGCTTCATCTCTAGGGCTGTTTGCATCATTCATGTCTGAATCATTTATGTTTCATCAACAGACTACTGGGCCGCTGCTTATCTTGATAGCTCTATCTCATTTCTCTCCCTCTTAATTTCACTTTAGTTTTTTTTTCCTGACTTGTGCTTCATCACACAATGTGAATTTATTTGTATATTTATTGGTCCATGCTCACACTCAAAATTCTAGCCACTTAATTGCATTCAGCAGCTATTCAAAAAGTCTATGAAACATATTTGTTGAGATATGCATGCGGCATTGTTTTATGTTTTTAATATGGAATCTTGTTAAAACATTCAGCGTCTTTAAAAGTGGCTTTGTGATGTATGCTTAAGTATCTTGGCGCCATAAATTTCTGACATTTGTGGTCTTCATATTTTTAAAAACAGATGGATTGTAGGTGAACTATTAAACTGCGCTAGCTGTTTTCTAGCACGGGGTGCCACGCTGAATGGGCCGCGCTGCTCCCAACGCTCACTGAGTTCCTATGAGCGTCGGGAGCAGCGCGAGCCATTCGGTGCGGCTCTCTGCGCTAAAAACTGCTAGCGCAATTGAATAGAAGAGGGGGGGTAAATGTTTATTAATATTTATATTCCACTCTTTGGGGTCCTTTTACTAAGGCTCGCTAGCCGTTTTAGCACGCGCCAAATGCTAACGAGTCCATTATATTCTATGGATGCGTTAGCATTTAGCGTGCCTTAGTAAAAGAGGGTTTGTTACAACGTCAGTGCGGCGTACATCAATTAAAAAGGAAAAGAATGCCAATAAATTATAACACAGGTATAAAGAGAAAAAGGAGAGACAGAAAAAAAAAATCACTTAGTTACTGTATGATCCAATTCCCAACTAAAGAGAAAACCATATCATTAAAAAAAACCCTAAAGTGGAAATGCCAATCCAAATAAATAAGTTTTTTAAGAAGCTCTAAATTTAGGGCCTCTTCTACTAAACCGCGCTGAATGACCCGCGCTGCTCCCCACGCTAAAACCGCTAATGCGGTTTAGGAGAAGAGGGGGTTAGTATAGGTAGACTCACAGTGAAATTCATTAGGAAGAGAGTTCCATAAATATGGCACCGATGCAAAGCAGGCAGAGTTTTGAGTAGATTTTAATCTAACCAAATGAGTAGATGGTAGCGTTAATCTATTTAACGTCGACAACCGCAATGATTGGGAAGGTTTATACGGAACAAGTAATTTTGACCATAAAATCTCAACAAGTGAAAACCGCTGCTCGACAATGTGAAAGTAACCTAATGTGAATGTTTCCATATATTTGGAATCTAATTGGGTATTGTCATTTACATATTCAAATTTATTAATCATTCCTTTAAAAACCTGAAGCAATTCACATTACAAAGCAACCCCCCACCTCTCTTCCCACTCAACCCATTACAAAATTAGAACAAAAGCCCATTCAAACACCCATATACTTCTGACTAGTTCATGGATAACAATTTCAATGCACCGATGTATAACTCCCTCTCCATCTAATATACAACAATCTTGACAGTTA
Source organism: Geotrypetes seraphini (assembly GCF_902459505.1). Classification (NCBI taxonomy): domain Eukaryota; kingdom Metazoa; phylum Chordata; class Amphibia; order Gymnophiona; family Dermophiidae; genus Geotrypetes; species Geotrypetes seraphini. The sequence continues at coordinate 11,782,963 of NC_047098.1, read as the reverse complement.
CCCCATTCATAATGTGAATGCTTGTCTAAACAACCAGGATATCACTAAGCATTACAATTGTATATAGACAAAGGCAAATTTTGAGAGCAAATTTTCCACCAAGAGAGTCCCAAACCTCAGTTGAACTTGGGATCATCAGATCTCTGCCAGTTGACTGCAGCTGGTGATTTGGCACATGCTCTTCTTTATTACCCAAGTTTGCTGGCCTAATGCCATGTAATACTTTAAAAGGTAAATTTTCAGCAGAAACCCTCTGCCCTCTTCAATTCAAAGAACTTACAAAGAAAATATATTTAAAAATCTTGTTATAAATCTTATCCTTTTTTGTCAAATCTTGTTAAAAACTTTGTGAGTCGGTACAATACCCACTGAGTGGAGAAACATCAGACTTGTAAGTAGGAACAGGATCATAGGGTCTCTTATAGCACAGAGCTATTCCAGTGCCCACTCCAATGATCCAAATCATTTAATCATTTGTTTCTCTCCTCACTCTCCCCAACATTTACTTTTTTTTTTCCTTTTTTTGCTTTATGCTCATGTAAAAGAATACTAGACTCTTGAATAATATTTAAATAATATGACTTGTAGTAATTATCAAACATTTTCACAAAATCTCCCAACTTGTGAGGCAGGACTTAACTGTCCATTAGAACTCCAGCGCTGTTAAACTATCACTCCTGAGGCCAAAGGCACAGTACATCTACTGACCCTCCTGGTGTTTCGGTCCCCAGACCTGCCTCTGGGGGATTCAGTACCACACAAATGCCAAACAACAGTTTACCGCTCTAAATTTCAAAATCCAGCCAAAGCCTGTTGTGGGTCGGTATAACGCCAGGAAGGTCAGTAGATATGTTGTACCCTTGGCGTCGGGAGTGATAGTTTAATGGCACTGGAGTCCTAATGGACAGTTAAGTATTGCCTCACATGTTGGGAGATTTTGTGAAAATGGTTTATAATTACTACAAGTCATGTTATTTAAATATTATTCAAGAGTCTAATATTCTTTTATATGAGCATAAAAACGAAATAAAACAAATGTTGGAGAGAGTGGGGAGAGAAACAAATAATTAAATGACTTGGATCATTGGAGTGGGCACTGGAATAGTTATTCAAAATATTTCCATTAAACTCATAATTAAATCTAGAAAGTTTGATCATGTTACACCTCTTCTGAAAAACGCGCATTGGCTTCCAGTTATTCATCGGATAACATATAAACTTTGCCTGCTTACCTTTAAATCTCTTCTCAATAAAACTCCAGCATTTATATATAGATTATTAATTCCATATCATCCAAACAGAACATTAAGATCTAATGAACAAAATTTATTAACTATACCTTTGCTTAAGATTATCAATACTAGACGGCAGTTTATTTTTTTCGGTAACCGCCCCTCAGACTTGGAACGCCCTCCCAATTTATTTACGAAAGGAGCAGGATCTAGGAAAATTCAAAAGTAATCTAAAAACATTTCTTTTTAAAGATGCCTTTGGTACTTAATTTAATAATCCTTAGGCCATTGATTTTATTGTATTATATTATGTTTTCACTTGTCTCCCTCTTGTACCTTTCCTTTGTATTGCTTTTCTATATTGAATTGTATTTCACAATCCCTTTTTACCTTGTGTTATGAAAATGATATGTTAGTCTTTAACCCAATGTTAATATTTAAAGTTTGTACTGTATTGTTTTCCATTGAATGTATTTAAATTGTTCATCACTTTGAAGTATGATTAAGCGATTAATCAAGAGAACTATTAAACTTGGAAACCTGTGCTATAAGAGACCCTATGATCCTTTTTCCTGTTAAAAGTCTGATATTTCTCCACTCATTGTGTATTGTGCTGACTCACGATAAAGATTTTAACAAGATTTGACAAAAAAGGATAAGATTTATAAAAAGATTTTTAAATATTGGTTTTCAATATATTTTCTTTGCAAGTTCTTTGAATTGAAGAGCGCAGAGGGTTTCTGCTGAAAATTTGCAGAGTTCGATACTACTGTTCTTGCTATAGTGGATTCTGAACTTTATTGGGGTAGTTATTAAATTATTTTTAAACTTCCCGACTGTTATGTAATACTTTAAAAAACACTTGTTAACCATTTAAAACAAACATCAATAGGCAATGATCTCATTGCTGAAGCACAGGAGATACATGGCCATAGAGATGCAATCTTCTGATAATCCTTGTAGTATTTTGTAAAATCTGCAGTCTTTTCAAAGATCTTTCCATAAGACCTCTCATTAAGACCATCATCTGTGCAACGATCATCTAAATTTGAAAAAGATGCAAGGCCACAGCTGTCATAGTATGTAAAGTTGTACACTGGAGCCAAATAGTGACCTTTTCCAACCATTTACGCTTCCCAACTCCTCATTCCCCTCTTCCACAAGGTATTTGTATGTCATATACAAACAGGTGATAAGTGCAGCCCAATTCTTTCTATATACTGTATTAGGGTCTTTTATATACCGAAATCAAATAGGGTTGTTCAGAAAAATCTAAAGTTGGTATAGTTCTCTACTAATGGCTTTTCAAACGTGCAAACATTCAGTGTTTTCTTGTGATAGGATAAAGCCTGTGTTGCAGTTCAGCTCCTTGCAACAAGGCCTCACACTGCACTGAATGCAGCATGAGGCCTTGTTGCAAGGAGTTGAACGACATTGCAGGCTTTATCCTGACTATCTCAAGAAGACATCGAATGCTTGAGTGTTTGGAATGCCATTGGTAGATGACTACATCAAAGTGTATGTGTTTAGCTATTCTCAAAGTTTGAGTATGTGAAATTTCTGTTATTTACCACAATAAAGGGCAGATATTGAAGGTTCATTTAATAAAATACTGCTAGATATTTTGCATAAAATATCTTTGCATCATTATTTGATGACAGGATAATGTTTTCCTATTAGTGGAGTTCTAAGGAATCTGACCCCATTCGTTTTCTGGAGAACCCTAATGTAGGAGGAAAGTATGGAGCCTTGTGGAACTCCCATGGCTATTAGGATGGATTAAAATCCACAATGGCATCTTCAGCAAGGATTTCTACATAATGGTGAAAGATGTATTGAATAATAAGCTGGTGGAAGTACAGACATTATTGTAGAGACAGTGATACCCAGAGGTCCAGAATTATGGTATCTTTCTATTTATATTGTACTATAAACCAAAATAAGATTCATTAGATTCACTTTAGTGTTATAAATATTGGGAATACTTGGACAGCCATATCTGTTAACACAGAGTAGGGAAACATAGGAAGTCACCAAGACTGTGCAGAAAACACTGACATTTTTCATAGTTAACAATTCAGTCCTCTGATTCTCAGGAAATTGCACAATGATTCTTGCCTTTTAAAAAATAACCTAAATAATGAGCCCTAAGGGTCGGGTTTTTTTCCTCTCTTGTTTGCAAGGTTTTTCCCTTTATTCTTTCTCCCAGCTGCTGTAATGCAGGTAAATCAGACTAACTGTGGATATCATGCTCTGGATTATAACATTTATTAGTGTTAACGCTCCATTTCTTATGAATTTTGTGTTAAGGTAGACAAATGTTGCAATTAAAACCTTTGACATTGCAAAGATGTTCAAGTTAGAAACGCTGAGCACTTGTAGTGTGATAAAGAGCTCCATTATGGCAGAAATTAGAGTCTTTGCCCATTTGCTGCTCTTCATAGTGCGTATAAAGGCTACAGCAAAGGCTTAATGAGCTTGGAGTAATCATACAAGAAACTTCTTGACAGTCAAATCTTTTATTCCAATTCTGTATGATAAAGCTCTAATATAAATAATGGCATTTCAGCCTTTTAGAATTTTATTTAGTTTTTTAGCTAAAAGAAGAAAAAAAAATGCCAAAATGGAAACTTGAAATTAATAACGTTAGAACTCTTTCCAGACTTGACCTTCTTGATTGCGAGTGCCCATAAAAATCACACAACTGTGTGAGTGACCGACATGCTAATTTATAATGTTATATGGAGGCAAACATCTGTTGGTGTACAAAGGCATGAAATGTGACCGAACTTGGTTCACATTATCATAACCTCAGTGTTCCTAATTGCCTTCATATGTTCAAAGATAGATAGCAGGCTTCCATTTTCAGACTGTGTGCAAGGGGCAGATGAAAATGCAATTTAAAGTTCTGTGTAAATAAGAAAAAAATAAGTAAATAGAATCATTCCCTGAGATAAAAAAAGGTATATTTTATGTGCCTGGACCACAATGGCATTTGGGAATCCTATATAATAAAACGCTAGCCGTGCATGCGCACTCAACTGCGTGCTTCCGTTTTCCCTGATCTGTGAGATGTAGGTCCGTGGCCTTGCAGGAGTGCGCATGCGCGAGTCCCCAGCCTTTCTTTCCAGCACCTACCACTCGCTGCCAGCGCTGGACTTCCTGCTCTCCGTGTCGGCTCCTCTCACCAGCTGCACCAGCGTCTAAGAAGGCTTCCGACGCTGGCGAGATCGATAGGAGCTGTGGTGACACCTCGCGGGGTGGGAAGGGAAGCCCAAAACACTCCAGTCGCGAAGGGATGCCACGGTCCCGACTCAAAACCAGCTGATTCCAGCAGCGTGTGCAGCACTCTACACATGCTGCTTCGGGGCCTTTTACTGCCCTGATTTGCTCTGCCGCATCTCTGATGATGTCATCAGGGACGTGCCAGAGTAAATCAAGGCAGTAAAAGGCCCCAAAGCAGCGTGTGTAGAGTGCTGTACACGCTGCTGGAATCGGCAGATGGTCGGACTGCGGGAAGGGAAGGGAAGGATGGGGGCGGCAAGGGACTAAGGGAGCAGTCAAGACCGAGGGATGGGAAAGGGGGGGGTAAGGGAAACGCTGCTGCTGTACAGGGAAGTGGTGTGAGGTGGGAGGGAATGCTGGTGCTGCTGTGGCTGCTGCACAAGGAAGGTGGGGATCTAAATGCTGCTGTACAGAGAGGTAGTGGCGGGGAGGGAATGCTACTGCACAGAGACATGGAGGGGGAGGGGATGCTGCTGTGGCTGCTGCACAGGGAAGTGTGGGGGGGGGGGGGGGAGAGAGACGGATAGAAAGAAAGCCAGACAGCGAGAGGAAGGCAGACAGAAAGAAAAGAAGAAAGGTACAGGGGCAGAGAGAGACACAGAAAGACAGACAGACAAAGGGAGCCAGGGAGAGAAACAGACAAACAAAAAGAAAAACAGCGGGAGGGAGAGAGACGTGTTCCAGCGCGAGCGGTCCTTCGGGGTGCGGGTGCGAGCGGTCCTGCGGGGGGGGGGGGAATCGGACGTCAGGGGGAACTATGTAAAAAAAAAAAGGGGATAACGCGCTCACGCATATAACGCACATAGTTATATACGGTTTGTAAAATCGTGTATAACGCGCGTGTTATATGCTTGAAAATACAGTAGTAGTAGTATTTTGTTTGAAGAGAGCCCTGTTAAGGAACTTCAGGACCACAGTATTCCATTCCACATGTGACAGGTTAAAATTCCCCAGCAACACCCGTTACTCTTTCATTTCCATGTTTTAAATGCCTGTGACCTGTTTCTGTCCGTTGTTGCTATCTGTTATAGGTTTGCAGATCATACTAGCATATCTTTCCATGATGACTCAGTGCTACATCCTTTTTCCTCCTTCCATGGATTTCTCTTAAGTTTATTTTAGTTTTTCATACTGATCTGCTCATTTCCCTTTTCTCATTTCCCATTTCCTATGCTTCTGAACATATCGTAGAGCTGAATGACCATATCTTTTATGGAACTCAGCTGAGATACTGTGAAGTTTGAGTTTCCAACCCTAGCTGATGTTGCAACAGATGGCTCAGATACATGCTGGTTATTATCATAACTAATATGAGATTGTTTTATTCTTAAAAAGTTTGAATCATTTGCTCTCGGCAGCCAGACCGTTTATGAGTCTAAAAACATGTCAAATGCTAGGCTAAAATGCCCCTTTGGATTCAGTATCAAAATGTAATAAACAATATGATTTGAGGTGTAGAATATTTGAAAGCCAAGGTATTACTTTGATAATAGTAGTGATGTGTAGTGCTCTTAAGTTACTCCTCTAAAATGGGTTCCTGTTGCTCTCAAGAAGGAAGATGATTCCCACAACCATTGGCCTAATATTTGAAGGCATAAATAATTAGTTGGCCAAATATAGCTGTAAGAAAGATGCAGTCTTTTTGGAAAGCTGTCGGTAGGAATCAAATAGAGTAATGGATGGGAAAGATAAGCATATAAGTGCTGCTTTAACAAAGCATTTTGGGGTTCTACGTGTGTTTGAACTTCTTATTACCCGTTCTATCTGCAGATCTAGGCAGGGTACAATTAAAATACACATAAAATAAGACAATAAAAGCACTCCTGTATTAATATGATCCAAATATAGCATCAATCCAGTCATCATGTATTTCCTAAAGCAAGTACTGCACGACATACCAGACTACTGCCAAAAATGCCTAAACAGATTCTTCATCTATTTTTCTAAAAATGCAATATTTTGTCGTCGTTCTAATCTTATCAATTGAGTGATTCCCTTCAAACGAGCCACTAAAGTAAAAGAATATGTGTTTCTTTAAGTCTTAGCAGAAGGAGTTGGTAACGATCTATCAGTTTTAGCAGCGTAGGGTGGAAAAGATTCAGTAAAATATAAAGGAATGTCTCCATTCAAAGAAGGAAAAATCAAATTTGAGTAGCCACATAACTGGTAGATGAGTAGAGGAGTTATGGTCAAAATAAAGCGAGTCAATTAATAAATGCACTGCTGAGTTCTAAACACACAGAAAGTAGATATTGGCATACCAATGAATTACAGTAGTCCAATCTTACTAGAATCTTAGCTTGAAGCATTGTTTGGAAATCAGCAAGTATAAGTATAATATCTTTCAATTTTCTTCATAATTGAAGCCAAAAGTTCAATGATTTTTTGTAAAGAATAAATACCTGTGTTGCTATTTTTGCCAATGATCCTTAATTATATTTTTATGTCAAAATCACCACAGAAGTCATTGATGTGTTACAGAGATATTGACATCATAGATAAGGAACAAATGGAAGCTATAGCTCCGTGCCAAGTGCTCTATAATGCACGTACAGTACAATATTCAAAACTTTTTATATAAAATTTATTATATTTCGGTAAGAAGTAGACCTGGGTATCTGCAAGTCAGAGTTCAAGGGACAGTCAAGAATGCAAGATTTAAACATATCTGAGATTCTTGAGACACTTTTTTTTGGATGAGAATACAGAAAGAGCGACCTTGATTGCAAAGAGGTCCTGTTTTTGGAACTCTAAAATTCAATTCTATGGTTTAAAAAAAAGAAAAGGTCTGGTTATATTGTGGTTATTAAGCAAACGCAGGAGCGTAGGAAGACCTTTCTATCGAGACAGAAGGTTTTGTCCTTAGGAGCCTCATTTCTTTTGGCATATCCATGTAAGTGCTTGCTAAAGTACTTGGGAGTAAAATATACTTACTTCCCATCCGAGCAGTTCGAACAGGTGTAAAAGTGTAATTGGAGAATGCATGAGGGCCTTTCCTATGACTTCCTTAATGTTATGATCTCCTTGTATTTTCAAATATTTATATTTATTTAAGTATTTATATATCACTTGTAGCCTAAGTAGCTTACATTCAGGTATGCAAGCATTTTTTCCTTTCTGTCCCAGTGAACTCACATTTTATGGGGGGGGGGCAATTAGCTACACTTCCCATTTATTGTAGTTTAAGAAGCAGTTGATAATGTTTCCTTGTGTGTTTTCTTAAGTATTGTTTTGTTATGGAATGTCTTTTCCATTTTTCTCTAACAAGTGCATTAACTTGTGATGTAGTCTGCATAATATAAATAAATAATTTTAAAAATAGGCTCTGGTTCAGTTCACGTTCCCAAATTGTGATTTCTTTGATTCCCTTGGCACACAGAGTACAACTAGGAGACTAACGGAGCACTGTAAATTATCTCTTCCCCTTCCTAACATGACATGCAGTGTACTTATAACAATTGGAAACTGTAGCATTTTAATTTAAAAAAAAAAAAAAATTCAATTTCACATTTCCAAGGCCATGAGTGCACTCCAGAGTTGATTTATATTGTGAGGTCTTCATGTGCCTTCTGAAATCCTGGACCATTCCTGTCTTGTGGTTTGGGCCTAAGAGTATTATGGAATTATGCAATAAAGTATCAACCAGCGGGTGAACCAGACTTTAGGTTTTAAAAACGAAGGGGTTGTTTAATTAAGCCCTGGTAAAATCTGAGCTTAACACATTTTTTCAGGAGTTTTTTTTTTTTCTTTCTTTTAATTGCAGGTCATGCGCAAATGTTCCCATTAGTGCTCAGTACCTGGAATAAATTAATGTGGGAGTATGTACTGCCTTTTACTTAGGAAGAGCTAAGTGTTCCTGTCTTAAACTACTTTATCTGATTAGTATGCTAATCATAATGCGTTAACCGGGTAAGTTCAGAGCACCTAGAGCCTGATGCTAAGAATTATGCCTAAGTTGGTAGGTGCCTAGGAAAATGGCACCTAACGTTTTTCATTCAAAGTTGGGCGCTGTTATTAGACTTGCGCCGAGTGCTGCCTAAGTTGAGTTGGGCACTCTTAGGAGTCTGCAACTAGGCCAGGGTTTTCTTGGCCTAAAATATCAGCGCCTAACTCATTCCTTGCCAAAACATCCCTAACCATGCCCAGTTTTTTGGGTAAGCGCGGGTAGGTAGCTTGGTATAGACATCTACCGAATTAGGCCCTTACCCAAAAATTGATGTTTTAAATTGTTTTATTAATCCTTTTTTAATGGTGCTTTCCATTATCAGCATCAATTAATCACTTAAAAAAAATTAAGTTAGAAACATAGAAAATGACGGCAGAAAAGGGCCACAGCCCATCAGGTCTGCCCACTCAATTGATCCTCCCCCTTACTGTCCTCTTGGAGATCCCACTCTGATGACTCCTCCCCTTAACTCTATCCTCCTAGAGATCCAACATGTGCATCCCATTCTTAAAATCTGGCACGCTGCTGGCCTCGACTACCTGTACTGGAAGCTCATTCCAATGATCAACCACTCTTTCGGTGAAGTTAGGTGCCTACTATTAGATACCATCTATAGAATTGGGCTCCTACTTGTCTTCTATCCATGATATATATATTTTTTTAGAAGGAAGCATATGAATAAAAAAAGATTAGCGCATGGAAACAGGCAAATTGCTGGAAAACACTAACGCGTTATAAGGTAACCTGTTAGCGTGCACTAATCACATGTTAAATCCTTAACACCCTTTAGTAAAATGACCCCCTAGATTAGTGGTCTGAAACGTGTGGCACGGGGGCCACATGTGGCCCGCCAAGTACTATTTTGAGGCCCTCGGTATGTTTATCATAATCTCAAAAGTAAAATAAAACAGTTTCTTGATCAAATGTCTCTTTAGCTATAAATTATAATATTATTATTAAGACTTAGCCAAAGGGAAAGATTTATAAACTATAAAGAGTTTTACCTCATGCAAAATTGTCATTTCATTAATGAGACATTAACTATTTTTTTTCTGAGGCCCTCCAAGTACCAACAAATCCAAAATGTGGCCCTGCAAAGGCTTTGAGTTTGAGACAACTGCCCTAGAGTAACTGTTATAAAAATAATTTAAAAATTCATATACCTCGTTTAGAATTTTATAACTTTAATTATTGTACTAAGGCACATAGGGGAAAATTGTATAACCAGCGCCTAAGCTTAGGCATCGGTAGGCGCCCTGCTGATGCCTTAGTAATTGAAAAATACAGTCAGAAATGCAGTGTTGAAGTGCCTACTGACACCTAAATAAAAGGTGACTGAAATGGCCGCTGGAATCATGGCTAGGTAGCCGTTTTAGGCCGTGGAATGCCAAAGTAGGCATGGCCAATGCCAGAAGTGGCTACCCAGCCGTGATTCATGCCAAGATAGGCGACTGAAATGTAGACTTGGAAAACCCTGGCCTATAGGAGGGGCCTTAGGGATCTGGCCAGAGTCTTAGGCCACTCCTAGTGCTTCCCAGAATGCACTGGGAAGGAAGCCTAAGACTCCGGTTGGCTCAGGTGTCTAAAGCCTCTCCTACGGGAGGGGCCTTAGGACCTCCATGGTGCATCCCAGGATAAACCGGGAATGGGAAGGCCCACCATTCTGAAGTGATGGGCATGCTGGCCGGAGGGAGTGGGCATCCTTGCAGCCAGCCTTCCTGTTAAAGGTATGGGAGAGGAGCCAGGTGGGCTTTGGAGGGTGGGGGTTTGGGGAGGTGCTGTCAGGAGGGTGTGGGCATCCCTCCTGTCCTTTACCTAAATCATATAATTAAATAGTACATAAGAATTGCCTTACTGGGACAGATCAAAGGTCCACCAAGCCCAGCACCCTATTTCCAACAATGGTCAACCCAGGTCCCAAGTACCTTGGTAGTTCCCAAGTAGTAAAACCAATTTTATGTTAGGAATAAGTGGTGTATTTTACCAAACCATCTCAATAATGAATGGCCTATGGACATTTAGGAAATTATCTAAACCTTCTTTAAACCCTGCTAAGCTAACTGATTTCACCACATTCTCTGGCAACAAATTCTAGACTTTAATTACACCGTTTGTGAAGAAATATTTTCTCCGGTCTATTTTAAATCTACTATTTAGTAGTTTCATTGCATGACCACTAGTCCTAGTATTTTGGGAACCAGTAAACAAGTGATTTACATCTACCCTTTCCACTCCCCTCTATCATATCCCCCCAAGCCATCTCTTCCAAGCTGAAGAGACTTAGCTGTTTTAGCCTTTCTTCATAGGGAAGTTGTCCCATCCCTTTTATAATTTTTGTCACCCTACCTTTTCTAATTCTGCTATATCTTTTTTGAGATATGGTGACCAGAACTGCACACAGTATTTGAGGTGTGGCCGTACCATAGAGTGATAAAAAGGCATTATAACACTTTCATTTTTGTTTCCCACTCCTTTCCTGATAATTCTTAACATTCAATTTGCTTTCTTAGCCATCAACACACATTGATCTGAGGGTATCAATGTATCCTCAATGATGACACCTAGATCCTTTTCTTGGGCAGTGACTCATAACATGGAACTCTGCATCGCATAGCTATAGTTAGGGTTCTTTTTTCCCACATGCATCCTACTTGCTCACATTAAACTTCATTTGCCATTTTGACACCCAGTCTTGTTAAGTTCTCTTGCAATTGTTCACAATCCTCTTGACGATTTGACAACTTTGTGTCGTCAGCAAATTTAATTATCTCACTAGTAATTTCCATCTCTAGATTATTGATAAATATTTTAAAAAGCAGCTGTCCCAGCGCAGACCCCTGGAGAACCCCTCTATTTACCTTTCTCCATTGAGAATGTTGACCATTTATATTTAATTTAAATTTAATTTAATTCTTATATACCGCTAATAACCGTGAGGTTTCTAAGCGGTTTACAAAAATGATGCATTAAAAGATACAATAAATAAAAATAAATAAGATAGGTACTTGGAAATTCCCTAACTGTCCCAAAGGCTCACAATCTAACTAAAGTACCTGAAGAAACAATTTATGAAAAGTAAAGATAAAAATATAAAGACAGGTAGAGATAGAGATAGAAATGAATATTCCAACAAGATGGCGGCCAGTTAGGTCAACTTCTGTGCTGTCTCCCTTGTATGTAAACAATTTTTATTGATGATAAACCAGAACAAGCAAAAATATGCAGCAAGATCATATCATAACCACCAAATAAGAGGTCAGCAGAATAAATCTAATTATGTTATGATCACTGTTATCAAGTGACCCCCAGCATCAATATTTCCCGCGACAATTCATGCGCTGTACTAGGTCTAGAAATGCTTCACCTCTTCTCCGTTCCTGAACCAGCTGCAATTGGCCTCTCCGGCTATGTTTTCAGCAAGGAGTTAGTGAAATATTTCTATCTCATTTCACTTTGTGTTAAGTAACAAATAGAGAATGACACGGTGACAAAATTCATCACCGTTCCCGTCCCCGCGGATAACTGCGGGAAACCATCTTCATGTCATTCTTTAAGAAGAGAGGGAAGAATCAGAGTATAATTGGGCACAACCAAAGCTTTGCTTTGAAGAATGCTGGTGTAGAAGGACTGAGGTTGAAACAGACACTACAGAATGACAGTCTCTGGTATCCAGAGCAGATATTGTGATGTCATAATGCCTCATTCCATCAGTGCCTAAGAACCAATCACATCAGTGATGTCACAATGGCTTCATTATCCTTGGCTCCCATAAGAATCAGAGGATGAATGGTCACAACCACTGACCCGCAAGCTTTGCTTTGAAGAATGCTGGTGTAGAAGGACTGAGGTTGAAACAGACACTACAGAATGACAGTTTCTGGTATCCAGAGCAGATATTGTGATGTCATAATGCCTCATTCCATCAGTGCCTAAGAACTAATCACATCAGTGATGTCACAATGGCTTCATTATCATTGGCTCCCATAAGAATCAGAGCATGAATGGCCACAACCACTGACCCGCAAGCTTTGCTTTGAATAATGCTGGTGTAGAAGGACCGAGTTGAAATAGACACTAGAAAATGACATGGGTTTATTTCCCACGGTTATCCGCGGGGACGGAAACGGTGATGAATTTTGTCACTGTGTCATTCTCTAGTAACAAATCCTCTGACTGCATGTGTATTTTGTTTTTGCCAGTGTCATTAATTAGTTGTGTCTGTGTTCGCAGGAAGCCAAATGCCAAAAAGTGTGGCTGGGGGTTTTTGTTTTTTTTTTTTAAATCTGTGTCAGCATAACTGGCAAAAATCCTTTTTTTGACCTTAAATAAAACAAGAAGTTGCTGTAGGCTGCAGAACACAGAATAAAATAAAATTCTACTTTATACTTGTTCTACCTCACTGATACAGAAAATGAGGTTAGACTGAAGATGCTGTAGGCTGTATAGTAACCTTACCAGTAATCTGTGTCATATAAACTAGAGTTATGCATTTTTAATTGATGTATTTAAAACAGACAGGTAAAACAAGGTGATTAAAATTACACTTTTCACTTTTGTTTATACTGCCACTGGATTGCTATATTAATTTAGCTGCATTTGGGCTTCTTAAAATAGCCCTGGTATTGAGAAATCCAAGCTAACGTTGCTCGATCGATGTAAATTTAATTAAAACACATCAAATCAAAGTCTAGGACCGTCCAAAAACCACAAGCGTTAGGTCAGTGCAGATCAGCATATTGCTAATATCACTGCCTTCGCTCAACAAACCAGAGTTATGGACCACATTTTCTCTTTCTCGAGGGGAAAACAGCGTTGACCAGTTTAGCTGGTAATGTAGTTGACTTTTTCCATCACCTGTGCCACTCAGTATGAGGGTAAGACACTGTGCCAGCTATAATAGTCCTCCGAGTGATTTAGGGAGCAAAGGAAACGAAAGGTACAAGACAACCTAGAAGTCTGTCCTTTAATGGACTTGCCTTGAAAAATCCTCATGAGGAGCCGAAGTTGTGTTTGTAAAACTGAGCACAGCAGTTAAAGTCTTAGGAGAAGAAACTTCCCTTCTTTCCAGATTAAATGTGTTTATCTGTGCAATGTGTGACCGGGTGTAGGCAAGGCAGACGCCAAGCCTAGGGTGCCTAGGTACATGTAACAGACAGAGCGAATGATTTGAGGCTGGCAGAGGGTTGAGTAAAGCACATTCAAAAGGGATCAATTTCCTTCTTTTGGGAAGCAAAATATAATTCAATCAGTACTCACAGGGGTCCTTTTACTAAGGTACGCCAACCGATTTGTGACCTCAGCCTTGTCAATGTTGCTAGCTCTTATACTCTTTTGTAAAATGACAGATCAATTTCTTTCTTTGCCTGTTTGGCTAGTTATTTTTTCTGGGTGGCATCGTATTTAGCAAGGCAGAATGTGTTGTTGAAATGGTATTGTATAAAGATATTAGCAAGGCAAAGGATTTGTAAGTCATTGTTGACTGGTTGTGTAGACCAGTGTTCTTCAACCGCCGGTCCGTGAACCAGTGCCAGGCCGCAAAAATTTCTTGCAAACGTGTGTCCGTCTTTCTTCTGGCTTGGCTGCTTATCTTCATCGCCAGCTGCACTTGTTTGCCGGGGCAGCGCGCAGCGGCTCTTGCGCGCTGCGCGTGACTGACTGTGAACCAGAACCGGATCAGCAGCGTGCAAGAGCTGCTGCGCGATATCCCGGAAAACAAGTGCAGCAGCTCTTGCACGCTAAAGATAAGGAGCAGTGAAGCCAGAAGGAAGATGGAAACACGCTTGCAGGGGACACTGATCCGGTTTCAGCAGAGGCTAGATCAGGGGTGTCCAACCTTTGGCTTCACTGGGCCACATTGGCCGAAAAAAATGTTTCTTGGGCTGCACAAATTTTCAAACGCTGCTGCAAGACACAGGAGGGAGCCAGCAAGATGGTAAACACCCGGGGGCAGCAGAGGAAAACACTGCATCGCCCTCGACCGGGGCCGCACAAAATACTTCACGGGGCCGCAAGTTGGACACCCCTGGGCTAGATGGTCCTAAACAAGTAAGGGAGAAAAGAGGAGGGGGGGAGGAGCGCATTGGGACATGGGAGGGGGTGAATTTGGGACAAAGGTTGGAAGGCATGGGAGGGACACAAACTTGGGACACAGAAGGAAGGGAGGAGGCATGAACTTGGGACACAAGGGAGGGGATAGAAAGGGAGAATTGTTGGGGATGAGTGTGTGAGAGGAAAAGATGGTGCACATGGGAAAAGGAAGAAAGGAAAATTGTTGGGCATAGAGAGCGAGAGAAGAGTGAGAAAGAGATACATGGGGAAGAGAAGGATGGAAGGGAGAAATGTTGGATATGGTGGTGGAGAGGGAACAGTGGGACGGATTGAAGGGGATGCAAGGGGGAGGAATGTTGGACATAGGGCTCCTTTTACTAAGCTGCATTAGGGCTTTGCCGTGCGCGCTAGACCTTAATGCCAGCATTGAGCTGGCATTAGTTCTAGCTGTGTAGCGCGCAGTAATTTCCTGCATGCGCTAAAAACGCTAGTGCACCTTAGCAAAAGGAGCCCATGGTGATGGAGGGAGAGGTGTGGCATGGTGCTGGAGAGGGATGATAGAAGAAATGTTGGGCACGGGGCTGGTGCGTAATAGTGAAAAATGCTGCACATGATCAGGGGGATGAGAGAATATGGCAGTAGAGGGAGTGAGAGAGATGCACCATGGATCTCTCTCTCTCTCTTTCCCCACTCCCTGTACACGGGATGAAAACGGGGACCGAGTTCATGGGGACGGGATGGGGGACCAAGCTGCGGGGATGGGGCGAATTTGGGATATTTTATTTCAGTTTTAGTAGTTTGCCGGTCCACAAAATAATCCTTTTATTTTCACCAGTCCATAGGTGTAAAAAGGTTGAAGAATACTGGTATAGACCTCTTATAAAATGTGACTTATGAAATTTCCAACACTTGAAAGCTCATGACTTTTTTTTAATTTTATTTATTTAAAGGAAATGGAGAACAAATGTTAAATTCCTCTTGAAATACATTGAACTGATGACAATTTAATTTAAGAGGTAAAATTGGAAAATAGGATTTTAGTAGCTATTGTGTCATTCTGATGATACCCGAGCACCAGCTTGAGAGGAAAAAAAAATTCCTTACTTTTCAGGAGAGCACTGTGGCGAGTAGCTGGTTATTCTTGGAAGTTCCATAGGGCTTTCAGAACAGGAAGCTCTTAATAGAAGCTTTTTATTGCACATTTGAAAGCTTAGAGCGAGGCTACAACTATTAACAATCCCTCAACGTGTGATCCAAGGAGTATAAAAAAGTAATGCAATGGGGAGCTCTCAAGCAAAGAGGAGCTCATATTTGGGTGTTCACATGATATATAGTTTTTTCACGGTGATAGCTGGATCCTGTTTCCAAGTTTATACTTTCCCATTAGTTATTTAGTGGAATCCTATGTGGAAGACACTTATTTCCCTGGAGAAATGGTAGTTGTGTTGGAGCATTTTGCTTTGATTCTGTGCCAATAAATTTTGGCATAGATGCAATCCTTAGCTTAGTAAAGAAGCAGGCTTACATTAATTATAACCCACTAGTTTGTCTTTTTAATAATGAGTCACATTCTCAAGCATATACAACTTGCCCTTGGAATCGTTTATCATCTGCCTCTATTGTTTTATCGTCTAGCTCTGGTCAAACATGATAGCCCACTCTGTTTGCAATTTTTCTTTGTATAACAGGCCCAGAAGTCCCTCCGAAGGGACACCACCTTGTTGTGGTGGAGGGTCTTGTGTTCCAATGACTTGGGGAACTATTCTGTAGGGCTACCTATATCAGACTGGCCTCTGAGGAGAAACCAGAGTATCCTACATGAAGACAGAGATGGTGTTACGAGCAGTTGCTCAAGCCTGAGTTTCATGGCTTATCGAAGTTGAAAGCTTTGGCGGCCTCCCTCTCGTTCAATGATGGGGAAGAGAAGGGAGAAATTGTGTATGTTCCCTGCTGCCTAGGCTTTTACCCCGCAGTTGAATCAGTTCAATTTAGAAGGCGTTTGTACTCTGACTTATTTGGGGAAGGTGGATTTATCAGGCAGCATTAGAGACAGGGGTCTTCCTAAGCCCTGCTCTCGTATCAGCCCTGCCACAACCAGGAAATTCTCCCAGTGCCACTGAAGGTAATATTTGATGAATTATTGTTTTTATTTACTTATTTTAACTGTTTCCTATAATTTTTTATAATGTACACCGTCTAGACATGTATTTTTATAGACAGTATATCAAAAATAAAGAAACTTGAAACTTGATTTGCCCAGGAAAGAATCTTTTACCGAGTCTTACTTGGAGAGCACTCCGGGTTTGAATTTCTCCCCTGGAAACATCATTGGAGGAGGGGAAGACTCAGGCACAGAAATTACCAACAGTGAGTACCCCAGCTCCCTCGGGAGAAGGAACAACTGCGGAAGTGGTATCTGTGCTTGATGCACTATGGAATGCCATGCAAACGTTGAATTCTTCTTTGATGGAAGTGGCTACTAATATTGCTTCTGAGATTTCTAATGTGAAGAGAGCTCGAATGTTCATGTTCAATCGTATAAACCAGCCAAGAGGTCAAGGTCAGTTGCTTTGGAACTATCTATTGTGAGTGCTTAATATTTATCTCTGTCGAAGCCATCAAACTGAGCTGGCCCAAATGTATCGTCTGAAATGGGTTTAAATTTAACTGAGTTCTTGGAGTCATCTTTGGACGTAGTGATGCAAAGAACTACTTAATTTGTGACCTTTGCTTTAGAACTGAACAGGCATGTTGTTCTCAGAGGGCCTCTTCTATCAAACTGCGCTAGCAGTTTGTAGCACGGTGAGCCGCGCTGAATGGCCCGTGCTGCTCCCGACGCTCATAGAGTTTCTATGAGCGTCGGGAGCAGCGTGGGCCATTCAGCACGGCTCTCTGCGCTAAAAACTGCTAGCGTAGTGTGATAGAAGAGGCCCGGAGTGTCTCAGATGGTTTTATTATATGATATTTCTAGGTATATGCAGAAATTATACCAGGAGTTTTGGGTATTGTGCCCTATGGGAATGTCTTTCTTTTTCTTTTTTGTGATTCTTTTTATTTTGAGAGTAAAAGTTTTTGCCTTGTGATCGGGCGTGTCCAGGCCCAAGGGACTGACCTCCACTGATCCTAACCAGGGCAGAATTAACCAATAGGCCAAGTAGGCACGTGCCTAGGGCCCGATAAAGGAGGGCATCAACATTGTTTTTTCCAAACGGCGATGGGCCCCTCCAGCATCGATTGGCAACGCGGCCCTCACCCCATCGATGGAAAGTAAGACAAGCAAGCAACGCGGGTAAGAAAGGCAACGGGAACTGTAATTGTGCAAGCGGTGCTGCTTGCCCAAAGCTTCCCTCTGACGCAGCTTCCTGTTTCCGCTTGGGCGCATGGTGGGGCGGGCCAGGGGGCCCAGTGTACTTGTGTGCCTAGGGGCCCTTGACGAATTAATCCTGCCCTGGTCCTAACCCATAAACGCTGACCCAGCAAAGTCACATGGAGTTGGTGGTTAACATGGAAAAAGGTTATGAAAAAGAGTCACAGCTTTCAAAACTCTGAATTCCAAAAGATTTATTGGAATCATGATTTTCATCCCAAAACAGTTCAAAGTAAAGAAATCAGCTCTATAACATTCAGCACAGAATTTCCACCTTCTGGCTTCGACAACTACTTCATAGCCAGTTCCTTTCCAAAAGGCACAAAAATGAATCCAAAGGCAGCTTCAGCAAAATCAATAATCAACAATCTTTTCTAAAGCGCGGTCCATGCCCACCTTAAGACGGGCCTCTCTGCTGGGCCTTAGGCTGAGCCAAATGCTCCTTCCCCAGGCAAGGCGAACACTTCTTCACAGTGTTTGCATACCTTAAAAGTTCACTTTTATTGCAGTATACAACCTGAAATGCTTCTTTGAGCATTTCTATGGAAGTCAAAGGCATTAGGGACCATCCTCCCACAATGACCGCTATTCTGGTTCCTCCCCAATAGGACCCTTTTCAGGTTCTTATTCACAATGGCAAAAAATAATACTTTCTCTGCTTTGCTTTTCTGTACCCTGTCATAAGGCTTTAAGCAATGCCTATATTCTCTCTTGAACTGCAGTGGTGCTTTTCACATGTTCTCTTGTGGCAACTTTACCTCACTATCAGGCATAGACTTTAACCCCCTCTTTTACTAAGGTGTGCTAACCGATTAGCGTGCGCTAATTGCTAATGCGTCCAAAGACTAACATGCATATGTTAGCGTTAGTAAAAGAGGGCCTAAGCTTAAAGGAAAGAAAAAGCAACCTCTCTTGAGCCATTCTTATTACTTCAATTATACTGGTTGTCAAATAATTCTAATTACAGATCTATGATCATCCAATGCATTACTGTAAAAGTTTAAGACCTGTAAGTAATTTTCCACTTCTCATGTTCGCAAAGTTCAACAGTATTTAAATCATTATAACTCTTTTGACCAACCCAAAGCCATCAGAAGCGGACTCTTTTGTGGATCCAACACAGTTCAATAAAGAGGTATTTTTTAGCCGCTAATGCTTCCTCGTAGGCAGTGGGGAGTATTTTTTTGTCACAACTTTTCAATTTTATATCTAATTCTACTACTGTTTAAATATTTACTTTACTAGAACAAACTTGAACTTATCTTTATCAGCATCGTGCAGTAAATTAAATAGTTTTGTTAAATGCAATCTGCTGCGGATATATATATATGATTTCCTTTAATTTTTTTCCTTCCTTTGATATGTGGATGATAGTGAATATTATTTTTCCTTTGCTGAATTATTACTACCATGTTTCTGTATTTCTAAAAAATTACATTGTGATGTGATTGTATAAATTTAATACTTGAAAATAAAAAGTTAAAAAGGGGCCCAAATGGTAGGAAGATAAGAATTAGATCAATCATTGGTGGCTTTTATGTCAGTATATTTTGGTATCTCATGCTGATCTGCATTTTGGTGAGAAAAACAAAGAAACCCTCATTGCTGCTGAATATTTTAAAAGGCAAACTTTCAGGAACAGTGCATTTCATATAAACGTACTTTAAGCAGGAAGTGCTGAATGGACAACCAAAAATGTAACAAGCTTGAATGATCTAACCTTCCCATAGGTTTATTTTTCTCGGCTGGAGGGGGTGGGGCAGGATTTTCACTGGTATTTTGTGAATTATACTAAGAGTAATTTGCACTACATAAGTTTCTTCACTGCATTTATTCACACATAGTATGTTCCTGTGATGGTGTCGGGCTAAGCTGTGATTCTATTTCACTCTGGAAAAAGCCCAGGAAGGCTAAGTGTGGTGGCTGTGGTTCTTTTTTTGAACTTCTGGCTGCTTCAAGCTTGCAACCTCACACTGAGGACATAGGGCTAGATTCACTAAAGCCCTCTTACCTGTCCGATCCTGTTCCGCTCCGTTTCCGAGTCTTGCTGGGTGACCCGTTCAACTAATCGTAAACACGCCCACAAGCAATCCCACGGATTGCTGAAGACCGATCGCCACGCATGTGCAGACCATGTACGTGCGATCCCGCATGCGCCGCTCCTGCACCAGTGGAAGAAGGGGGAAGGGTTGGGGAAGTAACGGCAGGCAAGCAAGGCAAAAGTGGACTCGCTGCAGTCTCTAGAAGCAGAGTAGAGGTCTGCACGGGAACGGGGATCGTGGGAACCCCCCCCCCTAACCCACGGGACTCCCACGGGACTCCCATGGGGATGGAAGGCTTTGGAAGCAGGGTTCGTCCATATAAGTAAAAGAGGGGGTTTATAAGTTAATTACCTGAACAGAAAACAAAAAAAAGGGTTCCACCAAAGAGATTCCACAAGGAAAACAGCAAAAGAAACTGTGGAATTGATGATCCTGTCAGAAGTAATTGCTGCTGCTTTTTATGGGGACGGGCGGGGATGGAGGTAATTCCTTGCGGGGGTGGGTGGGGACGGAGAGGATCCTGGCAGGGATGGGTGGGGACAGGGAGGACCTTGACGGGGACGGGTGGGGACGGGGAGGATCCTGGCGGGGACGGGTGGGGACGGAGAGGATCCTGGCGGGGACGGGTGGGGACGGAGAGGATCCTGGCAGGGACGGGTGGGGACAGGGAGGACCTTGACGGGGACGGGTGGGGACGGGGAGGATCCTGGCGGGGACGGGTGGGGACGGAGAGGATCCTGGCGGGGACGGGTGGGGACGGAGAGGATCCTGGCAGGGACGGGTGGGGACAGGGAGGACCTTGACGGGGACGGGTGGGGACGGGGAGGATCCTGGCGGGGACGGGTGGGGACGGAGAGGATCCTGGCGGGGACGGGTGGGGACGGGGAGGATCCTGGCGGGGACGGGTGGGGCGGGGTAGATCCTGGCGGGGACGGGTGGGGACGGAGAGGGTACGGGCGGGGATGGGTGGGATTTCTGTCCCCGCGCAACTCTCTAAAGCAGAGGGGGGGGGGAACTGCCAGACTACGGAACTGAACACGAAACCCACCCTGACTCTCCTGCTCTCTGCTGCCCTTCCCCGTAGTGCGAGCCTGTGGTTTTAAAGCGGGGCTGCACTGCGGGGAAGGGCGGCAGAGAGCAGGAGAGTCGGGAGCAGCATTTTCCCCCACAGACGCAGCAGGCTCACAAGTACGAGACTGAGCTTGTAACAACGGAAAGGCAGAGAGTACAGTTTTTGAAGTGCATCTTATGGCTCCTCCACGTAGCACACACGGCTGCCCCACACTGCACTTAAAAAGTGGAGTTTCTCGTATCCTATGGTCAGCTGCAAGCAGGGAGTTTCAGGGCTGCAGGGCTGGTATTCCAGCGCGGGAGAGAGCAGGAAAGGAGTGAGGAACTGGTCCTCACCAGTTGCTTGGTTTCTGATCGTCCAGCCCAGTCGGTGTGCCTGAGAAATGTTGGTGAATTGCTGCCTTGCTAGATTTGCATTCCATTTTCCTAATTTGCATCGGGTGCAGACAGGATCTGCAAGAAGGTTAGTGAATCGGGTCAGGGTCGCAAACCGATTGGTACACAATCGGTTTGCTTAATGAATCTAGGCCAGAGGTGTCCAACCTGCGGCCCCGTGAAGTATTTTGTGCGGCCCCAGTTGAGGGCGATGCAGTGTTTTCCTCTGCTGCCCCCGGGTGTTTACCGTCTTGCCGGCTCCCTCCTCTGTCTTTCTGCAGCGTTTGCGTGGCCCCAGAAACATTTTTTGGGGCCAATGTGGACCAAGGAAGCCAAAAGGTTGGACACCCCTGATCTAGGCCATATTTCTCTATTGTTATAGTATTTTGGTGTTAGTGGAATTCCTTGTGTTGCTCAGTTAGGGGTCCTTTTACTAAGGCGTGATAATCGATATAGCGTACGCTAAATGCTAACACATCCATAGAATATAATGGGAGCGTTAGCATTTAGTGCTCGCTAGCCAGAGACTTAGGTATCTGGCCAGAGTCTGTGGGAGGGGCCTTAGGGTCCTTCCCCAGTGCATGCCAGGATGCATCGGGAAGGGTTAGGCCCGCCAATGTCTGACTTTGGGAGCCTGCACAGGCCTCAGGGGCTGTGCTTTTGCTGGAAGAAAATCCGTCATGAAGTAATCTGTTGAATCATAATTCTTAGGGCAGCGGTAGAGCTTGGCTGTAGCCTGTACAGAAACTTTTCTTGGAATTATTCATGAATTGCGAACACAAAGCATAGTTTTTCCAGTAGTACAGTTAGGGTGACGTGGTCCTGTAGCAAGCTGAGAGGCTGAAATTAAAGTAGGTATATGAAGGTGCTATATCTTCTCCCCACTACGCCTTTTCATCGAGCTAAAAGAGGTCATTAGAGTGTCGTAAACTGGATTTGTGTTGGCTAATAACAAGCATTGTATACAATATGGTGGATTGCTCCCTGAAACTTACAAAACTTAGTTTCTTGGTTGGGTTTTAGATATCTTGGCCAATGTTGGAGGTCTTTTGTAGAAGACATCTATAGCCTTAGCATAAATGCACTTACACTTCCCCCTCCCCATTCGCGGTTTCCGCACTCACAATTTCACATAATCACGATTTTTTTGGGGGGGAGGGGGAACCCCCCCTCCTCCCATATTTTTGCCTTCCCCCCCGGCATCCCGGCCTTACCTGGTGGTCTAGCGGGCTTTCGGGGCAGGAGCGATCTTCCTACGCTCCTGCCACGTGTAGATCGCCCATAGGAAATGGCTGCCCTGAGCTCCTGCGAACTCACGGCAGTCATTTCCCATTGGTGATCTGCACGGGGCAGGAGCATAGGAAGATCGCTCCTGCCCCGAAAGCCCGCTAGACCACCAGGTAAGGCCGGGATGCCGGAGGGAGGCGGGGGTGGGTCAGAGCCGGATATTGACGGTCCGGCTCTGCCCCTATCCCCCCCCCCCGCGAATAACGAGGGAGATGTGTACTGTGTTTCAGCTTGTATTGGTGATTCTTTGTACTCACAGGTCCTTGTATATGTGATAACTGTGCATGGCTCCTCTAACAGACAGCACTGAAGTAATTTTCTGTTTGCAAGTTTGTGTTCAAGGCCCGGGAACAGGGTATGTTAGGAAGGAGGATGTGTGTGTGTGTGTAAAATCTTAGCATTCAGTCAAAATAACAAAATTTTCATTGTGACTTGTGTGGTAGTCTCCATAGAAGGAGCAAACTCGCCAAGATGCTACCTGAGTGAAACAAACCCTTTATTCTATCGATAAACCAGGTAGTGTAAATCTCACAAGTCCAGAAATACGATGGTTCAGCAGCCTGACATGTTATGGGGAGGTATACCCAGGACGGGCACTTTGATCTTACATAATATGGAAAATAGATTATATACTAATTTAAAAAAAAACCTGTCCCAGTGCCAAACACAGCTTCAAAAACAAGATTTTTGAATTTGAGAATGAATTGAATAAATGAATAAAAGCAGTACCAGCCTTGTTAAAATCGTGCTCAGCTTCTTGATTTCTGATATAGTGACACTTAACCCAGCACATTGAGTTTTGACTTCAATTCACGAATTTTAAGGATTTTATACCACATTGTATTCTGTATGGTTCTCCGTTATTGAAGCACAGGATAACCGACCGTGTTGGGTCCGTTCTCCATGTATAGGAGAGCCATTTTTCAAATTATAACATTTTATTGTCTCTTAATAAAAGTTCCTGCACCTTGTACATTCTTCTTTGCAGTTTCTTTTTGTTTTGCTTAACCAGGTAGTACCACTGAATATCGGCTCGGAAATGGCACGCTTTGGTTTGCACTGGGGTATTCTCTGGGCAGAAATGAAAGAGGAGCTGGCAGATATGCAGACACCAGCCATATCCAGTGCTGGTACCCACATAACTAAACTGGCAGATGGACCTATCAGCCAGCACCCTCACAATTTCCGGGTCAACATCTGACCCTGCATGTTCAGTGTTTTGTTAGTGTGTGCACTTGTATAATAATAATAATTTATTTTTCTATACCGCCTAAACAGCAATTCATAGCGGTTTACACAATAGGCACTCAGCATACAATATAATAATAACATCATCTATAATAATAAAACCCTAGAGCGCTCTAGGGTTTTATTATTATAGATGATGTTATTATTATATTGTATGCTGAGTGCCTATTGTGTAAACCGCTATGAATTGCTGGTTAGGCGGTATAGAAAAATAAATTATTATTATTATACAAGTGCACACACTAACAAAATTTTGCATACTCATATGTGCACTGTACTTAGGCATTCTCAGGGCTATTGTTTTGGGTGGGGCTGGGCCAGAGTTGCATTTTTTATACAATGCTATTATTTTCGCTCCCCCACCCATCAATAGTACAGCAACTCAATATATTTATATATCTCTTTCCACAAGAACCGCAGCGACAGTACTTAGGACTCAAAAAAACTTTCACAGCGCTAAGCTTTACGTATCCATTCTTCATTGGTCTTTATCCCACATGAAATATATATTTGTAAATTATTTATTTTATATTACTCTAACAAAAGTGCTCTTATTTGCCACTTAGCTATAAAATGTATTTAGTTATCCACCCCCTCAAGAGACAATTTACATAAGGGTATTTTTTTTTTTCCAAGTTGACCCTATAAATGCTTTTCCAAGCTAGTTTTAATGCCTGCCAAGAGCCAGACTGACAAATACTTAGGAGGTCTCTGTTCTAAAACGCCAGCCATCTGCTAGAGAAGGGGTAGCCAAAGACAAAAATGCGAATGACAGACAGCCAAGAAGAGAAACAATTGGACAGTTGAGGATTCATATGTCTTTTTATGACTACTCACTGTCTTGGGTGGTTCAGTATAAATATTTGCTCACTTTTTGAGAGAGAATGGGGGTCGTGCGGAAGGAAGTTACAGAATCGCCTCACAGCTAAACAAAAGAAAGATATAGGGGGTTTGGCCATAGATGCTAAAGTGTAAGTGAAATAACAGAAAAGGTCTGCTACTAGCCACAGTACAATATGACTGTGCTTTCATGCTCACTGTCTAACTGCATTGAAAGGCAAAGGCATGTTACATATTTTGAGCATATTGAAATACATACAGTTCTTTGAGGACAGGCAGGTTTAATATCCTTACATGTCAGTGACCTTAATAACGATGTCGGGTCAAAAGCGCGCCGGGACAAAGGCACGCCCAGACAATTGAGCGCAGCGCGGAGGCGCGTGCTGCTCAAAATTACTGTTTTTAGGGCTCCGACGGGGGGGCGTGGGGGGGAACCCCCCCACTTTACTTAATAGACATTGCGCCGCGTTGTGGGGGGTTGTAACCCCCCCACATTTTACTGAAAACTTAACTTTTTCCCTGTTTTTAGGGAAAAAGTTAAATTTACAGTAAAATGTGGAGGGTTACAACCCCCCAAACCCTCCATAACACCGGTGCGATGTCTATTAAGTAAAGTGGGGGGGTTCCCCAACAAAACCCCCCGTCGGAGCCCCTAAAAACTGTAATTTTGAGCAGCGCGCGCCTCCGTCTTGCGCTCAGTTGTCGGCGCGCGCCTTTGTCTTTCGTGCCGTTGTCTATGAACCCTTAATAACATCTCCCTAGAGTCTGTCTCCACTTTAAAAATTCTTGGGGTCATAATTGACGACAAACTACTGTTCTATGAACACATCACTTATATAGTAAAAACATGTTTTTATAAATTACGTTTAATACGATCAATCGCCAAATTTCTTGAGCCCAAAATCGATTAACATTCTGGTTCATTCCTTGATTATAGCTAAAATGGACTACTGTAACTCACTATTACTTAACATCTCCCCAAAAGAAACAAGAAGTCTACAAATTATCCAAAATGCAGCTATTAAACTAATCCACAATGCCAAGAAATATGACCACGTTACGCCATTATTGATCGACTCCCATTGGCTCCCAATAAGCCATCGCATTTCCTTTAAGATCATGCTGTTAATATTTAAAACCTTAACATTTAATGAACCTCAGTTTATAGCTAGAATGTTAATACCTCATAACACTTTACGACCACTCAGATCATCCTTCCAAAATCTCCTATCTATCCCCTCTTTGAAAATAGTAGGCACGAGAAGATCTGATATGTTCTCCGTAATGGGCCCCCAATGGTGGAATTCATTACCACAATATATTAGAAATTAAAAGGATCTTACCTCCTTTAAAAAATCCTTAAAATCTTATCTTTTTAAAGACGCTTTTAACATTTAAATTTTAGATTTGTTAAATATTCTCAGATTTTTATCTTTCCCATTCCCCATTGTTCTCTTCCTTTTTTGTCTATTTCCTCTAAGAAAAATTGTAACTTCCCCTACTTTCCTACCAATTCAAGTTTGTCTTATCTTCAAGAATTTTGTCATGTGGTTTGTCTTTTTTGTAATTTTACTTCTTTTTATAATTTAGCAAACCGAATAAGCGATTCATCAAATACTAATAAACTTGTACCTCATCCTCGGAACCCAGTATGGACACTGCCAAGTGCTCTGTCACTTTAGATTTGTATTACGAGAAGTTATAGTTTATTATTTGTAACCTGCTTTTATCCATAGCGGAAAATGAACAAACATAGTGAAAATATACTACACTAAAACAACACATTTCAAACATATATTAAATATTCTGATGTGCTTCCTTATACTAGTCCAGTGCAGTTTCCAGAAACCAAACATCAGTCAAATCTAAGCGAAAGCTTCATACAGCAAATACTGCCAGTGTTGCTTTTTGAACAGAGATAAGTTTGTTTGCTTCTTTAAATCCACAGGTAATTTGTTCCACTTGTAAAGGCCAGCTACTGAGAAAGTGCCAACTCACGTTTTATTTAGTCTCAACAATGATACCGAGGGATCATTAGGTCCCCAGCCACTCCCGATCGCAACACATGTCCTGGCAGATAACGCTTCATATTAGATTTCAAATAATATCTAGTGTTCTATTAAAGTCCGCAATGTACTAGAATCAATAATTTAAAATGAATGTAAAAGGCAATAGGCAACCATTTCATGCTCCATTTTCATCAAACCATACCCAAACGAATGGCCAAGTTCGGCACAACCTGCAAGGATTTAGAGTCTTGACCCGCAAGACCTATCAAAATCAGACAATTGAAGCTTAAATCAAGCCCCAGAAAAATCAGTTGTAGCCCTCCATGGCAGGGAAACTGGTCATACAATTCGATTTGAAAACACAAAAGTCCTGGAGAAAGAAGACCGCTGGTGGCCATGAAGAATCAAAGAGGCAATAGAAATTGCAAGACACCCCAATAACTTCAATGCAGACCAAGGACTCTCCATAAACAAAGCATGGCAACCTCTCGTCCAAAAGAAACTTAGTGCGAAAAGGACTGGGGCCGAAAACAAATGCCTTCTTCCTCCATCTCAAAATGTCCCAGCTACAATCGAGTAAAATGTTGACCACTGTTGATGATTATTATCCCCTTAATGTTCATATTTGGGCACCATTTTGAGCTCTATTGAAAAGTAGTTAAAAGTAAATTAATTAAAAAAAATTAAACCAACTTTCAAAGTGTCCACCAGCAATGAATGTACTTTATATTGAGGGCATAGAGTCCCCCACCTGGTAGTCTAAAGTGCTAAAATTTTTACCAGCAAATGGCTGGCAAATTGGGGATCGGGGGGACAGAAGGAGACGACCTTCCGAAGGAGGATACTGGTCTTCCACAAAATGACAAATAAAACCCTGTCATGAGCAAAACTTCAAGAAAAGGAAATAACATCAGGGAAAAGAGTTCATGAGATCGTTTACATTCAGTACAAATAGCAGACTACGCTCAGCCATCTAAAACTACTAGGCATGACCATAGACAGATGCTGCACAATGCAACCGCAAATAAATAAAACAATTCAAAAATCATTCGCAATCATGAGAAACCTGAGACAAGTCCGGAAATTCTTTGAAAGAACACAATTCCAACTTATAGTACAATCCCTAATACTAGGTATATTGGACTACTGCAACATCCTCTTCCTTCCTTGCCCTGTAACCATGATTAAACAACTCCAAACAATCCAAAATACAGCTTTGAGACTCATCTACTCATTGAGAAAACACGACCACATCACTGAAGCCTTCATCAACTCACATTGGCTCCCAATCCAGGAAAGAATCCAATTTAAATTCTACTGCATACTATTTAAAACCCTACACGGAGACAGCCCATCATACCTGAACAATCGCCTCATCCAAGCACCCAGTACCAGACACAGAAAAACGCACTCCCCATTCATACCCCCCCCAATCAAAGAAGTAAAAAGAACAAAACTACACGACGGCCTCCTAGCCACTCAAGCCGCAAGGCTGGACAACCAGATCTCCAACCTTCTGATGACCACCCCAGACTATAGGACGTTCAGAAAAGAAATAAAAACCACACTTTTCAAGAAATTCCTGAAACAGCAATAACAACAAGACCTCTAAATGCTCTTAAGATCTACAACTTACCTCTCTGGCTAATCATTGTAATTCTGTCTTTTTTAATTAACCTTTTGTAATCCGCCTTGAACCGCAAGGTAATGGCGGAATAGAAATCCCTAATGTAATGTAATGTAATGTAATGTCGGGGGAAATCCTGCAGCCTCCAATTTAAACATGCAACAGAGAGCATCCCTATCAGGTACAATAGCCAAGTACCTGATAATAGCTACAGGGCCTTTGTTGGCCCTGGGCTTGGCTCTGCAATTACACTTCTGTTCCAAGCTATGGTTTGATACTTTTGACAAGAAAAGTCAAAGCACTTTTCTTTTGGTCTTCCTACACTCAACTAACGAGATTTTACTGTGAAAAGCACAGTGCTCATCTTAACCCACTGAAAACCACAAACCACAGGAACAAAGAAACCTCACACTTAGAAAACTGACTGATCATAATTCGCCACCGCCACTATAAAACAGAAAATGCTTATTCCAAGCTACTAGTATTAATGTCTTAAGATCATTAGTATCAATTAAAAATATCTCCACTCTAAGCTTTAACATACAAGCGTAACTATCTATTTGCTACCTCCATAGGTTTGCATCTGTCACAGAGGGCTCTACATTAGAAAATGACGCGGGGACAAATTTGTCCCCTGTCCCCGCAGGAACTCAATTTCCCCATCCCAACCCCGTGAGTTTTGTCGCTGTCGCTGTCCCTGCCCCATTCCTGTAAGCTCGGCCTTAACCGCACTTGAACACTTATGATTTTAAAGTCTTTGAGGCCTGTGCAGATGAGGACAGAGTATGCAGGAATGGGGCAGGGACAGGTCTCTAGCAGCTACTAACTTACTTTCGGGAGCTATTGTACTAGATTACACCTATAAGACTGAAAAAGACATGTCTTGCAGAACCTGTTTATATCCGAGTCTCCTTCTTTTTCCAAGTATTAATTCAGCATTTTGTACAGCAGAGGATCAATGCTGTCATTAGGAAAACGGTGGCTTAGATAAGGACTGCCTTCTCTTTCCCATCAGTCACTCTTGTTGGAGACACTGATGGGAGAGAGAATTGAATGAGCAAGGTGGAGAACAGAGAAAGAATATAATTCAAGGAAAAAAAGAGATGATTCCTGGTCAAGTGAACTCTTCCACTGCATTTATTTCAGCAAGAAGTTTCATGCAGAGATCTGACTGAAGAGGTGGTATGTGTTGGGATTTTTTTTTTTTTTTTTTTGGCCTGGCAGTTTTTTCTGCTCCTTTGGTCTTACAGCTGAATTGGAACCTCGAAGCCTTGATGTGCAATTATTTGGGATTTTTTCCTCATATGTTTTTTTTAAATCCTGCTCACTGTTTACTATAGTGATGGTCAAGTTTCTTTATTTTTGATTTACTGTCTATCAAAATAAGTGTCTAAATGGTGTACAATATAGAAAATTGCAAAAAAACAATTAAATAAATAAAAGCAATATTTTATCAAATATTTAAAAAATCCTAGACAAATTTAGGTTAACGTACATGAGACAGAGGAAAAGTAGGGGAGGGAAAGATTGTTTAAAATACATCGAAGTAAAATTAGTAAAAAAAGGATGGTAAATGAGGAATGGAAAAAACATTAGGATGGGAATCACTTCAGAAGAGCGTTAAATGTTTCAAAGCTTCATTAAGATCAAGGGATTAAGAGACGAAAGCTGATATTAAAGAGTAAAGGCATCTTTGAAGAGGAAAGTTTTAAGTTTGGCTTTAAATTTTTCAAGTGAGTTCTCTAATCGAACGTCTAATGGGAGGGCATTCCACAGAGAGGGGGCGGTGACTGAAAAAATGGATTTGCGAGTAGTATCGTAAAACATTTCCCGTATTGACGGTATGGAGAGTAGATTTTGATTATTAGATTGGAGAGCCCTAGATCAGTGTTCTTCAACCACCGGTCCATGGACCGGTGCCGGTCCACAGAAATTTCCTGCCGGTCCGTAGGGTCGGCATGTGCATTAGGCCCAAAACTGTGTTCTTCAACTGTCGGTCCGTGGTGCGATTGATGCGTTGTTAATAAGATTATATTATGTGTATATATGAAAAATGAATGGGAAAAATAGTGTTACAATTAGGACTATGGGGGCAGGGTCTGGATTAGAGACTGGGTAGAGATGGGCAGGGTCTGGCCCACGACTTAGCCCAGTGTTCTTCAACCGCCGGTCTGCGGACCAATGCCAGTCCACGAAATAATTCTTTTATTTCTGCCGGTCCTTAGGTGTAAAAAAGGTTGAAGAGCACTGCTCTAGATGATGAGTAAGGGATCAGAAGTTTATCTATGAACGCCAGTTGGTTAGAGTTTTTTGTTTTAAAGGTGAGGAGGAGTATTTTATAGGAGATGCAATGAATGATAGGTAGCCAATGTGCTTTGCAGAGGAGAGGAGTGACATAGTCTAATTTTTTTGCATGATAGATTAATTTAACTGCAGCTGTTGCAAAACCTGTATAATGGTGATTCTGTCCATTAGGTGTCGCGATTGAGTAAAATCTAAGATTTCCACCACTTCTGAACACTGCCTATGTAGCATTCCCAAATAGAACAAATCAATAGAGAAGCAGGAACCACCAATTGTACAACACAGACTTCCAGACTGGCTCCTTTCAATGTTGGTTACAGTGCCTTTTATCACTCTGGGGAGGTCCTTTTACTAAGGCACGCCAATGCATCCATTATAGTCTGTGGACACGTTAGTGTTTATCAACGGCTAGCACGCCTTAGATTAGATTCAGTAAATGGCACCCAAATTTGAACACTGAAAAAAATGCATACAGAATGCTATTCTGTAAACGGTGCTCCAAGTTGCGAACCACTTAGAAATGATTTCCACATCAAACTTTGGGTACGAGGATTTACACCAACTGAAACCTGTTGTAAATCCTGGTGCATAAAATAATGAAAATAAAAAACCGGCAGAAGCCCTGACAGCAGTGACAGGAGGTGCAAATCATTTGCATGCAAAAAAGAGAGCAAATCGCTATTTCTTTTTAAAAACATATCTTTATTCATTTTAAAACAAAAAAAAGTGCAAAACCTTATACATACATTTTATACTTTAACAGCACGTAAATTCTATCAAATTATATTTTATGACAAATACATATATCATCCCTCCCCTTTTCTACACATCCAACAATTGTACTCAAATTAAAAGTATCTCCCCACCCCCCACCCCCCCTGGACGTGTATGATCAAAGGGCAAAATCAACAATCAGTCCTTACAGAATTATGTCAATGGCTCCCAAACATCCATAAATTTCCTATAACGCCCCTGTTTTATGGCCATCATACGTTCCATTTTAAAAGTATGACATAGAGATTCCCACCAAAAAGTATAATTTAACCGAATCGCTGTTTCAAAATCGGCCAGGAATCGGCCAATCGCTATCTTTAGTGAATCTGGGCCAAAGTCTGGAATTGGCAGTGGAGGAGAAGGGTATAGAGCTAAAAGTATCTTATGTGAGGAATGGAGTTCTCTGGGAGGTGTATAAGGAGAGAGATATTGAATGAACACACTTGTAGGTCAGCAATAGGAGCTTGAACTGTATATGAAGGCAGATAGGGAGCCAATGAAGTGATTTTAAGGAGAGGGGTGACATGAGTGTAGCGAGGTTGGTTAGAAGATGAGTCGTGCAGCAGAGGTGCACAGGTTGCGAGGGGCGAGGCGGCATAGCGAGAGACCAGTTAGAAGTAGAGTGCAGTAATCTAAGCGTGAGGTTACGAGAGTGTGGACAAGGGTCCGTGTAATGTGCTCAGGGAGGAAAGGGCGAATTTTGGTGATGTAGAGATAGAAGTGAGAGGCCTTAGCAGTTTAATATATTGAAAAAGAGGGCAGATGTAGTTCATCTCGCTATATCTAGTTCTTCATTTGCTAGCAACATCTATTAGCAGAAATGTAGATAGCATTGGCCCAAGGGTATCTGATGCCATAGGTGAACCTTCAGCCATGCGTGTTCCATTCATTTTTGAAAATTAATATTGAACATTGATAGGAATAAGGAAAGGTTCCCCTGTTCTCTCTAGTCTTCAGCGCTGGCAATTATTCCCTCTCTCCTTTCTCATGTCATTTCTCTTGTGGCTCCTTTATCTCGTCCCTTCCTCAGGAGGAAAAAGCCATAGTCTGCTATTGAGAAAAGCATGGGGGATGCCATCACTTGCCCTGGGATCGGTAGCATGGAAATGTTGCTACTATTTGGGATTCTGCCAGATATTTGAAACCTGTATTTGCCACTTTTGGAAACAGAATACTGGCTAGATGGACCATAGGTCTAACCCGGTGTGGTTATTCTTATGTTCCTATGAAACCATTCTGAAAATAAGCTTGCCAAGCACAAGGGAGCTGCAGATAGGCCTCCTCATGTCAGTGGCTATGAGGGAAGTGAGTATCTTTGGTTGTTATTATTTTAAACATGACTTGATCCTGTTTTGTTTTGTTTTTTTAGCTGTATACCCCTGTGGTGTATAAATGAGCAGTGACCTCCCATGACCGGTTAAAATGAATAGATGAATACAAAGAAATGGCAAACTGTGTGGAGGAGAAAAATCTCAAGTTATCATGCTTTATTTCCTCGGTTCTCATTAACTTATCAGTAGTAGTCAATGATTTCTTCATAATGTGGGAAGGGTTTTTTTATTTTTTTTAAATGCCCTGAAACATCTGCTTGTGTTGAAATTCCTTTACATTTTTTTTTTTCCGTTCTGAGGTGATGCTCCTCTTTCATTTAGTGCAACATATCTGCATTGTGACAGATGTTGATCTTGGATAAAAACTGTCACACAATTCATTAAAAAAAAAAGTTATTTCTTGCATCTTTATAGAGCAATGGTGAGACCCCACTTGGAATACTGCGTCCAACATTGGTCTCCCAACCTAAAGAAGGATATAAAACTGCCGGAGAGGGTGCAGAGACGAGCAACAAAACTAGTAAAAGGTATGGAGAAATTGGAATACGAGGATCAACTTAAGAGACTGGGGGGACATGATCGAGACGTTCAAGT
The DNA here is from genome assembly GCF_902459505.1 of Geotrypetes seraphini. Classification (NCBI taxonomy): domain Eukaryota; kingdom Metazoa; phylum Chordata; class Amphibia; order Gymnophiona; family Dermophiidae; genus Geotrypetes; species Geotrypetes seraphini. The sequence continues at coordinate 11,749,583 of NC_047098.1, read as the reverse complement.
ATCTTACGGGCCGCATCGAGGCGGAGGAAGATATCTTCTTTTTCAAGGGTCCCACGACAACAAGAGGGCATCCGTTGAAAATCAGGGGCGGGAAACTACGAGGTGACACCAGGAAATTCTTTTTCACTGAAAGAGTGGTTGATCGCTGGAATAGTCTTCCACTACAGGTGATTGAGGCCAGCAGCGTGCCTGATTTTAAGGCCAAATGGGATCAGCACATGGGATCTATTCACAGGGCAAAGGTAGGGGAGGGACATTAAGGTGGGCAGACTAGATGGGCCGTGGGCCCTTATCTGCCGTCTATTTCTATGTTTCTATGTTTCTATGTTCTCCCATGAGAAAAAGAGACTGCGAGGGGATATGATCGATACCTGCAAAATACTGAAAGGAATCGACAAAATACAGCAGAAAAAACTATTTACATTGTCCAATTTGACACGGACAAGAGGACACGGAATGAAGCTAAGAGGGGACAAGTCCAGGACTAATATCAGGAAGTTCTGCTTCACGCAGCGAGTGGTGGACACCTGGAATGCTCTCCCAGAGGAGGTTATTGCGGAATCCACCGTTCTAAGATTTAAAAGCAAACTAGATGCACATCTCCTTACGAGAGGCATAGAAGGATATGGGTGACTAAAAATTACACCAGGTGTACGCCTGGCAGGGCTTCCGCGTGTGTGGATCGCCGGACTTGATGGACCAAAGGTCTGATCCGGAGATGGCGGTTCTTATGAATAGCAAGATTCCGAAATCCCAGAGAGTAACAAGATTCTAGAATCCCAAGGAGTAGCAACATTCTATACATAATCTCGAGAGGCATAGAGGGATATGGGTGACTAAAATTACGCCAGGTGTACACCTGGCAGGGCCTCCGCGTGTGTGGATCGCCGGACTAGATGGACCGAAGATCTGATCCGAAGATGGCGCTTCATATGTTCTTATGTTATGTTCTTATGTGAGATAACTTAATTTTCTTACTACTTGGACCAACTTAGGGCTCCTTCATCACATGCACATTTTTAGCGTGCGCGAACCCCCGCGCTAGCCAAAAAACTACCGCCTGCTTAAGAGGAGGTGGTAGCGGCTGGTGCGGCCAGCAAATTAGCACGCGCTATTACGCACATTAAACTGCTAACACGGCTTCGTAAAAGGAGCCCTTAGTACTTTTGTAAAGGCTTTAAAATATTTTCTGGAGTTGTATCAAATATTTGTATTCAAAATTCAGCCACAAACAGTACACCAAATACATTATTTGTATTTAGCTGAATAGTAATTCTGAAACCTCCATGAATATGCATGAGATCTATTTGCATGCACTGCTTTCAATGCATATTCATGAGGGAAATCCTGACAACCCGACTGGATTCCGGCCCTCGAGGACCGGAGTTGGCCACCCCTGGGCTAACATAACAAAAGCTACGTTCATGACTCTCTGTTCTCCCAAGCTTCCATAGCTACATTGATTAACATATCAAGGAAACTAGCTGAACATTTTATGCATTCATCTAATGCAGGGGTGTCCAATGTCGGTCCTCGAGGGCCGCAGTCCAGTCGGATTTTCAGGATTTCCCCAATGAATATACATGAGGTCAATTTGCATGCACTGCTTTCATTGTATGCTAATAGATCTCATGCATATTCATTGGGGAAATCCTGAAAACCCGACTGGATTGCGGCCCTCGAGGACCGACATTGGACACCCCTGATCTAATGCCAGATCTTATTCAGTGCGATCTGCCCCAACATCAACTTCTGGCCAATGCTGTGACTAGATGGAATTCAACATATTGCATGTCGGAACATTTGTTTAGAGCAAACAATCGCTTTACGTTTTTGAAGTGGATGATATTAAGTGACTAAATTTTCAGTAATGGATTTTGACGAACAGTTTGATATCTCTGATAAAGCCTTTCTGTACAGTTAACTCTTCAAATAGGTAATTTACTTGTCAACTCTTTCCATTGCTTTTCCTGCCTTGAAGTCTTTACGTCTCCACCTCAATAACCTGTCTGATGATGGAATAAAGAAAGCACTACCTGAGACAATGAAATCTGTTAAGAGTATTTTTTTACATCTCTTCAAAGATGCATTTCTTAGTTGCCACATGCATTGACTCAAGGTTTAAATTACAAACAATACCAGATGAATTAAAATGGACCGAGATGAAAATGAAATCTGAACCACACTTGAACTTGTTCGATATGCTCATGATTCATCTCTGCCTTCAGATTATCTAGAATTAACTGAAACAGAAGAGGAAAGTACAGAACCTCCCCAAAAGAAAACATTTGAGTTGTGGGCGGCATTGGATTCAACTTATTCAAAAGTATGCTGTAATGGAAAAAATTTCAACAAGTTCAGAACTGGAAACTGAAATTCACAAATTCCTCACAGAATCATGTTTACGAATAACTGAAAACACAGTTTGCGCTGGAAACAAAATCAATAAACGTAACATAAAAATCTACTTCTAGACCACATGGCCTTGCAGATCTATGCAGGTTACAAAAGATTACACCCGAACGATCATCACAGAAATTAATTACCCAAAAATCTAGAGAATAAGTAAGTCTTTAAATGCTCTCTAAATTCCAAATGTGAGAAAGACGTAAGAGATACAGTAGTACCTCGGTTTACGAGTGCACCGGTTTGCGAGTGTTTTGCAAGATGAGCAAAACATTTGCAAAATTGGTGCCTCGGAAATCGAGCATGGCTCGATTTACGAACGCCCCCCCGCAATCAAGCACTCACCCCCCGCCGTGATCCGGCACCCCCCGCCACGATTCGGCACCCCGCCGACGCTTCTTACCCTCATCTGGGCACCGGCACCAGCATGTTCAGAACGTGAACTCGCAGGCCTTGAGCATGCTCAGATGCTCAAGGCCTAGCAGAAGAGGAGGCCGATCTTCGGGCACCGGCACCAAGCACAGGACATGCCGGTGCCGGTGCCCAGATGAGGGTAAGAAGCGTCGGGGGGGGGTGCTGGATCGTGGCGGGGGGGGGGCCCAATCGCGTCGGGGGAGTGCCGGATCGTGGAGGGGGGATGCCGAATCGCGGGGGGAGGGGTGCTGGATCGCAGGGGGGGGCCTTCGGGGGGAGCAATGCCAGTTTTCATGGGGAGGGGAACGCATCAAAGCGAGTTTCCATTATTTCCTATGGGGAAACTCGCTTTGATAAACGAGCATTTTGGATTACGAGCATGCTCCTGGAACGGATTATGCTCGTAATCCAAGGTACCACTGTAATTGTTTTAATTCTTTGTCCCAACTGGCAGCCTGGTATGAAAGCATGCGTTCATCAAATCTTTTGAACTTACAACCCTTCACTGATGGATAACCAAAACAAAACAAAAAAAGCATGAGCTTTACGTGAATGTTTTTGAGTCGCAAAGGAAAATGAATTAATCAAGTAAGCTGGAGATAGACCGGAGTACTGGGGTGCAGGAGTTAGCCTAATGATTACAACAACAGGCTGAGAACCAAGGGAGCACAGATCACATCCGATTGTAGCTTCATGAGATCTTGGGCAAGTACAAACTCAGGTTGTAAGCCCTTCAGGGACAGAAGAATACGTACTGTACCTCAATATACACCAATAGCCCCCAGCTCAGCCAGACTCCCATCTCCAACCGGTCAAAGAATCCACTCAGATAAAAAAAAAAAAAGGACCAGCTCCCAGCTCAGCCAGACTCCCATCTCCAACAGGTCAAAGAATCCCCACCCCCACCCCCACCCTTGCCGCCACCGCCGCCAACCCTGGGTAGGCAAGTAGTAGGAAAGTGTGCACCTTACCTCTACTTGTAGCGCCAAAGTTTTCAATGAAATTTCAGCTCCTCCAAGTCTGCAGCAGTGACTCCTCTCCAATCCAGGCAGCGACTCCAAAAAAAATCCTGGGCTTGCCTCTCAGCTCCGAAATCCCCCGATTTCCAGTCGCTACTGCAACCCATTAAATATCATGTGTGGCAGTAGCGATTGGTCCCCTTCTTGAGCAGGAAAGAACTGACTAATGAGGAGCCAGAATATTGAAGGGGGCGGAGTCAGGCAACGTGCAAGTCGGGTGGAGAGAGACGAGTTGGAGGAGACCACATGGCCGACAAGCATGGCCGCTGGAAAAAAATCAGACACCCGTCCCGAAGTGAACCGAACACACGGTGAAGACCCGGTAAATCGCGGTATGTAGAAGGGGATACATTTGCCTGCGGGACAAATCTTTTCACCGTTTTTGCGGGCGGTGAAAACTTTTGTCCCCGTGTCTGCAGTGATTTGGCTATGGAGTCTCCATAGCCCGCAGCCAAACCGCAGCCACACCGCGGTTTTCCGCGGGGATCACTCACCGTGTCATTCTCTAGTGTACACCTCAACCTGTGACGGTGTTGAGTTTCAAATCATTTGTTAAACACAACACAATACACCTCACCAAGTCAACAATTGCTCCATAAAAATAAACAATACCGTAATTCAATCAAAATAGTGATATGTGCCCTCAGTGTGAGAAAATAATCGTCTTGCCTGAGTATTTTTAAATTGCTTCCATCCGCGGAGGAGGCTATGACCGTTCTTGAGTCTCCCACCCCCTAAAATATTGAGTTAAATCTCTGTGTTCGATTGCTCCATATTAATAATTTTTAATATATTTTTTTCACTATTTAAAGTGTTTTTTTTTACGCTGATTAGTCACTTTATGGTAGCACACACATGTGCTCTATGTGTGGACGTTAAGGGCTCCTTTTACTAAGACGTGTTAAGGCTTTAACGCCCGGAATAGCACACGCTAAATTGCCGAGCACGCTAGACCTTAACGCCAGCATTGAGCTGGCATTAGTTCTAGAAGCATAGCGCACGGTAATTTCCTGCGTGCGCTAAAAACGCTAGTGCACCTTAGTAAAAGGAGCCCTGAGTGAGCTCTTTCACTCCCTTTTTCTGCCTGAGATTAAGCACCTGAGCTGCAGTTTCTGCTTCCCCTCGAGCTTATTTCCTCACACTGAGGGCACATATCACTATCTGGTTTGATTGAATTACGGTATTGTTTATTTTTATGGAGCAATTGGCTTAGTGAGGTATCTCAAGTCTGGTCTTTTGGCATCGCTGCCTGGGAAAAAAAACAGTTAGCACTGAACTGAAAACTGGCTATTTGGGGGGCAGAGTTGGCACTGACTGGTTAAGTGTCAACATTCAACACTTAAACAGCCAGGTTAACTGCATAAATAGGACCACATAAAAGCCAGTTATATTTGTGTTGTAACTCATGGCTGCTTAAATGCTGAATATCGCATTTGGCTATGTGGTAGCTGGATCCAGAAATCCAGAATTTCAATGCTGGGGCCTGGACATGGCCCGGCATTAGATTTCTGGATTCAGTGCCAGCAGCAGTCAGCAAAACGCTGATTACTGCTGACTGAATATCGGGCTCATAGAGATTGGAGCAGTGAGCTCAGAACAAGGAAAGCTGGGCAAGTCCTTTTCAATTTCCATTGCCTCTAGTAGAAACCAGAAATGCCAATGATTTTTTTTAATATACTGTATATTGTACCCCATTTAGATTGATAGGATAAGTGGGTAATGCATTTTTTAAATGGGAAGATTAGGTGCTTACCTTGATAATCTTTCTAGTAGATAGGAATATCAGTCTTGAATATGTGGGTTGTGAATATCTGATTGTGAGATTCTGCTTAGAGAGCCTCATTTACATTTTTCCTCTCCACCCCCTTTCACTCTGGACTGCCCTGTAATTCCTCAGTTTGTATCAAAGCAGATGGTCAGCCCTAGAGAAGAAACCTAACAAGGATGGGTATGGAGACTCCCCAAGAAACATTTTACACAAAATAATCATGAACCATTTATAACATATAATGAGGTGGAACAAACAAGCCATCTATCTGAGTGCAATCTGCACTAATAGTTTGGAGTCTGAAAAATGCCCCCTGGTTTCTTCAAAATAGAAGTGGTTTCTCCTATCTTTGACCTTGATGGACAGAGGAAAGAAACAAGTTATCTGGTAATACGGATGTCTGAGACAGCAAGCAGGCTAATGAACATCTGACAGGGCAGGCTTCAAGACTGATGTTCCTGTCTACTAGAAAAAAGATTATCAAGGTAAGAACCTAATCTTCCCTTCTAGAGCAATAAGAACATCAGTCTTGACAGTGCTAAGTCGTAACTAGTTACTGTAATTAGTTACATTTTTAGGAAACTATCGATGTCAACTAAATTAACTACTAACATAATTTACAAGTTACTTTTGTGTTACTGTTTACATAGCATGCAGAATAATTGATGATGAATTTCCAGTCGTGCTATTTTACTCATTAAGCCTTCAATTCAACTCGTTTCGCTTGCTTCGCCACAGTGCATTATAGTAACTACCCATGTACAAATGGGCTCTACTGAACTGAATTGCTTCATAAAGGGCTGGACTGTTTTTGCATACGTAAAGGGACTAATTTGTAAACTCATTTGCATGTTCTGTTGTTAGTAATAAAAAGGGTCTCGGAAGTGGCTAAGAGGCCCTAAACACTGGGGAGAGAACCACAGAAGGGAGAGGGGGAGTCCCCTCTTCTAAAAGGAAGCCTCCAAGAAGGTCTACTGTGGACATTAGATATTCTCACCCTGAGATAAAAAGGAGGCAGTGACTAAGACCTGTGGACTGGAAAAGTCAACTTTTGGGAAACTCTTGAGGGGATGAATATTGGCAGCAGCCTAATCCTCAGTAAGCCTACAATGGAGAAAAACGATATTCACTGACCCTACTAGCGTAAAAAATTCAGATAGAAAAAATATACATGTGCATTGCAAACTTTGTCCACTGACATATCTACCTATGACCCACCGCTGTGCAACCAACACTACAACAAATCTTAAAAAGCACCTGCAAAATATCCACCTGGCTGCGCATGATAAACGGCCTTCGTTGAAGAGATCAGCAAGCTGTTCTTCGTCAGATGCATCAGAATCTCTGACAGTGAAACAGTAAACTTTGGCTGCTTCATGGAGCAGTAACGGAGGTATCATTGTGTCACAGAAAAGGTCAATGATCTCATCATGAATTTTGTTATTGGGGACATGCAAGCCTTCTCGGTGGTTGAGCCACCAGAATTAATTCAGTTGGTCACTGATCTTCAACCAGGCAAAATGTATTGACTTGCAAGGTTCTTACTGGATACACTGAGGACCAGTATCGTAAGTTGACAGACCTTCGGAATAATCTGTCTGTCTGGAAGAGCTTAACGTTTAATCATAAAACCTCAGTAGCTGTGTGCCACATTCAGGCCCTTAGTAATGTCCAGATGGGAGGGAATACAACACTTTGGGCTACTTTTACTAAGCTGCGCTAGAGGTTTTAGCGTGCGCTGCATTGCCGGACGTTTGACGCTGATGCCAGCATTGAGCTGGCATTAGTTCTTGGCGCGTAGCGCAGGGTTAGCTCCTCAGTCCTACTGACCAGACTGAGACTTCAAACTCCTACTTAATAAGGGAGAAACGCAGTCGGCACCCGATCCTGGTGAAAAATCACCATGGGGCCACTCAGCCTGTGCTCAAGCTCTCTGTGGACAAAACCTGGAACGAGCCTTGCTCTCAAGGGAATGGTCTCCCCGACTGTTAATGCAGGCTGGTCAAGCTGGTGCCCTGCAGTAAGCGGGGGGGTAAGTCTGCCCCTGGTGCAATCTTGGTGGGGGCACTGACACCCATCGTCCTCTTCGCTCGGCTCCCCACCCCCTTACCTCACCTTGCATCCCTTTAACGTTCATGGCACAAGCAACAACCCCAAACCTGCTCCTCGTGCCAGCATCGGCTCTTCCTCTGACGTCACTTCCTGGACCTTTGCCTGAAAAGTGACATCAGAGGAAGAGCCAATTCTGGCGTAAGCAGCAAGTTGGGCTTGCTGCTTGCACTGGGAACATTAGAGATATAGAGGAAGGGAAGGGGCGTGCATGTGGCAGGAGGAGGGTGGGGGGCGCCTCTTATCCTCGCTATGCCACTGGTCACACCCATGGAAGATTGGAGGCCTAAACTCTGAAAAATGTCCAGACACTTTAGCCATCCTTCCAGCTTCCAGATATTAATGCAAAAGTTCGTACAGTTGGCACCCTTAGCCTTCTGAGACTTGCGGCTCCTTTTACAAAGGCGCGGTAGCGGTTTAACATACGTAATAGCGCACGCTAAACCGCCAGCCTCGCTAGCCGCTACCGCCTCCTCTTGAGCAGGCGGTAGTTTTTCCGGCTAGCGCTTGATGAAAAGTCGCGCGCATTAAAGCCGCTACCGCGGCTTCGTAAAAGGAGCCCTTGAGCACAGCTGAAGGGGCTCCTTAAACATGATGATCCTAAGCATGTACCCTGTTTGCCTAAATCTTGATCCAGTCCTGGTGTTTAGAATTGGTGGTTAAACGGAATTCTATTTTAACACACTCCATCTTTGTGCCTAGTCTAAGGCGATAATTATGATGTGAGATTGCTTTGGCTTAATGACTGTAATTAATGTTTTTTTAAAATACTTTATTAATGTTCACTTAAGAAAATTAAAATTAAAATTATCATCAGCGGATCGTAATGTGTGAAGCTAGAATTTGCTTGACAAATTAGTTCTCTTGTGGTGGTGACCAAATTCCATAAATTTCAGTATAGCCCTGGTTCTGTTCAGGGCTCAAGAGGATTTATGACTGGTTCTGTTTGCTACTCTTTGGCTACAGTCGTTTAAATGAATAACATTGGCACTTTTAAAACAAAAAAAAACTCTAACCAACCGGCGTTCATAGATAAACTTTTGATCCCTTACTCATCTTCAAGGGCCCTCAGATCAAATAATCAAAATTTATTCTCTATACCGTCAGTACAGGAATTGTCTTACGACACTACTCGCAAATCCATCTTTTCATTTACCGCCCCCTCTCCGTGGAATGCCCTTCCACTAGACCAGTGGTTCCCAAACCTGTCCTGGGGGACCCCCATCCAGTCAGGTTTTCAAGATATCCCTAATGAATATGCATGAGAGAGATTTGCATATAATGGAAGTGACAGGTATGCAAATCTCTCTCATGCATATTCATTAGGGATATCTTGAAAACCTGACTGGTTGGGGGTCCCCCAGGACAGGTTTGGGAACCACTGCTCTAGACATTCGATTAGAGAACTCACTCGGAAAATTTAAAGCCAAACTTAAAACTTTCCTCTTTAAAGATGGTTTTACTCTTTAGCATCAGCCTCCACCTCTTAATTCCCTGATTCACGTGTAGCTTTGAAACATCTAATACTTATTTTGAAGTGATTTCCCCCCTAATGTCTTTACCGCTCCCCACTTACCGTCCTTTTTTATTAATTTTACTTTGATGTTTTTTAAACAACCTCTCCTTCCCCTACTTTCCTTTCGTTTCATGTATGTCAATTTGAATTTGTCCAGTATTTTTAATATTTGATAAATTATTGTTTTTATTTACCTATTTTAATTGTTTCCTATAATCTTTTATAATGTACACCGTGCAGACATTTATTTTGATAGACGGTATGTCAAAACTAAAGAAACTTGTTCCATGCTCTTCCTGAATCTAAGAACGAGAGTACACAAAAATAGACGAGAGGGAAAGACAAATTTCAGTATTTAAAAATGAAGGGGTCCGTTTACTAAGGCTTGCTGGCCGATTTAACGCGTGCTAAATGCCAACGCGTCCGTTATATTCTATGGACATGTTAGCGGTTTAGCACTTGATAAATCAGTTAGCACACCTTAGTAAAAGGACCCCAAAATAAAGGTTTCTTTATATGCTGGATATCGCCAGTTCTTCCATACACAAAATTCATATTTGACAAGGTTCAAAAGAAAGCCACCTATTAAACTTGTACAGTAAAACCTTGGTTTGCGAGCATAATTTGTTCCGGAAGCATGCTTGTAATCCAAAGTACTTGTATATTAAAGCAAATTTCCCCATAGGAAATAATGGAAACTCATATGTTTCGTTTCATAACCCAAAAACTTTCATATAAAATATTATATGAACTTGTATTGCAAGACCTCGCTCGTGTAGAACAGTCACTACACTCCTGCAGCGTCAGAGAGAGAAGAACCATCGGCTCAGTCGTGATGATGTGACGCGTGTATACTGTATATACTCGTATTGCAAGACATTGCTTGTATATCAAGTTAAAATTTAATCAAATGTTTTGCTTGTCTTGCAAAACGCTTGCAAACCAAGTTACTTGCAATCCATGGTTTTACTGTATTCCCATGTTACCTATGCATGCGTACTTCTTTCTAGGAAGTAAATCATGGTGATCCCAAGGTGTTATCCAGGTCCTGAGAAGACAGGCGTCCATATGACTTATGGATTCAAGTTCAATTTGTTTAATATGCCGCAAATATAAAGCCAAGGTAAATCTAAGCGGTTTACAATAAAATATAAAAAGAATTTTTAAAAAACGAATTAAAAAACCCAAGAATAAAAAATAAAATGAGGTAGGGGGAAAAAAATTAAAAATATAGACAAAACATGAAATGGAGAAACAGTAAGACAACCGTAGAAACTTCAGGAGAGGAAGGAATTGGTAGGTTACAATGAAATAAACAAACAAAAAGTTGGCGAAAGGGAAGGCATGAACGATGTGGTTAGGAATGGAAAGAAAAAAAAAATTGAGTTCTTTCTGCCTACTCTAAGGCCCTCTTTTACCGATTAGCGTGCGCTAAACACGAACGCGTGCAAGTTAGTCTATGGAATCGTTAGCATTTAGCGCACGCTAATCGGTTAGCGCACCTTAGTAAAAGAGGGCGGGGAAGTGAAATGAAAAATTTCGGGAATGCCAGTGTATGTAAGGGCTCCTTTTACAAAGGTGCGCTACCGTTTTTAGCGCACGCACCGGATTAGCGTGCGCCATAGCACGCGCTGCCCGAAAAACCACCGCCTGCTCAAGAGGAGACGGTAGCGGCTAGCGCACGCTATCCCGCGCGTTAAGGTCCTAACGCACCTTTGTAAAAGGAGCCCTAATTGTTGCCTGTAAGATTAAGAGCAGAAAGCCAAGGAAAAATAGTATGCCTTTAATTGCGCCTTATAAGTCGCAAATGATTTTTTTTCTGAGCGAAGATAAAGAGACGGAGAGTGGGAGGCGTGACGGAGAGAGAAGAATTTCTATGAAAATCAAGGAAGAATTTTCGAGACGCGGAAACGACTCATAACTGCTGTTGCGAGAAACGCAGGGTAGCAGTCCAGATCATATGAATTGGGGCCTCTGCCTTCAGTGGAACCTCTTCCCTGCCATTTCCTGCAAGCCAGTTTGGCATGCCTCCACTAAGCTCCTCTCCTTTCAGCGGTGAGGGTTCCCATTCTTCTGTCGCTCCTGCATGGCATTTGTGATTAATAAAAGGTTACAGTTCTAGCTGGTCCTTTGATCGTCGGTTAGAGCGGTTCTCAACAGTGTCAGATCTGCTTTTGTTTATCGTTGACTGTTAACAGCAGTAATTACAGTACAGTTGTTAAGATAAAAACATGACAAAATTATGACAGTGCTCGTGTAGTAATCTCTTAAAACTGACTCTGAAGGCAACAGCTGCACAATTAGTCTATAAATTTTCTTAAATGAACCTGTCTGGAAATGGTACCTGTGTGCCAGTGTTTTGCAAGAGATAACTAGACTTAATGGGCTTGGTGAGGGAACACCAAGAATAGCCTCATAAAAAAAAATAAAAAAAACACGAAACTTTGTTCTTTGTCATAAACCACTTGTTCTCTTATAAAAGCAAAAGGACTCAGTGTTGGGTCATTAACTTTCCCTTTTGTTGTGGGACAAGTGGCACAAAGCATCCATTTGACAAGCATGGAGGATTCTTTTCCACTTTATTGCAGGTTTTTTTTTTTTTTTTTACAGCAAACGGGGAGGGAAATAATCCCTGCAAAACTCGAAAACTGACATTTGCATGATGCAGCAAAAAAACAGGCACTAGAGCAGGGTGAATTTATGTTCATACAAAATGTAAAACTTGAAGGTGGAAGCAAGATGTATAGTGACAGAGATACAGAGAGATAGGAAAGGAGATGGAGTGATGGGTTCAGCATGCCTAGTCTGTCCTCTTGTTCGAATATTTATAAAGCAAACCTGAATTTTATTGCCTACATTTCAGTCGGTTGCCTGGATCTTTCTCTATGTGCTATAATCATTTTTATCGAAAACAAATTGCAAACTAAAAAACTTAAAACTTGAGGGTTTTTTTTTTTTTTTAAACTAGGGGCTGATAGGATGCTGGATGTCACAGAAATCAGGTGCTATGGCCCTGAGGTGAAGAACAATTGTCACCTCTGTGGGTGTGAGAGCAGCACTGAAGGGCTCCACCTTAGAATATTTCCCAACCACTCTTCAAGAAGAAACCAAAAAAAAGCACTGCGGAGTGACAATGTTCCTTAGATGGACTTTATTGAGAATCATCCACATAAAATAAAATCATCCACATAAAATAAAATCATCCACATAAAAATAAGGTAATCCACAATAAAAACCTAAAGTCCGCTAAGGATGCAGGACCCAATACAGTCTGCGTTTTCACAAAAAGTTTTTTTCAGGGGTCCCTGAGGGTCCTATAGTGGTAGATATGTGGAAAAGCTGATATGTAGTGAGACGCTGTTTGAAAGCAAACCACGTAGGGCTAGATTCACTAAGGCAACCAATCAAGTTCCTACCACTTAGCGACCCCTTTGCGACCCGATTTCTCTCTGAACCGATTCACTAACCTCTGTCCCGATCATCCTCCGATCCGCGCATTCAGATGAGAGGGAATGGCATTCAAACGTAGGCAGGCAGCGATTCACAAAAAAAAAAAAAAAAAAAAAAAAAAGCAACACTGACTGGGCTAACCGATCAACAAACAAGCGACTGCTGGGGACCAGTTGTTCACGTCATTTCCGACTGCTCTGCCCCGAATCTGCTCTCTGCTGCGATTCTCCTGCCGCCCTGCTCTGCCCTGAATCTCCTGCTCTCTGCCCCAACTCAAGCTGCGATTCTCCTGCACCCTGCTCTGTCCTGAATCTCCTGCCCCGATTCTCCCCGACTCTCCTGCCCTTCCCCGCTGTGCAAGCCTGTGGTTTTAACCCGCGGGTTAAAACCATGGACTTGCGAAAAAGTAAAAAAAACAATTAAAAAAAAAGTAAAATTAAGCTCTGCCGGCAGGTGCAGACCATTCAAGCTCCGTCCTCATCTGTACAAGCCTCAAACACTTTAAAATTATGAGCAGCAACATTCTAGAGCTCAGATTATGATGTCATAATGCCTCTTTCCACCAATGCCTTAGCTCCGTCCTCATCTGCAGAAGCCTCAAACACTTGAAAATCATAAGGAGCAACATTCTAGAGCTCAGATTGTGATGTCATAATGCCTCATTCCACCAATGCCTAAGCTCTGTCCTCATTTGCACAAGCCTCAAACACTTTAAAATCATAAGTAGCAACATTCTAGAGCTCAGATTGTGATGTCATAATGCCTCATTCCACCAATGCCTAAGCTCCGTCCTCGTCTGCACAAGCCTCAAACACTTGAAAATCATAAGTAGCAACATTCTAGAGCTCAGATTGTGATGTCATAATGCCTCATTCCACCAATGCCTAAGCTCTGTCCTCATTTGCACAAGCCTCAAACACTTTAAAATCATAAGTAGCAACATTCTAGAGCTCAGATTGTGATGTCATAATGCCTCATTCCACCAATGCCTAAGCTCTGTCCTCATTTGCACAAGCCTCAAACACTTTAAAATCATAAGTAGCAACATTCTAGAGCTCAGATTGTGATGTCATAATGCCTCATTCCACCAATGCCTAAGCTCTGTCCTCATTTGCACAAGCCTCAAACACTTTAAAATCCTAAGTAGCAACATTCTAGAGCTCAGATTGTGATGTCATAATGCCTCATTCCACCAATGCCTAAGCTCCGTCCTCGTCTGCACAAGCCTCAAACACTTGAAAATCATTAGTAGCAACATTCTAGAGCTCAGATTGTGATGTCATAATGCCTCATTCCACCAATGCCTAAGCTCTGTCCTCATTTGCACAAGCCTCAAACACTTTAAAATCATAAGTAGCAACATTCTAGAGCTCAGATTGTGATGTCATAATGCCTCATTCCACCAATGCCTAAGCTCTGTCCTCGTCTGCACAAGCCTCAAACACTTGAAAATCATAAGTAGCAACATTCTAGAGCTCAGATTGTGATGTCATAATGCCTCATTCCACCAATGCCTAAGCTCCGTCCTCGTCTGCACAAGCCTCAAACACTTTAAAATCATAAGTGTTTGAGGCTTGTGTGGTTAAGGCAAAGCTTACAGGAATGGAAAAGGGATAGTGAAAAAACTCACAGGAATGGGGAAATTGAGTTCCTGTGCCATTCTCTAGTTACTTTGTTTGTAACCTAACAACAGCATGCGCTAATTCTTAAATAACTGCATAGTTCTCTTTAGTAAAAGGGCCCCTTAGTTTGCCAAGGAAGCAGTGGTACTTTGACAGAGATGACCTCTGAGAAGGTTTTGTGAGCAGAATATCACCTTCACTCTGGCTCAGATGAAAAAGTACATGATTACCCATCTTTGGAGCTTTAGTACATATATATATGGGATCTGGCAACAACTGAATTCTCAGCAGGTGCAATACCTTGTGGACGAGTGTAAGAATTATCTGAGATGAACTGCAAGGATTTATGTGGTCCATCAATCCCTTTGTGAAATAGGTCATGTCTGAAGAATGGGTTTATGTAGTTTTGAAGTTTTCAAGTTTCACAGCTCTCTACTCTAATCACAAAGTTAGTGAGCCATCCAATCTTTGAACAATGCAATTGCTTTTGATTTATAATTCTCTACATACTTAGAGACCTGAAAAGAAGGTACAGAATGACTTGATAGAGTATTATGTATAAAACATTTCTGCTAATAGAAGGGTGACACATTTTTGGCTGTCTTAGGAGGAAGCAAGTCTGAACTCAACATCTATTCTCGTCCTTTAAGAACAAATGGGATGCCTATGTCGGATCCCTAAGAAGGTTAAGTTAAGGAATTGGGTTATTAGGGCATAGACTAAAGGGGTGGGTAAGTAGGGTGGGCAGACTTGATGGGCTATAACCCTTTTCTGCCATCATCTTTCTATGGAATGTTGCTACTCTTTGGGATCCTAGAATCTTGTTTCTCTCTGGGATTCTGGAATCTTGATAGACTGGTATCTTAATGCATTCTGCTTCATTTTTTTCAACTTGATGTATTTGATCGGTTCTATGTATTATTTCTTTCCCTGCCGTGTCGGTATTTTCTGCATTATATTGTAAATGCTTTCTGTCTTTATCTGTTTTTAAGTCCATTATTCTAATTTGTATTTTATCTGTATCCCATGTATTAGCTCACCTTGTTCTGAAACGCCTAGAACTTTTTCGGTATGGCGGTATATAATAATAAAATTATTATTATTAACTATAAATATGCCATGCTGGTTGTTAATGTGCCCATAATGAAACTCGGGGAATATAAATCTAATGTTTGGTGGATCCAAATGATGAACAATTCAAGTATATAAATAACCAATCGGTTATTTATATACTTGTGTTGTTAATGGGCGCCAGATGCTGAGTTGACAGCACTGAAGGGAGGGACATTTTATACTGTGCCTTTTAATCATTGTATCTGCTTATTGTACCCCAAAAGAAACAAGCACATTTTGCAAAGCTCACTAAAAGATATTGCTGTTCAGTTTAAAAAAATTGAGGTAAAAGGTTTACAGTCTAATAAAATCCTTATGTGAAATTGATTTTGTTGGCTAAGTACTCCCACCCTAATGATCTGTTAAGGAGAAATCGTCATTTCCTGGGGTTTTTAGGCAAATTGCCCTTTGGAGGGTCTCTAGTACTTGTAGTAACAAAGAAAAGCACATACATATGGCTTTTCAGTCATTTGTATCTTTTAGCCAAATAAGTCTGGCAGCCTGAAGCAAATTTCTCGCTGGAAACAGACAGACCCTATGGGAAGCCAATCTTTAATTTTGCTAGAAGTGTCTGTAATGGGAGAAAGGATGCTTTTAAAGAAGTCTCCCCAATGAACCAATCAGAATTAGGAGCACGAACAGGAAGGCTTTGCTGAAAAAGGGGTAGGTCCAATCGAATAAGTAATTGTCAGGAAACAATAGGCATTTCCCCTACAGCAGTGGTCTCAAACTTGCGGCCTGGGTGCCACATGCGGCCCACCAGGTACTATTTTGAGGCCCTCGGTATGTTTATCATAATTACAAAAGTAAAATACAACAGTTTCTTGATCATATGTCTCTTTAACTATAAATGACAATATTATTATTAAGACTTAGCCAAAAGGAAAGATTTATCAACTATAAAGAGTTTTACTTCATGCAAAATTGTCATTTCTTTAATAAGACATTAACTATTTTTTTTGAGGCCCTCCAAGTACCTACAAATCCAAAATATGGCCCTGCAAAAGGTTGGAGTTGGAGACCATTGTCCTACAGATACATACATATATTACATGCTAAAAGTATGATACTTGCGCTTTGTACATTCTGTTGAAGTTGCTTTGTAAGGAGCCCTTTTACTTATGGCAGCTTAAAATGGCTCACTACTGGTTGTGCTCAGGTGTCTTGTTAAATTTTTTTTGGAGGGGGCAGAGAGTGGGCATTTCTGTACTAAGCAGGTAGCACAAGATTAGTGCACGAGTCCTTACCACATACAAAATAAGTGTCAGTAAATGTACATGTGCTAATTATTTTAATGGCCATGTGCTAATGGCTAGAGAATAACATATTAGATGACGGCAGATAAAGACACGAATCCAGTCTGCCCAACCTGATTCAAATTAAATTTTTTAAAATTTTTCTTCTTAGCTATTTCTGGGCAAGAATCCAAAGCTCTACCCGGTTCTGTGCTTGGGTTCCAACTTCTGAAGTCTCCGTCAAAGCTCACTCCAGCCCATCTACACCCTCCCAGCCCAGCCTCAACCAAAAGGCCATATGCAGACACTTGGAGGGGCATAATAACAAAAAAAGGCCTAAGTCCCCCTTTGGCCTAAGGCCCTAAACATTGAAAGTAGCAGTAGGGAAAATGTCCATTCTCAAAAAAAAACGCCCAAAATGAGGTGTTTTTTTTTTAGAATGGCCTACCTCTATGTTCAAAAAGACGCCTCAGCCCCACCACTCCACCGCATATAATGTTTCATACCGCGGGAAGCATATTGTGGTGCTTCATCATTGGCTGTCAATTTTTGAAAAAAGTTTTCATCTAAATTTTTAAAATTTTTAAATTTCTTCTCCTTTTAAACGTTATTATGTGATTTATTTAAAAAATAAATATTTCAAACTGTTTTTACTGGTTTCTATCCGTCTGTATCATTTAGAAAGTAGATAGTACTTATCTCAGCCAAAAAACCCAGGGAGTCAGACCCTTTCTAAATGATACAGACGGATAGAAACCAGTAAAAACAGTTTGAAATATTTATTTTTTAAATAAATCACATAATAACGTTTAAAAGGAGAAGAAATTTAAAAATTTTAAAAATTTAGATGAAAACTTTTTTCAAAAATTGACAGCCAATGATGAAGCACCACAATATGCTTCCCGCGGTATGAAACATTATATGTGGTGGAGTGGTGGGGCTGAGGCGTCTTTTTGAAAAGAAAAAAAGTTCATTACCATCCAGACAATTATTATTTCTACATTTATAAAGATTTGACTGGATATACCACACTTATAATTTTTTGCCGCATTTTTTAGCTACCTCTATGTTCAGCAATTTAAACGCCCAGACCACTACTATGTCTAAACGTACAACACATTATCAACCAAAAACTTGCCTAAGTCCCAAACGGCCAGTCCTTCACCTAAAAGCTGGATTCTGTAACCGACGTCTGTCAAAAACAACATTGGTTACAGAATCCACACATCCCCCCCCCTCCCCCGGCAACGATCAGGGCAGGAGAGATGGCTCATCTCCCCTGCCTTGATCTCAATCGCCCCCCCCACCCCGAACTGCTGCAACCCGCAGCAGGAGAGATGCCCAATCTCTCCTGCCATGATCGTTGCGGTGAGGGGGGGGGGGGTGTAGGTTGCCGGGGCCGCTGAGCTAATCGCTGCAGCCGTGATCAGCTCATCAGCCCCTTTTCGGAACTTTATACCTGTTTTGATTTGGCCAACCTGCTCAACTTTTTGCTTATACTTGCTGTACGACTAAGTCTAGGTCTGCCCACCTCCCGCCCTTTCCCCTCCTCTAAAAACGCCTCTTTTCTCTCTAGGCGTTTAGAGGCAGGGGAAAGGCTTAAGCTGTTTTAGATTATTGGTAGTTGGACGATCTGGCTTTTTGATCGTCCAAGTACCGATTTAGGCCACTTTTTGAACTTAAAAAAAAAAAAATTATTATGAGCCCCATACTGTGCAAGTCTGCCCAGTACTGGCCTTAGGTCTTCACTATTTACTATTATTTTCTGATTCTAGATCCTCTATGTTCATCCCACGCTTCTTTGAACTCCGTCACCGTTTTCCTCTCCACCACCTCTCTCGGGAGCGCATTCCAGGCATCCACCACCCTCTCCGTAAAGTAGAATTTCCTAACATTGCTCTTGAATCTACCACCCCTCAACCTCAAATTATGCACTCTGGTTTTACCATTTTCCTTTCTCTGGAAAAGATTTTGTTCTTGTTAATACCCTTCAAGTATTTGAACGTCTGAATCATATCTCCCCTGTCTCTCCTTTCCTCTAGGGCAGGGGTGTCCAATGTCGGTCCTCGAGGGCTGCAATCCAGTCGGGTTTTCAGGATTTCCCCAATGAATACGCATGAGATCTATTAGCATACAATGAAAGCAGTGCATGCAAATAGACCTCATGTATATTCATTGGGGAAATCCTGAAAATCCGACTGGACTGCGGCCCTCGAGGACCGACATTGGACACCCCTGCTCTAGGGTATACATATTCAGGGCTTCCAGTCTCTCCTCATACGTCTTCTGGCGCAAGCCTCCTATCGCTTTCGTCGCCCTCCTCTGGACCGCTTCAAGTCTTCTTACGTCCTTCGCCAGATGCGGTCTCCAAAACTGAACACAATACTCCAAGTGGGGCCTGACCAACGATCTGTACGGGGGCATCAACACCTTCTTCCTTCTACTGGCTACGGGGAAAGGGAAAAAATTTGTCCCCGTGTCATTCTCTACTCCAGACTAGAGAATGACACGGGGCAAATTTTTCCCTTTCCCCACAGGAATTAATTTTCCCGTCCCATCCCTGCGAGTTCTTTTCCTGTCCCTGCCCCATTCCTGCAAGCTCTGTCCTCATCTGCACAAGCCTCAAGTGTTCAAGGCTTGCATGGTTAAGGCAGAGCTTACAGGAATGGGGCAGGAACAGCGACAAAACTTATGAGGACAGGGGCAAATTTGTCCCCGTGTCATTCTCTACTAATGGCATCATTAGGGCTACTGGTGCAGCAAAAATAGTCTTAGCATGCAGGAAAACCCCAGGCAAGGGCGCACTAAGGCCGGTTTTTAAGACAGCTTAGTAAAAGAACTCCTTAGAGAGGCCTGATACTGCCAAAAGGAGCCTTTTGTATTTTTTTATTTTAAACAGTATATTGTCTTGTGTCACATACCTTAAGTCTTGGCTGAGGCTGCCATATTGCAGGAAATGCATTGGATAAAAGTCTTGCGGTTTTGAGCATGCAGCAACCGACCGGTGGTTACGGAAGAATTACGTATACGTTTCTGTCCATGATCCCTAGAAGGCCCAGGTGGAAGGAGGAAGTTGGAAGTTAAGAGCTGAGAAAGGCCATCAAGAGGCCCAACGTGTTCTGCTGTTACAAAAATATTTAGCTGGGCATCGAAGGCATCATCGCTATACACCTGCAGTTTTAGTGAATTAGGGAACAGTGCAATTATCCTGTCATGAAATCAAACTTATTGCACCATATATTAAATGCTGAATATTGACCTTGTGAGGAAAAATAATTACATGGCATTTGGCCTCTTGCTATAAGGAAGAGCTTACCTCACTTCTAGCAGAAGCTATCCACATCGAAAGACAGTGGCGGCAGCAACAAGAGAACGCTCAGTTTGCTGGACCGGTGCCACAAAGCACCTGCGTTTTAATCCTGAAGGACCCTCTGGCTTGTCTGCTTATGTCCATCAGTCTGTTCGTAGTCTCGTTTTCAATAAGGTAAAACCTTGCCAGTTTGTCATGGAAACGCGCAGGATCCGAGCAATGGGATTTTGTACTGTAGTGGTAGAAACTGGTTCTTAACGTCAAGCGCTGCACTCTGACGAGAGCCGGAATGCAATTCACAAACGCCGTGAGCAAGTGTGAGCCCGGTACAGCACTGGTTGCCGTCTTGGCAGTAGGCCGAGTGACCTCTGCTGCGTCTCGTTGTTATCTCGGCACGTTTCGTTCTAATGTCCTGTTCAGCAGAGACTTAATTATGGGAGACAGCATCGTGCTTTTGTTACGAGAACCAGCAGACGTGGATCTGACTTTTCCCAGAGTGTATGCAGTGAAGGGCATTGCACATGCAAATTGCTTCTTGATGCTAAAAGGACGTGGTAGATTTTTTTAAACTGTACCGCTCCTGGTTCCACTCTTGGGCAACATGACATACTATTTTATTTTAATACCTCAAAAACCTCACAGTTCTACGCAGTTCACAGAAAAAGGGAGGGGAAACCCCCCCCCCAGGCATATGTGGTGAATTAGCAACGAAAAACAAAGAAAGCGAACAACAATCATCTGGAACCGCGTCCCGCAAACTTTCTTGAGCCGCGGCACACTTAAGGGCTCCTTTTGCGAAGGTGCGCTAGCGTTTTTTAGCGCACGCACCAGATTAGCGCGCGCTAGCCGAGCGGCTAGCACACGGCATTGTAGTGCGCGCTGTTCCACGCGTTAAGGCCCTAATGCGCCTTTGTAAAAGGAGCCCTAAATGCAGTGGCTGCGGCTCGAGGCATTCAGAAATGCGTGGATGTTGGCGTGATGATGTCGCGCACATGTGCAAAGGCCCCTAAGGGGGGGGGTGCCAGCAGGGAAGAGGGCCGGAGTGAAGGAGTGGCACTGGCGCCAGCTGATTGCTTACAGGACGTGCCTCTTGCCGCGAGAGGCACGTCCCTGTAGGCAGTCAGCCGGCGCCTCTCCCCCTCCCAAGCGTGCCACGGCACTCCTGAAATCTCAGAAAGCACACTAGTGTGCCGCGGTACACAGTTTGCGATACACTGATCTAGAAGCAAAAAAATTTACCAAATAAGTTGGAGAGAAAGAGAGACTGGTTACTGCGGATGGGCAGACTAAACGGGCCATTTGGCCTTTATCTGCCATCGTGTTTCTAAGTTACATCAAAAATACATAGATGAAAATGAATCTCTAATCAAAGTGAAAAACTCTCGACCATTTCAGGCCACTGAGTATGCAAGCAGATGGTAACAGCTAAACATCTCCTTTCTTTGCCAACCGGGTGAGCGATATACTGCAAATCACCACCCCTTTCCCAACTCTGGGCTCTTAATGTATTCCATTAGTAACCGGGCCTCCATTACATAAAATTGGATCTGTAATCTAGCTCTGCCTGCCATTCCCATCTTCATTCAGATTGTAATCCATGTGGGGAAGGGTCATGCAACCTTCTATCATAATAAGGGGGGGCAGTCCGCCCCGGGTGCCATCTTGGTGGGGGCACTGGCACCTCTCCTCCTCTCTGACCCCTTGCTGCTTGCAAGCCTTCCATTCCCTCTGACACACCAAGCACCCCCTTGCTGTCCTATCTCCCTGAGCCCTCCCACAAAATCCTAGTGGGCTAGGGGGGTTAGGATCAGACCCCCCCCCTTCAGCTCGAGAACCTACCACCCCAACACCGCCCTTCCTGTACCTTTCGTCAAAAAGCAGGCAGGAGGAATGCCCACTCCCTCCTGCCTTGAAGGGTCGCCTCTTCATAATGGCAGCCCTTTCCCCTCCCGGTGCCTCCTGGATGCACTGGAAGGGGCCTAAGGTCCTGATTGTCCTTAGGCTCCTGAGCCATTCGGGGCCTTAGGCTCCTCCTTGTGCATCACTGGCATGTATTAGGAGGGGCCTAATGCCCTGATTGGCTTAGACCTAACAGGTATTTCCCTTAGGGTTACAAGACATCCGGATGTACCCGGACATGTTCTCTTTTAGGGAGCATGTCCAGGCGGCTTTTCAAACCCTGGCACTTTGTCTGGGTTTTGAAAAGCAGATCGAATTGGGAGGGGCATCCGTGCATGCGTGGACGCAACGCAGTGACATGCGCATGACAACATCATATCGCTTGCGCGGTTGCCTTCCCAACTGCGATGCGCAGGGTGGGGCTGGGGCATGATATGGGTGTAATGGGGTGGGGGATGAGTGGAACTGGTCGGGTCTGGATTTTACATACGTAAAATCTGGTAACCCTGCCCTGAGGAAGCAGTTGGATTACCCTGAAACGTTGGCTTATAAATATACAGACTATGTAATGGCCATAGAGTGGTGCTTTCAATTATTTTTTATTTTTCTTCTGCAGCCAGGTTTGGCGTTAACCATTCTAGTTAAGTTTTTTATGCCAATGACGTAGTTGGTGGATGGTAGGGTATACAGTACTCCTCCGAAATGTTCCAGGAACCCCCACAAATTTCAAAAAAACTGCGAATGCGGTTTTTTCGCCTGCCAAAAGGCAGGGGAGGCAGGAGAGGGCAGCTGGAGCGCCAGTGGGTGACGAAAATCACTCGCGGTCTGCTCCCGACCGCCTCTTCCTGTAGTGAAGTCGGGCGACGCCCATCTGGAGCTGCTGTGAGTCGCAGCTCCTGAAGGGCGTAGCCCGACTTCACTACAGGAAGAGGCGGTCGGAGCGGACTGCGAATGAGCGAGCCCGCGATTCGTGAACCCTAGTGCTCCCCTAGTACCCGAGGCTTTTTCTTTTCGTTTAGAATGTAGCTCGGCAGATCTGTCTTTTTGACAGTTTTTAGTGGGGAGTTCATTACTCCTACTATTAATTATTTCTATAGCGCTACCAGACGCACGCAGCGCTGCACAGAGTCACAAAGAGTAAGAAACGTGGCATAAATGCGTATGAAGCAAGGGTCAATTGAAAGGAAGCCCGAATGAGGGGGGCGTAAAATGAAGCCGCTGAAAGGGGATAGACTTGGAAGTAAACCTCAGAAAATATGTCTTCATGTGTGGAATGGCCTCCCAATGGAGGTGATGGAGACGAAAAGTGTATCTGAATTCAAAACAACTTGGGATGGGTACATTGGATCTCTAAGGGAGAGGAAGGGATAGCAGATAGCATGAATAGGCAGATTAACTAGACCATATGGTCTTTATCTGTCTTCATTTGCTCTGTTCTCATTGCTGAGCTAAAGCTTTTACCATTTTAGCTAATTGCTCAGGGTGTTAACAAGAGCTCCATAATGCAGTGTTGTGGGGTGGGGTTTTTTTTGTTGTTGTTTTTTTATGTGTGGGGTGGGGGGTAAAACTGTAAGTCAGGTTTCAGATGTAATAGGTTTTATTCAAACCCTTTCTGGCTGGATGCTGTTCAGAGTATGGCACTTTTAGAATCAAGGCTTAAAGGAATATGTTTATCTTTGCAAAATAACATCTCATTTACTCTTTTGATGGGAAAAATCTATTTTTCCCTTGGGTAGTGTAGCATTGAGAAACTGAAATGGGCTCCGAGTTTTTTTAAGTGCGTCATATAAAAGAGTGTATGGAAGAAGGGTTTGCTCACAGAAAGAACAGCTTGTGCTGACACTGGGATTTTGGTAATTGTGGACGGCTCGATCACAGACAACAATGCAGAAAATGTGTTTTAGATATGTTGGGAAACATTATAGGCACGAGACCAGGGGTCGGATTAAGGCCAGCCTATGCCCTAAGCACAGCCCAACAATGGTGCCCCTTGACTTTTCCATTGCATAACTGCCAAGACGTTAACCTCTCTTTTTTCTAAGCATACGGGTCTGGATTTCATAATAGTAAAATCTGGTAACCTTAAGAGACAGTGGATACTCCTTTTCTGATGGTGTGTGCATAAAGCCAATTGTACACATGGAAGAGGCCTTTTATAAAATGTGGTGGCTGTTTCTGGAGGTGTAGTTGGGGTAGGCCAGCAGGGGTAGGCAATTCCGGTCCTCGAGAGCCAGAGCCAGGTCAGGTTTTCAGGATATCCGCAATAAATATGCACGAGATAGATTTGCATCAGAAGGAGGCAGTGCATGCAAATCCATCTCATACATATTCATTGTGGAGATCCCGAAAACCTGACCTGGCTCCAGTTCTCGAGGACCGGAAATGCCTACCCCTGGGGTAGGGTTACCAGACGTCCGGATTTCCACGAACATGGCACTTTGTCCGGGTTTTGAAAAGCCTCCTCAAATCGCATCGAGCAGGGAGGGAGTCCGTGCATGTGCGGATGCCATGCGATGATGTCATGCATGCGCAGTCGTCCTCCCTTTCCAACAAGAGCAGGCAGTGGGGGTGGGAGAGTGGGCAGGATTAGGAGGTCCAGATTTTCCAACTGGAAAATCTGGCAACCCTAAGTTTGGGCAGCATAAAGGCGGAGTTGTGATGTATGCACATGGGATGGAAAATGTGCCGGTACACTTGCAGAATGCATGTGCACATTTATACTTCCTCATAAATGAAAAAAATATAGGCCCTTTTTAAGCCGATTAAATCGCACCAAAGGCCATTGGGAATGAATGGATTTCGGTGCTGTTATCTCGTGGCAGCTGTCAGTATGGTTTTGTAAAAAAACCAAACAAAAAAAAAGGGGGGGAGGGGGGAGGATAGTGAATAGATGAATAACACTTCTTATTTGAAGTATGGAAGGAAAAATCCCCAGAAAACTGTGTAGCATATGGGATTGAGAGGATAATTACCTCATCAGATGAAAAAAAAACCCTACCCAAATCTCTAAACCAGTGTATCGCAAACTGTGCGTCACGGCACGCTAGTGCACCTCCTGAGATTTCAGGTATGCCACGTCAACAATGGGGAGGAGGAGAGGCACTGGCTGACTGGCTACAGGACATGCCTCCTGCGGCGAGAGGCAGTCCTTCACGGACACACTATAAAGGCTAAGTGTTGTTCTGTTCATACAAAAAATATAAGTATAAAAAGCTGAATAACTAATAAAGATTGGACCGACGAAGAGTAATACAACCGGTAGCGTTGTGCCCGGCTGTGGTCTGAAGGTCCACACAATTGAGAATAAGAACATTAAGTATAAATGAAAGTTAGAATGGTTCTTTGCCTTGGATGAGATCTGAGTAAGACAATTTAGATATAATTTGATTGAAGATACAACAGCGGCTTCTTTACCTTATATGTGACTCAAAGATAGTAACCATTGTCACACAGGGCTGCCCCGTTCCCAGTGAGGAAGCCTTGCCAGAAGAGGGAGGTAAAATTAAAAACGTATTCCTAAGCCTGCTAGTTTAATTCCCAAAGCCTCACCTAGGAGTTCTCAAAAGCCAAGCCTTCCTATAGTTAAACCTCCTCAAGCCATGCAAAAAGCATCCAGAACTGGTTTAGCTTTCCCCAAGCCAGCTGTAAAGAAACAGCTAGAAAGACTACATGTCCCAGCAGCTACAGGGACAGGGAAAAGCAGGGATGAAATACAAGCTACACCCAATCAGGCTGATACTGGTTCAGGCCCCATTAGAAGGCATCAGAGGGCAGGTTACTCTAACACACATGCAGTGAAAGGAATGGAAATCACTTTCCCACAGAAAGAAACCCAGCCATCCAGCAAACATCAGCCTAGAAGAGCCAGAAAGCACCAGGCCTCACCATGGCAGCAAAGTAAGGTAGAAGTTTGGGAGGAAGAGAATAATAATAATAATAATTTATTTCTTATATACCGCTGTACCGTGAGGTTCTAAGCGGTTTACAGTAGAAACAGAAGAAATGCAATAAGTAAGATTAATTAAGATGAAGAGAAAGTACTTAGATTAATACTAATGATAATGCTGTTTGTGTGCCAGATTTTGAAATGGCTGGTAGTGAGAGTTCCTATGATATGGAAATAGAAGGAACTGATTTGCCCAGCTCTGAAGGAATGGAAATGAGTTGATGTTTTGAGGGTAAAGGGGGCTGGATGAAAGTAAAGTCTGCCCAAGATGATTGTAAAGCTGAAGTTTTTTTGTTTTGATCTTTAAAATACAAGCCACAGGCAGCCATTTTGTTTTGGGATCTGGGAGGGGCTCTTCCCAGCTGATCTATTGAGGGATAATTATAGGAGAGGATGCCAGCCTTGGGGCATTAAGCTTAACTCCAAGGGAGTTTTGCCTGGTAGAAGAAAAGCTTTCGTTTTGAATAAGGGGTTGGTTTTTATTTTTTCTTTTCCTTTTTTTGGTATTTTGGCTTGAACTGGAATTGTTTGGTTTGTGTTGGAAAATAAGCACAGGAAGATAGAAACCTGAAAATCACGTCTGAAAGTTTGTTTGTGATGTAGGAACATTAAATTTATATAAAGAAATTGCACCGTTGATTTTGAACTCTTTATTAAAGCAGTACCAGGCTACCAAATAATCTCGGCTCAGCCGAGGTTGGTGTGTGCTGGGTCAGGCCATTTGCTGAGCCCAGCTTGGCTGTGCCCGGTCATATCATGTAGCAAGAAGCAATAGGAATCATATCTGCCTCCTTTATGAATTCAGCTATTTCATGGTGATGGGAGGGAGCGAGATTATTATTTTTTTACAAATCACTGATTCCCGGAGTGGTGCAGGGAGAGGAGAGAGGTACCAGGACCTCTAGGCCAGGGGTAGGCAATTCCGGTCCTCGAGAGCTGGAGCCAGGTCAGGTTTTCAGGATATCCACCGTGAATATGTATGAGATGGATTTGCATGCACTGCCTCCTTGAGATGCAAATCTATCTCATGCATATTTATTGCGGATATCCTGAAAACCTGACCTGGCTCCGGCTCTCGAGGATCGCAATTGCTTACCCCTGCTCTAAGCTACCAAGGATTTCAGACTTCTAAGGAGGGGACCCTATCTCATTGCAAAGGGGGAAGGGTTACTGGGCCTGCTAAAGCTGTGATGCTAACAGCTCCTTAAATCCATGCTGTGGCCATATGAGAGATCATATAATGAAAAACAGAACTAAATACTGCAAATACCTAGCAGTGCACGGTAGTATTAATAGTCCAGAAAGTTGAAAGGACTATGGCCTCAGAATCGGAGCCCACGCTTAACAGTCACAGACTGGAAGTAATCTGCGCGGTGTATTTGCTCCTGCTCCAATCATCGGCCCACACACCTGCAATTTTTTAAAGATTTTTTCAAGCAGGTGTGTGGGCCGATGATTGGAGCAGGAGCAAATACACCGCGCAGATTACTTCCAGTCTGTGACTGTTAAGCGTGGGCTCCGATTCTGAGGCCATAGTCCTTTCAACTTTCTGGACTATTAATACTACCGTGCACTGCTAGGTATTTGCAGTATTTAGTTCTGTTTTTCATTATATATTTACATACTGCTGGGTGATTAGTTTTAGGTCATATGAGAGATCATGTCATATCTAAATAATATCAAAAGAAGTCTCTAACCCTAAATTTTTTATGGGTTAGTACATTGGAACCTTAGTATGGTACGGTGACAGGTAAAAAGCGCACGACGACAAAGGCGCGCCGACAACCCAGCGCAGACAACTGAGCATAAGGCGGAAGCGTGCTGAAGAAAAACAGTATTTTAAGGGACTCCGACGGGGGGTGTTGGTGGGGAACCCCCCCCACTTTACTTAGAGATCGTGCCGGCATTGTGGGGGATTTGGGGGGTTGTAACCCCCCACATTATATTGAAAACTTCACTTTTTCCCTAAAAAAGAGGGAAAAAGTTTCCAGTAAATGAGGGGGGGGGGTTACAACCCCCCAAACCCCCCACAACGCCAGCGCGATCTCTATTAAGTAAAGTGGGGGGGTTCCCCACCAACACCCCCCATCAGAGCCCCTTAAAATACTGTTTTTCTTCGGCGCGCTTCCGCCTTGCGCTCAGTTTTGTCTGCGCTGGGTTGTCGTCGCGCGCTTTTGTCTATGAACCGTATGGTACAGGTATATATGTACTCCACCTCTAATTTGACTGCAAATGATCTTTACAGCATGTCAGTACTAGAATAACAGGCTGGTGAGAGATCCTCGTATAGCTCTTCATCATTGCAAGCAAAACAGGAACCATTTTTTTTTTTTTGCCTGCATGCATATAAGCATTTTCTCACAGGTGTTATACCGCCTTTCTTTTTATCAGTCTGACAAGCGGTTCAGTATACTCTTAGTTTAATGGAACAGATGAGCCAATTATGTACGCAGTTGCAGTGATAAGTGTTTTTATGAATCGTGTCCTTGGAAAGCTGAGCACTTGGTGTGGATGTAATGTAATGTAATGTAATTTATTTCTTATATACCGCTCCATCCGTTAGGTTCTAAGAGGTTTACAGAAAATATACATTAAGATTAGAAATAAGAAAGGTACTTGAAAAATTCCCTTACTGTCCCGAAGGCTCACAATCTAACTAAAGTACCTGGAGGGTAATAGAGAAGTGAAAAGTAGAGTTAGAGGAAAAATAAAAATAAAATAAACATTTTAACAAGACAGCATTGATCTAAATACTTTGGAAGGTAGAAGAGAGGAGAGAAAGGAATAGAAGCAGAAGGGGGAGCCGTTGAACAGTAGAATTCTGCAGCATCCACTATCTCCTCCTCTCCCTATTGGCTAAGGCTCTTAACATTTGCATATCTTCTTCCCATTGGCTAAGGCTCTTTGCCTGCATTGTGATGTCATAGAGCTTTATGGTTATAGAAACCTAGAAACATGATGGCAGATGAAGGCCAAATGGTCCATGTAATGTAATGTAATGTAATGTAATTTAATTCTTATATACCGCTACGTCCGTTAGGTTCTAAGCGGTTTACAGAAAATATACATTAAGATTAGAAATAAGAAAGGTACTTGAAAAATTCCCTTACTGTCCCGAAGGCTCACAATCTAACTAAAGTACCTGGAGGGTAATAGAGAAGTGAAAAGTAGAGTTAGAGGAAAAATAAAAATAAAATAAACATTTTAACAAGACAGCATTGATCTAAATACTTTGGAAGGTAGAAGAGAGGAGAGAAAGGAATAGAAGCAGAAGGGTGAAGAGTGACTCGGGCAATCCAGAACTGTAAGGGGTCGCAGAACTACTTCTTGCTGATTTTTGGTTGTTTTTTTTAAAGAATTTAGAAAATACATGGCGAAGGGTTGTATTTAGTCTGGTTTTCATGGGGGTTTATAGAGTATGTGTTATTTAGCCTGAGGAAATGCCAAGGCGTGCTTTAATTAAGCTGGCCATTATAAGATACCTTTCTGCATTCAGAGGGATGAGGTTAAAAGGCCAGTCGGCAGCCATGCAAAGGAAAAAAGCTGTGTTGGAAAAGTTGCAATTGGAATGCCTCAGTGGTTTTATGATGGCTAATTGTTATTGGATTTTTTTATTTGACTGTATTCAATTTCCCTCCCACTGGGCAGCAACAGAGATATGACTCCAAAAAACCCAGTCTCATAAACCAAACAGACTGTGGCTTTTAGAGCTTGTCTTAAAGACTTAGAAATACAATGCAATCTTTGGTATCTCTCAAGGGCCGTGATGCCAAAGGGGTTAGTTTTGCGCGTACCATGACAGCCATCAACCCCCATACTTCGAGGGGCCGCTGAAAAGTTCTCAGCCCAGTCAAGAAGAGAACAAGGTGGAGCAAACCTACAAGTTATCCCAGGACAAGCAGGCATGATATTCTCACATGTGGGTGACGTCATCTACGGAGCCCCGGCGCGGACAGCTTTTCAAGCAAACTTGATTGAAGTTTCAAGTTTGCACACTGCACCACGCATGTGCGTGCCTTCTCGCCCACTAGAGGGCGCATCCCACCTCGTGGTCCTCAGTTCAAATTTTTCCGCGGAGCAAGAAAGCCCTGTGGATCTGAGCTCCAGTGTTTTTGCCTTCTAGCTGCCGCGTTTAGTTTGTTTTTCCCTTCGAATTAGTTCGCGGTGCTGTTTTCCTTTCGTTTCTTTTCAAAAAAAAAAAAAAAAAAAAAGTCTTTCGTTTTTCGTCGGGCTCCGGGGGCTCCCGGAAGCCGTGGCCGCGGGACGTCGGTACGTTCCCGGCCTTCTTCTTTTTCTTCGTGGATGTCCCGTCCTGTTACGGGATTCAAAAAGTGCAGCTGGTGTGAGAGGTTGCTTTCCATCACTGACCCTCACCGGTGGTGCATTGTCTGTCTTGGGCCCGAACATCCGACAGACTCGTGTGATCGCTGTGCTACCTTCCAAAACAGGGCCCTCCGTCGCCGTAAGGCAAGAATGGCCGAATTGTTCGCCGTCGACGCGCCGCCTAAGGCCTCGACGTCGGCCTCGGCTTCGGCCCCGGCCTTGACCTCGGCCTCGGCGTCCTCGGGGGCCTCGGCCTCGCCTCGGCCCTCTTCCTCGAAGGCGTCGTCAGTGAAGCAAGCTTCGGGTAAGTCCTCTGTTCCATCCCCTTCAGCAAAGAAGCCATCCTCGAGTCAGGCCAAGGCGGGTGGGTCGACCCCGGCCCCGCATCGGACCTCGACTCCGCACACCCCGAGGGAATACTCGAGACCGAGGTCGCCCTCCAGGGAGTATGCCCCGGACTCGGAACTCCCCACCTTCGTGGGGATTCCGGCCTTCCAGGATCTCCTCCGAGCTCTGATCTCATCGGAGCTGTCGGGAGCCCTGGAAGTGTTGCAGCGTGCTGCGGTTCCGGCGGCCTCGACCTCGGCCTGGGCGCCTTCGGTCTCGGAGGCCCCGGCCTCGGCTCCCTCGGGAGCCCCGGCCTCGGCGACCTCGGTCTCGGGTACTGGGGCCCCGTTCACCTCGGTCTCGGCCCCGCCCCGGACCTCGACCTCGGGGGAACCCCCTGAGCGGAGTGTAAGGCCCAAAGAAAAGTTGCGCAGAGTGCGCCGTCTTTCCTCCTCTTCCTCCGGGTCTTCCAGACACGCCTCGCCCTCGACGCGACCTCGGACGGGGCGTCGATCGAGGAAGTCTAAGCGGCCCCGAGGCTCGCCTCGGCGCGACCGTTCCTCGTCGTTCGGGGGCGAGGCGCTGCAGGTGTCGGAGTTGCGCCTCGACAACCCGAGGCTCCTCCGCTCACCCCATGGGAAGTCTTCCCGGGCCGCCTCGCCGAGGAAACGGGAGAGTGTCCCACGAACCCCGGGGTCCTCACCCAAGGGTTCTGCGAGGAGAATAACTTCCCCTTCCCCCTCGAGGGCCCTTGAGAGGGGATCCTGGGATTCGGGATCGGTTAGGGATCCTCATTATTCCCATGAGGCCTCCCCCCTCTCCTCGGTGGGGCGGTCGAGAACCCCCTCTCCCCAGGCTAGGCCGTCCTCATTTTCATCCTTCGTTCAGGACATGGCCCAAGCCCTGGGGATTGACCTGATGGTAGGCTCTCGGTATTCCAAAGAATTTTTGGAGGAACAGGACCTCCCCACTCTTCCTAGGGAGGTGCCTAGACTCCCTCTCAACAGTGTCCTTCTGCAAACCTGGCTGAAGAACTTGTCAAACCCTCTTACAGTCACGTCTGTGCCTTCAAAAATGGAATCGAAGTATAGGACGATTCCCCCTAAAGGGTTCGATAAGGCGCAGCTCTCACACCAGTCTCTTCTGGTGGAGTCTGCTCTTAAAAAATCACAGCCCTCACGGGTTTCTGCGGCGGTTCCACCAGGCAGGGAGGGGCGGACCCTGGACAAGTTTGGCCGTCGCCTCTATTCAAATTCCCTGATGGCCACCAGGGTTCTAAATTACGCCTTCACCTTTTCCTCCTTTTTGCGTGGGATGGTGAAGGACCTTCCTCAATATCGAAACTCGTTGCCGGACTCCCAAAGAGCAGGATTCGACAAGTTTATGTCCAACCTGTCTCAATTGCGGTTGTACCTATTCCATGCAGTGTACGACGCCTTTGAGCTGGTTTCGAGGGTGTCGGCCCTCGCGGTGGCCATGCGCCGCTTGGCCTGGCTTCGCACCCTCGACATGGACCCAAACCTGCAGGAACGCCTGGCAGACTTGCCTTGTGTGGGGTCCGAGTTATTCGACGAGTCATTGGATGCGGCGACCAAGCGCTTGTCGGAACAGGAGCGCTCTCTAGCATCCCTGGTCCGCCCCAAACCTAGGCCCCCGCCGCAGAAACCCTTTCGGCCTCCGCCGCGCCGATACCCTCAGAAGTCGACCCCGGCTTTCTCGAGACCGCCTCCGAGACGTCCGTCTCAGCGAGGCAGAGGGGGACAACCCCAAGCCCCGGCGCAGGGCCCTTCTAAGCCAGCGCCTTCCTTTTGACGGGCTGAGCGGACGGGGCGGGTTCCCCTCCGCACTTTCACAGGAACCCCTTCCTATCGGGGGCCGTCTTCGGTCCTTCCGGGAGGCATGGACCGGGATTACCTCAGACGCTTGGGTGCTCCGGATCGTCTCCGAGGGCTACTCGCTCAACTTTGTGTCCTCGCCGCCGGACAGTCCCCCAAGTTTAGTCCCCTGCAACCGTTCGCAGCTACCGACCCTTATAACCGAAGCCAAAGCCCTCTTGAAGCTTCGGGCGGTCGAGCCGGCCCCCAAGGACCAGTGGGGTACGGGGTTTTACTCCCGCTACTTCTTGGTCCCAAAAAAGACCGGGGACCTGCGCCCCATACTGGACCTCAGGAAGCTCAACAAATTCCTGGCCCGGGAGAAGTTTCGAATGCTATCTCTCCCGGTTCTGTATCCCCTCTTGGAGGAAGGGGACTGGATGTGCTCCCTCGACCTGAAGGAAGCATACACCCATGTTCCGGTGCACCCCGCCTGTCGAAGATTCTTACGATTCCAGGTGGGGGACCTCCACCTCCAGTACAGGGTACTGCCCTTCGGCCTGGCCGCGTCCCCACGAGTATTCACGAAGTGCATGGTGGTGGTTGCAGCAGCCCTCAGGTCGCGTGGACTTCACGTGTTCCCTTACCTGGACGATTGGCTCATCAAAGCCCCGACCAGGGAGGGGGTTATCTCAGCGACCCGACAGTCTATTGCCTTCCTGCAAACTCTCGGGTTCGAGATAAACTTTCCAAAGTCTCAGTTGAGGCCGTCGCAGTCTCTTCAATTCATAGGTGCGGTGCTGGACACGGTGCGCCTACGCTCCTACCTGCCGACCCAGCGGTTGGAAGCCCTGGTACGGATGAGCCACCAGGTCTCTCAACTGTCGAAGGTGTCGGCCAAGCGCATGATGATGCTGCTGGGCCATATGGCCTCGACGGTACATGTCACGCCGTTTGCGAGGCTACATCTGAGGATCCCTCAGTGGACCCTCGCGTCCCAGTGGCGTCAGGAGTGCGACCCGGTGTCTCGCCTCATTTCGGTGACTCCGCCCTTGCGGAAATCGCTGCGTTGGTGGACAGACTCTTCAAATCTGTCCATGGGGCTATTGTTCCGCACTCCGCCTTTTCGCAAGGTCCTGACCACGGACTCCTCGGAGTACGCGTGGGGAGCCCACCTCGACGGTCTTCGCACGCAGGGCCTGTGGTCGGCAGAAGACCGTCAGTGTCACATCAACGTGCTAGAGCTGCGAGCCATCTTCCTAGCACTTCGAGCCTTCGTTCACATATTGCAGGACCAGGTGGTCCTCGTCCGCACGGACAATCAGGTGGCAATGTATTATGTGAACAAGCAGGGAGGAACGGGGTCATGGCCCCTCTGCTCCGAAGCTCTTCGCCTCTGGGAGTGGGCGGCCTCCCGGAACATCTTCCTCCGGGCGGTCTACATCCAAGGAGAACGGAATTGCCTGGCGGACAAACTCAGTCGACTTCTGCAACCGCACGAGTGGACTCTACACTCAGCAGTTCTACGCGAGGTTTTCGCTCGCTGGGGAACGCCACAGGTGGATCTGTTTGCCTCTCCGGAGACACACAAACTACCACTATATTGTTCTCGGATGTACTCGCAGGACCGTCTGGAAGCGGATGCCTTCCTACTCGACTGGGAAGGGAGGTTCCTGTACGCATTCCCTCCGTTCCCTCTGATCATGCGAAAGTTGGTACACCTAAAATCGTCCACGGCCACGATGATTCTCATAGCACCTCGGTGGCCGCGTCAGCACTGGTTCTCCCTGCTGCTCCAGCTCAGTGCCAGGGAGCCTCTTCCCCTGCCTGTCTCTCCTTCTCTGCTGTCTCAGAGTCAAGGATCCATGTTACATCCCAATCTGCAGTCATTGCACCTGACAGCCTGGTTTCTTGTCCCCTGACTCCTCCGGACCTGTCTCAATCGGTGAAGGAGGTGTTGGAAGCCTCCCGCAAGATCTCGACGAGGCTTTGCTATGCGCAGAAATGGACCAGGTTTTCCACCTGGTGTTCGTCTTTTCACCTGGATCCGGTATCAGTTCCGGTATCCTCGGTCTTAGAATATCTATTTCATTTGTCGAGCTCCGGCTTGAAAACCACTTCGGTGCGGGTTCATCTCAGTGCGATTTCTGCTTTCCACCAACCTCTGGAGGGACGCCCCCTGTCACTCCACCCCTTGGTGACACGCTTCATGAAAGGGTTACTCAGGGTTTGCCCCCCTCTTAAGCCTCCGTCTGTCGTGTGGAACCTGAATGTAGTTCTGGCTCAACTGATGAAACCCCCCTTTGAGCCACTCAACAAGTCCCTCTTGAAATTTCTGACTTGGAAGGCGGTGTTTCTAATTGCCCTCACCTCCGCCAGGCGGATTGGGGAGTTGCAAGCCTTGGTTGCGGACCCTCCTTTCACTGTCTTTCATCACGACAAGGTAGTTCTCCGCACCCATCCTAAGTTTTTACCTAAAGTTGTTTCGGACTTCCACATCAATCAGTCCATTGTCCTTCCTGTGTTCTTCCCGAAGCCCCACTCCCATCCTGGCGAGACGGCGCTTCACACGCTTGACTGTAAGAGGGCGTTGGCATATTATCTTCAACGCACCAGGTCTCATCGGAAGGTTCCTCAATTGTTTTTGTCCTTCGATCCCAATCGATTAGGGCATCTAGTTTCCAAGCGCACTCTGTCTAACTGGTTGGCCGCTTGCATTTCCTTTTGCTACGCTCAGGCTGGCCTTCCTCCCCCGGGTCGAGTCACGGGGCACAAGGTCCGAGCAATGGCAGCTTCAATAGCCTTTCTCCGATCCACTCCGATGGAGGAAATATGTAAGGCTGCCACTTGGTCTTCGGTTCATACATTCACCTCTCATTACTGTCTGGACACTCTATCCAGGAGTGATGGCCGGTTTGGCCAGTCAGTATTGCAAAATCTGTTTTCCTAATTGCCATCCTCCCACCTGCCCTGTTTTGGTTAGCTTGGAGGTCACCCACATGTGAGAATATCATGCCTGCTTGTCCTGGGATAAAGCACAGTTACTTACCGTAACAGGTGTTATCCAGGGACAGCAGGCATATATTCTCACAACCCGCCCGCCTCCCCGGGGATGGCTTCCTTGCTAGTTATGGAACTGAGGACCACGAGGTGGGATGCGCCCTCTAGTGGGCGAGAAGGCACGCACATGCGTGGTGCAGTGTGCAAACTTGAAACTTCAATCAAGTTTGCTTGAAAAGCTGTCCGCGCCGGGGCTCCGTAGATGACGTCACCCACATGTGAGAATATATGCCTGCTGTCCCTGGATAACACCTGTTACGGTAAGTAACTGTGCTTTATGCCACACTTTTGACACTTTTCGTTTCAATGATACGAATTGAAACGGAAAGCATCAAGAGAAATGTGGAATCGTCGTTCTCTTTTCTTGCTTGGGCTGGGGATTTTTCAGAAGCCCCTCGTAAGCCAAGGTCTATGGAGTATTTATTTATTTGTTTTAAAAATTTCTAGTCCGTTTATCAGCTAGGCGGATTCCAAGTTCACGTACTTAAAATGTACAAATTCCACATCTGTGCACAGTTTTTTTAAAATAATGCAATATATCAAAATCTCCGTTCAAATTTGGTCCTTGTGAAATGTACTGTTAAAACTTGCCACAATATTTGCGTTGTACTGAAGAGAGCTTTCTTCTGGAGATCATAAGATGTAACATATGAAGTTTTTATGTCACATTGATGATGTAATGGTGGAAATAAAATATGGCAGAATAGTGTCTCAATAAAACTTGTAGAATTTCTACGAACTGCCATATTGTTTGTCATCAAACTCGGTGTTCTTAGTGGCAGTGACGCTGTTTTAACGTGAACAATCTCCATTTTCCTTGTTTTAAAGAGTTTTAGCTTTACCCTTCTCCTCCGCTGCCAATTCCAGACTTCGTTCCTTTCATCTAGCTGCCCCCATGCCTGGAATAAATTACCCAAATTTGTCCGTCAAGCCCCTTCCCTTGTTTAAAAGCAGATTGAAAATCCACCTTTTTTAATATAGCCTTCAATCCTTAGCCCTACTCCTCTGATGTCATAATGCCTCATTCCACCAATAAGAGCCAACCTCATCAGTGATGTCACAATGGCTTGATTGTCCTGTACTCCCCTCTGCCCTCCAACCCAGCCAGCTGATTAACCCTTCCCCTTAACTGTATCCATGACATCCTGTTTGTCTGTCTTGGCTGTTTAGATTGTAAGCTCCTTGGAGCAGGGACTGTTTTCTTCTTCTTTGTGACTCTGTATTTTCTATAAGGTTCCGATATCAGCAGCCACCTAAAAAGCGGCCGCCAATCTGGTGTCAATCACGTGACGGTGCCCTATAGAGAATCGCGCCTCCGTGAAAGGTAGGCGCCAAAAATGTGGGCCAGGGTTTTCTGGGCCTACATTTCCAGCACCTATCTTTGCCGTGAATCGCGCCTGCGAAGGTGCTTTAAGCTGCTTAACTCCGCTTCTGGCATTAGCCACACCCATGGTGGCGTTAGGCAGCCCAAAGCACCTACGCAAGCGTGATTCTGATGCGTATTATATAGGCGCCTGTAGGTGCTTTAACGTTGCTGGTTTTTTTGCCATTTTAAATTGTGTTACGTGCTGATAGGGCGCCTACCGGTGTCCAAGTATAGGCGCTGTTTCTAAAATTTTCCCCTTAATGATCTAAAAAGTCTCCACCTTTTTTTTTTCACATGCCCCTTAACAGCAAAGTCAGAGTTTTCACTTCTCTATAACTACGACCGACATCTGCAAACTAGCCTTTCCAAATCTTTAATGCTTCCTTAATGTCTTGTTTCCCCCATGATTTATAGTGGTCTTTTGTACTGCGTAATTAATGCTTAATTTGCTTTTAAGGCACTCTGGAGAAGGTTGATATAGATGGGCCTAAGTAATGCAACTAAGGATTGTTTGGGTTTGCATCATGTTTTGTTTTGAGTTTGGATATTTTTTTGTGTGTCCAGCATTTCCACTGGGAAGACTGTGCCATGCCTTTGTGTTTAAATATAGCTATCTATATTTTCTCTTCCTGCTCCAATGGTCTTTGCAATCTTCTGTCGACCTAGGTACCATGCCGCATTCTTTGTTTCAGTCCCTTCTCTAAGATTCATCAACACTCGGAGGAATACAATCTTCTCTGTTACAGCGCTACAAATATGAAACGGAATGCCGATATATATTAGAAAAGAAAAATCACTTGATAAGTTCAAAGGGCTACTAAAAAGCTGGCTTTTAAGGGACGCTTTTGAATCTTAAAATTTGGCTTTTTAAAAATTCATCTGAACTTGGCTTTCATCCGAGGCCTAATACCACTATTAAAGAAAATTGCCGTATTTTTCTCTTTATAAGACGCAACTGACCATAAGATGCATCCACCTATAGAGGAGGAAAACCCAAGAAAAAAAAATTCCCACCGCCCTGCCCTGTCTAGTGGTAGGCCGGGACAGGGTCTTATAGAGCAAAAAATCCGTAGGCAGCACAGGCACCTCCCCCCCCCGTAAGCAGCACAGGCTCCTCCCCCCCGTAGGCAGCACAAGCTCCTCCCCCCCGTAGGCAGCACAGGCACTTCCCCCCCCGTAAGCAGCACAGGCACCTCCCCCCCCCGTAAGCAGCACAGACACCTCCCCCCCCCCATAGGCAGCACAGGCTCCTCCCCCCGTAGGCAGCACAGGCACCTCCCCCCCGTAGGCAGCACAGGCACCTCCCCCTCCTGTAGGCAGCACAGGCACCTCCCCCCAAAGGCAGCACAGGCACCTCCCCCCAAAGGCAGCACAGGCACCTCCCCCCAAAATAAGCACAGGCACCTCCCCCCCGTAGGCAGCACAGGCACCTCCCCCCCCAGTAGGCAGCACAGGCACCTCCCCCCCGTAGGTAGCACAGGCACCTCTCCTCCGTAAGTAGCACAGGCACCTCTCCTCCGTAGGTAGCACAGGCACCTCTCCTCCGTAGGTAGCACAGGCACCTCCCCCCCTGTAGGTAGCACAGGCACCTCCCCCCCTGTAGGTAGCACAGGCACCTCCCCCCGTAGGTAGCACAGGCACCTCCCCCCCGTAGGTAGCACAGGCACCTCCCCCCCGTAGGTAGCACAGGCACCTCCCCCCCCACCCCGTAGGCAGCACAGACACTTTCCCTCCCCGTTGGCAGCACAGGCACTTCTCCTCCCCCCTGTAGGCAGCCACCTGTACCTTTTAAAGTCCCCTTTTCACACTCCTGTCTGTCTCCCTCGCCACACTCTCCTCTTCTGATCTACTCTGATTTCTTGTTTTATTTTTGGGGTACTTTCCAAATTTTGAGGGTTTTGTGCTACAGAAATTCTCAATGTTGCTGGGACAGCTCTGATGCGAGAAGGTACAGGCTCTTAGCGAAGAAGTCTATTGCTAATAGATGTCTCTAAGAGTACCTACCTAGCCAGCCTGCTTTACCAGTTAAAAAGGCTTGGTGACTGTTCCCCCTGGGAGCGTAGCTTGCCCCTGCCTCTTGAGTGCAGGCTGTGTGAGTCCCAGGTCGGTCTGGAGGGCTGGAGTGGGAATGGCCTCATGCACCTTTGGTCAGATTGGGGATTTTGTATCACAGATACAGGCCCCGATATTCAGACTGTGAGAGGCAGCCTGGTTACCGCCCATGGTCCACAGCAATCCTGGATATTCAATGCTGGCCGTATTCAGCCAGTTCGTCACCTCTGATTTAGGTGGCCCAGTTGATATTCAGTGACTGGCCAGCTAAGATAAAATAGCATGACATCACTGAATATTGACAGTGATTCGCTATGTCACATGACATAGTTGGCCACTGGCCAATCCGACAAGCTTGATCTTCAGTGGGAAATAGTGCCGACATTCGGTGAGACATAGATGGCTTAGCCAAATATTGAGTAACAGTAATATTTGAAAGCCTGTATTAGATTCCCACCAGTTCTCTTCTGGCTCCCAGGTCTTAATTATCGAGGTCTTTCAATCTCATCTCACAGGGATTCGAAACCAGAGAAATGGATAGAAATTAGATTTTTGGGGGGGAGGGTGGGAGGGACTTAATATGACTGTTTTTCTGTGTTTTATTATAGACAGCGGATAATAATACCCTGCTTTTAACCCTTTCAGGACCATAAGGATCGTAGGCCAATTTTTGTGGTTTTGACGACATTTTTATGGTAAAAAGGGCTTGCAGATGCCAAAAAATTGATTTTTTTTGTGAAATATCATTATTTTTATTTAAAAAATCACACTTCTGGCTTATGGACAGTGTGGCAAGTGAATCTTCTCGTCAATCTGGCAACGACGCTAATGAATGAATGTCGGAACCAGTTTGTTTACATAAAGGCAGTATCATATGGAATCCGTACATATCAAATTTAGAACTGTAGACTATCCCAATCAACATTTATAGGATTTTAAAGTTATGGGACA
This sequence comes from Geotrypetes seraphini, assembly GCF_902459505.1. Classification (NCBI taxonomy): domain Eukaryota; kingdom Metazoa; phylum Chordata; class Amphibia; order Gymnophiona; family Dermophiidae; genus Geotrypetes; species Geotrypetes seraphini. The sequence continues at coordinate 11,709,883 of NC_047098.1, read as the reverse complement.
AATATGTCCCTTGGTCCTGAAAGGGTTAAAAAAATAAAATTAAACAAAAATTCCTTCTATGGCAATAAATAAGAAGTCTGTTTATGGCTCTTTTTATGAGAACATTTTCACCTTGGAAGTCATTAGAGTTGGTGTCAGTTGTGACAAAGGCTCTTATTTGCGTATTTCATGTTGATAGTAGGAAGATGAGGTAGAGCCAACGTTGCCTTTACAGTAGAGAATGACACGGGGACAATTTTTTCCTCGTCACTGCAGGAACTCAATTTCCCTATCCCTGCAAGTTTTCTCACTGTCCCTGTCCCTGTCCCATTCCTGTAAGCTCCACCTTAACCGCACAAGCCTCGAACACTTATGATATTGAAGTGTTTGAGGCTTGTGCAGACGAGGACGGAGCTTAGGCATTGGTGGAATGACGCATTATGACATCACAATTTGAGCTCTAAAATGTTGCTGCTTATGATAGTAAAGTGTTTGAGGCTTGTGCAGACGAGGACGGAGCTTAGGCATTGGTGGAATGAGGCATTATGACATCACAATCTGAGCTCTAAAATGTTGCTGCTTATGATATTAAAGTGTTTGAGGCTTGTGCAGACGAGGACGGAGCTTAGGCATTGGTGGAATGAGGCATTATGACATCACAATCTGAGCTCTAAAATGTTGCTGCTTATGATAGTAAAGTGTTTGAGGCTTGTGCAGACGAGGACGGAGCTTAGGCATTGGTGGAATGAGGCATTATGACATCACAATCTGAGCTCTAAAATGTTGCTGCTTATGATATTAAAGTGTTTGAGGCTTGTGCAGACGAGGACGGAGCTTAGGCATTGGTGGAATGAGGCATTATGACATCACAATCTGAGCTCTAAAATGTTGCTGCTTATGATAGTAAAGTGTTTGAGGCTTGTGCAGACGAGGACGGAGCTTAGGCATTGGTGGAATGAGGCATTATGACATCACAATCTGAGCTCTAAAATGTTGCTGCTTATGATAGTAAAGTGTTTGAGGCTTGTGCAGACGAGGACGGAGCTTAGGCATTGGTGGAATGAGGCATTATGACATCACAATCTGAGCTCTAAAATGTTGCTGCTTATGATATTAAAGTGTTTGAGGCTTGTGCAGATGAGGATAGAGCTTGCAGGAACAGGTAAAGAACTCGACGGGACGGGAAAATGAGTTCCCACGGGGATGGGGAAAAATTTGTTCCCAAGTCATTCTCTACTTTACAGTACATGATCGGCCTCCTTTTTAGAAGCTGGACAAAAAGAAAAGTAACACATCTTATAAATCAGAGAGGTGTTGCATTGCTATTAACATGCATCACATTAAAGCTGAGGGGGGAGGAAAGGAAAAGATTCCCCAGTTTTTTAGCTTTGAAACGGCAGAATTTCAAGCCTAGCCATTCAGGAGCTCACCCGATAGCTAAAGATACCAGACTGGTCATTGTAAACGGTAAGTGATGGCCAGTCTGGCTCTGAAGGAAGGAGGCAGCAAGATTTTCCTGGAGAGGCTACAAATGTATTGCTTTGGGCATCCGGACCTGATGCCGCTCTGTGTTTGTGTTCCTGAAGCATTAAATGTTACACTACTTTTAGCACCTTGTTGAGAAGATGGATTTCAAAAGCTGCTATTTCTCATTCCTTTGGGAAAGGCCAAACCTAAACATTGCCAAGACTGAGCTTATATTTTCCCGGGTTAAAACCACGGGCTCGCACTGCACTGCTTTTTTTGCAGAATATATGGGTAGTAGTGTACAGTTTTATTTTCTATTTTGAGGGTTGTTTGGTAACCTCGATACTGGGATTTCAGGGCGGTAGAGAGCAGGAGAGTCGGCTAGGACAGTAAGCGAGTGGTCCTTGGCAGTCGCTTCATTTGGGATCGGCAAACCCAATCGGTTATTCTTGTTCTGTATAGTGAATCGATGACTTCCTACTTCCTACTTTCCCCTCATTTGCATGGGCAGATCTGATTGGTTAGTGAATCGGGTCGGGGAACGATCACAAACTGGTTGGGACACGATCGGTGCGTTTAGTGAATCTGGCCCTATATGCCTGGAATGGACTTCCTGTGTATGTCGAGCTGCGTCTCTGGCTGTATTCAAATCTAGGCTAAAGCCCGCTCTTTTGAGGCTGTTTTTAACTACTACTCACTTGTAAAATATCCAGGTCTGTTTTAATCATTCCCATTGTACGCAATTCCCTAATCCCTCACTTGCCCTGTTTGTTTTTGATTAAATTATAAAATTTTTCAAGCAGAACTGTCTAATATAATAAAGCCCTAAGCGCGCATGCGCACTCCCACCTGCGTGCTCCCGTTTTCCGTGAGCTGTAGGGACCCGCAGGTAGGAGTGCGCATGTGCACGGCGGCGCGGAGCCTGTTGGCCACTGTGGCTCTTGCCGTCTGAAGGATAAAGCCATGTAAGTTGCCGCCACCTCTGCCCAGAGAAGACACAGTCAACCCATCCAGCTGATATCTGCGACGAATTGACTCGCGCTGCTGTTCTGAAAGGGCCACCGTTCCCTCTACTTGTTCCCATTGCGATTCAAGCAGCTTCTGCAGCACTCTACACACGCTGCTTCGGGGCCTTCTACTGCCCTGATTTGCTGGGCAGTAGAAGGCCCCGAAGCAGCAGTGTGTAGAGTGCTGCAGACGCTGCTGGAATTGGAAGGTTAGTCGGGACCACGGGAAGGGAAGGGGGGGGGGGGCGGTATGGGACTAAGGGAGCCGGCCAGACCGCGGGAAGGGAAAGGGGGGGTAGGGGAAATGCTGCTGCTGCTGCACAGGGAAGTGGTGTGGGGGAGGGAAATGGAGGAGGAGGGAATGCTGCTGTGGCTGCTGCACAGGGAAGTGGTGGGAGAGAAATGCTGCTGCATAGGAGGCAGGGAGAGAGACAGATAGATAGAAAGAAAAGAAGAAAGACACAGGGGCAGGGAGAGACACAGAAAGACAGACAGACAAAGGGGGCCAGGGAGAGAGACAGACAGCGAGAGGGAGGCATTCTATAAAGGTCATTCTGCGCAAAGTGCCCTTAGCACGGATCGTCCCAGCAACTAACACTGGGCACCATTTATTGAACCTATTGACATTGGATACCCTGCAGAAACCGGCTGGATTCTGTTTGATGTAAGGTCATTTTTGAGATGCTGCTGAAAGGCTAGATACCCCCAAGCAGTTTGGGGAAAGCAGCAGAAACAAATTCCGGAGACTGAACTGCAAGATTTCTAATTGGTACAGGGTGACTCGTCGTCCTGTGTGGTTTTGCAGTTGTTCCGAGATTCAGGATGGGGGGGGGGGGGGGACAGTTCCCAAGTCCTCCAGGAAGCACTGTGAACGCGGAAATAAGCACAAGGAGTTTAAAGGAATGCCTACCCTGGCTCACGAGTAGTTTGGTAAGCCAGGCAGAGTTTGAAGAGCATAAATAAGTAAGAGGGTGAGAGAGAGAATCTTGAAAGTAATTAATAGAACTATTGAATGCAGCTCATGAAAAATAAAAGCATATACTGTGTGGAGTTTCACTTCCTTCACCTTCCTCACTCTCCCTGAGTAATTATTATTGAGTGGGAGTATTTATAGATGCTCCTTATCTTTGAAGTACTGAAGTGTCCTTCTGGAATTGGTCTGTAAGGTGATGCCTGAGTCTGTGAGCACTGGCTGCTGTTTCCAGTCCACCGTGCACCGCATTGAAATGAAACGACTCTTGCCCTTAGATGTTGCGATATTTCCAGCAGCCTATTTATGGGTTTGGATTTAGGAATTGATTTTCAAAGGGGTTAGGTGGCCTTTTAGAGAACCATCTAATAATAAAAAATAATAATAACAACAGTTTATATACCGCAGGACCGTGAAGTTCTCTGCGGTTTACAATGATTAAAAGGTATTACAGATCGAGTGGAATAAACAAAGTTCAGAGTTAGTGAATAACAGTTCTAAAGATCATTTGTTGAGGACTAAGATTGTATGGGTTGGTTTCCTAAGTACTTCAGGAACAGATGTGTTTTTAGGCGTTTCCTGAATTCCCTATAAGTATTAGGCACGAGCAGTTGTTCCAGGTCTTTACCCCATAATGCTGCTTGATGTGAGAGAAGATATTGGTGATGACTTTTAAATTTACAACCTCTAACCGGTCTATTTTCACTGGGTGCCTATGGGATTGGAGTTGGGGAAAAAGAGGGTGAAAAGGTACAAGGGGCGTCCAATAATTTATCTTAGTAAGAAAGAAAAGAGTTTTTAAAAACAATTATTTTATTTTTCAATGTAGTTCCCTGATAGCTCCATATGTTTCATCCAGTACTAATATGTTAAAAAAAAGCACCCTAAGATTCAAGACTCTGCATGCAGTACAACCCCCAGAGAAAAAGAAACAAATGTATTTCTTCCTGAGCAGCGCAAAAGATAAGCGGATTAAAATTCTCAGAATTGACACTATTCAAACACGAAGGGCTCCTTTTACGAAGCCGCGTTAGCGGCTTTATCGCGCGCACCTTTTTTTTTAGCGTGCGCTAACCCCCGCGCAAGTTGAAAAACTACCGCCTGCTCAAGAGGAGGCGGTAGCGTCTGGCGTGCCTAGCAAATTAGCGCGCGCTATTATGCGCGTTAAACCGCTAACGCGGCTTTGTAAAAGGAGCCCTAAATTGAAGATAAAGTCACATCCGGGGAAGGGGGGGGGGATTATTTCTGTCTTAATTTTGTTCTTTGGGTATTTGCGCTTGAGGTGGGTGGGTGAATGGGAGGATATCATTAATTGGATTAGGATAAGATTTTTGCGATGATCTATGTTTTTGTGTTTTATTGAATAATCATTGGGTGGGAGAAAATGGTTGGTTATGAATATGTGTAAGCTGAATGTGATTTTATTGTGTTATTATATGTTACATTTTATGTATTGCACTATTGAAGCTTGAAAAATCAATAAAGAATTAAAAAAAAAAAAGAAGGTAAAATCATTCTCCCCTACCTTTCTTGTCTCCCTCCCTCCGGCGGGTGTCTTACCCTATGCCCGGCTCCAACCTGGCCGTTTTATGCGTCCCGTGGTCCGATGCCCCCTGGTGTTACCTTGTGGCCAGCTTCCTCCTCCCCACATCCGCAGTGTGCACGAAGCCGCATTGAGCGGCTCCTCCATGCGTCCCGCTCCTGAACCGGAAACCTCCTGTCTGACTTCGCAATGTCAGAGGGAAGACTTCTGGATGAGGCGCGGGAGGCGCGAGGAGCCGTTGCATGCAGCTTCGTGCACACTGCGGCTAGTGAGGAGGAGGAGGGAGCCGGCCACAAGATAACACTGAGGGCATCGGACGGCGGGCCGCATAAAACGACCAGATGGGCCGGATTAGGCCCGCGGGCCTTCAGTGTGACACCTGTGATGTGGAGTAAGTGTGCAAGGTTTATATGACAATTGAAATTAAGCTCAGAAAAACAAAACAGGTAAGTGTAGAAGGTGGCAGTCATAGAGCAACGGGGAAACTTGCTGTCGTAAGGTTCTATCTAGTAGAAGCACAGCATCAAGGCTAATAGATACTTAGCAAATTTGAGCATAAAATATGAAGGTACGTTACAAAAGCAGCCAGTGCAGTCAAACACCGGTGAAAAAGCTTTCCTTTGCTACTTACAAATGCAGTAAATGATGGCAATGGATTTCCTCTATGGTTCTCTACCACTATGGGTAAATGGGCCTATAAATTCCCATTATTAAACCAATGCCGAGCAACTTGATCCATGTCTCTTACCTCACCTCTTAACCCTGTTTCTAGCACTGTCTTCTATCTCTGTCCTAATCATGTTTAAATTCCATTACAGTGCTGGCGTCTTCCACTTCCGTTGCTAGATTAAAGCCTTGTCTTTCTCCTTGGTTCTTCCAAATCTCTTACATCATCTAGCACCCAGGCCAATTTTGGTGTCTTACTGCCAAGATTTCTTGCATCCAAATTGAGCAAGTCTGTTGTGTGAAACATTAGGTGATCCCATGATCACTGATAGATAGATAGGACCTTGAAACCATCGGCACAATGCGCGGCAAAGAAAGCAAATAGAATGTTAGGCATGATAAAGAAAGGAATCACGAGTAGATCAGAGAAAATTATAATGCCGCTTTATAGGGCAATGGTCAGACCTCACTTGGAATACTGTGTCTAACATTGGTCTCCCAACCTAAAGAAGGATATAAAACTGCTGGAGAGGGTGCAGAGACGAGCAACGAAGCTAATAAATGGTATGGAGAACTTGGAATACGAGGAACGACTTAAGAAACTGGGACTGTTCTCCCTTGAGAAAAGGAGACTGCGAGGGGATATGATTGAGACTTTCAAAATACTGAAAGGAATCGACAAAATAAAGCAGGAAAAAAAAATTATTTACAGTGTCCAATGTGACACGGACAAGAGGATATGGACTGAAGCTAAGGGGGGACAAGTCCAGGATAAAAATCAGGAAGTTCTGCTTCATGCAATGAGTGGTGGACACCTGGAATGCTCTCCCAGAGGAGGTTATTGCGGAATCCACCGTTCTAGGATTTAAAAGCAAACTAGATGCACATCTTACCAGAGGCATAGAGGGATATGGGTAACTAAAATTACGCCAGGTCTACACCTGGCTGGGCCTCCGTGTGTGCAGATTGCCGGACTTGATGGACCGAAGGTCTGATCCGGAGATGGTAGTTCTTATGTTCTTATTTAAGTGTGACGTCTCTACAATGTTATGTTTGTTTCTGTTTCTGCAAGAAGGTTACCCCAGTCCTGGAAACTGAAATGAGCTCTATTGCCACTTCTATGTCCGTGGCGAGGCATTTTCAAAACATACTTTAAGTCCGATTTGGATGTATGGCGCTAGACGTCCAAAGTCAGCAGTAAGAAAATACCTATTTTCAAAAGGCAAACCACCATACATCTAGAAATAATAATAATAATAAAAAAAAAAAAATCCTCTTATCTGGATGTCCAACCCATTGGGACGCACAGACTGCCAGCCATCTTATCTTTATATCACATTTTCAACAAAATTTTTGTCCAAGTCCCAAATGCCCAGAACAAGACCATTTTTATGTGGAAGGGGTCAGTCCTGTAATGGACTGGCCACCCAGACATGGCAACAGAGCAGTGGAGCACCTTAGAGAACACTGCTGTGAACTTCACATAAAGAGTGCAAGATAAACATCTCACTAGAACTCCCGTATATCCCCCCCAACCAAACCCTACTATACCCACCTGTCTACAATCTGAATAGCCCTTATGGACTAAAGAAATTCGATCATGTATCACCCTACTACCTCTGCCTCCCCATCTTCATGTCCCACCTCGAACCCCCCCACATTCTCCCAATCCTATTACCTTCCGGAAAAAAATTGCGAGCGATTTGTTCTGGGCCAAATTCCTCAACCTAATTCCCACCATACACAACCCTCCAAACCCTGAATCCAACTGGCACAATTGGATCACCCTCTCTGAGACCACCTACAACTCCCTTGCCCCACTATCCACTAAAACGGTCTCCTACACCCGCAAGGCCCCCTGGTACCTTCCCCTCCACAGACAACTAAAGCAGAAATGTTGAACACTAGAACGAAAATGGAAAAAATCCAAATCCCCCACTGATAGACAGTCCTGGAGGACTTCCATTAAGTTCTACAACACCGAATTAAAAAAATCAAGGAAGAACTACTACGGCAACAAAATCTGCAGCTCCAACAACCAAAGTAACACTTTGTTCAATATTTGGCGTTCCATATCCTCTAAACACGATTCCTCCTCACTCCCCTCTTCTCCATCTGCTAACGATCTTGCAAAATTCTTCAATGAGAAAGTGACTACCTTACGATGCTCCTTTCCCCCAACCCCCGCCTACAACTCTCTGGTGCTCACTACCTCCATACCTAATCTAACCGAGGCCAACCATATGCCAGCCGACAGATCCTGGACCGCCTTTGAGCTCGTTTCCGATTCCCAAGTCTCTAAACTCTGCCTCAAGTTAAAATCTTGCAACTGCACCTTAGATCCTTTCCCCTCCTACTTATACGAGAACATTCCAGCTCAGGCCATCTCATCTCTCACCAAACTCTTAAACTCCGCCCTGCTCTCAGGCCTATTTTCGACAGAAATGGGACGCATCTCCTTATCCCCTCTCTTGAAAAAAGCTGATCTGGACCCCTCCACTCCTTCCAGCTATCGCCCAATAGCCAACATTCCTCTCCTGACCAAAATGCTGGAATCTATCATAGCCACCCAACTCTCATCCTATCTTGAGAGATTCTCCATTCTTTTACCCTACCAACATGGATTCAGACCCAACTACAGCACTGAATCTCTTTTATCCTCTTTGATCTCAAAGGTCCAACAACTCCACTCCTGCAACAAGTTCACTGTCCTTCTTCAATTCGACCTCTCTGCAGCTTTCGACGTTGTCCACCACGACATACTAATCCTCCAACTCTCCGAAATTGGCATAAACTCCACAGTCCTAGATTGGCTCTCAAAATTCTTACGTTCCCGCTCCTACTTCGTTAACATGAATGGTACCTCATCCTCCCCTTGGAAACCGCTCTGCGGAGTCCCCCAGGGTTCACCTCTATCCCCGATTCTTTTCAATGTTTTTATGTCCTCCCTGAAACTCCTCCACCTATCTACCTCTGAGACACTTTACACCTACGCCGACGACATCCTTGTCCTTCTCGAAACTGACTCTAACCTCATCAACCTCTCTGACAACATCTCAAATTGCATAACAAATCTCCAATCCTGGGCTCTCACCGTCCAAATGAAACTAAATGAGACCAAAACAAAACTTCTTTGGCTTGGCCCGAAATTGGATCAGCTATCCTCCCTCATCCCACTTCCCTCTGGCACCACTCTGCAGCTTGAGCACTCTAGCAAAGTTCTGGGCATTATCATTGACTCTTCATTGTCCTTTAACGAACACATCAACTCCCTAGTAAAAAAATGCTTTTTCAATCTTCATATGCTAAGGAAAGTCAGATCCTGCTTCCACCAGCAACATTTCGCTGTCCTTGTCCAATCCATCATTCTTTCCAGACTGGATTACTGCAACTCCATCTACCTAAGCCTAACAAAGAAAAGTCTTACCAGACTTCAACGGATTCAAAACACCGCAGCCAAACTAATCTTCGCAAAAGGCAAATTCGACCATGTCTCCCCTCTTCTGTCTAAGCTCCACTGGCTCCCAGTCTTCCTCAGGGTTCGCTACAAATGCGCCTGTCTTACCTTCAAATCTCTTCACGGCATCCTTCCTCCCCTCTTTCCTCTATCTTGGCTCTCGAGTACTCATTCCACCAGATCCATTCAGAAATTCAAACTATCCTTCCCTTCGCTAAATGGCATTTCCCACACAGGAAAACTTGGAACGTCCCTCCTCTTCAGGATCACCGAACTGTGGAACAGCTTTACTGCCCATCTTCGGAGTTCGACCTCCCTACAACACTTCAGAAAACATCTGAAAACCTGGCTTTTCTCCAAAATGTAACTTCCCCCTCCTTCCTGTTTACCAAGCCCTCCTTACTTCCATTGGAGCTCCTTTCTTTGTTTTTAATTCCTGTAAACCATGTCGAGCTCCACTTCTGTGGAGATGACGCGGTATATAAACTTAAGGTTTAGTTTAGTTTAGTTTAGTTTAGATTAGAGAAACTGAGCCTCTTCTCCCTTGAAAAGAGGAGACTGAGAGGGGACATGATCGAAACATTCAAGATAATGAAGGGAATAGACTTAGTAGATAAAGACAGATTGTTCATCCTCTCCAAGGTAGAGAGAACGAGAGGGAACTCTCTAAAGTTAAAAGGGGATAGATTCCGTACAAACGTAAGGAAGTTCATTACCCAGAGAGTGGTGGAAAACTGGAACGCTCTTCCGGAGTCTGTCATAGGGGAAAACACCCTCCAGGGATTCAAGACAAAGTAGATAAAGACAGATTGTTCACCCTCTCCAAGGTAGAGAGAACGAGAGGGCACTCTCTGAAGTTGAAAGGGGATAGATTCCGTACAAACGTAAGGAAGTTCTTCTTCACACAGAGGGTGGTGGAAAACTGAAATGCTCTTCCGGAGGCTGTTATAAGGGGAAACACCCTCCAGGGATTTAAGACGAAGTTAGACAAGTTCCTGCTGATAGAGCTAGTCTCAGTTAGGGCGCTGGTCTTTGTTCAGAGGGCCGCCATGCGAGCAGACAGCTGGGCACGATGGGCCACTGGTCTGACCCAGCAGCGGCAATTCTTATGTTCTTATTTCATTTAATTTCTTCCATTTGTGCTTTGCACATGCCTATACAAGCTCTGGGCGACATTACAGCGGAAGGGGTTAGAAGAGGGTAGGGAGGACTATGGACGGCAGGAAGGAGAGGAGAGGAGGGAAGTATGTAGAATATTTCATGGAAATTCCTAACTTTACAGATAGGAGCACCATCTATGCAAATGATATGTAAATGAATTAAAGGAATATGTAGAAAGGAATAGAAGGGAGGAACCATTAAACAATAGAATTCAGTTAATAAAACTTCTAACTCCCATATGTCCATCCCATCATTCTCTCTGCAAGAAACTCCCCAAGCCTATCTATCTTGTCTGTCTGTCCAGATTAGATTCTGAGCAATTAAATGTACAGTGCTGTGTACACTTTTCAGTGCTATAAAAATGATAAGAATTGCCGCTGCTGGGTCAGACCAGTGGTCCAGAATAGGGTAATTAGGACATGGACCTTTGCCCTTTATATCCGAGTCGGTTCTTTCTGTAACACCAGCCGATTTACAGCCAACATGTGTCCCGTGTTTATATTAGCATGACTTACCACTGCTAAGTCTACTGGAATTTCATTTTAAAGACGAAGAATAAATTCCACTGTAGAGCACAGGAAATCGAATGTCTTGCAAATGTGTAAATGTAATAGTTTAAAAGGTCATTTAATTGTTTTACAGTTTAGCATTATAACACAGCTGTTCAATTTTTTTTTTTTTTTTTTAAATAAAATCATTTCTCGGGAGCTTTATATTCCACAAATTGAGTGTAAAGGTGGTTTTCAACTGAGCTGTTCCAATAACATAAAACCCCCAACGTCTGGTCAAACTCAAGCCTGTGCTGTGGGCTTGCTAGATTGGTAGCTCAATAAATCAGTGTTTAAGCTTGACAGCCATATATTAGCAAAATGTTGATCCCTGTTGGGCTGCATGGTGCATGATTGCTCAAACCAAAATGCTATAATATTTCCTAGGATAACAGAGGCGGTTTTTGCTGAGTGAAGAAATGCCATTGTGGCTATTGAAGTCTCTTTGAACGTCTACACAATCCACTTTCAAACACATTTTCTAAGTCCCTTTTGTTCAGTTGGGTTGTTCAAGTGAGGGTGTCTATTGTGGAGAGTGTCTACAAGCTTTAGAGTGTTGAGAGGCCTGGGGTTGAAGTGACCTGTGCATGTATGGAGGTGCAGCTGAGTGGAGCAGTGCAGCAGGTGAGGAGCCGAGACTTGCTTGCTGAAATAAATTGAGCCTGGGGTGGCAGCTGATATCGCATAGTAAGTGGGGAACCCAAGTCTTGCTTTCTGAGGTCAAAGCAGCAAGTGAGGCATTGAGCTAATGAGGCAGGTGGAAAGGCCATGGCTTGCCTAGAAAAATGGAAAAAGTGATACTGAAAGATTGTGTTAAGGTAATGAACAGGGAGGAGGGAAGAGAATGAACATAAGAATTGCCGCTGCTGGGTCAGACCAGTGGTCCATCGTGGCGGCCCTTATGTCAAAGACAATTGCTCTAACTGAGTCTAGCCTTACCTGTGTACGTTCAACCTTGTCTTGAATCCCTGGAGGGTGTTTTCCCCTATAACAGCCTCTAGAAGAGCGTTCCCGTTTTCTACCACTCTCTGGATGAAGAAGAACTTTCTTACGTTTGTACGGAATCTATCCCCTTTTAACTTTGCCCTCTCATCCTCTCTACCTTGGAGAGGGTGAACAACCTGTCTTTATCTACTAAATCTATTCCCTTCATTCTCTTGAATGTTTCAATCATGTCCCCTTTCGCTCTCCTCTTTTCAAGGGAGAAGAGGCCTAGTTTCTCTAATCTCTCATTGTACGGCAACTCCTCCAGCCCCTTAACCATTTTAGTCGCTCTTCTCTGGACCCTTTCGAGTAGTACTATGTCCTTCATGTACAGCGACCAGTACAGCAACATGATAACCTTCTCCGATCTGTTTATGATCCCCTTCTTAATCATTCCTAGCATCTGTTTGCCCTTTTTGCTGCCGCTGCGCATTACGCGGACGGCTTCATTGACTTGTCTACCAGTACTCCCAAGTCTCTTTCCTGGGGGGTCTCTCCGAGTACTGCACCGGACATCCTGTATTCATGTATAAGATTTTGTTAGCGACATGCATCACCTTACACTTATCCACGTTAAACCTCATTTGCCATGTCGCGGCCCATTTTTCGAGGGTGTTTATGTCATGTTGCAGGTCTTCGCAATCCTTCTGTGTCTTCACTACTCTGAATAACTTTGTATCGCCCGCAAATTTAATCACCTCGCCCGTCGTATCAATTTCCAGGTCGTTTATAAATAGGTTGAAGAGCATGGGTCCAAGCACCGAACCCTGCGGCACTCCACTCGTGACGCTTTTCCAGCCCGAGTATTGTCCATTTACTCCCACTCTCCGTTTCCTATCCGCCAACCAGATGGACCATTGGTCTAGTCCAGTAAGGCTATTCTTATATTCTTATGCTCTATCCTAGAATGTGTACACATGTGAGCATAAATGTTTGCACCCAAAGTTAGAGTGAAGCGTGCACTAAACTAGTATTTTATGAAGGCCGATCCACGCATATCATTCCGGCATGCGCCCAATTTCTGCACGCAATTGAATAACATGCCAATTAGTGCTGGTAATTGGGGACTAATAATTGTCATCAATTAAAATTAATACATGTATTTGTAGGCGCTGGGGTCTGTGCCTAAATTTTATGCGTGGTTCTGAAAAGTTGTGTGGCCCTGGGAAGGTCATGGGCGGATCAGGATTGTTCCTGAAATTTATGCGCACGATTATGGAATAAGGAGAATCCATACCTAATTTAGGCACAATGATTTACACCAGGGTTTAGTTGATACAAATTCTCATTCCTAAAGTTAGGCACTAATCCTGGCACTAAGCACCATTCTATAATGAGTGCGGTTTATAGAATAACACTTGGCGTGTCTTTTAGTCGGCACCATTTATAGAACTGAGTCCATAGTGTGCGGAAATATACGTGTGCAGATAGCAACTTTCTCAATTCATTATTTGTATATGTTTGCAGTCTAGACATGTAGATACACTGTGAGTGGCGCACATCGTATGCATCGTAGGCCGTTCTTCTACACCTCAAAATAAATCATTCAGAATTGAAGACCGAGTATCCTCATAAACATTGTCTCGTTAGATATTCAGACTCCTGAGGCAGGCCCGATTGGGGCCGAAACACGATCGTGTCGAGTCATTTTTTTTATTTTTTTTATTCAATAAACGAGATTGAACACCAGTCGGTCACCTTCGCTGCTTTTCTTTGGCTTTCACGTCCTGTGAAGGTAGTATCTCCTGTGTTTTCTGCGTAGATTGTGAGCCCACCGGGACAGAGGGGGGGGGGGGGGGAAATGCTTGAGTACCTGATTGTAAACCGCATAGATCAAAACTTGTCTACCTCACCATTGGAGGAATCTGAGAGTCTGAAAAGGTGCAAAATGGCCCACGGCTCCCCACTGTTCCTTTGTGTCTTAAGAGATTGATCAATAGTTACAGATAACAAAGAACTAGTCTGGCCAATGTTCAGTTGGTGATGGTCAGTGTTATTATTTTTTAAATGCAGACTATTGCTGGCTAGGTTAGCCCCCAGTATTCAGTGCTGGGCTATATTGGCCTCCGGCAGTGAATATGTTAATGTCATGGCATTGGCCGCCTGAGCTTATGCAGGTTTCAGCTGATATTCAGCCAGGGCCTAAATACAACAGCTATATGTGGCCCCCAACTGAAATATTGGCCTAGACCTGCATAACTATTGTTGGCTCTGAACTCCTCCCTAACCCTTTCCCACCCTCCCCAACAGCTCCCCCTCCCACTTACTCCCTTCCTCTATGATACCTAAAGCCCCTTCTTGCCTCTCTGAAGTATCTAGTAGTCAGTGCCAGAAACTCTTGCAGCAGCTCGCTGTACTAGTGTTGTATAAAGGAAAGTAGGCGCCTATGGTCCCTTATAGGTCCCTTATGGTCCCCTCCTCAAAAGGTATCTCCCTCGTCGGTAAACTCGGGTCCTCCCTCCACTTCAGAATCGCTCAGCTCTGGAATAGTCTCCCCTCCCCTCTCCGCGACTTGAGCCCCCTTCTACCATTCCGTAAACTTCTGAAGACTTGGCTCTTCTCCAAAATGTAACCCGTCCCCCCCCCTAGTATTATCACACCTAACCTCTCTCTTACTTACTTCTATAAATCCACTGGAGTTCCGTTCCTTCCCTAACCATGTAAACCGTGTCGAGCTCCACCTGTGGAGATGATGCGGTATATAAACCCAAGATTTAGATTAGATTAGATTAGATTAGAATTGATTTCTACTAGGTGCCAGTTATACCCCCTTATATGAATAATATACGATTCATGTTCTAAATCTGTTGCTGCTCTTTAAAGCTAGAAGTGGGGTGGTTGGACAAACGTTTGCCCCTGCACTGTCTGAACAGAGAGTGAATATTCGCAGAAGGCGGATATAGGTGTTGGCGAGCTTTCGGCAAATACGTATATCTGCCTTTTTGAAAACTCTCCCCAGGATTTTTGACCTTGAGCTTGGTTAGACAAGGTAAGGTGTGCTCAGCCCTCCGATAACAATAAAAAAGAGAAGCAACAACAAGGGACAAACTGTTCGTGTAAGAAGAAATACACTAGAAAGAAATGTTCTTTTGTGAAAATTGAAAGTATCTCATGCCTCTTTTTTTTATTTTTTTTGTAGTTGTTTGTTGAAAGAATGTTTTTTGTCTTTCCCCCCAAAGATTTCTGAAACAAACAGAGCACAACAAAAATCTTTTCGGCCACTGTTCTCCCTCTTTCTCTTTTATCCATAATAATAAAAGGCTAAGCACGCATGCGCTGTCGAAAATCCGTGAGTCCTGGTGGCGTGAACTGTGCTAGCGCGTGTGCCAGCGACTCCTCCCTCCCTCTTCAAAGCGGCCCGCTGAGGTTCGCCAGCCACTGTAGCGAACCTTGCAGGCCGCTCTGGCAAATCCAGGGAGGCGAAGGCGGGACGGAGGCTGCGATCGTCAGCGGTTGCCGCTACTCCTCCAGCCGCCTAGCTCCTCTCCGCCGGCCCCGGCTGGCAGCCCCCTCTGCCCAGTCCTCTCTACTCCGGTGGCCCGCGCAGGAGAAGGAGCGGATGAAGCAGGGAGACCGTGCAAAGGGAAACAAAGGGGTTGACGGGACGGGAAGGGAAAAGGGAGGGGGAGGAAGCCGAGGAATCTCTAGCACCCGTCAATGTAACGGGCTTAAGGACTAGTAATTTTATAAGTTTGGTGTCATTTGGGGAGTGCTTTGGACAAAACGTCTAATGACAGTGGGTCAGTGGAAGGTCACGACGTGCAATACTATCTTAACCTTCAAGATCATGAGGGGCATAGAGAGGGTGGATAGGGACAGATTCTTCAGACTGAGGGGGACAACAGGTACGAGGGGGCAGTCGGAGAAACTGAAGGGAAGTAGGTTCAAAACAAATGCAAGGAAGTTTTTTTTCACCCAAAGGGTCGTGGACACTTGGAATGCGCTACCGGAGGAAGTGATCAGGCAGAGTACGGTACAAGGATTCAAACAGGGATTGGACGGATTCCTGAGGGATAGGGGGATCGTGGGATACTGAGAGAGGTTCTGGGATGTAACACCAGTATAGAAAGCTAACCAGGTAATAAGTATAGAAATCCAACCAGGTCGTGCATGTGCAAGACCGGAGGGTTAGGACTTCGATGGGAAGATAGGACTCAATGGGAAACCAAGGTGGCAAGGGGGCCCCTTCTGGTGATTCAGACAGGTCGTGACCTGTTTGGGCCGCGGCGGGAGCGGACTGCCGGGCAGGATGGACCTATGGTCTGACCCGGCGGAGGCACTGCTTATGTTCTTATGAACACAAAGGCCAACAGCATGACAGATTTTAAGAAAAAATGGGATACTCACGTGGGATCTTTAAGGGAGTAAATTCAGGGGAGGGGATACTTGGAATGGGCAGACTTGGGGGGCTATAGCCCTTTTCTGCTGCTTTTTTCTATGTTTCTATGTTTCTATGATGGCAGATAAAGGCCAAATGGCCACAGCATCCACTATCTCCTCCTCTCCCTATTGGCTAAGGCTCTTAACATTTGCATCTCCTCTTCCTATTGGCTAAAGCTCTTTACATCTGCATTGTGAGGTCATAGGGCTTTATGGTTATAGAAACATGATGGCAGATAAAGGCCAAATGGCCACAGCATCCACTATCTCCTCCTCTCCCTATTGGCTAAGGCTCTTAACATTTGCATCTCCTCTTCCTATTGGCTAAGGCTCTTTACACCTGCATTGTGAGGTCATAGGGCTTTATGGTTATAGAAACAGACTCCCACTCCAGGTGATAAAGGCCAGCAGCGTGACGGATTTTAAGAGAAAATGGGATACTCACGTGGGATCTTTAAGGGAGTAAATTCAGGGGAGGGGATACTTGGAATGGGCAGACTTGGGGGGCTATAGCCCTTTTCTGCCGCTTTTTTCTATGTTTCTAAAGTAAGCAAAAGACAGAAATGCAAGAATTGTCTTTGAATATGAGAGAAATTAGTCACAATTGGTTTTACTAATGGCAACTTTTTCAGGAGTCCCCCCCCCCTTCTGAAATGTAACATTGGCTTTGATTGGAGCAGTTAGTCATAGCCATGCAATTGAACTGATTTGACATCCTCAATTTTAAAGAATCCCTCAGCGCTAGTTGAATCTGAGATAGATTTCAGACTTTTTAAAGGCCTTTGGGAAGTTCATCTGTGCCATCTAGACAGCTCTGAGGTCCAGGGGGCACAAGCTGACAGCAGATGCCTGCTGGAACTTCCCAGATGAAATTGCATTTGGGGAGAAACTTTGAACGAAAATCTAAAAGGAATGTCTTATAGAGAAAAACTGACCTGACAGGATCATTGAGTGCGTTCAGCGCCGCTAATAATGGCTGAACTTTTGCATCCAATTTTTAATCTGAATTTGTGCCAGAGAGCAGGTAGGAGAGAATTTTTATAAAGGCTGGCTTAGTTTATATCGTTTCTAATGAAATTCATTTTTTAACAGTTGTTTTATCATTTCATTGTAAAATGACTTTGCAAACTGATTCGGACTAGAGAATGACATGGGGACAAATTTCCCCAACCCGTTCCCGTGAGTTTTGTCGCTGTCCTGTCCCTACCCCATTCCTGTAAGCTCTGCCTTAACCGCACAAGCCTCGAACACTTAAGATTTTAAAGTGTTTGAGGCATGTGCAGGTGAGGATGGAGCTTAGGCATTGGTGGAATGAGGCATTATGACATCACAATCTGAGCTCTAGAATGTTGCTTCTTATGATTTTAAAGTGTTTGAGGCATGTGCAGGTCAGGATGGAGCTTAGGCATTGGTGGAATGAGGCATTATGACATCACAATCTGAGCTCTAGAATGTTGCTGCTTATGATTTTAAAGTGTTTGAGGCATGTGCAGGTGAGGATGGAGCTTAGGCATTTGTGGAATGAGGCATTATGACATCACAATCTGAGCTCTAGAATGTTGCTTCTTATGATATTAAAGTCTTTGAGGCTTGTGCAGATGAGGACAGAGCTTGCAGGAATGGGGCAGGGGCAGGAAAAGAACTCTGGAAGGGATAGGAAAATGAGTTCCCGTGGGGACGGGGAAAAATTTTTCCTCGTGTCATTCTCTAAGTTGGACCCTTTTGGGAATAAGTGAGTTCACAATGCTCGAGAACAGATTACATTAGTTTTAGGCACTTAAGTGCCTGATTCTAAAAAAGGCACCCTAAGTTAGGTGGTGATAGGTGCCCTACTGCTGCCTAACTTAATTGGTTTGATAGACACACTAATTGGCTGCACCAATTAAAAACTAATTAAAATGCCATTTTAAAAAAATGGAGGTGTCTAATGGCACCTCCAAAAAGAGCACCATTATCAGGCCTATGGAAGTGCCTTATGATGCCTAACGCCACAGTAGACATGGTTAACGGCACTGGGCATCGTAAGGTGCCTCTGTAGACGCGATTCTTGTGAAAGGAAGGTCCCGGAAATGTAGGCCTACCTTTCATGTAGTTGGGATTCTGTAAATGGCGCCGTTGCACAACTGACGCAATCAGCGGCCGTTTTTAAGGCAGCCACCGATTACGGCGTTGTTTGCAGAATCTGGGCCTAAGAGCACACGTCAATGCCAGTGCATTAGTCATTTGTTGCACGTAAACGGCCTATATAATGCTAATGTAAAAGTATTGCGCAAGTTTCATGATGTAACTTCACTGTGAGTGCGCACAGAAATGGGGCATGAGCAGAGTCTGGACTTCAAGTTTATTTAAAATATTTGATATAATCGCAGTATCCAAATCCAATGCGATTTACAAGATTAAAAATAGAAAAAATAAAAAAATTTCCAACAAACAGGACATTAAAGACAATTATGACGTGAAAACACAGATGAAGAGGAGGGGGGGAAAAATGGATTAAATACAATTTGAAAATAAATGAAAAGGATAGGTAAGGAAACAAAAGGTTGGGGGACGGTACCCACTTAATTTCTACTTAAGTGTTCCTCGTCCAGATAAGTTCCAGGGAATGAGATAATGTGATTATGAAAAGGCGTCCTTAAACAGCCAACTTTTCAGTAGGCCTTTGAACTTAGTAAGTAATTTTTCTTCTCTTATATTGAGAGGAAGAGAGTTCCAAATTTGGGGAGCTGTAACAGAAAATATCGAATCCCTCCTTGAATAAATAATTTGTAGTGAGGGAGTTACCAGCAGGGATTTTTCTTCAGATCTAAGAGATTTTACAGGAGTGTACGGCATTAAAAATCTTTCTAAAAATGCTGGAGCTGTGTTTACCAATATCTTATGTGTCAGTAAGGCAATTTTATAAATAATTCTGTGGTTTACCGGTAACCAGTGATTTTCCTTTAACAATGAGGTTACTTGCGAGTGTAAATTGTAAAATTCCTTGGTAACAGACTCCTTTTTACCTGGCTGCCGGGTTGAGGTTTGCCACAAGATATTTATATGTGTACGGTCGTGAGCCGGGCCCAGAACTTGTGCTGTCAGGCCGGAGCAAGCACTCTTCTTCATCATTCCAGGCTGCACCGGTTGTTTGAATCTAGGGTCACCAGGTGTTCAGATTTACCCGGCCATGTCCAGGTGTCCGGACAGCTTTTCAAAACCCAGCGCTTAGATGGCTTATGACGGCTCTGGGAGAATCCTTGGAAAAGCAATCCTGCAAAACATGTTGGTTTAAATCTCCCCGGACCGTAGACAAGAGCACTTAAAAGATAAGTTAAAGATATTTATTTAAAAAGCTTTAATAAAAAGTATAGGTGAAAGTTTTGGTGTATATATAAAAGGAAAATTAACATCCGAACAATATGTAATGGTGGATCTATGAAGATGAGGCACACAAAGCTTGATCGCAATGAGATATTTGGGCAGTGAGTGGCGTCTCTGACATCCTGAAGACTGCATAATAAATTAAAGATCTGAGATCTTTAAGTAATATAAGGAATACTTGAAATAGTATAAGATTTTGATGGCATGTGATTATGGCATATGGTTTGGAGAGAAGATTGGCTATCTCTGGTGTTGTAGTCTTGATATGATGGGTTCTGGTATAGGTGTTTCTCTTCTGGTTTGTAGGGAGGTTGGTCATCTATCGATTACATACAGGTACTTATTTTTTTTTTACCTAAGATGATGGAGGGTTAAGTGACTTGCCCATAGTGATATGGACGTACAGTGGGAATTGATCCCAATTACCCAGGTTTTCAGGCCGCTACACTAACCGTTAGGCTGCTACTCCAGTCCAAAAGAACCCCCCCCCAAAACAAAAGTCCCAGATGACTTGAACCCACAACCTTAGGTTCATAGGTATCAGCACTAGGCCACTAGGCCAGGGCTCTACATGAATAGCACCTTAGTACAGTTGCACATGCCACTTGAGGGCTATCATTATTACTTAAAGCTAATTTGCGCCTAATTTACCAGTTAAGTCACTATTCTATAACTTGTGCACTCAAAATGATTGCTAGTTGAGAATTTGGGCATGCGACTTAATAGAATCTGGGTATTAATGTTTTTGGAATTCTCCTTTCTTGTACAAATGACATCCTTACTGGTTCTATGACAGTGGTTCTTAACCTTGCTGGAGGTACTGAACCCCACCAGTTTCATATGCGTGTTCACCGAACCCTTCTCTATTGGAAAAATAAAATATGATTTTTAATATCAATTTTGAAAACAAAAAAGTTCTCCTATATTTCGAATAATAATAACATAATAATGAAATTTACTGCAAATCAGTGTGACTTCTGCTGTTGCCTCTCAGAGGGATTAAAATATTAAGATAGGTATCACACGACGTACCATCACAACAGTTACAATTCGACTACTG
Source organism: Geotrypetes seraphini (assembly GCF_902459505.1). Classification (NCBI taxonomy): domain Eukaryota; kingdom Metazoa; phylum Chordata; class Amphibia; order Gymnophiona; family Dermophiidae; genus Geotrypetes; species Geotrypetes seraphini. The sequence goes on along the minus strand of NC_047098.1, from coordinate 11,689,298 downwards.
TGCGCATCAAATCCCCTGCAGCACAGATAGGCCAAGCGATGTTGCGTGATCACCTGCAGCCAATTATGGACAAGCGGGGCGTATCATCACGAATCATAAGCGCTTCGGTCACGTTCAATCATCTATCAGTTAAATCACAAATTTTGATCAGGAATTGATTGATGTATATAAGGCGTTAGTTACAGATTGACAGATCAAGAATCCGAGTACACGATCAGTCTTGATCAAAATCACTGAATAACTGATAGATGATTGAACGTGACCGAAGCGCTATATGAGTCGGAGGTGTGTTTTGACCTCCGCCGAACCCGCGAGACTGACTCACCGAACCCCTGGGGTTCGGTCGAACCCAGGTTAAGAACCACTGGTCTATGAGGTAAGATACGCAAAAATATATTAGAGCTTTTCTAAAAAAAATCCTTTAACCCAACCATCCTTGTTGCACTCATCCCTTTCCCCTGACGGCATGACTGCACTGCTGATGCACTCTCATAGACTGGAGGGGCGTTGTTCTCTGAGATACACCTCACTTCCATTCATACATGGTATAGGCCAGTGTTTCTCAACTCGGTCCTGGAGTAATAATAATAATAATAATAACTTTATTTTTGTATACCGCCATACCTAGGGAGTTCTAGGCGGTTCACATCAATTAAACAAAACTTAATAAGGAATTACAATAAACTATATTTACAAGTAAAGAAGATATTGGAACAAAATTAACAAGAAATTACAATTGATCATGGTTACAGTTGATCATAATTACAAGCAATGAGGTGATGAAGGTGAGCATGCGAGGGGGGGAATGAGTAGGTCATTGGAGTTAGTGAGATGGGGGAGATCAAAAAGAGGGGCGAGGGGACCGGGAGAGTTAGGTCGTTTAAGGGAGGGGAGAGAGAAATGGAAGAGAGGGGATTAGGGATATTGAGCGTGGAATAAATGAGTTTTGAGTATTTTTCGGAAATCAAGGTAGGTGTGGGCCTTAAGCAGAATTTGGGCTAGCCAAGTGTTCTGTTTGGCTGCCTGGAAGGCGAAGGTTTTGTCGAAGAACCTTTTAAGGTGACATAGTTTTAGGGAGGGGAAGGCGAAAAGATTGATTCTGCGGGAGTTCTTTTTGTTGCAGTTCAGGATGAAATGAGGGGTGAGGTAGCTCGGAGATAGCCCAAAGACAGTTTTGTAGTACGCAAACTTGAATAGGATTCTAGATTCAAGGGGTAGCCAATATAGTTTGTGGTAAAAAGGGGTGATGTGGTCCCATTTGTTTACCATTTGAGTACCCCCTTGCCAGTCAGGTTTCCAGGATATCCACCATGAATATGCAGAAACTTGATTTGCATGCACTGCCTCCATCATATGCAAATTTCTTTCATGCATATTTATGGTGGATATCCTGCAAACCTGACTGGCAAGGGGGTACTCCAGGACCGAGTTGAGAAACACTGGTATAGGCAGTTGTCTTCCCACCCTCTTCCTTTCCCTAGTCTCGAGCTTATTTCCATAGCATGTTTAGACCCGGCCTACAATTCTTCGGCACGGTGGCCTTCGCCACAGGGCTAGCCCGTATTCAAGCTTTTGTTTCTCTTAGTTCTCACACATTAAGAATGATTTGTTTGTTCGCACTTAATTGCACTATAAAGAGATTTATTGTACCAGCTAGTATATGTGGGCTCAGTAACCATCATATAAAAACCTTTTGAGTAACCAATAAATAAACTTCCAGCATTCATTAACATTTTTTATTTGCCTTTGGATGTTTAAGCAGTGCTCTGGAGCCTGAATACAGTTACATGATAGAATCCAATCTGCCGAGTCTCTTGCGATCAGTGTCATAAAATCAGGGACTTAGGGGGGCCATAAGGACAGTATGTCAAAACCTAAATAGTAATGTAAAGGTAATTTTATTAAGTTGTGTACTGGGTAAATACCTACTTACCCATGTATTGAATTGTTTGAAAAGGTAGATATACGTGTGGGAATAAATTCAGCATCTTTTTTGGGAGCTTGTGTGAATGTGTGCTGTTGGGTCTTGCTCTAACAGTCTATTTTTATAAAGAAACAGATGCGCCGATTTTGCCTGTATAATAGGTGCCTCTTTGGGCTTCCTAGATCCAGGGATTGGCAACCTCAGTCCTTGAATCAGGTTTTCAGGATTTTTCCATTGAATACGCATGAGATATCTTTGCAGGCAGCTTAATCTCATGCACACTCATTGAAGAGACCCTGAAACCTGGCTGGGTTGTGGCCCTCGAGGGCCCAGGTTTGCTCACCCCTATCTTAGATAACAAATCAAGAAATCAAAAACCTCTTATGACCGATTAACAAAACTTTAACATTTGTGTATTAAGCACATAACTTTTAATCGGTAATGAAATGCACTTATCTGAATTAATGATAAGAGCCCGACGGGACCCATTTCGCCAGGGTATTGGCTTCGTCGGGGGACTTTTTTTGATAGTGCATTCAGTCTGAACTTGCTAGCACATCAAAAAAAATGGCGCCGGTTTTGAGACCAATGATAGAGAACTTGTCCTGCTGAAAAACCATAGTTTGAATTGAATATTCTATATGGTGCAGGCTTCTGAGGGTCTTTTCCTCTTGTTTAAACTAACACAATTGCATGTGGAACCTATATATTTTGTGATTTGTTATCTACATTGGTGAGGTTTCACCCCTATCTTAGACAGAAGTCCTCTTGTAAAATTAGCTAAAACTTAGGTGCCCCAAATTTGGTACATAGAGCGTTTTTTGAACTACAACCTCCATATCTTTAAAAATTACCCCCTCTTCTACAAAGCCATGTGGCAACAGCCCCGAGTTCTTCTATGGGCCTAGGCAGTTATTAACATAACATAAAAATCCATTTCTAGACCACATCACCTTCAAGTTCTCTGCAGTATATTAAGATCATTGAGTGATAACAGAATAGATGTACCTCATATTTTAACGGCTCGTCAATCATCAACTAGAAATTGTGCATTTTTCTATTTGGTTCCAACCTTATGGAATAGCTTACCTACAGAATTGAGAGAGGAAGAATCTTTCCTAAATTTTAAGACATTTTCAGTTGGCCTTCTCACATTGGCGGGATGTGAATTTGGGACTTCAGTCTGCATCCATTAATTAATTGATTGTTTAATTTTATTATTTTTAAAAATAATTTTAGATTGTTTAATAATTATGAATTAGAAATATTTTTTCGTTTTCTTTGCTATTTAAATGGAGTTCTTTTCATTACTATTGATCCCATTCATTGCTTAAACTCTCTGTCTTAGGCTCTGAGAAATTGAATTTAAAAAAAAAGTTCTTAACTTTCTATTATACTTTTATCAATACTTTTAAAGATTCTTACCCTCCGTTTGTATTTTCCTTGTATGTATCCTTTACTATACTTATTGTAGTTCTCCCTACTTCCCTTATGTATTGGTACATCTAGTCCGTTTGTGTTGGTTTTAGTTAATAATTAAGACCCTGTTTTAAATTGTAAATCGCTTTGAATTAATGATATTGCGATACATCAAAATTTTAATAATAAACTTGAATAAACCTGATTAAATTGTTAACCGCTTTGATCCTTTTTTTTTTTTAGTTCAATAAATTTTATTGATATTATTTAACAAAATACAGAACGCAAAAAGATTTCAAGAGCATAATTCACAGTTCAAGTTTTTTGACTATTTAAGTGGTAAAACACGTGTGCACCAAATCTGTTATAGAATACTAGTGTATGTACCCAGTTACATACCCGACTTATGCCATGTTTATGGCTGGTGTAAATGGTCATGCCTGAATGCTGCTGTCGTGTGTAACTGTGGGAATTCTATAAAATGCATTCAGGAATGGTGGAAACGCCCCCCCTTTGGAATTATGCGCAACGGTGCTTAGGCACCCAGAGTAGTTCCTAAGGGCACATTTCCCCCCCAACTTCCATTTCACTCCAGTTTTGGCACTTACCTACCATTATTTGCCCTAATTGCGTCTAGGTTAGGGGCCATCGACTCTTGTTTCAGTCCTAGCAACTACCATAGAAACTACCGCCCAGTCTCCAACCTCCCATTTGTATCCAAACTTCTGGAACGAACAGTACTCCACCAGCTGCTACCATTCGTAGAAGAATAAGGTGCCCTTTCCCTTTTTCAATCTGGCTTCCGAGCATGCCACAGCACAGAAGCACTTATTCTAGACCTCATCAATGACAGTTGGTCAATACTAAACAAAGGAAGCAATGCCCTACTAGAACTACTGGACCTAAGCATCACCATTGATCATCAACGTCTACTGCACAGACTCACTGACCTAGGAATCAAGGACTTTGCTCTTTAATGGCTCACTTCCTTTCTACAGCAGAGAATGCAAACAGTACTGCTGGGCCCAAACAAATCAGGTTCCAAACCCATCAAATATGGAGTCCCCCAGGGTGCCCTGCTGTCCCCGCTCCTATTTAACCTATACATCAGACTAGTTATTGATATTGCCCAGAAATATAACATCAAAATCCACTCCTATGATGACCACATTCAGCTACTCCTCTCGCTAGGTGAAAACAGATCTGCCCAGCTCACCAACCTCCAACACTGACTCTCCAACATGAAAATCTGAACGACAGACGACAAACTCCAGCTGAATGCTGCTAAAACTGAATTCCTATGGATCAGAAAGAAAAACACCAGCCTCACCTGCCCAACACTATCTTGGGATACCATACTCCTAACAGCAAAGACCAAGTGCGCCTCCTTGGAGTGATACTGGATGGCCACTTGTACATCTAAGCCCATGTCTCACAGGTGGCCTCCACCTCCTTCTACTATCTGCACCAACTAAGAAAGATCAAACCATACATCTCTAAACCTGACCTGGCCCAACTCCTCTACACCTACGTAATCTCCAGGATGTACTACTGTAACTCCATATTCAATGGAATAACCACCAAAGAACTCAAATCCCTCCAGCGAGTCCAAAACTCTGCAATCCGCCTCCTATACGATCTCAACTTCCACGACCCCATCTCCCCAGCCCTTCACACAGAACACTGACTACCTGTCAACAAAAGCTGCACATTCAAAGCCCTTGTAATGACGTAAAAAAGATTCCATGCCATCACCCCCGCCTACATCACATCCAAGCTACATCAGTACACCCACACTCTCCGCTCCAAAGTGGAGAGACAACTATGCATCCCCCCAGGAAGATCTCTCCAACTGGAAACGGCACATAAATGCTCGTATTGCCACTTTATCCCTCAACTATGGATCCAACTGCCTGCTCAGATATGATTGCAAGACTTGTTGATGGCCTTCCGAAAAGCAGTGAAGACCTTCCTCTTCAACTGAATAGCCCCAACCAATAGACTCCTCCATTCTCCCTTTCCTATGATCTTGTTCTGCAACAAATATTTTCTTAAACTTCTGTAATTTCTTCTGTAACTACTGTGAATGCCTTTCTTCATCTGATCATGTTCTTACTACCGTGAATGTCTTGTAATTTATTATGAGTGTCCTTTTGTAACCCGTTCTGAGCTCCCGGGAGAATGGGATAGAAATTGGAAGTAAATAAAGTTTTTGTGGCAGAATAAAAAGTAGATTGAAATTATACTGCGCAGAAGAAAGGGCCATCAATGTTGACACATCAAACGCTATCCTCTGCTTCCAACACTGCCCAGATGGGTGATACATCGTTAGTCTGACTTCTCTGCTGAAACCTGTCCACCTTGGGAGGCCCTGTTGGTAGTGAACCTACCGACTTCATAGCTTTCAGCTTCACAGATGCGCACAAGCCCATGTACCATGATAACAGTTGGCCTAATTCATGCTTAACCTATTGCATCTTGGGTAGAATTATCCCCTCCTTGTGTAATTAGAAGAAGATAGAGTGCAACACAATTATCTGAACCTTGTTCATCCAAAATGTCCTAGCATTCTGCACTCTTATCCCTCTTGATAACAGAGTATAAGATAAAGTCCACACTCCCTCTTATTGGAACATTTTCTTGTCCTCAAGGGGGTTTGAATGACTGAGATTATACTGTAGTTAAAGAAAATAGTACATTGATGGAGTTTGCTCTTTGCTAATGTGTTTTTGCTTTCCATCACATAGAGTAGCAAGAAAGGTCATATGTACCCTGGCTTGGTGGAGATGCCCTGGCAATCAAATTCTGCTTGGGGCTGTCCTCAGGAGAGAGCAATTGTTTTATTTGTAAAATAACTTCAGATGTCCAAGGGACAAGCTGTATCTTACTGAATAGCTTTTTGCTTAGGATGTATAAAGGGCAATAATATTCTGAGACTCTCTCTATTTATGGATGATATTAGTCTGGTAGATACGAGCCTAGAGCAGAATTAACCTGAAGAAGGTAAAAACCTGGCTTGTCTCTTAAGTGCTAATGGTCGCATATGGTTTTTGTGCTATTCGGGTTTGTCTAATGCTGTGTTTTTCAACCTTTTTACACCTATGGACCAGCAGAAATAAAAAAAATTATTCTGTGGACCGGCATCGGTCCGTGGACCGGCGGTTGAAGAACAGTGGGCTAAGTCTCTACCCAATGTCCACCCCAGACCCCGCCCCCATAATAGTACTAATTGCACCTTGCACGTCCTTTGCCTCATCTGGAAGCCTTCCCTCTGACGTTGCAAGGTCAGAGAGAAGGCTTCTGGTTCAGGCGCAGGATGCCCGTAGGAGCCACTGCCCGTGGCTTTGTGCACTGAATCAGTGAGGAAGAGGGAGCTGGCTCGAAGATAACGCCGCATCGATCGCACCGTGGACCGGCGGTTGAAGAACACTGTTTTGGGCCTGATGCACGTGCTGGCCCTGTGGACCGACAGGAAATTTCTGTGAACCGGCACTGGTCCGTGGACCGGTGGTTGAAGAACACTGGTCTAATGGACTTGTTGAATATTCTACGTTTTCATTGTTCATTATTTTGCTTCATTTTGGATTGTTATATTTTTGTTAGTCTGACGATAGGTGTTAGTTATTTAACAGTGGATATTTTTTATATTGCTCTATTGCATTTTATGGCTATATGCCTCTTTGGACATTCGCTGAAGTTTTAAGCAAATACAATGAATGGGGGGTGCTAGTTATTACGCTAGGTTATGGCAATAATACACTTAATGTGCGTTAAATTGCAATAATGGGGTCCTTTTACCAAGGTGCGATAGACGATTTAGCGCGCGCTAAATGCTAATGCGTCCGTTATATTCTATGGGCGCGTTAGCATTTAGCGTACGCTAAATCAGCTGGTGGGCCTTAGTAAAAGACCCCCAATGTGAGTTATAGTACTGTGATGCATGTTCATATACAATGGGATACGTAATAATGAGATGCAATGGATGCAGATACACGCAAAATACCTCATTATTATGAAAGTTGAATAGCACAGCTTGCGATAAATAAAGCCGGGGTTATTTTCTCTGCCTGGGAGCACCCTAAAAGGGCCAACGCATGTAAAGAATGTGCTCCCCTTTCCTTACAAAGACCTCCACTCTCCTCTAAGTCCCCTCAGTCCTATGTTTTCTAATCCCTGGTGTCTAAGCCCCAGTTGCTGCTGCCCTGGATCCTACAGACATCAGAAATTAGGAGAGAGGCCCAGGGAAGGAGGTGTGGGTGGGGGTGTCTTTAGGTGGGTTGTGTTCAGGGGGAAGGGGAGCAAATTCTTTCACATGTTTTCCTTTTTAAGAGGCTGTTTGGGAGCATCAGACTGTGGTTTATGAGCCCGACACTCCCAGACATTATGAGCAATGTAGCTTGCGAGGTTGATCACAAGCTGCATTATTAGTTCATCGCGGGAGTTATTAGCTGGCAATATACCAGACGTTAGTAACTCCCACAGTAAACTAAAATCTAATCTAATCTTCTGTTTGTGCGTCGCTCATACCTATACAGGCTCGAGGGGAGAGGAAGAGGAGGGAGAGAAGGGAGGCGGATAGGTAGGAGGGAGAAGTAGGGGAGAGAAAAAGAGGGGGGAGTGGAGGTGGGAGGGAAGGGGGGAGAGGAGAGGGTAAAGGAGGTTAAGTATCGAACAGATGGGTTTTCAGTTTTCTTCGGAAGATGATGTGGCAAGGTTCAGTTCTGGTCTTTTCTGTAAGGCCATTCCATGTTTTTACTCCTAGAAAGGTAAGCATGGAGTGGAAAACTCGTTTATAGTGGAGGTCAAGTTTTATATGGATTTTCTATCCCACCCATTGGACTTGCCTTCTAGTTGGTTCACAATCTAATATAGGTGGGGGGTGGGTGGGGGACAAGATGAGTTGTGAAGGAACAAAACATAAATACGATAGTGGAGGTAAGGAAGCTAGAACTATAATTTTAAGATAGGGTAGTACTTGAGGTAAAGAACTAAAGGGAAACCATAATGCCTAAGAAACTCATTTCTGAAATTTAGAGAAATATAGAGGGTATTATGAATAAGAATCTCTGAAAAGGAAAGTTTTAAGGCCTGATTTGAATCTTTCCGAAGACATCTGAAGCCGTAAGAGAGTTCCAGAGTTCAGGGCTGTGAGCTGAGAAAATGGCATGACCAATGTGTTCAAGTGCTGTTTCACGGTACGTAGGGTTCACTAACTAGTTCTGGTGTGCGGAACTAAGAGTTTTTGCTGGTGTAAATGGAATAAGGAGATATGCCAAATAGGCAGGCTCGCCTATGCTCAAGATTTTAAAAAACAGTAATAGAGTTTTGTATGTGATGTGATATGCACGATAGGGAGCCAATGCACGTTTTTATAGAAAGGGGTAATGTGATTGTACTTCTGGCCATTGCGAGAGTGAATGAAATCTATATAGAAGATACTAGTTTGTCGGTCAAGCCCCTTCCCTTGTTTAAAAGCAGACTGAAAACCCATCTTCTTGATATAGCCTTCAATCCTTAACCCCACTCCTCTGATGTCATAATGCCTCACTCCACCAATAAGAGCCAACCTCCTCAGTGATGTCACAATGGCTCGATTATCCTCTGCCCTCCAACCCTTTTTGATATAGCCTTCAATCCTTAACCCTACTCCTCTGATGTCATAATGCCTCACTCCACCAATAAGAGCCAACCTCCTCAGTGATGTCACAATGGCTCGATTGTCCTCTGCCCTCAGCCAGCAGATTAACCGTTCCCTTAACTGTATCCATGACAACCTGTTTCTCTGTCTTGCCTGTTTAGATTGTAAGCTCTTTCGAGCATGGACTGTTTTCTTACTCTTTGTGACTCTGTACAGAGCTGCGTGCGTCTGGTAGCGCTATAGAAGTAGATTCTATAGCCCCATTAGTGGAGAAAAAATTACCAAGAAAGGCCACAAATCCATGGTTTACTACTGAACTGAGGAATCTGGAAAAAAAACTCAAAAATTAGAATGGACTTGGAGGAAGTCTGTAGTCCAATTATTTAGAGAAACATGGAGGAAACTGTATTCACAATGTAATTATCAAATCAAACATCACAAAGCAGATACTATTCAGACATAATTGGAATGGATAAACCAGAAACAATGAAGCTATCTAAAATGCTAATGAAAATAACCAACTGCTGCGCCATGAGCTCCTCAAACATAAACACTCCCACACTAATGCACTAGCATTATACCTTGCAAATAAGATAGAGACTTTCAAAGATGACTCAAAAAAATCCATCAGATGACTACAGTCCTCAGAGCAGCCTGGTAAATATACCAACAGACAGAGAGAATGGTCATCCTTCAACACTGCCACTGTGAAAGAACAGAGACCATTAGTAAACAGTTTATCTAATACAAACTGTCAACTAGACCAGGGTAGGCAATTCCGGTCCTCGAGAGCCACAGGCAGGTCAGGTTTTCAGGACATCCACAGTAAATATGCAGGAGATGGATTTGCATGCACTGCCTCCTTGAGATGCAAATCTAGCTTATGCATATTTATTGTGGATGTTCTGAAAACCTGACCTGCCTGCGGTTTTCGAGGACCGGCATGGTCTACCCTTGGACTTGCCCTACCCTTGGACCCTTGTCCTTCATACCTATACACAGGAATGCCAGATGAGACAATCAACTGACTAACAGAGATGATCAATACTATTCTGATACAAGGATGGTTCTCCAAAGCATTTGGTGAAATCTTACTCGCACCCATCCCAAAAGGAATAGGTCTACTGTAGATCTACCCCAAACTGCCAATTATAGACCAATAGCTAGCATGCTTTTCATGACAAAACGAAGAGTTTATAAGTTGCAACCCAGCTAAAAAAAACTATATTATGAAATGGAACCTGCTATCACCTACTCAACATAGATTCAGAAACTTATACAGCACAGAGACATGCTTAGTGGACCTAGTATCCAGAATGAGATCAGGTTTAAGTACAGGTCAGCAAATGTTGTTACTGTAATTCGATGTCTCTGCTGTATTTGACATGGTAAATCACAATCTGCTGATAAACAAGCTATGTGAAGTAAGAATGCCATGGTTTCCAGGTTTCCTTACAAATAGAAGATTCAGAGCACTAAAGGATGGAATCTGCTCTGACCAGTAGACCCCTCCACAAGGATCTCCTATATCGCCGATGCTATATACAACCTCTTCTTAACCACTCTAAACTCAATCACCCTAAACCCAGGTGAATGGCTATTCTCATGTGCAGATGACATAAGAATTGACATGCTGGGACAGAATGAAGGTCCATCAAGCCCAGTACCCTGTTTCCAACAGTGGCCAACCCAGGTCCCAAGTACCTGGCAGAAACCCAAAGAGTATCAACATTGCAGAGCAGAGATTGTGATGTCATAATGCCTCATTCCACCAATGCCTAAGAGCCAACCTCAACAGTGATGTCACGATGGCTTGATTGTCCTATTCTTGGCTCATATAAGAACATAAGAATTGCCATACTGGGACAGATTGAAGGTCCACCAAGCCCAGTACCCTGTTTCCAATAGTGACCAACCTAGGTCTTCTTCTAATCCCTGTAGACCAAACTAACAAAAGCCTTAACAAAAATAGTCAATAATTTACCTTCTTAAACTAAACACTGAAAAAACTAAACTACTATGGTTTGGATTTACAAACACACCTGATTCTATTTTCCATCAAATTAACAAACAATCAATTTCAATATTGAAAAATCCTCTACCTTAGATAGCTTATTGAAATTCCAATACTACTACAACAACCCAGTCAAGAAATCATTTTTCACACTACAGCTAAGAAGGGTCAGACCATATTTTTTCCACCAACAATACAGGCTACTAGTACCGTCGACCACCCGACCCCTCCTAGACTACTGCAACACACTGCTATCGGTAATCTCAAAGAAATTAATGTCATGAAAAAACTCCAACTGATACAGAATACTGCGGCGAGATTCATATTGTATAAATCCAAATTTGATCATGTTTCTTCACTGTTTAAGGAGCTACAGTGGCTCTTAACAGAAAAGTGCATTGAATTTAAACTATGTTGCTTAACATTCGAGACCCTGTATGGAGAAACTCCCAAGAGTTTCCCCAGAGTCACTGAACTACTAAGTAGATCTGTGAAACATCGGAACTCTGATCGCTTGATGTTATCATTCCCATTACTGAAAAGGGTAAAATATAAGACAATTCACTATAATTCATTTAACTACCAAACTGTGGAACCAAAGATCCTTATAACCAATACAAGTATACACTGTGTTTAAAAAAAAGTCTGAAAACACGGCTGTTCTAAAAATTCCTGAGAAGAGTTTAGTGCAATCCTGATTATGCACTATGAAGCTAACTGTGTAGGTTGTATAATTTGCTACATGTAACCTCCCCCCAACAACAAAAAAAAATTAATGACAGGGCCGAAGATTTGATATAAAGGTAGACTGAGCAGCACAGGGGAATAATAATAATAATAACTTTATTTTTCTATACCGCCATAGTCAGGCGACTTCTAGGCGGTTCACATTGAAAGAAGGCTGGACATTCAGCGAATAACAAAAGGTCTTAATACAATACAATGAGTCTAAATACAATACAATACAATGAGACTAAATACAGTACAATAAATCTAAATGGGAAACTTACGTACTAATTGGAGTTCTATGGGTAAAGAATACCTGAATACATGAAGGAGCTTCTTGAGAGAAAGAAAAGGCGTTTACAGAGGGGGAAGGGAGAGGAGATCAGTTGTGTTGGGTCCTGGGATGGGTGGAGGAGAGGATAGATGAGATGAGATACTGGACTGACCATGCATGCAGGTGGGCTTAAGTCAGCTACATGCAATTAATTATTAATTGCAATAAAATATTTAAATTGTGATTAATAATACATTAATCATGGCGTTAACTGCAATTAGCATGCAGCCTTAATTAGTAGACTGTTTTCATAGTTCATAATTTGTGTTCAAAGTGTTCTCCTTCAACCTTGACACATTCACCGAGTCTTCATTGCGGCTGAGCTGTTGGGCCAATGAATTCTGGGGTTTCATTAATTAAGAGCTTGATTTTTGAGAGCTCAATGCTCTGGAGCTCCTTCCAGTTGAAAAATAAAGGACTCGGGAATGCGTTGAATTTCAGGCAGACGTTTCTGCTACAGTAGGACTTTATGGGCTATTTGGAAAAATGTTGGGGGAGGGGGGGTTCAGTTTTTTCCAGACACTATCTATTCATACTGAGCAGCTGGCGAGCAGCTCTGACTTGGAAAGCATCCTTCAGCACACATCTGGAACGCAAGCCTCATTTTCACTGAGATGCTTTAAGCTTAGAGAGCTCTACAGAGCCATCCCTACGTGAAAGCAAAATATCTCACTTGTAGCTATTCATGAGTGCTCAGACAATCGAGGGCATCGCTCCCCAGTGCTTCCCTTTCTGAAACAGTTGGATTCTAACCTAATATATTCTCTCTTCTCTCACTTAAGATGCCTTTACAAAGCACAGGGATTCTGATTGGAGATTTCAGGAGTATCTGAAAATGTGTGCTAGGGGGCAGGGGAGCACTTGAAGGGTGAAATTGGAGAGAAAAAAAAAAAAAGGAAGAATTACCTATTCCACACTTTTTCATTCACCAGAACAAAGCAAATCCGTTCATTTCTCTTCAACCTTTAGCAACACTCTTGCATCCATTTGTGAAAACTCTTGAAATGACGGCAGGAGCAGATTTGGTATGAGCAGGGGGGTTGTGCCAGGTTGAGCAAATGTTAGAAATCGATAGTATGTATTATGACAAAAAGAAACAGTTGGACATGATTGAGACTTTTTAAATATATCACGGGCCGCATCGAGGTGGAAGACGATATCTTCTTTCTTAAAGGACCTTCGACCACAAGAGGTCATCCGCTGAAAATCAAAGGTGGGCAATTTCATGGCGACGCCAAGAAGTATTTCTTCACCGAAAGGGTGGTCGATCATTGGAATGAACTTCCATTGCAGGTGATTGACGCCAGCAGCGTGCTCGATTTTAAAAAGAAATGGGATATGTATGTGGGATCTCTAGCCGGGTGAAGTCTGGGGGTGGGTCATTAGCGTTGGCAGACTTGATGGGCTACAGCCCTTTTCTGCCGTCATATTCTATGTTTCTATGTATGATAATTTATTTGACTTTGTTTTTGCGAGTGGAAGACTAAGAACATAAGAGCTGCCATACTGGGACAGAGAGAAGGTCCATCAAACCCAGTATCCTGTTTCCAACAGTGGCCAACCCAAAGAGTAGCAACATTCCAGAGCTGAGATTGTGATGTCATAATGCCTTTTTCCATCAATGCCTAAGAGCCAACCTCATCAGTGATGTCACAATGACTTGGTTGTCCTATACTTGGCTAACATAAGAGCTGCCATACTGGAACAGACCAAAGGTCCATCAAGCCCAGTATCCTGTTTCCAACAGTGGCCAACCCAAAGAGTAGCAACATTCCAGAGCTAAGATTGTGATGTCATAATGCCTTTTTCCATCAATGCCTAAGAGCCAACCTCATCAGTGATGTCACAATGACTTGGTTGTCCTATACTTGGCTAACATAAGAGCTGCCATACTGGAACAGACCAAAGGTCCATCAAGCCCAGTATCCTGTTTCCAACAGTGGCCAACCCAAAGAGTAGCAACATTCCAGAGCTGAGATTGTGATGTCATAATGCCTTTTTCCATCAATGCCTAAGAGCCAACCTCATCAGTGATGTCACAATGACTTGGTTGTCCTATACTTGGCTAACATAAGAGCTGCCATACTGGAACAGACCAAAGGTCCATCAAGCCCAGTATCCTGTTTCCAACAGTGGCCAACCCAAAGAGTAGCAACATTCCAGAGCTGAGATTGTGATGTCATAATGCCTTTTTCCATCAATGCCTAAGAGCCAACCTCATCAGTGATGTCACAATGACTTGGTTGTCCTATACTTGGCTAACATAAGAGCTGCCATACTGGAACAGACCAAAGGTCCATCAAGCCCAGTATCCTGTTTCCAACAGTGGCCAACCCAAAGAGTAGCAACATTCCAGAGCTGAGATTGTGATGTCATAATGCCTTTTTCCATCAATGCCTAAGAGCCAACCTCATCAGCGATGTCACAATGACTTGGTTGTCCTATACTTGGCTAACATAAGAGCTGCCATACTGGAACAGACCAAAGGTCCATCAAGCCCAGTATCCTTTTTCCAACAGTGGCCTACCCAGGTCCCAAGTACCTAGCTAGATCCCAAGTAGTAGAACAGATTTTATGCTGCTTATCCTAGGAATAAGCAGTAGTTTTCCCCCAAGTCATTTCAATAATGGCCTAAAGACTTCCCTTTTAGGGAACTCTCCAAACTTTTCTTAAACCCCGCTAAGCTAACTGATTTCACCACATTCCAAAGTTTAATTACATGTGTGAAGAAATATTTTCTCTGGTTTGTTATAAATCTACTACTTATTAGTTCTAGTCCTAATATTTTTGGAAAGAGTACACAAGTGATTCACATCTAATTCCACTCAGTATTTTATAGACCTCTTATCATATCACCCCTGAGCTATCCCTTCTCTAAGCTAAACAGCCCTATCTGCACTAGCCTTTCCTCATAGTATATGTGTGTTTTTATGCTTTTATGTATGTTACTTTGGAAACCACTGAGACTTTTGGCGGTACACTTCTCCCTCCGTATTTGCTGTGATAGGGGATTAACAGACCCGCGAATACAGAAAAGCCGTGAATAACTTTTTCATATGTTATTCGCTGTTTTCTACTAAAAACCATCGTGAATATGGTGAAACCGCAAATAACACGGTGAGAGACCTGGCCTGTTCCTGAAGGAGAGGCAAAACACGGCGAAGAAAGTGCTGGGAACCAGTGATTTTCTCTGTAAACGCCTAGAATCAGTGATTTCTCTATACAAGTTGATGTAATTGGGGGTGGGGGGTGGGGGAGGAGCTAGCAAGCTAAAAACCGTGAATAATCAAAACCGCGATTGCTGAAACCGTGAATACGGAGGGAGAAGCGTATAACTTTTTTTAAATAGAGAAATCTTCCCATCCCTTTTATCATTTTCGTCGGCCTTTGTACCTTTTCTGATTCCACTATATCCTTTTTGACATACGGTGACCAGAATTACACACTGTATTCGCAGTGCAGCCGTACCACAGAGCGACAGAAGGGCATTAAAACACTTCCATTCTTGTTTTCCGTTCCTGCCCTGATAATTCCTAACATTCTATTTGCTTTCTTAGACTCTAGTCTAGATTTTACTTTAAACCTTTACATTTCCTGACTGGCACTTTTATAGTCTTCAATAACACTTTGGCAGTGGAAAGAAAAAAAATACCTCACTGTCTACAGAGACGTTTTTAGCTGCTTCAGTCACATGGAGATGCAGTGGGAACAGGAGAATGACTGTTCAGGAGGTGGCAAGGATTCGTGTTTGCAACCGTGCAATATTTGCCAGGCACTCAATCATGAGTTTTGGTTGAGGTCATGAGAATTTTATAGCTCTGCAGATTGGAGCATGAGCAAAAAAAAAAAAAAAAAATGAAGCTGGCACTTGGGCAGGGAGCACTTGAGAGTTACACACAAGGTAGACAATGGAGCCCTACATATATTACACATTGTTTTCCCATTGGCCAGAGCAGATTCACTTTATTTTAGCCTGGGCTCAAGAGAATTAGGGAGTATGAGATTCCCCACTACCATCTTCATCCCAAATGTCCAGGAAGCAGCCTTTCTAAGGAGACACTGCCATTGAAGACCTCGTGTTAGTTTTAGTGGGATTGGTGAACACCTAAATATTTATTTAAAATCTTTCTAATAATAACTTTATTTTATATACCGCCATACCCAGGGAGTTCTAGGCGGTTCACATCAGTTAATTAAGGTTACAAACAATGAAGTCTTTGGAGTTAACAGTTTAGGAATGTACAGGTCATTGAGGTTGGCAGGAATATACATGAGTGTACAGGAGGAAGGTAATATCAAGTTTCAAGTTTCATGAGGATTTGATTAATCGCTTAATCTAAATTCTAAGCGATGTACATTTCGATAAAATTACAATGTAAAAGGGATAATACAATAAATGAGACTGAAACAGACTATTGACAAAATTTTATAAGACTGGAAACAGAGGGAAAGGATGGGTAAGAAATTACAATGTAAGTAAAAGTTAAAGAAACATGTAGGGAAAACACATAAGGGAAGGGTAATAATAATAAGATTGTTAAAATAAGATTGTAGAAAGAAAGTAAAATTAATTCTAAAACGAAGAATTAATTTAAATAGAACAAGTAATGATTAATAGGACGTTTTAATGATTAATTTATGAAGGCGTCATTAAAGAGAAAAGTCTTCAGTTTACATTTGAATTTTTCTATGTTAATTTCTTCTCTTAAGTAACCAGGGAGAGAGTTCCAGGTTTGGGGAGCTGTAACAGAAAAAATAAACTGTCGTCGAGTATTTATGATTTTAAGGGAAGGGATCGTTAACAAATGCTGTTCGGTAGATCTTAATGTTCTATTTGATGTGTAAGGGATTAATAATTTGTAAATGAAAGCCGGGTTTTTAGAAGAAAGAGATTTAAATGTGAGCAAGCAGAGTTTGTATATTATTGTATAATATTTATTTACAGGCAAAAATAGGGAAAAAAAATTGAAGTAACGGGTTGGGAGAGTACAATAAGAAGGAGTAGGTGGAGATTCACGTGCATTGATGGGAGCTGAAGAAGTGTAAGAGGGTGTGTTAAGGGTTCTGTCCGTGGAATAAGTGTGTTTTGAGTTTTTTCCTGAAGTCAAGATAGGTGGGGGCGTCGAGCACAATTTGGGCTAGCCATGGGATCAGTTTGGCCGCCTGGAAGGAGAAGGTTTTGTCAAGGAACCTTTTGAAATGACATAGTTTTAGGAAGGGGAAGGCGAACAGATGGATTCTGCGGGGGGTTTTATTGTTGTAATTTAGGTTGAAGTGTGGGTTGAGGTAGCTTGGGGATATACCAAATACTGTTTTGTAGCAGAGGCATGCAAGGCGGCTCACAGTATCACATACACACTTCAGGTTTTGAACATCTTAAAAAAATCACATCAGTAAAAATCATAAGATTATATCATCTCAACCTACAGGTTACATCTCAGCCATTCATCTTCTACATTATAATCATAATAAAGCAGCACAGATCTGATAACTTGCAGAACAAGATGACATTCAGAAGATAAAATATTAACTTAAAAAGGCAGGATATTAGCTTAGAAAAGCCTGAGCAAACAGATGGGTCTTACGGAACTTTCTAAATTGCAATAGATTTCTACAAACCCGTAAGGTACCAGAAGGCGTATTCCACATAAATGGTCCAGCTGTAGAGAAACATGAATATTTTGGACCGTACATACCATAAAATATTCCCCTTTGTTGTGTCTAAACCAATGAGTCTGTCTAATCTAATCCTTAGGTTTGTATACCGCATCATCTCCACGTTCGTAGAGCTCAGCACGGTTTACAGTAGAAGAAATAGGAAGGAACTACAACAGAGGGTTAGAGATAGATGTATGAAGAAAATTTAGAGGACTTGGGATGCCAAGATATAAGAGTTTCCTAAGTTGGAGGGAGACTTACATTTTTGAGAAAAGCCAGGTTTTCAGATGTTTGCGGAAAACTTGGAGAGAGCTCAAGTTCCAAAGAGGGGAGGTAAGGTTGTTCCAGAGCTCAGTGATTTTGAAGTGGAGGGAGGTCCCTAGCTTTCCTGTGTGGGAAATGCCTTTTAGCGAGGGGAAGGATAGTTTTAATTTGTGGGAGGATCTGGTGGTATTAGGGTTTGAAGAATTCCAAGAAAGAGGGATAAAGGGAGGGAGGATACCGTGTTGGAGTCCTTGGCGGAGTATATCGTGTTAGGCATTTTGCCAAATAATTTGGCAGAATGTCACAAAACACCTTGTTGGATAAGTTTTAATATGCTTATCCCGCGCTGAAGTAGGTATACGGAGTAAGTATAGCATCGACGCGGTGCCCAGCGATTCGCCGGAAACGGCTGCCTCAGGAGGTGCAAACTCCCACGGAGCCGCTTTACTCTCCTCTGCTCCAACGCCACAATTCTCGTATATTTGTGAACTGCGGCGGAGTATTATATAATTTCCTTGCTCCTCCCCTCTGCCCAAACAATTCAGCAATTTGTAAGCAGGCTACATATGTAGGTACAACAAAACCTGCCCAAGTGAAAGAAAATGGGCTGCTTTATTCAGCATTCAGTAATGTAAAGCATAATTCAGAATCTCAATAAGGGAAGCTGCCGTAATACCTCCTCAATGCTCTTCGCCATATTACCTTCTGATAATTCTTTTCTGTGGAGGCAGATTTTGCCCTTAAAAAAAAAAGCCTCTCGGCTTTTATTTTCTTTTTAAAAACATGTACAATAAAATACAAAGTTAATAGAATGAAAATAATTTCTACAGTAACAGTTCTTTCAAGTCTTAGAACGGCAAGGGTGATGGCGGCTAGACGAAGCGAAGCAATTACGTATATTAGTAGCACAGTGGAAGGATTGATGTACAATGGGCCGTGCGTAAGCAGAAGCCTTCAGACGTGGGCTACATTTTAATAGTGAAATTCTCATAGATTATGGCTCCCTTCATTAACATTTTCACACATCGCTGACTAACAAATGAGGAAAAAGGCCTTCTGTACGAGCAGATTTATAATACTCTCAGTGCACTCTATACCTCGGCGAATGTGGCGAAGCTCAGTTTCTCTAAAGCTAAAATTGCTGAAAGATTAACTCTTATGATACCGAATCTTTTGTTTTCTTTCCTACCGGGGGGGGTGAAGGCATGACTGAAACAAGCTGGCCCTTTCTCCTCTCTTTAACGAATCAAAGTCGGAGTTCATGGTGCGTGAGCGCACGCGCGGACGTGGTTTAGCAAAAGTATTTTTTTTTTATACGGACTTCCTTAATATAAGAAAACTTGTTGGGATATCAATCCCGAATTATGGTACAAGCTGTACAGTTGGCTTCGCTATGTATTTTAGAACTGATTAAGAATGTGATGCGGTTTTACTGACTGACTAGTGTTTTAGCCCGTTACATTCGTTACAGTAACGGGTGTTAGAATAGCCCCACCTATACCCTGACCCTGACTCTAACCCCACCCATGCCCTGACCCTGCCTCCCACTGATCCCAGTCCCACCACCTCACCTTTCACCATTTCCTTTGTACCCTTTTGGCCCTCCTGACAGGGTCTTTACTTACCCGAGGCGGCAGCAGCAGTCCTGACGTACCAACCTTTCCTCCCTCAGTGCCCCAAAGCAGCAGTGGTCCTACCATTTCCATCTCTCCCTTTCCCCCTTTCACACCCTCTACCATCTCTCTCTGACCCTGTTTCACCCCTTTTGCCATCTTTCCCTTTCCTGTCCCCCCCCTCTGTCCTTCCCCAAGACCATCTCTCTCTCCTGTCCCCTCTACACTCCCTGAAGTCTATCTCTCCCTATCCCCTTCCATCTCTCCTGGTCCCCCTAGTAGCCCCTCTGTCCTTCTCATCCATCTGTCTCTCTCTCCTCACCTCCTGCCTCTGCGGAGCTCTCGCAGCTCCTCCTCGTCCTCCTCCAGCCAGGCTTCAGCCATCTTCCGCCGTGGCCTGCAGCCGCCGACAGCTGCTATGGCTGACATCCGCCTCAGGGGATTCTCGCGCATGCGCACTCCTATCTGCGGTGCCCTACAGTGCATGGAAAACGGGAGCACGCAGGTGGGAGTGCGCATGCGCGCTTAGGGCTTTATTATATTAGATTAATCAGAGATGTAATGCTTTTCCATCTTAGTAAAGTCCTGCCTAGAATATGGTAATATCACTTTACAAGGTTTACCAGGCTCCATTCTGAAACCTTTTTTTAAAAAAATCTTTATTGATTTTCAAACTTTGATAGTGCAATACAAACGGTAAATCAGGAAAAACTGCACAAAACACACACCATTCACTATACAATTATTACATTAAACAATCATTTTCTCCCATCCTCATCTTCATTCTTAATATAATAATACATATGATGTGATTACAAATTATAAATAAATAATGTAACTATTCAAAATACATTTCCCTACCCCCCAACCCTCCCTGGATGTGTAAGGAAATCTAATGATAAAGAAAGAAACATGACCCTTATTATAATGCAATAAAATTAGTCAATGGATTCCATACATCATTAAAGGATTTACTAGGCCCCAAACGTAACGCCATCATCCTTTCCTACTTATATGCAGTTCACACATTTACCCACCAAAAAGTGAAATTGATCCTATCGCGATTTTTCCAGGGCGAGATCAACCTAAACTGATTTCTAATTTAGGCCTGGATTCACTAATCTCACCGAGCTGGATCGTCGTTGGCCGAGTTTTGCCGAGCAACCGAGTCGCAACAGATTCCGCATGCAAATAATCTGATCGGACGCACGCCCTGCAGCGATCCCACGGGGTGTAGAGTTGTAGAGCGATCGAGATGCATGCGCAGATTATCCTCGTTGGTTGTAGATGCAATATGTGCATGCGCGTGCTTTCCGCGCAAGCGAGCTCAAAATAAAAGAGGGAGGGGTGGCTGCAGTTTACTTGCTGGCCCTACGATTGGACATTTTAAAAGGAATCATTTCAGTTTTTGCGCAGCCATATTATGGAACAGAACATGCTTTAAACCTGCGGGTTAAAACCACGGGCTCGTACTGCGCTCTTTGCAGAATCTATGAAAAGGGAATTCGTATGCATATGTATAGATAGTTTATAGTTTTACAGCCTCTTGGAATTGAGGGGTTTTGTGCAGACTTTGTGGTTCCTGCATATGCTTTAATGCATACATGGCTTCCTTGTGGTTGGGTGCCTGTGTAAGTGATATCATTTTATATGGTACCTTTTACGGTAATTGAAAACATTGTGAATGTTAGCTGCTTCCTTACAGTACTGGTGACACTGTAGAACAGGTTCATGCAACCCCCCTCTTTATGAAGTGCTTCAGCGAGAATAAATACTGCCTACTTAGAACCACATTTGGTTATGTTTGGAACAAATGCTGAAAATAGCTTCATCCTGCGCTTGGTCTAATTGGCCCAGTTTGATGCATCTGTAATTATTTAGGGCACTTGAAAAGGCTGTCTTGTTAAAGGTACAGACCTGCTAAAATTAATTTGTCAAACTAGAATACATGCAAGCTTGTCATGAAGCCTCCTTTAAACATAGCAGCAATAATTAAAAAAAAAAAAAAAGGATAAAGCAGTTAATGCTCAGAGCCCCTTTCAGTTCACTTAAAGGTGAAGCGGAGCAGAATTTCCATCTGGCATAATAAGCCATTCTGTACGCTACTAAGCAGAGAACCTGATAAAGAGAAAAGAGTAAGGTCTAGAACAGGGGTGTCCAATCTGTGGCCCGAGGGCCACATGCGGCCCCGTGAAGTATTTTGTGCAGCCCCGGTCGAGGGCGATGTAGTGTTTTCCTCTGCTGCCCCCCGGGTGTTTACCGTCTTGCCGCCTCCCTCCTGTGTCTTGCTGCAGCGTTTGTGCGGCCCCAGAAACATTCTTTTCGGCCAATGCGACCCAGTGAAGCCAAAAGGTTGGACACCCCTGGTCTAGAATGTGGGAGGGATGGCACAATCTTTATTATCAAGCGCGAGTCTCGCTGCTTATTGTCCGTTAGCAATTTGCACTCTCCCTCCCTTCTCCCTAACAAAGAAGTGAGCGGTCACATGGCAGAGTACATATAGGGACAGATTCCATGAACGGCGTGGTTGTCAATCAGCCGATGGGCGCTGTTTATAGAGTCACTCCTAGTGGGGCCCAAGTCCGTTCCATTAGGCCAGGTTTTCACTGGCTTAATTTTTCCAGCGCCTGTCTCGGACGCCTCGTGGCGCCTGGCTCAATCACGCCTATTCTCCATCCCTAACCAAATGTGCACTTTGCAATGGAAATACGGTGCATATTTTATGGGGGGAGAAAAACGAGTGTTATGCCAACTCGGAAGCATGCACAGAGTTTAAACCGTGCTCATTCCAGTCGGGGTTTAGGCTGTAAATAGCCTGAGCAGGTTTTAGGGTGAAGCTTGCACGCACACACAGAACTACTTAGCAAGGGGTGAAAAGTAGGATTTAAGAATAGGGCATCTGAAAATATTTCACAAGAATAGAAAAACTAATGAGAATACTCTTTCATGACATCCCACACAATCAATTCCCATTGAAATGATACTCTTAGCGCTGCATGATGCAAATTAACTCTCTTGACTTATCTAAAGCAAGAACTGAGAACATCACCACATCAAGCAGTTTGGGGTTTGGGGTTTTTTTTAACATTGTGGAAATACCCAGATGAAAATCTGTTTAATGAATCTTAACTCCCAGAGCAACTGAACCTCTTGTACTTAATCTTGGATAGAAGTCCCATTTTAATGCATCGTGACCTGAAGGATTGTGACTGGGGAGGGGGGGGGGGGGGGGCGAGGAGAGCTCTTGGGTGTAGTAGAATGAAGCCTGCTTGCTACTGCCAGACAGATTTCATTCTGAGCCCTTGTGTAGCTGGTGAGAGAGAGGAGGAAGCTCACAAACTAAGTCTCCTGTACAGAATGCACACGGGATTTGCTTCTGTAACAGCTCCAAATAAAACAGATCAGTCTCCCAAATGGAGCTAGTTTATAGGAATAAACGCAATGCTCTTATTTCTATATAGCGCATCAGACGTTAGATCCAATTTTAGGTATAACTTTTACTCCATAATGGTAACTACATATCTTTTTTTTTTTTTTAATCAAGATTTTCATTATTATCATTTTACAAACAATAAAAAAGAAAGGATTTTTACATAGAAGTTGAATTTAAACAAGATATAACTAAATCATTTCCTTCAAGCCCACATTAATGGGAGAATATATCTTAATTAAACAAATACATCCATTATATAATCTAGATCAAAAAGATCGAACATACTTATGGTGCTAACATAACAAACTCCAGCATTTTAAGTCAGATATCAGCCTTACTAGTTTCATGAAGTTGTAAAAATTGTTCCAGTTGAATAGAGTCCCTAAGCATTTACATGGAAATTTCAGATAAAATGTGGCACCCAAAGCCAACACCCTTGATTTCAAAGCTAAAAAAGCTTTTCTTCTCAATTGTGTGGTGTGGGCCACATCTGGAAAAATCAGTACATTATCTCCACAAAATTTCATTAGCTTATACTGAAAATAAGCTTTCATTATTAAAGATTTATCTATCTCTGTAGCACAAGTTATTAATAGAGTAGATCTAGTTGGAATTAAATCTTGAGAATCTTCTAGGAAACCTGTTAAATCAAATTCCATTTGCTCCAACTGTTCTATCCCCAATGCCAAAGAACTCTTTTTTTTCTGTGGAATATAATATAAGTTTGTTAGGGGCAATTTCTCTGCGTCGGCCAATCCCAAAACTTCCTTAAAATATTTCCGAATTAATATTTCAGGTAACTACATATCTAAGTGCACTTGGGTAGGGTTTTTTTTTAATTTTTTTAAATTAGATTTATAACAACATATAAAGATTTATAATATATGAAGAGGAAAAACAAAAAACCAAGTATACAAGTATTAATTATGACATGATACATTCCAAACGGAATATATGAGGAGAATAACTTGAACAAGATAGTACAATAGAATGTTTTGATGGCCAAAAATAGTAAGATGTTGAGCAAGCATGCATTATGTTCAGATAGGGAGTGCTTAATAATAATAATAACTTTATTTTTCTATACCGCCATAGTCAAACTGACTTCTAGGCGGTTTCACATAGAAAAAAGGCTGGACAATCAGCGAATTACAAAATGCAAGAAGAAGGATGTTACATAGTAAGTTGGAGAAGGATGAATATATGAGAGAAGAAAGATGTTACATAATACATTGGGGTTGAAAGGGGAAAGAATACCTGAGAGGTCGTCTGATTAGGCAAGGAATTTGTCAAATAGAGCAGTTTTAATTGATTTTCGGAACGTGTTGTAGGTCTGTCTGGCCTTATTCAAGTTTCAAGTTTGACCTTTATTTGATGAATCGCTTATAATAATATCTAAGCGATGTACAGTATTAAAAACCATCAGAATGTGGTAATACAATTAGTTTACAGTAGTTACTCATAAGACAGACAAAATTAGACGAACAGGAGGGGGTGGGAGGGAAGGGGAAAAGTTACAATCTTGTTCTTTGTTAGAAATTGACATCGAAGGGGAAGCACATCGGGTAATAAAGGGTTAGGAAGAATATTGGACCTAAAAGGTGGTATTTCATATGTCAAACGCGTCTTGAAATAGGTAAGTTTTTAAAATTTTCTTAAACATAACAAGGTCAGTTTCGTTTTTAATGAAATTTGGAAGGGAGTTCCACAGTGTGGGGGCTTTTACAGAAAATATATCATTTCGCCTAGTGCCAGGATTACTGTCTGTTTGCTTGGAACACGAAGGTTCTGTCTAGGAAGGATTTGTATTTGCAGCCTGTGATCTTTGGGTATGCGAAGATGTTTTTTGTTTCTGGTGGTTCGTGTGGGGTTGTGTAGAGTGAAGTGTGTTTGCAGGTAGGAAGGTGCTAGGCCCCAGACTTGTTTGAAGCAGATACAAGCAAATTTTTTTAGACCTAGGATAACAATTTTGAGGTGTAAGAGTTCATGAATGATAGGGTTACCAGACATCCGGGAAAACTCAGGCTGTCCAGGTGTCTGGAGGGATTTCCAAAACCCAGCAGTTTGTCCAGGTTTCGGGAGTTCCTGAGCTCGGGGCTGCATCTAGAGGCCCTCTGCACACGCACGGCCGTCAATGCGATGACAGCACACATACGCCCATGCACATGATGTCATTGCATCAACATCTACATATGCGCAGAGGGCCTCCAGACCTTGAGCAAAGAGATGGGAGATTTGGCTGGGGGGGCGTGATAGGGTGGGGGGGGGCAGATGTGCTCTTTTTTTTAGAAAAGGAAATATGGGCGCTATTCTGTAACTTTGTGCCTAAGGGCGGGGGAGAGCGCAGTGGTTAAAGCTACAGCCTCAGCATCCTGAGGTTATAGGTTCAAATCCACGCTGCTCCTTGTGACTCTGGGCAAGTCACTCAGTATCCCCATTGCCCCAGGTACACTAGATAGGCCCTTCTTGAAGTACATTGGAGGAGGGGTTCAGAGAGAGGGGGATATGCCAGACTGAGGGTGGGGGGAGGTGAAGTGGAAGAAATAATTGGCCTGGAAACACAGGGGATGGACGGAGATGGTAGGCAATGGGATGGAGGGAGGGAAAAGAAAGGGAGAGAAGTTGGACCCAAGGGGTAGTGTGGAGGAAGGGGGGGGGATAGAGATACTGCTTAGGAGGATAGTTGGGAAGAGAAAGGGAGAGATGGTGGACCCTGGGGTGGAGAGGAGAAAGATGTCGGACCACCAGAGAAGGAAGAGATGCTGTAAGTGGATGGAGAGGCACCCCCTAGTCATTTTGAAAAGTTGGCTTCTATGGATATTACTACACTTCCTTAAAATGGAATGAGGAATTTTAAGGTGACACCAGTCTCTGCTCGATAGGCTGCAAATGCGTGTTGTGCCTTTGGAAGGTTTTGCCAGTTGTATTTGGACTATGTGACCATGCAGCCTTTATCAACACCCTTGCTTTTAGCTGTGGCTGCTCCTAGAGTTTGAATCTTTACAGCTTATGAGCTACCAGGCAGCTCTAGGCCATCAGAGGTAGTCTGATCCTGTTCTGGTCTTGCTCCCACTGCCTGTAATGAGGATAAACTCAGGACTGTCTCAGCCTGTCCCTGAATGAACCTTATCTGTCAGATTTGCTTTCTATAGCACTTGATCCCAGCTGTGTTCCTTGCCAGGTTGTAGCAGTGTGTGGCATGTCTTGTGATTTTACTTCCAGTGTATATTGGGGTTTTAAGGCCGTGTAATATCCATCTTCTACGTATATGTGACTGAGATGAGGTATTCTGCTTGTATATAGTTCTATCTCCTATTAATTAATTTCTACAGTGCTACCAGACGTATGCAGCACTGTTCGAAAGAGCTTACAATCTAAACAGACAAGACAGACAAACAGGATGTCATGGATACAATTGAGGGGAAGGGTAAATCTGCTGGCTGGGTTGGAGGGCAGAGGGGAATACAAGACAATCAAGCCATTGTGATATCACTGAGGAGGTTGGCTCTTATTGGTGGAATGAGGCATTATGACATCACAAGCTCAGCTCTGCTTCCCAAAGACTGAAACTCTTCACACTACTACTCTGAATTATTTCTATAGCGCTACCAGATGTACACAGCACTGTACAGAGTCACAAAGAAGACAGTCCCTGCTCCAAAGAGCTTACAATCTAAACAGTCAAGACAGACAAATGGGATGTCATGGATACAGTTAAGGGGAACGGTTAATCAGCTGGCTGGGTTGGTGGGCATTGGGGAAGTAGGGTTATGGATTGAAGGCTACATCAAAAAGGTGGGTTTTCAGTCTGCTTTTAAACAAGGAAAGAGAAGAGTCTTGGCGGACAAACTCAGGTCATTTATTCCAAGCATAGTTCCTGTGTAGAAAATCCTGTTTCTCTTGTTTTCCCAATAAAACATGTTTGGTACCCCAGGGACTGGCGTAATATTTGCAGTGTTGTTTAGAGGCTAAAGATGGTTATATGACTTTAAATTGTGACTATCGTTCAACTATATGAATTCATAATTATTTTTGCGCATTTTCATTCACATATAGTGAGAGACCCTGGGATGTTCTAAGTGACCATCCCTGATTGGGTTGAGGTCTGTAAAGCAACCCTTAATTGATGGGACGGGTTGTTCCTATGGGCCTTGCGAGCTGAGGACCCTCACTCACATTCACAATATTTTTCATTTATTGATTATCATTATTTTTGTGATTATATATGTTGTTCCCCTGCAGCAAATTGCAATATATTTCTTAAATATAGTGATGATAAGTTACTTTTTGATTTACAGAAGGAATTTTTGCTTTTCTATTTTTTTGTATTCCTTTGTGGGGTATTACTTTTGGTAGAAATATACCTTTTTACATTCTGCACAGTTTATGCCAAGGGTGTTGCTACTGTAGGGGCAGAGCCATGGATAATCACCCCACTCCCTAAGTTTTGGCCTGTATGAGTATTTGCACCTTTTTAGTAGAAAAAAAAGCATTGATTCTATCCTAATGTGAACTAGCATTTGGAAACTTACTCGTAAGCTTCTAAAACTTAAAAAAAAATCTGTTTTCTGAATTAAGTATATTTAGATATTTTAGAACTGACAAGAATGGACTATGCAAAGACCTGAGTTTCCTAATTAACTGTAAGCCATACAATTCTGTTGCAGGCCACATTTTGATATTCTAACCCAGGGGTGTCAAAGTCCCTCCTTGAGGGCCGCAATCCAGTTGGGTTTTCAGGATTTCCCCAATGAATATGCATGAGATCTATTTGCATACACTGCTTTCATTGTATGCTAATAGATCTCATGCATATTCATTGGGGAAATCCTGAAAACCTGACTGGATTGCGGCCCTTGAGGACCGACATTTGACACCCCTGTTCTAACCCCTGGTCTTTACCCAGAGTCCTTGTGAGTCACCAATTGGTCAGGTTTTCAGTATATTCTTACTGAATATATATGAGAGATATTTGCATACATTGGAGGTAGTAGACATTCAAATTTTCATTATGTATATTCATTAGGGATATCTTGAAAGCCTAACTTGTTGGTTATCCTTGGGTACTGGGAGTGAAGACCAATGCTGGAACCTCTCAACCACTATCCCTTCACACTTACTGGAATAGTATTTTATGATTCACTTACTTTATTTTGTCAGTGTCATGTTTTGCTTATTCTGTTGGCTGCTGTAAATCATAAAATGTATTTATTGGGTCCAATTAAATAACATATAATTGGGTTCAATGAAATAATATATAATTAGGGCAAACAGGCTGCCACTGGGACCCAAGAACACACACACCGAAAGTACTGGGTGACCTTTTGATGACCAAACTTGTTGGGTTTATCAGGGGGCGGGGGAGGGATGTGGCCAGAAAGAGGCTTCATCTTTCCCACTCAGGACACCCCCTTTTGCCAAAGTTGGCTCTGAGTATCACTTTTTATAATAAAAGTTTTGGCTTCTTAACCTTTATTTCTAACCATTCATTTTAATAATACACTAAACTCACTTTTTCTTTTTTTTTTTTTTTTTTTTAAATTAAGATCTTTGAAAGTCATATAAATAGCTGTTGTATGACTTCCAGGTCATATTTTCTCAGTTAATTAATTACATATCTCTTTCAGATTCACTTACTGTAGTTGTTGCCCAGTGAAATTAAGATTAATTTCTATTTGTGTGCTTCTCTGCTCTTAATATTGCCAATTCGTTAAACTTTATGTAGCTAATTGTAACTCATCTAAACTCCAAATCCAAACTCATGATTAATCGTTTGCTGTGGACATGCACTTTGCTACCTGATTCTCCAATAATTTTGTATTCAGTACCTATGCAGAAAAATGTTGTGAAGCGTAACTTGGGATTAATTGTTTATTGGAAGCTTCTATATTGCTACTAATGACTAGGGAATCAATTCTGAGTGGTTTACATGAGCTTCAGTAAAGGTGTTACAATACCTGAGCTTCAGTAATGGTGTTACAATACATGAACAACCAAGGAGATTGACCCAATGTATCCACAGAAAGATGAACAATCCATAACAAAAGAGATGGAAACCGATGTTCCTGATGTCTACTTTATTGGTTATACCACAAGATAATCCACAATGTGATAAATGAGGAGGACTCAACACGGTCCGTGTTTTGACCAAAATGTCTTCCTCAGGGGTCCCAAGGGAGTCCTTTTAAGAATCTTGTGGATTATATAATCAAATATTCGGCCATCTTGCCACTACCATTGCTGCCGCTACTGTCAGCAATACATGAGCTAAATATATGCAAATCTTACCTATTATTTATTTCAGTCTGGACTGAAATAAACAAGCTTTGTTTTCATCCTACTGGCTCCTGTGGATTGCTCATTGTCCGTTCCCACTGTTTTTCTTGTTCTACATACATATACTGTAGGACAAAGAGTTATTGTGGGGATGATTAAAACAAATATGGATACTGAACAGGTTGAATGGGGGTACAGCAGTGGTCTCAAACTCAAACCCTTTGCAGGGCCACATTTTGGATTTGTAGGTACTTGGAGGGCCTCTGAAAAAAAATAGTTCATGTGATATTAAAGAATTGACAATTTTGCATGAGGTAAAACTCTTTATAGTTTATCAATCTTTCCTTTTGGCTAAGTCTTAATAATAATATTGTCATTTATAGCTAAAGAGACATATGTCAAGAAACTGTCTCATTTTACTTTTGTGATTATGATAAACAGACCGAGGGCCTCAAAATAGTACCTGGTGGGCCACATGTGGCCCCTCAGGCTGCGAGTTTGAAACCACTGAGTTAAGGGGAACAGTTAATCTGCTGGCTGGGTTGGAGGGCAGAGGGAAGAACAGGACAATCAAGCCATTGTGACATCACTGATGAGGCTGGCTCTTATTGGTGGAATGAGGCATTATGACATCACAATCTCAACTCCGCTTCCCAAAGGCAAACAGGATGTCATGGTTACAGTTTAGCCAGTGATGTCAAACTCAAACCCTTTGCAGGGCCACATTTTGGATTTGTAGGTACTTGGAGGGCCTCAGAAAAAATAGTTAAT
Organism: Geotrypetes seraphini; assembly: GCF_902459505.1. Classification (NCBI taxonomy): domain Eukaryota; kingdom Metazoa; phylum Chordata; class Amphibia; order Gymnophiona; family Dermophiidae; genus Geotrypetes; species Geotrypetes seraphini. Next base: position 11,659,228 of record NC_047098.1, on the reverse strand, counting down.
GTCTTATTAAAGAATTGACAATTTTGCATGAGGTAAAACTCTTTATAGTTTATAAATCTTTCCTTTTGGCTAAGTCTTAATAATAATATTGTAATTTATAGCTAAAGACATATGATCAAGAAACTGTTTTATTTTACTTTTGTGATTATGATAGACATACCGAGGGCCTCAAAATAGTACCTGGCGGGCCGCGTGTTTGAGACCACTGGGGTACAGAGTTAAAAGCAGACTCAAAAAGATCCTTCAAGCCCAGTACCCTGTTTCCAACAGTGGTCAACCCAGGTCCCAAGTACCAGGCAGAAACTCAAATAATAGCAACATTTCAGAGCTCAGACTGTGATGTCACAATGCCTCATTCCACCAATGCCTAAGAGCCAAACTCATCGGTGATGTCACAATGGCTTCATTCTCCTACACTTGGCTCACATAAGAGCATAAGAATTGCCATACTGGGACAGACCGACGGTCCGTCAAGCGCAGTATCCTGTTTCCAACAGTGGCCAACCCAGACTCAAGAAGTCTATTTCTGGCCTAGGCCAGGTGCCACAAAAGGACACAATTAGTGCCAATTCAGTAACGGCATTTGGGTACACCTAATGCTGTTGTAGAATATTAGTGCAAATTCATTTTGGCGTGCCCGAATTCAGATGTGACCACTAATGCAAGGTGATTCTTGGCTTGCTACCAAAGTAACCGACCTCGTATCCTAATTGTGTGCCGTTATGTATTATGATGTCTGCAATCATTGTTAATAACTTAGTTCTGATTGTATGTACTATATTTTCCAAATACTTGGCTGTGATGTCTTATTGCTCAGTTCAGTGGTTCTATGCTTGTCCTATTGATTCTATAGCTTTTTGATTATGCAATGAATATGATATATCGGCTTGAATCAGATAAGCAGCATGTGAAAACTTAAATATAGATCACATGCATATTCATTGCCCCAGATACATTAGCCAGATTGTGAGCCCACCAGGATAAATAGGGAGAAATACTTGAGTACCTGAATGTAAACCACTTAGCCTATAAATACGAAAATAAATAAATAAATAATTGTGAACATATGACTGACTGTGGAGTTACCAAGACAGATGTGGGAATTGGCCTAGTGGCTGAAGCCCTTTACCTTCTTTTTTTTAAAAAAAATGATGAATTGACATGTTTTGGCTATGTTTTTCAGAAAAATCAACTATATTCATGTATGTCATGTATCTGTACTGTGTTCAGAAAGGAGACACACCAACATTATAACTCTGTAAGAGCTAAATCGGCCTCGAGAGGTTAGACAAGTTTTCACATTTGTTATAGATTAAAAAAAAAAAAATAACCTAATACGAGAATAAGAAAACATGGAACAATAACAGAAAGGACAGAATATTGAATTCTTGAAATCCTTTAGCTTGTTTAAACTTATAAATATGTTTACGAGCTACTTATTGCAATAATAAACCAATTGGAGGTGGACGGAGAGACTCTCGTGGGGAGACAAGCTATGGACCTACAGAATAGAGAAATCTGCAAGGATATACTGTTCCTAAGGCAGCACGTTCTCTGCCAGAGGCGAGAGTTTGACAGTGGAGGGTTTAGCAGGCGCTGGAGCCGGAGATGAGCACCATTTAGAAATGGAGCATGCCAGCTCATGGTTGAGATCTAGTCTTCATTCTTAAAGTCCTGTTCACGACAGGTTTCCTCCGAAGAGCACATTTTCGAAGCGGGATGAGGAAAGGAGAATAAAAATTGCAGAGCAAGAATGGAACGCCATGCAAGATAAGTATCACAACCTGTTCCATATTTATTAAGGGCAACAATTTGACTAAGGGAGAATTTAGATTAATAACATTCAGCCTGGAGAAGTAATTTCCTTTGAGAAAGCGATTTACATGCACTCTGCCAAAAGAGCCGTCACCACTCTCTCTTGTCGTGTCAGCTCAAATAATGAAGTTGAAAATAACATGGAAGGTTAATAGGTCCTACTTATCTCCTTAGAACCGAAAAGAAAGATTTACAGTGTAGTGCCTGTTTTGCATATTTCCAATGGAAATTGAAAGGTATTTTTTTTCTCCAGATGAGATTTATGAGAGTCCATGGTTAAAGGGATCTGCTCTGTTATTCTGGTGTGCATTTGCTTGCTTAAAAAGAGTGCCATGTTATCTTGAGCCATTGAGCAGGGATTTGATTTAGATATCAAAGTTGCTACTCAGGTTTCCTTTGAAATGGATGAGGCAAGGGGGAGGCTAAAGGAGAGGAAAATGAGCCCTGGATTGTGGAAATAGGTAAAAAACGGAAAAACCAACAGAGACTGCAGGCAATGTACAAGATGCAGGCAAGATTTATGGTACCAAATTAAAATGCAGTAATATAAAAACCTTTTTACCAACTAAGGGACCCGACACGGTCCGTGTTTCGGACAGTACACCTTCGTCAGGGGTTCTAATAAATATAAATACAATACTGAAATAATATAAACAATATTTAAAATTGTTATCTGAAATAACAAAGTGGTGTTGTCATGCCTTATCACCACAGGAAGTGGTTTTCCATTTATATTCTTTAAGTTGGTTTTTGCACACTTTCATTCACTTTATTTGCATGTTTCTTTTCTACTGTCAGTATATATACATATATATATATATATACCATATATATTTTATTTGTTAACGTTCTGGATTAATACATACTTTTTATTTTCCTACCTCACATTATCACATCCTGTGGTGGTAAGGCAAGACAATACCACTTTGTTATTTCAGATAACAATTTTAAATATTGTTTATATTATTTCAATATTGTATTTATATTTATTAGGACCCCTGACGAAGGCGTACTGTCCGAAACACGGACCGTGTCGGGTCCCTTGGTTGGTAAAAAGGTTTTTATATTACTGCACTAGCTGATGCCCCGGCGTTGCACGGGTATTTAATTATAGCAATAACACTGTAAATGGATTCAAATAAAGATACTTTATAGTGGTGAATGAAATTATTTTTTTACAGCTTAATAAAAAGTACAATATTCAAATTATAATGTGAAATATTTGGCAAAATGAATACAATACAACTAACGCAAAACATGATTATAAACAAAATTTTTAGTTTCACCTCCTGGAGCAAGAACATATAAATTGCTGGGTGAACCCAGCCTTGAGCAAGCAACATAGAGTTGTGGGCCACGAGACCCCCAGAACATATCACCCCAGGTAGTGAGGGATCTGCATACCAAGTTTCGTTCAAATCGGTCAAGCCGTTTTTGCGTGATCGCGGCACATACACACACACATACATACCTCCGATTTTATATATATATATATAGATTTTAATTTGGTACAATAAATCCTGCCTGCATCTTGTACATTGCCTGCAGTCTCTGTTGGTTTTTCCGTTTTGGTGATTTTTTACTGCAGCTTCAGTTGGATTTTTCTGTTGTTGCTCTTTGTGGAAATAGGTGACAGAAGCAAAAGAATATTCACAATTTAACGTTTACCTTCAGTAAGGGATGAGGTGTGCTCTGGAGTCTAGAGTGGTGAACATAAGAATTGCCGCTGCTGGGTCAGACCAGTAGTCCATCGTGCCCAGCAGTCCGCTCATGCGGCGACCCCCAAGTCAAAGACCAGTGCCCTAACCGAGACTAGCTTTACCTGCGTACGTTCTGGTTCAGCAGGAACTTGTCTAACTTTGTCTTGAATCCCTGGAGGGTGTTTTCCCCTATAACAGCCTCCAGAAGAGCGTTCCAGTTTTCCACCACTCTCTGGGTGAAGAAGAACTTCCTTACGTTTGTACGGAATCTATCCCCTTTTCACTTTAGAGAGTGCCCTCTCATTCTCTCTACCTTGGACAGGGTGAACAACCTGTCCTTATCTACTAAGTCTATTCCCTTCAGTATTTTGAACGTTTTGATCAAGTCCCTTCTTTGACTCCTCTTTTCAAGGGAGAAGAGGCCCAGTTTCTCCAATCTCTCACTGTACGGCAACTCATCCAGCCCCTTAACCATTTTAGTTGCTTTTCACTGGACCCTTTCGAGTAGTACCATGTCCTTCTTCGTGTACAGTGACCAGTGCTGGACGCAGTACTCCAGGTGAGGGCTCACCATGGCCCGGTACAGCGTGACCTTTTTATTTTTTCCCCCTAGATGGCTTTTCAAAACCTGGCACTTGGTCCAGGTTTTGAAAAGAAATCACGTCGGGAGAGGGCATTTGCGCATGCACGGATGCCTTCCTGCCTGATGAACAGGAACAGGCAGGCGGGGGGGGGGGGGGGAGAGGAGGGAGAGCTGAGGGTGGAGCTGGGGAGTAACAGGATGGGGATGGGTGGAATGGGGCGGGCCTGGGGGCGGGTCTAAGTGTCAATTTTACTGGCATAAAATCTGGTAACCCTATCCTGTGTCATACTATGGAATAGGAGATTTTAGCAGAGTTGATGCAAGCAGCATCTGAGTTTCTGCTCAGCTGGGCTTTGCACAAACAGTGACTTCTGAGCAATGGTTCTTCTTGAGCTATCATCTCTTGAGGCCTCATAGGTTGCAGATACAGTGGAGTGCTGCATGCAGACTTCACCCCAAATCAAAGCACGGTCGTGACGATGCTCAATGGTCACCCCGCCTTTATTCCAGGTAGATGCTGGCAGCTGCAGTCGGATGATTTGGTCTTCTAGCTGCGAAGGATTACTGTCCCTGAAGGAGTCATCTTAGAAGCAGCTTCCCAAATACTAAAGTGCTTGTCAGGTCCGGGGTTCAAATGCCAGGAATTTTCTCTTTGTGTGTATGAATTAGTTTTGGACTGCATCTTATAAAGTAAGATCCTGTCAATGCCAGAAAATTAAAATTATAAGAGCAAATTTTGTTGGCAAAAAAAAAAGGATGTTTTAGACCATGTCTTCCGGGTTGCTCCTTAATTAAGGCAAACTCTCCGTCTCAAGAGCAGCGTGCAGATTTTGAAAGCTGTAGGAGTTAATGTAACTGGAATCGTCGCTCAAGAAACTTTCCGTTTTGATCAACTTCTATTAAACCCTTTTTGTGCACATATTCCCACCCTAACACTTTAAATGTCATAATATATCACGGCCTATCCAAAGGAATAGCTTAGAAAGAAATAGAATTGTTAAATTCTTTGTCTACTGCAAACCATAAAACATTAAATAATATGAAGTTAGCTTTATAAATGGATAAAACAAAGAGAATTAACTTTTTATACACCTAAAAGTACAAGTTAGTAATAACAGGACTATTTATTGAATGCAACATTTAAAATAATAGGTTTTATGAGCCCTAAATCAAAGAGTATAGAGCATAATAACTAGAACATTACTGACAAAGGATTTGGAAAAAAAAGAATAAATTACCCTCTGTGTATGTTAGACAGGTTATGGTTTTCTGTAGCTGCATTGAGGCAAGTCAAATGGAGTATTAATACAAATCTGTAGCATGCCTGGGTGATACTGAATCATTAAGGCACAATAGGGAGTGCTTTACCTGGTGACTACAACACACCTTGGAGCGTTGAGAGGTACAAGGCCATAACTGAATGCCTTTAGCTCACAAGACCTACTGTACCATCCTAATCTATGGCCCAAAGGGTCTTGCCATTATTCTGACGGGGAAAATTATACTATTTTGATGGGGATTCATCGTTGTTGATCTTTATTTCATCCATTTCTAAAGATTTAATGCGTCTTGTAGGACCATTTTGTCAGGTAACTGAAGAAAAGGGAAATGTGCACCGGCGTTCTGTATCGTCCCATCTTCTTCTAAGCTCTTTGGGGGATGATCTTAAGGCATTTTGTAGAGTTGTTGGACTACCTGACACAGAGTCGTAGAAATATAGAAACACGATGGCGGATAAAGACCAAATGGTCCATCTAGTGTGCCTATTCGCAGTAACCATTATCTCTTCATCTCTCTCTAAGACAGTGGTTCTTAACCTGGGTTCGACCGAACCCCAGGGGTTCGGTGAGTCAGTCTCGCGGGTTCGGCGGAGGTCAAAACACACCTCCGACTCATATAGCGCTTAGGTCACGTTCAATCATCTATCAGTTATTCATTGATTTTGATCAAGACTGATCGTGTACTCGGTTTCTTGATCTATCAATCTCTAACTAAAGCCTTATATGCATCAATCAATTCCTGATCAAAATTTGTGATCTAACTGATAGATGATTGAACGTGACCGAAGCGCTTATGATTCGAGATGATACGCCCCGCTTGTCCATAATTGGCTGCAGGTGATCACGCAACATCGCTTGGCCTATCTGTGCTGCAGGGGATTTGATGCGCACAGTAGTCAAATTGTAACTGTTGTGATGGTACGTCGTGTGATACCTATCTTAATATTTTAATCCCTTACTAACTATGTCGAGCAAAATACGAAAGTGGTCGGACGAATATGTACAATATGGATTCACATGTATAACGGAACGTGATGGGAGTCAGCGTCCTAATTGCATGATTTGCAATGCCAAGTTGAGTAATTCTAGTCTAGCTCCGGCAAAACTAAGGGAATAAAGAAGGGTTCGGTGAACACGCATATGAAACTGGTGGGGTTCAGTACCTCCAACAAGGTTAAGAACCACTGCTCTAAGAGATCCCATGCTATCTTGAATTCAGACAGTCTTTTTGTCGTCACCACCTCTTCCAGGAGACTGTTGCACGCATCTACCACCCTTTCTGTAAAAAAGTATTTCCTTAGATTACTCCTGAGCCTATCACTTCTTAACTTCATCCTATGTCCTCTCATTCCGGAGCTTCCTTTCAAATGAAAGAGACTCAACTTATGCCACGTAGGTATTTATACATCTCTGTTATATCTCCCCTTTCCTGCCTTTCCTCCTTAAGTATATATATATTGAGATCTTTAGGTCTGTCCCTATATATCTTATGATGACCACGCACCATTTTGTTTTACAAGGTGGTGGCTAGCCTTATTCCTTGGTCCCCAAACTGGAGAGGCCTCAGCCAGGTTGCCCTACTCCTGTACCCCCACCCCTATCTCCCTCTCTTCCCTCCCAATAAACTGCAATCTGAGTCCATAGTAATTTCCGCTAAAGGAAGTTTATTGTTGGCCGCAGTATGGTTACATAAGAGTGAACAATATAGTAATTATCATCAATATACAACTTAATTCCCACTTGGTATACAACGCTTAACTAACAATAACTACTAACCTATCCCTAATTTGTACCCTGACTAGCTGTTCTAATCTAGACTTGGAGGGCCCACATTATCACACCAAGCCTAACGATGCTTAAGTTGACCACGTCTATTCTCCACCCGTAACTATGTCTACTTTTTAACATACCTCAAAAATAATGATGATATTTTTAATCTTAAATGTGCCTGGAACTCCAGCCAGTATCACAATTCAATATACATTCCAAGTCACTTAATCCGGAAAGTAACTGCTCCAATGACTTGGAACTCTCTTCCCCTATATTTAAGAATGGAACGAAATTTGCAGAAATGTAAAAACAGTTTAAAGATCTTTCTTTTTAAAGATGCCTTTAACTGAAAATACAATGCTTTTAGCTAAAAACATATTACTTATCAATTTTAGCAATTTCTAAAATTGATAATTTTAGCAGTTTCCAAATTTGACTTATATCTTTGCCAGCAATCTTTCTTTTCCCACCTCCCTTATGTATTTTCCTTCTATGTACTTTTTCTTTAAAATTGTAGTTCTCCCCCCTCTTTCCTATTGTTTCTTGTGGCTTTACAAAGTAGTTACCCAAGTATGTCTCATAATGAATCATGTACATTTAATTTCTTAAAATGTTAATGTTCTTTTTATTTATTTTTTTACTCTTTGTACAACGCTTTGTACATTTGGATAAGCGTTTAATCAAAAACATGAATGAATAAACAAACATCGAAGGAGACTCTGGTGCCTAATCACTTTTATTATATATCAAGACTTGACACGATCGTGTTTCGGCCCCAAAGGATTGTGGAGCCACTTTTACTATATTGATTTTCGACTCCTTTAGAAGAATAGTATACATACCTGAGGCAGGCCCTTTGGGGCCAAAACATAACGTGTCGAGTCTTTGATATATAATAAAAGTGATTGGGCACCAGAGTTTCCTTCGCTGTTTGTTTCCTACTTTATGAGTTTTTGGGAAGTTGGTATCTCCTGTTTTCCTGGGACAAGTAACTTAATCCTCCACTGCCCCAGGGACATTAGACAGATTGTGAGCCCACCGGGACAGGCAGGGAAAATGCTGGAAGTACCTGCATGTAAACTGCTTTGAGTGTGGTTGTAAAGCTACAAAAAGGTGGTATACAAGTCCCAATCCCTTTCCCTGATATCACAATGCCTGGCAGAAACCCAAATAGGAACAACTTTCCAGAGCTCAGATTGTGATGTCATAATGCCTCATTCCACCAATGCCTAAGAGCCAGCCTCATCAGTGATGTCACAATGGCTTCATTGTTCTATGCTTGGCTCACTTCTGATACTGTATTGGAGGATAGTGTGGCACAGTGGTTAGAGCTACAGCCTCAGCCCTGAGGTTGTGGGTTCAAACCCGTGCTGCTCCTTGTGACCCTGGGCAAGTCACTTAATCCTCCACTGCCCCAGGTACATTAGATAGATTGTGAGCCCACTGGGACAGATAGAGAAAATGCTTGACGTACCTGTAAGTAAACTGCTTTGAGTGTAGTTGTAAGTCCCAATCCCTTCTATTTAAATACATAAGAACATAAGAACCGCCATCTCCGGATCAGACCTTCGGTCCATCAAGTCTGGCGATCCGCACACGCGGAGGCCCTGCCAGGTGTACACCTGGCGTAATTTTAGTCACCCATATCCCTCTATGCCTCTCGAGATTATGTATAGAATGTTGCTACTCCTTGGGATTCTAGAATCTTGTTACTCTCTGGGATTTCGGAATCTTGCTATTCATAAGAACCGCCATCTCCGGATCAGACCTTTGGTCCATCAATCCGGCGATCCACATACGCGGAGGCCCTGCCAGGCGTACCCCTGGTGTAATTTTTAGTCACCCATATCCTTCTATGCCTCTCGTAAGGAGATGTGCATCTAGTTTGCTTATAAATCTTAGAACGGTGGATTCCGCAATAACCTCCTCTGGGAGAGCATTCCAGGTGTCCACCACTCGCTGCGTGAAGCAGAACTTCCTGATATTAGTCCTGGACTTGTCCCCTCTTAGCTTCATTCCGTGTCCTCTTGTCCGTGTCAAATTGGACAATGTAAATAGTTTTTTCTGCTGTATTTTGTCGATTCCTTTCAGTATTTTGCAGGTCTCGATCATATCCCCTCGCAGTCTCTTTTTCTCAAGGGAGAACAATCCCAGTCTCTTAAGTTGATCCTCGTATTCCAATTTCTCCATACCTTTTACTAGTTTTGTTGCTCGTCTCTGCACCCTCTCCGGCAGTTTTATATCCTTCTTTAGGTTGGGAGACCAATGTTGGACGCAGTATTCCAAGTGGGGTCTCACCATTGCTCTATAAAGATGCAAGAAATAACTTTTTTTTAAAAAATGAATTGTGTGACAGTTTTTATCCAAGATCAACATCTGTCACAATGCAGATATGTTGCACTAAATGAAAGAGGAGCATCACCTCAGAACGGAAAAAAAAAAATGTAAAGGAATTTCAACACAAGCAGATGTTTCAGGGCATTTAAAAAAATAAAAAATAAAAAAACTCAAAAAGCCACATAAAATTTTCTGAGCCCCCCCCCCCCCCCAATTCTGAACTTTTGTGAGGCCTTAAACTGTAGCTTAGCACTGTGGGTTGCATACTTTACCACTTAAAATTCTCCTCCTCGTGTATACCATTACCATATACTAATCGGTCCAATCAAATGAATTATTGAATGGTTCTCCGCCATGTTCCTTTCTAGCCTGTCTTGATTCTGCCTCTATGAAAAATTGAATTGGAAATGAACCTGAAAGCCGGTCATCGCAAAAAAAACCTTCAAATCCGAGGCTTGTGCTCTTGATATGATGATATTATAAATAGCAACAGATTCCCCCGGGGTCTTTCTGGATTCATTCAGCTGTATAGAGTTTGACGGCAGGCTCTGCCTTTCTGGAACTCCCAATGCCCTGAGGTAACACGAACTCCCTTTGATCTCGGTTGTCCTTAACATTTGTAGTTGCAAACTTCCAACACAATCTGGGCTGGTTTCTTTAGAATGCACAGCCCAGACAAAACATTTTGGACTTAATTTGAAAGTATATCAGACGATAGAAGCGCCATCTATTTTGCTATTTTCCTTTTGCTGGCACAGTCAGATTAAATTAGTAACACTGAGACCTTTTTTTTTTTTTTTTTAAAGCCAGGCATGTCAGGTTATCCCAGTAATGATCCTTTTAGAAAATAAATGTACTGGGAGAAAGATGAGTGAGTTGAACGGGCTTCGTCTTCCAAATTACGGGTAGTGAAACAGTTAGGTTTGACCTGGAAGAACTGAATTTCTCCCAGCTCTGCTCTTTTATAGGGCATTGGAGCCCTTCCCAGAGATGGATAGCCGAGAACAATTTGTCCCGAGGTATAATAAATATATAGTGCCATGAGATGATCTCTGAATTTACAACAAAGGAAGGAGTCTAGAGTGTACCCGAGGCTATTTTGCAGTGGAAACCATTAAGTGTACACTATCCTTTCTCATGCTGTCTTTGATCTTAAGCCTTTTGGACTATTGTAATATTTTCTATTTAGCATCTCCTAAGAAGAATATTAATAGACTGCAACTTATTCAGAATACGGCAGTCCGACTGATTTTTAATCTAAAAACAACGTAAGAATTGCCGTAGCTGGGTCAGACCAGTGGTCCATTGTGCCCTGCAGTCCGCTCAGGCGGTGGCCCTCTGGTCAAAGCCCAGCGCCCAAACTGAGACTAGCCCTACCTGCGTACGTTCTTGTTCAGCAGGAACTTGTCTAATTTTGTCTTGAATCCCTGAAGGGTGTTTTCCCCTATGACAGACTCTGGAAGAGCATTCCAGTAACCATAAGTTCTACGCGGTTTACAAAAGATTTTTTTTTTTTTTTTTAAATGAAGAACAATTTAAGGATGACTAGAGAGAAATTATTTGATCAAATATTTTGAAATGAGATAGGTTTTCAGTTGAGTTCTCAAATGTTTGTAAGAATGGGCTTCGAGCAATAACAATCGAAATTCTTTATCATGTGAAGCCGCTTGGAATGCTATTATGATTCTTAATACAGTGATACCTTGGTTTACGAGAATAATTCGTTCCAGAAGCATGCTCGTAAACCAAATTACTCGTATATCAAAGTGAGTTTCCCCATAGAAAGTAAGGGAAACTCGCTTGATTCGTTCCCCCCCCGAGGCCAGTGGCACTGCTCTACCCCCCCCCCCCGAGAACTGGCATTGCTTTCCCCCCACTCACGTAGGCCCCTCCCGCGTGATCTGCCATCCCCCCTGCGAACTGGAATCCAACCCCGCTCGCATCGCCCCCCCCACCGCGATCCGACATCCTCCATACCCATCACCCACCCAAACACATCACTTACACCCCATCTGGTACCCGGCACCAACGAACAGGACGTGCCGGTGCCCGAAGATCTGTCCTCCTGTTCGCTGGGCCTTAAGCATCTGCGCATGCTCAAGGCCTTAGTTCCTGCTCTCTCCGAGTTTCTCGAGATTTCCGATAATCTCGGAGAGAGCAGGAACTAAGGCCTTGAGCATGCGCGGATGCTCAAGGCCCAGCGAACAGGAGGACAGATCTTCGGGCACCCGCACCGGCATGTCCTGTGCGTTGGTGCCGGTGCCGGGTGCCAGATGGGGGGTAAGTGATGTGTTCGGGTGGGTGCTGGGTACGGGGAGGATGTCGGATCGCGGCGGCGGGGCGACGTGAGCGGGGGGAGGGGGGGTGCCGGATCGCGTAGGGGGAAGCGCTCATACATCGAGGCAAGCTCGGTTTCCGAGGTGCCGATTTTGCAAATGTTTTGCTCGTTTTGCAAAACACTCGCAAGCCGGTGCACTCTCTAAGAGGGATGAATCGGTATATAGAACCATTGGATTGGATGTCGGGTGGGGGGGGGAACAAAATCTGCTCTTTATAACTAAGATAAAGGTTACTTTATATTTGAGCTCATTATAGGGTCCTTTTTCTAAGGTGCGCTAACCATTATAGCGTCCATTAAAAGCTGACGTGTCCATAGAATATAATGGACGGATTAGCGTTTAGCACGGCCTTAGAAAAAGGACCCCTGTAATTCCTAGGCGCACTCATTTAGGCCAAGCTAACCCTGGCATATATAGGGTATGCCTAAGGTTAGGACACCTTCTGGTATCTTATGATTGGCGCCCTTTGTGCCACACTCCTTGGCGCCTATGTTGTAGAATCAGGGCCAAAGTTCTTGCTCGTATCAAGTTAAAAACAAACGTCCTCGGCTGCTCTCTTCTTCCGTGTTAAATAAAATGATGAGACATTTCTGCATTCTTTGTAAAGAGATGAATCTGATACTTAAAACATTAGTTCTAGCATGGAATGCAGCCAAACACTTTCACTATTATCTTTTCTGTATTCAACAAATCACTTTGGAGATTAAATTTATAATTACATAGAGTTTAACAGAGCTTTTTTTTTTTTTTTTTTTTTTTTTAAAGCAAGGTCACATTTGAAGCCAATTCCAACAGCCCAGTGTTAATTTTATCCCTTTATATTTTTTGTCATATAGCAATGTTGTTTGTTTTTCTTGAAAATAAATGATTTGAACCCTGAAACAGTCCATTCCAAGAGCAGGGTTTATAATATCGTATTTACCCGAAAATAAGCCCCAGCATGATTTTGCAAGATGCTTCTAATATAAACCCTACCCCAAAAATAAGCACCAGTTAAGATTGACCCCTGAAACCCCTTCCCTCGAACGTCCACGGCAGGAGGAGTGCCAAATTCCTCCTGCAGCAATGGCGAACCCTCCTGCCACAGTCCAAAGCAGGAGGGATGCCTACTCCCTCCTGCCGCTGGCCCCATCAACCCCCAAACCCCACCAAATACTCCCCGATTCCACCCCCGACACTCCCCGACTCCCCCCATGTACCTTTATCCGATGACCGAGAAGAGGGATGCCCACTCCCTCGTGCTGACAGGCCTGCCACTGCAAAATTCTGGGATGCGCCGGGGAGGGGCTTAAGGCCCTGATTAGCTCAGATGCCTAAGGTCCCTCCCATAGGAGAGGCCTTAGGCAACTGGGCCAACCGGAGTCTTAGGCCTTCTTCCCAATGCATGACCAATCGAAGTACAGACACAATGCACTTGATTTAATGGTAGATTTAAAGGGAATAATACTGGTATTTTGACCCCCCCCCTCCGAAAAAGACATCCCCTGAAAATAAGCCCTAATGTAATGTAATTTATTTCTTATATACCGCTAATTCCGTTAGGTTCTAAGCGGTTTACAGAAAATATACATAAGGGTGCATTAAAATTATAAGTAAGATAGGTACTTAGAAATTCCCTTACTGTCTTGGAGCAAAAATTAATATAAGACCTGGTTTTATTTTTTGGGAAAAGTTGGTACAGTGGTAATTAGTGCTGAATATAGGCAAAACACATGTTTTTCCTCAAACCCTGAAGCTTAAAAGGTTAAGATTTAATGAAAAAAATACAAAGTGAAATGCCTGAATGGAGCTTGGCTGTGCCTATAATTTCAATAGCCTAAAGAAAAATATGTATTTATAGGAAGTAGCTTTTCTTTTTTTCAAACGTATTATCTCCTGCAGATCTCAGAATAATGGTAGAAGCCAGGAAACTTCTAAATGTTATGGAATTGCTTGTCTTCACTGTCAAAATAACTTTGCTACGCTTGTCAAGAATCCTGTCCCAGCATTCCTTTGTTTATAAGAAGCAATCAAGGGGGGGTGGGGGGTCATTTAATTAAATCTATAATGTTCCAATGCCATTTTTTGGCCCCTGGAGTATGAAACAGCTATTGTTTATTTTGTTTTTTTTTTCAATTATCTTTATTAACAATTGCAAAGGAACATACAACCATGAGCAGAACAAGCAAAAAATAAAGCATCCAGAGTCAACACGTGAGATAATGACAACAAGTATTGTAAACAAAGCTATTGTAAAGTTCTGTTGAAGGGGTGGGTGAACAGAAAGGGAGAACGTTTTAGGAGAGTGGAAGAAACTGAGAGAAAGGAGGGGGGAATAGAAGGATGAAGAAGAGTGAGTGAGTAAGTGTTGAGGAAGAAGAGGAATGGAGAAATGCCTTGGGCTGAGAAAGGGTGAATAGAGAAAGTGAGTGCCTTGGAAAAGGGGAAGAGAAAGGGAGAAAGTGAGTGCCTAGGGAAGGGAGAGAACAGAGATGAGAATGCCCTGGGAGTGTGAATAAGAGAGAGAGAATCTTGGAGAAGGGCAAAGTGAGAGAGCGAGCCTTGGGAGAATCAAGAGAGAGATAATTTGTGCCTTGAGAGAAAAGGGGAGGGAGGGAAGGGAAAGGAAAGAGGTGATACAATATGCCAGGGAGTAATAAATGATTTTTGGGGGAACCGCTAGTTGGATTAGTATCGTCAAAGAACCAAGCCTTATTTTCAACATGAAACGGGTACACATCACAGAATATCAACATACCATTCCAAGAACTTTTGATCATCTTTCCAACATTTTGGTATATATGAACACAGGTAGAAAGAGATGGGGGGGGAGGGGAGATGATGAAACTGGCAAAAAAGCGGCATTGAAAGTGGACGCCCAAGTCATATGCTTTTCATATCCCTACACAACCCACAGCCACACATATAAACCTACACCTCCCTCACATTCCTAACGCACATCCTCCGTATACTTCCAGTCCCATATACTGCACACTCCTTCACATTCACACATTCTCTACTTCTCTGCCCATCATCACATGCACAAATGACCACACCCACTTGCACTCGGAATAATCGGACCCTTCTATACCCGTGCACCCCTTGACATACTCCAACACTCTCTCTGACGCAGGTGATAGCATAGAGGCAAATGTTGAAGACACCTAAGTATGGTTTTAAATAAAATGTTTTATTCAGAAATGAAATAAAAAATAAAATAAAATCAGAATGAGCGAATTATGAAAGGGAAGCTTCCCATGGCAGCAATTTTCCAGATGTTTATCCTATATTATGCCCTCTTTAAGTCTAAAATGGTTCTTTGGAGCAACCCAATCCTAAATATCTCTAGCAATTTGATATGGGAGGAATATGAGCAGCCGGTCTAACGTATAACAGACACTCCTGTGCCAAGCGGGGGAAATGGATTTCTTTGAGCTCTCTGCTTGGAAATACCACTACTACAACTGGTACTTACTGTTTCTACAGAGCTACTAGACGTTGACAGCATTGGAAGTCAGAAGGTGGCAGGTTCCAATCCCTAGAGGAGCCTCCACAATTTACTCCAGTGGGTTGATCCTTCATATATTATGGCAGCAGTAGGATTCTCAAATTGATCCTGGACAGAGGGCGAAATAGGTGGTTATCGGGCAAGCTAGTTCCTTCTTGAGCAGGGGTAGAGTTGCAAGAAAAAAAAATATATGAGCAACCAGGCCAAAGCAGATCAGGTTCTGCCACTAGCTAAGCTATTATATGAATGGACTTGGAAAGGATCCAGACGTGACTGTGAACATTTTCATTTGAAAGCCCTGCCAGACAAAGTAGGTGGAATCCTCGCTGTGTCAATATAAAATATATATGTAGAGACAATTGGAGGGGTTTCTTGGCCACTCAGGTTGCTTGTCTCATGAAAATTTCTGACCTGCTTTGTTAATGTAATTGTACAAAGAAATCGCCTACACTTTAGGAGACTCCTGCCAGGCATTTTATATTTAGGTATTAAAATGTCTGGCAGTGGTGGTCAGTAGCTGTCAAAGAGTCACAAATGAAGTGAGTTCAGATGCCGTTTGCCAATTTACTGGCAAGCTGCAGCCTGACATAATTATTTGATTCTTGCCAGGAATATTCTGTTGAGCTACAAAAAAAATAGGATGATAGGAAAGTAGAACGGGGGGGGGGGGGGTAGAAAAAAAACCCAACCATTTTAACAGTCCCACTGTTAAGTTATTCTGCCTTACAATGCTTCAGCACAAATCGCACCCCCCTTTCCTTTTACAAAAGCAGTTTTTAGCGCAGGCCGGCGTACGTGAATGCTCTGCCCTGCTGCCGACGCTCATAGAGGTCCTATGAGCGTCGGGAGCAGCACAGAGCACTCAGTGCGCCGGTCTGCGCTAAAAACCGTTGCTGCAGTTTTGTAAAAGGGGTGGGGGGGGCGGAGGGGGTACAAGAAGCATATTTTTTTTCCTCTTCCGTTTAATTTTCTTGACTAAGTGAGCCATTCAGAGTTAACAATACATTAACAACAAGCAAACAGCCCTCCCCCCTCCAAAAAAAAAAAATAAAAATCCTTTCATGGCAATGAAACAGGTTCAGTTGAATAGCTATGAATTTACATTGGTACTTTTTGGAAATGGTTGTGATGAATGGTGTTTCAGCAGAGCTCTGACAATGAAAAATGTGACAGCGCTATCTAACAGGATGGAGCCGGGTCCCCGCTGAACTGAGACGGATCACTTGACACAAAGAAGACTCTAACAACTGGAATCATCGTCGGCCTTATTGCACTTTTTTTTTAAATGTTGCCAGAAGCATTATCAGACAGATGTTCAGACATTTTCCTTATATTAAACAAAGCCTACCATCTAAAAATCAAGAGTATACAGGGCTCGCGAAGCACTGTGTAACGTTAAACCTGAAGGAAATTATTTGTTCTTTCGGATCTTGCTTTCCTGTTTAATAAAACATGGCAAGGAACAGGAGCCAGGCTTGTTATAGCTGTCCCTGGCCATTAGACGAGCCTTAATTTTAGGAAACTGCAGGGATAGAAGGCAAAGTTGTAGTTGACAGAAGTTTTGCAGGTTTGTTTCAGTTCCCAGTTCTTTCTCTTCTGCTGTCTCAAGTATTTAAAGGGCAACATTTGTGAGCTTTAAAGAGTAATGTAACTAGAAAGTTTTCATTCCATTCTGTTTTATTTAAAAACGTTATTGTGCAGGATGCAAGAGTCCTTGGCAGTGGGTTTTTTTGATTGATCCATAAGGTGCTACAAGCTAAAGAATGCTGAGAATCCTCTATAATAAAACCCTAAGCGCGCATGCGCACTTACAACGCCGTGATCCCTGACAGCATGATTTGTGACTCCGTCGCTGTGTTGGATTTGTGGCGTGCGGCGGCTTGCAGCGCGTGCGGCAGTGAGAGCAATGGCAGGAGGGTGTTCGAGGCGATGCAAGGCGATGCAAGGCGATGCTGCTGCTGCACAGGGAAGTGGAGGGGGAGAGGGAAAAGGGGCTGCTTTGGGGGGAAGGGTATGCTGGGGGGCAGGCAGCAATCTTGGTTTGCTCTGAGGGCCAGAGAGAGATAAGCAGGAGGCCAGGGAGAGAGACAGACAGACAAGGGGCTAGGGAGAGACATAGACAGAAAGAATGACAAACAGACAGACAGGGGGGCCAGAGAGACAGACAGACACAGACAGTGGCCAAGGAGAGAGAGAGACAGAAAGAAAGACAGACAGACAGACAGAAAGCAGCCAAGGAGATAGAGAGACAGAAAAAAAGAAAGACAGGCAGTGGCTAGGGAGACAGAGAGACAGAAAGAAAGACAGACACACATCTCTTCTAGCACCCGTTAATGTAACGGGCTTAAAGACTAGTGTGGAATAAACTACCAGATTCTGAGAAGCATATTAATGGATCTATCTAGCCTTTCTGATACCTTGGATTTTGGAAAGGTTTCCTTTATGCCTATGACAAAACTCCCCGATACCTCTTTCAGCAACAATTTCATTTGGGTAGAGCTTTTCTTACAGCTAAAAAAAAAAAAAAAAAATGTGGATTGGGTAACTTGATTGATCAATTTAGATTTTCAGTTAGGTCAAGTGTTTTAATTCTGTTGAGGATTTAAGACAGGCGTGAAGGATTACCAGATTTTACCTCCGTAAAATCCAACCCCCCCCTAGAATTGCCCCCTAGGCCCGCTTATTCCACTCATCCCTGCCCCGTTATGCCCCAGCTCCGCCCCCAGTCCCGCCCCCTGCTGCCTATTCGGGCAGGAAGGCATCCACGTATGTGCAACACGATGTATGTGCACGTGTGTACGTGTATGTGCAACACGATGATGTCATGCACATGCACGGATGCCCCCGACTGGAACATCTCGATCTTCCCACTTTGTTTTGTTTATTCTGTGTAGAAAAAGGGCACATTCTTTCTGAAAGAGTCTGTACTCTTTTCCCGATATGAGTGCATCCTTTTTCCAAATAGGGCATGCTCTTTTGAAAGAGTGTGCACTATTATCGGCAAATAAAATCATGAATTTGGAGGGGGTTCTGCTCATTTTTAGGTTTTAATTACATGCAACAATGTAAATGACATACCCTGACTTTATTCTTTATGTATTGCTAATACATACAAAAACATCTAAGTGGTTTACAGTTTCAAAAGCAATTAGAGGGAAAATCAGTGGACAATCGGGCAAAAACTCAGGTATTGAAAGGAGAAAGAATGTACATGAAGGTGAACACAATGGGAGAGGAGTGTATTATAGTCTCTTAAGGGCAATTGGAAGGAGAGGGGAATGGGTAGGATAAAAAGGAAAAACATTGAAAGGATCAGGTATTGGAAAAGCTTGAAAGAAATAAGTGCACTTAAGACAGCTTTTAAATGTTTTATGGGAAAGTCCAACCTTGATTGAAAGAAGGAGGGTACTCTAAAGAGTGGGTGCAAGTGAGGATCAAGCCATATGTGGTGAAAGGAGGAGATGGTGAGTAAGTACTGTTGGGAGGAACGAAAAGCTCTCTGTGATGTATAATGGACAAGAATGTTTGACAAGAATAATAGAAGACTATAGCGCAAGATTTGATGAACAATTGTCAAGTACTTAAAAGGGATCATGAAGGAGACTGGGAGCTCGTATTCCGAGATGAGCAAAGGTGTTGTGATCGTGTCTTCTTGTACCAAATAGTTTTATTGCAGTGATTTGGACAAGCTAAAGTGGCAAACCGCGATACCAAGAAATACAGCAACCATTGGTCATGACAAGGCCAAAAGAATGATTCTAAGAGAAGAAAAATTGTCATTGAGTGGACAGACTAGATCTGCTTCAAGGTGAAGAAACCACACTGGACAGCTGTTGAGATCTGTTTTTGATAAGAAAGGGAACCCCAAGGACTTTATCAGAATTCTTGGAGTGGAAGAGGGGGATCTCATAAAAGATGATGATTACTTAGGATTTGTTAGCATTAAGTTTTAAATGGTTGCCAGACAGCCAGTCAGCTATAGAGGAGATCAAAGGCCATGATCTGAGACCAAAAATTATCTATAGGGACAACAATCTGTATGTCTTCACCGATACAGAAAAGAGGTATAAGAACTAGATCCGTAAGGCAAGGAGGGATAGGAAAATATTTAAGAAAGAATGGGGCAAGGATTGGGCTTTGGGGTACTCTTGATTTTTAAGTAGGTTGCGAGATCAAATACCTGGGCAAGTCACTTTAATCCTCTTGTACACTGCCTTTTTTTGGCTTTGGCATTTCAAAGTCCCCGTTCCTCTTCCCTTTCATCAAGCCCAGTATCCTGTTTCCAACAGTGGCCAACCCAGGTCCCAAGTACCTGGCAGAAACAAAAAAGCGTAGCAACATTCCAGAGCTGAGATTGTGATGTCATAATGCCTCATTCCACCAGTGCCTTAGAGCCAACCTCATCAGTGATGTCACAATGGCTTCATTGTCCTATACTTGCTAAGAACATAAGAGCTGCCTTACTAGGATCGCCTGAAGGTGTGGCTCACTGGTTGAGCTGCTGCCTCAGAACCCAGAGGTTGTGCGTTCCAAGCCCAGCGCTGCTCCTTCTGAGCCTGGGCAAGTCACAAAGGGCCTGATTCACTAACCTGCCCGATCGGCCCCGATCCTGGGCCCGATCCGGGCAGAACCGACGAATTCAGCAAACTCCAATATGCAGATGGGAACGATCGGAGGAACGCCCCCATCTGCCGGCACGGATCGCTCTATAGCCTGGCACTTTTAAAAAACTTTTTTTCCAGCCCATGGTTTTTACCCGCTTAAAGCCTGTAGGTTAAAACCACGGGCTTACACTGCGGGGAAGGGTGAGAGAGTCAGGGCAGGCAGGCGATCATGGCAGCTACAGTCGGGGGAAGCAGGAGATCAGGGCTGAGAGCAGGGCGGCAGAAGGCAGTCGGAAAGGGCCACTGGTCCTCAGCAGTCGCTTTTTGGGTTGATCAGCCAGCACAATTGAATGGGCAAATTTGTTTAGTGAATCGCCTCCCTGCCTACTTTGCATGCAGTTCCCCTCATTTGCATGCGCAGATCAGAATCGGATCGCAAAACAGGTTGGTGAATACTGCAGGCCGCAAAGGGCTCGCAAACCGATCGGTACACGATTGGTTTGCTTAGTGAATCTAGCCCTTCATCCTCCATGAATGTTAGCTTTGAAATGCTAAAATGACAGAAAGGCAGTAGACGTCCCCCCCCTTCCCCCAAAATCCCTATTGCAGACTAAATAGAGGCAGTAAACCCAGCTACTGGCTGATTTAGCAGAACAACGGAAACATTTCCGAATGGAGAGCATTTGAAAGTGACCGCTTCTTCCTTCATGCGTGTGTTTACTGTAATTTCACAGTAGGTCTATAATACTAAATAGTGAATCAACATTTTCACAAACTGGTTGACTATATTCCTGGGGCCAAAAAAAAAAAAAAGAGAAAAGTTTGGGCAGGTAATTTAAAAATGTTGCTTGCCCGATGAGGCATATAATTGGAAAGATAATCTGTGCATTACACAAAACCTTGCCCTATATTGTTAAAAATAGCGTAAGGCAGTCAAAAATCTGTCCTCGGCGGAGAAATATGAATTTGCTCTCTCAGCTCGGCAAATAACTTTCCCAGGATTTATTGCCCCCTACATTTCTTCGGTTTCATATTGTTTACTTTCCTGTCCAAAATATAAAATCGCTCCTAGGCAGGGAGAATATTTTCTTCCACTAAAAGTGGCAGACAAATGCAATATATTGTTTATCATAATAAAGCAGTAGCAAGATAATGGATAATTTGGATGTAAATAGCAGAGAAAAAAATGGCATTTGATTATTAATAGAATGCTGCTGCAACATTCTTAGCCTGATATTTTTACTTTTATGGACTACAATTTTGTTGTTAAATCAGCTTATTGCAGTGATGTGTCTAATGAGATGCAAACTCTGATATTCCCTCCTTTGATTGATGGTATTGTTGTACAAACCAAGAGGCGAGGTTTCTCTTTAAAGTCTAGCTGATGGTTATCTGACCGAGCTGTGGAAATCATTAATGCAGAGATGCTGAGAAAAAGTTCATAGCTACAGGACTTAACCTTTGCCTCCCCAAAATACTTTTTGAGGGGGGGTTCAGTTTTTGATCTTTTCATTACTGTCTGCTGCTGCCACTGGCTTTATACCCAGATATTTTGTTCCGGGCCACGTCCTGCCACAAGCATTAAATATCCAGGTCTATGCAGCCTTCCGGTACTGAACCGGTTAAGTACTGAGAGCCAGCTAAGTCAAACCAGCTAAAGATGGGACTATTTATACAGTTCCATCAGTGCCACTCTAGAAATCAAAATGTAGTAAAAGTGAGCCAGGTAAAGGACAATCAAGCCACTGTGACATCACCGATGAGGCTGGCTCTTAGGCATTGGTGGAATGAGGCATTATGACATCACAATACCAGCTCTGGTCTGGTGGAGGCTGAAACGTGTCACACTACTTATTTATTCAATTTTCTATACTGTTCTCTGAAGTAGAGAATGACCCGGGGACAAATTTTTCCCTGTACTCGTGGGAACTCATTTTCCCGTCCTGACGAGTTCTTTTCCACGAGTTTTGGCACTGTCCCTGCCCCATTCCTGCAAGCTCCGTCCTCATCTGCCCAAGCCTCAAACACTTTAAAATCATAAGTGTTCAAGGCTTGTGCAGTTAAGGCAGAGCCTACAGGAATGGGACAGTGTAGTTACTTACCTGTAACGTAGGTTCTCCGTGGACAGCAGGATAGTCACAGTGCCAAAACTCGTGGGGACGAGGAAATTGAGTTCCTGCAGGGACGTGTCATTCTCTAGTTCGAGTCACTTTGCCTCTGATTTGTTGACCAAACAGAAGTGTGGAATTCTAATGTACTAATCTTGGAGAAAACTAGAGACTGCTATTTTTTTTGCAGGTACATTTTGACAGAAATGTCAGTCATATTTCACGAGGAACATAAGCCAAGCTTGGGACAGGCTCTGAATGCAGAGAGATTGCCAGGGCAACAGAAAATGGTGCATTCTATCGTAATGTGGTTTGCAGTCAGTGTAAAAGCATCATGTTTACAATTTTATTTTTATATTTTAATTTCTTATATATCACATTTAAGCCTGAAAGCTATCAGAGCGGTGCACGTTTCGGCTACAGTTAGACTGGTCTGTCTGAAATGTGTTCATTTGGAGGTAAATGTGCTTTGCCCATTTTGGAAGAGGTTAAGATAGGAAGAAATTTGTGAACATTCTAATGCTGACTAAACAGATTTTGCTTAGCATATACATAAAACCTTGGATTGCAAGTAACTTGGTTTGCAAGTGCAAAATATTTTATTAAATTTTAACTTGATATACAAACAATGTCTTGCAATGCAAGTACATACAGTATACACACATCACATCATCACAACTGAGCCGATGGTTCTTCTCTCTCTGACGCTGCGGGAGTGTAGTGACTGTTCTAAATGAGCGAGGTCTTGCAATACGAGTACATGTGGAGGGGCGTAATCGAAAGGGACGTCTTAAGTCCGTTTTCGTCCAAGTCGCAAGTCGTCCAAAGTAAAAAAAACAACCTAGGACACATTTTCAACAAATACGTCCAAAATTTTTTTTGTTTCGAAAATTGTCTAAGTATAACTGTAAAACTTTCAGTTATACATGCTGTATAACTAAGTGTAAGCCAGCCCACGTCCCGCCCAACTCCCACCCTCCATCATTCAGTGGCACTATGAAGGCCTAGGTCGTTTAGAAATACGTCCAAAACCCGTTTTTATTATCGGCACTTGGACGTATTTGGACAATGTTCGTCCAAGTGTCGACTTAGGCCGGTTTTTGGACGTTTTTCTCTTTCGATTATGAGCCCCATAGTATTTTGTATTAAAGTTTTGGGGTTGTGGAACAAATCGTCTGAGTTTCCATTATTTCTTATGGGGAAATTCGCTTTGATATACAGAAACATAGAAACATAGAATATGATGGCAGAAAAGGGCCGACGGCCCAACAAGTCTGCCCACTCAAGAACCCTCCCTCCCAACTAGTCTGCCTACTCAAGAACCCTTCTTCCCTGGAGAATCTATCGTTTGAGCATAACTCTGTAGTACTCCCACCTGTTTGTCCCATCAACTCTTGAAATCGAGCACACTACTGGCCTCGACCACCTGGCAGGGAAGATCATTCCATCGATCAATCACCCGTTCGGTGAAGAAGTATTTCCTGGTGTCACCATGAAATCTTCCCCCCTTAAGTTTTAGTGGATGCCCTCTTGTCGCCGTGGGACCCTTTAGAAAAAAGATTTCCTCCTCCACTTTGATGTGACCCATGATGTATTTAAATATGAGTGCTTTGGATTACAAGCATGGTTTCGGAACGAATTATGCTCGCAAACCAAGGTTTTACTGTATATGATTGAGAATTCATTACCTCAGATAATAACAGAACTTTTGCATACAGTACTACAGAGATTGATACACTTCAGTACGTATGCTACTCTGTGGTCTATTGGCTGGTCAAATGATCCCTAGTTTGTGTCATTAGGACAAAAACTTTTATTGAAAAACCTTGCACTGTAACTACGGCAAATTGCAACCTGTAAACTGTATATTATGGGGATAGAAAATGAAATTGATTAATTAATTGTGCTCCAAATTGGCTCTCATGTCAGGGAGTTGACTTATGTGGCTTGGGGATATAATAAACATAGAAACATAGAAAGATGACGGCAGATAAGGGCTATAATCCATCAAGTCTGCCCACTCTCTTGACCCACCCCTTGGAGTCAACTGACCCCTTTAATTATACAGCCACTTTACTTTACCTTAGTGACCCTATTCCTGGACTTGACCCCCGTAGGGATCCCACATAGGTATCCCATTTATTCTTAAAGTCCGGGATGCTGCTGGCCTTGATCACCTGCACTGGAAGCTTGTTCCACTGCTCAATCACTCTTTCTGTGAAGAAGTATTTCCTTGCGTCTCCACGAAACTTCCCCCCCCCCCCTGAGTTTGAGCGGATGCCCTCTTGTGGTCGTGGGTCCTTTGAGAAGAAAGATGTCGTCTTCCACCTCGACGCGTCCCGTGATGTACTTAAATGTCTCAATCATGTCTCCCCTCTCCCTACGTTCTTCGAGAGTGTAGAGCCGCAATTTGTTCAGTCTTTCCTCGTACGAGAAACCCCCGAGCCCTGAGACCATCCTGGTGGCCATCCGCTGAACTGATTCCATTCTGAGCACATCTTTACGGTAATGTGGTCTCCAGAATTGCACACAGTATTCTAGATGAGGTCTAGGTATTTTTCTTCTGCTGCTGCCTTCCCTTTTGAAGTTGTTATGCAAAAAAAGAAAAAACCCAAAGGAAAAGCAATCAAAAGAACCACTAGTGAGGAATGCAGACATTTATTGAATAAACCAGATCAGATGGGGCCACGTTTCGGTGGATGCCTGCATCAGGAATATAGGTTCATTTTATGCAACATTTGAGCTTGCCGGACAAAGATATAGCTGGAAAAATGAACTTTGTTCTGTTGCAAAAATACAATTATATCACAGATAGGAGTTAGCTCATGTTGCTGGAATGAATAAGACAGACAAGTGACTAGTCCATCATAGTAACATAGTAAATGACGGCAGATAAAGACCCAAATGGTCCATCCAATCTGCCCAACCATACATGCTCCATAAATTAATCATTGGTCCTTTTTCTTAGCTATTTCTGGGCCAGAAACCCACAGCTCTGCCCAGTTGTGTGCTTAGGTTCTATCTACTAGGGTCTCCAACAAAGCTCATCTAAACCATCGAAGCCTCCCCCGGTGTCAGGTCAAAACCGCGGAAGACAAAGGCGCACGCCAACAACTGAGCGCAGCGCGGAGGTGCGCACCGAAGAAAATAACTGTTTTTAGGGGCTCTGACGGGGGTGTGTGTGGAGGGAACCCCCCCACTTTACTTTATACAGATCGCGCCGCGTTGTGGGGGGCGTTGTGGGGAGTTTGGGGGGTTGTAACCCCCCACATTTTACTGAAAACTTCACTTTTTCCCTAAAAGCAGGGAAAAAGTTAAGTTTACAGTATAATGAGGGGGGTTACAACCCCCCAAACCACCCACAACGCCGCTGCGATCGGAGCCCCTAAAAACTGTCATTTTCTTCGGCGCGCGCCTCCGTCTTGCGCTCAGTTGTCGGCGCGCGCCTTTGTCTTCCGCGGTTTTGTCTATGAACCGCCTCCCCCAGCCCGTCCTCAACTGAATGCCCTGTACTAGCCTTAGTTCTTCAATAAATACCATTATTTTCTGATTCTAGATCCTCTGTGCTCATCCCCACACTTGTTTGAACTGTCACCGTTTTCCTCTCCACCACCTCCCTCGGGAGCGCATTCCACGCATCAACCACTCTCTCCGTAAAGAAGAATTTCCTAACATTACTCTTGAGTCTACCACCCCTCAACCTCAAATTATCCCCTCTGGTTTTTACCATCAATGATCAAAGTAAGATTTGAGCCCTGCTTTTCAACTCACTGCTATAACCACAGGCCACTTCCTCTCCGTAAGCCAGATTTACTTTATAAGAGGAATAATAGAAATAGATGCACCAGAGAAAACATATTCTGATCATATCTTAGGAGCTAGGAAAAAAATGACATTTAAGGGCCCTTCAGTATTTCAGTGATCTTCAGATCAATATGTGCCAGATTGGATTTTCATTAATTTAGATCGCCATGATTGAATGTCTGCTTCATTATATTAAGGTTGGTTTGTTTTGGGTTTTTTTTTTTTTTAATTCCTGTTTCTTCACAGCTTCTTAATATATGCAGACCAAAAATAAACTCCCAACCTGCTAAGGTCATAGACTCACATCTGTTGACATTCTGGGTACCGCGTTGCAGGCTTGACTATGGAACAAAAACTAATAACTTTCCCTTGTGTCAGACCTCGAGAGGAATGCTATTACCCACAGGGGTGCCCTGTCAGAAGTGCTCTCTGTGTACGGCACCCATGGAGCGAGACATGCAGCACAATTTGTCAGCAGGAAAGGGTGATTTTTTTATTGCATTGATCTGTTCCATATAGTATCCGCAAGGACTCATTTTGGGTATGCAATGACTGAAAAGCAAGGAATTTAATTAGTGGACAGTGTGTCTCTTTGGTAGTGGGGTGGGGGCAGATTTCCAATAAGGAAGATAAATCTACTGGTATTTTGCTTTTTTCTGCACGTTGCATTACTTTGCAGCTTCATCTTTTTTTTTAAAACGTAAAGCCTATAGTGCAGTTTAAAAAAAAAAAAAAAAAGTATACCGTATACTTATTTCAATGACAGTTTTTTAAGAACCTAAGAATAGCTTTACTGGGTCAGACCAATGGTCCATCAAGCCAAGTAGTCTGTTCTCACGGTGGCCAATCCAGGTCACTAGTACCTGGCCAAAACCCAAGGTGTAGCAATATTCCATGCTATCGATACAGGGCAAGCAGTGGGTTCCCCCATGTCTATCTCAATAACAGACTATGGACTTTTCCTCCTGGAACTTGTCCATACCTTTCTTAAAACCAGCTCTTACCACATCCTCTAGCAATGCGTTCTCTGAATGAAAAAAATATTTCCTCCTATTGATATTTCCCTGTAACTTCATTGAGTGTCCCCCTACTCTTTGTCCTTTTTGACAGAGTGAAAAATTGATCCACTTGTACCCGTTCTATTCCACTCATGATTTTGTAAACTTCAATCATATCTCCTCCCTCAGCCGTCTCTTTTCCAAGCTGAAGAGCCCTAACCGTATTAGTCTTTCCTCATACGAGAGGAGTTCCATCTCCTTTACCATCTTGGTCGCTCTTATTTGAACCTTTTCTAGCACCACTATATCTTTCTTTGAGATAAGAAACATAGAAACATAGAAAGATGACGGCAGAAAAGGGCTATAGCCCATCAAGTCTGCCCACTCTACTGTCCCACCCCATTAAGTCAGAGTGCTGCTCGACCCACGTAGAGATCCCATGTGGATGTCCCATAGAAACATAGGAGACCAGAATTGAACGCAATACTCCAGATGAGGTCGCACCATGGAGCGATACAGGGGCTTGCATGGTGGTGGGTGTGTATTGTAGGAAGCAGATATTTTCCTACTATCTGACTCTCGATCACTTGTGGAATCTGCGTTGCCTCCAGTTTTTAGACTTACATTGCAAGGCAGTTTGGGGTCTGTAGTTTTTTATTTTTCTAATTAAAAAGATAAGGATAGAGTGTTTGTGGAATGCCTTGGGTGAAAGTTAGGAAGACAGAACTGGCTTTAAATCTTGTAGGTGATTTGCAGCAAGCAGCACGCACGACCAGGGTAAACCTTGTGAGCCTCAGGCAATAAATGTTTCTGCAGTAGAATCTGATGTTTCAGGAGAATCATTCCATGGCTGGCATCACTGGACAAGAAGAAGTCATTGTGAAAAGCAATCAGTTTGGAGAAGACACAGTCTGAACTTTCTCTAAACCATGTGGCGACTACATGATTGAAAACAAAGAAAAAACTTGTTTTTAATTAGCTGTAAATCGTGACCTGGGTACGCAGGAACAATTGGAAGGTTGTATTTTATTTCAAATTACTTTTATTTATTCACACAGGAGCGAGTAGCAAAGCAATCCCTGGAATGGTTTAGTGTTGTGGCACTGTGGTCTTGCTTTCCTGCAGTAGAAATGTGAAATTGTATGGGATACAAGTGCCAGAATGTACAACCTGAGGACGGGCCAGATCTCACTAATGAAACTAGGGAGGCCTTAGTAGCTCGGAGCTCTTGATAACTCAAGATGCATATAAATCGTTCTCCACCAGTGCTCTATCCAAAATATATTCCCAACATGCTTCTATGTGCTTTGTATAAAAGTGCATGCATGCATTCTTGTCGTGCATGTTTATACGGATGGAACATTTTTTTTATAATAAGCACTGCACATATGTATTCTCATATGCACTAAATAAAGGCTTTAAAACTTGAATCAAAAATATATACAGTCAAACCTCGGTTTGCGAGTAACCCGGTTTGCGAGTGTTTTGCAAGACGAGCAAAACATTCTCGCAAATTTTGTTTGACTCGATTTGCGAGCACCCCTTTGATAACCGGCATCGCTCCCCCTCCGCGCGAACCGGCACCCCCCACGCGATCCGGCACCCCCACCCGAACAACTTCAAACTTACCCCCTGTCTGGCACCAGCACGCAACCCACAGGACGTGCCAGTGCTGCTTGAAGAAGTTCCTGCCTCTGCTGGGCCTTGAGCATGCATCTGCACATGCTCAAGGCCATCTAGTTCTCCCTCTCGCCGAGATTCTCAGAGATCTCCGAGATACATGCTCAAGGCCAAGCAGAGGCGGGAACTTCTTCAAGCGGCACCGGCACGTCCTGTGGGCTGCGTGCCGGTGCCAGACAGGGGGTAAGTTTGAAGTTGTTCGCGCAGGGGGGTGGCTATGTGAGCGGGGGGAGAGGGGGGGAGTGATGCCGGTTCTCGGGGGGGGGGGGAGATGGAGCAGCGCCGCTGGCCTCAGGGGGTGGGGGATTGGAACGTATCAAGCGAGTTTCCCTTAGTTCCTATGGGGAAACTCGATTTGATATATGAGTATTTTGGTTTACAAGCATGCTTCTGGAACGAATTATGCTCGTAAACCAAGGTTCCACTGTATATGAAAGATAATAAAGAAACATTACAATGCAACAACATATAACAATACTCATTAATGCCATCAAGATTTAACGGTATTGTTTACATGTTCATGGTAAGAGAGTCTTTCAGTATTCCACCAGGTTATATATTTTACCATGGATACAGCCTTCCAGTGTTTTAAGATAATTTTAATGGCCAAATTAAGCAATAGTCTTAATAATTTTGACTGATCCTGAAATATTGGTTGCCTAAGCCCAAAATGGCCCAATATCAAAACATAAGGTGCCAACACCCTTTAAACGTGACCAACATGTATTTGCTTTATCACTTTTAATTTTTTGATAATTTATAGGGTGTCCAGTTGGCTTTGTGAAACACAAAAAAATATGGATTGCTGAAAGCAATGGAAGTAAGGAGAACAGATTGAGACATCTTGGTTGATTTCAATGGAAGTAAAACCCGGATGTCTCAATCCGTCCCCTTTTTTTCTGGAGCCATATGGTCACACATGCCAGATCAGTGGCTACTCGTCAGTCATCTCAGCTCTAAGTCTGCAATACGAGATTAAACGGTCTTAATCGGAATCGGAATGGAAAACAACGTTAGTCCTTATGCAATAGCCATAAAGTTATTATAAAGCACTCTCAAATTGTGGGGACTATCAGTTTTCCCACATCGATTATGGTGGATTGGACCATTATCACTGAAGTGTTTTTTATCGCTCAGTATCAACTATAAAGTTAGGCAAGTGGAGCCAATCAAATGATCTGATTGACTGAACATGCTCGAGTGTTGGGTAATGGTTATGACAGACTTCTGCATGAAGAGTGTTATTAATTGTTCCTCTTGAAGGTATAATTTTTAGCTGAGCAAATACAAGCCTGCTATGTCTTTCTAGGCAATGTCAAAAGCTGAAATTCCTCCGTGTGACAGATCTTCCAGTCACTGGCTGCTAAAAATCATTGTTTTTCACTCTCTGTTCTTCTGATAGACTAGACAGCATCAGCCTTAGAAACATAGAAAGTGACGGCAGATAAGGGCCAAGGCCCATCAAGTCTGCCCACACCAATGACCCTCCCCTACCTCCCTTTGCGAAGAGATCCCACCTTTCGATCCCATTTAGCTTTAAAATCAGGCACACTGCTGGCCTCAATCACCTGCATCGGAAGACCATTCCATCGATCCACCACCCTCTCGGTGAAGAAGTATTTCCTGGTGTCGCCATGCAATGTCCCTCCCCTGATTTTCCATGGATGCCCTCGTGTTGACGTGGGTTCCTTGAAGAAGAAGATATCCTCCCCCACCTCGATATGGCGCGTGAGGTACTTGAATGTCTCTATCATGTCCCCCCTCTCCCTGCGTTCCTCTAGGGAGTAGAGCTGCAATTTGTCAAGAGTGCTTGAAAAAGACAAATACATTTTTTTTAAAAGAGGGTTTAGGGGTAACTGTCTCCAGTAATAATGCCACTGTACAGAATGAGCGGTTACTGCACAACATAACATTAACGGGTAATTCATAGGAAAGCAGCGAGTTTGTGTTATTTCCTTCTATAAGACACTTATCTGGCTCTGTATTTTAAATACTTTGTAATTTATTGTGTAAACCACCAAGATCCGATGGTGTGGCGGTTTACAAAAATAAACTATTACACTTCTCCCTCGTTATTCGCGGGGGATAGGGGCAGAGGCGGACTGCGAATGGCGAAAAACCGCGAATATCCAGCTCTGACCCACCCCCGCCTCCCTTCCGCTTTCCCCTGGCATCCCGGCCTTACCTGGTGGTCTAGCTGGTTTTTGGGGAAGGAGCAATATTCCCGTAGTCTCTCGAGAGACCATGTGAACTCCCCACAACCATTTCCTAATGGCTATCTGCACGGGGCAGGAGCGTAGGAAGACCGCTCCTGCCCCGAAAACTAGCTAGACCACCAGGTAAGGCCAGGATGCCGGGGGGAAGATAAAAATATGGTTTTTTTATTCCCTCCTCCCTCCCCCCCAAAAAAAATCATGATTATGTGAAATCGCGAGTAGGGAAACCGCGAATGGGGAGGGGCAAGTGTATTATTATTATTATTAAAACATTAAAAAACAGAATTAAAAACACATAATTTCAGAAACATCCGTTGTAAACAGAATAAGCTAGACGCATGCATACCGTGGTTGATGATGAAATTCACCGGAAATATAATGAGTAGATTAAGGGCTTCTTTTACTAAGCTGCACTAGCGGTTTTAGGGGGCGCAGAATTTTAGCGCGTGCTAAACCCACCCTACGCGGCTAGAACTAATACCAGCTCATGCATGAGATCTATTTGCATGCGCTGATTTCATTGTATGCTAATAGAGCTCATGCATATTCATTGGGGAAATCCTGAAAACCCGACTGGATTGCGGCCCTTGAGGAAGGACTTTGACATCCCTGGCTCAGAGCTTTATCTGTTACCTGCTTTTTCCCTACGAGCTTCAAGCTCACAGTTCCTCTTGAGTGCTTGCTTCAGATCCTTGGGATGGGATTTTTGATTTAGCTTAAGCTTCTTCAGTAGTAGCTCAAGGTGATTTACATTCAGCTACAGAAGGCATTTTCCTGCCCTCAAGAGGGATTGTGGTTATGGCTATCTTTATTTGATATACCACCTTTCCTCCATGGGTATCAAACAGTTTACAATGCATTAAATAGTAAGCAGGTACTCAAGTAATTCCCCTGTCTGTCCTTGCAGGCACACAATCTTACTATGCAGTGGTGTAGCGTGGGTGATAGGTGCCCGGGGAAGCGGTGACCTTCCCCCTGCCCTCTTCTTCACCCCCCACCCTTTCCCTGTACTTCCGATCGTCGCTAAACCAGTCAAAACCGGTTTAGTGACGATCGTTTGAGGATCGCTGACTTTAGTACATCAAGGCCTGGGTTTTTTGTTTTTTTTTTAGGATTTTCCAAATAAAGATGCATGAGATCTATTTGCATGCAAATAGATCTCATGCATATTCATTGGGGAAATCCTGAAAGCTCGACTGGGTTGTGGACTCCCAAGGACCAACACTGAGCACCCCTGCTATATAAAGACATGCATAACTGATGTGGCACGTAAGTGCAAGGAGGTGGGTGAGCGTGCCAAATGATGTGTGTTCCTTACAGAATCCTGTAAGTTAATGTGCTCTTCCTGCACTGAGACAACAGTGACGTCATGTCTATGGCAGGCATAATGGCGCATAACATTTTTGGCGCACCAGTGGTGGCTTGAACTAGTATTCTGCAATGGAAGCTTGGCACCAATATTTAGGGTTACCAGATGTCCGGACACGTCTTCCTTTCTGGGTTTTGTAAAGCTTCCTCGAAATTGCGTCAGGCAGAAGGGCATCCTTGCATGCGCAGATGCCCGACAAGAGCAGGTAACGGGACTAGGGCAGGATTGGGGGCAGACTACGGCATAACGGGTGGGGATGGGTGAAACTGGCCGGGCCTGGGGGGCGGGACTAGGGGGATCCGGATTTTACTAAAGTAAAAACTGGTAACCCTACAAAGATTCCATTGTAGAATTGGCACTCAGTGGCCTAAATTCTGTATATGATGATAGCTGATTTGCACTCGTGCCTTAATTTATTTATCAAGCCAGTTAACGCTGATAATTGGCAATTAGAAGTTTCACAACTTTTTAAGTGCATTCTATAGAGCGGTGAACGTCACTTCTAGTCTGCAAATCTGATAAGGGGGCATGGTCAGGTGAGGAGCATGGGTGGACTGGCACCCCTAAAAGATAGGGGCACTGTTAGAGAATACGCCCGATCCATGCGCAGGTATTTAGGTCTGGTTTTCATTGGTCTTGAATGTTGGTGACGCATATGACTGCTAAGTATGATTCTATATATTGCGTGTGCCTTGTAATCATGCTATACTTCGTTCTGATCGGCACTGATATTTTTAGGCGTTATATGTAGAATTGGGATGTGTGCACCAGTGGACCACCAAAATTGGCATGCAGCTTTATAGAATTACCCCGGGGTGTGTTTGTATTTATATATCTATACCGGTGGTCTCAAACTCGCGGCCCAGGGGCCACATTCGTTCCACCAGGTACTATTTTGAGGCCCTCGGTATGTTTAACCTAATCACAAAAGTAAAATGAAACAATTTCTTGATCATATGTCTCTTTAGCTATAAATGACAATATCATTATTAAGACTTAGCCAAAAGGAAAGATTTATAAACTATAAAGAGTTTGACCTCATGCAAAATGGTTGTTTCTTTAATAAGACATTAACTATTTTTTCTGAGGTCCTCCAAGTATCTCCAAGTCCAAAATGTGGCCCTGCAAAGGCACATTTTTGACTTTGAGACCACTGGCCTATACCTATCAATATTTAGAATCTTCCTTTATTGCTAACAAACCAGACAGCATTGTGCGATGGACTAGTGACGGGGCGAGGGAGGTTGGTGACTGGGGCAGTGGCACCCGTCACAGCACACCCCCCTGCCACTTGGGCGCTCCCTGTCTGCCTCTTGACATGTTTACTGGCACGAGCAGCCCCTTCCACCTACTGCCTGTGCTGCCTTCAGCTCCCTTCTGGTGTCATGCCCTGGTCCCTTGACCAGGAAGTGACATCGGAAGGGAGCCAAGGCCGGCGTGAGCAGAAAGTGGAACATGCTGCTCGAGCCGTTGAACATTTAAAGAGGTACTTGAAGGGCAGAGAGGGAGGAGAGGTTCCGGCGCCCGGGGCGGTCTGCCCCTTGCTACGCTACTGCAGTGGACTGTACAGTAATTCTTATTTTATTTCTGTAGGGACAATATTTCGGAGCTTGTTTTAAGCTTTTCTAGAAGTACAGAGTAAGGGGGGAGGGATATACAGCTTGTTTTCTCGATGTAAGCTGTGAAGAAATAGTTGTTTGGTGACTGTGCTGTGTTTATTTCCCCATCATTACCCAGCAAGCTTGGAAATTGAAAGGAATGGTCCATTGTGTCTCTGCTGCACAGTTTGTATCAGTGTGCGTGCCATTTCAAGCTCTGGGCTCACCACCTCAAAAATAACACCATACAGCTGAGCCATAAATTAAGAGGGTAAAATTAGTGATTAAAAGAGAGAGAGAGATAATTACAGCTACCTCCCAGTATCTTGATTTAACTAATTTGGAGCTACTCAACTTGTGTTAGATGTTGGAATTGTTCTGGGGACAGATGGATGGTGGAGAAAGGTGACTGCGTTCACGGTGTCCTCTAGAGAATGGTGTCAGCTGTCAGCAGAGCATGTCGAGAGCTTGTCTGACTGAGCACCAAGAGAAACAGATCAGGCTTTACAAGAAATGCTGTTTCTGTCGTATTTTACAACAGATCATATGTTGGCTCTTTCCGCTTTTCAGTTGATATCGTGTGCGGTTGAAAAGATGCTCAATGTGCTTGCAGACAGTAGTCTCCAACTCAAACCCTTTGCAGGGCCACATTTTGGATTTGGAGGTACTTGGAGGGCCTCGGAAAAAAATAGTTAATGTCTTATTAAAGAAATGACAATTTTGCATGAGGTAAAACTCTTTATAGTTTATAAATCTTTCTTTTTGGCTAAGTCTTACTAAAATATTGTCATTTATAGCTAAAGAGACATATGATCAAGAAACTGTTTGATTTTACTTTTGTGATTATGATAAACATACTGAGGGCCTCAAAATAGTACCTGTCGGGCCGTGAGTTTGAGACCACTGAGTTAAGGGGAACAGTTAATCTGCTGGCTGGGTTGGAGGACAGAGGGGAGAACAGGACAATCAAGCCATTGTGACATCACCGATGAGGCTGGCTCTTATTGGTGGAATGAGGCATTATGACATCACAATCTCAGCTCTGCTTCCCAAAGGCAAACAGGATGTCATGGTTACAGTTTAGCCAGTGGTCTCAAACTCAAACCCTTTGCAGGGCCACATTGTGGATTTGTAGGTACTTGGAGAGCCTCAGAAAAAAATAGTTAATATCTTATTAAAGAAATGACAATTTTGCATGAGGTAAAACTCTTTATAGTTTATAAATCTTTCCTTTTGGCTAAGTCTTAATAATAATATTATAATAATTTATAGCTAGAGACATATATGATCAAGAAACTGTTTTATTTTACTTTTGTGATTATGATAAACATACCGAGGGCCTCAAAATAGTACCTGGTGGGCTGCGAGTTTGAGACCACTGATCTAGAAGATGATGAGGGGCATTTTTATATCCTAGACATTCAGGTGAATAGAAAAATAAGATTTCTAGTACAACAAAGGGGTCTCCTTGGCAAAGCTGTTTGATGCCATTGAGGCAGAATTCCAGGATGTCTGACTAGATGCTCTTGGGCTAGCCTCTTCTTCCATCTCCCTCTACCCCAGCCAGATGGCTCATAGAAGGAGGAGTGGCCTAGTGGTTAGAGCCAGAGCCTCAGCATCCTGAGGTTGTGGGTTCAAATCCTGTGCTGCTCCTTGTGACCTTGGGGCAAGTCACTTAATCCTCCACTGCCCCAGTCCCAATCCCTTTCCCTGATGTCATCATAATGCCTGCCAGAAACCCAAATAGTAGTAACATTCCAGAGCTCAGATTGCGATGTCATAATGCCTCATTCCTCCAATGCCCAAGAGCCAACCTCATCAGTGATGTCACAATGGCTTCATTGTTCTATGCTTGGCTCACTTCTGATATTGTATTGGAGGAGAGTGTGGCGCAGTGGTTAGAGTTTCAGCCTCAGCACCCCGAGGTTGTGGGTTCAAGCCCCATGCTGCTTCTTGCGACACTGGGCAAGTCAATTAAACTTCCATTGCGCCAAGTACGTTAAGTAGATTGTGAGCCCACTGGGGCAGATAGGAAAAAGTGCTTGAGTACCTGAATGTTAAACCACTTAGGGCTCCTTTTACAAAGGTGCTTTAGGGCCTTAACGCGCAGAATAGCGCATGCTAAAATGCCACGCGTGCTAGCGGTAGTTTTTCGGGTAGCGCGCGCACCAAAAACGCTAGCCCTTGATAGGTGGTCTATAAATAAATAAGGACTATGAGCAAGTCAAACTTAGTCCACTTTATATATCTGAGACCAGTTGATCCATTCCTGGTTTTACCCACAGTGCATGCATGCGTTTGTGGTCTAGATTTCACAGAGGAAAATAGAAACAAAAGCCGGGACTGGGATGAACCAGAAAGTGGACGAGGTTTGCAACTTTTGATGCATGCAGATATATTACAGGAATTTTTCGCTTGCGACTCTAGCTGCGTGCAAATATTTTGCGCGGATATTAATTAAGGCTCCTGCTGTTCTAAAAAAATCAGAGAGGCTGAGGGGACCTGAAGGCTGTCTGAATGCCATTACCCTATAAAAAGTTCAAGAAGGATTTACAAACCTTTTTTCTTTTGAGTCTGCCTTTAGCTGAGGACTGATTAGAACCTCGGTGGCTGCGATGGAAGTAGGCAACCTTGTTATCCATGTCTACAATTTTATATGCATATTGTTCATTGTACAATATAATCTCGTTATAATGGACTCGCTTATAACGGAACCTCGCCTATAGCGGACGAGGTTCGCTGGTCCCGGCCGTGCGCCTTTATAAACATACAGAAAATCATCGCATATAGCGGACTCGCATATAACGGACTTTCGGATATAAAGGACAATCAATTTGGTCCCCAGAGCCGCTTTTAGCTGTAGTTTTGTTCGGCTATAAAGGACATGCAGGCTCCGCCTACAAGGCGCGTGGCGTGCCGGTGATATAGGGCTCCTTGTACGAAGGTGCGCTAGCATTTTTAGCGCACGCACCGGATTAGCCGAAAAACTACCGCCTACTCAAGAGGAGGCGGTAGCGGCTAGCGCGCGCAGCATTTTAGCGCACGCTAATCCGCGCATTAAGGCCTTAGCACGCCTTCATAAAAGGAGCCTACAGTATCAAAATGTAGCCCAGAAAAAAAATGACATCATTTTTCTTTCCAGTACAGTGCAACATAATGCTTTAGAACAGCGGTCTCAAACACGCGGCCCATGGGCCGCATGCGGCTCTCCAGGTGCTATTTTGCGGCCCGCGGTCTGGACGTGATCAAAACAGCATTTCTCTTCTCCCTTCCCTTCCTTTTGGAGCAGCAGCGTGTCTGGCTGGCTCAGTCGATCGTTCCGTTCAAAGCCGCGGGTTGGCGGCTCCTCATGCTATCCACTCCTGCATCGGAAGCTTCTCTGACGTCACAACATCAGAGAGGCTTCAGACGCAGGCGCAGATCTCGCGAGGAGCCACCACCCGTGGCTTTGAACGGAACGATCAACTGAGCCGGCCAGACATGCTGCTGCTCCACAAGGAAGAGAATGGAAGGGGAGGGGAAAGAGAAATGCTTCTGTTGCATAGGAAAGGGAAATGCTGCTGCTGCTGCTGTACAGGGAAAGGGGAAGAGAAATGCTTCTGCTGCACAGGAAAGGGGGAAGGGAAATGCTGCTTCTGTTGCTGCTGCACCCAATTGGGGAAAGAGAGGGAAGGAAGGAGAAGGAAGACAAGGGAGAGGAGAGGAACAAGAGAAGCCAAGTTCATGGGAAGGAGGGAAGGAAAGGAGATATCAGACCATGGAGGGGGAGGGAGAGATGCCAGGGCATGGGGGAAGGGAAGGAGACAGATGCCAGACCAGGGGAAAGGAAGGAAGGAGGGAGGGAGAGAAAGGAAGGAAAGAGATGCCAGACCATGGAAATAGGACGGAAGAAGAGAGAGATAAGAAGACATGGAAACGTAGATTTTGAAAAGAAAGCAGAAAAATTGAACATTAAGTTAATGCCAAAGATGGATGCAAGGCAGAAAGTGAAGACGGAGAGAAAAACAGTCAAAGGACAAAAGGCCCTGGAAACATAGTTGAAAGCACAGAAAAATAAAGTCAGCAGACAACAAAGGTAGGGAAAATGATTTTATTTTCAATATAGTGACTGAAATGTGTCAGTTTTGAGAAAGAAAAGATATTAAACTTTAAATGTGAGTGCTGCAGAAAAAATAGGGTACTTGGAGGGCCGTAGAAAAAATAGTTAATGTCTTATTAAAGAAATGACAATTTTGCATAAGGTAAAACTCTTTATAGTTTATATATCTTTCCTTTTAACTGTTAAAGGAAAGTTTTATAAGCTATAAAGAGTTTTACCTTATGCAAAATTGTCATTTCTTTAATA
The DNA here is from genome assembly GCF_902459505.1 of Geotrypetes seraphini. NCBI lineage: Eukaryota > Metazoa > Chordata > Amphibia > Gymnophiona > Dermophiidae > Geotrypetes > Geotrypetes seraphini. The sequence goes on along the minus strand of NC_047098.1, from coordinate 11,621,195 downwards.
AGGCATTAACTATTTTTTCTGCGGCCCTCCAAGTACTTCGAAATCCAAAATGTGGCCCCACAAAGGGTTTGAGTTGGAGACCACTGCTTTAGAACATCTTTTAGTAATCTGGTTTTGCGATTGTTTCGTGCCGTATCAATATATTCTTCGTTTGTATTTCTGACATATTAATGATAAGTTTTTGGGCTCTAATGTGAGAATTTTTCCAGATTTGGCTCAGAAAACCCAGAAGCGAAGGAAGGAATTCTTGGCCCTAAGGCCAAGAGTCCTAGCTCTTGGGGCTATTTTTTTGGTTAAATTCCCAGCAAAATGTTATATTACCTATCAGAGTAAGAATTTTCTTTTTTTTGAGCCCAAACAGCTTTTAGATTTTATCGGAGACCACTGCTTTAGAACATCTTTTAGTAATCTGGTTTTGCGATTGTTTCTTGCCGTATCAATGTTTTGCTGAGTTTTGTTCTTGATGTTGCCGATATGTTTGTGCAGTGACTGTTGTTCATTGATTGTACATTGTTTCAAGTTGACCTAAATAAAGTTTTTAAAAAATGCAACTCAGGATATAACGGATTGTTTTCCCAGGTCCCTTGAAGTCCGTTATAACGAGATTATACTGTACATGATATCCCTCTTCAATGTTTTAGATTTTCTCTATTATTTTGTTGTTATGACATAATTTGTCTTGTTTAGTTTTTATTGTAAACTGCTTTGGCGGTCTCTCGAAAGGTGGTACGAGCGGAAACCCTCCCCCCATAATAAACATAACCATAACTTAGAACATTTGGAGCTCAAGGCAGGCTCTTATTAAGATTCTCTTCAAAATCAAACCTATTAATTATGATGATTAGAAATTTTGCAGTACAACAATTATTATTATTGTACAACGCAGGCTAGCATGAAGGGCTAACGCATTTGGATTGCAAGCTTGAGAATAACTTAGTGTAATTCTGCTTCTCTGGGGGGGAAAGGCAATAAAAAGTTTACTTTGTTCATTTATTAATGAACAAAAGTTGCAAAAAGGTCATTTTTTTTGGGAAGTGGAACTTTGCTATATATTTCAATAACTCATAATAGCTCGATATGAACCATGCGATGTAGTCTCTTAATAGCTTTTGCCTTTGCTGTCCCCAAGGTAGATAATGCCGTTTTAGTACCTTAGGACTGGTTAATTATTCCAGTCAGAGTTATGTTGAAGATTTGATGTTTTCAACTAAGTACTTTAATGTAGCTCCATTAATTAACTCTCCCTTGTTGGATCCTTTTTTGTGTGTTTGGAATATTTTATGGTGATTCTAAAGTTGCTCCCAGGATAATGGAGGTAAATACCACATGAGAAGCCTCAAAAACCTTTCTGGCTTATACCGTTGGATTTCTCACGCTTTTGTGGACTTGTATGGATCGGATATATATATTCAGAGGCTCTGAGTCGGCTAGAATTTTGGCCATGCAATCATGTGACCAGGTAGTCAGTGACTCAGCACCAATGAGTGGCGAGATTCCATGACTTGTTCTTTCATTTTCCTTGATTTTTTTTTTTTTTGTAGGCATCAAAAAAAAAAAAATGGTATAAAATATTTTCATAGACTACATGATAAAGCAGTGAATTAAAATAACGTTTGCTCTCTATTCCCAGTGCTACTTAAATTTAACTCTGTTTTGTTTATTTGCTAGAAGTGCATTTTTGCTGAGAAAAGGACATCAGTGATAAGAGTAGAAAAATAGACAAGTGTGTATATATATATATATATATATATATATATATATACGAGGGTAAATCAAAAAGTAAAGGCAAAATACATTTAACGGCTTTAATAGAAGTAAACGTCCTGTAAGCAGGGTGCCAGCGCCTCTCCTCCTTGCCGGTATCTCGGAGCACACATGGAATCCTCCGGGGCACACAATTTGCGATACACTGCAAGTGATTGGGACTGGGGCAGTGGAGGATTAAGTGACTTGCCCCAGGGTCACAAGGAGCAGTACGGGGTTTGAACCCACAATTTCAGGGTGCTGAGGCTCTGGCTCTATCCACTAGGCCACTCCTCCTCCTATGAGCCATCTGGCTGGGGTAGAGAGGGAGATGGAAGAAGAGGCTAGCCCAAGAGCATCTAGGCACAGTCAGACATCCTGGAATTCTGCCTCAATGGCATCAAACAGCTTTGCCAAGGAGACCCCTTTGTTGTACTAGAAATCTTATTTTTCTATTCACCTGAATGTCTAGGATATAAAAATGCCCCTCATCTCCTTCTAGATCAGTGGTTTCAAACTCGCAGCCCGCCGGGTACTATTTTGAGGCCTAGCAGTACCTAAATCACCGCTAAGCGTGATTCTATAAATGGCGCCCAGCGGTTGATTGGCAACCACGCTGCACTGTGCCCAGGACTTAAGACACCATTTATAGAATCGGGCCCTAAGCATTATTCTATAGCTCACACATACAACACAGAGGGTGATGTGAAATGGAGCCGACTCTGAGGCAAGCAATGTTGCCAGTGATATGCCGCGAGGTTCGGTTCTTGGGCCTGTTCTTTTAAACATTTTTCTAAGTGATATTGCTGAAGGGTTGTCTTGTAAGGGTTGCATCTTGACGGATGATACTAAAATCTGTAATAGGGCAGACATAAATTACTTAATTTTTTTTTTTTTTTTGATTGGCTGAAAGCCGGCATGGTCAATTACCAAGCCAATTAAAAAATAAGTGCCGATCCCGAACGTAGGTTTCACTAGGTGGCTGCAATTTGGGCGTGGAATGTTGCTGCCATTTACAGGGCAGGATTAACCAATAGGCCATGTAGGCACATGCCTAGGGCCCGAAAGGGTCAGGGGGGGCCCGATGAAAGAAGGCATCAACATTGTTTTTTCCAAACGGCGATGGGCCCCTCCAACATCGATTGGCAACGCAGGCCCCCCCGATCGGCAACGCAGGCTCTACTCCAATCGGCAACATGGCCTCCCCCCCATTGATGGAAAGTAAGACAAGCAAGCAACGCGGGTAAGAAAGGCAACGGGAAGTGTAATTGTGCAAGCGGTGCTGCTTGCCCAAAGCTTCCTTCTGACGCAGCTTCCTGTTTCCGCCTGGGCGCATGGTGGGGTGGGGGCGGGGCAGGGGGCCCAGTGTACTCGAGTGCCAAGGGGACCTCGACAAATTAATCCTGCCCTGGCCATTTATAGAATTCACCCACAAAACTACAAAACCATCTGATCATTCTGATGTTTTACTAATTGTGTCTTGGAATAATGACATCATGCTGCTGATATTTTTTGATTAATTCTTTTAAGTTCAAACAAGGAGGACATTTCAGCTAAGATCACTAATTGCATGAATAGAATTGGAGATTGACTTCTAGGGCTTGTACTAACGAGTCGAAGGTTCTTTGGTTTCATAATTCACTATGTTTTGTTCCTTCATTTCTTACTCTAAACCAGGGGTGTCAAAGTCCTTCCTCGAGGGCCGCGATCCAGTCGGGTTTTCAAGATTTCCCCAATGAATATGCATGAGATCTATTAGCATACAATGAAAGCAGTGCATGCAAATAGATCTCGTGCATTTTCACTGGGGGAAATCCTGAAAACCCAACTGGATTGTGGTCCTCAAGGAGGGACTTTGACACCCCTGCTCTAAACTTAAACTAAACTAAAGCTTAACTTTGTCTACCGAATCATCATTTTGAGAAGGCTCGACTCGGTTTACGGCAATTAAATAAACAGGGAATGATTTACAAATGATAAATAGAAGATAATAGCAACATTTCAAAAGAATTCATTTTCAAAATGTTTGGCAAATAGAGTAGTTTTTAAAGATTTACGGAAAAATTGAAACGAACTGGAACTCCTTAAAAAAAAGGGGGAGATCAGTCCAGAGTTGGGAGAATTTAAAGACCAAAGATTGACTGATGATCTTGACTCCTTTAATCCCTTGTTTTAGAAGGAAGGGAGAGTTTAAATTGTTGGATACCTCTTGCAAAGGAGAATCGGTAAACATTCCCAAATAAAGGAATAAGTACAATCAGGTACTAACCACCCTGCAAGAAAGATAAAACATCCAAAGTTTGGGGCATTCTTTTAGACTCTTCTCTTACATTTGAAGATCAAATTTCTAATTTATGGAGGAAGATTTTATATATTACCAGGAAACGTAGGCTAGTGAAGTCGTGCTGTTTTGAACATCATTTTGCACCGTTGGTTAGATGTTAGGGTTACCTCAACTCGATTACTGTAATTCTTTATATTTGAACTTAACATCAAACTGATCAAAACACTGCAGTTGCTCCAGAATGCTGCAGTTAAATTAATTTTGGGTCTATCTATAATAATCAAACCCTAGAGCGCGCATGCGCTGTCGAAAGTCCGTGAGTCCTGGTGGCGTGAGGTGTGCTTCTGTGCTAGCTGGAGGTGCGTATGCCAGCGACTCCTCCCTCCCGCTGCCGGTCCTCTTCAAAGCGGCCTGCTGAGGTTCGCCAGCCACGGTAGCGAACCTTGCAGGCCGCTCTCCACCTTCCCAATGCAATGCAATGAAGAAAACTATAAGAAAATAAAGCAAATCCAGGTAGGCGAAGGCAGGACAGAGGCTACGATTGGCAGAGGTTGCTGCTACTCCTCCAGCCACCTAGCTCCTTTCTGCCGGCCCCGGCTGGCAGCCCCCTCTGCCCCATCCTCTCTGCTCCAGTGGCCAGCGCAGGAGAAGGAGCGGATGAAGCAAGAAAACTGTAGGTAGGCGAAGGAAGGACAGAGGCTACAATCGGCAGCGGCTGCTGCTACTCCTCCAGCCGCCTAGCTCCTCTCCGCCGGCCCCAGCTGGCAGCCCCCTCTGCCCCGTCCTGTCTGCTCCGGTGGCCCGCAGAAGGAGAAGGAGCGGATGAAGCAAGATCACAGCACAAGGGAGACCGTGCAAAGGGAAATGCAAGGGGGTTAAAAAAGCGAAAGGTGGGACGGGAAGGGGAAAGGAAGGGGGAGGAAGCCTAAAATGAAAAACCCCCCACAAAAACCAACTTTATACAGGAACAGGAGTCTCTAGCACCCGTTAATGTCTTTAACGGGCTTAAAGACTAGTAAAGATATAAAAGTGTTGCATTAGTGTATAAGAATCTTCATTGGTTATCAGTTGAGAGGCGAATTAAATTTAAATCAACTTGCATAGTTCATCGTATGTTACCGACAGACTCTTCAGATAATCTGATTTTGCTTTTTTATCATTTGCATTATTCTTCCACCAGATTATGTGGTGCTTTATTACTCCATTTTCCACAGATTAAAGGAGTGCGTGTAAATGACAGCTCGACTCCTCTTTTGCTTACGCTGCCCTTACAATTTGGAATAATCTACCTGTTCACATTAGGACTGATCAATTACTTATCCCCTCTTTTATTAAAGCGTGCTATGCTTTTTAGCGTGTTATAAATATTGTACACGAAACACATGCTAAACGCTAACACGCGCATGTTTTCCTATGGACGCGTTAGCGGTTAGCGCACGTACTAAACACACGCTAAATCGCCCAGCCCACCTTCGTACAAGAGGGCCATAAAGTTTTGTAAAAATTTCAAAACTTTTTTTTATATGACTTGTAATATTCACGTTATGATGATATTTTAATTATTGGTGGCTTTGTATTTTCCAGTAGATTTTAGGGCCTCCTTTGAATATAAATCACCTTGAACCTTTTTGGTATAGGGCAATTAATAAATTGTATATTAGATTAAAGGAACAAGCAACTATATTTAAACAATGTATGCCTTAGGTCAGCTGGCAAGGTGGTTTGACATCCTGTAATTAAAATTCTTTAAAAGTGGGGCCTATTAATTTTTATGAATACCGAGACCTTTCAAAACTTATAACATGATATTACCTCTAACTTCTTCACAGCCAGCTGGCTTCATTGGCTATTCATGGCATTGGAATTCCTGAAAGCCATTTTGTAATATCTAATTAAGATATGTTTGATATTGACATCTTTTTTTTTTTTAATAGAAAATTGCAAGATGGCGCTTATCTTTTTTTCTTGATTATTAATGGCTACAAACAGGATAGTGTTATTAATAGAATTGACTCTATATTTTAGCCTAGTGTGTAAATGTTAATCCCAGAAAAAAGGAGAATGGTTGCTACATCTGGGTTTTACTTCCATTGCTATCAATGGGAGCAAAACCTGGATGTCTCGAGCCTTCCTCCTTTTTCTGGAGCCATATGGTAACCCTACACAGTTAAGTGGCAGTCAAATATATACTAGTAGGGACATACTCCTCTCTTTTACGAAGGCATAACATGGGTTTTAGCGCCAGCAACATAGGAATTCTCCGCTGGAATCAGACTAGAGATGGAGAGAAATGCAAAAGGGGGCCATAAAGAAATTCCCAGAGGTGAAAGAGGAAGTAAGAAAAAAAGTAGACCCCTTTTAGAGGAGGAGCAGAAGAGGTTGCTGTAAAAAAAAAAAATTATAAAAACTATGCGAAAAAACTAAGCAAAATGAAAGAGATAAAGAACAAAGTGGGAAAATCGGCAAAATGCTCATAAAAAGCGCACAATTTTTGCATGCACGTTCTATAGCAGGGATCTCAAAGTCCCTCCTTGAGGGCCGCAATCCAGTCGGGCTTTCAGGATTTCCCCCATGAATATGCATTGAAAGCAGTGCATGCACATAGATCTCGTGCATATTCATGGGGGAAATCCTGAAAACCCGATTGGATTGCGGCCCTCAAGGAGGGACTTTGAGATCCCTGTTCTATAGGATATCACCACCAAGTGTCATTTTATGTACAGTAGGTGGGCGTTGTAACCCGCTTATTTCTAGCCGCGCAGCGTGCAGTAATTTCCTGCGTGCGCTAAGAACGCTAGCGCACCTTAGTAAAAGGAGCTCATAGTCTTTGACATTTGAATAAATTGGCGCTATCGAAGCCGTGCTCCTCCCCGATCACTCTTAAAGAAATATTCAGTGAAATTGAAATTTGGCTGGGAGAGAGAGACCTGACCTGGCCTGGCCGCCTCAGCCCTTGGTGGGTAAATGATCACAAATAAAAAGTGTCTCGCTTTAAACCAAAGTGAACCCATTTTCCACTAGTCGTGGCTGACTCGTAGCAGAAATGATGTAGTGATCCAATATCTCTGTGATGTCACTGGTGAAGATTAAACCCTTGGCTCATTGATAATGCATTTTGTGCTGCTAGAAGTGGGTAGGCCTTAATGAATTCGTCGACAACACAATCGGCCTCCGGTGGTTTGAGAATATTGCATTTCCCTGGCTTTGTTGAGTCCAGCAGAGAAATAAGTACAGACAAATCGTTGAAACACACATTTGGCACAGGGATTACTACAATATGGGCCTTCTGAGTCCAGGAGTAGAAACGTTGATTTGAGGCCTTGTTGTCTATGTACCAGGTTTTTACCCATCATCTGTGTTCTACCCAAAGCTTCTCGTTTATCTTTCTAAAGTTATGGTTATTTTTTAAATCAATCACTAGCCCTACTGGTGAAAAAAACAAGCAAACTCACTATCTTAAAGCAATCTCTGTTCTTGACGTTCTCCTACACAAATGGCTTCCTATCTTTCACCCTTAATAAAGGAAGAATTTTAAAGTTTTGTTCTGGAAGTTCCCTCAGGCTTTTCTGGTACAGCTAATATTCTACATGAATATTTGGGCTGTTCATTTCTACCTTGGACGTTTAAATAAAAAAATGTCTGGGCAGAAATTTTCTGTTCTTGTAATGCATTTTTCTATCTAAACCAGTCCAACATCCATAGGGGAGACAAAAAAATCCTTAGTTTCCAGCTGTTTAATACAGATAAGTAAAGAGAAGAGATTTCTCTGGCTGAGTGCGAGGTAACCGGCGGGGAATGGGCGCTGACCGGTTAATTCACTTCTTGGTGGCTAACTGGGTATTTTCAGTGACATTTAATTGATTATCACCACTATACAGGACATATGTGCACCACTGCTTCTGCTGCTTTTAAGGCTTTCCGTTAGCGCTGTGAGGGAGGGTGTGAGGGAGAACCCCCTCCCCCAGTGCACTGAAAACTCCCGTTTTCACTGTTCAGAAGTTTTCAGTATAGTGGGTTTCCCCCCACCCACAACTGGAGTGCGAGGATTTGTAAAGGTAGGGGGGGGTGTTTCCCACACACACACGCCCTCACAGCGCTAACGGAAAGCCTTAAAAGTGGCAGAAGCGGCAGCGCACATATGTCCTGCGTGCAAATGTCACCGCGGGATTTCCGGCGCGCCAAAGCCTGGCGCACTTTTGACGGGTCGCCATTTCTGTAGCAGGTCCACGTTTGTGGAATGCATTGCCAGGATATCTGAGACTGTGTAAAGATAAGATGTCTTTTGGCAAGCAATTAAAAACGTGTTTGTTTGTGAAAGCTTTCTACTAGCTTTTGGCGTTAAGCTTATTTTCTAGTTTGCTTAAGCAAATTTTTATTGGCTGTATATTGGTTTCTTTGTTGTTTTAGCAGATGTGCTGTAGGCTGGGGGAAGAGAAAATGTTTGATTCTATACTGTCCGAGTGTATTTAAATATTTATGATTTTACTGTACTCCGCTTAGGCATTACGCGGAGAAGAAAATTTTTAAATAAATTAAACGGAGAGAATAAGCTGGAAGTGGCCACTGATAATAATAATAATAATAATAACAGTTTATATACCGCAATACCGTTAAGTTCTATGCGGTTTACAGAAGATTAGTGGGGTACAAGTTGAGTTGACGTACAAGTTGAGTTAACTTAAGGGATGTGGGAACAATGGGGAGAAAGGGCAAGAGAGGGAAAGGAGGGAAGTGGGTCAGCTGTCTAGGTATTTCAGGAATAGGTGAGTTTTGAGGCGTTTCCTGAATACCTCATAAGTGGTGGGCAATAGGAGTTGTTCTAGGTCTTTACCCCATAGGGCAGCCTGATGTGAGAGAAGATGCTCATGGTGTTTTTTTTAGTTTGCATCCTCTAACCGGGGGAGAAACGAAGTGCGAGTGGGAGCTTTTCTTGTGTTTGTTGGCTGAGAAGGAGAATAGGTCAGTGACGTATTTAGGGGTTAGACCGTAGAAAACTTTAAAACAGAGGCAGGCGAACTTAAACTTTACACGAGCTTCCATCGGCAGCCAGTGTAGCTGTTTGAAGTATGGCGTCACGTGATCGAACTTCTGGGGGGACGATGCTGAGGAAAGAATGGAGCAGGGTTTTTGTGGAAAGTGTGGCAGTTTTTAAGGAAGGCTCGGAACCACTCCGGAAACGACAAACCATTTCGTTGGCTTTACCTATCGTTTTGAGGCAGCAAATAATCAGCACTGCCATAGATGTGCGACAGTTCACTATAGCCCCTTGATTCTCTAGCAGGGCCTAAGATACATTTAATGCTTGGATAGCCAAACAACAAATTACTTCGAGGCCTGAAATAGATTCTCCGACCTCCTCCTGCTGGTAAATAACGCTGCAGGAGCCCTGATGGCTGTAATGTTGTATTTTTCCAAACAGTAGCAGCAGCACTCGATGTGGAGATGGAAGAGCAGCGGAAGGTCTCCAGTATTACAGTGCAGGCTGGGTCTCGAGAACAGAAACTAGACCCCTCTTTTTACAAAAGTGTGCTAAGCTTTTTTAGCGCGCGCTGACTGCTAACGTGTGCACGTTGTCCTAGGGCTGCGTTAGCGGTTAGCGCGTGTTGATTTAGCGTGCGCGTAGCGTGCCTTTTGTAATAGGGGGGGGGGGCTAAGACAATTAAGGTGACCAGAGAAGCTTTGCCACTTTCCGAAAGAAATCCATCTGCATTCGTTTTGACCGCAATTGCTACACGGCCTACAGGTCTGCAAGAGAGGGTTAGCAGATTTTACATCGGTAAAATCCGGACCCCTAGACCTGCTCCCCCAGCCCTGCCCAGTTCCACCCATCCCTGCCCCAGCTCCGCCTCTGTTGCCTGTTCGTTGGGCAGGAAGGCCATCTGCGCATGCACGGATGCGACGCGGTCACCTCGCGCACTTCATCACCGTGTTTCGGCTGCGCGGGTGCAGATGCCTCCCCCAACGCGATTTTTTTTCAAAACCCGGACAAAGTGCGGGAAAGCTGTTCAGATCCCCCGAACTTGTCCTGGGAAATCCAGACGTCCGGTTGGCACAGGTTGGCAAGGGAAACCCCCCTCCCCCCCAGTCCTTTGGAAAGTATACTCTTACAGGACATGTGAGGACTGTAAAATGAAATCCCCTATGTGTACTTCCCTCATCCTCTCTTAAGGGTGACATCAAAATCACACGAGACAAAGCTGCGCCGGATTTAAAACTGAATTTTAAAACTGCGCCGGATTTAAAACTGAATTTTAAAACTCTCTGGGGCGGGGGGGGGAGGGAGAAACCCCCACACTTAAATTAGTAGTGTTGACGCTGCCATGGGGGTGTGTGGGGGGGAACCTAAAAAATAGGGAAAAAGCATAAGAACATAAGCAATGCCTCCGCTGGGTCAGACCTGAGGTCCATCGCGCCCAGCAGTCCGCTCACGCGGCGGCCCAACAGGTCCAGGACCTGTGCAGTAATCCTCTATTTATACCCTTCTATCCCCTTTTCCAGCAGGAAATTGTCCAATCATTTCTTGAACCCCAGTACCGTACTCTGCCCTATCATGCTCTCTGGAAGCGCATTGGCTAAGGCTCTTAACATTTGCATCTCCTCTTCCTATAGGCTAAGGCTCTTTGCACCTGCATTGTGATGTCATAGAGCTTTATGGTTATAGAAACCTAGAAACATGATGGCAGATAAATGTTTCCTCTTTTCTTCCCACAACAACCCCCCCCTGGCAGCGCCAGCATTACTAACTTAAGTGCGGTGGTTCCCCCCCACAACCCCCTCAGAGCACTTTAAAATTCAGGTTAAATCCTGCGCGCTGATGTCCTGCGTGCGACTGTCGGCCCGGCTTTATCTGCACGCGATTGTCTCGCGCGGTTTAGTCTTGAACCATCCTAAGGGGTCCTTGTACTAAGCTGCAGTAAGTACTGGCCTTAGTTCGTCCTTGCGAGGTTTTTTTTTTTCACGTGTGCTAAGGTCAATTTTAGCGCGGTAGGAAAATGTCCGATTTTCCATTTGCTGTATTAATTGCCATAGGCTAATGGCACTTAGAACATAAGAACATAAGAAATGCCTCTGCTGGGTCAGACCCGAGGTCCATTGTGCCCAGCAGTCCGCTCACGCGGTGGCCCAACAGGTCCAGGACCTGTGCAGTAATCCTTTATCTATACACCAATATCCCTTTTTCCAGCAGGAATTTGTCCAATCCTTTCTTAAACCCCTGTACTGTACTCTGCCCTATCACGTTAAAAAAAAAACCACTGCATGAACACTTACTGACACCTTGGGCTCCTATTGCAAAGCCGCAACAGAGGTTTCCACCCTGGGCCAGTGAAGTAAAGGCTCCGATGCTCGCAGGAATCCTACGCGCGTCGGAGTAGTCCCCTCGCTAGCCCGTGGTAGAAACTTCTACTGCGGCTTTGTAAAAGCTAGCGCTAGTTTTTAGGCAGTAAGGCACGTACCGTAGTTAAGTGAAAGGGTCCTTAATGCCACCTTCTTTTTACTAAGGGTAAAAGTTTTTAAGCCATGAAACAGTATCTAAACTAAACCTTAGGTTTTTATACCGCGCCATCTGCGCAAGCGTGGAGCTCGGCACGGTTTACAGAGATTAGGATGGAAAGGAACTCCAATGAAGGGTTATAGGATAGGAACTAAGAGGGTTCTGTAACTTTACCCACAGGAAAGGAGGGGGGGAGGGGGGAGTGCGGTTTTCAACCAGCATTGTTACATGGATAAATATGTTAATTTATTTATTCATTTCTATACCACTTATAGCCTAAGTGGTTTACATTCAGCTACCTCTCCCCACTAGGTCTCTCTCTCGTTATCGCTTACCTTCCATCCCTTCCTTCTGTCTTACCGTTACCTCTGCTAATTCTCAGTTAAAGAGTTCCCCAAGCCCCTCTCTTCATTGCCTGTAATTTTGTTAAAATTTTGTAAATCCGTGTGTCTCCGCGGACCTTAACTAATGGATGTGAACCGCCTAGAACTTTTTTGGGTATGGTGGTATACAAGAATAAAATTATTATTATTATTTTCCCTATCTGTCCTGGTGGGCTCACACTTTATCTAATGTACCTGGGACAATGGGGGGATTAAGTGACTTGCCCAGGGTCACCAGGAGCAGCGTGGGATTTGAACCTACAACCTCAGGGTGCTGAGCCTGTAGCTCTAACCACTGCGCCACATACTCCCATAGTAAAAAAATAAAACGACAAACAAACAGCATTATCCAGAAAATCCTGAATCCGTGCATTGACTCACCCGGAAGCTGTCTGCTAGAAAACCGTGGAGTAAATCACCGTTGTGCAGTCATTGCAAAGAACTGCCATGTTACTCTGAATTAAATTACAGTAATTCAAAATGATTAAATTATAGTTATTTTCCAATAGAGATAATAAAATCTTGCTTTCATATAATTAGATGGAGTATTATTTGTTACGTACTTATTCAAGCAGAGAAGTACGCTTTATGCTCTTTAATTTTTTGTCATTTGCTCTGATTTAGTTAACACTGAAAGGGGAGCTCCAGAAATCTCTCCCGTTATTATTGTTGTAGTTAATATTTCGAAATAAAGTGTTAGGTCACCCTGTCATATACTTTACTGCTCAAGCTGGAGAAGACGCTCTAAACGGCGACTCGCCTTATCCTCTTCCAGAGGCCATATTCACTGTCCCACGTCTTTAACTGTGAAGGTTTCATGGTCTCCAAAATGCAAAAACATTTGAGCTTGTAGCCATCAGTATGGCTAAAGAAGCAGCTTAGAGGAAATCACTTTCAATTTTTTAAAACCCTTCTGCTTTTCGCTTTCATGTTGTTCTGTTTTGTTCAGTAACAAGGAGATTTAAGATCTTTTTGGCACTGAGTTAAAATAATGATGAGTACACAGTCTACCCTATCACTTATTTCGGATCTTTTCCAGATAAGCCCCGCCAAAAAGTTAACCCCCGCCACCCAAAAAAGATGTTAAAAAAGAGGCGCGATCTGTATAAAGTAAAGTGGGGGGGGGGGTTCCCCCCAACACCCCCCGTCGGAGCCCTTAAAAAAATGGTCAACAGTTTATCCTATTTTTTATAATGTTAAGTTTCATATCCTCTTTTTTATAATCTTTTTTGGGTGCTCCGACGGGAGGGGTGTGGGGGGAACCCCCCCCACTTTACTTTATACACATCGCCCCGTCAGGCCAATCGGGTTTTCAGGTTAGCCCTAATGAATATGCATGAGAAAGATTTGCATATAATGGAAATGACAGGCATGCAAATCTACTCCATGCATATTCATTAGGGCTAGCCTGAAAACCCGATTGGCCTGATGGTCCTCCAGGACAGGGTTGGGAACCACTGCTCTAAATCATGGCTGATTTGAAGGAACTGCTGTATTAATTGCTTGTATAACATGTGTTGTATGTTTTTTTTTTATACATAGTAACATAGTAGATGACGACAGATAAAGACCCGAATGGTCCATCCAGTCTGCCCAACCTGATTCAATTTAAATTTTTTTTATTTTTTTATTTTTCCTTCTTAGCTATTTCTGAGCAAGAATCCAAAGCTTTACCCGGTACAGTGCTTGGGTTCCAACTGCCAAAATCTCTGTTAAGACTTACTCCAGCCCATCTACACCCTCCCAGCCACTGAAGCCCTCCCTAGCCCATCCTCCACCAAACGGCCATGCACAGACACAGACCGTGCAAGTCTGCCCAGTAACTGGCCTTAGTTCAATATTTAATATTATTTTCTGATTCTAAATCCTCTGTGTTCATCCCACGCTTCTTTGAACTCAGTCACAGTTTTACTCTCCACCACCTCTCTCGGGAGCGCATTCCAGGCATCCACTACCCTCTCCGTAAAGTAGAATTTCCTAACATTGCCCCTGAATCTACCACCCTAGTTTTAGGTGGTTAAGAAATCTTTTAAATAAATAAGAGATAGCAACCTATCGGTCTGCTTCCAGGGGTTGCCATCAAGAAGGACAAAAGGAGAATATGACCTATCCTTGACACCCACTCAGCTTAGAAGAAACGGTGACTACAATTTATCGAATTTGGGGAATAGAGTACATACTCAAAGTTGCATCTTAAAATTTATGTTATCAGCATTTGTGCGCTGTTGGGGCTGATTCTGGGCCCAGAAGCGTCTAGCTCGGCTTGATGAAATAGGTTAAAAACGGTGCCTTTTTGGACGTCTCACCTAGAGGGTGTCCTGTTCTCAAATCAAGCCCTACGTACAGATTTTCAATTTATTCAGTAGTGCTTCTTGACGTGCTATTAAAATTCAGGAGAAAATGAATAAATAAAATCACATATCGTGAAACAAAGTCTTTTACAAAATAGCAGTGGCTCTTAGGTATTCATGCATTTTGAGGGAAGCTCCTGAAAGGGATTTGAATATGTGCCACGCTTTTATAGTTAATCCAAGTCTAGAGAGAGATTGAGTATATATAGCACCATGTCCTAATTACAGAAGAGAGGTCACTGCATCTGCGAGGGCTTTTAATGAGGCGACACCAGAAGGCTAGTTTTGTATCCCATCACAACTGTTTACCATATGAGCATGAGAAAGTCATCATTCAGCCTCATAGCCCTTAACATCTTTCTCTTTGTGCTGAATTTTTTTAATCCTTTTTTTTAATTTATAATTCCCTCAGTCTTATTGCATGTGCATAATTACATTTTACAGCATGTCACTGTGGGGCTGTTGTACTAAAGGTATGTTAAAAATAAGGTCACAGGTCGGGAGTAGGGGTGGGTGGGGGGGGTTGGGGGGAGGTTTGGATCCGGTTTTCTACGGTGTATTCTAATGTATGTTATAGTATTGGGGTGCTACGATATGTCCTGGGGGGGGGGGGTTTCAGAGGGTTTTACATGGAAAATTGTATTGAGCACCTCTTGTTCCTGAGACATTCAATCTTGGTTGTGTTTCTGACCTTTTCTCTGTATGCCCGGTAGGGCGTTTTTTTTTTTTTTTTTTTTTCTGGATTGATGGATGTCCCTTTACCCTGTTCTGTTATGTGTGTACTGGTTTGCTCAATAAAGAAATATTATATATATATAAAAAAAAAAATAAGGCATGTGCTAACCTTTGTCAGCAAATGTGATGATCTAATTTAGATCAATCTTTAAACGTGCTGGATAATAAGGCCCACACGAGTCGGTGGCCTGTGGTCAGAGCCTTCAGGGGATTCGCCCTGCCCTCTAAAGGCACTGCTCTGAGTTTGATTGGTCGAACAGGTGACAGGCAGGTGCTGCTCAGCCAATCAAATTCAGATCAGTACGGTCAGGGCCTTCAGAGGGGTTTGGAGAATCCCCAGCCCGAGAGCCCTGCTTTGTTTTATTTGTTTACTTTGTGTTTGCAGTTTGACTGGTTGAGCAGTCAACAAATCAAACTGCATCGAGCAAAAAGTAAATTTAAAAAATGTATTAAAAAACGGGGCTGTAGAGCTGGGGATTCACTGAATCCCCTGAATCCCCTCACTGCACGCCACTGCCATGAGTAGAAGCTAAATCCAAGCACTGTTTTGGTGGTTTCAATTTAGTTTCTCTACTCCAGTGTATCTCAAACTGTGTGCCTCCTGAGATTCCAAGTTTGCCGCGGCACACTAAGGAGGAAGAGAGGCGCCTGCCAGTTGACTTCCCTACACGGTATAGCACCAGCCTTGCCCGATTCGCTGAAGGCCTGTAGGTTTCCCCCTTCTCTTTAGCATCCTACAGCTTCCCCCCTGGCCTCCCAGTCTCACCTTTAAAGCCAATTAAAGCAGCCTTCAGAGGATCGCCGGTAGGTAAAATGATTTTATTTTCCATATAGTGGTTGAAATGTGTCAGTTTTGAGAATTTATATCTGCTGTGTATATGAAAAATGAATGGAAGAAACTGCATTACAGTTAGTAAAGAGGGGCAGAGCTCGGGTGGGTCTAGGGAGGTCTGTGGTTGGGGTACTCGGTTGATATTTGTCAGACTTAGGGGGAGCTTAGCTTGAAGTAGTTGAGAAACACTACTGTAGGCAATCAGCTGGCGCCAGTGCCTCTCCTTCTCTCCGACACTATTCCCTGTCGGCACCCCCTACTGGTGTCTCGGGGCCCATCTGGAGTGCCTCTGCACACGCGTGGACGTCAACGTGATGATGTCACTCATGCGCGTGATGTCATCACGGCGACGTCCGTGCACTTCTGGGTGCCTCAAGCCGTGGCCACTACCTTTAGTGTGCCCCGGCTCGAGAAAGTTTGAGAGACGCTGCTCTACAGGAAGGAAGTACACTTCCCCCTCTCCATTCATGGTTTCCTTACTCACGATTTCACATAATCGCAATTTTTTTTGGGGGGGAGGAGGGAAACCACCCCCCCCATATTTTTGTCTTCCCCCTGGCATCCCGGCCTTACCTGGTGGTCTAGCTGGTTTTCGGGGCAGGAGCGATCTTCCTATGCTCCTGCCCCGTGCAGATAGCCATTAGGAAATGGCTGTGGGGAGTTCCCGTAATCTCTCGAGAGGCTGCTGGTTGCTAAATTCTTCGTCAGTCCAATCTATTAATTAAATACTTTTGTAAACCTTTTTTTTTTTATCTTGGATGAGCTTAGGTGTCCCAATGCATCTCCCTCCACCCGCGACAAACACAAACAGTGCAGGCGTCCTGCCTCAAGGTGCTTTTTTCTAAAAACGTACATCTAAATTGGCTGCCAGTTTGTAGAATCAGTCCCTAGGAGGTCCTTTCACTAAGGCGCACTAGTGCGTCTTAGCGTGGGCTAACGCGTACATTATATCCTATGGACACGTTGGAACGCGTTAGCACGTGCTAAAAATTAGAATACGCTAAATAATAATAATAACAGCTTATATACCGCAATACCGTGAAGTTCTATGCGGTTTACAAAAGATTAAGCAAAGGTACAAATTGACTGACTTCAAGAGGGGAAGAAGAAAGAGAAGTAATTAGACAGGAAATTCATTGTTGAGGAGAAAAGTGATCAAAAGGACAGTAGGTCGCTATTGAGAGGAAAGAGATAAGTGGATCAGTTGTCAAGATGTTTTAGGAACAGGTTTCCTAAATTCCTCATAAGTAGAGGGCAAAAGTAATTGTTCTAGGTCTTTACCCCATGATGCTGCTAGTGTGCCTTAGTAGAAGGACCCCTAAATGTCAAGATGGTTCGTGGGATAGTTTCGGTCCATGGTGGTCGGCAGCTTTAAAACCATTGACTGGTGAGGGGGGAATATCGGGGGTGGGGGGAGGAAGGAAGGTATTTTCAGCATCCTTTGTGACATATTACACATGTGTAGTGCTTGGCATCTGATTTGCTCCGATTCGCATAATCAGAGCCTATTGCGATGGCCATGTCCGAGAATTTCATTGCACAGTTAAAGGGAAAATAATAAACTGCAGGAAACAGTGTTATCTTGCAGAGAGACTTTATATCCTTCTAGGTGTTGTTCCAGAAAGAGGAATTTATTTGATTTCATGAATATGGAATGAGAACCCGCGGAACTGTGCATTTCAAACCAGCACGAACATAGCTTTCCTTCTCTTGTTGGAAAAAAACAACATTTTTTTTTTTTTTTTTTGGTTTGTTTGTTTTTCAGTGTCGAAAAGCAGACCACATTTGATGATAGAAATTGTTTACCTGAATTTAGATTTTGAATTTCCAACAGTAAAAATGAACATAAGTTTTCAGTGTCATGCCAAGCTAGGAGCGATGTGACTGGATATAGTGATTTATTTGAAGTGGAAGCCTGTGTGGAGATTAATACACAGGGTTGGTGGTGTTGGGGTTTTTTTTTTTTTTTTGAGATGTGTAAAACTCCATGGTAACTGCTGAGTGAAAAATACTCAGCAGGAAAAACAATTTCTTCTTATAGTAGATCTTGTTTACAAGTGAGGAGCTCAAACCTAAGAAAAGAACGGGGCCGGGGGGGGGGGGGGAGGGGAATTACTTGCGTTGAATGGTTATCGAAACGAGAGTTAATTAAGAGAAAGATGGTCAAGAGGAAATTTAAACACACACCCTTTTTACAAAACCGTAGCACGGTTTTTAGCGCTGGCCGTGGCGGTAACAGCTGTGACCCTCATAGGAATTCTATGAGTATTGGAGCTGTTACCGCCACAGTTGGCGCTAAAAACCACGCTACGGTTTTGTAAAGGTGGGGGAGGTTAATTAACTGTCTGAAACCCAGAGTCCGCAAAGTACAGCGTGCACAACTGTAACAGCGCACGATCACTCCCAAAGTTGACATATTAATAAATGAATGATAAATTATCCTACCTTTGGTCCGAAGTACTTCTCTTCTGCTTTTTTTCATCTCCTGTCCTTTTGACACTTCTTCTTTCTCTGTTTCCAGCATTCATCTTTTCTGTATGTCCCTATCCACCTTGTCCACTGTCTCCCCTCTGCGTCTGTCTCTCCCCATGCCCAGTTTCTCTCTCCTCTTTCTCCTGCTCTCCCCTCTCCCATCTGTAGTCTAGCCTTATAATGGAACATTCTAAACAGTGCTAAACCACTCAAAATGGGCATGTTTTGAAGGGAGAAGGAGTCGGGAGTGGAAAGGGCAGATGCGAAACGCTTGTTCACTCTTTCCAAAAATGCTAGGACTAGGGGGACATGCAATGAAGCTACTAAGTAGTAGATTTAAAACAAATCACACGATGCGCAATTAAACGCTGGAATTTGTTGCCGGAGATGGTGGTCAAATTAGTTAGCTTAGCAGGGTTTAAGAAAGCCAAGCCTAAAAGAGAAGTCCATAGACCACAATTGAGATAGCTTGGGGAAATCCACTGCTTATTCTTAGGATAAGCAGCGTAAAAGCTGTTTTGGTTCTTGGAACCTGGGTTGGCCACTTTTGGAAACAGGATACTGGGCTCTAAGGAAGACTGCGCCTGGAGTGGCCCCCCCCCCCACCTCACCTCCCTCTTTACTGTGTTGCTGTCTATCATTGCCATGAATCACGCCTACAAAGGTGCTTTATGGTGCCTGTCACCACTTCTGGCATTAGATGCTTCCAGAGGTGGAATTCTTGTGCCTTATTTAGGCCATTTCAAATGGTATTTCTCAATTAACTTAGGCGCCAGTAGGGGGCATACTGACACCAATGTTTAGGTGCCAAAAGACCATAAGACCTATCAAGTCTGCCCAACCACACCAACTTCTCAGTAAAATCTGGACCCCTAGACCCGTCCCTAGGCCCACACAGTTCCACCCATCCACCACCCCGTTACACCCCATCTCCAACCCCCCCCCCCCCCAGACCCTGCGACCTGTTCGTGGGGCAGGAAAGCACCTGCGCATGTGCGAAGGCAACACAAATGTCACGTGCGACGCCACCTCGTTGCATCTGCGCATGTGCGGACGCCCCCTCCCGACGCGATTTCTTTTCAAAACCTGAACGGACCCCCCGGACATGTCTTCAGAAGGGAAATCCGGACGTCCGGTAACCCTATCCGCGCTTAATCCTTTACCTTTTATTACAATTCCGGTGCTATTCTGCTCTTCACCATCACTACTGAGAAACTGGTCCCATGCATCTACCGCCCATGATGTGAAAACCCCCCATTTCCTTAGTTTACCGTTGATGTTCCCATGATCCCTTACATAAACCTCAGAATTTGTTGAGTTGAAGGGATAAAACGTAGTCGATTGCAAAACTGAGACTTACTATTAATAAATATAAGCCAGCTTTTGGAAAATTAAAGATGCAGTTTTCCTGGTTCTGCGTGTATTTCGGCCAACTTCATTACCACTGGGGTCTGGTTTGCATCTCTAGGTTACTTATGCGCAGTCACGCCACCATTCAAGTTGGCAGTCACCTACGGACTCGGAAAGTGAAGGCTTAGCGGACAACAGGAGAGCTATTTTAAAAGATCACCCTTAAGTGTTACTGTTTCCTTAGCAACATGTTTTTCCCTTAGTCTTTTAAGGTAACATTTCTACCCCCAGTGAGCAATTTCTCTTGATTTCTATTTCATGCTGCTGGACTCAAGGCTGAAGTGAAGGCAAATGGATGTATAGTGTCAGACTTGCCGCTCATGTTGGATGTGTTGGTCAAAATAAAGATGAGGGGGAAACACCCCCCCCCCTCCCAACCCTGATTGTTTTCCTTTTGGATATGCTCAGGCTGTTCACATGGAGACCAGAGAGATAATATAAATTTAAAAGGCGGTAATTTTTCAGCTAACGCGGGCAAATCTTATACGTGCGCTAAAAACGCTAGCGCACCTATGTAAAAGGAGCCCATAGCGTGCCGATAAGCTCTCTTTTTTTTTTTGAACCTCTGCCACCAGGTCGGTTCATTGGGATTTGATGCTTGAAAATTGCCATTGAGATGAACTGAGCTTTCTACTGAAAAGTCCATATTGACCACCTTGCCCCCAGTTAGAGATCCTGATCAAGTTTCAAATTTTATTAAAATCTGATATAACTATTTTATTGTATATTTACTATATTAACTATATTATTGTATATATTAACTATAATATTAACTATATTAACTATAATATTAACTATAATATTAACTAATTATATTATATTAACTAATTATATTATTAACTAATTATATTATATTATATTAACTAATTATATATACTATTATACTATTATACTAGTATATTATATATATATATAATATATTATATATATATATATAATATATATATATAATATAACTAAATATAATATAACTAAATATATATAATTAACTAATTATATTAACTAATTATATTATATTATATTAATTAATTATAATATATTAACTAATATTAATTAATATTATATTATATTAACTAAGTATATTATATTAACTAATAATATTAACTAATATTAACTATAATATTAACTATATTATTGTATATTTACTGATGTCTTCAATAAAAATGTTATAAATTAAAAAAAATTTGATATAAAGTCAAATCAGCATACAAGGCAGTTTACAAAGATAAAACAGGGTAACATATCGTAAGACCAAAATTCCCCAAAAGACAACCCCCCCCCCCGAGTAACAATAGACAAAATAAATGACACACAAAGATGAAACAATAGGATGAGTGAAGGACTACAATATTCTAAAAGAAAAGAAGGGAGAAGGGTGAAACAAAAGGGGAGAAAAAACGCAGCTGAAAGTGAAACAAGATTAAAATTGCCACTAACCCCCTCTTTTACAGAGGTTCGCTAAGCTTTTTAGCAAGTGCTAAATATTCGCGTGCGCTAAACGCTAACGCGTGCATGTTATCCTGTGGACGCATTAGCACTTAGCGCACACGTTGATTTAGCGCACGCGTAGCGCGCCTTTGAAAAAGAGGGCCTAAAAAGAACGAGGCGCCCTTAAAAGGACAATCGCAGTCCAAAGGCATCTTTGAACAAAAAGGTTTTCAAGTTACTCTTATACAAAGCTCTGGTAAAAAGTAACCTTAGCAAATTTGGACTTGGAGGATGAAATGCACGGTGTCTGCATCTGAGACAAACATGGTTTTTCTTTTTTTTTTTTTTATCAATAAATGTTTATTAAAAGATTTTGGGTATAAAATTACACACACCAGAAATTGCATAGCAGAGACAACAGAGTTGCAAACAAGCATACAAAACCACAACTGGTGGTTAATCAAGTTTATCGTGATGGTACATGGTTTTTCTTATTACATAGAGCTTTTTGGACCCCAGTTTGTTTGCATAAAGTAGATAATCATAATAATTTTAATCTTATATACCGCCAAAGCCATGGTAGGTCGAGGCGGTTTACAACAAGAAGAGCTGGACAATCAGCGAAAATAATTACAATGACGTTGTCGAGTACAATTGGAGAAGGGTGGATACAAGTTGAGTGGGAGTAAGTCAGAGTGATAGACACAGCGTAGAGGTGTCGAGTACATGCCGGAAGCATACTTGGTAAGGTATGAAGAGTTCTTGGTTACAATTCGGTTGAACAGGTTTGTTTTAACTAGTTTTCTAAAGTTGAGCTAGGATGAGGCGTGCTTAATGATGTTACTCAGCCAACCGTTCTGTTGTCCTGCCTGGAAAGCTACGGTTCTGCCCACAAAACTCTTGAATCGGCAGGCCTTTAATGTTGGGTGGCTAAACACATGTACCCTGCGAGTAGGCCTGGTGGAACAGTCCAAGTCTAATAGACGCTGGCACTGTCATCTCGAAGATCATTTATTATACTATTGTCCCTTGATACGGAAATTTTGGAGGTCTATTTGGGATCAAATTAATTTATTAGAGAATCCAGTGGCATTATCGTATGATACCATTTTATTTGGTACATTAATGAGAGCGAAGAGTCAACTATCTGTGAGAAATAACAAACTTCTTTTTATAATGACAGCTTATTTTGTAAAAATTGGGATAGACTAAGGGCTCCTTTTTTCAAGGTGCGGCAGGGGTTTAACGCGTGTGAAACCGCCTGCCGCGCTAGTCGCCGTCTCCATTGACGAGGCATTGGTTTTCTGGTTTGCCGCGGGGGTTAGCGCGTGATGAAATGTCCGACGCGCTAACCCCACGAGCGCACCTTGATAAAAAGAGCCCTAAATTCCACATTCTGGAGGGAATCCCTCTGTTATATTTTTTAAAATGGAACAGTTCATGGCTCTTCAGCAGGGAAGTTACAAGAAATTTATGTATGTTTGGGCTCCATTAACTAAATACTGTAAAGACTGACCTCTTTAGATGTCCTTTTAACATACACATCCAGGGAGGGAGGGTACGTTTTGGAATGCATTTAGGGCAGGGGTCTTAAAGTCCCTCCTTGAGGGCCGCAATCCAGTCGGGTTTTCAGGATTTCCCCAATGAATATGCGTTGAAAGCAGTGCATGCAAATAGATCTCATGCATATTCATTGGGGAAATCCTGAAAACCCGACTGGATTGCGGCCCTCAAGGAGGGACTTTGAGATCCCTGATATAGAACATGTAAGGGACGTAACCTATACATCAGAGGTCCCCAAAGTCCCTCCTTGAGGGCCGCAATCCAGTCAGGTTTTCAGGATTTCCCCAATGAATATGCATGAGATCTATTTGCATGCACTGCTTTCAATGCATATTCATTGTGGCAAGCCTGAAAACCCGACTGGATTCTGGCCCTCGAGGACTGGAGTTGCCCACCCCTGGGCTAGCGTGTGCTTTCCACTGGGTAATGCCAATAAGATCAGGCACTTTTCATCACACAGGGGTCCTTTTACTAAGACACGCTAAATCAGGGGTATAATGGTCCAGATTTTCCCAACAGAAAATCGGGTAACCCTACCAATAACTGCTTATTAGAAACCAATTATTGGCATTGGTTGTCTCATCATTTAAATTACCCGTGCAAATTGGGCACATGCCCAGATTTGAGCATATGATTTTGAGCATTATTTCTACAAGGGGGGGTGGGGCTGTTAGAAGTCAGCAGTGGTTTAGATACAGCTAAACCGCCCTCTCTCTTTCTGCAGTTAGCATATGCAGGAAGGAGCACAGACCCTAAAACAAATTAAAAATGCTCTGTATTCCCAAGAATCTGCTAGCCAAAGAGGGTTCACCAGGGGATCTGCTACAGGATATTGAGTGAAAGGCAATTTTCAGATGGCCAATTTACGCATGTAAATTGCTATTTACTGTGTAAATAGTTTGAAAATTAACTATTCCGTCATCTGGCGCCTTTTCTAATTGTTAGTCTTGAACCGGTATCTGTTTAGTGATAGAATATAATAGTGTTTGGGAAAGGCTATCAATGGATTGATTTAATTTCAAAATGGACTACAGTATTATATTCCAAAGAATAGCGAAATTCTGTCTCCCCCCCTCTCCTCCCCCCCTCAAAGGAAGTTGTACCCTTTTAAATTCTTGGTTTGCAATTACATGGTACAGTGCTCCAGAGGAAGATGAAGAAAAAATATTACATAAATTATAAATTGATAGCTGGAGAGTTCCTAAGTTTCTATTCAGTCCTGTATCCAAAGTGCATCTTCATGGAGCTTCAGCCTGCAAGCATATTGCAAAAGGCATAATGCAGTGTTTTTGTGAAGACATTTCTAACAAGACTAGGGTGAGCATAGAGCGCCACGTCACGTGGCACAAGCTGAGCCACTTTAAGCGTTCCTTTCGGTGCACCTACGAAACGGGAGTTATGAGAGGTCAGTCTTCAAAAGCCAACTAAGGGGCATTTTTACTAAAGCCCGCCAATCCGTTAAGAGCGCAACTCTGCAAGAGCGTGCCTCCAGTATTCATAGGCACCCACTTATCTTTGTAGACTATTGGTTTTAAATGCACATTGCTTTCAGTGACGTAGTGAGGGTAGGAGGTGCCCGGAACGGCGGCATCCCCTGCGCCCCTCCTCTCCGCTCCCCCGCGCCTTTCCACGCCAACTCCCCCATGCCACACTATTGTGGGAATAGTCATGATTCGGACAGCATGGAACTTTAGTCCTGGACTGTAGTGGGAACAGATGCTATCGACGGAGAAAGCCCAGCTTACTGGAATAACAGACTAAATCAATCCTCCTCAATCAGACACTAGAAGAACCCATTCGCTATTCTATTACCCACCATCCAAAAATGTCAAACGAAAAAAAACTTTATGACAACTTAATAGCCTCCAAAGCAGCTAAGTTGGACAAACAACTCACCACTCTGTTATCTTCATCCACAGATTACAAAACCTTCAAGGAAGAAATTAAAACCATACTCTTCAAAAAACACGTTAAACCTAACCCAACATCCAACACTCTATAAACCCTTAGTACAGTGGTGCCTCACACAACGAACTTAATTCGTTCCAGGAGCAAGTTTGTTATGCGAAAAGTTCGTTATGTGAAACGCGTTTTCCCATAACAATACATGTTAAAAAAAATAATTCGTTCTGCAGCATAAAATATGCTAAGATGACATAAGAAAAGATCAATTTGTCAAAATGGTGAAAATGGTGGTCTTGCTGAGGCCAAACTCTTTGACGAGGTCACACTGTTTTACCCCACATTCACTCCTTCTAATTATTTCCCGTTTCATTTCAACAGAAATCACCTTCCTGCTTTTTTTAGAAGCCATGATATATAAAAAATATTGAGTTTATCTTAAAAGGACGACTGTATACAGTGAGAGAGGGCAGAGTCTCAGCGGCAAAAACTGGGACTTAACTTTTCTTTTTTTTTTTTTTTTTCTAGCATCGGGGAAGCGGCGAGAGTAGCTCCGCCCCCCCCAACGCATCAGCAGTAGGCGCCGGGCCCCTCCATAAAAGGAGGCGAGCCGACGGTCCGCCACTGCACAGGGAGCCAGGCGAAGGGCTGTGAGAGAGGGCAGTTAAGCGCAGTGACTAACGACTGCCTGCAGTGCCTGCGCGGAAGGATGCAATACATCGGCAGCTCGGGCGACTTCGTTGTGTGAAACGAAGTTCGTTGTATGAATCAAGACATGAAGTTCGTTGTGTGCAGCGTTCGCTGTGCGAGGCGTTCGTTGTGTGAGGCACCACTGTACTCTCTAATTTTTTTCTAGTTACCAAACATTATCTAAAACCCATAATTCTCCCTTAGAATTTTATCTCATCGTTTAATCTATTACTTCAAAGTCGAAATGTAATTCTTGTTTTAGTTTGGATGTAATCCGCCTTGAACCGCAAGGTAATGGCGGAATAGAAATCACTAATGTAATGTAATGCATTTTTAGTCGTTGAAAATACTCAGCCATCGAGATATGAGCTAACTAGTCGACAGCCGTTCCCAGCTGGTTGACTTGGGCTGAATATAGGCCGGATTGTATTCTTTAGTTTAGTACCTAACAAAGTGATGCAAACACTTACTACTTCCCCTTCTTAAATCATTTTTGTCCGTTAAAAATTGATATCAATGTGGATAACTTCAGATGGGGGGTCCTTTTCACAAAGCTGCATTAAGCAATAGCACATGCGTACCACATCTGAAAAGGGCTTATTATGGGATGGGCTGAAGCATCCTGTGGTAATTTTGCAATCTGTATGCACAAGCCATGGGCTAAAAATATTTTTAATTTTTATCACAGAGGGGGGGGGGCGTGCTAAGGGTGGGGGGCAGGGAGTGGATGTTTCTGTGCTAATCATTTAGCGCATCTGAATTACTGTACACTAAGGGGGGAAAATTGTATAAGAAACCCGATTTCGCGGCAGCCACCACCGACCGGGTTAGCAGTGAGGCAGGAGCGTGGATAGCTCGCTCCTGCCCACTGCACCGCTGGATCACCAGGGATCGGCAGAAGAGGTACGAGGACACGACAGGGTGCAGAACCTGGCGGCGGCCAGCAATAATTCTGGGAGGGGGGGAGGCGCTGGCCCAAATATAAACCGGGACCCCCATTTTTGGGCCCCAAATCCCGGTTTATATTCGTGTTTATATGGTAATAATTTAAATCCTTTGAAAAACTTCTAATACTTAGGTCCAAGTTTCCAAGTTCATTAAAAATTTGTTATACCGCCTTATCTTATATTTCAAGGCGGTTGTACAATACAAATAATTAGCCAAAAACAGCTAAATAAAGGGACAGCAAACAGGACAACACGACTGACGAAACTGAACTAAACAAACTGGCATAAGAGCAACGGAGAGAACAAAATATAATGAAAAGAAAGAACGGAAAACAGGAAAATACAAAAGGACGGTGTAACAAAATGTAGGCCCAGAAGGAATGGACCAAGTAATGTTTAAAACATCCTTAAAAGGATGGTCAAACTTGGAAAGCATCTTTATAAAGGAACATTTTAAGGGAAGACTTGAATTTATCCAGTTGTTGTCTCTCATAAAGAGTTTGGAACTGAGTTCCAGAGGGAGGGGGCTACACACTGAAAAGCTAGTATTTCTCCTAGTATTAATAAGTCTTAGCAACAGGATTGCTAACAAGTTTTGGTCAGAGGTTCGAAGGAATCAAAAGTCTGTTGATAAATTCCGGCTGCCTTGTTTTTCTGGTTTTAAATGTCAACAATAGGATTTTATAAGTAAAATAGTGCTCAATAGGGAGCCAGTGAGCTTTAATCAGGAGGGGAGTGACATGGTCAAATTTCTTAGCCTTGAAGATGATTTTAATGGCAGTATTCTGGACTATCTGTAGGCGTCTAATCTCTTTCTTAGTGGTTCCTTGATGTACGGCACTGGTCTCAAACTCACGGCCTGCCAGGTCCTATTTTGAGGCCCTCGGTATGTTTATGATAATCACAAAAGTAAAATAAAACAGTTTCTTGATCATATGTCTCTTTAGCTATAAATGACAATATTATTATTAAGACTTGGCCAAAAGGAAAGATTTATCAACTATAAAGAGTTTTACCTCATGCAAAATTGTCATTTCTTTAATAAGACATTAACTATTTTCTCTGAGGCCCTCCAAGTACCTAGAAATCCAAAATGTGGCCCTGCAGAGGGTTTGAGACCACCGATATACGGCATTGCTGTAGTCCAGGCAAGAGATAACCAGAGAATGAATGAGGATGTTTAGGGCAGAATGGTCAAGTAGTTTGGCTAGAGAGGGGATCACGCGGAGACGATAGAAACATTTACGAACAATGGTGCTAATATGATCATGAAAGGCGAGATTCTCATCAAAAGTGATTCCTAAAAGGTCAATCTAGGAACCTTTGCATTTGCTTTATAGGTGAACTGGCAATTTGAATAATCAGCAAGTACTGAACTAGCAAAATGGGGGAATCTTGTAGTTAATCTAATGTTTTTTTTTAATGAGTATAACGTATGGGCAGACTGGATGGACCGTTCAGGTCTTTATCTGTCGTCATTTACTATGTTAGGCAAGAGAAGTGTAGCGGGAGTTCTTTTATGCAACAACTTGACGGGCCCACTTAAATTATGTTCTGATATTCAGCATTTTAAGAAGGTGTTAAAGACAATCTTATTTGTAGAGGCTATTTTATGATCTGTTTTTATTTGAACTTGGAGAATGTTATAGATGTATGTAACTAATTCAACAACAAAATTTCCAGTAGTAATCAAATAAGACCATATATATTAATATGGCATAATAGTGATCCTCAGAGGGCTAAGTTACCCCAGATCACAAAACCCGATCTTCATTGGATCAATTGATGGTTTAATTATGTTTTTAATTTTAAAAAAAATTTTTTTTAGTTTTTTATCAAAATTTTTTTTTCCAATTTATAAATAATATTTTTTTTCTTTCAGTCATACATTAATATTTCAGTTCATATTTAGCGTGATAGCTTAACCATAGTACTTAGCTTTAATGTAGTAGCAAATGATTAAGGGAGCACCTCTACCAACATGTCCATGTTTCAAACAACTTTCGTCAGGGTTGGGGCTCCCAATGTTAAATTATCATGCATATGAGAAACCGCTCCTCTCCATAAGATATCATGCTTAGTTGTATGTAAATCATTTGATTTTGTATTGTCTCTTGAAGATTGTGCATGTGTTTTGCGAACCGCTTAGGTTTAAGCGGACTATAAGTTGTTTTTACATATATAAGTGACCTAAAGAAGGGCTGTTCCCTGACTAATTCAAAAGTCCTGTGCTTAAAAAAAAGAAAAGAAAAGCCAGAGGCATTTCAGATATAAAATCATTAAGAAACAAAAGCTCTATCGGGAAACGGAATGAAAATTAACGAATGTAAAACTAAAGCCAATTTACTGATTGGTTTTTAAGGCAGTTAAAGCATTTGTTTGGTGCGTGGATAGGGAAGGCAGATCCAGCATTAATAAAGTAGTATCCAAACAGTTTGAAAAAAGCTAGGATTGTAATTAGATGGTAGGCCATTAAAGCAAGCGATGATAACATCATAGGTTTTTTCTGTCCAACACTGTGCCAAGATCCATGATGGGTTTATAAATATCTTCAGTGCATTTGGCCTGTGATATGCTTTGCTTAGTGACATCCAAAGTCACCTGCATAGAGCGGTTTGGTTATTAAAAGATATCGCCTGTATCTTAGTACATCTGAGGGAGGACAAAGAATTGTTTAAGGCAGGACTACAGCAGGGTAGACGTGGCATTAGGTTGGACTATTGTTTACAGGTATTTCAGAGATAAAACCAAGAGATGAGATCATAAGCTTGCATTTTGATGTAATGGGCGTTGTTATGATGTGGATCTGAGTTGCACATCTTGGACTGGCTCAATTTCCACTCTGACTTATTATAAACAGGAGAGAAGGGAGGAGGCTAGCAGGTGCGGTTCATAGTCTAAAGCGCGCGAGGACAAAGGCGCGCCGACAACCGAAAGCGGACAACTGAGCGCAGGACTCCATCGTGCCGAAGAAAAAACCGTATTTTAAAGGGCTCCGACGGGGGGTGTTGGTGGGGAACCCCGAGATTGCGCTGGCATTTTGGGGGGTTTGGGGGGTTGTAACCCCCCTCATTATAACGGAAACAACTTTTTTCCTGTTTTTTAGGGAAAAAGTTAAGTTTTCAGCGTGAGGCAGCACAATCCCTATTAAGTAGAGTGGGGGGGTTACCCCCCCATGCCCCCTGTCAGAGCCCTTTAAAATACGGGTTTTCTTCGGCGCGATTAAGCCCTGCGCTCAGTTGTCCGCGCGCCTTTGACCCGTCACCAGCAGATGCAGGCTAGTCTGGTCTCAATGAAAGGTACATAGATAGTGGAGTGGAATTGACCCCTAGGACCCTGCTTTAGCCATCATGGAGATGGGGGGAGTAGAGATGGACTTAGTTTATTTGGCCAGCCCAGGGTAGGTGAAGCCGTTACTACAAGAAAGGACAGTGGCATATAGGATTCAAGGTATAACCATTTTACTAGGTGAGGAGTAGACGAGCAAATATTATCAATTAAAAAAAAAAAAAAAAATAGATAACCAAAGAATTAAATCACAGCTACATTGTAGGGGAGTAATTTTGTAGAGATTTTCTGTGTGTAAAGTATGTTTTACATATAAGCATCACGATTTGATCATATTTCACCTAGTTAAAAAAAAAAAAAGCGACCAAGAATTTTGGGGGAGGCCATGGCCATTGTGGCCCTCACCATATCACCTATTTTTTTAGGGACCTA
The DNA here is from genome assembly GCF_902459505.1 of Geotrypetes seraphini. Lineage (NCBI taxonomy): Eukaryota > Metazoa > Chordata > Amphibia > Gymnophiona > Dermophiidae > Geotrypetes > Geotrypetes seraphini. The sequence continues at coordinate 11,591,243 of NC_047098.1, read as the reverse complement.
TTTGTCCCATAACTTTAAAATCCTATCAATTTTGATTGGGATAGTCTACAGTTCTAAATTTGATATGTACGGATTCCATATGATACTACCTTTATGTAAACAAACTGGTTCCGACATTCATTCATTAGCGTCGTTGCTAGATTGACGAGAAGATTCACTTGCCACACTGTCCATAAGCCAGAAGTGTGATTTTTTTAAATAAAAATAATGATATTTCACCAAAAAAAAATCAATTTTTTGGCATCTGCAAGCCCTTTTTACCATAAAAATGTCGTCAAAACCACAAAAATTGGCCTACGATCCTTATGGTCCTGAAAGGGTTAAAGCAACTGAGAATTTTTGGAGAGGTCATGGCCCTTGTGGCCCCTCCCCTCCATATCACCTATTTAAAAAAAAAAAAAAGGCGACCAATAATTTTTGGGGAGCCCATTATCCTGTTTCCAACGGTGGCCAACCCAGGTCCCAATCTAGAAGCTCCCGGGAGTAAGTGTAAATCCCGATGTAAATGTTAACGGACCTCAGTGTTCATTCCTCTTCTGAAACGAGGAATGCATTTATATCTTTTCATATCACCCTAGACTAGGGGTGTCGAACTCAATCACTTAAGGGGGGCTAAGTCGCGGGCCAAGTTTTTTATTAAGATACTTAGGGGTCCTTTTATTAAGGGACGCTAACTGATTTAGCGCACGCTAAATGCGCACCTTAATAAAAGCACCCCTAGTAGAAGTATATAAGGCAACCGCTGTAGATTCACGCGCCTCAAGTCTCACGGCAGAATAGTACAGAATCTACAGCTGATGCTTTCCGGCGGGCCAGCTTAATTGCAAATTTTTCATTGTCTGGTGGGCCAAATTTTATGACACCACGGGCCAGAGTTTGACACGTCTGCCCCAGACATAGAAACATAGAAAAAGACGGCAGATAAGGGCCGCGGCCCATCTAGTCTGCCCACCCCAATGACCCTCCCCTATTTATCTCTGTGCAGAGATCCCACGTGACGATCCCATTTCTTCTTAAAATCAGGCACGCTGCTTGCCTCGATCACCTGAAGTGGAGGTCTATTCCAGCGATCAACCACTCTTTCGGTGAAAAAGTATTTCCTGGTGTCGCCGTGCAATTTCCCGCCCCTGATTTTCCATGGATGTCCTCTTGTCGCCGTCGGACCTTTGAAAAAGAAGATATCTTCTTCTACTTCGATACGGCCCGTGAGGTATTTGAACGTCTCAATCATGTCTCCCCTCTCTCTGCGTTCCTTGAGTGAGTATAGCCGTAATTTATCCAGCCGTTCCTCGTACGGGAGATCCTTGAGTCCCGAGACCATCCGGGTGGCCATTCGCTGGACTGACTCAAGCCTCAGTACATCCTTGCGGTAATGAGGCCTCCAGAATTGTACGCAGTATTCCAGATGAGGCCTCATCATGGATCTATACAATGGCATAATGACTTCAAGCTTGTGGCTGACGAAACTCCTACGTATACATCCAAAATGTGCACAGATCACCCACCCCTCGTCCTAGGCACCTGTTTGCAATTTGGACGTGCATATTCCGGCTTTTTTTAAAAATCAGGGCGTAGCTGTGTTATGTAATCTGTCTTAAGGCCAGATTCTGCATGCCCAGAAGGCAAATAAGGCTTCTAAAATGACTGGCGGAGCACAGAAGTCACGTGACTTCTGGTTTCATCGACTGTGGTACAAAACCTTCTGCAGTTAAAATGGAGAGGATTCTGTCTACAGCAAATATGCAGCCACTCTGTAGAACTGAATAGTTTGTCTTAATGTTCTGTCTCTTACTATTCACTGCTAAATAGTAAAGTGGTAATATAGCAGTTTGTTGTATCAACACTGTGATTGCTCAGTTTGCACCGACAGCTGATATTTCTGCTTTGTAATTTACGTGCTCTCAGAGTTTGGAATTTCAGTGAAAAACGACCTTCTCCATAAAAACAGTGAGGACATTTGTTTCCCGTGCCGTAAAACCTTTGGGCAGGTGTGTGCTTAGTTTGTTAAAATGTCTGTAGGCTGCTGTATCACATCCAGCAACGCCTGCACGCAGCTTCAGAGGAAGCACGGACTGCGTTTCGCAGTGAAAGAGCTTGAAAAGGGAAAAACATTTAGGCTTAGGAGAGGTAGAAGGAGTAAGGATCTCTATTCAATTGGAACAATTTTTGCAACTTCGTGAAACTTGTAACACGTCCATCTGAATTGATATTAGTTTGGAATTTAGGTTTATGATGCACCATGAAAGCTGATTTTTATGATCATGTTTATGTTTAAATATGTTGATTTGCTAATATCAGGTTGTATTCTCCCATTATGTGGGCTTGAGGAGATATGGATAATATTTGGAAATTCTGTTTTATGAATTCTTTTTTTTTTTTTTTTTTTGTTCTTTCCGCTAGGATTTATTTAATTTTGCTCTTTCCTCCTCTCGATTTTATTCTGTATTATACAAATGTTGTTATTTTCTAGACAGTGTTAGGGCCTGTTTTACAAAGCCGCACTAGCGGCTGCTGCGCGGTTACGGCCCTGTAGCCCATAGAGATTTAAAGGGCTTCGGGGCTGTTGCTGCGTGGCTTTGTAAAACAGGCTGTTAGTTTAGATTGTGAGCCCGTCTGGGATAGAGAGGGTAGTTTAATGTGTCTATTATATTAAATTTGTAAAGCGACTTTGAACTCTTGCATTAAGCGGGATATCTTATGCACAATAATGCTCGAGTACCTGAAAATTCATGCAAACCATTCTGAGCTCCCCTGGGAGAACGGTAAAGAAAATTGAATAAATAAATAAATTGTTAAATAAAGGGGCTAGTGCAAGGTCTCGCAAACTTTTCTTTTTTTAGCTCTGAAACACTAAACGGAGCAAATGGTTTTTTTTCTGCACATTATAATTGAAATTATAACATTTCAAAATGAATTTGAGAGTTATTTTTTAAAAAGTTTTTAAAGCTATGAATGGGTAATTGTAACAACGGTGAAACTAAAGTAGATAGAATAGAATTTCCTTTCTGCTACTTAAATAATCCCCCCCCTTTACAAAACCATAACACGGTATGTAGCACCGGCCACGGTGGTAACAGCTCCGACGCTCATAGGACTGTTACCGCCACGGCCGGTGCTAAAACCATGCTACGGTTTTGTGAAAGGGGGGGTAAGTATGCAACCATACATACGTGTATTCAATTTAATTGTACTTTACAAGAATGATATTCAGCTGCTGAAAGTAGATGAGGGAATTTTTCTGGACAGAACGATTCAGATGATGGCACGAAGGACTTGCAGAGAGCAGGAAAAGGAAGAAAAAGTTTCCAGTTTGTCCTTTGTACGTGGCCAAAATGATTTACCGTATATACTCGAATATAAGTCGAGACCCCCATTTTCCCCTAAAAAGGAGGAAAAATGGTTGACTCGAATATAAGTCAGGCGGTTTAATATTCAGGTGCCCTGCCCTATCAGGCTCTGCACCCAGCCCCCTCCCTGTCAGGCTCTGCACCCAGCCCCCCTCCCTCCCAGGCTCTGCACCCAGTCCCCCCACCCTGCCCTGTCCTCATACCTCCTTTGCAGATCCCTGGTGGTCCAGAGGTGCAGTGGGCAGGAGGGAGCTTTCCCCAAGGCTAATGCAGTCGGTGGTGGCTGCTGTGAGATCGGGTTTCATAAGCCGCTGAACAGCACTGAGCAGGAGTGCACTTTGGCGCTGCTGTTCGGTGCTGAGCGGCTTCTTGACTGGCTCCTGCCCGCTGTACCTCTGGACCACCAGGGATCGGCAGAGGAGGTACGAGGGCAGGGAGGGAGGACAGGCTGCAGAGCCTGGCGGTGGCCTGCAATAATTCTGGGAGGGGGGCACTGGCCCGAATATAAACCGGGACCCCCATTTCTGTGCTAATTTTTGGGCCCCCCAAATCCTGGTTTATATTTGAGTATATACGGTATTTCTGATTTTCTTTCAAGGCATGAATGAGCCCTATAGTGCTGTTCTTTTTAGGGAAATCGCAGCTACCAGGATTGGAGCAGTCCTGACTGGGAGAGAGGAGGACAGAAGGGAGAATAGCTAAGACGAGAAAAATGACACTAGCTGCAGTTGATTAAGAATGAGTTATGACAGCCATAAGTTCATTTTTTTTAAAAACATAATTGTAATTATGAAGAGAATCCTCCCCTACAAAAGAATGGAGTTTTCTGGCGGTAGACTTCATTCCTTAATCATGACCTTCATGCGAGTGTGCAGCCTTTGTTGGCAACTGACAAATGATTTGATAGGACACAAAAGCAAACAATAGGCTTCTCGGATAGGTGCAATGAATGGGATTTAATTGAATTTGTTTTGTGGTGAAGAAATTGATTTGACCCTCACAAAAGTCCTGTAAGATATGTAGAGAAGATCATTCAGTGAATTAACACCTATTAGAATACAGTATGTTATCATATAACTTTAATTGTTTCTCAGCTTTTCAATCTATTCTTGTTTTCACGAATTTTCAGCCCTTATATCTATTCCTTTTTTTTATTTTTTGGTAAAGTGCAAAGGCAGGTTTGCAAGATGTATGCGCCATGATCTAGCTAGACTGAAGGAACAGACATGAAAATTGAATTTATCTGCGGTTCTCACAGGTGTCTTAAGTCTTTTCAGCAACCAACAAAAATTGTGGTCAAGAGAACAAATGTAGTTTCCCCACCTTGGCTTTTTATCTCTGTTAGAAGTTGTGTTTTTTTTTTTTTAATCTGAGATAGAAAAAAAGGTGATATGGTACAATATACAAAGTGCTTTGCAAACAGTTGAACAGAAAAGTCATCAATAATCCATACAATCAGAAGTAGAATACGTGCACCTCGGAATACTTTGCTATTCTAGAATCAAAATATATTGGAGCCAAGTCATAATTCTCTGCAGTTCCTATCAAGTTATAGAATTGCAACGGGCTGCCTGATAGAACTGCCACGTCACTCAGGTCAACTCAAAGAGACTGATCTAGTTTTAGTTTTCTCTAATTGCATGCAAGGAACTGCGTACATCCGGTAATGTTATAGATAAATGGAGTGGTAGTGTAGGAATAGGACTGCTTTTGCATGCATGCAAAGGGGCCTAACCAGTGCTGCATCAGCCAGTTTGGAGTAGAGGTCTGCACGGGAACGGGGATCACGGGAGTCCCGCGAGTCCTGCAGGAATCTCCCCTAACCCACGGGGACCCCCCTCTGGCCAACGGGTCTCCCACGGGGATGGAAGGCTTTGGAAGCAGGGTTCGTCCATATAATATAATGCAGTGATTCCCAACCCTGTCCTGGAGGAACACCAGGCCAATCGGGTTTTCAGGCTAGCCCTAATGAATATGCATGAGAGAGATTTGCATATGATGGAAGTGATAGGCATGCAAATTTGCTTCATGCATATTCATTAGGGCTAGCCTGAAAACCCAATTGGCCTGGTGTTCCTCCAGGACAGGGTTGGGAACCACTGATATAATGGACACGTCAGCCTTAGTAAAACAGGGGGTTTATAAGTTTATTACCTGAACAGAAAACAAAAAAAAAGGGTTCCACCAAAGAGATTCCACAAGGAAAACAGCAGCGCAAACACAAAAGAAACTGTGGAATTGATGATCCTGTCAGAAGTAATTGCTGCTTTTTATGGGGACGGGCGGGGATGGAGGTAATTCCTTGTGGGGATGGGTGGGGACGGAGAGGATCCTGACGGGGACGGGTGGGGACGGAGATGATCCTGGCGGGGACGGGCAGGGACGGAGAGGATCCTGACGGGGATGGGTGGGAACGGAGAGGATCCTGGTGGGGACGGGTGGGGATGGAGAGGATCCTGGCGGGGACGGGTGGGGGACGGAGAGGATCCTGGCGGGGACAGGTGGGGACAGAGAGGATCCTGGCGGGGACGGGTGGGGACAGAGAGGATCCTAGCGGGGACGGGTGGGGACGGAAAGGATCCTGACGGGGATGGGTGGGGATGGGTGAGATTTCTATCCCCATGCAACTCTCTAGTTTGGAGTAATCTAAGTGAAAAAGCAATCCAATGGAATAGTGCTTCTTAACCCACTCCTTGAGACACACTTAATCCCATCAGATTTTCAGGATGTCCACAAAGTATACACTTGAGTTAGATTTTCATGCACTGTCTCCTTGGTATGTAAATCTATCTCATGCATATTCATTGTGGATATTAGGTTGTTTCACGGTAGTATGCAAAAACAAACCAAAAAAATCAACCTTCTCAACTTTTGTCTCCACAAGGCTTATTTTTTGTCTACTTGGTATGTCTGTCTTATGTGTCAAATTTCATTTTGATTAGACAATATTTAGAGGTCACCCCAACATGCACTGTTTGCTTGTGTGTTGTGTGTGTAGGTGATTGCACATAATTAGTTTGGATGGCGTCATCTAGTTTGCAATCTGCACCCAAAAACTGGCTCCTTGGGAAGTCGCTCTGTCAGCTGTCAACTGTTAGACTGGATGTTCTTCAACTGGTCAATTTTCATCACTATGATGAAAGAAAACCTCTACCAGAAAGCTATAAGTTGATGTGTGAGTTAGCGATGGTGGTATGAGATTGAGCCAATGGGAATTATGTCTCCGTATAATGTCGTTGAACTGCTGTCTACTCTCAACACATATCCGAATAAAACTGTTGCAAACTAGGTGCTCACAGACATTTCTAGACATCTATGGTTTCTGTCCGAGCACCTTGCAACACTTGCCTTTTTTGATGACACATTTGCACCAGAAACAAAGCTACGAATGGTGCAAAACTTATAGCATCCACCATTGTCAGACATTCCATGATGTCTCGTGTGTACAGATGAAATGGAACCTGTGACCTTTGAAAGTCTTGTAACACAGAGAACATGGTCATTTTTTGATCTTTTGGTTGAAGGAGGATCAACAAAAGCAAATATTTCTGACAAAAACATACCACAGAGTGGACCGACGATTCAGTTTTCAAGGAACTTTGGAATTGGGCAGCCAAACTGACTGTAAATGATGCTGCAGATTAAGGGATATGCCTCATTGAAAAATACGATGATACTTTGACAAAATATGAAGAACAGAAGCAATTTGTTCTTTGGCTAGTGGCCAGCCACTGAAAGAAAGTTTCTTCTGCATCAAAGGTGGCTCTTACATCAGACTGTTGATTATTTGTTGAGCGCACAAAAATTACAATATACTGTTAAGTTTAGTGATGGTTTTAAAAAAACAGCGAGGTTTTAAAAAAACTTTAAATAAAATTTTGTGTTTTTCATTTTTATATAAAGGAATAAAATTAGCCTTGTGGGCTAACAAATTGTGCTGATTTTTTTGGATCACCCTAGTGGATATCCTGAAAATCTGATGGGACTACGTGTGCCTCAAGGACTGGCTTCCGAAGCACTGCAATAGAAAAAGAATACACAGCAAAAGGATAGTGACCAGGGCAGTGTTTCTCAACTCAGTCCTTAGGGCAGGCACCACGATGAATATGGATGATATAAATTGGCTTGTATTGGATACTGGTTATATGCAAATCTGTCTCATGCACATTCATTCTGGTAATCCTGAAAACCTGACTGACTAGGTGTGCCTCCAAGAAGGGGTGGAGAATCATGATGCATGAATCACTCCATAAACTATCCCCAAGATCAATCCCCGTGGTATGCCCTAGACTGGTGTTTCTTTGTCTAGTCCAAAGTGACAGGCTGGGTCAAGAACTGGTTGAGTGGAAAGCGACAGAGGGTAGTGATCAATCGAGATCGCTCTGATGAACGGGATGTTACCAGTGGTGTGCTTCAAGGTTCTGTTCTTGGGCCTGTTCTTTTTAACATTTTTATAAATGATATTGCTGAAGGGTTGTCGGATAAGATTTGCCTCTTTGCGGATGATACCAAAATGTGCAATAGAGTAGACACTGGGTGGTGTGAATAACATGAAGAAAGGCCTGGAAAAGCTTGAAGAATGGTCTGAAATGTGTCAGCTAAAGTTTAATGCTAAGAAATGCAAGGTCATGCATTTGGGCTGCAAAAACTTGAGGGCATGGAACAGTTTAGAGGGTGAAGAACTTATGTGCACGACAGAAGAGCGGGACTTGGGTGTGATTGTATGTGATGATCTTAAGGTGGCCAAACAGGTTGAAAAGGTGATGGTGAAAACTAGAAGGATGCTAGGTTGCATAGGGAGAGGTATGACCAGCAGGAAAAAGGAGGTATTGATGCCCATGTATAAGACTTTGATGAGACCTCATTTAGAATATTGTGTACAATTCTGGAGGCCACACCTTCAAAAAGATATAAAAAGGATAGAGTCTGTCCAGAGGAAGGCTACTAAAATGGTATGTGGTCTTCATCATAAGGTGTATGGGGACAGACTTAAAGATCTCAATCTGTATACTTTGGAGGAAAGGTGAGAGAGGGGAGATATGATAGAGAAGTTTAAATACCTGCGTAATGTAAATGCGAGTTGAGTCTTTCATTTGAAAGGAAACTCTGCAATGAGAGGGCAAAGGATGAAGTTAAGAGGTGATAGGCTCCGGAGTAATCTGAGGAAATACTTTTTTTACAGAAAGGGTTGTAGATGCGTGGAACAGTCTCCCGGAAGAGGTGGTGGAGACAGAGACTGAATTCAAGAGGGCCTGGGATAGGCACATGAGATCTCTCGGAGAGAGAAAGAGATAATGGTTACTGTGGATGGGCAGACTGGATAGCCATTTGGCCGTTATCTGCGATCATGTTTCTATATCCACCCAGTTGGATTTTCAGAATATCCACAATGAATATATATGATAGAGATGTACTTGCACTGCCTCCTCAATATGAAAATCTCTCTCATGCATATTCATTGTGGATATTCTGAAAAAGCAACTGGCTGGCTATGTCCCAAGGACTGGGTTGAGAAGCACCAGCCTAGGAAGTATCACAGAGATTGACCCAACATTAATGGTGGTAGATGTATGGAACAGTCTTCCAGAAGAGATGGTGGAGACAGAGACTGTCTCTGAATTCAAGAAAGCGTGGAATATCCACGTGGGATCTCTTAGAGAGAGGAAGAGATAATGGTTACTGTGGATGAATTGACTGAGTGGGCCATTTGGCCTTTATCTGCCTTCATGTTACAATGTTTCTATAACCATAGAGTTCTATGACATCACAATGCAGGTGTGAAGAGCCTTAGCCAATAGGGAGAGGAGGAGATAATGGATGCTGTGGACCAGTAGAATGTATGGGCCATTTGGCTTTTATCTGCCATCATGTTTCTATGTTCTATGTTTCTATCACCTGTATTTAATTTCTTGAATTCCTTCCTTTACTGCTGAAGAAAAGTACTTTATTGAATCAGATATACAAAAGAGTTTTCCACATATTCTGTCTAGGCCAAAATCTGGCCTATGTACCTTTGTTGAACCGAAACCGAATGATCAGTATGTGCAGGTCTTTCTCTGAGCGATAGAACAGGAGAATTTATCCTACATTCAGATACGGGGAACCATTCTGCAGAAGTACAACTGAGGCAACGTTTTCTTTACATACTAAAATTCAATGCAAAGAAATGCAGAGTAATGCATTTGGGGATTAATAATAGGAAGGAACCGTATATGCTGGGAGGAGAGAAGCTGATATGCACGGACGGGGAGAGGGACCTTGGGGTGATAGTGTCCGAAGATCTAAAGGCGAAAAAACAGTGTGACAAGGCAGTGGCTGCTGCCAGAAGGATTCTGGGCTGTATAAAGAGAGGCGTAGTCAGTAGAAGAAAGAAGGTGTTGATGCCCCTGTACAGGTCATTGGTGAGGCCCCACTTGGAGTATTGTGTTCAGTTTTGGAGACCGTATCTGGCGAAAGACGTAAGAAGACTTGAGGCGGTCCAGAGGAGGGCGACGAAAATGATAGGAGGCTTGCACCAGAAGACATATGAGGAGAGACTGGAAGCCCTGAATATGTATACCCTAGAGGAAAGGAGAGACAGGGGAGATATGATTCAGACGTTCAAATACTTAAAGGGTATTAACGTAGAACAAAATCTTTTCCAGAGAAAGGAAAATGGTAAAACCAGAGGACATAATTTGAGGTTGAGGGGTGGTAGATTCAGGGGCAATGTTAGGAAATTCTACTTTACGGAGAGGGTGGTGGATGCCTGGAATGCGCTCCCGAGAGAGGTGGTGGAGAGTAAAACGGTGACTGAGTTCAAAGAAGCGTGGGATGAACACAGAAGATTTAGAATCAGAAAATAATATTAAAGATTGAACTAGGCCAGTTACTGGGCAGACTTGTACGGTCTGTGTCTGTGTATGGCCGTTTGGAGGAGGATGGGCAGGGGAGGGCTTCAATGGCTGGGAGGGTGTAGATGGGCTGGAGTAAGTCTTAACAGAGATTTCGGCAGTTGGAACCCAAGCACAGTACCGGGTAAAGCTTTGGATTCTCGCCCAGAAATAGCTAAGAAGAAAAAAAAAAAAAAAAAAAAAATTTTAAATTGAATCAGGTTGGGCAGACTGGATGGACCATTCGGGTCTTTATCTGCCGTCATCTACTATGTTACTATGTTACTATGTTACTATGTTAGGCCTTTCATTTTGCATTTTCCCCAGAAGTGTCCCTAACGGTGGAAAATCTGTATGAAAAACCAGGTCTCACAGAGCCTAGCTTGGGTAGTGGAGCCTTGCCACGTCCACCGTTGCTGCATACTGTTTGTGTGGCCTTTCTTCCATATTTATTTCTTTATTTGCTCACGATGTTGGCTCAATAGGAATTTCAAGGCTCCTTTGAGCCGAGACCACGGTTGCGAGCACAGAGTAAAGTACTACCAGCTCCAAAAGACAAAAAGAAAAAAAAAAAAAAAAAACCCCACCAAACCCCTGCAGTGAACTGTGTAATCTTCCTGACAGCTTGATTGCAGGGTTGTTTTGCTCGTCTGCATCCATCAACAAGGAGGACTTGCACCACACTGTCATAGCTGTCTTTTTTTATCTGTTTCAAATGCAAGAAATGGCAACCAACAACTCAACTGGGCAAAGGTGTAATAGTGTAACAGCTCTACTGGGTTGTACGGAGGTCAGAATAGACAGGCCAAGAACATGAACCATTGCAGGAGAGGGAGAGGAAGTTGGTCCCGGGCTTCGTACGTTAAAGCATCTGAACTCCGTCCCTGGTTTTCTAATGCATTTGGGCTAGGACTAGAGCAGAGCTTCCCAAACCCATTCTGGTGACCCCAAAGTCGCAGTAAATTATTATTATTATCTTTATTAATAAAAGATTAATAGCCCACTTTTTCCAGTGTTCAAAGTAGGTTATGTATTTACACATCCTGTATTACATAGTAACATAGTAAATAAAGCAGATGACGACCAATGTGGCCCATCTAGTCTGCCCAATTAGAACGTAAGAACATAAAAATTGCCATACTGGGAAATACCGAAGGTCCATCAAGCCCAGTGTCCTGTTTACAACAGTGGCCAACCCAGGTCCCAAGTACCTGGCAGAAACCCAGAGTAGCAACATTCCAGAGCTCAGGCAGTGATGTCATAATGCCTCATTCCACCAATGCCTAAAGAGCAACTCATTGGTGATGTCACAATGGCTTGATTGTCCTATACTTGGCTCACATAAGAACATAAGAATTGCCCTACTGGGTCAGACCGAAGGTCCATCAAGCCCAGCGTCCTGTTTCCAACAGTGGCCAACCCAGGTCCCAAGTACTAGGTAATAACCCAAAAAGTAGCTTTGTGCATGGACCCATCCCCGGAGCAGCCCTCAGTTTTTCCCTCCTGCCTCTCCCCTATAAGTGCTCCAAATGTATTAGTTTTTCTTCCTGTTACACTTGTATCACAAATTAGGCCACATATTCCCAAATAAACATAAACATGTACAAGAGGTAAGAGGATAAGAGATGTTAGGAACATTTTCTAAAAATCAATTCAAAATATCTATGAAATAGACCCCACTCCAACTTCTCTATTTCAAATAATCTAAACCCACAATATGGGAGAAGGTTCCAAGGAAAACAAGTTCAGATCAAATAAGTATTAGAATTCTTTCTTAAATATGGAATAATATTCTAGTTAGGTTTATTAAAAGGAACAGTTAGTCACCTACATGTGAGAATATATGACTGCTGTCTTCAGAGAACATCTGCTACAGGTAAGTATCTTTGGTTTTTGGCCGGTCCTCCCACAACCATATCATAAAATGGGCTGCTATAGACTCTAAAGGTATCTTATTTTACTACGAGTACATGGAAGGAGTTTCTACGCCTGGAATAACAGTTATCATCTTGTTCTGGATTTCATTCTCCTCAGCAGTTTGCAGAGGTTCACTTTTCCTTTATACAAATTCTACCATGCCGCCACGGTTCTTTCATCAATCTCCATACTCCTGTATTCCTTATTCATGGTTCTGTATGATTTTTCAATTTCATCTTGAGCTCATATTTTGTGAATTCGATTTTCTTGCTCTCCTCAGGTATTTCTGCTGGCTGGAGAAACTGATTCTTAATGTGCTATTAAGTGCAAGGCCTCTGAGACTTCATCTCCCACTGGTTTGGAATTCTTTATACCTGAATAGAAAAGTGTAATCACAACCGTGAAAACCCCCCATGAGAATGGATGGATTTTTCTGTGTTCTATATCATTCCAAGGGCTGTAAAAAAATGCTCTTCTTAAATGGCTGAAGAAATTAGGTTTTAAAAAGACACTTTTATCTTTTAATATTGTAGTACTGTTTATACATTTTCTTAATAGCAGAAACCTTACACCACAAGCTGGGTATTAATGAGCTGACAATATTTTGGACTTAATTCCAGCTTGGAAGGGTTCACCTCAATTCAGAATTTTGCCCTGATTTCCAAGTTGGTTCTATTCCTATTATAAGAACACAAGAATTCCAGAGAGGGTCAGACCAAAAGTCCACCAAGGCCTGTATCCTGTTTTTCAACAGTGACTTATTCAGGTCAAGTGCACCTAAATGGATCCTGTCAAGATTCCATGCTGCTTACCCCAGGGATAAGTCTACCTTATTAATGGTTTACGGAGATATCTCCAGGAACAAAGAAGAGCGACCAAGATGATAAAGGGGATGGAACTCTTCTTGTATGAGGAAAGCCTAAAAAGGTTAGGGCTCTTCAGCTTGGAAAAGAGACAGCTGAGGGGAGATAGGATTGAAGTCTACAAAATCCTGAGTGGAGTAGAACGGGTACAAGTGGATCGATTTTTCACTCCGTCAAAAATGACAAAGACTAGGGGGACACGCGATGAAACTGCAGGGAAATACTTTTAACACTTTTTTAATAGTTAAGCTCTGGGACGTGTTGCTAGAGGTTGTGGTAAGAGCGGATAGCGTAAGCTGGTTTTAAGAAAGGTTTGGACGATTTCCTGGAGGAAAAGTGCGTAGTCTGTTGTTGAAACAGACAAGGGGGAAGCCACTGCTTGCCCCTGGATCGGTAGCATGGAATGTTGCTACTCTTTGGGGGTTCCGGAACCTTTTGTTATTCTTTGGGGTTCCGGAATCGTTTGTTATTCTTTGGGATTCTGGAACTTTGCTATTCTTTAAGATTCTGAACGGAATGTTGCTACTCCTTAGGTTTTGGCCAGGTACGAGGGACCTGGATTGGCCACCATGAGAACGGGCTACGGGGCTTGATGGACCATTGGTCTGACCCAGTAAGGCTATTCTTAGGTTCTTAACTTGTTCAATCCTTTATAAGACCCAGTTACACTAATTGCATGTCTATGTCGTCTGGCAACAAATTCCAGAGCTTAATTATAAGTTGAATGTGGTAAAAGTTGACAATGCTATAAATATCTCATAATTGTGACATTTAGGGAAGGACCTATATAGCAAAATGTATCTCCTGTGATACTGAGACCTAATTGAGACAGAGGGGGAAGTGCCAGTACACTTCAAGGTCTGTTCCCTAGAATTTTTGAAAGAGTAAACACCAATCATATTTACCCGTTCCCCTTTGTTCATGATTTTATAGACCTCTGCAATATCTTCCTTCTGCTGTTTAAGCTGAAGCGTCTTAACCTCTTTTCATAGGAGACTCATTTCATTCCTTTTATGCTTTCATGCTAGATCGTTTCAAAGGAAAACTAAAAACACTTCAACCTCTAACGCACTTACCCTTATGAAACATTATCTTCATTTCTGCTCTGGTTATCAGACGGGATCTCCCTTCCTTTTGTATTTCCCCTATATGGCTCTTTTCTATTTTATAATGTACTTCTATAACCTTAATCCTATCGTTCCAGTAAGTCCTGTATTTTTTTAATGTATGTTACCCTATTTTGCTATTTTTATTATGTATAAACTGCTTAGAATACTGATATGCGGTATATGAAATTTTTGGCAAACTTGAAACTTTTGGTTCCTCTTCTGTGTACACTTCTCCCTCCGAATCCGCGGGGGTTAGGGGCAGAGCCGGCCCGCGAATATGGAAAAATTGTGGATAACTTTTAGGGCTGACTCTGACCCACCCCCGCCTCCCTCCTGCGTCCTGGACCTCCCCAGACCTTACCTAAGAACATAAGAACATAAGAAGTTGCCTCCACTGAGGCAGACCAGAGGTCCATCTCGCCCAGCGGTCCGCTCTCGCGGCGGCCCATCAGGCCCACTGCCTGAACAGTGGTCTCTGACTAATTTTATAATTTACCTCTAATCCTATCCCTATAACCTTACCTCTACTCTTATCTGTACCCCTCAATCCCTTTGTCCTCCAGGTACCTGTCCAGACCTTCTTTGAAGCCCTGTAGCGTGCTTCTGCTTACCTGGTGGTCTAGTGGTGATGCAGGGTAGGAGCGATCTTCCTACGTTCCTGCCCCGTGCAGAGCCGTCATCAGAAATGGCTTCAGTGAGTTCTCATTGTAGTCTCGTGAGACCACGGGAACTCGTGGCAGCCATTTCTGATGACGGCTCTGCATGGGGCAGGAACGTAGGAAGATTGCTCCTACCCTGCATCACCGCTAGACCACCAGGTAAGGTCTGGGGAGGTCCAGGACGCAGTGATTCGGCTTTTAAATATTAGGGGGGAGGTCTGGGCTAAAAAACCGTGAATAACCAAATTCGCGGGTACTAAACCCACGGATTTGGAGGGAGAAGTGTACTTTTGAAGGTTTGCGCAGTGACCTGGGAACTGGGTTTGATTCATACTGTGGCTCCTCCTTGTGACCTTGGGTAAGTCACTGAATCGGAAGCCAAGGACTGGCCTCGACGACGAGATGAGAACACATGGCGAAACGGGACCCGTCGGTGGTATGTTCTAGTACCAGTGTCAGCTATGATCCTGAGCACGTTGGCGAAAATGCAGTTTGGGCCTTCTTAAACAATTCATCAAGCGAATGGCAAGAGCAAGATAAGTTTAAAAGAAAGTTCTGTTCTTTTGCTTGGAAAAATCAGTATTACGATTGTAGCAAGCGAGGCAGTAAGACAGCCATAACCTTTCCCGATGTGAACTAGGGGTTGGTTTAAAGAAAAAAAAAAAATTCAAAAAAAAAGATTTAAATGATAAAAAAGGAGAATAAAATGAATTAATTTATTAGTTTGAGAAGTTTGAAAATATATTGATTATAATAAAGGATTAAATTAGCTACGATAGTGTAGTAAGTGCTTTGTCCAAGGGAGAAAACCATCGCCACCGAAGTTAAGGGTGAAAGCCTATATGATCCCTTTTGTGGTGCTCTGAGACATTATCCTCTACATTTATGAATATCTTCATTAATTTGCTTTTTCTGTGGCGCAGTGGTTAGAGCCACAGCCTCAGCACCCTGAGGTTGCGGGTTCAAATCCCATACTGCTCCTTGTGACCCTGGGCAAGTCACTTAATCCCCCCCATTGCCCCAGGTACATCAGAAAGAGTATGAGCCCATCAGGACAGATAGGGAAAGTACCTGAATGTAAACCACTTAGGCTATTAAATAATAATATCAAAGCCTAATTCAGCCATGGTAATCAGCATTTATTAAAAACAAACAAACACAATAAACCAACCCAAACATTGACTGGCAGCTAAATATTATCCCCTTAGTTCATGAATATCACATAGAAAATAATTCTGTAACACTATACTAAAATGTTTTTTATACAGTACAGTAAAACCTTGGATTGCAAGTAACTTGGTTTGCAAGACAAGCAAAACATTTGATTAAATTTTAACTTGATATACAAGCAATGTTTTGCAATACGAGTACATACAGTATACACGCGTCACATCATCACAACTGAGCCGATGGTTCTTTACTCTCTGACGCTGCGGGAGTGTAGCGACTGTTCTAAACGAGTGAGATCTTGCAATATCAGTACATACAGTATACACGTGTCACATCATCACAACTGAGCCGATGGGTATACACGTGTCACATCATCGCAACTGAGCCGATGATTCTTCTCTCTCTGACACTGCAGGAGTGTAGCGACTGTTCTAAACGAGCGAGGTCTTGCAATACGAGTACATACAGTATACACGTGTCACATCATCACAACTGAGCCGATGAGTCTTCTCTCTCCGACACTGCGGGAGTGCAGTGACTGTTCTAAACGAGCGAGGTCTTGCAATACGAGTACATACAGTATACATGTGTCACATCATCACAACTGAGCCAATAGTTCTCTCTCTGACGCTGCGGGAGTGCAGTGACTGTTCTAAACGAGCGAGGTCTTGCAATACGAGTACATACAGTATACACGCGTCACATCATCATGACTGAGCCGATGGTTCTTTCTCTGACGCTGCGTGAGTGTAGTGACTGTTCTAAACGAGCGAGGTCTTGCAATACGAGTACATACAGTATACACGTGTCACATCATCACAACTGAGCTGACGGTTCTTCTCTCTCTGACGCTGCCGGAGTGTAGTGACTGTTCTAAATGAGCGAGGTCTTGCAATACAAGTACATATAGTATTTTGTATTAACGTTTTTGGGTTGTGGAATGAATCGTCTGAGTTTCCATTATTTCTTATGGGGAAATTCGCTTTGACACATGAGTGCTTTGGATTACAAGCATGCTTCCGGAACAAATTATGCTTGCAAACCAAGGTTTTACTGTATTTTGTTCTATTCCACCTAGATTACATCACAAGAGGGAAACATGCTCATACATGTATGAGACAATTAACAATGTTATCTCAATAAACGTATCCTGAGTAGAGAGTTGCACGGGGACAGAAATCCCACCCATCCCCGCCCGTCCCTGCCAGGATCCTCTCCATCCCCACCCATCCCCGCAAGGAATTAGCTCCATCCCCACCCGTCCCCATAAAAAGCAGCAATTCCTTCTGACAGGATCATCAATTCCACAGTTTCTTTTGTTGTTTTCCTTGTGGAATCTCTTTGGTGGAACCCTTTTTTTGTTTTCTGTTCAGGTAATTAACTTATAAACCCCCTCTTTTACTAAGACTGACGTGTCCATTATATTATATGGACCAGTGATTCCCAACCCTGTCCTGGAGGAACACCAGGCCAATCGGGTTTTCAGGCTAGCCCTAATGAATATGCATGAGAGAGATTTGCATATGATGGAAGTGATAGTCATGCAAATTTGCTTCATGCATATTCATTAGGGCTAGCCTGAAAACCCAATTGGCCTGGTGTTCCTCCAGGACAGGGTTGGGAACCACTGATATGGACGAACCCTGCTTCCAAAGCCTTCCATCTCTGTGGGAGTCCCGTTGGCTAGAGGGGGGTCCCCATGGGAGTCCCGTGGGCCAGAGGGGGTCCCTGTGGGAGTCCCGTGGATTTGGAGGGATTCCCGCGATCCCTGTTCCCGTGCAGACCTCTAATCCTGAGACTCTAGCAGAGCATGATAGTGCAGTTGGCAGTGGCCATGGACCTGGGGCCTTAATTGCTGGACACAGGGTCTCTAACGGTACGCTCTGCTCCACTGGCAACGGACGGAGCGTTCATTTGACGAAAGTTTATGCACCAAAAGGGAGGATCGCAGTCAGTAAGTGAGCTGCAGTATTCCAGAGTCTATTTACAATCATTGCAACCATTATAGCTTAACTGGTAAATATATTGCAGTAGTTTAAACGTGAAGTTACTGCTGCATGTGAGATGAGCCATATCAAGGAAAAAAAAATGACCTCAACTCCTAATAAAGCATAAATAAAATCTGGCATTTTCTTGCTGCATTCATCACTTACTTTTTACTGTATAATTGTCCCCAAATTCTGTACAAACTGATCCACAGCGAAGGGGCCATCACGGATGCTCTGCTGCACAGTAAAAGATATCTAAGGGGGAAAGAAAAGCACTTCGTTCTTATCCATATTGAACTTCAGATATTTGTCTGTACCCATGCCATAATAGCTGATAGACGTTTACTCCCTCTACTGAAGAATTATATGGGGTCATTAGAGCTGTTTATAATGGTGCCGGGTCAAAAGTGCGCGAGGACAAAGGCGCGCCGACAACCGAGCGCAGGGCTTCATAGCGCCGAAGAAAAACCGTATTTTAAAGGGCTCTGACGGGGACTGTGTGTGTGTGGGGAACTCCCCCCCTCTAGTTAATAGGGATCGCGCTGCCTCACGCTGCCATGTTGGGGGGGATGGGGGTGTAACCCCCCACATTATACTGAAAGCTTAACTTTTTCCCTAAAAAACAGGGAAAAAGTGACAGGTTCCCTTGGCTTAACCCTCTCGGTGAAGAAATATTTCCTGGTGTCGCCATGAAATTTCCCGCCCCTGAGTTTGAGTGGATGCCCTCTTGTGGCTGAGGGTCCTTTGAGAAAGAGAATCTCTTCTTCCATCTCGATACGGCCGGTAATATACTTAAACATCTCGATCACGTCTCCTCTCTCCCTATGTTCCTCGAGTGAGTACAGCCGCAAATTTTTTAGCCTTTCCTCGTACCATAGGTCCTTGAGCCCCGAGACCATCCTGGTGGCCATCCATTGCACCGACTCTACTCTTCAGCACATCGTTTCGGTAGTGTGGCCTCCAGAATTGCAGGACGTATGTTTTTAGAAAAAAAAACTACCGTAGGCAGGCAGCCTACAATGTAGGTGTTTTCACGTGTCTAGGAAGACACATAAAGGGACACCTAAGCTCGCCTGAGGCTGGGCGCTGGCATGGTTTCACCCGGAAATGGCCTTGGGCGTCTCTCTAGAACTGCGACAGACGTCTGAAATGCAGGCCATGAAAATACTGGCCTACATTTCAAATAGATGTGGTCAATGGGCTGATCATAACAAGGAAATCCCCCCCTAAATTTGGCCAGCAGGAGGGATGCCAACTCCCTCCTTCCACCACTCCCAAAACCCCCAACTGACACTATCCACAGCAGGAGGGATGCCCAATTCCTTCTGCTGCCACCCCCAAATCTCCCATTGAAGTCCCCTGGCAGGAGAGATGCCCACTCCCTCCCGCTGGAACCCCTGAAACAACCCCCTATCAGCAATAGGCAGGAGGGATGCCCAGTCACTCTTGCCAGCATGCCCCCCCTGCCATGACCTCCCCAATCTATAAGCCCCCAATGTGGAAAATCCTCAGACCTGAACCCTCCACTCCAGCACCCTAACCACCCCGTACCTTTTAGAGTACAGTGGGCCAGATAGATGCCTACTCTCTCCAGCTGACAGTCTCGCCTCTTCACAATGGAGGACCTTCCCTTTCCCTGTGCACCCTGGGATGCACTGGGGAGGGGCCTAAGGCTCTGATTAGTCCAGGCATCAAAGGACCCTCCCATAGGAGAGGCCTTGGGCACCTGGGCCAACTGGAGTCTTAAAACTCCTTCCCAGAGCATTCTGGGATATACTGGGAGTGGCCCAAGACTCCGATTGGGCAGATACCAAAAGTCACGCCAATTAATAGCTACCATGTACTAATGTTTAGATCATTATTAGTAAACAGCCCTCTGTTTCACAAGGGTATTATTTTATAGAAGAAGAGGAACACTAAAATCTTCCCTATCTGATAGGAGAAACAAGATGCTATACGGTAGTCTTAATTGAGCTTTACAAAGACTTTGAATTCCACTCTGACGCCAAAATCCTAATACAGGTTTTATTTCATTTGTGACCAGTTGCTTTTGTATTTGACATGGGGTAAACTAAACTATAGTAGCTAACTCAATTAATTGCTAACAAATCCTACTTGCCTTAATTGTCTTGTTAATTAAAAAAAGGGCAATTTCTGTAGATGCATAAAAATCCCTTCTGCCAGATCACGAATGAAAATTTTGTTCAAAAAAACCCCTATAATTTCTTTAAAATATGTATTTTAAGATTTGCATCTAACTTGCATCGCTGTTATATTTTTGGTTTTTTTTTTTTTTTTTTCTGGTTCATTGTCAGTTCTGGAAATAGCCTCCTTGGGACTTGTAAGCCATTATTGTGGCACTATACTTTTAAAACGTCATGCTAGCAGCAATTCAGTGAGCCTGCGACATGAAAAGCTCTTTATTCCAGCCTTGCGCTTGACTGATATCACACAGACCATTGATTAAAACGCTATACTTGAAACAGACCAGTTTCTGTTTAAGGGGTGAATGCAAAGGATTCTGGGACAATATATTTGCAGCATAAACATGTTGGTTAGAAGTCATTAATATGACATTCACACAACTATAATAAAGTGTATAACACATTGAGAACTGGCACCGTTGAAATACCCAGAGGACATTAACTTTGAGTCTTAAAAGTAAGAGTATTGGAAACCAGATATTTTTACCTCTCGTTTGGGAGCAATATAATTGCATTTTGTGGCTATAGCAGATGCTGGGGACAGCTGGTAAGAGAGTATTATGGGGTTTTTTTCTTTTAGCTTTGCTACCAGACAGATAAAACCCCTTGTATAGAACTCCCATAAAGAAAAGGAAAGAAAAGCACGTAGACTAAACTTTTATATGATCTCGTGTTTGGCAATCCCAGTTTTGTGTGCATATGTAATATTTGAGTTTTGTTTAGATGGAAGACATATTTATTGCAAAAGTTGCAGATAAACAACAAATGTTTCTTCAGGCTAATTTGTGATAATAACTCTCAATCTCAAGCTGTCTTCACTGACCTTTGATTCTGCTGCTCATCATCATAATATACATCTCCATAGAAGGAAAACAGAGGGCAATCTGACATCATAATAATAATTATGGCTATTAGGTATAGGAGAAATAAGCCTGACTCTAGGAATTGTTGGGTAGTATTTAAATGTGTGCATATGCCCTATTGCCGATGCAAATCTGTACCACAATCTCTGGGGCAAATGATCTTTATAACATTGAACCCGGTTGGCTAATATGGATAATGATGATGTCATAGATCTTTATAACATTGAACCCGGTTGGCCAATATGGATAATGATGATGTCATAAATCTTTCTCACACACCCATGCACACGTAGATTGACAGATGGATATACATCCACATGCACGCACATGTAAATAGATGGATGTAGAAACATAGAAAACATAGAAAGATGACGGCAGAAAAGGGCCACAGCCCATCAAGTCTGCCCACACTACTGACCCACCTCGTTAAGTCTGAGTGCTAATGACCTAGTTCCCTAACTCGACCCTCGTAGGGATCCCACGTGGATGTCCCATTTATTCTTAAAGTCGAGCACGCTGGTTGCCTTGATCACCTGCACCGGAAGTTTGTTCCAGTGATCTACCACCCTTTCTGTGAAGAAATACTTCCTGGTGTCGCCACTAAATTTCCCTCCTCTGAGTTTGAGCGGGTGCCCCCTTGTGACCGAGGGTCCCTTGGGAAAGAATATGTCGTTTTCCACCTCGACACGACCTGTGACGTACTTAAATGTCTCAATCATGTCACCTCTGATTGAGACATTTAAGTACGTCACAGGTCGTGTCGAGGTGGAAAACGATATATTCTTTCCTAAGGGATGTACTGTACATCCCTGTTGTGAAACAAACTGGTTCTGTCTGGTATGATGTGATTTGTGGCACTGTTACAGACGTGGCCGCTCCATTTCTAGAGAACTAAAGGGGAGTTACTTAAGGCATATCAGTTCCAAACATCTTGTGGCGTCTAAGATAAATGCTGGTCTCCTTCTTGGTTTCCCCCATCTGTAATCTTTATTCAGCCCGTGCTTTTGGTTCTGTTGCTCGCGCTAGAATTTGTGCTGGAACGTCGGGTCTGAATCATCTTAGTCTCAAAGCTACGTGAAATGGATGCCTGTGAATGGAATGCGGAGGTGAATTGACTAGATAACTGTTTTTGTAACAATGTCTATGATTTTATTATCGCCCATCCTTATTTTTATCTCTTCCCCCCCAAGAAAAACAAGTACCCTAATCTCATCTAAATGGATCCATGTGGGCCCCACTGATAACCGTGCACCGAGGACCATCAAGAGTTCCACTTGGAATGGGGTCAAGTAGGAATTTAGGAAATAATCCCCCCTCCTTTTCACAAAATCGTAACAGCGTTTTTTTAGCACAGGCCGGTGCGCCGAATGCTCTTCGCTGCTTCCGACGCTCATAGGAACTCTGAGTGTCGGGAGCAGAGCAGAGCATTAAGCACAACGGCCTGCGCTAAAAAAACGCTAACGCGGTTTTGTAAAAGGGGGAATATCAATCAAGCATATATAGACAATGGACCTCATCCCCCCTCCCCCCCTCCCCCCCTGCATTTTATCAAGCGCTAGAAGTTTTTAGCGTGAGCTGGCAAGGTCTGTGCTCCAACGCTTATAGGAATTCTGTGAGTGTCAAAGCATTTACTGCATCGGCTCGCAGT
This sequence comes from Geotrypetes seraphini, assembly GCF_902459505.1. Taxonomy (NCBI): domain Eukaryota; kingdom Metazoa; phylum Chordata; class Amphibia; order Gymnophiona; family Dermophiidae; genus Geotrypetes; species Geotrypetes seraphini. Next base: position 11,568,603 of record NC_047098.1, on the reverse strand, counting down.
AAAAACCTCTTAATAAAAGGGTCCCTGTGCAAGCCCTGTTCACAGTTGATATGCGCAGAAAGCGGCACGGAAACATTTATCTTGCATAAACGTCTGCCCCTTTTTATAAACTCAGGATAGGCACATATCAAATTCATGAGCTTGGAAATGGCAGGGTCTAAGCATGGTTTGGGTAGAACAAGGGTGTGGCAAGTTCATAGACATTTATTCCCCATTTCAGTAGGCGGCATACCACTGGATTCTACATAGGTCGCCCAAATTTAGACACACACAGATCTTTGCATAAACCAGTGAGCTAATTGAGTGATAGCAAGCATTTAATTGGCAGTAATTAGAATTTATGTGCAGATCTGTCCTCTTCCCTATTCTATAACATACGCAACACCGAAGGAGGCATAGCCATGGGAGGGGCATGGGTGGGTCAGGGGCATTGTTAGAAATTAGCTGTGATGTTATAGAATACTGCAGTTGTGCGCCTAATGGCCAGTTGGGGTATGAGCCAGTGGCGTGCGGTGAGGGGATTCAGTGAATCCCCAGCTCTCCAGTCTTTCTTTTTCATTTTTTGGTGTGCTTTTTGCTTCTTGCAGTTTGATTTGCTGAGTGGGCAGCTTCTTAACCAGTCAAATTGCATCAAACAAAAAGTCAACAAAAAAGGGCATGGGGATTCTCCGAACCCCTATGAAGGCCCTGACAGTACTGATCTGAATTTGATTGGCTGAGCAGCATTTGCCTGTGCTGCCTGTTCGACCAATCAAACTCAGAGCAGTGCCCTCAGGGGGGGAGCTCAAGGCAGCCATTTCCTATGAGCGATCTGCACGGGGCAGGAGCGTGGGAAGATCGCTCTTGCCCCGAAAACCCACTAGACCACCAGGTAAGGCTTAAGGGGGAGCTTACAGGGCTTAAGCTAGCCGGGGGGGGGGGGGGGGGGAAGCGGGGGTTAGAGGCAGAACCGGCCCGAATATTATTTGTGGTTTTTTTATATTCACAGGCCGGCTCTGCCCCTAGCCACCGTGAATACAGAGGGAGAAGTGTAGAAGAATATCCACTGAAAAACCACAATTTGAATGACAATTGTAATGTCGTCTGCATGTAAAGCTTAACTCCGAAAGAGGAAAGCTTGGTTCCCAAAGAGGCTAAGTAGAGATTTAAAAGTGTTGGGAGAGAGAGGGGAACCCTGAGGTACCCCACACAAGTTTTTCCATTTAAGAGAAAAAGAATGGTCGAAATGAACCTGGTAAATATGACTTTCCAAGAAACCCTTAAACCAGTTAAGGACATTGCCAGAAATTCTGATTGCCTCCAAGCATCTTAGCAGGATTTGGTACTCCAGCACCGCTGAGATCAAACTGCATAATCAGGGCGCTTATACCTACACTAAATAGTTGATAAAGATGATCAAGAAGAAATGCCAACTCTGTTTCTGCACTAGGAAGCGGGCGGAAACCTGATTGGGAAGGGTGCAGAATGGAAAATTGATCAAGAACACGGTGTGATTTATTTTAGTCTTCTAAAGAGGTTATTGAGAAGGTTGACCTGAGCAGGACTAAGTTATACTGGAATGAGTCAGTAAAAAGAAGTCTACCACACGTAACTCCATACCAAGGGGGGTCTAACTGATCTAGGTGTGGCTTTACCCAGTAGCACACACAGATGCAATCCTAATTTTCTTATAAAACCAGAATTGCAATCCATGCAGGCCGCAGGCTAAAGCTAGAACTGGCCAGCTTGCTTCTCCACTCCTCCACCTTTACATAGAGCTTTTAGCAGTCTGGACAGCTTCAGGAGCTGTCTGCCTTGCCGTTGCTGCTCGTTTTCAGGCTGCAGGTGAATCGGGTCTGCGGCTGGGAGTCCCGGGGAAACTCTTGCTGGAGTCGGGTGTGCCGGAGGGGTTATTGTAGTTTGCTGGGTTTTTTTCCTTCCTCCGTTGGTCTTCTCCCGAGTTCTGTAGGGAATGGAGCCGGTTTCTTCGAGCCCTCGGGGACATTTTTAGGCATCGAGGGCAGGCAGTCATGAGGTGAGCTTCCCCAAGGCAACGGACACACACCTCGTGGGGGGTCCGCGGAGCTCATTTTTCTTTTGCAGTCCGGGCATTTCTTGAATCCAGGTTTTGCTGCTGGTTTTTCTGTTCTTTCTGCCATCGTTTTCTCTTCTTCTTTTTTTTTTTTCTTTTGAATGGAGAGCGTGATCCGTCCGTTTGGGAGGGCGGATGAACTAAACTGGATTAATGAGGGTCAGCACAGGTATATATAGGGCTACCTGCACATGCTCAGATGAGGCTCCAAAAAGCCTCCAAGTCCGAATTGGGGACGTAGGTGACGTCACCAAAAGTGGGGCTGACTTATACTGCTTGTCCATGGAGAAAAAGAAGTCTACCACACGTAACTCCATACCAAGGGGGTCTAACTGATCTAGGTGTGGCTTTACCCAGTAGCACACACAGATGCAATCCTAATTTTCTTATAAAACCAGAATTGCAATCCATGCAGGCCGCAGGCTAAAGCTAGAACTGGCCAGCTTGTTTCTCCACTCCTCCATCTTTACATAGAGCTTTTAGCAGTCCGGACAGCTTCAGGAGCTGTCTGCCTTGCCGTTGCTGCTCGTTTTCAGGCTGCAGGTGAATCGGGTCTGCGGCTGGGAGTCCCGGGGAAACTCTTGCTGGAGTCGGGTGTGCCGGAGGGGTTATTGTAGTTTGCTGGGTTTTTTCCTTCCTCCGTTGGTCTTCTCCCGAGTTCTGTAGGGAATGGAGCCGGTTTCTTCGAGCCCTCGGGGACATATTTAGGCATTGAGGGCAGGCAGTCATGAGGTGAGCTTCCCCAAGGCAACGGACACACACCTCGTGGGGGGGTCCGCGGAGCTCATTTTTCTTTTGCAGTCCGGGCATTTCTTGAATCCAGGTTTTGCTGCTGGTTTTTCTGTTCTTTCTGCCATCGTTTTCTCTTCTTCTTTTTTTTTTTTCTTTTGAATGGAGAGCGTGATCCGTCCGTTTGGGAGGGCGGATGAACTAAACTGGATTAATGAGGGTCAGCACATTAGGGCTACCTGCACATGCTCAGATGAGGCTCCAAAAAGCCTCACCTGAGCTCTGGGAGAGCAAGTCCGAATTGGGGACGTAGGTGACGTCACCAAAAGTGGGGCTGACTTATACTGCTTGTCCATGGAGAAAAAGAAGTCTACCACACGTAACTCCATACCAAGGGGGTCTAACTGATCTAGGTGTGGCTTTACCCAGTAGCACACACAGATGCAATCCTAATTTTCTTATAAAACCAGAATTGCAATCCATGCAGGCCGCAGGCTAAAGCTAGGACTGGCCAGCTTGCTTCTCCACCCCTCCACCTTTACATAGAGCTAAACAGTCATGTTTACCATGTTGGATCTGATTTGGGAATTGGAATGGTCGCAGTTTGCATTTTTTTTTTTTTTTTCTTTTGCCTTCATCTTAATCCAATCCTGTCGGTGCTGGAAGTTGAATTTGGTTGACTGTTCTATTTGTCTGCTCGGCCCGTTAACAATGTTTTGCTCACGCATGACCAAGCTATACATCAACTGCAAACAATGTTCGATATATGCGCCCCTCAAGCAACATTTTTTTAATCAACTCATGCCAGAGATTAACTTTATTTTTTCCCCTTCCACCTTCTGTGGCATAAATTTTCATGCAAGCCATTGTATTGCTATCCAGCAATGTAAATATTCATAGAGTCGGTAAGGGTCGCAATCTTGTGAATATTATGGGGCCTGGAGGCACTCTCAGAGGCAAAGCAAAGCTGTATCAGATTTGTGAATTTCCATGCAGAACAGTCTCTTCCATCAATGTTATTCCTACATAAGGACCCTTAAAGTACTCTTTTTATCAGAGTTTCTAGATGCTCGGCTTGACAAGCTTTAACTGCAACCATTTGTTATTGACAGTCTACCTTTCCAGCACTGCAACAGAAGAATCTGTCTTCAGCTAAAATGATAATAAAGTCCCAGATATTCCTCTCTAAATATTAACAGTATTCTTTTTCTTCTTTGGACTTTTTCTGATGTTATGGCCATTAGATTAATCTTCAGATTGAAGAAAAGCGACAAGATTACACCTTATATGTGTGAATTACACTACACTTCCCCCCTCCCCATTCGCGGTTTCGGTAATCGCGATTTCACATATTTGTGATTTTTTGGGGAGGGGGAAAAAATAAAAAAATAAAACCCAATCGTTAAGTCTTCCCCCCCGGCATCCTGGCCTTACCTGGTGGTCTAGCGGGCTTTCGGGGCAGGAGCGTTCTTCCTACGCTCCTGCCCCATGCAGATCGCTATTAGGAAATAGATGTACGGAGTTCTCATCGTAGTCTCGAGAGACTACGGGAACTCACAGCAGCCATTTCCTAATGGCGATCTGCAAGGGGCAGGAGCGTAGGAAGATCGCTCCTGCCCCGAAAGCCCGCTAGACCACCAGGTAAGGCCAGGAAGGCGGGAGGGAGGCGGGGGTGGGTCAGAGCCGGATAGTCGCGGTTTTTCGCCATTCACGGTCCGGCTCTGCCCCTATCTCCCGCGAATCCGGAGGGAGAAGTGTAGCTTCCTATAGAAGGGAGAATACTTTATAATTTCTATTGTATACTATTTAAAATACGGTTTGGAGAAACTCCTGGTCATATACCACATCTCATTAAATTTTCTATTAACCCATCGTTGAACCTAAGAAACAATGATACTTTTCGGTATTCAGTCATTGGGAACATTAGATACAACAGAACTTTTAACTCCACGTGGGCATATCGAGCAACAAAACTGTGGAAAGCATTACCAACTAATATTAACCAACAATCAAATTTTAAAGGCTCCTTTAACTAAGCCGCATTAGGGCTTTAACACGCGGAATAGCGCGTTAGTTCTAGAAGCGTAGCGCGTTGGTAATTTCCTGCGTGCGCTAAAAACATTAGCGCACCTTAGCAAAAGGAGCCCTAAATGTTTCAAAAAAAGACCTAAAGACCTATTTATTTCAAGAAGTCCTAAATATTGTTAATACTTGTTTAAATTTGTATCATCATCATTATGTAAAGCGCTGTGAACTTCATGGAGATATTGGCGGTATGCAAATAAAGATGAGAACGTAAGAATTGCTATACTGGGACATCACGTCCCCTTAACCTGTTTCCAACACTGGCCAATTGTCACGCCCCTGGCACCGCCTACCCACGGCTGTAGGCCAAGTGTTCAAGCTAGTCTGAGCTCAGCCAATCGGAGCAGGTTGCGGGCTTACCGAGGGTTAGACGTTAGACCAGCATTCTTCCCCTCAAGGGTCACCCGAGAATTCTTGTTTCAAGATTGGATTGGATTGGATTGGATTCTGCATCCTTTTACAATTCATATAAATGGGCTCTTTACCTTGTATGCCTTGGGTGAATCACTTCATAAAAATGGTTAATACAGCCTAATAAAAAAAATGTGTATTCTGGTTTACTTCAATGTGATCAGCAGCTATGATTCATCAGAAATTAGAATTTGCCTGAGGCCACCAACCGTTTATGAACAGACCAAACTAATGGAGGGAATTGAATTAATGGTGCTCAAATTTCAGTGCTGGAAAAAAATCGGCACTAAGGGGGTGGAATTCTAGAAGAGGAGCCTAACTTACCCTCCCCCCCCCACACACACACTTTTACAAAACGGTGAAAGAGGTTTTTAGCGCTGGCTGGCACGCTGAATGCTCTGCTCTGACGCTCATAGGAACTGTGACGTCGGAGCAGCGCAGAGCATTCAGAGTGCCGGTGCTGAAATCCTCTTGCGCGGTTTTGTAAAAGGGGGGGAGGAGGGGTTAATTAGTAAATTGACTTCAATTATTATTATTTTTTTTTTTTTTTATTTAATTAGGAGACGGGCACCTATCTTCTTAGGCGCAATTCTACAAAAGATAGGTGCCTATCACTTGGCACCAAACACCAAAGTACGCGTGAATTAAGGAGGTGGAGAAAGACTTAGGTGCCACTAGGCGTGATTCTCTTAAGGACTTAGGCTATAATATATGGTGGCAAGTCAAATGCATGCAAGACAAAAGCGCGTGGACAATTGCGCACAGACAATTAGCGCAAGACAATTGAGCGCAACACAAAATGGCAGAGCGCGCCACAAAAGGTTAACAGCACAATCACGCGCACGTTCACGTAAAGATGTCATTGTCATCATACGTGACTGTGTTTTGCAAATGCATTTTTAATCACTATGGTTACCTAGCCGCTTGTCTTGTGATATAAAGTCCTGCACGCTATTGTCTTGCGCTCACTTGTCTTGCTCGCGCTCAGTTGTCTTGCGCTCAGATGTCTTACTCGTGCATTGTCTTGTGCGCATTTGACTATGAACCATTCGCGCTCAGTTGTCTTGCGCTCAGATGTCTTGCTCGTGCATTTGACTATGAACCATTCGCGCTCACTTGTCTTGCGCTCACTTGTCTTTGCGCATTTGGCCGTGCGCATTTGCCCGATGAAGGAGGGCATCAACATTGTTTTTTCCAAACGGCGATGGGCCTCTCCAGCATTGATCGGCAATGCGCCCCCCCCCCATCGACGGAAAGTAAGACAAGCAAGCAACGTGGATAAGAAAGGCAACGGGAACTGTAATTGTGCAAGCGGTGCTGCTTGCCCAAAGCTTCCCTCTGACGCAGCTTCCTGTTTCTGCTTGGGCGCATGGTGGAGTGGGGCGGGGCAGGGCAGGGGGCCCTCGACAAATTAATCCTGCCCTGAGTAGTATGCCAGTAAATGGATTTTTCTGTGTGTTTATGGGTTAGCTTTGCGTAGCATGCATAGCATGGTATATCAAATAGCCATCCACAGTGGAAATAGCAATTGTATTTGAAATGTATGTTTTGAAAAGATAAGCATCAAATTGCATGAAAATCCTGCTTGATCAGGAAATGAGTTGATGGAAGTGGAGCTAATTCTATTTAACGTGCAATAATAATTAGGGAAATAATGAACAAACTTGGTAATAGACACTTTAATGATGAATGCAAGTTGTTTGCATAATTCCACTCAAGTTTTTAAATTTTTGTTCCGCGACACCTTAAAAAACAAAAGCAAAATACTTCATAACCTTCCCCCCCCCCAAATACACACACAGAAACATCCCATATTTCTTCTAATTTTTTTTGTCTATTGGTAGAAATGCACTGAAATATAATTGGCTAAATGTGGAAGATTGTAGCTGGGAGATGGAGAGAGAATTGGATGTTGTGTGAAATCAAGATTGACAACGAAGCTATAATGAATTTACAGCTCCCCACTGTTTAAATGCACATTGTTCTTATATATAAAATTTGTTTAACCAGTTTAAATGTAGAACTTTGTTTTTCCACTGCCAGCAATTCCATCTAGAAGATGGCTAGAAACAACACTGTAGTATGGAACGGAAAACAAAGATGAAAATGTTTTAATACCCTTATATCGCTCTATGGTACAGCCACATCTCAAACACGGTGAAATTCTAGTCACCATATTTCAAAAAAGATATAGAGGAATTAGAAAAAGGACAAAGAAGGGTGACAAAAATGCTAAAAGGGTTGGGACGGCTAGGGCTCTTCAGCTTAGAAAAGAGACGGCGCAGGGGGTGATAATGATAGAGTTCTATAAAATGCCGAGTGGTATGGAAAGGGTAGATGTGAATCACTTGTTTGCGCTTCCCAAAACTATCAGGATTACTAGGGGGCGTGCAATGAAGTTACTAAGTAGAAGATGTAAAACAAACTGAAGAAAATATTTCTTCACGCAACGTGTAATTAAACTCTGGAATTCGTTGCCAGGGAATGTGGTGAAATCAGTTAGCTTAACGGAGTTTAAAAAAGGCTTGGACACTTTCTTAATAATGGCCTATGGACTTCTCTTTTAAGATGGACTTGGGGAAATTCATTGCTTATTCCTAAGATAAGCAGCATAAAATCTGTTTCACTAGTCGGGAGCTAGCTAGATACTTGGGACCTGGGTTGGCCACTGTTGGAAACAGGATACTGTGCTTGATGGACCTTCTTATGTTATCATATGTCTACAAAATTATCCAGGCTATAATTTGTTCGTGCTAAATATTGGTAAAAGGTGTCGAAACTCTCATTTAGCATTTTTTGCACAGTTCCTAGGACTATGTAGCAATTATAAAGTTTTTAATGACAAGGATTTTCAGGGCTTCTAAGGCTCTGTTTATCCAGGATTAGAATCATTTGAACAGTCTTCTTGGAGTCCTAGCTATATCCCAGTGCACCCCCAGCTTAAGAAAACTGCATCAAAGCAATTAAGGGGGGTACGTTTTATTTTCCCCACTGAGCTTGCAGACCTGTGAATACTTTATAACTATGTTCTTACAGGCCAATTTGCAAATGGCTATGCCCTATGGAATTTCCTTTTCAAAATCTGACCTACAAAGTTGACAGATTAAAAAGCTTCCCCAAATTTGCATATGCTATTTATATCGCTAGGACTGCAGGGGAAAGTACAGGGTGAGGCAAAATAAAAGTAATTCCCTAGAGTGCTTTGGCGTTTTCTCAGCAACCGCTTTGCATTTCAACGAGAAATCTTTTGCATTTATTTAGTCCAGGGGTAGGCCATTCCGGTCCTCGCAAGCCAGAGCCAGGTCAGGTTTTCAGGATATCCGCAATGAATTTGTAGGACATGGATTTGCATGCACTGCCTCCTTGAGATGCAAGTTTCCAAGTTTATTAGTTTTTAATATCCCGATCATAAAATGAATATCTGACCGGTTTACAATTATAAAAAAAAAAAAAAAAAACCAACAGAATTTAATATAGAGTAGAGAGAAATAAAAAAGAGTGTAAAAGAGTAGATAGAGTGAACAAGTATGACATTTACAGACAAACTAGAAAGTGAGGAAAGATGGGGAGGTGGGAAAAAGTTACATAATTAAAGAAGAAAAAAGGATATAGAGGGGAAAGGGGATGACACATAAGGGGTGGGGGCATAATAAAGAAGAAGGTGGACTGCTCTAAAAAAAAAAAAAAAAAAAAAAAAAAAAAAAGATGATTTTAAGATTAGGATTAGAATCTGTCTCATGCATATTTATTGTGGATATCCTGAAAACCCGACCTGGCTCCGGCTCTCGGGGACCGGAATGGCCTACCCCTGATTTAGTCAACAAACTTACGTGTTGCTATGAGACAATGTTTAATTATCTTACATTATGCTGATGTTACTGACATTTTAGTGTTCCTACCTAGCGATTATTGCGCATTTAAAATATTTGCGCTAAAACGCAGTACGATAACGCCATTCAAATGACGCAGTCAGCAATGTGTTAGAATTTCGCAGTCACTGTGAATGCTCAGTGTCCACCCCAGCTTTAACACAGGCCTTCAGTTCAACGTTCCCTTTAAGCTGCGCGGCCGCACACTTTTTGACAGGCGGCCTTGCAGCTTGTTTAGCTCCACCATGCAGCTGGTGGAGTCAGGACCAGGACCCCTCCCTCTTCCATCTTGTGCCACTGCTGCTGCTTTCCTGAAGCAGCAAACTGAAAGACACCAGCTGCGGGACCTTCCCATGCATACCCGTGGCTGCTGGCCCACCCTTTCTGACGTCACTTCTTCTTCCGGGTGAAAGCCAGCAGCTGCAGATAAGTATGGGAAAGTCACGCAGTCAGTTTGTTTTAATTTGCCGTGGCTGCTGCTTCTAGAAAGCAGCAGTGGCTGTTGGGATGCTAGGGGGCAGACGCTAGTGAAAAAGGGCTGAGGGGAGAAATGGGGTAGCCACTGGTGAAAGTTGGGTGGGAAGAGAGAGGGGGCAGAAGCTGGTAGAAATGGTTTGGGGTGGGGGGAGAGAGGGCAGACGTTGGAGGGGTGGGGTACAGAGAGGAGGGAGATGATGAAACAGGGGAAGTGAAAGGGATACTAGTTGGAAGGTGAGGGGGAGAGAGGGGACAGACGTATGGAAGGGGAGAGATACAAAAAGGATGGAAATATTGATGGAAGGGGAGAGAGGAAGATGATGGAAAGGGGAGGGGGAATAAGCTGTATAGAAGGAGGGAGACAGAAGTGTGGATGGAAGAGGGGAGAGACAGGAGGGAGATGATGGAAGGGGGAAGTGAAAGGAGAGTGAGGGGCAGAGCTTGTATGGAAAGGGAAGAGAGAGAGAGGAGGGAGATACTGATGGAAGGGGAGAGAAAGTGTGAAGATGCTGGATGGAAAGGGGGAGAGGAGACAGGATGTATAGAAGAGGAAAGAAAAATGAGCAGATATTTGGAGAGGAAGAGGCCGAAAGGAGGGAGATGATGGAAGGGGAATAAACATTCCAGCAATTCTTATGTTCTTACGTCCCCTTTGGCCCATTGGACTCCCACGGGGACCCCCCCTCTAACCAACGGGACTCCCACGGGGATGGAAGGCTTTGGAAGCAGGGTTCGTCCATATAATATAATGGACACGTCAGCCTTAGTAAAAGAGGGGGTTTATAAGTTAATTACCTGAACAGAAAACAAAAACAGGGTTCCACCAAAGAGATTCCACAAGGAAAACAGCAGCGCAAACACAAAAGAAACTGTGGAATTGATGATCCTGTCAGAAGTAATTGCTGCTTTTTATGGGGACGAGCGGGGATGGAGGTAATTCCTTGCGGGGATGGGTGGGGACGGAGAGGATCCTGGTGGGGACGGGCGGGGATTTCTGTCCCCGCGCAACTCTCTAGACTGGTATTTAATAAATGTAAGTTAAATAAATATATATGTCTACAGAGGTTTTTGTTTAAAATGACACTTCGCATACCTAGTTACTGTACGGCTAAAAGTATAGAAAACATATGGTAGGTGAGGGAGCGGAAGGGAGAGACAGCGCTATACAATTAGCTGACATCACTGGTCAAAAAAGTATCTGAGTTTGATATCGGTTGAGAAACACAACCCATCCTGATCTTTGCATCCAATTTCTATTGTGTCGTAGCAAAATACAAAGGGACGTTTTATCTAATCTAATCTAATCTAATCCTTAGGTTTGTATACCGCATCATCTCCACGTTCGTAGAGCTCGACGCGGTTTACAGTAGGAGAAATAGGAAGGAACTACAACAGAGGGTTAGAGGTAGAAGTGTGAAGAAAATTTAGAGGACTTGGGATGCCAAGATATAAGAGTTTCCTTGATTCCTAAATTGGAGGGAGACTTACATTTTTTGAGAAAAGCCAGGTTTTCAGATGTTTGTGGAAAACTTGGAGGGAGCTCAAGTTCCGAAGAGGGGAGGTAAAGTTGTTCCAGAGCTCAGTGATTTTGAAGTGGAGGGAGGTCCCTAGCTTCCCTGTGTGGGAAATGCCTTTTAGCGAGGGGAAGGATAGTTTTATCCGGTTAACTGAGCAAATTATCTGGAAGAGATACAGCAGAATTCCTGTAGACACCTGGGAAGTTCATTTTATGCCTTATCACAAAGATGGCAATTTTAATCTGACCCCGGCAATGATAAATGTTGGCACATCACAATATTTTGTCATCTTTCATCTATTTCCCCGACTCCTCTGCTGTCTCCGTTTCTAATATCTGAGCATTCGGTTTCCCTGTCTTAGAAAAAAATGATTTCCTAGTTGGAGTAATAGAGAGCTCATGAAAAACACATACCAGCACCGTCTTAATTTAACTTAGACGCTGCCAATTTACTGCTAGCAAATCAGATGATCCTAGGCCAGATCTGGAAGTAATGGGCTGAATCGTGCCTGAGAGCCAGGGAGATGACTTATGTTGATGTTGCCCACTGGCTTTTTATGGAAATTATTAATAAATCAGTAATTCCATCTGCAATGATGTTGTTTTTGTTTATAAATATTTAATTTACCTTCAGGTGTCGAAATTTGCTCCATCTCTTTCTCCAAGTTTGCTGACGTTGCTGTTTTATGCTGAAATGTAGCTCCGTGTCAGAAGAGATCACACGGGGGGTCTGTGGTATAAAAAAAGTAGACTTTTTTTTTCCCCTTTCCTTTTCTTTTAACATCTTGTTTTGTTTTATTTTTAACTCGGTGCAGGATGCAGTAACGGTGGAAAGAAAATGAGCCAAGTATTGTGTTTAGAGAACATCTTTCTGAAAATTTGATCTGGGGAACTAATCTAATCTAATCTAATCCTTAGGTTTGTATACCGCATCATCTCCACGTTTGTAGAGCTTGGCGCGGTTTACAGTAGAAGAAATAGGAAGGAACTACAACAGAGGGTTAGAGGTAGAAGTGTGAAGAAAATTTAGAGGACTTGGGATGCCAAGATATAAGAGTTTCCTTAATTCCTAAATTGGAGGGAGACTTACATTTTTTGAGAAAAGCCAGGTTTTCAGATGCTTGCGGAAGATTTGGCGAGAGCTCAAGTTCCGAAGAGGGGAGGTAAGGTTGTTCCAGAGCTCAGTAATTTTGAAGTGGAGGGAGGTCCCTAGCTTTCCTTTGTGGGAAATGCCTTTTTGTGAGGGGAAGGATAGTTTTAATTTGTGGGAGGATCTGGTGGTATTAGGGTTTGAGGAATTCCAAGAAAGAGGGATAAAGGGAGGGAGGATACCATATAGGATTTTGAAAGCTAAACAGGTGCATTTATAGTGGACCCTGGCGATTATCGGAAGCCAGTGGAGCTTGGCCAGGAGCGGTGAGACATGGTCAAATTTACTTTTAACGAAGATGAGCTTGGCCGCGGCATTCTGAATCCGTTGGAGTTAGGCATCGTGTTGGTTTAGAAGTCCACGTGGCTCTCTGTGGCTCGTGTTTTAGGAGCTTTATTCACAATTTTCATGTATAAATACCATAAAATTATGGCCTATTATGTCTCCGATGTTGACACTATTTTGTAAAGACAAGTATGTGTTGACTTGTCTTTATAAAATACTAGCATAAAGGTAAATGTGCAGGCCAATATTTTTCAAGCATAGGTACATAAAATATAATCTATATTTCTGTGTTACACATAAGAACATAAGAATTGCCGCTGCTTGGTCAGACCAGTGGTCCATCCTGCCCAGCAGTCCGCTCACGCGGCGGCCCCCAGGTCAAAGACCAGTGCTCTAAATGAGTCCAGCCTCACCTACATACATCCCAGTTTAGCAGGAACTTGTCCAATTTTATCTTGAATCCCTGGAGGGTGTTTTCCCCTACAACAGCCTCCAGAAGAGCGTTCCAGTTTTCCACCACTCTCTGGGTGAAGAAGAACTTCCTTACGTTCGTACGGAATCTATCCCCTTCAATTTTACAGAGTGCCCTCTCGTTCTCCCTACCTTGGAGAGGGTGAACAATCTGTCTTTATCTACTAAGTCTATTCCCTTCAGTATTTTGAACGTTTCAATCAAGTCCCCTCTCAGTCTTCTCTTTTCAAGGAAGAAGTGGCCCAGTTTCTCCAATCTCTCACAGTACGGCAACTCTTCCAGCCCCTTAACCATTTTAGTCGCTCTTGTCTGGACCCTTTCGAGTAGTACCGTGTCCTCCTTCGTGTACGGTGACCAGTGCTGGATGCAGGACTCTAGGTGAGGGCACACCATGGCCCGCTCCTCCCAAACTCCATCCCTGTGTATACCCACTGAAAATATATATACCCATCATTTGAAAGGATGTACTGTAGTGCCAGTTGGTATTTTGCAAGAGATCACTTGTATGAATATATGGCCACATTCGTGAATAAATGACCAAAATACTACCCAAGTGGATAATCCACACCCCCTCATCATGCGTATTGTGGAAAACTGAAAATGCAGCTGTGTGCATTGTCATGACAACAGGTTTGGGAAGCCCAGCTAGACATTATTTATTTTATGTATTTTGCTCTTACACATTTTCCCATAAGGGTTGCATTTCGTGTAGTAGGTGTTTTTCCTGTCCCTAATGAGCTCGCAATCTAGGTTTGTACTTGAGGCAAAGGTCACAAAGAGCTACAGTAGGATTTGGACTGGGCTACCCTGTTGTTAACATGGTGCTCTAGCCGTTAGGCTCTTCATTCACTTCAAATCATGCAATGTTGCAACCTGTCTTTTCATGTGTGACTTTTGGGATAAGGAGATCTCCTCTATGCTGAAATTTCGGATGTCCTAGCCAAGGACCTTGAGACTTCATCTCCAAGCCCAATCCTTCCCTCTGGGCACTCAGCCTCCTATTAAGCCTTTAATCTCCTAATTATTGGAGAGTTATTCACTTGTGGCCTCCTTGATCTGTTCTGCCAGAGATAGGGTCGCCATATTTTTCTCCAGGAAACCCCAGGCACATGACCACGCCCTGTTCTGCTTCTAGCCCCTCCCTGTTCTGTCCCAGCCTTGCCCAGTCCTGTCTCCACCCCGCCTCATTCTGCCCCCAGCCCTGCGCCCTCACAAAGCCTCCTCTCTTCTTCTGGACAAGCTCCAGCCGCATCTGGAGGGGCTGGAGAATGTGCAGATATATGTGACATTTTGGTACTGTATAATGTTTGTACTTCTGGTGTTTGTGTGTGTTATTTGATTGATGACTTTCTGTTAGTCTTGTATCGCCTTTGCCATGGCCTCAAATGTGGTATAATCATGGCTGAAATGTAACACTTTAATATCCATGTGACCTCACTTGAATGACTAATGAATTATTCAGCTTTGCCAACCAGTTCAGGTCTGATTTTCCTGCTGACACCTTAATGCATTCTGCTCGTGATGTTGTTATTTTTCATATGAAAACAGGGCTGTATAGATCAGACTGACAAATCCTGGGCTGCTGTCTAATTTCAAAGTCACATGAAGTTAGTTTATGAACTCTGCTTCTTTCAGGATTGCAAACCAACCAAATAATGTGACCCACCCTATTCAAGTCAACTGGTCAAAATGATATCAACCATACAACATAATTCTATCATAGCAAAATTGTTTTGTGCCAGAGGAATGCAATCAATAACCTTCCAGTTCGTGTAATTTTTCAGGTCTGTATCATTTGCCACAGAAAAATGGGCTAATATTCTTTATTTTTCTATGAATTTTGTCTTTCAGGAAATTGCAGCTTATTTAATAACATTTGAAAAGCATGAAGAATGGCTGACCACTTCCCCTAAAACAAGGTAATTTTCAAAATACTGTAGATTGTTCAAGCGTGCATTGATTTATCTCCATTTATCACTCGATCTGCTGTTCAATGCATTGGGTCACAAAGTGAAAGTGCCGTGTCATGCTTGATAACTTGTGACATTCAGGTCTCGTTAATTGATTAAGCATTGAATAGAATCAGCTGGATTAAAAATAGGCCACCTGAGTCCTTAGAGATAAAAGGGCTAACCTGATGATTAAACACTTAATTGTGTCCTTTCAGAGGATGGATTTGAAAGGATTTGGGGAGTGAATGGCATTTGAAGACAGCTTATCTTGACAGTGCCCTGCACTCATGCCTAACGGGCAATTGCTAGTTTAGACTGTGAGCTGTTTCTTTTAGGTTTAAACGATCTGTTCCTTGTTGCTAGAGTTACCAAAATGGTCCAGATCATCAGTGAAAGGTGGGTGTTATGTTGTCTCGGCATCTAAGAGGTGGTAGAACTGTTAGTCTCCTATGTATGATGCTTCATTTCCTGTTCCATTCTGACTGTGTACGTTCCCACTGATGAGATATTTCAGCCGGTCTTTCTGAGCTTTGCGAAAACAGGGCTACAATACTCAAAGGAGACAATTCTGTAACTGGGTGCTTATAATTAGACGCCTGGAGGGCATGCAGTAGGAACTTGTTCTAGAAAGCAAAGTAAGTAGCTTTCCGGTTGTTTGTTCCTTTGCAATTGTTAATAAAGATAATTGACCAAAAAAAAAAAAAAAAGAACAGAAGCATAACCAAATGCAGAATATACACACCTAATGTTTAGATTTTTCGACTTATGTTGGCCATAGTGCTAGTGTCAGTGTAATAATAATAACTTTATTTCTTCTATACCGCCATAATCTTACAACTTCTAGGCGGTTCACGGTGAAGAGAGCTGGACAGTCAGTGAATTACAGAATACAAATGGCGAGGATGATACAGTACAGTCAACGAATTACAGGTTACAATTAGTAAAATACAATACGATACAATACAGTTATCAGCATGGAGTTAATCGTTTAGAACTGGTAACTGATTAGGAGATAAATCTGTTGAATAGTGCTTTCCGAAATGCCTAAGTGTAAGAGCCTAAGTGTAACAGGGATAGGTATAACTTACGGCAGTGATTCCCAGACCTGGGCACTCCATCCAGTCAGGTTTTCAGGATACCCACAATGAATATTTATGGGAGAGATTTACATGCACTACCTCCACTGTATACAAATCTCTCTCATGAATATTTATTATATACTACTCCTACTCCTGCCATTCATTCAGTGGTGTCCGACCCTTGGATACTCTGTAGGCTAGTCCTTGCCATGCTTCCCTGTTTTCCACGGCTTCTTTCAGTTGCTTGATGTTCATTCCCGTGCCATTCCGACTGGCCCCTCCTTTTCTAGTGAATTTGCCCTCATCACATGTCCAAAATAGATCAGTTTCTGTCTGGTAATCTTGCCTTCCAGGAACAACTCTGCGTTTATGTGATCAAGAACATCTTTGTAGGTGATCCTAGCTGTCCATGGGGTTCATAGAAGTCTTCTCCAGCAGCACGGCTTGAAGGCGTTGATTTCTCTTTTATCTGCTTTCTTGAGAGTCCAAGTTACTCAGCCATATGTTGCGATTGGGAACACAATGACAGTGATCAGGGACAGACTTCAGAGAAGTCAAACTCTTATCCAAGGCCCATTTATTATCATTGGCTCTCAATTAAAGTTGGGAAAACAGTAAAAAAAACCAAAATAACCCTCCAAAAAGTCAGAGAAAAAACTGTTTCTAAAAAGTCCAACTTACTTATACCCAAATTAGTCAAAAGCTACTGCTAGTAACAGACTCAAAAAAATTGAAAATCAAAAATATTATATAAATCATCAGTTCTCAACATCTATCATCATTTCTTCTCTGAGGCAAAAACACATACTGTATTTTTTGCTTCATAAGACACACCTTTTTCCCCCAAAAAAGTGGGTGGAAATGTCTGTGCATCTTATGGAGTGAATTTATCCCCCCCGGTACCTTTAAATTCTGGTGGTCCAGCGGTGTATCAGCAGGAGCAAGCTTTCCACGCTCTTGCCCCTCCCTCGCCGGACGGCTGCCTCATTATCTCGGTGCCAGCGGCGCACAAGGCAGGAGTGAGCTTCTCGCGCTCCAGCCTGGGCCCGCGCCGCTACCTGAATGGCTGCTGTCAGTTCTCGCGGGACCCCGTGCTATGCAGCACGCCGAGAAGACTGAAAATCAATGATGAGGAGGAGAAAACGTACTTCCCTGCCATTCCGTTGGATTTCCCTTGCACACCCTTCTTTCCCCACGTAGAATTCCAGAAGCGGGAGGCTGTGATTTTAACAGAAACATATGATGAGCAGGCTGCGGCCGTTGTCTGCAGAGCACTCTGGGTAATGGGGGGCGGAGAAAGAGGGTTCGGTGTTGCTGCTGCTCTCGGTGGTCGGGAATGCTGAGCCTACGCATATGGAGGGAGACCTGTACCTTTTTTGCTTCACTTTGTATGTACATGTATGCTAGTATTGTTAATAATTACCTGCGTGAAGCACACATTACATTACATTACATTTGTGATTTCTATTCCGCCTGTGCCTTGCGGTTCTAAGCGGATTACAGTTAAAAGAGATCAGGACATTACCGAGAGAATTACATAACAATGATTCAAGTACATTACATGCTGTGGTATAGAAATACAATTATAAAATATCTGGATTTATCGATAGAATAACTCGACAGGGGTCAAGTAGTTACAGGTTCAGTGGGGGAAACAATATAGGCAACTGAGGAAAGATACCTAACTTTGAGGGAATCCGTTAAGTCAGGGGTGTCCAATGTCGGTCCTCGAGGGCCGCAATCCAGTCGGGTTTTCAGGATTTCCCCAATGAATATGCATTGAAAGCAGTGCATGCAAATAGATCTCATGCATATTCATTGGGGAAATCCTGAAAACCCGACTGGATTGCGGCCCTCGAGGACCGACATTGGACAGTGGACACCCCTGCATTAAGTGGATACCTAAGGGAGATGCTTATTTAGGAGAAGGTTAAATGGATACCTATGGGAGATGTTTATTTAGGGGTCAGGATATTTATGTAAGTGAGGATCGAGTGGGTGACTAGTGTGTTATGTGCTAGGGAGAGTGCATGTGTGATTGGGGAGGGGGATATTAAGTGAGGACGTGTTTTTTGAAACACATCAATGTTACCATCTAGTTTATAGAATTGCCCCAATAATGCTTGTGAAAAAAATAAAGATGGCACACCTTGCATCCTCCCAAGGGTCATAGATGCACCCAATGATAATATTTTCCAAACTGCATTCAATTTGGAAGAAGGCTGCCTTTCTCCATGGAAGCCCTTCCAATGCATCTCTTTGGCCACTAAGCGTCGCTAGACTTGCACCATCCCAAGGATATTGTGAGTGGCACTTGAATGGCGCTTCTGCTTTCAGCCAGCTTAAGGAAAAGAGGCCTCATGTAGTTAACGACCCAGGTCTCTTCTTAGACACTACAGAAGGCCTATTGGTCGCCTACCCCAGTGGTTTCCAACCCTGTCCTGGAGGAACACCAGGCCAATTGGGTTTTCAGGCTAGCCCTAATGAATATGCATGAAGCAAATTTGCATGCCTATCACTTCCATCATATGCAAATCTCTCTCATGCATATTCATTAGGGCTAGCCTGAAAACCCGATTGGCCTGGTGTTCCTCCAGGACAGGGTTGGGAATCACTGGCCTACCCAACTAGCCAATGATCATCATTACTGCTAATGATTTTGCAAGCAAAGGAATAAGTTGCAAGCGCATTTTGCTTGATCCGAGGGGGGAAAGAAAGGCGATGCGCAGGTTCCTGTTTTGAATGCATTTTGAGTATTGCTTTCAAATGTGATATACTTTTATAGGCTTGGAAGATCTGCTATAAGTTAGCCAGCATGGCCAGGATTGCTTTGCTGTTTGATTAGCATATTATAACCCTGTGAATTGACATGTAGAACACTCTGAATTTATACTGCAGGTATTTTTGTAGGTGCATTAATTTAGAAATTATAGCCTCATGACAGTAATGAAGCAGCTTTATTGTATCACAGAGCCACATGCTGAGTGCTTCGGTTTTACCACATTTCTGAGTGCTCTGTCTAGACCCTGCAAGTACAGCAGAATAAAGTACCTAGTGTACTATATATTGGATGCTTAATGTCATCTGCATATATCTTAGTAATGCTATAGAAATGCTAGTGGCATCCACTCATCCTTCACTTAGGGGCCCTTTTATTAAGGCGCACTAACCGATTTTAAAGTATTTGAGGCTTGAGCAGATGAGGACGGAGCTTAGGCATTGGTGGAATGAGGCATTATGACATCACAATCTGAGCTCTAGAATGTTGCTACGTATGATTTTAAAGTGTTTGAGGCTCGTGCAGATGAGGACGAAGCTTAGGCATTGGTGGAATGAGGCATTATGACATCACAATCTGAGCTCTAGAATGTTGCTACTTAGGATTTTAAAGTGTTTGAGGCTCGTGCAGATGAGGACGAAGCTTAGGCATTGGTGGAATGAGGCATTATGACATCACAATCTGAGCTCTAGAATGTTGCTACTTAGGATTTTAAAGTGTTTGAGGCTTGTGCAGATGACGGAGCTTAGGCATTGGTGGAATGAGACATTATGACATCACAATCTCAGCTCTAGAATATTGCTACTTAGGATTTGAAAGTGTTTGAGGCTTGTGCAGATGAGGACAGAACTTAGGCGTTGGTGGAATGACACATTAGAATCTCGGAGAGAGCGGGAGCCAGAAGGCCTTGAGCGTGCGCAGATGCTCAAGGCCCAGCAGAGATCACTGGCAGGCTCTTTCTGCACCGGCACGTCCTGTGGGTTGGTGCTGCGTGCCGGTGCCCGATCCGGCAAGGGTTTGGGTGGGCGTGGGGTGATGCCGGTTCTCGGGGGTGGGATGGAAGCACACCAGGGGCCTCAGGGGTGGGGGTCTGGTCTTTTTAGGGATGTGGAATGAATCGTCCGCGTTCCCATTGTCTTCTGTGGGGAAATGTGCTTCCATATACGAGCACTTTGGTTTACGAGCATGCTTCTGAAACTAATTATACTCGCAAACCAAGGTTCCACTGTAATTCTGTGTGAAATGGGGTGCCAATGAGCGTTAAAGAGTGACATGATCGCATTTCTTGGCCTTCGATATAAGTTTGATAGATGCGTATTGAACGATTTGAAGACATCTCGGTTCTTTCCAAGAGTAAATGCTCACGCCTCAATTGATGCAAATAAAAAGCACTTGTAAATTATAGTGCTCCAATTTACATGCAAAACTGGGCACATCGCCAACACTGTCCCCGAACCCCACCCATGTGTATGCCTATGCTCAAAACACCTGCCACTGCATTTAGCTGCTGCCTTTCACAATAGTGCATAGCAGTGTCTCATTTCCGGCTCACCACACAATTTTTTCCCACGTACTCACCTTTATAGGACCCCCAGGGACCCTTTAAGAAGACTTTTTGTTGAAACGCGGACCGTGTTGGGTCCTGTATCTCTAGCGGACTAGGTCCTTTAAGGCTCTTATGTGTATGATTTACTTTTATGTGGATGGAATTATTTTATGTGGATGATTTCAGTGGACCTTTGGAACTTTGACACTTTCAAATAAAGTCAATTTAGGAACATCGTCACTTCAGATTTTTTTTTGGTTTTCTCTGGATTTTCTTCTTTGTGGATATTTCGGGGTCAATTCCTTTTGTTTTTTGGTCTAAAATTAAAGGCAAAGATATTGCAAGCAGTGTCTTACTTCCGGCTCACCACACAATTGTTTCCCACGTATTCACCTTTATAGAGACCCCTGAAGAAGACTTTTTGTCGAAACGCGGACCGTGTTGGGTCCTGTATCCCTAGCGGACTAGGTCCTTTAAGGCTCTTATATGGATGGAATTATTTTATGTGGATGATTTTAGTGTACCTTTGGAACTTTGATACTTTCAAATAAAGTCCATTTGGGAACATCGTCACTCCACAGAGTTTTTTTTTGGTTTTCTATAGCAGGATTAATGGCAGTTACGCACATATGTGCCAGTATTCTCGTTATTTATGTGTTCTCTTGGCACCTAAATATCGGTGCCTTCTTTTGCATAGTTTTTATCTTGTTACCCACTCTATATTATTGTTAACAGCTGTGCTATTGACTGTAAAAGGTGGCATAGTAGATACGAGGGGGGTGCTGAAAAGTTCTCAGCCCACCCACCCAACTTCCTAAATTCTGAGCGTTATTTTGCCACGGTAGCTGAAAAGAGTGTTATCTTAGTTCGCCAAGTGCCAATTTGCGGAAACGAAATTCTGTGTCTTGACATTGTTTCAGACCCTTGATTGACCCCCCCCTAGCCACGCCATTCTCTTCATGGCTGGGCTGAGAACATTTCAGCACCCCCTGGTGGTGGAAAGAGTTTCAGTCTCTGGTAACCAGAGCTGAGATTGTGATGTCCTAATGCCTCATTCCCCCAATAAGAGCCGACCTCCTCAGTGATGTCACAGTGGCTTGATTGTCCTATACTTTGCCCACGTTACTCTCTTGGTTAGGCTGAGAACTTTTCAGCACCCCCTCGTACTATTAATGTTAATAAGTACACCGTTTTTTGGTAAGGCGCTTAGATTGACAGAGAAAGGTGTGCACGAGTTATTTAGATGCATAAGTTCCAGAAATCTTCTGCCTCTTTAATAATGTATTTATTTTGGCGTAGGGTTATTGGAAGCATGAAGGTAACAGCAGAGAGACGTATTTCTTGTATCCAAATTAATGATTGAGTGCTCTAGCTCCCTAATAGACTAGGCATTGGCATGCTTCTCTTGTTTCCTTGCCATGCACATGGTTTTTCTTTGCATCCATGGCTGTATCTAATGCCACACTGCCATTTTTCCTTGGTCCCTGCTTTATCAGCCTATCCTTGGGGAGACAAGCAGTCAAGTGTAAAGGAGATGAGAGATAAATGAAATTATGACCGGGCAAGTTCAGTCTAGATTTCACTTGCTTTTATTCGATAGCTCTAGCCATCAGGGATATGTGGAATTAATCCTAGTATTTATCTCGCATTATGAATATGAAATTGTAATGTTCCCTTTCTCATGACAAGTCCCTGCGCGACTCACAAATACTAGAACAGAGTAAGAATGGGGATTTTTAACCACTTGCCCAGTGTCCGTGGAGGGAAAAGACTATAATCGATTCAAATAACATTCCCTCCAGAATAGCAAATTTTTAATTCATGTATACTGCAGATGAGATTATGCTAGTGCTCAAATAATAGTGTGCTCATAGATGTTTAATAGAAAGAAAGACTGTCTGTAAGGTAAACAACTTTGCTGTCTAACTTAGAAGTTGTAAATCACAGCCCACTTATAAAACGGTGTCAGGTCAAAAGCGCGCCGGGACAAAGGCGCGCCCAGACAATTGAGCGCAGCACGGAGGCACGCACCGCTCAAAATTACTGTTTTTAGGGCTCCGACGGGGGGGCGTGGGGGGGGGAACCCCCCACTTTACTTAATAGACATTACGCCGCGTTGTGGGGGCCTTGTGGGGGGTTTGGGGGGTTGTAACCCCCCACATTTTACTGAAAACTTCACTTTTTCCCTGTTTTTAGGGAAAAAGTTAAGTTTACAGTAAAATATGGAGGGTTACAACCCCCCAAACCCCCCATAACGCCAGCGCGATGTCTATTAAGTAAAGTGGGGGGGGTTTCCCCAACAAAACCCCCCGTCAGAGCCCCTACAAACAGTAATTTTGAGCGGCGCGCGCCTCCGCGCTGCGCTCAATTGTCCGGGTGCGCCTTTGTCTTTCGCGCCGTTGTCTATGAACCTATAAAATGAAATATTTTTCAAGTCATTCTACGCAAAGTGCAAATTTATCAATCATTGGTAGCTAAAATGGTTAAAGCTACAGCCTCGGCAACCTGAGGTTGTGGGTTCAAACCCACGCTACTCCCTGTGACCCCAGGAAACTCATGTAATCCCCCCCATTGCCCCAGGTACATTAGATAGATTGTGAGCTTGCTGGCAGAGAAAATGCTTGAGTACCTGAATATATTCATGTAAGCCATTCTGAGCTCCCCTGGGAGAATGGTATAGAAAATGGAATGAACAAATAGTGTGAAAAGCTTCAGCCTCTGATTGCCAGAACTGGTATTGTGACATCATAATGCCTCATTCCACCAATGCCTAAGAGCCAACCCCATCAGTGATGTCACAATGGCTTGATTGCCCTTCACTTGGCTCATTGTTGCTACATTTTGATTTCTAGAGTGGCGCAGTGGTTAAAGCTACAGCCTCAGCACCCTGAGGTTGTGGGTTCAAACCCACGCTCCTCCCTGTGACCCTGGGCAACTCACTTAATCCCCCCCCCATTGCTCCAGGCACATGAAATAGATTGTGAGCCTGCTGGGACAGGCAGGGAAAATGCTTGAATACCTGAATAAATTTATGTAAACCATTCTGAGCTCCCCTGGGAGAACGGTATAGAAAACTGAATGAATGAATTAAAAAAAAATTCCAAATCGTATATTTTCCAGTGAATTTATAACCATAAAAACCGGACCATCTGCAAATGATTGCTCGTTGCTGGGAAACAAATTAGGGACCTTCCTTGTGGCAGTGCTGGAGAACTAGTTTTATAAATATAATTGTAAGCCCTTCGAATGCCATCATGTTTCTATGTTACTAAAGTTCTATGACCTCACAATGCAGGTGTAAAGAGCCTTAGCCTATAGGAAGAGGAGATGCAAATGTTAAGAGCCTTAACCAATAGAGAGAGGAGGAGATAGTGGATGCTGCAGATGGACAGACTGGATGGGCCATTTGGCTTTTATCTGCCATCATGTTTCTATGTTACTATAGTTCTATGACATCACAATGCAGGTGTAAAAAGCCTTAGCCTATAGGAAGAGGAGATGCAAATGTTAAGAGCCTTTACCAATAGAGAGAGGAGGAGACAGTGGATGCTGCAGATGGACAGACTGGATGGGCCATTTGGCCTTTATCTGCCATCATGTTTCTATGTTACTAAAGTTCTATGAATGAAAGTCCACACATTTCCAGGGCTGAGTCTTTTCTCTGTCTCCTGTTGCTGTCTCGTTTTATGCTATGAATTCTCCATTGGGAAAAATGATTTACTTCAGGGCCCATGCACTGTTTATGCTCTGCTCAGCTGGTAAGTCCCTCCTATATATGCCCTTCTCCTCTGCCAACTCCAGACTACGTTCCTTCTGTCTCACTGCCATTTGCCTGGATCAAACTGCCCGAATCCCTACGCCGGGCTCCTTCTCCGGCCCTGTTCAAGTCCGAGTTAAAAGCCTACCTCTTCGAGACTGTTTTCAATTCTTAATTCTTCTCACCTTGGGCTCTTCTCCCCGCCCCCCACAACTCTATATCTCATGTCTGTCTGTTATTGTAAGCTCTTCTGAGCTGGGACCATCGATTTAATGTCCAAAATGTACAGCTCTGCGTTCGCCCTTCAGCGCTATAGAAGTGATAAATAGTAGTAGTATGTGAATATGATTGCAAGTTAAGGAAAATCTATTCCACATTGTTTAGGAAAGCCTTATATGCTCTATAATAAAAGCCTTACCCGCGCATGCGCTGTTGAAACGGCGTGATCCCTGCTTCTGTGCCGTGTTCCATTTGTGGCGCGTGGTGGCTTGTGGCACGTGCAGCGGCTTGCGGCGGTGAGTGCAATGGCAGGATGGTGTCCGAGGTGCTGTGAGGCATCTGGCTGCTACCGCTGCACAGGGAAGTGGAGGGGGAGAGGGAAAAGGGGCTGCTTTGGGGGGAGGGGTATGCTAGGGGGCAGGCAGCAATCATGGTTTGCTCGGGGGTGCCAGAGAGAGATAGGCAGGGGGCCAGGGAGAGATACAGACAGAAAGAATGACAAACAGTCAGCCAGCCAGCAGCCAAGGAGCAAGAAAGAAAGACAGACAGACAGACAGAAAGAATTACAGACAGATAGGGGGGCCAGAGAGACAGACAGAAAGACAGTGGCCCAGGAGAGAGACAGAAAGAAAGACAGACAGAAAGTGGCCAATTTGAGAGAGAAAGAGAGAGAGAGACAAAGAAAAAAAGAAAGACAGACAGGCAAGGGGCCAGGGAGAGACACAGACAGAAAGAATGACAAACGCCAGACAGACAGACAGACAGCAGCCAAGGAGCAAGAAAGAAAGAAAGACAGGCAAGGGGCCAGGGAGAGACACAGACAGAAAGAATGACAAACAGCCAGCCAGCCAGCCAGCCAGCAGCCAAGGAGCAAGAAAGAAAGACAGACAAACAGAAAGAATTACAGACAGACAGGGGGGCCAGAGAGACAGACAGAAAGACAGTGGCCAAGGAGAGAGAGAGAGAGACAGAAAGAAAGACAGACAGACAGAAAGCGGCCAATTTGAGAGAGAGAGAGAGACAAAGAAAGACAGACAGCGGCTAAGGAGACAGAGAGACAGAAAGAAAGACAGACAGACACATCTATTCTAGCACCTGTTAATGTAACGGGTTAAAGACTAGTGTTTCTATAAAGAGAGAAAAAGAAACACCTTGTCTTATCCCAGAGGTATATAAAAAATGTGAGTGTTTGCACAAATAGCAATTTCATGAGATTTTTTTTTTTTTGGGGGGGGGCAGAGTGTGAGGGCTTTCATTGGCTATTTATGGTGTCTCCGCCCCCGTTGTTATTTATGGGCCATGAATTGCATTTGCAGTGGAGGCGTAGCCTAGTATTTGGAGCAGTGAAGTTCGTTTCAAATCCTACTGCTGCATCTGGTGATCTTGGGAAAGTTACTTAGCTCTCCAGGGACAGAAAAAAAAACCCCTTACTGAAACTCACCTTGAACTACTCCTGAAAAAGTGTGAGCTAAATCCAAATACAGTAAAACCTTGGTTTGGGAGCACAATTCGTTATGAAAACATGCTTGTAATCCAAAACACTCATATATCAAAGTAAATTTCCCTGTGAGAATATCAGCAAAATCCACCACAGACTCAAGGATCACACATTTCCACTGATTTTCACTTATAGTTAAGCATAGGGTTACCAGACTTCTGGATTTCCCTGGACACGTCTTCCTTTTGAGGACACGTCTAGGGGTCCGGACGACTTTTAAAAACCCGGCTCTTTGTCCGGGCTTTGAAAAGCTTCCAACAAATCACCGTCGGGCACGAGGACATCCGCATATGCACGGATGCTGCGTGATGACATCATGCGTGTCGAATCCACGGATGCGCGGATGGCCTCCTGCCTGACGAGAGCAGGCAACGGGGTGAGGGGCTAGGGTGGGACTGGGGTGTAACAGGGCGGGGATGGGTAGAACTGGACGGGCCTGGGGGCAGGTCTAGGGGTCCTGATTTTCCGCTGGTTCCCTACTTAAGCAGATTCCTACATACCACTTTTACTAAGGGAAATACGTAGTTATCAATGTGTGCTAGGGGACTAAGGTGCTTTTTGGTGAAGGGGCGTTCCAGCTGGTTTTTTGGGGGGTGGGAGGGCAGGGGGGTGGATGGGAGGGGGATGGTCGGGATGGGCTTTGGGGGGGGGTCCTTCATTGGGGGGTTGGAAACTATTGTACACTGTAATGTTCCATTATGTTGTTTGCGTGTACGCAGTGTTTAAATAAAGAATTACCCCCCCCCAAAAAAAGAGATACACTTCCCTCTCCCCATTCGCGGTTTCGGCAATCGCAATTTCACATATTCGCGATTTTTTGGGGAGGGGGGAAAAAAAGAAAATCCCCCACAGTTTAGCCTTCCCCCCGGTGTCCCAGCCTAACCTGGTGGTCTAGCGGACTTTCGGGGCAGGAGCGATCTTCCTACGCTCCTGCCCCGTGTAGATCGCCAATAGGAAATGGCTGTGGGGAGTTCCCGTCGTAGTCGTAGCGCAGCTTGATTAAAGGAGCCCACAGTATATTCCAGTAGTAAAAATGAATGATCTCTGTACCATTTTTTTTAAGAAGAAACAAATAAGACAAAGATGAAAATCTAGACATTCGAAAAGATTCAGCCTAAGAATGAAACAACGAGTGAGTCTTGAGTCCACTGGAAGAAATCATTCCCCGGGACCCTGCTTGACAGAGATGTTGTATACATGACTATGCGACGTCTGTGCTTTTGCTTACCAGTAAATCTTGTCATTCTTCCCTTAATTGCAACCCAAATGGCATCTAAAAAAAAAAAAAAAAATCTGCAGAATCAACATGAGCTGAGAAGATTAGTAAATTTTTTATGTGTCAGGCTGAAGAGGCTGTGGCGAAGAGAACACGGCAAGAGAAAAATCATCTAGCAAGAGATACGGCTGTCAAGCTTGGGGTGTCTGGGCCCCAGGATACTGGGGAGATGCTGTATGAGTACGGTGGAAGAGAGAGAGAGGGTGAGAATGGATATAGGTCCAGCTCTGGGTTTCAACGGAACTTTAAATCCTACAGGAATGAGGCTTGGCAGCATATTGCAGTGTTTTCTAAGGCCTCTGACATGATAGACAAATGTCTTAATTCAATTTAAAAATTACGTATTGCTGGCACACAGTTCAGATGCCAGTAACATGTATTTCTCCTCTGCTTTCATTGCTGATGAGGTCTTTCGCTGGCTCATATACTGTATCTTAGAAATGCCTTGTCATGAAAGCTCACAAATTTCAGGGATTAGTTTCTGGCAAGGTTAGGGCTCCAGGCTGTCAGCAGCTAGCACTGAAATGGCCATTCTGTCGCATCTGCCGGCAGCAGAAAGATGTCAGTTTAGAGGCCCTGGTGAAGTTATGAGCTGTGCCTTTTGGGACCTGCTTGACTGGGGGATATTCAGGAGGCAAAAGAACAGAAACATATCGCCCTGCAAAAATAAACCACGGGATTGTTGCAGTTTTCCGGGTCTCAAACCTGATTGGCTGGGGCTTGAGGTGATTGACCAATGGACTTTCCTGCCTCAGTCACCTCAAGCCCCCCCCAGCCAGTCAGGTTTGAGGACCCACTGTATATAAGCAAATAAAAAGGCAAACTTCAGACCTCACGGCACACCCTGAAGAAAGCCACAGCTTGATGGCCGAAACGTGGGTTCTGTCTACCCTGATGCAGCGAGACCCAGAAAACTGCAACAGTCATGACCCCAGCCGCGGAAGCAGTTTGCGAGAACAATGGGCCAATTATTCAAAAGCACTAACTGGAGAACAGCACCTGTCATCCAGCTAGGTGCCGCTGACTGGGGGGCACCATCCAGATAGTGCTTCAGAATATTCTTACAGACCACCTCAGCTCTGGGTTCTGTAAGTCGACCCTTGAAGTCATTCGTAAATACACGCTATTGTATATGTTCGAGCGTATCTGCAAGGGACTGTCTACCTGGGCGAAGCATTGACGTGTCTATAAATTAGACATGCAGCTTATAGAATAGTACCGTTCGCTGATTGTTCTATTTTTCTCTGTTTGTATATTTTTCTCTGCCACCTATTTTCTCTGTTTGTACCATTGTACCAATTTCGCTGATTGTCCAGCCCTTCTTCGTTGTAAACCGCCTCGAACTACTATGGCTTTGGCGGTATATAAGAAATAAAATTATTATTATTATTCTTATAAGTTGTTCAAGATGCATGGTGCATATAGGAGCACTCATGCATGCCAATCATTGACATGGCATAAATCAGTGTTCTTCAACCTTTTGACACCTATGGACCAGCGGAAATAAAATAGTTATTTTGTGGACCGGCACCGGTCCACGGACCGGCAGTTGAAGAACACTGGGCTAAGTCGTGCCCATCTCCACTCAATCTCCGCCCCAGACCCCGCCCCCATAATAGTACTAATTGTAACACCATTTTTTCCATCCATTTTTCATATATACACACATACAATATAATCGTAACAACACATAATGGTTAACCACAAAATTAAAATACACAAAGCACACTGTATGCTTTTCAACATTCATTCCTACCAGAAAACAGATAACCCCATGCAAATGCAGGACCAAAAACTAAAAGTATTAATATTCACAAACAAACCCTAAGATGCAAGACTCTGCAAGCAGAACAACCCCCGAGGAAAAGAAACAAATGCATTTCTTCCTGAACAGACAAATCGATCACTAAATAAAAAAAATAAAAGCATTCCCCCTACCGTTATTGTCTCTCTCCCTCCATGCTGTGCCTTGCCTTCTGGCCTGCCCCTCGGTGTTATTTTTGGGCCAATTCACTGTGCGATCAACGCGGCATCTTCGGGCCGGCTCCCTGAGTGCTGCATTGCACAAAGCTGTGAGCAGTGGCTCCTCGTGCGGGTCCCACGCCTCATCTAGAAGCCTTCCCTCTGACGTTGCAACGTCAGAGAGAAGGCTTCCGGTTCAGGCGCAGGCCGCGCGTAGGAGCCTTTTCCCACGGCTTTGTGCACTGCAGCACTCAGGGAGCCGGCCCGAAGACGCCGCGTTGATCGCACCGTGGACCGGCAGCTGAAGAACGCTGTCATGGGCCTGATGGACGTGTCGGCCCTGTGGACCGGCAGAAAATTTCTGCGGACCAGCACCGGCCAACGGACTGGTGGTTGAAGAATGATTATGCCTTAATTTAGGCGTGTCAGTGTGGGTTCATGATACTAGTCAGTAATGGAATTGGGGGACTCAAATGCCATTAGAGAATAGGTGGGGGTGGGGTGGAGCACCATGCTCTAGAACAGTGATCTCAAAGTCCCTCCTTGAGGGCCTCAATCCAGTTGGTTTTTCAGGATTTCCCCAATGAATATGAATTGAAAGCAACGCATGCACATAGATCTCATGCATATTCATTGGGGAAATCCTGAAAACCCGACTGGATTGCGGCCCTCAAGGAGGGACTTTGAGACCCCTGCTCTAGATCAGCTTCCATAGTATTGGGGCAGAGTGTGGGAGGAACCAGAGCAGACCGGAAATTTATCATCTGTTTGGATAACTTATCTGGATAAATTAGGCAAATAAGCTGTCCTAAGTTATCTGGGTAAAATTATTTGAACAACAGACTTAATAATGCCGCTGTCAGGATAGATTCAAACAATTTTTATTGATGCAAACAACGTCAAAAGCAACAATAGAGCATCACATTATGCATAATACAACAACAATGCATCAAATAATATAAAATAAGAAGCATAAATACCCTCCACCTCCCCACCCAAAACCCTCCCTCCCCCCCCCATGGTATACTCTAATTCAGTGGTTCCCAACCCTGTCCTGGAGGAACACCAGGCCAATTGGGTTTTCAGGCTAGCCCTAATGAATATGCATGAAGCAAATTTGCATGCCTATCACTTCCATCTTATGCAAATCTCTCTCATGCATATTCATTAGGGCTAGCCTGAAAACCCGATTGGCCTGGTGTTCCTCCAGGACAGGGTTGGGAATCACTGCTCTAATTCACCTCACTATGACACATCAGTACACTCTAGGAAACCCATCTTAAGACCACACTACGGCCCTTAGGATGCAAGGTTTGTAAGTAAGGTTCCCATATATTCATAAACATCAACTTTCACTTCTCAGGCCTTCCAACATCTCTCGCCTCCCAGATGGCCAACTGATGTAACTGGTTTCGCCAATGCCAAAACTTCGGGGGGGTCAGGGACCTTCCAATATTGTAAAATACATTTTTTGGCCAATAAACTCATCTTCCTACACAGCACCCGATGACCCCTAGGCAAATGTCTGAAAGCCTCTGGCAAATCTAAAACAAAATGGGTCGGAAAACTACGTAAAGATCTCCCAATTATTTTTGACATATAGGATATTATTGTTTTCCAAAAATTTTGAATAATGGGACAAGTCCAAAATGCATGTCCCAAAGTATGACTCCCAATCCCACATTTATGACACAAAGGTGTAGGGAGACCTCCACTATAATATAACTGTGTACGAGTGTAAAAAGCACCCTATAGTATGTTTCTCTTAACCATGCACACGGGGTCACCCCCGGTGTCGACCTCGGAGTTCGAGCTATATCCCAATGTCCCAAATTAAGCTGAAGCGCTCTTTCCCATTTACCTCTAATGTACCAGTAGTTCTTCTCAGGTAGCAACTTTTGCAATCTAGCATATATACAAGATACCGAAAGAGACAACCCCCCTCCTCCCGAGTAAACAACTCTCGTAATTTAGCCCCCATATGCAATCTCAATTGTGCTCTGTCAAGAGATCTCGCATAGTGCTCCACTTGAAAACACGCAAACTGTGCCCCCCCCCCAGCATTTCCTACCTTAGCTAACAATTCTGCACGAGTCAACAGCTCTCCTTCATCTCCCAATATATGTTTGAAACATAAAACTCCTCTAGCTCCCCATAATCGGTACTCTCTAGATTCCCTTCCAGGAGGAAAGGCCGGATTACCCTGCAAAGGCAAAAAAATCTGAGACCAACGGATCACCTCCCAAGGTATGCACAAGCCACCATGTTGCAGCATTATCTGGATATTCAGTGTTGGCCACTATTCAGATGGGGTGTTAGGTCAAAAGCGCGCCGGGACAAAGGCGCGCCCAGACAATTGAGCGCAGCGCGGAGGTGCGCGCCGCTCAAAATTACTGTTTTTAGGGCTCCAACGGGGGGGGGCGTGGGGGGGGAACCCCCCACTTTACTTAATAGACATTGCACCGCGTTGTGGGGGCGTTGTGGGGGGTTTGGGGGGTTGTAACCCCCCACATTTTACTGAAAACTTCACTTTTTCCCTGTTTTTAGGGAAAAAGTTAAGTTTACAGTAAAATGTGGAGGGTTACAACCCCCCAAACCCCCCATAATGCCTGCGCGATGTCTATTAAGTAAAGTGGGGGAGTTCCCCAACAAAACCCCCCGTCGGAGCCCCTAAAAACAGTAATTTTGAGCGGCACGCGCCTCCGCGCTGCACTCAATTGTCCGGGCGCGCCTTTGTCTTTCGCGCCGTTGTCTATGAACCTTCAGATGGTAGTAGTGAATATCTGGATATTTTTTGACTGCTGTATCTGGCATTCAACCACAAAAAAAAATCAAAAATCAACCCCACTGACCATGGCAGTTGAACATTGACCCACTAATTTTTAAATTAGGTCATCTTACTCGAGCTGTCCTAGGAAAATTACACTTTTTAATATTTCATTGACTGTACTGTAAACCAACTACTTTCACCTTAAATATAAAAGCTCTGCAACTGCCGCCCCCTCCCCCCATAACCACGATAAATTTGCAATGTGCCTCTGTCATGCTCTAGAACAAGGGCAAGCAGTTCCGGTCCTCGAGAGCCACAGGCACAGCCACAGGTTTTCAGGATATCCCCAATGAATATGTATGAGATGGATTTGCATGCACCGCCTCCTTGAGATGCAAATCTGTCTCATGCATATTTATTGTGTATGTCCTGAAAACCTGACCTGTCGGTGGCTCTCGAGGACTGGAAATTGCCTACCCCTCAGGTTTTCAGGATATCCCCAATGAATATGTATGAGATGGATTTGCATGCATCGCCTCCTTGAGATGCAAATCTGTCTCATGCATATTTATTGTGTATGTCCTGAAAACCTGACCTGTCGGTGGCTCTCGAGGACTGGAAATTGCCTACCCCTCATGGTTTCAGGATATCCCCAATGAATATGTATGAGATGGATTTGCATGCACCGCCTCCTTGAGATGCAAATCTGTCTCATGCATATTTATTGTGTATGTCCTGAAAACCTGACCTGCCGGTGGCTCTCGAGAACCAGAATTGCCTACCCCTCAGGTTTCCAGGATATCCCCAATGAATATGTATGAGATGGATTTGCATGTACCGCCTCCTTGAGATGCAAATCTGTCTCATGCATATTTATTGTGTATGTCCTGAAAACCTGACCTGCCGGTGGCTCTCGAGGACTGGAAATTGCCTACCCCTCAGGTTTCCAGGATATCCCCAATGAATATGTATGAGATGGATTTGCATGCACCGCCTCCTTGAGATGCAAATCTGTCTCATGCACATTTATTGTGTATGTCCTGAAAACCTGACCTGCCGGTGGCTCTCGAGAACCAGAATTGCCTACCCCTCAGGTTTTCAGGATATCCCCAATGAATATGTATGAGATGGATTTGCATGCACCGCCTCCTTGAGATGCAAATCTGTCTCACGCATATTTATTGTGTATGTCCTGAAAACCTGACCTGCCGGTGGCTCTCGAGGACCGGAATTGCCTACTCCTGCTCTGGTTCTCGACCTCGGGACTCACCTAGCCAGCAGGATACCCACAATGAATATGCATAAGGTAAATTTGCATGCAGTGGAGGTAGGGCCTGCAAGTTTAGCTCTTGCCTGTTCATTGTGGAGATCCTGGAAACCTGACCAGCTAAATGTTTCCTAAGCGCTGGCTTGTGGAGGTGAGAAAGTAATTTGGTCTCTGTCACTGTGAAAATATGAATCTCTCAGCTGAGACCTGCCAATAATGGTTCCAGTTGGTGCTGTAATATTGGGTTTTGTTTTTAGTGATGTGGAAACCTAATCAAAGGGAAATGGACTGAGAACACCAGGCCATTTCACAAAGACCACCAAATTGCTTTAGCTGGGAACAAATTCAGGTCACTGCTAGCCTAAAATGGGTTGGAATCCATGATCCGACGATATGAATGGCTGTCGAAACTTGTCACATTTCTCCAAGTCATTAGCGTAAGCTAACAATTTCTTCTACTGAGACGAAGGAGATTTCATAAAGTTTTCCAAGTTGGCACACGCAAGTTGTTACCCCTCCCCCATCGCCCGCTTCCTCCCAGAAATGAATTAGTAATGGCTCATTTCTGCACCAGTGGTGTAGCCATTGGGGCCTGGGCCCCCTCCAAAACTGCAGCACCCCCTTATACGGCTGGCAGAGATGCTTAAGCCCTGTCAGCCAAAGACATTCAGTGCCTACACTGCTTCCCTCCTCCTCGCGCTGCCGCCGTAATGCAGACGTTGGCAGCGTGCCTCCAGCCGCCGATGCCGAGACTTTTCCTCACACGCTCGGTTTGTGCATGAAATGATTATATTCGGGGAGCCTCGGAGCTGATGGCTGGAGTAACATAAAAACATAAAACAAATGAAGACGGAGAAAGACCATGTGGCCTATCTAGTCTGCCTATCTTTGCCATCTACTATCTAGGGTTGCCAAATTTTCCAGTCGGAGAATCCGGATCCCTAGGCCTGCCCTAGGCCCGTCCAGTTCCACCCATCCCCCGCCCTGTAACACCGTAATCCTGCCCCCAGTCCCGCCCTAGCTCTGCCCTGTCCCTCCCCCTCCGCTACATGCGTGGATTTCCTCCCTGCCCGATGCAATTTGAGGAGGCTTTTCAAAACCCGGACAAAGTGCCAGGTTTTGAAAAGCCGTCCGGACTCGCGGACATGTCCGGGGAAATCCCCTCCTCTCCCTTAGAGATCCAACGCACTTGTCCAAAGCTTGATTGAATTCAGATACACTTTCCATGAAAAAGTATTTTATGAGGTTTCTTCGGAATCTCTCCCCTTTCACCTTCATCCTATTCCCCATCATTCCAGAGTTTCCTTCCCATTGAAAGAGACTCGCCTCTTGCACGTTTATGCCACATTGATGTTTAAACGTCTCGATTGTAGCTCCCCGTCATTTTAGCAGCTGCACAAAGAAGAGGGGGGTGGGGCAGCTTGGTCACCAAATTTCTTCATGCAGGGTTGGCAGGGCTTTGGCATCTCCACCAGCAAAGGTATTTTTAATATGCGTTGGGCGGGGGGGGGGGGGGGGGGGGGGTTGAAGGGGAGAATGGAATGCATTGCAATCCCCAGTTCACCCCTGGGTCCACTCATAAAAAAAACCCAAAGGGCTGGCTACGTCTCTGCCAATTTTACCAGAAAGCTCTCGAGCTGGGTTACGAGTGTTATTACTAGTCCTTCGTCCAGGTTGGGTTTCTGGTTTTCTCAGGCATATAAATGCTTCCTCTTCTCCCTTCACCCTCAGCTGTAGATTAATGATATTTGCACAGGATACTTCCTGGACTGGGACTATTTATTCCAACATGATGAATGCAAATGAGCTCGTTCACGCTAACGTATTTTGTTAGCTCAGCTTGTCGATATGTAAGAATGCATTTTAAGCAGAGCTAGAGAAATTGCGACCCGTGAAAGATCAAAGATCAGAAATGTATTTGTGCAGATATTTCTAGGATGCTGAGGATTTGGCTAATTTGCGACGAGCGATTACTAAAAAATGATGTTTAATATTACCAGAAATAGAAAATCAACAAAGTTAAAATATTGAGATATTTAGTGCTCCGACAGGTTTGTGCTCCACAAGGATTAAAGTTGTATCGGTCATTTAAGGTCTCTCTTAAATCAGTTCCTGAAGTGCATTATGACTTTTCTTTCCTTTTACGAAATTCCAGAATGAATCAGATCAGTTTAAAATGATGAATTCATACAGAATTTAGGATAATTAAAATATTAATCATATCATTAGCAGACTAAAACATGTATGTTTTTTTGATTTGTGCTGCGAGATTAACGATTCGAATAGATTCAACTTAAAAAAAAAAATCGGCCTCCCGATTCAATAACTGACCCTTCCCCTGTGCCTTCCTAAAGCAGGAGCGTCAGCGCTGCCTCTTGCTGGCCGTCCGCTGCCGCTTCTGCTTGAGGGGGTGGGTCAGTCGGAAAGGCCTGCATGTTCCCCCAGCTTCACCGCTTTTACCTTAAGTTAATACGGCAGGCAGCCTGAAGGATCGTTGGGGCTATAGCGATCCCTACAGCTGCCGTCGTCCTCAGCAGCACGTTCTCTCTGCTACGATCTCGCCCCTCCTCTGACGTCAGGGTAAGGATTGCGGCAGAGAGAACATGCTGCTGAGGACGACGGCAGCTGTAGGGATCGCTATAGCCCCAATGATCCTGCAGGCTGCCTGCCATATTAGCTTAAGGTAAAAGCAGGGAAGCTGGGGGAATATGCAGGCTTGTGGGGGGAGCAGGCCTTCGCAGCGGGGAGGCAGGCCTGTGCAGAGGGAGGAGGAGGAGGAAGAGTGCCTTCACGGAGGGGGAGGTAGGCTTTCTTGGGGATGGGGGGGACAGGCCTTCGCGGTGGGGAGGCAGGCCTGTGCAGAGGGAGGAGGAGGAAGAGTGCCTTCACGGAGGGGAGGCAGGCTTTCATGGGGGGACGACAGGCCATCGCGGTCTGTGCAGAGGGAGGAGGAGGAAGAGTGCCTTCTCGGAGGGTAGGCAGGCTTTCACCGGTGGGGGGGGGGGGGGGGACAGGCCTTCGCGGCGTGGAGGCAGGCCTGTGCAGAGGGAGGAGGAGGAGGAAGAGTGCCTTCACGGAGGGGAGGCAGGCTTTCACAGGTGGGGGGGGGACAGGCCTTCGCGGCGGGGAGGCAGGCCTGTGCAGAGGGACGAGAAGGAAGTGTGGCTTCGCGGCGGGGAGGCAGGCCCGTGCAGAAGAAGGAGGAGGAAGGAGTAAGAGAGGGGAGGGGAGATGCCAGACCTGGGGTGAACTGAAGTGAAGAGAGAGACCAAACCAAAAAAAGGGGGAGGAAAGCAGAAGATAGGTGCTGGACTACTATAGAGAGGGAGAGAGAAATGCAAGACAAGATCAGAAGACAACCAGAGCCCGGGACCAACATGATTTGAAAAATGACCAGACAACAAAAGGTAGGAAAAATAATTTTATTTTCTGTTTTGTGATTACAATATGTCAGATTTGAAATGTGTATCCTTCCAGAGCTGGTGCTAGACCGCAAATACGAGCTAGGAATTAACAAGAGAGAGGAAAAGTCTTTTTTGTTTGTTTATTTTGTTTACACCACAGCGCCAGTGTGGTTAGGAGAAGGCAAAGGGGGTGAAGAGGATATAAAATAAACCCACCAGGATGTTTGAAAAAAACCTCCCAATTGGGCAGGAAAATCAAATTGAATCAAAAAATTGATTCAATAGGCTGAATCGAATTGAATCTTTTTTCCTAATTTGGGCAGCACTAGTGTTTACCGATTTACACTGGCTTTTACAATGCCGAGGTAGAAGTTTCTACCGCGGGCTGGCGAGGTCAATGCTTCGATGCTCATAGAATTCTTAGAGTATTGACCTCACCAGCCCACGGTTGAAATCTCTACTGCGACATTGTGAAAGGAGCCCTTAATTTTGGGGCGATATAAAAAGGATGGAGGAAGGCTACTAAAATGGTGCGCGGTCTTCGTGATCAGGCGTATGGAGACAGACTTAAAGATCTCAATCTGTATACTTTGGAGGAAAGGCGGGAGAGGGGAGATATGATAGAGGCGTTTAAATACCTACTTGGCGTAAATGCACATGAGTCGATTCTCTTTCATTTGAAAGGAAATTCTGCAATGAGAGGGCATAGGATGAAGTTAAGAGGTGATAGGCTCAGGAGTAATCTAAGGAAATAGTTTTTTACGGAAAGGGTGGTAGATGCGTGGAACAGTCTCTCGGTAGAGGTGGTAGAGACAGATACTGTCTGAATTCAAGAAAGCCTGGGATAGGCACATGGGATCTCTTAGAGAGAGGAAGAGATAATAGTTACTGTGGATGGACAGACTGGATGGTCCATTTGACTTTTGTCTGCCATCATGTTACAATGTTTCTATAACCATAAAGTTCTATGACCTCACAATGCAGATGTAAAGAGCCTTAGCCAATAGGAAGAGGAGATGCAAATGTTAAGAGCCTTAGCCAATAGGGAGAGGAGGAGAACATGGATGCTGCGGATGGGCCATTTGGCCTTTATCTGCCATCATGTTTCTATAACCATAAAGCTTTATGACCTCACAATGCAGGTGTAAAGAGCCTTATCCTATAGGAAGAGGAGATGCAAATGTTAAGAGCCTTAGCCAATAGGGAGAGGAGGAGCTAGTGGATGCTACGGATGGGCCATTTGGCCTTTATCTGCTATCATGTTACAATGTTTCTATATTCTATGACATCACAATGCAGGTGTAAAGAGCCTTAGCCAATAGGGAGAGGAGGAGATGGTGGATGCTGCAGATGGGCCATTTGGCCTTTATCTGCCATCATGTTTCTATGTTACATAAAAAAAATTGCAGCACAGATTTTCATTTGACTTGTTAATGAAACAATGTGTCATGTGAGTCAAGGAATCGCTGCCGAATTATTTGAGAAACTGGTATCTGAACGGCGGCAGGTTTGACACTTCTTTATTCCCAGTTACACCCTATGGTTTTCTCTAGAGTTGCTGTACATTGACACGTCAGGTGTCCCACATCCTAATTACAGGACTCTGGGGTTATAGCTGCTGTTTTCAATAATTAAGCGTATAGGAGGGATTTGTTAGGAATTGTTTTGCTTTGAGGCAAACATATTGTGAATATAATTATAATACAATAGAAAGCAGTGCAGAAAAGAGTATCAAGTGTTTGACCTAATTATGTAGCATAATATAATTGTAAAAATAAAATGTTCCCATTGCCTTGGGGAATTTATTTATTTAAACTAATTATATCCGATAGTGTACAATGTGCATTACTGGGGAGAAAAATAAAAAGGATGAAACTGGGTCAGAAACAGCAGAAAATTTGCAGTTATGAAACAGTACAAATAGGTAACAAATTAGCATAATAATGAGGTACTTTCATCTCAGATACCATTTCAACATTCTGTGCTCACACTTGCACAGTGTCATGTAATTTATCCACCTGTTCTGTAAGTTCACCAGCTGAGCCACTGAAGGGCTGAAAGGTATAGTTCCAAGTCTTCTCAAATAGTTCCACAAATAATCACTTTTCTTAACATTCTGAACTGCTGGGCATGATGGACCTCTGGTCTGACCCAGCAGAGGCACTGCTATGATTGGATGGTGAGGCTACATTTAGGATTTTGGACCTCCAGATCTCTGAGCATATAACTTTCCCATATTGCTACATTTCAAAATTGGTGGAAGTGTCAAGTATTTAAACTATAATATTGGGGAGTTACATATATATTTTTGTCTATTGAGATTTGTTCTCCCTTTGATTTGAGAAGGCGTTTTTTTACTACATCCATCATTGGCATTAACTTTTAAGATTAAACTTTTTTTCATTTTTCTGCTTTCTTAAAATCTACTTTTCCATATTTTTCCTTCCTATCTCTCTCCTCTCCCATGGTCTGACATCTCTCTCTCCTTCCCTCCCTCCCTCCCTCCAGTAGTCCAACATTTCTCTCCTTCCTTCCCACATTCTGGCGCATTTCTCTCTTCTCCTTCCCGCATTCTGGCGCATTTCTCTCTTCTCCTTCCCACAGTCTAGCGCATTTCTCTCTTCTCCTTCCCGCAGTCTGGCGCTTATCTCTCCCCTCCTTCCCTTTTATTCCCACAGTCTGGCATATCTCTCTCCTCCTTCCGTCTCCTTTCTTCTTCAAGTGGTTTGGCATATCTCTCTCCCCTTCCCTCTCCTTTCTTCTTCAAGTGGTTTGGCATATCTCTCTCCCCTTCCCTCTCCTTTCTTCATCATATGGTTTGGCATATTTCTCTCCCCTTCCCTCTCCTTTCTTCTTCAAGTGGTTTGGCATCTCTCTCTCCCTCCTTTCTCTCTCCCTCCCTCTCTCTCTATCCCTTCTATGGATCTGACATCTATCCCTTCCTTGAGTCATCTCTTCCCCCACCCCCATGTAACATTTATCCCTTCCTTCCTCTTTTCTGCCATCTGCAGTCCAACATATCTCCCTTTGTTTTCCTCCACTAATCCAACATTTCTTTCTCTTGGCTTCCTGCATGCTTCCTCTCCTCTGGTCCTCATTCCCTCTCCCAACCAACATCTCTCTCTCCCTCCAAAGGTCTAACTTTTCACTCTATGCCCTCTCCCCCTTCCCCTGAGTGTGACATTCCTCCTTTCCTCTTTTCTGCCTTTCCCATTCAACATCTCTCTCCTCCCCCCTCTCTCTCTTTCTCAACATCCAGCACTTTCTGCTTCTTGTACACTTCCTCTATCTATCCTTACCCCTTCCCTCAAGTATGACATCCCTCCTTCCCACCCATCCCCAAATCCATTCACAACTAACATGCTCTCTTCCCATGCACCATTTCTACCTCCCCTCCAACCCATGTTCATTTCTCCCTCTCTCATCACTCTCATCCCTCCTGCAACAACTTTCCTTCCTTCCTTCCTCCCCAACCCCACTCACAATTAACATGATCTCTCCCCATGTACCAGTTAACCCTCCCCTCCACCCCATATCCATTTATCCCTCTCTCACCACTCTCATCCCTCCTGCAACATTTTTCCTTCCTTCCCTCCCTCCTTTCCCTCAGCCTCACTCACAAATAAAATGCTCCCTCTTGCTTTAATGGATTAGTGACAGAGATTCCTACACACCTGGAAGCCTCTCCTCTGTCATGTCCCACTCAGGCAGAAACAGGAAGTTGTGACAGAGAGCAGGACTCAGCAGAAGAGAAGCTTCCAGGTTAGCAGCCGGCAGTGTGTAGGAATTGTTGCCGCTAACTCGAAGCAACAAAGTAGTGCGGGAGAAGTAGGTGTTGCGGGAGCAAGACTGAAAAATTAATTTCAGGGGTGGCAGTGATAACAGTAGCTCCACCAGGGGGTTGGGGAAGAAGGAAGGCAGGAGACCCACGCAGCGCCTCGTACTGCCCATCAGCGGTTCGCATGCTCCTAGGGTTCACTAGAGCAGAGAACCTCTGCTCTAGGGTATCTCTGGGGTTAGTTGTCTATTTCCATATCTTCTTCCTGGCTTGATATTTCCTCGAATTCCATAGGAAAATCCTCCACCTTTTCCTCCTTCTTCTACACTATTTCCTCTTCTTCCTCTAGGACAGGGGTGTCAAAGTCCCTCCTCGAGGGCCACAATCCAGTTGGGTTTTCAGGATTTCCCCAATGAATATGCATGAGGTCTATTAGCATACAATGAAAGCAGTGCATGCAAATAGATCCCATGCATATTCACTGAGGAAATCCTGAAAACCCGACTGGATTGCGGCCCTCGAGGAGGTACTTTGACACTCCTGCTCTAAGGGTACATCACAAATCAACCCTTTTTCTTTTCCCAGGGTCTTGTCCTCTCAGGGCATTTCCTTAGATTTCCTCTTAGACCCCTGATCTTCCTCGTGACTCCTACATTTGGGTTGGGTTGGGTTGACTTTTTCCAGGGGCTAAGTAATGGCCGTGGTGGCCGACTTACAGGTGGCATCTTAGGAGGTTCCTTAGGGTACTATGGGGTTCCCTGGAGGTTTTCAAGTGAAGGATTAGACCCAACTTCCCTCTTCCTAACTGAAACCATACCTCCCTTATCACAACATATATCCCATTGCAACTTACATGAGTTCAATCATTACAGCAGCAATGCTCAGCATGGGGCCACACACTTGAGAGCCTTCTGGAGCCCTCCAATCTGATCACTGCATGCCACTATCAGATCCTTCCCATCCTAGGGGATATGAATGCTACCTTCATTTGACTTGGGAAGCCAAACACCTACACCAGGAATTGGACCAGCCCACATTCTTCTGTTTTAAGCAAACACAATTCTGATTTTGCATTTCTTCTTTCCTTGGGCTAAGTTTTTGCTAATACGTGATCGGGTTGCACAAATATATTGTGTCTTTTAGGGAAGGGGGGGAGGGAGTTGGGCTCTTTTAATCAGTCTTAAGTGTAATTGTAAGCTGGGTGCACTGTAGCTACCCCGAGTTCTTTTTCAATGAGACAGATGTCAAATGTGCTGGCCCGGAATTGCAAAGAAGTTAAACTAGAATTTGTTCTACTTGCATGGCAAAGACATTTTTATTGAGATGGGTGAAAGAAAATACCCCATATGAATCCGCTCTCACTTTGTGGCTTTTAAGCTTAACAAAATATGTTGTTATCCATTTCAGAGAGTGTTTGATATACTGGCTATAAATCCAGTGATGAGAGTTGTCCAGTCTTGCAAAACTGAATTATAGCCTAGCCAAGAAAGAACTCAAGACTAGACAATCCTTCCAGTGGGATATAGTTAAGACTGCAGAGTGACTGGTCAACCAGTTCCATGTGTTGCCTTGCCTGGAGTTCAATTCTTCATGCTTGCACCAGATATTTATATTCTTAAAAAAAATGATTTATTTTGTTAGCCCATAGGATGAGGTATTTTTTTTAATATATATTACTGAAGAACTTGCTTTTTCAGAGATATAAGCTTGTCAAAGTCCACTGATTGATGACCTATCACTAAGCCACTTCTCCTGATTATTATTTTGAGCACATCTTTAATTACCGACCCTCCCTTTGTCCCCTAACATAAAAAAAAAATGTTTGAAAATGTTTATTGTAAAAATCTCTTTCATAAGCCTGAGTTTGGCTGTGGTTAGAGACATAGGTTGGCTCTGTGCAGCTGGAGGTGTTTAAGTGTTTAAGGTGCCTGGATCAGGATTAGACAGGATGATAACGATCCAGAAAATCAGGAGTGCAGATTAGAGGTCTGCACAGGAACGGGGATCGCGGGAATCCTACGGGTCCCGCGGGAATCCCTCCCCTAACCCACGGGACTCCCATGGGGACACCCCTCTGGTCCATGGGACTCCCACGGGGACCCCTTTCTAGCCAATGGGACTCCCACGGGGATGGAAGGCTTTGGAAGCAGGGTTCGTCCATATAATATAATGGACACGTCAGCCTTAGTAAAAGAGGGGGTTTATAAGTTAATTAACTGAAAAGAAAACAAAAAAAGGGTTCCACCAAAGAGATTCCACAAGGAAAACAGCAAAAGAAATTGTGGAATTGATGATCCTGTCAGAAGGAATTGCTGCTTTTTATGGGGACGGGCGGGGATGGAGGTAATTCCTTGCGGGGTGGGTGGGGATGGAGAAGATCCTGGCAGGGATGGGTGGGGACGGAGAGGATCCTGGCGGGGACGGGCGGGGATGGGTGGGATTTCTGTCCCCGCGCAACTCTCTAGTGCAGATAAGCAAAAGCAAATGGGTAAAAAAGTAAGGACATTTTGAGGGCAAATCATTCACTTTTATGAATTTCCATTTGTTATTTGGAAACTGTTATCTAAAAGGGTTGTGGTACTCTGAACCAACTTTTTTTATTTTTTTGTGCCTCCTTCTTGGGGTCGATCTTGCTGCATGAACTGTGCAGATGTTTGGGCTCATACTGAGAGAATGGATTCACACCAGAAAGAAACTGGTGATCTAGCTTAAATTCCATCGCTTTCCCCATTTATGGACATAAAGTTAATATTTTCATGCTCTTAAAGCTGAAAATGTTTCTTTTTTTTTTTTCATAACCTTGCAGTTTTGATTATTTCATTTTTTTCATTTGGGTTGATCCCGCTCTCGCCTGTCCCCCACGTACCTCCTCCGCGTTCCAGCGCTGCAATTTTAATTCTTGAGCAGTTGGCAGTTTCAGCAACGTGAGCCTGCTGCCTTCAGCCTGCCCCGGAAGCCTTCTCTCTGCAGTGACTTTCTGTTCCTGTGTAGGCTCTGAATATTAGGCCCTTTGATTAAAATATTTTACACTCAGCCCTAGTAAATTTTCAGAGACCAATTTATGAGCATAACTCTCAAAGTTAGGGGTGCAAATCCTTTGAATATATGATTCCAAGTTTTCAACTGCTTTCCCATTTTCTCAAAATCTTGGAAATTCTTCAAGTTGACAGGAAGAGTATTCTAAAACCGTGGAGCTGCTCCCCAAAAGCATTGTTTTCGCATTACTGAACTCATACATCAACATGGTTTAATAGGACAGAGTCAACATGGATTCAGACAAACATGATTTAATGAGACAGAGTCAGCATGGGTTCAGCCGAGAGAGATCTTGCCTCACCAATTTGCCTCACTTCTTTGAAGGTGTGAATAAACGTGGATAAAGGTGAGCCGGTTGATGTAGTGTGTCTAGATTGACAAAGTTCCTCATGAGAGGCTCCTGAGAAAATTAGAGTCATGGGATAGATGGGAAAGTTCAGTTGTGGATTAGAAAACAGAGGGTAGGGTTAAATGGTCATTTTTCTCAATGGAGGAGAGTAAACAGTGGAGTGCCACAGGGGTCTATACTGCGATCGGTGCTATTTAACTTATTTATAAATGATTTGGAAATTAGAACGACGAGTGAGTAGATTAAATTTGCAGATGACACTAAACTGTTCAAAGTTGTTAAATGCATACAGATTGTGAAAAATAGCAGGCAGACCTTAGGAAATTGGAAGACTGGGCGTCCAAGTGGCAGATGAAATTTAATGGACAAATGCAAAGTGATGCACATTGAGAAGAATAACCTGAATCACAGTTACTGGATGCTAGGGTCCACCTTGGGGGTTAGCGCCCAAGAAAAGGATCTGGGTGTCATTGTAGACAATATGATGACATCTTCCACCCAATGTACGGCAGTGGCCAAAAAAGCAAACAGGATGCTAGGAAGTAATA
This sequence comes from Geotrypetes seraphini, assembly GCF_902459505.1. Lineage (NCBI taxonomy): Eukaryota > Metazoa > Chordata > Amphibia > Gymnophiona > Dermophiidae > Geotrypetes > Geotrypetes seraphini. The sequence continues at coordinate 11,524,319 of NC_047098.1, read as the reverse complement.
AAAAAAGGGATGGTTAACAAGCCTAAAAATGTTATAATGCCTCTGTATCGCTCCTTGGTGCAACCTCATCTGGAGTATTGTGTTAAATTCTGTTCTTATCTCAAGAAAGATATAGTGGCAATAGAAAAGGTTGACAGAAGAGCAACCAAGATGATAAAGGGGATGGAACTTCTATCGTTTGAGGAAAGACTAAAACGGTTAGGGCTCTTCAGCTTGGAAAAAGATGGCTGAGGGGAGATATGACTGAAGTCTACAGAATCCTGAGTGGAGTAGAACTGGTACAAGTGGATCGATTTTTTTACTCCGTCAGAAATTACAAAGACTAGGGGACCCCTGATGAAGTTACAGGGAAATACTTTTAAAATCAATAGCAGGAAATATTTTTTCACTCAGAGAATAGTTAAGCTCTGGAACGCATTGCCAGAGGTTGTGGTAAGAGCGGATAGCGTAGCTGGTTTTAAGAAAGGTTTCCTGGAGGAAAAGTCCATAGTCTGTTATTAAGAAAGATATGGGAGAAGCCACTGAACCATCTCTCAAAGCATTTAAGTCCCAATTGAAAACTTATTATTTCATAATGGCGTTTGAATCTTGTTCCTAGTAGTTCGATATTCTACATGTTTATTTCAAATGTATTTTTTCATTTCTCTTCTTTTTTTTTTCTTCTTCTCTTCTTTTTTTTCTACTATCATTTTGTTCCTCTCCCATTTGTTCTATCGTATGATATTGTAATCTCTCCCGCCCTCATTTGCCCATTATATCCAGTTTTGTTAATTTATGTTTGTCCATTTTCATTGTTTGTCTTATTGATTTTAGATGGTTCCCATTCCCTTGCCATGTAAACCGCTTTGATTTGACTTTTTTTTGCTATAAATGGCGGTATATAAAATAACTGTAACTGATCGGTAGTATGGAATGTTGCTGCTCTTTGGGGTTCTAGAATCTTGCTATTCATTAGGATTCTGAATGGAATGTTGCTGCTCTTTGGGGTTCTAGAATCTTGCTATTCATTAGGATTCTGAATGGAATGTTGCTGCTCTTTGGGGTTCTAGAATCTTGCTATTCTTTAGGATTCTGAATGGAATGTTGCTGCTCTTTGGGGTTCTAGAATCTTGCTATTCTTTAGGATTCTGAATGGAATGTTGCTGCTCTTTGGGGTTCTAGAATCTTGCTATTCTTTAGGATTCTGAATGGAATGTTGCTGCTGTTTGGGGTTCTAGAATCTTGCTATTCTTTAGGATTCTGAATGGAATATTGCTGCTGTTTGGGGTTCTAGAATCTTGCTATTCATTAGGATTCTGAATGGAATGTTGCTGCTCTTTGGGGTTCTAGAATCTTGCTATTCTTTAGGATTCTGAATGGAATGTTGCTGCTGTTTGGGGTTCTAGAATCTTGCTATTCTTTAGGATTCTGAATGGAATGTTGCTGCTCTTTGGGGTTCTAGAATCTTGCTATTCTTTTCAAAATCTACATTTCCATGTCTTCCCTTCCCTTCCTATCTCTCTCTTCTTCCGTCCTATTTCCATGGTCTGACATTTTTTTCCTTCCTTTCTCTCCCTCCCTTCCTTTCCCCTGGTCTGGCATCTGTCTCCTTCCCTCCCCCCATGCCCTGGAATCTCTCCCTCCCCCTCTATGGTCTGATATCTCCTTTCCTTCCCTTCCTCCCATGAACTTGGCATCTCTTGTTTCTCTCCTCTCCCTTGTCTTCCTTCTCCTTCCTTTCCTCTCTTTCCCCAATTAGGTGCAGCAGCAACAGAAGCACCATTTCCCTTCCCCCTTTCCTGTGCAGCAGAAGCATTTCTCTTCCCCTTCTCTCCCCCTCACTTTTCCTATGCAGCAGCAGCAGAAGCAGCATTTCCCTCCCCCCTTTCCTGTGCAGGAGAGGCATTTCTCTTCCCCCTTCCCTCCCTCTCTCTTTCCCTGTGCAGCAGCAACAACATTTCCCTAGGGTCTCATTTCACATACAGCAGAGCATTTCTCTTTCCCCTCCCCTTCCGTTCCCTTCTTTGTGGAGCAGCAGCGTGTCTGGCCAGCTCCCAGGAGATCGTTCCGTTCAAAGCTGCAGGTGGCGGCTCCTTGTGAGATCCGCGCCTGCATCAGAAACCTCTCTGATGTTGTGACATCAGAGAGGCTTCCAATGCAGGAGTGGATAGCGCAAGGAGCCGCCACCCGCGGCTTTGAACGGATCGATCGACTGAGCCGGCCAGACACGCTGCTGCTCCACAAGGGAAGGGAGAAGAGAAATGCTGGTGTGGATGGCACGAGGCGCCGGCGGCGGCCGCAGCAGCTTTACAGTTGATCATCGCGTCCAGACCGCGGGCCACAAAATAGCACCTGGAGAGCCACATGCGGCCCGTGGGCCGCGTGTTTGAGACCGCTGCTGTAGAGTGTACTATAGAACTACCCCACGTCTTGGGAGGGGGGAGAGCTTGATAAACTTGGTCCTAAATTACGACATAGAACTGCCTCAAGGAATAGGAAAAGTGAAATTCACCCTCTGCATTATCCTTGGGGGTGGGGGGAAGGGGAAAGACTGAGGCAGGAAGTTACAAGGGAGAATAAAACGAGAGACTTATTTTAGGCTTCCAGTACAATGAAGACAAATGAGATCAGAGCGAAAAACAAGAAATGGATAAGTCACAAATGCCCTTCACGCGAGGAGAAAAGATTAAAGCAAATAGATGGTGGGAGCATGGTTTCCTTACAAATCATCTTAAAAATTCATGCTCACTTTCGGCCTCTTTTACAAAGCCGTGCTAACGGCCCCAAAGCCCATCGAGATTTAAAGGGCTTCGGGGATGTTGCCGCGTGGCAGCCACTAGCACGGCTTTGTAAAAGAGGCCGTTTATGACAGCAACTATGACAAAATATAGAATTTGTCTGAGGACTGAGGATATGCAAGGATTAACCCCCCGCCCCCCAAAAAAAAGGTACTTCTACAGGATTCACATGAAAGACTGGAAATCTATCACCGCAGGATGCAGGGCCCTGTGGGTTTCTCTGATGACTCCATGTAACACTTCTCTTTTGTATTTTCTGCTCCCCAAAGAAATGGAGTCTCGCAGCATTGGCGACTTGACTCGATTGCTTCACATGATTAAAACACCCTCAAAACTGTCATTGTTGCCTTTTTTTTTTTTTTTTTCCTGTGCATTTCAACCTCTGGAGCTTTCAGGTTGTTGTGAAATTTGATTTGTAATATATAGAACAAGAGGAATGTAGGCTGTGGATGAGTTGTCAGGAGACGCAGACTATAAGAAGATTTAGAGATTGCAGAGCAGTCTAATATTGTCATAAAAATATTGTTTAGAAAGAACTATATATAGCAGCTTACCGATGAAACAGAATCTAGATTGGTTTAAAACCTCACAGTTTAGAAATGAAATATACAGTATATATAGGGGTCCTTTTATTAAGCTGATCTAACCGATTTAGCACCTGCTAAATGCTAAGGCATCCATTATATCCTATAGGTGCCTTAGCATTTAGCGTGTGCTAAATCGGTTAGACCAGCTTAATAAAAGGACCCTATATATATATAGCCCACCTTATATATATATATATATATATATATATATATATATATATATATATATATATATATATATATATATATATATATATATATATATATATATATATATATATCCCAGTACTTTCGACTCCTAACTCCTCTCACCTTGGGTTCTGCATCCCTAACCCTATATGTCACATCTGTAAGTCCAAATTAGATTGTAAGCTCTTCTGACCAGGAACCGTCTATAAATGTCAGCTCACCTCTTTGAGAGTGCTTTCGACTCCCAATTCCTCTCTCTTTGGCTTCTGCATCCCCAACCCTGTATATCACGTCTGTCTGTCCAAGTTAGATTGTAAGCTCTTCTGAGAAGGGACTGTCTTTAAATGTCAGCACACCTCTTTGAGAGTGTTTTCGACTCCTAACTCCTCTCACCTTGGCTTCTGCATCCCCCAGCCCTATATGTCTGTCTGTCCAAGTTAGATTGTAAGCTCTTCTGAGCAGGGACTGTCTTTAAATGTCAGCCCACCTCTTTGAGAGTGCTTTCGACTCCTAACTCCTCTCACCTTGGCTTCTGCATCCCCCAGCCCTATATGTCATGTCTGTATGTCCAAGTTAGATTGTAAGCTCTTCTGAGCAGGGACCGTCTATAAATGTCAGCCCACCTCTTTGAGAGTGCGTTCGACTCCTATATATTTTTCAAACTGTGTGCTTTAAACAATCACAGATAATTACTGTACATCTCTTTGTTTTCTCTTTATCTCTCTCACCTCTGTCGGCTATCTTATCTCTTTCATCTCTCTACTGTCTCGCTCTTATCTGTATATGCATGTCTGTTCCTTTACTGTGCTATTTAATTTGGTAGGGAAACTGCCACAGGCTTCTACCGATCTGTAAGAATTTTGCAGTTTATTAATTTTGCATTAAATAATTAATTGTAAAGTTAATTGACGAATTATTCAATTTTCAGGTAAAAATGGGGTAATAAATATTCATGACGTATTTTATTAGGGAATTTCCATTTCCTGTGTCATTAAAGCTAGATTAACTAAGGTTGGTTTTAAATGAAGATTGAAAACAATTGTGCTTTAGAATTAATTTACAGTGTTAGGGTCATTACCTTGGAAGCTTTATTTCCTCATTTTAATTCCTTTAGGAGAGGTTTGAGGCTATTGCCATATGTGTATTAGTATACTACTACTTATCACTTATATAGCGCTGAAAGGCATTCGCACCGCTGTACGTTTTGACATTTATAGACGGTCCCTGCTCGGAAGAGCTTACAATCTAACATGGACAGACAGACATGACATTTAGGGTTAGGGATGCAGAAGCCAAGGTGAGAGGAGTTAGGAGTCGAAAGCACTCTCAAAGAGGTGGGCTGACATTTATAGACAGTCCCTGCTCAGAAGAGCTTACAATCTAACTCGGACAGACAGATATGACATATAGGGCTGGGGATGCAGAAGCCAAGGTGAGAAGAGTTAGGAGTCGAAAGCACTCTCAAAGAGGTGGGCTGACATTTAAAGACAGTGCCTGCTCAGAAGAGCTTACAATCTAACTTGGACAGACAGACATGACATATAGGGTTGGGGATGCAGAAGCCAAGGTGAGAGGAGTTAGGAGTCGAAAGCACTCTCAAAGAGGTGGGCTGACATTTAAAGACAGTACCTGCTCAGAAGAGCTTACAATCTAACTTGGACAGACAGACATGACATATAGGGTTGGGGATGCAGAAGCCAAGGTGAGAGGAGTTAGGAGTCAAAAGCACTCTCAAAGAGGTGGGCTGACATTTAAAGACAGTGCCTGCTCAGAAGAGCTTACAATCTAACTCGGACAGACAGATATGACATATAGGGCTGGGGATGCAGAAGCCAAGGTGAGAAGAGTTAGGAGTCGAAAGCACTCTCAAAGAGGTGGGCTGACATTTAAAGACAGTGCCTGCTCAGAAGAGCTTACAATCTAACTTGGACAGACAGACATGACATATAGGGCTGGGGATGCAGAAGCCAAGGTGAGAAGAGTTAGGAGTCGAAAGCACTCTCAAAGAGGTGGGCTGACATTTAAAGACAGTGCCTGCTCAGAAGAGCTTACAATCTAACTTGGACAGACAGACATGACATATAGGGTTGGGGATGCAGAAGCCAAGGTGAGAGGAGTTAGGAGTCGAAAGCACTCTCAAAGAGGTAGGCTTTTAACTGAGCCTGTATATATATATATATATATATATATATATATGTATATATATATATACACAGTATACATATATATATATATATATATATATATATATACAGTATATATATCTATATCTATCTCTCTCTCTCTCTATATATATATATATATAAATATATCTTAGTATCTATCAACATATGCTGAATTCTCTGTCTTCAACTGGTGTTCATAAAACTACTACCTCATGTGTGACAGACTTAGTTTCTCCAATTGCCAATCTTCATATAGACTCTTTGGAAAGAGAAACAAACTTTAGCATGTTGTATTGTATGTCGCTGTAAATAATTCATTGTACCTTTGGGGGTTTGTTTGGGGTTTATTTTTTTTTTTGCTATGCCCAAGCTGTTTAAGTTATCATTTCCCTGTAGCTGTAACGTGTAGTATGTGCACAGACTGATAACTGTCACGTCACCGACATGACAGTGAGTCTGTAGGTTCTGCATAGTCCATGTTTCCCTCCTTCAGCCCATTATTATGTACAGTGGTAAGGTGGTTGTCTATGTCCGGGAAAAGGGGGCGCTCTCCACCCTTTGCAGCTGCACGGTAACTATTCCATATTTATTAGGGCTGAAGTTTGTCCTCTTTATGCTACCTGCCAATAACCATCCCAAGCGGAGGAGTGGTTGATCTCAGCTTACAGATATTATTTGGGGGACGGGGGGAGAGATTTGAATTCTGCATCTGACTTTGCACGTATCTAACAGCGCTTGGACCCAGCATTTTAAATGAGCATGAATGTATCAAATGAATTATTCAGAAGCGGCATGTCTCTAAGGCTGAAAAACCACCTGAAATAGGAGGCATACAAAAGCAATTTATATTTATGTGGGAAAATAAATACATCTATTGTGTACAGATAGAACAGAATCAGTGTCATTTTGAACAGGGGATCGTCATTCAACATAATGAATTTCCTAGCTCCTGAGCTGAAGCTACTATATAGGATTATAGTAAAGCATAAAATCGAGAAACCGGGGACTTCGGTTGGTTCGTTTTGTCCACCATGAGCGCGTTATTTAACCTGCTCATACTCACAGGATATGCTCTTTGGGGCAGTGACTTAGTATGCCAGTGTAGAGGCTCACCAGGCCTAACTTTACTAAGGTTATCTGGACCCCCTAGACCCGCCCCCAGGCCCGCCCATCCCTGCCCTGTCACGCCCCCAGCCCACCTCCAGTCCCGCCCCCCGCTGCCTGCTCTGGTCAGGCAGGACATCTGCGCATGCGCGGATACATCGCGATGACGTCACCCTGAAAGCTTTTCCAAAAGCCAGACACAGTGCTGGGTTTTGAAAAGCCGCCCGGACCTCCGGATATGTCCTCAAAAGTAGGGCATGTCTGGGGAAATCCAGATGTCTGGTAACTTTCAACTTTACCCATTTGTGGGCCGGCGTACTTTTAGCTGTTTTGAAGGAAGTGGGGGAGGCGGCTTTTAGCAGGCGTTTTTCTGTGTGTAATCAACTGATTATTTGTGTTTTAAATTGAAGCCGAAAGCCTGGTTCAGCCTCCTAGGTAGAGAATGACACGGTGACAAAATTCATCACCGTTCCCGTCCCCGCGGATAACCGCGGGAAACCATCTCCATGTCATTCTTTAAGGAGAGAGGGAAGAATCAGAGTATGAATGGCCACAACCACTGACCCGCAAGCTTTGCTTTGAAGAATGCTGGTGTAGAAGGACCGAGGTTGAAACAGACACTACAGAATGAGTCTCTGGTATCCAGAGCAGAGATTGTGATGTCATAATGCCTCATTCCACCAGTGCCTAAGAGCCAATCACATCAGTGATGTCACAATGGCTTCATTATCCTTGGCTCACATAAGAATCAGAGTATGAATGGCCACAACCACTGACCCGCAAGCTTTGCTTTGAAGAATGCTGGTGTAGAAGGACTGAGGTTGAAATAGACACTAGAAAATGACATGGGATTATTTCCCGCGGTTATCCGCGGGGACGGGAACGGTGATGAATTCTGTCACCATGTCATTCTCTACTCCTAGGCTTTTAGAGAGTAAACGTGGACTGGGGAAGGTACTGGGAGTTGGAGATCGTGAGGGCAGTTTTTTAATTGGAGACTTCAATGGAGTGTGTGGATTCCAATTCGACAGTATGTTATAGAGCAGTGGTTCCAATCCCATCCCTGTCCTGGAGGACCGCCAGGCCAATCGGGTTTTCAGGCTAGCCCTAATGAATATGAATGAGAGAGATTTGCATATAATGGAAGTGAGAAGCATGCAAATCTGCTCCATGCATATTCATTAGGGCTGTCCTAAAAACCCGATTGGCCTGGTGGTCCTCCAGGACAGGGTTGGGAACCACTGTTATAGAGTACTTGGCGCAAACCAGATATATCAGGGATCTCAAAGTCCCTCCTTGAGGGCCGAATCCAGTCAGGTTTTCAGGATTTCCCGCATGAATATGCATTGAAAACAGTGCATGCACATAGATCTCATGCATATTCATTGGGGAAATCCTGAAAACCCGACTGGATTCGGCCCTCAAGGAGGGACTTTGAGACCCCTGAGCTATATGGTGCACAGTGGCGTAATAAGGGGAGGTGGGGGGCGGTCCACCCCAGGTGTGATCTTGGTAAGGGCGCCAATACCCTCCCCTCCGCCATCAGTGTGCGCCCTTCCCTTCTCTCGTACCTTTTTAATTTTCCCTGCAGGAATAGCATTATGAACATGGCTACCCGCGTCGGTGTTGCCTCTCTCTGACGAACCTTCCGGGCCGCGCGTTTAGGAAGTGATGTCAGAGGGACAGCCGACGCAACGCAGGCAGCAAGTTCGTGATATTGCTGGCGCCTGTAAAAATTAAAAAGGTACGCAGGAAGGAAAGGGGGGTTATGTGTGCGGCAAGGGAGGGGCACCACTGCCCCATTCGCCACTCACCCTCGCTCCGCCACTGATGGTGCACCAAAACTTAAGCACAGTCACAGGTCAATGGCTGGTCTAAGTGCGGGTTTCTAGGCGTATCAATTAACGCACATAACTGATAATATTACATAAGTTGTGCATGTTTGGCAACACAACCGTGGCTTGCCCATGCTCCACACACATGTACACCCCCTTGCAGTTACATGCTATAGAACTTATGTGCTACCATATAGAACAGCACCTAATTTATATATATGCACCACTGCCGATTATTGAGGCCAATGACACACAGAAGCGGTTGTGGATTCAAATCTATCGCTGCTCCTCGTGACCCTGACGTCAGAGGCAGGATTGCGGCAGAGGAAACAGCTCCAAAGATCTATGGCAACGTGCAAGATCACTAGCACTATGATCTTCTCTGTCTGCAGGCTACTGATATTAGGTAAATGGTGCACGGGAGGCCAGAGGGGAAGCTGGACACCAGCGGGAGGCCAGGGGGGAAGCCGGACACTAGCGGGAAGCCAGAGGGGAAGCCGGACACCAGCGGGAGGCCAGGGGGGGAAGCCGGACACCAGCGGGAGGCCAGAGGGGAAGCCGGACACCAGCGGGAGGCCAGGGGGGGAAGCCGGACACCAGCGGGAGGCCAGAGGGGAAGCCGGACACCAGCGGGAGGCCAAGGGGGAAGCCGGACACCAGCGGGAGGCTAAGGGGGAAGTCGGACACCAGCGGGAGGCCAAGGGGGAAGCCGGACAGCAGCGGGAGGTCAGGGGGGAAGCCGGACACCAGCAGGAGGCCAGGGGGGAAGCCAGACACCAGCACTTCCTGACTGACCCTCCCCCCCTCGCCCTCTAAAGCAGGTGCGGCAGCGGCAAGTGGGGAGGGTCAGCTACCGAATTGGGAGGCCGATTTCTTTTTTTTTGTTGTTGGTTTGTTTTAAAACGATTCGAATCGATTCACCCAAAGTGAATGGGTGAACCGATTCAAATCGTGAATCGGGCAGCACTGCTCTGCACCCTTTGGAGACAGGGGATAATCTACTATGCCTATTTATGAAAAATATGTAGAATTGAGAGTAACCCAAAGGATGACGATACTGAAGACCAGTCGGCACATCCAGTTTGCCCAACGATTCCAATTCACACTTCCAAGCGTGTATCCTAGCCATTTGAAGGGGGGGGGGGGGGTGGGGGGAGAGAGGAGATTTGATGGCACACATTGCCATATTTACATCACCACCCAGGTCCTTCCTGTGTCTTTGCCACCCAGCTTTGTCAATAGTTCCCAGAACTAGCAAAGTTCTTTCCCAGACATCACAAAGTGACTTTGAAGAGACGTTATGCCAATACAGAACAGAGGGAGATCACACCAGACTGGGGAGGGATTGTGGAAAGAAAATACCAGAAGCTGTGTGAGAAGACTGTATAATACATAGAGGAATTAGAAGGATTAAGAAGAAGAGCATCGGGCAGGAGAAGATAAGCACTTTGCATAAGAATTATGGACAGTTAATCGTTAGGCAAGGAGTGAGCAGTTTTAGGTGAGACGGTGAATCAGCGGGTGTTTGATCTGCTTTTAGAAGTCAGACCCTTTCCAGTCATGGTCCGGATATCACCTGATTGCTAAACTGGGGAAATGTTTTAGAATTTGGGGGTTAGGGTAATGAGTACTTATCTTGAGTTTGTAATGAGAAGGCGGTATTATTATGATCTCCTGCGCTTATATCAATCTTCAATATCAACTCCTATATGCCCCCCCCGGAGGGGGGGGGGGCAGATAAAGGCCATATGATCCATCCAGTCTACCTATCCACAGCATCCACCATCTCCTCCTCTCTCCCACTCACGCTCCTCCCATGTCTAAGCCCTCTTGCATTTATGTGTGACTATATAGAATTGTGCATAGCACACCTACGTGTGTTGATGCTAATTTTCTCAGCATTAATGCGCGTAGTGGCAAATACAGACATTTGTAATGAGTTGCTCTACTTGTGTCCTCGTGCTTAAGTTTACTTAAAGTAGTTAGAATAGAATGGGAAAATATATCAAAAGGGCCTCGGGAGAATTCACAATGGATAGCTTCATTAACTAGGAAGCAGAATAATTGCATTTTCAACAAAATTCTTTTCTCATTCACATTGATCATGGAACTCTAGGTACCCTTTATTCAATTTTGTTACTTGTCTTGCAGGCAATAAATTTGAGTCAGAAGTAAAGTTTTGGTCGACGTGGAAAGAGATATGATATAACTTTAGATCTCTTTTAGGCCTGGGATTCTTGAACCGGTGCTGATTTTCGAGGTCTCCGATAGGCGCCCATGTTAAAAATGCCATCCAAATGGTGTTTTTAGCCGCGATTTGAGGCGCATACCTAGAAAAGCCGGCCAGGAATCTTACAAGCACACATTGGGCTAGATTCACAAAGCAAACCGATTGTGTACCGATTGGTTTGCGACCCCTTTTGCCACCAGATTTCCCGAGGGCCCCATTGGCTAGCCTCTCCTGCGATCTGATTTGAATCCGTGCATGCAAATGAGGAGAAACGTAGGGCAAAGTAGGCAGGGACGCAATTCACAACACAAATTTTCCAAACCGACTTGGCTGGCCGATCATCCCAAGAAGCGACTGCTGGGGACCAGTTGAAAATGTCTTTCCAACTCTCCAGCTCCATAGAAACCCTGCTGTGCCCCGATCTCGATCTCTCTCCTGCCTGCTCGCCCCGAATGCTGCCCTGCTCTGCCCCATCTCTCCTGCCTGTTTCTGCTCTTCCCCGCACTGCGAGCCCGTGGTTTTAACCTGTGGGTTTAAGGCGGGTTAAAACCATGGGCTTGCTAGTCTACAAAAGAAAAAAAAAAAAGTTAAAACAAACAAAAAAAGTTGCGGCCCCAAATACGCCTGCCTGCCTGCCTCGACTCGTCCACCCTTCCCTGCAGTGCACTGGCTCCTTAAAAAACAAAAACAAAAAATCTCTGTTGGGCCCGGAGGTCCAGCGCATGCGCAGACCATCTACAGATGGTCTTCGCATGCCCTGGGATTGCTATCGAGCAATCCGGGCAGGCAGATGGGGGCGTTCCTGAATTCATCGGACCTGCCCGGATCGGGCAGGTTCCTGAATCTAGCCCATTGTTACAGAAGAGTGTGTAACGGCATATGTGTGAAAATTAAAATTCACGCAATTAGCTCCCAGTTTGGCACTGTTAGTGAATTTAGTTTGAAGGTGCCAATTTCAGGCAGCCCTGGGCATTTTCCTAGGTTCAGATGGTGGGTAACCATGCCCTTGATTTGGAACTGTGTCAAAGGCTTTGCAATGTTCTGTCAGGAAGGCAGATGTTTCTGAGGTTTATAGGCTTTTATAAAGCTTTGCAATTTTGATTTTTAGGTCGTCCAGCTAACACACACCTGAAAAGTGATGGGACGCCAAAGTGCATCATCAACTTGCTTCCCTACAGTAGGGGTGTCTAACCTGCGGCCCTGTGAAGTATTTTGTGCGTCCCCAGTCAAGGGCGATGCAGTGTTTTCCTCTGCTGCCTCCGGGTGTTAAAACTCTACCATTCAGTCACCGTACATGAAGAAGGACACGGTACTACTCAAAAGGGTCCGGAGAAGAGTGACTAAGATGGTTAAGGGGCTGGAGGAGTTGCCGTATAGTGAAAGATTAGAGAAACTGGGCTGGCTCCCTCCTCTGTCTTGCTTCAGCGTTTGCGCGGCCCCAGAAACATTTTTTTTCAGGCAATGCGGCCCAGGGAAGCCAAAAGGTTGGACACCCCTGCCCTACAGCAAGCGAGCAGGAAAAATAAATTCCTTAAACAAGAAAAAAATAATGAATCCCCATCATATAGAAAATAACCCAACAGCTAAACCAGCAATATAAAATTGCAATAACAAAACCCCCTTTTTAAAACTAAATCAGACAGAACCCTTCATGTCAAAATACCACAAAAAATTACTTCAATTTGCAGTGTTCTCCTTTCAAACCATTCTTCACTCCATTTTCACGGATAACCAAATTAAAGCTGCAACCCAAATCCTACAAATGCTATTCTGTATGTTTCACATATATAGGTATGTAGGTAGCAAAATGTTCAGTCAGGTTGATTTTGGCATTTCTCGACAAGTCCAGCTGTGGGATATTACCTCATGTATTTCTTGTAGTATAATGCCTGATCCGACTCCACTTGTGACATTTTTGATGGTTGATATTTGCTTTGAAAATCTGCTTTCATCCCACAAATATACCCTGTTTGAATGGTATGATGAGAAAATCCCATTGGTATGCTTAATTAGCAGCTTGATGAGAAGAACGTAATTATGATTTCTGATGGTTGCTGCAACTTCTGTCCTGCTGTGCCGCAGTTCTGAAGACGGGGTCCTTTGGCACTAATTCTTCATGTCTCCTGGCCCCCTGCAGCTGCTACTTGACGGGAAGAGGGTTACTTCCGTGCAAAATCTTTTTCTGATGTTATACGGCTCTTCAGTAAGGCCCTGTATAGCAGTGTACTTGATACTTCACACTTTGTTATGGCGGGGTTTTTTTTTCTGGTTAGGTTGCTAGAAAGTTCTAAACATTGCCTGCCATGGGATCAGCTAGAACAAAAAGTACCATGGGACCAATATTCAGCCCATGGTGGTCAATGGGTTTTAAGCTGCTGACAGCAGTGAGCAGAATTAGAAATATAGAAACAAGACGGCAGATAAAGGCCAAATGGCCCATCCAGTCTGCCCATCCACTATCTCCTCCTCCTCTCCCTATTGGCTAAGGGTCTTTACACCTGCATTGTGATGTCATAGAACTTTATGGTTATAGAAACATTGTAACTTGATGGCAGATAGAAGCCAAATGACCCATCCACAGCATCCACTATTTCTTCCTCTCCCTATTGGCTAAGGCTCTTTATACCTGCATTGTGATGTCATAGAACTTTATGGTTATAGAAACATAGAAACTTGATGGCAGATAAAGGCCAAATGGCCCATCCGTAGCATCCACCATTTCCTCCTCTCTCTATTGGCTAAGGCTCTTTACACCTTCATTGTGATGTCATAGAACTTTATGGTTATAGAAACATAGAAACTCAATACGCTAACGAGTTACTTAGTGTAATACTTGTGTTAAAATATAAATACTGAAAAATACTCCACAAGTTAATAAATACACAGTATTATAAAAAAAGAATTGAAAAATATATATAAAGTGCAACAAGTGCTAATAAAGTGCTCAGTTTACCAATCATAAGTGCTATAAAGTACTAATAGCAGTACATAGGGACCATCATGGCACTTTAACGTCCCTCATCCCGCCTTCAAAAACATTATAAAAAAATGACTTTGAGTGTTATAATCACAACAGTATGTTAAATGAGCCACTTATCTTGAGTTTGTAATGAGAAGGCGGTATTATTATGATCTCCTGTGCTTATATCAATCTTCAATATCAACCCCTATATGCCCCCCCCGGAGGGGGGGGGGGCAGATAAAGACCATATGATCCATCCAGTCTACCTATCCACAGCATCCACCATCTCCTCCTCTCTCTATTGGCTAAAGCTCTAAACATTTGCATCTACTCTCCCTATTGGCTAAGGCTCTTTACATCTGCATTGTGATGTCATAGAACTTTATGGTTATAGAAACATGATGGCAGATAAAGGCCAAATGGCCCATCCGCAGCATCCACTATCTCCACTTCTCCCTAAGAGATCCTTTGTGCCTGTCTCACGCTTTCCTGAACGGAGGCACAATCTTTTTCGTTACCACCTCTGACAGGAGGCTATACATATTAAGATCTTTAAGTCTGTCCCCATACGCCTTATGACTTAGACCTTCTACTATTTTAGTTGCCATCCTCTGGACCAACTCCATCCTGTTAATATCTTTTTGAAAGTGCGGGCTTCAGAATTGTACATAATATTCTAAATGAGGCCTCACCCGAGTCTTATACAGCGGCATCAATTCCTCTTTTTTCCTACTGGCTATTCCTCTCCCTATCCACCCAAGCATCCAGGAATAAACTGATTAAGTGCCACTGAATATCTGCTGCCAGCACATGCAACAGGGTTAAACCTTTTGAATATCAGGCACTAGGTTTCTAAATTGCTGAATATATATACATATATGTTTTGGCATTTGCATGTCTGTAGAGAATGACACAGGAACACATTTTCCCTGTCTCCATGGAAACGCATTTTCCCGTCCCATCCCAGCAAGTTCTTTTCCTGTCTCTGTCCAATTCCTGCAAGCTCTGTCCTCATCTGCACAAGCCTCAAACACTTTAAAATCTTAAGGGTTTGAGGCTTGTGCAGTTAAGGCATAGATTACAGGAATGGGACAGGGACAGTGACAAAACTCGCAGGGATGGGGAAATTGAGTTCCTGCGGGGACGGGGACAAATTTGCCCCCGTGTCATTCTCTACACTGCACGGGTCTAGAAATCAAAATGTAATAAAAGTGAGCCAAGTAAAGGACAATCAAGCCATTGTGACATCACTGATGAGGTTGGCTCTTATTGGTGGAATGAGGCATTATGATGTCACAATACCAGCTCTGGTCTGGTTATGAGAGGCTGAAACTTTTCACACCATTTATTCAATTTTCTATACTGTTCTCCCAAGTAGAGAATGACACGGGGGCAAATTTTTCCCCTTCCCCGTGAGATCTCATTTTCCCATCCCGTCAAGTTCTTTTCCTGTCCCTGTCCCATTCCTGCACGCTCCGTCCTCATCTGCACAAGCCTCAAACCCTTTCAAATCCTAAGTAGCAACATTCAAGAGCTCAGATTGTGATGTCATAATGCCTCATTCCACCAATGCCTGAGCTCCGTCCTCATCTGCACAAGCCTCAAACACTTTCAGATTATAAGTAGGAACATTCTAGAGCTCAGATTGTGATGTCATAATGCCTTAGTCCACCAATGCCTAAGCTCCGCCCTCATCTGCACAAGCCTCAAACACTTTCAAATCCTAAGTAGCAACATTCTAGAGCTCAGACTGTGATGTCATAATGCCTCATTCCACCAATGCCTAAGCTCCGTCCTCATCTGCACAAGCCTCAAACACTTTAAAATCCTAAGTAGCAACATTCTAGAGCTCAGATTGTGATGTCATAATGCCTCATTCCACCAATGCCTAAGCTCCATCCTCATTTGCACAAGCCTCAAACGCTTTCAAATCCTAAGTAGCAACATTCTAGAGCTCAGATTGTGATGTCATAATGCCTCATTCCACCAATGCCTGAGCTCCGTCCTCATCTGCACAAGCCTCCAACACTTTTAAATCATGTGTTCGAGGCTTGTACGGTTAAGGCAGAGCTTACAGGAATGGGGCAGGGACAAAACTCATGGGGGACGGGACGGGAAAATTGAGTTCCTGTGGGAACGGGGGACAAACTTGTCCCCGTGTCATTCTCTACATGTGTGTCCACAGGTCGATGCATAGGTTGCTACATTTCCCTCATTGGTAGCGTAGGCATTGACAGTTGCAAAATGTGTGTCACCACTTGCACGTAGCCAGTACATATGTGTCCATTCCTGCACACATTGTAGAAATAGCTCTAAAACATATTCAAACCGCAAACATCCTGACTTCCATTCTGACGCATGCGTTCTATCTAACATCTGCCTTATAATGTGCAAGATAACCTTTAATGCAGAAGGATTTCCTCTGCAAATCTACGGAAATTCATTTTGACTGTTGTCAGAGCAGAATGCCTTTGGCTGTACATCGCCCCGTTGTCTCTAATAGTTCATTTTGCAAGCATAATATTGGACGCCTTTTCTAGTTTTACAGTGATTGATGGGTTGGTTGACTTCATAGTAGACAGTATCTGTAGTGGAAAGATAACACATTCAAAAGGATGTTCCGCGGCTCTAGAGTAATATGGTTAGATGCTTCAATATTCAGGAAAAGTGCTTGTCTGGGTATTTGGGGGGGGGGCAGTCTAGCTTTTAAATGCTAAAGGCATTGTGTGAAAATGAGACCTTTGGGTGACATACATGCAGCTGCTATTTGACTTCAAGGTCATATGGGCTGTCTTTTCTCTTATTGTTACTACTCATTGAAAGTGGATATAAATGCTCAGACTTCATTTTTCCTGTTTGTGTTACCTTCTGAATATTGACTTGTAATTAAGAACATAAGAGTTAGAGAATGACACGGTGACAAAATTCATCACCGTCCCCGCGGATAACCGCGAGAAATAATCCCATGTCATTTTCTAGTGTCTATTTCAACCTCAGTCCTTCTACACCAGCATTCTTCAAAGCAAAGCTTGCGGGTCAGTGGTTGTGGCCATTCATACTCTGATTCTTATGTGAGCCAAGGATAATGAAGCCATTGTGACATCACTGATGTGATTGGCTCTTAGGCACTGGTGGAATGAGGCATTATGACATCACAATATCTGCTCTGGATACCAGAGACTGTCATTCTGTAGTGTCTGTTTCAACCTCGGTCCTTCTACACCAGCGTTCTTCAAAGCAAAGATTGAGGGTCAGTGGTTGTGGCCATTCATACTCTGATTCTTATGGGAGCCAAGGATAATGAAGCCATTGTGACATCACTGATGTGATTGGCTCTTAGGCACTGGTGGAATGAGGCATTATGACATCACAATATCTGCTCTGGATACCAGAGACTGTCATTCTGTAGTGTCTGTTTCAACCTCGGTCATTCTACACCAGCGTTCTTCAAAGCAAAGATTGAGGGTCAGTGGTTGTGGCCATTCATACTCTGATTCTTATGGGAGCCAAGGATAATGAAGCCATTGTGACATCACTGATGTGATTGGCTCTTAGGCACTGATGCAGGGCCGCCATCAGGGCAGTACCACCAGTCCTGCATTCAGGGGCCCGGAGCTGACAGGGGGCCCGGGCTCCCCGAGGGTCCTAGGCCACAGTCTAGGGGGAGGGGCGGTCCGCCCCACGTGGACGGGAGAGAGTGGACGGGGGACCCGCGGAGTTCAATACATCTCGAGCCGCGAGGCTCGTCTTCTGTTCCTGCCTGCCCTGCCGCTCCCATATAGCCAATCGCAAGTGTTCCCCGATGTCAGCGCTGACGTCGGAGGGAGGGCTTAAGCAAAGCCTCTTGCCCCGATCGTGTCGGGGGTGCCGCGGTTGGCTGGGGCAAGAGGGCTTGAGCTCCCTCTTGCCCCGATCGTGTCGGGGGTGCCGCGGTTGGCTGGGGCAAGAGGGCGGGAGTGCGTACGAGCGGTCCTTCAGGGTGGGGGTGCGGGTGCGGGTGGGAGTGCGTGCGGGCGGTCCTTCAGGGTGGGGATGCGGGTGCGGATGGGAGCGCGTGCGAGCAGTCCTTGGGGGTGCGGGTGCGAGCGGTCCTGCGGCGGGGGGGGGTGAATCGGATGTCGGGGAGGGGGATACTATGTAAAAAAAATTTTGTACAACGCGCTCACGCGTATACCGCGCAAGGCTGTGCACGGTTTGTAAAAACACTTATAACGCGCGCGTTATATGCGTGAAAATACGGTAGGTTAGGTTAGGGCCCTGCTGAAAGAGTCTACCTTGACGTGGTTGCAGGCTTACAAATCTTTTGGTCAAAGAGTGCGGCGACAGAGAAAAGTATGTGTGTATTTGGCCCATGGAAGAAGGGGGGGTTTGGGGGGGGAAGGGGTGCGTGGGGGACCCAATAGGATTGCTCAGTAAGGGGCCCAGAAATTTCTGATGGCGGCCCTGCACTGATGGAATGAGGCATTATGATATCACAATATCTGCTCTGGATACCAGAGACTGTCATTCTGTAGTGTCTGTTTCAACCTCGGTCCTTCTACACCAGCATTCTTCAAAGCAAAGCTTGCAGGTCAGTGGTTGTGCCCAATTATACTCTGATTCTTTCCTCTCTCCTTAAAGAATGACATGAAGATGGTTTCCCGCGGTTATCCGCGGGGACGGGAACGGTGATGAATTTTGTCACCGTGTCATTCTCTATTAAGAGTATAAGTATAGCCTTACTGGGTCAGACCAAATGGTACATCTAGCCCAGTGTCCCGTCTTCACGGAGGTCGATCCAAGTCACAAGTACCTGGCAAAGCCCAAATAGTAGCAGCATTCCATGCCACCTATCCAGGGCAAACGGCGGCTTCTCCCATGTCTGTCTCAACAGCAGTTTATAAACTTTTCCTCCAGAAACATGTCCAAACCCATAAGAACATAAGAATAGCCTTACTGGGTCAGACCAATGATCCATCTAGCCCAGTATCCCATCTTCAAGGAGGCCTATCCAAATCACAAGTACCTGGCAAAAACCCAAATAGTAGCAGCATTCCATGCCACCGATCCAGGGCAAGCAGCGGCTTCTCAATAGCAGTTTGTGGACTTTTCCTCCAGGAACTTGTCCAAACCTTTTTTTAAACCAGCTACATTAACCAATCTTACCACATCCTCTGGCAATGCATGTCAGAGCTTAACTATTCTCTGAATGAAAAAATATTTCCTCCTATCGGTTTTAAAAGTATTACTCTATAACTTCGACTGTCCCCTCGTCTGTGTAAATCTTGATGCAGTAAAAAAATTGATCCACTTGTACCCGTTCTACACCACTCAAGATTTTGTAGACTTCGATCATATCTCCCCCTCAGCCTGATCATGTGAACACAGCCTAATGTTTATAAAGTTATTTCCCCCCCCCCCCCTCCAAATAACCTGGGCTCTGAAGAAGTTGTGCAGCATCAACCAGAAGATTAAAGAGCAATCGCCCAAAAGAAGCCTAATAAATGAATTTGTTGAGCAGGAAAGCCAGATTAAGACAAACACCTTATTTATCAACTGCTTCCCAGAGGCACAATGAGATAAATTGACTTGCTTAAAGGTCGGACAGAGTTGGTGGTAGACATGAATCTTGCAACTCATTGACCCCCCCCCAGATTTCCCCCCCAGTCCAGTCCTCTAACCACTGAACCCGCTCCTCTTACTTAACCTGAAGCACTTCCTCTAACAAAATTGCTTTAAGAAGCTTGACATATATTTATTTTGGGGGTGGGGGTGGTAGGGGCAGATATAAGCAAAATGGGACTTATATCTCAGAAGGCTTCTTTAGGGATTTGATTTAGTTTGAAAGCAATTATGGAACTATCAGATCTAACACCTAACAATGAACGCCCCAGCAGATAGAGACTGCCAGCCTGATCTGGGCTTTCCAATTACTTTCAGCTGCAAAGCCACAGATACAAGGTGATCTCTGGTTTTCCATCTATCCCTCTGTACCTTCTTCAGGCTCTTCTGAAGTTTATTACTGCTTTTACATCCACTGCCTTCTAGGGAGCCTGTTTCATTCATCCACCATCCTTTGTATGAAGATGTATTTTCGAATAAGACCCCTTACTTGCCCCATAATGTCTCCATTATTTATCTCCCTGCTTATAAAACCCTGCTTAATCTATACAATTTTTCAGTCCTTTCTCCATTGCTGTAGCTCGCTGATTCTCCTCGGCCATTTTTCTGTAAACCGCCTCGAACCAAAAAGCTTTTGCGGTACATAAATAAAGATTTATGGTGTAAAGTTATCTAGAATAAGAATTCATGATATCTTTAGTTAATGGGTTTTTTTTGGGGGGGGGTTAAGTAAACATGACCTGATATACATTGGCTTTTACGAAGCTTTGGTAGAGGTTTCTACCACGGGCTAGCGAGGTAAATGCTCTAACGCTCATTACATTACATTAGTGATTTCTATTCCGCCAATACCCTGCGGTTCAAGGCGAATTACATAAAAGTTTTCAGACATTGCATAAAAGTTTACAGGAATAGCATAAGAGATGTCGTAAGAGTTACATATGAATTACCACAGAGTTGTCGAGATCTTAAGGTGGTAAATGTTGGGCAAATAGAGGCATTTAGCATTAGTTGGGTAGTTGGAAGCATATTAGAGTATGTTAAGGGTATAGAGTGGGTAGGTACGAGCTCAGAGCATCAGAGCTTTTACCTCGCCGGTCTGTGGTAGAAACTTCTACCGCAGTTTGTAAAAGGAGCCCACAGTTTATTATTTCCTTATACATAATATTCAGGAAGATGTGATTTTTTTTTTCTTATATATTTCATTTTGTGTTGAAATATAAATTACATATAGCATACCTCTGTTGCATTGGGGATGCAGTTTACCCAGAGGCAGGTGCATAATAAGTGAGGTCTAAGGTCTGCAGCTCTCCCAGCTTTCTTGCACAAACAATAAAGGATTCCCAACCTGTTATAGTTGTTATAGTACTTAGAGATAACATAGTAACATAGTAGATGACGGCAGATAAAGACCAAATGGTCCATCCAGTCTGCCCAACCTGTTTTTCCTTCTTAGCTATTTCTGGGCAAGAATCCAAAGCTCTGCCCGGTACTGTTCTTAGGATCCGACTACTGAAGTCTCCGTCAAAGCTCACTCCAGCCCATCTACACCCTCCCAGCCATTGACGCCCTCCTCAGCCCATCCTCCACCAAACGGCCATATACAGACACAGACCGTGCAAGTCTGCCCAGTGCTGGCCTTAGTTCTTCAGTATTTACTATTCTTTTCTGATTCTAGATCCTAAACTTACGTGAGCACAGCGTTTGTGCATGTTTGTTTACCCAGACTGAGCAAAAGTGTTCCCAGGGTGAGATTAAAGAGGGCAGACATTAGATCATACATCAATTAATCTGGTAATTCTCTCTTTAAAATAAAACTCCCTTTTAATGGGCACTGCAGGAATGAAACTCCAACAGAAAAATAGATCACAGAAGCGGGTAATTTTTTAAATAAATAAATATTGAAAGATTTAATTATTTATTTTGGAGAACTCTGAATGGAATGTTGCTACTCTTTGGGTTTTTGCCAGGCACTGGTGACCTGGATTGGCCACCGTGAAGACGGTATACTGGACTAGATGGACCCACTTATTCACCTTTCCCTCCCTAAAAGGCTGCCTCTACAAGAGATTCATCGATAGAACCCTAGCATTCCAAGCGGGCAAATGGAACAATTGCCTAACCGCCCTCATCTCCAACTCTCCGCCCTACCACCGGTTCAGGAAGTCACTAAAAACCTACCTCTTCGACAAATTCCGCTAACTCTCCCTTCCCTCCTTCCCTGCCCCCCTCCCGATCTCGATATGCCTCTAACCCTCTGACTTCGCCCTCCTTACCAAGCCACTTATGGCCTCTCTTACTCAATCTCCGTTTTTATCTAACTGCCCTGCCTTTGTTCTGGCCTCCACAATATATGCCTTTTCATTGCCATATATGTAACATCGCTGTAAATGTACAGTCTCTTCTATTGTTAACCGCATTGAACTTCCATGGTATTGCGGTATACAAGAATAAAGTTATTATTATTGGTCTGACCCAGTAAGGCTATTCTTATGTTCTTATGAGCTTATCAGAAAAAAATCCTTCAGAAAGCCACAAGAAGTAGATTTAGGGTATTATAGCTGCCTTGTGTTTTTAATTACCGTTTAATAGTACAATATTCATGTTATGAGTCCTGGGTTACTTTTGGTATCTGGTGTTTACTTCAATGATTCTCAACCAAGTCCTCAGGGCACACCCTAACTAGTCAGGTTTTTGGGATATCCACAGTTATTATACATGAGATAAATTTGCATGCACTGCCTCTTTAAATACTGTCTTAAAACCCCTAGGAACAGAAGTTTAAATGGGAAAGAGAGGATCTATTGTTTTGCCTTTTGTCTTTGTTTTGTTCTATTTCTATCATTTAAATTTCTCCAGAATTCTCCTTTCTCTCCTCTCTTCTACCTTCCAAAGTATTTAGATCAATGCTGTCTTGTTAAAATGTTTATTTTTCCTCTAACTCTACTTTTCACTTCTCTATTACCCTCCAGGTACTTTAGTTAGATTGTGAGCCTTCGGGACAGTAAGGGAAATTTTCAAGTACCTTTCTTATTTCTAATCTTAATGTATATTTTCTGTAAACCGCTTAGAACCTAACGGATGTAGCGGTATATAAGAAATAAATTACATTACATTACATTAAGCACATTGAGCGAGCTGACCACCAATATTCAGTATATCATATTTTAAACCAGTGCTAAACTCAACTTAAGACTTCTGTAGTGACTCATTTCGCATGCGGAACACAGCCCTGTGACTCGCTTAATTCATCATTGGTCTTATTGCTATTTAAACTGTACATCATACATATTTTAATTAATTTAAATTACTTATTTGAAATCTTTAGATTTTTAAATTTTTTATTTATCTTTTTAATAACAAGACCATAGGTTGACATGTGTCATGTTTCGCACAGATGCATCAGGGCTGGGTCCTGAAAGTATTTAAAAAAAAAAAAAAAAGCTCATTTACTGTTATGCTTTAAAAAATGCGGGGGGGGGGGGGGGGGGGGAGAACCTAATATTCAAATCAAAACTTTAATAGCTGATTACCTGAAAGAAACCGCCAAAGCTCCTTCTCTTTCAATTTCATCTTAAATATGGCAGTCAACTTAAGACACCACCCTTTTAAACTAATCACATGACTGGTTTAAACACCAGTACAGGGACGTCCAATCTCCGTTGAAAATCAGGGGTGGGAAATTTCATGGCGACACCAGAAAATATTTCTTCACCGAAAGGGTGGTTGATCGCTGGAATAATCTTCCACAACAGGTAATTGAGACCAGCAGCATGCCAGATTTTAAGAAAAGATGGGATTGGCATGTGAGATCTCTTCATGGAGGTAGTTAGGGGGTAGGCCATTAGGGTGGACAGACTAGGTGGGCCGTGGCCCTTTTCTGCCGTCATGTTCTATGTTTCTATTTGGCATGTGGGATCTCTTCATGGAGGTAGTTAGGGGGTAGGCCATTAGGGTGGACAGACTAGGTGGGCCGTGGCCCTTTTCTGCCGTCATGTTCTATGTTTCTATTTGGCATGTGGGATCTCTTCATGGAGGTAGTTAGGGGGTAGGCCATTAGGGTGGACAGACTAGGTGGGCCGTGGCCCTTTTCTGCCGTCATGTTCTATGTTTCTATTTGGCATGTGGGATCTCTTCATGGAGGTAGTTAGGGGGTGGGCCATTAGGGTGGGCAGACTAGATGGGCCGTGGCCCTTTTCTGCCATCATGTTCTATGTTTCTATGTTTCTATACGAGAAAATCAAATGCACTGGTTAAATCGAATGGGATTATCACATAATTATGTCCTTGACTTAATAGTTGAGTTCCATGTACTATCAATGCACCTAACTGTCTCTGTAATATACCTCTTTCTAAAACCAGATTAGGGAGTTGGACACTAATTATACAATAGTGTCTAACTTTGGGTATTGGACTTACACCTGTTTTTATCAGGCGTAAGTCTGGCATCCAAAGTTAAATGCATCCTTTGTGTTCCAGGGATCTCAAAGTCCCTCCTTGAGGGCCGCAATCCAGTCGGGTTTTCAGGATTTCCCCAATGAATATGCATGAGATTTATGTGCATGCACTGCTTTCAATGCATATTCATTGGGGAAATCCTGAAAACCCGACTGGTTTGTGGTCCTCAAGGAGGGACTTTGAGATCCCTGTATTAGACCACTGTTCTAAAAAGGTCAGGTGCACTTTAGAGACTAGGGGCTCAGTGCTGATCTTTTTGGCACCTAACTTATGGCGCTATACAAAGAATTTCGCCCCAAATCACTCCAGTCTTCGAAGCAGGTGTAACTTTAGCATAAGACTAGCCTTACTGGGTCAGACCTATGGTCCATCAAACCCAGTAGCCCGTTCTCACGGTGGCCAGTCCAGTTCACTTGTTCCTAGCAAAAACCCAAAGAGTAGCAACATTCCATTCAGAATCCTAAAGAATAGCAAGATTCCGGAATCCCAAAGAGTAAAAAGATTCCGGAATCCCAAAGAGTAGCAACATTCCATGCTACCGATCCAGGGCAAGCAGTGGCTTCCCCCGTGTCTGTCTCAATAATAGACTAAAGACTTTTCCTCCAGGAAATTGTCCAAACCTTTCTTAGAGCCAGCTACGTTGACTGTGCTTCTGGCAACAAAATCCAGAATCTAACTATTCTCTGAGTGAAAAAATATTTCCTCTTATTGGTTTTTAAAAGTATTTCCCTGTAACTTCATCAAGCGCCCCTTAGTCTGTGTAATTTTTGACAGAGTAAAAAATTGATCCACCTGTACCCGGTGTTCACCACTCAGAATTTTATAGACTTCAATCAAATCTCCCCTCAGCCGTCTCTTTTCCAAGCTGAAGAGCCCTAACCTTTCTAGTCTTTCCTCATACGAGAGGAGTTCCCTCCCCTTTTATCATCTCGGTTGCTCTTTTTTTGAACCTCTTCTAGTTCCGCTATATCTTTCTTCAGATAAAGAGACCAGACTTGAATGCAATAATCCAGGTGAGGTTACACCATAGAGCGATACAGAGCCTTTATAACATTCTTAGGGTCCCTTTTACTAAGGTGCGCTAGTTTTTTTTAGCACATGCACCAGATTAGCTATCTGAAAAACTACCGCCTGCTCAAGAGGAGGCGGTAGCGGCTAGCGTGCGGGGCATTTTAGTGCGCGCTATTCCGCGCGTTAAGGCCCTAACGCACCTTCGAAAAAAGGAGCCCTTGGTCTTGTTAACCATCCCTTTTTTTAATACTTCCTAGCATCTTGTTTGCTTTTTTTGGCCATCGCCGCACATTGGGGCGGAAGGTTTCATCATATCATCTACTCTACAATTCGATGTATAGTCATAAGCGCGCGGGACAAACGCGCGATGACAAATGCGAGCAGACAATTGAGCGCAAGACTTCAGCGCGCCGCCGTAAAAGCTTATTTTAAAGGGCTCTGACGGGGTGTGTGGGGGGAACCCCCCCCCCTTTACTTAATAGTGTTGACGCTGCCATTGGGGTGGTTAGGGGGGGTTAACCCCCCATTATAGAGGAAACTTAACTTTTTCCCTATTTTTACACCCCCCCCACACCTCCCCAATACGGCAGCGCAAATACTATTAAGTAAAGGGGGGGTTCCCCCCACACCCCCTGTCGGAGCCCTTTAAAATAAGCTTTTATGGCGGCGCACTGAAGTCTTGCGCTCAATTGTTTGCCCACGTTTGTCTGCTCGCGTTTGTCCCACACGCTTTTGTCCCGTCACCACGATGTACAGCCGCTTTTACTGATGTAATTTTCTAAAGGTACAAAAGTATGTATATTGTCTTTATTTAATAAGTTCAACATATCTACTTATCTGCTATCTCTACAAGATCCCAATTAAAATAATCCTCCCTATGACTAAAGAGCCATACAAGATTGCACCTTAATTATAAAAAGACAAAAAAAAACCCTCCAACCCATTTAAATTAGAGCAGAAATCAGTTGTTTGTTTTTTTTTAAATTACATTTCAGCCCCCCAGGCTTTAACCTTAAAAATAACCCAGGCAAACTTTTACTCTGTCTGTAAATGGAAAACAAAATATATATATATATATATATATAAAAGGTAGCATAGATTGTTTAGGGATGTTAAACTTTAAGGTACATTTTTAATTAAAAGAAAAAGATCAGCTCTGTGATGCAGCATTATAAAGCAGATAATTTTACAGCTGGATGCTCTCCCTACGATGTACTTGAAACCATTTTCAAGCGACATAAAGTTTACCGTACCAGTACAGCTGCCTACCCACTAGATTCTACATGGGATTTAAAATTTAATTATATTAAGGTATTGTTACAGTGCACATGGCAAGAATGTTAACCAAGGAGAACCTTTAACTAGTTCGTTCAACTGATTTTCCCCCTTCCCCCTTTTTTTTGTTTTGTTTTGTTTTATAGAACTGGAAGGGTCATCTTTACACTCCATTTTGCTTGTCGTCTTGTATTGATGCTTGCATGTACTAGAAAGGGGATGAGGCGATACGGAACTCGGTCAAAAGGTTCCGAGTCTCTCTTCACATAGCAGGCCAAGAATTGTACAGCAAGACCAACTGTAAATACTATACGAACATAAGAATTGCCGCTGCTGGGTCAGACCAGTCCGCTCCTGCAACGGCCCTTAGATCAAAGATTAATGCCCTAACTGAAACCAGCCCTACCTGCGTACATTCCGGTTCAGCAGGGACTTGTCTAACTTTGTCTTGAATACCTGGAGGGTGTTTTCCCCTATTTGAATCCCTGGAGGGTGTTTCCCCCTATTTGAATCCCTTAAGGGTGTTTCCCCCTATAACAGCCTCCGGAAGAGCGTTCCAGCTTCCCACCACTCTCTGGGTGAAGAAGAACTTCCTTACGTTCGTACGGAATCGATCCCCTTTTAACTTTAGAGAGTGCCCCCTACAAAAGAAATCCAGTTAGAAATTATCCAAGCAGAAAGTTTTGGGAAATACTCAGTGCACATAGGGTACGTGAGAATGCAGCAAAGTGAAATACATGCCCTTCCTGATCATGGATTGTTGTGCCAATTTCTCTTTATGCTTTTAATTCTTGTCATGCTGGTGATTTTTAAAATAAATGACAGTTTAAAAAAAATGCCGCAAACAATAAAGGTTTCAACAGAATAACAATGCTAATTCCACTGTTGAAAAGGATTGAAACCACAGAGAGAGCGAATAATAATCTATCTGCAACGATAGCAGGTGGAGAAAGAAGCCTCGGAATAAAGTGGCAGTCATAAACATAGGTGGTATAGTGCTGTCATGAAATCAGTTATTGGCATTAAAAAAAATTCCATCCTATATGATCAAACCTTGCAGCATGGTTGAAACACTCACAGCCGGGTTAAAGGTCACTGATCTGGTATGGTCATGTAAATCAGGGCCTCTTCTCACAGCTATATATCTTCCAAACGCTGCCCAAGGATCAGTTCCAGTCAGATGAAAACCCAACAAGAAATCTTGTTTCACCTGTCAAGCCGGATGCTTCAGGGGAAATCTACCAACCCAATAGTAAAGTAGAGTTTTAAAAAATAACCATTTTATTGTGTACTCCCTTATAGGGTTACTAGACGTCCGGATTTCTCCGGACATAATTGTCTCTCCAATGTCAGAATTGACGTCGGGGGAAGGCTTGTGGGCTGGCCGCGTGCAGTCACTGCATGCATCTGACCCGTTCCTGTTGCAGTGGCGGCGGCAGGGGGGTGGGAATGGAGCATGTTGGGTGGCTGATGCGGCGGCGAATGGGAATGGAGCGTGTTGGGTGGTAGGGTCAGCTTCGGCGGTGGGGCTGGGAGAAATCGGTGACGGTGGCTTAAGTGGAGGGGGCAGGCAGGGAGAGAGGAAGAAAAAGTTAGATTCATGGACGGACAGACAGAGATGTTGGTTGGGGAATAGAATGAGGTCTGGAGGAGAGGAAGCATGCAGGAGGCAGAAAGAAAGAAAGGAATATTGGATGCACAGTCAAAAGGAAGTGCAACCAGAGACTCATTAAATCACCAGACAACAAAGGTAGGAAAAATGATTTTATTTTCAATTTAGTGATTAAAATGTATCCGTTTTGAGAATTTATATCTGCTGTCTATATTTTGCACAATATTTGACTATTTTTCTATAGTTGTTTCTGAGGTGACATTGCATAATTTAAAGTCATCTGCCTTGACCTCTTTGAAAAAACTCCAAATATAAATGATAATTAACATTTTCTCTGCGTACAGTGTGCTTTGTGTTTTTATAATTTTGTGGTTACCATTATGTATTAATAAGATTATATTGTGTGTATATGAAACATGGATGGAAGAAATTACATTACAATTAGTACTATTATGGGGGTGGAGTCAGGGGTGGAGTTCGGGCAGGTCTGGGGTGCAGCTTAGGCGGAGGTACTCGGTAGATATTTGTTAGGCTTAGGGGGTACTTAGCTTGAAAAGGTTGAGAAACACTGCTCTAGACCAGTGTTTCTCAACTTGGTCCTGGAGTACCCCCCTTGCCAGTCAGGTTTTCAAGATATCCACCATGAATATGCAAGATCCATTTGCATACAATGGAGGCAGTGTTTGCAAATAGATCTCATGTGTATTCATTGGGCAAATCCTGAAAACCCAACTGGCTGCAGCCCTTGAGGA
Source organism: Geotrypetes seraphini (assembly GCF_902459505.1). Classification (NCBI taxonomy): domain Eukaryota; kingdom Metazoa; phylum Chordata; class Amphibia; order Gymnophiona; family Dermophiidae; genus Geotrypetes; species Geotrypetes seraphini. The sequence goes on along the minus strand of NC_047098.1, from coordinate 11,495,761 downwards.
CTGGGGTTGTTCACCTCTGCTGTAAACCCTCGAGGCATAAGTTGGACACAACCTAAAGCCCCTCCTTGAGTGGACAGCAGCATGGAGCCAGATACATAAAGAGCCAATGTTTCACTTAACCGTTGTCAGACCGTGTTGATTTATGGTCTTAATGGTTGTGGAACCATTTGATATTCAAGATGAGAAAAACACGCTAGGGAATGCTAGACCGAGAAACGATTTCTACAGTCAGAATTTTTAGTCACCCTGTATGCCCCATCCCAGTTCCTTCCAGCTCTTCCGTAAACTTCTAAAAACTTTTTTGATTCGCTAAACATTTTGAAAACTAACTCTCTTGTATTTCAGTTTACGGAAGAGCTGGAAGGAACTGGGATGGGGCATACAGGGTGACTAAAAATTCTGACTGTAGAAATCGTTTCTTTAGTTAGATTGTGAGCCTTCGGGACAGTAAGGGAATTTTTTAAGTACCTTCTTACTTCTCATTTATAATCTTAATGTATATTTTCTTCAAACCGCTTAGAACCTAACGGATGTAGCGGTATATAAGAAATAAATTACATTACATTACATTACATTACCGTGGAAGTTCTATGCGGTTAACAGAAGAAGAGACTGTACAATTACAGCGAAGATACAATTTCGTTAATGTTACATTAACATTTTAGACAATGCAATTTTTCAATCAAGTTACATTTACATTTTAGACGGTACATTGACAGAGAAGTTAATTTTTGCAGGTAGGTAATATACTCGGAGTAGTTATGTTTGCTATGAGTTCCATACAGCAGTTTTACAAATAGAAGTGTAACCTACGGCAGTAAAGGGTCTGGGGGAGAGTCGAGGTCAGAGGAGGAGGAGGGAGGGGATCGGAACATTCAGAGGAATTTGTCAAAAAGGTAGGTTTTAGCTAGTTTCCTGAAAGTTTGATAGGGGGGGGGGGGGGAGTTGGAGATGAGAGTGGAGAGGCATTTGTTCCATTTGCGCCAATCCTTTTGGTTGAAGACCCGGTACATAAGGTTAAGTTTTAGTTTATTGTAGTTTCTTTTATGTACAAATGAGCTGGCGTTAGTTCTAGCGGTGTAGCGCACGGTAATTTCCTGCGTGCGTTAAAAACGCTAGCGCACCTTAGTAAAAAGGGGCCCTAAATGTAGAGCCTTTTTTTTAAAACCCTTTATTTAGAATTGTTGCTCAGAAGCAACATGTGCCTTCTATGGTTCTTATGGGAGATCTGCATCTCCAAATGCCTACTTACTTGGCACTATTGCCCTCGTTCAACATTATGTTACTTAAAGCAGCCATTTTCATCATCTGCCAATACTTTAGTAAATACAAGCCAAATATGGACACAGGGCCTTTTTTCGTTACGATTGTTTCGACTACTGAGTCTTCTGTACTGTTTCCCTGCCTTTCTTTGGTTCTGAATCACTTGCCTGCAAGAGGAAATGGCAAAATCAATTTCATTTTGTCAAACACCCCCTTGTACTTCTGCTGCTAATGGTGCCAGAATATGCCCCGTTTCATGGCCGGGATGTTTTCAACGTCATAGAACACTTTCCTGCTCCAGAATGCAGATCACCGCATTGTGCGTTGGTGTTCACATGCAATTCCTTTTATGTCTCAAGTCGGGGGGGGGGGCCTTTATTTGACCTACCACATTTGCGATCTAGCCACTGTTTTCATCACCATCTGCTCCTTGACGCTCCATCCTTATTTGGATTTCAGGGCTATGCTCCAGGGCTTACTCTAGGTCAAGGGCGGGCAACCACAGTCCTTATTATTATTAATAATAATAATAATAATAACTTTATTCTTCTATACCGCCACAGTCGAATGACTTCTAGGCGGTTCACATCGAAGAAGGCTGGACAGTCGGCGAATTACAGAATGCAGGAAGTGAGGGTATAACTTATTACATAAGAAATAGATAAAAGGAAAATATGAATCTTAAGTATGTGGTATAGGTCTCTTGTATGCAACCCAAGGAATAAAGTTGGACAATCTGCGAATTTTAGGATAGAGCTGGACAATAAGGCGAATTGCAGGAAGAAGCGAATTACAGAGTAAAGCATAGAACATAGAAATAGACGGCAGATAAGGGCCACGGCCCATCTAGTCTGCCCACCCCAATGACCCTCCCCTACCTTTCTCTGTGAATAGATCCCACGTGTCTATCCCATTTGGCCTTAAAATCAGGCACGCTGCTGGCCTCAATCACCTGAAGTGGAAGACTATTCCAGCGATCAACCACCCTTTCAGTGAAAAAGAATTTCCTGGTGTCCCCGTGATTTTCCACGGATGCCCCCTTGTTGCCGCGGGACCCTTGAAAAAGAAGATATCTTCTTCCACCTCGATGCGGCCCGTGAGATACTTGAATGTCTCGATCATGTGACCCCTCTCTCTGTGTTCCTCGAGCGAGTACAGCTGCAACTTATCCAGCCGTTCCTCGTACGGGAGATCCTTGAGTCCCGAGACCATCCGGGTGGCCATTCTCTGGACCGACTCCAGTCTCAGCACATCCTTACGGTAATGCGGCCTCCAGAATTGCACACAGTATTCCAGGTGGGGCCTCCCATGGATCTATACAATGGCATAATGACTTCAGGCTTACGGCTGATGAAACTCCTACCTATGCAATCTATGATTTGCCTTGCCTTGGATGAAGCTTGCTCCACTTGATTGGTAGTCTTCATGTTCTCACTGACGATCACCCCTAAGTCTCGTTCTGCTTCAGTTCTTGTTAGGATCTCGCCATTAAAGGTGTAAGTCTTGCATGGATTATGGCTGCCCAGGTGCATGACTTTGCATTTTTTGGCATTGAAGTTGAGTTGCCAGGACCTAGACCAGCGCTCCAGTAGTTACAGAATAAGGCGGATTACAGAATAAAGCGAATTACTGGATAAGCGAATTACAGGATTAAGGGAAGCAGTGCATGCAAATAGATCTCACGCATGTTTACCGGATCCATAGACCCGCCTAGTTAGGGGTCCTTTTATTATGGCGCGCTAAACAATCTAGTGCACGCTAACCGATATAGCGCGCGTTAATCGATGTAGCGCGTGCTAACGATTAGCGCGCGCTTAATGCTAAGACACCCGTAAAATATAATGGATGCCTTAGCATTTAGCGCGCGCTAAACCGGTTAGCGCGCCGTAGGAAAAAGACCCCTTAGTGCAGCGACATTGCCATGCACTAACCGATTAACACGTGGTCAGTGCCTGACCTACAAAAATAAGTGTAGCGTGCTCATGGCTGCGTGCTAATGGGAAAATTAGCGCGTGGCCATTGATGCTAGAAATAGGAAAATCGGCCAATATACCCACGTGGTAAAAATGGCCTACATGCATGGGAAGGATGAGCGTAAGTGTGTGCTAAGGCCACTTTTTACTGCAGTTTAGTGGAAGAGGGTGACGGGACTAAATCGCGCGTGACAACGGCGCGCCGACAACTGAGCGCAAGGTTGACGGCGCGCCGAAGAAAAGCACTATTTTAAAGGGTTCCGATGGGGGGTGTTGGTGGGGAACCCCCCCATTTTACTTAACAGACATCGCGCTGGCGTTGTGGGGGGCTTGGGGGGTTGTAACCCCCACATTATACTTAAAACTGAACTTTTTCCCTAAAAAACAGGCAAAAAGTTCAGTTTCAAGTATGATGAGGGGGGTTACAACCCCCCACAACGCCAGCGCAATGTCTGTTAAGTAAAATAGGGGGGTTCCCCACCAACACCCCCCCGTCGGAACCCTTTAAAATAGTGCTTTTCTTTGGCGCGCCGTCAACCTTGCGCTCAGTTGTCTGCGCGCCGTTGTCTCGCGCGATTTTGTCTATGAACCGTGGAAGAGCCCCTTAGTTATATGCAAAAAATGACCCCCCCCCGCGCCCCAAACGGTGTGCCCGGTTTTCAGAGCCCTTTGCCGGATTTGGGAGCGCAATGCAGTTCACGGCTCATTTCCTAGGACACTCTTGATTATGTGAACCTCTGGCTCTGATTTCTCTAAGATGGGCAAGGATTTTTATTTACTGGTTTATTAACTTGAATTGGTTCGATGCCCTCCCACTAACTGCTGCCTAGGGTGACTTAAATTCTGTGAAACAATCGTATCGGACATAACATAAAATCTGGCAAGTTGATAGACGCAATGGTAGAAAACCTGACCTAGCCCAGCCAACCGCTGAGGACCTGCCCCCCTGCAGCCACCCTGTAACCCTAATTATATTCTTGTCAACGTAGCCGTCCCCAGATGTTCTGGAGAATGGTGGGGAGTGACCTAGGGCGTAAGAAAAGCATTTAAAAGTCAGGTTTCCCGTTCTCTACAGCATTATTACTAGTGTTTGCCAGGTAAACTTTTGAAATATTGCATATTACATGCTGGGTAGGGAATTCTTGTAGACCTGCTACACCTAATTAATTGTAGATAAAAAATAGCCTTCTGTTTCCATTAATGATATGAAGCGAGTCAGAGAAATCTCTCTTTAGAGTGCTCTGAGCAAAAAGAGACTGAGCAACCGGATATCCAATTTCAGCATTCGTAAGGAGCCCTCTCCTTTCCCCCTTAGCTCATGACTGAATTAAATAAAGTATTCCAGTGCATAATACCAGTGTTTGTTATTTTAGGCTGGATATAGCAGATGCTTCTGTTTGACGCTATCTAAAACAGTAAAGAGCAAACAGTCTATATCTTTTCAAACCCTCCCTCTTCCCAGCCTGGCAAGATCTCTTGTGTAACTCATCTAAGCATTACAGCCTGGCAGAGACCATGAAGTCAAGAAACCAACTCAATTTTCAGAGGGGATTTTTTTAATTTTTGGCGGTGTATGTTATCAAAGGAGAGAGAGAGAGAGAGAGAAAAAAAAAGGAGAGTGTTTTCTTTATTCCAAGATAGTCATACAATGAGAGAGAATGATGCTCTGTCAATTAGGAAAAGTAACAATGGCTAATTTCGAAAGGGCATGCAAAAGTGCATTTTTTTTCCTGCTTGTTTTCCAGTCTTTATGAAAGGTGCTAAAGCTATTCAGCTTTGGAAAGTGCATTCCTTCATTTATGCCAGGGGTGCCAAGGTCCCTCCTCAAGGGCCGCAATCAGTTGGGTTTTCAGGATTTCCCCAATGAAAGCAGTGCATGCAGATAGAACATAAGAACATAAGAAGCGCCATCTCCGGATCAGACCTTCGGTCCATCAAGTCCGGCGATCCGCACACGCGGAGGCCCTGCTAGGTATACACCTGGCTTATTTTATAGCCAACCATATCTTTATATGCCTCTCTCAAGGAGATATGCATCTAGTTTGCTTTTGAAGCCTAGGACTGTCGATTCCGCAATAATCTCCCCTGGGAGAGTATTCCAGATGTCAACCACTCTCTGTGTGAAGCAGAACTTCCTGATATTAGTCCTGAACTTGAGATAGATCTCATGCATATTCATTGGGGAAATCCTGAAACCTCGACTGGATTGCGGCCCTCGAGGAGGGACTTTGACACCCCTGATTTATGCATAGAACAGAGGCAGCACGGAGAGCCTCACTGCAAACTTCCCCTCTCCCTGATCCCACACGCTATCTGACCAATGTGTTAAATTTATTCTCTTAAAAATGCTTAAATATCAAGCCGGTATGAATAACATTTTTTGATGTGGCTGTTCTCTGCTGTTCCTTTGGGCTTCAAACACGAGCCTCTGCTGAGGACATAGGGCTAGATTCACTAAGCCCACCGATCGTGTCCTGACCGGTTTGCGACCCCCGACCTGATTCACTAACCTTCTGGCCGACCCTGTCCGCATCCGATCCGATCCACACATGCAAATGAGAGGAAATGCACGCATAAGTAGGAAGGCGGCGATCCACTAAACCAACGAAGGAACACCGATTGGGCTGGCCGATCCAAACGGAAGCAGCAGCTGAAGACCAGCCGCTCACGTCCCTGCCGACTCTCCTGCTCCATGCCGCCCTGAAATCCCAGCCCTACAGTCCAATAAAATGTCCCTGCTCTCTACCATCCCAACTCTGGATTTCTGCCGCCCCAGCAGTGCAGTGCGAGCCCATGGTTTTAACCTGCGGGTTTAAAGCAGGGCTACACTATGGCGTGTTCTGTTATGTTCCAGACCACGCCGCAGTGCAGCCCTGCTTTAAACCCACGGGTTAAAACTAGAGAATGACATGGGGAAAAATTCTGTCCCTGTCATTGCCCCGTCCCCAGACCACCATCCTCTTCACCGCCCTGTCCCCTTCGTCCCCTTCACCGCCCCGTCCCCTTCACCGCCCCGTCACCATCCCCGCTGTCCCTTTCACTGCCCTGTCCCCTTCTTCAGCGTCTTCTCCTCTCCATCCCCCCAATCCCAGCACCCTTCACGCGGTCCAGCAGCTCCCTCCTGCCAGCCAGCTGTGCATTTCCCTCCCTCCCTCCCTCCCTTTCCCTTACCTTCTCTTGTTGAAATTGGCAATTTCTATAAGGCTATGCGCTGTATTACAGCCGGAGCCTTGAAGTCACGTCGGGTTGCCTGCTAGAAAATTCTCCTCCGATGCAACCAGAAACAGGAAGTTGCGTCAGAGGAGACTTTTCCAGCAGGCAACACGATGCAACTTCAAGGGTCCGGCTGTAATACAGCACATAGCCTTATAGAAATCACCAGTTTCAACAAAAGAAGGTAAGGGAAAAGGAGGCAGGGAGGGAGGGAGATGCATGGCCGGCTGGCGGGAGAGAGGGGGCTGCCGGATCAAACGCTCGTTCACCGCGGTGAATGGGGCAGTGAATGGCCTTGTCCCCGATCTTGCGGTGACCTTTTTTTTTGGTCACCGTTTTCGCGGGTTACCCATGGCTAGCCGCGGGTAACAACCACCGTGTCATTCTCTAGTTAAAACCAAACATTTGGGCAAGGCTTCGCATATCTGCTACATCGCTCCTCAGGCACAGAAAACCATTTGCCGCTGGATATTCTGGGGACTGGAGGCTCTTTCCTGGCGCTCGGCGCTATATCACCCACCACCAGCGTCCGAAGGTCTGCAGATCCTCCGGGCACCTCTCCTTTGCTAGCTCCCACTCCTGAGTCTCCCAGCTCCAACTCACAAGCGTAACAGCCCCCAAAACAGCCTGCAACGCCTTGCAACAATAGAAGCGAGCAGGAGCAGAGACATTACTGTCTTGAGCACGGGAGCAGAGACGGACAGCAAGCTTGATGGCCAAGGTTGAATATCGGTGGGATAGTTGTCTCTCTTCTTGGTTTCTGAAGAATAATATGCATGCCTACCAGGAATATTTAATTTAAAAACCCTGAAATCTAATGTAGAGAATGACACGGTGACAAAATTCATCACCGTTCCCGTCCCCACAGATAACCGCGGGAAACCATCTTCATGTCATTCTTTAAGGAGAGAGGGAAGAATCAGAGTATGAATGGCCACAACCACTGACCACTGTCAGTTTAGCATGCATCGATCATCAATCTTTTCAGTCACAGCTCCCCACGCTTTGGAATGCTATGTCTGCTGATTTAAAACGTTCGTATTCAAAGACACTTTTGACCTTTAAATTAACAGTGTTGCATATACTTTTTCTTGTCTTTTTTTTCTAATTCGTGCAGAAGAAACCATCCAATTGTGCTGCCCTTTCTTGTCTCTTTTTTCTTCTAGGCCATGTAGTTCTACCTCTCTTCCCTGGTGTATCAGTATGTCCGTTTCCCCTGATTTTACTTTTTAATATATATTTACCTGTACTCCGCTTAGAAATCCGATAAGCGGAATATCAAATTTTTAATAAAACTTGAAAACTTGAATTATTTTTGGTAGGAAACCATGGAGCACGACATGCTGTGCTTTCATCTGCAAATCACATTTACTTATGTTACCTTCTCTAGTAGATTTGCAGAAAATCATATTTTTATGGCCTCCTCTGGGTTCACCAATGTCTTTACATCAGCTAGAGTAGCAACATTACTCGTACATAGTGCGTTTCTCCAAAGCAATACAATCCCCTCTCCCCCCCCCCCCCCCCCCCCGTTTAAATTAGGGACACATACAGTAGGTGAAATGGAAGTTATTTTCACGATCTTGATCATTCCCTTTAAAACGATCATTTTGTCAGGAACTGCAGCATATGTTGGAATTTCTTCTTCCATAGCTCTGCTTTTATTGCACCCTGTGTTGTGCTTTTTTCCTTGGGAAGGCAGGTAGTAAAATGGTATAAATGATTATTTTTAGCTTTGGCACAAAGATTGAGGTGGTTTTTTTTGCATGAAAAGCTTGATGGGAGTTTTAATGTTCAACGAGAAGAGAGGCCTCGCTGTGGAACATCTCGTCCAGAAAATGGCATTTTCTGCAGTCCAGTGACTTCTAACCCTATGTGAGGCATCGGTGCAGTATTGCTCAGCCCTGTAAAGATGCCTGTTTCCCCCGGTCTTATGTGCTTCTTGGCAGTGTCCCATGTACATTTTGGGGAGGTTCTTTAGTAATTACCCTCTGACACTACTCATTGGTAAAGCATTGACCTGACATCATATAAGATATTAAGGGGCTAAAAAAAATGTCTTGGGCCCCTTTTCATGAAGCCACGTTGAGCTTTTTTTTATCGCTGGCCGCGACAGTATTGGCTCTGACGCGCACAGGAATTCTATAAGTGTCAGAGCTAATACCGCTGTGGCCAGTGATAAAAAAAAACAACTAATGTGGCTTCATAAAAGGGGGGGGTTAGTGTAGTGGTGTAATGAGGGTGAAAGGTGCCTGGGGCTGTGGCACCAATCCCCGCCCCCCCTCCCACCTCCACAAGCTCCTTCCCGCCCCCTTTTCCCTTCCCTTGTACCTCTGTAACGTTCCTGGCACGAGCAGTAACTTCCAAGCTGCTTTCGTGCCAGCGTTGGCTGTTTCTTTGATGTCACTTCCATCAGAGAAAGAACCGACGTTGACATGACAGCAGCATGGGGGTTGCTGCTCACGCCAGAAAAATTACAGAGGTGCGGGGGAAAGGAAGCGGCACGCACATGCGGCAGTGGCGGGGGGGGGGGCAGGAAAGGAGCAAGGGAGGGGGGAGAGAGGCGGACGGGTGCCTGCATCCTCACCAAGATGGCCCCATGCTCCCCCCTTTGCTACACCATTGGGTTCGTATGCCCTTAAGTGGGTCTTTCCTGTAAACTAAACTAAACCTTAGGTTTGTATACCGCATCTTCTCCACAATCGTAGAGCTCGGCACGGTTTACAGGAGTTGGGAGAGAAAGGAACTCCAATGAAGGGTTAAAGGATAGAGTAAGAAGAATAATTAGAGGGTTTAGCATGCCAAAGATGGAGTAAGTATTACATTTTTGAGAATAGCCAGGTTTTCAGATGTTTGCGGAAAAGCTGGAGAGAGCTCAGGTTCCGAAGAGGGGAGGTAAGGTTGTTCCAGAGCTTGGTGAATCTGAAGGGGAGGGAGGTCCCTAGTTTTCCTGCACGGGAAATGCCTTTTAATGAGGGGAAGGATAGTTTTAGTTTGTGGGTGGGTCTGGTGGTATTAGGATTTGAGGAGTTGAGGGATAAAGGGAGGGAGGATGCCGTGTAGGATTTTGAAAGTTATTCAGGCGCATTTAAAGTGGACCCTGGCGATTATCGGAAGCCAGTGAAGCTTGGGCAGGAGTGGTGAGACATGGTCCAATTTATTTTTTGCGAAGATAAGCTTAGCCGCGGCATTCTGAATCCGCTGAAGTCTATGAAGGTTTTTCTTAGTTAGGCTTAAGTAGATAGAGTTGCAGTAGTCCAATCTGGAAAGGATGATGGGTTGGACGAGGACGGTAAAGTGTTTTTGTACCCTAAGGCCATTTTTAGCACAGTAGTAAAATAGCCAATATTTGTGTTGCCATTAGCGTTTGGCCACTTAGAAAAGATTAGCGTGTCAGCCCTTGCTGCCGCCTCTTTTGTAGGCACTCTAACCGAGTGGCCATATAGCTGCTCTAACTGATTAGTGCAGAATTTGTCTACTCTCTGCTCCCAACTTGCTCCCAGCACTTAAAAAAACTTTTTTAGCATGTGGGACGTATGAGCGCGACCGGTGGTAATGCCTCGTTTGCTGCAGTTAGTACTTACTGCAGTTTAATAAAGGATGCTAGCTATCTCCCTCTTTTACTAAGGCGTGCTAGCCCGTTTCAGCGCACGCAAAATATGAGTGCGTGCTAAATGCTAACGCATCCAAAGACTATAATGGAGGCGATGGCGTTTAGCGCGCTGTCGTAAAAGGACCCCTATGTGCGCTAATATGACTTTGTGTTAGTATTGGTTTATAAACCTCCCAGAGGATTGCGTTCGGAGGGGACAATGAAACCAGTTGCACTGACTGCTGACAATGCAACTCGGCTTCAAATGTTTTCTATTGCTGGAAGGTCATATTGGGATAAGCTTACTGGTCGACAAAGATTATGCGCAGTATTCTGATTCCGCAAGCTCAATCTTATCACTCTTTTGGAAAAGTATTGAAAACTTATTTGTTTGATAAATTCATATCTTGATCATTTAGTATCGTATTTATGATATGTATATGCTATGTATTTATATGATTTGCTGACTGTTCGGCTTTTCTTGGTGTGAACCGCCTAGAACTCAAGGGTATGGCGGCATACAAAAATAAAGTTTATGATTATTATCGTTATAGCTTTAAGAAGATGCTGGAAAAGAAGCTGTTTGTAGACGCCTACTTTTGATTTGTCTTTCTTGACATTGTTTGGGTATTTTGGTAACATATCATCAGATATGTCATGGAAGAATTTGTAGCTCTTATTTCCTATGTGTTTTGATATTGTTTTTAAGAGTGACTTGAATTATTTGTTTTTGCTTTATGCATGTTTACATGGAAACCGCCACGACTCCAGGCGGTATACAAAGTTATTATTCTCATTAAGAGGCCTTATTTCTAAGCTGCGTACCACAGTAACTGCCAAATATGTGCATACTAAATTCCTAGGGGGTATGTCAGGGGGTAGAAAGTGGACACCCCTACATTAAACAGTTGGCACATCCCATATAAGCCCTTATCACCTACAAAATGGGTAGCGGCAAGTGCAGTCGTGAAGTAAGTGGGGGGGGTGGAGGGAGGGGGCAGACTATCCCAGTCACCCACTTGGTGGGGGCTCCAGCATCTCTCCACCCCCCCATGCCACGCTCCCATGCTCCCTTCCCCATACCTATTTAAATTTTTGCCAGCACAAGCTGCTCACATTGGCCGACTCCCCTCTGAAATCACTTCCAGGTCACGGGGGCCAGGAAGTGACGTCAGAGGGAAAGCCAACGCTGGCATGGGCAGTACGCCAGAGAATCTGGCCCCCCAGAGGTATGGGGAAGGGGGAAGTGAGGGTGCAAGTGTGGAGTGGGAGGGCAGGGATGCGGAAGGAACAGGGGAGTGGAGAGGAGGGTGTGGGGAGGGGCCTCTCCTCCCCGGGCGCCTCCCACCCTTGCTGCACCACTGCTTACATGGTAATTTTTTGTAATGGTTGTACACTAATAGCAACATTAATGAGGAACGGCTGAATACATTGCAGCTGTACTCACTTGAGGAACGCAGAGAAAGAGGTGACATGATCGAGACGTTCAAATATCTCACGGGCCGTATTGAGGTGGAAGAGGATATCTTCTTTTTCAAGGGCCCCACGGCAACAAGAGGGCATCCGTGGAAAATCGGGGGCGGGAAACTACACGGTGACACCAAGAAATACTTCTTCACCGAAAGGGTGGTTGATTGCTGGAATAATCTTCCGCTACAGGTAATTGAGGCCAGCAGCGTGCCTGATTTTAAGACAAAATGGGATCGTCACGTGGGATCTCTTCACAGGGAAAGGTAGGGGAGGGTTATTGGGGTGGGCAGACTTGATGAGCCGTGGCCCTTATCTGCTGTCTGTTTCTATGTTTCTATGGTTATTAATACAAAAGATAAAATTGGCCATAGCATTTGGGGAAAACTCGCCTAAGGGTGCACCAGGGCCATTTTTTGCTGCAGCTTAGAAAATGGTTATGGTTTATTAATCTTGTTATACCGCGCATTCATTTTACTGGTCCAAGTGGTTTACAAAATACAAATCAAACAAACAACAAAAAAAAGAACTCCATTGTTAAATAGACTAGACCTAACCCACTAAACTTACCGATCTGGATTGTCGTCGGGCGATTCTTGGCCGAGTTTTGCCAAGCGACCGATTCACTACAGATTCTACATGCAAATGATCTGATCGGACGCACGCCCTATCGCGATCCCACTGATCCCTGTAAGAGCGATCGAAACGCACGCGCAGACTATCCTTGTTGTTTATTGATGCAATTTACGCATGCGCTAGCTCTTCGCCCTTACGACGTAGTTAGTGGGCGGGGTTTATTCCCGCACGTCATTGCCGGCAAAGCACAAGCGAGCTCAAAAGAAAGGGGGGGGGAGGGGGTTGGCTGCAGTTTACTTTTGCTGGCCCTAAGAGTTGGATATTTTTAAAAAGAATGATTTGTGACCGTTGCAGTGAACTATTTTGTGTAGCCAGATTATCGAACAGAACACGCTCGCAATGCGCTTTTTATAGATTTATATAAAAAAGGAATTCTTACGCATTTGTAAAAATACTTTACAGTTCTATTTTTAATTTTGATCGCTGTAACCTCGATACTGATATTTCAGGGAGGAAGAGGGCAGGAGAATCGGCACTGGTCCTCCTCAGCATTTGCTTCTTTTCGGATCGGCAAACCCAATCGCTGTTTCTTCTTCTGCTTAGTGAATCAATGGCTTCCTACTTTTGCGTAATAAAAACAGGGGAAGCAATTCCACAAAGATCAAACAGGCAAGAGCAAAGTGGAAATGTCCAATCAGATTGGTGCACAAAAAAGTGTCTTTCAACTCATCTGATAAATCCAATGGTCTTTATTAATCCAAAATAGCTCCTACATTCAAAGCAACTCAACGACTCGACATGATCATGTTTCGGCCATCCGGCCTGCATCAGGAGTCTACGAATTACATACATATAAACAATCATAAGTAAATAAACATAATTATACATTAGAACATGAACAGCAAATATTAAAAATATAAAAACATATATGAAAAAATGATGTTAAAAAACAGCAAAGAATTATGTTGATTTACTTATGATTGTTTATATGTATGTAATTCGTAGACTCCTGATGCAGGCCGGATGGCCGAAACATGATCATGTCGAGTCGTTGAGTTGCTTTGAATGTAGGAGCTATTTTGGATTAATAAAGACCATTGGATTTATCAGATGAGTTGAAAGACACTTTTTTGTGCACCAATCTGATTGGACATTTCCACTTTGCTCTTGCCTTCCTACTTTTGCGTGCCATTTCCCCTCATTTGCATGGGTGGATTGGATCAGAGATTGATCGGGAAGCAGTTTAGTGAATCGGGTCGGGGAACGATCGCACAACCAGTAAAACCGGACAGGATTGGAAGGTTAAACAGCAAGCATACAAAATAACATTCATTCCTAGATAAAACAATTATATCGTATTAAGATTTCACAGGACAGCTGACTGAAGATCCAAAAATCGTTTAGAAGACATGAGTGATTTCAGATTGGATCAAATCTTTTCCGAATGCTTCTTTAAAAGGAACCCCAGGTTTGTTCAGAGGCTTCCACAGCAAAAGACTGCTCTCTCTTTCTATAGGAACAGAGAAAATCATGAATATATATTGGGTTTTCCCCTATTATGTGTTGAACATATTTCTAAATACCATAAACTCCTAAATGAAGCTTTCTAAAACGGTGTGTTGCCTTGTCAGAAATGCACAGGATGGAATGATTCTTGGAATTAAAGTTGGACATCTTTTATCGGGCCCAGTAAATTTGATATTGAATTGCACACTGCGATTACATATTTGCCATTGTATGCTGTCTGAGAAATGTAGGTTCATTTTTACTACTGTTGCCATATTGGTTGACACATCAAAATTATAGGTTTCAGCTGCATAGGCTCGTTTAGTGCGAAAATGAATGCAAGTGTTTACTGAACAGAAGTTAGGCTAGACCAGTGGTCTCCAACTCCAACCCTTTGCAGGGCCACATTTTGGATTTCTAGGTACTTGGAGGGCCTCAGAAATAAATAGTTAATGTCTTATTAAAGAAATGACAATTTTGCATGAGGTAAAAACTCTTTATAAATCTTTCCTTTTGGCTGTCTTAATAATAATATTGTCATTTATAGCTAAAGAGACATATGATCAAGAAACTGTTTTATTTTTACTTTTGTGATTATGATAAACATACCGAGGGCCTCAAAATAGTACCTGGCGGGGCCGCGTGTTTGACACCACTGGGCTAGACAATGTTGAAAGCAGTAAGCCAGTAGAAAAAAAATGACTTTCTATGCACAAAGGAGAATCGGATTCATAATAGCTGACATAAAAGTTGTAAGTGATGGAGGATTTTCAGAAGCATGCATGGGTAGATTGTACCTGTGGACTTTATAGGGATTTTCAAAGAAAACTGTGCATGCTATTTTTCTATTAAAATCTGGGCACAAAAATCTCCATGGATTTTGCACCTCTCTATTTTTTTAAAGGAAGAAGAAAGGAGGGAAACTGTGGCACAGTGGTTAAAGCTACAGCCTCAGCACCCCGAGATTGGGGGGGGGGGGGGTTCAAACCCATGCTGCTCCTTGCGACTTTGGACAAGTCACTTAATCCCCCTGTTGCCCCAGGTACATTAGATAGATTGTGAGCCCACCGGGACAGACAGGGAAAAATGCTTGAGTCCCTGAGTAAATTCATATAAACTATTTGAGTTCCCCTGGGAGAACAGCATAGAAAACTGAATAAATAGTGTAAAAAGTTTCAGCCTCTGATAACCAGAGCTGGTATTGTGATGTCATAATGCCACATTCCACCAATAATAGCCAAACTCATCAGTGATGTCACAATGGTTTCATTGTCCTATACTTGGCTCACTTTTGCTACATTTTGAATTCTAGAGTGGCGCAGGGGTTCAAGCTACAGCCTCAGCACCCCGAGATTGGGGGGGTTCAAACCCACGCTGCTCCTTGCGACTCTGGGCAAGTCACTTAATCCCCCCGTTGCCCCAGGTACATTAGATAGAGTGTGAGCCCACACGGTGCCTAGGAGTTAGACGCCGTTTTTAGAATCAGGGCCTAAACTCATAAATGAAGCTCATAGATCTAAGCAAATGCAGGGTCAGCCTAAATTTGTAAGCCTTACTTTAAAGCCCCTTAATTAAGATAACTTATACTCCTATGTTTGGCTGAAAATAGGGCACACATTTAAGTTTTTAGGCACATACATTTAGGAACTCAGCTTTTTTGAATATCGGGTCCTCTGTGTATATTTTTATCTGCTGCCAGGAGCACTGTTTTCGGCCGGGCCAGCTTATCTGATGCACAGCTTTGAAAACTGCCCTCGTGGCCTATTTGTGACATCCTCCCTTTGTCGTTTCATTTTCAAGGAATCCATGTTTCAAAAGATAGTCTAATCACCTGCCTTTCGTTTCTTACCCTTTCATGTCTACATATCCACATGGGACCAGTACTCTAGTGACCACCCAAAAGTAGGTGAACCCTTTCATCGTGCATTTCCAGTAGTCAGCTGTTCACATCGAAACATCTCTTTTCGTATGCGGCACGTGACTTAATTGAGCAAAATGGGTTCATTACTGGGCCCATTGTATTCAGAAGGAAACACGGTAAAATAGCGAATTTGACTCCAGTTAATTAAACGATTATGAATTATGTATATAAGGATTTGTGTAATTGCTCCAATTTTCTCTTTCTTCCTGCAAATGTTGTTTGCTAGTTGTGTAAAATGGGCTGTGAGGGGGAGTTGCAGTGTACCAGCTGCTGCACAGTTGTGAGGATGACTCTGGGAAAATGACTTCTAGTGATGCCAAAATTCAAAACCTGCATTCAGGGGGGCTGGGAAGAGGAGGTAAACGGATATTTAATTTTATCCACGCAAACTATGCTACAGTAGTAAAAATCAGGGCTGTGGAGTCGGAGTCGAGGAGTCGGAGGAAATTTCGGGTACCTGGAGTCGGAGTTGGAGTCAGAAGTACAAAAAACTGAGGAGTCGGAGTCGGAGTCGGAATATTTATCTACCGACTCCACAGCCCTGGTTGCTACACTTTGGGATTCTAGAATCTTGTTACTCTGGGATTCCGGAATCTTGCTATTCTTTGAGATTCTGTATGGAATGTTGCTACCAGGGCTGTGGAGTCGGAGTCGAGGAGTAGGAGTCGGAGGAAATTTCGGGTACCTGGAGTTGGAGTCGGAGTCAGAAGTACAAAAAACTGAGGAGTCGGAGTCGGAACATTTATCGACCGACTCCATTTTTGAACTTGGCATACCAATCAGGAGCGATTCTTTCAGCTATAGCACCCACTATATACACAGCACAAATGTTGCGAGCAGCTTCTGCGGCCTTAGAACCTTGATTAAAAGCAAAAAGAAGGTGGTGTCGAAAATGCTCATTTCTCTCAACTTGACATTCCATTTTAACGATCTGAAAATTAACCAGTGCTGTGGAGTCGGAGTCGGAGTTGGAGGAAATTTCGGGTACCTGGAGTCGGAGTCGGAGTCAGAAGTACAAAAAACTGAGGAGTCGGAGTCGGAACATTTATCTTCCGACTCCATTTTTGAACTTGGCATACCAATCGCGAGCGATTCTTTCAGCTATAGCACCCACTATATACACAGCACAAATGTTGCGAGCAGCTTCTGCGGCCTTAGAACCTTGATTAAAAGCAAAAAGAAGGTGGTGTCGAAAATGCTCATTTCTCTCAACTTGACATTCCATTTTAACGATCTGAAAATTAACCAGTGCTGTGGAGTCGGAGTCGGAGGAAATTTCGGGTACCTGGAGTCGGAGTCTGAAGTACAAAAAACTGAGGAGTCGGAGTCGGAACATTTATCTACCGACTCCACAGCCCTGGTAAAAATACATATAAAACCAGTCACACAAATAAGCGACCAGCACTTATACCTAAACAGCTGCATGTCGGTAACAAAAATCTCATGCACAAATACAGGATGTCCAGGGCGGTACTTGGAGAGACCTCCCAGGAAAGAGACTTGACAGTTCTGATCGACAAGTCGAGGAAGCCGTCCGCACAATGCGCTGCGGCGGCAAAAAGGGCAAACAGAATGCTAGGGATGATAAAGAAGGGGATCACGAACAGATCGGAGAAGGTTATCATGCCGCTGTACCGGGCCATGGTGCGACCTCACCTGGAGTACTGCATCCAGCACTGGTCGCCGTACAAGAAGAAGGACACGGTACTACTCGAAAGGGTCCAGAGAAGAGCGACTAAGATGGTTAAGGGGCTGGAGGAGTTGCCGTACAGTGAAAGATTGGAGAAACTGGGCCTCTTCTCCCTTGAAAAGAGGAGACAGAGAGGGGACATGATCGAAACGTTCAAGATACTGAAGGGAATAGACTTAGTAGATAAAGACAGGTTGTTCACCCTCTCCAAGGTAGGGAGAACGAGAGGGCACTCTCTAAAGTTGAAAGGGGATAGATTCCGTACAAACGTAAGGAAGTTCTTCTTCACCCAGAGAGTGATGGAAAACTGGAACTTTGACACCCCTGATCTACATACAGTGTCATGAAATATGTCTTTTCACATGTCCTATGTTGTTGCAAACAGTTTATCTGTACCAAAATTAACTTATCAACCCAAAGGATGGTACTTTCTAAACCCTGGAAAGCTGTTTTCACCATTGTCTAATTTGGACAAAATCAACAACCCAAAGCATTTTGCTTTCATCCTAGGCCAGACATGGGCAACTCCGGTCCTCGAAGGCCGTAATCCAGTCGGGTTTTCAGGATTTCCCCAATGAATATGCATGAGATCTATTAGCATACAATGAAAGCAGTGCATGCAAATATATCTCATGCATATTCATTGGGGAAATCCTGAAAGCCCGACTGGATTGCGGCCCTCGAGGAGGGACTTTGACACCTCTGATGCAGATAACATACAAAAGTGAGCAGCAGTGGCACAGCGAGGGAGGTGCCAGTGGATTGCGGCCCTCGAGAAGAGACTTTGTGTCCTAGGCCATACATGGGCAACTCCGGTCCTCGAGGGCCAGAATCCAGTCGGGTTTTCAGAATTTCCCCCATGAATATGCATTGAAAGAAGTGCATGCAAATAGATCTCATGCATATTCATGGGGGAATCCTGAAAACCCGACTAGATTCCGGCCCTCGAGGACTGGAGTTGCCCACGTCTGTCCTAGGCCCTCCTTATCAAAAGTGAAAGAAATTATTTTCTTTCTTTTCCTCAACAAATTCAACTGTTTAGATCCTGGGTGAATTGTCATTTCCATTTATGCTTCACTGTAATGTATGAAAAAATAATCAAATCTGTCCATAAAATACATTTTCTGTAATAGGGGATTAATTTCCTGGTCACTTGAACAGTCTTGCTTCATTAGCCGAGATATTGTTTGTTAATTTGCAAAGTCACTTGAACAAATTTTAAATTCTGACTGATTGAGAGCTTCAGTAATACTCTCTGTAGCAGTGGGTTTTAACGGACTGCTTGGGAAATCCAGGTCGCCCTGATTTTTTGGGATATGCATGAGATTTCTTAACATACAGGAGAAGCAGTGAAACCAGAATGGACAGATTACCAGTATGCTCTCTGAAGACTGAATTGGAAACCGCTGATGACACGAAATTAACAAGTAAAAGAAATCATGTTAGTGATAAGGAAAAATCTATGGAGTATAGTTAGATTGTCAGCTCTTCCGAACAGGGACTGTCTATTTAATGTCAAAATGTACAGCTCTGCGTACGCCCTTCAGTGCTATAGAAGTGTTAAATTGTAGTAGACGTAGAATGAAGGTTGATTACACGGTCATATGTCCAGGTATATACGGAGAGAGCAGAAGTGTCCATCTAGGTTATTTTTTTCATTTACCTTATATACTCAAATATAAACCGATCTGAATATAAACCTAGGCAAACTTCCCCCCCCCAAAAAAAGGAGGAAAAAAATGTTGACTTGAATATAAATGGGAGCGGGGGAGGGGTTAATATTCAAGTACAGTGCTCTGCCCTGCCATGCTCTGCTTCCAGGCCTCCCCCATCCCTGCCCGGCTCTGCACCTGGCCCCCCTCCTTCCCTGCTAGGTTCTACATCCTGTTTGTCCACCCTCCCTGCTCCGCCATGCTCCGCATCCAGCCACTCCCTCGCCTTCCATGCCAGTCTCTGCACCCAGTGCCTCTCCTTCCCTGCCCTGCCAGGCTCTGCATCCATCCCTCTCCCTCATTCTCTTCCCTGCCGGTCTCTGTACCCAA
This sequence comes from Geotrypetes seraphini, assembly GCF_902459505.1. Taxonomy (NCBI): domain Eukaryota; kingdom Metazoa; phylum Chordata; class Amphibia; order Gymnophiona; family Dermophiidae; genus Geotrypetes; species Geotrypetes seraphini. The sequence continues at coordinate 11,476,518 of NC_047098.1, read as the reverse complement.
CCCCCTCCTTCCTGCCAGGTTCTGTACCCTGTTACCCCTCCCTCCTGATACCTTACAGGCCTCCACCAGGCCTACCATAAGTCCTGGTGGTTCAGGACAAGAAGAATCTCTCCCTTCCCCTGCCACAGCCAGCTAGCGGCTCTGTTTGGGCAGGAATGACCTTTGCTCCTACCCATGCAGACCAACTAGCTAATTGACCGCCGGGAGTTCTTGCGGTCCCATGAGAACTCGCAGCAACCAATTACTTATCGGCTCTGTACGTGTCGGAGCGAAGAAGGCCTCTCTTGCCGTGGTTCCCTGCTGGACCACCAGGGACTTAACAGGTACGCGGAGGAGGCGGGAAGGACATAAAAGTTGTTTAAAAGTCGGTCAGGGCAGGAGACGGAAAGAATCCCTCATGTCCCGATCCACCACTGGACCACAAGGGATTTAAAAGTTAGGGGGGGGGAAGGTGGCAGGAGTAGGGTAACCAGACGTCTGGAATTCCCCAGACATGTCCTCCTTTTGAGAACATGGGGGTTCTGGACGGCTTTTCAAAACCTAGCACTTTGTCCGGCAGGAGGGTCTCCGCGCATGCCCCTATCTTGTTTTTCCTCATAGCAATAAACATTTACTAAGATGTGGCATAAACTGGCCTTCGCTTCGTCCATAGTCTGTTATTAAGACGTGGAGGAAGCCTGGAAGGGTAGCATGGAATGTTACTACTCTTTGGGGTTCTGGAATCTTTTGTTACTCTTTGGGGTTCCGGAATCTTTTGTTACTCTTTGGGATTCCGGAATCTTGCTATTCTTTGGGATTCTGTATGGAATGTTGCTACTCCTTGGGTTTTGGCCAGGTACTAGTGACCTGGATTGGCCACCGTGAGAACGGGCTACTGGGCTTGATGGACCATTGGTCTGACCCAGTAAGGCTATTTTTATGTTCATATGCAGGATTTTCCTGTGCGCTAAGGCCATTTTTACCACAGCAGTAAAATAGCCGATTTTCAAGTTTTTGAATTAAATTAATGGCCATGTGCTAATGTTGGCAGTAAGTGCTCGTGTGATAATTCTGTGCTAACCAGATAGCAAACAGCAACGTGGATGCATTAACTGATTCGCACAGCAAAATGCCCACTCTCCACACCCTGATATGTACAGCCTCATAAATTTAAAAAAAAAATAAAAATATATATATAGTTTTTAGCGCATAGGTAGCACACACTGATTTGGAACCTACAGCTTGAGCGTGTTCCACAATAAGTCATTCTAAGCTGTGATAAAACATGCAGAGCTGCTTACCGCTGTTTAGAGCGCAGTTCTTCAACCGCCGGTCCGCAAAAAAATCTTGCCGGTCCGCGAAGGATTCGGGTCCCCGCCGCAATGAAAGGTGCCGGCATCAGCTGACTTGCAACTTCCTGTTGCCGTCGCTGTGCCGGGACTCCTGCAGCGTATTCTTCCTGCCTTGTCTCTGCACCTCCAGACCAGCAGCGGCAGCTCTGTGTGCTTTTAACTTCGGCACAGAGCTGCCCCTAAGCAGTGGTTTAGCGCGGTTTCATGAGGCAGCCTCGGGGCCTTTGCTAGGCCGGCCCACTTCGATGATGCTTCTGTTGATCTTTGCCCTGTATTATTTGTATTTATAAAATGACAATTGTATAGAATATTGTTTCTTTTTATACTTTAATAAAATATGTTCAATATAAAATCATAACTATTTGAGGCTTGTGCGGATGGGATCAGATGGTTTGTGGGACCGAGCTCGCGGGGACGGGCGGTGATGGTTTTTAAAAATTTCAGTCTTAGTAATTTGCCGGTCCACGAAATAATTATTTTATTTTCGCCGGTCCATAGGTGTAAAAAGGTTGAAGAACACTGGCTTAGAGGACCCCAATGCGATCAAAACACAAGGTGGTGGGTTTACGAACGTGTTTAGGATGGGGATGAATTCTGTAGCAGATGGATGGACTGCAATAAGAAGAACCTTCCCAAATACTGTATCTCTTAGAACTAATTGGCACTCTTTGCACTTTAATTGAATTCAGCTTTAATTGCTTGCTTTAAATAGGTTTTTGCTGAGTAAAGGATTGTCAGTAAAAATATCCAACATTATTTATACAATGCAACGAGCAGTTCTGAAACGCATCTACATAGCGCAACGTTTTAGGTTTACTAAACAACCCCCTGTTTCTCTTTTGCATGCTCCCTATTGAGTTTAGCTCTCCAGATTCGTAAGCCTTTTTTTTTTTTTAGCCTTTTTCCACTCTTTACCCTTCCTTGTTCTAACCCTGGTGCAGTTTCTAAAGCTGCACTTACCTCAGGAGGCGGTAAGTGCTTCGGCATGGTCAAGTACTTTTCTGTGTGATTACTGCATAGAAACATGCAGGAAGTGCTCCCACCACCTGGCCTGCAGGCTGTTTACTTACCATGGATCAATGTTTGCAGCCAGTCCAAACCTTTCCCACGCTTTAGCAAAAAAGGCTCTTTAAAATGCTGGGCTTCGTCTTGGCTATTACATGAAAAATTATCTAGCTGTCCGTTCATAAATATTCTTCTCACTTTAAAATGTTCCTTTATCACGTTACTCCCCATTTGTGCTTCCTCTTATCCAATAGCTCATGTCCTCTCGTTCTCGTAAAAACACTTGAGGCTGCTACCTTGGGATTATTACTTAAATAATTCTCCGTAATTTTATTTTATGTTGACCACTCTCAGGTTAGTGTCTCCAAATGGGTTTGTTTTGCACTTACCATGACAGGAATGAACTTAGATTGTTGGTTATGATCTTAATCTCTCAAATTTACTGGTGGCACTCTGTTTAATATTTGCGCTGTGCCAAAGAAATCTTCCTTTTGGATCTCTTATGTGTAATACAGATAGACAACTTATCAAGGTGCATGTCGAAATTATTTTTCATTAGGTCAGTAGCACTTTTTCTGTATCTTTCTGTCATATCTTCGTTGTCTACAATCAGTGGCATAGTAAGGGGAGTGGTGGGGGGGGGTATGCCAGGGTGCTGCCTTGGTGAGGGCGGAGGCACCCATCCTCCTCTCGCCCCCCCCCCCCACTGCCACGCATGTGCACCGCTTCCCTTCCCTTCCCTCCTACATCTGTAATGTTCCTGGAGCAAGCAGCAACCCCCAAGCTGCTGCTAAATCAGTGCTGGCTCTTCCTCTGATGTCACTTCCTGGACCAGCACCTAGGAAGTGACATCGGAGAAAGAGCCGACGCTCAAAACTTTAAAGTTCATTCTGAGCTCTTTGACAAGGGCCGCTAGGCTGTGACGTCGCCCACATGTGTGGATGTTGTTCGTCCATGGAGAAAACAGGTTGAAGGTTGCTGCTCACGTCGGGGGAAGGGAAGTGGTGAGCGCGTAGCAGGAGGGGGCGAGGAAGGAGCATGTGGATGTGGGGGTGGAGAAGAGGGCAGGAAGGGGCGCCACCGTCCCAGGCGCCTCTCACCCTCGCTACGCCACTGTCTACAATTGCATCTGTTAGCACTAGGGAAGCACTTTTGTTTGGTACAAAACAGAAGGTTATATTAAATTTGCAGTTTTAGGGCCAGACTCAAGGCCTCTTCTATCAAACTGCGCTAGCAGTTTTTAGCGCAGAGAGCCGCGCTGAATGGCCCGCACTGCTCCCGATGCTCATAGCATTCGTATGAGCATTGGGAGCAGCGCGGGCCATTCAGCGCTGCTTTCTGTGCTAAAAACTGCTCGCGCAGTTTGATAGAAGAGGCCCTCAGTAAATGGCACTAAGCACTTTCCTATGAGGGGCGCTCTGGACTGAGTGATCTTTATAGTACTGCAATTCCTGCCCCCCGTCCGCCCCCAATTTGGGAGCTAGGCATTTACGCCAGCTGAATCCTGGAATAAATGCTCTCATCCAACTTAAGATGGATAAAATCAGGAAAGGAGCGGAAAACAAAAGGCCCACGAGAATTCTTATTGATCACCAAAGTGACTATACAAACGTGCTGCCTTTTGCACGTCTGCCATAGAATACAATGATCACAGCGCATGTCGGGACACCCTGTGCTATTTTATGTGGTGGGTATTCAGAATGGCGCCAGCTTCAGGTCATTCATATTACTCCATAGGCAGCGCAGAAGCAATAACTGGGACTTGACCCTGCTCTGTGAAAAGTTTACAGGGGCGGGGGATGGGGAAAATGGCCCTGGATGGATTTCAGGTTTTGCAGCAAGAGCAGAGAGCTTCCAGGATCTGCCATGATATTTTGTTTGGTTTTCATTTCTTTTTTTCCCCCATTTTACATTTAGGTTCAACTTTAGCAGCTCCTATGTCAGGTTCTGATTTACATGTAGGTATTGGTAAGAGCTCTTTGTATTTTCCCAATAGATTTATTTTTAATTTTTTTGCTTTTTCAATGGTACAGATTTTATAGAAATTTTTCTGTTTCGTAAATTGTTGCTTCTGTCCATGTGTTTGCCTCTGGGCTCTCCACCTCCTTTCCTTGCCAGGTACGTTCATATTTTATCACCGTCTGAGTATTTGGGGGTTTTGGTGCCATTACGTCAACTCAAAGGTCTTTTATAAAAGTTCTGCAACTGTAATGTATTTCTGTAAAATCTATTCCTATGTTATTGAACTTGTCAAATCCCTAATGTTCATTTTGCACCTTGGTTACGGTATCAGCTTTCATTTTCACTATTCACCTTAATAATGAAAATCGTAGCACGTTCCCAGAAAGTTTTGTGGAAAACTGATGCTGACATTTCGATAAGAAATGGTTCGGGTGGTTGTGTAATGTGTTGGTCCTTTTTTTTGATTCTAAGCAGTTTTGAAAACAGGCTGCAACCTTAAATCTTGTTTGTAAAATCTGCATATTGCATCTGTAGCAAAACTGCTGGAACTCAAAGGTCCCTTCACAGACGCACGAAACTAGTTTAGATGGAGATGGAGATATTGAATAACAAATGGTTTTATCAGGTTACCGCTCTATATTGGTGCTGTGGTAGATACATAATGAATGTCTTGAACTTCTCAAGCTATATTTGAAATGTAAAAGCGTGAGGATTTAATGGGAATGTTTTATATTCATGAAAAAAGGCAGAGTCTCCTGCTATAGTTCCAGGAAGGCTGGCTTCTTGAGATATGAATAAGTACACCAGTTGTGCCCTTCTAGATCTTACTATAAGGAACAATTAGTATGCATTTTAAATGTGATAGGAAACAGCAGTTTAGCGCACTCTTGTTTCAGAAAGTATTCCTGAGTTCTGAATTCACTTTGTTTTTTTGAGGGGAACATGATGCTCTTGCAATTTTGGGGATCACTAAGATTAAGGAATAAAATCAGTATCATTGACTTCTGGGAGGCTGTTGGAGCTTCTGCTATGAATTAACGATACTGTTATTATGCTCCCCAATATGGCCTGTGATAATCAGTATTTAAAAAGCGCCATCATTGCAGCTGAATTAAGTTCCGATATTTAATGTAACACAACAAAGAAAAATGGGGAGACCCAACGATCCACAGTGAAAACAATCCACCGATGAAAACAAAAACAAAAACTGTGGATACAGATGTTCTGGAGATAATTTATTAAACACTGACATATAAAAACATGAAAATTCAATGAAAAAAGTACAATGATAAAAAATACAGTGGTAAAAATCCAACCGGACCCTACACGGTCCGTGTTTCGGCGAACACGTCTTCCTCAGGGGTCCAATGGTTTACAAACTCACATATAAAGAATTGGACTGAAAACAGTCTATTGTCTTTAAACATGTGAGCAAAGAACACCGCAGACAAGCTGAAATAGCAAAAAAATGCCCATCTGCAGTAACCATTATCTCTCTCCTTATTGGCTAAGGCTCTTAACATTTGCATCTCCTCTTCCTATAGGCTAAGGCTCTTTATACCTGCTTTGTGATGTCATAGAACGTTATGGTTATAGAAACATTGAAACATGATGGCAGATAAAGGCCAAATGGCCCATCCACAGCATCCACTTATCTCCTCCGCTCTTTACACCTGCATTGTGAGGTCATAGGGCTTTATGGTTATAGAAACATTGTAACATGATGGCAGATAAAGGCCAAATGGCTCATCTAGTCTGCCCAACAAAGAAAAATGGGGAGCCTCAATAATCCACAGTGAAAACAATCCACCGATGAAAACAAAAACTATGGATACAGATGTTCTGGAGATAATTTATTAAACACTGACATATAAAACCATGAAAATACAATGATAAAAATCCAACCGGACCCTATAGGGTCCATGTTTCTGCGAACACGCCTTCCTCAGGGGTCCAATGGTTTGCAAACTCGCATATAAAGAATTGGACTGAAAACAGTCTATTGTCTTTAAACATGTGAGCAAAGAACGCCACAGACAAGCTGAAGTGGAGGCAGTGCATACAAATATATTGCATGCATATTTAGTGTGGATATCCTAAAAATCTAACTAGCTGAGTATGGTGCAAGGACTCGGTTAATAACCCCTGCCTTAGATATAGGTTCCATTGCTCTGACCGGAATTTTCTCTCATATTGTATTAGCTGGAGAAGAGATGGCTCAGGGGTGATATGATAGAGGTCTATAAAATAATGAATGGTGTGGAAAGGGTAGATGTGAATCTCTTTCCAAAAAAGCTAGGACTAGGGGGGCATGCGATGAAGCTACTAAGTAGTAGATTTAAAACAAACTGGAGAAAATATTGCTTCACACAACATGTAATCAAACTCAGGAATGCATTGCTGGAGAATGTGGTGAAATCAGTTAGCTTAGCGGGGTTTTAAAAAAGGTGCAAAGAGCCTTAGCCTATAGGAAGAGGAGATGCAAATGTTAAGAGCCTTAGCCAATGCGCTTCCAGAGAGCATAATAGGGCAGAGTACGGTACTGGGGTTTAAGAAAGGATTGGACAATTTCCTGCTGGAAAAGGGGATAGAGGGGTATAGATAGAGGATTACTGCACAGGTCCTGGACCTGTTGGGCCACCGCGTGAGCGGACTGCTGGGCATGATGGACCTCGGGTCTGACCCAGCAGAGGCATTGCTTATGTTCTTATGGGAGAGGAGGAGATAGTGGATGCTCTGGATGGGCCATTTAGCCTTTATCTGCCATCATGTTTCTATGTTGTTAAAGTTCTGTGACATCACAATGCAGGTGCAAAGAGCCTTAGCCTATAGGAAGAGGAGATGCAAATGTTTAGAGCCTTAGCCAATGCGCTTCCAGAGAGCATAATAGGGCAGAGTACGGTACTGGGGTTTAAGAAAGGATTGGACAGTTTCCTCCTGGAAAAGGGGATAGAGGGGTATAGATAGAGGATTAATGCACAGGTCCTGGACCTGTTGGGCCGCCGCGTGAGCGGACTGCTGGGCACGATGGACCTCAGGTCTGACCCAGCGGAGGCATTGCTTATGTTCTTATGTTCACTGGACAACCTAAACCTAGACAATGGCGCTATTTGGTTTCCATCTTATAGGCTCAACACCCAGAACTTGGAAGCCGTATAGTTAAAGGAAAAGTTCTTTTCATCTTTTTCACTGTCAATGTCTGGATCTCTGAGTATGATTAAGGAAACTGTCGGTACACTCGGGATTCACCTGGACCGTAATCTCACTTTTGGACCTCGGGTCTCTTCTTTGATTAGGAAATCTTTCTTCATCCTGCAAAAAAAAAAATATGTTCTGTCAGATCTTTCCTTGTGCCAAATGATCTGAATTACCCATATTCAAGCACTTGTCATAAATCATCTTGATCACAGCTCCCTTTAGTCAGATGGCTGCAACTGATACAGAACACAGCCATGAAATGTCTTTATGATGTGAAGACATTTGAGCATGCCACCCCTTTTCTTAAGGACCATCACAGGCTGTCTGTTACACCCAGGATCATATATAGTTAGCTCAGTGGGTTTCAGCCAAGTCCTCAGTAATGAGTAAAGGTGATATAGTCATGATAAGGCCCTTATTTCGCCAACGAGAGGCTGCGTCAGGGAAAACTTTCCAAAGGCAACTTCAGTATTTTGAATGTTTTGATCATGTCCCCTCTTTTCAAGGGAGAAGAGGTCCAGTTTCTCCAATCTCTCACTGTACGGCCTTACGTTGTATTTATCAGCCTTACTCGTTCCTTATTCTACCCTACTCTCTGAGGTCATTTCGAAGCAATATCTTCTCCTTTCCACCATCTACTATAATTAAGGTAGAGTCTGTACTCCATGGTGCTTAATGTTACTCGGCCTTGTCTCTATGGAACGTGTTACTCCAGGAGCTGAGGCTGGAAAATTCCTCCACCAGCTTCAAACCTAGGGTTAAGACCAGGTTATTCTCTCTGGCTTTCAGTGGTGGGTAAGTTTTGGCGTCCAAGATTGTTGGCTTCCGACCCCCATGTCCTATTGTTCTCTGATGGTAATTTCTGATCACTCCATTTCCAGTCCAAATTTATTATTATTTTTTTTTTTTAAGTTATCCTTCATGCTGCTGTCCTTCTGTTCTTGACTTATCCAGTTAGTTAAGCTGTAAATCTCATTGATGTGCATAAATAAATGTATATGTGCCAGCAGATCACATTCAGTTCTGGTCCCACTGAAACGGGGAAAGTGGAAATGGGCCATTAAAGATTCCCTGCCTGCGGGTAAGCTTAAATGCCAGTTTATAAGCAGTCTGAGGAAGCATTCCGAGGCACAGAGTTTGGGTAGGGTTTCCACTTACCTGCCAAGTTTTAACAACACAGGTGTCTGCATAGGAGCAGCTCTGTGGGTGCCAGAAGGTTCAGGGAGAGGTAATTGGCATTGTTTGCCCCTCCCCTAATTGGAAATTTAGCACTTTTGAATACTTATATCAAGGGAACTTATTTGCAAATATAAGCCAGAGGCCTAGCCAACTTTGGGGGACCCAGAGGAAGATTAGGGGGGGGGGGGGCAATGTATTCCCTCCCCCCATCTCCAGTGGGTTAAAAATAATATCTTTGCTGGCAGGGTTGCCAAAGCCCCGCCAGTCAAAAAATTCTCTGCCGAGCCCCTCCCTTCATCCTTGCGCTGCTGCAGAAACCTGGAAGGTGGCAGAGTGCCTTCAGCCACCGACTCTGGGATTCCCACAAGCATACTTCATTCTTCCGTGAACTGAGCATGCACGTAGAGTAGGGGGGGGTCCAGACCCCCAAGCCCCCCCCACCCCCACCCCAACGGTGATGCCACTGATATAAGCAGGGGTATAATTTTAAAAGCAGAAGTTTACAGGGTAGGCCAAAATCAGGTATACAGTATTTATTCATTATTTCTTTTTATTGCATAGGTATTGCATAGGTATCAAACAGTACTGAACGAAGCGGAGCAATAGATGGATAATTTGGAGTACCTGTAATCCAAATCCCAGTAAATTTGTGAGGGCTCAAAACTAACTTATAATTTGTTGCCCGTTCATCAGAAAGATCAGGTTCAAGCATACTGCCTTGGTTATTGGCATAATAATGAATTGTTCATGAGCGTGATTTCTGGGCAAACTGGATGGACTGTACAGGTCTTTTTATCTGCTGTTATCTACTATATTACTATGTAAACAATAAGCTACCTTGAATTTTGAACTTGAATTTTTTTTCCCTCGCGTTGGATTTCTCATGATAAAAGATCCTGCAGTTGAATGCAACACTAGTGGAGTTTTGTGTCTGGCACTGGAACCATCAGTTAGCTGGAAACTATTTGCTAACTTTGTTCGAAAAGCATCATCCTGAGTTACATAGAAACATCGAAACATGATGGCAGATAAAGGCCAAATGGCCCATCCAGTTTGCCCATCCGCAGTAACCATTCCCTTGTGCCTATCCTAAGCCCTTTTGAATTCAGACAAAGTCTCTGTCTCTTCTGGGAGACTGTTCCACACATCTACCACCCTTTCTGTTAGTTAATGTTACATAGTAACATAGTAAATGACGGCAGATAAAAACCTGAATGGTCCATCCAGTCTGCCCAATCTGATTCAATTTAAAATTTTTTTATTTTTTTTTCTATGCCTTAGGCTTTTCAGAGAATCACAGAGGCTTGGGCCAGTGCAAATTAGGAAGCCCCAGATACAGTAGCAGCAGAGGCAGATTTGTAGCTGAAGAACTGTGCAAACTTGTTTATAATCATTAAAAAAAAATCCAGTAGATAACTAATTTCAGACTCTGTTTTTTTTAAAAAAGGAAACAACCTTTTTTCTCAAATAGAGGCCTCTTTTCTGTGTAAGGCCTAGGTGCTCCCATCTTCCCTAAAATATCTTGTCTATCCGTACATATCTGCAGAATGCAAAATGAGCAGGCATGACATCCCAGAGTCATATATACCCAACTCACATCTCTTATATTTGCGAGGTATTTTTGTTGTTGCAATTCCTCTTAAAGTTCCTGAGTACCTTTTCAGTTTTGTACCTTCAAATACCCTCTGTATTTTTTTTTTTCCAGTCAGTCATACAGAGTGCCGTGTGTCAGGTATCTGTAAAATATTGATAACATTATTTGAGTTCTCTGTCTTCATTTGCTGAGCTGCATCTTAGATATGAAATGATACGAGCATCATGCTACCCATTCATATCTATCTAAAGAGACATCGCCACTGCAAGCGAGTCATGAATCAAGTTGTCTGACTCAGCACCTTCCTACTGCATTGTTGAGAAATGAGCTGCCCGACTCATGCATGTGAAGATGACCCTGGGCTTGGTTGTCCTACAGAGGTCAATGGTTAAGAATTAAAGAGTTCTGAGCCGTGTTCTTGGTATCGCAGGCAAATGAAAGTCAGGGAAAACTCTTCAGATACAGGTAATGGGGGTGACAGCTCAACAGAAACATTTCTAGTCTCGGGTTTGAAGTATTAATTTATTACGTAATAGAGGTTTAGGCTTACCTGGCCTCTGCTCCCTTCTGACGTCACCTCCTGGTCACACGGGACTTGGATGTGATGTCAGAAGGGAGCCATGGTTGGTGCGAGCAGCGGGTAGAAGATGCCGGACATTTCAAGAGGTAGGCGGGGGCACTCGAGCGGTGGAAAGAGTGTAGCGGGGGCATTTCAGCGGCAGGGAAGAGTGTGGGGATGTCATATACTAAACTAAACCTTAGGTTTGTATACTAAGCGTAGAGCTCGGCACGGTTTACAGAGTTAGGATAGAAAGGAACTCCAATGAAGGGTTATAGGATAGGAACTAAGAGGGTATAGAGGGGTCAAGGTACCAGAGAGGGGGGAGGTGTTACATTTTGGAAAAGAGCCAAGTTTTCAGGTGTTTGCGGAAAAGTTGGAGGGAGCTTGAATTTCTGAGCGGGGATGTAAGGTTGTTCCAGAGTTCTGTGGTTCTAAAGGGGAGGGATGGTCCTAGTTTTCCTGCGCGGGATATACCTTTTGTAGAATGGAATGATAGTTTTAATTTTGGGGAGGATCTGGTGGAATTAGGGTTTGAGAAATTCCAAAAGAGTGGAATAACGGGAGGAAGGATGCCGTGTAGGATCTTGAAGGCTAAGCAGGCACGCTTATGGAGATGGAGTTGCAATAATCCAATCGGGAGAGGATGGTGGATGGCGCAGCGGTGTAGGCCACCACTACCCTGGATGCTAACCTCCCTCGCTGCGCCTCTAGTCACTACCAATGATTGTTGACTACGATGCGCATAAGTGGTTCGTGCATCCGAGTGCTAATTTTATGGCATTAATCTGTCTAGTGTGTACATAAGTAGTATTTAAAGGTTGGGACCAGAATCCACCAGGAGGCTGTAAGCGACTCCACTGTTCCTCCACATCGTCCACTATAAATCAGGCAGCTCCAAGGTGGTGGTTCTGAACCAAGGGCCTGTTTTACGAAGGCGCACTAGCGGCCCCGAAGCCCACAGAGATTTAAATGGGCTTCCGGACCTGTTGCCGCGCGGCTTCGTAAGACAGGGGGGGCAAGTGTTAACAGCAGTTATTTGCAACTTCTTAGCTCAGAGAAATTCCCACTCTCCTTTCAAACAGATGCCTACTACTGTGGGCAGCAGATAATAAATACAGTTCTCTTCGAGATATCCACTTATAGTTCAAATGATAGCTGCTAAGGGGTTCGGGGGCTCTGAGGCTTAGTTGCAGATCTTTTAATGCAAGTTCCACTGGGAAATTATTTGGTAAAGTTTCTCCTTCAGCCCTGTAAATTATTCCTGGATCGCCATGAAAGGGGATGAAATTCAAGTTGCATTGCTGGAAGAAATGCACATAAAGCCCGGTCTCTCCGTTCTCCTCAGGATATCGGAAGGGATGCAGAAAGTTCCCTGTTCCCTCTCACAACCAATGGGGCAGTCGCTGATTTGCTCCTGGATCACTCCTTGACTTTAATGTACCCACTAGAGCAGCACAGCATGTGGTCTGTTTAATTACTGGGTTATAATTTATTTCATTAATTTTCTATACTGTTCTCCCAAGGGAGCTCATGGATTTTATTCAGGTACGCGAGCATTTTTACCTGTCTGCCCTGGTGGGCTTACAATCTATCAAATGTACCTGGGGCAATGTTTGTGGGAGTAATGTTGAAAATTCAGAGACCAGTGGGACCCGCAAATATTTTGCTCCGTTTACAGCAGAAGGAGAGGGCAATTTCCAGCTTTGCAGTTTAACCCAGATAACTGCTTCAGTGGGGGAAAGCATGAACATGGTTCAAGCCTTTCCAATCTCTGTATGTGTATGATATATTTGTGTTGCTTGTGTGCGTTTCATGTGTGTGTGTGCTCGTATCTGTGTTTACGGGTGTAAATATGTCTTAGATTTGTTTTACACTAAAGATGGCACGATTTACATCCGTCTCCAATACTTCACCCAACCTCCACAATATCTAACATTCCTCTCCACAAAATCACAAGTTGTTCCACAAATCTGGCAAAATGTGGCCTCAGGTACACCTCCTCCACCCTTAGTAATTTTTAATAGAGGTAGGGATACCTGTGTTTTTTAATTCCTCATTGGCCCACAGTTTTTTATTGCAGTTATTTAGGTAAATTTTTTTAAAAAACTTTTTTATCCACCATAATCTTTTTAGAAGTTTCCTTGAGATTATTCTATTTAAACATATTCAAATAATTGTCCACCATCTTACTCGGAGTTTTTTTGCAAGAAACTCTTGCAAAAAAAACTCTGAGTAAGATGGTGGACATAATGGCTCTGGGGGATCCTTGCGAAACATGTCGGATCATGTAACCCAGCAGCATACTAAGCTAAGTATATTATTTATTTGAATATGTTTAAATAGAATAATCTCAAGGAAACTTCTAAAACTTCTAAAAAGATTATGGTGGATAAAAAAGTTAAAAAGTTTTTTTAAAAGTTTACCTAAATAACTGCAATAAAAGACTGTGGGCCAATGAGGAATAAAAACTCCGGTATCCCTACCTCTATTGAAAATTACTAAGGGTGGAGGAGGTGTACCTGAGGCCACATTTTGCCAGATTTGAAATATATGAGAGCATGTGGAACAACTTGTAATTTTGTGGAGAGGGATGTTGGATATTGTGGAGGTTGAGTGAAGTATTGGAGACTTAGAGTTTTTTTAGGCAGTCATATTCCAAAAGAGCTCACTTTTAATTCAATTTATATTTCAGAGTTTTAAATATTGCATCAGCATCTATAGGGAAAAGACATTTTATTAGTCCTTTAATAGATTGAAACCATTGTGCCATGGAAGTTACTGCAGGAAATCCTGTAATAGGGCTGCTAATATAACTTGATAGCTATCTAGCAAAAAAAAAAAAAAAAAAAGCATACAGGAAAAAAAAAAACATACCATCTAAAGTTAACATCAAAACAGAGGGAAAACTTCCCACATTAGTAAAGACCAATCATTATTCTGGTCATGTATCTTGGAGCTAATGCAACTTTTTTTCCCCCTCATTAGTAAAAATTAGGGTAATTGGTTTTGCAGTGAGACAGCGTGGATGTTAGACATAAAACACATGGGGGCTTTTTTCCCAAATTTAGTGGCACTGGCTGACAACCCACTTGGGAAGAAGCAGCATTTTCAGCATTTCGAAGTGCTTAATGTTGTTTGCTATAAATCACCTCAGTGTCTTGGGAGTGGATTGGAGATTCTACTTACGGAGAAATTGAAGCTGGTAGGTTTTTAATGCCTGCTGAAAGGGTCTTTAACATTTGTCAGGGCCGTGGCATAGATAAATTAGAATCCATACTGCCGGGTACTTTGCAGTTTGCTAAAGGGGTTTGCTGAATTCATTTGTATTCTGCTTTTTTTATTTGCCAAATGATTTCTTGATATTGTGAGTCTATCAAATTTATATCCGTTTCTTCACTTTTGGATTCTAGGATTGTTTATGGTTTCTGTTTGTGAGACAAGACTTACTGGGGTAGGGTCTAACCAGAATGCATTGTTCGGAGGTGAAAACTCTGGCCTAATACCTGTGTCTCCTTTTAAATACCTGCTTCTATGCTAAAAGGCATAAATACTCCAACCCCCCCCCTGCCCTCCAACTCTTTGCTTATATAACGCCTTAGAGTCAGTGGCATAGTAAGAGTGAGAGGTGCCCCTCCCCGCCCCCCACCTCCACACACTCCTTCCCCGCCCCATGCTGCCACGTGCTCGCTGCTTCCCTTCCCCTGTACCTCTGTAACATTCCTGGCGTGAGCAGCAACCCCCTAGCTGCTGTCGTGCCAGCGTTGGCTCTTCCTCTGATATCACTTCCTCGTCGCAGGTCCAGGAAGTGATGTCAGAGGAAGAACCGACGCTGGTGTGACAGCAGCTTGAGGGTTTTTGCTCACACCAGGAACATTCCACAGGTTTGGGGAAAGGGAAGGGGGCATGTGTGTGGAGGGGGGGTCAGGAAGGAGCAGGGAACGGAGAGGAGGACGGGTGCCAGCACTCCCACTAAGACGGCAGCCAGGGACGGAGAGGAGGACGGGTGCCAGCACTCCCACTAAGACGGCAGCCAGGGTATGCTCCTGCCTCCACAGTTCAACAAATATCAGAGTGCTGATATTCCAGTCTTTCGTAAAACACCATAAGAAAGGCCTTTCTGGAAAAACTCCCCCCAAGAATTTTCAATTTCTCTACTGATTCGGTTAACAGAGAAACTGGGTACAATGTCAAAGGATTTTTATTTTTTTCTGGAATAATAATAATAATAAAAAAATGTCTTCTATTCCTTTGCAATAGCTGCTTGATTTTTAATGTATAAAATATAGCCATTTCTAACCTTGCTATGTAAAATCACCACACTCCAGGGCAACTCGTGCAATAAAACAATGAAGAGAGATTGCCCTGAATTCGATAAAAGTATGTTGGAGGAAAGGTTTGTTCTTACTATAAACAGCCACCATGGAATTGTAATCAAATTTCTTAATGATTTCCATAAATCTAGCATTCATAAATACACACCAGGCACTTGCACAAAAATTCAGCATTTACCAGTAGCTTGCATGAATTAAAGATCTCCCTAGTACTGGAAGGCTATTTTTAAATGATAAAGCCGCGGGACTAAGTTTAAAACATATAACATTATTGAGCCCTGGAAAATGAGTCACTGCTAGGATTAGAGGAAAGGGAAACCCATGATGAAAAATCCTCTCCTCAGTGGCCTCAGCATCGGTTTCACTCTCTGTTTCTCATCGAATGCATAGACATCCTGAATGCAACATACAAACTTAAGGTATTTATATACCGCCTATCGGTTATCTAAGCGGTTTAGAATCAGGTACTCAAGCATTTTCCTCTGTCTGTCCTGGCGGGCTCACAATCTACCCAATGTACCTGGGACAATGGGAGGATTAAGTGACTTGGCCAGGGTCACAAGGCACAACGTGGATTTGAACCCACAACCTCAGGGTGCCCGAATCTGTAGCTTTAACCACCGCGCCACTCTAGAAATCAAAATGTAGTAAAAGTGAGCCAAGCCATTGTGACATCACCGAGGAGGCTGGCTCTTAGGCATTGGTGGAATGAGGCATTATGATGTCACAATACCAGCTCTGGTCTGATTATCAGAGGCTGAAACTTTTCACATTATTTATTTATTTATTCAGTTCCAAGTTTTATTTAAAATTTGATAAAACGCTTTTATAATAAATTCAAAGTGATGTACATTAATAAAATAATCAGATAGAGACGTACAATAGACGAACAATGGACATCACAAACTAGGAAGAGGGGCAAAAGGGTGGAACTATAGTTTCATAAGAAAACGGACAATTAAGGGATGGGTTGCTGGTAGCTAGAAATGTTTATTCTCGAGGGTCATAGCATTGTAGTTATGAAGGAGCAGAGTATATCTGTTAATTTGGGCTAAACTAATTCCCGAAAGCGTTAGCGAAAAGGAAAATTTTTAGTGAACTTTTGAATCTTTCTAATACTGTTTCTTCTTGAAGATGAATAGGTAAATAATTTCATTTGCTGAGGGGCTGTAACTGAAAATATTTTGTTTCACCTTGTATTAATTACCTTCAAAGAGGGAATTGTAAAAAGGTATTGGTTTGTAGATCTAAGTTCTAGATGCAGTGTGAGGAATAAGGAGCCTGTCCAAGAAAGCTGGCAATTTTGACTGTCTAATTTTGAATGTTAGGAGAGCTTGTTTATAGGAAATTCTATGTTGGATTGGTAGCTAGTATGCTTTTTTTTTTTTTAGTAGAGGTGTAATGTGGTTGTGTTTTTATGAATTGGAAAATATTTTTATTGCAGTGTTTTGAACTATTTGTAGCCTCCTTATTTCTTTTTGGGATGTGCCTTTATAGAGAGAATTGCAGTAGTCTAATTTGGTTATGATTAATGAATGAATTAGAATATTGAGAACAGCAGGGTCTAAGATCTTAGCTATAGGTCTGATCTTTCTTAACTTCTAAAGGGAGCTCAGAATGGTTTACATGAATTTATTCAGGTACTCAAGCATTTTCCCCTGACTGTCCTGGTGGGCTCACAATTAACTAATGTACCTGGGGTAATGGGATTAAGATTTACAAGGCACATAAGAAACAGTACAGGATTTAAACCCACACCCTCAGGGTGCTGAGGCTGTAACTCTAACCACTAGGCTACTCCTTCCTCCATATTAGTATTAGTAGTAGTAGTAGTAATTTTGTAATAGGGTGCTTAGTTTAAGAGAGCAAGTGAGACTGGGATTCTGTAACCGACATCATTGTCAGAGGCTGCCGATCACGTGTCAATCCTGCGATGGCACCAGCTACAGAATCGTGCCTATGGTAAAGGTAGGCACCATAAATGGAGGCCAGGGTTTTTCAGGCCTACATTTCTGGCACCTACCTTTGATGTGAATCATGCCTCCGTAGATGTTTTAGGCTGCCTAACGCCACTTCCGGCATTAGCCACTCCCACCGTGGCATTAGGTGGCCTAAAGTGCCTATGCAGGCATGATTCTGGCACCGATTTTTTTTTAAGGCACCGATTGGTTTCAAGTTTAATTAATTTTAATATACCGACCATCGACGTGCACCTGGCCAGTTTACAATGCTAAAAATGAAAGGTTAAAATAAATTTTTGTAGGGGGATGGGAAATGTGAACATTAAATAGACAAATTACAAATACAAACATGAGCTTGAGGGGAAAGGGGGAGGGGAAAGTTAATAATTACATCATTAAAAACAAATTAATTAAAGGGAAGGGAGGGAGGATAAAACATCAGGAATGGGGATCGCTTCTTAAAAGCGGTTCGTGTTTATTTTGCAGACTGTTGGAAAGGAAATATTTAGACACCATGGTATGTGTCTTGGAATAAGAACATTTTTAGTTTAGTCTTGAATTTGTCGAGTGAATTTTCGAGCTTACTTACAATTTTGATGCGTTCAGTCTCAAACAATGGCTTGACGTTTCCTCCATGATAGCTGAATGGAAAACTGTTGGAAATACCACCACCCGTAGTTAATGCAGTTAATGCAAAGTGGTGAACTGGATTAGAAACTGGTTGACAGACAGATGTCGGAGGGTGGTAGTTAATGGAATTTGCGTGGAGGAAGGAAAGGTGAGTAGTGGAGGGCCTCAAGAATCGGTGCTGGGGGCCGATTCTGTTCAGTATGTTTGTGAGAGATATTGCCAAAGGAAAGGTTTACCTTTTTGCAGATAATAACAAGATTGGTAACAGAATGGACACCCTGGAGGGAGTGGAAATTTATTTATTTTAAAAATTTCTATACCGTTTAAAACTAAATAATTGACATACATCATTTTAAAACAAAAACTTGATAAAATAAACATACAAACAATCCTCCAAAATCATGAAAAAGGATCTGCAAAAGTTGGAAGAATGCTTTGAAGTCTGGCAACTAAAATTCAGTACAAAGAAATGACCAAATAAAGCCTCTGGGGAGTAGAAATCTGAGGGAGATGTATGTACTGGGAGACGAGAGGCTGATATGTAGAGATGGGGATAAGGATCTTGGGGTGATGGTGTTTGAGGATCTGAAGGCGACAAAGCAGTGTGACAAGGGGGTGGCTGTAGCCAGGAGGTTGCTAGGCTGTATATAGAGAGGTGTAACTAGCAGAAGAAAGAGGTGTAGATACAGGTCATTGGTGAAGCTCCCACTTGGAGTATTGTGTTCCGTTTTGGAGGCTATTTGGTCAAGGATGTAAGAAGACTTGAAGTGGTCCAGAGGAAAGCAACATAAATGGTAGGGGGTTTGCGTCAAAAGTACGAGAAGAGTCTAGAAGACCTCAACATGTATACGCTAGAGGAGAGGAGGGGCAGGGGTGATATTTGAAAGGTATTAATATAGGACCAAATCTTTTCCAGAGAAGGGAAATTGGTAAAACTAGAGGACATAAATTGAGGTTCAGGGATGGTAGACTTAGGAGTAATGTCAGGAAATTATTTTTCATGGAGAGGGTGGTGGATGCCTGGAACGCCCTCCCGAGGGAGGTGGTAGAGAGGAAGACTGATGGAATCCAATAAAGCGTGGCATGAACACAGCGGATCGCTAATTAGAATATGAATGCGGATAGGGTCTGAGATGGTTCAATGGCAATTCCAGGCCCGGGTAGACTTCTAAAGTCTATGGCCCAGAAACAACAAAGAAAAGAAGACATTTTAATCACGAAATTGTGATTACAGGGCAGATTGGATGGACCATTCAGGTCTTTATCTGCTGTCATTTACTATCTTAGTTTGTTAACTGTATGTTAATTTTGGCAGTTAACATGTAGCTGCAAAGTATTACCACTCTTTAGTAAATAGAGCCCACAATGAATGTCAATATCACCGCTACAAAGTTCAGCCTTGTGAAATGAAGACTTTAATGTTCAAATTTATTGGCAGAGTATTTTACCAGTATTTCCTTTTGGCATTTGTGACTTCATTACAAATGAAGCTCTGTTGTTTATTACCATGGTGACATTATAAAATCTGACATATTGTACAGTAACAGAAACCAAACCTTACCTGGCAGCAAAATGAAAAGGGAACAGTGTCCCCCAGTTGGGCATCTTAAGGTCAAAATGAAATGCAAATAGTACTTGGCTTTAGTAAGATGTACATAGTAATGGGAAGGAAAAAAAAAAAAAAGAATTAATCAATAGATAGCGATATCTTCTTTGCACTATATTATTGACAAATGCTGTACATTACCCTTCAAATTATTTGGTCTCAAAAATTCATCTGCAATCAAAATTTTTTTTATGTCTATTAATTTGATTTCTGTCGTGCATACCAGAAATACGCAGCACTGCAGAGAGACCGGATGCTAGGGTCCACCTCGGGGGTTAGCGCCCCAGAAAGGGATCTGGGTGTCAATATGTGGTGGTGGCCAAAAAAGTAAAGAAGATGCTGGGAATTATTTAAAAAGCGATGGTTGACAAGACTAAGAATGTTATCATGCCTCTGTATCGCTCCCCAAAAACACAACAGCGGGAGAGATGTTAAATCTCTCCTGCTGCCAACCAACACCCCTCCCCCCCTACAGTGGGAAAGATGCAGATTCTCTCCCACCACAAACGACACCTCCCCTGCACCGGTGCCCCCCCCCCCTGCAGCTGGAGAGATGCCCACTCTCTCCCACCACAAACACTTCCCCTGCACTGGTAACCCCCCCCAGAAGTGGGAGAGATGCTCATTCCCTCCCACTGTCACACCCCCTCTCCCCGCCTCCGCCCCCTCTCCCTCTTACCTTGAATTAGTTGGCTGACTGGAGGGATGTCTACTCCCTGCAGCCAGCTGGCCTGCCTCTTCAAAATGGGCCTTTCCCTTCCTGGTGCATCCTGGGATGCACCGGGGAGGGGCCTGGGGCTCTGATTGACCCATAGGAGGGGCCTCATAGAACCTGGGCCAATCAGAAGCTCAGGCCCCTCCCTGGATGCATCGGGAAGGGGCCTAAGGCTCTGATTGGCTGGATGCCCCATAGGAGGGGCCAGCTTGGTTCCCCTCTGAATCGCTTCTGGTTCATGGGGCCAAGATGTGACATCAGAGGGAAATCCGATGCTGGCGTAAGGCGCATGCTTGCAGAAGCCACTTGATCTGGCAAAAATTAAGAGGTACGGGGGAAGGGAGAGTGTAAGTGTAGAATGGGGGGGGGGAGAAGGAACATAGGGAGTGCAGAAATAGTGGAGGCACGGGGGGGGGGGGGCACCAGGGTGCCTTCTACCCTTACTACGCCACTGAGTGGGGCCTGCACAGGAGTAGACAATGGTCTGCATTGCTTCTAGGTGCAACTTCTTTCATAATGGAATGATTAAATCAGAATGTCCAACCAGTAGCATAGCGAAAGTAAGTGGAATCTGGGGCGGTGGCACCCCCTCCCACGCTCTCTTCGCCGCACGCTCCTTCCCGACCTCCCCTGGTGCGCGCGCACCCCCTTCCCGTCCCCCATACCTTTTCAGTTTTATAGGCGAGAGCAACAGCACAAACTTGCTGCCCGCGCCGTGTCGGCTATCCTTCGGACGTCACTTCCTAGGCGTGGGGCCCAGAAGTGTTGTCAGAGAGAGGTGACACCGATACGGGCAGCGAGTTCGCATTGCTGCTTGCGCAGGAAAAAGTAAAGAGACACAAGGGTAGGGAAGGGGGGCACATGTGCGGCATGGGGGGTCAGGAAGGAGGGGAGTGAAGAGGAGGACAGGGGCCTGCGCCTTTTACAAAAACCATGCCCGGGATGGACCACCCCCCACCCCTTACTAAACCAGTGTGTCCAGCAGAACGCAATGCAAGAGGAGGTACATAAGATAAAATACCGTCTTGCAAGTTCGTATGAGACAATTGATGCAAACTCAGATAAACCATCAGCAATAGCATATATTTAATTCTATACTCCATTTTCAACCAATAAAGCATGACATAATATTCCAAAACATAAGAACATAAGAATTGCCGCTGCTGGGTCAGACCAATAGTCAATCAAGCTCAGTAGCCCGTTCTCACGGTGGCCAATCCAGGTCACTAGTACCTGGCCAAAACCCAAGGAGTAGCAATATTCTAACATCTCAAAGAATAACAAGATTCTGGAACCCCAATGAGAGCAACATTCCAGAGCTGAGATTGTGATGTCATAATGCCTCATTCCTCAGTGCCAACATCAGCAGTGATGTTACAATGGCTTGATTGTCCTATACTTGGCACATGTAAGAGCATAACAACAGCCATACTGGGTCAGACCAATGGTCCATCAAGCCCAGTAGCCCATTCTCATGGTGGCCAATCCAGGTCACTAGTACCTGGCCAAAACCCAAGAAGTAGCAATATTCTAGCATCTCAAAGAATAACAAGATTCTGGAACCCCAATGAGAGCAACATTCCAGAGCTGAGATTGTGATGTCATAATGCCTCATTCCTCAGTGCCAACATCAGCAGTGATGTTACAATGGCTTGATTGTCCTATACTTGGCACATGTAAGAGCATAACAACAGCCATACTGGGTCAGACCAATGGTCCATCAAGCCCAGTAGCCCATTCTCATGGTGGCCAATCCAGGTCACTAGTACCTGGCCAAAACCCAAGAAGTAGCAATATTCTAGCATCTCAAAGAATAATAAGATTCTGGAACCCCAATGAGAGCAACATTCCAGAGCTGAGATTGTGATGTCATAATGCCTCATTCCTCAGTGCCAACATCAGCAGTGATGTTACAATGGCTTGATTGTCCTATACTTGGCATATGTAAGAGCATAAGAGCAGCCCAATGGTCCATCAAGCCCAGTAGCCCGTTCTCCCGGTGGACAAGCCAGGTCACTAATACCGGGCCAAAACCCAAAGTGTAGCAATATTCCATGCTACCAATCCAGGGCAAGCAGTGGCTTCCCCCATGTCTTTCTCAATAACTGACTATGGACTTTTCCTCCAGGAACTTGTCCAAACCTTTGTTAAAACCAACTACGCTATCCACTCTTACCACCTCCTCTGGCAACGCGTTCCAGAGCTTAACTATTCTCTGAGTGATCTTGCTTTTTTATTCCAAATAAAGCACGAATAATAATGGCTTTCTCCAATCTGTTTTTACACATGTATGTGATATACACCTTTAAGTGCTGGTATTTCTACAAGGCCATTGCATATACGATGTTCTAAAAGCTTCTTCTTAACTTTCTGAGAAAGGGTTTTCCCACTCTGTTGATGGGTTTGTTTATAATCAGATAATTCACTTAATCTTCAGTTTTAATGCTGTTCATTGTATAGCCAAAATGTGAAGACTCTGGCATAAATACATTTATATTCAAGTTATTCATTCCTATGAATATTTCCACATATCAGTTTAACTGGTAGGGTAGAATTCTGATTTATTTTGTGCAAAAGAGAGGAATTGAACTTGCCTTCTAATATATCCAGATAAAATATCTTGTTTGAACAGTTGACTACATTCTTACGATAACACAATTCCATTAAGATGGTCAGACATACAAAAGGAAACGAACAGGCCAAATGGGTTATGTATTGTATTAAACTCTAATCAGAATACAAAGTTTGGATGCTGGGTATTTTGAATTTCTGATTCGTACGCAGAGTGCTCTGCGTGTGTAAACATAATGAGGGAGACTGTCTTCCCCTCAAGTCTGTGACTGGATTTACAAATGTTTCTTTTCAGTGATTTCTAATACAAGACAATCCCCTGCACATCTGAGACCAAACCTAGGATTATGGGAAGAATGATCGGAGAGATTGCATTGCCTACTAAGGGCACGGACCGGATCCGTTCCGTGAGCGATCCGATCCGTGTCCGGGGAGGGCTGATCCGCGAATCGCCCTCATGCAAATGAGGGCGATCGGAGTCACGCCTCCAACCGACCGCTCTCAAGCGATCCCGATGCATGCGCAGACCGTCTGTAGATGGTCTGGGCATGCGCTGGCCCTCCGTGGCAGGCAGAGCTACAAAAAGAACTTTTCTTGTTTTTTTACTATTTTTGCGAGCCCGTGGTTTTAACCCGCGGGTTAAAACCATGGGCTCGCGCTGCGGGGGAGGGCAAGGAGAGTTGGAGCAGTAGCAGGGCAGGAGACTCAGGGCAGAAGCAGGGTAGCGAATGTGGCGGAGAGCAGACGAGTCAGGGCAGAAATCAAAGTCGGGGCAGAGAACAGGAGACTTGGGGCAGAAGCAGGGCAGCGATCATGGCTGAGAGCAGGAGAGTCGGGGCAGAGAATAGGAGACTGGGGAAGAAGGTGGCGATTGGGGCAGAGAGCAGAGAAGCAGGGCAAAGAGCAGGGCGGCAGAAGGCAGGGCAGTCAGAAAGGACCTGAGCGACTGGTCGCTTATTTTTGGATCGGTCAGCCCACTCGGTGTCCCTCATTTATTTTGTGAATCGCTGCCTGCTTACATTTGATTGCTGTTCCCCCTCATTTGCATGCGCAGATCGGAGGATGATCGGGTCACAAAGGGGTCGCTCTGCGGGTGGGACTTGATCGGTGGGCTTAGCGAACTAGCCCTTAGAGGCAGTGGTGTAGTAAGGAGAGGGGTGGACCACCCCGGGTGCCATCTTAAGGGCATGGCATTCCTCCTCCTCTCCTTGCTGCGTGCACGTTCCCCTTGCCTTCCCCCGTACCTTTTTTACCTCCCCGGCGTGAGGTTGCTGCCCGCATCGGCATCGCCACTCTCTCTTAACGTCACTTCCGGGACTGGTGCCTAGGAAATGACCTCAAAAGGCAAACTGAAACTGGTGTAGGTGTGCTAGAGAAGTTAAAAATGTAGAGGGAAAGGAAAGGGAATGCGCGCACAGCGGGAGGCAGGGAAGGGGGGGGGCCACTTCGGGCGCAGCTCACCCTTACCACACCACTGCTTAGAGCAGTGGTCTCAAACTTGCAGCCCAGAGGCCACATATGGCCTGCCAGGTACTATTTTGCGGCCCGCGGCCTGTACTAGTGCTGCCCGCTCTTTGCAGCGTCCTCCGGCTTCTCCCCTGGCCTCCCGCTTTTACCTTCAGATAATTACCACAGCCTGCAGAGAGGATCGCCGGTGCTGCAGCGTTCTTTGCAGGCTGCCGACGTCCTCAGCAGCACGTTCCCTCTGCCGCGATCCTGCCCCTGACGTCAGAGGAGGGGGCGGGACCGCGGCAGAGGGAACGTGCTGCAGAGGCCGAAGGCAGCCTGCAAGGAACACTACAGCACCGGCGATCTTCTCTGCAGGCTGCAGTAATTAGCTGAAACTAAGACTGGGAGGCCAGGGGGAGAAGCTGGAGGACGAGAAGAAGTCATTTTCCACAGCGCGCCATTGAAAACGACTTTGATAACATCAACTTTTTAAAGATAAGTGCACTCCATTGCTTATATCTTGCGGATTGTTTGATAATTCTGCACTTGCTTACATGACAGGATGCCAAATTATGAACAGTATAAGAAACAGTAAAAACTGAGAGATCCTGGGATTATTATTATTATTATTTTTAATTCTTTATTCATTTTACATCTTACAAGTGTATCATAAAATAACATTTAAACTTATACAATATCACTTAATTCTCTATCAATTTAACTTAAATCATAATATTTAAACCCTCCCTTCCAACCCTACTAATTCATATATAGTACATATATCATATAATATATTATAGATTTTGTCCTATTAATCTAATCATTAAATATCAAATCAGAAATCCCAACGCCCCCCATACTTTGCAATTATACCTATTAGGGAAAAATGATAATCCAATAATTACTCATTACAATATTCTATTCCTGGGAATATTGATTTTTTTTTCACGTTTGTGTTTGATTAAACGCACACTGAGGATGATTACCTGTTTGGGTAACGCAGAACCAACAACTCTTGGAACAGGAAAGTTGTGAATACTGAGGACCTTCTCTTCACCACTTTATGAATATTGAGCTTAGTATAATTATTTGTACTGTGGACGTTGAATATCGGTATTTTCAGCTAATTTTAGAAAGAATATTATTGTCACAGCTTTAGACATTCATTTTAGAGAATGACACGGTGACAAAATTCATCACCGTTCCCGTCCCCGCGGATAACCGCGGGAAACTATCTTCATGTCATTCTTTAAGGAGAGAGGGAAGAATCAGAGTATGAATGGCCACAACCACTGACCCGCAAGCTTTGCTTTGAAGAATGCTGGTGTAGAAGGACCGAGGTTGAAATAGACACTACAGAATGACAGTCTCTGGTATCCAGAGCAGATATTGTGATGTCATAATGCCTCATTCCACCAGTGCCTAAGAGCCAATCACATCAGTGATGTCACAATGGCTTCATTATCCTTGGCTCCCATAAGAATCAGAGTATGAATGGCCACAACCACTGACCCGCAAGCTTTGCTTTGAAGAATGCTGGTGTAGAAGAACTGATGTTGAAACAGACACTACAGAATGACAGTCTCTGGTATCCAGAGCAGATATTGTGATGTCATAATGCCTCATTCCACCAGTGTCTAAGAGCCAATCATATCAGTGATGTCACAATGGCTTCATTATCCTTGGCTCCCATAAGAATCAGAGTTTAATTGGGCACAACCACTGACCCGCAAGCTTTGCTTTGAAGAATGCTGGTGTAGAAGGACTGAGGCTGAAATAGACACTAGAAAATGACATGGGATTATTTCCCGCGGTTATCCGCGGGGACGGGAACGGTGATGAATTTTGTCACCATGTCATTCTCTAATTCTTTTATCTTTTGGGTTTTTTTTAAAGATAAGAGCGTTAGGGCTCCTTTTACTAAGCCGTGTTAGGGCTTTAACGTGCAGAATAGCTCATGCTACATTGCTCCGCGCGCTAGACCTTCACGCCAGCATTGAGCTGGCGTTAGTTCTAGAAGCATAGCGCGCGGTAATTCCCTGCGTGCGCTAAAAACGCTAGCGCACCTTAGTCCATGCTCCTATTGCACGATACCAGTGTTCTCCTTTAGACTTTAAGCTCGTGTTGTGTTTTATTGTCTGTTCAGGGTCTTACAGTACAGCCTGCCGCTCACGAGGGACTAGAACGGGATTAATAGGGCACCGAAGCCGCTTTTTATCACGGCAATGAAGTTTTTTTAGCTGGAATAGAAGACGAAAGAGAACTTTTTGTAGGTTCTTTTTTTTTTTCATCTCTTCAAATAAGCAGCTGTGAGGTGCTTCTGCTGTAGGCTAAAGTGTCGCCACCCAAGAACTAATTTATGAAGCACAATTAAAAAAAAAAAAAAAAAATCTCCCCTTTAAGGGTCATGTCGGATTTATGTTCACAATTAGTATTCATCAACAATCGAATGACAGTTCATTACTAAATCAACATTTTTTAATTAGGTTCTTTAAAATATATTTGACTTTGTGTGAAGGAATAGTGCGTTAGGAATAATTGCTAAGTACGTTTTGTCAGTCGGTCTTAGGTATGAATGGAAAAGACCCACAGTAAGATTTAAAAAAAAAAAAAAAAATGGGGGGACGGGGAAGGCTTGCCTGGCTGTTTTATGCTATTCATTTGGGGTTCCAACTAGAGAATGACATGGGGGAAAAAAATCTGTCCCCGTCACCGCCGTTCCCTTCACCGTCACCGTCACCGCCATCCCTTTCACCGCCCCGTCACCGCCATCCCATTCACCGCCCCGTCACCGCAGCATGCATAAAAGCCTCAAACAGGTATGATTTTATATACTTATCTTTATTAACGTATTAACTTATCTTTATTAACGTATTACATACTGAACATGTGCTGGATTCCTCCATTCTTGCAGCACATGTTCAGGAATAGGATTCAGTAACCCATGGGAATGGACACAGCACACTACTACACTAGTACTCAGATTAAAAAAAAAAGGACCAGCTCCCAGCTCAGCCAGACTCCCGTCTCCAACCGGTCAAAGAATCCCCACCCCCACCCTTGCCGCCGCCAACGCTGGGCAGGCAAGTAGTAGGAAAGTGTGCACCTTACCTCTACTTGTAGCGCCAAAGTTTTCAATGAAATTTCAGCTCCTCCAAGTCTGCAGCAGTGACTCCTCTCCAATCCAGGCAGCGACTCCAAAAAAAATCCTGGGCTTGCCTCTCAGCTCCGAAATCCCCCGATTTCCAATCGCTACTGCAACCCATTAAATATCATGTGTGGCAGTAGCGATTGGTCCCCTTCTTGAGCAGGAAAGAACTGACTAATGAGGAGCCAGAATATTGAAGGGGGCGGAGTCAGGCAACGTGCAAGTCGGGTGGAGAGAGACGAGTTGGAGGAGACCATATGGCCGACAAGCATGGCCGCCGGAAAAAAATCAGACACCCGTCCCGAAGTGAACCGAACACACGGTTAAGACCCGGTAAATCGCGGTATGCCTGCGGGGACAAATCTTTTCACCGTTTTTGTGGGCGGTGAAAACTTTTGTCCCCGTATCTGCAGTGATTTGGCTATGGAGTCTCCATAGCCCGCAGCCACGCCGCGGTTCCCCGCAGGGATCGCTCCCCGTGTCATTCTCTAGTTCCAACTCAATCAGAATGAGCCTTTTTGATGGGCTCAAGTGCGACTTGGATGTTCATATTCCCCCCTACCAATTCGGCCCATTCATCACAGTAAAAGATCATTGCTAGAATTATTGCCAATGATTGTAGTGTAAGCGAATTACCAGCCCTAGGGGGTGCTTACGTGACTCCTAGTATCTAAGACCCACCAGTACACAGAGGAACATTAGGGATTTCTATTCCGCCATTACCTTGCGGTTCAAGGAGGATTACAAGTGGTTTGTCAGGACATTAGAAGTATTTAGGGAGTGGTTTGTACATTTCTTTGAGTTGCTAAGGATTACATCTGAGTTGTCATGATATTGGAAGTTCATATGGAGTAGTTGCAGGTGATACTTGGGACATTTCTGGTTGAGTTAGTTCGGTTTTATGTGTTTTTTGAATAGAAGGGTTTTTATTTCTTTTCTGAAGGTTTTGTAGTCTGTGGTTGAGGTCAATTTGTTGTAGAGTTGGAGGTCAAGTGTTGCAGCTAAAGTGACTAGGAGGTTGTGTTGTATGATTACACAGGCCAACCAAAAAATCTTTTTTTTTCTTGGTGCTTTGGGTTTTTGACCTGCTCCTGGGGGTTATTTGGGGCGCTGATTCAGGAAATTGCATTGGATAGACCGCATCAGCTCCAGTATTTTAGATACGGTTGAATTTATGGTTCTATTTTAATCCGGTTACTCCACCAGGATGAGTAAAAGGCCATCTCTTTAGTCTTGGAAAAGATAAATTACCAAGAACATCAATGGGTGATTTGGGTAGACTTGAAGATGGTCAATTTTCTTCTTGGTCAACAAAGTGGCTACACAAAGTATCCTTGCATTTTATGACTTTGGGATAGTAAAACCAAACTTGAACATTGGGCAAAACAAGATTTTGGCTCTGAGGGAATATATATGGTGTTTGGAGGGCAAAATGTAATCAATGAACCTTTGGTAACACGAGATAGAATCATACTGCCACCACAACATATAAAGCTAGGCCTGATGAAACAATTTGTAAAGATGTTCGTAATGAAAACATTGCAACAACCTCTGATGATAAGTTGTAGATTCCTAACTCACAGACCTAGAAAAGTGATTTTTGTTTTTTTTAAGATAGTTTGTGCTGCAAGAACATAGACCTGGTTTATAGAAACACCCTATTTGATCTTTTTTTTTCTCCTTTCCTTGGATGTGATAGAGACTGTGTTTTAAAGCAATTTGTGAGAGGAAAAAGCGTCCTATGCCCGTCGATTGGCTGTTGGAAAATTATTCTCCCTGAAAATGCTTCTAAAGGCCTGTGTGTCCTTTCATAGCTGTGTAATATTAACCACACTGAAAGAATGTGTTCCGGGGCCAAGTTTAGGTCAGGGAAGAAAATAACAAGCGTAGATTGCATTTTCAACTCTACGTGTGTCAATTTCCTTAAGAAAATGTATCCAGAGGGAAAGCAGTTTCACACCCTTGTGAAAATCCCATGTGTGCGTGGGCCATATACTTTCACCAATTTAATCATAGCCCAGAAATATTTCTTTTTTTCAGTCTAAAGAAAGGTGATCATCCTATGGAAGCAAGTTCATATTTTTAATCTTTTTTTTAGGACAGTGTTAAGCTCAAAGTGGGAGGTCCAGCCCCCTCTCATGGTTATTGCCACCAATTAGTACAAAATGAAGTACTTGCTGAGTTTGTTTTGGGGTTTCCAGTTCAGTTTTGGCCCATTTTTCTTATGCAATACTTGTCCTGAAAAGCACCTCTCAATTCTGCCTTAAATGATGTTGATGCTGTATTGTTCGATTCTTTACTCGTTGCTGCATTAAAAACCATTTGTGGATCTTGGAAGGACCTCTCACAAGTTACCTATGCCAGATGGTGGAACCAGATTTGTTTGCTCTACAGATATGAGCTTTATATTGCCAAAAAATCCAACTCTTATTTCTTTTAACAAGAAATGGTCAACCCTACAGTCACATGACCTAATGTCTATTCTCATTCTTCCCGGTGATGTATGCATCTCTTATTTCTATTCACTGTTATTTTTTTATACTGTATTTTATTGTTGGTTTAAATAAACTAACCCTCTCTTCTATGAAACTGCGCTAGCAGTTTCTAGCACGGTGAGCCGCGCTGAATCGCCCGCGCTGCTCCTGACGCTCATAGGAACTCAGTGAGCATTGGGAGCAGTGCGGCTTTCTGCGTTAAAAAACGCTAGCGCGGTTTCGTAGAAGAGAGGGGTAAGACAAAAAAAAATATCAAAACTGTCAGAAGTAATTGCTACTTTTTATGGGGATAGGTAACTTTTATGGGGGGGGATGGGCAAGCACAGAGGGGATTCCTCATGGGGATGGAGGAGATTCTGGCAGGGACGGGTAGGATCTCTGTCCCCTTGCAACTCTCTAGTTCAAACCCATGCTGCTCCAAGTCGCAAATTCATGTAAACCGTTCTAAGCTCCCCTGGAAGAACGGTATGGAAAATTAAATAAATATAGTTGCACATATTTAAAATTATCACTATGGTGGTATTGAAAATCAACAGACAGCCGTTATCTGAATAATTACCTTTAAATATCAGATTCCTTACTGTTTGGGGAGAGTCTAATAAAGGCGCTTTAAGCAAATATTCCCTGGAGTGGGATGGAGTGAAGTCATTTCCGAATGTGGCCAGAACCTTGGGGCTGTGGCCTTCCTCTAAATTCTTTGTGTGCGCTCTGGGTTTGGCAAGCCAATATACCAGTGGTTCTTAACCTTGTTGGAGGTACTGAACCCCACCAGTTTCATATGCGTGTTCACCGAATCCTTCTTTATTGGAAAAATAAAATATGATTTTTACAAATTCAAAACATAGGTATACAGTGAGGGAAAAAATAATATCAATTTTGAAAACAAAAAAGTTCTCCTATATTTCAAATAATAATAACATAATAATGAAATTTATTGCAAATCAGTGTGACTTCTGCTGTTGCCTCTCAGAGACCAGTTCAGAAATGCACGGCTTTACCTTGGCAAGTGCCACTCTCATGTCATTTTCGCAACAAAGTCTGTTCCTTTTCTTCGTTTTTATGTCCAGCATCCTCGAAAAGGATTGCGCGCTATATGAGTCGGAGGTGTGTTTTGACCTCCGCCGAACCCGCGAGACTGACTCACCGAACCCCTGGGGTTCGGTCGAACCCAGGTTAAGAACCACTGCAATATACACTGTCCCCAGCAGGAGCTGGGTCATAATTGCCGCCTTGGAGCCCCGGGCAATCGTACACCTATTGTTTTGGCTTCTAATTGGCATGCCGTGTTGCATATTTTCCTTAGTACCAGTGATAACCCAAATACTGCAAAAAAAAATTTCAGGAACCTGATTCATAGATTCCACAGAGTGATTTAATCAAAGAAACAAGAATTCTTATAACACCTCGGCGTACAAGCATAGCTACAGAATACAAATACGGTGGTCAAACATGATTATTATCTCCTGACAGCTGGTTCTATTTGAATATTTTGAAACTGCTGACATTGCATACGGAATGCATAACTTGTTCATGTTTTGCTACTCACCACTTACTTAAAAGGAGGCCTACAGCACTACAGTATGTCTGAATTTTTCATTAAATTTATACAGTGCCGATATATCTGTAGGGCATATACTGCTGCGGATTTAAAGAGTAAAGAATGCACTTTGCATTAATCCTTTGGAAGCTAGGGCTTCTAGTCTCCTACCATTATGCGTAATGTATTCTGTCAGTTCAGAAACCTTGAGTAGGCAACGAAAAAAAGAAAGCCAACAACACTTATCACAACAGACGCCATGTTTGGAAATGCATTCTCTGTTATAGAATGTTTGCTTATTGAAAGCTTCTATACCGCTACTAATGACCGGGGAGTCAATTCAGAGCGGTTTACACGAGCTTCTGTAATGGTGTTACACTACGTGAGCTTATGTAATGGTGTTACAATACAGAGTTAGTGTTTTCTGAGAAGGCTTTCAATGCAGACACATTTATACCATAGTCAATCTTTCTCCGTACATGCACATGCACATATATTATTAGTATCATGGACTATGTTCATACTAAATTAGGGTTACCAGATTTTACGTCATTAAAATCTGGACCCCTTAGACCCGCCTAGTTCCACTCATCCCCACCCATTAAGCCCCAGCTCTGCCCCCAGACCCGCTCCCCCCCTGCTGCCTGTTCATTACATTACATTACATTACATTAGTGATTTCTATTCCGCCATTACCTTGCGGTTCAAGGCGGATTATATCCAAACTAAAAAAAATTACATTCAAAATTTGAAGGAATAGAATAAGCGATGACATAGAATTTTTAAGGTAATATATATTGGGTAAAGAGTTACCAAAGGGAAGTGGAGGTCTTTAGGAGATAAGAATTAGAGAATGACACGGTGACAAAATTCATCACCGTTCTCGTCTCCGTGGATAACCGTGGGAAATAATCCCATGTCATTTTCTAGTGTCTATTTCAACCTCGGTCCTTCTACACCAGCATTCTTCAGAGCAAAGCTTGCGGGTCAGTGGTTGTGCCCAATTATACTCTGATTCTTTCCTCTCTTCTTAAAGAATGACATGAAGATGCTTTCCTGCAGTTATCCGCGGGGACGGAAACGGTGATGAATTTTGTCACCGTGTCATTCTCTAATAAGAATAGGGTGAAATTATGAGTTTTAGATAACGTTTGGTAGATAAAAGAGTATTAGAGAGATCTAAAGGTAAACAGAGTGTTGGATATTGGGTTGGGATTGGTTGTGCTGGATAGGTTTTATGTGTTTTTTGAAGAGTATGGTTTTAATGTCTCTCCTGAAGGCTTTGTAGTCTGTAGTCGAAGATAACAGAGTGGTGATTTGTCTGTCCAGTTTAGCTGCTTTGGAGGCTATTAGGTTATCATAAAGTTTTTTTCGTTTGACATCTTTGGATGATGGGTGAGTGAATACAGAAGATTTAGAATCAGAAAATAATATTAAATATTGAACTAGGCCAGTACTGGGCAGACTTGCACGGTCTGTGTCTGTGTATGGCCGTTTGGTGGGGGATGGGCTGGGGAGGGCTTCAATGGCTGGGAGGGTGTAGATGGGCTGGAGTAGGTTTTAATGGAGATTTCGGCAGTTGGAACCCAAGCACAGTACCGGGTAAAGCTTTGGATTCTTGCCCAGAAATAGCTAAGAAGAAAAAATTTTAAAAAAATTTAAATTGAATCAGGTTGGGCAGACTGGATGGACCATTCGGGTCTTTATCTGCCGTCATCTACTATGTTACTATATGTTACTATGACTAGTGAGTGGGATCTTCTGTGTCTGGTTGAGGAGGATTGATTTAGTCGGTTATTCCAGTAGGTTGGGCTTTCTCCGTTGAGAGCCTTGTAAAGTAAGCAGTAGAATTTGAAGTGCATCAGGCAGAAAGGCATCCACGCATGCACAGATGCGACACGATGTCATGTGCATGCGCAGATGCGCATGTGCATGCATGGGACATCACTGTGTTGCATCCACGCATGTGCGGAAGCCCCCTTCTGACACAATTTCTTTTCAAAACGCGGACAAAGTGCCGGGTTTTGAAAAGCCGTCCGGACCCCCGGACATGTTCTCAAAAGGAGGTACATGTCTGAGGAAATCCAGACGTATGGTAACCCTATACTAAATCCTACTTATTTGCACACATAATACCTGTATCGTGTTCTATGTTGTGTTCCTAATGGGGACAAGCGAGCTATCTCCTCATTGTTGCTTTATTAGTTAAAGTAGTCTGGGAATACTTTAAGCGGTCCAGAGGAGGGCGACGAAAATGATAGGAGGCTTGCGCCAGAAGACGTATGAGGAGAGATTGGAAGCCTTGAGTATGTATACTCTAGAGGAAAGGAGGGACAGGGGAGATATGATTCAGACGTTCAAATAATTGAAGGGTATTAACGTAGAACAAAATCTTTTCCAGAGAAAGGAAAATGGTAAAACCAGAGGACATAATTTGAGGTTGATTCAAGAGCAATGTTAGGAAATTCTACTTTACGGAGAGGGTAGTGGATGCCTAGAATGGGCTCCCGAGAGAGGTGGTGGAAAGGAAAACGGTGACGGAGTTCAAAGAAGCGTGGGATGAACACAGAGGATCTAGAATCAGAAAATAATATTAAATATTGAACTAAGGCCAGTACTGGGCAGACTTGCACGGTCTGTGTCTGTATATGGCCATTTGGGGGAGGATGGGCTGGGGAGGGCTTCAATGGCTGGGAGGGTGTAGATGGGCTGGAGTAAGTCTTAACAGAGATTTCGGCAGTTGGAACCCAAGCACAGTACAGGGTAAAGCTTTGGATTCTTGCCCAGAAATAGCTAAGAAGAAAAAATTCAAATTGAATCAGGTTGGGCAGACTAGATGGACCATTCGGGTCTTTATCTGCCTTCATCTACTATGTTACTAAGGGAATGGTCTTTATCCCTTTCTTGAACTTTCTGGTGTCCTTTTCTATTTTTAATGGTCATAATGTATTTTGTATTTATATTTAAATCGATTACCTGCAAGCCCAACACAGGTGATATAAACAGAAGTTAGGTGCCATCAACTCGTGCTCGAGTCCTAGAGACTTGATGAATTGCGGATCTAAAAAGAGATCACTTTTGTGCTAGTCCAGAAAGATCCTCCAGCGTCATCCACATGTTTTGTCTTTTGGGGTTTTTTTTTTCAACATGTCCAGCCATCTGATTGCAGGTCGCCATCTTTTCCTGGTTCCTTCGCTCTTCCCAAACATAATGTCCTTCTCCAATGATCTTTCTTTTCTGATGCTGTGACCAAAATAAGACAGTCGTAACGTCATCATTTGGGCTTTGAATGACATAGCCAGTTTGATCTCTTCCAGAATAGATTTGTTAGTTCTTCTGGCGGTCCACGGTTACACCATCAGAGCAAGGCAATAATGATAAATGTAGAGGGCTTATTTTCAAAGCAACGAAGCCTTGTGTGTCCAGGTGCTTTGAAAATGAGCCCCTTGGAGTCGTCATGCCAAATATATCTAAACATAACATTTCATTTATATTCCACTATAAACTTTTAGTTCTATGCAGATCACAGTAGAAGAGCAGGTCATTACCAGGATACCAAAAATACACAGAGGCTCATTTTCAAAACACTTAGACACACAACGTACCCTAGAAACCTAGAGGCTCACCTATTGAAGTTCGTATTAATAATATATTTTATCCTTCGCATTTTCTTTTAGGTTTATATTCTGTTATATATTCTGATCTAAATTACTTGTGAGCCAAGTTGAGCTCCTTTGGGAGATGACCCGGTATATAAACCGAAGATTAGATTAATTTAGATTTGACCTTTATCTGCCATCATGTTTCTCTGTTTCTATAACCATAAGACTCTATGACCTCACAATGCAGGTGTAAAGAGCCTTAGCCAATAGGGAGAGGAGATGCAAATGTTAAGAGTCTTAGCCAATAGGGAGATGATGAGATAGTGGATGCTCTGGATGGGCCATTTGGACTTTATCTGCCATCATATTACAATGTTTCTATATTGTATGACATCACAATGCAGGTGTAAAGAGCCTTAGCCAATAGGGAGAGGAGGAGATAGTGGATGCTGCAGATGGGCAGACTGGATGGGCCATTTGGCCTTTATCTGCCATCATGTTTCTCTGTTTCTATAACCATAAAATTCTATGACATCATAATGCAGGTGGAAAGAATCTTAGCCAATAGGGAGAGGAGATGCAAAGTTAAGAGCCTTAGCCAATAGGGAGAGGAGGAGATAGTGGATGCTCTGGATGGGCCATTTGGACTTTATCTGCCATCATATTACAATGTTTCTATATTGTATGACATCACAATGCAGGTGTAAAGAGCCTTAGCCAATAGGGAGAGGAGGAGATAGTGGATGCTGCAGATGGGCAGACTGGATGGGCCATTTGGCCTTTATCTGCTATCCTGATTCTGTGTTTAAGTGCCATACCAGTAGTCATGTTTTATAAATATGAAATATAAAAAAATCTGTACACTATTAAATCAAGTAGCTGTCATCATCGCTACTGCCTTGAAAGATAAAACTGAATGTACCATATGTAAAGTGGAAAAATAATTCTGTATTTGATTGAAGTTTTCAAGTTTGTAAGATGTCCTTCTTATGTAGGATGATTGACGAAATGTAGGTTGGCTGCTGAGCCTTTCAACCACACTGTCTTCACATTTAGATATTTCATCTGCCATGTATAGATTAGAAGTGGCTCATGTAATGCAGACACATTATTTTTACATAATGCATCAATAATAAATCTTTTGGAAGAGAATAAAATCACATCTATGCATTTTAAACATATTCTATAGACAATATGAAAAACTTAAGCAGATGAAATAAATATCTCTAAATGATTAAAATGAATTACTCTTCTCATTGCATAAAAATAGACCAGATTGAATAGTAAAGCTCCCGAGCATTCGATAAATAATATTCCAGCCATAAGGAATCGTATGCTTTTTGCACAGGAGAAAAAAAAGGTCTTTTCTAGAAGTAAAGCCAGCTTTACGTGCAGAAAAATCTTTACAACGATAACTCCTCATACTGAAGACTGGTAAAGGGTGGCATAGCTAAGGTGAGAGGCGCCGGAGGTGGGGGCACCCCTCCCCCACCCGCTCCTTCTGCCGCGCCTCTTCAACATTCATGGAGCGCGCGGCAACCCCACCCTGCTGCTCGCGTCAGCTCTTTTGACGTCACTTCCAGGAAGTGATGTCAGCGGAAGAACCGACGCTGGCGCGAGCAGCAGGTTGCCATTATTGCTTGCGCTGCAAACATTTCTCAGCTCCGCCTTCTTGTCTTCATGGCCAATGCCCTCTCTCTTCAGTCTTAACGTCTAGAACAGGGCCGCAATCCAGTCGGGTTTTCAGGGTTTCCCCAATGAATATGCATAAGATCTATTTGCATGCACTGCTTTCATTGTATGCTAATAGATCTCATGCATATTCATTGGGGAAATCCTGAAAACCCAACTGGATTGCAGCCCTCCAGGAGGGACTTTGACACCCCTTGTCTAGAAGCAAGTTGAGAAGGCGTCTTTTACTATTGTTATGCTGTTAAGAAAATTTTTACGTTAATCTGTTCCTGCTATATGTCGCCTTGGGTGAATTTCTTCATAAAAGCAGCTAATAAAGCCCAATAAATGAATCAAGTTTAAAGTTTTATTTAAAATTTGATTAAACACTTATTAAAATTTCTAAGCGATATGCTGTACATTGATTAAAATGGGGGACACCAAATTTTTTTTTTTGTAAAAATTTTATTATTTTAAAAACTACAACAGTGTAGTACATTTGATTGAATACATAAAAATATTACAGAGATTACACCATTTTATACAATTAGTATATAGAACCATAACTTTACTCACCCACCCTTCTATCAATTATTAATAATACAAGACAACTTTATTTATTACATTGATATGAAGAATTAATATCAATTTCTCAATTACCTCTCCCTCCCCCACCCCCCCCACCCCGGATGTGTAAGGAAAAACCTAAAGAATACAGAAACCATTAATGTGAAGCAGGAAATGAAGCCAATGGACTCCATATTTTGTTAAATGAAACACTGGACCCAAAACATTCTGCATTCATTCTCTCATATTTGTATGTATTTACATACATTTGTCCACCGAAATGTGCAATTTAATCTATCATAGTTTTTCCAATTTTTCGTGATCAATTGAACAGCTATTCCAGTCAAAACCAGGAAAAGACGGCTTTTATATTTATTAAGGGAAGGTTTAACGTGTAACATAGTACCACAAATTATGGCTTCATATGTCAAGGGAATATCCGATTGTTAAACAATATTTATTTGTCCCCAAATTGACTTCCAGTGGACAAAAAAATAACAGATGATCTAAAGTCCCTATATCGGCATGACAGTGCCAGCATCTATTAGATTTGGAACTATCTAATTTTTGCAAACGAACTGGTGTCCAAAAAATCCTATCTAATAAAAATAACCACATTTTAAAATAAATGTTCATGTCTGAACATTCACCAAAGCTAGACTGACTAGATTTAAGTTAGAAAAGAAGGGGGGATAGGGGGAGCTACAATTTTAAAGTAAAGGAGACATTTAAAGGATGAACAAAAAGAGGGTTGAGGAAAAGAACTGGGGTACCTTGATGGTTAGGCAAATAAATTTAGGGCTCCTTTTACGAAGGCGTGTTAGGGCCTTAACATGCAGAATAACGCATGCTAGCCGCTACCGCCTCCTTTTGAGCAGGCGGTAGTTTTTCGGCTAGCGCACGCTAAAAACGCTGGCGTATCTTCGTAAAAGGAGCCCTTAGTGGCACTAATGCCCTAATCATAGTTTCAAATGCATCCTTAAAAAGAAAAGCTTGCTTATTTAATTGTCTCCTTAATTGCCTTCCCTGAAGCCCCCCCCCGATATCTCTCCTCGCTTATCTCCCCCTATGCTCCCCTCCCCTGTGATCTCCGCTCATCGGGCAAGCCCTTCTTATCTGTACCCTTCTCTTCCACTGCCAACTCCAGACTCCGTCCCTTTTTCTTGCGGCGCCTTATGCCTGGAACAGGCTGCCCGAATCAATACCTTGCGCTCCGTCCCTGGCAGTGTTCAAATGCAAGCTAAAGGCCCACTTTTTGGAAACTGCTTTCAACACTTAACTCCCCCTCAATGCTGTCAGATACCTTTACCCACTATAATCTCACTAACCCTGAAATGTCCTGTCTAAATTAGTTTGTAAGCTCTTCTGAACAGGGACTGTCTATTGTGTGTTAGAATGTACAGCGCTGCATATGCCTTTCAGCGCTATAGAAATAATAAATAGTAGTATTCGTATCTGGATTCTTGCAAACTGAAGATTTATCGTTATTACATTTCAATTGAACCAGGTTTCATTAGGTCACTGTCTAAAAAGGGGGAGTCAACGTTGTTTTAGGGGATTGCGTCTGCCTTTGAGGGGGGCACCACTGTGACATCCAGTGAGCTCCTTGTATTTGCTTACATTAGAAATGAGATAAAATGGGGTAGAACTTACCCTGTTAAAATGAAAGTGCATTCTATTTTTCGAATCAGTGATTTAATATCTACTCTTTAATCTTCTATAGGCCATAAATATTGTGGTGATGCTTTGGTAGTTTTTACACATTTTGCTGGATGTGGAGTGACTTTTTATTTATCTTTTTTGACTGACAAGCTCCCTATTACTCTGCTCCCATCCACTGAATCAGAACAAACTGACAATTAAGAAAGGCAGGCTTGGCAAATCTAATCTAATCTAAGGCTTGGCTTTATATACTGAGACATCAGTCCAAGAAAGCTCGACTCGGTTTACAATAGTTAACGTATAAAGAATAAGACTAAGAGCTCCTTTTACAAAGGTGCGCTAGTGTTTTTAGCGCGCGCTCCTTGAAAAACTACCGCCTGCTCATGAGGAGGCGGTAGCGGCTAGCGTGCGTTAAGGCTCTAACGCACCTTCGTAAGAGGAGCCCAAAGTTTCGGAAGATTAATTTCCAAAGTGTTTAGCAAATAAAGTGGTTTTTAAAGATTTACGAAAAAATTGAAATAAGAACATAAGAGTTGCCGCTGCTGGGCCAGACCAGTGGTCCATTGTGCCCAGCAGTCCGCTCACATGGTGGCCCCAAGGTCAAAGAACAGTGCTCTAAATGAGTCCAGCCTCACCTGCGTACGTTCCAGTTTGGCAGGAACTTGTCTAACTTTGTCTTGAATCCCTGGAGGGTGTTTTCCCCTACTTGAATCCCCGGAGGGTGTTTTCCCCTATAACAGCCTCTGGAAGAGTGTTCCAGTTCTCTGGGTGAAGAAGAACTTCCTTACGTTTGTATGGAATCTACCCCTTTCAACTTTAGATTGACTAAAAATCTTGACTCCTTTAATCCCTTTCTTGGAAGGAAGAGATAATTTAAATTGTTGATTACATCTTGCAAAGGACAACCTGTAAACGTTCCAAGATAAAGATACCTTATAGGATTTTAAAGACAACACAAGCCCATTTGAATTGAACTCTAAAATAAACCGGGAGCCAATGGAGACTCTGGAGTCACTTGATCAAATTTACGTTTCCCGAAGATCAATTTCGCAGCAGTATTTTACCCTCTACAACCCACATATACTGGCTGTTGGGTGCAGAGAGCTGAGCTACCTATTGTTTGGAATAAAACTTAGAGGGGACAGTTACTAATGTGTGTTAAAGAAAAACCATGTTCTATCAAATAACACAAGTTGAGAAGTAATAAGATGCAGAGCATGCATATGCATGCAAACTAAGTCATTATTATGCAAAATGAATAATTCAACTTGCATATTACCTTGCAAGCTGTGTTAGTCATGGCTAGATAATGCCAGCTTTCAGATGGTATTCTTGTTCTGACCCAAAATATGAGCTGCCCTCATCAATAGGAAATCTCACCAAGCACAAAGCCCCTCCGGCACTTGCCAGGGATTTCCCTGGTGGCAACTGGAGGGTGGGACATTGTGGGGTTCCGGAATCTTTTATTACTCTTTGGGGTTCCGGAATCTTGCTGTTCTTTAGGATTCTGAAAGGAATGCTGCTACTTCTTAGGTTTTGTCCAGGTATTAGGATTGACCACCGTGAGAACGGGCTATTGGGCTTGATGGACCATTGGTCTGACCCAGTGAAGGCTATTCGCATGTTCTTATGCTCATCTACTTCTGCCCTAGCTAAAATGATATTCAATCACCTTTCTGACTTCATGTGCAACCTTCTTTAAATTAGTTCCCTTATGTTCTGTCTCCT
Source organism: Geotrypetes seraphini (assembly GCF_902459505.1). NCBI lineage: Eukaryota > Metazoa > Chordata > Amphibia > Gymnophiona > Dermophiidae > Geotrypetes > Geotrypetes seraphini. The sequence goes on along the minus strand of NC_047098.1, from coordinate 11,436,014 downwards.
TTTATTCTATCTTATTTATCTATATATTTCATCTTTGCTTACACCCTATGCTGTCTATTAAAATGTTTTATTGTGTATTGTGTTGGCATTGTAATAAGGCATACTATGCCATACCTTGTATTGTTGAACATTTTTAATGCTGAAATTGTCTATTGTCTATGTCTGACTTATTCTTGCTTTGAATGTCTTCAAAAAGACTGTAAATAAATCCTAATAAATCAATAAGACCATATTTGAGCTGTAGCTTGGGCTACCTCCTCCTACTCCTAGCCACAGGAAGAAGGGTAACTTTTGTAAAATAATACCGACCCGGAGAATGAATACAAGAGGGGGAAAGATGAAATCGGATGGAAGATGAGAGGCGGTTTCCTATCACCTTCCAAGGTAGTAGAGGTATTGTCACAGGGCTGCCCTTGTTCCTAGTGAGGAAGCCTTGCCAGAAGAGGGAGGTAAAATTAAAAATATTAAATGTATTCTTAGGCCTGCTAGTTTAACTCCCAAAGCAGCACCTAGGAGTACTCAAAAGCCAAGCCTTCCTAAAGTTAAACCTCCTCAAGCCATGCCTAAAGCATCCAGAACTGGTTTAGCTTTCTCCAAGCCAGCTGTAAGGAAACAGCTAGAAAGACTACATGTCCCAGCAGCCACAGGGCTAGGGAAGGGGAAAAGCAGAGCCACTCCCAATCAAACTGAGGCTGGTTTAGGCCAGATTAGAAGGTCTCAGAGGGCAGGCTACTCATACTCACCTGCAGTGAGAGCGAATCGGCTCACTGCAGGTAAAGAAAAGGATGTAACTTTTTATATACCAGGAGTTCCAGCAGTCCAGATATACACTGCACAGGGAAAACAGCAGACCACAGCCACTGAGGGCCAGGAAGAAATAGTCTACCTCATGGCAACAATCTCAGGTAGAAGTTTGTGATGAAGAGGATATAATGATAATATTGATTCTGCTTTTGTGCAAAATAGTGAAATAGCTGATGATGACATTACCTATGATATGGAAAGAGGTACTGATTTGCCCAGCTCTGAAGGTATGGACCTAAGCCAGTGGTCTCCAACTCAAACCCTTTGCAGGGCCACATTTTGGATTTGTAGGTACTTGGAGGGTCGCAGAAAAAAATAGTTAATGACAGTTTTGTATGAGGTAAAAAACTCTTTATAATTTATAAATCTTTCCTTTTGGCTAATTCTTAATAATAATATTGTCATTTATAGCTAAAGAGACATATGATCAAGAAACTGTTTTATTTTACTTTTGTGATTATGATAAACATACCGAGGGCCTCAAAATAGTACCTGGTGGGCCGCGAGTTTGAGACCACTGACCTAAGCTGAAGGAAAAAGTAAAGTCTGCACAAGATTGTTGTAAATGCTGAAGTTTTGGTTTTGAACTTTTAAATGCAAGCCACAGGCAGCCATTTTGTTTGGGATCTGGGGAGGGGATCTTCCAAGCTGATCCATTGAGGGTAACTATTGGAGAGGGTCCCATCCTTGGAGCATTAAGCCTAACCCCAAAGGAGTTTTGCCTGGCAAAGAAAAGCTTTCATTTCGAATAATGCTTTTGCATTTGTTTGGCTTGAACTAGAATTGTTTTGTGTGTGTTGAAAATGAGCCCATGAAGATACAAACCTGAGAAAATCACTTTTGGAAATTATGTTTGTAGTATAATGAACAATGAACTGTACAAATTGCACCATTTTTTTTTTTTTTAACTCTTTATTTGTAGCAGTGCCAAGTGACCAAAACAACCTTGGCTGAGGTATGTGTGCCCTGGGTTTGGTCATTTGCTGAGACCAGTTTGGCCGCGCCCGGTCACAGTATTTCCTATCACCTTCCAAGGCAGTAGAGGTATTTAATAGTTTCTAGGATAGATTAGGGAGGTAAATTTATAGACCCATCAACATCTCTCCAGCTGCTTCTGAAAACGTTTCAAGTTTCAAGTTTATTTAAAATTTCTTATATCGCCTAATCAAACCTTCTAGGCGGTGTACAATAATGTTAAAACCGTCTATTAACTTAAATACAGTTTAAAAACACACAACACTAAGGCAAATACTAACTTTAAAAGACTAATAAACTAAAAAAATAAAATAAAATTTTTTACAAACAGAGACAAGAGGGAAAGAAGGGCTAGAACTACAATATGTAAAGAAAAATAGAACATGAAAAGGAATAAAACGATAGGGAGGGGAGCAGGTATTAAGAATCCTTCTAGTTCCTAGGTCGTCCTTAAAAGGACAGCTAGGTTTCAAGAGCGTCAAGGAAGAGAAATGTCTTTAATTTCGACTTAAAGTCTGTTAGTGTAAGTTTTTCGCGTAGATAGTTTGGAATACTGTTCCAAAGAGAGGGAACGCTAACAGAAAAATTGTAGACCTTAATGTATTTATATGTTTCAATGATGGGATATCTATAACTGGAACAAAATATAAATCAGATAATTCCCCACGGTATTTAAATCCTGAGATTCGGTGACCACTACTCTATTTTACTACTCCGTTTAAATGTTAATCTTACTTTAAAACACTTTCACAGTTTCTTATCCACATTGAATGCACCTAGCAGTGAATTATTTATGTGCTTTGCTATATTGTTCTTATTATACTGCTTCTAAATGAATTGATTACGGGGTTAAAAAAAAGCCCCACTACCCAAATCAACTCAGGAAAAGGGTCAGTTCAACACTACTTCATACTCAAATCAAAACCCCGAATGGATACCAACACTCCCCTCTCTGCAATACCACCAGGCTTAAATCATACACACCAACCCCTCATACAACATAGAGCCACAGGGACAGAAAAAGAAAGAAAGGTGGAGAAAAAGCCTCAGTTCAGCTTCATCTGGCAAAAAACTCCACCCTTCACAGCCTCAGAATATGGAGGCTGGCGCTGACGCCGTCGCAGGCAACAACCTTGTGCCGGGGAAGTAAAAAAAAAAAAAAGGTACCGGAGAAGGCAAGAGGTGTGCGTGTGAGGCAAGGAGAGGAGCGAGGAGGGAGGGGTGCTGCGCCCACTGCAGACTGCGCCCCTTACTTCGCCACTGGTTGGCACCTAACTTTAGAGGCACCGAGGCCAACTTTCATTAGCATTCTTCAGTATAACAGAATCTTGGTGGTGAGATACCATTGTAGAATTGCCTAAATCTTGGCATCAACTTATAGAATTACCGTATTTTCACACATATAACCGAGTATAACCATGCACGTTATATTCGTGAGCGCGTTGTACACATTTTTTTTTTACATAGTTCCCCTCCCCCCCCCCGACGTCCGATTCACCCCGCAGGACCGCTCGCACCCCCACCCCGAAGGACCACTCGCACTCGCATCAGACGTCAGAGAAAGGGCGGGACCGCCGGAAGAGGAAGCAGTGCAGACGCAGGGCTCAGAGAAGGGGCGAGACTGCCGGCAGAGGAAGAAGCAGGACAACGGTAGGCAGCTTCTCCATGATGGGGGTGGGTGGGGAGGCTGTGGGGGTGCGAGCGGTCCTTCGGGGTGGGAGTGCGGGTGCAAGTGCGAGTGCAAGCGGTCCTTCGGGGTGGGGGTGCGAGTGGTCCTGCGGGGGGGGGTGAATCGGATGTCGGGGGGGCATCAGGCTTTCAGGGTGGGGACAGGATTTCAAAGGGGAGAGGAGAGTCGGGGGCGGGCGAAAGGAGAGTCGGGCGGTGACGGGAGAGTCAGGGCAGCATGCGCGGTATACGGGTGTGCGTGGTATATAAAAATTTCTTTACATAAATTACAGTTTCCCGCACGCTATATCCGTGTGCGCGTTTTACATGGGTGTGCGGTATATGAGTGAAAATACGGTAGTAATAATAATCCATTTATATACTGCAGGACCTTAAAGTTCTATGCTGTTTAAAAAAAATTAAAAATTACAATTAAGAGAAAAGTTAGATAACCAAAAATTTTAAATAATACTATAATGATCTAGATCAGTGGTTCCCAACCCTGTCCTGGAGGACCAGCAGGCCAATTGGGTTTTCAGGCTAGCCCTAACGAATTTGCATGAGAGAGATTTGCATATAATGGAAGTGACAGGCATGCAAATCTGTCCCATGCATATTCATTAGGGCTATCCTGAAAACACGATTGGCCTGGTGGTCCTCCAGGAGAGGGTTGGGAACCACTGATCTAGATGGTTCATTACAATATCCTTGCCAATTAACTGCCTAAGTATTTCAAGAACAAAAATGTCTTTAAATGTCTCCAAAATTCCATGTAGGAATCCGAAAGCATAATCAGATGTTCCTGAGGCATTATGACATCACAATCTCAGCTCTGGAATGTTGCTCTCATTAGGGTTCCAGAATCTTGCTATTCTTTGAGATGCTGGAATGTTGCTACTCCTTGGATTTTGTCCAGGTACTAGTAACCTGGATTGGCCACCGTGAGAACGGGCTACTGGGCTTGATGGACCATTGGTCTGACCCAGTATGCCTGTTCTTATGCTCTTAATTGTGTCAAGTATAGGACAATCAAGCCATTGTAACATCACTGATGAGGTTGGCTCTGAGGCATTATGACATCACAATCTCAGCTCTGGAATGTTGCTCTCATTGGGGTTCCAGAATCTTGCTATTCTTTGAGATGGACCATTGATCTGACCCAGTAAGGCTATGCTTATGTTCTTAGGTTAGGACAGCCCGATATTCAGCCAGGACCTGCATAAAATAGAGAGTTGATGCGCCATAGATACTCATCTTTGTATCGAAGATGGAGGTTTGATGATGACTCAATGCAGATCAAGTATCTTTGATGGAATCTCAAGTCAGCTTAAGCTCCGTGGCTCTCTTCTCTAAGCACCACGTTATTCTTGTAACACAGAGACTGAAGATATTTTAAGTGCAAATATCTTCAGATTGATTTTGTGTATTTTGAAAACAACATTACTGGAATGAATGTATACCATGGGGACTGCAAGGCTGTTTTATTGATTATTTTTAAAAAATAATATATGAGAGAAATATTGCTACAAGTGAGTATGAGTCTGTGGCAGTGCACAATGCAATGCTCAGTTCTGGTGTTAATAAAAGACTGCAACATCATACAAAAAACTAAGATTAATCCAAAACACTGCCGTCCGTCTCATCTTCGGACTCAAGAAATGGGAACATATCTCTCCATAGCTCCAAATACTCCACTCGGTTACCAGTAGAATCCAGAATACTGTTCAAGTTTGCCTGCATCAGCTTCAAAGCGATCTTCGGGATGCTACCAACCTACCTAGCTTCCCAATTCCTCACCTACTGCCCAAAAAAGACCTCCCGCAGAACAAACCTCTTTACTTACCCATCCCTGAAATCACGTCACTACAAGAAGTACCTAAACAGAATGCTTTCTTTCCAGGCAGGACCAACTGAACACATGGCTAGCAAAACCAATACTCGAAGCCACATCATACGCGGACTTCAGAAAATCTCTGAACACCACCTAAACTCTCCCCCCCTACCAGTTATAAACCGCCCCTTCCTTTTCCCTTCCCCCAACGCCTAATGCTGTACCTCTCTTACGCACATTATATATATCTAGCTGTAAACTGCATTGATCCCTTGTAATTGTTCATATTGTATCATCCTATAACTTAGTATAACATCCTATATCTGATTGTAAACATCCTGTAACTGTTCTCTTGTTATTATCTTGTACCTTATTGTAAACCCCCCAGTACCTGCTCACTTTGTACTATCCTGTATCCTACTGTTAACACTGTACTCTCTCTAGACACAACTTCACTGTAAACCGCTTCAAACTTAGGGTATAGCGGTATATAAGAAATAAAATTATTATTATTATTATTATTATAAGGACCTAAAGTGTGCCATGCAAGCTCAGACAAATGGTCCACGGAGCCCAACTCCTTGTTTCCCATAGTGAGCATCCTACTCACATGGAGGGAGCCAGAAGACAGACTTGCTGCCTCCAGGATGATCCCTGAGCTTATCCGGTTCATCATTTTTCATAGACTTGTGTTTCAGAAAACCGTGCAAACCTTTTTCTAAACCCAGCAGCCCTATCGACGTTGACAAAATTCTCCATCAGCAGATTCCAGAATTGAACTGTACGTTGATCGGGAACCACTGCTTTAAAATAAATAAATAAAAAAAAAAAAAAATTGGGTTATGAACTGTTCCCTCTAAGCTGAGCAGGAGTCCTCCACCCACAGTCTCACCAATAGAGGGTGCTGTTTTACTGTCACATTTTTCAATTGTGAGGGACAGGCAAGTTCTGCAGGACTCCAGGGAACATACCTGTCCTTAGCGACTGAAAATATTCCACCCCCTAGTGGTAGCAATGCAGCTGGAGGACACCTGCTCAGCTTAGAGGGAACAGTAAATTTTTTTCTGGAATGTCTGCGGGTCCCAGCACTGGGGTCCTTTTTACTAAGGCACACAAACCGATTTAGCGCACGTGCGCTTACTGATTTTGCATGCCTTAAAGATTAGCGTGCGTGCTGAATGCTAAGGCGCCCATTATATTCTCTGGGCGCCTTAGCGTTTACCATGCGCTAATCTTTAGTGCGCCTTAGTAAAAGGACCCCCCTCTGTTTGCTAGAGGGTGACGGGTCAAAAGCGTGCGAGCGATGAAGTCCTGCACTCAGTTGTCCGCATGCCTTTGTCCTCGCACGCTTTAGACTATGAACCGAACGATAGGCTGTCATGTGCAGTGATGTGGGAGATGTCAAAATGACATATCCCTAGCCATTGCATCTTATTTACAAACAAATAAACAGAAACCCCCCCACACACACCTCCCAATTTTCTGGGGTGTTTTGTTTGCCAATGCCCCGTTTCCCTGAAAATAAGACTTAGCACGATTTTTAAAGATGCTCCTAATATAAGCCCTACCCCAAACATAAGCCCTAGTTAAGATCGACTCCCGAATATCCCCGACTCCATCCCTGACATAGTGCCGCCTGATTTGCTGAAAAAATCGGACTCGTCAATTCAGCAACTCCCACTCCTGCTTCTTTGGGAGGCCCCGGAGCGGAGTTATGTCAGTCTCACGGTGGGAGGGTTGGTGGAGCTCTGCTGCATAGGGGGATGGGAAGGAGGGAGGGATAGAAAGATGCTGCACATGGGAAGGGTGGGAGGTAGAAAGGAAAGAGGAAGAATTGGGGTGGAGGAGAGGAAGGGAGAGAATTGTTTTACATGAAAAAAATAAGATATCCCCGAAAGTAAGCTCTAGTGTATTTTTTGGACTCAAAATTAATATTTTGTCTTATTTTCGGGGTAACACGGTGATAGTGCACACTCTTTGTAAGGAGGTCATACTCTGAAGTTCATAGAGGCAGCAGTCTGTTTCCCCACCTAATTTTGTTATGGGAGGGTTCTAATAGCGTGGCTAAGGATAGGGTATTGTAGCGTGCGCTAAAACCGCTAGCGCTCCTTAGTAAAAGGAGCCTATAAATTTATGAAATATAAGCATCAGTACACTTCTCCCTCCTTATCCACAGGGATTAAGGGCAGAGCCGGCCGGCAAATATTAAAAAACCGTGAATAATATTTGGGCCGGCTCTGACCCCACCCCCTGCTTCCCCCCGGCATCCCATAAGCCTTACCTGGTGCTGTAGCGGTTTTAGGGATATACGTCGTTAGGTTAATACGTTGTTAGGGATTCCTCTGGATGCTGGATTGTCATTTGAGAATCATTTAGCACAGTGGTCTCAAACACGTGGCCCGGGGGCCACATGCGGCCCGCCAGGTACTATTTTGAGGCCCTCGGCATGTTTATCATAATCACAAAAGTAAAATAAAACAGTTTCTTGATCATATGTCTTTTTAGCTATAAATTATAATATTATTATTAAGACTTAGCCAAAAGGAAAGATTTATAAACTATAAAGAGTTTTACCTCATGCAAATCGTCATTTCTTTAATAAGACATGAACTATTTTTTTCTGAGGCCCTCCAAGTTCCTACAAATCCCAAAATGTGGCCCTGCAAAGGGTTTGAGTTTGAGACCACTGATTTAGCACAATTAGTTTCATTCTCGTTCTACTATCTGTAAGATCTGTCCCTGTTTTGCTGGGTCTGATTTTGCTCAGCTGCTTTATGCTTATTTGATTTCACCTATTGATTATGGCAATGAATTGTTTCCTGGATTACCTCATAAAAGTTTGACGAGACTCCCGTGTGTTTAGAACGCAGTTGCTCTCTTTTGATGAACTTGGATCACATTGACACCGTTTGTTTGTTTTTTTTTCTTCGCATTGGCTTCCGGTTGAAAAAACATATTTTGAAAATGTTGGCTCTAGCATTTAGGCCCAGATTCTGTAACCAGTGTAGTCGGCAGCCGCCGTAAAAGCGACTGCCGATTGCGTATCGGTCGTACCTCTTGCAAAGGTAGGCACCTGATATGTAGGGTTTTTCAGGCCTACATTTCCGGCGCCTACTTTTGATATGAATTGCACCTCTGTAGGTGTGTCAGGCCACCTAATGCCACTTCTGATATTACAGATATATAAGGCAATAGTAAATACTTTTCCAAGGCTAGGTTTCAAACATCAAAAGCATACAGCCTTAGCTAGAATTAGTATTTATCCCGTTTAGGACCTCAGCGGTGCAAACTGTGAGAAAGTTTCATTCACAGCATGAATTGCACTAAAGTCTTCATCGGTCTTATGTTTTATAAATGGTTTTATAATTTGATATACTTATTTTATTTTTCAAATTCCTGCAAGCTCCTTCCTCATCTGCACAAGCCTCAATCACTTTAAAATCATAAGTGTTCGAGGCTTATGGGGTTAACGCAGAGCTTACAGGAATGGGGCAGGGACAGTGACAAAACTCATGGGGACAGGGAAATTGAGTTCCTGCAGAGATGGGGACAAATTTGTCCCCGTGTCATTCTCTACACTGCACCTCTCTAGAAATCAAAATGTAGTAAAAGTGAGCCAAGTAAAGGACAATCAAGCCATTGTGACATCACTGCTGAGGTTGGCTCTTAGGCATTGGTGGAATGAGGCATTATGATGTCACAATAGCAGCTCCGGTTATCAGAGGCTGAAGCTTTTCACACTATTTATTCAATTTTCTATACTGTTCTCCCAAGTAGAGAATGACATGGGGACAAATTTTTCCTCAAATTTGTCCCCCGTGTCATTCTCCAGAACAGAGTTCACAGGGAGGTGGTGTATAAGGAGAGGCGAGAGATATCGAGGGGTGGCAGAACTGTATGTGAAGGCAGATAGGGAGTCAGTGAAGTGAATTGCCGCGAGGGGTAAGGTGAGCTTGTCTCCCACCCTCACTTTGGCACAGTAGCATCAGATTTTGAGACAGTCACAAGCACGGCAGGGCCTCTGCTCTCCTGTGTTGCTAAGGCCCTGCTGTCTAGCCCCACACAGTGGAAGTCTTAATCCTGGGGATGCGTTATCCCATCTGTGAGCCTTTTAAAAATAATTGTAGTGGCCATGTTGTGAAGCAAAAGCAACTTGAATAATGACATTTTTGGTTGTTCCCAAATAGACCAATTTGCAATACTCTGCAAAATCGCAGATGTATGTAATATTTCTCACGGATCGGATTCAGACAAGTGTGACCTAATCTGTCTAAATAGTCTTCCACAAAGATTTATGGTCTACCTCTTTAATCTCTGAGCCCATTGTTAAAGCTGAAGCTATAACCACCCCTAAATTATGAATAGAAAACGACATAGAAGCAAACAGTTCCCCCCACCCCAGGATCATTTCCTAAAACCTCTATTCTGGATCCCCCCTTCCAACACACACACACTTTCAAGGAAGTTTTGCATTTTTCTCTCATCCAGATCCGTATCACTTGGAAACAGTTACCAAGTGCTAAATAAGCATTTTCCGACCCGATTGGCAACAGTTCTGCATTTATGCCGGTTTAAAATGTAGTCAAGGTGCCCCTGGGAGGTGACAAGGAATAGCGAATTCTGTCATTAGTCAGTTACCGGATTGTACAAGCGCTGTCCAAAATCACATTAGTCGCAAGATAAACTGATCTGTAATTTCTCCAAATCTTCCCCAGACTGGGAAGAAATCCATTATTTTATAAAAGCCAAGTGGTCTAGCAAACCTGATGTCAAATTTAGTGGGTGTTATTTTTTTTTTTCTTTCTTTAAAATAGAAAAAAGAAAAGAAAAGTTAATTGGGGCCTGAAGCCTTAGCAATAATGACTCGTTTCCCTGGAGAAAGCAATCAATACATCGAAATGACTGTTAACACAAAAGTTGTTTCAGGTTTTTGGGTTTTTTTTATTTTTTTTTTTTAAACCCTGTAGCTTCTTATAAAAAAAGAGAACAGCTCTGGAGATTCTCATAGGCACACGTACAGATTTTAAAGTGATTTATATGAAAACAGTTTAAAGCATTCACAAGCTGTAAAACCTAATTTTCAATAAATCAGCTCTGCATCCCCAGTAATAAATGAGGGCACCAGAAACTGGTAAAGGTTGAGTAATAAAGAAATGGATTCTTGCTCTCTTAAAATTGTATTTAAAGGGACAACGTTGACGTCCATGTCTCTCGTTATGTCCAGTGTTTAGCTGTAGGCCTATGGAACACTGTCATAGCCAAAAATGATTTGTCAGGTGACTTTTAGTATTTAGGCCTGAATTCTCTCAATGGCGCCATTGTCGGTGGCCACCTTAAAAGCAGCTGTCGATCGTGTGCTCTCCTCTCTTCTACCTCCCAAAGTATTTAGATCAATGCTGTCTTGTTAAAATGTTTATTTTATTTTTATTTTTCCTCTAACTCTACTTTTCACTTCTCTATTACCCTCCAGGTACTTTAGTTAGATTGTGAGCCTTCGGGACAGTAAGGGAATTTTTCAAGTACCTTTCTTATTTCTAATCTTAATGTATATTTTCTGTAAACCGCTTAGAACCTAACGGATGGAGCGGTATATAAGAAATAAATTACATGACATTACATTACATGGACCATTTGGCCTTCATCTGCCATCATGTTTCTAGGTTTCTATAACCATAAAGCTCTATGACATCACAATGCAGGCAAAGAGCCTTAGCCAATGGGAAGAAGATATGCAAATGTTAAGAGCCTTAGCCAATAGGGAGAGGAGGAGATAGTGGATGCTGCAGAATTCTACTGTTCAACGGCTCCCCCTTCTGCTTCTATTCCTTTCTCTCCTCTCTTCTACCTTCCAAAGTATTTAGATCAATGCTGTCTTGTTAAAATATTTATTTTATTTTTATTTTTCCTCTAACTCTACTTTTCACTTCTCTATTACCCTCCAGGTACTTTAGTTAGATTGTGAGCCTTCGGGACAGTAAGGGAATTTTTCAAGTACCTTTCTTATTTCTAATCTTAATGTATATTTTCTGTAAACCGCTTAGAACCTAACGGATGGAGCGGTATATAAGAAATAAATTACATTACATTACATTACATTACACCATTTACAGAATGGCTAGGGTTACCAAACGTCCGGATTTCCCTTCTGAGGACATGTCCGGGGGTCTGGATGGCTTTTCAAAACCCGGCACTTGGTCCGGGTTTTGAAAAGGAATCGCGTCGGGAGGGGGCACGTGCGGATGCAACGCAACCATATCGCATGCATGGGCACCTGCGTATGACATCATCGCGCTGCATCTGCGCATGCGCAGATGCCTTCCTGGCCGGCAAACAGGTAGCGGGGGTGGGGCTGGGGGCGGAGCTGGGGCATAATGGAGCGGGGATGGGTGGAACTAGGCGGACCTGGGGGGGCCCTTATTTTACCAATGTAAAATCTGGTAACCCTAAGAATAGCGCCTCCGGGAAAGGTAGGTCCTGAAATTATAGGCCAGGGTTTCAAGGCCTACTTTTCCAGCACCTTCTTTTAATGTGAATCACAACTACGGAGTCGCCTACTGGCGCCTTAACGCTACTTCTGGTGTTGGCCAAGCCTATAATGACATTAGGTGTCCGTTGGCGCCTCCAGAGATACGATTCTGGTGCCTGGTAAGCGCCTGGAAATATCTTTGAAAAGACCTTTTAAATGGTGTTTCTCTCTTAACTTAGGCGCCTGAGGTTGGTTCTTAGGCATTGGTGGAATGATGCATTATGATGTCACAATAGCAGCTCTGGTTATCAGAGGCTGAAACTTTTCACACTATTTATTTATTCAGTTTTCTATACTGTTCTCCCAAGTAGAGAATGACATGGGGACACATTTTCCCCCTTGGGAACTCATTTTCCTGTCCCTGCCCCATTCCTGCAAGCTCTATCCTCATCTCCACAAGCCTCAAACACTTTAAAATCCTAAGTAGCAACATTCTAGAGCTCAGATTGTGATGTCATAATGCCTCATTCCACCAATGCCTAAGCTCCGTCCTCATCTGCACAAGCCTCAAACACTTTAAAATCCTAAGCAACAACATTCTAGAGCACAGCTTGTGATGTCATAATGCCTCATTCCACCAATGCCTAAGCTCCGTCCTCATCTGCACAAGCCTCAAACACTTTAAAATCCTAAGTAGCAACATTCTACAGCTCAGATTGTGATGTCATAATGCCTCATTCCACCAATGCCTAAGCTCCGTCCTCATCTGCACAAAAGCCTCAAACACTTTAAAATCATAAGTGTTTGGAGCTTGTGTGGTTAAGGCTGAGCTTACAGGAATGGGACAGGGAGAGCGAAGAAACTCATGACGGGATGGGGAAATTGAGTTCCTGCGGGGACAGGGACAAATGCATCCCTGTGTCATTCTCTACTGTGAAGCAGGTGACAGCGCTCACTTATTGGTCAGCCAGTACCTTGAAAATAATGCAAGCAAATTTGAATCTGGTTTTGAACCAGTAGCCAATGCAGAGCACGTAATGTAAGAGTTACTCTGTCAAATCTTTTTAGTCCACTAATCAGTCTGGCCGCTGTATTTTGCATGAGCTGAATTTGATTCCGAAGTGGGTTTTTTTTTTTTATCTGTTAATTCTATAAATGGTGCTCAGAATTTTTTTCTCTTTCTCTCTTTCTTTCCTTCATTACTTTTCTCACCTACCCTACCCTTATGTATAAACCTTAATTGTTAAAAATTTTTTTTTTTTAAAAATTGTAATTCCATTTTTTCTTTACCCACTTGTTTCAGTTTGTATTAATAATACATAATGATTAGTTTGTATAATTTTGTCTTATTTGTATTTGTATTTGTCACCCTAGTTTTTTTATTGTACATTTCAATTATGTAATACGCATTGAAATATTTGATATTGCGTAAAATCAAAATTTAATAAACTTGAAACTTGAATTCAGTGCTAAACATGATCCTACGAAGAGCACACGCTCTTTATAGAATCAGATTCCCACTCTTTTTATTTTTTATTTTTTTGTTTTTTTTTTTAATTTTTTAAATTTTATTCTTTTTTTAATTTAATTTTTTTAATTTTGATTCCCACTCTTGACTATTCAAACATGCACCTGCTGAAACATGCACCTGATATAAAGGCTGGCGCCCAAGTCAACTAGTTTCAAGCTTCTTTATTTTTGGTATACCGTCTATAAAAATACATGTCTAGACGGTGTACATTATAAAAAAACGAGTATTTTAGCCCGTTACATTAACGGGTGCTAGAAGTCTGGTCGGCTCTCGTAGTCCCTTGCCGCCGCCCCCCTCTCCTTCCCTTTCCGCGGTCCCGACTCCAATCCTGCCGACTCCAGCAGCAGTCTGCAGCACTGTACACACGCTGCTTCACAGCGTGTGTAGAGTGATGCAGACGCTGCTGGAGTCGGCAGGTTTGGAGTCGGGACCGCGGGGAGGGGGCGGCGGCAAGGCGAAGAACTTACTTTTACCGGAGCAGGGAGTCCAGCGCTGGCGGCCAGTCCTGCCGGCGAGTGGAGTTAGGTGCTGTAAGGCTGGGGAGCCGCGCATGCGCACTCCTGCCACCACGGAGCTGCATCTCACGGAACAGGGAAAATGGAACACGCAGGTAGGAGTGCGCATGTGCGTTTAGGGTTTTATTATAAAGGATTAAAGGAGGCAATTAACATAAGCAAATAAAAACAGTAATTTATCAAATATTAAAAATACTGGACAAGTTCAGATTAACATACATGAGATGGAAGGAAAGTGGGGGGGGAGAGGTAATTTAAAATACATCGAAGTAAAATGAATAAAAAAGGACGGTAAATGAGGTAATATTCTATAATTATGGGGTCCTTTTCCTAAGGCCCGCTAGCAGATTAGCGAGATATTAGCATGTGCTAAACGCTAACATGTCCATTGTATTCTATGGATGCGTTAGTGTTTAGTGCGCGCTAACTCGGCTTACACGCCTTAGTAAAGGACCCCTATATGCGTAACTTGTCTGAACGCCCCTACACGCCCATGGCCATGTCCCCTTTTGAGTTATACACAAGTAGAATTAGGCGCCATGCCTTATAGAATGGCGCATAGCCAGATGCATGCGCAAATTATAAGGCATGCCAATTAACAGCAATAATTGGTTGTTAGCACCCAGTTATTGATAAGGGCGCATTATGTCCTGACCACGCGCCACTGAATTCTAGAATATATAGGTGAATATATTTTAGAGAAATGGTCAAGTTATATACTGCCTAGACCAGTGTTTTTCAACCTTTTTACACCTATGGACCGGCAGAAATAAAAGAATTATTCTGTGGACCGGCATCGGTCCGTGGACCGGCGTTTGAAGAACATGGGGCTAAATCATGGGCCAGACCCCGCCCCCATAATAGTACTAATTGCACCTTGCACATCCCGTGCCTCTTCTGGAAGCCTTCCCTCTGATGTTGCAACGTCAGAGAGAAGGCTTTCGGTTCAGGCGCAGGCTGCCCGTGGCTTTGTGCACTGAATCAGTGAGGAAGAGGGAGCTGGCTCGAAGATAACGCCGCATCGATCGCACTGTGGACCGGCGGTTGAAGAACACTGTTTTGGGCCTGATGCATGTGCTGGCCCTGTGGACCGGCATTGGTCCATGGACCAGTGGTTGAAGAACACTGGCCTAGACTTTTGATTAGGTGGTCTTATCAAATTTTAAATAAACTTGGAAAAGGGTAAGCTTTTAGTTTGGAGTTAAAATTCATTTCTTGTTTCTTGTTTAATGTGGCTTGATAATACCACTTTTACTTAAAAAGAAAGTTAAAGTCCTTTACAATAAGTGATAACCAGAAGTAAAGACAAGAAAGGAATGCCAATATAATAAAGGAAAGATCACACATAACATAACGTACATTGAAAGGAAAAGATATCAGAAAGGAGGAGCTAACAAGAAAGATGGCTCCATTAGCAACTATCACATATTCCGGAGTTCTCTTTTTCTGAAAACTATAGTGAAAATGTGAGTTTTAAACTTGGGTAGGAAGCGTTCGTCATGAAGGACATCTAATCTAATCTAACCTTACATTTGTGTGTCACTCATACCTACTCAGGCTCTAGGCGACTTACAGAGAGGGTCAAAGGGGCAGGGGGGGGAGCTTGTTTGAGGGTAAGGAGAGGAGGGGAGCGGTAAAGGCTCTGTTGACAGGAAGGAGTAGTCTGATGCGTCCAGAATACGATGAGGTTAGGTTCAATTCAAGGAGAGATGTGTTGGATTCAGCGGTCGAATATGAGAGTTTTCAGCTTCTTCCGGAATGACATGTGATTAGTATATTTTATGATCATTTCTGGTAGGTCGTTCCAAGCTTTTATGCCCATGAACATAAACATGGAGTGGAACATTCGCCTGGAGTGGAGATTTTTTTTGTAGAAGACAGACTTAGTTGCATTCTGTCTATGATTCTCCTAGAGGTGGACCAGGCCGTTGAGAATAGCTGGGTAAGGGGGGGTCGGCTGAGTTTCCGTGGATTACGTGATGTAAGATGCAAGATATTTTGAAGAGGATCCACGATGAGATGGGTAGCCAGTGCAGTTGTTTGAAGAAGGCTGAGATCGAGTCATATTTCTTTAGGCTGAAGGATTAGTCTAACCGCTGTATGAGCTGTAGTTTGTGAACTAAAGTGGTATTGATTCCCACGTAGGCCAAGTTGCAGTAGTCCAGCTGAGGCGTTAACGTCAACTGGACGACCTGCGCAAAATGATGTTGATGAAAGTATGGCTTAATGAGTTTTAGTTGGCGCATGAGGGAGTTCGTTTCATTTGAGAACAAAAGTGTCTGTCAGACGGATTTAATACTTTTGTCTGGCAAGTTACTATCAGATAAAAATAAAAAGAGGTAAGGCCTACAGAGCTGCTTTCACCTATGGACAAAAGAGACAGATGCTCCAGACCCCACATAACAGGGGGGGCCTGTGAGACAGAGTGGCTTTAAGACGTTAGGAAATCGGTTTGCGCCCCAAGGTATCAAGCAGTGGGAAGTGAAATAAGATTGCTAGTAGAAGAGCCAAAGCTATGGGGTCCTTTTATTGAGGCGCGCTAAATTCTATGGCCTCCATTATATTCTATGGGCGCCTTAGCATCACGCGTTAAATCGGTTGACGCACCTTAATAAAAGGACACCTATGTTAGCAGCTCTGGGCTTTCACGTCTGCCTGAGAGGTGAAGTCCACAGGTTTTCAGAGGAGAGTTTTGTACCCTGCAGTACAAAATCAGATGGAAATTCGAAACTGATTCAGCAGATGCAGTCAGATAGAAATAAAAGCAGCAAGGGGAGAAAAGATATACTAAGCACCATCTGTGTCCTAAAAGTACAACATCTATATTGAATACCTGTCTTCAGTTTTGGTAGAATCAAGACAAAAAAAAAAAAAAGCCCCTCTACAGCTGAGACATTTTTTTAGGCATCAGTGCATTTATTCCAGGAAATTCAAGATGAAATGTGTCGGCCGTCCAGTATGTGACACTCTTCATACATACAGTGATAAGGGAAAATGTAAAAAAAAATAATATATATATATATATTGAAACCACCTCCTTTTTTTCACTTATTTTTAACTCCAGTATTTGTACAGTCCAAGGTCCATAGTTTCATGTTATTCTGTGGACATACTTCCAAGGGTTTTCTCCCTTTCTGTCCAAAACATGGATTTCAATAATCAGCCAATGCTGGACGTATTGTTTAAATACCATCCGCGACAGTCAAAAAAAAAATCTTATTCAGCACCACTACCTAGAGCACAGGTGTCAAAGTCGGTCCTCGAGGGCCAGAATCCAGTCGGGTTTTCAGGATTTCCCCAATGAATCTGCATGAGATCTATTTGCATGCACTGCTTTCAATGCATATTCGTTGGGGAAATCCAGAAAACCCGACTGGATTCCGGCCCTCGAGGAGGGACTTTGACACCCCTGACCTAGAGAGTGGCTAGTGCCAAATATCTGTATAAAGCTATCAGCGCGAAGAAAAGCAAGACAAATTCACAGGCAGCTCTAAATTAAAAAGTCATTGTCTTTTAATAATTTATATTCTGCATATCCTACAATTCTGTGCGGATTACAAATTATTCAGGCACTCAACACATTTTTCCCTAACTGTCCCGGTGGGCTCCCACTCTAACTAGTGTACCTAGGGCAATGGGGATTACGTGACTTGCCCAGGGTTACAAGGAGCAGTGCAGGATTTGAACCCACAACCTCAGGGTGCTATGGATGTAGCTCTAACCACTGCACCACGCACTCCCTGCACAATAAAAGGTGCAGTTCAATAAAACGATCCAATAATACACAGACAAAGTGTTGCGGTATGGACCCGACATGGCCCACAGCGTTTTAATTGGGTGACCTTTCCTGCGGCGTTCCTCACTTGTCTGTACTGCTTGGTTCACACATACACAGCACTCTGAATGCCTTAAAGCATGCCAAACCTTGTGGCCACATCAGATAGGACCCCAGAAGAAGGTCTTTGTGACCAAAACACAGGCCGTGTTGGATCCATACACAATATTTTGACTTTTATTGAACTGCACCTTTTGTTGTGAAAACTTTTTAATAAACAGACCATAGTATCACAATCATCGATCCCACAGTTCCCTGTGAAAGGCAGCCCAAAATTGACCCGATTATACTTGCCTAGCTCTAGAGTAGGAAATGCTAAAAGCAAAAAAAGTATAAGTACCAGTAGGCACCAGGCCGGGGATAGCAAAACCCACAAAGGGATTAGCTCCTGCAATCAGCTCTGATGGGGGCAGGGCTAATCAGCAGGGAAGCTATCCAGCCTCGTTAGCAATAGAACCAGAAAAACACAGGTGAACCTGGAGACAATCAGCACAGGGTTAGAGAAAAAGGTGTGGTCTCTAGGCAATGGAGGCAGCCACAAACCTTGAGCCTGCCTGAACCCTTGGAAAGAGGCAGACTGGTGCAATCCAGGAGACAGAAGCCAGAAACCAGCATTTCCCACAGGCAACAGGGAGAGACTCTCAGGACTGAAACTTGTAAGCACTCTTCTGAAGGTAGCAATACTTTTGATGTGGAAATGCCAGAACAGATGTGTACAATTGATTATGAGATGGAACCTGATAACTCCTGTTTGCTTGAAGACATGCTTATAGAGTAAAATCTTGGGGGAACAATATTCTGGTTTGATAAGGTGGAACTGCCTCACAAACCCTGATATAGAACAGTGAAGAATCGCTACTTCTGATTAAATTAGGGGGACAGAAGGGTGAGAAACACTACTTCTGATATTGTACAAAGCACAGAAGTACTGTGAGAGAACCGGGTGGAGCCGTCCCAGCCGGTTCCTGGACTTTGATATTGAAAGTTTGGTTTTTGGTTTGTGATATAAAAACTGGCAGAGCAGAGCTGGCTGAAAGCAGATGTTTTGGGGAAAATTGCCAGCTGAAGCCTGGTTGGGCTAACAGGGCTGGTTAGCCACCAGAGCGAGTTTGCGTTTTGTTTTTCATTTTACCAAACTACAAGCAAGAGAATAAATAAATAGTAATCCACACTACATACTTTTGCTGATCATTTTTATTTGACACAGGCACCCCTCTACCCTCCATGCTTCGCTCAACCGCTAGGCCGAGGCTTGGATGACCCAGGCCTAATCAAGTCCAGGTCTTACCCGGTCATACTACCTAAATAAATAAATAAAATAAAAATAAATATTAGCTGGTCTGTATCCCTAATGACACTGAGGTCTTTTCTCCATTTTCTAGTTTGACAAGGATAATTTAACTAATCTGATATTCTGCCCCATATCGTGGTGTGCTTTATTTCTAGATGGTTTTTATGAAGAGATTATTATTTTCCATTCAACTTGTATAAATTGATTTTACTTACATTTAGATGCCATGAATCCACTATTTAGTGCCCATTCTTTAGGACGAGTAGGAGCCTACGTTTCTTTACTATCTGTCAATCACTGGGCTTTACCTCATTTTCCTATGCTGATGATATTCAACTTCTCCACCCACTTGATCCCGGAAATAATGATGAAATTAAAGCCATCAACACCAAATTGGATATACTAAAAAACTGGCTCTGTAACAATAAACTCTCACTAAATATACAAAAAACACAAACAATGCTATTTACATGGAAAAAAGACATTATACCAATATCCCCTTTTTTGCTCGAAAATAACCCTATTGAATCTGTTTCATCGATATAAATTTTAGGAGTTACTATTGATACGAATCTATCTTTTCATGATCATATAAGTCAAACGGTCAAATCCTGTTTCTATAAATTACGTTTGATAAGATCTATCTCATCCCTCTTAGAACCAAAATCTGTTAATATCCTTGTTCATTCTATGATTATATCCAAATTAGACTACTGTAATTCTTTATTATATAATATTTCCCAAAAAGAAAAGAAAAGACTCCAAATAATCCAAAATACTGCCATAAAACTTATACATAAAGCAAAAAAATACGACCACGTAACACCCCTTATTAAGTCACACTGGCTACCTATTAACCATCGAATAACGTTTAAAATAGCATTTCTAGTCTTTAAGGTCCTATTATATAATACCCCTCAATTTATATCTAGAATGATTATTCCATATCAGTCAAATCAATCTCTTCGATCGTCACAACAAGAATTATTATTGGTCCCTTCCTTAAAAATTGTGGGAACAAGGAGAAACGATATGTTCTCAGTTTTAGCTCCCCAACTCTGGAACACTCTGCCTCTTTTTATTAGAAAGGATAGAGATCTTGTCTCTTTTAAAAAACTTTTAAAAACTTTTTTAATCAATGATGCCTTTATTGATTAATTAATATCCTTTTTTTTTTTTTTCTTCTTCCCCTCCCTTTGTTTTTTCCCTAATTTATGTATTTTTCCTCCATCAAGAGAAAAATTTGTAACTTTTTCCCCCCTTTCCCTCTTTTCATGTTTGTTTTTAACATTATATATAGGGATCTTTTCTGTTTTATGTAATTATTTAACAAATATTTATTTAGCTGTTATTAATGTATTACTAATATGACTATGTATTCCCTTATAATCTGTTTTTAACTGTACATCGCTTAGAATGTTTTAAATAGGCGATTCATCAAAAATAAAGTGAACTTGAACTTGAACTTGAACTTTACAGAATGCTAGTTGTAACCAGGTAAATACACATGTATGATTTTGTGTGTAAGTGTCCACCCCACCCATGGTTCCCCCCATTGAAAGCCCACCCTATAAATTCATGTTCCTGCTGCTTAAGACCCAATGAGTCCCTATAGAATTGTCCCTGTATTGCTTGACAACTGAAACACCTCATCCAGTTCTTACCGAAACAATTGTCGCTGTAAACTGTGTCCCACTAATATATTTATTCATCTATTTATTCCATCATTGATATAGCACTATACAATAAATTAGATATAAACTCGAGTCCCTTTCTCAAAGTGCTTGTCAAGAGATAAAAGGCCCCTTATCACCATAAACAATCTATGCACAGCGGTGAATTTCAATAGGAGGGACTCGTTCAACAGTCAGAAATTCTATCACAGCACATTTGCTTAAATCGCACTGCAGGCTTCCGTTTCACAAGCGATAGCAAAACAGCCCCTTCGCACAGACATTTCTTGCCAGTTGGAAGAGAAGGAAGAGATTTCAAGGAAGACGTGAACGTGTATGTAGTGTGTTGGTACTGCCATCTGTTGATGAATTATGGAAGCAGACATTACTTTTTATTTAACCCTTGGGTCTTGGTTGCTACATGGATAGAATTTACATGGATACGACGTGTACGCTTGCTATTCTTGATGGAATTCTGTGCAAGAAAAAACAACTCCAAATTCTGTGCACAAAATGTGCAAAATTGTGCAAGTTTAGTTGACATCATTTAAACCTGTGTTTTTCAACCTCTTTACACCTATGGACCGGCAGAAATAAAATAATTATTCTGTGGACCGGCATCGGTCCGTTAACCAGCGATTGAAGAACACTGGGCTAAGTTGTGGGCCAGACCCCGCCCATCTCTACCCAATCTCCACTCCAGACCCCGCCCCATAATAGTACTAATTGTAACACTATTTTTTCCATTCATTTTTCACAGATACACAATATAATCTTATTAACAACACATAATGGTTAACCACAAAATTAAACTACACAAAGTACATTGACAGCAGATGTAAATTCTCAAAATTGACATAATTCAATCACAAAATTCAAAAATAAGATCATTCCCCCTACCTTTGTTGTCTCCCTCCCTCCATGCTATGCCTTACCTTCTGGCCTGCTTCCGCCAGGCCATTTTATGCCGCCCCCCGGTATTATCTTCAGGCCGGCTTCCTCTTCCTCACTGATACAGAGCACAAAACAGCGGGCAGTGGCTCCTTGCGCGTCTCGTGCCTCATCTGGAAGCCTTCCCTCTGACGTTGCAACGTCAGAGAGAAGGCTTCCGGTTCAGGTGCAGGACGCGCATAGGAGCCACTGCCCGTGGCTTTGTGCACTGCATCAGTGAGGAAGAGGGAGCTGGCTCGATGATAACGCCTCATCGATCGCACCGTGGACCGGCAGTTGAAGAACACTGCTTTGGGCCTGATGCACGTGCTGGCCCTGTGGACCGGCAGGAAATTTCAGTGGGCCGGCACCGGTCCACGGACCGGTAGTTGAAGAACACTGATTTAAACAATATCTTTGCTAATTATTATCCATAATTTCAGTACAATTCAGTATTTTTATGAAATTATACTTCAGAAAACAAAGAGCCTTCAAGTGTTTTTTTTGCTTACACTTCTCCCTCTGTATTCACGGTGATAGGGGATTAACCGACCCTCAAATACAGAAAAACCGCAAATAACTTTTTTCATATGTTAATCGCTGTTTTCTATTAAAAACCGTTTTGAATATGGTGAAACCGCGAATAAGATGGCGGGAGACCTGGCCTGTTCCTGAAGGAGAGGCAAAACACGGTGAAGAAAGTGCCGGGAATCATCGATTTTTCTCTGTAAATGCTTGGAATCGGTGATTTCTCTATGCAAGCTGACGTAATTTGGGGGGAGGAGCCAGCAAGCTAAAAACCCAGGAATAATCGAAACCGCGATTGCTGAAACCGCAAATACGGAGGGAGAAATGTAGTTACTTTCTTCTAGCAGAAAGTATCAAATTGAACAGTGAAAAACTTCTCTCCGCATCTGTGGAGTTGGAAACGACATTTATACAACTTGAAGGCCAGGCTACATTGTGAACCAAAAAACCCTCAGATAGCTATTATGGTCGGCATTCTACAAAACAGATCAAATATCAACAATTGGGGGGAATTTCCAACCAAAACTTAGAAGAAATATGCATTTTGGACAACTTTTTGAAACCTCTTAGACCAGTGGTTCTTAACCTGGGTTCGACCGAGTCAGTCTCGCGGGTTCGGCGGAGGTCAAAGCACACCTCCGACTCATATAGCGCGCAATCCTTTTCGAGGATGCTGGACATAAAAACGAAGAAAAGGAACAGACTTTGTTGCGAAAATGACATGAGAGTGGCACTTGCCGAGGTAAAGCCGCGCATTTCTGAACTGGTCTCTGAGAGGCAACAGCAGAAGTCACACTGATTTGCAGTAAATTTCATTATTATGTTATTATTATTCGAAATATAGGAGAACTTTTTTGTTTTCAAAATTGATATTATTTTTTTCCCTCACTGTATACCTATGTTTTGAATTTGTAAAAATCATATTTTATTTTTCCAATAAAGAAGGGTTCGGTGAACACGCATATGAAACTGGTGGGGGTTCAGTACCTCCAACAAGGTTAAGAACCAGTGTCTTAGACAGTCAGGTTCATCTGGTCAGAAGGCTAGTAACAGGGGTCAAGAACCATTCGAATGGCACAAAATATTCAAGCTGTCAAAAAACTGGACCCACGGAAACCTTTTACTGCCCCCAAGATTAAGAATATTTTTAAGTGCCATTCAGTATACAATTGGGTTTCTCTGATATTTGACCAATTTTCTAGAAGTTATGCTGAACCATAGCAGGGGTTTGGATTTTGGTTCACAGTGTAGAATTTCAGTACAATCCAGTATTTTCATTTAAATTATAGTTTTTTCTTGCTTAGTGATTTCCTTCTAGCAGAAAGCATCAAATTGTACAGAAAATTTTCTCTATGAATCACTCCTGCCCGCCCCCCATCCAGCATCTCTTACTTTCTCACTCCTGTCCCCCCCAGCAAGCATTTATCACCCTATTATTATAATATTCGCTGTATTTGTACAGTCTCTTCCCCTGTAAACCGCTTTGAACTGTTCGTGGTATAGCGGTATACAAAAATAAAGTTATTATTATTATTCCTTCCCAGCCTGCATCTCTCTCACCACTGTCCACCTGAGCCAGCATTTCACTCTTCTCCCCATCCTCCCCAGCCAGCACTTCTCACTCTCTCCCTATTCTCCCTTATCCAGCATCTCTTTCTCCCCTTCCCTCCCAGCATTTCTTTTTTTCCCTTTTTTTCCCCCCTCCCAGCTAGTATCCCCTAAAACCTATACATGCATGAAAGGTTTTCCCCTTCTCTCTCTCCATCCATCCATCACTCCCTCTCTCTTCGCTTTCATCCCCTCTGCCCCAAATGGCATCCACTCCAATAAAGGTCCTGGCTTTGCATGTGCCTCTCTTCCTAAGGCTCCCCTTGTGTACCTCAGCAATGCCGATGTTCCAATAGGCAACCTGCTGTCGGCTCTGTACCCTTCTCTGTACCGTGGTCCCACCTGTGAAGAGAGAGGAAGTGACATCATTGAGGGCGGGACCACGGTAGAGGGAAGCCTGCACATTGGCAGCTATTCAGGCTGCAGATGGAGAAAAGAAAGAGAGGGAATGCTGATGCCAAATTCTGCGCAGAAAAAAAGGGTAATTCTGTATAAAATCACACTTGGTGCCACCAGGTGTCCTAACTTTTAGATGCCCCCTATTTATTCCAGAGTTTTGTTGGCCAAAATGTGTGCACCTAAGTTGGACGTACCATGACACCTGTCAAAAACAGGCACTTAATCTGAAATCACACCCACAACATAACTACACCTACTTTTAGATTGGCACCTAACGTCCAATTAAGTTCAATTAACGGTACGCCGTCAATAGCGCGCAAAACAAATGCGCGCCACCCTATTGCCTTCCCTGCGGGGCGAAATTGTAAGTGGATTGGGGGGGTTGCGGCAATGGTGTAACTGAGTGCGCGTCGGCATCCCCCTGATTGTAGTGGGGGGTGGCGCCCCACCCCTTCTCAGAGCGGAAAAGGGAAAGTTTCGAGTTTGCGCAAGGAAAGCAGGAATTGTAAGTGTAGTGGGGGTATTTTTTCCTCCCCCACACACCCCTCAATGAGATCGCAAATGTATTGGGGGGGTGTTCCCCGGGGGGGGTTTTCCCCACCAATACCCCACCCTCAGAGCGCAAACGGGAAGGCAATAGGGCGGCACGCATTTGTCCTGCACGCAAATGTCAGGGCGGGATTGTCGGCGCGCCATTTGACGGGTCACCCAATTAACATCAATTTTGAGGTGCCTCTTGCCAATTATCACACCAATTTGACCTGTTAATAAAGGCAGGCGCCTAGGTCAGCTAGGCGTGCCGATGTATGCGCCTAATTGTAGGTAGAATTTATAGAATTTGGGGGTTAATGCTCAAAAGTACTTCGTCTAAGTGCTGAAAGTGTGGAGCCCGGTTATAGAAGTGCCCTCAAAATGACTCGGCCTGGGGCACGTGGGTTGTCCTTGGAGGAAGTAAGATTTGGCTTCTTAGTTCCCAGCCTGTTACATTTATACCGTCCTGACTGTGAAGGATTTTGAGAACAACGGGATCCACAGACAAGGCCATGAAAACGCATCTTCTACCATTATTGCTTTCTGCTTAGCTCAGGAATATCTTTATGAAAAATAAAGATTCCGGTTGAGGCTGTATTTCTTCAGAAGATGATACAGTTTGGGCAATAAAGCAAGTGACCTTTTAACTTTGACCTTTTTCATTACACTAGGAGCTCTCTAAAAACCTGATGCAAAGCCCCCTCACCCTCCCCCCCCCCCCCCCGGGCCTGTTAACAGCCACCCTTTTTTATCCCTCTCTACCTCGTTCCCTGCCACTGGTTTGTTCTCTCGGGAGTTGGGGGACCTCTTTCCCCTTGATGCATCCCTTGCATTTAAAGATGCTTTTCCCTCCTAGAGCTGAGGTTATTAGCGCAGCTGTAGGGAAACTTGAATTATGACTGCCTGTACCGTACCGCGTCTTCGGGCAGACACCGGATTTTAAGATTCCACTCATGCTGCTCTTCTTCCTTTCATAAGGACAAATATAAATCACACTAAAATGTGAATACACTGACTTTTTAAAATTCTAGTGCTAGGTGTAATTTGCATCCAAGACGAAGAGGAATTTGACTTCTTATTTGCATTTGCAACGAAACGAGACTCTTTGTATGCCTGCAATATTTTAAAAGTTAAAACCCAAAATAATGTGCTTAGCACTTCTGTCCTGAATTGCAGTTAATACAGCGACTAGTCCCTTCAAAGAAGCATTAATTGGTGTCTGGATGCGCCTTTTCATAGCAGCAGTCGGCCATAAAACTGAATCCTTACCTCTTCCTTGCAGTCTGTAACCTCTGTGTTCGTCAATAAAAGTAATTCTATTCATTAAGCATGGGTGTAATTACCGACCGCTTCAACAACAACAAAAAAATGCCTGAGCAAATGAATAGCAGTGCAAATTTACAGTTCAATACCGTGTCAAAAGACTGTGGGGCTTGCACATTAAAATCATGCCCAAAAAAAAAAGTTCTAGCACGTACATTGTTGAAACGTTAAAGGACCCAATTCGGTAAATAGTGTGCAAATTTAGTCCCTGGAAAAAAAAATTGCCTTGGAGTACTATTCTATGTAGTTTAAAAAAAAATTTTTTTGAGTTGAGTGCTCATTAATCAATAGCGCTTGGAGCCCGTTCCCGCCCCCAGATTTGGATGCTGGTGGCCGGTTCTTGACATTTCGGCATGGGAAAGGTGGTATTCTATAAGTCCACATGCAAAGTTTTTGGAACGCCCCTACCACACTCCTAGTCAAACCCCCTTTGAGTTGTATGCTAGAGCAGTGTTTTTCAACCTTTTTACACCCGTGGACCGGCAGAAATAAAAGAATTATTTAGTGGACCGGCAAACTACTAGGACTAAAATTTAAAACCCCTGTTTCCGCCCCATCTCCGCGAGCTTGGTCACCTCAGTAACTATAGAAAAATAGACCAATATAGTGCAAAATATAGACAGCAGATATAAATTCTCAAAACTGACATGTTTTGATCACTAAATTGAATATAAAATCATTTTTCCTACCTTTGCTGTCTGGTGATTTCATGAGTCTCTGGTTGCGTTTCCTTTCTTTCTGGTTGTGTATCCTTTCTTTCATTTCTTTCTTTCTGAACTCAGGCCCAAGAATTCTCTCTTTCTATTCCCTCCCTCTTTCCTTCCCATGTCCTTAGTGCCCCCGGTGCCTCCTTCCCATGTCTTTAGTGCCTCCAGTGCCTCCTTCCCATGTCCTTAGTGCCCCCAGTGCCTCCTTCCCATGTCCTTAGTGCCCCCAGTGCTTCCTTCCCATGTCTTTAGTGCCCCCAGTGCCTCCTTCCCATGTCCTTAGTGCCTCTTCCTGTCTTTAGTGCTCCCAGTGCCTCCTTCCCATGTCTTTAATGCCCCCAGTGCCTCCTTCACATGTCCTTCTCACTGCCTTCCACACTTTGTCCCACCCCTACCCCCGAAGCCAGTCTGTTTGCCTACCTACCTCCTTCCCTCCCTGTCACGGAAAAAAAAAAAAAAATGCCTCCCTCCTTCCTTTTCCCGGGTCGGCTGCTATTTTACCGCCCTGCTGCTGCTGCTAAAGCCGACAGGAAGTCTTCTTTCCGACGTCAATTCTGACATCGGAGAGGACATTCTGGGCCAGCCAGGCAGCGATTGGCTGGCCCAGAACGTCCTCTCCGACGTCAGAATTGACGTCGGAAAGAAGACTTCCTGTCGGCTTTAGCAACAGCAGCAGCAGGGCGGTAAGATAGCAGCCGACCCGGGGAAAGGAAGGAGGGAGGCTTTTATTTTTTTTTTTTGCGCGACAGGTAGGGACAGGGTCTGAAAATGGGACCTATGGTTACCTTAATCTTTCCAGCCCTGCGCGGACCGGCGGATGAAGAACAGTGTGCTAGAGGATTTAGGCACGTGGGGCTATATAAAGCAGCGTGCTGGAAGATGAATGCGCTAAATGTACGAGTTACAATTACTGGCAACTGATTGTTGACATTAATATATTGCTAGTTAATGGTTTGCTAGCACTGTATATAGAATCCATTATTCAGTGAGCAATGCATAAAGGTTTTGAGCAATCATGCAAATAAATACCCTCCTAGGGGGTAATTCTATAAGGAAGGTGCCAACATTTAGGTATCAAGAATGGACACGAAGGTTAATTCTATACCTGGGCACTGACATTTTTGTCCCTTGTCTGTGCAAGATTAGAAAATATACCATCCCCTGGATTCTATACAGGTCACCAAGATTTGGGTACAGATCCCAGACCAACATTCAAACTTACTAGTTAATGACCTATTAACAATCAATAATTGGTGTGAATTGTCACTCACGTGGGTTTTACATGCAAATCAACCCTGTGCCCTATAAAATGCACACCTAAATTTTATCTTTCTAATAACCAGATTTCACACAAATAATACTCGTCTATCAACTTAGGGCTCATTTTACGAAGCCACGTTAGCGGTTTAACGCGCGTAATAGCGTGCGCTAATTTGCCAGCCGCGCTAGCTGCTACCGCCTCCTCTTGAGCAGGCGGTAGTTTTTCGGCCAGTGCGGGGGTTAGTGCGCACTAAAATGGTGCGTGCGCTAAAACCGCTAACGCAGCTTCGTAAAAGGAACCCTTAATTTAACCAAAGATCTCAGCGGCTACCTCTCAAAATTAAAAAAATCCTTTCATTTTGAGATTGTTGCAACCAGCCTCCTCGTCCGGTCTTTATCAAATACTGGTCTTTAAGCTCGTTACATTAACGGGTGCTAGAATATATGTCTGCCTTTCTTTCTGTCTCTCTCCCTCCCGCCGTCTTTCTTTCTGTCTGTCTCGCTCCCTGGCCCCCTTTGTCTGTCTGTCTTTCTGTCTCCCTCCCTACTTCCCTGTGCAGAAGCCAAAGCAGCATTCCCTCCTCCTCCATGTCCTTGTGCAGCAGCATTTTTTTCCTCTCCCCACTTCCCTGTGCAAAAGCCGAAGCAGCATTCTCTCCCCCTCCATTTCCCTGTGCAGCAGCCACAACATTCCCTCTCCCTCCATTTCCCTGTGCAGCAGCATTTTTTCCCCTCCCCCCACACTTCCCTGTGCAGCAGCCACAACATTCCCTCGCCCTCCATTTCCCTGTGCAGCAGCATTTTTTTCCCCTCCCCCCCACACTTCCCTGTGCAGCAGCCACAACATTCCCTCTCCCTCCATTTCCCTGTGCAGCAGCAGGATTTCTCCATCCCCCCTACACTTCCCGCGGTCTGGCCGGCTCCCTTGCCAGTTATTTTTAAGTTTAAAGGTGCCGCGGCGGCTCCTCTAACGATCCCCTGC
The DNA here is from genome assembly GCF_902459505.1 of Geotrypetes seraphini. Taxonomy (NCBI): domain Eukaryota; kingdom Metazoa; phylum Chordata; class Amphibia; order Gymnophiona; family Dermophiidae; genus Geotrypetes; species Geotrypetes seraphini. Next base: position 11,407,157 of record NC_047098.1, on the reverse strand, counting down.
ATCGGAAGTGTTCTCTGACGGAGGTGCAGCTCGTGAGAGAAGCCGCGGGGGCACCTGTAAACTGAAAAATAACTCCGGCAAGGGAGCTGGCCAATTGGCAGTTCAATGAGAGCCACAGCTTCAAAACGGAGCCCTCTGTCGGACAGTCTCCTGCCACCGCAACCGCCACTCTCCTGCCGGTCCTCTAAGCCGACCGCCATTGACAGAGCTGCACACTCACGCACCTCCAGCCACCGCAAGCGCCTCCAGCTAGAGTAGGCGCCGTGAGGACTGGCACAGAAGCACCCCTCACGGCGCCAGGCATCACAAACTTTCAACAGTGCATGCGTGCTCTAGGGTTTTATTATTATAGATATTCACTAGCATCACTCTTCACTTTGCAATTTGCAGTTCAAGTTTAATACTCCTTTTTAGGAGAGATAAATCTTGAAACGGAGACAGCCCAATCTACCTCAACAACCGCCTCAACCAAACTACGTCACCCAGACATAGAAAATCACCCCCCCTCCAATCAAAGAAGTCAAACGGAAAAAACTGCATGACAGCTTCCTAGCAACACAAGCAGCAAAACTAGGTAACCAAATCTTCAACCTACTGATACCCCCCCCCAAATACAAGATATTCAGAAAAGAAATAAAAACGATACTCTTAGATAATCAAAGAAACACTCTTAATATCTCAAATACCTTCCCTACTCCGACCTTCGTCCCTCCCCACAGATACTACCTGTTCTTCTCCTCAACTTCCCTTGAATTCGCCAATGATCTTCCATTGTAACCCACCATTTATAACTCTTTTGTAATCCGCCTTGAACCGCAAGGTAATGGCGGAATAGAAATCTCTAATGTAATGTAATAGAGCGGGGCTCTGACATTAAAACAGAGGAAGCCTGGCCATAGCGTCTTAGAAAGGGGAAAATCCTTGACGCAACTGATGGCAAAACATGAATTCATGTCTGAGCCCCACTTTCTATCTCTTAAGATGAGTATTAAACTTTTATTGCAAAGTGAAAATTTTAAAAATTGAAAATATTTGATAAAGATAGCGAGCTCAAAATAAAAAGGATTTTGAATTTTGAGAGGTAGCCGCTGAGGTCTTTAGTTAAATTAAGTTGATAGATGAGTTATTATTTGTGTGAAAGCTGGTTATTTAAAAAGGTGAAATTCTACAGAGACTTGGACATTGATTTTTCACCTGACGAGTACATATAGCCATATTTAGTGTGGTCACCTAAATGTTATAGCATGCAGCCCAAAAGGGTGTGTGGCCTTGAGAGGGGCAGGACTATTCTCAGAAATTAGGCGTGATATTATAGAATAGGATCATTAATGCCTCCCGTCTGCCATTAGTTGCACACCAGCAGGTACGTCAGGTTTCAGCAGGCGTAAATGCAATACCGGAAATCACTCAATTTTTTTGTTGTACACTTGCCCCAAATACCCATCATATACAGTATAGCATCATGCTTTGCACCCACATGCTTGGCTACCATATAGGTGCACCATGCTTTTTATCTCATTACTATGTGACCCACCGTGACCTAAATATCATTGTGGTGGAGCAGAGAAAGCGTCCTTTAAATTATAGTAAGAACTGAAGAATAGCCTTACTGGGTCAGATCAATGGTCCATCAAGCCCAGTAACCCGTTTTCACGGTGGCCAATCCAGGTCCCTAGTACCTGGCCAAAGAGTAACAAAAGATTCCAGAACCTCAAAGAATAGCAATATTCCATGCTACCGATCCAGGGCAAGCAGTGGCTTCCCCCATGTCTTTCTCAATAACAGACTATGGACTTTTCCTCCAGGAACTTGTCCAAACCTTTCTTAAAACCGGCTACGCTATCTGCTCTTACATAACCTCTGGTAACGCATTCCAGAGTTTAACTATTCTCTGAGTGAAAAGAAATTTCCTCCTATTGGTTTTAAAAGTATTTCCACTGTAACTTCGAGTGTCCCCCTAGTCTTTGTCATTTTTGACATTTTCGATCCACGTGTGCCCGTTCTACTCCACTCTGCTGTACTTGAACCCGGCCTACTCTGCTCTACTCTACCCTACTTGAACCCGGTCTACTCTGCTCTACTCTACTCTACTTGAACCCATTCTACTCCACTCTACTCTACTTGAACCCGGTCTACTCTTGTTCTATTGATCACTCTCTCCTCAAAAATGGATTTCCTGTCCTATTAACCCTCTTTCTTCCTCCCCTCTTAGTCAATCAATTTGTACCTTTGCTTAATCTTTGTAAACCGCATAGAACTTCACGGTATTGCGGTATATAAGCTATTATTATTATTATTACTCTGCTCTACTCTACTCTACTTGAACCCGGTCTACTCTGCTCTACTTGAACCCATTCTACTTGAACCCAGTCTACTCTGCTCTACTTTACTCTACTTCAGGGGTGTCCAATGTCGGTCCTCGAGGGCCGCAATCCAGTCGGGTTTTCAGGATTTCCCCAATGAATATGCATGAGATCTATTAGCATACAATGAAAGCAGTGCATGCAAATAGACCTCATGTATATTCATTGGGGAAATCCTGAAAATCCGACTGGACTGCGGCCCTCGAGGACCGACATTGGACACCCCTGCTCTACTTGAACCCGGTCTACTCTGCTCTACTTGAACCCATTCTACTTGAACCCGGTCTACTCTGCTCTACTCTACTCTACTTGAACCTGGTCTACTCTGCTCTACTTGAACCCGGTTTACTCTGCTTACTCTACTCTACTTGAACCCATTCTACTCCACTCTGGTCTACTTGAACCCGTTCTACTCTGCTCTACTCTACTCCACTTGCATCTATTCTACTCCACTCAGGATTTTGTAGACTTCAATCATATCTCCCCTCAGCTGTATTTGTTCCAAGCTGAAGAGCCCTAACCGTTTGAGTCTTTCCTCATACAAGAGGAGTTCCATCCCTTTTACCATCTTGGTCGCCCTTCTTTGAACCCTTTCTAGCGCCGCTATATCTTTCTTGAGATAAAATAAGGAGACCAGAATTGAACGCAATACTCCAGATGAGGTCACACCATGGAGCGATACAGGGGCATAACACAGCTTGAATTTTTCCCCCCCAAGGGCAGTTAAGCGCGTAACTGCAAATTAGCGCTGATTAGTGCCAGCTAATTCCAATTCTTGCCAGTAATTGGTTGCTAATGCCACGTAGCAACTATTTTGTATCCATATAGTTAATTATGTAACTGTCATGATTCTATAACCCGCAAATGCAATATTGCACGCTAAGTGTGAAAATACGTGCACGATTATAGAATTAGGGGGTTGGTGTGACATATACAGTTTTACGCTCGGCAAAAATAGATGAATACTTTTTTTTACTGAACCACGCCAAAAATGTTTTCATATGTTTACAGTGAAAGAGCAGATCTGTTGATGAATAGGGTTTGTTGAAGAAAGGGTGTTTGACAGTTTTCAAAGCACCAGAGATGTGTTTTAATCCTTAAGTGAATCCCATGGGAAAGCCGTGTCCTAAAAGGTGATGTATAGTTGTGTGGCATCTCCAGGAGAAATGAATTCTGCAGGTTTACAGGGAAATATTGCATGAAATGGTGGAATCTTTCAATAATGTTCTTGTCAGTCAAAAAAAACCCCCAAATAAAACCCCACATCACAATGAAATTGCAGCAAATTCATTATGTAGCATGGTACACATAAGGGCTGGAGAAAAAAAAATGCTTTTGGTTTTATGCTTTTCGTACATTGCTTAGTTTAAACCAACACAGCCTAGAAAAAGAAATTAATGAGATGTCTTATGAAAATCTGTCATCTGTAAACTTTAGAACCGGTCAAATGGAACAGAATCCTAGAACACAAAATGTGTTTGTCTCGGAATCCTACATGACGATGCCCTGGGTTGAAAAGCAGACGTCGGGGGATTTCTTATTTTATGAGAGCTCTGTATGTATAGATTTCTTTCTATTTATAACCACACAAATTGATATTCATATAGTAGTACCATCAGAAATATAGTGCTCAACTTATTTCAATACTGAAAACGGTATAGACCTCAGTGTTTCCCAAGATAAATCTTGAGAAACAACCTATGCCAGTAAACATACTAACATAGGAAATACATCCTTGGTCTAGTTTTTTACCGTACTTTTATGTCCAAAAATTTTTTTAAATATTATTTCAAAACTTTTTAGGAAAGTGAGCACTTATCTTATTTTCTTCTGATGACTCAAAACCACCGCAGTTGCAGTTTTAGCGGTATTGAAATAATATTTAAAAAAATTTTTGGACATAAAAGTACGGTAAAAAACTAGACCAAGGATGTATTTCCTATGTTAGTATGTTTACTGGCATAGGTTGTTTCACAAGATTTATCTTGGGAAACACTGAGGTCTATACCGTTTTCAGTATTGAAATAAGTTGAGCACTATATTTCTGATGGTACTACTATATGAATATCAATTTGTGTGGTTATAAATTTAAAGATATTCAGCTTGTTTTACATAGATTTCTTTCTATTCAGGAGTCGGTGGTAGCTTTTCACACTTGTTTTAAGTCTTCTCTCTTATAATATCTTCCTTCTCGCTTTGTACCTTTTGTTAGATTTAAGCAAGATACAATTGGCTCTCCTTGCGCTTAGGTCAACTGGCCCCCTAGCCTGAGAAGATGTGTTTGCTAGGGATGGGAACCCCCAAACGACTACAAGGAATTTTGGGACTAGATGATCACTATGTATTAATGCGTTACCATATGTTAATACAGTGGTTCCCAACCCTGTCCTGGAGGAACACCAGGCCAATTGGGTTTTCAGGCTAGCCCTAATGAATATGCATGAAGCAAATTTGCATGCCTATCACTTCCATCATATGCAAATCTCTCTCATGCATATTCATTAGGGCTAGCCTGAAAACCCGATTGGCCTGGTGTTCCTCCAGGACAGGGTTGGGAATCACTGTGTTAATAGAATTTAATGCATTTTATTTAATGGAAGTTCTCTTATTGTCAATGGGGCCTAAAGGTTAGAGTCGCCAAAGCTTCCGATCCTGTCCCAACGATCGCAAAACCAGTTTTTCTGGTTTTGCGATCGTTCCCCAACCCCCAACCTAATTCACTAAACTGCTGCCCGATCAAATCTCCTACCCGATGCACCCATGCAATTGAGAGGAAATGGCATGCATAAGTAGGAATAATCTTTATTAAATCACAGCTTTATCTCAACTTACAGACTATTATGTTAAAAACACATAACAACTCACTCTCAACAGTGCTACATTGATTCAGCTTCCAATAACGCTGGAAAAGTTCATACGGCTAAATACAAAAGCCAAATTTTTCTTCATGCTCCTGCCATCAAGTGGCGGGTAAATGTAAAGTTCAATAGCAGCGTCAATAGGAAACTTGTGCGACTTGTGCAATTTGTGTAAACAATTGTGAAATGTGCAAAAAATGCTGTTAAAGTGCCTTGTGCATATTTGCTCCTGTTCCGGTGCCGTTCCCCGGTTTAGTTCGCCTGCATAGACCCCTCCTGACGAAGAATACGAAACTTGGGTCGGGGGGCCAGGCATTGAAGCAAATATGCACAAGGCACTTTTTTGGTTTTTTGGTTTTCTCTGGATTTTCTTCTCTGTGGATATCTTGAGGTCAATTCCTTTTTGTTTTTTACTTGACGCGTTCATGTTATGATTACAATGTGTATTTAATGTTTTCTATCTTTGTAAGCTGTCCTGTAAATCCTGTAAAACCTGGTGAGTGAACTGAATAGCTTTTTTTTTAATGGTTGCCATGTGTACTGCCAACTGATACCTGGTGCTGTGAGACAGCGGCACCCTGTGGTTAAACCGTAGAATACATCCTTTGAAATATGTTGACAGTGACATCTAATCGTTTGATATATTATCACACTTGGTTTTATTTTACTAATTTTCCCCAAAGTGCAGGATATTTGGATACCACTCCATTCAAAGTGCCCCTCTCCATTTCCTCTTGAATAAATACACACACAGAAATAACACAGACACCACACATACCCCCCTCCCCCCCCCACACACACATGTTGGAACCATGCTCAGCTTGCTTTCCCCATTTGTTTATGTTAATGCATCCTCAACTCTGTCGCATCTGAGTTTTCATTGACAACCATAAATTCACGCTAGGGTTTCGCGAATCCCCTGCTTTGTGAACTTTTCTCTACCTCTGTTCATTTTTAATGTTTCATGGCAGGGTAGCGGCCTGTCGAAAAATTCTGACATGAAAACTCAGCCCTAAAATGAATATCCCATTGTGTAATGAGTTTGACGTACTCAATGGCTTTTCTTATGGACACGACTGCCAATGTGTAATTAAACACCTGGTCTTTCTGAATCTTCTATTTCTTCTTTTTTTTTTTAACAGCTTTAATTTCTCCAACATGGAAAGCAAATAAACCTTTTAGTAATGCCCAGGGGTAGAGCTTTTCCACAGACTTGCTATAAAAAGAAAGATTGTGAAGCTTGTTTAGGGAAGCAATGCTGAACTTTAGTTTAAAATTTAGATTTTAGCCTTGTCTTGCTTCCATTTTCCTTTTCAGACTGTATGAACTGCAATTCTGTGGTAGGCACCCAGCTAGAAAATATACTTAAAGGGTTAGCTGAGCTGAAAGAAGATATTTGGATTTGGGGGGGGGAGGAGGGGGGTGTCTCCTCTGCCTGCTCTGTAGTGTTAATGACATCAGACATGGATTGATAAGTGACATTGTTCCATAAATGCTTGCTATGGAAATTGGAACGTTCCCACCAGGCAGTTGCAAATCTTTTTCTGGCAGCTAATATGTGCTTTTTATGTATTCTTTTTCCAATTTAATGCATGGTTTTAATGCTGTCTGCCATTTTGAGTTATTATACCCTTATCTCTGGCTGCAATTGAACTGGCCCAGCCAGCTCACTGATCCTCAGTCACCTGGAAGAACTTTACTTTTCAACTTTGAGGCGAAACGCTAGTGGTGGTACTATAACCTGCACCGGTCTCCTTTTATGCCCCCCCCCTCCCCCAGGGTTGGAGCTGCCTGTTGGAATGGTTACTAGACTCCTTCACAGACTTCTTTATTGAACTGAGATGAGAGGGGGGCCATGTAAAGACCTACGAGTACCTGTTGTCTTATAGGTTCAAGTCTCTGACAGAAGCTGTCCTTTCTGAGCAGGGAGCGAAGGGATGAGATGAGTTGATGGTGGTCCACCAGGGGTGGAAAGAGCATAAGAACATAAAAATAGCCTTATTGGGTCAGACCAATGGTCCATCCTGTCTTCGTGGGGGCCAATCCAAGTCACAAGTATCCAGCAAAAAACTAAAAAGGAACAGCATTTCATGCTACCGTCCCATGTCTATCTCAACAACAGACTACTGACTTTTCCTCCAGGAATTTGTCCAAACCTTTTTTAAAACCAGCTACATTAGCTGATCTTACCACATCCTCTGGCGACGCATTCCAGAGCTTAACTATTCTCTGAGTGAAAAAATATTTCCTCCTATGGGTTTTAAAAGTATTTCCCTGTAACTTTATCGAGTGTCCCCCTAGTCGTTGTAAAGAGGGATGAAGAGTTCAAAAAAGCTGTCGAGGTTGGGGCCGAGTCTCGAGTGCATCTGCCCGTGCCCAGATGCACTCCAGACTCCGTCTGTAGAGACAAGGTTTGCGTGGCACTTGGGTTGGGGATCAGAATGAGGTGGGGGCCGGGGGCGGGGCCACACATCCTCTTTTTCCAGATGCGAAATGGGGTGACCCTAGACCTGTTAATATTTTTGAGGCGTTTCAATCATGAATTCTCTTGAAACAATCTACCTGCCGTTTAGCATTTTTGTGATGTTTGGATCTGTCATTCCTTCTGTTGACTGTGGCAGTTGTCTGGGTCTCGGCACGTCGGGGTAGGTAGAACCAACGTTTCGGCCATCACGCTGTGGCTTTCTTCAGGCATGGCTGAAACATCGGTTCTACCTACCCAGATGCAGCCAAACTCGGAAGCCTAACAGAACACGTTCTATCTGTTAGTCATACCATCACCACAACAGGTAATCCATGATACCACACGCTCATCAATATTTTCCATTACAGTCCCTGAACTATGGAACTCGATGTCTAATCACCTTCGGGAAGAGCTCAACCTTGAAAGATTCAAATCGAATCTAAAGACCTTCGTATTTAAAGATGTGTTTGACCTATAAAAGCTAAATACCTATCCTTTTATCTCAGGGGAGGGCAACTCCGGTCCTCGAGGGCCGGAATCCAGTCGGGTTTTCAGGATTTCCCCAATGAATATTCATTAAAAGCAGTGCATGCAAATAGATCTCATGCATATTAATTGGGGAAATCCTGAAAACCCGACTGGATTCCGACCCTCAAGGACCGGAGTTGTCCACCCCTGCCCTAGCCTATTTATAAAATTGTTTTTCTTCTCCTTTACCATCTTGTAACTGCGGTCAGTCCTTAATGTCTTTATGTACATGATTGTATATGGTCTTTTAATGACTCTTGTTTTCTATTACCCCCTTACACTTTCCCTCCGTATTCGCGATTTCCATATCTACGGATTCGCTTATTCGCGGTTTTAAAGCAAAAAATGCATTTTCATTTTTCAGGCTATTTTAAGCCCTGTAAGCCCCCCTTAAGCCTTACCTGGTGGTCTAATAGGTTTTCGGGACAGGAGCGATCTTCCCACGCGCTTGCCCCGTGCAGATCGCTCACAGGAAATGGCTGCTTTGAGCTTCTGTTGTGTCACAAGACAGCCATTTCCTGTGAGCGATCTGCACGGGGCAGGAATGTGGGAAGATTGCTCCTGCCCCGAAAATCCACTAGACTACCAGGTAAGGCTTAAGGGGGGGGTATACAGTGCTTAAAATAGCTGGGGGTTAGGGGCAGAACCGGCCCAAATATTATTCACGGGTTTTTAATATTCGCGGGCCGGTTCTGGCCCTAACCACCGCAAATAAGGGGGGGGAAATGTATTTGATTTTCTATAATTTTACCTCTGTAAACTGCTTAGAAAATGGATAAGCGGAATAACAAATTTTAATATAACTTGGAAACTTGCGCTCTGGTAAATCTAAACCTTTTTTCATCCCTCTTCCTCCCCCACACCCCCGTTCTCAGTATGAGCATTATTTGATCTTATCTCCCAAGAGCACAGGTTCAATGTGAAAGGATTTTAGCTTTCAATAAAATCAAGAATTCTGAACGGAACAATATACTCTACATAGTCTTAGGGTATCTTTTACTAAGCTGCGCGAGCGGTTTTAACGCGCCGCATTGCCACGCGTGCTAGATGCTAACGCCACCATTGAGCTGGCGTTAGTTTTTACACGTAGCGTGGGGGGCAGCGCACGCTAAAAACGCTAGCGCATCTTAGTAAAAGAGGGGGTTAATTTTTGCATGCAATAAGCTCAGTCTTAAAAATGCCTTAGTTCATCTGTCTTGGATTTCTTATCCACTGAGAAGAAACCATTTAATACCTCAGGAAATGGGAAGAATAAAACGATTTATGCAGTCATAGAGTGCTCTTTTATGAACTTAGAAACAAGCAGAGGATTCTTGCTTTTTACAATGCTAAGAAATAAGACTATATTATGTTTAAATTCCCACGTGGCATAAATGAATCATGAGTCGAGTCTCCAGAATGTGAGGGCAAAGGATGAAATGAAGAGGTGATGGGCTCAGGAGTAATCTAAGGCAGGAATGTCAAAGTCCCTCCAGGAGGGCCGCAATCCAGTCGGGCTTTCAGGATTTCCCCAATGAATATGCATGAGATCTATTTGCATGCACTGCTTTTAATGAATATTCATTGGGGAAATCCTGAAAAACCCAACTGGATTGCGGCTCTCCAGGAGGGACTTTGACACCCCTGATCTAAGGGAATGAGGGGGCAGCGTGTGTGCGGGGGAGGGGGTGATTGTTGATTCATTTGGTTTGCGGTTGGATGGTATGAGTGGGGTTATGAGTGGGGTCTGGAGGATAGCCTCTTTGGACCTTTGGGAGAAAAATGTAAAAGGTGGGGATTGCACCGACACCGGGCATGGGCCTTCCTCGTACTTTATGGTGATGGCATATCTCAAGGGTTCTCTTGTTATTTCTTGCTTTGGATATGTTATCTGTTCTTGTATAACTTGTACATGCTCTTGTGTTTTTGCCTCGTTGACTCATGGTTGTTTGTGTTCCACCACTGTTAATAAACATATATTTAAAAAAAAGGATGGTAGATTCACGGAATAGTCTCCTGGTAGAAGTGGTGAAGACAAAGACTGTGTCTGAATTCAAGAAAGTGTGGGACAGGCATGTGGGATCTCTTAGGGAGAGGAGGAGCTAGTGGATGCTATGGATGGGCCATTTGGCCTTTATCTGCCATCATGTTTCTATAACCATAAGGCTCTATGACCTCACAATGCAGGTGTAAAAAGCCTTAGCCTATAGGAAGAGGAGATGCAAATGTTAAGAGCCTTAGCCAATAGGGAGAGGAGGAGCTAGTGGATGCTACGGATGGGCCATTTGGCCTTTATCTGCCATCATGTTTCTATAACCATAAGGCTCTATGACCTCACAATGCAGGTGTAAAAAGCCTTAGCCTATAGGAAGAGGAGATGCAAATGTTAAGAGCCTTAGCCAATAGGGAGAGGAGGAGATGGTGGATGCTGTGGATAGGTCATTTGGTCTTTATCTGCCATCATGTTACAATGTTTCTATAACCATAAAGTTCTATGAGCTCACAATGCAGGTGTAAAGAGCCTTAGCCAATAGGAAGAGGAGATGCAAATGTTAAGAGCCTTAGCCAATAGGGAGAGGATTGGATGCTACGGATGGGCCATTTGGCCTTTATCTGCCATCATTTGTTTCTATGATTTCTTACAAAACCATCTCCAACCTATCTGTCTCATCATTTCGAATTCCCAGGCACAACTAAACATCCGTGGTGCCCACTTGTTCACTTTTCCATCCTTAAAGGGCTGTACCTACAAGCGATTCCTCGAGAGAACATTATCATTCCAAGCAGGGGAATGTAACAAATGTTTAACCAACTTCATCTCAAGCGCACTTTCTTATCGAACATTTAGAAAGTCAATCAAAACTTATCTCTTTGACAAATTTCTCTGACCCCTAGTTCAACCTTGATGTATCTCCAAAACGCCTCCAGATAAATTTGACTAACCTTAACATGCTAATGTAATTTTGAAAGTTTTCTATAATATCGCTGTCTGTATACAGCCTCTTCCTCTGTAAACCGCTTTAAACTGTTCGTGGGTATGGCGGTATATAAAAATAAAGTTATTATTATTATACGCTTAGATCCGTTGAGGCAATGTTTTATTGAAGGCCTGTTCTAACATCACATTTTTAGGTGACCGCCTTATGAAATACTGTAAACCCAGAATGACTTCTTTTTTTAAGCTTGGCAATATTTACCAGACTATCACATCCATCCTGGCTCCCCAGGCAATAGTTTTCTATTGAATGACGTGCCTTTGACATTTACCAAAATTTTTATGTGATAATTTAAAAAAGAGCTGGTTGCAATAAATAGCCTTATTAATATTGCGGCAGCACGATTAGGGCAACATCGTGAACATGTAAGCCAAAAGGATTTTTATTTATGAATCATATACTGAGATGAGCAGACGAAGCTTCTAATGGCCCAAATATGTAAACGGAAACTCACCTCATATTTTAGCTTGTAGGTTGATTCTTTCATCTTTGCCGAAGCGACATAGTTATTTTGGTTCTATTGCAAACAAAAAAGGAGCCGCAGACTATTTCTAAGGGCTAGAGAAGATTAAAAGAGAGCGGGCTACAGAAGACATCCATTTCTGCTTTCTTAGGTAGTTTTTTTTTTTTCCCCCTATGAACGGGAGCTTGGATGAGCACAAATTGGTCAACATTTTTGCACTATCCAATTTTTGTTCAGCAGTAAGATTTATTACTTCCATTGGCCTTTACACCACCATTTTTGTCTCATTATTCATGAGATTTCACACATCATATTAAAGGTTCAGAGAAGAGGAGATATGAAACGGGGCTTTCTCATTTGAAAAGTAAAGAGTGGTGATAGGTTATTTTCTGTTTGTGGTTCAGAAAGATAGGCGTGTTTATCTCTGTTCCTTCTGAAGAAGCCTGCAATATGCAGACAAATATCTTAAACTCCAAATAAGCATAGGATTTGTTGAAGGAATTCCCCAGTTATGCTGGGGAAGTCATTCCAGGCCTTGTCTGAGAATTTGCTGGCCATATTTAGTCCTGGAAATTTGGTAGGCTATGAAACCTTTTATTGGACCAAAGAGAGGGAACTGAAACCCCACATAAAAATCAAACAAAAACAAGTGGGGAGTGGAATAGATCACGTCAACCTTGAGACAAACAATCTTTAATTTTGTGTTAATAAACCCAAAATATCATAACATATAAAACCACATAGATAAAAAGTCCCACAAATGAAATGTCCTATGGTGGAAGGTAGTGCTGCCCGATTCAGGAAAAAAAAATTCAATTCGATTCTGCCTATTGAAACGATTTTTTGATTCGATTTTCCTGCCAAAGTGGATGTTTTTTTCAAATATCCTGGTGGGTTTATTTTATAGCCTCTTCACCCTCTTTTATAGCCTCTTCACCCACTTTGCCTTCTCCTACCCACACTGGCGCTGTGGTGTAAACAAAATAAACAAACCAAAAAGACACTTCCTCTCTTAAATCCTAGCTCACATTTGTGGTCTAACACCACAAAATAGAAAATAAAATTATTTTTTCTACCTTTTGTTGTCTGATCATTATTCAGATCTTATCGGTCCCCGGCTCTGGTTGTCTTCTGATAACTTGCTTGCCAGGGTCTCCTTCTTTCTTCTTTCTCTGTGCTAACCATCCATCTTCTATCTCTGTCCTCTTCTTCTGTTTGCCTTTCCTTTCTCTTATATAATTTGGTGCTGAGTTCCAGATGGTAGGGGGAATGGATAACAGGTTTTGATAAGAAGAACGTAATGTGCGATGGGGAGTGTGGGGGATTAATAACCTGTTGATGAAATCAGGTAGACCGGAAGCTATGGTTTTATGTATCAGTAACATTATTTTATAAGTAATTCGATGATCTTTGGGAAGCCAATGGGCGTTAATCAAAAGTGGTGTGACATGATCAAATTTTCGAGCTTTTGAAATGATTTTAATGGCAGCATTTTGAATAATTTGGAGGCGTTTTATTTCTTTCTAAGTGATGCCTTTATATAATGCATTACTATATTCTAGACATGAAATGACTAGCGAATGAATAAGAGTATTTAAAGAAGTTTGGTCTAATAAAGTAGAAACAGATCTAATCATTAAATTATGGTCCATACATTTTGAATGTACAACTCTGGGTGTATGAAACAGTGCTTAGACGGCCTATCAAAAATGTCCCTCTTTGTGTCCCTTTTGTCCTCGTGGAGCATACTTTTGCAAAGTGACTCCACACTGTAGTTACCTTATGATCTTTTACATAAGAACATAAGATTTTCCACTGCTGGGTCAGTCCAGTGGTCCATTGTGCCCAACAGTCTGCTCACGCGGCGGCCCTTAGGTCAAAAACCAGTGTTCTATTTGAGTCTAGCCTTACTTGTGTATGCTCTGTTCCAGTAGGAACTTATCCAACCTTGTCTTGAATCCATGAAGGGCGCTTTCCCCTATAACAGCCTCCGGAAGAGCGATCCAGTTTTCTACCACTCTCTGGGTGAAAAAGAACTTCCTTACGTTTGTTCGGAATCTTTTCCCTTCTAGCTTATATTCATGTTGTATATGGATTCTATCAACTGGGTAACAGCATGTGTTTTTCTGGTACGTCATAGCTGTAAGCTCGTTCTTTCTGGCTAAATGGAGCTCATAAATACAAATTAATATAATGTAACAGAACTGTAGTGACAATAACCATCATATTACCTGCAGCAAAGGAAGAATTTCAGGATAATAAAACAAATTTGCTTCATGACTCTATCAATAGGTAAGTATTTTCATCACTAGATAATGGAATAAAATAAAACACTGGTAGATTTCCAATTTAGCTCCCACAAGGAAGAAAAAAAGATCAGAGACTAAAATTTTAAAAAAGTTTTTAAAAAATCAGCTAATCCTGCAGGGCGCTAACCGCTTTAGCAAGTGCGAATCACATCTGTGCGTGCTAACGATTAGGGCATGCTAAATATGCCCATAGGAATATAATGGGTGTCCATTATAGCGCAGTGAGGGGCGGAACTCCCTGAGTGTCATCTTGGGGAGGGCGCCGGCACCTCTCCGCCCCCAGGCCTCGATTACACCCTTCCTTCCCCCGAACCTCTTTAAATCTTCGCCCGCCTGCTGCTCGCACCAGCCTGGCTCCCCTCTGAAATCAACTACAAAACATTAAGGAAAGGACTGAAAACTATGCTTTTCCCCCCAAATTTGTCAAACGATCTAACTAAAAACATTATAAACCCTTCCCCAGATCCCTTCGCTCATACTTTCTACAGGATCGATCCTTGTAAGCGCATTCTATCTATCAACTTTGTAAGCTCCCTGGGAATGCCCAGACTAATTCTATTTGTAAACCGCCTAGGAAGGTAAAGTATTGGCGGGATAGCAAAGAGTAATGGAATGGAATGAAATCACTTCCTGGTCACAGGGCCAGGAAGTGACATCGGAGGGGACTGGAGAAGTTGCTAGCACTGGCAAAGATTTAAGGAGGTAAGGGAAGAAGGAAGGGCATGATTGTGGCATGGGGGGGGGGGTGCGCATCTGCCCCAGGGACCTCTTACTCTCGCTACGCCACCGTGGGCTTCTATAGTGCGTTGTGCTTGCTAATCATTAGTACATACTAATGTGATTAGTGCCCTTTGATGAATTCCCCCCAAATATTTATTTTTTTTGCCCTTAACTTGACTTATTGCCTAATATGATGTGAAGGTCAAGGCAATGAACATAAAACTATAACATGCAAAATAGATTAGAAAAGAAGACAAAATTAATAAGAAAGTGAACCGTAAATTCGAGCAATGTAAAGTAACGGTAAGAGAACTGTGTAAGTCACCTATGCGAGCTGGTTTGTCCATATCTCTGAGACGTCACCGAAGGCCATAAAAGGAAAATTGGACTTCCAGGGCAATCTTTAACTTACAATAAGAGTGTTCGGATTGAATGGGAGGCGGGAGATCGTTCCATCGTCGGAGTGCCGAAAAGTGAAATGCAGATTGTCTAGTTATTTCATAACGGGCTTACCTGGGATTGGGAAGGACCAGTTGGTGGGAATCCAGGGACCTTAGGGCCCGTGGTGAAGTATAAGGTACAGTATTGTGAGACTGGCTAAGTATTGAGGTTAACCCAAATAGTATGCTTTATGGGCGAGACGAAGGATTTTAAATGGTCATAACATAAACATAAGAACTGCCATCTCCGGATCAGACCTTCGGTCCATCAAGTCCGGTGATCCGCACACGCGGAGGCCCTGCCAGGTGTATACCTGGCGTAATTTATAGTCCACCATATCTTTATATGCCTCTCTTAAGGAGATATGCATCTAGTTTGCTCTTGAAGCCTAGGACGGTCGATTCCGCAATAATCTCCTCTGGGAGGGCATTCCAGGTGTCAACCACTCTCTGAGTGAAGCAGAACCTCCTGACATTAGTCCTGAACCTGTCCCCCCTTAGCTTCATTACATGTCCTCTAGTCCGTGTCAAATTGGACAATGTAAATAATCTTCTCTGCTCTATTTTGTCGATTCCTTTCAGTATTTTGAAGGTCTCGATCATATCCCCACGCAGTCTCCTTTTCTCAAGGGAGAACAATCCTAGTGTTATAAGTCTGTCCTCGTATTCCAGTTTCTCCATACCCTTCACCAGTTTTGTTGCTCGTCTCTGCACCCTCTCCAGCAGTTTTATATCCTTCTTTAGGTAGGGAGACCAATGTTGGATGCAGTATTCCAAGTGTGGTCTGACCATTGCCCTATAAAGCGGCATTATAACTTTCTCCGATCTACTCGAGATTCCTTTCTTTATCATGCCCAACATTCTATTTGCCTTCTTTGCCGCTGCCGCGCATTGTGCCGACGGCTTCAGGCTCCTATCTATCAGTACACCCAGGTCCTTTTCTTGTTCACTCTTCCCCAGAGTTGCACCTGACATTGTATACTCGTATTCCTTATTCTTATTGCCTAAATGCATTACCTTGCATTTCTCCACATTGAACTTCATCTGCCATTTCTCTGCCCATGTTTCTAACCGACACAAGTCACTCTGGTCTGCGATAATGGCTAGGTAACCAATATAAACACAAACAAAAAAATCCAACGGAATTGCAGTGATATGTCGAACAACGGAAAAAAAACAAAAACTGCAGGAGTGGTGTACAAGATGCCAAGACTTTAATTAATGAGCTTAAAAATAAACAATTCTGGGGTAGAGGAGGGAATAGGAGGGATGATAGTAATATGTGTGGAATTACTTGAATTGGAGAGAGGATCCCCGTGGGAGTCCGTAGACCTGGAGGGGTATCCTCGTGGGACCCGCGGGATTCCCGCAATCCACGTTCCCGTGCAGACCTCTAGTCTGGATACGAATAGAACTCCCTGGGTAAAGCTGACTCCATAGCCACTCTCTGAATAGCAGTGCTATTCAGGTCATTATTTGGATAAAGTTAGGACAGCATTGATAGCTCTGGCTGAGGGAATTAGCTAGATAACAGCTGCCACTTTACTGATAATTCGTTTTGTATATCTTTTACAAAAGTTCAAAATGGAAGATTACAATTAAGAGTGCAGTAGCGATTCCCGTGCTGCAAATGTGACACAGCCCAGTCAATCCCAGTGCCCCTGGTATGGTTAGGTTGTGACCCTGCCAGGATAGATAGGGGAAAAAACCTGATTTCTATTCTGTAATCCTCCTAGAAGCTGACTGATAGTGCGGAATAAAAAAATCCTATAAATAAATTCCAATGGACTGCATTGCGTTTGCCATTCCGGGTCTGCCGCACATTTGCTGTGCTGGATTGTTCATTAGGGGGTTGAGTGAAGAAAGCCTGTTTTCCAAGTTTCCCAAGTTTATTCAGATTTACAGTAGACAGTCCCTGCTCAGAAGAGCTTACAATCTAATTTAGACAGGACATTTCAGGGTTGGGGAGGTTATAGTGGGTATTAGCGCAGGGAGCGTGCGGAATGCTCTGCGCTGCTCCCCACGCTTACAGAGTTCTAGGAGCGTGGGGAGCAGCGCGGCTTCCTGCGCTAATAACCGCTATCGCGGTTTCATAAAAAGGAATAAGTCAAAAGTAAAGTAAAATTACAATTCCAGTTCAAATGAGAATTTAAAGTAAAATACAATTAATCCGAACTATCATCATTTAAAAAACAAACAAGCCAAATCAAATCTAGTCTCCCCGTGTTTTCACAGGATTCTTTCCGATGCTGGAATGTTTTATCCTGCCCGTGTCAAAATAATAATAATAGCAGCAGCAATGTTTAGAGTTGTAGCTTATACATAAAGATAAGCAAATGATTTATCCATTTCTCTTTATGGTTGATATTGAGCAACTCGGTCCTTTTAGGTTTAATATAGGATCCTAAGCTAAATGGATAACTCATTTATTCTATGCAGGATTGCTATCTGGAATAGTGGCTGAATATAACTGCTATCTGAATAAATTTTGAACTGCACCGCCCCCCCCCCCGCCCCAGAATAGAGAGTTGCACGGGGACAGAAATCTCACCGATCCCCACCCGTCCCCGCCAGGATCCTCTCTGTCCCCGCCAGGATCCTTTCCATCCCCACCCATCCCTGCAAGGAATTACCTCCATCCCTGCCCGTCCCCGTCAGGATCCTCTCCGTTCCCACCCATCCCTGTCAGGATCCTCTCCGTCCCCACCCATTCCCGCAAGGAATTACCTCCATCCCGCCCGTCCCCATAAAAAGCAGCAATTACTTCTGACAGGATCATTAATTCCAGTTTCTTTTGTGTTTGCGCTGCTGTTTTCCTTGTGGAATCTCTTTGGTGGAACCCTTTTTTTGTTTTCTGTTTAGGTAATTAACTTATAAACCCCCTCTTTTACTAAAGCTGATGCGTCCGTTATATTATATGAATGAACCCTGCTTCCAAAGCCTTCCATCCCCGTGGGAGTCCCGTGGGCCAGAGGGGGGATCCCCGTGGGTTAGGGGGGGATTCCAGCGGGACCCCCGCGGGATTCCCGTTCCCGTGCAGACCTCTACCCCAGAACACTGCAGCTATCTGGCCAAAATCCACACATGAGCTGAGCCTATATTTAGGGCTCCTTTTACGAAGCCGCGATAGAGGCTTTAACGCGCTAGCCGAAAAACTACCGCCTGCTCAAGAGGAGGCGTTAGCGGCCAGCGCGGCCAGCAGTTTGACGTGTGGAGTGTGTGGCGCGGTGGTTGAAGCTACAGCCTCAGCACCCTGGGGTTGTGGGTTCAAACCCCACGCTGCTCCTTGTGACCCTGGGCAAGTCACTTAATCCTCCAGAGCCCCAGGTACGTTAGAGAGATTGTGAACCCGCTGGGACAGATAGGGAAAATGCCTGAGTACCTGATTGTAAAACCGCTTAGAAAACCTTGATAGGCGGTATATAAAATCCTAATAAACTTAAACTTAAACTTAAAACTTAAAACTTAAACTTAAACTTAAACGTGCGCTATTACCTGCATTAAACCGCTAACGTGCCTTCGTAAAAGGAGCCTTTATTTTTTTTAAAAAAAGACACTCGTGTGGTTGCCAGTCGATGATGACCGTAGAAGCACTTTTGGATATCAACTGGAATGTTTTCTAATGCAGGCGATCAAAAACAAGTTTGAAGGGGGGGGGGGGGGGGGGGGGGGGGGGGGGGGGGGGGGGAAAAGACGCCTGATGAATTCTAACAGCAAAAAGCTTTCATTTGGCTAAGACTGTGCCTTGTAATTCTATATTCTCAGGGCTCCTGTCAGATCTCAATCTACTCTCTCCTGCTGCGTCCATCAATTTATTACTCCCTGCTGTGGTCCTGTGCAAGAGAGATAAGCACAGGAGATACCTTCTGCTGTATTTTGTTAGCGCCGGAGAGTGAAATGTGGTGACATTTTCTATCCCCCCTCATTTGGATGATGATTATCCCCCAAAACAGCACTTTGCTGTAAGCACGAAGGCACCGCGGTGCGCTGCTTTTGAAATAGGGTGTTAAGGAAGATTTATACCACATTTATAAGAAGAAAAATGAAGGCAGGGCCAGCGCTCGCTATATATTATAGGAAAATCTGAACTGCATCTTGTCCCGGATCTCTTAATCTGTCTTGTAATTTAGAAAGGGAAATTACAGGGACTTTACAGAGTCAAAAAATAAAGTTAAGTTGTATTAGGTCAGCAATCGAAACAACTCCTAAATCCAGTTCGAGCTGGGCCTCTGGGATGCGGTTTTCAGGGGCATTTTTCAAACTCTGAGGCCAATGCTCGGCGGAGTGACTGCTGTATAACTTGTGAAGGGTAATTTTTATAACTGGGCACCTAGTTTAAAATGGCAAAAATCCTGCCATTGAATATCTTTATAAAATACTAGTAAAAGTGGCAGCAAAATGTGTTAACTCGTACACTGAACCGTTGCAAATAAGCATGTTTACACTTTGCAAATGTGCAGGTAGATTTTAGTATTGTATAATCGGCGTCGCCCATGGCACTCGCAGGGGGAGGGGCATGGGCGTGTCCAACAGTGGCGTAACAAGAAAGGGGCTTGGGCCCCCTCCCAAACTGCAGCACCAAATGCGTGGCTGGTGGGGGATGCTCAAGCACCACCAGCCCAAGATATTCACAGGCTGGAGCCCGTGCTTGTGCTGTCTGAGCAGTAGGAAGCCAGAGGAATGCTCCAGTGACCGACTCCAGCACTTCGGCACATGTCCAGTACCGGTATTGGAGCCTGGAGCAGCCTGCTTGTTTGCTTCCTTGCTCCTTAAATAGAAGGGCCCTGGGGTCTGGCGGAGAATGTCTTCAGCAGGCAGGGCTTGAGTTATCCGCACCAGCAAAGATATGATCAAGTTTTCAAGTTTCAAGTTTTTATTAATATTTAACGAATCGCTTATTTAATTTACTAAGCGATGTACAACTTCATAAAAACAGGGTTGTGGAGACAGACAACATAACTTCAGACTTACAAAATAAGACTAACATGAATCGTGGAGGATAGAGGGGAAAAGTTACAATTCCTTGTTAGAGCGGAAAAACAGGAAGGGAGTAAACGAGAGGGAGGATAAAAATTTTTTGGGGGAACCTAAGACTTCTGGTTATTGGTCAATAAGTGAAAGGTTGAATGCATCTTTAAAAAGATAAGTTTTTAAGATTTTTTTAAAGGATGAAAGGTCTTTTTCTTCTATGATATACTGTGGTAGTGAGTTCCACAGTTGAGGGGCCTTAACCGAAAACATATCATGTCTTCTGGTGCCTATAATTTTCAGGGATGGAACAGTTAGGAGGTTCTGAGATGTCGAACAGAGGTGTTATAAGGGGTAAGCATTCTGGTGATAAATTGAGGTTCGTTACTAATTAAAGATTTAAAAACTAGAAGTAGTATTTTAAAAGTGATGCGATGGCTAATTGGAAGCCAATGGGAATCAATCATCAAGGGTGTGACGTGGTCATATTTTTTAGCATTGTAGATAAGTTTAACCGCCGTATTTTGTATTATTTGGAGCCTTCTTTTTTCTATTGAGTAAAAGAGAGTTGCAGTAATCGATTTTGGCTATGACCAGAGAATGAATTAATATATTGATGGGTTTAGGCTCGAGAAATTTAGAGATCGAGCGTATCAGACGTAATTTGTAAAAGCATGTTTTAACTATGTTGCTTATATGATCGGGGGCGGCAGTGGGAGGTGAGGGATCTAAGAGATGCTTGTCCCTCCAGACCATCCCTAGCTCCCCCCCTCCCAATCGTATTCTGGCTATGCCCCTGCTGTGTAATGTACAGATAGTGGTACACTGACAAAATCTGCGCAGGACAATGGCGCTCTGACACGCGCCTGCATGGACAATTGCGCCCATGAGAATTGCAGCCCGTTGGATTTGTCGGTGTACCATCTGGAGGGCCTGATTTCTTAGGCCCCTTGGGAGGGGCTTGAGGCGCCCACGTGAATTTTGAAAAACCACGAATACGGTTTTTCGCCTGCCAAAAGGCAGGAGAGGGCAGCTGGAGTGCCGACGGGTGAAGAAAATCACTCACGGTATGCTCAGACTGCCTCTTCCAGTTACTAAAGTAAGGCTACACCAATCAGGAGCTGCTTTGCCACGCAGCTCCTGATTGGTGTAACTCGGCTTTAGTACAGGAAGAGGCGGTTGAAGAATACCGCAAATTCGCTTGGGAACACTGTATGTAGATTAACACTGCTGCCAGTGACTTCTTGAAGAAAAACAATTTTAAGGTTGAACTGAAGGAGAGGGAGAGATGCTGGACTGTGCGCATAATCTACATTTTTTTTGTACTTGGATAATGGATGGTTAAGTGATTTCCCCAGAGTCAAAAGGAGCCACAATGGGAATTGAATTTGGTTCCCCTGGTTTTCAAAGAAACAAACAAGGAAGGTGATTGGTTGGTACTCGATCTCCTTTATTAATTAATGTGACACTGAGGTGACACGATAGTGTTTCGGCCTAAAAAGGCCTGCCTCAGGAGTCTGATTGTATGAACTGAGGAGAAGGGTATTGGGGATTCACAAACGTGTGACACTTCTCTTTTAGTCTTTAAAAAGACTCTTATTTGTTCACCTGTTGACAAAAGAAGAATGGTATAATTGTTTTAAGTAAATCAAAGGATCATGTGCCCGCCTTGTAACCCACATACAGTGGCTGAAGGTTGCCTAATCCCCGATACTCAGTGGTACTAAACCAGACACCGTTGCTGAATATCGTCTGATCACCCATAGAAAAGTGGGCAGGTCAGGGCTGGCACAGAGGTTGGCACTAGGGTGGATCTGGGAGTTATACAGCTGCCAACAATATTCGGTGCTAGAACCCACATAGCTAAATGGGTAAATTTTAGGACATCTCAAAAACTGTCCTAAATTCAACCACTTAGCTATGCAAGCCCCAGCACTCAATACCGGCTATGACCCCCCCATAACTATATTTTAACTGGGAGTAAGCCTATCTCCTCCTTTTCATTTCCTCTCCAGCCCACCAGGCTCAAAGCCTTCCAACTCTCTTAAAACAAGCCCCTCCTTACCCCCACCCCCCGGGCCTACCCATTTCTTTGGTGGTTCTAATGGGGGAAAGATCAAAGTTCCATTGCTCCTGCCCCTTGTGGCTGCTGACTGAAAATGGCTGCTGTTACCTCTCGCTGATTGCCACCGGGTAAATATTGTACGGCTTACTCATAAGATGCTTTATATTGAAACCCTTTATACTTGTCCTCATTAAACGTTTTATAGTGACCAACAAAATTGCTTTGATCATTGAACATAAACTCCTTCTCCCATCCCCAGATGTACCAGTACACAACCTAATGTCTTGTCTAGAACTCACTCCCTTTAAATCTATGTGCCCTGCAGCATCTATTATAAATATCAGCATTATAACACTGGCATTTACACATGTATCTCATTTAAATTTGTAGATGCTACTCAATCCTTCCGAGATGAGCTTCCATGACTTATAATTTTGCTTGGGTGGGATGAACTATGTTGCGAACTGCCATCAGTTATTTAGGGAGGGGGTAGATAATGCATATAATGCCCTGGAACAGTAGCATGGAATGTTGCTACTCTTTGGGGTTCTGGAATATTTTGTTACTCTTTGGGGTTCCGGAACCTTGCTATTCTTTAGGATTCTGAATGGAATGTTGCTGCTCTTTGGGATTCCGGAACCTTGAAATTCTTTAGGATTCTGAATGGAATGTTGCTGCTCTTTGGGATTCCGGAACCTTGATATTCTTTAGGATTCTGAATGGAATGTTGCTGCTCTTTGGGTTTTGGCCAAGTGCTAGGGACCTGGATTGGTCACCGTGAGGATGGGCTATTGGGCTAGATGGAAAAAACAAAAGGAATTGAACCCAAAATATCCACAAAGAAGAAAATCCAGAGAAAACCAATAAAACTCTGTGGAGTGACGATGTTCCTAATTGGACTTTATTTGAAAGTGTCAAAGTTCCAAAGGTACACTGAAATCATCCACATAAAATAATTCCATCCACATAAAAGTAAATCATCCACATAAGAGCCTTAAAGGACCTAGTCCGCTAGGGATACAGGACCCAACATGGTCCGCGTTTTGACTGCAATGGAAAGCATATGAACCTCACGGTATAGCGGTATATAAGAAATAAATAAATAAATAAATAAAAAAAAAAGCAGTGTCTCACTTCCGGCTCACCACACAATTGTTTCCCACGTACTCACCTTTGTAGGACCCCCCGGGACCCCTGAAGAAGACTTTTTGTCAAAACGCGGACCGTGTTGGGTCCTGTATCCCCAGCGGACTAGGTCCTTTAAGGCTCTTATGTGGATGATTTACTTTTATGTGGATGGAATTATTTCATGTGGATAATTTCAGTGTACCTTTGGAACTTTGACACTTTCAAATAAAGTCCATTTAGGAACATCGTCACTCCACAGAGTTTTTTTGGTTTTTACTGGGCTAGATGGACCATTGGTCTGACCCAGTAAGGCTATTCTTATGTTCTTATACATAGGTAAATTTGTGCTGATTCAGAGCAGGATAGTACGGTAAATTTAGGCGTGGGTGTTAACCACATTGTAGGAGTCTGCAGCAGCTAAGATCTGGATTGTATTGCCTCGAGAATAGTAACTAAAGTTAAAAAAAAAAAAAATTAAGCTGATTACCGGTAAGTGCCACACGATGTAAATACGAGAAGGCTGAAGTTGCTGCAGAACTGGAATTTGTGTCACAGTTAGTTTCTCTTACCCTTTGCTTCCATTTTTAGACTTTTTTGGTAGAGGGGGGACACAATTAGGGAAATTAATAAAATACCTGGCGAAAGAGTCTCCAACTCTTTGGTTTTGCTCTCGGGAGCGCATTCCAGGTATCCACCATCCTTCTTTACGGAGAAGGTGGTGGATGCCTGGAATGCGCTCTCGAGAGAGGTGGTGGAGAAGAAAACGGTGACAAGAGTTCAAAAAAGCGTGGGATGAACTCAGAGGATCTAGAACAGGGGTGGGCAACTCCGGTCCTCGAGGGCCAGAATCCAGTCATGTTTTCAGGATTTCCCCAATGAATATGCATTGAAAGCAGTGCATGCAAATAGATCTCATGCATATTCATTGGGGAAAACCTGACTGGATTCCAGCCCTTGAGGACCGGAGTTGCCCACCCCTGATCTAGAATCGGAAAATAATAAGAAATATTGAAGAACTAAGGCCTGGGCATACTTGCAAGGTCTGTGTCTATATGTGACCGTTTGGTGGAAGATGGGCTGGGGAGGGCTTCAGTGGGATGGTGTAGATCAATGGTCCCCAACCCTGTCCTGGAGGACCACCAGGCCAATCGGGTTTTCAGGCTAGCCCTAATGAATATGCATGAAGCAGATTTGCATGCCTGTCACTTCCATTATATGCAAATCTCTCATGCATATTCATTAGGGCTAGCCTGAAAACCCGATTGGCCTGGTGGACCACCAGGACAGGGTTGGGGACCACTGGTGTAGATGGGCTGGAGTGAGCTTTGATGGAGGCTTCAGTAGTCAGAACCTAAGCCCAGTACCGGGCAGAGCTTTGGGTTCTTGCCCAGAAATAGCTAAGAAGAAGAAAAAAAAAATTTGAATTGGATCAGGTTGGGCAGACTGGATGGACCATTCGGGTTTTATCTGCCGTCATCTACTATGTTACTATGACCTGCAGTTCAATCCTTCCTCATTCATTTTGACAAGATTCTGACCAGCACAAGCAAAGGTCTATGAAATCTTTACAATCTCGTAATGCCTCCTGCAGAACTTAATCTTACGGTTTTCATTTAGATGCAGACAGTTGCCTTAAAAGAGAAACAAAACAGCTTGGCAAAAGGTATGCTGTTTGGAAACACATGAATCTCTGACTGGTTTCCATTCTCCTTTTTTTTTTAATGCTGTTTTCGAGATCTGGGAAAAAGATCAATTAAGGTGCCCGTGTAGACAAAGCCATAAAACACTCCTGTTCCATAAAGCAAAACCAGCACTGCCTTAATATCAACATGGGTATTGTAGAAAGATGCAAAGTTCCATCAATTTTCAGAAAGTATTCTTTATTGTACAGTAAGTCAACAATTCATCGCCTTAATAAACTGGAAACCTTGACGGCACAGTTCAATATGTCCGAAAAAAAGCCTAAATTCTCTGTGCATCAGTTCAGTCAATATTGCACGTCGGTTCAGTCAATATTCGGCGTAGCCTTGAAAATAAAGATAAAAATACGTGACTAGACCATTTATGTCTTTATTTGTGTAAAAGTTAAAGCTGGCTCTTTTTGTCTGACTCAAAAGAGAAGGATTTTCTTGGTTAATAAGTTATTCTGCACTGTTTTTTTTTAAATCTATGAATTGCATAACAATATTATCAGCTGTTACCATTTGCTGTTTGTATTTAAGACTTGTTTTACCTTTATATTTAAAATGAAAACATTAATATTGAAATCAAGTACATATCTGTCTATCTACGAGGGTCATTTCATAAATAATGCACACTATATATATATTTTTTAATTTACATGTTTTTTTTCCCAAGTATTTCTTTACAATCCTTCAATATAGTCTCCCTGCTATGCTATGACTGAGTCCCTACATCTGGGAAGCTTCATTATTCCATCCAAGACACCGTTTTTGTTCAGTTGCCGAATGACTCGGGTACCGGCGGAAAAAAGCTCTTCCAGAGGTGCAAAACGATGTCCACGCATAGGTTGTTTCAACTTTGGAAAAAGGTCAAAGTCTGGTGGATTCATGTCTGGACTGTAGGGAGCAGGAGGTAACGCCTCCCAGCCGTATTTGCGTAGTTTTTCAATGACGAGTGGAGAGCTCCATCTTCCCCAAGACCAAAAAAATTTCGACGTGCTCAATTAAAAGTCAGAATATGATGATTTTTGCTTATGATCATAAAGGCATCATCATGACAGACAAAGTTCCATGTGGAAGAAGTGTCACAGCAGTGTATTATCGTGAATTTTTGCAAAAAATGCATAAAATCCGACCTCAGTTACTCTTGACTGGGCCACTCATTCTTCACGACAACGCTCACCCGCACATAGGGAATGTCGTCATTGAAAAACTACACGAAACTCCTCGACGGCTGATATCCAGTCGGGTTTTCAGGATTTCCCCAATGAATATGCATTGAAAGCAGTGCATGCAACTAGATCTCGTGCATATTCATTGGGGAAATCCTGAAAACCCGACTGGATTGCGGCCCTCAAGGAGGGACTTTGAGACCCCTGCTTTAAACCATAAACCAATCTATAACTAAATAAGGTGTAGATTAAACCGATTCTGTAAAAGTTGAGTGGTCAATATAACTCAATAACACAGTAAATGATGGCAGATAAAGACCTGCATGATCCATCCACTCTTCTCGGCAAGGTAGCCAGAGCCAAACCTACTGCTTTGTTTAGCTTACGCTCCTTCACGATTGAACACTGGCATCACAAGTAGAGGAGTAGGCAGTATGTTACCATACCTATCGCATATAAGCAGTTCTAATTGATGCAACAATACCACACTACCAGCAGGGTAGTGAGGGAAGGAGATGCCTTGCCATGTCGTGTGCTCCTGTTGTGCCCACCCTACCCCGTGTACCTCTTCAAATCTTCACCGGCAGCAAGCAGCAAATCGTACCTGCTGCTCGTATTAGTCTTAGCCTTCCCTCTGATGTCACTTCCTGGTCCCATGAGCAGGAAGTGACATCAGGAGAGCTGAGGACGGTACAAGGAGTCAGTAGGTGTTGGTACTTACTGCTAGTGAAGATTTGAAGAGGTAGGTGGGCAGAAGGCGATGAGGAGATGTACCAGTGCCTTGCCATGATGTTGCCTAGGGCAGTCCACCTCCTCGCCCACCCCCCCTCTCTACAGCACTGTACACCTCCATGCCATTAATCTGACAATTTCAAGCCAACAATCCATTCATATTGCTAATTAACAATATTTTACTCTCTGGTTTCAATCTTAAGATGTCTTCCTCACCCCCATGGAGATACATAACCCCCACGACTCATAGCATATGATATAAATACAATACCACTTAATCCTGATCCGTCTTTGCTATTTTCAGGACACAGACCTTAGAAGACTGCATGGCATTGGCCTCTCTTCCCAGCTGCTGGAGTAGCTGTCAAAGCCCACTCCAGCTTATCCTGGCTCGCCTTTGCCATTTTTGGGACACGAGCCAGAGCAGTCTTCTCCGTACTGGTCTTACTTCCTAAATTTGGGGTAGCTGTTTAAGCACCACTCATGCCCATCATTAATACATCAAAAGCCAAGACGTCTTTATTAGGCATCCCTTTTAGAACTCATCAGGACAAAAAAGTATACTTTCACGAAGGGCCTGATTCTATAAACGATGCCTACTGTGGTAGGTGCCTAAGGAAACAGCATCTTCTACATGTCATTCAAAGTTAAGCAGGCAAAAACAGAAGCAAACAAATCCTTTGCAGAGCAACACAAACAAAGTCACAGCAAAGGAGACGGAGACCAAGTGGACGATAATTGGATCAATTTATTGCACGATACAAAAAGGACTCAACACGATTCGTGTTTCTGCCAAAAGGCCTGCATGAGGAGTCTATAGGCTGGAACGATGGCTAATCTTCCAAACAGCTTTGATCACAATTATGAGCTGATGTGAAGTCGCAGGGATCACACAATCTTTCAAGTCGGCTAAGGCGTCAGATAAGTGTTAGTGAACACTTATTCCCCTGCCGCTCAGCTGTTCGGGCTTCCCCAAACCGGCTCTGCACGTGGGTGAGAACCGGTTTCTAAGTGAGCGGTTGGATGGGATTATGACTGTTTCTCCGCAAAACTCATTTGCATGGGCATCCGTTTGAACGTCGATCGCTGTTGAGAAATCAGCCCAAAAATCAGCCCACAGCGAACCCCGCAGGGTCTTAACGACCGTTTTTTTTTGTTTTTAGCCCTGAGAGTATTCTATGCGTTTCACGTGTCACTTGGTGACATGGCCATGGCCCACCCTGGCTCCTCCCACTTGAATGCCCCTTTGCAGTTACACACTAGACTGATTGCATGTATTTCCCCAGTTAGGCTAATATTTAGTAAAGAAAATTAGGCACCTACTGTACATTCTTTTGTCGAATAGTCTCCTATCGAACTCCTTGATATAGAATTGCCTTCTTCCAGCCTCTATTATTGTCGGATCATCATATTTTGAGATTGGTGGCACCATTTTTACTCTGCAGTAACCATGCTGAAAATAACGTGGTTATAAATATTAAACAGAAGAAGACATGAGCTGGGAAGCATCACAAGAACGCAGCGAAAATCATGTTTCTATTATTTATTTTTTGAAAGAAAGTTATTGACTAACTCTTCAAATTTTGGCTTGAAACAGTTTGCCTTGTACATATTATTGTATTCCTGCAGTCTGGAACCTCTTTGGAAAGGCTAAAGAGGTTGGGGCTCTTCGGCTCGAAAAATAGACGGCTGAGGGAGGATATGATTGAGGTCGACAAAATCTTGAGTGGGGTAGAGTGGGGTAAAAGTGAATTGATTCTTTACTCTTTCAAAAATAACAAAGACTAGGGCAGTGGTTCCCAACCCTGTCCTGGAGGACTACCAGGCCAATCGGGTTTTCAGGATTGCCCTAATGAATGTGCATGGAGCGGATTTGCATGCCTCTCACTTGCATTATATGCAAATCTCTCTCATGCTAGCCTGAAAACCCGATTGGCCTGGTGGTCCTCCAGGACAGGGTTGGGAACCACTGGACTAGGGGACACTTCATGGAGTTACTTAGAAATATTTTTTCACTCAGTAAATAGTGAAGCTCTAGAACTCATTGTCAGAAGATGTGGTAACAGCAGATAGCGTAACTGGGATTAAAGAAAGGTTTCAGCCATTTAATGAATCGGTAGCATGGAATGTTGCTATTATTTGGGATTCTGCCACGTAATTGTGACCTGGATTGGCCACTGCTGAAAATATGAACCATTGGTCTGATCCAGTATGGCTGTTATTCTTAGGTTATGTTCATAGAGACCCCATCACACCCAGTGGTGTAGCGAGGGAAAGAGGCCTCCGGGGCGGTGGTACCCCTCCCCACCCCCTACCTCCACGTGCTCCTTCCCCGCCCCCTCCTTTTGCATGTGTGCGTCACTTTCCCTTCCCCCATACTTTCGTAACGTTCCTGGCGCGAGCAGCAACCCCCAAGCTGTTGTCGCACCAGCGTCGGCTCTTCCTCTGATGCCTCTTCCTAGGCGCAGGTCCAGGAAGTGACATCAGAGGAAGAGAAGACACTTGTGTGACAGCAGGTTGGGGGTTGCTGCTTGTGCCAGGATCGTTACAGAGGTATGGGGGAAGGGAAGCGGCACACACGCGTGGCAATGGGGGCAGGGAAGGAGCGGGGGTAGAGAAGCGGACGGGTGCCTGCACCCTCACCAAGAAAGCGCCCAGGGAGGACCACTCCCACAGCCCCCCTTACTGCGCCAATGCTCACACCCTTTCCCCACACACAGCTACCTAAATTTCTCACAAATATTCAGAAACCTTGTTCTCCCCAAACATCTCCACTACACTCCCTCTGTAAATCTGTATTGGAAAGTGGTCCCAGAGCTATGTCTCTGCAAGCTTTCCTTGTTCCTAATACAACATAAGAACATAAGAATAGCCTTACTGGGTCATACCAATGGTCCATCAAGCCTGTTCTCATGGCGGCCAATCCAGGTCACTAGTACCTGGACAAAACCCAAGGAGTAGCAACATTCCAGCATCTCAAAGAATAGCAAGATTCCGGAACCCCAATGAGAGCAACATTCCAGAGCTGAGATTGTGATGTCATAATGCCTCATTCCTCAGTGCCAACCTCAGCAGTGATGTTACAATGGCTTGATTGTCCTATACTTGGCACAAGTAAGAGCATAAGAACAGCCATACTGGGTCAGACCAATGGTCCATCAAGCCCAGTAGCCCGTTTTCACGGTGGCCAATCCAGGTCACTAGTACCTGGCCAAAACCCAAAGAGTAGCAACAGTCCAGCATCTCAAAGAATAGCAAGATTCCGGAATCCCAAAGAGTAACAAAAGATTCTGGAACACCAAAGACTATCAACATTCCACGCTACCGATCCAGGGCAAGCTGTGGCTTCCTCCATGTCTTCCTCAATAACAGACTATGGACTTTTCCTCCAATAAATTGTCCATACCTTTCTTAAAACCAGCTACGCTATCCGCTCTTACCACAACCTCTGGCAACGCGTTCCAGAGCTTAACTATTCTCTGAGTGAAAAAAAATTTCCCCCTATTGGTTTTAAAAGTATTTCCCTGTAGTTTGTATATTTGAAATGCTACACAGCACACGGAGGGAACTGCTTTCTTTTAAAGATCATTTAAATGCACACCATGAGCTTCTTACATTTTTGCATAACTAAGCAGCTGGTTTGTTTTTTTTTGTCAACATATTCAGCTTCCTTTAGTGTTAAGTGAATTGTTAACCTTAACCTGCAGTAGAGGATTTCAAAATTGCTGCAGAAAATTGGCTTTGAAGTGCAATAAGAAATTATAAGTTATAAAATAACTTGTATACCTCTTATCTCTCCCTTGCCTACTACTCCTTGTTCTATTTTTTCAGGCTATAGTAAATGTCTGAGTTGATATTTTTAAAATGTACATGATTAATATAGTCTTTTAGAGAGCAATTCTATAGAGAGGGTGTCTGCCCTTAGGTGCCTTACATCTATCGGTAAAATACAGAAAACTGACGTTTATTCGAGTACATTATATCCATGTACAGTGGTACCTTGGTTTACGAGCATAATTCGTTCCAGAGGCATGCTCGTAAACCAAAACACTCGTATATCAACCCGTAAGAGTTAGTGTAAACTTGAACAATTTGTTCCACATCCCCAAAAACTTAATTACCATTAGGGACGCCTCCACCGCTGCCTCTGACAGAGACTTATCCACGCGGCTTCTCCAATTCTCCTCTTCTGCTGCTGTTTGCTGCCTCTCACTGCGGTTGGTGCTGGCTGTAAGCAAACCACCACCGCCGCCGCCACAGAGCCCGAATGGACACTGTTGGCTCTGCCGCTTCCGGACGCTGCCCCCCCCTCCCTCCCCCGGATGCCACTTCCCCCCCTCTGTTGGGACTCTCAGGTGCTGGCTCACTCCTGCCGGACGCACCCCGACTCCCATGCTCCACCCGTGGCCACCGGTGCTGCTATCGCCTCTTCCCCCCCCCCTTTCCGACTGGCCCTGTCCTTACCCGTGCACCGCCGGTGATAGAAAGTGCCTGCCGTCGGTCTGCTGCTGAGCCTTGAGCATCTGCGTATGCTCAGGCCTTCTGGATCTCACCCTCTCCAAGATTCTCATGAGATCTCGAGTCTCATGAGAATCTTGGTGAGGATGAGATCCAGAAGGCCTTGAGCATGCGCAGATGCACAAGGTTCAGCAGCAGACTGGCGGCAGGCACTTTCTAACTCCGGTGGTACATGGGTAAGGACAGGGCCGGTCGGTAGATGGGGAGGAGACGATCGTGAAGGGAGGGAGCAGCGCCGGTGGCCTCGGGGGGAGCAATACTATTGGTTCCCGCGGTCGGGTCGGGTCAGGTGGGGGCTCGCAAATCGAGTCAATGCTCGGTTTGCGAGTTACAGTTTGCTTGAGTGTTTTGCTCATCTCGCAAAACGCTCGCAAACCGGGTTCCTCGTAAACCGAGGTTTTACTGTATATATTACTACTACTAAGTAGTAGATTTAAATAGGAGAAAATATTTCTTCACACAATGTGTCATTAAAACTCGTCTCTTTTTGAAAATTTAAGACCCTTGTATTCAAAATCTTTCATCTAGAGCACGAAGTATGATTATTAATGTTTTACACTGAAGCTTTGGAAACATTCATTGCATCCCAATACCTGGTATTTTGTGTCATCTTCCATTCGGGGGGAAGGGAACTGGGGGGGTTGGAGTAGGATGGAATAGATCACATGGAAATGTATTACAATGTAATAAATTAATAATAAAAAGAATGGGGGGAGATAAGGGGGACGGGGAAGGGAATGGGGGAGTGGAGGGGGGGTTGAAATAGGTCATATGGAAATATATTTTGGAGGGATGATAGAAATATGTATGGAAATATCATAATTGCCAATTTAATTGTACAGTAATGCATATCTATTTGTATTATATTATTGTATATTTATTTGTTTCCTTCAATAAAATGTTATAAAGTAAACTCTGGAATTTGTTGCCAGAGAATGTGGTGAAATCAGTTAGCTTAGTGGGGTTTAAAAAGGTTTGGATCATTTCCTAAAAGAGACGTCCATAGGCCATTATTGACATGGCCTTGGGAAATCCACTGCTTATTCCTAGGATAAGCAGCATAGGATCTGCTTTGTTACTTGGGATCTAGCTAGGTACGTGGGACCTGGGTTGGCCACTGCTGGAAACAGGATACCGGGCTTGATGGACCTTCGGTCTGTCCCAGGATGACAATTCTTAGGTTATTACATGAGCCAAGCATAGGAGAATGAAGCCATTGTGACATCACTGATGAGGCTTTATGCTGGTCCTGTAATGGCTTTATGCAGTTGCGCCAGAGAAGAAGCTTCTGCCCGCACACATGCGACTTGCAGGCACAGGCAGGCTTCGCCAGCTTCAGTAAGTTTCTTTACTAACGCGCCGTGAAGGTAAGGGGGAGGGAGGGAGATAGATTTGGCCGTAGGTGGGGAGGGGGATGCGTGCGATCGGTGACCGCGCGCCTTCCCTCCCTTAAGTTTCTTTACTAACGCGCCGTGAAGGTAAGGGGGAGGGAGGGAGATAGATTTGGCCGTAGGTAGGGAGGGGGATGCGTGCGATCGGTGACCGCGCGCCTTCCCTCCCTTAAGTTTCTTTACTAACGCGCCGTGAAGGTAAGGGGAAGGGAGGGAGATAGATTTGGCCGTAGGTGGGGAGGGGGATGCGTGCGATCGGTGACCGCGCGCCTTCCCTCCCTTAAGTTTCTTTACTAACGCGCCGTGAAGGTAAGGGGGAGGGAGGAAGATAGATTTGGCCGTAGGTGGGGAGGGGGATGCGTGCGATCGTTGACCGCGCGCCTTCCCTCCCTTAAGTTTCTTTACTAACGCGCCGTGAAGGTAAGGGGGAGGGAGGGAGATAGATTTGGCCGTAGGTAGGGAGGGGGATGCGTGCGATCGGTGACCGCGCGCCTTCCCTCCCTTAAGTTTCTTTACTAACGCGCCGTGAAGGTAAGGGGGAGGGAGGGAGATAGATTTGGCCATAGGTAGGGAGGGGGATGCGTGCGATCGGTGACCGCGCGCCTTCCCTCCCTTAAGTTTCTTTACTAACGTGCCGTGAAGGTAAGGGGGAGGGAGGGAGATAGATTTGGCCATAGGTAGGGAGGGGGATGCGTGCGATCGGTGACCGCGCGCCTTCCCTCCCTTAAGTTTCTTTACTAACGCGCCGTGAAGGTAAGGGGGAGGGAGGGAGATTCTCGGGCCGCTGAAGGGCGGTGAGGTGACGAGAGGGAAGGTGGATGCTGCGGGGACTGTGACGGGGCGGTGAAGGGGACGGCGGGGATGGGGATGGGGCGGTGAAGGGGACGGTGGTCCGGTGACGGGGACAGGTTTTTTCCCCCATGTCATTCTCTAGTTGAGTAACAACAAAGAGGCACAACCAGTCACAACAGGGTTTGGATGGGGGACGCTCAGAATAAGTAATGGTACTAGCCTGAAGCAACTCCACTGAAGAAGTAAAGGGCGCTCTCAGTGTGAACCATCAGCAATGGGAGCAAAAGCTCCGATGCTTCACTTCCGGGCTGAGGCGGGAAGCCTCCACCACCACACCATCATTGAGCCCCCTATGTGTATGTAATAATGAAAACACCTACAATAAGGCCCTAAATAAATAATGTAATCCAAACAAACCCGTGAGCAATTTAAACTCAAACGGTGGAGATACAAACTGAGCGACCCCCACACAAACCCTGCCAGCCGAAACCCGCCAAGCTAACTACAAAGCAAAATCAAACCCTAATTAAACTAAATCAAAATTATACTTATCCAAACCAAACTGCCACAATGAAAGCGCCAGGAGCCGAAGTTCAACCAAGCTGGTTTCGGGGAGGAGCCCTTCTTCAGGAACCAGCCCCCGACCGCAAACCAAAAACAAAAAATGAAAAAAACGCCGAAAACAAAGCGGGACGGCTGGAGGGAGGGGTGACCGGGCGGGAGAGCACCCGCGCTTAAAAGGCGGACCAGGAATTACGTCACACACAACCCAACCAATCATACAGGACGCACAACGCGTCCTAAATCACTCATACAGGGGCGGGACAAAGAAAAAAGCCCCAAAACTAAAAAGAGAACACAGCGAGTTCCGTACAGTTATTCACACCCAAACATGCAAAAAACCACCCAGCACAGAAAACCTACACGAAAACACGGCACCCAGAAAGGATGGACGGGAACCCTATATAATGGTGTTCCACTCCACACTTTCATTAAGGCCATGGGGAACAACAGCTTGAAGTTGGAAAATCCAATATTGTTCCCTAAGATTTAGCTGAAATTGTTTATCCCCCCTGAAGTCCCAGGGAATTTGCTCCAGCACGAACCATGTGAGATCAGTAAACTGATGGCCAACTTCCAGACAATGAGGCACCAGAGGGGCGGCTAAAGATGCCGTTCTGATCCGACTCCTGTGTTCTTGAAGTCTTGTCCTGATCTTTCTACTCGTGCGCCCCACGTAGTGAAGCGCACAAGGACAGATGATAATATATACCACCCAAACAGAATCACAGGACGTTTGGGATCTAAGATGGTAAATGCGCTGCGTCCGGGGATGTTGCCATTGAGAAATGGATAAAGAAGACGCACACATGTCACAATGGCCACATGGACCATGCCTCCCCCCGGTGACAGCTCGGCCTTTAGTCGATAACAATTCCTTCAAATTTTTTGGACGGGAGAAAGCAATGCACGGAGCCTGGTTAAAAATGGAATGATGGTCCAAAACATGCCAGTGCTTTCTCACAATGCCGGCTACCTGGTGAGCTTGGTCAGAAAATGAAATGACACACACCTGCTGTTCCATGGGCGGCCTAATGGCAGGAGCCCGCAGAAGCTCAGGATTGGCATAACGAGCTCTGCGATAGGCTCTCTTGATGGTCCAGTCTGGATAACCGCGTGCCTTAAAGCGCTGCCATAACAGCTTGGCCTGAGTTCTGAACTCCCCTAGTGAGGAGCAGATTCGGCGGATCCTGAGAAATTGCCCCACAGGCACTGATTGACGCAGCCTGGCAGGATGACAGCTGGTGAAATGAAGATATGAGGTACGATCGGTAACTTTCCGAAAGACCGTAGTGACCAAACGCCCACCGGACTTGCTGACCATAGTGTCCAAATAGGTGACCCTGGCACCATCCACCGTAGCGGTGAACTTCAAGTGTCTATCCAATGTATTCAACCAGGTAAGGAATTCATCAAATCTGGCCTTGGTACCAGTCCACACCAGGAACACATCATCGATGTACCGGAGCCATGTACCAATATCCGACATCCACATAGATGGATATAACAGCTGTTCTTCGAAATTCGTAACATAGAGGTTGGCCACACTAGGGGCCATGGCCGTCCCCATGGCTACCCCGTGGGTCTGCAGATAAAATTCCCCTCTTACTTCGAAGAAGTTCCGCTGTAAAACCAAGGTAGCCAATTGCATTAGAAAAACCTTGGTTATACGATGATGGAAAAGCCCTTCAGATAACTGTTGTTCCACAATCTTCAGGGCCTCAGTCTGAGGGATATTGCAATATAGGGCTTCCAAATCCATAGTAACCAAAAGGTCGGTGTGTTGGACCTGGATGGACTCAATTTTATTCAAAAAATTGGTGGTATCCAATACAAAGGAACGTGCCTGGGCAACCCTGGGTTTCAGGAAGTGATCGACCATTTTGGACAGGGGCTCAAGAATGGTCCCACAAAGGGAGACTATGGGCCTACCCGGAGGGTTGGAAAGTGTTTTATGAATTTTGGGTACCGTGTAGAAGCGAGGGCTGCGACTGGGAGGTTGGGATAGATATCTGGCTTCGGATTGAGTAATGATATTGTCCAAGAGCGCCTCCTGAACCAAGTTTGCTATTTCCATACGCAAACCGGGAGAGGGATCCCTCTCCAGTTTAGTATACCAGTCCGCGTTGGAAATGTGAGTCGCCACCTGGGCGTCATATTGGGCAGTGGACTGAACAACCACCGCCCCGCCCTTATCGGCGGGTTTAATATCCAAGTCAGGGGCGTTCTTGAGAGCCTCCAGAGCAAGCCGTTGGCCCTTAGTAATGTTGACATAATGATGGGTAGAACGAATTAATTAAGTTGGAATTAATGGGTAAAAAGAATTAATTAAGTTGGATTTACACAGTATGTCTTTGGTGGAGTATATAAAGAATCACTACATTCCGCGGGGTTTGCGGGTTCACAAACCCCCTGGTATGTTCACCAATAGGGACCCCTTTCTCCATAAATGGGCTGCTATTCTCAACAAGTGCTCTTTGGATCTGATGGGGTTGTTGATTGACACCATCCAGGAAGTATCTCAAGAGGTTCAGGCACAAAGTGTTGAGATACAGACCAAATTAACCACTGATCCCAATACATCTCCACTGTTTGCTCAATGTTTGCCTGATTTACAGGCGTTTCATGAACAATATCGTAGCAAGATCAAACAGGGGAAAATCAATAAATTTCACAGGGATGCGGAGGACTACGCATCCGGGTATGTGTATGCTTGGATGCAGCCCCAGGGGTCTTCCTCTTCCGCTGCAGCACAGCAGGTTAACACCTACCCCACTTACCCGTCGGAGGACAGTTCCTCCAACAGTGATTCCAGTGGACGTAGTTCTTATATGGGGTCAGCGCGTTTTTTAGGTCGGGGATCCAGAAGAGGTCCAAGAAGACGGTCTCGGGGCCGCAGGGGCTACCCGGACCGCAATACAGTGCAAAACATCCCAGTGACCCGCTCGCAGGCAGCGAGGGGTCCCTAGTGGTCAACATATCAGGGGTTCCTCTTTCTGAAGCACAGACTCAATTATTAGAGAAGGGGCTTTCGTTCGTTCCTACCACTGCTTTAGATTTGTTTACTGCACATCGGGATATGGCACGGTTTGTCCGGGGCCTCCAGATCAAGCTGTTTTTCTCTACTCAGGAGGGCTCCCGGGATGATTCCCTTTTCAGGGTCAAATCCCATTGGATCCCCCCGGGGCCTATTGATGCTCACATCAAAGTATTTCGGGACCTGGTTCTACGTGATATAGACCAGCTCCCGAATGCACGTTCTACCCATCATTATGTCAACATTACTAAGGGCCAACGGCTTGCTCTGGAGGCTCTCAAGAACGCCCCTGACTTGGATATTAAACCCGCCGATAAGGGCGGGGCGGTGGTTGTTCAGTCCACTGCCCAATATGACGCCCAGGTGGCGACTCACATTTCCAACGCGGACTGGTATACTAAACTGGAGAGGGATCCCTCTCCCGGTTTGCGTATGGAAATAGCAAACTTGGTTCAGGAGGCGCTCTTGGACAATATCATTACTCAATCCGAAGCCAGATATCTATCCCAACCTCCCAGTCGCAGCCCTCGCTTCTACACGGTACCCAAAATTCATAAAACACTTTCCAACCCTCCGGGTAGGCCCATAGTCTCCCTTTGTGGGACCATTCTTGAGCCCCTGTCCAAAATGGTCGATCACTTCCTGAAACCCAGGGTTGCCCAGGCACGTTCCTTTGTATTGGATACCACCAATTTTTTGAATAAAATTGAGTCCATCCAGGTCCAACACACCGACCTTTTGGTTACTATGGATTTGGAAGCCCTATATTGCAATATCCCTCAGACTGAGGCCCTGAAGATTGTGGAACAACAGTTATCTGAAGGGCTTTTCCATCATCGTATAACCAAGGTTTTTCTAATGCAATTGGCTACCTTGGTTTTACAGCGGAACTTCTTCGAAGTAAGAGGGGAATTTTATCTGCAGACCCACGGGGTAGCCATGGGGACGGCCATGGCCCCTAGTGTGGCCAACCTCTATGTTACGAATTTCGAAGAACAGCTGTTATATCCATCTATGTGGATGTCGGATATTGGTACATGGCTCCGGTACATCGATGATGTGTTCCTGGTGTGGACTGGTACCAAGGCCAGATTTGATGAATTCCTTACCTGGTTGAATACATTGGATAGACACTTGAAGTTCACCGCTACGGTGGATGGTGCCAGGGTCACCTATTTGGACACTATGGTCAGCAAGTCCGGTGGGCGTTTGGTCACTACGGTCTTTCGGAAAGTTACCGATCGTACCTCATATCTTCATTTCACCAGCTGTCATCCTGCCAGGCTGCGTCAATCAGTGCCTGTGGGGCAATTTCTCAGGATCCGCCGAATCTGCTCCTCACTAGGGGAGTTCAGAACTCAGGCCAAGCTGTTATGGCAGCGCTTTAAGGCACGCGGTTATCCAGACTGGACCATCAAGAGAGCCTATCGCAGAGCTCGTTATGCCAATCCTGAGCTTCTGCGGGCTCCTGCCATTAGGCCGCCCATGGAACAGCAGGTGTGTGTCATTTCATTTTCTGACCAAGCTCACCAGGTAGCCGGCATTGTGAGAAAGCACTGGCATGTTTTGGACCATCATTCCATTTTTAACCAGGCTCCGTGCATTGCTTTCTCCCGTCCAAAAAATTTGAAGGAATTGTTATCGACTAAAGGCCGAGCTGTCACCGGGGGGAGGCATGGTCCATGTGGCCATTGTGACATGTGTGCGTCTTCTTTATCCATTTCTCAATGGCAACATCCCCGGACGCAGCGCATTTACCATCTTAGATCCCAAACGTCCTGTGATTCTGTTTGGGTGGTATATATTATCATCTGTCCTTGTGCGCTTCACTACGTGGGGCGCACGAGTAGAAAGATCAGGACAAGACTTCAAGAACACAGGAGTCGGATCAGAACGGCATCTTTAGCCGCCCCTCTGGTGCCTCATTGTCTGGAAGTTGGCCATCAGTTTACTGATCTCACATGGTTCGTGCTGGAGCAAATTCCCTGGGACTTCAGGGGGGATAAACAATTTCAGCTAAATCTTAGGGAACAATATTGGATTTTCCAACTTCAAGCTGTTGTTCCCCATGGCCTTAATGAAAGTGTGGAGTGGAACACCATTATATAGGGTTCCCGTCCATCCTTTCTGGGTGCCGTGTTTTCGTGTAGGTTTTCTGTGCTGGGTGGTTTTTTGCATGTTTGGGTGTGAATAACTGTACGGAACTCGCTGTGTTCTCTTTTTAGTTTTGGGGCTTTTTTCTTTGTCCCGCCCCTGTATGAGTGATTTAGGACGCGTTGTGCGTCCTGTATGATTGGTTGGGTTGTGTGTGACGTAATTCCTGGTCCGCCTTTTAAGCGCGGGTGCTCTCCCGCCCGGTCACCCCTCCCTCCAGCCGTCCCGCTTTGTTTTCGGCGTTTTTTTCATTTTTTGTTTTTGGTTTGCGGTCGGGGGCTGGTTCCTGAAGAAGGGCTCCTCCCCGAAACCAGCTTGGTTGAACTTCGGCTCCTGGCGCTTTCATTGTGGCAGTTTGGTTTGGATAAGTATAATTTTGATTTAGTTTAATTAGGGTTTGATTTTGCTTTGTAGTTAGCTTGGCGGGTTTCGGCTGGCAGGGTTTGTGTGGGGGTCGCTCAGTTTGTATCTCCACCGTTTGAGTTTAAATTGCTCACGGGTTTGTTTGGATTACATTATTTATTTAGGGCCTTATTGTAGGTGTTTTCATTATTACATACACATAGGGGGCTCAATGATGGTGTGGTGGTGGAGGCTTCCCGCCTCAGCCCGGAAGTGAAGCATCGGAGCTTTTGCTCCCATTGCTGATGGTTCACACTGAGAGCGCCCTTTACTTCTTCAGTGGAGTTGCTTCAGGCTAGTACCATTACTTATTCTGAGCGTCCCCCATCCAAACCCTGTTGTGACTGGTTGTGCCTCTTTGTTGTTACTATTATAGGATTTTTGGCATATTCATTGAGTGTATTGTTGCGTGGATTCTCTAGTTGAGAGCATTCTGCCACGTGTTCCATCTCGTCCGCTTCGATCTGCAGAACAATTAGAGCTGCAAATTCCATCCGTAAAAGAGCTGATGCTAACAATGTCTAGGGTTAGTATATTCTATTGCATAGGGCCTAGGGAATGGAACAGTCTCCCTGAGTACATTCGCCGGCAACAGAATATGCAGAATTTTAA
The DNA here is from genome assembly GCF_902459505.1 of Geotrypetes seraphini. NCBI lineage: Eukaryota > Metazoa > Chordata > Amphibia > Gymnophiona > Dermophiidae > Geotrypetes > Geotrypetes seraphini. The sequence continues at coordinate 11,366,823 of NC_047098.1, read as the reverse complement.
AAGACTGCTTGAACGGCATCATTTTTTGCCAAATGAAATACAGGGTATGAGACTGTGTTGTTAATAAGGAAGAGATGATGACAGTAAGGTGCTGGTTGCCTATGTATTTTATTGTTTGTGTTTTGGCTTTGTGGTGTTAATAATGTCTTGCATTGTGCGTGTACTAGAGAATGACACGGTGACAAAATTCATCACCGTTCCCGTCCCCGCGGATAACCGCGGGAAATAATCCCATGTCATTTTCTAGTGTCTATTTCAACCTCATTCCTTCTACACCAGCATTCTTCAAAGCAAAGCTTGAGGGTCAGTGGTTGTGGCCATTCATACTCTGATTCTTATGTGAGCCAAGGATAACGAAGCCATTGTGACATCACTGATGTGATTGGCTCTTAGGCACTGGTGGAATGAGGCATTATGACATCACAATATCTGCTCTGGATACCAGAGACTGTCATTCTGTAGTGTCTATTTCAACCTCAGTCCTTCTACACCAGCATTCTTCAAAGCAAAGCTTGTGGGTCAGTGGTTATGGCCATTCATACTCTGATTCTTCCCTCTCTCCTTAAAGAATGACATGAAGATGGTTTCCCGTGGCTATCCGCGGGATGGGAACGGTGATGAATTTTGTCACTGTGTCATTCTCTAGTGTGTACGTATTGTCAATTTTGCATGCATTTTTGTAATGATGTAATTTATTGTTGATTTTGGATGTAATTTTGTAACCCGCCCTGGGTAAGGGCGGGATATAAATAAACCAAATCGACCCAAACTCACCTTGAGCTACTCCTGAAAAATGAGTCAATACATTACAGACCTTAAAACATCAAGGTAACCCTGTGAATAATGGGGGGTGGGGGGGGGAAATGAGGTTTTATTATTTTTCTGTCGCTGACCAGGGCCAATGCAAGGGTACTGGACAACCTAGGCGAATATTCAGCCTTAGCCCCTCCCCCCTTAAGATTTTGATAAATTTAAATCGTGATCATCCCACCACCTCTCCTACAACAATCCTGTAAAGATGAAGAACTGGACATCAGACTTTTAAATTCTTTGCTTTTAGGGCTTTCTTTTTTTTTGGGGGGGGAGGGCGTAATATCTTCTTATGAGGTTACTAAGAGTTGTTAACCCCCAATAGGGGTAAATACAAGTTACATACCCTGGTACTGATGTGTATTCTTTGTTTGTTTTTATAGATGTCTATATGTTGGGTTGGTGGTACCTCCCATATACACCTACATTCACTGCCCTCACCGACTTTGGGGACTTTACAAGCCTAGGCCTTTGACAGCTTGTCTGGGGGTGGTGTGCAGAAGTGGGTTGCTTGTATTGGCAAATGGGGATCAATGGGAGGGGTGGGGTTGTATTGTTCCACTAAACTGTGTTTGATGGCTATAGTTCCTAGACTGTAGGAGTTTGGTTGTTGCCTATGGTGCCTGTTTTGCTGTTTATCGTATTGTAATTATTGCTTGTCTTCAATAAATTTGTTTTGAACCTAAATCCTTTGCGTTGTATATGTAGGTGTTTCCATTCTCCATACTGGTGGCTCCTTGAATTTGTAGCTTTGAAGATCTGTTTTGTTTTGACTCATGCTGTGCTGTACTGCCCCTCAGAAGTTGTTGCCCTAGGCAATTGCCTATTATTGACCAGTGGTTGGGCCAGCCTTCTTAATGACTCCCGCTGGTGCTCCATTTCTTGTTTTACAGTAGACTCTCGGTTAACCGGAATTCAATTAACCAGAACTCGCAACAACCAGAAACTACATTTATCCGGCATCTATCAATCCCCATGGGTGCTGGTTAACCGAGAGTCTACTGTGTATTTCTTTTATTTCTTTATTTTTTTTCTTGTCCGGTTTCAATAAATTTCATTTTGGTTTCAGGCCACAGAATGGTTCCATGATCCTCTACAACAGGAAGAAGGTGAAATACAGGAAGGATGGATACTGCTGGAAAAAGAGGAAAGATGGGAAAACGACACGGGAAGACCACATGAAACTGAAGGTTCAGGGAGTGGAGGTAGGGAAGAAAGTGATTATTTTTCTTCTGTTTTTAAGATGCGACTTCCCGAGCTACCAATCAAATATCATTTGTACCTATATAGGTTGGGGAGAGAAAGAAGGCTCTTATAGCATACTCTGCAGGCTTCCTATTGTAGGACTGTAAGATACCCAGGTACCCAGTTCAGGAGGGAGATTTTGGGCCAGTAATGGATTTATGACAACTTTGTCCTGATACTTGATAGGCATTGATTTATTTTAAAAACTTGTAGCCAACCTAAGCCTAGTAGGTTCCAAAATACAATACATTCACGGGAAACAACATCACCAATAGCCAGTGATAACATTACAAATATACTGCTATATGTCAACAATCCAGATATGCTACTATATAGCAAAGGTCCCTTCATATAGTATTTGCATATACATATATTGAATGGTCCATCCAATCTGCCCAATGGTCACACTCATTATACTGTATATTCATGGTTAAATTGTCTTTTCTTTAGTATTTCTGGGCAATAGACCATAGAAGTCCACCCGGGTTCTCCCACTGCTGGAGTTGCCATGGACGCCCCACTCTAGCCTATCCTAACCATTCTGTCACTGGAGCTCTATCAAAGCTCATCCCAAACCAAATCACCATATACGGGACACAGACCGTGCAGGATTGCCCAGTACTGGCCTTAGTTTGTTTTACAGCAAAAAAAACCCCTCAGATGTTGTAAAGACCAACAATAGTTGAACAAAACACTTTTACAATAATGAAATGCGGTGTTTCAGATGGTTATATCAATAGCACCACAGCACAAGGCAGAAAATCATTTCTAGCGGAGGAAAAGCCTCAGACAGGGGCTCTCCCACCTCCACAATGGTGGAATGGCGGTGGTGGAGCGTTCACTTCACTGGCTAAAAAACCTCCTTTGAATGAACCAAACACTGTGCTCTATTGGATTTAACTTTAAAAAAATAGGTGTACCGATCAAAGAAAGACAAGATAAGTTGAATTTTTCATCTACCTTATAATTAACAATATATATATTTTTTTAAGTTAAATCCAATAGAGCACAGTGCTTGGTTCATTCAAAGGAGGTTTTTTAGCCAGTGAAGTGAACGCTCCACCACCGCCATTCCACCATTGTGGAGGTGGGAGGGCCCCTGTCTGAGGCTTTTTCCTCCGTTAGAAATGATCTTCTGGCTTGTGTTGTGGTGCTAGTGATATACCATCTGAGAGTGTTTTGTTCAACTTAGTTTGTTTTACACCCTTTATTTTCTAATTAGAGGCCCTCTGTGTTCATCCATTTACACCTTGGCGAGAAGGTTGATGTGTTTCCTAAAACACACAAAAAAGCTTTCATAAATACATGTGTTTTTAAACATTTCTTAAAACTGTCGCGATCTACTACTCATCCACAAATGGCCAGGTAATTTGTTCCAAAAGGATGCAACCTACCACCGAAATAGCTGTGGTCCTCCACCTTCATTCCTGCCACTGGGGGAGCTATTTCAATAGCACATTTTCAACAGCAAGAGACAGGCAAGTTCTGCAGGACTCCAGACCTACCTGTCCCTAGTGATTGAAAACGTGATATTGAAACATCACCTCCCAATGGCAGGAATGAGGTTGGAGGACTCCTGCACAGCTTAGAAGGAACATTGATAATAGGAGCAGCATTCACTGACTTCGATGAGTAGAATTAGAGATGTCAGTTAGCACACCGACTTGGGATAGAAGTTCGAAACCAGGACTGGCCAAAAACTCTCCCTCCTGGATTATTTGACTGCTCCATAAGATATTTGCCTATTGTATCTACCCTGTGCTAAGGTATGCAAGTGTGGCTAAATTTGTATACAGTTAATATATTCAGCCAGCAGCGGTCAGTTCTTTAAATGTTGACTGCTGCTGGCTGACTTGTGCACTGAATATGTAGCTAGGTTTTTCATTGGCTTGCTTAGTGAGAACCTCTTCTGCCTAGTGAAATGGCTTTGAATATCACTCCTATATTGTTTGCAGGGGTTTACTTTTGCATTTACAAGCTCCTAGACCGCTACTAATGACTGGGGAGTCAATTCAGAGCGGTTTACACGAGCTTCTGTAATGGTGGTACAATACGTGAGCTTCTGTAATGGTGTTACAATACAGAGTTATTGTGGGAGTTTTTTAGATGGTTTTCAATACAGACACGTTTATATCATAATCAATTATCCTATGTATATGTACACATTTATAATGGTCATGAAGTGTAATTCTGCATCTGAAGCTTTGAAAGACATTCTGCGGCTGATTCTGTAAGCGTCGCCTGCCGCGACGGGCACCTACGAAACTGGCGCCTACTGCGTGCCAAATCACAGACAGGCGTCGCGTACAGAATCACGGCTACCAAGGACCCTAGGCGCCAGGGTTTTTCAGGCCTACATTTCCGGCATCTAAGGTCCTTGCAGAATCGCAGTCAGCGGTGCCTTGTGATGCCCGAAGGCCGGCGCTGCCCTTAAACATGCCCACTTCCGGGTTTTGCCATCACTAGACGCCGCTAGGCGCCATGGACCCAGGCGCTGGTCCAGGAGACCGTACGTTAAGCGGTAATAAGACGCCCTACCACTGCCTAACTTGATTGATTGTTTTAATTGCTTTAATCGGCATAGTAATTGACCGTGCCGTTGAAAGCCAATTAAAAACTCGTTAAAAAATTGCATGTGCCGGGTGGTGCCTGCTAGAATAGGCATCGCAATCGCATCTACAGCAAGGCGCCCAAAGTCAAAGAAGGCGTGGTTAGGGACAGAAATCGCAATTCTTTAAGCAGCGCCTAAGTGTGATGGACACATGGCCGTTGCCTTTTTTTTGTAGGCGGCTGCCGATTTCAGTGCCGTTTACAGAATCCGACCTTTAGAGGAATGAGTGTGTTTTGGTCCTACACGGCGTCGGCGGTTAGCAGGGGGCTGTGCAGGAGCGTGAAAGGCCGGCTGCTGAACCTCCCGCTGAAATGACCTCGGCGCCCACACAGCTGCTGAATCCAAAGGGCAGCGAATGTTCCGTAGACAACCTCGAGAGAGAATGTTAGACGCAACATGAAATGGCCCCAAATGGGGATCTTACGGAGAGAGCAAAGCGCTACGGGTTAAAGCGATGGAATGCAAATTCACGGGCAAACAATCCCTTCAAATAATATGCATGCAAATTTTCGATAGACTGTTGAAACGTAATAACGGGGGCATCGGTAATCGTGTTCTATTCATTGTTGTAATTGCTACACCAGATGAAAAGTGTTCATTTCTTAGCTGTGCAAATTGCTCATGAAGAATCAACCGCAAGAGGAAACTTTCCGTTTGATGTTATGTGTGTTCGGTACGTGAGAAGATTGAATTCTGGCTGTGCAAATGTGAAAACGCTGCTTTCAAATTGTCCAGGGGTTACCCTATCTTATTATCTTGCCACTACTGAATCACATTCGGTCTGTGCTCTACTGTGTGAACCAGTCTAGCAGGCAGTCTGGATATTACTTGTAGATCATGCATTCTCGATATAGCAAGGGGTGCGATAATTACCAGTTAGTTACCCCAGAAAAAGCAATATATTTTGTTTTTCTTCTTCTCGTACTGCACCTCTGGTATTTTAGCTGAGGATGAATAGATCCGAGCAAAGCAGACCGTTGAGCTCAATGTATTGTTCTTTGGGGCTCAAGTTTTAAGTTAGACTATTTGTTTGGGGTTTTTTCTTTGTTTTTATTTTGCACATTAATTGTGTACTCTCTGGCAATAAAAGCTGCATCAAATAGATTTTATTATTTTGTGTTTCAGTTGCTACCAGGAGAGACATAACTTTCTTTTATTTTTGTTGCCTAGAATAATAATATCGTAACCTGATGAAAATAAAAATAGTGTTTGAAATTTACATGGTAGGAGGGTAATTCTTAAAAGATCACCTAAAGTAGGTGCACCAAGTGCAAATTGTGTCGTAAGGGGGAGGATTTTCAACATGGGCTATCAATAAATTGTGAGTCTACCAGGGACAGAGAAGTTTTTATTTGCATATACCCCCTCCAACCCCCCCTTTTATAAAACCGTGAAAGCGGATTTAAGCATAAGCTGGTGCGCTGAATTCTCTGTGCTGCTCCCGACCGGTGCGGAGCATTCAGTACGCCGGCCTGCGCTAAGAACCGCTTTTGCGGTTTTGTAAAAGGGGTGGGGGTGGGGGGGGATAAGGTGTACAGAGCTGTGTATCTCTAGTAGCGCTATAGAAATGATTAGGAGTAGTATTTTTACCTCCAACTTGTGCTATTTTAATACGGGTCCCGATCAGTGGCGTAGCGAGGGTAAGAGGCGCCCGGGGGGCGACCCCCCCCATGCCGCAGGTGCCCCTTCCCTTCCCCCATACCTCAATAACTTTCCTGGTGCGAGCAGCATTGCAGACTTACCGCCTGCATCGGCTCTCCCTCTGGCGTCCCTTTCCTAGGCGCAGGACCCGGAAGTGCCATCCGAGGGAGAGCCGACGCTGGTGCGAGTAGCAGGTTGGCGTTGTTGCTCGTGCCGGCGAAGAGCTAGAGGTACAGTGGGGGGGGGGGGGTGAAATGAAGGTCCATGCGCGGCTGGGGGGGTGAGAAGTGGGAAGGTGTGGGAAGGCAGAAAGGAGGGGTACCAGCATCCCCACCAAGAAGGTTCTCTGCCCGCTTTACTACACCACTGGTTCCGATAAGACCTAGTGTCTAACTGGAGTTAACAGTAAAATATTATGTCTTAACAGTAACCCATGCTGATGCCAACCCCACCCCGTAGTGAGAGGCCTAAGGTTAGGGTTACCAGACGTCTGGATTTCTCCGGGCAAGTACCTCCCTGCCTGACAAGAGCAGGGGGGCGGGGCTAGGGCAGGGATGGGCAGAACTAGGCGGGGCTAGGGGGGTCCGGATTTTCCGAACGGAAAATCTGGAAACCCTACCCAAGGTCCTAAGAAATGCCAGAGAGAGAAGAAAGATGTGAACTTTGACTCTCTTGCTTCGCAGCCTATTGATCTAACTAGATGGGACATTCTTTCTCTAGGTTTCTCTTTTTGCCACAAACCCAATAAGTGCACAAAAAAAAAAAAGTCACTTCAAGGCCCGGTTAACGTTTCTGGTGCACAGGGCAGGATTAACCAATAGGCCCAGTAGGCACGTGCCTAGGGCCCGAAATGGTCAGGGGGGCCCGATGAAGGAGGGCATCAACATTGTTTTTTCCAAACGGTGATGGGCCCCTCCAGCGTCGATCGGCAATGCGCCCCCCCCGATCAGCAAAGCAGCCCCCCCCCATCAACAACGCAGCTTCCTGTTTCCGCCTGGGCACATGGTGGGGTGGGGCGGGGCAGGGGGGCCCAGTGTACTTGTGTGCTTAGGGGCCCTCGACAAATTAATCCTGCCCTGTTGGCGCATGGTGTTTGTAAGTAGCAGGAAACAGCAAACCCTCAGTCCGATATTGTTTTCCATCCGGTCACTTCTCTGCAAAGGATCCTGCCCTCTGCACGTCCAGATAACAGGACAAGAGGCTGAATACAAACAACAAAAACCCTTTAGTGAAGCATCTCTTCCCCACCTTGTCTTGCCTTACTTTTTTTTCTTTCTGTGAAAGCCGGTATCTTAGTCTAGGTTGTGTCTATAAAGCACTGGCGGCAGAAAAAAGGTAGGTTGGTATTTTAAGGCCTTCTTGTGATGTCCTTGCCTAAGCTCCTTTAATTCATTCCTTCTAAGCAATCAATACACAAGGCACCCAGGTGTTAATCTCTCAAACTGCTGAACAGCCATTATAGAAACGGGCTTCAGTCCAGCCCAGGCATTCCTGAATTTCCAAGGGGCTGGGAAAAAGAGGGATTATTCAGTAGCAGCCTTGCTTCCGATTGAAGTCGGCCCCTTTGATAATGCGGGTGGTCATAAACTGGCCATGAGTACATCTAACGCCCTGTGCCTTTAAGGGGTTGTCTCAGATGGGACATAATTGAAACCGCTTTGATGGTGTTCGTGGGAAGCAAGATATCAAAGTTAAAAATCAAAAATTGCCAAACTATTAGGACTGCACTGTTTTGCCTCTCGCATGCAGCCTGAGGGACGATCACCAGGGAATGCCTGTTTATAATTTTAAAAAACCCAAACTCCAAACTCTACAGAATACGGCCATTAGATTAAGAACATAAGAATTTGCCTCCGCTGGGTTAGACCAGAGGTCCATCCCGCCCAGCGGTCCGCTCCCGCGGCGGCCCCTCAGGCCTATCACCTGTGCAGTGGTCCCTGACTATTCCTATAACCTAGCTCAACTCCTATTTGTACCCTTCAATCCCTTTATCCTCTAGGAACCTATCTAAACCTTTTTTGAAGCCGTGTAACGTGCTCTGGCCTATCACGGCCTCTGGAAGCGCGTTCCATGTGTCCGCCATCCTCTGGGTAAAAAAGAACTTCCTAGCGTTTGTTCTAAACCTGCCCCCTTTTAATTTCTCCGAGTGCCCTCTTGTACTTGTGGTTCCCCACATCGTGAAGAATCTGTCCCTGTCTACCTTTTCTATGCCCTTCAGGATTTTGAAGGTTTCTATCATGTCTCCTCTAAGTCTCCGCTTCAGACTGAAGAAAAGTGATGAGATTATAGCTTACCTATGTAAACTGCACTGGCTACCTATAGAAGGGAGAATACTTTATAAATTCTGTTGTATACTATTTAAAATATATTTTGGAGAAACTCCAGATTATATGCCTCAACTCTTTAATTTTTCTAATAATCCATCTTTTCATTTATTTATTTATAGATTTAGATAATTACAATATCAAATAATACAAAATAAGAAAAGGTCTTCCTTGGAAATTAACATTACATTATCATTCATACAAAATTCCTTTCTAAGCCCACATTAATGGAGAGACATGATACATTTTCGACAAAACAAATTATAAAGAAAAAAAGAAAAGGAAATAATTCACGATTCACCCTCGATAATCCTAAACCATTCCTTACTTTTATAGGGATTCTTAATTTCCCTCCTCTTATTTCTCAGTAGTGAAACTTAACTCTTAAATACTAACTCATTTCTGTTCTCGAGCAATTAGGAATTGTTGCAGTTGTGTGGGATCCCCAAAAACATATTCAACGTCTTGCAACTTGACAAGACATTTACATGGCAATTTTAGGTAAAAGGATGCTTCTAGAGCTAATACTCTAACTTTTAATTTCAGAAATTCTTTTCTCTTTAATTGAGTAGCTCTAGAGACATCTGGAAAAATTCTAACCAAATCTCCTCAAAATTTTGTTAACCATCTTTGAATCTGAGAAATAATAACACTTTTCGGTATCCAGTCATTATGAATTTCAGATAGACCAGATCTTTTAACTCCACATGGGCTTATCAAGCAGCAAAACTTTGGAAAAATGTACTGACTAATATTAACCAGCCATCCAATTTTAAGATTTTCCAAAAAGACCTAAAGACCTGTCTATTTCAGGGATGTATTATTAATACCGTATTTGCCGGCGTATAAGACGACTGGGCGTATAAGATGACCCCCCAACTTTTACAGTTAAAATATAGAGTTTGTTATATACTCGCCATATAAGACTACCTCTTCTTCCGCACACCTTCTGCACAACAAATACAACTTAAAAGAACATCAGAATTTATTTCAACAATTTTAATTAATTCACTAAAGCTGAATAGAACAATAAACCCATGGGAGCTGCCATGCTATTTTTTTTCTAAACTGTTAACCAAACTGAAACTGTCAATGATAGAAGGAAGATAACACATAGAGGGAGAGAGCAAGTGCCGGGCAAGTCCCTAGCAAGTTTGCTGGCATGACAGTTTCCCTTTAAAAGCCTTCAAAAGCCTCCTGTTCGCCCCCGCAACTTCCTTAAGGGCTAGACTCCACACACGGCCGCATGTGCGAGAGACGTAGTAAAGAGAAAAGGGGTGGGGCCAGAGCGCCGCTGCTTCCCGCTGCGCAGGATGAAGGAGCTGGCACCCTTGTCACACTGATGTCCCGCCATGGCCCTGCTGATGTCCCGGCAGGTTTACTAGTACCGTAAGGAGGTAAGGAAGGAAATGTTAGGGCATGTAAAGTAAGGGCATGTAAACAGTACCCGGCGTATAAGATGACCCCCGACTTTGGGGAGGATTTTAAGGTACTGAAAAGTCGTCTTATACGCCGGCAAATACGGTAATTCCTAAATATTATAATATTATTTAATAATTTGTATCTTCACAATTATTTATGTAAACTGCTGTGAGCTTCATGGAGATATTGGCGGTATATAAATAATAATAATAAATAATTTATTTTTATATACCGCCATACCCGAGAGTTCTAGGCGGTTCACCACAATTAAGCATGATACAGATTGTATTGTATTATATTATGGGCTCCTTTTACAAAGGCGCGCTAGCGGTTTTAGCGCACGCTAACCGCTACTGCCTCCTTTTAAGCAGGTGGTAGTTTTTCAGCTAGCGCGCGTAGTAATCTTGTGCGTGCGCACCTTAGTAAAAGGAGCCCTCTATTTACATAAGAAGAGCATAAGAATTGCCGCTGCTGGGTCAGACCAGTGGTCTGTCGTGCCCAGCAGTCCGCTCATGCGGCGGCCCTTAGGTTAAAGACCAGTGTCCTATTTGAGTCTAGCCTTACCTGCGTACGTTCTGGTTCAACAGGAACTTGTCTAACTTTGTCTTGAATCCCTGGAGGGTGTTTCCCCCTATTTGAAGCCCTGGAGGGTGTTTTCCCCTATTACAGCCTCTGGAACAGCATTCAAGATTTCTACCACTCTCTGGGTGAAGAAGAACTTCCTCACATTTGTACGGAATCTATCCCCTTTTAACTTTAGCGAGTGCTCTCTCGTTCTCTTCATCTCGGAGAGGGCGAACGATCTCTCTTTCTCCACTAAGTCTATTCCCTTCAATATCTTGAATGTTTCGATCATGTCCCCTCTCAGTCTTCTTTTTTTCATGGGAGAAGAGGCCTAGTTTCTCTAGCCTCTCATTGTACGGCAAGCTACCTCTGGGAGGGGAGCTATAAGATGGATATACTGAATAAACAAGATAGTGAACGTGATAATGTCTGCCTACATTTTGTGAGTGTCGCCCATCAATGGGATTTGACCAATCACTTGCTGTTTTGGGGATGGTGTGCCATTACAGCAAAACTGGAGGGCCTCTATATACCTCCATTAGGAGTCTGACCAAAAGACTCTGGTATATACAACTGGTGTCTCTGATCTCATTAATCAAAAACGTTATAGAGTAATAGAGAACTGCTGTTTGATTTACTGTAGATTACAGAGAAGTGCATGGTGGACATTTTTTATTGTGCTTTATTTTTACTGTGTTGGGGGGGGGGAGTGCAGAAGGGAATAGGACTTGTATACCGTTTTTTTTGTGGTTACACATTCAAAGCGGTTTACATATACACTTCTCCCTCCGTATTTGCCTTGATAGGGGATTAAGAGATCCACGAATACAGAAAAACCGTGAATAACTTTTTCATATGTTATTCGCGGTTTTCTATTAAAAACCATCGTGAATATGGTGGAACCGCAAATAACATGGTGGCCTGTTCCTGAAGGGGAGGCAAAACACGGTGAAGAAAGCGCTGGGAATCGGCGATTTTCTCTGTAAATGCTGGGAACATTGAGTGGCATATGCGTTTATCGAGGTTTATCATTTTCCTTCTTTGCTTTCTCGGATAACTTCCATTTACTGCAAGTCAACGCAGCTCCTAGAAAGACTAAAGAGAGCAATGTTTGGACTATTTGTTTTAGAAGAGCCTTGCCTTAGTGGCCTATTTCACGGGGCCGAGTGGATTTCACAGATCACTTTATTGGCGATAAATTCTGGGCACCACAAAGGAGTCGTGAGGATGCGATGTCAGTAATTCAGCCAGGGGTGTAAAGTTCAAAGTTCACTTTACCGATAGTAGCACTGCGAGGAGGAAGAATTCTGGGGCCACTATCCCAGAACGAGTGTTGCCGTTGGCACGGGACGCGGAAACCCCTTTTTTCTAGTGATGCAAGCAAAGTAGCGTGTTGATCTGTTCGACGCTCGCACCGACTCGGTTTATAAGCTGTGTGCAGATTTAACACATGAAACCATATATTCTCGGGCTGCATTGTTTAAATAGCTGCAAATGAATTCCAGAGACAATGAGCAAGTGTTTCATGGAGATTATAGGAGCCATTAGGGAGATTTTGGCAGCGGTGGAACATTTATCCTTTGCTTTCTATATTGATGACTCATCCTCGCCATTTGAGTTTTTGCTGCCATTTGACTGCAAGTTATCATCCTGATTAGACTTTGTGCATCACTTAAGATCATCTTTGTGTAGACACAAACAAATACGGCATGTGTGGGAATAAGCTGTCAGTCTGGCAGTATTAATTTGAGCCGTGTGCTTGCAGAAGCCTTCTGCGCTGTAGTAAGTATGCTTTAGGGGTGAGAAGGAAAGAAAAGGACTAGAGAATGACACGGTGACAAAATTCATCACCGTCCCCGTCCCTGCGGATAACCGCGGGAAACCATGTTCATGTCATTCTTTAAGGAGAGAGGGAAGAATCAGAGTATGAATGGCCACAACCACTGACCCGCAAGCTTTGCTTTGAAGAATGCTGGTGTAGAAGGACTGAGGTTGAAACAGACACTACAGAACGACAGTCTCTGGTATCCAGAGCAGATATTGTGATGTCATAATGCCTCATTCCACCAGTTCCTAAGAGCCAATCACATCAGTGATGTCACAATGGCTTCATTATCCTTGGCTCCCATAAGAATCAGAGTATGAATGGCCACAACCACTGACCCGCAAGCTTTGCTTTGAAGAATGCTGGTGTAGAAGGACTGAGGTTGAAATAGACACTAGAAAATGCCATGGGATTATTTCCCGCGGTTATCCGCGGGGACGGGAACGGTGATGAATTTTGTCACTGTGTCATTCTCTAAAAAGGACATCTTTGGGAGGAAATCTGAACGCGTCCCAAATTTTGTATTAAAAACTGTGAAAGGCAATCCTACAAAGGAGGCTTAAATTTAGACACTGGCTTTGTGCGCTAAGATGTGGAATACGCGTATGAGCGATGCCACAAATAGGCATTTATTCATGTACTTAAGAACTAAGGCCGGTATTGGACAAACTTGTACAGTTTGTGTCCCATATTTGGTGATTCGTCGTAGGATGGTCTGGGGAGGCAGTGGCGTTTTATGAAGGGTGCGGGGGAGGGGGTAGTCTGCCCTGGGCACGGTCTTGGCAGGGGTGCCGGCACCCATCGTCCTCTCCACCCCTCCTCCCCCCCGCCCGAGCACGTGCCTCTTCCCTCGTATCTCATTAATTTTTTCCCTGTGCGAGCAGCGTTACGAACTTGCCCAGGCCCCGCGCCTAGGAAGTGACGTTGAAGGGATAACCGACATGATGCGGGCAACAAGTTCGTGAAGTTGCTTGTGTCTGGTAAATTAAAAAGGTTACGGGGAAATTGAAAAAGGGGGGGGGAGGGCTTGTGCGCAGCAGGGGGAATCATGGAAGGAACAGGGTGGAAAAGAGGGTGGGGGAGGGGCGCCGTTCGCCCTCGCTATGCCACTGTGAGGAGGGCGTCAACGGAAACTCCACTAACTGGGAACATGAGGATGTTAATGGCCAGACTTTAAAGTCGATATCCTGCAAACAGCGGGATGGTTAGATAGGCTGGAGCGAGCTTAGATGGCAACTTAAGCAGTTGTAACCTAGGACAATACCAGGTGGACTTTAGTCTATGGCCCAGAAATATCAAAGAAGAGACAAGTTAATTTAATCATGTATTTTAAATGAGAATAACTAACGGGCTGACTGGATGGACCGTTCAGGTCTTTATCTGCCGTCATTTACTATGTTACCTGGCAGAAGCCCAAAGAGTAGCAACATTCTAGGGCTTAGATTGTGATGTCATAATGCCTCATTCCACCAATGCCTAAGAGCCAACCTCAGCAGTGATGTCACAATGGCTTGATTAGATGGAACTTCAGCAGTTGAAACCTAGGACAATACCAGGTGGACTTTACAGTCTACGGCCCAGAAATATCATCAAAGAGACAAGTTAATTTAATCGGGTATTTTTAATGAGAATAACTAAGGGGCAGACTGGACGGACCATTCGGGTAGGAGGTGCCTGGGGTGGTGGCACCCCCTGTGCCCTCTTCTCTGCCCCCCCTTGCCTTCTGCACTAGCCCCCCCTCTCCTTCCGCATCCCCACGCCACACTCGTGTCCTCCCTTCCCATTCCTGTACTTCTTTAAATCTTCACCGGCGCAAGCAGCTTCTCCGGCCTGCTGCCCGCATTAGCTTTCCCTCTGACATCACTTCCCGGCCCCACGACCTGGAAGTGATTTACATGTAGTTGCATTATTATGTAACCTGCAGGGACATAAATATTGCTATAGTAAATTAAGCCAAGCTTTGTTAGGGCCCTTTAAAACACATTAAGGGGCAAATAACATGACTTAAAGCCCTAATGCAGCTTGATAATGACCCCTTTAAGTGGCTTAATGTGGCACCCACATTGCTTTATCTTAACTGGGAAAGGGGAATGATTTATATCAGGGGTGCCCACATTTTTTGGGCTTGCGAACTACTTTTAAAATGACCAAGTCAAAATGATCTACCAACAATAAAATTTTTAAAAAACACAAAGCACACTGTACGCATAGAAAATGTTAATTATCATTCCTATTCTGGGTTTTTTTCAAAGAGGTCAAGGCAGATGACTCTATGCACTGTCACCTCAGTAACAACCATACAAAAATAGACAAATATACCCCCTCCCTTTTTACTAAACCACAACAGCAGTTTTTAGCGCAGGGAGCTGCGCTGAATGCCCCGCGCTGCTCTCAACGCTCTTAGGCTCCCTGTGCTAAAAAACGCTATTGTGGTTTAATGAAAGAGGGGCCATAGTGCAAAATATAGGCAGCAGATATAAATTCAGACACATTTTGATCACTAAATTTAAAATAAAATCATTTTTTCTACCTTTGTTGTCTGGTGATTTCATGAGTCTCTGGTTGCACTTTCTTCTTCTGACTGTGCATCCGATCTTTCTTCCCTTCTTTCAGTCTGTATGCTTCCTCTCCTCCAGACCTCGTTCCCTCCCCCAACTTTTTCTTCCTCTCTCCCTGCCCTTTCTTTCTCCTCTCTTACTTTTTTTCTCTTTTCATGCCCCCTTTCTTTTTTTCTGTTTCCCTTCTTTCCTTCTGTCTCCCTGCCTGCCCCCTTTCTTTCGTTCTTTCTCACCAAGCCACTGCTGCCTCCATCGGGGAACAGGCCCCCAAGCCACCACCGCCATGGGGTAACAGGCCCCAAAGCCGCCGCCGCCCCAAGCTCTCCCTGCTTCCCTGCATCGGGCTGACCAGCATTCCTCTCCCCGACGTCAATTATGCCGTCAGAGAGGAAGTTCCGGCTCAGCCAGGCAGCGATTGGCTGGCCCGAACTTCCTCTCCGACGGCAGAATTGACGTTGGGGAGAGGAAGACTGATCGGCCTGGTAGATCGCCAAGGCAAAGTGAGTCTATCACAGAGCCCGGGATGGGCTCCGCGGTTGACTCACTTTACCTTGGCGATCTACCAGTCGATCGTGATCGACCTATTGGGCACCCCTGATTTATATAATCTGAGGCTTCCACTTGTTGGAAAATAATTATGCTGTGTTATTTGGCTAGTTTTGGGTATACTTGACTATCTTTTAAATAAACCAAAACCAATTAGGAAGACGCATAAACAGTGAAAAATATATGTGCTGTTACCTTTGCAAGAATGAGTATCTATTTTTGGAATCAATTTAAGAGCTTGGATCCACAGTCCGTCCTAACTTCTAATTAGTTTGGATCCCTGGTGACATGTTCCTACTCAATTCATATAATTAAAAATTTTAACTAATAAATAAACACTAAGCTGTGTGTGTTCAAACAGCAGTAATACACTTCCAGGGGCATATTACTCTGAATTTCCGGATGGTTGGCTCAGATAATACACTTGCTTTTCCTGGTGCATCAATCTTTCCAACTGTCTGGAACTCGAATACTCACCTGCAAAAAAAAGTTGGCTCCTGCCCAAATGTATGACTTGGAAGTTTGATCAGAAAAGTAATGTCCAAGGTAGGATGCCAAAAATGTGCCATGTATTTTACAAAAGACTCATTGAATGTGAAGCTTTTTGTAAAATAGTTATAGGGCCTCAAGAAAACCCCCCACATGTATTTGGTGGCATGCATGATAGGAACAGCTATTTTAAAAAAAAACAAAAAACCTAGGTCTTAAAAAAAACAACTTTATTCATTAATTTAAACCTCTATACAAGAAAATTCTTGCTACAGAAATTAGGATGATGTCCATAATAATACAGTATAGGAAAAAAAGTTATTAAAGGGAAATATTCTTATCCATTTTAGTCCCCAATACTAGGGTCTTATATTATATAATGAGAGAAAAAAAACCTCATAGGTACTGTAGAAACAGGCCTTAGATGCTACCCCTGACAAATGTCTGAATAACTGGAGAAATCACCTTACCCCACACCATCCCATAACAACTGGAAATATAATAATGACTTTATTTTTATACACCGCAATACAACAAACAGTTCAGAGTTGTTTACAGAGGAAGAGACTGTATACAGACAGCGATATTACAAGAAACTTTCAAAATTACATTAGCATTTTAAGATTAATCCAATTTATCTGGAAGGAAGACCTGAGTGATAATATACGATATATTTTCTTTGACCTGCTCAGGGTCAAAGAAAATATATCGTATATTATCACTCTGGCGAAAGACGTAAGAAGACTTGAGGCGGTCCAGAGGAGGGCGACGAAAATGATAGGAGGCTTGCGCCAGAAGACGTATGAGGAGAGACTGGAAGCCCTGAATATGTCTACCCTAGAGGAAAGGAGAGACAGGGGAGATATGATTCAGACGTTCAAATACTTGAAGGGTATTAACATAGAACAAAATCTTTTCCAGAGAAAGGAAAATGGTAAAACCAGAGGACATAATTTGAGGTTGAGGGGTGGTAGATTCAGGGGCAATGTTAGGAAATTCTACTTTACGGAGAGGGTAGTGGATGCCTGGAATGCGCTCCCGAGAGAGGTGGTGGAGAGTAAAACTGTGACTGAGTTCAAAGAAGCGTGGGATGAACACAGAAGATTTAGAATCAGAAAATAATATTAAATATTGAACTAGGCCAGTTACTGGGCAGACTTGCACGGTCTGTGTTTGTGTATGGCCGTTTGGTGGAGGATGGGCTAGGGAGGGCTTCAGTGGCTGGGAGGGTGTAGATGGGCTGGAGTAAGTCTTAACAGAGATTTCGGCAGTTGGAACCCAAGCACAGTACCGGGTAAAGCTTTGGATTCTTGCCCAGAAATAGCTAAGAAGAAGAAAAAAAAAATTTAAATTGAATCAGGTTGGGCAGACTGGATGGACCATTCGGGTCTTTATCTGCCGTTATCTACTATGTTATGTTACTATGTTATGTTAGTAGATTCTGCAAGTATGAAAACTGAAAAGGAGCCATGCTCCAAAATGCTGCTTTTTTTTGTATTTCAAGAAGATTTTTTTAAACTCTAGAGAATGAATCAGAATTCATATCTCCAAACTCTCCTCCAAAACCCAGATCCAAAGGAGAAATTAGCTGACAGTTACGTCTGATATAGAGCAGGTTTAAATGCCAGCATTCAAATTTTTTTAAGCATACATGCATTGTCATTGTAAGACTTGGTGACAAAGCAATCATTTCCACTGACAGGACCAGTAGTTGGAAAGAGGAAGACATAGACAAGTATCTTTCCATTCAGTTAAGTATGTTTAGGGTTCCAGATTTTCCTTTGGGAAAATCCAGACCCACGGCTATGCCCCCAGGACTGCGCTGTTCCACCCCAAGCCCCGCCCCTAGACGGCATCCGCGCATGTGCGAAAGTGACGCAATGATGTCACACGTGACATCTTGCCAAGGCGGTTTTGTCAGGAAGCTTTTCAAAACCCGGCAAGTGGGACACTAGGGCAGGGGTAGGCAATTCCGGTCCCCGAGAGCCGAAGCCAGGTTTTCAGGATCTCCGCAATAAATGTGCATGAGATAGATTTGCATCTCAAGGAGGCAGTGCATGCAAATCCATCTCATACATATTCATGGTGGCGATCCTGAAAACCTGACCTGGCTCCGGCTCTCGAGGACCGGAATTGCCTACCCCCGCCCTAGGGAACACTGCTGTGATCATCACATTAAGAATGGCAGGTACACATCTCACCATACATTATATGGTGAGCCCTCCAAAGCTCCCCGAAAACCTACTATACCCACCTGTCTACCACTCTGATAACCCTTATGGCTGTAGGTGTCACCTATATGGCAGTACAGTGGGTTTTGGTGGACTCGCACTTCCCACCAGAAGTGTACTAGTTAGGGTGGCATATAGGCCTGGGTCCCCTTCTCTGCACTGCCCACCTGGCTACCCAGATACCTTCTTGCAGCTCTACTAGGACCAGCCATACTATCTGCAGCTGCCATACAGATATTTGAGGGATGGGAGGAGATCATTGACCACTGGGGGAGTGTGTGGGGCCATATTTCCATCCCTCCGGTGGTCATATGGTCAGTCTGGGTACCTTTGTGGCCTTTATTTGTTTTGAAAACAGGTCTAGACCAAAATGTCGAAATTGTGCCCTGGACGTTTTGTAAAATGTTTGATTGTTGCCCCTGATCCCGCCCAAAACACGCAAGATTTAGACAAAACGGCCAGAAAGTCAGTTTCAAGAATGCCCACTTGGACGCTCTGACTAGTAACATGTCCAAGTGCTGGTTTATGCCCCCATTGGGGGGGTTCCATCTTTTTTGAAAACGAGCCCCATAGTCTTGATGTGTGCACTGAACCTATGCGAGCAAACAGCTGCTGGGGTCGCGAGGAGCACGTTGACGACATTGCTCAGGGCGGTGAAGAACTAGAGGTAACAGGGGAAGGGAAGAGAGGGCATGCGCGTGGCAGGGGGGAGCAGAGGGGGCGGAGATGAGGGCAGGGGAGGGGCACCTCCCATCCTCGCTATGCCACTGAAAAGAATGTATGGGGAAAGAAGAGGAGGAATGTTGAAGATGGGGAGGAGGGGGGGCAGCAAGGGAGAGGGATGTTGGAAAAGAGGGAGAAAGATGTAGGAGGGCAGATCAACTGAATACATGAGAACAGGAGCTCATAGTTGGAGTCTTGGAAACTGGATGGAAGATAAGACAAAAACTAGGGGACATCGAAATCCTCTAACTGGGCTTGGATGGGAGTGAGAGTAAGGACATGGGGATTGGGCATGATTAGGTTTTAAGCAATGAGATTGAGGGGGTGGGAGTACTAAAACTGAGCAGGAATTAGGAATGACAACAGAGACTAAGGGGTCCTTTAAGGCGTGCTAATGTGTCCATTACGTTACCACACATTAAGACGCTTAGTAAAAGGACCCCTAAGTGATTGGGTAAGAAGCATAATTAGAGCTCAATCCCCCTCTCCGGTCTCTCGCTTATGTAACTGCCCAAGCCTTCACTCAGTCTCTCTCACTCGTGTAACCCCCTCCCCCCCCCCTGCCTTCATCCGGCTTTGGTTGCGGAAGGAACAATGGGCTTCTTGCTTCCCCACCGTGACTTGGCTTTCTGCACGCTTTAAGAACGTCGCGCTGGAAGCTGAGGTTGGTCTCGGGAGACACGGACCTGAGATCAGCCTGAAGTCCCAGCATTCCATGGTTCATGCTTACAGAGAGCTGAATCATGATGGGGAAGCAGGAATCCTTCTGTAAACATCTCAAGAACTGACAAGCTTTCGAGGGCCAGTAAAAAGTACTTGGTGGGCTGGGCCATAGGTTGAACAAGCATGCTCTAGGTCAGTGTATCACAAACTGTGCCTCCTGAGATTTCAGGTGTGCCGCGGTACACTGAGGAAGAGTAGAGGTGCCGGATGCAGAGGGGCGCATCCCGTAAGCAATCTCCTGACGTCGGCACCTCTTCTCTCTGCTGGCCCTTCTCTCCAGCACAGGTCCTTCTCTTGGCTCAAGGCCCGTTTGAAGGGCCTTTGCGCCTGTGCTGACGTCGGCGCGCTTCCGGGTGTCTCCAGCTGGGGGCACTAGGTTTAGTGTGCTCCTGCTCAAAAGTTTGCGAGACACTGCTCTAAAAGCTTAAAAGAGAGAACTCCATGGTCGTTTCATAATACAACTAATTATCCAGCTAGGCAAGAGGAGTGGCTCAGATAAATGGTAAGTTTTAAACTCCAACAGATTGTAACTTGCCTTGAACTTACTATTGCTAATTGCGCCCAAATGTATGCAAATAAGAACAGGCTTTTCCTTTAGGCAGGTTAGATGGTTGCCTAGAGAGTTGAGGAAAAGTAGAGGATTTCCAAAGTTATTGGCTAGTGCTCTAGATCTGAGGTACCAGAGAGCATCCCTCTGGCCCTACTTCTAGGTGCTTTGCAGAAAGCAGGAGTTCAGTTTTTTGCAGCATTTTGAGTTACTTTGCAACATGCCTGGAAATGGAGGAAAACTATATTTTGGTAAGTATTATCTAGGTAAATTGCTTAAAATAATTGTTCTTCATAGGTCCAATTGACTGTTTTTATAGCGTTCTTCTGGGAAGAAAGATATAGCGGCACTAGGAAAGGTTCAAAGAAGGGCGACCAAGATGATAAAGGGGATGGAACTCTTCTCGTATGAGGAAAGACTAAAAAGGTTAGGGCTCTTCAGCCTGGAAAAGAGACAGCTGAAGGGAGATAGGATTGAAGTCTACAAAATCCTGAGTGGAGTAGAATGGGTACAAGTGGATCGATTTTTCACTCTTGTCAAAAATTAAAAAAACTAGGGGGACACTCGATGAAGTTACAGGGAAATACTTTTAAAACCAAAAGGAGGAAATGTTTTTTATGCAGAGAATAATTAAGATCTGGAACGCATTGCCAGAAGTTGTAGTAAAAGTGGATAGCGTAACTGGTTTTAAGAAAGGTTTGGACACGTTCCTGGAGGAAAAGTCCATAGTCTGTTATTGAGACAGACATTGGGGAAGCCACTGCTTGCCCTGGATCGGTAGCATGGAATGTTGCTACTCTTTGGGTTTTTGCCTGGTACTAGTGACCTGGATTGGCCACCGTGAGAACGGGCTTGATAGACCATTGGTGCCCAGTAAGGCTATTCTTAGGTTCTTCAGGGAGTGACAGAGATCATCAGAATTGTAGTAGAGTTTAGCAAAACCTCCGGGTAGGAGCAAAGGTAGTTGATAGGTCTACAAATTAATTGTGTGTGTAAAGGGGGACAGGGGTGCCTAATACCCATGCCCTAGCCTTCTTACAAAGCCATTCCTGTTATAAAAACTCAAAATATTTGTGACATTGCTGACTGCTCTGTCACAAAATGGATCATCCCCAGCAGTAGAAAAGACTTTTTTTATTTTTTTTTTTCATTTTTTAGATAAGCTAGCTCACAATCTGCTTGGGCCAAAAATTTATCACTCACCCAAAGGGAGACTTTCACCTAGCTGCATAACAAGCTACCTTGAATTTTAAACACTGTATTTCCCTTTAGGGGACTTTAGACATCTGGTTGACTGATGTCTTTGGAATTATTTGAAGTGAGTCACCTAGGAGAAATCAACCAGTAACACACTTCTGGTGCAACTGGTTCCAAATGACAAAATGATATGATTCTTCACTGTAGTAACGATAATAAGACATTTATTTTTATTTTATGTCTCTCCACCCAAAGGCTGCAAAGTGTGTTCCAATAAATCAACATCAAAATAACTCAAACATAGATAAAGCTCATTATTACATGCCCAGATCCAAAACCTCACCCTCACTATATAGCCCAGTGTTTTTCAACCTTTTTACACCTATGGACCGACAGAAATGAAAGAATTATTCTGTAGATCGGTGGTTGAAAAACATGGGGCTAAGTTGTGGACCAGACCCCACCCCTCTCTACCCAATCTCCACCCAGACCCCGCCCCCATAATAGTACTATTTGCACCTTGCACGTCCTGTGCCTCATCTGGAAGCCTTCCCTGATTTTGCAACATCAGAGAGAAGGCTTTCGGTTCAGGCGCAGGCTGCCTGTGGTTTTGTGCACTGAATCAGTTAGGAAGAGGGAGCTGGCTCGAAGGTAACATAGAAACATAGAAACATAGAAATAGACGGCAGATAAGGGCCCACGGCCCATCTAGTCTGCCCACCTTAATGTCCCTCCCCTACCTTTGCCCTGTGAATAGATCCCATGTGCCGATCCCATTTGGCCTTAAAATCAGGCACGCTGCTGGCCTCAATCACCTGTAGTGGAAGACTATTCCAGCGATCAACCACTCTTTCAGTGAAAAATAATTTCCTGGTGTCACCTCGTAGTTTCCCGCCCCTGATTTTCAACGGATGCCCTCTTGTTGTCGTGGGACCCTTGAAAAAGAAGATATCTTCCTAACGCCGCATCGATCGCACTGTGGACCGGCGGTTGAAGAACACTGTTTTGGGCCTGATGCACGTGCTGGCCCTGTGGACCGGCAGGAAATTTCTGTGGACTGGCACTGGTCCATGGACCGGTGATTGAAGAACACTGATATAGCCAACAAACCTCTATTCTGTACACTTCTCCCTCCGTATTCGCGATTTTTCAGCTGCTGACTCCGTCTCCCCCCTAATTTTCATCACTGAACCTGGTGTTTGACGTTGGAAATCGCTGCTCCCGGCGTTCTACGGAGCAAATCGCAGGTCGGGTTATTTACGGTTTATTATCTTTTTCAGGTCTATTTTAACCGAAAAACCGCAAATAACATGCAGAAAGTTAGTCGCGGTTTTTCGGTATTCACGACTATGTTCTGCCCGGGCATCCCCCGCGAATACGGAGGGAGAAGTGCAATATGTACAATTTAAAAGAAAATATATAAAAAAAAAAAAAGGGGGCATCAAATAATTGAAAACACCTACAATAAAACGCAAATCGGTTGAACGCTTGGGGCTCCTTTGACGCGCGTAATAGTGCGTGCTAGTTTGCCAGCCGCGCTAGCTGCTACCGCCTCCTCTTGAGCTGGCGGTAGTTTTTCGGCTAGCTCGCGCTAAAACTGTGCGTGCGCTAAAGACGCTAACACGGCTTCGTAAAAGGAGCCCTTATTCAGCAGCCTGTTTAGTGGAAAAGATTTTCAGGTAACTTTTGTACCAATACCTATAATTGGATACGCAATGGAAGTTACTCAGATAAATCTCCTGAATATATCTAATTAAAATTTTTTTCCCCAAAAAATGCAAGGACTAGAGAGAGCCACACAATGAAGTTATTAAATTGTACATTTAGGACTCCTTTTACCAAGCTGTGATAGCAATTTTGGCGCTGAATTGCCGCACTTGCTAGAACTTTAAGATCTGCCGAATAGCATCTACTAACGATTCCATCGCTAAAAATAATAAATACGCGTCGTCAGTTTATTTTTTCAGCCACTGCACCCCAGACTTGGAATTCTCTACCGAGCTATCTAAGGGAAGAAACTAATTTAGATAAATTTAAATGTAAACTAAAAACTTTCCTGTTTAGTGATGCATTCATAAACTAACTAGCTCCTAAGTGACTTTTTAATAATCATGAGAATCTCTTAAAGTTATTCTTTCAAGTCTCACTTCCAATTTTTATCTTCCTTTTAAATTTTATCTTATTAAAACTATTATCATTACCCTCCCCTTATGTGCCTTCCCTATATGTTTATTTTACCTTTATTTAAATTGTAACTTCTTCCCTAAATTTTCCTTTTGTTTCCAGTTTTGTCAAATTTGTCATTAACCTTGTTAGTATTATTTTCTATGATTTTGTTTTTACATTGTAATTTTTATCATAATGTACATCGCTTCGAATTTAGATGAAGCGATTAATCAAATCTGTATTAAACTTGAAACTTGAAACTTGAAACCTTAATGCCAGCATTGAGCTGGCATTAGTTGTAGCCGCGAAGCGCAGGTTTAGCGAGCGCTAAAATCCTGCCGGCGCTAAAAACGCTATCGCAGCTTAGTAACGGGAGCCCTTAAAGCAAAGCAGAGAAAACGCACGCAGTTCTTCACCCGGGCATGGAGTCTCTAAACGGCGCCAGTTGTTGCCCAAGCTTAGTGAAAAGCCGTTTAAATGACGGTTTTCACTGATTTTCAAGGCGCGCAAAAGCTGGCGCTGGAATTGTGCCTCCGTATGTGCTTTACGGCACCTAATGCCTCTGTAGGTGTGGCTAACGCCGGAATTGGCGTTAGCCACCGTATAGCGCCTAAGGAGACACGATTCACGTCAAAGGTAGACGCCGGAAATGGAGGTCTGGAAAACCCTGGCCTACTTTTCCGGTGCCTACCTTTGCCGGGGACGCGATTTTCTAACGGCACTGTCACAGGATTGACACGTGATCGACAGCCGCTTGTAAGGCGACCGCTGACAACGGCACCGGCTCGAGAATCCGGGCTTCAATGTATTATTGAGCTCTGGAATTTATTAGCATAGCAGGGTTTAAAAAAGGTTTGCACAGTTCCTGAAAGAGCAATCCATAAACCATTGTTAAGGTGCTCTTGGGTAAAATTCACTGCTTATTACTAGGATCCTGCTAGCTACTTGTGACCTGAGCTAGGCTCTGTTGGAAACAGTATACTCGGCTTTTTGATGGTTACCAGAAGTCTGGATTTCCCCAGACATGTCCAGGCAGCCGGACAGCTTTTCAAAACCCGGTGCTTTGTCCGGGATTTGAAAAGCGTTCAGCTAGGAGCGACGTCGGGACAGCATTCACACATGCGCAGAGGCCCTCCCGACAAGTGAACAGGTTGAGGGGGCGGGGCTTGGGGCAGAATGGGGCATGGCTCAGTGGAACTGGGCGGGGCCAGGTGGAACAGGGCGGGCATGGGGGCGGGGCCATGGGTATTGAGTATTCCCATCCTGAGAATCATTTAGTGTCCTGAGTATAGGGTTACCAGAAGTCTGGATTTCCCTAGATATGTCCGGGCAGCCGGACAGCTTTTCAAAACCCGGCGCTTTGTCCGGGATTTGAAAAGCGTTCAGCTAGGAGCGACGTCGGGACAGCATTCATGCATGTGCAGAGGCCCTCCCGACAAGTGAACAGGTTGAGGGGCGGGGCTTGGGGGCAGAATGGGGCATGGCTCAGTGGAACTGGGCGGGGCCAGGTGGAACAGGGTGGGCATGGGGGGCGGGGCCATGGGTATTGAGTATTCCCATCCTGAGAATCATTTAGTTTTCAGGTCATATGGAGATACAAAGATTATAAAATAAACTATGGCTAAATCTTTAATGGTCAATATCTTCCCTTCCCTTCTGAGACCAAGTGAAGTCCTACTAACTGCATTTCCGACTTTTGGGGGGCTTACCATCAATTTATTTCTAACCATCCACAAGCTAATAAACTCAAGAAATCATTAATTTTCTTATCAGATAATGTGCTTTTCTGATCTATAACCAAATATAAAAATGCATAATCAGCAGGGATATAAAAATGGAATCCTTCATGACTGATTTGAATAGTCAGAGGTATCAAGTTCAGGTTATCCAATAACACAAGACAGTATGATTCCTCGAGGAACATCCCCAGGGAGCCACACAAGGAGAGGAAATAAGCTGATTGAGTATAATTTATCAAAGTTCTTCTTAAGATTGACAGCATTTCTTTACCCAGACCCACCGCTGATGAGCATTGCAATTAAATGCTGTGATCCGGCATATCAAATGCTGCAGCAGTATCCAGAAGTATAATACAAGAAGCGGGCCCTGGATTTAAAGCACAACTAAGCTTCTGTACTGTGAAGTACTTCACTGTCTGGGGTCAAGAAGCCTTTTCTTCTTAACAACCTACTTCAGCTGCTCAAAGGCTGAAAGTTAATTGGAGGGAAAGAGGACGGACAGGCAAACCTGAAGATTTGCTTAGGGTACGTTTGCACCGGTCCTGTTTGCAAAATCCTCTCTGGTTGGTGAAAAGCAGGTATTTCAGATTTCTTTGAAATAAGATCGTTTATAATCTTATCGGGCCAAAAATGTATCTCTTACCTAAGGGAAAACTTTTACCTAGTTGGATGGCATGCTATCTTGAAATTTAAACACAGACTTTCCTTTTAAACATACTATAGAGATCTGGTTGACTAATGTCTTTTGAATTAGTTGAAGTGAGTAATTTGGGATAATTCCAATGATATCATGCTACTGGCGCGACTGGTTCTTTATGACGACATGATGTAATTTGTCATTGCTTCAAATTAAGAACAATGGGCCTGATATTCAGTGTTGGCATTTTGCTTTATCCATATATTCATCTATATCAGGGATCTCAAAGTCCCTCCTTGAGGGCCACAATCCAGTCGGGTTTTCAGGATTTCCCCAATGAATATGCATTGAAAGCAGTGCATGCACATAGATCTCATGCATATTCATTGGGGGAATCCTGAAAACCCGACTGGATTGCAGCCCTCGAGGAGGGACTTCGAGACCCCTGGATTAGAGTGTCTATGTCAGGGATGGGCAACTCCGGTCCTCGACAGCTGATATCCAGTCGGGTTTTCAGGATTTCCCCAATGAATATGCATTGAAAGCAGTGCATGCAACTAGATCTCATGCATTTTCATTGGGGGAATCCTGAAAACCCAACTGGATTGCGGCCCTCGAGGAGGGACTTCGAGACCCCTGTATTAGAGTGTCTATGTCAGGGATGGGCAACTCCGGTCCTCGACGGCTGATATCCAGTTGGGTTTTCAGGATTTCCCCAATGAATATGCATTGAAAGCAGTGCATGCAACTAGATCTCATGCATTTTCATTGGGGGAATCCTGAAAACCCAACTGGATTGCGGCCCTCGAGGAGGGACTTCGAGACCCCTGTATTAGAGTGTCTATGTCAGGGATGGGCAACTCCGGTCCTCGACGGCTGATATCCAGTCGGGTTTTCAGGATTTCCCCAATGAATATGCATTGAAAGCAGTGCATGCACATAGATCTCATGCACATTCATTGGGGAAATCCTGAAAACCCGACTGGATTCCGGCCCTCGAGGAGGGACTTCGAGACCCCTGATCTATATTATACTGTATGTTTGATTAGCATCAATTAATATATGTTAAATAGCATTGCCACTTCAGTACGTAAGTGAAGCCTGTGATATAGAGCTGTACCATATTTTACTATTTGGACGAATAAGAATAATGAAAAATATTAGACCAAATGCGAATAATGGACTTTGAGCCTTAATATAACAAATAATAAAAGAAGCATTATGAAATCAGAGATCAAGTATTGATTTCAGCAGGATTTAACGCGGTAGAGTTCCAGATTATTCATATTTGAATTTAAATCACTATTTGGACAATTTGGGGCTGAATCAAATATGAATATTCAGTATAGTCCTTTCCTAACTTATGCTTACCTAGCTTATAATTATGCAGAAAACAGCTCAATAATGTGCACATGCTGATATCATGCATGTTATATTTATGCTAACGTCCTTCTGGTCTGTTATTGTTATGTTATGTTAATCAGGTTTTCTATTCCGCCTTTACCTTTTGTGCATTGGAGGCTGATATAGCTTGCATGCTAGCTGGCTATAACCAGTCTTACTAGCTAGGTAAGCTTGGAGAATCGGGGGCCACTCTGAAAGATTCTCCTGCACTATTATCCCACTGTCTGTTGATATACTTCAAGGCTCAGTCTTGGAACTTCTCTTCTGTCTCTGTACTTGTTCCTTTTTTAGTGAACCAAATGTGTGTGATTAATGCATGTTCTCCGACTCTTGTCCCTTACAAGAGCACATCAAATTGCTTTTCTATATACACATTTCCATTTCAAAGAGAAAATGATTGGTTTAACATTATGAAAAATCCACTCACAAATGTACAATTCGCTTCATATGCCACATAAAGATTCCATTACAACCAAAAATAATTCGCAATGGAGGGAAAAAGGACCTCACCAAATCATCTCTTCGGGGTCTAGTTATCATAGTAACATAGTAAATGACAGCAGAATAAAGACCTGAATGGTCCATCCAGTCTGCCCATTGGTTATACCCATTAAAAATACAAGATTAAATTAACTTGTCTCTTTTTTGGTATTTCTGGGTCATAGACTGTAAAGTCCACCTGGTATTGTCCTAGGTTCCAACTGCTGAAGTTCCATCTAATCAAGCCATTGTGACATCACTGCTGAGATTGGCTCTTAGGCATTGGTGGAATGAGGCATTATGACATCACAATCTAAGCCCTAGAATGTTGCTACTCTTTGGGCTTCTGCCAGGTAACATAGTAAATGATGCCAGATAAAAAACAGTCTGCCCATTAGTTATACCCATTAAAAATACCTGATTAAATTAACTTGTCTCTTCTTTGATATTTCTGGGTCATAGACTGTAAAGTCCACCTAGTATTGTCCTAGGTTCCAACTGCTGAAGTTCCATCTAATCAAGCCATTGTGACATCACTGCTGAGGTTAGCTCTTAGGCATTGGTGGAATGAGGCATTATGACATCACAGTCTCAGCTCTGGAATGTTGCTACTCTTTGGGTTTCTGCTAGGTAACATAGTAAATGACGGCAGGTAAAGGCCTGAATGGTCCATCCAGTCTGCTCATTAGTTATACCCATTAAAAAGTACATGATTAAATTAACTTGTCTCTTCTTTGATATTCTGTGGCATGGACTATAAAGTCTGGTATTGTCCTAGGTTCCAAATGCCGAAGTTGCCATCCAAGCTCACGCCAGCCTATCCAACCATCCTGTTTACAGGATCTCTGCCATAAAGTCTGGCCAGTGACATCCTCATGTTTCAAGTTAGTGGAGTTCCCATCGATGCCCTCCCCAGCCCAATCCTACACCAAATCATCACATATGGGACACAGTAAAGATTTGAAATTTTGCACTACCTCACGCGGTTTTAGCACAGGCCCCATTTTAGCCAATGAGACCTAGTTAACAAGAAATAAGAATTGCCATACTGGGACAGGCTCCAGGTCCATTAAGCACAGTATCCCATTTGCAACAGTGGCCAACTCGGAAGCCGTGGTTCCTACTTGTGAAATGAAGGCCTCTGATGGGCTGGTAGGTTAGTTGAGCTGGTTGTTGGAATTTTTGACAAAAAATAGCTAACCCTCTCTTTTACTAAGAAGCGCTAGCCGATTAGCATGCGCTAATCGTTAACGTGTCCATAGACTAACATGCATGCGTTAGCGTTTAGCACACGCTAAATCGATTAGCGCACCTTAGTAAAAGAGGACTTAAGTCTTTAAAAGACTGTTTTCCATATCACAATGTTTTGAATGTTAACTGTGAGTATATTTATTTTTCTATTTCTATTCCACTTAAACCTAAGTGGATTACAATTTACGTAAATTACATTGTCTTAAGGCACTTGCCCGCTCCTTTGCAAAGCCGCACTATCGTTTTTAACGCCGGCCGCCGTGATGACAGCTCCAACGCTCATAGAATTCCTATGAGCGTTTGAGCTGTTATCACCGTGGCCAGCGCTAAAAACTCTAGAGCGGCTTTGTAAAGGGGGGGGGGATTAGAAACTTCCCTCTCTGTCCCAAACGGGAAATAAAGAACATGAAAAAAGTATTATATCTAGTACATATCCTTCAAAACTAAAATCGCACTTCTCAATTTTTTTTTTTCAAATTCTTTATTCATTTTTCATCTTACATCAAGTACACAATATTACATCATTTAAAACTTGTACACATCACTTGAATTTCTTTCTATTGTCATCGTAAATACATAAATTTATTCCCTCCCCACCCACCCTTCCTACAAAAATTTCAATCAAAAATATCATATAAATATTGCATTCGTATCTATTGATTAAACCTTTAATAGAACTTTATACCATCCCCCTCCCCCCTATGTATAAATATACAGTCAGTGGAAAATGATGTCTAATCATTAAAATACGCTCAAATTCAGACTTCCAGCTTTTATCGATAAGTTATTGATTCCGCACACTCCAATTGGAGTTCTAAGATCTTCTTCTCAAAATCTACTTTTTCTTCACTCTCTCAAAACTTTTCATATGCGATGTATCACTTCATTTGCCCCAAATCTGGAACTCCCTGCCCTCTTATCTGAGGGAAGTATCAAATACTGATAAATTTAAAGGAGCATTAAAAAGCTTCCCCTACAGAGACGCTTTTACTCCATAATTCAGGTCTCATTTACAATCTATGAAAAGGCAGCTCTCAACTAATTTTCCCCTCCTCCTTTGTGTTATCCTTAACTGTTTTCTTTTCTAAAATATTGTATTTCACCCTCTACCCTCTTGTCTTCCGTTTGTCTGTGGGTCTTGTTCGCGTTTTGGTTTCTCGTTAATTATTTTTATATTTGATCCCCTCAATTTAATTGTATTGTATATTGCTTAGAATGTTAATAGGCGATTAATCAAATTTTTAATAAAACCTTGAAACCTTTAAGGCAATAAAATTAAATAGAACGTAACAGAACTTAACAGAAATCCACTTCTCCCTCCGTATTCGCGGGGGATGCGGGCGGACCATCGGCACAAATATGGAAAAACCACAAGTAACTTTTTAAATGTTATTCGCGATTTTTAGAAAAAGCCTTTGTTAACACTTAATGTATTTTTGAAAATGAATAAAGAATTAATTAAAAAAAGAAAAAGCCTTTGTTTTTATTATTGAAACTGCAAATAACTTTTCTATTGTTATTCGCGGTTTTTGAAATAAGCCACTGTTACTACTATTTCTGGGCTTGGAGCAGCAAGCAGCGATTTCTGGGCTTGGATTAGGCAAGCATGCTGGGAAGAAGCCTTTTTCTCTATGGATGCTGGGAAGCAGCGTTTTTCTTAGCGCACACTGGGAAGCATGGAAGCAGCAAATGTGTGGGAGAAAGCATGGAAGCAGCAATTTTTTTCAGAGTGAATGGTAAGCGATAAACTTTTGTATCGGTACAGTAAAAGGAAAAAGAACTTTCGTGATGATGTAATTTGGGGGGGGGGGTGGAGTCGGCATCCGAAAAATCACAAATAAGCGAATCCGCAGATACAAAAACCGCGAATACAGAGGGAAAAGTTTAAAAACAGACTAAAATAAAATAAGTAAATCAAAATAAAGTCCGGTCAATAAAGATCCGAACTTCACCCCAAACAATTTCCCAAATGCACCGAATGGACGATCACTCCGGTAAATTCAAAGAATCTGGATATTACATTATTTGGAAAAGTGTTTTTGAACAAGTGACAGAAATATACATCTCCATGGTGTCGCATCTAAGGGATGATTTTGTGAAGATCTTGTCTCCTTCACAGTACGTGATTTGGGTTGTAATCGAATCTTTGTGTGGCTTATCAACACTTTAACTAGCCTTTATGTGTTTTAGCTAGTGACCGATCAATATACATCTAGAGGTGGGGAGCAGAGCAGTGGTCTCAAACTCAAAACCCTTTGCAGGGCCATATTTTGGATTTGTAGGTACTTGGAGGGCCGCAGAAAAAATAGTTCATGTCTTATTAAAGAAATGACAATTTTGCATGAGGTAAAACT
Source organism: Geotrypetes seraphini (assembly GCF_902459505.1). Taxonomy (NCBI): domain Eukaryota; kingdom Metazoa; phylum Chordata; class Amphibia; order Gymnophiona; family Dermophiidae; genus Geotrypetes; species Geotrypetes seraphini. Next base: position 11,335,336 of record NC_047098.1, on the reverse strand, counting down.
CTTTATAGTTTATAAATCTTCTCCCCCCCCCTCCCACCGAAGGCCTGCATGTTCCCCCCCCCCCTTCTTTGCAGCATCCTCCAGCTTCCCCCCGACCTCCTGGTCTTAGTTTCAGCTAATTACCGCAGCCTGCAGAGAGGATCGTCGATGCTGTAGCATTCCTTGCAGGCTGCCATCGGCCTACGCAGCACGTTCCCTCTGCCGTGGTCCCGCCCCTCCTCTGACATCAGGAGCAGGATTATGGCAAAGGGAATGTGCTGCTGAGGACAACGGCAGCCTGCAAGGATCACTACAGTACTGGCGATCCTTTCTGCAGGCTGCGGTAATTATCTGAAGGTAAGGGCGGGAGGCCAGGGGGGAAGCTGGAGGATGCTGCAAAGAGTGGGCAGCACTAGTACATATCACGGGCCGCAAAATAGTGCCTTGTGGGCCGCATGTGGCCCCCGGGCCGCGAGTTTGAGACCACTGAGCTAGAGGATATGACATTAATTTTAAATCTAGATCGCTCCTGCCCCTTGGACCCTAGACCAATAGGGATTTGAAAGATTTGCCTAGAGAAGGAAGAGGCTTTGGATTGGAGGGACTCTTTGCTCTTACGGAAGGGAGAAGGGGGAATGGTTTCAGGAGGAGTCTTTGCTTATCAGAGAAGGAGTTTGTAGGGAACGGGATATTGGAACTTTTCAGGTTGCCACCCTTAAAGTATTCAGCCACCAGTCAATATTCAGTGACAGCAGATAAAAGCCAAATGTCCTATCCAGTCTGCCCATCTGCAACATCCACTATCTCCTCTCCCTAAGAGATGATACGTGCCTGTTCCACGCTTTCTTGAATTTAGACAGCCTTCCCCCCCCCCCCCCAGTTAGAGATTGTAAACTGAAAAAACACCATGAACACCTTCTTTCACATCAAGCAGCATTGTGGGGTAAAGACCTAGATCAACTGCTTTCGCCCACTACTTATGAGGAATTCAGAAAACATCTAAAAATTCAACTGTTCCTAAAGTATCTAGACAACTGACCCACTCATCTTCTTTCTCCTCCATAGTGATTCCTCTGTCCTATTAATCTCTTTCTCCTCAACAACGCATTTCCGGTCCTATTAACTCTCCTCTTCCCCCCTCTTAAATTCAATCAATTTGTACCTCACTTAATCTATTGTAAACCGCATAGAACTTAACGATATTGCGGTATATAAACTGTTATTATTATTATTATTTGTCTCCACCACCACTACCGGAAGACTATTCCATGCATCTACCACCCTTTATGTTTAAAAAAAAAGTATTTCCTTAAATTACTCCTGAGCTAACCAGGCAAAGATAGGACTGCTTTTTATGTGGTTTTATCTGCCTAGTTAACTATCTGGCCACTAGCACTGAATTGCTGGCTCTGATCAGATCCGCCCATGGGCCACCCTGGCAGTAGCTGGGTAGTATGGAGGCCGTCAGGGCTGTATTCTCTATACTGTGCTGATATTGGCAGCTGATCACGTGTCAATCACGCAATGGTGCCATAGAGAGAATCGCGCCTCCGGGAATGATAAGCGCCGGAAATGGAGGCCATGGTTTTCTAGACCTACCTTTCCGGCATCTATCTTGGTCATGAATTGCATCTACATAGACCCTTTACGTCACCTAATGCCACTTCTGGCATTAGCCACTCGCACAGTGGCATTAGATGGCCTAAAGCGCCTAAGAAGGTGAGATTCCAGTGCCAAATTTTTTTTTAGGTACTGGTAGGTGCCTGGGAAACTTGGTGAAAAACATCATTTGAACGGTGTTTTTTAGGAGCTTGTGCAACTAAAAGATTGGCACTGGTTAGAGACTATGGGTTTCAGTGTCGATATTCAAAAGAACCACCTAGTTAAGTTCCACAGCAGTTAGCCAGCCCTAAACAATTTAACCTGCCTGGTTAAATCGCTCTAAATCAGGGGTGTCCAACGTTTTGGCTTCCCTGGGCCGCATTGGCCGAAAAAAAATGTTTCTGGGGCCTCACAAACGCACAAAAGTTGCAGCAAGACAGAGGAGGGAGCCGGCAAGACGGTAAACACCAGGGGGCAGCAGAGGAAAACAGTGCATCGCCCTCGACCTGGGCCGCACAAAATACTTCACCGGGCCGCAGGTTGGACACCCCTGCTCTAAATATTGATCTTGAATTTCTGTCATGAAATCCATCCCAAACCATATTGTTGTTGTGTTTTGCGATAATAAGCACTTGAGAGTTCTTTGTTAATTAAAATTCGCTCTGTAACTTTGGGAAGGAAAATGTAAAAAAAAAAAAAAAAATGATGATGTCGCTTTTTTAAAGATCTGAAATCTATTGAGAGAAAAGCACACATATTTAATTTAATGTAGACCCAATGGAATGGTTATGGTAGAAAGAACGCATATGCGGTATTATACATGACGGGAGATGAAAATCTCTGTCCGTGAGCATATTCCTTGTTGCTGTAACTTATGTACCATTTAATGATTGATGTGAGAGACGCAGATTTATTACCAGAAATCTACAAAATGAGTGGTGGTTGGAGAAACTGATTATTTATAATTGGTTTTATTAAAAATATTCTGCACAGTTTCTGATGTACTGCACTTTAGCGCTCATTACACTTCCTTAATGATTTATGCGTATACTAGCGGGCAATGCTTGAGATATCACTGTTTTACATTTTTCCAAAAGAGAATATGGATTATTATTATTAAAAATGGAATGAGTCTCTGGAGAGTCACTACTGAAGGGGAACACACATATCAATATTTCCTTTCCCGTACTGCAGTTTTAATATATTCACTTATAGTGTCATAAATTTAAGCAAATGGTTATGTTAGAGGGTTGTGGGGTTGTTTTTTTTGGGCTTCTTCTCCTCTGTGCAGCATGTCTAATAAAGATCTTATTTTATCCTTCAGCAAAATCTTTTTAGCAGTGCAAGTGTGATCCTATTAACAGCATATCTTGTTTCCACCTTATTACTTTTCATAATAAAAACTTTCCTAATATCTGCTTTGTAGAACCTAAGAACTTACACATAAATAAATCAATATCTTTAGTATTTGCTTTTGAGAAGAAATCTTAAAAGGATTTTCCAATGTTTTCAGAAAGAAGCCTGCAATTAAATGCTGTTGCTCTCCTCCAAGAACCAAATCCGGAGGGAATACCTGCAAATAGATGCTATGTTGGTAATCTGAAGAAATGATTAAAGTAATCTTGCCACTTACCCAGATGCATAAACTGTTTTGTATAGGGCAGAGGAATTGTTTAATTAGATGAAACCCCACTGAACATTGCATATCTCAGGGGGGGGGGAGGGTCTCTGTATACATTGCAAATGTGTCATACACTTCTCCCTCCGTATTCGCTGTGATAGGGGATTAACAGACCCGCGAATACGGAAAAACCGCAAATAACTTTTTCATATGTTATTCGTGGTTTTCTATTAAAAACCATCATGAATATGGTGAAACCGCGAATAACATGGTGGGAGACCTGGCCTGTTCCTGAAGGAGAGGCAAAACGCGGTGAAGAAAGTGCCGGGAATCATCGATTTTCTCTGTAAATGCTTGGAATCGGCGATTTCTCTATGCAAGCTGACGTAATGGGGGGAGAAGCCAGCAAGCTAAAAACCGTGAATAGTTGAAACCGTGAATGCTGAAACCGCGAATACGGAGGGAGAAGTATATTTCTTTAAATATATAGGGCCTTGAACAGCTAGAATCCTTTTATGGCTAAGGGAATGTTCACAAACTCTGCTTTATAACCACCATTTTACCATAATTTATTCTCATTAAGGAGGTCACATAGAATGGCTTTCCTGCATGTAGAGCCTCATACACCTTGAGGTGGGGCTTTTCTAAACTTGCCCAGCTCTATAAGGGCAGATCAGTATGTGCTCTGACAAAAAAGTGTGTATTTATACACGTGGAGGGGCATTTTGAATAGAAAGTCTAAGTCTGAGTTGGACATTTGAGGAAAGATGTCCAGAAATCCAGTAGAAAAAAAAGTCCTCTTTCAAAACGGCATTATGTCTATCTTTTCTTTTTTAAATGACCTATCTAGACATTTTGGTCCTTAAGAACATAAGATTTGCCGCTGCTGGGTCAGACCAGTGGTCCATCGTGCCCAGCAGTCCGCACCCGCGGTGGCCCTCAGGTCAAAGACCAGTGCCCTAAATGAGTCTAGCCTTATTTGCATACATTCTGGTTCAGCAGGAACTTGTCTAACTTTGTCTTGAATCCCTGGAGGGTGTTTCCCCCTATAACAGACTCCGGAAGAATGTTCCAGTTTTCCACCACTCTCTGGGTGAAGAAGAACTTCCTTACGTTTGTACGGAATCTATCCCCTTTTAACTTCAGAGAGTACCCTCTCGTTCTCTCTACCTTGGAGAAGGTGAATAACCTGTCCTTATCTACTAAGTCAATTCCCTTCAATATCTTGAATGTTTTGATCATGTCCCCTCTCAGTCTCCTCTTTACAAGGGAGAAGAGGCCCAGTTTCTCTAATCTCTCACTGTACGGCAACTCCTCCAGCCCCTTAACCATTTTTGTCGCTCTTCTCTGGACCCTTTCGGGTAGTACTATGTCCTTTTTCATGTATGGCGACCAGTGTTGGACGCAGTATTCCAGGTGGGGGCGCACCATGGCCCGCTACAGTAGCATGATAACCTTCTCCGATCTGTTTGTGATCCCCCCCTTCTTAATCATTCCTAGCATTTTGTTCGCCCTTTTCGCCACCGCCGCGCATTACACGGACGGCTTCATTGACTTGTCTACCAGTACTCCCAAGTCTATTTCCTGGGGGCTCTCTCCGGGTACCGCACCGGACATCCTGTATAAAATTTTTGTTACCGACTTGCATCACCTTGCACTTATCCACATTGAACCTCATTTGCCATTTCCCGTCCTATCTTTTTTTGCCATTTTCACGCCCAAAGGCGTCCATAGGAAAAACGCACAAAAACGAGCTTTTGGGATGCCATTCTTAACAAACCGGCCACAGACAGCAGAGCAGAGGGGTACTGTAATGAACGTCACATTAAAAAGTCCCAGGTACACGTCACTATGACCTGCTTATATTGTGTGGAGACCCCTCCAAAATCCACCCAAAACTTGCTGTACCCACCTGTGTATCGCAACAATAGCCCTTTTGGCTGCAGGTTACATCTTTATGAAGGTAGTAAGGGGGGGGGGGAGGCCGCCCCGGGCGCCATGTTGGCGAAGGCATCGGCATCCCTCCTCTTTGCCCCTATCTCGTCCCACTCCTCCCCTCGCCATGCGCGGCCCCCTTCCCTTCCCCTGTACCTCTAATTACTTTAACTTGCTCCTTGCGACCACGTCTTCTCTCCCGCTGACGTCACTTCCAGGTGCTGCACATAGGAAGTGACGTCAGCGGGAGAGATGACGGGGTCGCGAGGAGCGCGTTGAAGTTTTTGTTGCTTGCAGTGGTAAACAACTAGAGGGAGGGGCAGGATGAAGCCGGTGGAGACGAGGGCAGGGGTGTCTCTCACCCTCACTGCTGCTACTACTACTATTAATTATTTCTATAGCGCTACCAGAGGTATATAGCGCTGTACAGAGTCACAAATAAGACAGTCCCTGCTCCAAAGAGCTTACAATCTAGACAAACAAACGGAATGTCATGGATACAGTTAAGGGGAACGGTTAATCTGCTGGCTGGGCTGGAAGGCAGAGGGGAGTACAGGACAATCAAGCCATTGTGACATCACAGATGAGGTTGGCTCTTATTGGTGGAATGAGGCATTATGACATCACAGTCTCAGCTCTGCTTCCCAAAGACTGAAACTCTTCACACTACTACTACTACTACTATGATTTATTTCAATAGCGCTACCAGACGTACATAGTGCTGTACAGAGTCACAAAGAAGGAGAAAACAGTCCCTGCTCGAAAGAGCTTCCAATCTAAACAGCCAAGATAGACAAATTTTATTTTTATTTTATTCAATTTTCTAAACCGTTTTCCCAGGAGAGCTCAGAACTGTTTACATGGGTTTATTCAGGTACTCAAGCATTTTTCCCTGTCTGCCATGGTGGTTTCACACTCTATCTAGTGTACCTGGGGCAATTGGGGGGGGGGGATAAGTGGCTTGTCCAGGGTCACAAGGAGCAGCTTGGGTTTGAACCCACAACCCCAGGGTGCTGAGGCTGTGGCTTTAACCACTGCGCCACACTCTCCCTAACGAACAGGATGTCATGGATACAGTCAAGGGGAAGGGTTAATCCACTGGCTGGGTTGGTGGTCAGTGGGGAGTTATGGATCGAAGGCTATATCAAAGAGGTGGGGGCTTGGCGGACAAACTCGGGTAATTTATTCCAGGCCTAGGGGGCAGCTAGATGAAAGGAATGAAGTCTGGAATTGGCAGTGGAGGAGAAAAAGGGTACAGCTAAGAGCGGCTTATCTTAGGAACGGAGGTGCAGCTATAACAGAGGTCTCAAAGTCTCTCCTTGAGGGCCGCAATCCAGTCAGGTTTTCAGGATTTCCCCAATGAATATGCATTGAAAGCAGTGCATGCACATAGATCTCATGCATATTCATTGGGGAAATCCTGAAAACCCAACTGGATTGCGGCTCTCAAGGAGGGACTTTGAGACCCCTGGACTAGACCAAACATGGGCAATTCCAGTCCTTGAGAGCTGCAATCCAGTCGGGTTTTCAAGATTTCCCCAATGAATATGCATGAGATCTATGTGCATGCACTGCTTTCAATGCATATTCATTGGGGAAATCCTGAAAACCCGACTGGATATCAGCCATCGAGGACCAGAGTTGCCCATATCTGACATAGACACTCTAATCCAGGGGTCTCAAAGTCCCTCCTTGAGGGCCGCAATCCAGTCGGGTTTTCAGGATTTCCCCAATGAATATGCATTGAAAGCAGTGCATGCACATAGATCTCATGCATATTCATTGGGGAAATCCTGAAAACCCAACTGGATTGCGGCTCTCAAGGAGGGACTTTGAGACCACTGGACTAGACCAAACATGGGCAATTCCAGTCCTTGAGGGCCGCAATCCAGTCGGGTTTTCAGGATTTCCCCAATGAATATGCAAGAGATCTATGTGCATGCACTGCTTTCAATGCATATTCATTGGGGAAATCCTGAAAACCCGACTGGATTGCAGCCCTCAAGGAGGGACTTTGAGATCCCTGAGCTATAACTAAGCTGAGCAAAACCCGGAGTGGCTCAGACTGCCGGGTATTCCCTGCCAGCAGTGCGTACATAATTGCCTAGCACCGTGGGTGCCACGTACTAACGCTGTGAGAAACCGGCCTTGGGTTGGATGACGCATGCAGAGCCTGCTATTCATTTCTTGACAGTTATGCTGCATCTTTAATGCACACATGACATTGTTTTAATTGGGCCTCGGAGATGCTCTGCCGCTGTACAGCAGTTGGTCCTGTACCCTGGGAAACCAAGTGTCATTGTGCAGCCGTTTTGTAATCTCTGGGGCTGGTGATGTTGATAGAGTTTTTCGCAGCTGGATTACATTAGATGACAGCAGGAAAAGAGAGGCCACAGGGTGCTTTTAAGAAAGGCTTAAAGGTTTGAAAATGATCAATGAAAAATGTCCACTGATATTCTTTTTTTTTAAATGAGGTGTCATTCTTTCCAGGATATCACACAAATACTGCACTAAGCAACGTATCTGTGGAATCTGTCTCCAACGTGTAACAGAAGCAGAAAAAATAATATTACAAAATTATCTACAAAATAAAAACAAATACAGTATAATGGAAAAAAAGACCTCAAGTCTTCATAGAAATGAAGTGGTGGATGCGTGGAACAGTCTCCCGGAAGAGGTGGTGGAGACACAGACTGTGTCTGAATTTAAAAAAGCCTGGGATAGGTACGTGGGATCTCTTAGAGAGAGCAAGAGATAATGGTTACTGTGGATGGGCCGACTGGATGGGCCATTTGGCCTTTACCTGCCATCATGTTACAATGTTTCTATAACCATAAAGTTCTATGACATCACAATGGAGGTGTGAAGAGCCTTAGCCAATAGGGAGAGGAGGAGATAAGTGGATGCTGCGGATGGGCCATTTGGCCTATATCTGCCATCATGTTACAATGTTTCTATATGTATAACTTGAATATCCCAGCTCTAATATTAAAAGAATTTATATAACTTATAGTAAAGTGCTCAGACCTCATAACCCTTAGTGAGATGATAACATCAAACTGCGGTTATTGTAGGGACCATCATCGCCTTTACTGTCCCTTTACCAACCAACACCAGTAGAATATAATAGAAAACTTATCTGTAAACTCTGGTTGGAATCTTCTCAATAACCACGGATGTTTAACGTGTAGTTCTGTGTAAAATCATATTCAAAGTGCTTCAGTGCAGGTGAATAAATTGCCATAAAGTTCTATGACCTCACAATGCTGGTGTAAAGAGCCTTAGCCAATAGGGAGAGGAGGAGATAAGTGGATGTTCCTAGGAAAGGGAAATTATACAGTTTGATATTGAGAATGATTACTTATAGGATATTTGGAATGTTTGGTAGGATCTCGGTTTACTTTTGATATTCTCTGGAATATATCTTTTCAGGTGATGCTATTTCGAATATTAACAGACCCATTTTAGACAGGTCATGGAAGTAGGAATTAACTCCACCCCCCTTTTACAAAACTGCGAAAGCGTTTTTTAGCGTGGGCCGGCGTGCTGAATGCTCTGTGCTGCTCCTGACACTCATAGGAACTCTGAGTGTTGGGAGCAGTGCAGTGCATTCAGAGCTCCAGCCTGTGCTAAAAACCACTTTCGTGGTTTTGTTAAAGGGTGGGGATGGGGGGAGGTAAGATATGTAGGTCAGTCTCAGGTTTTTTCACCATCTTCTCCCTCCCTATTTGCGGAGGTTAGAGGCAGAGCCGGGAAAAATCGCGAATAACTTTTGGCCGGTTCTGACCCACCCCCGGACCTTACCTGGTGGTCTAGCGGTGGCGTGGAGAATGAGCGATCTTCACTCCTGCCCCGTGCAGAGCCATGCTGCTGAGTTCCGTGGTCTCATGAGACTACATCAGGAACTCCCTGTTGTAGTCTCGGGAGACCACGGAAACTCCCAGCATGGCTTTGCACGGGGCAAGGAGTGTAGGAAGATCGCTCCTGCCCCGCGTCACCGCTAGACCACCAGGTAAAGTCCATGCTCTGATCTCCCCCACGCCACGTCCGATCACCCCCTCCACCTCCGATTACCCCTCCTCCCCCCACTGCCTCTGATCACCTCCCTCCAAGTCCAGGAGCTGGTTTTTTGTTTGTTTTTTTCGATGCCAATGAGCGATTCCGGGGGGGAGGGGAGGGGCTGGGGAAAAAAACATGGATAATCGAAACCGCGAACATCAAAACCACGAATCGGGAGGGAGAAGTGTAGAAATAAACACTTATATGCAGTATACACATCCATTTTAGAAAAATAAATAATATTGACAGATTCAAAGTTGGTACATAACTATTATGTTCACATAACCAGTTGTTTTACAATGACAGTATAAGAATAGCCGTACTGGGTCAGACTAATGGTCCATCAAGCCCAGTAGTCCGTTCTCACGGTGGCCAATCCAGGTCACTAGTACCTGGCCAAAACCCAAAGAGTAATAACATTCCATTCCATTCTTTTCTACCTTTAATTGTATTGATATCAGTATCTGGTTTCCAGCATCTCCCCTTTCGCTTCCCCACTTCCATCATCTCCCTCCTCCTCTCTGTCCTTCCCCATCTTCCCTATTGCTTGCCTTTTCTACCCAGAATCTGTGCTCCCCACTTCTATACAGCATCTACTCCCTCTCTTTCTCCCCTTCCATCATTATCTTCCATATGTCTGTCTACCAGCCAGTGATGCCAAACTCTTGTCTCTCCCCCACTTCCATACAGTATCTGCTGTGCCCACTATCCCCTTTCTCTTCCTTTTCCATCATTTCCCACCATTTGTCTCTTCCCCACATCATCTTTCTCTCCTCTATTCCATCCAATATCTGCCCTCTGTCTCCCCCTTCTATAAAGTATCTGCCTCTCTCCCTTTCCATCAGTATCTCCTAGTTTATCCACCCATTCCTTACAGCATCAGGCCCCTCTCTGTTTTCATCCAGTGTCTTCCTCCCTCTCACTCCTCCCACTTTCATCACATCTCATTCCTCTCTATCTCCCCTCTTCCATCCAGGCCTCTTTTCTTATTCTATACAGCTTCTTCTCTCCCCTGCCATCAGTATTTCCCATCTCTCTGTATGTCTTTCCTTCCATACAATGTCTACCACCTCTCTCCCCAGCATCTCCCCTTTTTCTTCTCCCTTCCATCATCTTTCTCCTCTCTATCCCCCACCATTTACCCGCTCTCTCTCATGTCTCTACAGAATCTGTCTTCCTCAGTTCTATGCAGCATCTGACCCTCCCTCTCATAAGAACATAAGACTAGCTTTACTGGGTCAGACCAACGGTTCATCAAGCCCAGTAGCCCGTTCTTACGGTGGCCAATCCAGGTCACTAGAACCTGGCCTCTTTCTCCCTTTCCATTCATAGCTTCCTCCTGACTGATCCCCTTCCATCCAGCGTAGGCCATCTCTCTTTCTCCACCCCCTTCCATAGAGTGTCTGCCCCCTCTCTCTTTCCCATCCAGCCTCTCCCCTTTTACACCCCCCTGCCATCACATTCCACCTCTGTCTCTTCCCCACACCATCTTTCCTCTTTCTCTACCCTCTTTTATAAAGCATCTGCCCCTTTTCCCCTTTCCATCCAGTGTCTTCCTCTCTCTCACCTCCTCCCCTTTTCATCATATAAGAACAGCCTTTCTGGATCAGACCAATGTTCCATCTAGCCCAGTATCCCGTCTTCAAGGAGGCCAATCTAAGTCACAAGTACCTGGCAAAAACCCAAATGGTAGCAGCATTCCATGCCACCGATCCAGGACAAGCAGTGGCTTCTCCCATGTCTGTCTCTACAGAAGTTTATGGACTTTTCCTCCAAGCACTTGTCCAAACCCTTTTTTTTTTTTTTAACCAGCTACATTAACCTCTCTTGCCACATCCTCTGGCAACGCATTCCAGAGCTTAACTATTCTCTGAGTGGAAAAAAATATTTCCTCCTATTGGTTTTAAAAGTATGACTCTGTAACTTCATCTGCCTCCTGTTTCTTCTTTACCTCGGCTGCTTCTTCTTGTGCTTTCCTCTCCTTCCTCCCATGGCTACCCCAATCGCGGCGGCTGCTTCTCCGGAGCAGCAGCGGCAAAACAGCCCGTCTCTTTCTCCTGGGCCGGCACTCAAAGCCTCAGTCTGCACGGCTGCTGGTCACGTCCCTCCAACATCCTCTTCCGGCTGCGGGGCAGAGCCATTCGCTGATCAGACTGAGGCTGCGAGCGTGGCCCCACAGCAGAATATAAGGTTAGCTGTTTTGCCGCCGCTGCTCATTTCGAGAAGCAGCGGCCGGGACGGCGGTGGGAGGGAGGTGGGGGAAGTGCTGCTCCTGATGCACGGCAGTCCTGAATCGCTGCACGGGGGGGGTCTTCAAAAGAGGTGCGCGGCCACCCAGCTTAGAGGGAACATTTGTTTTTCTGTCTTAAAACGATATCCTAGGTTGTCTGAGGAATGTACTTAATGACTAAAAAAAAATCTAAAGCCATGTATTTCTAAGGATTAGATAGTAATAAAATTATTGCTAACTTTCCAGACAGGGCCTTGCTGGATTCACAGGTGCTGGAATATGACATGACCTTCTAAGCTCCTGGTGCCGCTTGAGGGATTCGCAGCTAATTACCTCCATATGCAAGCGAGCAGGGCAAACCTTGAGAATTTATACAGCAGGCTAGCAGCCAGTGCAGAAACCTGAGAGCCTGCACCCATCTTTTATAATACAGCCAAGCAGCAACTAAATAAAATGTGGGATTGTGGCCCAAGGCATCCTAATGTATTAGAAAGTAATGACTCCTTCCATGGGGGGAGGGAAGGGGGGAGTGCCACGTGGAGGGTAGCCAGGACCCCTGAGGAAGGAGCTGCAGTTGCTGCATTAGAATGAGTTTCAGTTGAGCCGTTGGCCGAGCTCCTAGGTTTTCTTTAGTGATCGCTTGATCTGTTTAATAAAAGATGCTTCGACTCGGTACCAGAGATGAAATAAATATTTGACTGGTGGAGTGAGACACAGTAGGCATGGGCAACGAAGGCTGTGCCAAACACAAGCACACATGTTGATTCCGTGGCACTATTTACCAGTACTGGGTCTCTCTAGTAATAGAAATGTAGGGGTGGGCAACGAAGGCCGGAATCCAGTCCGGGTTTTCAGGATTTCCCCAGTGAATATGCATGAGATCTATTTGCATGCACTGCCTCCCATTGTATGCAAATGGATCTCATGCATATTCATTGGGAAAAATCCTAAAAACCCGACTGGATTCCGGCCCTCGTTGCCCACCCCTGCGCTAGACCCCACCCCATCACACCCCGGTGCCACTCTAGCCCTGCCTCCCACTGCCTGCTCTCGTCGGACAAGAGGGCATCCATGCAAGCGCGGTTGTGACGTGATGACATCACGCCCATGCGCGGATGCCCTCCTGCCTGACGGCGATTTGAGAGAAGCTTTTCAAAACCCGGACCTCAATCCCCTTTTCCTTTAGGAACATGTCCAACCCCTTTTTGAAACCCAAAATCGTACTCTGCTCTACCACCTCCCCCGGAAGCGCATTCCAGGTATCCACCACCCGCTGGCTGAAGAAGAACTTCCTAGCATTTGTTCTGAATCTGTCTCCCTTCAGTTTTCTTGCGTGCCCTCTTGTTTTTGTTTCCCCCCGCCAGTCTGAAGAATCTGCCCCTCTCCACCTTCTCTATACCCTTTATGATCTTGTAAGTTTCTATCATGTCCCCTCTAAGTCTCTGTTAGGGCGCTGGTCTTTGACCAAAGGGCCGCCGCGTGAGTGGACTGCTGGGCACGATGGACCCCCGGGTCTGACCCAGCAGCAGTAATTCTTATGTTCTTACGATACTTGGGCATTTCAGTTTGAACCTAGTGGCAAGTATAGTTATATGCCATCCACAAAGGAATGGATCTTTATCTGGTATTTAAAGTCAATATCTATTACTGGTTTGATTTAGAGGTTGAAGAGTAAAGGGGGATAGGAGGGCACCCTCCGGTACGCCATATTTTATCAGCTTTGGCGGTGATAGAACAGATCTTAGCAGAACGCTTTGGGTTAATAATGATGAGAACCAATGGAGTGCAATTTTGCAGATTCCAAAATCTGCAAGTCTGGCAAGGAGGTGGGGATGATTGATGTTGTCAAAATGCGGTGCTGAGATCTAGTACATAGTACATGGTTTCCTTTTGTCTAGCATGTTCCAGGTGTCCTTGATGATGTCTGCCAGGACTGTTTCCGTGCTGTGGAATTTCCTGAAGCCAGACTGGTCGAAGGAGAGGGCTTCTTTGGCCGGCCAGCATTTAAAACCAGCAGCTATCATGCGATATAGCTGGCTTCGTTTTATGGCTATCCCCTGCTGAATAAGAGCGGTTAGCCGGCCAAAGCCCTCAGCTGTTCCAGGCTAGTTAAATAGTGCTGAATATCAGGCAGTAAAGTTATAAAACATTGAGAATGCACCTAGGCCATATAGTGCTACAGATCATCTTTACAGGACTTTCTGGTCGAACGTGGGCTGTTATAAATTATCCATAATGTTCTATGAATTTTTCAGATAAAATATAAATGTATTTCTACTTTTCTGTTATATCTCATTTTATTAATCCTATTATACATTGATTATTCACTTATGATCGTTCTTGATAATAAAAGATAGGATATTTAGGGGCATTGTTGGAATAACTTACAGGCCTCCATGAATAATGAATGAAGCAATATACTGTACTGCTCTCCTTCCCTCCCTCTTTCGTATGAACGTCTTACTTCGTTCCTTCTGTTTGTTGACTATACTGTGTGTACAAAGGAAAAATGTTAACACTTCCATTGCATATTGGTCTGAGCCCTTGTGATTTTTTTTTTCTACCCTTTGAGATGAACTCAAGTCTTGAAGCCTATTAGAACATTGTAATGCATGCACAATAATTATATATAGAAACATAGAACATAGAAAAATGACGGCAGAAAAGGGCCATTGCCCATCGAGTCTGCCCACTCTAATGACCCACCCCCCTCGACTTTACCCCCTTAGAGATCCCACATGCGTGTCCCATTTACTTTTAAAATTTGGCACGCTGCTGGCCTCGATCACCTGCAGTGGAAGTTCATTCCAATGATCAACCACCCTTTCGGTGAAGAAATACTTCCTGGTGTCGCCATGAAATTTCCCGCCCCTGATTTTTAGCAGATGCCCTCTTTGGACGAGGGTCCTTTAAGAAAGAAGATATCATCTTCCACCTTGATACAGCCCGTGATATATTTAAACGTCTCAATCATGTCTCCTCTCTCTCTACGTTCCTCAAGTGAGTACAGCTGCAATTTATTCAGCCTTTCCTCATACAGGAGATCCCTGAGCCCCGAGACCATCCTGGTGGCCACTCATTGAACCGACTCAATTCTCAGCATATCTTTTTGGTAATGTGGCCTCCAGAATTGTACACAATATTCCAGATGAGGTCTCACCATGGATCCGTACAACGGCATGATGACAAAGCTTCTACGGATACAACCCATCATTTGTCTAGCCTTTGATGAAGCCTTCTCCACTTGATTGGCAGTTTTCATGTCTTCACTAATTATCACTGCTTTAGTCTTAGCTAAGGTTTCCCCAATTAGTGTGTAAGTTCTGCACGGATTTCTGCTGCCAAGGTGCATGACCTTACAGTTTTTAGCATTGAAGCTTAGCTGCCAAGTTGAGGACCAATGTTCCAATAGATGTAGGTCCTGCGTCATACTGTCGGGCAAAGTGCTTTTACTTACTATGTTGCATAGTTTGGCGTCATCAGCGAACAATGTTATTTTACCTTTAAGCCCTTGAGTCAAGTCCCCTACGAATATGTTGAATAGAATCGGGCCCAAGACGGTTCATAGACAACGGCGCGAAAGACAAAGGCGCGCCCGGACAATTGAGTGCAGCGCGGAGGTGCGTGCCACTCAAAAGTACTGTTTTTAGGGGCTCCGACGGTGGTTTTGTTGGGGAACCCCCCCACTTTACTTAATAGACATCGCGCCAGCGTTATGGGGGGTTTGGGGGGTTGTAACCCTCCACATTTTACTGTAAACTTAACTTTTTCCCTAAAAACAGGGAAAAAGTGAAGTTTTCAGTAAAATGTGGGAGGTTACAACCCCCCACAACGCCCCCACAATGCGGTGCGATGTCTATTAAGTAAAGTGGGGGCCCCCGTCGGAGCCCTAAAAACATGAATTTTGAGCGGCGCGCGCCTCCATGCTGCGCTCAATTGTCTGGGCGCGCCTTTGTCCCGGCGCGCTTTTGACCTGACACCGCCCAAGACCGAGCCCTGTGTTATTTTATAGGTAACCATCTCTTTCCCCTTCAATCTGTTCAAAATTCTGCTGCATGTCTTATGGTCCGTCAGAGTCACTATGCTCGCATCACCCCTTCATCGGCTCCATTTCTGAATACAGTTCAAAATCCTCCTATTAACTTACAAGTGCATTCATATAATGGGCACCTTAGCATTTAAAGCGCGCTAATCTTTAGTGCACGCTATATCGACTGGCGCACCTTAGTAAAAGGACCCCTTAGATAGGCACGGAACTATAGGTGTGTGTTTATTTAGGTGCTTAACTTTAGGTGTCTCTTATAGAATTTCCCCTAAGGGGCCCTTTTACCAAACTGCAGTAGAGAGTGGCCTTAGCACATCTTTTCACAGGTCATCCCTCATGCTAGGAGACCTTCGTTGGCTTCTGATTTCTATAAGAATTAAGGCCCCCTTTTATCAAGCCGCGTTAGGGATTTTTATTGCCAGTCGCTGCGGTGAAAGCTGTGATGGTCATAGAATTCCTATGAGGGTCGGAGCTTTTACCTCTAAATGTTTGACGTTTAGAGCCCTATGGAAAAATCACCCAAATTATGTGGAGAAAAGACTGCAAAGTAATATGCAGGAAGTTTTAGCTGGTATTAGAGGAAGGGGGAGAAATTTAGGTGAAGAGCGTTCTTGGTAAAAACTCTTATCTAATGGGATACTTAAGGAGACCTGATGAAGGAACATCAAGTGCTTCCAGAAGTTGCTAAAAAACATATTGCTGTCTTCCTAAGTTATGAAAGGGGTAGGGAAGAGCTCATGAGAAAGGTGATTGAGGAAAAATGGTTGGTTTTTATTTTTGATTTTATGTAGTATGATGCATCGATAATTGTGTTTGTATTTTATGATTGTTGCCTCGTAAACTGCTGTAAAGAAACAATTATGTTGGCATGAGTGGTAAATCAATTTTAAATAAAGATAATGATGAAAAATGGCTGCCGACGTAATTAGAGAGAAGTCTGGGTGGTTCCGTATTGGTGCTGTGAACTGCCATAAAGAGGGTCCCAGGTGAGGCCTTCCACACCCTGGACTGGGTTGGGGAGGATGTAGCAGAGACATTTTCTCAACCACTGGAGGGAGAGTCATTGATAGAAGGTGACACCTGGTGGCCATATTTAGAACCCATGATATAAGATTCTAGAATTGTCAGTGACAGGTATGACAGTCCTGGCAATGTCGGGTGGATAGTGGATGCTGTTATTACTCCTACAGGGTTACAATATTGAATGGAAATGTTCTTTTATTTTGTTTTTGCTCATGTGTTATTACGTAATTTCTCTCTTTGTAGTTGTAGGCCTCTTGAACGGCAATTCAGTGCCCCCGATTCCTTCGCTGCTCTTTCAGGCTTGTGAGAAAAAATGTGGGAGTTTGGGTAGAATACAGAGCAACTGTAAAACATAGGGATTAGGACTTGTATTCTGCCTTTTTGAAGATTTACAACCCGTCGATACTTCAAGCATTTTCCCTATCTGCCCCGGTGGGGTCACAGTCTATCTAGTGTACCTGGTGCAAATGAGGATTAAGTGACTTGCCCAGGGTCACAAGGAGCAGCGTGGGGTTTGAACCCACAGCCTCAGGGTTGTAGCTATAACCACTGTGCCACACACTTCCCATATAGAGCCAGCAATAAGTTGAGACAACGGGTGGGGGTAGGGAGTTAGAATGTAAATAAGGAAAGAATTAGGGGTACTGAGGGCCGTCAGTGACATCCACGTCTTGCAATGAACAACACTGGTGCAGTGGTGCAGTGGTTAGAGCTACAGCCTTGGTACCCTGAGGTTGTGGGTTCAAATCCTGCACTGCTCCTTGTGACCTTGGGAAAGTCACTTAATCCCCATTGCCCCAGGTACATTAGATAGTGTGGCCCAAATGGCCCATCCGCAGCATCCGCTATCGCCTCCTCTCCCTATAGGCTAAGGCTCTTTACACCTGCATTGTGATGTCACAGAACTTTAGTAACATAGAAATATGATGGCAGATAAAGGCCAAATGGCCCATCCAGTCTGTCCATCCGCAGCATCCACTATCTCCTCCTCTCCCTATTGACTAAGGCTCTTAACATTTGCATCTCCTCTTCCTAAAGGCTAAGGCTCTTTACACCTGCATTGTGAGTTTATAGAGCTCTATGGTTATAGAAACAGAGAAACATGATGGCAGATAAAGGCCAAATGGCCCATCCGTAGCATCCACTATCTCCTCCTCTCCCTATTGGCTAAGGACAGTTAGGGAATAATGCTTGAGTAGCTGAATAATTTGTAATCTGCATAGAATTGTAGGATATGTGGCATATAAATTATTAAAAAAAAATGTTTGGTTTTTTTTTATGGCTAATAGCCTGCTAAATGTCGCTTTGAAGTCTTCAGATGGAATTGCTTTGGAAAATGTGAAGGAGTATTAAGAGGGGAAAAGAATCGGTTTCTGCTCCTTTCTCTTGTAAATTGTGTTTCCATTGACATATTGTGAATGAACTGGATCATAACAAAGAAAAAAAACAAATGAAACAGAGCTCCAGGGGAGAGCAAAGAATTGCTATGCTTGCTTGAACTGATATAATGCAAACCAACGCTTTTTACATTCAATTAAGTCACCCATTGAGTTGGATGTAAACCAGAGTGTAGAAAGTGTAGTTACTTACCTGTAACGTAGGTTCTCCGTGGACAGCAGGATAGTCAGCCACAGGGGGAAAGGGGTAGGGCTCGGGCATGCCCAGTGGGGCCCGGGCACTGCACGTGCTCAGAGAAGAAAAAAAAAAAAATTTCTCTGAGCTATTGGAGAGCTTATCCGCAAATTGGGAGCTGTTGGGACAACACCCATATGTGGCTGACTCATCCTGCTTGTCCTAGGAGAACTGTCTTTGTTTTTCCCTTTGGATTAAGGCAGAGGGAAAAGAGTGCATGCTGGGAAAATACTGTCCGGTGGCCCCTTGTTTAGTTTCATTTCGTTCCTTTGTTTTTGTTCCTGCCGTTCTTTTCACTGATTAATATGTCACTGGTATAAATAACAATACAACCAAACTTGCGGTTATTTTCTGGGTAGATAAATCCATCAGGCACATTATGCCAGTTTGTAAATACCGAAAAGAGGTGTCAAGTAGGAGAATTACATTAAGAATATAAGACTAGCCTTACTGGGTCAGACCAATGGTCCATCAGGCCCAGTTGGCCAAAACCCAAGGAGTACCAACATTCCATCCAGAATCCTAAAGAACAGCAAGATTCTGGAATCCCAAAGAGTAACAAAAGATTCCGGAACCCCAAAGAGTAGTAACATTCTATGCAGAATCCCCAGAGTAGCAACATTCCATTCATAATCCTAAAGAACAGCAAGATTCTGGAATCCCAAAGAGTAACGAAAGATTCCGGAACCCCAAACAGTAGCAACATTTCATGCTATCGATCCAGGGCAAGCAGTGGCTTCTCCCATGTCTTTCTCAATAACAGACTATGGACCTTTCAGGGCCATTAACCCTTCCCACTGCATCCCAAGAAACATTGGGAGGAAGAAGCCCTGTCATTTGCAGCTCCGAAGATACAGGGTGGGGATGTGGGAGGGGGGCCCAGGAATGTTGGGGGGATATGGGGGGCAGAGATGTCGGGGGAGCTCTGGAATATCAGGGGGATGTGGGGGATTCAGAGCAGAGCATTCAGTGCACCGACCTTCGCTAAAACCCATTATTGCGGTTTTATAAAAGTGGGGGGTGTAATTTTATAACCGCTATGATTTTTAGTAAAATATCACTATATCAAATTTATTGGAATCTTGAAACTATTTCTTGATGCTGGATTATTCTGGTAATTTAAAGCAAAATAAGTGCAAGTCTAAGTTGACATTGAGCTATCTCAAAGAAAAAATTGACCTACAGTGCGCTGAAGGTAAAGGGAGAAGACAGGAATACTTTTTGCTTGACCAACACATGGGGGCGATGTTCTAGCCCAGGGATGTCAAAGTCCCTCCTCGAGGGCCGCAATCCAGTCGGGTTTTCAGGATACCCCCAATGAATATGCATGAGATCTATTTGCATGCGTTGCTTTCATTGTATGCTAATAGATCTCATGCATATTCATTGGGGAAATCCTGAAAACCCGACTGGATTGCGGCCCTCGAGGAGGGACTTTGACACCCCTGTTCTAGCCATTTTCTGTTGGGGCATATTAGTGGAATTTTTTAAAATACTTACCCCCTCCTTTACAAAGCTGCGCTTACGTTTGTAGCGCTGGCCACGGCAGTAACAGCTCTGACACTCATGAGCGTCCGAGTTGTTCCCGCCGCGGCCGGCGCTAAAAACGCTAGCGGGGGTTATTCTTATAGTCACTAGGAGATCTTGCATCCCCATGCTTAAGGGTACCAGAATTTCACCTTGTAAGCTTGACTCTAAAAACATTTAAGATCACAGCTGCAATCTGTGCAGGCCAAAAATCGCCTAAGTGCATCCATCAGGACAGTACTAGTGACATAACTCCAAAATCAATTACTAGAGTCAATAATGAAGCAATAACCCCTGATGAAACGGGGCATTCACTGTCTGTGAGGATGGCGTGCCTTGAACCTTTAAGTCAAACGCAACCGTTAATGTCCTCTCTCGAATTATTATTATTCTAAGATAAAACTTTTTTTTGTTTTAGATGGTGGTGATAGGGATTTTATTTATTAAATTTAGGCTATTAAAGTAGCAGTATGTACAAAATATTCTAAACCGATCAGACAGTAGAACAAGGGCCAAGATCATGATGATAATATCTGCTATTTAACTTTGTGACCGGGTGTTTTGTTTGCCCTGTGAAAAGCCTTGATGGTTCAGTTCAAAAGGGGATTCGGCAAATATCCTATATCTCACCGGATGACATATAAATTATGCATACTTACTTTTAAATCCCTGTTTTATAAAACTCCAGCATTCATTTATAAATTATTAATCCCTTATATTCCAAATAGAACACTGAGATCCAATGAACAAAATCTATTGACGATCCCTTGTATTGATACAAGACGGCAATTTATTTTTTCTGTTACTGCACCTCAAATTTGGAATTCTCTCCCTATTTACTTAAGGGAAGAACGCAATCTGGAGAAATTTAAGAGTAATTTAAAAACTTTTCTTTTTAAGGATGCTTTTGATAATTAGTTAGCAGTCCGCTGGTTAAATTTTTATTTCTATTGTTTAATATTATGACTTTTGTTTTCCCTGCCTTTTGTTTTTTTACCCTGATTGTCTTACTTTTCTTTAATGATTTTGTATTTCATTCTCCTTTTCCCACGTGTCCATAGTTTGTAATGTCTGTCTTTTAGTCCGCTCGGATGTAAAATATTGTAAAGTGTTGTATTGTCCCCCAAGTACTGTAATTTTTTTAAAATGTTCATCGCTTAGAAATATGATTAAGCGATTAATCAAAAATTTTATTAAACTTGAAACTTAAATTGAACTAAACCCTGAACTGCAATAGCTCGCCAGTTCAGGGTCGACAAGGCTAAATAACGGTTAGTGGCCATGGGGCACCTGTTTTTAAAACCGGCTTCAGAATGAAAGCATGGACTTCTGGAGCACGGAGGACCACCAGCCAGATTTTCAGGAGAGCCCTAATGAGTATGAATGGGGCAGATTTGCAAGCCTGTCGCCCCCGTTATATGCAAATCTCTCTCTCGCATATTCATTAGGGCTGTCCCGAAAACCTGACTGGCTGGCAGGACCCGAATGAAAGTCCCTTCTAAGCCTTTGAAGTGACTTCTTCAACTTACGTAAAAAAAATTTTCGGCTACATCACCTAGCAACTATTTCTTTGGCATTTGAAACTATCAACACCTCTTTTGGGTTCCTTGAAAAAGACCCTCGAAACATGGTCCATGTCGGGACCTAATAACACCCCTTTAAGTTAAGTAGGAATTGTTTTTCCTTTCATTGCCACTGAAAAATACTTTTATTATTTAAAAAGTACCCCAATATTATTAGCATTATAGTCATACACAGTGATGGGACGGTGGGTTCGGCTATAGGAGCCACGGCTCTTGGTCGGATTACACATATCTGAGTGTATGTATAAATGCATTTACTTTATTGTATCTGAATCTCTTCTTACTTCTTCTTTGGATATTTACTCTAAGATAATCCACTTAGGCATTGCTGTTATTTTGAATATTAGTGGCTTGGGAGAGACATTCCATTGCCTCCTGAGGGAGAGTCTTGAATTTATTCCCTTTGGGAGTGAGTTGGCTATTCCTGAAAAGGTTCATTGGAGGCTATCGAATCATGCAATTTCTTGAGACAGGAGTACAGCTAGAAATGCTTTTTAAATAGGACCGTATTTATTTATTTAAAAATTTATATACCGCATATCCAGCAATTCTATGCAGGCCACAAATAAGCATACATAATAAAATGCCAAAAAAAACACTGTAAACACAAAACAAAAAAAACAACCCAGCCTAAATAATCTCTCTAAAAAAAAGCAAATAATAACAAAAAACAGCAAAACAGAGCCATCTATCGATAATCACAAATAAAAAGAAAATATAACTCTCTTCCTAGCAAGCATAAACACATTTAGATAAGACCTTAGATGCCGCAAAGGTTTGTGGAGGGCTAACTTATTTTTTAGGTAGTCTGGCCCATTTTGTCTGAGACCTTGAAAATCAAAGATAGAGTTTTACATGTGGGTCCTGCAAGGTACTGGTAGCCAATGCAATTTTGCAGAAAGGGTCTGATCTATAGAGAATGACACGAGGACAAATTTGTCTACGTTCCCACAGGAACTCAATTTCCCCGTCCCGTCACCATGAGTGTTGTCACTGTCCCCACTCCATTCCTGTAAGCTGTGCCTTAACCACACAAGCTTCGAACACTTATGATTTTAAAGTGTTTGAGGCTTGTGCAGATGAGGACGGAGCTTAGGCATTGGTGGAATGAGGCATTATGACATCACAAGCTGAGCTCTAGAATGTTGCTACTTAGGATTTTAAAGTGTTTGAGGCTTGTGGTGATGAGGACGGAGCTTAGGCATTGGTGGAATGAGGCATTATAACATCACAATCTGAGCTCTAGAATGTTGCTACTTAGGATTTTAAAGTGAGGCTTGTGGTGATGAGGACGGAGCTTAGGCATTGGTGGAATGAGGCATTATGACATCACAATCTGAGCTCTAGAATGTTGCTACTTAGGATTTTAAAGTGTTTGAGGCTTGTGGTGATGAGGACGGAGCTTAGGCATTGGTGGAATGAGGCATTATGACATCACAAGCTGAGCTCTAGAATGTTGCTACTTAGGATTTTAAAGTGTTTTAAGGCATGTGCAGATGAGGACGGAGCTTGCAGGAATGGGCCAGGAACAGGAAAATAACTTTCTGGGATGGGATGGGAAAAAGAGTTCCTGCAGGGACAGGGAAAAATTTGTCCCCGTTTCATTCTCTAGTGATATGGTCTTGACATCCACAGCACTCTCAGTTGCACTGCAGCTTTCTGATCTAGTTAAAGCTGGTGCAATTTCTCCTTTTGCTTTAACTAATATACAAGTCACTAATGTAGTTCAGTCATGATTTTATCATGGCATAGACCATTGTGCTCAGACTCGGCTTTTTAATATAGAGAGATTTGTAATTCCTACAGTTTTAAAAGCTTTTTTGAATTTATGGGCTCAAAGTAATGAATCTAGCAGCATCCCAAGATGCTAGATCTGTGATTTATGAGGGTGTCCATACTTCCGAAATGGTATTTTGAAATCAGATACTTGTCCACTTGTGTTAGGAACCCACAGAACCTGGGTTAAGGAAGAGTTTGATTTTTTTTTTTGGGGGGGGGCCATTGCTGAGTTTTATATTTCCATTCTGTCAAAAACTGAATTTTTGAGATATGAGTCCGAGGAAAGGCTGAACAAATTGCGGCTCTACTCACTCGAAGAATGTAGGGAGGGGGGAGACATGATTGAGACATTTAAGTACATCACTGGTCGTATTGAGGTGGAGGATGATATTTTCTTTCTCAAAGGTCCATCGACCACAACAGGGCATACGCTTAAAATCAGGGACGGGAAATTTCATAGCAACACCAGGAAGTATTTCTTCACTGAACGAGTGGCTGACCATTGGAATGGGCTCCCAGTGCCAGTGATTGAGGCCAGCAGCGTGCAAGATTTCAAGAAAAAGTGGGATGCCCAAGTCGGATCTCTGCGAGGGTACTGAAAAGGGATGCCATCAGAGTGTGACCCTAGGAGGGTGGTTAGGGGGAGGGTTAATAGAGTGGGAAGACTTGATGGGCTATAGCTAGTGTGACCATATGGCTCCAGAAAAAAGGGGATGGATTGAGACATCCGGGTTTTACTTCCATTCAATGGAAGTAAAACCCAGATGTCTCAATCCATCCCCTTTTTTCTGGAGCCATATGGTCACACTAGCTATAGCCCTTCTCTGCTGTCATTTTCTATGTTTCTATGATTCTAAAAATAGTATCTAACTCCTAGGCACCATTCACTGTGGTTATTAATCAACCGCTAGGAGCTGTTTACAGAATCATATCTAGTAATGCCTAAGCGCTCTAGGTGTTGAATTCTTAGTGCCATTTAGGCCAGGGCTTTCTTGGCCTAAATGATTGCGCCTATGATAAGTGCCTAAGTCATTTCACACCGAACGTCACACCAAATCCACCCCTAACCACACCTACTTTCCATGTAGGCGCCAGTAGACACTTTGACGTAGACGCCTACTGCAAGGTGGTAGTCGCCTATCAAGTTAGACAGCTACCAACAAATTATTATTTTTTTAATCATTGCTGAATTGTTTTAAATGGCACCTTCAATTAGCAGTGCCAATTAAGTCAATTGAAACAATCAAGCTAGGCATCTGGATTGGCTAAGCTCACTGATCTAGGTGCGTAACTGTAGGTGTCTTTTATAGAATCAGGGTCTATGAGGTAGCTTCTTCGAATTATGGTGACAGAATGTAGCGTTGAAAATATATTTGTAGAAATGTTTTGGTATTGTTTTCACAGCAAGAAATAATACCATTCATTATGTGATTTCACAGGTTACACACATCAACAAATGTATTTTGAAAGGGAGCATGGAGCAAAGTGGACAGCTCAGACAATTTTTTTTTTTTTTTTAATAACAAGCCATGGATGTGTACCACCTTTCTGAGAAGGTGTAAATAGTATGTCTTCTTTTCGGTTCAGTGCTCTCAGTAGGGATTCAGTTACATTGATGTGGTTATTGAAGAGCTATCAAATGCCCAAGTGTTTGTGCTAGAATCACGTAGAAGTTGTCTGTGAATAATGATCTCTTGGATTACCCAGTTACCTTTGAAATTCTTATCAGTCCTTGATCTTCTCCCACCGTTCCGCCCATTGTATGAAATAGCACTTTGCTATTTTATGTCCGTGAGAGGCGTTTGGCCTTAACCTATGCCTGCTGAAACCTCTTGTAAATCCAGTTGGACATAAGGACATAAGAATTGCCATACTGGTCCATCAAGCCCAGTATCCTGTTTCCAACAGTGGCCAACCCAGGTCCCAAGTACCTAGCTAGATCCCAAGTAGCAAAATAGATTTTATGCTGCTTATCCTAGGAATAAGCAGTGGATTTCCCCCAAGCCATCTCAATAATGGCCTATGGACGTCTCTTTTAGGAAATTATCTAAACCTTTTTTTAAACCCCGCTAAGCTAACTGATTTCACCACATTCTCTGTCAACAAATTCCAGATTTTAGTTACACGTTGTGTGAAGAAATATTTTTTTTCTGGTTCATTTTAAATCTGCTACTTAGTAGCTTCACCGCATGTCCCCTAGTCCTAATATTTTTGGAAAAAGTGAACGAGCGATTCACATCTACCCTTTCCACTCCGCTCATTATTCTATAGACCTCTATTAGATCACCCCTGTGCCGTCTCTTCTCCAAGCCGAAGAGCCCTAGCCGCTTTAGCCTCTCCTCATAGGGAAGTCGACCCATCCCCTTTGATTATTTTTGTCACCCTTCTCTGTACCTTTTCTAATTCTGCTGTTTCTTTTTTGAGATAGGACGACCGGAACTGTAAAACTGTGCCTAAATGTTTGGAATGTCTCTGACCATCCAATGGCCATGCCCCCTTTCGGACTGCACAAAAGACACTTGGGGCCAGATTCTGTAAACGGCACCTAAATAGGCAGGCACCTGCAAAAATGGCACTGACCGCGTGTCATTCATGCGAAGGCACCATTTGCAGAATCACGGCTAACGAAGACTAAGAAAAAAATTTAGATGCCTGTAATGTAGGCCAGTGTTTTACTGGCCTACATTGCAGGCGTCTAAGTTCTTTAGCGAATTGCGCCTATTGACACCTAAGGTCAGCTCCACCCCCTAACCACGCCTACTTTGACCTTAGGCATCATTAGGCATCCTGCTGTAGAAGAGAAACCAGAAAACACTGTGGAGTGACGATGTTCCTGAAATGGACTTTATTGAGAATTTCAAAGTTCCAAAAGTACAGTTAATCCACATAAAAACCTAACGGACCTAGTCCGCTGAAAGCGTAGGATCCAACACAGTCCGTGTTTCCACAAGATAGTCTTCTTCAGGGGTCCTGAAAGTCCTATGGTAGTAGTTACGTGGAATAACTAGTGTATGGAGAATCGTGAGGGAAGCGCTCAATAAAGTCCATTTCAGGAACGTCGTCACTCCACAGTGTTTTGGGGTTTCTCTTGGACTTTCTTCTCTGGATTTCTTAGGGTCCAATTTTTTTTTTGTTTTTATCCTGCTGTAGAATCAATTTTCAGTACCTACAATGTATACGCCTACCTTTTTTAATATCAAGTTTTTAATGTTTTTTTAAATTGAAATTTAATTGAAATTTTTCAAATAAAAAGTATAAGAATAAAGCAAAACAATAAGCTGCAGATACCAAAATATACATAATAATATGCAAAAGATAGTATAGTTAGTATACAAAGTTAATTGGGATTTACATGAGTCCTTACATATTCATCAAGAGGGGCCCAAATTTTTGTGAATCTGGCTATGTTATTTTGTTTGAATGTTATTATTTCCTCAGACTTTCTGATGACACAAAGGTGATTCCACCATTCGTAAAAATTAAGCCTAGAATTGTCTTTCCAATTGGAAACAATATGGTGGATAGCTAAGGCAATCAGGAAATGAAATATTTTTTTTATATAACGGTGGCATATGATTTGATTTTATATGACATGGGCATTAATATTTTAATGGGTTTTAAACTACATAGTCAATTACCATGCCAATTAAAGTAATTAAGTTAGACGGTGTGTGGACGCCTACAACCGCCTAACTTATGGCGCCATATATAGAATATGACTCTTTGAGTGTGCAGCATTATCGAATAGCATATAGGAGATACATGCATAATTCCAAATTGGTGGCAATTAATGACGGTAATTGATTGTTAACAGCTCAACTAATTAATTTACATGCACCTCTGCCCTGCGTGCCTAAATTTGAGTGATCTATATAGAATCCAGGGCTAGGAGGAAATTCTGAAATAGGGCAACAAAATGGCCATACATTTACTGTAGGTGCTAAGATTATAGAATTGGGTACAAGTGCATTTTTAGCTTTATTGAAGCAGTAATTTTCAGACACCAAACTTTACATGACTCTGTTTATCATGTTGCTAGTTTCTGCTGCTTAGTAAATTAACAAAACTGTAGCGAGAACTGTTAGCTAAAATACCCAATTAATTTTTTTTTTCTCAAAATGCACATGAAATAAATAATGCATTCTATAAGATGCTGAAGTGTGAGGTAATTTGCATAAATTATACTACTCATTATCTTTGTTTAGAAAGCTTTGACTGATTTTCTTTTGGCTAATGGATGCCAGAACAAGGAGAATAAAAGTCAAATCAGTAAGTTAGGTTTAATACAATCTATTTCAACAAATACAAAATGAACTTTTCTTTCAGGTTTTATAGAAATCCGTCTGAGAAACCATTAGAGAATTAAGCATTATGCCATTATTAACTGGGATATACTGTATAAAGTTAGACTTTTGCTAATAATTCCCTCTCCCCCCCTGCCACTACCAGAAAAGCCTGGGCCTAATACTTTCATTTATCAAGAAACATAGAAACCTAGAAATAGACGGCAGATAAGGGCCACGGCCCATCCAGTCTGCCCACCCTAATGTCCCTCCCCTACCTTTGCCCTGTGAATAGATCCCACGTGCCGATCCCATTTGGCCTTAAAATCAGGCACGCTGCTGGCCTCAATCACCTGTAGTGGAAGACTATTCCAGCGATCAACCACTCTTTCAGTGAAAAAGAATTTCCTGGTGTCACCTCGTAGTTTCCCGCCCCTGATTTTCGACGGATGCCCTCTTGTTGTCGTGGGACCCTTGAAAAAGAAGATATCTTCCTCCGCCTCGATGCGGCCCGTAAGATACTTGAACGTCTCGATCATGTCTCCCCTCTCTCTGCGCTCCTCGAGCGAGTATAGCTGTAATTTGTCAAGCCGTTCTTCGTACGGAAGATCCTTGAGTCCCGAGACCATCCGGGTGGCCATTCTTTGCACCGACTCCAGTCTCAGCACATCCTTGCGATAATGCGGCCTCCAGAATTGCACACAGTATTCCAGGTGGGGCCTCACCATGGATCTATACAATGGCATAATGACTTCCGCCTTACGACTGACGAAACCCCTTCGTATGCAGCCCATGATTTGTCTTGCCTTGGACGAAGCCTGCTCCACTTGATTGGCAGACTTCATGTCCTCACTGACGATTACCCCCAAGTCTCGTTCTGCTACCGTTTTTGCTAGGATCTCGCCATTAAGGGTATAAGACTTGCATGGATTTTGGCTGCCCAGGTGCTTAAGAAAAGCCACGAAGAGCCAGATCAAAGTCCATTGAGCCGAATATCATATCTCTGACCTTGGCCAGCCCAGTTCACAAATTCCCAGCAGAATCTCAAAGGGTAGATCTGGTGCTCTCATAGCTCCCATAGCTGGGAAGACTGCTGTGGAGGTTAGGACACGTTGAAAACAGCCATAGGGATGATGCTGTCGGTGGCGTCATCTCTACGTCAGTAGAATAACCTCGGAGAATATGCGGCTGTGAATATAATTTTGTCTAGCGCAGTCACAGTTTTTTTCGGCATGCTTATCAATGGGCTATTTCTCCGTGGCGGCACAGGGAAATTTCAGCACGCCGAAACACAGCACTGCGCTAAACAGAATTATATTCACAGCCGCCCATTCCCCTGAAGAAGCCGTTGGTGAAACGGAGACACTCCGTAGGGATACCGGATAAGTGTTGGCTTTTATTGTGTAGTTTACAATATTGTGATAGTTAATCGGAGGGGGTTTTTTTGACCAGCGATTGAAACTGGATATGGATCGGTAATACCGCAGAAGTTCAGTATTGCGGTCTGTCCCGTTCACTGAGGTCTTTTTTCCTCTGTTAAAAACCACAAAAAATATTCATGATATACTGACAACAAGTTTATGACGTTAGAGTGATAAAAAGACTTTTGGGGTCACGTTTCCGCTTTTGGAATGTATAGGAATATATTTATTGTGGAATCTTTCCCCACATTTGGGATTTATAGTGCACCTAAATTTTAGTCATGGGGACGGCCACTACATGTATTCTATAAACAGTACCTAACTTTAGTCATGGCGTGTATTTTCCAGCAAACAACAAAACAATCCAAAAGAAAAGAACCCCCCCCCCTGAACAGACAAGGTAAACCAAAGAAGGAGTGGGGAAGGGACCTAAAGAACAAAAACAATTTTATTATAAGCAAAAAAAACCATCAAATCATATATGTAAAACTAAGCGTTATAAAAAGTCCAGGTCTTGTGGATTTAATGGACCCAACAAGGTCCATGTTTCGGCTTTTGTAGAAAAGCCTTCCTCAGGGGGTCGGCCCAGTAGGTGGTGCTCAATGAAAGACTCTTCAAATGATAAGGCTTAAAGGCTGGTAAAACAGGATCAAAAAGGGCATATAGGCTACCAAAGATGCCGTGGAAATCTGCACCCTATATAGAATCTGGCCCTTACTGTTTAAATTTTTTTCACAAAGAACAGTATAGTGAGTATCAGTAAACGATAAACTTGTGAAGTCCAAAGAAATCTTTTAATATGCCCTCCTAATGGTTACTGTGGATGGGCAGACTAGATGGGCCATTTGGCCTTTATCTGCTATTAGTGCCGTGTTTTAAAAAGCCATCCGGGCCCCTGGACATGTCCTCAAAAGCAGGACATGTCTGGGGAGATCCGGGCGCCTGGTAACCCTAGTCTCACGGCACATCTGGAATGTGTCGTGGCCCATAATTTGCAGGACACTGATATACAGTAATTATATCTCAAACAGAGCAGGATACAGTCTTTAGGTTTGCCTCAAGGTTAAAGACACATTTTAGATAGGTAATTAAGAGGGGAACTAAGATGTCCAGGTTAGGGGGTGACAAATTTGATGGCTTTTGCATCTAGCCATATCTAAACTTGGAACTGGCTCTTGCATGTACTTCGGGGCAGGTGCAAATGGTAATGGGGATATTTATATATTTTTTTTCAAGAGACAAGTATTCCTATTTTAAATTGGGGAGTATAAGTATGTCTACTTTTGTGAGACATCAAAGTTATATCTCCACCTTGCCTCCTTTAAATCTCTGCATCTCAGAAAATATACATGTGATCTAGAGCAGTGGTTCCCAAATAGGTCCTAGAGTACCCCCTTGATAGTCAGGTTTTCAGGATATCCACAATGAATATGCATGAAATTGATTTGCATAAACTTGTTTCCATTCTGTACAAATCTTTCATGCATATTCATTCAATGTGGAGGACCTGAAAATATGACTGGCAAGGGGGTACTCCTGACTGACCTAGAGGTATAAATGTTACTGTTTACCCATCTGGAAGCTTCTAAAATGATCAAGTCTATAAGATGAGATGAACATAAAAAAAAAGAACAAATATTCCTGTTACACCGTATATCTCATACAATTTTTTTTTTTCTGTCCTCCTTTCTCGGAGAACTTGTCAGAGCAAAATTAATTACAAACACGAAAACGGATCACAGTGTCGAAACTTTACAGAAATTTATGTTCCTATTTCAGGTAATATACAACTTGGATAGGCAATTGCAAACCCCAAAAGTGAATAGAATAATTGAGAACACGTGGATTAAACTTGCAACTTGGTTGAAATATTATCGTCATAAAAAAAAAAAAACTAAATATAAAGGAAAACCAATTACCACTGCACTGTGTTGTAATCCTATAAATAATCTATCAGATTAAAATCGTGGTGTACACATTGTGATATAGTAATTAGTATTTGTTTACATTTCTTGCTCATGCATATTTATTTTTCTCCAGATATTAGAGTCACCTGTAGATGCATACTTGAGCAGAATTATAATGTTACATTTGCATTTTTATTTGCATTTTGTTCTCACCTCATGTATCTATCTCTATGACGGAATGAGTAGAGGACCATAATTTGGAAATAGCAGAACCTTTTAACCCAGGGGTGTCAAAGTCTCTCCTGGAGGGCCGCAATCCAGTCGGGGTTTTCGGGATTTCCCCAATGAATATGCTTGAGGTCTATTAGCATACCATGAAAGCAGTGAATGCAGATAGATCTCATGCATATTCATTGGGGAAATCCTGAAAACCCCGACTGGATTGCGGCCCTCGAGGAGGGATTTTGACACCCCTGTTTTAACCTGTTACTTTGGGCTCCTGAAAAACCCTGGCTCTCACAATCCTGTCCACTTTAGCAGAGAGCCCTGTCGATGTCTTCAAAACCATTTTTTGGCCCAAAGCTGTATAAGAGCCGTTACAGAGCAATGTGTTTGAGTTTCTGTAACTGACCCAGACAGGTGACAGAGCTCAGCTTTTCAGCCCCAGCGAGTCTATGCAGCAGCTGCTCAGGTCATGTGGTACATATGTTTTAATAAAGTACAGATTTGTTAGGTTCACATGAGGGCTGATGAAGAGTCATAGTTAGCAAAGCACTTATAGTTTGATTAGGTACATCGAAGGCTCTTTCCTATAAGGTATACACCTGCAATACCTCAATTGAGCACAGCCTTTCAGTGTTTAGAATTTCACAGATCTCATCTCATTAAAAGTGAGAGCTTAGAAATCATGGTTTTGTTTTCCCATATTCAGAGGGGAGAGAATTCCACTCATGCCTCTTCTGACAGTCATATTAGAAACATAGAAACATAGAAGATGACGGCAGATAAGGGCCATAGCCCATCAGGTCTGCCCACTCCACTGACCCACCCCCAAGTCTTCTATCCTAGGGATCCCACTCCCGGTGACAGGTTCCCTTGGCTTAACCCTCTAAGGCAGTGGTTCCCAAACCTGTCCTGGGGGACCCCCAGCCAGTCAGGTTTTCAAGATATCCCTAATGAATATGCATGAGAGAGATTTGCATTTAATGGAAGTGACAGGTATGCAAATCTCTCTCATGCATATTCATTAGGGATATCTTGAAAACCTGACTGGCTGGGGGGGTCCCCCAGGACAGGTTTGGGAACCACTGCTCTAAGGGATCCCACATGGGCATCCCATTTGCTCTTAAATTCTTGCACGCTGTTTGCCTCGATCACCTGCACCGGGAGCTCGTTCCAAGGATCAACCACTCTCTCGGTGAAGAAATATTTCCTGGTGTCGCCATGAAATTTCCCGCCCCCGAGTTTGAGCGGATGCCCTCTTGTGGCTGAGGGTCCTTTGAGAAAGAGAATCGCTTCTTCCATCTCGATACGGCCGGTAATATACTTAAACGTCTCAATCATATTCTCTTCTCTCTCTTGTAACCTTGATAAGGTTATGTCTTTTTGTTATCAATTTACAATTATCTTGTTGGGCAGTCTGAAGTCTCTTGTGTGTGTGCATGTGCTTTTTCAGGGTCTCTCAAACTGTGCCACAGCTGTGGTTTGCCTCAAAGAGATTCCAGAATTGTACTTTATTTTTAAAAAGTTCCCTTTATAAGTATACACTAGAAAAGATAACATGTACGTCATGTACGCAAGAGTCTGTCAATGTTATGAGCGTCTGTGTGCTTAAGGATACAACCGCCCAGACCAGCATCATTCTGTGACATGATTGGTTCTTGAAAACTAATGGCAAGTCATTTTATTTTGCATGCATTAGTAATCCTAACTTAAGCAACAAAGCAAACAAGGCTTTGCTACCATTTGGATCTTCTTATCTTTGCGACTTGGATTTCCATCTCTGACATAAATTAAATAAAGAAATAGAGAATGAATGTAGGCGATGAATGAAGAAATGCGTGTTTACTTGTCAACTATCGAGCCCCATTTTGAGTTAATGTGCACTCAAAAACAAGCACATCCATCGCATTGATTAACAATTCTATTCGATCTACTTTTGTGTCACCGTTGTTACAATTACCCATGCATAGCTTAAAGAACTTTAAATAAATAATTTGCAGATTTATTTATTTTTTTTAAATAGATTTTCACATTATTTAACAAACATATCATCTTGTACAGAAAGTGCAATTAAGAAAACATAATATTTAAATTACTTTCCATCCAGAAAATAAATCAAACTATAGTAGGAAATATCTCTCTACTTAATCACACGCTAGTCCTCAAAATTAGGATCCAAGATTTAAAAATAGGAGTGGTTAAATAATAAAATAACCAAGAAATCACATTATCTGATACTGAAATAGAGCTAAATTATTACTTGGACACAGATGTCTCTCCATTTTCAAGGCGCTTCATGGAAAGGAAAGCCT
Source organism: Geotrypetes seraphini (assembly GCF_902459505.1). Classification (NCBI taxonomy): domain Eukaryota; kingdom Metazoa; phylum Chordata; class Amphibia; order Gymnophiona; family Dermophiidae; genus Geotrypetes; species Geotrypetes seraphini. Next base: position 11,302,176 of record NC_047098.1, on the reverse strand, counting down.
CAAATTAGCCTGTTCAAAGAACACATATTTTAAAGTACGATACCTGTACACATGTACAAGGATATCTAAGAAAAAATAAACCCCCAATTCCTGAGAATTCTCTACCACCATTGACGAGAACATAAGAAATACCTCTGCTGGGTCAGACCCGAGGTCCATCGTGCCCAGCAGTCCACTCATGCGGTGGCCCAACAGGTCCAGGACCTGTGCAGTAATCCTCTATCTATACCCCTCTATCCCCTTTTCCAGTAGGAAATTGTCCAATCCCTTCTTAAACACCAGTACCGTACTCTGCCCTATAACATCCTCTGGAAGCGCATTCCAGGTGTCCACCACACGTTGGGTAAAAAAGAACTTTCTAGCATTTGTTGTGAATCTGTCCCCTATCAACTTTTCCGAGTGCCCTCTTGTTCTTTTATTTTTTGAAAGTTTGAAGAATCTGTCCCTCTTTACTCTCTCTATGCCCTTCATGATCTTTAAGTCTCTATCATATCCCCTCTAAGTCTCTTCTTCTCCAGGGAAAAGAGACCCGGTTTCTCCAATCTTTCTCTCTCTCTCTCTCTCCCTTTCTCTCTCTATTTCTGTCTCTCTCCCTTTCTCTCTCTCTCTATTTCTCTCTCTCTTTCTGTCCCTCTCTACTCTCTCTATGCCCTTCATGATCTTATAAGTCTCTATCATATCCCCTCTAAGTCTCCTCTTCTCCAGGGAAAAGAGACCCAGCTTCTCTAATCTTTCAGAGTGTATTATTTACCTACAAAGATTCAGGATTTATAGAAGAAAGAAGTTCTCTAGATGTTTCAGCTTTATTGGAACAATCAGATAGAGAAGTGGCCACTCCAGCCACTCTCTTATTGATTGTGGCTCTGGCTCCAGACAAAGATTGGATCCTTAAACTTTTCTTCAAAAATAGAACTAGAGACTTCCTTGGTTTCCATATTCAAATTTTTCCAGATGTCTCTGAAGAGACTCAACAGAGAATAATAATAATAAAAAAAAAATAATAACAGTTTATATACCGCAGGACCGTAAAGTTCTATGCGGTTTACAATGATTAAAAGGTATTACAGATTGAGTGAAATAAACAAAGTTCAGAGTTAGTGATTAACAGTTCGAAGATCATTTGTTGAGGACTAAGATTATATGGGTTGGTTTCCTAAGTACTTCAGGAACAGATGTGTTTTTAGGCGCTTCCTGAATTCCCTATAAGTAGTAGGCACAAGCAGTTGTTCCAGGTCTTTACCCCATAATGCTGCTTGATGTGAGAAAAGATGTTGGTGATGACTTTTAAATTTGCAACCTCTAACCGGTGGAGAAACAATGTTCGGATGTGAACTTCTCCTATGTCTGTTGGTTGTGAAAGAGAAAAAGGTCTGTTATATATTTAGGGGCTAAGCCGTAACGTACCTTGAAGCAAAAACAACCAAACTTGAACTTCACACGTGCCTCCATCGGCAGCCAGTGTGGAAGTCAATAGGAAGATGTTATGTGATCGAACTTCTTCAGTCCACAAAGTAGCCTAACCGCTGCATTTTGTACCAGTTGCAATCGCCGCATATTTTTCTGGGAGAGTGCCAAGTAGGCGATGTTACAATAGTCGAGTTGACTGAGTATAAGGGATTGTACCAGAATTTCTTATATTGAAACCAGGTGTGACCCAGATTGGGGGGTTTATTTTTTGTTGGTTTTTGCAATTTTATCATTTCAATTATAATGTTCAATGAAAAACATTTGCTCCGTTTACCCCCTCTTCTACAAAACCACGCTAGTGTTTTTTTTAACGCAGAGAGCCGTGCAGAATGGCCTGCGCTGCTCCCGACGCTCGTTGAGTTCCTATGAGCGTCGGGAGCAGCGTGGGCCATTCGGCGTGGCTCCCCGCGCTAGAAACTGCAACAAAAAACATGTGCTCTGTTTAGTGTGCTGGAGCTCAAAAAGTTTGAGAGACACTGGCTTATATATATTATGGAAATTACAGTCTTGCAATCATTGATCTTACCCATTCTGGATTACTGTAACATCATTTGTTTGGGATCGTCCCCTAAAATTTTAAGACTGAGAATAATTCAGAATACCGCGGTTCGACTGATATTTGGTCTGAAGAAGAATGACCATATTAGCCCATGTTATTGTTTGTTGCATTGGTTAGCGTCAGGGCAGGATTAATTCGTCGAGGGCCCCTAGGCACACAAGTACACTGGGCCCCCTGCCCCGCCCCACCCCACCATGTGCCTAGGAGGAAACAGGAAGCTGCGTCAGAGGGAAGCTTTGGGCAAGCAGCACTGCTTGCACAATTACAGTTCCCGTTGCCTTTCTTACCCGCATTGCTTGCTTGTCTTACTTTCCGTTGATGGAGGGGGGTGCCGCATTGCCGATCAAGGGGGAGGGCCCGCGCTGCTGATCGATCCTGGAGGGGCCCATCGCCATTTGGAAAAAACAATGATGATGCCTTCCTTCATTGGGCCCCCCTGACCATTTCAGGCCCTTAACACGTACCTACTTGGCCTTTTGGTAAATCCTGCCCTGGTTAGCGTTGAAAGCAAGAGTTCTGTTTACATTTTCTTGCATTTGCTTTAAGTTGATATCAGGAGAGTCTCCAATTTACCTGTCTCCTCATTTTGAGTTATATAGACCATCAAGGAATACAATAATAATAATAATAATAATAATAATTTTATTTCTTATATACCGCTATACCATAAGTTCAAAGCAGTTTACAATGAGAATAATACAGTGATTACAGCAAGAGACATATGTTTACAACAAAATACATATGTTTGGAACAGGATACATCTGATTAGGGCAGCTTGCAAGAAGATACATGCAATGAGAATACAGGATGTTTGCAACATGAAGCAAAATGTTTGGGTCAGGTTATAGTGCGAAATCTTACTTATTTGCCTATCCTAAGCCAAATTGTGTCAGATATAAGGCCTTTTTTGATAAGACCTTAGTGTTTCAGGCAGGTAAATTACAATCCATCATCAAGCCATATCTTACTGTTCTTTTCAAAAATTACTTAAGACTTCTTTGTTTGACAAATGTATTACTTAGTTGGGTATTTTTAAGATTGCAATTACATTTTTAATTTTTATAATGATTTTATTTTTATGGTATGAATGTATTTCGCTGATTGTTCAGTTTCTTGTGGTGTAAACCGCCTAGAACTCTTAGTAATGGCGGTATAACAGAATAAATTTATTATTATTATTTAGTAAAACATACTAAATAATAGCAGATTATAGACCAGTTGGCTCATCTGATCTCCTAGTTGTTGTCCTCTCCAGTTCTCTATCATATTGAATATTTGAGCATATAGATTCCCATAAAGCAATACCTGCTTCCTGACCTATGTCCATTACATACTGTAGAGGGCTATTTTTTTAATAGTACATCCATGTCCAACTTTGGATGTTTCCAGCAAGATGTCCAAAAGTCTGGGAGGAGAAACACCCATTTTTGTAACCACTGGATGGCCAATTTTTTTTTTTCAAAATTTTTCTACTTAGACGTCTTGGCTATTAGGTTGCCTATCTTTTTTTGCCCATTTTAAACCACAGAAGCGTCCAAGTTGAAAATGCCCAAACTCAAGCCATTTAGATGTAAGAGGGGCTGCCATGTATACTACACTGGCCACACAGACATGGCGGTAGAGCAGTGGGTAACCTTAGAGGGCATTGCTGTGAACTTCATAAAGGGTGGAAGTACATCTCACAATAATCCCCTTATAACGTATGGTGAGTCCTCCAAAACTCCCCAAAACCATACCATACCCACCTGTCTACCATCCCAAATAGCCCTTATGGCTGCAGGTGGCACCTGTATAGCAGTATAGTAAAATTTTGGTGGGTTTTGGTGGCCTCACGCTTTCCACCATAAATGTAGTGGTTAGAGTGGCTTATGGGCTTGAGTCCTCCTCTCTATGGCTCACTAGCCCATCTACTAGGCTACTTAAGACACTTTACTAAGTTTCCTTTTACCAGGTGCTGCTGTTCTAGAGACAGGAATGTACTGTTTCATTCAGAATTTTTTTTTTTGGGTGGGAGGGCGTTAGTGACCATTGGGGGAATGCGGGGAGGTCATTGCTTGACCCCTTCAATGGTCATTTGGTCAGTTTGGGCATATTTTTGACACATAAACTCTTTTAAACATAAGAACATAAGAAGTTGCCTCCGCTGGGTCAGCTCAGAGGTCCATCGCGCCCAGCAGTCCGCTCCCGTGGCGGCCCATCAGGTCCATGACCTGTAAGGTGATCCTTGTCTAAATCATTTAATCCCCCTTGTCCTTCTATCTCTACCCTATCATAACCTATCTCTACCTCTATCTGTATCCCTCAATCCCCGTATCCTTCAGGAATTTATCCAATCCTTCTTTGAAACCCGGTAGTGTACTCTGTCCTATCACAACCTCCGGAAGCGCATTCCAGGTGTCCACCACCCTCTGAGTGAAAAAGAACTTCCTAGCATTGGTTCTAAACCTGTCCCCTTTCAATTTCTCCGAGTGCCCCCTTGTTCTTGTGGTTCCCAATAGGCTGAAGAATCTGTCCCTTTCTACCTTCTCTATGCCTTTCATGATCTTGAAAGTCTCTATCATGTCTCCTCTGAGTCTCCGCTTTTCCAGGGAGAAGAGCCCCAGCCTTTCTAACCCATCTAACAGGTCTAGCTCCAGACACCCAAGTTCCATTGGGTGTGGGGAGGGGAGGAAAGATATAGTGATGACTGGGGAGGCAAGGAGAAAGAATGAACAGTTGGGGTATTGCATGAGAGAGAAGATCTTAGGGACAGACAGAGTTATGGGTCATGTTGGAATTTAGAGGGAGCAAAACAACAAAAAGATTGTGGAACAGAAGATCAGATGTTCCAGTTGGTTGTTTAATAAGCATCCAAATAACTTAAAAAACAATAATATTAAAAGCAAGCATCAAAGAGTGTGTACCCACGGGATAAAAACCAAATAAGGTATAAAATAAAAATGACCCAACATGAACCATGTTTCGGCAAAATAAAAATGTCTTCCTCAGGGATCCTATAGGGTCATTGGCTGTCTTAAATATAATGATAAAAACAGACTGTGGATGTGGATGTTCTGAAAGATAATTTTATTCGCTCTACACAATAAAAATACAAATACAAATCTGAGTTAGTAATACACATATTTGTATTTTTATTGTGAAAAGCGAATAAAAATCATCTTTCGGAACATCCACAGTCTATTGTTGTTACTGTGGATCATTGGGTCTCCCTTTTTGCTTTTTGGGTTGTCTTAAATATAACTACATAAAAGTCACAAAAAATCCAAGTAGTCAAGAAGCTACCGACAAGCAGAGCAGTTCACAAGACTCCAGTGAAATTTAGAAGGAGACCGAACGGCAGCTGTCGTAAGAGAGGGAACCGAAGAGGCTGGAGCCTGGGACAGGATAAGGCAGAAAGGGACTTCAGGCCTTACGATGGGAGGCTTCCTCTGCAAATAAACGTTGCAGAATTTTAAAATATTGTGAGCAGAATTCCGCCAGGAGTAATTATCCCTGATCTGACTAGGCTAGATGTTGGTTTCAAGGCTTCCTGCCAAGTAAAGAACCCTATTTGACTAAAAGCTTAGCTCTCAACCGTGCTTGTGTGTTACAGAAGTGCACGCTTGTTGCACGCTTTCAACTTACGTTGCCCATGCGATATTTTGCAAGTTGCACGAGTGTGGAAAGCGTGTAGTACCTGCATTTTTATGTAAGCCAAATGCTGCATTCTAGTTGATTATTGAGTGTAAATTAGGGTGGAGGGTATGGGAGGGGGAGGGGAGGATTGTGAAGCCAAAGCATGCTTTGAGTTGCGAAGACTGTAGGTTTGCAAACTCAATATAAATCAAGGTCAAGTGTTCTGTCTAAGGTATTTTGAGGCTCAGGTTTGCAATAACTGTTCGTGGAATTGTTTCTTAATTGACTATACAACCTTTTTTTTTTTTTTCCTCCCTGCTTAATAAATAGCACGAATAAAGCTGTATCACATGTGGAGGGATTGTAATTCAAATTCCATTTGCCAAGGCTGAACATTTTTCATTTAGCATGTAGAGGCAGTTTCTATGTAAATTATTCCAAAAGGATCTCGATGGACTAATGACATTAGTGTCTAGATGGATTGAAACTGTTTGAGTAATTGATACTACATCTGCATGGTGTACCTTGGAAATGTAATTGGCGATGTGACTTGATTTTTTTTTTTTTTTTTTTTTAATTTTTAAGGCTGCTCAATTTAATCGATGTAATTTAAGAAGCAAGATAAAAGGATAAATATTTCACGACCGGTGGTGAAAAATAATATGAATTTTTTGACGTCCAATTGTTTCAATTTAGAGATGCGAAAAGCCTTGCAGACAACGTTCATTATGCCATAGATAAATAGTCACAGAAAAATTAATAATACCGCGGCTGAGGTTGAATTCTTACCTGTTTCTTCATAATAATAACTGTCCCTAGCTATCTTTCTTTTCTCAGTACAATAACTCTCCAAGTCTTTCTCATTCTGCTGGGAAATCTAAAATATTTGAGTTAAAAGATCTGTCTTTCCTTTGAATAATATTGGCCCTAGTGATGTCAGTGGTAATGTGGTAAGGATTGTATTTATTTATTCATGCATTAGAAAGCTCCGTCAGTTTGTATAGCAGTGTAGCTCCATATAGCAGATGGAGAGTGACAGATCCCTGCCTTAGGAAGCTTAAAATCCAATGTTTCTGTGCTTTGAATTTGTGGGAATAATTATGCAGAGGGGTGCCTCTCCTCAAGAGACAGCTGACTTCCTCTAGGGTCAATATTCTTTCTTCAACATGAGAAATAAGGCCAGGAGTTGAATATATTCCCACTTTCAGCCAAACAGCTCTGTAATAGTTGCAATATTAGTGAGCTAAATCGGGGTGGGGGGGAGGAGAGAAATGTACTGTAATGACTTACCTAATAGTAACCTACCCCCCCCTTTAATTAAAACCACAATAGCGTTTTTTAGTGCAGGCCAGCACGCTGAATGCTCTGCGCGTCTCCCGACGCTCATAAGTGTCGGGAACAGCGTGCCGGTCTGCGCTAAAAACCGCTATTGCGGTTTTGTAAAAAAAAAAAAAAAAAAAAAAAGTCGGGGGGGGGGGGGGGGGGGGGGGGAGTTAGTAAATGATGGTCCATCTAGTTTGCCCTTCAAGGTGTCCAGCGTTGCACTTGCCACACCATGCCACTTACACCCCTCTATGCCCTATTTAAAGCATGGAGGCCGCTTTGGGGCTGATCCTATAAACGTTGCCTAAAGCAGCTGGCGCCTAGAAACGCCTATGCAAAAACGTAGGGCTCCTTTTATCAAGCTGCGGTAGGCGGTTGACGCGCGGAATGCCGCACGTTCAACCGCCTGCCGCGCTAGTCGCCAACGCCTCCGTTGACGAGGCGTTAGTTTTTGGGCGTGCCGCGGGGGTTAGCGCATGATGACATGTCCGATGCGCTAACCCCCGTAGCGCGTCTTGATTAAAGGAGCCCTTAGGCACCTGAAATAAAGGCCAGGCTTTTAAAGGTCTACATTTCAGATGCGTGAGGAATCGCGCTTAGGAATTGCCTTTAGAAATGCCCACTTAGGCATTAGGCGTGGCTAAACACCATGTGATAGGCACCTATCATTTTTATAGAATCGGATAGGCACCTATTGACCAATTCAATTTCCTTTTTTCCAATTATTGAGGTTATTATAAGGGTATTTTTGCCAATTAACTCCCCACCCCCCTTTTACAAAATCACGCAAGAGGTTTTTAGCGCTGTACAGTGCGCTGCTCTGATGCTTATAGGAACTCTGAGCGTTCGGAGCGCAGAGCATTCGATGCCCCGGCTGGCACTTAAAACCTCTTGCGTGGTTTTGTAAAATTTGGGGGTGGGTGGGGGTAAGTTATTTGTGCTTTATAGAATCAGCCCCTTTCCGTGTTTTCAATATGCGTGTCTTCTGTGTTTACCCCCACCACCTCTCCCTCCGGAGGGCATTCCAGGCGTTCACCACTCATCTCTGAAAAAATATTTCTTGACAGTAACATAGCAAATGATGGCAGATGAAGATCTGAATGGTCAAGTCGTGAATGATGAAGGTCAAATTAGAACCAAAATGTACAATTTCACAGTGCTCTGCCCTGACGCTTCAGGCTACAGAGCCCTAATGTCCAATTTAATAGAAATTCATTTCTGCCTCTGTATCTAATGTACACACAGCTGAGGCGTTGCCCGTCTAGTCTGCACAATAAGGTGGTTAGGGATCGCAAGTTATCCCCCTCCCTACCTCCACTTTCAGTTAGGATTGCTTTTCTTTAATATTGCACCAACAGTGCTTCGTTTTGTAGACTTCGTCGTTTGTTCAGGGACCGTCTATAAATGTCAAAATGTACAGCGCCGCGTACGCCTTTCATCCTAGAAAAAGTGCCACATGCCTCATGGCTGAATACAGCCATGAATACTACAGTCACCTTGGGAAGCCATGCACCGACGCCAGCACCTAGTCTACCCTTCAAAGCAATTTTGGAACTCTTTTGGAACTGGTTTGTTTGTTTGTTTGCTCTCTTTTAACTAAATTTGGATTTGTACATCGCTTTGAATTAGAGAAAGCGATTAATCAAGAATAAATAAAAAACTTAAACTTAAACTTAAACTTAAACTTAAACTTTTTCTGGAATGGCCATCAGAGCTGTTGCTATTACCTTTAAGAAAGGTTTGGACAATTTCCTGGAGGAAAAGTCCATAGTCTGTTATTGAGAGAGACATGGGGGAAGCCACTGCTTGCCCTGGATCGGTAGCTTGAAATGTTGCTACTCTTTGGGGTTCCGGAATCTTGCTATTCTTTAGGATTCTGAATGGAATGTTGCTACTCCTTGGGGTTCCGGAATCTTGCTATTCTTTAGGATTCTGAATGGAATGTTGCTACTCTTTGAGGTTCCGGAATCTTGCTATTCTTTAGGATTCTAAATGGAATGTTGCTACTCTTTGGGGTTCCAGAATCTTGCTATTCTTTAGGATTATGAATGGAATGTTGCTACTCTTTGGGGTTCCGGAATCTTGCTATTCTTTAGGATTATGAATGGAATGTTGCTACTCCTTGGGGTTCCGGAATCTTGCTATTCTTTAGGATTATGAATGGAATGTTGCTACTCTTTGGGGTTCCGGAATCTTGCTATTCTTTAGGATTATGAATGGAATGTTGCTACTCTTTGGGGTTCCGGAATCTTGCTATTCTTTAGGATTCTGAATGGAATGTTGCTACTCCTTGGGGTTCCGGAATCTTGCTATTCTTTAGGATTCTGAATGGAATGTTGCTATTACATGGGTTTTGGCCAGATACTAGTGACCTGGATTGGCCACCGTGAGAATGGTACTGGGCTTGATGGACCATTGGTTTGACCCAGTAAAGCTATTCTTATGTTTGATGTCCTGAATGTCACCAAAATGTCTTCCTTTCAATATTTCTTTTATTTTCGGATCAAGAAAAAAAAAAATCATTGGGGGCCAGATCAGTTGAGTATGGAGGGTGTACCCAATACAGCTATTTGTTTACTGGTTAAAAACTTCCTCACAGACAGTGCCGTGTGAGCTGGTGCATTGTCGCGATGCAAGAGCCATGAGAAACCTTTTTTTGCACACACCTTTCTCCTGTCAAGATTTTCAGTTCAGATTTTTCTGTTTCTCTATCGACTGTTTACATCGTCTGCTATGCTTCCCACAATCGGCCAAAGATTTTGATGCAGAATTCAATGAATTTTTGCAATGTTTTCGTCAGTTCTGCTCGTTACTTGCCGCCCTGACCTCTCTTCATCAGCGACACTTTCTCTCTCCCTCAGTAAAGCGTGTAATCCAGTTTGTATGCTGCTGTTTTCTTCGTGGCATTATCCCCACAAAGTTGGACTAACATGTCCTTGATTTCACTTCCACTCTTGCCAAGTTTAACAAGAAATCCAAATGTTTGTTTGCTGCTCTAATTCAAGCTCCGACATTCTCGTGACAGCACGCTAAAAAAAACCCCAAAAAAACCCGGAACAACAATAACGAACGTCACTCAGCAAGACACTGCCACATGTCGACACGAACGCAGCTGTGAGACGCTGATATACCAAGGTTATGAAACCTTACTGAGCTGTATGTAGAGTGCTGCCAACGTAAGCGCACGGTGGAAAGTTAATTGTAATATAGCTCCATCTGTGTGCAGAAAACAATGCATGGCCCTGTGTCAAACAGCGCATAATCGTTTGTTTCAGCATAGGGAACTTAAGCAACTGACTGAAGGTCAAATAGCGAGTGGAGAATACTGATACTAATAGGGAAGTGAAGAAGCCCCGGCCTGTAAGCACTCCGACACCGTAAACGAAACCGAGATACTGTGGATAAAGTAGTTCCTCTGTTTGATCCGATTTGTTTATTTAAAACATTTCTAATCCGCCTTTATCCAAGGCTGCTCACAATATCACATACACAATTCAAAAAAAATTACATACATCAATAAAATTGCCCAAGTCCGGTCCTCGAGATCTACTGGCGGGCCAGGTTTTCAGGATATCCACAATGAACATGCATGAGAGAGATTTGCATACCAAGAAAGCAGTGCAGGCAAATCTCTCTCATGCATATTCATTGCGGATATCCAGAAAACCTGGCCTGCCAGTAGATCTCGAGGACCAGACTTGGGCAGCCCTGCACTAGATTCTTGTTACTACCCTTCACTACTGATCTGATAAAAATAACAAACTAAAGTATCAGTTGATTTGGTCGCAGTCTATAGGCTCAGTCTATAGACTCGGGGGCAGTTTTGATGGAAGAGAGAAAAGGCCAGGCAAACAGGTAGGTTTAAAACAAACCATAGAAACTATTTCTTCACACAATGTGTAATTAAACTCTGGAATTCGTTGCCGGAGAAGTGGTGAAATCAGTTAGCTTAGTGGAGTTTAAAAAAGGTTTGGTTAATTTCCTAAAAGAGAAGTTCGTAGGCCATTATTGAGATGACTTGGGGGAAATCCACTGCTTATTCCTAGGATAAGTGGCATAAAATCTGTTTTACTACTTGGGACCTGGAATGGCCATTCTTGGAAACAGAATGATGGACCTTCAGTCTGTTCCAGTATGACAACTATGTTCTTACATGAGCCAAGTATAGGACAATAAAGCCTTTGTGACATCACTGATGAGTTTGGGTCTTAGGCATTGGTAGAATGAGGCATTATGACATCACAGTCTAAGCTCTGGAATGTTGCTACTCTTTGGGATTCTGCCTAGTACTTGGGAGCTGGGTTGGCTGGGCTTGATGGACCTTCGGTCTGTCCCAGTGTGGTAACTCTTAAGTTCTTATGATCTCCCTTTGCAAAGATAGAGCACCCAAAACTACCCTTGCACAAAATTAAACTCAGATAATCAACGACGGCCATGTCCAGGCAGTGACACTGAATAGCCGTGTGTGATCGGATACGTGGCTGCCATTTTGCGGACGGAGCCAGCATGGGTAGGAGCAATTGGGATTTGGTCTCGCCCAGTCTAAGCCCCTAGACTTGCTAGTGTAGGCCGGAGAAGCGGGACACTTCATGAGGGGGAAACGGGTGGGTGGCCTTTTCTTGAGAGGGGGGTGTCTGGGAGGGGTGCTGCTCCTGAAAGGGGGGTCTGGGAATGTCCAAGTTCTTGGCGAGGGGTTGGGAAGGGCCTATACTCTTGTAGAACAGTCAAGTGAGGGTATACTTTTGTTCAGGGAGGGGAGAGCAGAGGAATCATCAGGTTCCTACCCTGAAGATATACAGGTGCCTTTTGATATTCAGTGCCAGCACCTGCAAAGGCATGCAACCAAAGTTAGGACAGCCCTTTGTGCAGTCCTGAGCGGTTACTTAGCTATGCAGGTGCCAAGACCAAATATCATAAGCATCCGTATAACTCTTGGCTCCTCCCCAGACCACATCTCCAGAGCCTCGTTTTGAAATGGCTGGTTGGAGCCAATATTCAGCAACACATCCCAGTTAAGTGCCACAGAATATTGGTGGCCAACCTGTTTAGTGTGGTTTAACTGGGCAGGAGTTTCTCTTTCCCAGTTAAACCATTTGAATTTTGGGGTCTAAGTTTAAAAGATGCCCACACCACAATCTTTATTGTGGAGAGGACTGCCATAGAGCCAAATGATTTTTATCAAAACTGCAGCGTAGTGTGTGTTGGGGGGGGGAAGGGGGGAGAGCACAGGTATATTGATTTAGAGAATGACACAGGGACAAATTTTTCCCCATCCCTGTGGAATCTCATTTTCCCATCCCATCCCGGTGAGTTCTTTTCCCATTCCTGCAAGCTCCGCCCTCATCTGCACAAGCCTCAAATGCTTTAAAATCACAAGTAGCAACATTCTAGAGCTCAGATTGTGATGTCATAATACCTCATTCCACCAATGCCTAAGCTCCGTCCTCATCTGCACAAGCCTCCAACACTTTAAAATCATAAGTAGCAACATTCTAGAGCTCAGATTGTGATGTCATAATACCTCATTCCACCAATGCCTAAGCTCCGCCCTCATCTGCACAAGCCTCCAACGCTTTAAAATCCTAAGTAGCAACATTCTAGAGCTCAGATTGTGATGTCATAATGCCTCATTCCACCAATGCCTAAGCTCCGTCCTCATCTGCACAAGCCTCAAACGCTTTAAAATCCTAAGTAGCAACATTCTAGAGCTCAGATTGTGATGTCATAATGCCTCATTCCACCAATGCCTAAGCTCCGTCCTCATCTGCACAAGCCTCAAACGCTTTAAAATCCTAAGTAGCAACATTCTAGAGCTCAGATTGTGATGTCATAATGCCTCTTTCCACCAATGCCTAAGCTCCGCCCTCCTCTGCACAAGCCTCAAACGCTTTAAAATCACAAGTAGCAACATTCTAGAGCTCAGATTGTGATGTCATAATGCCTCATTCCACCAATGCCTAAGCTCCGCCCTCCTCTGCACAAGCCTCAAACGCTTTAAAATCACAAGTAGCAACATTCTAGAGCTCAGATTGTGATGTCATAATGCCTCATTCCACCAATGCCTAAGCTCCGTCCTCCTCTGCACAAGCCTCAAACGCTTTAAAATCCTAAGTGTTCGAGGCTTGTGCAGTTAAGGCAGAGCTTACAGGAATGGGGCAGGGAGAGCAACAGCAACAAAACTCATGGGGACGGAGAAATTGAGTTCCTACGGGGACAAATTTGTCCCTGTGTCATTCTCTATACTGACTCTGTACCGCTCTTATTGGTAACATCTGGAGAAGCGTTGCCCATCTAGCTGCTTTCCTTTCTGCTTTGCTTCATGCACCACCAATGAAAGCTGAACCTTCTGCAGTGAAACTCATTTAATCCAATTTCAGACCCTGGGAACGAAAGGCCATATATAGTGATTTGCCTGCCTTATATTTTTCCTCTGTTGATGGGGTAAGGAGCATAAGGAGCATCGAGGGGAATAACCAGGAAAACCAGCTAAAGAAAATTGGATTAGTTGTATTTTGTGTTTGTTGACTCTGGAAACTAATTTCATTGTCTTATATACCGATCAAGACACAAGGGAGCCACTTGAATCATATCAATTCAGTTACCTAAATAGGGTTTCCAACCCCCAAACGTTTCTTTTTTTTTCCACTTTTTATTTATTAGAAAAATCACGTCCATTTGACAGTCTCGTAGTTTACGATGCATACTACAGACCTGTAATGATTTATAATACAGATCTGGAATGATCTATGTACAAAGGCAGATATCAAACTACAGGATGATGAAAGACGGCAGTTAGTCAGCGCAGTGCATTATGGTCTATAACAGTGGTTCCCAACCCTGTCCTGGAGGACCGCCAGGCCAATCGGGTTTTCAGGATCGCCCTAATGAATATGCATGAGAGAGATTTGCACAGAATGGAAGTGACGGGCATGCAAATCTGCTCCATGCATATTCATTAGGGCGATCCTGAAAACCCGATTGGCCTGGTGGTCCTCCACGACAGGGTTGGGGACCACTGGTCTATAAGACTGCAAGAGCCGTGCACATAGAGAGGCTGATCTACACGTAACACGACCACGTGACCATCTTTCACATGTTAAAATAACTTGGGGGGGTCTTTTACTAAGGCCGATTTAGCATGCACGAAATGCTAACGTGTCCATTATATCTATGGACGCGTTAGCATTTAGCGTGTGCTAAGTCGGCTAGCACGCCTTAGTAAAAGAACTCCTTTATTTACTCAAACAAGGCTATTAAATAAGCTTTTAGTACTATCTTTTTGTTCGGCTAATCTAATATATTTTGAAGGTGATTTTAGAAGGTCAATATTCAGCTATAGTGGTTGGTGGTGGGTTTTTTTTTTTTTTTTTTTAACTCCAATCACAGCAGCTGAATTAAATCTAGATTTCGGTGCGGTGGCAATGTTCAGCCCCTATCCAGATATCTAGAGCAGTGTTCTTCAACCACCGGTCCATGGACCAGTGCCGGTCCACAGAAATTTCCTGCCGGTCCACAGGGCCAGCACGTGCATCAGGCCCAAAACAGTGTTCTTCAACCGCCGGTCCACGGTGCAATCAATGCGGCGTTATCTTCGAGCCAGCTCCCTCTTCCTCACTGATTCAGTGCACAAAGCCACAGGCAGCGGCTCCTACGGGCATCCTGCGCCTGAACCAGAAGCCTTCTCTCTGACGTTGCAACGTCAGAGGGAAGGCTTCTAGATGAGGCAAGGGACGCGCAAGGTGCAATTAGTACTATTATGGGGGCAGGGTCTGGGGTGGAGATTGGGTAGAGATGGGCGGGCTCTGGCCCACGACTTAGCCCAGTGTTCTTCAACCGCCGGTCCACGGACCGATGCCGGTCCAGAGAATAATTCTTTTATTTCTGCCGGTCCATAGATGTAAAAAGGTTGAAAAACACTGATCTAGATAACGCGTGCATGTTGTCCTACGGACACGTTTGCGGTTAGCGCACACGTTAAAACGCCTAGTGCACCTTTTGTAAAAGGAGCCTTATGTGTAGAAGCCTAGGGTCCATTGCAGAATACTAGCGTAAGATGTAGAAATCAAGGTCTCCAAGAACGTTGTAGGTCAGACCTTTCTCTTGAACTAATTTAAATTGAACTGTCTTAAAGGATCATTTATGTCAGTTCATGAGTTGGTTGCAGCAGCTCCTTCGGTATTGGACCTGTTTGAAGTTCAGACAATTGCTCCTGATATTATCCATCATTTAATATCTCTATCTGGTAGGTCAGGGCATTGTGCTATCTTTTGAAGTGCTCTTTTATTTGTCCAATTTAAAAGGATCAGTTAGATCCTCTTGATTATACACTTCTTTCATCTTATCTCTACTCGTTATTTTCTGCTTGTAGCGTCATGACTTTGTAGAAAAGCACCCTTTGTGACCGGATTATGGCGTAGAAACAGCCCGATCAATATTTAGCTGGTGGCTATCAGAGTGGTTTTTTTAAAGCTCTGACCATTGCAGGCTAAATTAGCCCTGGCTATTCGGTGCTGGGCCATGTCTGCTAGGGATTGTGGCCACCATTTTTTTTTTTTTTAATTCTGGAACCACCAGTGGCAGGAGTGAGTGGGCTTCACTCCTGCCTCAATGACCCACTGGACCACCATGGAAGTTAAGTTAGGTCCTGGGGGCGTTCAGGGATGGGAAGGCTTCACTTATTGGTAGGTCCAAGAGGGAGGTAGTGGCATGTTGGAGGGGGCTTCTATGCATGGGAGGTTTGTGGAGGGGGATAGGAATTGAGGGGGGGGGGGCAGGGGGAGCTACTCATGGTGCTGAGGTTCATGTAGGGAGGGACACCCCAATGTTTTTTGTTCTAATATGAATTTGGTGATGCTCTGCTTATATCCCGCTCCAGGCAAGCTTCCATCAGTAGAGTGCAGTTATCAGCTCACCCTCTGCCACCCCAATTAAGCCCCCACCCCGATTAAGACTGATTTAATGAACCCTTAACTGCAACTATACAGTATCATTGTCACCTTGTTGCCAAAATCATTGCAGTTGGTTTTGGTGGGAGTGTGTGGCGCTGGTATTATAGCTACAGCCTCAGCACCCTGAGGCTGTGGGTTCAAATCCCTCGCTGCTCCTTGTGACCCTGGGCAAGGCGCTTAATCCCCCCATTGCCCCAGGTACACTAGAAAGAGTTTGAGCCCGCTGGAAAAGATAGGGAAAGTATCTGAATATAAACCACTTAGGATATAAGTGGTATAGAAATAAATACTAGGGGTTTTGTATTCAGACCATCCATTTGATTGCAGGATTATTTCTCTTGTCAAAAAAAAAAAAGAGCTAGGTATATTCTGTTTAATCCATGATCTGCATCCAGAGCATGAGTGCCAGAATTTGTATTTGCCCTTCACCCCCAGTACAGTTGCTCGCATTAAAAATCTATACATCCATCTTCTTGCTGTGGGTTTGGGAGATCTAGGAATCCTGCTACCCAAAGATTTGTGGCAATGACCCCCCAAAACTGTTTTGTCACAGGCCATCCTCGGTCAGAATTTGCTATCATAGCCATGCCAGGTCCAGCCTCTCTAATGGTGGTGAGCTTAAGTGAGAATGTCTTAGTTCTTAGTAACATAAGGCAGGGCCGGTCTGTTCATTAGGTAAGACTAGCAGGTCATCTAAAGCAGCAGCCTCTGGGGGGCAGCAAAGAGCAGGAACCACCAATGCATATGTAAAAGAGTCAGGGATTCTCCCTCAGTAATGGGGTGGTTCTATCACTGGGCAGCAGAGGGCGCTGGCCTAGTAGTGCGGAAACTAAAGCTCCCAGTATGTACTGGGCTCAGCAGTCCTGCTGAGTCACAAGGGTGGTCCTCAGGCAAGGAGGAGAATATATGCATGAGCCTGAGATTAGTTCGGGGGGGGGGAGGGGGGGCGGAGGTCCCCGAGGGAGAACTGATTTTCCCTAGACATCAGCTGAGGGCAGAGCTGTGGGAAAAGGACTCATGCCTGTACTGCTTGGCTGAGGTAAGCCAAGCTAACTTTCTGTAAAGTGTGAGGCAAACTAAAAAGAATAAAGAGTGTTTTGTTCATATGGGCCTGTGTTGTGTCCTGACCTCTCCCCTCCAGCACATTTGCTTCCTTATCAACAGCGTACTTTAACCCACAGAAATGGTGAACAATTTTCAAACACCCATTTATCTGTGTAATTGTCTTTTGGAAATTTTTCTCATTATATGTGTGTGTGATACAAAGCATCAGGCATCCACACAAATGAACTGAGAATATGTTAATACTTTAAATATACGGTGAAACCTTGGTTTGCGAGCATAATTTGTTCTGAAACCATGCTTATAATCTAAAACACTCGTATTTCCCCATAAGAAATAAAGGAAACCCAGACGATGTGTTCCACAACCCAAAAACGTTAATGCAAATTATTGTATGTACTCGTATTGCAAGACCTTGCTCGTTTAGAACAGTCACTACGCTCCCGCAGTGTCGGAGAGAGAGGAACCATCGGCTCAGTTGTGATGAAGTGACGCGTTGTATACTGCATGTACTCATATTGCAAGACATTGCTTGTATATCGAGTTAAAATTTAATAAAATCTTTTGCTTGTCTTGCAAAACACTTGCAAACCAAGTTACTGTACTTGCAATCCAAGGTTTTACCGTGATGCCAATTTTTTATTGTGGGGGAGGGGTCAGGGTTTGAGCTGATGTGAAAAGGGCACATGATGATGATTCACAAGACAGTTCTCAAGAAGAATTATGAGCAGGTATGTGCCAAGATTTTCATGTTGCTCACAGATATGCTTACCCCATACCCAGTGATTCTGAACTAGTGTTAAAAATTACTTCTGCATGTTTTGATTTATGGGACATGAATATTCTTTCCTTTCTGTGTAAAGCTAGAATAAATCATATCAAAGGCATTGACCAATCATGTGCATTCCTGCTATTGTATGGCTTATAATTCTTTTTTTTTTCTAAGTTATCCCAATGAGGCCTTAAACAAAAAGGTCTATTTTTCAAAGATGGATCCCAAAAGTAAGAGTTGTCAAAATCATCAAATTTTCAGCTCATATACTATAACTTTTTTATTTTTTTTTTTAAACAGATAAAGAATTGTGGTGGTTCGTCTACTTGGATATTTGAAAATGTGGGTCAACAAACTAATTATAAGTGATGGCTTTTTATTAGACTAGCTTGATATCTGTGACGAGTCTTTGATTTATTCTGTCTTCACTGATCTAATCACAAGTGGACAACGCTTGAAACTAGGGATTTCATTCCATAACATAAGAATATGAGTTGCTATACTGAGACAGACCGGTCTATCAATAGTGGCCAGCCCAGGTCACAAGTTCCTGGAAAGAATCCAGAGAGTAAAACAGATTTTATGCTGGTTATCCTAGGAATAAGCAATGGATTTCCCCAAGTCCCTCTTGATAATGGCTTATGGACTTCTCTTTTAGGAAGTTATCCAAACTTTTTTAAACCCTGATAAGCTAACTGCTTTCACTACATTCTCCAGCAACAAATTCCAGAGTTTAATTACACATTGAGTGAAGAAATATTTTCTTCTGCTTTAAATCTACTACACTTCCCCCTCCCTATTCGCGGTTTCGATTATCTGCGTTTTTTTCCCCAGGCCCCCCTCTCCCTCAGAAACAACGGCCTCGGGACTTGGAGTGAAACGATCAGAGGGGGCGGGGGGAGGGCGATCGGAGGTGGCATGGGGCGATCATAGCATGGACCTTACTTGGTGGTCTAGCTGTGACACGGGGCAGGAGTGATCTTCCTAGACTCCTGCCCCGTGCAGAGCCGTGCTGTGAGTTCCCGTGGTCTCACGAGACTACAACAGGAAGACGCACCCACCTGTAGAGGAGGAAAAACCAAGAAAAAAAAAATCTGGTTCAGAATTTTTTTTTTTCATCTTGGTTTTTTTTCTCTACGTGTAGGTGTGTCTGGTGCTGGGAAGCCCAAAGCCGCCAGAAGCCGCCCGCAGCCCCCCTCCCCCCCCCCCGCTACCTTTTTTAGTGGCGGTGGTCCAGCGCGGTCTCCTGTGTCTTAGAAGAGTGACGCACAACGCAGGAGCGTGATTTGCTGCATAAGAACACGCTAAGGTCACTTTCTACCACAGCTTAATAAAAGGACTCCTATGTCGTTCAGGGACACATGGGACAAACGAGAGAATCTTAGTGGTTGGGTGTGGAAGTAAAGCAAGAATTCGAATAGGGCCTAAACCAGGGATCTCAAAGTCCCTCCTTGAGGGCCGCAATCCAGCCAGGTTTTCAGGATTTCCCCAATGAATATGCATGAGATCTATGTGCATGCACTGCTTTCAGTGCATATTCATTGGGGAAATCCTGAAAACCCAACTGGATTGCGGCCCTCAAGGAGGGACTTTGAGATCCCTGGCCTAAACGGTAGAAAGAAAAAGGAGGCTTAGCTATAGGGGCCCTACAGTGGTTATCTGCCTTCATGTTTTATACTTTGCAGAAGGTTTGATTTATTCATTTGAAAAGTACCAGCATTGCAAAGCAATAAACCATAGCGCACAGCGTCTACTGATCCAGCTCATGAGTCCTTTTGTCAGGCTATAATGGCTTTCATACAATACCTTCCGACTTGTTAATATTCAGGGTGAATCTTGCTTCTTAAATAGGATTTGTGACCTATATTACAGGTGTTGATGTTCTGCCTATAAGTATCAAAATTCTCGGCTCGGTAATCTGGAGGAGTGAACTCTGGGAAGCTCTTCTCAAGCGCCTCCTCGAGTGATTTCTTGACTAATAATTACGATCAGAATCTTATAGCTCTGTACAACAACAGTTCACAAAAAAAAAAAAAAAATGGCAATCTTTACTTCAGCATTCTCAGTGGTTCCCAACCCTGTCCTGGAGGACCACCAGGCCAATCGGGTTTTCAGGCTAGCCCCAATGAATATGCATGAAAGAGATTTGCATATATTGGAAGTGACAGGTATGCAAATCTGCTCCATGCATATTTATTAGGGCTAGCGTGAAAACCCGATTGGCTTAGTGATCCTCCAGGATAGGGTTGGGAACCACTGAGCTAACTCATACGAGGGTTTTTGGAAAAGGGGAGTAAATAACCCACGTTTTGTATTTCAGATTGACGGTGCCAACAATAATTATAGCATTTTAACGTTACAAAAAAAAAAAAGACTAGTTTAAAATTCATAATATAATACTGTAGATTATTCTGGTTATTAGATTATTGAATCTAATGTTATGGAAAGTACTGCCTTTCACTATTACTCAAAAGATGCCATTCAGTCAGTTTTGGTTTTTTTTTGTTTTTTTAATAAAAATGCATGCAAGAAAAATTTGGGAATATTTTATGTTGCTATTAGTTTCTTAATCTAGTTACATGACAAGTGTGCGCTTATTCTGTGAAACAAAGGGCTTCTTTTACTAAGGTACGCTAGCGGTTTTAGAGCGCGCTAAACGCTAACGCCTCCATAGAGCTGGCGTTAGTTTTTTTTCATTTAGCGCGTGGTTAGCACGCGCTAATCTTCAGCTCGCGCTTAAAAACGCTAGCGCACCTTAGTAAAAGGAGCCCACAGAGCAGGGGAAGGCAATCCCGGTCCTCGAGAGCCGGAGCCAGGTCAGGTTTTCAGGATCCCCACCATAAATATGCATGAGATAGATTTGCATCTCAAGGAGGCAGTGCATGCAAATCCATCTCATACATATTCATGGTGGAGATCCTGAAAACCTGACCTGGCTCCGGTTCTCGAGGACCGGAATTGCCTACCCCTGCCACAGAGGAATGCAAATGTCTTATTAGCAGTATGACAGGGGTGTCCAATGTCGGTCCTCGAGGGCCGCAGTCCAGTCGGGTTTTCAGGATTTCCCCAGTGAATATGCATGAGATCTATTAGCATACAATGAAAGCAGTGCATGCAAATAGACTTCATGTATATTCATTGGGGAAATCCTGAAAAACCGACTGGACTGCGGCCCTCGAGGACCGACATTGGACACCCCTGTAGTATGAAGAAAAATTGTCAAAATCTGAAGACCCACTCTTCTCCCAAACACCGGCTCTTCCACTCTGACAGGCGGTGTAGGGGGGAACTCTCCCTCAATGTGAACGCGAGTATTTCTCAGTGTACTGGGGGAGGGGGGTTTTCCCCCCAAACTCCCCCTCACAGCGCTAACGGGAATGGTAATAACGGCTTCAGGTGGCGGCGCACATTCGTCTCTGCGTGCAATTGTTAGCGCGGCTTTGTCGGAGCGCTTTAGTCCTGCGCTCAAATGTCGGTGTACCACAATTTAGAAATTTGGTACTGTGTCTTGTGCTCAGTCAGCTCGATTGCTATAATAGTGTTTATCTAGGAATATCTCGGAGAACTATGCAGAGACTGCGGATGGTCCAGAATGCGGCTGTTAGATTGATCTTTGGGCTGAAGAAGCATGATCATATAATGCCATATTACTGGAAGTTGCACTGGTTGCCAGTAGAGGCGCTTGTGAAGTTTTAAATTTGGTTGTTTCTGTTTCAAAGTTCTCTTCGGACTTTCTCCCCGATATTTGGTTGAACTCTTTATTTTTGCGAATGAGAAACATAGGAGAAATTCGCGATTGGACTTCGCCTTTCCGCCTGTCAAAGATTGCAAATTTAAAAAGCATCATCGGCATCTTTTGTCGTATCAGGCAGCATTATGGGGCAAGGATTTGGAAAATCTAATGGTGTCTTCGAGTTCTTATGTGGAATTTAGAAGAAATCTTAAAGATATATTTCTTTCTTAAATATTTGGGTAATTCATTTCCATGCTTATGGACATTATACTTTAGTAATCTATTCGAAGTCTTATTTTTAAGTTACATAATCGTCAATCTATTCAATTGTATATACCGTATTTTCACGTAGATAACGCGCACCTGTGTAAAACTCGCACACGGGTATAGCGCGCGGGAAACCAAAATATATGTAAAGAAATTTTTGTATACTGCGCACACCCATATACCGCGCATGCTGCCCTGACTCTCCTTTCACCCGCCCCAACTCTCCTCTGGCCACCCCGACTCTCCTTTCGCTTGCCCCGACTCTCCTCTCCCCCTTGAAGTCCTGTCCCCACCCTGAAAGCCTGATGCCCCCCCGACGTCTGATTCACCCCCCCGCAGGACCGCTCGCACCCCCACCCCAAAGGACCGCTCGCACGCACCCCCACCCCGAAGGACCGCTCGCATGCACTCCCACCCGCACCCCCACCCTGAAGGACCGCTCGCACCCCCACAGCCTCCCGACCCCCCCCCCAATCATGTAGAAGCTCCTACCGGTGTCCTGCTGCTTCCTCTTGGCAGTCCCGGCCCTTCTGTGAGCCCTGCGCTGCTTCCTCTGACGTCAGAGAAAGGGCAGGACCGCCGGAAGAGGAAGCAGCGCAGGCGCAGGGCTCACAGAAGGGCCGGGACCGCCAAGAGGAAGCAGCAGGACACCGGTAGGAGCTTCTACATGATGGGGGAGGGGTCAGGAGGCTGTGGGGGTGCAAGCGGTCCTTCAGGGTGGGGGTGCGGGTGGGAGTGCGTGCGAGCGGTCCTTCGGGGTGGGGGTGCGGGTGCGTGCGAGCGGTCCTTCGGGGTGGGGGTGCGAGCGGTCCTGCGGGGGGGGTGAATCGGACGTCGGGGGGGGAACTATGTAAAAAAAAATTTGTACAACGTGCAAGGTTATGCACGGTTTGTAAAATTGTGTATAATGCGCGCGTTATATGCGTGAAAATACGGTACTATTATAATCTTTTGTTAACCGCATAGAACTTCGCGGTCCTGCAGTATATGAGCTGATTATGTTATGTTATGATTTAGCGCGCGGCTAAATGTTAAGGCATCCATTTATTTCACACTAATATTTAGCATGCGCTAAATCGATTAGCGCGCCATAGTAGTTTTGGTTTGGACAGGTTTGCCTAGATCCCCTGCTAAATCTAGCCCAGATGTGCCAAAGTGAAGTCAGGAGGAACCCAGATAGGTTCATGTAGAAATTGCGCCCTTGACATAGAAGAATTGTGCGGAAGCACTGTGTTAGCAGTCACCGACTAATGTAGGGCAATAAATATGCAAATGAAATAATTTAAGTGCTACAGGGGGGTAAGTAAAAAAGAGTGAAGGCTTTGCTTAGCACCCACTAGAAATGCCTTAGAGCCCTGCCTAGCCCAGACACTGACTCCCACCCACGGAGCTACCGCGCAGCTTGTCTCCCCGCAGCCAGTAATTTAGCATTGCGCCCTTCAGTGACAAGGGAACAAACAAAAAGATATATGAGCAGGCTCGTTTCTACCACATAAAATATACATTTCAATCTTTTGGGACGTTCAGGGTTTTGCACGGTGAATCTGTAGCCTGTAACTTGATGCACAATCAATAATGGAAATTAAACACTGATTAGATAACGGTCAACCAAAATTAATTAGCTTTTAGGAAGGTGTTCAAAATGGGAAGCATATTGAGTTTAGAAAAATCTGATTTATTTTTTTTTTGAGGTGGTGACTTTCTAAAGACTGGTTTGCATAATGCATAGTTTTGTTCCTAAAATGTCAATTTCTGATTTTATGAGGACAGACAGAATACATCTTTGGATATTAAGTGCCCGGTTTTAGAAAAGACGTGGAGATGGAAACATCCGGGTTGGGTGCTGCCAAGTGCCTCTCCATATCTCTTGGAAGCAGCAATTTTAAAAAACTGCATGGGAGGGGGGGGGGGAGAACGCGTGACCTCACCCCATATGTACAATGGTGCAGCTTTTTAAAATCATCGTTCCCATTCATACGCGCCGTGATCCTCCTCTTGCCAGTTTCACAGACCCTTCATACCCCTCTCCCCCTTCGCATGAAAAGCCCTGTACCCATTACTACTATTTATCCCTTATATAGCGCCGAAAGGCGTACGCGGCGCTGTACATTTTGACATTTATAGATGGTCCTTGCTCGGAAGAGCTTACAATTTAACTTGGACAGACATGACATAGAGCAGGGGTCTCAAAGTCCCTCCTCGAGGGCCGCAATCCAGCCGGATTTTCAGGATTTCCCCAATGACTATACATGAGATCTATGTGCATGCACTGCTTTCATTGTATGGTAATAGATCTCATGCATATTCATTGGGGAAATCCTGAAAACCCGACTGCAGAATCCAAGGTGAGAGGAGTTGAAAGCACTCTCGGAGAGGGAGGCTTTTCAATGGGCCTTGAACACTGCCAGAGACTGAGCCCACCTTTGGGATTCGGGCAGCTCATTCCAAGCACATGATGCAGCAAGGCAGAAGGGACAGAGTCTGGAGTTGGCAGTTGAAGAGAAGGGCACAGTCGTGATGATGTGACGCGTGTGCAAGATCTCGCACGTTTAGAACAGTCACTGCACTCCCGCAGCGTCAGAGAGAGAAGAACCATCAGCTCTGTCGTAATGATGTGACGCTTGTGCAAGACCTCGCGCGTTTAGAACAGTCACTGCACTCTTGCAGCGTCAGAGAGAGAAGAACCATCTGCTCAGTTGTGATGTGTGTATACTGCATGTACTTGTATTGCAAGACCTTGCTTGTATATCAAGTTAAAATTTAATAAAATGTTTTTGCTTGTCTTGCAAAACACTTACAAACCAAGTTACTTGCAATCCAAGGTTTTACTGCACTTCTTGAAGATGGCATGATTTCTTCCAAATAGTGTACAATATGAAAACAAAGGTTTTGTTTTAAAAAAAAGCTAGAAATCAGCAAATTGGTAATAGAAAATGAACACAAAAGAATAAGTGTCAGAAAGGAAAGTAGTGTAGCAGAGATGACATCAAGGGACATATAAGAAAACACAGTTCAGTGAATCCCGGGAGGAGGATTCCCATCCATCTGAAGGTTAAAGGCTTTCTCAAATAGGTAGGTTTTCAGGAGATCTAAATTAGAGAATGACATGGTGACAAAATTCATCACCGTTCCCGTCCCCGCGGATAACTGCGGGAAACCATCTTCATGTCATTCTTTAAGGAGAAAGGGAAGAATCAGAGTATGAATGGCCACCACTGACCCGCAAGCTTTGCTTTGAAGAATGCTGGTGTAGAAGGACTGAGGTTGAAACAGACACTACAGAATGACAGTCTCTGGTATCCAGAGCAGATATTGTGATGTCATAATGCCTCATTCCACCAGTGCCTAAGAGCCAATCACATCAGTGATGTCACAATGGCTTCATTATCCTTGGCTCACATAAGAATCAGAGTATGAATGGCCACAACCACTGACCCTCAAGCTTTGCTTTGAAGAATGCCGGTGTAGAAGGACCAAGGTTGAAATAGACACTAAAAAATGGCATGGGATTATTTCCTGCGGTTATCCACGGGGATGGAAATGGTGATGAATTTTGTCATCGTGTCATTCTCTAATCTAAATCTCTCAGGAGATGGTTCCAAATGCATTTGTTGAGGGAGTGAATCCCATAGAGAAGGTGCCGTACAAAAGCTTGAAATCCTTAGCAATGGGGGCAGGAGTAGGTGAGAAGACTCCATGGGCCGATCGGTCTTTTTTCTGCCGTCATTTTCTGTGCTACCTTGTTCCTATTAATTCTGGTGAGCAGCAAATTCCAGTAACATTTCTTGATATTGTAGTCATGCATTATTGTGCCATTACAGAGTAGAATCAATAATACTTCGTGCAGCTGCAGTAGAAGGGTTTTGTGTGTGTGTGTGTGTGTTGTGATATAGGTGTTTTTCTGCCTTTGTTAAAAAAATCATTAAACATAGTAGGCAGTTTAAAATAGCTCATTTAGGAAAGTAAACATTGCAGATTCCATCAGAAGCCCTAAGAATCACAAAAATAAGCTTATGCGGAAAACTGACCTGGTGGAAACAATACCGATTATTATATAAGTAAATATCCCAGTCACTCCTCCAACATTGGCCAATATTATATACTCAGTATCAAAGGTCAATGTTTCAACTGTCTCATAAGATTTTTATCATTTTTGGGGGGCTTCAGACATGCCAACTGTTCGCCCAATTTTTTGGCGATACAAAAGATTTAGTGGCTATGGCTGTGGCTTCTTCGTTCGCCCACTTGCTCAAAGCTTTTAACGTTTTTTTGAATATTTTTTATCGTGTTTTTTATCTTATTTTATATAAAGTGCATAATGCTCTCATAAATAATTAACAAAGAAATAACTTATCTTAAAAGAGTTGTTTCCTTGATAAGATCGGGTCAGGGACCACATGTTTCGCCGTGAGGCTTTTTCAAGATTAAGTCCCCCTTTTTCAATTTCAACAGACCATCCCGATATCTGACCTTTCTGAACTAACAATTGGGCGAACAATTGGCATGTCTGAAGCCCCCCAAAAAACGATAAAAATCTTATGAGACAGTTGAAACATTGACCTTTGATACTGAGAATTAGAACATTGCAGTCATGCACCTGTTAAATCATGATGATTTGTTTGAACGAGGATTATATCCATACGTAGATCAATGCTGTCTTGTTAAAATGTTTATTTTATTTTTATTTTTCCTCTTAACTCTACTTTTCACTTCTCTATTACCCTCCAGGTACTTTAGTTAGATTGTGAGCCTTCGGGACAGTAAGGGAATTTTTCAAGTACCTTTCTTATTTCTAATCTTAATGTATATTTTCTGTAAACCGCTTAGAACCTAACGGATGTAGCGGTATATAAGAAATAAATTACATTACATTACATTACATTACATGGACCATTTGGCCTTCATCTGCCATCATGTTTCTAGGTTTCTATAACCATAAAGCTCTATGACATCACAATGCAGGCAAAGAGCCTTAGCCAATGGGAAGAAGATATGCAAATGTTAAGAGCCTTAGCCAATAGGGAGAGGAGGAGATAGTGGATGCTGCAGAATTCTACTGTTCAACGGCTCCCCCTTCTGCTTCTATTCCTTTCTCTCCTCTCTTCTACCTTCCAAAGTATTTAGATCAATGCTGTCTTGTTAAAATGTTTATTTTATTTTTATTTTTCCTCTAACTCTACTTTTCACTTCTCTATTACCCTCCAGGTACTTTAGTTAGATTGTGAGCCTTCGGGACAGTAAGGGAATTTTTCAAGTACCTTTCTTATTTCTAATCTTAATGTATATTTTCTGTAAACCGCTTAGAACCTAACGGATGGAGCGGTATATAAGAAATAAATTACATTACATTACATTACATAATATTGTACGGTTCTGTATTTTATGCAAATACTAATAAAAATGATGGAACAAAAATAAGATTCAATAATTTTTCACTTTTATGACAGGCATTCCCTGAATGTTGAGGGAGAATAGGGCTGTGAGAAGAAGGATGTAAAGTCAATGTTTTGCTTATTGTCTGCGCTTTGATCTGGTTTTGAGAAAACCAGATAAATCAAAGGAATAGAATAATCATTTCCTCCGCTGTTCTTGCTATTCCTAGTTCTCGCTCCCCGCTGAAATATATGCCCACTCAATAGGCTGCCTGATGTTTTTTTTTCAGCGCAGTTGCTGTAGCCTTCTTCACATCTAGAAAAATCCAATTCGTATGTACAGTATTATGTCTTAATTCATCAAACTCCCAGAAAGGATGTAAAAAGAGCTAGCCGTTGTGCAAGGTTTCGACAGAACATGTTTAACTAAAAGGTTAAACACGTTTAAAACCGCGTAAATTGAAAGTGTATTACAACAGTTGTTAATAAACATGACCTTTCTTGCATCTCGATCTTTCCTGTCAAAAAGAGTGACTTAGGCCACAACACACGATGACACATATATTGGATATTGCGGTTGGAAGATAGTTGGATTAAATACAATTTCCAGCATCAGCATGAAAAATCCACTTATGGGCACAAAAATCAAATAGCAGCTGTATTGACGGGTGACCAGAAATGAAATATTTTGAGAACAGAGTGTATGCAGATTACATTGCGTATCTGTGGTGTCTGCTTACTGTTTGAAATTGTAAGCTTTTGGGTGACATTTATTGATCTAGACTGCTGGATAAAGCATTTTCACTTTCAAATGATTTCCCGGATTCAGTTAGAGTTCGTAATATATCACTCAGTTTTTGCTTGCTTTTGAAGTGTCTAGAAAACAAAGATGCAATAGTCAAGAAAGCCGTCTTCAAAATCTTAATGCTAAGGCATTATAGCAAAAGAATCGCCTTTTCTTAAAGAACTGGTAGAGTCTAGCGCTTTACTGTCCAACTTATCCAAAAGTTACTCTTGAACGGAAGATTAAAATGTTGTTGGAGGTAGTCTTCCACTTCAGGTGATTGAGGCCAGCAGCGTGCCTGATTTTAAGGCCAAATGGGATAGACACGTGGGATCTATTCACAGAGAAAGGTAGGGGAGGGTCATTGGGGTGGGCAGACTAGATGGGCCGTGGCCCTTATCTGCCATCTATTTCTTTGTTTCTATGTCTCTATGTTTCTATTACCATGGACAGCTCTGGCACCGAGACCCATTTCTCCTATAGTTCTGTGTAGTTGTTAGAATTTGCCAACAGCATAATGTTTTTTTGTTTTGTCAATGAACTTGCTAAGCTTTTTGGCAACCTTAAGGTAACCGAGTGACCAGATATCTTCAGAGCCTGCTGTTTTCACATGGAAAAAACGTTCAGCTTAAAGGGAAGTTCATCTTCTCATGTGGTATATATCATTCAATGCAAAAACTGTAAAGAAGGATGCTACATTGGAGAAACAGAGAAAACCAGAAAAACTCTGTGGAGTGACGATGTTCCTAAATGGACTTTATTTGAAAGTGTCAGAGTTCCAAAGGTACACTGAAATCATCCACATAAAATAATTTCATCCACATAAAAATAAATCATCCACATAAAAGCTGTAAAGGACTTAGTCCGCTGGGGATACAGGACCCAACACGGTCCGCGTTTCGACAAAAAGTCTTCTTCAGGGGTCCCTGGGGGTCCTATAAAGGTGAGTACATGGGAAACAATTGTGTGGTGAGCTGGAAGTGAGACACTGCTTGTGTTTGCAACATTCTAGAGCTCAGATTGTGATGTCATAATGCCTCATTCAACCAATGCCTAAGCTCCGTCCTCATCTGCGCAAGCCTCAAACGCTTTAAAATCCTAAGTAGCAAAAATCAAAAGGAACTGACCCCAAAATATCCACAAAGAAGAAAATCCAGAGAAAACCAAAAAAACTCTGTGGAGTGACGATGTTCCTAAATGGACTTTATTTGAAAGTGTCAAAGTTCCAAAGGTACACTGAAATCATCCACATAAAAATAAATCATCCACATAAGAGCCTTAAAGGACCTAGTCCGCTGGGGATACAGGACCCAACACGGTCTGCGTTTCGACAAAAAGTCTTCTTCAGGGGTCCCTGGGGGTCCTATAAAGGTGAGTACGTGGGAAACAATTGTGTGGTGAGCTGGAAGTGAGAATTTTTGTTGAAACGCGGACCGTGTTGGGTCCTGTATCCCTAGCGGACTAGGTCCTTTAAGGTTCTTATGTGGATGATTTATTTTTATGTGGATGGAATTATTTTATGTGGATGATTTCCGTGTACCTTTGGAACTTTGACACTTTCAAATAAAGTCCATTTAGGAACATCGTCACTCCACAGAGTTTTTTTGGTTTTCTCTGGATTTTCTTCTTTGTGGATATTTTCGGGTCAATTCCTTTTGTTTTTTGCACGTTGGAGAAACAGGCTAAAGACTAGGATCAATGTGCACAGATATCGTATCAAACATTGCAATACCAACAAGAATGTTACCTTTGTGTGACAATACTTCAAAACACCAGAACACTGCGTCAATGATTTTATGTTGAGGATATTAAAAGGAAATTTTAAGATAATCCAGGAACGTAAGACCTTTGTAATCAAAATGGTAAAATATTTTGACACCCATCGGACAGGACTTAACAGAGATCTTGGTTTTCCATCGCATTACAACCCATAAAATAATACTGCTTTTCCCCCTTCTTATCATCAATTCATATCTCCCTGTCTCTCAGCCACCTGTTTTCTCATTTTACACCCCCACCTCCCTCTTCCTGTAAGACTGACATTGGAATGCTTTTATGTTTCACTTATATACACTGATATTTCATTTCATTTGCGTATTTCTGATCTGAGGAAGAAGGGTTACTCTTTGAAAGCTAATAAAAAAATGCATTGTTAATCCAATAAGAAAAATATCACTTTATTGCCTTTGGGGTTTTTTTTAATATAAATTTTTGTTCTCCCTCCCCCCCAAAAAAAAATTAAAAAAGAACTGCACACAATCAAAGCCAATAACGATCATATTCAGGGCCACTCATGTTAGTTCTTCACGGTGGTACCTTGAAACAACTTGCAACTCCCATTCCCCTCCCTTCCTCCCTTCCCCTGCCCCACTTCCCTCCAATCTACTCCCCAGCCCTAACCCAGATTACATGTTCAACAAATAGCTACGTGCTTTGTGAGGTAGGTTTATTTATGTATTTAAAAGATTTCTCAACCGCCTATTCCTTGTTTCATAGTTTGTTAAAATTTGATTGAACGATTATCATAGCATTCGAAGAGTTGTACGATAAAATAGTTGAAATTTAGATAGGGGAACAAGCGACAGATAATAGACAAAATCCTTACAAGACAGACAAACTTGATTGGGAAAAGGAGTGAAAACAAGAGGAAAAGAGGGAGAACTACAACTTGTGAAGAAAGAAAACGTAAAAGGATAAAAAGAATGGGATATGAAAAGGGAGGGATTAGTTACGGGAGTAACCAGGCAGCTTTACAAATATTAACTTACATAAAATAAAACAAGATTTGTATAAAACATCAAAATAGAATGTCGGGTATTATTAAGAAGGGTATTACAACCAGAACGAAGGAAGTCATCATGCCGCTGTATCGCACGATGGTGCGCCCGCATCTGGAATACTGTGTCCAATATTGGTCGCCGTACCTAAAGAAGGACATGGAGATACTTGAGAGGGTTCAGAGAAGAGTGACAAGAATGATAAAAGGTATGGAAAACCTTTCATACGCAGACAGGCTAAAAAGGCTGGGGCGGAGACTCAGAGGAGACATGATAGAGACTTACAAGATCATGAAGGGCATAGAGATGGTGGAAATGGACAGATTCTTCAGCCTATTGGGTACTACAAGAACAAGGGGGCACTCGGAGAAACTGAAAGGGGACAGGTTTAGAACCAATGCTGGGAAATTTTTCTTCACTCAGAGGGTGGTGGACACCTGGAATGCGCTTCCGGAGGATGTGATAGGACAGAGTACATTAAGGGGATTCAAAGAGGGATTGGACAAGTTCCTGAAGGATATTGAGGGATATAGATAGAGGTAGAGATAGGATTATGGAAGGGTATAGATAGAAGAATAATGGGGATTGAAAGATTTTAGACAAAGGATCACTTACAGGTCATGGACCTGATGGGCCACCGCAGGAGCGGACTGCTGGGCGCGATGGACCCCTGGTCTGACCCAGCGGAGGCAACTTCTTATATTCTTATTCAATGTTGACAGTTAGTTCACGGCGCTCCATAATGTATGAATCCAAAAACGGGGAGTGACGGAGAAAGTGCCGAAGCTGGCGCGAGCAGGAAATTTGTCGCTGCTCGCGCCAAGTTAATAAGGTACGGAGAAGGAGCGTGCAGCAGGGGGAGGAGTGGGACGGGGGGGGGGAGCGGACCGCACCCCCCCCCTTACTACCCAACTGTTTTGCATACTACGGATTCACCTGCTTCCCTTTTACCTTTCCCCACAAGTTTATGTTTATTGTACATTTGATATCACGTTTAATGCAAGAGGTCAAAGCAGCATACAAACGAAAAAAGGAATAAAAACATAGGGGTCCTTTTGCTAAGGCGCACTAGCCATTTTAGCGCGCGTGCGAAACGCTGACGCGTCCGTTATAGTCTATGGACGCGTTGGCGTTTAGCGCACGCTAAAACAGGTAGTGCGCCTTACCCCCCCTTTAAACTAAACTAAACTAAACCTTAGGTTTGTATACCGCGCCATCTCCGCAAGCGCAGAGCTCGGCACGGTTTACAGAATTTAAGAGGAAAGGAACTACAATGAAGGGATATAGGAGAGGGACTGAGAAGATAGAGAGGGACAGGGTAATGGAGAACGGGAGGTGATTAGATTTTTGAAAAGAGCCAAGTTTTCAAGTGTTTGCAGAAAGATTGGAAGGAGCTTGAGTTTCTGAGTGGGGATGAGAGGTTGTTCCAGAGTTCTGTGGTTCTAAAGGGGAGGGATGTTCCAAGTTTTCCTGGGCGGGATATACCTTTTATAGAGGGGAAAGATAGTTTCAGTTTTTGGGAGGGTCTAGTGGAGTGTGGGTTTGAGGAATTCCAAAAGAGTGGGATAACGGGAGGAAGGACGCCATGTAGGATCTTGAAGGCTAAGCAGGCACATTTAAAGAGGACTCTGGAGTATACTGGGAGCCAGTGAAGCTTGGAGAGGAGTGGGGAAACATGATCGAACTTGCTTTTTGCGAAAATAAGCTTGGCCGCGGCATTCTGAATTAGCTGAAGTCTATGGAGGTTTTTCTTAGTTAAACTTATATAAATGGAGTTGCAGTAGTCCAGTCTAGAGAGGATGGTGGATTGAACGAGGATGGCGAAATGAGAATGATGAAAGTAGGATCTTACTTTCCTCAACATATGGAGGCTAAAGAAGCATTTTTTTTACCAGGGAGTTGAGGTGATCATTGAAGGAGAGAGAGGAGTCTATGACGATGCCTAGGACTTTGCTTGAAAACTCAAGCTGAAGAGTGGGGCCGGAAGGTAGAGGGATGGAGGTGGGTAAATGATCTAAACTTGAGCCGAGCCAAAGTTTTTTTTAACAAAACTGCGCTAGCGGTTTTTAGCGCAGAGAGCCGCGCTGAATGGCCCGCGCTACTCCCGACGCTCGGGTGCCTATGAGCGTCGGGAGTAGCGTGGGCATTCAGCGCGGCTCTCTGCGCTAAAAAACACTAGCACGGTTTCGTAGAAGAGGGGGTTAGTAAAAGGAGCCCATATTTATCTCCACGTGGCTTTCGAAATAAAAAGCCTCCTCTTGCCGCTGTTTCACAGTTTGGTATAGAGCAGGTGTTGGATGGGCTGCAGAATAGAAATCTTATCAGTAGAAATGAAATGAAATCAAAGTCCGTTGGGATACACTGAACCCAGCTCTTTTCCATTTTAGATATGTGTGGTGTTAGGTTTTTTTTTTTTTTTTTTTTGCTGTTCAGTCATTTTCTTGACCTTAGCCCCGATCTATCAGCAGATTTTTCGCCAAGTGTGTCCTCCCTTGTTCCTAATTGAATTCTCCAGTGCCCTGTGTGCTCCTTCTTCATTATCTGTGTCTAGCTTAGTGTAAATACTTGGCAGGATAAGGGGGTTGGAAATATTTCATTTTTCAGCAAGTTTTTAAATTTATTTCTGCTATTTTAAATTTAGCAGTTTTCTAAGCCATAAAAAAAAAAAAGTTCTAGGCAGCGTGCAGCAACAATTATATTTACTGCCTTGCGCTTTGAAGGCACAGCGTAATGCACTCTTGGTTTTTTCCGTATTAGGTCCCTAGTATGTGTCGAGTTAGGATAAAAACTTGTACCAGAATAAAAAACAGCCAACTTGTACTCTAGTCCCCCTCTTTTACACTTCTCCCTTGTTATTTGTGGGGGATAGGGGCAGAGCCGGACCACGAATGGCAAAAAACCGCGAATATCCTGCTCTGCCTCCCTCCCGCCTTCCCGGCCTTACCTGATGGTCTGCCGTGAGTTCCCATAGACTCTCTTCAGACTACGACGGGATCTCCCCACAGCCATTTCCTATTGGCGATCTGCACGGGGCAGGAGCGTAGGAAGATCGCTCCTGCCCCGAAAACCCGCTAGACCACCAGGTAAGGCTGGGATGCCGGGGGGGGTGGGGTGGGGAGGCAAAAATATGGGTTGTTTTTTTTCCCCCTCCTCCCCCCAAAAATCGCGATTATGTGAAATCGCGAGTGCGGAAACTGCAAATGGGGAGGGGGAAGTGTACTAAGGTGCGCTAACTGATTAGCACGCGCTAATCACTAACCCGTCCATAGACTAACATGCACGTGTTAGCGTTTAGCGCGCACTAAATCAATTAGCACACCTTAGTAAAAGAGGGCCTATGTCAAATTGTAACCTCTTAACTGTATATTATGTAAATTAACCTGTAACCCGTGCTGAGCTCTTTGGAGAGGAAGGGATAGAAAACAAATTTTAAAAAAATTAATACAATATTAAATTGCAGGGTAGTAACAAATATACCGTAAACTGACTTTATATTAATGAAGTCTCTAGCTCAAGAGATATGGCCCACTGCTCCCCTGACAGAATCCCAGGGCAGGAACATTACAAGAAGAGAATGCATCCTGTGTGACCCCCCCCCCCCTAAATATACCCATGGCATCCCCCACCCTGCCTACGGTTACCCTATGGCTGTAGACATTAGGGTTTTACTTCCACTCAAAGCAAAGGAAGACAGATAGAGACATCTTATCACAAATGAACCGAATGTTTCCTCACTATACCTGTCTGCCGTATTGGCATTGGGGGGATTAAGTGACTTGCCCAGGGGCCACAAGGAGCAGCGTGTGTTTGAACCTACAAAGTCAGGGAGCTGAGGCTGTAGCTTTAACCACTGCACCACTCTAGAAATCAAAACGCAGTAAAAGTGAGCCAAGCATAGGACAATCCAGCCATTGTGACATCACCGATGAGGTTGGCTCTTATTGGTGGAAGGAAGGATTATGATGTCACAATACCAGCTCTGGTTATCAGAGGCTGAAACTGTTCACACTATTTATTTATTCAATTTTCTATACCGTTCTCCCAAAAGGAGCTCAGAACGGTTTACATGAATTTATTCAGGTACTCTAACATTTCCCCCTGCCTGGGCTCACAATCTGTCTAATGTACCTGAGGCACTGGGGGGATTAAGTGACTTGCCCAGGGTCACCAGGAGCAGTGTGGGTTTGAACCCACAACCCCAGGGTGCTGAGGCTGTAGCTTTAACCACTGTGTTGAAGGTGAGGGAAATGGGAAAGAGATGCTGGCCCTCAGGAGCCCCTGGAGCTATGGGGCCCAAGTCCGCTTCCCTGGGTGCTCTCCTAATGCTGGCCCTGCTGGCTGTAATACCAGTCTAGATCATACTCCCCTATGTTAGGCAGTAGTGACATAGTGGTATCTCACACAGTGTAGGAGAGAGGCAAAGGCAAACCACCAAGATGGGGAGTGGGGGGGCTCCCTCATGAGGTTGATAATTGGGCACACCATCAAAAGCGCGCCGGACTTTGGCGCAGCGACATATGTGTGCTGGACACATGCACGCCGCCACTTCTGCTACTTTCTGTTAGTGCTGGGGGGGGGGGAGATCCACCACTACATTTACAAGTCCTCACACTTCCTTTGGGGGAGAACCCCCCCAGGTACACTGGAAACTCCCGTTCTCCTTTCCATTTTTGCTGTACGGGAGTTTTCAGTGTAGTGGGGGGGGGGGTCCCTCACCCCCCCATTGGGAGCATAAGGACTTATAAATGTAGTGTGGGGTTCCCTCCCACACCCCCTCACAGCGCTAATGGAAAGCCTTTAAAGCGGCAGCAGCGCTGGCACGCACGTGTCCTGCGTGCAAATGTTGCTGCGGGATTCGCCAAAGTCCGGTGCGCTTTTGACGGGTCACCACTAATTGTAGCAGACCGTTGTGCCGGTCTTTGTATTGAAGATGGCACTTGATTACAAATACTGTTTGTAAAAAAAAAAAAAAACCATACAAGTACGTCACTATGATAGTTACCTGGTTTTTTTTCATACCATACTCTCCTGGTAGACAATTTTGTCTGTTACAAGGTGAACCAGGCTACCTGTATGCTGACTTGCGGGGGTCTGGTACAATAATTACTTTCCATTATTATGTGTTCTGGGATTTGTCTTCTGTTGGATCTACCCAGAGGGCTAGGAATGGGTATTTCAAACCTTGGTGACTACAAAGAAAAATCTATTTCTTTTTAAACTGCTTATTCAGCGTTCACACGCTCTGCAGCAAGACAATAGATATAAAAGCAGCATTTTCCTATCTGTACCCCAAGGACATGCTCGATAAGGGAGAGAAATCTCCCAGGCTCCGAGAGTTATCAATATTTAATTTATCATACTTTTCAATTATCGCTTTTTGAACAACTGCAACTGGCTAGGGGGGGAAAAAACCCCCCCAGAAAGTGTACAACAGGAAAGATTTTTGATTAAAATTAGAAAGTCACAGTTATTTCTGACTGGAGGGCATTTTAGGCTGTTTCTCCGTACGTTCTGTTCTCAGGTTGTGTCCTTTAGAAGTTACCCCGTCTTAGAAGTTATCCTGGTTTTTAAACTGAAGCAGCAATTACGATGTTTCCAGGCTTGTCGGCTTCTGGTTACCTACTCAGAGTAAATAATGTTTTTCATAAGATGCTACAAAAAATGACTTTAAGTAAACCCTAATCATAATGTACATATACTAGAATATGTGTGAGACGTACCTTGAATGCCTGCGGTAATCCTATGATGCAATGCTTTAGCTATTGCAATGTCGAAAATATGTTAATGCTTTAAAGAGGAATTTCAGTCTAAGTAAATGGCTCTTAAACCTGTCCTGGGGGAACCCCAGCCAGTCGGGTTTTCAAGATATCCCTAATAGAGGTCTGCACGGGAACGGGGATCGCGGGAATCCCCCTGTAACCCACAGGACTCCCACGGGGACCCCCCTCTGGCCCACGGGACTCCCACGGGGATGGAAGGCTTTGGAAACAGGGTTCGTCCATATAATATAATGGACACGTCAGCCTTAGTAAAAGAGGGGGTTTATAAGTTAATTACCTGAACAGAAAACAAAAAAAGGGTTCCACCAAAGAGATTCCACAAGGAAAACAGCAAAAGAAACTGTGGAATTGATGATCCTGTCAGAAGGAATTGCTGCTTTTTATGGGGACGGGCAGGGATGGAGGTAATTCCTTGCGGGGATGGGTGGGGACAGAGACGGGGACGGGTGGGGATGGAGAGGATCCTGGCGGGGACGGGTGGGGACAGAGGGGATGGATGGGATTTCTGTCCCCTTCCAACTCTCTAATCCCTAATGAATATGCTTCTTTTACAAAAAACAGAAGAAGCTAACTCGTATATTTAATTAATTCCTCTTGAACAATTAGTGAAAGGGGGTGGAGTGGGGGGATTAAGGTACCGAGACTTGTATACCTCCATTTTGTAGTCTTAAAACCACATTCAAAGTGATTTACATACAGGCATTTTCCCTGTCTGTCCCTGCGGGATCACAATCTATCTAATGCAGTGGAGGATTAAGTGACTTGCCCAGGGTCACAAGGGAACAGCGCAGGATTTGAACCCACAACCTCAAGGTACTAAGGCTATAGTTCTCCAATACAATATCAGAAGTGAGCCAAGTATAGAAAAATGAAGCCATTGTGACATCACTGATGAGGCTGGCTCTTAGGCATTGGTGGAATGAGGCATTATGACATCACAATCTCAGCTCTGGAATGTTGCTATTCTTTGAGTTTCTGCCAGGTACTTCGGACCTAGGTTGGCCACTGTTGGAAACAGGATACTGGACTTGATGGACCTTCGGTCTGTCCCAGTATGTCAATTCTTACGTTCTTATGTGAGCCAAGTATAGGAAAATGAAGCCATTGTGACATCACTGTTGAGGTTGGCTCTTAGGCATTGGTGGAATGAGGCATTATGACATCACAATCTCAGCTCTGGAATGTACATGCAGGTACTTCAAGCATTTTCCCTATCTATCCTGGAGGGCTCGCAATCTATCTAATGTACCTGGGGCATTGGAGGATTAAGTAAGTGACTTGCCCAGGATCATAGGGAGCGGGGAGGGGTGTTGGGGGGTTCAACCCAGAACCTCAGGGTGTTAAGGCTATAGTTTTAACCACTCCACCACACTAAGCCACTGTGTAAAGTGCATGCTTCAAAAACCATCTTATGTTTTGCACCTGCACTTTTGTGCAAGTGGCTGAGAGGTTCTTCTCCAGACTTGTACAGGCCTCTTGGCATGTCTCGTCACAATCTTGTTAAAATACATACGCAGTGAAATCCACCCCTTCCCTTCCCCCCATGCTTTTTGCCTGTCAGAGGAAGGTCATCTTTCAACTTGCCATTTTAGTCAAGCAATTTGCTCTTTATGAGGGTATGTGAACCCTGAAACTTGTTCACAATATATGGAAGTGGGGAATGGTCTTAACATGATAATCGCCCTCGGGGCGTGAGGATTTTGGGAGGTTCGTGCACAGCTGGTCTTCAGGCTTCCTCCCTTCCTTCTAATTAAATAATTCAATGTCTTTAAATAATTAAGATTCATAGGGGACTGTTCATTAAAGCATGCTAAATTTTGCATGAAATCATGAGATAATGAAATTGCGTAGATGACGGTAAAAACGGGAGTTTTCACTTTATTCAGCTTCTCACTTAGAGGCCAAGTTACTAAATTGGGCCATGGCAATAGCATGTGGTGTTTGCCAATTAATATGGGTTGCTTGGCAATAGCATGGCTTATTTGCCAGAAATGCAATGTAATGCTGGATTTTTTTTTGCTACTATACATGTTATAATGAGCTGCAAAAAGTGCTTATACAGATCATAATTGTGCAAACTGAAGAACGCAAGCTGCATTATATACTGAAAGTTAGCAACACATGAAGTGGAGTAGCCTCATTTTCCCCCTGGAGCCAGGAATTAAGTCACAGGTGGCTGCCCCCCCTCTTCCCCCCTTTATTTTTCAATCTCTTCAAAATGATTTGCTCCCAGTGTCACCAACCTCCTTCCTGTGATCTAGAGAATGGCACGGGGACAAATTTTCTCCGTCCCCACAGGAACTTAGTTTTGTCTTTGTCCCTGTCCCATTCTTGTAAGCTCTGCTTTAACCGCACAAGCCTTGAACATTTATGATTTTAAAGTGTGCAGATGAGGACGGAGCTTAGGCATTGGTGGAATGAGGCATTATGACATCACAATCTGAGCTCTAAAATGTTGCTACTTATGAGTTTAAAGTGTTTGAGGCTTGTGCAGATGAGGACGGAGCTTAGGCATTGGTGGAATGAGGCATTATGACATCACAATCTGAGCACTAGATTGTTGCTACTTAGGATTGTCAAGCGTTTGAGGCTTGTGCGGATGAAGACGGAGCTTAGGCATTGGTGGAATGAGGCATTATGACATCACAATCTGAGCTCTAGAATGTTGCTAGTTATGTTTTTAAAGTGTTTGAGGATTGTGCAGATGAGGACGGAGCTTAGGCATTGGTGGAATGAGGCATTATGACATCACAATCTGATCTCTAGAATGTTGCTACGTATGATTTTAAAGTGTTTGAGGCTTGTGAAGATGAGGACGGAACTTTCCAGAATGGGGCAGAGACAGGCACAGCGAGAAAATCCGTGGGAACAGGAGAAATTGAGCTCCTGCGGGGGGGGGGGGGGGGGGGGGGAGAATAGTGATCTGGTTGCTTAAAAAGTTCTAGTGCACATAAAGTGCACAGGCAAGGAATAAATAGGTGAAACAAGTTTTTAAAATGTGCAAGAAAATATATCTGTGGCTTATTTTACCAGCAACAGTGTTTAAAAAACCCCCCACTTATCTGTCACTCGCATAATATTTTAAAGATTTCCATGCTCACGATTGCACAGCAGCCCAATTCAGTGCCACGCCTCCTTTTTCCAAGGAGTGAGTTTTATAAAATGTGGCAAACCTGTCTTGAACAGTCACAAGCATGCAGTGTGTCCTTGGGGAAGTTTTGTTTGTTCCAGGCAGCAGTATAAAAGAAAAAAAAAACCCCAAACCCCAGAGTATCAAAGAAAACTCTTTTGAATAAGAAAAGTCAACTGAGCTACAATTTTCCTTTCCTGGCCATTTGACGTATAAATGGATTTTTAGTTTAAATCTTTTATTGTCAGGCAGTAGACAGTTATTACAGAGAATATCAATGTGTATATAGATTTAAAAAACACAAAATATATACAGTATTGGCGTGAATAGTACGGAAATGTCATTAGCACCGGAGACAGCCTTCCATTACTCTGCAGGCATTGTATGCATGTTACCACAAACTGCTTTGCCATTAACCTTAATTTTAACTCATGGAGACCACCCTGTGTTCATGTAAAAAAAATATATATATATTTTTGTCTATTCCAGTGCCTGCCATTTGTACTGGTGCCAAATTGGGCTAAAGTATATTAGGCAGTTTGTAAACGACTTTTTCCTCAGAGACTGTTGATGCCACCAAATGTATTTAACCCATGAGTGGCTGAACTGCAACATCTGTCCCAGAGGTGCTTTTTTTTTCAAAGTGTCCTCCTCCCTCTTTCTCTGTGATGGTGTGAAACCTACTGTGCCATGAATGATGAACCCAGTAAAATTCTTTCATGGAGGACCCTTTCAGGTGAAATTTTGGAAGGTTATTTCTTCATTTAGTAGTAAAGTGTTCTCCCGCAAATTCACGATTTGCGAATTGCGGACTCGCGAATTTGCGGTCTGCTCCAACCGCCTCTTCCTGTAGTAAAGTCGGGCTACACCAATCAGGAGCTACGTGTCAAAGCAGCTCCTGAATGGTGTAGCCCGACTTCACCCGTCGGCGCTCCAGCAGCCCTCTCCTGCCTCCCCTGCCTTTTGATAGGCGGTAAACCGCATTTACGGGTTTTCAAAATTTGCGGGGGTTCCTGGAACAGAACCCCCGCGAATTTTGGGGGAATACTGTACAATAAAACTTTGGATTGCAAGTAACATGGTTTGCAAGTGTTTTGCAAGACGAGCAAAACATTTGATTAAATTTTAACTTGATATACAAGCAAGGTCTTGCAATACAAGTACATGCAGTATACACACATCACAACTAAGCCAATGGTTCTTCTCTCTCTGATGCTGCGGGAGCGCAGTGACTGTTCTAAACGAGCAAGGTCTTGCAATACAAGTACGTATAGTATTTTGTATTAAAGTGGAACGAATCGTCTGAGCTTCCATTATTTCCTATGGGGAAATTTGCTGTGATATACAAGTGCTTTGGATTGCAAGCATGCTTCTGGAACGAATTATGCTTGCAAACCAAGGTTTTACTATATTTAGCATTTAATATAGAAACATAGAAACATAGAAGATGACGGCAGAAAAGGGCTACAGCCCATCAAGTCTGCCCACTCTGCTTACCCACCCCCTGTCTATGCCCTAATGACCCAATTTCCTTATCTTGACCCTCGTAGGGATCCCACATGGGTATCCCATTTATTCTTAAAGTCTGGCACGCTGTCTGCCTCGATCACCTGCACTGGAAGCTTGTTCCAATGATCAACCACTCTCTCTGTGAAGAAATACTTTCTGGTGTCGCCATGAAATTTTCCGCCCCTGAGTTTGAGCGGGTGCCCTCTTGTGGCCGAGGGTCCCTTGAGGAAGAAAATATCATCTTCCACTTCGACACGTCCCGTGAGGTACTTAAATGTTTCGATCATGTCTCCCCTCTTCCACTTATAACCTAAGAGGTTTAGATTCAGGTATTCAAGCATTTTTCCCTATCCGTCCCAGTGGGCTCAGTTCTTGGGGAAATGGGGGGATTAAGTGACTTGCCCAGGATCATAAGGAGCAGCATAGGATTTGAACCCACAATTTCAGGGTGCTGAGGCTGTAGTTCTAACCACTGCACCACTCGTCAGCTAACAAAAATCTGTCCGGTCAAAATTCGAGCTCCGTGGTAGACATTTCGTGTAAATGTTTCCTTTGGCATTTAAAGCTCTACCCAGAGTTTGTGTTAGCAGATATCTGGATATTGGGGCTGAAAATGCAGGAATGGAAGTACCCATTGTCCTTATTCGGGATCTGGTTAAATTACGCTTTTATCTGTCCTAAATTAACCGGATAATTATGTGGATTCTGGCCTCTGATTATCCCCCACTAAAATGTGGCTTTACCCAGGCCCTCAACTTTAGAATAGTATATCTAATGTGACCATTTATTTTTTCCCTAAAAACAGGACAGAACTCCCTGGACACCCCCCCCCCCTTCCTGGTCTCCAGAACTTTCTCTCCGACGCCGGAATTGATGTCGGGGGGCTTGTGCAGTCGCACGCACCTGATGTGTTGCTGTGTCGGCGTTGGGGAAGCAGGGAGAAATCCTGGGCTCCGCGATCGACTCGCGGTGCCTTCCGATCGCGATCAACATTTTGGGCAGAGCTTCGGGATGCCGTTTTCTGAAAATGGGACATTTCGGCGTCCCGAAGCTGTGCTTGGGGACAACGGGGACAGGCTTGGGGAAAACGAGATGGTGCCGTTCAAAACGGGACGTATGGTCACGTAGAGGTATACCATTAACAATCGGACTGTTAGGGAATTTAGATAAATTTAAAATGTTTCTTTTTTCGGATGCTTGCAGGAAAGATTAATAGCAGTTTTGTATGGAGAGAATCCTGGAAAGACTATTAAAAACAATTATTTTTGTTTTGATTTTATTGATCATTGGTTTGTGTACTTGTAACCTAATTTTAATTAAAATTGTTTATTTTTAATTAATTTAATTTTTATTTGAAACAAT
The DNA here is from genome assembly GCF_902459505.1 of Geotrypetes seraphini. Lineage (NCBI taxonomy): Eukaryota > Metazoa > Chordata > Amphibia > Gymnophiona > Dermophiidae > Geotrypetes > Geotrypetes seraphini. The sequence goes on along the minus strand of NC_047098.1, from coordinate 11,259,716 downwards.
TTATGTAAACCTTTATCCGCCCTAGGAGTGAAATACGTAAATGTGGTAGAAAAAGGCATATTTAGGAAATGACTTAAAACACAATTATTTGTAAACTAGTTTTTTAGCCCGTTACATTAACGGGTGCTAGAATACATGTGTAGACTTAGGCATTTCTTTCTATATGTCTGTCTTTCTTTCTTTCTCTCTCCGTGCCCCCTTTCTTTCTTTCTGTCTCTCTCACCGGCCCCGTCTGTCTGTCTGTCTTTCCTCCCCTGTCCACCAGCACCCCTTCTCTGCTCCCCGTGTCTAGTAGTAGTCCTTCTCCCTGCATATGGCTCAGTGTGTGGGAGGCTGGGGGCAGGGTCGTGTCCCTTTTTTTTTGTCTTCACAAATGTGGAAACCCTAAGTCAACCCCTTTTTCAACATCTCCCAAGTCTGCTGCTGCTCACCTGAAAAAGAAAAAATAAAGGCGGGCCCCTCAAACGCTGACAGTCTTCCAGTACCCTGCCTGCCCCGCCCCCTCTGATGTGTCCGTTCAGCGAATGGCCCTGAAAGTGCGGAAACAATGGCAGTGACAGAGGGGGGAGGCGAAACACCCTGGAAGAGGGGGAGAACCGAGAGCGCCGGGGGCGGGGTACGGTTAAGGGGGCAGACGCTACCGTTATGCAGGAGAGGGGAGATAGCTGTTGAAGGCAAGACAGGTTGAACTATTTTTAGAGCCAGCCTGACACAGGAAACCTGTTCCAGCTTGTGGGCCCGATTCGAAAGGGCTTCGAGAGCCCGGGTCCCCATGCTGCGTTCAACGGCAGCTTGCGCGCCGATGGAGAGAGAGACCGCTCGCGCTCCGCATCCTTCTTCGCTCCACCCGCCCGGAGGAGGGGTTTGGAAGCCAGAGCCGGCAGGGACCAATCGCAGCACCGCTCCTGCTGGCTGGCACATCTGGGTTATTCTGGGCAGAGGCAGGAGGGCTGAAAATGTGACTATGTGAAATTTCGGGGCTGCCAATGAGCGGCAGGTCGCTGTCGGGGCCGCAGAAGCACTGCACTGGGGCTGCGATCGCCTGGCTCGTGGCGAACTTCGGCCGCGGCCGGGGTACAGCAGGTAAGATGAAAGGTGCGCATGTCTTTCAACAGGGAGCAGGACAGACCGTAATGCCGCGCATGCGCACTTCCTATGTGTCGCTACAGCTCACGGAAAACCGGCGCACACATAGGAAGTGTGCATGCGCGGCCTAGCGTTTTATTATATTAGATGCCTTTTTCTACATATTGATTCCTCATGACTGTTGATTTTTGAGAACCTCTTCGGAATCGTTTGTATAAGCCTTTTTTATGGCTTTGATTCTTCTATTGCTGATTCTCCGAGGATTTGCTTATTTATGCTTATGTGCGTTTTAATTTTGTTTCACCAATGTATGTATGTAATACTATGTAAACCGTTTAGGTCTTAGATGGTATAGAAATTCTTAAAATAAACCAACTTGGAAATAAACTCTGCACGCAGACCAACCTGGTGCTCCCCAGCTAGCTCTGGGGTCGGCCTTTCTGGATTTTCGGCATCGTTATCCAGACCAGGGATGAGTGATCCCAGTCCTTGAGTGCCACACCAGATCAGATTTTCAAGATTTCCACCAGGACTAACGCATAAAGTTTGTTTGCACACAGTGGAAACGGGACATGCAAATCGATCTCATGCATATTCATTGCGGAAATCTTGAAAGCTTGACTGCGGTGAGGCCCCAAGGACTGTGGCTGCCCGCCTCTGATCCAATGCTGCTGAAAGTCTGGGCGTGACTCCGGTCAGTGGTTCACCTCTGTGCAAGAGGGGCCCTTGCCTGCATAAAATCTACTGAATGCTGAGAATATTTTGCAGACACAGCCTCCTTTTGCCTTCATCTCTTCTCCTCCCCACAAGCCGGAAGACTTAGTTGGCATGGTTTGATGCACACGTAACCTCTTAATCTTGGCCCTTAGGCTTTTGCAGTCTTAGGCACTCTATTAATGTGACTTCCTCAGCTTTCCTTTTGAAATTGCAATGGAAGAAACAAATCATCCCCTGTTGAAAAGCCTGACTTGTGCTGCAACTAACACCAATTTAATTAAAAAATATTCACTCAGGAGTGTTAGAGCTGGACACACGACAGCTGTATTTTTATTTTTTTTTTTAAATCTTTTCTCAAGTCAGTTAGCCACTTATAGTATTACGTATAAATCCCAGCCTTGCCACTGTCTATGGCACAGGTGTCAAAGTCGGTCCTCGAGGGCCAGAATCCAGTCGGGTTTTCAGGATTTCCCCAATGAATCTGCATGAGATCTATTTGCATGCACTGCTTTCAATGCATATTCATTGGGGAAATCCTGAAAACCCGACTGGAATACGGCTCTCGAGGACCGGAGTTCCCTATCCCTGCTCTAACGTGTCCATAGACCAGGGGTAGAGAACTCCGGTCCTCGAGAGCCGAATTCCAGTCGGGTTTTCAGGATTTCCCCAATGAATATGCATGAGATCTATTTGCATGCACTGCTTTCAATGCATATTCATTGGGGAAATCCAGAAAACCCGACTGGATTCCGGCCCTCGAGGAGGGACTTTGACACCCCTGGTCTATGGTCAGTACTAACCTCTGGAGAAATGTATGCATGCAATCCTTCCATTAAATATATACCAATCTCGTGAATAGTCATTGTAGATATTCTAAAAATGAGACTGGCTAGAGCAGAGCTTCCCAAACTGTGGTCCTTGAAACCCATGTTTGGGGTCGTGATCTGAGCGAGTTCTATACGGTGTTCACCCGCGAATTTGCAGTTCACAAATTGCGGACTCGCTCACTCGCGGTCTGCTCCGACCACCTCTTCCTGTAGTAAAGTCGGGCTACACCAATCAGGAGCTGCGTGTCAAAGCAGCTCCCGATTGGTGTAGCCTGACTTTACTACAGGAAGAGGCGGTCAGAGCAGACCGCGAGTGATTGTCTTCACCCGCCAGTGCTCCAGATGCCCTCTCCTGTTTCCCCTGCCTTTTTTGAAATTCACGGGGGTTTCTGGAATGAAACCCCTGTGAATTTCGGGGGAGTACTGTATTAGGGTTACCATATTTGTGAAGTCAAAAAAGAGGACACATGATCTCACCCCAGGTCCACGTCCTACTGGTCTTGCCCCTGCCTGCCCCACCCAACCCTCCAACTTTCACCAGTCTCGCCCTTGCCCTGCCCCACCATTCACCTTTTTCCTTAGTTCCCCTTCCCATCTTCTCTACCCATTTAGTGCTTCTCTGTTTCCCTCCCTCTACCCCTTCCCCAAAGGTGTATCCCTCTCCCCCATGGGTGCTTCTCTTTCTCTCTTTCTCCCCACAACTCCCTCCCCTGAAGGTTCTTCTCTCTCCCTCCTGTCCTTCCAACTTTCCTACTGTGGGTGCTTCTTTCCCTCTCTCCCTACCCCCAACCTCCCCGTGGGTGTTTCTCTCTCTTTCTCCATCCCCCATAGGTGCTTCTTTCTCTCTCCATTCCTTTCTCCAACCCTACCTCTGCGGGTGCTTCTCTCTCTTCCTCCAAAATCCCGCCCTCCCCCATGGGTGCATCTCTTTCACTCCCTCCATCCCCTCCCCCCCCCCACAGGTATTTCTGTCTCTCTGTCAACATTCCCCTGCCCCCATGGCTGCTTCTCAGCGATCAACCTTATCCCATGACCTCAGTGGCAGCACCGAGGGATCTGATCTACTCATCTTTCTTCTCCATCTAGAGCCAGAATGGCGGAGGGACTGTAGACAACCAGGGCTTCGTTATTAAATAGTGCAAACTCAATTTTTGTCGGGGTGCATTCAGCTCAGTTCAGCAGCAGCAAGAAATTGTAAAAAGCCCCTGAAAGTGTTAATGCAGGATGAGGCCTACACTACTTCTAGTCCCACGGCTTACCCGGCAGGCCTTCTCATGCATCTCCACAGTCCTCCTCTGCCTCACTTAGCTCTCTGGCTTTTGGCTGCCGCTCCCCCCCTCCCTCTCCTGCTTCCTCTTGTCGGTGCAAACCCACGCTGCTCCTTGTGATCCTGGGCAAGTCACTTAATCCCCCCATTGCCCCAGGTACATTACATAGATTGTGAGCCCGCCGGGACAGAGACGGAAAACTGCTCAAGTACCTGAATAAATTCATGTAAAGCTGTTCTGGGGAGAACGGTATAGAAAATTGAACAAATAAATAGTTTTGGGTTCATCTCATAAAAAGAAAGATCCTGAAAGTACAGCTTTTCCATCTTTGCTTTTTGGCTCCCTCTCTTTAGCAAGAGCGAAAGAGCTATTTAGGAGGACCATGCTGTTTTATTGGTTGCCAGAGAATCTGTAGAGCCGCTGTGAAAGTTATGGGTGAGCAGCTTATTTGTGGATTCATAAATTCTCCAAATCCGTAAATCATGAGCCTTCCGTACAGAGAGTAATGAAACCCAGAGCCATAAACTTAAAAGTTTTGCAGACTCATATTTGAAAATTCACAAATTATCATTTGCATAAAAATATCTATATTAGGATGAAATTAAGGTTCTGATCCAGAGGGGTAGAAAAGCTTTCTTTTTAGCAAACTTTGCTTCTTCATCAAAGTGATCTCTTGTTAAAGTGGGCAACACTCAGCTCTAGAAAGGGGGGGGGGGGCGGCATCATCACCGCTCACACTGGCACAAATACAGTGGTACTTTTTAACCATGGGGAGCTCCACTGATAATTAAAGCAACATTACACTTTGAACCTTTCTTTGAATAGTCTCACCGATACAAAGGAACAGTGTGTACGTCCTCCTGCTGATTGTGCGGGAGTTTTGGAAAATAATGCTTCTAGATTGGAAAATGCAACTGATCGCTATCAGCCGCACTGGGCACATGCAAATTTAGCGAACCTTCGCTACTCTCCGTCAACCTCATTTGCATGAGCATTTGTGGTAGAATGACTTGCTTTTTAAAAATCCCTACCAATAACGGCTGTGACAGTGGCCCATCAATTTTTAATGTGATTTTTAAGAATCTATCCCTGAATGTGTTCCCTCTCCTGGTATATCCTACCTCGGGGAGTGCAGGGAGAGATCGGAGCAGAGAGGAGGAGTACCGGGGAGTGCAGAGAGAGACCGGAGAGGAGAGGAGGAGTACCAGAGAGTGCAGAGAGAGATCGGAACGGGCAGAGCAGAGCCCAGGGGAAGAGGCGAGAGATAGCTCCGCCTACCCCTGACGTCACCAGCCGATCCCTCCCATAAAAGGGGAGGAGCCAACAGCGGGGATCTCACTGGAGCCGACACTCGGGCTTGCAGCAGGTAGCTGGGAGGGCTGAGCCGAGCACGTGGCAATCAGCTAGCCCCATAGACCCCCAGACTAGAACCAATCTGGCTCATCCCAGTGCTACAGCCTGAGCCACCTAGCCAGACCCATTTCTAGCTATTATTACATGCTGTCATGAAGTCAAAAATTTTAAAATGTTACCAAATGTAAGCCGATCCTTTCGATATTTGATATTACATTAATCAACACTGAAATAGACCCAACTAATCCCCCTCCTTTACAAACCCGCGCTGGCGTTTTTAGCACTGGCCATGGCGGTATCAGCTCGGACGCTCGGGAGCATCGGAGCTGTTACCGCCGTGGCCGGCGCTAAAATGCTAGCGTGGCTTTGTAAAGGAGGGGGTAGATTAATAAAAACTGTTTGACTGCTGGTGAAGCTCAGTCAATAGCCAAAGTGAAGTTCGGCATAAAAAAATAATTTGGTGGCAAAAACGTGAGGATCTTTTTTTTTTTTTTTCTCTCTCTCTAGCTACAGAGAGATTAAGGAGAATGGTAATAAAGAGGGAAGCACTGAAGCAGTGCACTTAAAAGAGAGATGGTGCAGCGGCCCTTGATCAAATTATAAGGAAGATCAGTTTGTTGGAAATGGAAGAGCGTCTGTCAACAAATGCTGCAGCCAGAGTGGTTTAGAATCAAAGTCATGCCAAGCTGGACGCGACGGAGAGGACGTCATTTGGTCGCGTACAGTTTCTTTAGATCACATTTTAGGGGTGGTAAAGATTGGCAGTTAAAGTGCGGCAGCCTCTGAATTAATGAGGTGCTCCCGGCATTTTCTTGTGGATCTCTGGCCGTATTCAGTTCTAGGCGAAAGGCTAACCTTTTTTTGAGGCTGTTCTTCTTCGCCTGTTCAGTACCAATGTCTGTTGTATCCAGTCTCATAATAAAGTAATTCCCTGATCGGTCCTGTTTGTCTTTCTTGATTAGAGTGTGAGCTCTGTTGATCGGGGACTTTCTCAGACGTGTTTAGTGTAACATAAGAGAATGAAATCCATATTTGATTATTGCTCTCCCAGAAATTATTTTAATGTGTTTTGATGTTTTAATATAAAATGTATTGCTATTAATTCTTTATATTATGGTTTTTAAGAAAGTTATTTTCTGTGTTTTTATACTCGGGTATGATATATTTTTAATGTCTGTGATGATCCCTTTTACATTTTTACATTTCATTTGTGTTTTTATGTGTTTTACTAGTATGCTGTTTTGATATTAATTCTCTTATTTTTTTAGTTAATTATTTCTTTTTCCTTGTTTTGCATTTGGAAATTTCCTCTTTAAATCTCTGGTTGATTTGTCTTTTGAGATGTTTACTTTATCCATTTTATCATTAGAAACATAGAAACATAGAAGATGACGGCAGATAAGGGCCATAGCCCATCAGGTATGCCCACTCTACTGACCCACCCCCCAAGTCTACTATCCTAGGGATCCCACTCCCAGTGACAGATTCCCTTGGCTTAACCCTCTAAGGGTGTGTTTATGATTAATTGATGTATAGATTGTAGACTCCTGATGCAGGCCGGTTGGCCGAAACATGCGCATGTCAAGTTGATGTTTTATTGGAAAATAAAGGAAAGGTGAAATATCTGGAGTTCACCCGTCTTTTTTTTTGGACTTTTCCACTCCCTAGTGTAACATAAGAGCATAAACGCCACCATACTGGAACAGACCGAAGCACTGGTGGCGTGGTTGGGGCTGGGTTTTGGACATGGTTTGACCTAGGCGCACTCATTTCTAGGCCAAGAAAACCCTGGCATAAATAGGAGCGCGCCTAAGGTTTCAATTCCTATCGACGCCTAAGGTGTCACTAGGCTGTAAATGGCGCCTAGTGGATGATTGACAATTAAGAAAATAAGAAGTTGCCTCTGCTGGGTCAGACCAGGGGTCCATCGCGCCCAGCAGTCCGCTCCCACGGCGGCCCATCAGGTCCATGGCCTGTAAGTGATCCTTTGTCTAAAACCTTTCAATCCCCATTATTCTTCTATCTATACCCTTTCATAATCCTATCTCTACCTCTAACTATATCCCTCAATCCCCGTATCCTTCAGGAATTTGTCCAATCCCTCTTTGAATCCCCTTAATGTACTCTGTCCTATCACATCCTCCGGAAGCGCATTCCAGGTGCTCGATGCCACCTACATATTAGACACCATATGTAGAATCAGGACCTTAACTGCTTCGTTTTTTCACTTTTGCCTTTGCCCTGCACTGTGTAGGAGCTCATACCGCTTGCTTAGTTGGTCACCAACACAGTTGTCTCCAGTTGTTATCCATCAGGTTTCTTTGTGTATGATGCATTTTAGGACCCCTGAAGGAGTGTGTCTTCAAAACACGGACCATGTCGGGTCCTGGTTCATCAACCCTTTTGGATACAAACTGTTTTATGATTATATTTATATTTGATTGTTTATTAAAGACTTGGCGTCTTGTACACCATTACTGCAGTTTTTGCTTTTGTCGTTCGATTCGATATGTTTCTGCAGTTTTGTTGGATTCTTTGCTTGTTTATGTCCCTCTTGAGTTATATCTGCATTAACAAGTTAGTGTGTTGTTTGTATACCGCAATACACTGTGAAATTCGATGCGGTTAACAGAAATTAAGTAGAAGACCGTACATGAGAGGTGAGGGTTCAAGTACAAATAATTTTGGAGCAAGACAAGGTCAGTGTCAAATACAATCATGGTACGGTAATACGAAAAACCTAAAGTATGAACAGCTTTTGAATACAGATATAGATACGGAGATCCAAAAGCAGGAAGTAAGAGAGAAGGGGGGGGGGGGGGCTAGGTAGTAAGAGTCATACTAATGTGAACGCATGAGCTGAATACATCCATTCTCTTTTTTTTTTTTTCAAACTGACGCCAGGAGTTTTCTCTGAGCGCTCGCTAATCCTTCAATTTACATCTCCGAGTGTCCCCTGAGGAAGGGGTTTAATAACGCCGAAATTAGGATTCTTGTTGGGACTTTTATACTAATTAGAGAATGACACGGTGACAAAATTCATCACCGTTTCCCGTCCCCGCGGGAAACCATCTTCATGTCATTCTTTAAGGAGAGAGGGAAGAATCAGAGAATGAATGGCCACAACCACTGACCCGCAAGCTTTGCTTTGAAGAATGCTGGTGTAGAAGGACTGAGGTTGAAACAGACACTACAGAATGACAGTCTCTGGTATGCAGAGCAGATATTGTGATGTCATAATGCCTCATTCCACCAGTGCCTGAGAGCCAATCACATCAGTGATGTCACAATGGCTTCATTATCCTTGGCTCACATAAGAATCAGAGTATGAATGGGCTCAGCCAATGACCCGCAAGCTTTGCTTTGAAGAATGCTGGTGTAGAAGGACTGAGGTTGAAATAGACACTAGAAAATGACATGGGATTATTTCCCGCGGTTATCCGCGAGGATGAATTTTGTCACCGTGTCATTCTCTAATACTAATCAAGACTTTAGTGGGCTGAAAGGACACCTCCCTTGCCTTTTCTTGTTGTACTCTTCTGCGTCCATTCCCTGCCCATGATACGCCCCTTCCAGAAACCCCCCCCCAAAAAAAAAATCTAATAAATAGCGCATGATTAGAGCTCGCTTATAGGCAAATTGCTGCAAACCAATCTAATGTGTTTTGTGGTAAGTCTTTTTTCCCCGCCTTAAGTGCAGGTTAGTGCATAATTTACTTTACTAACTTCATTGACTGTCCCCTAGTCTTTCTAATTTTTGTTGGCGTATAAAATCAATTCACTTGTGTACCCGTTCTCTACCACTCAGAATTTTGTAGACTATGGGACTCATTATCGAAGCGCTTAGACCCGCAAAGTACCGTAGGTTTCTGTGGTACTTTGTGGGTCTAAGTGCTTTGAAAAATGTCCCTCCCTACCAGTGGTTCCCAACCCTGTCATGGAGGACCATAGGGCCAGTCGTAGAGCCCTAATGAATATGCATGAGAGAGATCTTCATATAATGGAGGTGCCAGGCATGCAAATCTGCTCCATGCATATTCATTAGGGCTATCCTGAAAACCTGACTGGCTTGGTGGTCCTCCAGGTTGCGAACCACTGCTCTATACCACTCAGGCTACAAAATACTTAAGTAATCCTGTATTGAAAAATCCAATACAATTTTTATTCTAAACCTAAAATTTGTACTTCAGTTATCACTAGGGATAAGTCAGCCACCATTGTTTTGCTATTTTAATACTTGACAACCTTATTTCTTCCCTCTGTCAGGACAGTTGAATACAACAATTGTATATTCTACTTTTGACAGTGTTTTAAAAATGTAAATTATTCAGCTTCAGCCGGTCAGCGATCCTCTCTGTCTGAAGTCAAATCATCAGCCATGCCCATGATAAATTACTTGTCTCTGCATACATATATGCCTATGATTTGGTACACACAGAGTACAGTAGATGGCAGGTCATTTAAACTACGAATAGGATTATGCTCTGCCTGAAGCCCTAGGGGACCACAAAATCATAAGTAGATTACACTCAATTTTTCTTTGACAATCTGTGTGTGATTAAAGGAGAATGATTTAAAACCAATTTATTGTGCTCTTGGAAAGCATTTTGTCCTTTAATTTCTAAATAAGATTTTGGCAATTGTCTTTTATTATTTTCCCTGAATTAAGAAGGGCAAATGAATTGAGAACTCTGGAATTAGCTGAGGGAAGCAGCTTCCCCATCTGTTCTGTTTTACATACAAGTGGTTGAGAATTACACTTCTCCCTCCGTATTCGCGGTTTCTGCACTCGCGGTTTCACATAATCGCGATTTCGTCGAGTGACTCCGCCCCCAAAATTACATCATGATTAAAGTTCCTTTCCTTTTGCTGTAATGTAAAAAAAGTTCAACTTTTACCAATAATCACTCTGCTTTCATGATTTCTCCTACAAAATCGAAGTTTTAAAACTTTCACTCTGAAAATCGCTGGTTCACATCGTGCACAGGGAAAAACACTGCTTCCCAGCATCCATAGAGTGAAATGCTGTTTCCCAGCATGCATAGAGAAAATCGCTTGCTTGCTTAAAGCTTTCTGAATCGCTGCTTGCATGCTTAAAGCTCTAAAAGCTGCCAAAAGCATTGTGAATTGCTGCTTGCCTGCCCAAAAGCATTGTGAATCGCTTCTTGCCTGCCCAAAAACATTGTGAATCGCTTGCCTGCCCAAAAGCAGGATTTTCAGGATTTCCCCAATGAATATGCATTGAAAGCACATAGATCTTATGCATATTCATTGGGGAAATCCTGAAAACCCGACTGGATTGCGGCTCTCAAGGAGGGACTTTGAGACCCCTGGTTTAGATTGACTGGAGTGAGCTTTGACGGAGACTCCAGTGGAAGGAGCCTTGGCGGAGCTCTGGGTTTCTGGCCTGGAGGTGTACGGGAGAAAGGACAGTTTGAATTGGATCATTGGTTTGTGGAGGGTGTGCGGTTGGGCAGACTGGATGGACCATTCGAGCCTTTATCAGCCGTCATTTACTATGTTACATTGTTAGAAGATCACACGAACCATTGCTGGTTGGGTGTCTGTGTGCAAGAGATTGCACCATGCTCTTATCTAATGGACATTGAAGGAACGCTCGATTAGTGACTGAACAGCCGACTTTACAAGGACAGCACATGTCTGGCTCGATGGAAGGGCTAAGCATGAACCTCCTGCTCCAAACCCTAAACCCAGAGAGTTTCAGCTTCATTCCTTCTAATTTTCATCTCTTTCAATCTGTAACGAGCTCCCTGTAGGGTTTGGAAGTAAAGTAAAAGAGACCAGCTGTGAACTTAGAGCTAGCTACCCCATGGAATACGTAGCAAAAATCTCCAGCTAAAATTTTAAGTTATATGGGGGGGAAAAAATATATTAAAAAAAATCATTGATAGCAACAGAGAGTTATCTGGTCTCCCTGTAATAAAATGAATATTCATGGAATGTGAAACGTATTTTAGCCAGGAGAGGGAAAAGCAAATTGAAATTTATTTTTATGGCCTGTTGTATGCATGAAAATTAATGCACTTTGTTGAAATGTAACACTTTAAGAGTTTCTTGAAGTAAACACATTAAATTATGTACGGGCATATAAGTAATGCATGTTTGTGGGTGTATTGTATATTTGACATCTATGAGATATTGCTTAGCTTTGTAATCCATTCAGATCTTCTTGAAATTATACTTAATTATACGCGTTCATGAATTCATGGGGGGAATTTTTTTTTTCCACTTCTCGTTTTTTATACATTGGCTTGGATTTCATTTTTAAATTCTCTGCGGAAAAGTGCTTTCTGTAGTCTGGGATTTACAGTACTGATTTCTCCCATAAAAGAAGCAGCATTAGAAAGCTCAGAAAAGCAGTTAAAAGGCCGAACTGAGCGAGTGGTTACTGACCGGTTTTGGTCTTTTATATAACCCGGCTGCCTTGTCAGTTGGTGCATTCAGTTAAGCTGCTCTTAACTAAATAAGGGGGTGGGGAGGGGGAGAGTTTTCAACACGGGCTCGTTGCATAAAATGTATTTATTTCATTCATTCATTTTCTGTCCCGGTGTCCCCAATGAGCTCGGAACGGGTTACAAGTTTAACATACACAATTTCCATACAAGTTTACGATACAAGTTTTTATCCTGACTTGAGACAGGTGGCGGGATAATCGCGCGGCAGACGCCAGCGCGCCGACAATTCGGCGCAAGACAGAAGCACGCGGGGGAAAAAATAATTTTTAAAGAGCTCCGACTGGGGGTTTGGGGTGGCAACCCCCCTACTTTATTGGTTAGTGTTTGCGCTGCCGTTGCAGGGGAGGGTGTGGGGGTGAAACCCCCCCCCCCACATTATAGAGAAAACGGAACTTTTCCCGAAAAAAATCAGAAAAAGTTCAGTTTTCTCTATAATGGAGGTTTCCAACCCCCCAAGCCCTCCTCCAATAGCAGCGCGAACACTAACCAATAAAGTGGAGGGGGGGGGGGTTGCCACCCCAAACCCCCCTGTCGGAGCTCTTTAAAAATTACTTTTTCCCCTGCGTGCTTCTGTCTTGCGCCGAATTATCGGCGCTGGATTGTCAGCGCACTGGCGTCTTGCGCACCACTGACTATGAACCCTTGAGACATGCCTAGGGGTTAATGATAATATACAGTTTACTGGTTACAATTTGCTTTGGTTGTCCTTACGATGCAAGGTTTCCAGTATAAGTTATACACTTCTCCCTCCGTATTCGCGGTGATGAAGGGATGAACACACATGCGAATACGGCAAAACCGCGAATAACTTTGTATGTCTACCATACTTCTCTTCACACGCAGGAAATGGCGGCTACCCCCCCCCCCCAAAAAAAAAAAAAGTCTCGCGAGACGCAAGCCCCTTTGTTGTCATTGGCTAATAGAGAACGCAACAGTCAGGCTGTTCTCCTACGGCTTTGACCCCGCCTCGCCCTCTTTTCGGCTGAGTCGTGGCTGCCCATCGGCCCTCCTTCCTGCCTTGCACACGGCTCCTCTAAGTTGGGTCGCCTAGCAACTTGGCGTTAATGTTGAGTTTTCTGTTCTCTTCCCTCCCCCTCGTGCAGAGACTACAGGTAATATGGTGCTTAAACTTCTTAATTGGACTTTGTCGAGAGTCAAGGTTTTGGTGGCGGAGGGCTGAGTTGTATTGTATTTTTTTCCTTTATGTGACGATAGGGATTTAAAGACGTGTCTCTTGCAGCTCTCTGATGAATGGAAAATGGTAGCTGCTACTTTGAAAGCGCCAAAATTTTTATCGGATGGCGTAATTTAGGGGGAGGAGTCAGCATGCCAAAAATTACAAATAATCAAAATCGCGAATACGGAGGAAGAAGTGTACCTAATTTGCCACACAGAAAGTTACAGTGGCACATACTGGTTCTGGTACCAATATGCATCTCTTTGTAGCCTATCGGTCAACGGTAGGGGTTTCGGTGAAGAGGTATGTTTTTTTTTATTGCTGTTCTAAAGCTGAGGAGGAGTCCTTCAAGAGATCTGATCTACAGGGGGGGCAGACGATTCCAGTGGCTCAATGTTGACCTATGCTAATATTACAACTTGTGGTCAAATCACTCGTAGCCCACGTTGATAACTTTCCACCTTAGACAGCATCACTGTTTATATAATACTAGCTCTTTAAGCCCGTTACATTAACGGGTGCTAGAGACACTTCCTCCCTTTCCCCTTGCATTTCCCTTTGCACGGTCTCCCTCGTGATCAGGACGGGGTGGAGGGGGCTGCCGGCCGGGGGCCGGCGGAGAGGAGCTAGGCGGCTGGAGGAGCAGCAGCAGTCGCTGCCGATCGCAGCCTCCGTCCTACCTGGACGGAAGGTGGAGAGCGGCCTGCGAGGTTCGCTCCAGCGGCTGGCGAACCTCAGCAGGCCGCTTTGAAGAGCAGCGGCAGCGGGAGGGAGGAGTCTCTGGAGCGCGCGGCCTCCAGCTAGCGCAGGCGCCGTGAGGTGTGACACAGAAGCACACCTCACGCCCACCCAGGAATCGCGATCTTTGAAAAGCGCGTGCGCGCTTAGCCTTTTATTATTATGGATAATGAGCAAAGCGAGTTCTTCTTCTCTTCAGGTTGCCTAGGTTTTAACCCGCCCTGGAGATTTTCCTCCTTCTTCTCACACTCTGGGGGAAGGGGGGGGACGGAGATTTTTAAAAATAAAACTACAGATGTGGTTTAAAACTACGCTTCCCGGGCTTTTGTTGTCAATGACCTGTAGCTAGCAGCTGAAATAGCCTAACTGACCATGTTCAATGCTGTCATGTAACCTCTTTTTTTTTTTTTTTCGTAAGCTGTCATTCTCCATGCTAATGAGGCGCAGCCAGCTCTGCCAACCCATAAAGCCAACCACTTTGCAAGGAAACGCATCAGTAAGTCTTATCACTTGGCATCTGGAGCTGCGGTGAAAACGATCTTAACTAGGAGATGGTGTATCGTGACTTCGGCGGCAACTCCAAGACTTGCAGGCTGCGTGCAATTTAGGCTGATGGATCTGCCTGCTAAAGCTACAGAGATCGTTGCTAAAAGACGAAACGGTTTTCCTGGGCAAATTCTGCAGCTTTGAAAGGGGAAAATCCTTCAAACATGCTACTGCTGAGATGACCTAAAAAAAAAAACAAGTCGGGGATAATTTTAGCTATTAGCAAGTTGGTAGAGAAGGCACCTGTCCATCTCTGGGATCCCATCAGCCCCACAGCTATTGACTTCCGGAATAATCAGATCAAGATCCCCAGCCTCCTGCAGCGCTCTTTACCTCCTTGCTGAGATAACTAATTACCTTCCAGTTGCTCCTACTGTCTCACTCTAAATGAGGATTTAATTACGAAATACCCATTTTTACCCAGTGTTTTACCACAGAACAAAAAAGAGAAGGAACACAGTAGAAGCGAACCTGGAGTATTTTAATTTATTTATTTAAAGCTTTCTATCACATTGGCCCCAGAGAGCTCAAAACGGCTTACAGGTTAAACATACTGTACATATTATATAGTTAACAGGTCACAATTTGATATAATTACAATACAAGTTTGCAAAGCGAGGTTGTATCCTAACTTGATGCAAACAAGTTAGTGCAAGCAAATACAGCCAAACCTCGGTTGGCGAGTAACGCGGTTTGCGAGTGTTTTGCAAGACGAGCAAAACTCTCGCAAATCTTACCTTGAAAACCGAGCATTGACTCGATATGCGAGCCCTCACCCCTGAAAACCGGCATCACCCCCCCCCCACCCTGTCCGCCCGCCCAAACCCTTACCGCGATCGGGCACCGGCACGCAGCACCAACCCACAGGACGTGCCGGTGCCGAAAGAGCCTGCCGCTGACCTCTGCTGGGCCTTGAGCATCTGCGCATGCTCAAGGCCTTCTGGCTCCCGCTCTCTCCGAGATTTGTCAAGCAAGATGGTTAAGGCCATTTTAATTAATTTCACCTAAATGTTGTCCTTGGAACTCATTGGGTAAACTAAAATGCAGCTTTGTATAATGCTTCCATACTGTACTTTTTCCAGACCAATTTCTGAATGCCATCTCTCATGAATCAGATTTTTTTTTTAAAAAAAAAACCCAAAGAAATAGAAAGTATGTAAGTTGTTGACTTGTTATTCTTGTCTTGTGTTCTGGGAATCAAGCAACAAACTTATCATTAAATCTCTATTTTTATAGCACATTGTCTTTTCCTGTGAGTGACAGTTCATAAGTAGCAAACTTCTATATGTATATTTATCTCAAATATGTGTTACTTAAATTGCAGATAAACCACTAGCTACTTGTCAATATAAAAAGAATTATAAACTATTTTTAGTGAGTTATACTGTATTAGGATACAGCCCTGTCAAATAGCACTTTTATTAGCTTGTACATTTTTTATTAACCTATATATTTTTTATGTTTGAGGTTGATCTACTATTCCATATTCATCACCTATACACACACTTGGCATTCAGAACTTATCGTAAGTTGATACAACAAACATGCAGTCTTTTTAACCTCAAAGTCAAAGCAGTGGAACAATGCTTCTCACATTATGGGTCATGAAACCCACACTAAAACCTGCCTCTGGGGTCACGATCAAGTTGGCAAAAAAAACTGCATTACTGGTTCACATTGGAGTACTATAACTCAGCCTATATGGACGATGGGAAGAGAAACAGTAGCACCGGAGTTCCCTAGAAATAAGGCCCCACCAGAAACATTTCAGATTCGTCGGAGGAGTAGAAGGTAGAGAGAGAAGCATATAGGACTTGGGGGAGGGAGGGAAGGGAGAGATGTTGAACTTAAATGAAGGTAGGAGGGAGAGATGGGAGGAATGGAGTATGGGAGGGAAGATAAGATGTCAGATTTGTGAGGGACAGGGAGAGATGGACTTGGGGACAGCAGAGGGAATAGAAGAGATGGCAGAGGAGACAATGAAAGATGTATTTAGGGGAGGATAGAGGGAGCAAGAGAGGGAGGAATGGACATGGGGAAGGGAAGGTGGAAGGAGAAATGGATGTGGAGGGGACAAAATGAGGAGAGGGAGAAAGATTTGGTGGGGAGGGTAAGATGGGGAAAGGGAAAGAGATTCGGGGGAGGGAGGGAGAGATGGACAACTCAGAGAGAGCAAAAGAGGGAGTGGACAGGGAGAGATGGACAGGGAAAGGCGGAGGGAATATGGACTGGGGGCCAGGAGGGGTAAGAGATGTCAGACTTGGGAGGAGAGAGTGGAAGGGCACTCAATAAAACATGCTACCTTGTATTTGAATTAAGAAACACTGAGGATTTTCTTTGGTTTGTTACATTGTCCTTGGTGACATGTCTGAAGATATCTAAAGAAAATCAGAAGCCATGACATCCTGTTTTTCACCAAAAGGGAGAGGGAGGAGGGGAAGATGATGGGGGAGTGGGGGGATGATGTCATACGTAAGATGTATGTTTATTTCTGTATTGATATCGCAAAAAAAAAAAAAAAAAAAAAAAGACTATACTTTAGACCAGGAGATCACAAAATAAGACCAAAGGAAAGCTAATAATAATCATTATCATTGATGTTTGAGGGATCTGAAAATTATTGCTGTGTGAAACTCACGAGAGATAAAAATGAGAGGGCAGGAGACTCACGAGCACAGCATATGGAAAGGAATATCTGTTTAAGAAAGCAAAATGCATCTTGTACTGTTGTTGCTAATTAGCGTAGATTCATGTCAGGTATCTGGAAAAAAAAAAAAAAAGCAAACAAAAATAGTTTTATGCATATTTAGTTCCCCTGCAATTTTCTCTACAGCTATTTTAAAAAGGAATTTATGCAATGTTTGCATTTGGAAAAAACTAGGCTAGCTGGATTTGTTACGCAAGGGTATTATTATTAACTTGAATTAATTAAAATTTGACTTATTGTTCAGTCACTTCTGATCTCTTGTTCATACAATAACTTACATGAATAAATGTATTCAACACCTGTTGTTTTATTACCCTTTTATTATCCTATTAGATCTGTGTTCAGTGATTCTGAAAAAAAAAAAAAGTGCAACGCTTGTCCAGAAAGCTTAGTTATGCCGTCTGCTTAATGCGTCTGTGTTGTAATATATGTCTTTTAATAGGACTCTAAAACAGCCCTAGTTTCAAAGCTTGCAAATGTCAAAGACTTAAAAAAAAAAAAAAAAAAAAAAAGTTGTACTTTTTGAAAAGTTTTTACTGAAGTCGTCATATAGGTTAAAACAAATTCAAGACGACAGAGACATAGTTCACTGGATATTGTAGTGTATGTGCATACAAGAAACTAGGGCAAAACTTTGGTGATTCCATCAAAGGTTAGAGACAGAGAAGGAAAAATCCATTAGGAGTGGCGCCAAGTGGGGCTTAAGGTGCTAAATCTGCCATTGTATCACGAGGCTCAAAGAGGGGACTAGGAACGATAGAAACTGTTATTGTCTGTGCTTAACTGATAGAAAATATAGATATGAGGTTCATAAGAACATAAGAATAGCCTTATTGGGTCAGACCAATGGTCCATCAAGCCCAGTAGCCAGTTCTCATGGTGGCCAATCCAGGTCACTCGTACCTGACCAAAACCCAAGGAGTAGCAACATTCCATTCAGAATCTTAAAGAATAGCAAGATTCCGGAATCCCAAAGAGTGACAAAAGATTCCAGAACCCCAAACAGTAGAAACATTCCATTCAGAATCCTAAAGAATAGCAAGATTCCGAAATCCCAAAGAGAAACAAAATATTCTGGAACCCCAAAGAGTAGCAACATTCCATTCAGAATCCTAAAGAATAGCAAGATTCCGGAATCCCAAAGAATAACAAAAGATTCCGGATCCCCAAACAGTAGCAACATTCCATGCTACCAATCCAGGGCAAGCAGTGGCTTCTTCCATGTCTTTCTCAATAATAGACTATGGACTTTTCCTCCAGGTTCTCGCTAGCAATCTTTAAGGAGTCTACTTTGAAAGGCATTTCCATGGGTAGATGTTTTTTGATTCAAGCAAAAATATAATCCATTTGAAAAATTGCTTCCTCCTCCAGGAAAGCTCAAACAGGAGAATAGCCGGTAACCTCAATTTGTTAAAACAGAAAATGTATCAGTCAAGATTTAGCCAGTGGTGGTCAGCGATTTTAAACATTGGCCACTGCCATATGAATTAGACCTGGATATTCAGTGCTGACTCCTATCCGGTTATCAGTACTGAATACCAAATGTTTGGTAACACCCATATTCAGTACTGTACCCGAATAACTAACCAAGCTGCAATGGTTTGCCTCAACGTTCTGTTCTTCGGCCTGTTCTTGTTAACATTTTTGAAAGCGATATTGTAGAAGGGCTGTCAGGTAAGATTTGCCGCTTTGCGGATGATACCAAAATCTGCAATAGAGTAGACATCCCCTGATGGTATGAATAACATGAGGAAGGACCTGGCGAAGCTTGAGGAATGGTCTGAAATTTGGCAGCTAAGATTTAATGCTAAGAAATGCAAGGTCATGCAAAAACCCGAGGGAACAGCACAGTCTAGGAGGTGAAAAACTTTTGTATGCGATGATCTTAAGGTGGCCAAGTAGGTTGAAAAGGTGATGGAAAAAGCTAAAAGAATGCTAGGTTGCATAGGGAAAGGCATGAAAAAGGAGGTATTGATGCCTCTGTATAAGACTTTGGTGAGACATCATTTAGAATATTGTGTACAATTCTGGAGGCCGCACCTTCAAAAAGATATAAACAGGATGGAGTTGGTTCAGAGGAAGATTATTAAAATGGCTGGTGGTCTTCGTCACAATGCATATGGGGACAGACTTAAATATCTCAATATGTATACTTTGGAGGACAGAAAGGAAGGGGGGCAGATGTGATAGAGGTATTTAAATCTATGTGGCATAAATGTGCACGAGGTGAGTCTCTTTCATTTGAAAGGAAGTTCCAGAATTAAAGGGCATAGGATGAAATTAAGGGGTGATAGGCTCAGGAGGAATCTAAGGAAATACTTTTTTACAAAAAGGGTGGTAGATGTGTGGAACAGTCTCCTGGTAGAGGTGGTAAAGACCAAGACTGTGTCAGAATACAGGAAACAGTGGGGCAGGTACTTGGGATCTGTTAGGGCAGTGGTTCTCAACCCTGTCCTGGGGGCCCCCCAGCCAGTTGGGTTTTCAAGATATCCCTAATGAATATGCATAAGATACATTTGCATGCCTGCCTCCTCCATTACATGCAAATCTCTCTCATGCATATTCATTAGGGATATCCTGAAAACCTAACTGGCTGGGGGTCCCCTAGGATAGAGTTGATAAACCACTGTGTTTGGGAGAGGAGAAGATAGTGGATGTTGTGGATCGGCAGACTGGATGGGCCATTTGGCCTTTATCTTCCCTAATATTTCTATGTAATTTTCAGGGCATTAGCCTTGAATATCAGTGGTGCCTGGAAAATTTTCAGGCCCACCCTGACTCTGCTCCAAGACCATCCCTGGATTGCCCTGGCACTAACCAGATAATGTGCAGCGGTATGTAACATAGTACTATAGTAGATGACAGCAGATAAAGACTCGAATGGTCCATCCAGTCTGCCCAATCTGATTCAATTTAAATTTATTTTTATTTTTTTTTCTTAGCTACTTCTGAGCAAGAATCCAAAGCTCTACCCGGTACTGTGCTTGGGTTCCTACTGCCGAAATCTCTGTTAAAACCTACTCCAGCCCATCTACACCCTCCCAGTCATTGAAGCCCTCCCCAGCCTATCCTCCACCAAACGGCCATATACAGACACAGACCGTGCAAGTCTGCCCAGTACTGGCCTTAGTTCAATTTTTAATATTATTTTCTGATTCTAGATCCTCTGTGTTCATCCCAAACTTCTTTGAACTCCGTCACCATTTTCTTCTCCACCACCTCTCTCGGGAGCGCATTCCAGGCACCCACCACTCTCTCCGTAAAGTAGAATTTCCTAACATTGCTCTTGAATCTACCACCCCTCAACCTCAAATTATGTCCTCTGCTTTTACCATTTTCCTTTCTCTGGAAAATATTTTGTTCTACGTCAATACCGTTCAAGTATTTGAACGTCTGAATCATATCTCCCCTGTCCCTCCTTTCCTCTAGGGTCGACATATTCAGGGCTTCCAGTCTCTCCTCATACGTCTTCTGGTGCAAGCCTCCTATCATTTTCGTCGCCCTCCTCTGGACCGCTTCAAGTCCTTCTGGACATATGTGTGGATATTCACCCACACTATCTGAGTAAAGGCCACTAAGAATCTGGGTAAAGCCCGGTCAGTAGGATAGTAAATGATGGCAGATAAAGACCCGCGTGGTCCATCCAATCTGCCCAAGTTAAACAGAGCCTTGTCCGCCACTCTCTACAGGCCCCAATCTCCCTTAAACACTTGGTTGTCAGTTCTCCACCATGCCAACAATATAGGTAGGCAAACATCATAGAGGTCTTGGTTATAAGTAGATATCATCCCCAAGTACTGCTGGGAATGATATGCTGACAGTATTCGACTTATCAGTCAAGATGTCTTCCCTTCCCTTTGCTGCACAGTATCGTCACTTGTAGCGCATGGCAATAATGAGATCCACAGCACTGGAGTTGCAGAATTTTCACGTCTTTTGCCATTTGCAAATATGGTGGTCTATCCAGCATCGGCCTCGGAGCTGGCGTAGGAGCTTCAGTTATGCCCTGTTGACATTGACCCCCCCCTGACCCCCCCTCCCTTAGTGCGATTGTGAGGTGGAGTGGAGAGGACAATCGGGTACAGGCGCAGGAAAGCGCTTGCGTGAGGTTACAGCGGTGAGGCGGGCAACATTCCAGACCGTAAGGCAGTGCAGCTTGTGCGTACATAATCTCGTGAATGCTCGAGAAATTTGGCACCCCTCCTGGCGGTGACTGCTTGATGTAAGATGGCGGTTGTGTCCGGCGCTGGAGGAGGCGAGAGCTGAAGGCGGTTGCGGACGCGACCGCCGGACACTTAAGG
Source organism: Geotrypetes seraphini (assembly GCF_902459505.1). Lineage (NCBI taxonomy): Eukaryota > Metazoa > Chordata > Amphibia > Gymnophiona > Dermophiidae > Geotrypetes > Geotrypetes seraphini. The sequence goes on along the minus strand of NC_047098.1, from coordinate 11,238,521 downwards.
CACAAGTCGGATGTCGATTCTATCCCTCTAGAAAAAAAGCCTAGAGGACTTTACACCAAAATCTTGTCTCTTCCAGTTGATACTTTAGAATCTAAATCACAGTTTTGTGTGAGGTAAAACTCGTTATAGTTTATAGATCTTTCCTTAATTGCTTCTGATAATTTTAGCTCTACACAGCTGAAAGCAGTGCAACATGAAGAAAGTGAAAAACTACCTAAACTTCACTTTCTGCATGTTGCACTGCTTTCAGCTGTGTAAAGCTGAAATTATCAGAAGCAATTAAGGAAAGATTTATAAACTATAACGAGTTTTACCTCATGCAAAGTTGTCATCTATAATAATAAAACCCTAGAGCGCGCATGCGCTGTTCAAACTTCGTGATTCCTGGCGCCGTGAGGTGTGCTTCTGTGCCAGTCCTCACGGCGCCTGCGCTAGCTGGAAGGCGCGTGTGCCAGCAACTCCTCCCTCCTGGCTCAATCGTCCTCCCAAGGCGAGAAGGGCAAAAAAGTTTCGTCTCCACAGGGGGATTCGGCGCTCGCGACGGGCTGCGTCTTCCCGCCTCAGCCTCTCAGCTGGCGCGAGCGCTGTGGTGCGGCCAAGTCCGCCGCTTAGTAAACATAAATAAAAGGGCTTCGCCGCCGTAACCAGGCTCCGCGCGGACAAATGAAGAGTTAACGCTGCCCAAGCGCCGCCCCCTGTCGTCCCTGCCTAAAATGGCGGAGGGCTCGAGTCTCGCAGCGGTCGATCGCCGAGCCGTCGATTTCTTGCCAGAGGGCGGGGTGACGCCGGAGTCAATGTCTGCTTGGGAGGAGGCAGGAAGGCGGCCAAGGGCGGCGAGTTGCAGCGGATCGGGGGGAGGAAATATCGTCAGCAGATAGGCCAGGCTTGGGCGCAGGAGGGATGCAGGCAGGCTGGCTTCAGGGGAGGGGTGGGACAAAGGCTGAAAGACAGTAAGGGGGACATAGGGAGGAAGGAAGGAGAGAGAGGCAGAGAAGGGGTTGGGGTTGTAAGCAGAAGAAACACAGAAAGGTCTGGACCAAAGGGGAAAGACAGGAGGCAGATGCTGGACTATGAGAGGTGCAGACAGGGGGGGGGGGGGAGACCCTGAGGAAGAACAGAGAGATGGAAGATCATAACAGAGGAGGAAGAGAGAGACAAAGAAAAAAACCCAGACAGACAGACATCTCTAGCACCCGTTAATGTAACGGGCTTAAAGACTAGTTTCTTTAATAAGACAATAACTATTTTTTTTTTCTATGGCCCTCCAAATACCTACAAATCCAAAATGTGGCCCTGCAAAGAGTTTGAGACCGCAAAGAAAAAAAAACAAGCTCATAATATATCTGCATGCATTATCAGTAGGCATCCTCGGTTCAGTAATTTGGCCAGAGTCCAGTGTCTTCTCTGCAGAATTTCAAATGGTGACTGTTCTGCTTCCTTTGGAGGGTAAATAAGAATCTACAAGGCAGAGAGGGCCCTACCTCATCCAGGAAATTAAGTTAAATAATGTGGTAATAAGGCTGCCTATTACTAATTGTGCTTACTGGGTAAAAACAGGCATCTCTTCATTTCCTGTTAGAAGATTTACGCTGCCTGTTATTGTCATAAAATGTCAGGCTTTGCAGAAATATACAAACGTCGGGGCCACTGGAACTCGATTCAGATCTGCAGAAGTCTTACGCGTGAAACTGGCACATAAATCCTTGACTGCGACGGCTCAGCTACGATTCTGTAGGTTAAGTACAATTGAAAGGTCTTTATTTGCAGCATCTTTCTACACCTCAGATCACCCTGCCAAGGAGGAAGTCTTTTTATCTTTGTAAAAGCTTGCGTACCTTGAAAGTGACCCTCTGCCAACCTGACCTTCCCTCCCAAGTCTCGAAGGCTGCCGGCAGGTCAGGTTTTCAAGGTATCCCTACCAACCAAATAGAGCAAATATTCATTCACTCAAATAGCCACAATTTTGCTAAATGCCCATCATTTCCAAGAAGCTATTTAATATAATAACGTACGATAAGGGCTCCTTTTATCAAGGTGCGTTAGGCGGTAAACACGCAGAATACCGCGCGTTCAGCCACCTGCCGCGCTAGTCGCTAACGCCTCCATCGAGGAGGCATTAGTTTTTTGGCATGCCGCGGGGGTTAGCGCGTGATGAAATGTCCGACGCGCTAACCCCCGTAGAGCACCTTGATAAAAGGAGCCGTAAGCTGCGTTAGGGCTTTAACACGCGGAATATCGCACGCTAAACTGCCCCGCGCGCTAGACCTTAACGCCAGCATTGAGCTGGCGTTAGTTCTAGCCGCGCAGCGCGGGTTTAGCTCCTTTTTCTAAGCTGCGTTTTGCATTTAACACGCGGAACAGCATGCGCTAAATTGCCACGCGCGCCAGACCTTAACGCCAGCATTGAGCTGGCATTAGTTCTAGCCGCGCAGCGCGGGTGTAGCTCCTTTTACTAAGCTACGTTAGGGCTTTAACACGCGGAATAGCGCGCACTAGACCTTAACGCCAGCATTGAGCTGACGTTAGTTATAGCCGTGTAGCGCGGGCTTAGCGTGCGCTGAAATGCTGCGTGCGCTAAAAACGCTAACGCAGCTTAGTAAAAGGAGCCCTAAATTTTACCAAAATATCAATATTTTATTATACTTATATATCAACCTTCATAAAACAACATGAATATCTAAAATGCTATTACATCAATCCCAAACTTTCCAAATGGTACTACCCCCCTCCCCCACCCCTGCTTACATCCCAAATATCACAAGTTCATAATAAAGTCTACCCCGGCGTTAAACGTCATAATCTTGTTACCGTCCTTGGCAAAAGTTCACAATGTCTATCCTTCTTCATTTCACTTGCACAGTTCTCTGTGGTTAAATCTTCTTTTCTATTAAGAAATCAGTCCGGCCCAACACTGAGCTGTGTTTTGCAATCCTCCCGTTGTGTTTCTCCTCTCTGAAACAATATGTTCATATATTGCAACCTGGAAGATAGTTATCCCAAGTCAGGTATCCGCCACCAACTGTTTGTTCAGACTTTAAGCAAACGCCATCAATATATATGAGATTAATACTCGCTATCTCGGCTGAATGCAGATCTGTCTTGTTCATATGCAGTAGGGGTATTCTGAAAACTGGACCGTTGGTGGCTCTCGAGGACTGGGAATGGAGACCAAGATTCCACCGTTTACACTCCTTGGGTTGGTGCGCATTTTATTACCCAGTCTGTAATTACAAGAAGAATGCCAATCAATGTTTATTCAAAACGGCATGGTCTATGTACATCTTATTCGTTTCTCTGTTGGCTGCTTCTCCTTCAACTGGAAATTTTGTGTCATCATTGAAGCAGTGGTGATTCTGAAACGATCTGCAAGCCCTGTAACTGCTTGACTGAAATAGATTAGACTCGCAGAAGTGATAGTCTTACATTCAGAGTTAGATTCCTGGGGAAATTCTTGGATCAAAAATATATTGTCTCGTTTGGCAGTCGCTTTCACGTCACTGGACATTTGATTGTATTATTTGTAGATGATGTAGTAGTTCATTGGTGGTACCTTTATATAGAGAGTTCTAGTAATCTAACTGGCTTACGTCAAGAGAGTGTATTAATATATTCAATGTGGATGGATAAAGGAGAGGTTTGCGAGAGTGGATTTACCTAAGTTGAAAAAAAAAAGCATCGTTGAATGACAGAGAATATTTGAGGTTTGAAGGTAAAGGTGCCATCAAACGTAACTCCTAAAAGTCGAAGATTAGGGAAGTTTGATAGAGGCGTCCCTGAGAGTATTAATGGAGTAGACAGATCAGGAGGGGAAGTGCAAGAAAATAATGTACCTTTAGATTTTGCAGGATTGAGAAACAGGCGGCTATTGAGTAACCAATTGGTGAAGATGGAGAGTTTAGAATTGAGTTCATTGATCTGGGAAGTATCGGTAAGATTTTACAGAATGGAAAAAGTTAAATGTCTTCAGGATAGACAAAGGTGGTAAAACCAATAGATTGCACAGTGGTCAATAGTGGAGACAAGAATATATTGAATAACAGTGAGGTGACTAGATATCCTTGTGGGACTCTGGATGCAGGCTTGAAGGGTTCTGATGTACATTAGAAATTTCTGAATGTATGACACGTCCCCTCAAGAATTACCTTGTAACGTCTGTCAAAGAAGTGAGGAAGCTGCCATGGAAGAAACCCAGAAATTTTACTGGGAGTGAGAGATGGGTTCTGTGGGTTGCTAGATTCCAGGAATGACAGTGCTTTACACCCTTTCCCCTTGCCTTGCCCACGTCTCTCATCCCACCAAACACAATGATCAAATACAAACTGCAAGATACAGCTTTTACTTAGGGAGTAATCAAAGGTATTAAACAGGAAACAGGAAACAAAATAAAGCTTATATCATAAAGGTGCATGTCAAGCAACACAGTTGGATTCATTTATATCCCCAGTGGGTTAGAACAGTAATTTAATGTCTAATCCAAATAGGTTAATAGTATAAATCCCTGATTCAAGAAAGCTTTACAGTTTCTCACAGCCAAGAGCAGGCAAGCAAAACACAAACCCTCCAGACAGTCAAATAAAGGCTCTTAGGCACTTTTCCTTCTGAACTGAGCAGAAGTCCTACAATTTCCTTGCTGCCAGTAGGGGGCAGCGCTTCAATATTGCGTTTTAAATCGCCAGATACAGTCAGGTTTTCCCTGGAGTCCTGCCGAGCTTGCCTGTCTCTTGCTATTGAAACTGTGATAGTGAAACAGCACCACCCACTGGCAGGAGGACTCTGCTCAACTTAGAGGGCATGGTGCCCCTTAGGTCACACAGTCTGTGGCTAAACTAGCTGAAAAATAAATAGCCTTTAAGACTTGAGTGTCCACCTAGGTATGCACAGCTGGCTAGGTACAAATTTGTCCCAGTTCCAGTGCCTTTTAACAGTCTAACAAATCAGAATCTCTGCTGTATGATCTCATTTGGCGGAATAAGTAAGATGCATCTGAGTAGTTCCTGGAAACATCTATATTTAGATTAACAGTTATAATTTAAAAATTGTTGTTGTTTTTTTTAATCACTTAACACCAGCACTCACACTGCCAACCCTTTTGGTGCAACTTTAAGGGCCAGAGGAAGCTGAATTGGATGCATTTTTTTTTTTCAGCAGCAGGATAGCTGAAACTTCTTCCTTCTGCATCTTTATCTTAAAGGTTCTTGTTTTGTCAGTACCTCAGAACCAATTGAGTCTCTCATTTCAAGGCAAAGGCCACCGATTCTCTTCCCCTGAGGCTTCCTTCTTAGAAAGAATACTTCTGTCTCCTTTTCCCAGAAAGCGAGATTGCCATTGGTCGAAGGCTGAGGAAGCTTTCTCATTGGTTCTGGTAAGATTAGAAATGGGCAAACGCTGTGAGCCATGGAATCATGCCTCTCTCAACGCTGCCTGAAGTGAATTAATTCTGTATTATTGTGCTGATAAACTCAGAGGAAGGAGAAAAAAAAAATCCTCTTATGCAATTGTTCAACAAAATTACACATTCAGCTCCTCAATTCCTGGGCTTTCAGGTGGGGCCTGGATGCATTTATTCATGCTAAGATTCAGGTACAAAAGAGCCGCTGCCCCCTGTCTCAGTCTATCGCTTTAGAAGAGCAAGCTCTTCAGGAAAGGGACGCAGCCTCGTTGCTCTGACAACCTGTGTAAATACTTAAGGGAATATGAAACCCGTAATTCTGCATTCACAATTAAGTACTTCTAAACAATAACGCTGTCGAAAGCCAAAATTATACTCAAAATATCTCTTAATGTTATTTATGGTGTGCTCAGTGCTCCAACATATAAGTCATGAAATAATATATGATGAGAAACCATCACCATCATATAATATGATGAGGAACCATCACCGCACAGCCATTGTTCCTTCAGCATTAATGATAACTGTGGTTTTCTTGTCAATCAAGTTTTAAGTTTATTTATAGCTTGATATACCGACCATCACAAGTATCTGGTTGGTTTACAATAATAAAAAGTAGAATATTTAAAATAGCTTAAAAAATAAATTGAAATAAAAAAATAAGGGGAATTGAGGCCAGGACAAGGACAAAATTAAGACGAGAGACGCAGGGGGAGGAGGCAGATTTTAATTACATTGTGTAAATAAAAGGAAGGGAAGAGGATAAAACAGGAGGTAAAAGGGGATGTCGCTTCCTGAAAGTGTGTCTCTATTAGTTTTTATTTTCCCTTTATCGGGTTCTTAATTGCAATTTTGATATGCGTCTTGAATAGAAATGTTTTAAGGTTAGTTTTAAATTTGTTTAGAGAATTTTCACTGCGGAGGTGTGGTGGCATTGCATTCCAAAGCGAAGGCACGATTGCTGAAAAAAATGGTTTTTCTAGTATAATATAGGTCTTTGATTCAGGGGACTGAGAGTAGATTCTGATTAGTGGATCTAAGGGCCCTAGTGGAATGAGATATTTGTCTAAGAAGGTGGGAGGTCTTCATTTTGAAGACTTGAAAGAGGATCTTATAAGTTGTTCTGTGAGAGACTGGTAGCCAATGTGACTCTCCAAGAAGTGGGGTAACGTGATCGTATTTTTTGGCTTTATAGATGAGTTTGATCGCAGTATTTTGAATTAGTTGCAGTCGACGGGTTTCCTTTTGGGTTATTCCATGGTATGGTGAGTTACAGTAGTCTTTGTGTGAGATGATCAGTGAATGAATCAGAGTTTGGATCGAGGTAGGTTCTAGGACAGAACTTATGGAGTGAATTAAACGGAGTGTGTAGAAACAGTTTTTGGTCAGTGAGCTAATTTGGTCATGGTAGGTGAGATCTTTGTCAATCGATAACTTGCAACAATATTTCAGTTCACTACAATATCAAAAAGTGTTAAAGATGAAATAAAAAACTTATCTTTTCTGTTAAATAGCTCATACTCCAACGGCTGCGGCAGGGTTCCCTCGATGGTTCTTTATATTGTTCATGACAAAAAACTATCCCTCATTTCTAAAAAAAAAAAATCACTATCAATCCTCAGTTATCCTCTTAATCCGTGAAAAAAAAATTTATATATATATATATATATATATAGAAAATAATCCCAAAATTAGGTGCTCCTGTGTAAATAAACATGAATAAAAAAGGGCCAGTCGATAGAGCACATTTGAATTTTCAGAAGACATTTGGCAAAGTCACTCATGAGAGAGAACTCAGGAAGGTGAAAAAGTCATGGGAGAGCAGACATTGTCCTAGGCCAGTGGTCTCAAACATGCGGCCCGCTAGGTACTATTTTGAGGCCCTCAGCATGTTTATCATAATCACAAAAGTACAATAAAACAGTTTCTTCATCATCTTTCTCTCTAACTATAAATGACAATATTATTATTAAGACTTATCCGAAAGCAAAGATTTATAAACTATAAAGAGTTTTACCTCATGCAAAATTGTCATTTCTTTAATAAGACATTAACTTTTTTTTCTGAGGCCCTCCAAGTACCTCCAAATCCAAAATGTGGCCCTGCAAAGGGTTGGAGTTGGAAACCACTGGCTAAACTGTAACCATGACATCCTGTTTGCCTTTGGGAAGCAGAGCTGAGATTGTGATGTCATAATGCCTCATTCCACCAATAAGAGCCAGCCTCATCAGTGATGTCACAATGGCTTGATTGTCCTGTTCTCCCCTCTGCCCTCCAACCCAGCCAGCAGATTAACTGTTCCCCTTAACTCAGTGGTGTCAAACTCACGGCCCGACAGGTACTATTTTGAGGCCCTCGGTATGTTTATCATAATCACAAAAGTCAAATAAAACAGTTTCTTGATCAAATGTCTCTTTAGCTATAAATGACAATATTATTATTAAAACTTAGCCAAAAGGAAAGATTTATAAACTATAAAGAGCTTTACCTCATGCAAATCGTCATTTCTTTAATAAGACATGAACTATTTTTTCTGAGGCCCTCCAAATACCTACAAATCCAAAATGTGGCCCTGCAAAGGGTTTGAGTTTGAGACCACTGTCCTAGCCTGTATTGTTAACATTTATATTAACTAGAAAATGGAGTATGACGTACATTGCTCCTTGTGACCTTGGGCAAGTCACTGAATCCACCCATTGCCCCAGGCATATTAGATAGATTGTGAGTCCACCAAGACACATGGGGAAAAATGCTTAAATTAATTTATTTTAAACCGTTCTGAGCTCCTGTGAGAAAACAGTCTAGAAAATTGAATAAATAAATGAATACATGTAGTGTTCAAATGTACAGGTAATGCAAAATTAGTCTAATTTGATAAAATATGAGTGGTCTGTGAAGAGCCGCGTAAGAGCCTTGCCAGACAGGGGAACTGGGCAGCTAAACGGCAGTTAAAAGTTTATTATTGTCATTATTATAGATTTATTAACTGCCTTTTCATGAAGAGATATTCACCCAAAGCGGTTTACAATTCACTGAATAGTAATCATTTACTTTTAAGTATTTTCCCCTGTCTCGGCAGATTCACAATATAATTGTGGCACCTGGGGCAGGCTGGGATAAAACTCGCATCCTCAGGGTGCCGAGGCCGCAGCTCTAACCTCTAGGCCACCTCCTCCACAATCAACAACAAAAAGATGATGACGGGGAAAATCCTAAGAAAAGGTGAACAGCGCTAGGCGCCATATTAGAACTGACCATCCAGGAAAAGGATCTTGGAGACTTTGGAGGCAAGTCTATAAATGGGTGCCTCCTTTTAAGCACCCAAAGCTGCGTGGTAAGAGCCTATTCCGTTATTGGCAGCCAGATTCTGTTATAGAAGTACTGGAGACTGTCATTCTTTAGTGTCTATTTCAACCTCAGTCCTTCTACACCAGCATTCTTCATGCGGGTCAGTGGCTGTGGCCATTCATACTCTGATTCTTATGGGAGCCATTGTGACATCACTGATGAGGTTGGTTCTTAGGCACTGGTGGAATGAGGCATTATGACATCACAATATCTGCTCTGGATACCAGAGACTGTCATTCTTTAGTGTCTATTTCAACCTCAGTCCTTCTACACCAGCATTCCTCAATGCAAGGCTTGAGGGTCACTGGCTGTGCCCATTCTTACTCTGATTCTTATATGAGCCAAGTATAGGATAATGAAGCCATTGTGACATCACTGATGAAGTTGGCTCTTAGGCATTGGTGGAATGAAGCTTTATGACATCACAATATCTGCTCTGGATTCCGGAGACTGTCATTCTTTAGTGTCTATTTCAACCTCAGTCCTTCTATACAAGCATTCTTCAATGCAAGGCTTGAGGGTCACTGGCTGTGCCCATTCTTACTCTGATTCTTATGTGACATCACCGATGAGGTTGGCTGTTAAGCATTGGTGGGATGTGGCATTATGACATCACAATATCTGCTCTGGATACCAGAGAATGCCATTCTTTTGAAGACCTAAAACAAATTTGAGAACACGATCAATGTTGTTACTGTTTGGGCTTCTGTCGGGTACTTGGGGCTGGCCACGGTTAGAAACAGGATGCTAGGTTTGATGGACCTTTGTATGTCCCAGTATGGCAATTCTCATGTTTATTTATTCCGTTTTCCCAGAGGAGCTCAGAGCGGTTTACATGAATTTATTCAGGTACCCGAGCATTTATCCCTGTCTGTCCCGGTGGACTCGCACTCTATCTAATGTACGCAGGGTAATGGGGGATTGAGTGACTTGCCCAGGGTCCCAGCCTGGGATTTGAACCCAGAACCTCAGGGTGCTGAGGCCGTGGCTCTAACCACCGTGCCGCACACTCCCCATGTTCGTTGGAAAACTCCCCTCCTCCCGCGTATCCTCTTGTTGATTGGTTTGCCCTTGCCTTGCCATAAAGTAATAATGTATACAAGCGAAATAATATTGTAATAACAGAAGGAATGCAGGAATCGCTGGAATAGTCTTCCACTACAGGTGATTGAGGCCAGCAGCGTGCCTGATTTTAAGGCCAAATGGGATCGGCACATGGGATCTATTCACAGGGCAAAGGTAGGGGAGGGACATTAAGGTGGGCAGACTAGATGGGCCGTGGGCCCTTATCTGCCGTCTATTTCTATGTTTCTATGATATGTTGGTTCTTATACAGTATTAATGCAGCTCATAAAGAGACGACGGTAATTTCCCTGCAGCTATAGTGATGCCAGTTGAAAATCATTGCGGCCAGCTAATGTGAGGTACAATACTAAGGCCTAAATGACCTCCGTCGCTAGAGAGGTGTGATTGTGGGGTGGCAATCCACCGTCTGGAACGCTATATAATGACGCTCTTCGATTTATACAGTGTTTGCATCTTTTTTTTAACTGCTTCGTCCCACTCGGAAGCATAAACAGCCTCTCTCTCCAACCCTGGGCCTAGTTTGCGTTGCCTGCACAGCTTAGACCCTCCCCTCTCTTATTCGGTCACACCTCATATGCTCGCCACATACCTTCCACAAAGCAAATAGAAAACGGGGGGATTAATCTTAATGATCTGAAAAGGGATTTGCTGTGCATTTCATCTACTATGGATAATAACAAATGACAAGCTGATTCATTGCTATTTATCGTACAAAATCTTGCACTTCCATATACCTCATAATGCTAATTATGAGTAATAATCTTCCGCGAAGAGAGTGACTGGTTGATTAAGTATAAGCACCTAAATACTTGTAAAAGAAATAGTTGAGAATTTAAGCACTGCATCTTTACTGTCATCACCAGGATATTTTATTTCCTGTGCTTCACATGATACCATTTATGGCTTAAGTGTTTAAAGTCTGATATATTTTAGCTCAATTATAACTGGTAAGTTGATTTTTTTTTTTTAATATCTTTTTTTTTCTGCTCCCCCCCCTAACAAGGCCTTTCCGCTTGCTTACTTACGAAGAGTCCATACGAATGTTTTTCATCCTTTCCCTTGGGGCATTAACGCACGGAATAGCGCACGCTAGACGCTAACGCCAGCACTGAGCTGGCATTAGTTCTAGCCGCGTAACGCGGGGTTAGTGTGCGCTAATCTGCGTGCGCTAAACACTAGCGCACCTTAGTAAAAGGAACCGTTGCTCTCCCTTACTCCCCCTAATCAACTGATCATCCATGACAAGCAGCGTAAGAATCCCTTCTTCACTTCCCATATTAATTGACTTCTATTTATGTCCAAAAGCTATGGGCGCTATTCTCTACCATTCCTAATTCTTTTTTTTTTTTTTTTTATAATTTTATTTATAGAAAATAAAATAATTAAACAATCAAGAACATTGTCGTACCGAAAAGCTCAACCCATATTTAATATATTACAATGCAATTAATCAAGTCAAAAGTAAATGAATTATGTAGAAGAGGGTGGATCAGAAAACTACATAAGAAAAATTATTTTAATACCAACAATGGTTGCTAAGGAAATATAACGAAAGCTCACTAATTAAATAACATAACATAAAACTCACATGTATACCGCAAATACTATTAAGTTCTATGCGATTCACAAAGATTAATTATACAAATGAATAAACTTCCAATTTCTAACTTCCAAAAGATTCCCTAAAAAGATACGTCTTTAAGGCACTTCGGAAATGCTGATACGAAATCGGGAATGTGAATATGAGTTAAATCCCTAGTCCATGGGGCAATAGCACATTTTATAATGCCGGTCAAAATATTTTTTTATGGTTTTCAGTTTCCATAGGGTGGAGAAGCATTTTTTTGTCACCGAGTTTGTGTGATCGGTCAGTGTCAATTGGGTATCTAGGGTGATTCCTAGTATTCTTATAGTTTTTAGTATTGGGTGATCGTGACCTTTAATATGTATTGTTGTTGCCCCAGAGTTGTGTGTTTTTTTTAAACTGTATTTTAGTCAGTAGATGGTTTTAAAATTTTTGCATTTTAATTAATACCTGCTAGTTTTTCACTGTTCCAAAGAGAAGGGGCGCTAGCAGAAAAAATTGTGGTCCTTAATGTATTTATGGGCTCCTTTTATCAAGCAGCGCTAGCGGGGTTGGCGCGTCGGACATTTCATCATGCGCTAACCCCCGCGGCTGGCTAAAAAACTAACGCCTGCTCAATGCAGGCGTTAGCGGCTAGCACGGGAGACGGTTTAACGTACGGTGTTACACACGTTAAACCCCTACCGCAGCTTGATAAAAGGACCCCTATATGTTTCAATGATGGGATAACAAGATGGTTTTGAGCTGTAGATCGCAAATACCTTGTAATGTTGTTAGTGGATAAGTAGGTTATTAATGAATTCAGGCGGATTATTTTCTCTGGTTTTAAAAGTTAATAAAATAATTTTAAAAGTAATTCTGTGTTGTATAGGTAACCAGTGAGCTCTATATAAAAATGGGTTGACATAATTATATTTTATTGCATTAAATTAAATTTTTACTGCAGTGTTTTGTACCAGTTGGAGTCTTCTTATTTCTTTTTTTGTTGTTGTGCCTTTATGTTTAAATATCTTTATTAATTTTCAATTTAAATTCAAGTTTAACACTTGTACAGAAAGCATTAGTCATAATAACATAAGAACAAGAAATAAATTTACGTCCAATAAGAAACATATTATTGACTATTAATGCTCAAGTCCTCCTTTAGATCCAAGATTTAGAAATAGCGAATTATAATAAAAAAACAAGAAAAAATAAAAAATTTTTGCAAGATGCTAAAAAACTATAGCACTGAAATTGAGATCGCATATTTATATGTAGGGTTCAAGATATTCCTCCATCCAGACGAGACATTGTTACAAAAGTTGTCAATTGAGATGGTTCAAAGAACACATACTTAACAGAGCGGTAACACTATACATTTACATGGGTGTCTCAAATAAAAGGTAGCCCCCAGAGATGTAACCCCTGGTTTCAAAAGAAGAAATTCCCGACGACGCTTCTGTGTTTCCCTTGTAAAACAGGAAACAGCTGTACTTTACAACCAAGTTTTTGTTGTGCCTTTAAAGAGGGCGTTACAATAATCGATGCATGAGATCACAAGCGAGTGAATCAATATATTCAGAGAAGCAGCTTCTAATAGTTTAGATCAGTGGTTCCCAACCCTGTCCTGGAGGACCACCAGGCCAATCGGGTTTTCAGGATAGCCCTAATGAATATGCATGGAGCAGATTTGCATGCCTGTCACCTCCATTATATATAAATCTCTCTCATGCATATTCATTAGGGCTAGCCTGAAAACCCGATTGGCCTAGTGGTCCTCCAGGACAGGGTTGAGAACCACTGGTTTAGATAGAGATCATATCATACGCAATCGATAGAAACAACGTTGGACTACAGTGCTGATAGGTAGATGGTATGATAGTTTACTATCAAACGTGATTCCTAGGAACTTTAATGAAGATATTGCAATGCTCTTAAAATTCCTATGAGCATTGAAGCTGTTGCAGCTGCAGCTGGTGCTAAAAACCACAGTACGATTTTGCAAAAGGGGGGAGGGGTGGTTAAATATCATATAGCACCTTCAACAACAGGAGACAAAGGAGGAGCAGGAATCAAAGATGACTTTGCCGCCAAAAAATTGGCTAGAGATATAGGATAAAAATGTATATAACCTACAGATTTGCACTTCACAATACATTTACAAGGAAATGTTAAGGTGCTAAAAACGCATCTGTTTTTATCATATCCTTTTTTTTTTCCAAATCTTTATTAAATTTCCAAACTACCATTGTACAAACAAACAATTTCAATATACATAATATTACAAAAAAGGAACATTCTTGCTTTGATTCATAATGTCTATGTTGCTAACTTTATTAATGATTCCCAGTTATTTGCGGGGTATAAGAAACAATATGGTATGATATAAAGGGAAATTATAAAGACAAAGCTCATATCAAATCCAGTCCTATTATTATATATATGCCATAATTTGAACTGGGTTGGAAGATGGGGTGGATGCCAAAATGGGTTTAGGAGGCTTTCCTGCTTCTAGAAAATTCTTTAAATGTTCTGGGTCTTGGATTTTAACTTAACGCCTATGTCTGTTTTAATCATTCCCACCATAAGTAAATCCCTTATTTGTCCTGTTTGTCTCACTCAAATAGATTGTAAATTCTGTTGAGCAAAGATGGTTTCTTATGTGTTTTAAGTACAGTGTTGCGTATGCCTAATGCTACAGAAATGATAAATAGTAATAGCACATTAGTATTTATTTTGAAGCACTTTCTATACTGCCTTTAACTGACAAATTGGAGGTCAAAGTGGTTTATAAACCTATTAATATATTGTAAAACATAGGAGGAAAGGAATTCCCTTGAGCAGATAAGGACAGATTAAAACCACTCAATCTACACAAAAACAGAACCGAAACAGGCAATGCATCAGTAGTAGTGTTTCCTGTCAAAATAACAGGAAACCCAAATTGTTGTTTTTTCCCGTTTTAGTGCTCATAACTGTTTTTGTACCCATTCCATTCAAATGCAACACCACCTGAGACAGAAAATCTGAGAAATTCATTAACAGATTACCACAAAACACTTTAAAGCAGTTACACGTTATCCTGTTTTTGCGCAATAACCGGTGTGTGAAATGCCTAATGTACTTTAGTAAAGAGGCCCCTAAAAGTTATTGATTTTTGTTTACATAGACCAGGGGTGGGCAACTCCGGCCTTCAAGAGCTGGAATCCAGTCGGGTTTTCAGGATTTTCCCAATGAATATGCATTGAAAGCAGTGCACACAAATAGATCTCATGCATATTCATTGGGGAAATCCTGAAAACCCGACTGGATTGCGGCCCTCAAGGAGAAACTTTGAGATCCCTGCTCTAATTTATATATGGCACTCAATATCGCATGTGCAAGCCTAGGTGTATGCCCAATTTCCACATGCAATTAATTGATAAATGAGCCAATCAATGCCAATATTTAGCCAGCAGGATCTGCTGGTGTAAACTCTTTGTGCCTAAATTAGGTGTGGATCTCCTTTATTCTATAAAACTGTGCACAAATTCCAGGAATGCCCCTGACTCACCCATGCCCCCTCCCATGGCCAAGCCCCCTCAGATGCTCAAGGCCCAGGCAAGAGGAAGGATCTTTGTTGACCGGCACCGGCACGTCCTGTGGGCTGCGCGTCGATGCCAGATGGGGTAAGGCTTCTGTTTGGGCGGGCAGGAATGCCAGTTCGCATGGGGGTGAGGGGAATGATGCGGTTCTCGGGGGGTGGTAGGGGTGGAGCAGCGCCGGTGGCCTGTGGGGGTGGGAACCAATCAAGCGAGTTTCCCTCACTTCCTATGAAGAAATTTTCTTTGATATACGAGCAATTTGTTTTATGAACATGCTTCTGGAACGAATTATGCTTGTAAACCAAGGTTCCACTGTACTTACTTTTGAAAATAAGCATATATGCACATCAAAGTGCAGTTACAAAAGTAAGCAGGCTAAATTCCCTGGGGTAATTCTCAAAAAATGAAAATATTTTATTTATTTAATTTAATCCCTCCCTTTTTTTTTTTACAAAACCGTAGCTTGGTTTTTAGAGCTGGCCGTGGGGGTAAAAGCACTGATGCCCATAGAATTCCTATGAGCGTCAGAGCTATTTCGGCTGTAGCCGGAGCAAAAATCATGCTACGATTTTATAATAGGTTTTTTTTTATTTATTTATTTATTTATTTACCTCCCTCCTTTACAAAGCGGCACTAGTGTTTTTAGTGCCAGCCATAGTGGTAACAGCTCGGATGCTCATAGGACTTCTATGAGTGTTTGAGCTGTTACCATGGCTTTGTAAAGGAGGGAGTTAAAAACCATATCGCACTTAAAACCTAAGAAGGTACCATAGCAAATGTACATAATAAACAGCAACATAAAACATTGAATATTCTTCACATTCTTTCGTCTCTGTTCAAACATTGTAATTTCTCCCCTATCTATCCTCACGTCTCTTGTATGTTTTTTGTTCTAAACTAATATTTTCTTATCATGTATGTATTCATGTATGTAAATTTTTTTTTTTTTTTTAGTTTAACAAAAGTTAATTCATATATTACCACCCATGTTTTAATTATATGTTTAATTGTATGGTACATCGCCTAGTAATTTAAAATAGGCGATTCATTAAGTAAAAAAAAAACATTAAAACAAATAAATTATTATGTATTCACCTAAAAATCTATATATTTTTGCTCTGAAAAATGACCTGGTGCCCTCACAAGAAAAAGTCTCTGTAGCTTTTCTAATTGTTATCTTGTGTTTTGTGTTTGGTCATTATTGCTTTGTTTTGCCACCATGTATTCGACTGGACATTATTTATTTTTATTCATTTATTCTATTCGTATTTTGCATATCAAACTATGCAGATGACAATAAAACAAATATGGACATGCTAATTAGAACTGAGCTGAATCCTAAAATTAGCCCCTAAATTGTCTTTGCTTTTTACTTCCTGTTCTCATTAACTTGCAGTGATATGGAATTTTTCGTAGAAAAAAGCGTGAGTATTTTTAACGGTGCCCCAACGATACTCAGGGAAACGAGATCGTCTCATTGGTTCCTAGTTTCTCTCTGATGGCTGCACCGTTATAGCTGTAGTGAGCTAATTCTATCATTAATATCCCCTGGAGGTTCACGTAATTGAGGCAGATAATGGACGGGGTGCCCGTTTGCGTTTCCTCTGCTCGTCAGCGTTGATGCCGGGAGAGGTTACTTGCTTTTTCTTTTGCTGAAAAGTTGCTGTCAGTGACGCAATTAAAAGGAAGAGACAATGTTAGAACGATTTTAAAAGTTCACTAAAAAGCTTCCTTTTCGAAGATGCTTTCGGGAATTAGCTTAGCATAAAACCTCTGATTGCTTTTGCCCTGCCATTAATGCTGTGATCTTGAAGAAGAAGCATGTCAAGCCAACAGGGTCCCCCCTCCCTTCATGTTTTTTTATATTGCTTGCACTTAATCTGTCGAATCTCAAACGATTTGCATTGTTTGTACTATGCCTAACTGTTGTGAGCCACCTAGAACTCTCGGATATGGCGGTATATAAAAATGAATTATTATTATTAATTGGTCTTTTCTTTTTGAAATTGTAGTTCTACCCTTTTTTCTCCTCCTTGTCAAGTATGACGTCTAACATAGAACATAGAAACATAGAAATAGACGGCAGATAAGGGCCACGGCCCATCTAGTCTGCCCACCCTAATGGCCCTCCCCTACCTTTACCCTGTGAATAGATCCCATGTGCCGATCCCATTTGGCCTTAAAGTCAGGCACGCTGCTGGCCTCAATCACCTGCAGTGGAAGACCATTCCAGCGATCAACCACCCTTTCAGTGAAAAAGAATTTCCTGGTGTCACCTCGCAGTTTCCCGCCCCTGATTTTCCACGGATGCCCTCTTGTTGCCGCGGGTCCCTTGAAAAAGAAGATATCTTCCTCCGCCTCGACGCGGCCCGTGAGATACTTGAACGTCTCGATCATGTCTCCCCTCTCTCTGCGCTCCTCGAGCGAGTATAGCTGTAATTTGTCTAACCGTTCTTCGTACGGGAGATCCTTGAGTCCCGAGACCATCCGGGTGGCCATTCTCTGAACCGACTCCAGTCTCAGCACATCCTTGCGATAATGCGGCCTCCAGAATTGCACACAGTATTCCAGGTGGGGCCTCACCATGGATCTATACAATGGCATAATGACTTCCGCCTTACGACTGACGAAACCCCTTCGTATGCAGCCCATGATTTGTCTTGCCTTGGACGAAGCCTGCTCCACTTGATTGGCAGCCTTCATGTCCTCACTGACGATCACCCCCAAGTCTCGTTCTGTTACCGTTCTTGTTAGGATCTCACCATTAAGGGTATAAGTCTTGCATGGATTTTGGCTGCCTAGGTGCATAACTTTGCATTTTTTGGCATTGAAGCTGAGTTGCCAGGTCCTAGACCAGCGCTCTAGTAGGAGTAGGTCGTGCATCATGTCGTCGGGCATTGAATCTTCGTCCGTTTTGCATTTGCCCACTACATTGCTTAGTTTGGCGTCATCGGCGAATAATGTTATTTTACCGCGAAGCCCGTCTGCCAAGTCTAGCGTTGGTCCATTGAATGTGTCTATGTGGTTCATTTTAATGTACATCGCTTTCAATTTATTATAAAAGCTTTTTTATCAAATTTTAATAAAACTTGAAACTTGATTCAGTATCTGGAGCGCTAGCGTTTTTAGCGCATGCAGGAAATTACCGTTCAATGCTGGCGTTACGGTCTAGTGCACACGGCAATGTAATGTGCGCTATTCCGCGCGTTAAAGCCCTAACGCACCTTAGTAAAAGGAGCCCTTGGTTGTATTAGCTTGCTTTCCAGTGTGTATTTGAAAAACTGTTACACCAGTTTTCAAATAAAGTCACCAATGGCTTAAGATTTTTTTTTTTTTTTTTTTGCATTTTTAAACCGCTTTCAAAGTTACTGAGTACTGAAAGTTTTTATAACAGATAGCATGGACTGTATAATGCAGCAATCAAATTTTATTGAGCCGTATTAAAATATTAAAAGCTCAGGAGAACTAATTAGGAAGAAAAAAACAATCATATATGCAGTGACCTGTAGAGGAAGATTGTCGTATCTGCAATTTTAAAATATTAGCTATGAGCTGAACTTGGGAAAGCTTTACCTTGAATATGACGAGAGATACGTGCATTTGCTAAAGTAACAGTTACTCGCCCTTCAGAAATCAGCATGGCTTTTTGACATGCCGCCTTGCAGAAAGCAGATTTCTCATACCGATAGAAATATTTATTTATGGTGTATAGTTCTGTTTAACTTGGATGAAACAGAAATGAGTGCCTACACGAATGCTAGCTTGTGGAACGAATGCGGCGGGGCCATGGCGTCTGTGAGTTTACCAGGTAAGTCCAACATGGCCATTCCCATTTATAACCCGTAGGGCAACACTGTCTCACAATCACCAAGTCAGCCAGGATTCTGTCACACGGAGGATATCATATTTTTCATCTTCAATTAAATCAGAGATAATTATTGTCTTGTTTCGAACAGACCTAGCATTTATCAAACCAATCTTCAGAACACCCAAACTTTTGATATTGAATAGTGGAATTTGTATTAGATACATCAAGGCAACAATTCAGTGGTCTTTATAAAATATCTCTAACGGACTTCTTAAAATAGCTATTTACCTGCCCATCTTATGAGAATGACCCGTTATAAAATTACAAGGATTATTGAGAAGTATAATAATATTTACTTAAATTTACAGCACCTAGAGACACAAGCAATAACAATCAGATGATGTAATATCCTTTACTTACTTCCTCTTTCTCCATATTCAAAATCTGCCCAAACCCCCACCTCTTTAGACTACTTTTTTAAACTTAAATCCTGGTCATCTTGATTATGGCCTTCCGGATATTATCCGGTTTCTAGAAAGTTTCTCTTAGGAGTCTTGTCTAAACTCTAAGCTTTACGGCCAACTGCATTTTCTTGTGTGTTCATATAGCAGCGCTATATAAATTATGAGCCCAGAGTCATTGACGAAGTCGATGTTAAAGCATCTCCAGATATAGATTTCAGAAAAAATGCTATTTAAACGTTGTATCCTCAGGACCTGGAGATTTCAACGGAACGTCTTATGTGCAGGCTGAAAATATGTAGGTACGTAGATTGTCCATCTTACAATGGAAATACGTATATATGCAAACAGATTTCTTCATCGGGTTTTGCACCTGTTCAGAGGCACGAACAGATTTTTTAAAAGTGCTCACATCATACAGAGATTAAGGAAAGCAATTCACATCATGAGAGATTAAGCAAAGCAATTCTCCTTAATCTGCTGTTCTTGTTAATATATGCCTCCAAATTAAAAAGAAAGCAATTTACTAGTTAGTTGGAGGCACTTGTATATATAGGTTTGCAAAATGGCTCCATTATAGATATAAGTGTTGGCACATCTACACGGAAACTACCAAGTTGATTTTGCTCTTTTTTGTGAAAGTGTAGAAAATGGCTGTTACCGATAAATGTACCAGAAAACAAACTTTATTTTATCTACAAATCCTTATACGTATTATACAATATGATCTACTTTTGCAATGTCTTTTTAGCAATAAAGAAGGACTCAAGCATGACCTCATCTACATATCTCAATTCCAATCTCAAAAACCTACCTGAAATGGACAGTCATGTGTCCTATTAGTTGATGGATTCTAGTTGGAAGATGCCTGTGGTCCATGGATTTGATATACGTACTTCATATTGCAATCCCAGAACACGAATATAACTGAGTAGAAATAATCCCAACTGTTTTTCTAGTTTGGAAAAAGAGGGGAATTTTCAAATTCGATAAAAGGCAGAGTTCTGGAGGGAAATTTATTTCCGTTTTGCTTTGTTCTTCCTCCCAGAAGCAGGTTGAGTGTCCAACAGCAACGAAACTCCTATCAAAGGGAGGGTGGATCCCATACACTTTTCTACTATTGAAATAAACAAAAACAGAATGGACCCAGGGAAGATTCAGAGAGAGGGACCCTACAGGGAAATAATCAAGGAAGGCATTTTCCCCCTAACATGTTCAACCCAGCTGACATCCAGGGGATAATTTCCCTTTGTCATTGAGGAAGGGCGGTAACCAAAGGGAGAATCGGTGCAGTCAGAAACCTTCACGCCAGTGAGAGGAAGCTGAGGAAGGACTTAATGCAGTGCCTAATCAAAGCGAGAAGAGAACGAAAGGTTCCACTGGGGAACATTCCTGAAGAAGAGGCGAGGAAGAGTCTTAGTTCCAAAATCCAGATCGCCAGATGAGAGGACAACTCTGAACAAGAAGTTTAAGCCTCAAGGCCAGAGAGCTGGGACTGGAGATAAAGATCTTGAAGTAGAACTGTGCCGTCCTCAAATTGTTAATCTTTTTTCCTAGTCCTCAGCAGATTGGATGTAGATCTAAACTAAACTAAACTAAGCCTTAAGTTTATATACCGCATCATCTCCACGGAAGTGGAGCTCGACACGGTTTACAAAGCTTAAAAATATAAGAAGAGAGGGGAGAAAGGGTTTACAAAAGCATATAAAAAGAGGGAATGTAGACAGGAGGAGAGATGTTATATGCTAGGGAAAAGCCAGGTTTTCAGTTGTTTTCGGAATAGTTGGAGGGAGCCCAGGATCCGCAGCGGGACAGTGAGACTCCATAGACTTCAGCTAATTCAGAACGCCGTGGCTAAGCTTATTTTCGCAAAAGGCAAGTTCGATCACGTCTCCCCACTCCTCTCCAAGCTTCACTGGCTCCCAGTATACTCCAGAGTCCTCTTTAAATGTGCCTGCTTAGCCTTCAAGATCCTACATGGCATCCTTCCTCCCGTCATCCCACTCTTTTGGAATTCCTCAAAACCACACTCCACCAGACCCTCCCCAAAACTGAAACTATCATTCCCCTCTATAAAAGGTATATCCCGCGCAGGAAAACTTGGAACATCTCTCCCCTTTAGAACCACAGAACTCTGGAACAACCTCTCATCCCCGCTCAGAAACTCAAGCTCCTTCCAATCCTTCCGCAAACACTTGAAAACTTGGCTCTTTGCAAAAATCTAATCACCTCCCATTCTCCAGTATTCTGTCCCTCTCTTTCCTCTTAGTCCCTCTCCTTTATCCCTTATTGTAGCTCCTTTCCTCTTAACTCTGTAACCCGTGCCGAGCTCTGCACTTGCGGAGATGGCGCGGTATACAAACCTAAGGTTTAGTTTAGTTTAGTTTAGTTCCAAAGGCCCGTAATTTTGGAGAGGAGGGATTTTCCCAGTTTACCTGCGTGGAGGATGCCGTGTAGAGAGGGGAAGGATAGTTTATGTCTGTGGGCTGATCTGGTGGTAGCAGGCGTCTGGGCGAGGAAGGATAGAGGGATTAGGGGCGGAAGGATGCCGTGAATGATCTTGAAAGCCAGGCAGGAGCATTTGAAATGAATTCTGGAAAGTACTGGGAGCCAGTGAAGATTGGTAAGTAGTGGGGAAACGTGGTCAGATTTGCGGTTAGCAAAAATCAGCTTGGCCGCAGTATTCTGGATAAGCTGGAGTCTGCGGAGACTTTTTTTTTTTAGTTAGGCATAAATAGACGTTCAGTTTATATGAAAAATATCCTGGCGTAGGTGAATTCAGGGGGGGAGGGAAAAGTATGTTGCGAGTTGATATTCTGCCTTTTTCTTCCATATTTAGAGGGGTGAATAAATCCCCGCATGGCAGGATACAGTGTGTTTGTGGTGTATTACTTGTATACGACATTTATAGTGAACATAAAAATGAATGTTTTTGTTACCATATCATCGGGCTTAGATTAAAGGTAGGAAAGCCCTCAGAAAACGGGGAGGAGGGAATGAGAGAGAGCAAATGAGACAAGAGTTTTTATACAAAAGAGAACCGAATGGCATGCGCCAGCTTTTAATATTACTGGCTATAAAACAGGAAAGCGAAGAGCAGAAAATTGAAACCATCATGAAAGTGTCAGGTCCAGGGGCAGCCAAGACAGAAGTCTACGCTAATGAAATAACTGGTGATGGCTTTCAGCGCTATGGATCAGCACAGCAGCTTTGGAAAATATTTTTTAAACAATTTAGTGCTGAAACATCATTCTCCTATCACATGTTTAAATGACTTGAAATGCCATGTTTGGACCTCTTATTTCTGTTCCATTCCAGGGAGCCACCGTAGAAGCCTTCGCTTTGTGGCCCCTGTTGGATTCCTAGGAATTCGTGAATTTTTCTGCATCCCTCAGCACAAACATTTGACAAGGACACAATGAAAGACGATATGCCTTAGATGACTGTCATGGAAAATGAATCTGACGATCAGCCATAGCAGAATACTTTGCACCTATGTAATGGCTGATTGTTGGCAAGAGTATAAAGGACTGTGAATGTGCAATAGGTTAAAACATTTTTGAGGGATCAATTTTTTTTTATGGCATCAAGATTTACAAAGGCGACTAGGAGACACTCGATGAAGTTACAGAGTAATACTTTTAAAAACAATAGGAGATGTTTTTTCACTCAGAGAATAGTTAAGCTCTGGAACGCGTTGCCAGAGGTTGTGGTAAGAGCGGAGAGCGTGGCTGGTTTTTAAAAAAGGTTTGGACAAATTCATGGAGGAAAAGTCCATAGTTTGTTATTGAGACAGACTTGGGACGGTAGCATAGAATACCGCTACTCTTTGGGTTTTGGCCAGGTACCTAGTGACCTGGATTAGCCACCGTGAGAACGGGCTACTGGGCTAGATGGAACCATTGGTCTGCCCCAGTAAGGCTATTCTTAAGTTCTTATGGGTTTGGACACGTTCCTGGAGGAATAGTCCATAAACTGCTGTTGAGACAGACATGGGAGAAGCCACTACTTGCCCTGGATCGGTGGCAAGGAATGTTGCTACTCTTTGAGGATTCCGCATGGAATCTTGCTACTGTTTGGGGTTCTGAAATCTTGCTACTCTGAGATTCTGGAATTCTGCTACTATTTGGGTTTTTGCCAGGTACTGTGACTTGGATTGGCCTCTGTGAAAACAGGATACTGAGCTAGATGGACCATTGGTCTGACCCAGTAAGACTGTTCTTACGTTCTAATGTCATCTATATGGTTGTTTCTCAACCTTGTCCTGAAGGTACAGTTAAGCAGACTGATTCAATGAATATGCATAAGATAGATTTGTATATGCAAGAACTACTGCAACTCGCTACTCTCAGGCCTTCCACATAGCCATCTCGCTTCCCTCCAACCCATCCACAATTCAGCTGCATGACTCATATTCCGGGAGAGCCGCTATATTCACGTTACCCCTCTCCTGAAGTCACCTCATTGGCTTCCCATCCATTTCCGAACGCAATTCAAACTTACTGACCTACAAATGCGCTCAGCTGCCCCTCATTATCGCTCTTCACTTATCTCCTTTGTTCCCCACCCCTAGAAGCTCCGCTCAGCTGGTAAGTCCCTCTTATCTGTGCCCTTCTCTTCAACTGCCAACTCCAGACGCCATCCTTCTACCTTACTGCCCAAATCCCTACAACAAAGTTCCCCAAAGTTCGGCGCTGATATGATGCACGCAAAACATGAATTCTATAATGACAGTTCTGCGTGGAACTATCTTTATAGAATACAGTAAATCCTTGGATTGCAAGTAACTTGGTTTGCGAGTGTTTTGCAAGACAAGCAAAAGATTTTATTAAATTTTAACTTGATATACAAGCAATGTCTTGCAATACAAGTACATACAGTATACACACATCACAACTGAGCCGATGGTTTTTCTCTCTCTGACGCTGCGGGAGTGTAGTGACTGTTCTAAATGAGCGAGGTCTGGCAATATGAGTACATACAGTCTACACGCGTCACATCATCACAACTGAACCAATGGTTATTCTCTCTCTGACGCTGCGGGAGTGTAGCGACTGTTCTAAACGAGCAAAGTCTTGCAATACGAATACTTATAGTATTTTATATTAAAGTTTTTGGGTTGTGGAACAAATCGTCTGAGTTTCCATTATTTCTTATGGGAAAATTTGATCTACGAGTGCTTTGATCTACGAGTGCTTTGATCTACGAGTGCTTTGATCTACGAGTGCTTTGGATTACAAGTTTCAAGTTTATTATAGAATTTGATTAATCGCCTATTCCAAATTCTAGGCGATGTACAAATCGATAAAAATTACAGAGTTAGGGGAAACAAACGTAACTAACAAAAAAACCCGAAATCTACTAAACATAATAAAAAAAACAACATATACAAACATAATAAAACACAAGGAAAGGCTTCTGGAACGAATTATGCTCACAAACCAAGGTTTGACTGTAGTAGCTTAAGTATCTCGGGCGTGCTTATCAAGGCACCTAAATTTAGGTATCTCTTATAGAATCGGGGGCCTAAATCTGAAACGATTATAAGAGTTTGGAGAGCAAGCACGTGAGATTTATTTGATCCATAGTGGTCTCTTCCTGAGTATGTGAACATACATACAAAAATAGCAGCATAAGTGATATAATAATTATTAAAGTTTGTGTTTTTATTCACATTGGGGTCCTTTTACTAAGGCGCGCTTGTGAAATATTATAGTCTATTGACGCGTTTAGCGCGTGCTCAAACGGCTAGCGTGTCTTAGAAAAAGGAACCCCATTGTGGAATTTTTGAAACATTTTTATATATTCTACAATTTCCCCACTTTTTGATTGAATTATCTATACCAGGGGTGTCAAACTCAAATACACAGTGGGCCAAAATTAAAAACTTGGACAAAGTCGCGGACAAACCAAAACAAGTGCCGGGGTCGTAACCATGTTTAAGGACAAGGTTCGGCAAACGAAACTTAAGGGCTCCTTTTACTGAGCCGCGTTAGGCTTTAACGTCAGCATTGAGCAGCGCGTGGTAATTTCCTGCGTGCGCAAAAAACGCTAGCGCACCTTAGTAAAAGGAGCCCTAAGAGTGGCTAAAGAAGCATGAAAGTTACATAATAAACTAAGGGCTCCTTTTAATCAAGGTGCGGTAGGCGGTTAACGTGCGGAATACCGCGCGTTCAACTGCCTGCCGCGCTAGTCGCTAACGCCTCCATTGACGAGGCGTTAGTTTTTAGGCTTGCCGCGGGGGTTAGTGCGCATTGAAATGTCCGACGCGCTAACCCCCGTAGCGCGCCTTGATAAAAGGAGCCCAAAAACCCAACAACAACAAAAATATAAATAGTGAAAAATAAATAAGAACAAAATCTTGCGTGCGGAAAGGTTTATAAATGCATAAATAAAAAGTCTCTGCTGCAGAGCGTGAAAAAAGTGTGGCTGTCCTGCACTAACAAACATCACAGGGTGGCAATAGACCAGGGGTAGGGAATTCCGGTCCTCGAGAGCCGTATTCCAGTCGGGTTTTCAAGATATCCCTAATGAATATGCATGAGAGAGATTTGCATACCTGTCACTTCCATTATATGGAAATCTCTCTCATGCATATTCATTAGGGATATCTTGAAAACCTGACTGGCTGGGGGTCCCCCAGGACAGGTTTGGGAACCACTGCAATAGACTATAGAAAACATAAAAACCATCAGCTAATATTTTATGGGAGCTTAAGATAAATTTTTTTTTAATGTCTTCTTTATTCATTTTTAAAACTTACAATAAGTGCAACAGCAGATAACATCAATTTATACTTAAATACATCACTTAATATCCTATTAAAATCTAATTCAGATCCCGTATCCCTCCCTCCCCCATATTCAATAACTTTCATCAAATATAAGAAGACATATAATAACTCTCCCCTCTCCATATTATTTGCATTCATAAGAAAACCAAAATACCCCCCCACCCTTAACTTAAAACGACTATGTGCGCATTAAAATGGAAGAGCGAAATAAAGCCATGGTGGCTCTTACCCAGTAGAGACAATCTGTAGCGCTCTGAGCTGAGCAAACCGAAAGTAAAACGAGCTCGATTAACGCCGGCAATTTAAAAAGAGGGGTCAAATGACAAGTGCCGTAGTCACAACCGTAATCGTAAGCCAAAAAAAGTGGCCCGAAAAAAAAAAAACCCATTAAAGAAATCGATGGCCGTATGATGAATTAAAACCCGATTAAAAATAAATAAATAAATGTGAAAGGTCTAAAAACAACTGACACACATCGTGAAGATAGGATAGCTGTCCTCCGTTGACTTACCCGGCGGGCTAGCTCTAGTGGACATTTGGGGCTCCTTTTACGAAGGCGCGTTAGTGGGATTAACGCGCATGCACTTTTAATCATGCGTTAATCTAATCTAATCCTTAGGTTTGTATACCGCATCATCTCCACGTTCGTAGAGCTAGACGTGGTTTAGAGTAGGAGAAATAGGAAGGAACTACAACAGAGGGTTAGAGGTAGAAGTGTGAAGAAAATTTAGAGGACTTGGGATGCCAAGATATAAGAGTTTCCTTGATTCCTAAGTTGGAGGGAGACTTACATTTTTTGAGAAAAGCCAGGTTTTCAGATGTTTGCGGAAAACTTGGAGGGAGCTCAAGTTCCGAAGAGGGGAGGTAAGGTTGTTCCAGAACTCAGTGCTTTTGAAGTGGAGGGAGGTCCCTAGCTTTCCTGTGTGGGAAATGCCTTTTAGCGAGGGGAAGGATAGTTTTAATTTGTGGGAGGATCTGGTGGTATTAGGGTTTGAGGAATTCCAAGAAAGAGGGATAAAGGGAGGGAGGATACCATATAGGATTTTGAAAGCTAAACAGGCGCATTTATAGTGGACCCTGGAGATTATCGGAAGCCAGTGGAGCTTGGCCAGGAGCAGGGAGACAGGGTCAAATTTACTTTTAGCGAAGATGAGCTAGCTGGAAAACTTCCGCCTGCTCAAGAGGAGGCAGTAGCGGCCGGCGGTTTAGCTAACGCGCCTTCGTAAAAGCCCTTTGGTATTTTCTCGCGGGCCAAATATAGGGGTCCTTTTATAAAGGCATGCTAGAAACGCGTGCTTGGCTAGCTTGTCTTGGTATAAGAGGGGGATAATTACGCTGCGGGCCAGATTTTGACACCCCTGATGTATACCCTTGAGTGTTTTTTTGGGATAACTTTAGGTGCGAGCATTTACGGTGTCTGACCCAGCAGCAGCAATTCTTATGAGCAAAAGAAACGCATTCTTTTGAGCCAATGACTAGGAAACTGTCAGCATGAACCTGCCCAGCTTTTAAACCAAGGTCAAAAGTAGCACATTGTTCCAGGTGGCCCAGTAAGGAAATGACGCCGCAAAGGATTAATCCATTGTTGGGCTCCACAGAGTTAATAATCTGGAAGTGTTCCTGTCATTTTAAATTGATGCTTACACACATTTGCATACATTGTCTTGATTTTATTGTTATGAAACATGGATTTATTGGCCCTCTGGCACTGAAAAGATGACATTTTGTAAAGTACCTTTCTCAAAGCCTGAATGAACAGAATGCAGTTGCCTCATTACAAACATTTTTTTTCTCCTGTTCTCATTTGGCGTGTTGAATTATTTACAGAGTTACTGTAGGATGAGCAAAATTTGGGAGAACGTAGAGGTTTCTGAAGTCTAAGACAGCAGCTCAGGCTGGGCAAACATTGGGCCTGGACATATTAGTCATCTAGACAGCATTACATTGCATAAATAGTAATTTGGGGGGACATTAATTAAGAATAGTTCTTTCCGGAAGGAGTACAATTATTACATAATAGGGGTCATTTTGAAAGTCATGTATGGACAGAAATTGGTTGGGCTATATGGTGGTGATTTTATACAACTCTGCATATAAATCCTGCACAAGGGTTTGCTAAGACTTTTAAAAAATTAGTCATGGGTAAAACATGCATGAAAATTAGGTACACCACCAACATTGCCAAATTTTATACAATCTGGACTGGAGTCAGTAAATGGAGCTCAAAATTCACTGCTGAAAAAAATTGGCTCATTCTGGGATGCTTAATAGATGGATTCTCAAGGGAGGGAGGGATGCTTAATAGATGGATTCTCAGGGAGGGAGGGATGCTTAATAGATGGATTCTCAAGGGATGGAGGGATGCTTAATAGATGGATTCTCAAGGGAGGTAGGGATGCTTAATAGATGGATTCTCAAGGGAGGGAAGGATGCTTAATAGATGGATTCTCAGGGAGGGAGGGATGCTTAATAGATGGATTCTCAAGTGAGGGAGGGATGCTTAATAGATGGATTCTCAGGGAGGGAGGGATGCTTAATAGATGGATTCTCAAGGGAGGGAGGGATGCTTAATAGATGGATTCTCAGGGAGGGAGGGATGCTTAATAGATGGATTCTCAAGGGAGGGAGGGATGCTTAATAGATGGATTCTCAGGGAGGGAGGGATGCTTAATAGATGGATTCTCAAGGGAGGGAGGGTTCTTGAGTGGGCAGACTTGTTGGGCCGTCGGCCTTTTTCTGCCGTCATGCTCTATGTTTCTATGGTGCTCAATTTTGGGTGCAAGGAATTAACACCAACTGAAAAAAAATCTTGGTGTGCAAGTTGGGTGCACTGTATGCATTTTAAGAAGTTTCAAGTTTATTTGTCTTTTGATATACCGTCTGTCAAAGGCAATCTAAATGGTTTACAGAAAATAAATAATCTATAAAATATGCTAAATTTACATTTTAAAAAGATGAAAAAATAAAATATTAGGGGAGCACAAATTGACAGACGTACCGGAACGAGAGGTGGAGAGGGAAAGTGGAAAAAATGACATCGATATACAAAGAAATATAAAAAAGGAAGGAAGGAGGAGGGGGATAATACAAGGGGGAAGGTTGTCACTTCAAAAGAAGCGTTTGTTTTCCTTACTATGATGGAAGCGTTTCTGGTATCGCAGAAGGCAGTATGCGTCTTTGAAAAGGAAGGTTTTAATTTTTGACTTGTGAGAACTGACTGCAGCCAATTGGGGAGCGGCGCCGGACCAGGCAGGAACACAGCCGCTCTGCCCAAACTGAAGAAGAGCCGTCCAGCATGGAAAACAGGCAGGAGCGTGGAAAGGGGACTTTAAAAAAAGGTACTGGGGGGCTGCCTCTGGGGGTGCCAGTGCTGCCTACAGGTGTGTGTGTGCTTGTGCTACCTACGGGGGGGTGCCTCTGCTGCCTATGGGGGGGTGTCTACACTGCCTATGGATTTTTCGCTCTTTAAGACCTTGTCCCGGCCTATCACTAGACCACCAGAGGGGGGTTACAGGGCAGGGCAATGGGAATTTTTTTTCTTGGGTTTTCCTCCTCTATAGATGGGTGCGTCTTATGGTCAGGTGCGTCTTATAGAGCGAAAAATACGGTAATTCATATTTATTGTAAAAATCTTGAAGGAGGCCCAGAAAGTGCTGAAGGGAGGCTCAGGAGGCCATTGTGGACCTGGCAATGGAGTTGGGCCGCAAAGATGTTTGTTGTGGCCCACGAGGTTGACATGCTTGCTCTAAGCACATAACATAAGCTGAACATAGTTTAGTAATAGACCATTTCCATGGGAAGCATATGAGGATGAAGCACTGTTTAAAACACTGAATGGAAATAGAATAGAAACAGTGAAGTTATTCCTGACATATATAGTGTACAGCTCTTTGCTGGATTTCTGAACATGTAGTTAAATCCCCTGACTTGACAAATGAGATGTGACCTTGAAGTAAATTTGCCTATTATCTAAAAGTCATGCAAGCAAATATAAAAAATGGACTTCATTTATTTTATGAGGAGTCGGGGCATGTCAAGCTGCTCATAATTAGTAATAAACTTATCTCTGCTTGACTACTTTTTATAGTGTTTGTGGTTTTTTTTTTAATATTGATGTGGTTGCGCTCATGTAGCTTTGGACTTTATATAGCAGTGGTGGGAGCACTTGGATGACAGGCATCTGCATTCTGCTTGCAGTTTAATCCTTATTTCGTGAATATGTGTCCTTTGAATAATATTTTTTTTTTTTGAGGGGGGGGAGGTTTGGCATATTTTAATCTTACTGAAAACATCTCCAAAGCCTGCGCGATGAATTCTCTGCACTGCTCTGACACTCATAGGAACTCTGTGACCGTTGGAGCAGCGAAAAGCATTCAGCGCCCCGGCCGGTGCTAAAAACCTCTTGTGCGGTTTTGTAAAAGATAAAATAGATAGTAAAAGACGGCCGTTTTACTAAAGAGTGGCAACATTCTAGAACCCCAAAGAGTAGCAACATTCCAGAACCCCAAAGAGTAGCAACAGTCCATGCAGAATCCTAAAGAATAGCAAGGTTCTAGAACCCCAAAGAGTAGCAACATTCCATGCAGAATCCTAAAGAATAGCAAAGATCTAGAACCCCAAAGAGTAGCAATAGTCCATGCAGAATCCTAAAGAATAGCAAAGTTCTAGAACCCCAAAGAGTAGCAATATTCCATGCAGAATCCTAAAGAATAGCAAAGTTCTAGAACCCCAAAGAGTAGCAATATTCCATTCAGAATCCTAAAGAATAGCAAAGTTCTAGAACCCCAAAGAGTAGCAATAGTCCATGCAGAATCCTAAAGAATAGCAAAGATCTAGAACCCCAAAGAGTAGCAATATTCCATGCAGAATCCTAAAGAATAGCAAAGATCTAGAACCCCAAAGAGTAGCAATATTCCATGCAGAATCCTAAAGAATAGCAAAGTTCTAGAACCCCAAAGAGTAGCAATATTCCATTCAGAATCCTAAAGAATAGCAAAGTTCTAGAACCCCAAAGAGTAGCAATATTCCATTCAGAATCCTAAAGAATAGGAAGGTTCTAGAACCCCAAAGAGTAGCAATATTCCATTCAGAATCCTAAAGAATAGCAAGGTTCTAGAATCCCTAAGAGTAGCAACATTCCATGCTACCGATCCAGGGCAAGCAGTGGCTTCCCCCTTGTCTTTTCAACAACAGACTATGGACTTTTCCTCACCTACACCATTCCCAAAGTAGAAAAAGAGCTCAAAATAATTGCTTCCTAAAAAATTAAACACAGTTGCAAAAAAAAAAATAAAAAAAAAATGCAAAAAGTCCAGCAAGCAGTACTTCTCCGACATCTTCAAACTGCTGGGTGTGCAACACTTTCATGTCCTGTTGCATGTTTCATCCATTGTTGTAGAAATCCCTGGATATCTTGAACCCCAACATGGGCGCCTTGTTTCGCTTTGGTGCTGCATCAGGAGCTTGTTTTTTTTAAACACACTGAGCTTTCGCAATTCATACCCAAACACAGATTACTAGAAGGCCAAAATGGCTGCCTCAATAAAAAATTGTAAGCCTTAGGCACTATTTAAACAGACTTGAATGAAGAACCATCAGATAACTGATTTGTATCCTAATTGCTCCCTTTGCCCTATCGCTTTACTCCATCTGATTTTTACCACGTTCTCTCATTTCCGCTCTGCTCTCGGCCTACTGGAATTGATGTCTGTCCAGTGCCCCACTTTCGCTGATTACAGCAGGCTCCTGCTCTCTTTTTCCTGTATCTGCTTCATGTTAGGGCACAGGTCTTTGACCTGGGGGCCACCGCGTGAGCCGTAAGTGACATCAGAGAGAGCGCGGATGCCGATGCGGGCAGCAACCTCGCACCGGGGAAGTTAAAAAAAAATGTACATGGGAAGACAAGGGGTGCGTGGCAAGGAGAGGAACGGGGTGTAGAGAGCAGGAGGGGTGCAGTGCCCTTAGGAAGACTGTGCCCGGGGTAGACTGCACCCCTCCCGCCCCGGCAGATGCCAATAGCATTCTGAGAGAGCTGTCTTAATCTGATGTGAACAAAAATAGCTGCCACCAGCTAGAGATGCATGTTGACTCAATAGATTTTTTTCCCCCAAGGGATTCTTGCATATCTTTTTCTGTGACAAAAAAAAACCCTCAAATGGTTGCTTGAAAAGCAGTCCAAGCAGATATGTAAGACTTTCTGTAGACATTACATTCAATTCTATTTTTGAAAATAAAACCCAAATTCTATTCATCCAGATTTGGAAACATTCTCATTTTGGCAGCTGTAATATCAAAATGTCAGGTTTCTAATTGGAACCACCAACTTCTTTTTAGGGGGTTTATTCAACTTTCAATTTCGTGAGATTTTTACGCAGTTTCCACAAGTAAAATAGTTCTCAAATGAGGTTAACTGAGGTCTCTTAGTACTCTTGATATAAGCACTGGCAGCCTAATAATATCGTCAGATCCCAGAAGACCTGCTGAGATTTAGCAAGAAGAATTTAAAAGGAGAAAATTAGCTTAGGTGAATTTGATCCAGCAATCTCTATCAAGAATTTTGTTAAAGGTTAAAGTATTAAACAACCGATTAGGTATTGATGGTAAGAAGCATTCTTGGTCGTGCATGCTTGCTTCACTTGGATATGAAGGTGGAACTTTTTTGACTTGATAATTTCCTTCTGCTCCTTTGCATTTCCAGCTCATTGGAAATCAGGGTTGCAAGACCGAAGGCCTTCATTCACAATAACCTGGGCTCTCTTCCCTGTTTCATTATTTTTACCCCCTCAATATACTCCAATGTTTTCTGATCATTGCAGTGATGGTCATCCCAGTACCCCCTCCTGCAACCCTGCAAATGGACTTTAAAAAAAAAAATGACCATAATTCCCTCCCTTTTCTTCCTCAGCTGTCTCGGAGAATGAATCAAAGATCCTAGTGAGCAACCATCCCTTTTCGTCCATGCCAGATCAGTCCAGTACTTGCAGCCCAGGAGTTATTCAGTATTCTCTATCTTCAGCAGATAGACCCAGGGATTGATGTAGCAATGAAGAATGGCTACTGTCATAGTGGTAGCTAGGAAGGAAAGGACATAAATATATATGGACATAAGAGTTGCCATACTGGGTCAGAGCAAAGTCCATCTCATCTAGCATTCTGCTTCCAACATGGCCAATCCAGGTCACCAAGATCTTGCAGGATTTCAAAAAAATAGCAGGATTCCATTGTACTTACCTCCAGGGATAATCGAAGGCTTGCCCTGGGTCTACCTTAATAAAGGTTTAGGGACTTTTTTCAAGAAATTTGCCCAAATCTTTTTAAACCATGGTCTTGCAATAACTTCCATAGCTTAAGAAGATATCCTGCCGTTGTATCGGGCGATGGTGCGTCCGCATCTGGAGTACTGCGTCCAATATTGGTCACCGTACCTTAAGAAGGATATGGCGTTACTCGAGAGGGTTCAGAGGAGAGTAACGCATCTGATAAATGGTATGGAAAACCTGTCATACGCTGAGAGATTGGAGAAACTGGGTCTCTTTTCCCTGGAGAAGAGGAGACTTAGAGGGGTTATGATAGAGACTTACAAGATCATGAAGGGCATAGAGAGAGTGGAGAGGGACAGAAAGAGAGAGAGAAAGGGAGACAGAGAGAAAGAGAGAGAGAGAGAAAGAAAGAGAGAGAGAAAGGGAGAGAGCCAGAAATAGAGAGAGAAAGGGAGAGAGAGAGAAATAGAGAGAGAGAGAAATAAATAGAGAGAGAAAGGGAGAGAGACAGAAAGAAAGAGAGAGAGAAAGAAAGAGAGAGAGAAAAGGAGAGAGACAGAAATAGAGAGAGAGAGAAAGAGAAAGATCAGAGAAACTGGGTCTCTTTTCCCTGGAGAAGAGGAGACTTAGAGGGGATATGATAGAGACTTACAAGATCATGAAGGGCATAGAGAGAGTGGAGAGGGACAGAAAGAGAGAGAGAAAGGGAGACAGAGAGAAATAGAGAGAGAGAGAGAGAGAGAAAGAGAGAGAGAGAGAGAGAAAGAGAGAAAGAAAGAGAGAAAGAAAGAGAGACAGAAAGGGAGAGAGAGAGAGAGAAAGAAAGAGAGAGAGAAAGGGAGAGAGAGAAAGAGAGAAAGAAAGAGAGAGAGAAAGGGAGAGAGACAGAAATAGAGAGAGAGAGAAATAAATAGAGAGAGAAAGGGAGAGAGACAGAAAGAAAGAGAGAGAGAAAGAAAGAGAGAGAGAAAAGGAGAGAGACAGAAATAGAGAGAGAGAGAAAGAGAAAGATCAGAGAAACTGGGTCTCTTTTCCCTGGAGAAGAGGAGACTTAGAGGGGATATGATAGAGACTTACAAGATCATGAAGGGCATAGAGAGAGTGGAGAGGGACAGATTCTTCAAACTTTTTGAAAAATAAAAGAACAAGAGGGCATTCGGAAAAGTTGAAAGGGGACAGATTCAAAACAAATGCTAGGAAGTTCTTCTTTACCCAACGTGTGGTGGACACCTGGAATGCGCTTCCAGAGGACGTAATAGGGCAGAGTACGGTACTGGGGTTCAAGAAAGGATTGGACAATTTCCTACTGGAAAAGGGGATAGAGGGGTATAGATAGAGGATTACTGCACAGATCCTGGACCTGTTGGGACACCACGTGAGCGGACTGCTGGGCGCGATGGACCTCAGGTCTGACCCAGCAGAGGCATTGCTTATGTTCTTATTGATTGAACAAATATTGCCTTTTGTTTTGAATCTGCCTAGTAGCTTTTGGACACATCCTCTAATCTTTGTATTTTTTGAACACGTAAATAATCCATTCATATTTACTAATTCCACTCCACTCTAGATTTTATAGACCTCCATTTTCATGTACCCTCAGCTGGCTCTTCTCCAAACTAGAGTCGCAAGAACATAAGAATAGCCTTACTAAACTAAACTAAACCTTAGGTTTGTATACCGCGCCATCTCCGCAAGCACAGAGCTCGGCACGGTTTACAGAATTAAGAGGAAAGGAGCTACAATGAAAGGATATAGGAGAGGGACTAAGAAGATAAAGAGGGACAAAATACTAGAGAACGGGAGGTGATTAGATTTTTGAAAAGAGCCAAGTTTTCAGGTGTTTGCGGAAGGATTGGAAGGAGCTTGAGTTTCTGAGTGGGGATGAGAGGTTGTTCCAGAGTTCTGTGGTTCTAAAGGGGAGGGATGTTCCAAGTTTTCCTGCGCGGGATATATCTTTTATAGAGGGGAATGATAGTTTCAGTTTTTGGGTCAGACCAATGCAGTATAACAAAACATTCGCATTAAAACAATAATCTAACAATAATCTGGTTTTCAGGATTTCCCCAAAGAATATGCATGAGATCTATTTGCATGCACTGCTTTCATTGTGTGCTAATAGATCTCATGCATATTCATTGGGAAAACCCGACTGGATTGCGGCCCTCGAGGACCGACATTTGACACCCCTGGCCTAACAGATTTATAAAATTATAATTAAACCACAAACAAAAAATTAAATTAAAAAGCCTAAAATACGCTAGCTTTTAATCATACTTTGAGTGGGATTAAAATCAAAGCTGATGGTTTATGGAGCACATGAAACAATCCAGAAGCTTCTAGTATCTTATTCTGCCATTAAAATCAAACAAATCTCATCCTCAACCTTAACCTAGCCCTGCAGATACAGCTGAAAATTAAAAATCAAATAAAAAATCTGTGCCCCCTAGACCTGCCCCCAGGCTCACCCATCCCCACCCCATCCAATGGAAGCAGCTAGACTTTAGTGGAGCAGAGAGGCAGAGCAAAGCTCAAAAAAGTTCGATTATCATTCCTGTGAAGGGAGAGCAGTTTAGTGTTTAAGATCTGACACGTCAATGAAATAGGAATGGATTCGACAGAAATGAAAGTAGAAGCAAAATGGAACTCTAGTTCTAAATATTCAGACATGAGAAAATGTGCCTGAAGAAAATGCCTTAAGATGGTTGGCGGGCGAGGTGGGTGGGATGGGATCTGGTATTAGTTTACTGACCCAGGGGTAGGCAATTCCGGTCCTCGAGATCCGGAGCCAGGTCAAGTTTTCAGGATATCCACGCTAAATATGCATGAGATAGATTTGCATCTCAAGGAGGCAGTGCATGCAAATCCATCTCATACATATTCATGGTGGATATCTTGAAAACCTGACCTGGCTCCGGCTCTCGAGGACCGGAATTGCCTACCCCTGGTTTAGTCAATAGGAATCTATTTATGGTACCGAAAAAAAATCAGAAAGAGAGAGAGAATCTTGATAGACAGGATCAAATTCTTCTTTATCGCCCATCACTTACTATGGTAATGTGCTCAACAAGTTGAGTATGAGTTTTGCTTAAACCTAAGTGAACTTCTGCAATTATTTCAACCCCCGCCCTCCCTTTCTTTCATCCCCCTTTTAATCTTTCCCTATCTTGGGGTGAAAAATGCTGACAGTCAACAGATTCGACAGAGAGAGGTGACCTCCATTATGAGAAAGAAATCAGAGTTTGGAGAGAGACCAAACTGAAACGGCATATCCCTTCACTGAGTGGCAAGGTGACATTGTGTGTCATATCAGCATTCATGACCAGTTCCCTTCTCCTCGGAGAGTAATTATTTCTTTCAGAGCGAAAGGTCCAATTTGCTGTAAAGAGCAGAGCCCCAGGTAAAAAGAGAGAACTGGCTATAAGCTCCCGTGACATAAAAGAGGCACCAAAATGAACTTTGCATCATATTAGCGATGCCGGCTGATTTATTCTGTTTTTATTTTACTTTGCTTCAGTCCTTATTTGGTTATTGACACTGTCTCTTAGAATTCCTCTCTTTCTTTGGCAAGAGATGGCGGAGTTCCATGAGGCACAAGTGCCCAGGACCGTTTCCGTTCTAACCCTCTGGGCTTCGGATGATGCTTTAGTTTCAATCTGATCTGGACAATTTTCCAGCTCAGTGCGTCCCTATTACTGTTCTCACTTCCCCCACCAAATTTTATCCCATTTTCTTAAATGTTTTTTTTTGTTGTTTTTTTTTTTTGGGGGGGAAGGGGCAAATGGATTGGGATTTGTATACCACCTTTTTGTAGTTATGCAATCACACTCAAAGCGGTTTCCATTCAGGTACTTCAAGCATTTTCCCTATCTGTCCTGGTAGGCTCACAATCTATCTTAATGTACCTGGGACAGTGGAGGATTAAGTGACTTGCCCAGGGTCACAAAGAGCAGCGCGGGGTTTGAACCCACAACCTCAGGGTGCTGAGGCTGTAGCTTTAACCACTGCACTATACTCTCCTCCATTACAATATCAGAAGTGAGCCAAGCATAGAACAATGAAGCCATTGTGACATCACTGATGAGGTTGGCTCTTAGGCATTGGTGGAATGAGGCATTATGACATCACAATATGAGCTCTGGAATGTTGTTACTCTTAGGGTTTCTGCCAGGCATTATGACATCAGAGAAGGGGATTGGGACTTGTTTACCACCTTTATGTAGTTTTGCAACCACACTCAAAGTGCTTTGTATACAGGTACTTCAAGCATTTTCCCTCTCTGTCCAGTGGGCTCAGAATCTATCTAATGTACCTGGGGCAGTGGAGGATTGTGACTTACCCAGGATCACAGGGAGCAGCGTGGGGTTTGAACCTACAACCTCAGGGTGTTAAGGCTTTAACCACTGCACCACACTCTCCTCCATTTTGCCCCAGACAGAGCATCTTTAGCTACTATGTACACATCCCCCTCCATATTCGCGAATTCAGAACTCGTGACTTCAGTTATTCACGGTTTTCATCTGGGTGACCCACCCCGCCTCCCGGACCTCTCCACTTACTTTTTAAAACCTGATGATCTAGCGGTGAAGCAGGGCAGGAGCGATCTTCCTACGCTTCTGCCCTGTGCAGAACTGGGAACAACGGCTGCCGTGAGTCCCCATGGTCTCGCGGGAACTCACGGCAGCCTACTGGAAACAGCATGCAAGGGCTCCTATTCCCATTTCTTCCCTAAACTATGGAACTAGCTGTCCACGCAGATCAGGTCTCTGGACAACCTGATGGACTTCAGGAAAGCAGTAAAAACCTTCCTCTTCCAATGACCCGACCACAGTCCTGTTACTCTACATGTGGACTAAAGACCTATATGTTGATGGACTCAGTCTGTATGTATTCCCCATGATCATCCAATGTATGCCGCCTGACGGTCATGCCTGTTTTGCTCTGCTCCTATGTGTTGTGGCCCTCTGTTTACCGACTTTTGGTATGTGCCTATATGTTGAATAGCTTCCTTCTTTTGAAACTATGTATGTCCCTATGTGTTGCAACTAGGTTCTCCACTGTTTAATGAAACTATGAAGACTCCTGGATTGTAGAGAGGTCCCCATTGTTCATTGGAACTATGTATATTCCCATGTAAACATAAGAACATAAGAAGTTGCTTCCACTGGGTCAGACCAGAAGTCCATCGCGCCCAGCGGTCCGTTCCCGCGGTGGCCCATCAGGTCTATGACCTGTGAAGTGGTTCCTGACCATTTCTATAACCTACCTCTACTTCTATCTGTACCACTCAATCCCCTTCTCTTTTAGGAACCTATCTAAACCTTCCTTGAACCCCTGTACTGTGTTCTGGCCTATCACAACCTCTGGAAGCGCGTTCCATGTATCCACCACCCTCTGGGTAAAAAATAACTTCCTAGCATTTGTTTTAAACTTGTCCCCTTTCAGTTTCTCCGAGTGCCCCCTTGTACTTGTGGTTCCCCACAGTCTGAAGAATCTGTCCCTGTCTACCTTCTCTATGCCCTTCAGGATCTTGAAGGTTTCTATCATGTCTCCTCTAAGTCTCCACTTTTCCAGGGAGAACAGCCCCAGCATTTTCAATCTGTCAGCGTATGAAAAGTTTTCCATACCTTTTATCAGTTTAGTAACCCGGGATATAATCTAAATAAATAAATAATACAGTATATATCTAGTCCGATTTCATGTTCCACTTTAATTTCACGTTTATTTAAAATATTTGATATAATCGCAGTATCCAAATCCAATGCGATTTACAAAATTAAAAATTGAAAAATTAAAAAAATTCCAACAAACAGGACATTAAAGACAATTATGACGTAAAAACACTGATGAAGAGGAGGGGGGGGGAATGGATTAAATACAATTCAAAAATAAATAAAAAGGAAGGGTAAAGAAACAAAAGGTTGGGGAACGGTACCCACTTAATTTCTACTTAACAGTGTTCCTTGTCATTAAAGTAGAGTTACCAGATTTTCTGTTTGGAAAATCTGGACCTCCTAGACCTGCCCCCAGTTCCACCCATCCCCACCCCATCCAATGGAAGTAACTAGGCTTTAGTGGAGCAGAGAGGGAAAGCAAAGATCAAAACATCTCGATTATCATTGAAGGGGGAGCAGTTTAGTGTTTAAGATCTGACACGTCAATGAAATAGGAATTTTTTCTTTGAATGTACCGTAAATTAATTTCTTATTATGCCCCTTTTCTTTTCTCCATTTGAGTATGACAGAAACAATGATGAGAAATTTCCCTTTGTTTTGATTAATTTCTTTGTTTTCTGAAAGACCATTGTTATCCTTTTTCTTTGTTTTCTATTTTTAATAATTGGAATGTATAATTTCAAAAGCTTTAATAAAAAAAATTGAAGAAAAATAAAATTAGGAGTTGATATTTAAAGCTTTTTAACAGAGCAGGAGCCTCTCCTGCCCACGTAAATTACACTTAACTGGACATTGCCACTGGCTATTACCTCTGACGGCCATGGCACTTGAAGGTTAGTAAGTACAAAAAAGAGCAGTACAAAAAAATGGGGAGAGAAGTTGATTTGAATGACCTAGAGAGGTTGTGAGGCAGTTGAAAGCAGACTAGGGCTATGGAGTGGTTGAGAGACGAAGAGGACAGACCTTCA
The DNA here is from genome assembly GCF_902459505.1 of Geotrypetes seraphini. NCBI lineage: Eukaryota > Metazoa > Chordata > Amphibia > Gymnophiona > Dermophiidae > Geotrypetes > Geotrypetes seraphini. Next base: position 11,198,586 of record NC_047098.1, on the reverse strand, counting down.
AAGAAGGCATGAAAGGAAGTGGGAGCCTATATAGGATAGGAAGTGGGAGGTGGAAAGGATAGGAAAAGAGCTGGAGTTAGTGAGGGGATGGGAAGAAGGTAAATGATGCAGGAGAAAGGGAACGTGCAAACGGTGGAAATGGGGGAGGGATAGAAAGAGCGTGAAAGGGGAAAGATGGAGTCTGGGGAGGGAATGAGACAGAAATGCAGAGTGGAAAAACCAGAGAGAAGAGTAGGAAACAGAAAGTTGGTAAGTAGGTGAAAGGCGAAAAAAGATTGGCTTAAAACTGGAAGGGTGAAGGAAGAAATAAATCTATAGGTTAATAGGCAGATGGGAGACATGGAGAATAAAATGAAACAGAAGGATCAACATCAGAGATAAATGTAGGGGAGGAAGAGAAGATGAAGGGGACAAGAAACAAAATAAAAATGAGATCTTAGTAAATGACATAGAAATGGTAAAGAAAAATTAGGACTAACTCAATTATAAAAAAATAAAATGTTTCGATAACAAAGGTACAAAAAAAATTATTTTCCGTTTTCAGTGAATTACATATGCAAGCATTGAGTCCAAAACTGAGCAATTAAGCTACAACACTACCTTTCTTCTGGTGTCGGACATTCTTGCAGTACGAGCCCTGTCATTTGTTCAGTTCACGTTCAAGATACTGGCCTCAAGATATGGTTGCAAAAGTAAAAGTTGGCTTGGCTCTCCACATCGTATTGAGCTAGCCCTGACACAGCATGACACATCGTAGAGATCATCATAAAAGTTCACCATAGGGGAGCACAAAACGTGTATGGCGTCCCAGGATTCCTTTTTCATGACTGCAGATCTCGTCAAAACTCTAAGCTCTTACTCGGAAGCACTAACCTGCATTCTGGTACAGCTCCGTCCTCACTAGACGGCCAAACTGCTGAGCTCCAGAATCAGAACCTTCTTTCCAAGGTGAAGAAGCCTCAGTGGGAATTCCTTCAAGAATGGGGCTTAGAAGGGGAACTTCCCGAACAAGTTTTCCGGACCGCCAGCACTGTGGGAAATGCTTCCTGGTTTCAGCAGAGCAAGTCTCTGGGTTAGGACTAAGGAAAGCCCTGTCTATAAAAATATAAGAATAGCCTTACTGGGTCAAACAAATGTCCCGTCCTCACAGTGGTCAATCCAGGTCACTAGTACCTGGCAAAAACCCAAAGAGTAGCAACATTCCATGCTACCAATCCAGGACAAGCAGTGGCTTCCCCCATATCTATACTATGGTCAACAGGAACTTCCGTAGATCCAGCCAAAACAGCAGGCTGCATTTTAACACTTCAAACCGCACATCTCGCAAGCGTTACATGCCTTAGCAAAAGAGTTTCACTGGAACCAAAGGTATTCCACGAGCCTTTGCCTCTTTCTTCTCTATATCTAGACATGAGGAGAGTCTGGGTAAGCAAACTGAAATACCAGACTGTTAGAGCTCAAATTAACACAGCTGGCTTCAATGTTTGAGTACCTGAATAAATTAATGTAAACCATTCTGAGCTCCCCCTTGGAGAACGGGATAGAAAATTGAATGATTGAATACATAAATGATTCACTTGTCGTCCTGCTCGAGGGAGGTCCTGAAAAGAAATTTCTTGCCCAGCCTCAACCTCTCTGTGGATCCCAGCCACAGTTACTGGAGGAGGAAAAGCTTTAAGAATCATAGTCTCTCTCCTGCTATGGGCTACGAAAGGGAAGCAGGTACCCGCAGAATTATTCAGTCCCTACATAAGGCATCAGGACTGTTAATTCCATAAACTTCAAGAGAGGTTAAGGGAGGTGTTAACGGTGAAGATATAGATCTGCCACCAGAGCTAATAGAAGTTCAAGACTGAGAACTTGCAACCTGCAGTCCACATGATAGATTAATGCACCACTGGCTGAAGATATTTATCAATGGATCCCAATGGAACTCCTAGTAATTTAGTTTTAATTTTCTGTTTTCCCATGATCAATAACTTATCTTGCTTTTCTAGACCACACAAGTCATAAAATATTGCCACTGCTCCAAACGTTCCAGCATTCCAAGCCACGATTCCATCGGTACACCAGTCTGTTCTTGTATAAGGGCCCTTCAAAAATGAATTGGAGAAAATGCAAATATGTTGAGTCACTCCCCTCCCTAAAGAATGACACAGGGACAAATTTGTCGCCGTCCCCCGTGGGTTCCACTATCTCCATCCCTGTCTTCTCCCTGCGAGTCCTGTCCCTGACCCTGCCGCATCCCTGCAAGCTCTGCCCTCATTTGCACAAGCCTCGAAACTTTAAAATCATAAGTGCACGAGGCATGTTGCAGATGAGGACAGAGCTTGCCGGGATGTGGCAGGGTCAGGGACAGAACTCGTAGGGAGGGGACGGAGTTGAAGATAGATCCCATGAGGACAAATTTGTCCCCGTATCAATCTTTACACCTTGTCTCATTGGAAAACAATGGGCATATTTTTCCTACAGGTAGATAGATATACATAAGTTATTTATATGGGAAATGCACTGAAAATTGCCTTACAGTATTTATGTATCCTAAGAGAAATGCATTTTAATTGTATTTCACATTCCCTTAAAGTTATTAAGTACCTATATTTGGTAGGATGCCAAGAGTAGACCATAAAGAAATAAATCAAGAAATATCTTGCAGAAGCAATACTTATATATGGTTTTAAAGCATAAGAACATAAGAATAGCCTTACTGGGTCAGACCAATGGTCCATTAAGCCCAGTAGCCAATCCAGGTCCCTAGTACCTGGCCAAAACCCATGGAGTAGCTACATTCCATGCTACCGATCTAGGGCAAACAGTGGTTCCCCGAACTATAACTATGTGATGCAAGGTTCCGTGATAGGAGTCACTGCCCAGGAAAAGGATCTAGGTGTCATTGTTGAGGCTACGTTAAAACCCTCAGCTCAAATGCGCGCAGCTTCTGCTAAGAAAGCAAATAAAACGATAGGAATTATCAGGAAAGGAATGGAAAAGAAAGATGAAAATGTTATAATGCCCTTGTATTGCTCTAAGGTATGGCTTCACCTCGAATACTGCGTGCAGTTCTGGTCGCCATATCTCAAAAACAAAGTAGCGGAATTAGAAAAGGGCAACAAAAATGATAAGGGATGGGTTGACTTCCCTATGAGGAGAGGCTAAAGTGACTAGGGTTCTTCAGCTTGGAGAAGAAATGGCTCAGGGGTGATATGGTAGAGATCTATAAAATAATGAGTGGAGTAGAAAGGGTAGATGCGAATCGCTTGTCCACTCTTTCCAAAAATACTAGGACTAGGGGACATGCGATGAAGCTACTAAGTAGTAGATTTAAAACAAACCAGAGAAAATATTTCTTTACTGGAATTCGTTTCTGGAGAATGTGGTGAAATCAGTTAGCTTAGCAGGGTTTTGAAAATTTCCTATAAGAGAAGTCCATAAGCCAAGATGGACTTGGTGGAATCCACTGCTTATTCCTAGGATAAGCAGCATAAAATCTGCATGGAGGTGAGGTGAGGTTGCACCACAGAGGTAAGGTGAGGTTACACCATAGAGGTAAGGTAAGGTTGCACCATCGAATGATACATTCTTAGTCTTGTTTACTGAGGAGAAATTTGGAAGAAAGGTGTAGTTGACGAACTGTCTTATAAGGCACTATAGATGACACAAGGTACGGTGGAAGACCAGTATGAATAGCATTATGGAATGGTGGCAAAGTATGGTGTCTACAGAAGAGCACTTTGAGGGCTGTATGGTGAACCCTTTGGGAGGACAACAGTGACCACACGTGTCTATTGACCAGTCAAAGATAAAATGAAGAACCATCACATTTCTGCAGACATAAAGGATTAAAATAAATGACAAAAAGAGTTATAAGTATTTTTTTTTTTTTTTTTTCAACCATTCTTTTTCTTTTCTCATGTAAGGGCTTAGAAATACCTGGCTCCTTAATGGTTTTATGATAAGGACTCGTTAGTATAGATCAAACCTCTTGTCAGTTTCTGCTAGGCAACCGAAGCAAATATTGACGCCGAAGGTTTGGGATAAAGGAGAATCCAGCTAACTGTGGCCGTTTAGAGATCTCCCCAGTGCCTTCTCAATCAGAATTCAGGGTGGGTTTGAAATTACTTACGGAGGACTAATTACCAAGAAGCTCATTATGTTTCGACAGAAGCGGCTTGTGTACCTCTCTTCAAACTTGTGTGTTAAAAGTAAATAAATAAGCAAAAGAAATGTGTAGTGAAGAGATAGTAGACGAGTGAAGATTCATTTACATTGGTTCCAGTTCTATCCACTGTGCCATAATAAATTTCAGTTGGATATTGAATTCCATAAACATATAAACAGACACATTAATTAATAAAAGGAACTGGGATACACAGTTGACTGCAGTAATAAGGTATACTGTACCTGTATATACAGGGGGGGTGTTGGATTGCTAATTTATTGAAGTACCGTACTCCCCCGGTCATTTGCAGTCAGCGATTCGCGTTCCCGGTCATTCGTGGTATTTTCCGACCGCGAATGACCGGGCGGGAGAGGGCAGCCGGAGCGCCGGCGAGTGAAGGAAATCACTCGCAGTATGCTCCGACCGCCTCTTCCTGCACTAAAGTCGGGCCTCACCAATCAGAAGCTGCGTGTCAAAGCGTTGAGCTGGCGTTAGTTCTTGGCGCCTAGCGCCTTTTACTAACGTGGGCTTATGTTTATTGGATGCTTCTATATTTATTTATTGAATTTTTTTTCTATCCTGTTGTCCCCCCAAGAGCACAGAAAGGGTTACAGGTTACTCATACATAATATGAGTACAAGATTACAATACAGATTTTCATCCTAGTTGGCATATATTAGGTGTCGTTATCCTTACACGACACAGACTGGTTTGGTTACCAATATACAATTCTTTGTAGTCCATGGATTGAAGGCGGGGAGGGTCAGAGGAAGAGGTAGGTTTTTATTGCTTTTCTGACGTTGAGGAGACCTTCAGGAGATCTGATCTGTGATAGTCATCGATTCCAGTGGCTCGGTGTGAAGTGGGAGTAGGACCTTTGTTTGGCAGTTTGTAGTTGAAGGGCACGACATGGGGGGAGGGGGCGTTTTGAGGCGTATTTCATCCTGGGAGCGGAGGGATCAGTTTGGCACATACGGAGGAAGTATAGCCATCACATAGCCCGCCACCATGTCATACAAGGATTTGAACGCTCGCATCGGGCCCTTGAAATCACAATGTTTAGGTACTAATGACTGGGGAGCCAGTTCCAAGTGGTTTTCATAAGCTTTAGCACATGTGTTACAATACACGAGCTTCGGTAAAGGTGTTACAATACATGATAATGTGGAATTTTACCTTCACATCGAGCCCGGAATGAATGCAGCACTTTGGGGGATTTTTTTTTTAAAAAGAATGGTTTATTTTAAGTGTCATTAGCATGCAGCATCTGCTTAGAGTTAAAGTAGCGTAGTGAGGATGAGAGATGGCCGGGATGGTGGCGCCCCCTCCCCTGCCCTCTTCTCTACCCCCACCCCTCACCTCCATATGCTCCTTCCCCATCCTTTCCTGCCGCACGCACTCCGCTTCCCTTCCCCCGTGCCTCTGTAACATTCCTGGCGTGAGCAGCAACCCCCCCAAGCTGCGGTCGTGCCAGCATCAGCTCTTCCTCCGACGTCACTTCCTAGGCGTGGGTCCAGGAAGTGATGTCGGAAGAAGAGCCGACACTGGTGTGACCGCAGGTTGGGGGGTTGCTTCTCATGCCAGGAACATTGGGGGGGGGGGGAGGAGGATGAGTGTCGGCGCCCGGGGAGGATCGCCCCCCATTTACTATGCCGCCTTCTTTTTAGGATGTTAATCGGCAGTCTTAAAAGTTTGTGCACATATATCACTGCACGGTATTCTCTAAAACATGGTGCCTGACTTCAGTTGTGGTTATCTGACCAGGGGTATGTCGGGGAATTCCAAAATATTGCAGGTGGACTTACAGAGTTCTCCTGAAGCGTACCTAAGTTGCGTGCCAGCATTTACAGCTGCTTTTAGCAGGTATGGCGGCCAAAAGTTAGGCGCAGCAGCCGTGCTAAATGCTAAAGGGCGCGCTCAAGTTTTTCGGCACCATTTATCGAATTCCCTCCTTCAAGTATAATGCGCAAGCCGGTTAATGTTAGCTTGCCCTCTGTCAATCCGTGATACGTCTCCTCTCCAAAATATATGTTTATATGAAACATAGACACACTAAAACAGGGGAAACAAATCCACAAAAATCAAACAAGCAAGAGCAAAAGTGGAAATGTCCAATCAGGATGGTGCACAAAAAGTGTCTTTCAACTCATCTGATAAATCCAAATGTCTTTATTCATCCAAAATAACTCATTCATCCAAAGTAACTCAATGACTCGACATGATCATGTTTCGGCCACCCGGCCTGCATCAGGAGTCTTAGGAGTCTTTGGGTATCAATTGGATAAATATGCTCTAAAGCACAACGTTGTGTTGGTTTGTAGCGTCACAAGATTCGGAGCAACGGTTTGACCGTTGTGTTTTGGAGCATGTTTATCCAATTGATACCCAAAGACTCCTAAGACTCCTGAAGCAGGCCGGGTGGTCGAAACATGATCATGTCGAGTCATTGAGTTACTTTGGATGAATGAGTTATTTTGGATGAATAAAGACATTTGGATTTATCAGATGAGTTGAAAGACACTTTTTGTGCACCATCCTGATTGGACATTTCCACTTTTGCTCTTGCTTATATGAAACATAGAAAAATGACGGCAGAAAAGGGCCAAAGCCCATCAAGTCTGCCAGCCCAACTGAGCCACCCCCCTAGGTTTACTTTCCTAGAGATCCCACTCCTAACGACCCAACTCCTTAACTCTACCCTCTTAGGGATCCCACAGGGGCATCCCGTTTACTCTTAAAATCTGGCACGCTGTTGGTAGCCTGTTTGCGCGCATTAACCGTGCGTTAACTTCCTAATTCAATGAAAAGTGCTAAAAACCGCGCCTGCAGTTTTGGTCTTCTACCATGTTTGGGGTCCAGTGTACATTGCGTTCCGAAGGACTGGGGTCCAGTAAATATTTCATTATAAAGGACTTGTTAAACGCCTGTCACATCTTGCACTGCTACATATGTGGACTTGCTGCTGACGTCGTGGACCGTCAGGCTGCTTCAGTTAACAAGATAGATGTTCCAAGCAGCAGGAGACGGGAATTTCTGATATAAAACCAGATTATAGCCCTCCAGGCTCCAGATTACAATTCCGTTTCCAGTCGGTTGGGAGTTCACATCTGACTGAACAGTCAGTCCGTGTAAAAAATTTTGACACAATAGTTTCATGTGAATGTTAAAATAATAATAACAACATTGAAAGCAGCATTTTGAAAATATGGCATGCATAGAGTTAAATAGATTCCTCTCTCCTCCCCCCCCCCTTTGTTTCTGAAATACCGTATGAAGATTCATTTATAATAGCTATTCCTGGAAACTCCATCACAGTCTTGAGATCCAAAATAAGTCTTGGGGCTCCTTTTACAAAAGGTGCGCTAGCGTTTTTAACGCACGCACCGGATTAGCGCGCAGTAGCCAAAAATCTACCGCCTGCTCAAAAGAATGCGGTAGCGGCTAGCCTGCGGGGCAATTGAGAGCGCGGCTTTGTAAAAGGAGCCCTTTGTAATAACTGTTGAATACTTCACTTTAAAAAGTCATAGATGTTAATAAAAGAGCTGTAGGTGTTTAATGGTATTTGAACTCATACTTCACCATTAGCCCTTAAATTGCAGTGGCTAAATTGTGTTCCTGCTAATAAGTATTTAATTAGCATTTGAGAAGTTTATAAAAATAGCAGTCAGCTTAACAGGATAATTTCAACTATGTTTGCTGCTACTTAATTAAGTTGTAATTAATTACTTAGTAATTGACCCGTGATTAGCGTTCTCCCTTGTCTTAAGGCCTTCTTTAATAAGAGATTTGTATAGGAGTTGGGTGAACTTCAGGGTTCCTTTCTGCCTGTAAAATTTACACATGCCCTTTGGAACCAGACTAGCCTATCCATCGGGTCCATAAATTCCGTGCAGCTGCCTGCAGTTCCACAGCCTCTATCTCTTCCGGCCTCTCTTCTACCATGACCAAAAAAAAGACATGTGGTTGAATTGTGGCGTGAGCTTTTCAACTTTAAAAGGAGAGCCAGACGGACTGCACAGATCTGAAGTCTGCATGGCACAGACAAGGAGCCAGTTGCCGGACGAAAGTCAACCCAGCTCTAGACAGGAAGTTTGCCTCTGGTTTCTGGCTGGCACTAATAGCCTTTCTCCCATCTGTTAGTAACTGTCCATTAACTAAAACCTATACAGTAAATTTTGTGTAAATGCACCCTATCATATTCTGAGTTATCAGTTCTGTTGCATTTTTAAATTATATTAAATTAAACTACTCCTTATGTCTTTCCTAATATCAAGACAATTCTTATGTAATCCGCCTTGAACTGCAAGATAATGGCAGAATAGAAATCACTAATGTAATGTAATATTATTATTAAATTATATCTATTATTATTTTTTATACACTTCAAATCATAGGTTGAGTGTGGACGGGACTCGCATATAAATAACTAATAAACATGATTTTTTTTTTCTTTTTCTTTTCTGTTCTTATAATATTGCTATTCCTTTCTCAATATCCCTCCCCCCCCCTTTACAAAACCGCTGAAACCGGATTCTGAAAACCCAACTGGATTGTGGCCCTCAAGGAGGGACTTTGAGACCCCTGCTCTATATGAGTGGTTACCAACTCTGTCCTGGAGGGCCACCAGCCAGTCAGGTTTTCAGGATAGCCTTAATGAATATGCATGAGAGAGAGATTTGCATATAATAGAGAGACAGGTATGCAAATCTGCCAGGTGGTCCTCCAGGATGGGGTTGGGAACCACTGTTCTAAGAACATAAGCAATGCCTCTGCTGGGTCAGACCCGAGGTCCATCGCGCCTAGCAGTCCGCTCACGCGGCGCCCCAAAAGGTCCAGGACCTGTGCAGTAATCCTCTATCTATACCCCTCTATCCCCGTTTCCAGCAGGAAATTGTCCAATCCTTTCTTAAACCCCTGTACTGTACTCTGCCCTATTACGCCCTCTGGAAGCGCATTCCAGGTGTCCACCACACGTTGGGTAAAGAAGAACTTCCTAGCATTCGTTTTGAATCTGTCCCCTTTCAACTTTTCCGAATGCCCTCTTGTTCTTTTATTTTCCGAAAGTTTGAAGAATCTGTCCCTCTCTACTCTCTCTATGCCCTTGATGATCTTGTAAGTCTCTATCATATCCCCTCTAAGTATCCTCTTCTCCAGGGAAAAGAGACCCAGTTTATCCAATCTCTCAGCGTATGAAAGGTTTTCTATCCCCTTAATCAGACGTGTCGCTCTCCTCTGAACTCTCTCGAGTAACGCCATATCCTTCTTAAGGTACGGCGACCAGTATTGGACGCAGTACTCAATATGCGGACGCACCATCGCCCGATACAGCGGCAGGATAACTTCTTTCGTTCTGGTTGTAATACCCTTCTTGATTATACCTAGAATTCTATTCGCTCTCTTAGCGGCCGCTGTGCACTGTGTCGTCGGCTTCATTGTCATGTCCACCATTACCCCCAAGTCCCTTTCTTGGGTACTCTCATTCAATAACATCCCTCCCATCGTATAATTGTACCTCGGGTTTCTGCTTCCCACATGCAGTACTTTACACTTCTCAACGTTGAACTTCATCTGCCATCTCGTCGCCCATTCCCCTAGTTTGTTCAAGTCCCTTTGCAATTCTTCGCAGTCCTCCTTTGTCTGAGCTCCACTAAATAGTTTGGTGTCATCCGCAAATTTTTTATCTTTATTATCTATGTTGGCTGGGAACTCCCTTAACCCGACATGAAATATATACGTACAGTCCATGTGAAAAATAAGCTGGTAAATGTGCCTATTGCCCATAGGTGTAAATGCGAGTGAGTACCTTCCGTATGCACATGTTTTCCCCTAGAAAAGCAGTGTAACGTATATATGTGCCTGCTGGCCACACAAGCTATGCTGTTTGTCATAAAATTACTCTCCCTGTTGCTTTGCCTTCCAGCGAATTTTCAGAATGGGATTTTTTTTTCTTTGCAACTGAACAGTGAGACATGGCACCCTGAATACAGATGGCGGATTATTGCACATCTCAAACAGTCAACTAAGACACTCAATAATTCTCCCCACACACGGCACATTTTATTGCTATTATGGCACAGTCCGTGAGCATTAGAAATGAAAGGGGGGGGAGGAGGGAAGTCATTGCCCAAACCTAACTGTATTTATATTTGTGATCAGAAATATTGCCTTGTGGTCACCTTTTTACAACCATAAGTTATTAAATCGATGCTTTGCTTAATTGTCTTCTAGCACATTTTTTTTTTTCCACTCATCTATATATGTTCCAGCATAAAGTTACGTACACTTCTCCCATTGTTCGCTACAGAGTTTGCATGTTATTGCATTCTTTCTTCTCAGCATAGTCGTGGGGAAATGAAAGAGTGGACAGCCGCCAGAGTTATACATTTTTAAACAATGGTTCCCCCGGAGTGCTGGGAAATCACAGAAGAGCATTGTAGGAACGATTTATCACACCTACGGCTGCCACTGAGCTTGGCTATAACTCAGATAACATACAAAAAATGGTTTCCTATAAACACTTTGGAAAACAGCAGTGTTCAAAAGTCACAGGTATTGCTGGGTATATAGTACTCCCCCCGATATTCACGGGGGTCCGTTCCCCGCGAATGCTGAAAAACTGCAAATATGGTTTTGAGCAGGGGGAGAGAGGAGAGGGCAGCTGGAGAAGCAGGAGAGAGCAGCCGGTGCGCCGGCGAGTGAAGGAAATCATGCTCCGACCGCCTCTTCCTGCACTAAAGTTGGGCCTCACCAATCAGGAGCTGCTGTCAAAGTATAGTATGACAGAATGTGGCAAAACATTGTATGAGAAAACATGACATGGTCAGACATAGCACGGTGGGACCATGCATATGTATTCAGTGTTATTAATTACACTTTACAGTCCATTTACCATACGTACCATTATACCACTGGTATTAGATTATATTACATTAGAGATTTCTATTCCGCCATTAACTTGCGGTTCAAGGTGGATTACAAAAGAGTTATAAGTGGTGGGTTACAATATAGGATCATTGGTGAATTCAAGAGAAGTTGAGAAGGCGGATTACAAAAGAGATATAAATGGTGGGTTACAGTAGAAGATCATTGGTGAATTCAAGAGAAGTTGAGAAGAACTGGTAGTATCTGAGGAGCGGGGTAAAGGCAGGAGAATGGAAGGTAATTGATATGTTAAGAGTGATTCAGTGATTTCTTGAAGAGTATTGTTTTTATTTCTTTTCTGATGATCTTGTATTCGGGGGTGGTTATCAGTAGGTTGGAGATTTGGTTTTCCAGTTTTGCTGCTTGTGTTGCTAGTAGGCCGTCACCGATATGGACTTGGTGTGGTAGAACATTATATGATGGGCAATACAAGGTGTGACAGTACATGGCTTCTATTACCCCCAGCCAGTCAGCCAGTTTCCAGCTATTTTATCTTCATCTAACAGTCGGCCAGTCTTCAGCCACCACTCTCATCCCTAACCAACTTCCTCTTCCACCATCAACCAATCAAGTTCTCCAGGAGGACATAGGTAGAGTGAGGGACATGGGTGGGGTGAGATCATAGGGGCAGAAGGGGGGACAGGGATAGAGTTGGGAGTATGGGTGAAATAGGATCACGAGGGGGATATATAGAGAATGGGATCTTGAGAAGAGAGGGCAGAAGGGGGCAGGGGTGGTGTTGGGATCATATGCTCAAAATCTCCTGGCTCAAAATCTCTCCCTCAAACTCTGTTCGGGCATAGTTAAAGCCCTACACCACACAAGATTCGAACATTAAGATTGAGGGGTTCCACTATTTCAACTGTCCATACTGGGATACAGTCAGCTGGTAATTTTAACCCCCTTCTACTACTAATTATTTCTATAGCGCCACCAGATGTAGACAGCGCTGTACAGATAAGACAGTTCCTGCCATGGATACAGTGAAGGGGAATGGTTAATTGCTGGCTAGGTTGGTGGGCAGTGGGGAATGGGGTCATGGATTGAAGCAAACAAAAAATTAGGCAAGCAAGATGTCGAAATCAACCAACCAGTTACTTTATTATGGTAGAAAGTCACAAAATCATAAGATGCCCCAACTAGGATCCCAGTTTTGCACAGAGGACCGATAGCATGCAGGCCGTGGGACAAAAGCCTGTGTCGTAAATTCAATGCTCCAACAGCATTCTGCTTTGAAGACACTGGCAAGTATTTGACGCTGTTGGCTCTGACAGAGCTCTATGACAATTTAACTCTGACGGATCCTAGCATAGGGAGGGAAAAGCATTAGGATCCGTCAGAGTTAAATTGTCATAGAGCTCTGTCAGAGCCAGACTAAAAGTGGCGCGGACCTTGGATTTTTAAGGATGTGACGTGCTGTTCAGATCCGTGAGGTCCGCGAGGGAGTCGGGGGCCTGAGCTGAGCTGCAGGGAAAGTGAAGGCGGACTTGTCAATATAGACCTCGGATTTTTAAGGACGTGCGGTTTTAGATCCGCGAGGTCCATAAGGTCCATGAGATCCGCGTTTTACCCCTTCCCATGAATGCATGCTAATTAATTAGTGCATGGAGAACGCAGAAGCCCTTACCACTTACAAAATAGGTGGTGATAGGTGCTGCCAGGATATTTCTTTTTAAAACAGCCATGGCTACATCGGCAAATGTCCACCCTCAACATATGGTTTTTCACTTGAAATATGAGGTAAATCGTCAAAATCTTACACTATTTCAAGTGTTCCTTACATTACTTAAGGACCTCAGATATTTACGGCTCCTTTTACAAAGGTGCGCTAGCGTTTTTAGCGCACGACCCGGATTAGCATGCGCTAGCCGAAAAACTGCTGTCTGCTCAAGAGGAGGCGGTAGCGGCTAGCGCATGTGAAGTTTCAGCCCACGCTCTTCCGCGCGCTAAGGCTCTAGTGCACCTTCGTAAAAGGAGCCCTTAATATGTTATACAATCTTCAGGATCGGAGCAACACCGCTCAAATATCTCACCGCGCTCAAGCTTTATGGGCCTCATCGTCATAGATCAACCATTATATATTGTTCTGATGTTAATTTTCCTTTTAAATATACCCAACTTTCACCTATTAGTTAGAGCTTTAAATATATTTTATAAAAGCTATTAAAATAAATGTCTTTAACTTATCTTTGAGGGCTCTTGTCTACGGTCCGGGGAGAATTAATCCAACATGTTTGGCAGGATTCTCCCCATAATAGAGCAAAGCCTCCAGTAATCACATTTATGCTGTTATTTATTAACCCTTTCAGGACCAAGGGACATATTTGTCCCATAACTTAAAAATCCTATAAATTTTGATTGGGATAGTCTACAGTTCTAAATTTGATATGTACGGATTCCATATGATACTGCCTTTATGTAAACAAACTGGTTCCGACATTCATTCATTAGCGTCGTTGCCAGATTGACGAGAAGATTCACTTGCCACACTGTCCATAAGCCAGAAGTGTGATTTTTTAAATAAAAATAATGATATTTCACAAAAAAAATCAATTTTTTGGCATCTGCAAGCCCTTTTTACCATAAAAATGTCGTCAAAACCACAAAAATTGGCCTACGATCCTTATGGTCCTGAAAGGGTTAAACATTACAAAAACATTTTACATACCAGAGCCGTCAAAAGCCATCTAAGCTGTCATTTGTTTTACCAGTTAGGGTTTTAACTTTTTACAGTTGTTGTTTTTTTTTGCTAAATGTTTAATTGATAAGATGTTTGTCCATTGTTTGCCCACATCTATGCAACTAACATGTTAACAGTATAGTTCTATGCGATATATAAATTTTGACATAAAATAAGTAAATAAATATTCTGAACTGTGAGGTTGTTGATTGGGTGGATGAATAAATCGGCTGCAAGGCCGGTGTTTAAAAGAGTAGAGAAAAAAAATGCAACCGCCATCGTTGTCTCGATAAAACAAATGACAGCTTAGATGGCTTATGACGGATCTAGTAGGTCAAATGTTCTTGTAATGCTTAACCTTTTCCTATCGTGCGTCCCGGATGACGGGACATTCCAAAATGTCGTTGCCATCGTGGATAAACAAGTCTATATGGACTAATAAAGAGCCAGGAACACAAAATATTTGAATTTACAGGCTTGTGACTTATTTACATTATGTTTACAATCGCCGTAAATGATAACGGTGAATAATGCAAAACTTGGCTACAATAATTACGACCGGAACCAGCGTAACGTAAAATTTATTACGATAGGAAAAGGATGCGATTGCTTTGCTCTATTATACGGAGAATCTGCGAAACATGTTGGATTAATTCTCCCCGGACCGTAGACAAGAGCACTCAAAGGTAAGTTCAAGATATTTATTTTAAAAACTGTTATAAAAAAATATTTAAAGTTCTAACCAATAGGTGAAAATTTGGTATATTTAAAAGGAAAATTAACATCAGAACACTATATAATGGTGGATCTGTGGGTCATGAGGCCCTTAAAGCTTGATCGCGATGAGATATTTGAGCGGTTAGTGGTGTCGCTGAGATCCTGAAGACTGTATAACAAATGAACCCCCTCTTTTAGTAAGGCGCGCAAGTGGATTGATTGCGCGCTAATCGATGTAGCATGTGTTAATTGATTTAGCGCGCTCTAACGACTAGCGCGTGCTAAATGCTAACATGCCCATTATATTCTATGGACGCATTAACGTTTAGCGGGCACTAATCGTTAGCATGTGCTAAATCGGTTAGCACGCCTTAGTAAAAGGACCCCTAAATATCTGAGGTCCCTAAGTCATATAAGGAATACTTGAAATACTGTAAGGTTGTGATGAACAAAGGCAAATGGCCATTAATGCAGAAAACAGAAAATTGGAGGTTTTCGGCCACAGTCAAAATGGTCTTAAGTGTGCCCACTCTCCATCCCTGACACACACGCTTATAAACATAGAAAAACATACCCCGCCTCCTTTACAAAGCCGCGCTAGCATTTTTAGTGTCGGCCGAGGCGGTAACAGCTCTGACTCTCATAGAATTCCTATAGGTGTTCGAGCTGTTACCGCCGCGGCCAGCGCTAAAAATGCTAGGGGCGGGGGGGGGGGGGTGGATATTCAGGGAACGATATTGAGACCTCTGGAGGAAGGGAAGCTAGCTCCCAAAATCAGCGCTGACCACCAGCATCCAATCCTAGGACATATCCATTGACCAGCTATGTTAATTTTAAGTGCTGACCAGCTAAGTTAACCCCCTTTTACAAAAGGAAGTGATGAATCGAAAACTCCAAAATAGCGACATGAATTGACAAGTTGTAAGTCGACTCCAAATAGATTTATACCAATCCAACAGTAATCCAACAAACAGTTGTTTTCTTTTATAACCCTCCCTCTACATTTGACACTTGTAAGGCACTTCAGTGCTCCAAATTAGAGAATGACACGGGGACAAATTTTTCCCCGCCCTTCGGGAACTCATTTTCCCGTCCTGTCCGGCGAGTTCTTTTCCTGTCCCTGGCCCATTCCTGCAAGCTATGTTCTCATCTGCACAAGCCTCAAACACTTTAAACTCATAAGTAGCAACATTCTAGAGCTCAGATTGTGATGTCATAATGCCTCATTCTACCAATGCCTAAGCTCTGTTCTCATCTGCACAAGCCTCAAACACTTTCAGATTATAAGTAGGAACATTCTAGAGCTCAGATTGTGATGTCATAATGCCTCAGTCCACCAATGCCTAAGCTCCGTCTTCATCTGCACAAGCCTCAAACACTTTAAAATCATAAGTAGCAACATTCTAGAGCTCAGATTGTGATGTCATAATGCCTCATTCCACCAATGCCTAAGCTCCGTCCTCATCTGCACAAGCCTCAAACACTTTAAAATCCTAAGTAGCAACATTCTAGAGCTCAGATTGTGATGTCATAATGCCTCATTCCACCAATGCCTAAGCTCCGTCCTCATCTGCACAAGCCTCAAACACTTGAAAATCATAAGTAGCAACATTCTAGAGCTCAGATTGTGATGTCATTATGCCTCATTCCACCAATGCCTAAGCTCTGTTCTCATCTGCACAAGCCTCAAACACTTTCAGATTATAAGTAGGAACATTCTAGAGTTCAGATTGTGATGTCATTATGCCTCATTCCACCAATGCCTAAGCTCCGTCCTCATCTGCACAAGCCTCAAACACTTTAAAATCATAAGTAGCAACATTCTAGAGCAGTGTTCTTCAACCACCAGTCCACAGAAATTTCCTGCCGGTCCACAGGGCCAGCACATGCATCAGGCTCAAAACAGTGTTCTTCAACCGCCAGTCCACTGTGCGATCGATGCGGCGTTATCTTCGAGCCAGCTCCCTCTTCCTAACTGATTCAATGCACAAAGCCACGGGCAGTGGCTCCTACGGGCATCCTTTGCCTGAACCGGAAGCCTTCTCTCTGACATTGCAACATCAGAGGGAAGGCTTCCAGATAAGGCACGGGATGTGCAAGGTGCAGTTAGTACTATTATGGAGCGGGGTCTGGGGTGGAGATTGGGTAGAGATGGGCGGAGTCTGGCCCATGACTTAGCCCAGTATTCTTCAACCGCCGGTCCACGGACCGATGCCGGTCCACAGAATAATTCTTTTATTTCTGTCGGTCCATAGGTATAAAAAGGTTGAAAAACACTATTCTAGAGCTCAGATTGTGATGTCATAATGCCTCATTCCACAAACGCCTAAGCTCCGTCCGCATCTGCACAAGCCTCAAACACTTCAAAATCATAAGTGTTCGAGGCTTGTGCGGTTAAGGCAGAGCTTACAGGAATGAGACAGGGACAGCGACAAAAAAATCACGGGGACGGGAGGGGGAAATTGAGTTCCTGCAGTGTCATTCGCTACTCCAAATGAAAGGCCTTAATTTTGTTCTACATGTCTTATATACGTTAGCAGATGTACATATGTCGTTCTTCTATAAAATACTGGTCTGAAGCTATTTTTTGAAAGCCTGCATAGGGATCCCATTTGTACGATAAAAGTAAGTATTATACTGTACATATATCCAATCCCTAGACCTAATGAATCTAATGAAAATGAGTAGCCTGTGAAGAATCAGCAGTATGTTACAGCACAAATATAAAATTATTGGCTGTGAAGAGTTGTTGACCTGGAAAAGTTAATATATTAGTGTAAGAAATACTGTTGTTAGGAGACAAGGCGCTCACTTCAATATTTTTAGCTCAGAGATTCTGTGTAATGTGCAGTCATCTTTCTTTGTGGCATATAAACTGACACAGAATATTTGTCTCTTTGGGTTTCATAGCCTGCAAGCGACTCTAAAGGAATGCATTCAAGGAAGGTAAACAGGCCATTCATTCTGGAAGTATGGCATTATTAGATGAGCAAATAGTATTTTGCAGTGGAGTATATCAAAGATTTAGAGACTTGATTCATCCAAATCTGAGACTTAGAAACATTTCTGGCAAAAAAAAAAAAGCAAGCTATTTGTCAAAAGATGCCATTAATTTTATTCATTGCTTATGTTAAAGCAAACTGAGCTCAGAAGCCCTGTCTGTATCAGAAAATAATCCCTCTTTTGGGGTGGTTTATTTTTGAACTGGGCCTCACTAAATTATCAATGTATTTCAATATGCGTGACACTCATGTCCTTGTCCCAGTCTGCAGATTCACTCAAGTGACATCACCATGAAAGGCACTAGATGTGCTTCCACCGTGATATTAGCTCAGACTTCAGCCATCATATGATCTGATTTAAATATGTTCCAAACTGCACACACAAAAACGAGTTAACAGGGAAACACTTGCCATCTCTTATTTAGGAAGTGCAAAGTGCTCATATTTTATCTCTGAATAAATTAGTTAGCACTCTCTAATCATAACACGCTTGCTGGTTAATGCTTCCATGCCTATTCTCCAAAAGATCTATACGGTCAAACCTCGGAGAGCGTTGTCTTGCAGTATGAGCACGTAGACGCACGCCACGTAATCAGAACCCATAGTTCAAGCGCACACATCTTATGCTGAGCGCGGCTGAACGTAATAAAAGCGTTAAGAATCCAAATATACCACTCGGATCATCGGTGCATGCTTTGGTGTATCACTGGGGGCCCGCAAAGGTGATGAAAAAGTTTGTTGTGGAATGCACAGGCAAATATTTGACACAACGTAGCTCAATAGGGCTCAGATTTTAGGAACTGGAAGAGATTATGGCCAGTTACTGCCCCATAAATCTGTAGGCACCCTATGCTTTTTTTTATATGAGATAAATCTTTACTTAAGATTGTTGGAAAAAAAAATGTATGTGAATTATTACTTACAACTGTACATCCTCCAATCTCTATCTTCTTGCACCATTTAAAAGAGCAATTTTTGGCTACAAAATTCAAGAGCTACATTTTTGACTTGATATTCCTTACTGCTTAAAATAGGCCTGAAAGTACATCAAGGTTTCAACCTGCGTTTAATGCTAAAATATGCTGGAGATGTGGACAGGCACTGGAATAATGAGACAAACTTTGAACTGGAAATTTGTGGCTCTCTAATAACAGTAATTTTTTATCAGGACAAAAAAATTAATGTGATCAAAGAACAGTATGATGAGGAAAGAGTAACAATTTTCGAGACAAATCGTGCTTCACGATCACTTCAAATGGTGCTCATCATGCAGCTAGCCTGAATTTGTTGTCAAAATTGGACAACATCGTTTGTGAATAGCTGTATTGTTTTCCTATTGAGGTTGTCATCGGAGCTTCAAGAACCATAAAAATGTGTTCCTCTGAAACCCACACAGTGCAGTACTCCCCCGATATTCGCAGGGGTTCTGTTCCAGGAACCCCCGTGAATATCGAAAAACCGCAAATACGGTTTTTTGCCTGGGGAGGCAGGAGAGGGCAGCTCCTGATTGGTGCAGCCCGACTTTAGTACAGGAAGAGGCGGTTAGAGAATACCGTGAATGAGGCGAACTTGCGGGGGAACGCTGTATAACATAACAATGCGCTTGTATACTGCAATAACCTTGCAGTTCTGTGTGGTTTACAATAAAGTTTTTTTTTAAAAAACCTACACAAACACAGGGGTATTACAATTCAGCTGATTAAAATTTTTTTTCTTGAAAAAGGTTTTTAACAATTTCCTAGAATTCAGCTTACTAAAACTCTTATCCCAAAAGGCAGCTTGATAAGCCATAGTTTTGTTAAAAAAATCTTTTATATAGGCAACTTTTTACTGAGAGGCATGCAAAAAAAAAAAAAAAAATCTAAATTCTCGAGCAAAGCATCTTCTGTTAATGTAAAATGAATAAGTACATAGGTAGGTATTAAACCATGTAGTGTCTGGGAACAAATGCACCCACATTTGAATAATATCCTTGCTTCAATCTTCAACCAATGTAACTTCTGATTATAAATAACCTGTGTGTTAAGACAATAAAAATATTTAAAAACTTTTTAGTGTGAGATGATAAAAAAGAAAATTTACATAAAAAATAAATTATAGATTAAATTATTAGAAGTTTTCTAAATAACTAAATTTGAATAAATTGGATACTTTGTAATAAATATACGGGAGTATGGCCAATGATTGGAGAAAAAGGAGCGAAAACAAACTACGCTGAATACTCCAGTCATTGACTACGACTACGCGTAGGCTCCGTTACTGAGGCCGACTCCTGTATATATAGAATAGTATTTGCACTTAAATATAAGTGAGAAGTGTGTGTTTTATATAAATAACCTGTGACATCATCAAATTGCTTCAGACTAAATATCAATCTGACAGCATTTTTGTGAATAATTTGTAACTTCTTAATGCTAAGTAAATCAGGTTTCAGTAATCTAAGGCAGTGGTTCCCAACCCTGTCCTGGAGGACCACCAGCCAGTCAGGTTTTTGTGAGAGTCCTAATGAATATGCATGAGAGAGAGTTGCATCTAATGGAGGTCTCAGGCATGCAACCTGCCCCTTGCATATTCATTAGGACTATCCCAAAAACCTGACTGGCTGGTGGTCCTTCAGGACAGGGTTGGGAGCCATTGATTTAAGGTACTTAGTACCAAGACAAAATAAATTGGAGAATAGATATTCAAAATGATAAAAGAAAGATTAAAGGGATAAGACATGCGTTTTACTCCTCAAAAATAGGAACCAATATCTTTAACACTAAAGAGTAATTTAGATCGGTTGATACAATATTCAACACCAATTCCTTAAGATGTGCTCCTCAAGATTTGGCTGATCATTTTTATTCAAAAGTGTTCAAATTAAGATGTTCCACTAGAAACACAGATGATTTTATTCTCCAAATGTTACACTCTCCCGAAAATGAATGTAGAGTCGATTTAAACTGGAGGTGCTTAGGGCTGCCTAAGCTTGCCCGAGGCTAGCGTGGGCGTGGTTTTGCCCGGAGGTGGCCCTAGGTGTCTCCCTAGGGCCGCGATTGATGATGTTAACATGTGACAAAATAACACCCATGAATGTAGCTCAGCTGACCATTTGCAGAGAGTTTCATCGCAGACGGTGTTTGAGTAAGCTAATATGCATGGGCATTTAGCATAGAGATATCCATATGCTAATTAGCCAGGACTCCTAATTACTACATTCCCACAAGAGTATTCTAGAATACCATGACACACCTGATCAGGGCAGGATTAACCAATAGGCCCAGTAGGCACGTGCTTAGGGCCCGAAATGGTCACAGGGGTCCGATGAAGGAGGGCATCAACATTGTTTTATCCAAATGGCGATGAGCCCCTCCAGCATCAATCGACAACACGGGCCCCCCACCCGATCGGCAATGCGGGCCCCCCCCCCCCCGATCAGCAACGCGGCTTCCCCCCCCACCCCCATCGACGGAAAGTAAGACAAGCAAGCAACGCGGGTAAGAAAGGCAACGGAAACTATAATTTTGCAAGTGGTGCTGCTTGCTCAAAACTTCCTTCTGACGCAGCTTCCTGTTTCCACCTGGGTGCATGGTGGGGTGGGGGGGGGGGGGCAGGGAGCCCAGTGTACTTGTGTGCCTAGGGGCCCTCGACGAATTAATCCTGCCCTGCACCTGATTCTGTTGTACATGGATTATATTGGTAAGTTAGCATGACTTTGACAGTTGTAATAAGGTAGTGACTTTTATTCCACCTTAACCTTGCAGTTCTAGGTGAATTACAAAAGAGTAAGATGGACATTTCCACGGTAGAGAATTTACAGAAACCAATAGTTAAGGCCTGAGGAATGAGTTATTTTTAGTAGGGGCAGGATGGACTAATGGATTTTTCCTATTTCCTGTCAAGTGGCAATGCTTGGTCTAATGCAATGGTCTAATGCGGCCCGCCAGATACTATTTTGAGGCCCTCGGTATTATAAAGAATGATTCTTTGTGGAAAACTTGTGCCGTAAGTGTCCGGCTGTCGCTGTAACCTCACGCAAGCGCTTTCCTGCGTCTGTACGCGATTGTGAGGTGGAGAGGAGAGGGCGATCGCCTCCCCATTGTTTTTTTTTTTCCTTTTATGTAATTTCCAATAGAGAATGAATTTGTAACTTTTCCCCCCTTTCCTTCTTTAATCATGTCTGTCTTTAATATAATTGCAAAAATGTTAATGGACTTATTTAGTTTGTATGTTGTTTAGTTCGTCCAATTGTATGTGAGACCACTATCTAGTGGCTTTTTAAATTGTACATCGCTTAGAAAATTTGTATAAGCGATTCATCAAATGGTAATAAAACTTGAAACTACAGACGCAGGAAAGCGCTTGCGTGAGGTTACAGCAGTGAGGCGGGCAACGTTCCGGAACGTAAGGTAACCCTTGGAGGCGGTGCAGTTTGTGCGTGTGTCCGGTACTGGAGGAGGTGAGAGCTGGAGGCGGTTGCGGATGTGAGCGCCGGACATTCAAGGCACTAGTTTTCCATAACGAATGATTCTTTATAATACCGAGGGCCTCAAAATAGTCGGTCCAAAATCTTGTCTCTTGCAGTTGATACTTTGATAGTTTTTCACTTTCCGCACGTCGCACTGCTTTCAGCCGTGTATAGCTGAAATGATCAGAAGCAATTAAGGAAAGATTTATAAACTGTAACGAGTTTTACCTCATGTAAAGTTGTCATTTCTTGAATGAGACATTAACTATTTTTTTTTCCTGCGGCCCTCCAAGTACCTACAAATCCAAAATGTGGCCCTGCAAAGGGTTTGAGTTTGAGACCGCTGAGCTAATGGGGCCAAGATCTAGAATTAGACTTGCAATTTGGCCGGAGAGCATTTGTGGGCTCCAGTGCTGACTTGAGTCCCACTGAATGACTCATTTTGCCTGTAAACAGACCTGCTGTTTTCTCTGATGGCCTCTTTCTCGGGGAAACATTGTTTATACTAAATAATTAAAGATGAGTTTAATTAAAGCCGAGTTGGAATCGGAAAAGAGAAAATGATTTACTCTTTCACCTCTGATGTGGTCTTAACCATTTCATTTCATTTTCCTTTTACAATAAATTTCTAAGATCTGTCAATAAAGGCCATCGGTGTATGTTTATTGCATTTCATAACATAACATAACTTTATTTTTGTATACCGCCACAGTCAAAAGAATTCTAGGCGGTTTACACAATAGAGAAAAAATGGACAATCAGCGAAGTACAATATTAAAATGAGAATACAGTATATTAACTAAAAAGACAATAAAAAATGTAAGTAAAAGCGGTAAAATTAAGAATAAAAACATTGAATTAAGAGATAAATTTATCAAATAATACTGTCTTAATTTCTTTTTGGAAGGCGCCGTAAGATAACATGGCTCTGCTAATATAGTTACCAAACCAGGACCGTTGTTTACTTGCTTGGTTTTTATGGCAAACTCTATCTAATATAATAAAACCCTAAGCCGCGCATGCGCACTCCCACCTGCGTGCTCCCGTTTTCTGTGAGCTGTAGGGCACCGCAGGTAGGAGTGCGCATGCGAGCGAATCTCTCTCTCTTTCTCTCTTCCCCCCGAGGCGGATGTCGGCCGCAGCGGCAGTCGGCAGCTGCAGACAGCGGCAGCTGTCGGCGGCTTCAGACCACGGCAGCTGTAGGCGTGGTGGCTGTCGGCGGCTGCAGGCCGTGGTGGCTGTCGGCTGCCGGCGACTGCAGGCCGCGGCGGCCAAGCACGGAGCCACCAGCAGCGGGAGGCAGTCAGCCCGAGAAACCCCTGACCTACAGGCCGGGCCGAAATTTAAAGTACTGAGTGTAGGAGGGGCAGGAGAAGCTAGACTGAGGGAAAAAATGCTGATGCACAGGAAAATGGAAGGAGAGGGAATGCTGCGGCTGCTGCACAGGGAAGGAGATAGGAAGAAAGACACAGGGACAGGGGCAGGGAGAGAGACAGAAAGACAGACAGACAAAGGGGGCCATGGAGGGAGAGAGACAGAAAGAAAGACAGCAGGAGGAAGAGAGCCAGAAAGAAAAAGACAGGGGTAGGGAGAGAAACAGAAAGAAAGACAGACATATATTCTAGCACCAGCGGGAGGAAGGGAGACAGAAAGACAGACAGACAGACAAAGGGGGCCAGGGAGAGAGACAGACAGAAAGAAAGACAGCGGGACAGAGAGAATAATAACCGAATCTGCACATGCTGTTAGTGAATGATCCCCTCCCACAGTAGAGAAAGTAACTTTAATTATATATAGATTAACTAGTATTTTAGCCCGATACATTAATGGGTGCTAGAATATATGTCTGTCTGTCTTTATTTCTGTCTCTCTCTCGACTGGAAAATTAAGAAAGGAACGGGGTGCTTGTGTGGGGGCAGGGGGGGCAGGAAAGAGTAGGGAAGGGGGCACCACTGCCCCAGGCGCTACCTACCCCTCACTATGCCACTGAAATGAAGCCCCATTCTTCCTTTTTATATTTTTCCCTTCCCCCCACCACACTTTGCTATTTGTTTCATTTCTATTAAAGGAATGAAGCTGAAATAATAATAAAAATGAACTGAAAAGAACAAAATGAAATATCTGCCCTGCATATTGCTACTGAAATGTAATAGAAAATTCTGCTTAATTTCTTGACTCTGTATTATATGATTATGTGATTACTGTAATACTCCAGGGCTATTAAGAAGAGATGAGTAGGTTATATTGTCTTAATTATGTGATTATTGCACTTTTTGTCTGTATTATGTACAGACACAATGGCTGAATTAACACAGGTTTGAAGACTTCATCCATAGCCACCAACTTTATTGGGCATAGGTTAGCCAAGGTTGAAACCATGATTGGCGGGACAATATGTTAATTCAGTTCACAAGTTTCAATGTTCTGCGAATATTGGTTAGATGACATGAACAAACTAGGTTGGTATATTTTAAATATGAATATCTTCACTGAAATAACCTGGGAGTCTGACCCGACATGTTTCGCACAAACAGTGCTGTCTCAAGGGTCTCCCGAGGCCGCCGTTGTCATCCGACTCACAAGTACAGATTCTGTGAAAGATCTAATTTATAAGAAATATTTTTATGAGCACACTAAATCTGACACAGCGTTTAACAATGAATTACCTATGATGAGGCACCACATAAATCTCCCGCTTTTTGAAACTAACATAGCGGTGGAGTGGTGGGGCTGAGGTATTTCAGTGAAGATATTCATATTTAAAATATACCAACCTAGTTTGTTCATTTCATCTATCCTATTAGAGAGGGTTGGCATTATACACAATAAAGATACACTGGCATTGGGACTACTGCGAATATTGGTGGCATTTTGCATATCTAGGATATGTGCAGGCCCTTCTCGGTGTCACTTCAAGGGTTCATTCCCGCCCACTTTACCCCTCCGCATGAGAAAATGCAATGCAACATGTCCAGATAGGTTTATTAACGAAAGCTTGTGATAAAAATCCTCTGGCTCTGTAAAACGGAAATGCTCTCATGTGCTCAGTTTTTGTCCCCAGCATCATGTTTTGATGGATTTGGTGGTTGCACTGAGAAAATGGAATCGGAAACTTCAGATAATGTGTTTTCTGCTGCTGACTTGGCCAACAATGGCTCGTCGGTATCTAGGTGATATCAGCAAACTGAAAGAACCACCTTCCTCTGAGGTTTAATTTCATTTTCTTCTGAAAGTGTATGCATTTTAAAAAAAAAAAAAAAGGAAGGAAGGAAAATAAAATGAATGAGTACTGAGGGCAAGATTCTCAAAACTTTTAACGCGGTCGCTAAACGGTTTTCTGGCGCTTTAGCCTGCACGCGTTTTAGCGGCGGATTATCTCCGTCTTTAGCGAGGTTTCTAGCAGTCTCCAACAATGACATGAAAATGTGCTATTTAACCCTGAAATGAGCCCTCCGGTGGATTCTTAAAAATCAGACGTCGGAGAAAGGGCGGGACAGCCGGAAGAGGAAGCAGCGCAGCGCAGGGCTCAGAGAAGGGGCAGGACCGCCGGCAGAGGAAGCAGCTGGGCTCACTGGCATCCGGAAACAATGGTAGGCAGCTTCTCCATGCGGGAGGGGGAGGGGGGGAGGCTGTGGGGGTGCGAGCGGTCCTTCGGGTGGGGGTGCGAGCGGTCCTTCTGGGTGGGGGTGCGAGCGGTCCTTCGGGGTGATGAATCGGACGTCGGGGGGGGGGGGAACTATGTAAAAAAAAAATTGTACAACGCGCATGGTTATGCACGGTTTGTAAAATCATGTATAATGCGCGCGTTATGTGCGTGAAAATATGGTAATCGCCTATTCCAAGGTTTCTAGGCTTGTGTCTGGCTGTTTGCATACCAGCCCAGACTCCAGCCCACTCGCACTGAACATAAGAAGATGGGTCAGACCAGTGGTCCTTCGTGCCCAGCAGTCCACTCACGCAGCGGCCCTCTGGTTAAAGACCAGCACCCTAACTGAGACTAGCCCTACCTGCGTACGTTCTGGTTCAGCAGGAACTTGTCTAACTTTGTCTTGAATTCCTGGAGGGTGTTTCCCCCCTATTTGAATCCCTGGAGTGTGTTTTCCCCTACGACAGACTCCGGAAGAGCGTTCCAGTTTTCTACCACTCTCTGGGTGAAGAAGAACTTCCTTACGTTCGTACGGAATCTATCCCCTTTCAATTTTAGAGAGTGCCCTCTCGTTCTCCCTACCTTGGAGAGGGTGAACAACCTGTCCTTATCTACTAAGTCTATCCCCTTCAGTACCTTGAATGTTTCGATCATGTCCCCTCTCAATCTCCTCTGTTCAAGGGAGAAAAGGCCCAGTTTCTCTAATCTTTCACTGTACGGCAACTCCTCCAGCCCCTTAACCATCTTAGTCGCTCTTCTCTGGACCCTTTCGAGTAGTACCGTGTCCTTCTTCATGTACGGCGACCAGTGCTAGACACAGTATTCCAGGTGAGGGCGCACAATGGCCCGGTACAGCGGCATGATAACCTTCTCCGATCTGTTCGTGATCCCCTTCTTTATCATTCCTAGCATTCTGTTCACCCGTTTCGCCGCCGCCACACATTGTGCGGACGGCTTCATCGACTTGTTTATCATAACTCCCAAGTCTCTTTCCTGGGAGGTCTTTCCAAGTACCGCCCCAGACATCCTGTTTTCGTGCATGAGATTTTTGTAACCTACTTGCATCACTTTACACTTATCCACGTTGAACCTCACCTGCCATGTTACAACTCCCTTATTCATGTAAAAGGTTTTGAAAATGACCCTTCCCAGGTGTCAAGCCCAAAAGGTTAAACATACTTGCAGATACATCAGCCAGAGTTTGTTGACCTTTGCAATGACTCCCATTCTTATCTGCTGAAATACTGCAGACACCTGCAGATTCTGTTGGGCATGCCATCGTGTTTACAGTTTGGTTAATGAAATGCCATATTTCATTCAAGCTGGCTTCATGCAATCAACGTTTCTTAAATCAACAAAGCTGTTTAGATGTTTGCTCTCCGCCTTTGGTCATCCCCGGGGGTATTTATTTTTATTGGCATATAGTTTGTCTTTTAAGTAAGGTAAAATGCATCTTAGCACAACCAAGCTAAAATTACAGCAAAAGCAACTCTTCCTTTTATTTGCAAAGGTCGCAAAACTACCCGTGGTATAAGAAATCTTGAACTACGATGAAAGTAAAATCGGGAAATTGCAGTCCTGTATGTAAGCAATTTTTTCTCAGTGTGTACCTTAATTGCATAATAAAAGAGGTAATCCTTCTGTAGCTAGAATCAAATTGATATTTCCATTACAAACTACCATGTTCCAATTTTATCATTATGGAGCATTTCTATGAAATCGCATATTATGGAAAATTGGCAATATGCAACTTATCATTCCAGATGATATTTGCTTTTTTTTTTTTTTTTTAAATAGAGTGTAGTAAATTGTGTTGTTGTGTTTTTTTTTTTTAGCTTAAGGCAGGTTTCAGCAGTTTCGCTGCAAATAGTAAGCAAAAATATATATGCCTAAGTTATAAAGGTTTTTACAGTATTATTAGTAAAAGAAACTTTGCAAGGAGTGTGGTATTTATCCAAGTAATTCCCTTGTCACTTCTATTAAAGTCTCTCTACCCATTACAGCCGCAACTTTGTCCGTGAAGGGCCCTAAACTCTGGAATGGTATACCGTTAACAACTGGACCGCCAAGGAATTTAGATAATTTAAAACAGATTTAAAAATATTTCTCTTGTCTGATGCATATGAGGATGCTTAGTGGTGGTCTGGTATGGAGAGAAACCTGAAGACAACTGAAAATTTAGATATTAGAAAGTTTTTGATTTGCTGAATTGATTATTGGTTTAGGTCATTTTTTTTTTTAAGTTCAAACTTTTTATTGAATTTTAAAGGTACAGACAATGGTCTATATTAAAATGCAATATATAACAAGCTGAAGATGCATGGATATGAACAAAGTTGTATATATGTATCTGGAGAAAAGTAAAGCTCAACCATAATAAAAGTATACAAATAATCCAGTAGCAAGATAGGGTGAGAGGAGAAGAGAGGAAATAGAGGGGAAGAAAAGTGTTTTTCTAAAGTTAATTTTATTTGCTTTATTTTTATTTTTAATCTAATCTAATCTAATCCTTAGGTTTGTATACCGCATCATCTCCACGTTCGTAGAGCTCGACGCGGTTTACAGTAGGAGAAATAGGAAGGAACTACAACAGAGGGTTAGAGGTAGAAGTGTGAAGAAAATTTAGAGGACTTGGGATGCCAAGATATGAGTTTCCTTGATTCCTAAGTTGGAGGGAGACTTACATTTTTTGAGAAAAGCCAGGTTTTCAGATGTTTGCGCAAAACTTGGAGGGAGCTCAAGTTCCGAAGAGGGGAGGTAAGGTTGTTCCAGAGCTCAGTGATTTTGAAGTGGAGGGAGGTCCCTAGCTTTCCTGTGTGGGAAATGCCTTTTAGCGAGGGGAAGGATAGTTTTAATTTGTGGGAGGATCTGGTGGTATTAGGGTTTGAGGAATTCCAAGAAATAGATTTATGTAAATTAATTATTTGGTTTTTAGACTGTAAGCAAGGGGTGTCAAAGTCCCTCCTCGAGGGCCGCAATCCAGTCGGGTTTTCAGGATTTCCCCAATGAATATGCATGAGATCTATTAGCATACAATGAAAGCAGCGTATGCAAATAGATCTCATGCATATATTCATTGGGGAAATCCTGAAAACCTGACTTGATTGCGGCCCTCAAGGAGGGACTTTGACACCCCTGCTGTAAGCCGTCCAGAAGGCTATGACCCTTGGTGAGGGATAGCAAATTTTAATAAACTTGGAAACTCGCTTTGCTGGACTTCAGCAGAGTTGGGTGGAAAGCACACCTGTCAGCCTTCTGGAATGGGTCATTGCTAGACAAGAAAGGAGAGATGGGGGTGTATTCAAGCACCGCAACATAAGAATTTGCCACTGCTGGGTCAGACCAGTGGTCCATTGTGCCCAGCAGTCCGCTCACACGGCGGCCCCCAGGTCAAAGACCAGTGCTCTAAATGAGTTCAGCCTCACCTGTGTATGTTCCAATTTAGCAGGAACTTGTCCAACTTTGTCTTGAATCCCTGGAGGGTGTTTTCCCCTATTTGAATCCCTGGAGGGTGTTTTCCCCTATAACAGCCTCTGGAAGAGTGTTCCAGTTTTCCACCACTCTCTGGGTGAAGAAGAACTTCCTTACGTTCGTATGGAATCTATCCCCTTTTAACTTTAGAGCAGTGTTTTTCAACCTTTTTTGGGCAAAGGCACACTTGTTTCATGAAAAAAATCACGAGGCACACCACCATTAGAAAATGTTAAAAAATTTAACTCTGTGCCTATATTGACTATATATAAGGTAATTCTCTTGAATAGGAATCAAATAAACACAAAGAAAGTATTTTATAATTACTTTATTATGAAATATTAAGTAAACAGAATAGTGAAAAATTATAAAATACTTTATTCAGTGCGAAACCTGGGCCTGTTTGGCTGAACACAAAGCTGATATTCTGGCTGGAATCGAAGAAAGACACACACGTAGCTCTTCGTCAACAGCTCTCAGTCTCTCTCTGTATTTGGTTTTTATAGCATACAAAAATAGACAAATATACCCTCCATCCTTTTTATTAAACCACAATAGCAGTTTTTAGCGCAGGGAGCTGCGCTGAATGCCCAGCGCTGCTCTTGATGCTCATAGGCTCCCTGCGCTAAAAACCACTATTGCGGTTTAGTAAAAGGTGACCATATTGTAAAATATAGACAGCAGATATAAATTCAGAACTGTGCATAGTAAGTGAAGGGAAGTTTTCATCTCTGGGAATTTACCCAGTTAACTATTAAGTTATTTGGGCAAATTCCTTTGAAAACTGTGGTAATACTGCCTCCACTTTGCTAAATTTAAAATAAAATTATTTTTCCTACCTTGTCTGGTGATTTCTGGTTGCACTTTCTTCTTCTGACTGTGTATCCAATCTTTCTTCCCTTCTATCAGCCTGTATGCTTTCTCTCCTCCACACCTCATTCCCTCCCCCAACTTTTTCTTCCTCTCTCCCTGACCTTTCTTTCTTTTTTTCTGTTTCTCTTCTTTCCTTCTGTTTCCCTGCCTGCCCCCTTTCTTTCTTTCTCCCTGCCGTTCCCCAAGCCACTGCCACTGCCGCTGCCATCGGGGAACAGGACCCACCAATGGATAACAGGCCCCAAAGCCGACGCCGACGCATGCTCTCCCTGACGTCAATTCT
Organism: Geotrypetes seraphini; assembly: GCF_902459505.1. Lineage (NCBI taxonomy): Eukaryota > Metazoa > Chordata > Amphibia > Gymnophiona > Dermophiidae > Geotrypetes > Geotrypetes seraphini. The sequence goes on along the minus strand of NC_047098.1, from coordinate 11,168,384 downwards.
GCAATCGGAGAGGAAGTTCCGCCCAGCCAGGCAGCGATTGGCTGGCCCGAACTTCCTCTCCGACTGCAGAATTGACGTCGGGGAGAAGAAGACTTATCGGCTCGATAGATTAGATCGCCAAGACAAAGTGAGTCCTGGGTGATCGACTCACTTTGCCTTGGCAAGCTACTGGCGCCCCTGCCTCGGGCCCCCTGTCAGCTCCGGGCCCCTGAATGCAGGACTGGTAGTACTGCCCTGATGGCGGCCCTGCGGCACACCAGGCAACATCCTAGTGTGCCGCGGAACAGCGGTTGAAAAACACTGCTTTAGAGAGTGCCCTCTTGTTTTCTCTACCTTGGAGAGGGTGAACAACCTGTCTCTATCTACTAAGTCTATTCCCTTCATTATCTTGAATGTTTCGATCATGTCCCCTCTTTTCAAGGGAGAAGAGGCCCAGTTTCTCCATTTTCTCACTGTACGGCAACTCCTCCAGCCCCTTAACCATTTTAGTCGCTCTTCTCTGGATCCTTTCAAGTAGTAACGAGTCCTTCTTCATGTATGGCGACAAGTGCTGGACGCAGTACTCTAGGTGAGGGCGCACCATGGCCCGCTACAGCGGCATGATAACCTTCTCCGATCTATTCGTGATCCCCTTCTGTGTGCGATTTGAACGCTGGATTTCCTAGTTCTCAGCCTATCCCTCCACTCTGCTCTGATAACAGTGGCAGCACTTCATGGATACGTACCAGGAGGTGGAAAGAGGCAAGATCTGTAGCACCTGAGAAATATTATTCCAGTGGCAGTGTTAGGCAGGGTGATAAATCCTCACGCTGTTGTACATGAGAGGTCCTAGTGAAAACTGATTCTTCTTGAGCTGGAGACCCAAAGTAGCAGGAGGAATCTGCCCACCTTCTTAAAAAACAAAGGTGGGAAAATATTTCCCTAGCTCATTTCAACTTCCTTATTTGACTTTATAAAAAAATCTCCTCCCAAAGTGCTTTTATAGCTGGAAATTATTTGTGCACTGCTTATCCATGTGGATTTCAGGGAAGGTATTTTAAATTTTAGTCTCTCTCTTCAGCACGGTCAAAGATTTACTTATAAGCGGTGAGTTTTACAAGGACCATGAACAGGAGCAGCAAAGCTGAAAATTTCCCTCATTCCAAAGCGTTTCTCATTAGCGCGAGTGGCTCTGGTGCCAAGGCTGCATCATCGTTAATGGTGATGGGGAAAATGCAGAGAGGGTAGTGATGTCCTTGGTAGAAACTGGCTCGTTAAATATGCTCGAACAATCATTTGACAATTAACGAATGCATACAACTGAGTAGGATGGAAATATGTATCCATTTTTTACTCTTCACTAATCTCTAACTGGTCTTACAAATCATCTGGAAACCAGGGTGCTTAAGTTAACAAGAAGTTGGCGGGATTTTTTTCTTTTTTATTAACCTTCTCTTTACACAGTATTCAACTAGGGACTCTTTTTTTTTTCTCTTTTAAGCTGAGATTTTGCTAGAGCTTAACAGTAAGAATGACTTTTTCAAAAGGAGGTTAAAAAAATAAAAAAAAAGAGAGAGAATCGACGTAATTCATTCTTGTTTTGTATTTTTGTTTCACATTTCAGCCCGAGGAGGGAGATTTGTAGCTTTCGTGCTTAGCTTGAATGCCTGCAAGTGGGCTTTGAATGAGAAACTCCCTATGGTCTTTGATCCACGTATTGTGCCCTACAGGACCTATTACAGCTTACACACGATACCGCTTAAGTTCAATGTTTCTCCGTTTCCTGTGAAAGATATGGGATGAATGGGAGAACATTTTGAAAGTATTACCGGTACATCAAAATTTCTCAAGGTCCTCTAACTAATGTGCAATCCAGAAACTCATAATGATGATAGAAAAGGTACATTTCACTTCACTGATTTACCCTTGACAAGTCCATAGAAATAGATGCTTATATCCCAAACACACTGTTGCTTCGGGATAGATATGTATGAGCTTTCTGCTTGTAAGGCAATCTATCTCTTTATTAGAACTGCTAAGGCACCAGGGAAAATAATTCTACCATTGAGAAAAAAGTGTGGCTTCAGTCTCGTACTAGCAAATGTATTTAAAACCACTTGGTTTATCTTTTTTTTTTTCTGTTTGGAAACGATAGCTTCAGAAATATATTAGAAACCCCTAATTTTTACCTTGTTTAGATGGCAGAGACCTCTAGTGGCTCTATGAGAGTACTGTCTTGTGACCTTTTTCTACCACTTACACTTTCCAGAACAGGGGAGGACATTGCCCCAATGAAGTAATGGTAGAAGGAGACCTCCCTTTAGAGGAAAATTTGAACTTCTAAACATCCGGCTGAAGAACAGCATTCTGTCTTTGACTGGTAGAGCTACTGTACCATATGGAGAAGCTGTTTAGTCCTGCAAGGGGACATACATAATTTACTCTGCAGATGGACTGCTCCGCCAGCTATACCCCCTCCCCCCCACTAGTCCTGAGTATCCTTGCTCCCCCCAAAATGGTCTTTTCCATCACCCTGGCTCATGACCTTGAGTACCTCCCTCCCACCCATCCCCCAGCAATGATCCACCACTCTATCCCATGTTGTGCTCCCCCCTCCATCCCTTGGCCTACCTTAAATCCCTGGTGGTCTATCAGGAGCGATGGGGGCAGAATCAAACCCCCTCACTCCTGCCCCTAGTCACAGCCATATTGAGGAATATGCCGCTAGGGGCAGGAGCAATGGAGACTTGCAATTGCCTCCGTTGCCCTCGCAAGACCACCAGGGATTGAAGGTAGGCCTGGGGGGGGGGGTCTTATCAAGATGGGATAGAGTGGGGGATCATTGCTGGGTGGAAGGGAGGCACTTAAGGTCATGTGCCAGGGGAGAAGTAGAGGGAAGGAGAGGACCGTTTTGGAGGGAGACCGAGCGGAGAATTCTTAGAGGCTAGGAAGTGTAAAACTGGCATGCACAAGAAAACAAAGAACTTCTGCTTAGAACAAAGAATGATTTTTATTGCAAACTGTAAATCAAACGTGTTTGCAGGAAAACAGCAGTTATTTTCACTAGAAAAGCTTTCTATCTTCGCTTGAGGGTTTCACTCTCGGTTCCCCTCCACTGGTCCTGGTTCCTCTGGCTTTCAACATCGAGCTTTCAGTCCTTTTGGGCATTTGCCCCAACAACTCAGCCAGAAACAAAAAGGTGGAAAAAGAAGCAAACAAACCCAAAGTGATTAGCTTCTATAGAAAACAGATTTACTAAGCCAATGTGTACGTGAATTACACACGTCCGAATCCTTTTTGCCCTTCCTCTGCTCTGCAACTTTATTTATGACATTAAGAACGCACAAGTTGAAAATAATAACAGCCTTTTTTGACTTCCTACATTTGCAATGATTGGGTGGTGGGTCCTGCTATAGGGGCTTTCGCTCGTGGCTGGGCGACACATCTCTGAGCTTCACTGTATAGTTTCAAGTTTTATTTTAATTTGATGAATCGCTTATTTAGGGCTCCTTATAAATTTCATCACGCGGTAACCCCCGCGGCAGCCTAAAATCCTAATGCCTCGTCAATGGAGGCGTTAGGTACTAGCGCGGCAGGTGGTTTAACGTGCGGTGTTCCGCCAAGGCAAAGTGAGTCGATCATCCAGGACTCCCTTTGCCTTGGCGATCTATCGGGCCAATCAATCTTCCTCTCCCCGACGTCAATTCTGCCGTCGGAGAGGAAGTTCGGGCCAGCCAATCGCTGCCTGGCTGGCCCAGAATGTCCTCTCCGATGTCAGAATTGACATCGGAAAGAAGACTTCCTGTCGGCTTTAGCAACAGCAGCAGCAGGGCGGTAAGATAGCAGCCGACCCGGGGAAAGGAAGAAGGGAGGCTTTTATTTTTTTTTTTGCGCGACAGGTAGGGACAGGGTCTGAAAATGGGACCTATGGTTACCTTAATCTTTCCAGCCCTGCGCGGACCGGCAGAAATTTCCTGCGGACCGGCAGATGAAGAACAGTGTGCTAGAGGATTTAGGCACATGGGGTTATATAAAGCAGGGTGCTGGAAGATGCATGCACAAAATGTACGAGTCACAATTACTGGCAACTGATTGTTGACATTAATATATTGCTAATCAGGTTTTCAGGATATCCACAATGAATATGCATGAACTTGATTTGCATGCACTGCTTCCATTATAGGCAAATTTCTTTCCAAGTGTCCAAGTCTATTAAAACTTTCTATCCCACACAATTCTAAGTGATTTTCATTGTGGATATCCTGAAAACCTGACTGGCAAGGGGGTACTCCAGGACCTTTTTGAGAAACACTGACTTGGGGACCTTTATACAAAGCTGCAGCAAAAAGTGCTCTAAGGCCATTTTTACCAAAGGGGTAGGTAAGATGACCAGTTCTCAGATTTTTCCATTAATAGCCACACATTCAGTGGCATAGTAAAGGGGTTGTGGGGGGTGCTGACCACCCTGGGTGCCAAACCGGTGGGAGTTGCTGGCACCTCTCCGCCCCCCCTTGCCACATCATGCCACCTTTGTGCCATCCCTCCCCCCACCCCGTACCTCCATATTATCTTCACTAGCTTGAGCAACTTTTGCCTGTTGCTCATGTCAGCCTAGTTCCCCTTTGAATCACTTCCGGGTCATGGGGCCAGGAAGTGATTTCAGAGGGACTCCAATGCTGGTGCAAGGAGCATGGTGGCAAAGATTAAGTGGCAGGGAGAAGGAAGGGCAAGCGCAAATGTGGAAAGGGGGGCGGAAAGGAGTGGGGGGAGATGCAGAAGGAGTGGGAGCATTGAGAGGAGGGTGGGGTGGGTATTGTAGTGCTAAAGCTGCGCTAATCAGATAGCACATAGCAGTGCCACCATGTTAACCAATATGTATAGACATGCCCACTCTCTGCCCCCCCCGGGCATGCCCCCTGCACCAAAAAAATACATTTTATAATTTTATATTTTAGTGTGTGGGTAGTGTGTGCACAAGCATTTTGGCAGAGAGCCACAAATGCTTGCTATGAAACGCCCCCCCCCATAATATGTATCGCCCCCTCCTAACATAAGAACATAAGCAGTGCCTCTGCCGGGTCAGACCAGAGGTCCATCCCGGCCAGCAGTCCGCCCCTGCGGCGGCCCAACAGGTCATGACCTGCCTTAATCACCAGAAGGGGCCCCCTTGCCCCCTAGGTTTCTCATCGAAGTCCTATCTTCCCATCAATGTCCTAACCCTCCGGCCTTGCACCTGCACGACCTGGTGAGCTGTCTATACTTATGCAACACCCCAGCACCTCCCTCAGTACCCCACGATCCCCTTTTCCCTCAGGAATCTGTCCAATCCCTGTTTGAATCCCTGTTTGAATCCCTCTGCCGGATCACTTCCTCCGGGAGCGCATTCCATGTGTCCACGACCCTTTGGGTGAAGAAAAACTTCCTTGCATTTGATTTGAACCTATCCCCCTTTAGTTTCTCTGAGTGCCCCCTCGTACCCGTCGTCCCTTTTAGTCTGAAGAACCTGTCCCTGTCCACCCTCTCTATGCCCCTAAGTATTTTGAAGGTCTCTATCAAATCCCCCCTGAGCCTCCTCTTTTCCAGAGAGAAGAGCCCCAGTTTATCCAGCCTCTCAGCATATGGGCAGTTTTCCAGCCCTCTTACCAGTTTCGTTGCCCTCCTTTGGACTCTCTCACCTTTATTTTATTTTCATCTCGATGTAATTTAACTCCCTGGTGGTCTTCCCTCTTTTTCATGTGCGTTCTGTCTGTCTAATAACCCCCTTTTGTAATTTTATTATACAATGCCTTTGATTTTATGTTAATTTTAAGTGATATTATATAACATACACAATTGCTCCACTTATTGGGCTGAGAGTCTTATTCTAACGGAAGAAAAAGCCTCAGGTCTATTCTGGTAGAGCATAAATGCTCAAACCGCCTCCATCCACATCATCGGCTTGTAAAAACTGAGAAGTCCCACTGAAATTAGCATAGCGGCAATTGGTTATTCTGTACGGAAGATTTTTAAAGCTTTTTCTTTTGTTAGAATAAGACTCGGCCCAATAAGTGGAGCAATTTTTTTTACCCACTTCCACCAATCTATAATTTATATTTCATGAAACTTAGGGGTCCTTTTACTAAGGCGCGTGCTAATATCTAACACGTCCATAGGCTATAATGGATGCGTTAGCGTTTAGTGCGTGCTAAAACAGCTAGCATTCCTTAGTAAAAGGACCGCTTATTGTAGCCAATTTTAGATAAATGGTATATCAAAAGGTAATAAGCTTGGAAACTTGCAGATGGCATAATTGCCATTGGACACCTCAGTGCACCCCGCGGTATGCCATTTTTTTGCTGTGGTAAGCATGAGTTAGTGCTTAGAAACATAGAAAATGACGGCAGAAAAGGGCTATAGCCCACCAAGTCTGCCCATTCCAATTATCCGCCCCCCCAGAGTTCACTCCCTTAGAGATCCCACATGAGTATCCCATTTCCTCTTAAAATCCGTCACGTTGCTGGCCTCAATCACCTGCAGTGGGAGTCCATTCCAATGATCCACCACTACAGTGACAAAAATCAAACAAAAAAAAAAAAGGAAGGGAAAATGAAATACCTCAGAGCTTCCACTGTCCGTAGTTACTGTTACAATCCTTCCGCACCATTCAATGTAACCTATATGTATATCTTATAGGAAAAAAAAAAATTACTCGAGTTTAAATAGGGACAATAAAAGTGTAGGATGCAGATTTAGAAAAAGTAGAAACGGCATTGTGATGTAGGTCAGATAATTCTAGCAAGTAAGAATGTCATTGGGCTTTTAGAGAACTGCTGAAAGATTTCTTTTAAATGCCACAATTAATTTAACATTTTGAGCAGTATTAAAAGGTCTGTGAACTTATTGTCTATATAATTCTTACAAAAATACCTGTTTTGTTTTTGGATTTTGTTTTTTTTTTTAAATCCTTGAGGCTTGTGATTTAATAATTGTGGAAAAGTGAACTTGAATCTCGTTTTTTTTGGAGTGAGAAAATCTAGAGAGGCCAAATTACCCAGTTCCAGGCTGCACATGTTGAGATAGTCGTCTGGTTATAGGGGAAAACACCCTCCAGGAATTCAAGACAAAGTTAGACAAGTTCCTGCTGAACCGGAACGTACGCAGGTAAGCCTAGACACAGTTAGGGCACTGGTCTTTGACCTAAGGGCCGCCGCGTGAGCGGACTGGTGGGCACGATGGACCACTGGTCTGACCCAGCAGCGGCAATTCTTATGTTCTTATTATAGGACTTTCAGCACTGACACCGTCTTTCACTGAAAATAAGCCCTACCCCCAAAATAAGCCCTAGTTGCCCGATTCGCCCAAAAAATCAGACTCGTCGATTCAGCGACCCCCCCCCCCCACCCTGGTGAGACGCAGGGGTCGGTGCTGGGACCGCTCCTGTTCAATATATTTATTAACGACCTGGAGGCAGGAACAAAATGTGAAGTTATTAAATTTGCGGATTGACACCAAACTATACAGCAGGGTTGAAAACATAAGGAGGACTGCAAAAATCTCCAAAAAGATCTGACAGCGCTGGAAGAATAGGCCAAAAAGTGGCAAATGAGCTTCAACATAGGGAAATGCAAGGTCATGCATGTAGGGAAAAAGAACCCGATGTTCACTTACAAAATGGGGGGATCACCGCTAGGGGTGAGTAACTTTGAAAGAGACCTGGGAGTGATGGTAGACACATCATTGAAGGCGTCGGCGCAGTGCGCCACAGCCTCAAGGAAGGCAAACAAAATGTTGGGCATCATTAAGAAGGGTATCACAACCAGGACGAAGGAAGTCATCCTGCCACTGTATCGTGCAATGGTGCGCCCGCACCTGGAGTACTGTGTCCAGTACTGGTCGCCGTACCTCAAGAAGGACATGGCGGTACTTGAGAGAGTCCAGAGAAGAGCAACTAAGCTAATAAAGGGTATGGAGGACCTCTCATATACTGACAGACTGAAAAAGCTGGGACTTTTCTCCCTGGTAAAGCGGAGACTTAGAGGAGACATGATAGAAACCTTCAAGATCATGAAGGGTATAGAAAAAATAGACAGGGACAGACTTTTCAAATTAAGGGGAACCACAAGTACAAGGGGGCACTCAGAGAAATTGAAAGGGGGAAGGTTTAGAACAAACGCCAGGAAGTTCTTTTTCACCCAGAGGGTGGTGGATACATGGAACGCGCTACCGGAGGATGTGATAAGCAGGAGCACGCTACAGGGCTTCAAAGAAGGTTTGGATAGGTACCTGGAAGACAAAGGGATTGAGGGGTACAAATAGGAGTAGAGGTAGGTTATAGGGATAAGATTAGAGGCAGTTACAAAATTAGTCAGGGACACTGTTCAGGCAATTAGGCCTGATGGGCTGCCGCGAGAGCGGACCACTGGGCAGGATGGACCTCTGGTCTGCCTTAGCGGCGGCAACTTCTTATGTTCTTATAACATACCTCCGCTCCGAGGCCTCCAAAAGCAGCAGCGGCGACAGCGCTCTGAGCGGGCTGCTTCGCGGCCTTCCTCGTCGGGGTCTTCCCTCTACCGCATCAGGGGTGACATCATCAGGGACGCGGAAGAGGGAGGCCCTAGCGAGGCAGGCCATGAAGCAGCCCGTTGAGAGCGCTGCCGCCGCCGCTGTTTTCAGAGGCCTCGAAGAGGAGGTATGGCAGTCTCGTGGTGGGAGAGTCAGTGGGGTTCTGCTGCACTGGGGGATGGGAGGGATGGATAGAAAGATGCTGCCCAAGGGGATGGGTGAAAGAGGAGGAAAGATGCTGCACATGGGGGAGTGGAGGGAGAAAGGGGAAAAAATTAAGACATCCCCCCAAATAAGCCCTAATGTGTGTTTTTGGAGCAAAAATTAATATAAGACCCTGTCTTATTGTTGGGGAAAGACGGTATCAATGGGCAGGATCAGGCACTACAATCCCACACTGCTTTGACATGGAAGTTTAAAGCCAGGACTGTCCCAAAAATCTCCAGCCTGGAACTGGGTAACTTAGCATCTCTGAATAAGATTAAAAGCTCCGTCCGCATCAGGAGAGCCTCTGAGCATGCGTGAATGATGTCACACACATCTGCGCATTCTCCAGGCCCTCCAGACGGTGACGGGACTAAATCGTGCGAGACAACAGCGCGCCGACAACTGAGCGCAAGGTTGACGGCGCGTCGAAGAAAAGCACTATTTTAAAGGGTTCCGACGCGGGGTGTTGGTGGGGAACCCCCCGACTTTACTTAACAGACATCGCGCTGCCGTTGGGGGGGGTTTGGGGGTTGTAACCCCCCACACTATACTTAAAACTGAACTTTTTCCCTAAAAAACAGGCAAAAAGTTCGGTTTCAAGTATAATGAGGGGGTTACAACCCTCCAAACCCCCCACAATGCCAGCGCGATGTCTGTTAAGTAAAGTAGGGGGGTTCCCCACCAACACCCCGCGTCGGAACCCTTTAAAATAGTGCTTTTCTTCGGCGCGCCGTTAACCTTGCGCTCAGTTGTCTGCGCGCCGTTGTCTCGCGCAATTTTGTCTATGAACCCTCCAGACTCGTCTGGAGCTCGTCTGGAAGAAAAGAAGAGGCTTTGTGGGGGCGGGGCTTTGGGGGCAGAACGGGGTGGGCTGGAGGCGGGGCTAGAGCTGGGGCAGAATGGGGTGGGGTCAAAAATATGGTAACCCTAACTCTTTGCCCACTTGAACTATGTTGGTAGCAAAGTGTACCTGTAAAAGTGTGATCAATTGCCTTCCCGGCAGGTTAAAATCGGTGAAGACTCAGCTCTTATATAATGGTACTAGTCAACCCCAGATCAATACTAACGAGGCACTATTTTTTTTGTAAGTTATCAAAAATAGATTAATGCACTTTAAGTAAATGCATAGTAAGTAGCGACTTCCCCCTGCCACACACGCTGGTGCCAGGGATAACAAAGTCCAGTCCCTTGAGGGCTGCAAACAGGGTATCCACAGTGAATATTCATGAAGTATATTTGCATGTAAGGCCCATGAATATAAACGAGGTATTCTGCATCGCAGAACTGTCATGGCCTCTAAGTTACAGATGCACTATGGGCTAGACAAGCTTCTGGCAGCGGTAACGGTTTCTCATAGCTTATTACTATTATAGAAAGCCCACTCTAGCAACGGGGTAAAAGGTGGATTTAAAGGGCTTAGCCATGCAGGAAAATTGCAAAGAATATGAATCCACCAAATGCATTCCGTGTGATATTTGGTGTTTGGTAGATGGTGTGTGTCATGTACCTCCGTGCCATAAAATAGGAAAGTTAATTGAAAAAGGAACATTCTTGTACGGGGAAGCATGAAACATGCCATGCTTATATTCAGCTGCCAGACTCGTTCAGTATAATAGCTGGATTATGGAAAATAGGGCGTGACATGTCATACATACACTGTATATACTGCCTGGGATTGCACAGTCCAGCTGCCTTAATGTGCAACGACAGTATAAGTGTGTCTTCCGGCTGCAGCCTTCGCTCAACACATTTTTTCATTTAGAAAGCTTAAGTTGGCAAATGTACATTTTTCTAGCGCCAGCTCGGTGATAACAGCTCCGACGCTCATAGGAATTCTGTGAGCGTTGGGGGCTGTCACTGGCGCGGCCAGCACTAAGTTGGGGCAAGCCAGAATACAATAAAGAAAAAGATTAAGATTCATTATTCTTGTCTGTCTGAATTTTTGAAAAAGAAAGAAGTTAAAGTTTTGGAAGATTTCCCTTTACGAGTGAGGATTTGTCTGGATACAGACGACTAACAATCCTCCACCCGGTACCCTTTAATAACATGGCTGGCCCCGCCGGCCCTTCCTTTTAAAAAATCTCCACCCGCCGGCCCTTCCTTTTAAAGCACCACCCCCCTCCTGATACCCTTTCATAACACGGCCTGCCCACCGGCCTTTCCTGTTAAAATACCCTTGCCCATCCGCAGTACCTTTTTAAATGTCCCCTGAAGCCTGGTGGTCCAGCGGGGTATGGGCCAGCAGGAGTGCGCTGTTGCCTGGGCCCGCCCCGCCCCCTTTCCCTTCCCCCTTACCTCTTTAATTTTCCAGGCATGAGCAGTATCACAAACTTGATGCCTGCGTTGTGTCGGCTCTCCCTATGACATCACTTACTAGGTGCGGGACCCATCGGTGATGTCAGAGAGAGAGAGAGAGAGCCGACACCGATGCGGGCAGCAGGTTTGTGATACTGGGCATGCTCACACACCCACAGAGCTGGCTCCTATGCCTCTGACTATTTATCTCAGAAGAACCCACTCACTATTCACACACCTGCCAACCAAAAATGTCAAACGAAGAAAACTATATGACAACCTAATGCCCATCAGAACAGCAAAACTAGACAGACAACTCACCAATCTGCTGTCTTCAACCACAGACTACAAAACCTTCAAAAAAGGAACTAAAACTCTACTCTTCAAAAAATACATAAAACCTATTTAACACGACCAGTTCCTTCCCAAGTTCCACCTACCACCCTGTCTACTCCTATCAAATCTAAAATGTTCAAATTACCCAACAAGTATTACCTTAATTTCTCAACAATTCTCATATAATCCGCCTATATATCTTGTAACTCATGATAATTCTTATGTAATCCGCCTTGAACCATAAGGTAATGGCGGAATAGAAATCACTAATGTAATGTAATCTCTTTATTTTTATGGTGAAATTATGGAGTACTAATACAGGGGAGACAGGTTGGAATAGGGATTTTTTTTTGTCTTCCTATTGTGCTTGCAAATTAACTTCAGCATTTAAGTCCCTAATATAACTGATCTCAGCAAATTCAGTTATTTTAATGCAAAAAAAAAAAAAAAAGTCCTGTGTGAAACATCCTTAGTTAATGATCAGCATAAAATAAAGATCTTTAAGTAAGAACTATAAGTTCTCAGTTAATTTTACAGTTGAGTTCAAATGAGAATATCATTAAAATAAAGATATCATTAAACTTAATACTTACCCTACCTGCTATATATTGCAATTAAGAACTAGAAGCAGCTACTGTAGCATGGTTGATCTGGTTTCAGACAAGAACAAAAATTGGTCAGAGTCTAACTGAGTGCACTATGCAAATTGGACATGAAAGGGGACGGGAGTTGGAGAGAGATCATGGCCCGAGTATCAAAGCAGGTTTGGACCCATCTTCACCACTCCTCTACGTGACCCTGAGGAAATCCTTTGAAAGGCTGCCGCAGAGCACAAATGTCAGAACAGGGGTGGGCAACTCCGGTCCTCGAGGGCCTGAATCCAGTCGGGTTTTCAGGATTTTCAATGCATATTCATTGGGGGAAATCCTGAAAACACGACTGGATTCCGGCCCTCGAGGACCGGAGTTGCCCACCCCTGTTTTAGAACAAGGGGATCAACCAAGCAAGCAAAGAGAAGATCTCGCCTTACTATAATAGTGCGAAGAAAAAAAGGCAAAAGAGAGGTCCTTCCACCCAACAAATTTTTTTTCTTTAAAATGTGTACTATCCCAACATGGATCCATGTTTCGGCATACAGATAATGCCTTCTTCAGGGGACACTTCAGTGTGAACTCTTCCCCCCATGCAATCCGCTAAGAAGATCGACTGTCGGCTCCGGGCGGCTTTCCCGCAGAGGAGAGAATCCTGCATTCACCGTGGGCCTCATCTGGGGCAGCCTCCTTGGAGCGGCTGGGGCACGGGCAGTGTGTCTGGGAGGGAATGCATGGATGGGAGAACATCGCAGGGGAGGAGACATAGGCATCCTGGGACTGTCTGCCAAGTCTCTTCCCTGAAGAAGCCCTTTCTGGAAACGTCAATCGCTCCTCCTAATCTTACTTGCTGCACTTCATCACTGACGCTGAAACCGTGGATTGAAGACAAAGTTTTATTTTATTTTTCTTTCCAGCTTATGATTTATCTTTAATCTTATCTATTGTTTTGCCTTTTGTCTTTGTTTTGTTCTATTTCTATCATTTAAATTTCTCCAGAATTCTACTGTTCAACGGCTCCCCCTTCTGCTTCTATTCCTTTCTCTCCTCTCTTCTACCTTCCAAAGTATTTAGATCAATGCTGTCTTGTTAAAATGTTTATTTTATTTTTATTTTTCCTCTAACTCTACTTTTCACTTCTCTATTACCCTCCAGGTACTTTAGTTAGATTGTGAGCCTTCGGGACAGTAAGGGAATTTTTCAAGTACCTTTCTTATTTCTAATCTTAATGTATATTTTCTGTAAACCGCTTAGAACCTAACGGATGGAGCGGTATATAAGAAATAAATTACATTACATTACATTACATTACACTTATTGCTACTGCATATGGAATACAAATTAGATTATCTGTTAAAATATATGCGTGTAACAAGAGGAACGACGTAAGTTAACAGAGCTGGAAAATAGAGTCAAGGGGTTCGCACACGAGGCTGAAAGAGGAGGGGGTAGATCCAGGAGTAGAGCCATATGAGCAAATCAGAATCGAGCTTTTGGTTCTAAAAAGCTAATCCAGAGTCAGTCAGGTGTCTGTCAGTTTTTTTGCATACCTTTAGGTAGATGTAGCAACTGATGGATATTTTCTTCTAAAAGAAATGCTTTTGAATCAGTTCATGGATCTGTGAATAAAGTGGTGAAGTTGCCGTGTTAATTCTCTTGGGGGGGGGGGGGGAAGTCATCGACATGGCCTACCATTAAGATGGGTTATGAGAAACTAGGGGCTTCCTTTTACTAAGGTGCGCTGGCGTTTTTTGCACGCGCTAAATGAAAAATACTAACGCAAGCTCTATGGAGGTGTTAGCGTCTGGCGTGCGCGCTAAAACCGCTAGCGCACCTTAGTAGAAGGAGCCCTAGGTCTTGTTGCATAAAATGGGACCCAGGTTAAAACAGCACAAGTTAATTCGTAAAATGACGTAAATTATTAACAGCCCATGTTGTTAACTTTCCCCCTTTGTGTGAAGAGTTTCCGTCTCACTAGAGGCGTGGATCGAATGAGGCATTTATGACACCGCAATATCAGCTCCAGTTATCATAGTGTGATGTCATAATGCCTCGATCCATCAATGCCCAAGAGCTAACCTCGGTGATGTCACAGTGGCTCAATTTTATTCCGTTCAGAAGTGATTTCAATTTCCAGAGACATTTTTTTTTTTTTTTTTCTTTAATTAAGGGGAAAAGTTATCAACATGGCCGACCATTAAGATGGCTGATTTTACTGTTGACCCCAGTTAATAGAAACCAGGGGCTCCTTTTACGAAGCCGCGCTAAACCGCTACCACCTCCTTTTGAGCAGGCGGTAGTTTTTGGCCAGCGCATGGGTTGGCGCGTGATGAAAAGTCACGCGCGTTAACCCCACTAGCACGGCTTTGTCAAAGGAGCCCTAGGTCTTATTGCATAAAATTGGACCTGTGATAAAATGACATGAGTTGGAGTTAATATAGCATGTTGTAATGGCCCTTAGATAGGCAGATGTAAAGGTTAGTCAAGAAGTTGAAAATGATATATCCAACTGCAGCATCTGCTAGATCAGTGTTCTTCAACCACCGGTCTATGGACCAGTGCCGGTCCACAGACATTTCCTGCCGTTCCACAGGGCCAGCACATGCATCATGCCCAAAACAGTGTTCTTGAACCGCCGGTCCACGGTGCGATTGATGCCAGCTCCCTCTTCCTAACTGATTCAGTGCACAAAGCCACGGGCAGTGGCTCCTACGGGCATCCTGCGCCTGAACCGGAAGCCTTCTCTCTGTCGTTGCAACATCAGAGGGAAGGCTTCCAGATGAGGCACAGGACGTACAAGGTGCAATTAGTACTATTATGGGGGCGGGGTCTGGGGTGGAGATTCGGTAGAGATGGGCGGGGTCTGGCCCACGACTTAGCCCAGGGTTCTTCAACCGCCGGTCCACAGAATAATTCTTTTATTTCTGCCGGTCCATAGGTGAAAAACACTGCGCTAGATGAAAAGAAATTCTTGCGCTTTAATTTGTGCATTGTGTGAATCTACTTTTGGGGGCCACTTGCTTGTGTATATGTACAGAACGCCAGCACTCTCACGGGTAGGATGCCTAAGCACTATTCTTTAAGGGCTTGCATAAGTGGCATAATGCCAGGGGGACATACATATGGGCGGGGCATGAGTAGGGTTACCAGATTTTGCTATTGTAAAGCCCGAAACCATGGCGCTGCCCCCAATAACGCACCGGGCGTTGGTGTGCCGACAATCCCGCCCCGACATTTGTGCGCTGCCATTTTGCCTTCCCTATTGCCTTCCAGTTTGCGCTCTGATGAGGGGGTTTGGAAGGAACCCCCAATACACTCACGTTGTCCTTGTGGGGGGGTGTGGGAACCCCCTACTACATGTACAACTCCCGTTCTCCTCGTGCGAAATGACACTTTCCCTTTTCCGCCCTGAGGGGGCGGTGGTGGCGTAGGGGGGAACTCCCACTACCATCAGGGTGATGCCGACGCGCACTCAATTACACCATTGCTGCAACACCCCCCCCCTCCATCTACTTACAATTTTTCCCCAAAGTGAAGGCAATATGGGGGCACGCATTTGTCCTGCACACAAATGTTGGGGCGGGATTGTCGGCACACTTTTGACGGTGTACTGACTGAAGCTGTACCCTTTCTTTTGAGTAACAAATTATTGTTAACTAGTATTTTAGCCCGTTACATTAACGGGTGCTAGAATATATGTCTGTCTGTCTTTATTTCCATCTCTCTCTCTCTGTCCTGCTGTCTTTCTTTCTGTCTGTCTTTCTCCCTGGCCCCCTTTGTCTGTCTGTCTTTCTGTGTCTCTCCCTGTCCCTGTGTCTTTCTTCTTTTCTTTCAGTCTCCCTTCCTCCCCCTGGTGGTAAAATATATGTCTGTCTTTCTTTCTGTTTCTCTCCCTACCCCTGTCTTTTTCTTTCTGTCTCTCTTCCTCCCGCTGTCTTTCTTTCTGCCTCTCTCCCTGCCCCTGTCCCTGTGTCTTTCTTCCTATCTCCTTCCCTCCTTCCCTGTCCAGCAGCCGCAGCATTCCCTCACCCTCCATTTACCGCGAGAGGAGCCTGCACAGACCTAACAGCCCGAGCTCCCAGCAGTGCAACTTCCCGGCGGCTCCTCTCACGATCGCCGCCTTCTCCGACGCAGGAGCGGCTCGTGAGAGGAGCCGCTGCAGCGTCTTTGAAATTAAAAAAGAAACTTTGGCCCGGCTCCGTGCTTGGCCGCTGCGGCCTGCAGTCACCGCGGCCTACAGCTGCCGCAGCCTGCAGCCGCCGACAGCCGCGGTGGCCGACATCCGCCTTCTGCCTTGAAGAGAGAGAGAGATTCGCGCGCATGCGCACTCCTACCTGCGGTGCCCTACAGCGCACGGAAAACGGAACACGCGGTGGGAGTGCGCATGCGCGGCTTAGGCTTTTATTATATTAGATAAGCAGTATGAGTAACAGTTGGAACACAAAGCGGTATGGCAAGCTGCAAGCGAGATGTATAAATATTTTCAGCTGGTAATGCTTTCTACACTGGAAGGATTGTGTCACCCTGTGTCAGGTTTTTCTCTTTGAGGAGTTGCTGAATTTTAAGCAGCTGGATTTCCAGGGCTTAGCAGCTCTTGAGATCGCCGATCATTACGGGAGTTCAACTGTTTTGTTTTTAAATTGCAGCATTTTCTAGGTCATTGTTTCTGCAGCGAGTCCTATATTGCGTTCTCTGACTTCTCAATATTCAATCTTAATCTTCTGGAGTCATTCTCCAGGGTTTGCCTTTGATTGAATACAGTAATATAGTTCCAGGCTGGTCAATGGCTTTGTATTTAGCTATGCTTAAACTGGGAATTAGAAAGAATTTAGCCCTATTAGGTAGAGAAACTCGGTTCCTCTTCGTTTTTTTCAACAACAACAAAAAGCTACACTATGAACTAGTTCGTGTTTGTCTCCAGAAAGTTTTTCTTTTCTCACTCCAAAATAATTCTCTTTATTCTCTTGCATCTCAGTGGAAGATTTGAACATCAGCTTTTTCCTTACAACCTTGTATTTTAGGATTCAAATACTTTCCTGCCAACCCCAACCAAATGGAATCAGAAACTCGGGGTAATTTAAACTCTATGAAGCAAGCATAGATACGGGGTGATCTTATAATGTAAACACGAAAAGTTACACATGCGTTCCATGTGGAAATAGCACTAGCATGCTCCAATACACGCATTTATGTGCATGGCAGCATGCTTAATGGCTGTTCTGCAACTACCCCTGATCTAACATCAGCAGACGTTTGCAAAGTGTACACTTCTCCCTCCGTATTCGCGGGGGATGCGGGCAGAGCATAGCCGTGAATACCGAAAAACCGCAAATAACTTTTTGCATGTTATTCGTGGTGTTTCGGTAAAATAGACCTGAAAAAGATAATAAACCGTGAATAACCCGACCTGCGATATGATCCGTAGAATGCCGGGAGCAGTGATTTCCTCCGTGAACCGCCGGGAGCAGCGATTTTCAATATGAAATGCCGGGTTCAGTGACGAAAATTAGGGGGCGGAGTCAACAGCCGAAAAATCGCGAATAAGCGAATCCGCAGATATGGAAACCGCGGATACGGAGGGAGAAGTGTATGTGTGTGGGGGGGGGGGGGGGAGGGGATCATACTCAGGGGCAGAGTATGGGTAGGACTTAAACGCTTAAACTTACACTTACATGCTCATAACAATTCCATGATTAGCATGCAATCATGCCTAAATGTTAGGATTATTGATAAAATATGAAAAAAAAATTTTATATAGGATATAGTCCATATGCATATATTAAATGATATTAATAAATCACACACTTCAGCTGGTCTCCCACAATGTCACCTCTCCCCCTTGCAATCTGTGCAAAAACTCAGCTACACGACTCATCTTCTACCAACCTCGCTACGCTCATGTCACCCCTCTCCTTAAATCACTTCACTGGCTCCTTACCCGCCTTCGCATACAGTTCAAGCTCTTATTGCTGACCCACAAATGTGTTCATTCTGCTGCCCCCCAATATCTCCCCTCTCTTCTCTCTCCTTATACACTTCCCAGAGAACTCCGTTCCTCGGATAAGCCGTTCTTAGCTTTTCCCTTCTCCTCCACTGCCAATTCCAGACTTCGTTCCTTTCAGCTGGCTGCCCCCTCTGCCTAGAATAAATTACCCAAGTTTGTCCACCAAGCTCCTTCCCTTCCCTTGATTAAAAGCAAACTGAAAACCCACCTTTTTAATATAGCCTTCAATTCTTAACCCTACTCCTCTGCCCTCCAACCCAGCCAGCAAATTAACACCAATTTCAATACTTTCATATTCAGATTTAAAAAAAAACAAAAAACAGCTGGATTGGAGTTAAATTAAATTCAGCAGACTCATTGGCATTGAGTCACTCTGTTTCTTTTCATGTCTTTACTTTGAATATTATAATGATTGCGTTGATAGGATTTGAATTGCCCTAGACCGGTGATAAACAGAAGCAGAAAATTCAGTGCGAATGCAAGCTCTGAAAATGTCTAGAAATCTTTCCTGAGGATAGCTGATGAGCCCTAGACAGAAAGAGCCCTCGGGATTTGTGGAAATGATCTGTCGTTGGATCACAGGCCCATTTTCCTCACGGTTGTGTAGTACTAGTTACTTGGCAGGCCAGGGGGGGATTCCATCAGTCTGCTGCCAGCTGAAGGCTGACAGATGCAGAGGCCCAAGGTGAAGTGCACCAAGTGTTGGCAGTACGGAACGGTTAATGCTGTTCGTCAGAGAAGAACACCTCCCCACCCCCACCCCCAAGCCATGCTGCTGCAGCATGTGACATAAATAACCACCGCTCATCATTCTACGCCATAGGATCTTCTTTTGCTCGCAAAGAATGAGAAAGTAAAGCTATGCAAGCCTTCTCTGGCTCGGTTCACATCTGCAAATATTGCATTTGGTACCCACTTGGTATCTGATGCTCCTTCTTTTTCCCAATTTAAAATAAAACACACACACAAATCTAGTTCTATGGGACTATTCATAGAATGTATAGGAGGAGAATGTGAAATAAAATCCCTATAAGTATTATGCCATTTGCATTAACTGATCCCACCTAGCTCTCTCCTCATTAAATCACTGACTCTTTGCTGAACCTAATTACCTAGCTTGTGTTCCATTCAGTGCTCCCTGATTGGACTTTAACGACATCACAGAGCACCCTAGACTGTGGTGGTTATGCTGAAGGCCTTCTCTCTTTAAATCAGGGGTGTCCAACTTTTTGGCTTTCCTGGGCTGCATGGACCACAAAAGATTTTTCTGAGGCCGCACAAATGCGCAAACACTGCAGCAAGACAGAGGAGGGAGCCGGCAAGACGCTAAACACCAGGGGGCAGCAGAGGAAAACACTGCATCGCCCTCGACCGGGGCCGCACAAAATACTTCACGGGGCCGCAGGATGGACACCCCTGCTTTAAATGATGTTGCCGGTTGAAGCGAGGCGCCCAGTGAATGTAGGCAAAAGTTTCTGGCTGCTGTTTTAAAATACACTTTCATCGATTTTGCTAATGATACTGCTCTTTTAGAACAAACTTTGAATCCAGATACTGCGAGAACTACGCTTCTAATATCTTTTGTTTTTGAGCAAGATTTAAATATGATCTTAAGATTATATTTTAAAAATTCTCAAAAATGATTTGGAGCACAACGTTTCTGGATTTATCTAGATGTTTCCAAAGCGACTCAAGAGCGAAGGAAAGATTTTCTTTCCTTACGTCAAGAAACTCTTAAATTGGGTGCTACATTCCTATTAGCTTATCCCTGTAAATGTTTGGTAAGGTACTTGGGAACCAAATATGTTTTTTTTTTTTTCTTCAGACCATTTAAAGGAGTTCCTAAGAGTTTAAAAGATCACCAAGGATTGATGTAGAATGGAATATAATTAGAAGG
The DNA here is from genome assembly GCF_902459505.1 of Geotrypetes seraphini. Taxonomy (NCBI): domain Eukaryota; kingdom Metazoa; phylum Chordata; class Amphibia; order Gymnophiona; family Dermophiidae; genus Geotrypetes; species Geotrypetes seraphini. Next base: position 11,148,535 of record NC_047098.1, on the reverse strand, counting down.
TAGCCGTGGCTCACTAAGCCTTTTCCTTTGAAATTAATTCTTTAATTTATGTCTCCAATATTATTTGATTATCACACCCCTTTTTTATTGTGGTCTAAGGAAGGGATAAAATGTTTTATTCAAATCTGATATATTGTTTTGGTGAAATTTGTTTCTTTCTCTGTATTGCATGGAACAAGATTACTCTTGTGAATTGTACTTAAAACTTAAATAAAGAATTTAAATAAATAAAACACACTTTCATATCAAAGGACAATGGTGATAATATCAAGAAATCGCAACATACTATAATTTCATTATTACAGAATCTATTGTAGTTTCTGCTTTAAGTTTTACTATCCATTGAAAGGTAGGAACCATGGTTAGGACTATTTATTGTTATTTGACTTGAGTAGATGGTTGGGTCTATGCACTGATTAGTAACAAGGATCTTCTATAGAGCTGTAGGGTGTGTGATTGGGATGGAGAACTTGAGGTCATATTTTCTTGTCTTTCCCAGGGGACTCGGCTCCTTTCACAAGGCCGCTAGAGGTTTCTACCGTGGCTTTGGAAAAGGAGCCCTATATTTTGACATGATGGTATGTCACTCTACTTTCTGGAGAATGGAATCTTTGCTCTGGTGCAGAAGGGTTTCCATATGCTGTGGAAACTGCGCACCGTTAGAGCATGTTTTGAAGTTTCTGCTTTTAAAACTGCTGGTACAATCTTTCGTTCTAAGTCAGCTGGACTTTTATAAGGTTTGGACAATTTCCTGGAAGAAAAATCCATAGTCTGTTATTGAGAAAGACATGGGGGAAGCCACTGTTTGCCCTGGATGGGTAGCATGGAATGTTGCTACTCTTTGGGGTTCCGGAATCTTTTGTTACTCTTTGAGATTCCGGAATCTTGCTATTCTTTAGGATTCTGAATGGAATGTTGCTACTCTTTGGGGGTTCCGGAATCTTTTGTTACTCTTTGAGATTCCGGAATCTTGCTATTCTTTAGGATTCTGAATGGAATGTTGCTACTCTTTGGGGGTTCCGGAATCTTTTGTTACTCTTTGAGATTCCGGAATCTTGCTATTCTTTAGGATTCTGAATGGAATGTTGCTACTCTTTGGGGGTTCCGGAATCTTTTGTTACTCTTTGAGATTCCGGAATCTTGCTATTCTTTAGGATTCTGAATGGAATGTTGCTACTCTTTGGGGGTTCCGGAATCTTTTGTTACTCTTTGAGATTCCGGAATCTTGCTATTCTTTAGGATTCTGAATGGAATGTTGCTACTCTTTGGGGGTTCCGGAATCTTTTGTTACTCTTTGAGATTCCGGAATCTTGCTATTCTTTAGGATTCTGAATGGAATGTTGCTACTCCTCGGGTTTTGGCCAGGTACTAGGGACCTGGATTGGCCACCGTGAGAACGGGTTGCTAGGCTTGATGGACCATTGGTCTGACCCAGTGAGGCTGTTCTTATGCTGTTATGTTCATCTTGCTGGTACTCAAAACAATCGTAGCAGACCATGGGCTCCTTTTACAAAAGTGCGCTAGCGTTTTTAGCGTGCGCCTGCTCAAGAGGAAGTGGTAGCGGCTAGCACGCGTGGCATTTTAGCGTGCGCTATTCTGCGCGTTAAGGCCCTAACGCACCTTTGTAAAAAGGAGCCCTATGTATCATCCAGAATGCAGGTGTTTGGCTCATTTTTGGTCTGAAAAAATCTGAGCATGTTACTCCTTTTTATGAGAATTACATTGGCTACCTGTTGAGGCTCGTGTGGAATTTAAGTTTGTTTTAAGGTGTTATGAGATCAAATAATAGATGACGGCAGATAAAGACCCTAATGGTCCATCCAGTCTGCCCAACCTGATTCAATTTAAATTTTTTTAATTTTTCTTCTTAGCTATTTCTGGGCAAGAATCCAAAGCTCTACCCGGTACTGTGCTTGGGTTCCTACTGCCGAAATCTCCATTAAAACCTACTCCAGCCCATCTACCCCCTCCCAGCCACTGAAGCCCTCCCCAGCCCATCCCCCACCAAACGGCCATACACAGACACAGACCGTGCAAGCCTGCCCAGTACTACCCAATTTTCTTATTGAATCATTCACTTTTGCTAATTCTACGCATTCCCGAAGTACACGTTCTTTGTTTGTATTTCCATCACTTAAGTGTTGCTACTATAAGAAATATCACCAAAGTCTTTTTTTCTTATTAAGCAGCTTCCTGGGATATGGACCTCAATTCTTACCAACATTTTTAGGAAACAGTTGAAAACATACCTGCTCAGTAGATTTTTAGGTATTTGATGCATTTTATTCAATTGTATGTCGACTCTATTTTTGTAAACTGCGGTATAGAAGTTAATTTTTATGTTTATGTTTTTATGTTTACTTGGAAAATGGTTTCTATGCTCCGGGAACAAGAGATTTATGCCTGCCTTCTGCAAATTATTCTCTTTGCAATGTTATAATTAGATGATTGTGAATGAGTCTTCTGTCCCATTATGGGAGAAGGGAGGAGATAAACGAGCCGTGGAGTGCCATCTTGTAAGCGCTGACACTTACAGCTGAAAAAACAATATGGCCTTCTGAGAGGGGAAATAGGATGCTGGCTTGTAAAAAAAAAAAAAAAAAGAAGCTTTAAGATGCAATCCGTGAAAACCATAAGAAAACACTTGATGAGAAATGAAAAATGTAGAACAGAAAACTTTACAAAAATAGTTGGTTAACCTCTTGTTGTTGATATTCTGTAAGAGGAAGGTCAAATGCATTATTTCAAGCCGAAGCCACTATTTTTTAATCTGCATTAACTGATTAATGCAGGAATTATAGTGCTTTAATAGTTAACTTGACACCTTAACTCCATCTCACTAACAGCAGCAGATCAAGTACGCAGCCTAGGAGTAACTTTAGACGATCACCTGTCCCTGTCCACCCACATATCTCAAATAGCCTCCACCTCCTTCTACTACCTCCGCCAACTGAGAAGAAAAACCTTACATCTCCAAACCTGACCTAACCCAACTCCTCTACGTCTACGTTCTCTCCAGGATGGATTACTGTAACTCTCTATTTAATGGAATGGCCAAAAAAGATCTCAAACGCCTCCAGCGCGTACAAAACGCAGCAAGCCGCCTCCTACACAACCTCAACTACCATGACCCTATCTCCCCCAGCCCTCCGCGCAGAGCACTGGCTCCCGATCAACCAACGCTGTGCTTTTGAGGCCCCGGTGATAGCACATAAAAGAATCTACGCCACCACCCCAGCATACATAGGATCCAAGCTAACCCCGTACACCCCCACCCGCCTCCTCCGCTCTGAAACGGAGAAACGCCTATGTATTCCCCCCAGGAAGGTCTCTCCTGTCAGAAACCGCCCGCAAACGCTCTTACAGCCACTTCATCCCCCATCTCTGGAACCAACTCCCCCCACAAATCAGACTGCAGAACTCTCTGATGACCTTCCGGAAAGCAGTGAAGACCCTCGTCTTCAACTGAAATTCTAACTGCAAACTACCTCTTGACCCCCTTATATTCCCCCTCCTTTCTGCACTCTCCTGTACTTAAGTTGCTGTATAGTCTTTGAACTGTCCAAAATGTTCTGAGCTACTGGGTGGACGGGATAGAAATTGAAATAAATAAATAAAAATACAAAAAGGTTCTTATATTCTGCAACTACCTCTCGGTTCAATGCGGATCCCATACAAGAAACCAGACATGTCCTTGGAATTACAATATCAGTCAAATTCAATTAAACTTAATAAAAACTTTTTGAAAAGAAAAGCCTTTAAAAACCTTGGAAACAGAATGTAAGTCTTCAATGTTTGGACTTGATAAAGGAAAAAGAATCACATTGCTAAACTATCAGATAAGCAAATCCGGTTGAAAAAAGTCTTTTGATTTTATGTTTCCTGGAGTGGGAAACTGTAATTCAGTTGAATTTTGTAACATCTCTGCTCTAATTCTACCTAGTAAATCCATCAGAGGCATCATATATAGATGTGCCTGCCCATTAACTATATTAAAAACCAAAAATACACAATTTAAAAATATATTTGAACTTCCATCGGTAACGAATGCATGCTAGAAGTGATACTGTATCCCAAATTTGCACGAAACGCACCGGCGTTGGTTTTCCCTCTGATGTCATTTCCTGGCCTCACGACCAGGAAGTGATTTCAGAGGGGAGCCAGGCCAGCACGAGCAGCAGGCCGAAGAGGTTTGCTCACACTGGTGAATATTTAAACAGGTACAGAGGGACTGGAGGGTGCAAGCTGGCACCCCCCACCAAGACGGCGCCTGTGGTGGTCCACCCCCCCCCCTTTACTGTGACACTGTGTCTAGCAGTGCTATAGAAATGATTAGTAATATAGGGCCTGATTATCTGAAGCAAATTATGTGTTTGCTGGCAGCACATAATTCAGTTATGCTATACAGTGTTCCCCTGTGAATTAGCGGTTTGCGAATCGCGGACCCGGTCATTCGCGGTCTGCTCCGACCGCCTCTTCCTGTAGTAAAGTCGGGCTACACCAGTCAGAAGCTGCGTGTCAAAGCAGCTCCTGATTGGTGTAGCCCGACTACTACAGGAAGAGGCGGTCTGAGCAGACCGCGAGTGATTTCCTTCACCCGCCAGCGCTCCAGCTGCCCTCTCCTGCCTCCCCTGCCTAAAAACCGCATTCACGGTTTTTCCAAAATTCGCCGGGGGTCCTGGAACGGAACTCCCATGAATTTCTGGGGGGAGTACTGTATATGCATGCCTAGATCTGTACGCATGTCTGAGATGTGCGTGCAAATTAATTGCCTAACAAGCTCATAGCCATTGTTAATTGGATGCTAAAACCAATTATTGATGATAATTGGCATTCATTAATATTTGCACACGCATCTGGCTGTGCGCTATTCTATAACACAATGGACTTAATTCCCTTAGCATGCATCTCGAACGGCGCCATGGCCAAGAGTGGTGAATGGAGGTGTCGGGGGCATTCTTACTATTTGCACGCATAGTTATAGAATGCTGGGTCAGTGCGCTAACTTGGGCGCTAGAATTTACGTGCACCGGGTTTTAGCAGATGCAGGCTCCACACGTAAGCACTTAAGTTTTTGAACACCATTTAAGAATCCAGCCCTGTATGGATGAAATAAGGATCTGCATGCTGTGTGTGTGTGGTGGTGGTGGTGGTGGCAATGGATCTGGCACTTACACGTTTAGTGGCGATATTTAGTTACGGTATGCGTTTAGTTTATAACATTTTATTGAAGGAATCAAATAAGTGTCCAATAATATAATACAGTAAAATATTCATTACAATTATATTCACAATACCGTATTTTCTCGCATATAACGCGCGCGTTTTACGTGGTTTTTACAAACCGCGCATAACCTTGCGCGTTATACGCGTGAGCATGTTGTACAAATTTTTTTTTACATAGTTTCCCTCCCCCCCGACGCCCGATTCATCACCCGGAAGGAGCGCTCGCACTCCCACCCCGAAGGACCGTTCGCACTCCCACCCGAAGGACCACTCGCACCCCCACAGCCTCCCCCCCTCCCCCATGGAGAAGCTGTCTACCTTGTTTCCGGATGCCAGCCCAGCTGCTTCCTCTGCCGGCGGTCCTGCCCCTGCTCAGAGCCCTGTGCTGCGCTGCTTCCTCTTCCGGCGGTCCCGCCCTTTCTCTGACATCAGAGAAAGGGCGGGACTGCCGGAAGAGGAAGCAGCGCAGCAGGGCTCAGAGAAGGGGCGGGACCGCCGGCAGAGGAAACAGCTGGGCTTGCTGGCATCCGGAAACAAGGTAGACAGCTTCTCCATGGGGGAGGGGTGGAGGCTGTGGGGGTGCAAGCGGTCCTTTGGGTGGGGGTGCGAGCGGTCCTGCGGGGGGGTGAATTGGACGTCGGGGGGGGCATCAGGCTTTCAGGGTAGGGACAGGACTTCAAGGGGAAAGGAGAGTCGGGGCGGGCGAAAGGAGAGTCGGGCAGCATGCGCGGTATACGGGTGTGCGCGGTATATAAAAATTTCTGTACATAAATTTGTGTTTTCTGCGCGCTATACCCATGTGCGCGTTTTACACGGGTGTGCGTTATCTACGTGAAAATACGGTACTAATTTTCATACATATTTCTATCATTCGTCCAAAATATATTTCTAAACTATCCACCTCATACCTCTATACCTTAACCCCATCCCCAATCCCCTTCTCTCCACCTCACCTTCCCCTTTATTTATGTTCACACATTTTATTAAGGTATGCGTTTAAAGATAGACCAGCTAAAGGGAAGGCCTAACTTTGTACCGTTGTGGGCCTCAGACATAGCATCAGATGTGTTAGCTGAATGGACAGCGCCTTTGACTATAAAAGCCAGAACCTCACTTTATACACCGGTCAGGCCAGCTGAGTATCAGTTGCATAACTTTTAGATTTATGCATCTTGTTAAACTGGAAGTAGGTGCAGTTCTGGGCACAGAAAATCGCCAAGTCCATGACTCTTTCTCAAAAGATTGACAAGATTATTACCATATTGGTGAGCACGAGGGAAGAGAGGAGTGTAGTCGTATTACAAAGATCATGCAGAAATGAGCAAAAGAGAAGCAATAACCTATGTCTCCAAGCACCTGCGCTTATATGTGCCAAGCTGCATGGCCAGCTCTATTCATCTATTAGGGTTTGTTAATATTAAGAGAGAGAGAGAGAGACCATATTAGTCTACTGAAAATAAATTGGTTACGAGAGAACCAAAACAAGTAGTTAGCAGAGCTGAAACCTTTGCAAAACTAACAAATGTTCAAGGTGCAGAATTTTGGAACTATTAAAATTGCTTTTCATACACAAGACTAAATCAGTAACTTATAAATTGTGAATGTTTAAGGCTGTGTGAGAGGAAGAAAGAGGGGGGGAAGGGAGACTTAAGAGAAATTGGGTGAAGGCTATGGGGCCAGTGGGATTGAAAGAAAAAGAAATGAGATGAAGGCTTGGGGGGGAGGACATTAGAGAGAAATGTCAAAATGTACGCTTTTCAGCGCTATATAAGTGATAAATACATGTTTCCCTGAAAATAAGGACAGTGTCTATTCATAAGGGCTTATTTTGGGGGATGTCTTATTTTTTTTCATGTACAACAATCATCTCTCCCTTCCTCTCCTCCACCCCAAATCTTCCTCTTTCCTTTCTCCCCCCCATATGCAGCATCTTTCCTCCCCTCTCACCCATCACCTTGTGCAGCATCTTTCTATCCCTCCCTCCCATCCTCCTATGCAGCAGAACCTCACCCACCCTCCCACCGTGAGATTGACATACCTCCACTCCGAGGCCTCAAAAAAACAAACCAACCCAGCAGCGGTGGCAGCGCTCTGAATGGGCTGCTTCGAGGCCTTCCCTGCCAGGGCCCTTCCCTCTACCGCATCACTGATGATGTCATGAGTGACGCGGCAAAGGGAAGGCCGCAAAGCAGCCCGATCAGAGCTCTGCCGCCGCTGCTGCTTTAAGAAGCCTCAGAGCGGAGGTATGTCAGGTTTCACTGGGGTGGGGGGTCACTGAATTGACGAGTCCGATTTTGGGGGGTGAGTCGGGCAGCACTAGTGTCAGGGATGAGGTCGGGGAATGTCGGGGACATTTGGGGGGAGGGGTCGATCTTAACTAGGGCTTATATTAGGAGCATCTTTAAAAATCATACTAGGGCTTATTTTTGGGATAGGTCTTATTTTCAGGGAAATAGGGTATTAGTATTAGTAGAAGGGCAAAGGATGTGTGGGGGGTGGGTACATGGGAGAGAGATTGGGTGAGGGCTGGGAGGGGACATGAGAGAGAGTGAATATGACTGGGTATGTGTATGCAGATTTGCATCTTGGCCCTCCAACTATTGCAAAATATAAAATGTGGCCCCTGATTTTTTAAAAAAAAAAGTTGGGACAATCCCGCTTAAAATTCCCAGGACACTGGACGCAGTGGGCACTGAGTGAGCTGCTTCCTTTGTATGATGGACGGAAGTTCAGCTCCCCGAGTGCCACTGACATGCAGGAGTTGCTCCCTGCGGACCAGAGATGTGGCTTCGCTGCGAAATCAAATCGATACAATCGGTATTGGACTCTAAGGAACCTTCATTGTTAAGCTCAAAGCGGTATTGGATCGCGGGCACAGCAAAAAAAGACAGGTAAATTACTGAGGAGGAAGCACAGCTGTGCTATAATTGTAAGCTATCAGGCTGGAAAAGGACAAGGAGCTTTGAAGGGTAACTCTGAAACATTGATGTGAAGCTTTGTGCCTCGTACAAAGGACACAGGATGCGGTTTTGGCCTTTTATCTTGCATCTTGTCTTTCTCTTAAGAAAAGTATTAAGTATATATTACCATTGATTTTAGCGAAAGCCTGGCAAGTGGGGGCTTTATTCCTGGAGGCCATGGAAGGAAGAGGATGCAGTTTTTCTTCCCTTTATCGTGGCTTTTAACTGCTCTAAAGCTTGTAATGTTTATTTTGATAATTAATCAAAAGGAGGTGGAATCTGATGAATTTCATCGCATACATATTCATTCAGGTGTGTACCAGCACCCACAAATGAACTTCAAATATATAAAACAACTCTGAACTTTAGAGAAAAGACATGATATTTAAAGGGAGGGGGGGTGATCCACAGTTTAAAAGATTTGGCTCTGCTGTTTAATTTAATACATATATTAGAACATAAGATTAACCACACTGGGTCAGGCCAATGGTCCATCTAGCCTAGGGGTGGGCAACTCCAGTCCTCGAGGGCAGGAATCCAGTCGGATTTTCAGGATTTCCCCAATGAATATGCATGAGATCTATTTGCATGCACTGCTTTCATTATATGCTAATAGATCTCATGCATATTCATTGGGGAAATCCTGAAAACCCGACTGGATTGCAGCCCTTGAGGAGGGACTTTGACACCCCTGCCATACTGGGTCAGGCCAATGGTCCATCTAGCCCAGGGGTGGGCAACTCCAGTCCTCGAGGGCCGGAATCCAGTCGGGGTTTCAGGATTTCCCCAATGAATATGCATTGAAAGCAGTGCATGCAAATAGATCTCATGCATATTTATTGGGGAAATCCTGAAAACCCGACTGGATTCTGGCCCTTGAGGACCGGAGTTGCTCACTCCTGATCTAGCCCAATATCCTGTTTCCACAGGAGCCAATTCAGGTCACAAGTACCTGAATTCCAGAGCTTAACTCTTTGTTGAGTGAAAAAATATTTCCTCTTATTTGTTGTAACGTCATTTCCATGTAACTTCATTGAATGTCCACTAGTCTTTGTAATTTTTGAAAATGTAAAAAAAATCAATTCATTCTTACCAATTCTACATCACTTAGGATTTTTTAGACCTTAATCATATCTACCCTCAGCTGTCTCTCTTTTTTTTTTTTTTTCAAGTTGAAGATCCCCCAACCTCTTTAATCGTTCCTCACACCCATTTAAATAGCGTTACTAGATATATGTATGAGGTATATAGATTTAGGCCTGCTATTGAGCTTAATTTATCTATTAAGAGGGTAAGGGGCTCATTTTCAAAAAAGAAAGACGGCCAAAAGACAGCAAAAACCAGCACTCGGGAGTCTTACAATGCAAAACGTTCAAGTGGGCATTCTCAAAGCTAACTTTCTGGACGTCTGGCAGGACTTCAAGCCCACTGTGCATCCAGAGTAGACATGGGTGTGTTGGGAGGCGGGATTTGGGCAGGCCTAGACTTGGACCTCCTACAGCTAGAATCAAACCTTTCCCTGGCTGTCTTGGAAGGAACTTTAGACGTTTTCACCTAGACCCGTTTGAGAAGTGTCTAAGTGCCTACCCAAACTGCCCAGATGACTACTGGAAGAATTAAGTAATGACACACACACACTCCCCCAACGGTCATTGATAACCCCCTACCACCCCAACAAATTATGAATAAAACAGTACATGCCTGGCTCTAGAACAGCAGTGCTTGGTATGAGAAAGCCTTGTAGAGCATCACACAAGTGTCTTAAGTAGGCAGGTGGATGGGCTAGTGAACCACAGAGAGGAGGAGCCAGGCCAATAATCCACTCTAAACTTCTACATTTATGGTGGACAGTGTGAGCCCATCGAAACCTTATAATACTGCTGTATAGGTGCCACTTACAGCCATAAGGGCTACTGGGGTGGTGGACAGGTGAGTATATTAAGATTTAGGGGAGTTTTGCAGGGTCATTCTCAACATAGTCATTCTCTACTAAGAAGCCAAAAATTCAAATGAGAAACACTGCTGGTTTCATATCCTAGGGCGGTTTTGTGTAAAACGCGCCCCCCTTCAATTTTCTGTACTAAGTAATTGTTTCCCAGCTAATTATTTTGCTGTAAACAGTTATGAAATAGAACAAACACAGCCTGTGAAAATTAGAATTCCATTTTATGTTAATTTAGCATTTATAACTTGAGATCGGAGTTCTGTGTGCTACAAGATGGGTTTTTTTTTTTTTCCTCTCTCTCATTCTGAGATAATGGTACAGACTGTTCCTGAATAACCTACCTTGAATTATGAAAGATATTTTGCGTCTGCCTGAGAAGAGGTTATTTTTGGCTCAGGCGAGAGAGGCTGTCTGATGACCTGATATCCCACTGCCTGCGACTGCTCGCTTTCCACGGATAGAGCTTTGAGTCCCTAAGAGCCCCGTGAAGATTGCAGGTTTCTTAATGCTACTTAAGCATGGTCCTTTTTGTAAAAAAAAAAAAAAGTAGAAAATGTTCAAGTTAAACCAATAATTGGAAGGATACAGTCGTATAAATTAAGTAAGAACTGGACTGAGAAACACATTCATCCGAAATAATCATATTGAAAAAGACGCAAAATCATAAATACCGTATTTTTACGCATATAACGCGCGCGCTATACACGATTTTACAAACCGCGCAATAACCATGCGCGTAATATCCATGAGCGCGTTATACAATTTTTTTTTACATTGCTGATACCACATTCGGCGACACCCATACGGCAGAGATGGCATTTGCCGGCCCGATAATGCCGCCCCTGCCGTATGGGTAATGTTAAATGCCGCCTGACTTTTATAATATACAGTTGTGGGGTGCAGTAAACCTACATATGCCATTTTACTGCAAAGACACCCTATTACATTTATTCCTTTAGCCCTTAGTTCTGTAGGCCGAAGTCGACCGGTCTGTCCATTCATCCCTGGTCTTTGTTAATCCTTCTACTGGTTTGGTCAGTGGGCCGACTTTATGAATGTAAGCGCCCCTATTCACCCGGTCGAACTCAAATTGCCCCGCTAGGATAGAGTTGAGACTAAGTTTTTCAATTCAGAAGTTTTTATTTGGCAGATTTTAATATTTAATCAGCGGTCCAGCGGGTTACTTATAGAACATTCAAATCCCCTTCACACAAATGGGGTGGCGGGAGGAGTTTCTAGTTCAATGAGGAGCATGCGCGGTATACGCGTGGGCGCGCTATAAGGAAATTTTTTTACATAAATGCTTTGTTCCCGCGCGCTATACGCGTGGGCGCGTTATACACATATGCGCGTTATATGCGTAAAAATACGGTAAATAAATCGTGCACCATGTTTGTGGTGATGTCATGGCACCAAGTTCTTCTTTTGTTTGAACCGGGCACTTCTCTCGGTCCCGTGGCCATTTTTGGGTTTCTCAGACCTGCTTTTCTAGTGATATGACAGCGTTTGGGAGCGTTGATGACTATTAAAGAAGTTTTTGAGATTTTTTTTTTCTCCCCCCTTAATGAGAGGGCGAAACAGTAGTGCTTACTGTTGGGAGCAAGTTGTGGGATGAATTTATGAAGAGACTAAGATCAAACCATCTGAGAAAGACGACTTGAAGATAAGTTTTCCATGCTGTTTCCTATCTGTTCTAGGATTTAGAGCAGGGGTGGGCAACTCCGGTCCTCGAGGGCCGGAATCCAGTCTGGTTTTCAGGATTTCCCCAATGAATATGGATTGAAAGCATGCAAATACAGTAAACCCTTGCGAATTCACGGTTCCGAATTCGTGGACTCAGTAATTCGCGGACTCCTTCCTGCGCCTGTCTATCTGACGCTCGTCTCCAGCCGCTCCTCCTTCCATGGCGCAGGTGCCTATGGGGGCTCGCAATGACACCCCTAGTTTAAAAGAAATAGAAAAAAAGTTTTGAAAAATATGCTTATTTACTTTTAAACATTTTTATTGAAAGATCAAAGTCAAACAATTCTATAATACAAATAGATATTCATTACAAATATAGTCCATTAAATACTATCATTCCTCCAAATATTTTATAAGACAGATCCTATTAAATATACTTATTTAAATTTATGAAAGACTGATATATTATTGTTGTATGGAGTTTTTTCAGACCTGTGATGATACAGACGACTTAGGGTCCAGCGCAGTCCCGGCTATCCATGTATGAGGTCTGTTTTTCTCCGTTTTATGTATTTATGAATTTGCGTCTTTTGCAACATTATTATTTTGCTTGAATGTGGTTTGCTGCTAGACTGATCTACAGTGCGTTTTTCAGCCCAATTCTTGGAAAATGTTCAAGCCAGGAACCAAAAGAAAATGGATCCCCTCCAAAAAATGATGTGTCTGGAATGCCTTACATTCAAGCATGAAGATCTCAATATCTTACATAGAACAGAATTGTTTTATTTCCGGCACTGCTACGTCCTTTTTTTTCATTATATTTTTATTTCTTTTTCTTCTTTTCTCTTTCATTCTGCCTCCTTTTCATCCTTTTTTTTTTTTTCTTGTTACCTCTCACTGACCACATAGCTGATGATCGGTTTATCTTGTTCTGTTCGCCAAAGGAAAGGGATGGCCCTCAGTTAAGAAACAATCTTTCAAATTCTTTACTCTCCAAGTAATCAATATGCATCCAGAAAGATAGAGTCTGTGACACTGGTGTGGCGTTTTCAGTTCTTTTTAAGAAAGCACGCCATTCTTCACTTTGGCAGGCTGCCTGTTCTTTTTTTTTGCTTCCCAATGAATCCTGAGGCCCTGACAAAAGGGGAAAAAACAACAACTTTTGAATGGCTGATGGGGATTGTACTAATTTACAGCTTTTTTTTTTGTAAGGAATCCTTTGTGGGGTAATGGGATTTCTAGAATTTGCGCACATCACCGACTAAGGAGGAAGTTATCACGGTGTGGTAAAAGGCGGGCTTTTATTACCATGGGAGTTACCAACTTTTGCAGTACAGTAAACCCTTGCGAATTCGTGGGTCCGCATTCGCGGACTCAGTAATTCGCGGGGGGAGGGGGGTTCTTTAAAACTCTCCTCCCTGCACCTGTCTATCTGATGCTCGTCTCCAGCCGCTCCTTCTTTCATGATGCAGGCGCCTATAGGGGTTTGCGCGGTTTACCGGGGAACCCTGGGTGAGTCCTGGTGGAAGGATCGGGTATGCTGTTGTAAACGGGTTACTTGGGAAAGAAAGAACCTGGGGAGGCTTCGGACAGGAGGACATGGCAGGTGAGGGGGCTGGGGCGAAACGGCTATTGCTGCTATGACCTGAGGGAGCCGTTGGGTCTGTGTGCTAATGAAAGGGCAGGGCTGGAACAAGAGAGGAGGGGGAGTGCCGGAGCAAGAGAGGAGGGGCAGGGCCGGAGCAAGAGAGGAGGGGGAGTGCCGGAGCAAGAGAGAAGGGGCAGGGCCGGAGCAAGAGAAGAGGGGGAGTGCAAATCCAAAATGTGGCCCTGTAAAGGGTTTGAGTTTGAGACCACTGAACTAGGGAAAGTTTGTTGAACCATCAAGTGGACCCCTGGCTTAGAAAAGAGATCTTGGCTCATTTGCCACATGGAACATCTATTCACATTGGAAGAAGGAGCAGATACTCACTAGGGCACTTATCATACCAAAAACACTAAACCGTAGGGTTCTCAATCAAGCCATGCCGAGTATCCAGTCAAAAAGCCAATCAGTGATAACATTTCCAACAGTGTGGTACTGAATACCTGCAAAGGGATTTCAGTTTCTGTTCAATCATCACACTATGATCTGTAAAGTTTAAAAAATACACTTCCCCCTCCGTATTTGCGAATTCCGTATCTACGGATTCGGTTATTCGCGATTTTTGACCAGAAATGTTTTTTTTTTTTCCATTTTTTGGGCTATTTTTAGCCCTGTAAGTCCCCCCTCCTTAAGCCTTACTTGGTGGTCTAGCGAGTTTTCAGGCAGGAGCAATCTTCCCACGCTCCTGCCAAATGCAGATCACTCACAGGAAATGGCTCAAGAGACTACGCGAGCTCAAGGCAGCCATTTCCTGTGAGCGATCTGCACGGGCCAGGAGCGTGCAAAGATCGCTCCTGCCTGAAAACCCACTAGACCAGTGTTCTTCAACCACCGGTCCATGGACCAGTGCCGGTCTACAGAAATTTCCTGCCAGTCCACATGCATCAGGCCCAAAACAGTGTTCTTCAACCGCCGGTCCACGGTGCGATCGATGTGGCGTTATCTTCGAGCCAGCTCCCTCTTCCTAACTGATTCAAGGCACAAAGCCATGGGCAGTGGCTCCTTCGGGCATCCTGCGCCTGAACCGGAAGCCTTCTCTCTGACGTTGCAACATCAGGGAAAGCTTCCAGATGAGGCACGGGACGTGCAAGGTGCAATTAGTACTATTATGGGGGTGGGGTCTGTGGTGGAGATTGGGTAGAGATGGGCGGGGTCTGGCCCATGACTTAGCCCAGTGTTCTTCAACCACCGGTCCACGGACCAGTGCCGGATCACAGAGATTTCCTGCCGGTCCACAGGGCCAGCACGTGCATCAGGCCCCAAACAGTGTTCTTCAACCACCGGTCCATGGTGCGATCGATGCGGCGTTATCTTTGAGCCAGCTCCATCTTCCTAACTGATTCAGTGCACAAAGCCACGGGCAGTGGCTCCTACGGGCATCCTGCGCCTGAACCGGAAGCCTTCTCTCTGACGTTGCAATATCAGGGAAGGCTTCCAGATGAGGCACGGGACGTGCAAGGTGCAATTAGTACTATTATGGGGGCGGGGTCTGGGGTGGACATTAGGTAGAGATGGGCGGGGTCTGGCCCACGACTTAGCCCAGTATTCTTCAACCATCGGTCCACGGACCAATGTCGGTCCACAGAATAATTTTTTTATTTCTGCCATTCCATAGGTGTAAAAAAGTTGAAAAACACTAGACCACCAGGTAACGCTTAAGGGGGGGGGGGCTTACAGGGCTAAAAATAGCCGGGGAAAGCGGAGGATAAGGGCAGAACCGGCCCGAATATTATTTGCGATTTTTCCATATTCGCAGGCCAGCTCTGCCCCTAACCCCAGTGAATACGTAGGGGGAAGTGTACATGCAACATGGGGTGGGGTGTGTTGGCGGTTGGGGGGGTGTCAGTAGTTCATGGGGTCCAGCAGCAGGAGGGAGTGGGCATTCCTCCAGCTGATCTACCATTGGGGTGGGGTTCAGCCGTTCAGAGGGCTGGTGAGAGGAGGGCGTGGCCATTCCTTCTGCCGATTTTGGGGGAATTGGTGTCGGGGGGGGGAGGGTTCCTCTGCCGCTGGCAGCTGAGCTAATTGCAGCAGAGGTATTTTCCCCCGATCAGCTCAGCCAGTAGGACTCTCCGAAACTATGGCTTCAGGGAGTCATGCCGGCTGAGCTGATCGGGGATTCCCTTGCCCTGGATGGTAGCATAGAATGTTGCTACTCTTTGGGTTTTGGCCAGGTACTAGTGACCTGGATTGGCCACTGTGAGAACGGGCTACTGGGCTTGATGGACCATTGGTCTGACCCAGTAAAGCTATTCTTATGCTCTTATGTCTAAGAACATAAGAAGTTGCCCCCGCTGAGTCAGACCAGAGGTCCATCTTGCTCAGCGGTCCACTCCCGCGGCGGCCCATCAGGCCTAGTGCCTGAACAGTGATCCCTGATTAATTTTATAACTTACCTCTAATCCCATCCCTATAATCTACTTCTACTCTTATCTGTACCCCTCAATCCCTTTGTCTTCCAAGTACCTATCCAAAGCTTCTTTGAACCCCTGTAGCGTGCTCCTGTTTATCACATCCTCCGGTACAAAAGTCTCTAACCGGCGTTGGGTGTTGGTTAGAGAATCGGTGGGTTTGGCGTCGGTTCTGTTAGGGCAGTTGCGATTCTGTTATAGCTGCACAATTGTGGAATTCATTACCACTCTATATCAGAAAAGAAAAAGATCTTATTTCCTTTAAAAAAACTTCTAAAAACTTTCTTATTTAATGATGCTTTTAATGCATGTTATTTAATGCAGAATTCAATTTTTCCCTTCCTCTTGTTCTTTCCTCTTATGTTTTTTCTACCTGAGAGAATTGTAACTTTTCCCCTCTTATCCTTCTATATCATGTCTGTCCTTAACCCACATGCATGGTGAAATTTGTTAAGTGTTATAAGTATATTAATTTTTTACTTGTGTTTTAAAAATGTTTGTCCTCTAAATTGTTTTTTTTTTTTAAATGTTCATCGCTTAGAAAGTTTGTATAGGCGATTCATCAAATGGTAATCAAACTTGAAACTTGAAAACTTGAAACTACCCAATTCTCAGCCGCTTCGTGGGCGGCCGCCAAGACTGGTGTCCTATACAGAATCAGGCCCTCAATGTATATTTCCAGAAGTGAAAAAAGAGGCAATTGTACCTCATGAATCTGTAGCTTTTTTGTTAATGGAAATAAGTTTTGAACCTCAACTTCACTTATCTGAGGGTCTACGGAACAGAAATATGATATTGAACTTGGTAGGATTGTAGATAGAGACTAAATTTCTCTCTCTTCTAAGTCACCCTCAGAAAATGAACATTAAAAAAATGTTCATGGCGGTCTGGATGTTCAAACTGTTATAATCCCCCCCAAATTAATTTCTGCCGTCGCCAGCAAAACGAAAATGAGCTCATAACTGATTAGCATTTTCCATTCTAGCTGTTATGCTGCGGCCTGAAATGTGGAGTAATTTTCTGTTCCTAATTAGATCGTGTATATCTTTAATGGCTTTAGAAGCTTTGGCTGTGTTTCATAAAACATGACCTCCTGATCTTGGATGCATGAATTGTTTTATTATTATTTTTTTCGCTTCGCAGAATACATATAGAAAGGACATCCCCTTACATTAAGAGTGCGCAGTCCTGGGGCAATAGTGGTGTTGTCTGATAATATGTAACATCAGGGGTCTAAGACCAAGTTAGAAAAATCTAAAAACTCAGCTCTTGATGTTTAAACACTATGGTCAGTATTGACATCAAACGCTGTCTCTGGCATTTAGCTGGATATTTAAGGCTGGGCTGTATACTGCCGCTGAATATTTGTGTATAAGGAGGCCACTGGAAGATATCCAGGTACCACTGATATTCATTGCCAGTGCCTAGATAATTATCAGGGCAAGTTAGTACAGCTGTTTGGTGTCTGGGCAGCTTGCCCTGGATCAGTGGTATGGAATGTTGCTGCTCTTTAGGGTTCCAGAATCTTTTGTTAGTCTTTGGGATTCCAGAACCTTTTGCATAGAATGTTGCTGCTCTTTAAGGTTCCGGAATCTTTTGTTAGTCTTTGGGATTCCGGAACCTTTTGAATAGAATGTTGCTGCTCTTTAGGGTTCCAGAATCTTTTGTTAGTCTTTGGGATTCCGGAACTTTCTGAATAGAATGTTGCTGCTCTTTTTAGGGTTCCGGAATCTTTTGTTAGTCTTTGGGATTCCGTAACCTTTTGAATGGAATGTTGCTACTCTTTGGGTTTTTTACCAGATACTAGGGACCTGGATTGGCTACCATGAGGAGGGCTACTGGGATTGATTGACTTTTGGTCTGACCCAGTAAGGCTATTCTTATGTTCGTATGTCTTGGTGTCAGGAGCAGGGTCAGAGTTGTGATAGGAGGTTGGGGGGGGGGGCTCAAGGTTCTGATGGGGGATTCTGGGTAGTGATGGTGGGGTCAACATTCTGATGGGAGGCTTCTGAGTTGAGAACAGGGGAGTTGGAATAATGATGAGGTGCAGAGAAGGGGGTGTACTACCACAACAGTTCTATCTTCTGTACTTTTATATATAGAGAGGCCCTGATTCTGCAAAACTTATCTAAAGTTAGGCACCGTTTAGCTGTCTTAGGTGTCCTTTGTAGAATCGCATTCAGCACTGTTTAGATGCCTACCTTTTTAGGTGCCCTTTAGAGCAGTGGTTCCCAACCCTGTCCTGGAGGACCACCAGGCCAATCGGGTTTTCAGGCTAGCCCTAATGAATATGCATGAGAGAGATTTGCATATAATGGAAGTGACAGGCATGCTGGGTTTTGAAAAGCTGTCCGGACCCCCCCGGACATGTCCTCAAAGCGCCACACATAACCCATTATTGACTATCCAGAATTAGCTGCAAATGGCTTACAAGGCATTTACTGCCACGGGCTGAATATTACCCCCCTTCTGGATTGTACTTATCTTCCTGGTTGAAAGAAAGGAGGCTCTATGTTGTTAAAGAGTTATCAGCATGTCTAAAATCTAGAGTGTGGTCTTTGGATAGGGGGGAGCAGTCCAGGATGAAAGAAGAGAAGACCTTTCACTAAGGTGGACACTGGAATACGTAGAGAGAGCTCCCTCTAGAGGACAGCACATCCCTGGATAGTGATGTCTCCACCACGGGGAATCGTTGCCTCAGGCCAGAGGAGTGAACTTAAGAACTGGCTTTGGGGTGCCCTTCAGCTGTGATACTAGGCTCCTTTTTGTACTTTTCAAATAGGTTTCCTGTTATAAATTTAGTCCAGTAAGGACATGAGCAGTACAAAAAGCAATGAGCTGGAGGATAATATTTTGAGAACTAAGTCAGACCTGCTGCTTTAAATAAAGGCCAGTTTTGTATTTGTTTATAAACCTCCTCTAAATTCTGGGACGCTCACATCTGAAATTGCAATTAACACCTTTTGCAGGTCGCCCCACAAGATTAATTTTCTGTACGTAGATTAATGAAAATGCATGCAAAAGTGTTTTGAAAATATTTTCTCTATTAATCTCAATCAGGAGTGGATTACTGCCATGGTAACTAATGAAGATGTTTTAGTTCTCCAAACGTGATGGAAACCGTGCTAAGCAGCACCTGTGAGAGGGTTGTTTTCGGATCTCACAGCTTTGCCAAATTAAGGTTTCATAAAGAAGCATTTTCTGATTCTATGCATGTGTGTGCATTTGTGTACATAACCATGTGTTTGGGTAAGTATGTACAGTATATATGACAAAAAAATAGAAAACCAATCAAATTGAATGCTCCTTAAATCACCAACTTTAACATGCATTCAGGTGCCACAGGAAAAATGCCACAGAGGAGAAAAGACCTCGGTGTCACAGTAGGATATAAAATATTGTAATCCTCCGGACATAGTAGCGTCAAAAAAATTTTTGAAGGTGCAGTAATCTATAATAGGCGATTCATTAAGAATCAATAAACTTGAAAAAAACTTGAACTTGAAACTTGAAGAGGAATGAGGACTTGTATACTGCCTTTCTGTCACTTTAGCATTTCAAAGCCGATGGCACTGGAGGATTAAGTGACTTGCCCAGGGTCACAAGGAGCAGCACCAGGATTTGATCTCACGACCTCTGGGCACAGAGGCAGCAGCTCCACCAGTGAGCCACAGCCCTGCCTGTGAATGTTATATTGCCTTTTTATATCGATCCATGGTGTGACTGCATCATGAATATTATGTATAGTTTTGGTCACCGCATTTCCAAAAATATATATAGGGGAATTATAAAAGGTATAGAGAGAGTCAAAGAAAATGATAAAGGAGTTGGGACTAGTGGAATAGTAAAGGGGCAGGCGGTCCGTCCCCGGGGCCGTCTTGGAGGGGGTGCCGGCACTCCTTACCACTCCCCCCCCACACCCCATCTCCACCATACCTCATCTTTTTTGCTGGTGCGAGCAACAACTCCAACCTGCTGCTTGCACCAGCATTGGCTCTCTCTCTCTCTGACATCACTTCTGGGTCCCACGCCTAAGAAGTTATGTCAGAGGGAGAGCTGACACCGACACGGGCAGCAAGTTTGTGATGCTGCTCATGCTGCAAAAATTAAAGAGGTATGGGGAAGAGAAGGGGTGGAGAAGAGGGGGGGGGGCACCGTCCTGGGCTCCACCCACCCTCGCTACGCCTCTGGATAGAACAGCTTTCCTTTGAGAGTAGGCTAAAGAGGCTAGCTTTTCAGCTTAGAGAAGAGACAGCTGAGGAGACATATGATAGAGGTCTATAAAATCACGAGTGGAGTGGAATAGGTAGATGTGAATCACTTGTGTACTCTTTCCAAAACATACAAGGACTAAGGGGCAGTGATCTACTGAAATACAAGTTTGCTTAGCAGGATTTAAAAAAGGGTTGGCCAAGTTCCTAAAAGAAAAAAATCAATAAACCATTAATAAGATGGACTTGGAAAAATCCACTGCTTATTGGCCACTGTTGGAAAACAAGATACTAGACTTGACAGACCTTCGGTCTGTCTTAGTATGGTGATCCTTATGTACTTATGAAGATTACAGGTCCACATAGTCTACCACTGTTCCCAAACTTCTCACACGCCCTCCCTCACACCATTTTCATGTCCCAAACCCCTACTTTATTGGTTTCTTTCAGCATGTTGCCAGTATAATATGACATTGAAACAGTTGCCAAGGACAGGCCTCAACGACGAGACGAAAGCCCACAACGAGGAGTCGGGAAGACAAGATGTCAGAAGTTCAGCCTAGGGTGTGTAGTTAAAAAAAATCACTCTATTGGAGAATGTGTCACAATAGCTCAAAGACTCGACACTTGCAGACACTAGTTTCTACCTTGCTTTCACCAGACTTTCCAGCGCTTTGACCCAAGTGCGTGTGTATATGGTGCCTACATTCGAGACAGACTGTTGATAAAGGCACGTGTGCCAAAACCCTACCAGTGTCGAGTCTTTGAGCTATTGTGACACGTTCTCCTATAAAGTGATTTTTTGAACTATACACCCTTGGCTGACCTTCTGACATCTTGTCCTCACGACTCCTCGTTGTTGGTGCAGTATAACCCAAGCATTGCCTTCAACACCATGCCATGCTAAAGCTCTTCTCAACATTATGATTGCATTAGAATTTCTCTACAACGGTCTATTATGTGTGGCATTGATGATTTCCCGTTGGCGGCATGTCCAAGCATGTTGATTATCACTGCGTAAGCCTGGTGCGAGCATCTTCTGATTTACTGTCCAGCGTTGCTTTTGAAAATGCACTTGACAAATACACTGCTTGACTTGAAAGACCGCCAGCAATTTTTAGGCTGATGCTGATAAAGTGGATAACTGATACAACGCACGCTTCTGGGTTCCCAGGTGACTCATTCCCTAGGATTTCT
This sequence comes from Geotrypetes seraphini, assembly GCF_902459505.1. Taxonomy (NCBI): domain Eukaryota; kingdom Metazoa; phylum Chordata; class Amphibia; order Gymnophiona; family Dermophiidae; genus Geotrypetes; species Geotrypetes seraphini. The sequence goes on along the minus strand of NC_047098.1, from coordinate 11,127,257 downwards.
TTTGTGGTTAGCGTACTGTTTATCTTTGACAATTTAGTTTCTGGGATGCTAGCAGGCTATTTTCCAAATAAGAAAAAAAAAAAAAAAAAAAAGAGTTTATTTTGCTGACTGAAAACGTATTGCTTTCTGATTTACTGCAAAAGCAGTGAGTAGGATGTTGCACGTGGGTAACCCTCAGTGTAAGAAAACCAGCCTTTACTTGCATTTTGCTTGCTTCTAGGTCTGATAAACTATCCTTTGTGATGATGCAAAAGACCAATACTTACGTTTAGAAAAGAGCAACCTGAATCTTGTCGGCGATGCATGCTATTTAAAAGAACTCCTGTGCACAATTGGTGCTATGGCACGGCAAAGAAAATAAGAGGCTATTTATTTCCGCCACCGCATCGTAACGTAGCAATGGCTGTTGCACGAATGACCCCCGTGGTACAACTTGTTAACCAACGTTGTAAAAAAACGATAGCGACAATAAACACTAGGCTGCATTATGATTACTGCTGAAAATCTAGACAAGATTGCTTGCAAAAAAAAAATCTGGCAAATGTCCATTCCGAAATTCTCTTGCTGCCGGTGCTGGATATGTTTTTTCCCCAGAGTCTTCTAAAACCCTTGACAATCCTGGGACATGGCATCCGCTCAGTATAGAATCTTAGGGCTGGCTGGCGGCAATCGGCATTCTGCTGACCGCTGTTGGCCCTTAGCCTGGAAATTCAATACCGGGGGCCATGTTCAAGAACAGGCATTGAAATTGTGGGTTTCCGGAGCCTGATGACACATTCACTGCTTAACTGGCTACGGGTTACTGTGTAAAGATAGGACTGACTTTTCTGCGGTCCTATTTATTTGGCTAACCTGGCTGCTTAAGTGCTGAATATCGGCACTTATTTGGCCAAGTGCCAACTCCGCCCTTGGAACACTCCCAAAATAGCTGGTTTTCATTTCTGCGCTAACCAGTCATTTTCAGTGGCACTAACCAGTAAAGTGCCATTGAAAATTAGCAGCTAGCCCTCAACGGGTGATTTAACTGGCCAGGAGCCATTTCTGGCTGGTCAAATAACTTTAAATACCGACCCCCCTTAATGACTGATATTTAACCGCTTCTGTTGGTGTTGCTTTACTTACTGCGGTTTTTAATGTTATCCCCAGTTATTCTAGGCTAGATAATGGCATTGATTGTCCAGGTACAGAGTGGCTTCTGGAAGTTATCCAGGTACCATCGATGTTCAAAACTGGTATCCAGATAACTGAGTATGTTTTAGGGCAGCTCTTTTCAAATTCTGGTGCTGCTCCTTGTGACCCTGGACAAGACACCTAACCCTCCGGCACCCACCACTTCAGCTTTGAAATTGCCAAAGTTGCAAAAAGGCAGTAAACAAGTTCCCACTCCCTTTCATCAAGCCCAATATCCTGTTTCCAACCGTGGCCAACCCAGGTCCCAAGTGCCTTTCAGGAACCCAAAGAGTAGCAACATTCCAGAGCTCAGACTGTGATGTCATAATGCCTCATTCCACCAATGCCTAAGAGCCAGCCTCATCAGTGATGTCACAATGGCTTGGTTGTCCTACACTTGGCTCATATAAGAGCTGCCATACTGGGACTGACTGAAGGTGTGGCTCACTGGTAGAGCTGCTGCCTCTGCACCCAGAGGTTCAGAGATCAAATCCTGGTGCTGCTCCTTGTGACGCCGGGTAAGTCACCTAATCCTCCAGTGCCCACAACTTTGAATGTCGGCATTGAAATGCCAACGTGAGAAAAAGGCAGTATACAAGTCACCTTTCGTTTTGCCTGGATAGTTATCCAGGTATGGACTTTCAATATCGCTGTTGACTTCATAATTTCTGCATCTGACTGGGCTCTGCTTCTGGTATGCCCTGACACTACCAGGACCATGCTGGGGTGGTCAATAAAGATTTTCACGTTATCTGGATCATCCTACGGAAAATCTGTGCATGGTCCTGAAGCATAGGACTTATCGGGCAGGAACTGCTCAGATAAGGGCCACTGAATATTGGAGCCTTTACAGCAAAATTAGAATTAGGGATCATGTGACTCCCTTATATTTGAAATTTAATTGGTTACCGATAGAATATAGAATTAATTTTAAGATCTTGATGCTAGCTTCTAAGGCGCTGTTTGAACTACAGTCACCATATCTTTCAAATTTAGTGTTATTTTATTCACCTAGACCAGGGGTAGGCAATTCCGGTCCTCGAGAGCCGGAGCCAAGTCAGGTTTTTCAGGATATCCACAATGAATATGTATGAGATGAATTTGCAATGCACTGCCTCCTTGAGATACAAATCTATCTCATGCATATTTATTGTGGATGTCCTGAAAACCTGACCTGGCTCCGGCTCTCGAGGACCGGAATTGCCTACCTCTGACCTAGACAATTATTAAGTTTACACTGGCCAACACTCATTTTGGTGCCTCAAATGTTAGAACTGTTTCTGGTACTCTTTGTGTTTTGGCTAGGTACTAGAGACCTGAATTGGCCTCTGTAAGAACGGGCTACTGGGCTTGATGGACCATTAGTCCAGGGGTGTCCAATGTCGGTCCTCGAGGGCCGCAATCCAGTCGGGTTTTCAGGATTTCCCCAATGAATATGCATTGAAAGCAGTGCATGCACATAGATCTCCTGCATATTCATTGGGGAAATCCTGAAAACCCGACTGGATTGCGGCCCTCGAGGACCGACATTGGACACCCCTGCATTAGTCTGACCCAGTAAGGCTATTCTTATGTTCTAAAGGAAAAATCATTTTGGGCTATAAGAAGAGAGAAAGAGCTGGCATATCCTATTTCTCAGAATCCAATTCATTCATCAGTCCAATCTTCAGCTTCCTTCATCTTGCTAGTATAATTCAATTTTTCATACATATTAATTCAAATATTTTGTGATACAGTATATATATATATATATATATATATAAAATGTTAAATTAACATCTATGAAAAATGTAATTTTACTTGCACAGTGAAGGAAGCTGAAGATTGGACTGAAGAATGAATTGAATTCTGAGAGATATTCTGGAATTCTTTTGTTTCTTGAAATAGGAAATGAAGCTCCAACGTTGATGCCAAATCGAAGTGACAAACTGGCCCAAGGTTGACCAAAATTGATGTCCCAAAGAAGCATATGGCTGCATACATTTAAAACAACAATGAGGCCGAGTACCGTATTTTCACTCATATACCGTGCACCCGTGTAAAACGTGCACACGGGTATAGCGCACGGGAAACTGTAATTTATGTAAATAAATTTTTATATACTGCGCACACCCGTATACTGCGCATGCCGCCCCGACTCTCCCGTCGCCGCCCGACTCTCCTTTTGCCCGCCCCGACTCTCCTCTGGCCACCCTGACTCTCCTTTCACCCGCCCCGACTCTCCTCTCCCCCTTGAAGTCCTGTCCCCACCCTGAAAGCCTGATGCCCCCCCGACGTCCGATTCACCCCCCCCCCCGCAGGACCGCTCGCACCCCCACCCCGAAGGACCGCTCGCACGCACTCACACCCGCACCCACACCCCGAAGGACCGTCAGAGAAAGGGCGGGACCGCCGGAAGAGGAAGCAGCGCAGACGCAGGGCTCACAGAAGGGCCGGGACTGCCGGCAGGGGAAGCAGCGGGACAACGGTAGGAGCTTCTACATGATGGGGGGGGGTGGGTCGGGAGGCTGTGGGGGTGCGAGCGGTCCTTCAGGGTGGGGGTGCGGGTGCGAGTGTGTGCGAGCGGTCCTTCGGGGTGTGGGTGTGGGTGCGAGCGGTCCTGCGGGGTGAATCGGACGTCGGGGGGGGGGGTAATTATGTAAAAAAAAGTTGTAAAACGCGCTCACGCGTATAACGCGCATGGTTATGCACGGTTTGTAAAATTGTGTATAACGCGCGCATTATATGCGTGAAAATACGGTAATCGCCATCCGGTAGGCTCATGTAGGTGATATATATAAGCGAAATAGAAATGTATGCTGAAGTTTCCAATGGGTAACGTTAGAAGTCGGTTTAAGAGGCCTCGTCAAGGCTCGTATTTGTTGAGCACACACTTGGCTATGGAGGTCCTCGGACCAAAGTCTTGCTAATATTACTAAATTAGGTCCCTGTTGACATTCCAGCAATCCCACATGGTGAAAGCGAAGTGGTATGTCGCTCTGTGCAGAGAAATAGTCTCCCAACAGATCTCCATAATATGACAGGAGGGCAAGGATTGTATATAATGTCTCCATTGGTAATAAACATCAGATTGCGATAAGGCTTAAGTACGCTTCAACATCTCAAAGGACTATAAAGATCCCTCCTCTGTAAATAATTGAAAAATATATTGTAACCCTTTAATTTTCCGCTGTCGTAAAGCCATACACTGTATTCCTGGTACAAACTCGCCATTACCTTATATAGGCAAATAGGTCGGGTGATTGTTTTAATAAAGAGATTTTATTTTGGCGCAGTCCATCTGGGATCTGTTCCTTTTGCATCTGAGTTGCATTCGGGCAATAATCCATATTTGTCCCGTAACAAAGCTTGATAACATCCCCCTTTAAAGTCTGTCCGTCTGAACTCGAAACCAGAAGAACATTCACCAGCCACTTCCAAATCGAACTGCTGCAAAGTTAATTAACCTTCTTACAGAAGTGTGAGGCGAGGCCTCGATAGCAAAAGGTGAGGGACATGAAACCTCCATTTTCTCTTGAGTTAATTATTGACTAGTAACAAACAATCCCCTAGGGCACAGGTGTCAAAGTCGGTCCTCGAGGGCCAGAATCCAGTCGGGTTTTCAGGATTTCCCCAATGAATCTGCATGAGATCTATTTGCATGCACTGCTTTCAATGCATATTCATTGGGGAAATCCTGAAAACCCGACTGGATTCCGGCCCTCGAGGAGGGACTTTGACACCCCTGCTAGGGTCAGGGATGTCCAATGTCGGTCCTCGAGGGCCGCAATCCAGTCGGGTTTTCGGGATTTCCCCAATGAATATGCATGAGATCTATTTGCATTGCACTGCTTTCAATGCATATTCATTGGGGAAATCCTGAAAACCCGACTGGATTGCGGCCCTCGAGGACTGACATTGGACACCCCTGCTAGGTGGACATAGTGATTGTAAAATCTTCTTTTGAATATAATCATTTCTTTCAGAGTCAATAGCTTTATTATAATCTACCAAATTTTGACAATAGGCATAAACTCTCTCATTCTTCCTATGGCTATATTTCAGCTAGGGGTCTGCACGGGAACGGAGTTCGCGGGAATCCCCCCTAACCCATGGGATTCCCACGGGGACCCCCCTCTGGCCAATGGGACTCCCACGGGGATGGAAGGCTTTGGAAGCAGGGTTCGTCCATATAATATACTGGACACGTCAGCCTTAGTAAAAGAGGGGGGTTTATAAGTTAATTACCTAAACAGAAAACAAAAAAAGGGCTCCACCAAAGAGATTTCACAAGGAAAACAGCAGCGCAAACACAAAAGAAACTGTGGAATTGATGATCCTGTCAGAAGTCATTGCTGTTTTTTATGGGGACGGGCGGGGATGGAGGTAATTTCTTGCGGAGACAGGTGGGGACGGAGAGGATCCTGGTGGGGATGGGTGGGATTTCTGTCCCCACACAACTCTCTAAGTTCAGCGCCCTTAAAGATCTATTATAGCATACGAAAATATGAATGGAACAGAGATTTCTACTATTTCCTAAGATAACTGCAGTAAACTCTTGACCTATTTTGATGTTTATTGAGTGTTCAATGAATGTCAAAAAAAACCCTCAGCTATTGTATATTGGTTCACAATGAACTTTAGTGAATTTAGCTGGAGCCATCTGCAGATTTTAGCATTTAGATTTTGGAAAACATGAATGCGATATTTATAGGCGGGTAAACAATATAAACGTGGTGGATTCTACAGCACAACACTTTGTCTGAAATGACATCCCTGGACGCTACATTGAGGTGAGTTCTTTCTACCGATTATAAGCTATTGTGAAGGGCTGTGGATTTTAAATTGAAAAGGGGAAGATTTAATGCTGGCTCTGTATACACAATAATTTTCCTTAAGCTGCATAAATAGTATTTTGTGCAGGGTCGCTTTGAGAGGAAGTTTGAAGGTCAAATCCTACCCAAGTTTGAGTGCGATTGCATTCAATTTTCAGAACTGAAGGGCTGCCTCATTCTCCTTAAGTGGCTTTACGTCTGAAATATTCTCACTGATGGGGATCTGAATATCAATTTGCCGGGCTTATCTGAATGCCGGCTCAAAGAGAATTTGAAAAAGAACCAGGCAACCCTCCTTCCTGTCAGACTGTGCCCTACTTCCCCTCACAAAGCAACTCAGATAGGCCATCCTTGAAAAGAACCTGAATTGCTCATGCAGAGAGAACACACCAAATACCCATTGTGAAAACCTTGCATTTGCTATATTACTCTCTTAAAGAGATAATAAAAAAGAAGAGGCCAGGGTTAACAAATTAAGGGGGAACCTTCACAACTTAAGTGTTTTCACCTTGTAGACAGAATGCATTGCCAAAGATATACCTGTTTCCTGGATGTTATTATTGGTCCTCCGTTTAAACGGATTTTTTATCGTGTTCAGTTTGGTATGAAAGATTTTTGACCTTAACAAATAAAACAGAAATGAAGCACAGGCTTCTAAGGTTCAAGTTCCTTTATTCAGCGACCTTTTGCGGACAAACGTGTAAAACAGCTGTTTGCGCATTTATTCGAGTCGATTCAACGTGATTTAACGGTCCAGAAACAGCTCCAGGCTGGTTAAATCACCTGTTCAGGGCTAAGCGCTAGTGTTCAGTGGCACTTAACCCGTTTTAACACCGCTGAAAATAGCCAGTTAGTGCTGGACTGAAAACAATTATTTGAAGGGTGGTGGGGTGGGGTGGGGTGTTCCAGGGGCGGAGCTGGCACTTGGAGGTGTATGTGCCAATATTCAGCATGTCACTGGTCAGGTCAACCACAAAAATAGGACTGCAAAAAAGTCAGTCCTATCTTTGTGCAATTCTCCATAGCCGGTTAATTGCTGAATATTGCACTGTACTGACTATGCGTTAACCAGCTTAGAAACCCAGGAATTCAGTGCCAAAGCCCAGACATGGCCCGACATTGTTCTGGCTTTAACGCCGATTACCATAGCATGACTATCAGGCCATTATTTCTAATTAGTGTTTATGTACTGGCCAGTGGCATAGTAAGGAGGGTGCGGTGTTCCTCGGGGTACTGGCACCCCTCCTCCACTACTCCACCCCTCTCCCCTTCCTACTCCTCCCCCCGCCACCCGTGCCCTTTCCGCATACCTTTTCAACTTCGGCGCAAAGCGGCGACGAATTCGGTGCCCGTGTCGGCTTTGGTGCGTTCTCTGATGTCACATAAGAGCATAAGTGTAGCCATACTGGGAAATGTTTTATTTTGATGGTTTTCAGGGTTGCAGGGCTGGGATTTCAGGGCAGGAAAGAGCAGGCGAGTCAGCAAGGACGTGAGCGACATGGTCCTCGGCAGTCTCTTCGTTTTGGATCGACAAGCCCAATCGGTGTCCTATCTTCAGGGGTGTCAAAGTCCCTCCTCGAGGGCCGCAATCCAGTCGGGTTTTTAGGATTTCCCCGATGAATATGCATGAGATCTATTAGCATACAATGAAAGCAGTGCATGCAAATGGATCCCATGCATATTCATTGGGGAAATCCTGAAAACCTGACTGGATTGCGGCCCTCGAGGAGGGACTTTGACACCTGCGGTTTAGTGAATCGCTGCCTTCCTACTTATGCATGCCATTTCCCCTCATTTGCATGTGCAGATCGGATGGGGCGGAAGGTTAGTGAATCGGGTCGGAGAAGGCTCGCAAACTGGTCGGGACACGATCGGTGAGCTTAGTGAAACTAGCTCTAAGTCTAGGCTCATGTGGAATCCAGAGGGAACTAACTCACCGCCTGATTTTTTTTACATCTCTCCTCGCTGTGGACCGCTCTGGGGACGGAAGATAAGACTCTTCCCTCCTAAAGCTGATTCCAGATTTGTTGAACCACTTTCTCACAATCGACTGCCCCCTATTCAGGGTTGATGGGCACCTTGCAGGAGCCCAGAATGATGTTCATCCGGCTATGGGCATTTTTGCCGGCCTGCTTCCATGTTCTTAATTCCTCACCTAGTTTTGAGATGGGAGAGGTTTTCAGATCTAAACTACGGTTTGCTTACTCCTGCTTTGTGCACTGCATTTTGAGGCATTCACGTTTCACTGAAATAGAATAATCAATGAAAAACTATCAGTAGCTTATAGAGGTATATAACATTCCCTCTGGAGCGTTACTTCCCCCTCCCCCCTACCGCTTTCTATTGATTTTTCTCAGACCACGTGCCTTAAAATATAAGCTTGCATATTTGCCCGGTGAAAACCGAGTGATTAAAAAATGTGATGTTTGAATACTGGGTCTATGTGTATTTAACATACAGCTGGTTTAGCATTTGAGCAGGGGTATGCATTTTATTCCGGGTCCTGGTCCAAAAGCAACATTACACCAATAGGTTCCAAGCTAGCTGGAAAATAGTCATAGGCACTTATCCAAATAGCAGGTATGGTAACCAAACAGGTGCCAACCAGTGGAATATAGAGTGGCACTAACTGGACAGCTGACGTGAGAAAGTTAGGATAACAAGAAGGCATGGAATGGCTTAGAAAAACAGATAGGCTCAAATCCCACTGCCAGTGGCATGGTAAGGGGGTGGGCGGGGGGGGGGGCACTCTGCCCTGGGCACCAGGTTCAAATTCCACTGCCAGTGGCATAGTAAGGGGGTGGGCGTGGGGGCACTCTGCCCTGGGCACCAGGTCCAAATCTCACTGCCAGTGGCATAGTAAGGGGGTGGGCGGGGGGGCACTCTGCCCTGTGCACCAGACTCAAATCCCATTGCCAGTGGCATAGTAAAGGGGTGGGCGGGGGGGGGCACTCTGCCCTGGGCACCAGGTTCAAATTCCACTGCCAGTGGCATAGTAAGGGGGTGGGCGTGGGGGCACTCTGCCCTGGGCACCAGGTCCAAATCTCACTGCCAGTGACATAGTAAGGGGGTGGGCGGGGGGGGGGCACTCTGCCCTGTGCACCAGACTCAAATCCCATTGCCAGTGGCATAGTAAAGGGGTGGGCGGGGGGGCACTCTGCCCTGGGCACCAGACTCAAATCCCACTACCAGTGGCATAGTAAGGGGGGGAGGGGGGCACTCTGCCCTGGGCACCATTTTGGTGAGGGTGCAGGCACTCGTCTTCCTCTCTGGCCCCCCCCTGCCGTGGATGTGCGCCCCTGTCCCTTTCCCGTACCTCTGTAACGTTCCTGTTGCTGCGCCTGCATTGACTCTTCCTCTGACGTCGCTTTCTAGGCGCAGGTCCAGGAAGTGACATCAGAGGAAGAGCCGGCGCCGGCGCGACAGCAGGTTGGAGGTTGCTGCTCGCGCCAGGATCGTCACGGAGGTACGGGGAAGGGAAGCGACGCGCGTGTGGCAAGAGGGGGTGGGGAAGGAGTGTGTGGCGGTGAGAGGCGCCACCACGCCAGGCGCCCCTCACCCTCGCTACGCCACTGCCCGCTGCTGCGTGGCATCTTGAGCAAGTTACTTAACCTTCCAATGCATCAGGGACTCAACTTAGGCCTGGATTCTATAAACAGGGCTTGAACTTAGGCCTAGATCAGAGCACAAAGCCGGTCTAGGCGCCTAGCTTAATTATTTTAAATGCTTAATTGGTGCTGAAAATGAGCATGTAATTGACAAAATTTAAAAGTAATTAGCTGGTAGATGTCTACTAGAACGTAGGCGTAGTTAAGGGCAGATCAAGGGGCAGATCTTGGGTGCATTTTGCACGCTGTTACCTAAATTGGAGCTAGGCCCTGGTATTTAGGCCAAGAAAACCCTGGCATAAAAAGGGGGCACCTGAGGTTTTGAGGCCTAGTGGCGCTTAAGTTAGGTTACCAGAAGCCCGGATTTACCCGGATGGCTTTTCAACCAACAGTGTCCAGGTTTTGAAAAGCTTCCAGCTGGGAGCAGCGTCGGCAGGGCAACTGCGCGGATGCAACATGGTGATAATCACATGGCATGCGGATGCCATCTTTACATCACACCTGTGAAAAGCCTGCTGAATATTTTGGAAGCTTGAACAGTAAAGATGCTGGCTAAGGTAAGCCAATGTTTATTTGAGTGAGACTGTCTGCTGAAGAGCCTAACACTGCTTTGAAAGGAACAGCTAATGTCTGGTGTGGCCGAGGTAAGCCACGCAGGTCTTGAAATTGCTATGAGCTGATTAACTGATTAAGCACTGAATGGGAATTGATACCGTCTCTAGAACAGACTGTTACCCTGGATTAAGCGACTGAACTTAAAGTATAGGGTTTTGGTTTCTCTGAGCTTGTGAAGGAACAGATTCAGGTCCTGTACACCAATAAAAGTGGTCATTATACCTTCAAGAGTGTCTAGAACAGGGGGGGCAACTCCAGTCCTCGAGGGCCGGAATTCAGTCGGGTTTTCAGGATTCCCCCAATGAATATGCATTGAAAGCAGTGCATGCAAATAGATCTCATGCGTATTCATTGGGGGAATCCTGAAAACCCGACTGGATTCCGTCCCTCAAGGACCGGAGTTGCCCACCCCTGGTCTAGAAGTATATATGTGTGTGAATACAGAGAGGGTTGTTAGAAATCCTGGGGGAAAATGGGAAAATGACCGCTCGTCTCGTCACAAGCAGCTAATCCTTATTTGCTCTGATGCAGCGGTGGTATTGCCATGAAATGCTGGTCTCATTAAATCAGTGGTTCTTAACCCTGTCCTGGGGACCCCCAAGCCATTCGGGTTTTCAAGATATCCCTCATGAATATGCATGAGAGAGATTTGCATATCTGTCACTTCCATTATATGCAAATCTCTCTCGTGCATATTCATGAGGGATATCTTGAAAACCTGACTGGCTGGGAGGTCCCCAGGACAGGGTTGAGAACCACTGCATTAAATAGTTTTGGTTGGTTTGTTTTTTGTTTTTTTTTAAATTACTGTAAGTGCTTGAAGTTTTGTTTTTCTGTTAAATGTCTATAAACCCATATCGCGTTTAAAAATCGTATTTCAAACCCCCTTCTTTACCCATTGCAGCTCTTTGTAAATCTTGGGTCAAACATGTAGCATAAAATTGCTCTTTGCTTTAAAAAAAGGTTGCTGACCCCTGATCTCGGGGATAATATTCAGCCAGATACGGTAAGCGGTTTAGAAGCTGCAGGCTGAGCGAACCCCAGAAATTCAACACTGGGGCATGCACAGCTCCCGGCAGACAGCGTGCCAGATTTTGAAAAAACGTCCAGAAGCCCAGACATGTCCTCTAAAAACCCTAGCTGTTCTATATCACATGGTGCCCAAATCTCATCGCGTGCAACTCAGGTTTCAAGAGGCGTAAATCTGGTGCCCAAAGTAAGAGCGCAAGAATTGGCACTGAGTGCAAGTTATAAAGGGCACATCCTTTACAGAACTGCACTTAGCGCTGATCTTTTCCGGCATCCGTTTTTGAGCACCGTTTATAGAACACGGTCTTTTATGTTATAATAAACATGAACATAACATTGCTAGATTCAGTTACTGCAGAGTAGAGAATGTCACGGGGACAAATTTGTCTCCGCAGGTACTCAATTTCCATGTCCCTGCCCCATTCCTGCAAGCTCCGCCTTGACCGCACAAGCCTTGAACACTTATGATTTTAAAAGGTGTGAGGTTTGTGCCGATGAGTATGGAACTTGCAGGAATGGGGCAGGGACAGGAAAAGAACTCACAGGGACGGGACGGGAAAATGAGTTCCCGCGGGGACGGGGAAAAAATCTGTCCCCGTGTCATTCTCTACTGCAGAGCTAACCTAGCTGAATAATTCCAAATGGTGTTCTGTCTTTTATGTATATGCAAACAGGTAGAAAACAAATTTTTTGCATTTACTCTCTTTTTCTGTGCAAATTGAGGGGTAAGAATAAGAATACAGATTCTCTCAGGCTGATGGTTGCAACACTTCAGACTGGCACAACTTTCCTGTGCAAACATCTCAGTGTCTGTTAATGTCAAGCCAATAAAATCAATTTGCAAGAAAACCATGAGGCGCTCTATAAGTGTTTTACCTGTCTCGGTATTCCTAGCTCTGTGAGTAGCTGTACGTGTAAGTGGTTCAGTTATTCTCTGCGGTGTCCCATTTTTAGAAAAATGAGGCTGAGAATATTTCTCCTGGCAATCCCTCCTTAGAAAGTTTTCAAGTACCGTATTTCCTCATGAATAGGCTGCTCCGTTGTATAGGCCGCAGAAAATGCCGATTTTTGTTTTAAAACTCTTAGATAAGCTGTGGCATTACTGGAGTCCCCCCATACTTTTTTTTAAAATAACTTTATTGACAGTGGTAAAGAGAACACATACTCTTTCTATTGTTACTCCAGTTTTTGACTTGCTTATTATGCATTCTTGAGCTGTTTGTGTTACTGCTGTGTGTCTTCACCTTATTGTATTGGATTCCCGTACCATTTTAAATAGCTCTCTCGCTGGACGGCTGCCGGCTGCCAGCTCCAATGTCGCGTCCAGCGGTGCAGGGCAGGAGCGATTTTTTTTTTTTTCTCTCCCGGTATCCAGCCTGGCCCCGCGTCCTGAACGGCAGCCGTTCAGGAAGCGGCGGAGGGCCAGGCTGGATGCCGAAAAGATCGCTCCTACCTTCACCGCTGGCTGCAACACTGGAGGAGACAGCCGGCAGCCGGCCAGTGAGGGAGCCAAATAAAAAGGTACGGAGGGGGGGGGAGGCGATGATTTACAGGGGGAATGTCTTTAGATAGGCCGCCTCATATAAGGAAGCCGCACCCAGTACTCATGGTTAGTAAAATCTATGTATAAGCCGCGGCCTATACATGGGGAAATGGGGGGTAGATCGGTGATGTCTCTCATAGAAGAACACTTTGTGAAATATTTTAAAAAATCTGTCTAGGTATGAATTCCAGTACCTACTTGCTCTGCACTGGGGGGGGGTTCATACAGATCTAACTTAGGCTATCATGAATTTTTTACTGGTTTACTAATTATGCGCCTCTTTCTGATTGTTATATTTTTTTTCCTGGGCACCAGTGTTCTTCCAGTGATTGATACCAGCTGTCACTTGAATGAGTCCTCCTGAAGCTGAAGTACTGATAAAGCGATGGAGCCTGATGCAATGCCAGCTCCGATTTTCGAGTATTTTGTCAGTATCCTATGAGGCTGTCTGCATTCAGCTTTTAATGTGTCAGCGCGGCCTGGTGTGTTGCCACATCTATTTTACAGCAGGGAAACGAAAGCAAAGCCCTGATTCCGGCAATAGACAGCGAGTGTAATCTGTGCTCCGCTGTCCTCTTAGATGGTAACTTGGCAGGGTTCCTCCCCTAAGAGAATGGGAATTCTCTAGGAGCTCAAGCTGATCTTATTTGCAAAACGTTAGCAGACCCTCCAAATATTCTCTCAGACATTTTTCATCATCCAAATAGGTCTCTCATTTATTCCCAAGAAAATCTCTCTCTCAGAAAGGGAAGATTAGGGTTTTTGTCCTTTTGTTAAGTTGCTCATTGTTATTTTAAGAAAGGGAATCTTTTAAGATTCTGCCTTTTACTGCGGGTTTAATTATGCCAGTTGTTTTCACTAAATTTTAAGTTTGCCCACTTTGGATTAAAATGAGCTGACGGAGAGCTGCAAAATATCTTCCAGCGTAGGTATCAGTGACATCCTTTCCCACCAGCCGGCCTTCAAACTTTTCCGAGGGGGGGGGGCGCGTTCTTGAAGAAGGTGAGCGTGTCCTTGAAGCATGTGGCTTTGCCCCTGTTTCACCCTTTCACTTTGTCCGCGTTTTGGAAAAGCTTCCAGCTGGAAGCGGCGTTGGGAAGGTGCGGAAGCAACGTGGTGACATCTTTGCATCACAACAGCGCATGTGCAAATGCCCTCCCGACACCGCTCCCAAAAAGTGAACATGTTGAGAGGGCGGGACTGGGGAGCAGGGCTGGTGCAGAACGGGATGAGGATGGGCGGGGCTGGACAAACCTGGGGGCGTGTCCATGGGTCCAGAGATTTTACTTGCGTGAAGGGTAGAAGTTTGGTGGCCGTATAGGCTGATACTGTGTCATGGAAGAATTTTTAGACCATTACTAGGCCTTTGAATATACATCGTTCATTAATCAGCAGCCAATGGGCAGCGCACAGCGCCAGGGTGATCGAGTTTAGTATGTGAAGAATCTTTAGTAGTCTGATGGTGGCATTTTGTACGCATTGTAGTCGATGGGTGTTTTTATATAGTGAGCCCATTTAGGATCACATTGCAATAGGACAAAGGTATATAGTAGTTGAGTGAAGTCCAGTTCCGAGAAGTAGCATCTGATTTTCCGTTCTTATCATTTCTATAGCGCTGTTAGACGTGCACAGTGCTGTACATTAAACATGTAAGAGGCGATCCCTGCTCAATAGAGCTTACAATCTAATTAAAACAGACAAACAGGACAAATTTGGGTTAGGGACTATTATTACAGAGGGAATGATAAAACAGACTTGAGTACTTTACAAATGAGTGGGAGTTAGGCGTTAAGTCTAGTACCATGGGGCTCAAACTTACAGAGAGCCAGGTAATGCTACACAGCTTAAAATGGTGTACCGGGGGATGCGGACACTAATTCGGGTGCTAAAAAATATTTGTATTCTTTTGAGAAGGGGTGTGTTAGGGGAGCACAGCCTATAAAGACCTAAATGGTCCATCTAGTTAGCTATACCCATTAAAAATATATAATTAAATTAACTTGTCTCTTATTTGGTAAAGTCCACCTGGCATTGTCCTAGGTTCCAACTGCTGAAGTTGCCATCTAATCAAGCCATTGTGACATCACTGCTGAGGTTGGCTCTTAGGCCTTGGTGGAATGAGGCACTATGACATCACAATCTCAGCTCTTCTTTGATATTTCTAGGTCAAAGACTATGAAGTCCACCTGGTATTGTCCTAGGTTCCAAATGCTGAAGTTGCCGTCCAAGCTCACTCCAGCCTATCCAACCATTCTGTTTGCAGGATATCTACCATAAAGTCTGGCCAGTAACATCCTCATGTTCAAAATTGATGCCCTCCCCAGCCCAATCCAAATCACATATGGGACACATACCGTGCAATTCTGTCCAGTACTGGCCTTAGCTCTTTAATTTACATACTTTGTTTTCTAATTAGAGATTTTTTATGTTTATCCCACGCTTTTTTGAATTCCATTTGACTTTATGATCCATGAACATGGAATAACATACCTTACTTCATGTTCATGTGTACTATTAGCTTAGCGGGATTTTAAAAAAGGCTTGGATAATTTCCTAAAAGAGAAGTCCATGGGCCATTTTTGGGATGGCTTGGGAAAATCCACTGTTCATTCCTATGATAAGGAGCATAAAATCTGTTTTACTCCTTGGGTCCTGGGTTGGCCACTGTTGAAAACAGGATACTGAGCTTGATGGACCTTTGGTCTGCCCCCAGTACAGCAATTCTTATGTTCTTATGTGAGCCAAGTATAGGACAATAAAGCCCTTGTGACATCACTGATGAGTTTGTGTCTTAGGCATTGGTGGAATGAGGCATTATGACATCACAGTCTAAGCTCTAGAATGTTGCTACTCTTTGGGTTTCTGCCAGGTAACATAGTAAATGACGTCAGATAAAGACCTGAACCAGTCTACCAATTAGTTATAGCCATTAAAAATGCATGATTACTTTAACTTGTCTCTTCTTTGATATTTCTGGGTCATAGACTGTAAAGTCCACCTGGTATTGTCCTAGGTTCCAAATGCTGAAATTGCCAACTAATCAAACCATTGTGACATCACTGATGAGTTTGTGTCTTAGGCATTGGTGGAATGAGGCATTATGACATCACAATCTCAGCTCTGGAATGTTGCTACTCTTTGGGTTTCTGCCAAGTAATTGGGATCTGGGTTGGCCACTATTGGAAACAAGGTACTGGGCTTGATGGACCTTCGATCTGTCCCAGTATGACAGTTTTTATGTTCTTAAAAGACCACATGTTAAAATTATCTTCCTAAACATGAAACTCCCTAGCTGAATTTATTTCAATCATTAAAGGGCTCCCACATTTATATGGTTCCTTGTGCCCCCTTCCAATGCTGTCCGGCTGATTCCAGGAGTTGAAAAGTCAGCTGCTCTTGCATTCATTCTAGAGATGTCTGCATATGTTTCAGAGCTATTATGATTTTAAACTTACAGTAGGTGTTTATGCTTGAATGCATCTATACATCTTATGCATCATGGATTTTTTGTAATCTGGAAATGTCACTGAACAATGTTCTGCCTAGTGACGTGCAAAAGAGTTTGATGCAAACCTGAATCAGATGCCTTTCGACCTCCTCCAAGTTTGAAAAAAATCTGCGAAAGAATCCTTTGCGTTTTATTGCACAGATTTTTGGGGAAGGAACGTTAGAAATTCCATAGAAATCAACAGTGGAACAGCATGAATCGAATGAGCCCTGGAAATCCCTGTCGGGTTATCAATGGATCTTTTGGCATATTCCCATGTACCACATACCCACCGCAGAGGTTGCCAAAGTGGTCCTATGCTTTTAAGCAAGGAGCTTTTTGGAACAACCTTATTTCATTCACTTTTGTTTATTAAAAATGATGGCTGAAAAATCTCACTTTAATAATGAAATAATGGAATAAATATAGCTCTATGGCTGGCATAATTGGTTGGGTGTAAACCAAAGGCACCTGTTAAACTAGTATCCTATAAATAAAACACCAGTGCTAAGAAAATATAATGAGCATTACAGGACAGTTGGGAGTTGAACATTAAGGAGAACAGGGTTGACTCAGGTCCTGCAATGCACCTGCTTCCTGTTGAGGCAACAGTTGGTGAAGGAGCTCAGACGGTAGGTAGTACAAAGGTTTAGCGGCTTGCCAGCTGGCTTTATAGCAGTCTTCCTCTGGCAAATGAGCATCACTATAGTTAGGGTGCAGGACGCCATGGCCATTTACGACATTAAGTATCCAAGGCTATCCAATCACCTTGAATAAGATGCTATCCCAGGCTTTTTATTGGAAAACTAAGACTCTGAGGGCTAGATTCACTAACCTCATTTCCGTGGCTGAGCCGTGCAGGCCCAAACAATTCCCAAAAGAAAAAAATTAAAATGAGGGCCATCAGAGGAAACCCCCCCCCTCCCGCGGACTGCACGGATTGCTAGTGTACGATCCCGCAACTTTTTTTAAAAAAAACTTTTGCTAGCCCAGTGAGCCCGTGGTTTTAACCTGCTTTTAACCCACGGGTTAAAACCACGGGCTCGCAGTGCGGGGAAGGGCAGGAGAGTCAGGGTGGCAGGAGAGAGATTTGGGCTGAGAGCAGGGCGGCGAGTTGGGGGCGGCAGGCAGGAGAGAATCGGGGCAAGAGCAAGGCAGGCAGGAGCAGGAGATCGGGGCAGAGAACCAGAGTCGGTGCAGCCGAGAGCAGGGCAAGATGGGGCAGAGAGTTGAGAGCGGGGCAGAGAGATATATTTTTTGGCGGGGCAGAGAGTTGAGAGCGGGGCAGAGAGATATATTTTTTGGCGGGGCAGAGAGTTGAGAGCGGGGCAGAGAGATATATTTTTTGGCGGGGCAGAGAGTTGAGAGCGGGGCAGAGAGATATATTTTTTGGCGGGGCAGAGAGTTGAGAGCGGGGTAGAGAGAGAAATATTTTTATCGGGGCAGCAGAGAGCAGGGCGACAATGGAGCTTGAGAGTCGGAAAGGACGTTTGCAACTGGTCCCCAGCAGTTGCTTCATGTGTCGATCGGCCAGCCCAGTCGGTTTGCAAGATTTCTTGAGTGAATCGCGTCCCTGCCTACTTTGCATGCCGTTCCCCTCATTTGCATGCGCGGATCAGAATTGGATCGGCACAGAGGTAAGTGAATTGGGCTGGAGTAAAATCGGCTCGCAAAGGGGTTGCAAACCGATTGGTACACAGTCGGTTTGCTTAGTGAATCTAGCCCTGAGAGAGGTGAGTTTTCTCCGTTGGAGGGGATAAATTCTGACAAAATGAACTTCCGTCCTTGATTTTGCAGAACATGGCAGCACTAAAACTTTTGGAGTAGATAGATAGAGACCTCCTTAAGATCATTTTTAAAAATGGTTCTTTCTAAGTGGGAGGCCCTGGAAACAGTGCTGAAGGGCAGCAGAGATATAGGAAAGATGTACCCACTGTCCCAGGGGAATTTGGATTTGCTCACCTACCCAGGGTTGATGTCTTGGTAACAGCACTGATCAAGACCACCCTAACGGGGCAAGATTCTCAGAAAAATGCGTTAAAAAGCACAGCCGTTTTGCTAGCGAATTTTTAATAAGCGAGACATTCTCCAAAAATCACGCCTGCAAATGATGTCGCGGACAGCAGGGAAGATTTGCTAAATTTATATGCATCGAGTCACTGGTACTAGTGAGTGGCACATGCGCAGAATATACAAGGAAAGAGGCACGACTGTGCGCATATCCCTGGAAAGCAACGAATGGGAAGGGAGAGGAGGTGAGAAGCAACGTCGACTTTTATCAGTCGCGCATAAAACATGCCTTTCTCTCCCCAAAATTCAAAAGAAGTGTGATTTTAATATCCTCCCCTAAATATATAGATACACTTTTTTTTCATTAGCCACAGTTAAAACACAAGTGCTGCCACTGTAATGGCACCCCCTGATCAGTCGCTGCTTTTTGTCGCCAAAAGCCGACGCCGCTCTTAGAAAACTCCTCGGCGATTTTTAAGAATCCACCGGAGGGCTCAATGTTGAAGAGCCCATTTGCATGCCATTGTCGGAGACTGCAATAAATCTCGCTAAAGACAGAGATAATCAGTTTTGATAATCCGCTGTTAAAATGCGGGGAGGCTAAACCGGCGGAAAACAGTTGAGGGACGGTGCAAAAGTTTTGAGAATCTTGCCCTCATTGAAGGGAAACTTATCACGTAAGGATTATCACAGTGGAGGGTAGGATTCACATGACCGAAGGGTAGAAGGTATTTACACCAGTCCAACTTTCCCTGTCAGTCAAGTAGGGAAAGCACAGCTCGGGTTCTGGAAGTTACACGGGTTCCTGGAAGGTCAGGACTGCTTTTGTGCAGGCAAAACCGTAGCCATCTCTACATAGGCATTTGTTTTAACTTTAGGTTATAGGCACCTTCGTGCACTTTCAACCTAGGCCCCCTATTATAAAATTACCCATAATGATGCTCTTTGCATGGGTAAGATATTTTACCTGTTAGTAGAACTGGTAATAGAGGAAAATTAGCTTGTGATAGTATTAAGTAATAATAATAATAATAATAATAATAACTTTATTCTTATATACCGCCAACAATCTTGCGACTTCTAGGCGGTTTACAGTGAGGTGAAACTGTACAGTCAGCGAATTACAGAGTATAACAGTGACCATCTGATATTAACAACATTAATAATAACAACAGTTTAGGACTGTGTACAGGCATTTTTTCCTTTTTCTTAGTTTCATGGGTTATTTTCTTCATTTATTTAAAATAAAAGCTAAAAGCAAACAAAGTTTTTTGGGGTTGTTGTTTTTTTTTTTTTTTAGAACTACTACCTAGAACAAAGAGAGAAAAATTTCACATACCTGACACTGCTACCACATACACACAAAGCATTCCTGGTCCCGCCCATGATCCCCTTCCCTCCCCTCCCCAGCCCCGGCCCACTCCTGCATGCCTCTTATTTATTTTTCTTCACAGAGAAGAAACAATTTCCCATAGCTCCTGCCCTACTGGCACCACTATTTCAAATGGTGATCGCAAGCTAAAGCCAAAGTCATTGTTAATTTTTATTAAAGAATCAAAATCACTTAGGCTGTCCTTCCAAGGGGAGTCTCAATATCACATTCAAACAATATCACCCCTCTCCTAATTATTTCTATATATTTATTAGATCCTTCGCTGGCTCTATTTTCATGCGCTCACCACCACATAAGCCGCTATCGTCGTTGGATCTTTCTCAATGTTTACTTCCAATTTCTATGTATAATTTAGCGAATCGCTTGTCTTTTTTTATATCATCCCATGGAGCGCCTCTCCCGACATGATCATGTCTCATTTGTGCTTCTTCAGGGTCGATGCTCCTCCAGCATTTTGCTTTATCTATATCGCAGCACTTCTTTCTTCCGCGGGATTACAGCCACACGCCACAGTGTTTCCGCAGTTATTTCTGTTTATTTTTGGCAGTGCTGTCTGTGAATTTTTCTAGACTCCACCTCCAGGAATGCATGCTTACACCCACCCGAGGAGTGGGTGGTTTCCTAAGAGCCCATTTCTGTGGGCACTACACCGTTTTACCCAGAAAAACTGCGCTTGCACGTCCTTTCTCAAATATTAAGGTTTTGCTATGAGACGTCTTTCACAATTTTAATTGTGTTGTGATATCTTGGAATTCTGACACATCCCGTCCCCCAACAGGCATTCGCTATCTGAAACCAAGTCATCACTTTTGAATGAATGCAATTAGCGCTTCCACTTTATATATGCAATTTCACTGAACTGTGTTCTGTAATAAACTAATTAAACCTGACAGCAGGTTGTTTTATGAATCTTCTTGCCTAGTTATTTTGATTCTGTCACTATTGATTTCCAAAAGAAATTACATTGCATAACTCAGGCCTTCTTCTTTTCCACATAATAAATTACTTTACCAATACAGTGGTAGCTGTCCTTATATCTCATGTACGTCAACCTAACGAGACTGATCAGTCCTGGTTTTATGTCTCCTCTGTGGTACCATCGCCAATTCCAAATTGACAACCATCCTATTCATTGGCGCTCTTGGATGGATAGAGGAATATGGTTACTGAATCATGTTCTTGAAAATCATTCCCTTTTATCCTTCTCTCAGATTATGAGCAAGTTTGACATTCCCTCGTCAGAATTTTTCTATTGGCTGCAGCTCTCTAATTGTATCAGGAAATGCACACCCTCCTTTTCCGGATTCTCCATTTCATCTGCTTTTCTCTCCTTTTCATGTCTGGCATTTACCTTGGGATACTCCACATCTATTTTCTATAAGGAACTACGTTCCAAACTTTTCCCTAGATCCAAAAAGTCCACAGAAATATGGTCTAACGAAACGTCTTGCAATGGGCCCTCTAAGGACTGGGAGTTCTATTTCAGCCCCCTATATTTTCTATCTTACAAAGCCTTCTGGACTCCAAATAAAATGTTGTGGGCAGATCTCAAAGACTCTAACCCTTGGCTGGCATTGCCATTCTGATTTGGAAGACCTACATCATATGATCTTCTCTTGCAACAACATTGCTACCTTTTGGTCACAAGTTTGGCACATCATCAAAACACTGAAATTCATATTGGAAAATGGGCGTGACAGTGAAAGAGTTAAAGTCATGATAGCTAGGGGGAAAAATCTCTGTGGTGCCCCCTTCCCTTGGCCAAAGCATGTGCTTAGTTTGCTTAATAGTTATTTCAGGGTTGTTCCATTCATTTCTTTAGATAGGTATCTTGGAAAACTGGGAAAGATAACATAGGTCAGTGGTTCCCATCCCTGTCCTGGAGGACCATCAGGCCAATCGGGTTTTCAGGCTAACCCTAATGAATATGCATGAGAGAGATTTGCATTTAATGGAAGTGATAGGCATGCAAATCTGCCCCATGCATATTCATTAGGGCTAGCCTGAAAACCCGATTAGTCTGGTGGTCCTCCAGGACAGGGTTGGGAACCACTGACATAGGTGATCATTATGTGCACCATTTGCAAACCAGTGCAATTCAGCTAATGCCTTTCTTTCTTTTGCTATCCCCGTGGATCCTGTGGTTCAATCCAGGGATTAACCTTGATTTTTTTTGTTCTAGCTTGTGCTCTACTTTTCCAGCTGTCACTACCTATATGGCCTTCTGTCCTCGTTATCTGTCCTAACTTTATTTGTTTTCTTAATTGCTTCTCAGAAATGTCTCTAGACATTTCACAAAGACGTTAATTGCTATTCAGAAAGCCCTTGCAAAATCTGACTGAATTAATTTCCTCCCATCAATCTCGCATTTTGCGTATATCTTTGAGTTTACATTACATTACATTACATTAGTGATTTCTATTCCGCTTGTGCCTTGCGGTTCTAAGCGGATTACAAGTTAGAAGACTGGACATTTCCAGTAGCATTGCAGTACATATAATCAAGAGTGCGTTAAGTTACAATTGTTGTTCTGGACTTTTCCAGGATAAATTGGTAGTAGATATTAGATAGTGATAGGTTGTTTAGACGAATAGAGATAATATTGTCCGGATTCTGCTGTTTAGACGAATAGAGATAATACTGTCCGGATTCGGGTGTTGCTGGTGGTGGTGTTAGGGTAGTCATGAGAGCATTTTCTAATACTTTTGTGAGGTTATGATGATGGGAAGTGTTTTTTGAAGAGATGAGTTTTGATTTCTTTTCGGAATGCTTTAATGTCTATTGATTTGGTCAGTAGATTGGTGATGGTAGTATCGATCTTTGCTGCCTGTGTCGCTAAAAGGCTGTCGTATAGTTTCTTTCGTCGTGTTCCTTTGAGAGGGGGGTGAGTGAATAGGCTCTGGGTTCTCCTTAATCTGTGTGAGAGGTTACGGTGTAGTCTGTTGTTTAGGTAGCTGGGGGCTGTTCCATGTATTACTTTGTATAGTAGACAGTAGAATTTGAACTGGGATCTTGCTTTTATTGGTAGCCAGTGTGAGTCTAGGTATGCTTTGGTGATGTGGTCATATTTGCCGAGTGAGTAGATGATTCTGAGGGCTGAGTTCCCTGTCTTGCTGAACATTTGCTTCGTGGCAGCCGACTTCCTTTCCCAGTGCTGTGACATTCGACTGAATTAGAGCTGATGTAGGCATTCTGAGGGCCAAATGTTGCTTGGGTTCATAGACAACCCCGCGAAAGACAAAGGCGCGCGCCGACAACTGAGCGCAAGATGGAGGCGTGCGCCGAAGAAAATTACAGTTTTTAGGGGCTCCGACGGGGGTTTTTGTTGGGGAGCCCCCCCCAGTTTACTTAATAGAGATCGCGCCGGCGTTGTGGGGGGTTTGGGGGGTTGTAATCCTCCACATTTTACTGGAAACTTAACATTTTCCCCCTAAAAACAGGGAAAAAGTGAAGGTTTCAGTAAAATGTGGGGGGTTACAACCCCCCAAACCCCCTACAACGCGGCGCAATCTCTATTAAGTAAACTGGGGGGTTACCCCCCACGCCCCTCCAGCGGAGCCCTAAAAACAGTAAATTTCTGCGGCGCGCACCGCACTGCGCTCAATTGTCTTTGCGCGCTTTTGACCTGACACCGTTGCTTGAAATCCTGTCATTTAAATCTGCGACCAGTTTGACTTGTTAGCGCTCTGTGATGATCGATACAGGGCGCCTCCATGTGGAATGCACTGCCTGTTGAGGTTAAGGGAACTTCCAGTGTGTTGCAGTTTAGGAGATTGAAAACAATTTTGTGTAAGAGAGCCTTTTCTTGAAAGTTATTTCTTGATTTCACGATTGTTTTTGCTGTTTTTGTGATTGTATGTTTTGATTCTATTGTGTATGTTTTATCGTACCCCGCACAAAACTCTAGAATACTGTGGGTAATACATTTATCCTCTATAATAAAACTCTAAGCATGCATGCGCACATAGGAGGCCGTGATCCCTGTCGCCATGATGTGTGCCTCCGTGCTGAATTCCATTTGCGGTGCGTGGGGCGGCTTGGGGAGCGTGCAGTGGATTGAGCGGCGGTTTGTCTCTACAATGGCAGGAGGGTGTCGTGCGGGTGCTGCGAGGTGTCCCATGCTGGTAAGAAGTGGAGGGGGAAAGGGAAAGGGGGCTGCTTTGGGGGGAGGGGTGTGCTGGGGGGGGCAATCATGCTTTCCTCTGGGAAAGGGGGGGAAACAGAAGGGGGCCACGGAGAGACAGGTAGGCATGGCGCAACAGAGAAATATAGCAGGAGGGGGCCAGGGAGAGAGACAGACAGAAAGAAAGACAGATAGACAGGGGGCCTTAAACGAAGGGAGAAGGGCTGCTGCTGGACAGGGGAGCAGAGAAGGGGTGGTGGTGGACAGGGGGGAGGTAAAACAAAGGGAGAAGGTCTGCTGCTGGACAGGGGGAGCAGGGAAGGGGTGCTGCTGGACAGGTATTGATGGACAGGGGGAGCAGGCAAGAGGTGCTGCTGGACAGGGGGGAGGTAAAATGAAGGGAGAAGGGCTACTGCTGGACAGAGGGAGCAGGCAAGGGGTGGTGGTGGACAGCCGAGGAAAGAGAGCAACAGAAAGAAAGACAGGCAGACAGTGGCCAAGGAGAGAGAGAGAGGAAGAAAGACAGCTTTTGCAGTATTCAGCCAAGAAAAATCCTAGATTCCATGGTGGGACAGTCCGTATACCAACCCTCCATACCCTCAGATGAAAGAGGATAGGAGAAACAAACCACAACTCTGTAATTCTGCCGTTCTGTCACTTGTGATCTTTCAACCGTTGTCAAAACAAAAAAGACCCTTGCCTCATGAATGTTGTTCTCAAATGAATTTATGCTGCAAAACAGATTGTTGCATAATTCCTATACGTTTCAGCAAGACTAGCTGAATGTTCCAATTTTGAATGCAAAGTTATAAATTGACATTGACGTTAATATATGCTTTATTTTTTAATGGTGCTTGAAATTGATTATGTTAATACCATACCAATAAAAATAATTTGCATTTTATAGCAGTTTTCGTGTGCAAGGGATTCAATGTGCCTTACAATTATAATAATAAACACAGCCATATCTGAGTAGAAGGAGCAATTTTGTGATCCCCAAATTACAGATGGCCAACTCCAGACTCTGTCCTTTCTACTTTGTTGCACTGTATGCCTGGAACGAAGTGCCGGACTCAGCACATCAAGCTCTGTCTCTGATGTTATTCAAATCCAGACTCAAAGCTCACTTCTTTGAAGTTGCTTTCAATTCCAAAGTCCAACCCACTTTCTAAGCAGCAATATCTATCTTATCATTCCCTCTATAATTCCCCCACCTGAGCACTGTGTATAGATGCACCTTCTTGTCCAATTTGTCTGTCTTGACTAGATTGTAAGCTCTTCTGAGCAGGGACTGTCTCCTCTATGTTTTGATGTACAGTGCTGTGTATGCCTAGTAGCGCTGTAGAAATGATTAGTAGTAGTAATTGCATGGAATGTTGCTATTCTTTGGAGATTCCGCATGGAATGTTGCCACTCTTTGGAGATGCCGCATGGAATGTTGCTACTCTTTGGAGATGCCGCATGGAATGTTGCTATTCTTTGGAGATGCCGCATGGAATGTTGCTATTCTTTGGAGATGCCGCGTGGAATGTTGCTACTCTTTGGAGATGCCAAGTGGAATGTTGCTACTCTTTGGAGATGCCGCATGGAATGTTGCTAATCTTTGGAGATGCCGCATGGAATGTTGCTAATCTTTGGAGATGCCGCATGGAATGTTGCTACTCTTTGGAGATTCCACATGGAATGTTGCCACTTTTTGGAGATTGTGCATGGAATGTTGCTACTCTTTGGAGATGCCGCATGGAATGTTGCTAATCTTTGGAGATGCCGCATGGAATGTTGCTACTCTTTGGAGATAGCACATGAAATGTTGCTACTCTTTGGAGATTCCACATGGAATGTTGCCACTCTTTGGAGATTGTGCATGGAATGTTGCCACTCTTTGGGGATTCCAAATATCAACATTCCAGAATCCTGACTCGATATGTCAGGCTCCATCTCTGCCAGTATTCAAATCCAGACTCAAAGCCCACTTCTTTGAAATTTCTTTCAATTCCAAACTGCAATTCCCCCACCTGAGCTCTGTGTATAGATGCACCTTCTTGTCCAGTTTCTGCCTTGACTAGATCGTAAGCTATTTTGAGCGGGAACTGTCTCTCTCCATTTTAATCTACAGCACTACATATGTCTAGTATCGCTATAGAAATGATAAGGTAGTAGTAGATTGCCTGCGATTATCCCAATCGCCATCTATGTCGCATGACATATCCGGTTAATGCCAATATTCATCGGCTGACTGGCTAAGTTGAGCGACCAGATAGGCTCACGTAAATAGCAGGTCTATCTTTGGCCACTATGACTTAGCTGGTCAGCCGATGAATATTGGCTTAACCGCTATGTCGAAAACAGTTAAAATCAGACCAGAGGAGCAGCTTACTGGACCGGAGTGGAGTTGTGGGGTGTCCCGTGCTGACCCCGGAGTGAACGGCGGCGGCTTTTCCTTTCCTCCTGGCTGGCTGGCGGTGCATGCAGGCACTAGCAGAGACGGACCCCTGACGTCCCCGGGTCCGTCTCCGATATTACTTAAAGCAGCCGCTGCTGTGACTGTGCTGGGAGCAGCTTACTGGACCGGAGTGGAGTTGTGGGGTGTCCCGTGCTGACCCCGGAGTGAACGGCGGCGGCTTTTCCTTTCCTCCTGGCTGGCTGGCGGTGCATGCAGGCACTAGCAGAGACGGACCCCTGACGTCACCGGGTCCGTCTCCGATATTACTTAAAGCAGCCGCTGCTGTGACTGTGCTGGGAGCAGCTTACTGGACCGGAGTGGAGTTGTGGGGTGTCCCGTGCTGACCCCGGAGTGAACGGCGGCGGCTTTTCCTTTCCTCCTGGCTGGCTGGCGGTGCATGCAGGCACTAGCAGAGACGGACCCCTGACGTCACCGGGTCCGTCTCCGATATTACTTAAAGCAGCCGCTGCTGTGACTGTGCTGGGAGCAGCTTACTGGACCGGAGTGGAGTTGTGGGGTGTCCCGTGCTGACCCCGGAGTGAACGGCGGCGGCTTTTCCTTTCCTCCTGGCTGGCTGGCGGTGCATGCAGGCACTAGCAGAGACGGACCCCTGACGTCACCGGGTCCGTCTCCGATATTACTTAAAGCAGCCGCTGCTGTGGTTGCGGCCGCAGCCGCGCGGCCGCAGGGCGTGGCCGAAGGGGCGTGCCCTAAGGGGCACGCAAGGCCCCTTGGGAGCCCCTTAGGAGCCACGTGGAGACCGGGAGCCGGTAGTGGGAAATTCATATGGATTATTTAGATCCGGATCAGATCCTGCTCCCTATTATTGGATCCAAGAAGTATATATTCCTTAACTGCTGCAGTGAGGACGGCGTTGAAGTTTTTCTCTTTTCTTCTTTTTCTTAATAATGCCAAAAAGACGAGGAAGGAACGCCGGAGGAGCCTCCCGGCGACCCTTAACTCCAGTGGTTACTATTGATGATTTTCTCCGACGCCTACAACGGGAACAAGAAGGGTCGGGTGCTAGCTCATTGGGGATACCCCCGGAGAGTAGTACGGTGGGCTCCCCTGAGCATGAAGTCACTCTTAGCCCCGACGTTAGGACGCCACCCCTCCAACCCACGCCGCAAGCTACTAGCTCGCCACGGGACCAGAATCCACCTGAGGAGGTGGCTAGTTCTTTGTCCACAGAGGCTAGTATGGAGGGCTCGCTGAATATGACAACGGGACTTGCGACCGGGACAACAACAGAGGTTGGAGGAATACAAGACCACACTGAGGTAAAGCTAATTTCTGAACATTTAGATACTACACCATTACAACTTTTTTCACCTACAAAACCTCCTACAGTCACACTCGAAGCATTATGGGACTTGGTAGTGAATTTGGGGAATTCCTTAAATCCTCAAATAAAAAGTTTGGATAAAGAATTAAAAGAACAAAAGGAAGAAATAAAAGTTTTAAAGCAGGATATGTTACAATTTAAAACTGAGACACAAAATACAAATAAGGAGTTAATCTTACTGAAACAAAATCAAGATATGTTGGTTAAAGATAATATATTACTCAGGAAGAAGTTGGAAGTGCAGGAGAATAATGGTCGTATAAATAATTTGAGATTTATAAATTTTCCAAGAATCCTGTCAACTTCTCCTAGAGAAATGGTGAAAAGATATTTTATGGAAATTTTGGAAATTCCTGAAAACTCCTTACCTCCTCTTACAAGAGTGTATTACCTACCTGCTAAGCCCATATCCAAAGAAGAAGGGAAAATTGAGGAACCCCGGGAGAGGTCAATGGACATTTCGGCAATACTGGAACAATCAGATAGGGAACTGGCTGTTCCAGCTACTCTCTTGTTGTCTGTCGCTTTGGCTCCAGACAAAGATTGGATATTAAAACTTTTCTTCAAAAACAGATCCAAAGACTTCCTGGGGCAGCATATTCAGATTTTTCCTGATGTCTCTAGAGAGACTCAGAAAAGAAGGAAAGAATTTTTAATTCTTAAGCCTGGAGTGACTCAAATAGGGGGTATTTTCTTTTTGAGATATCCATGTAAATGTGTAGTTAGATATTTATCATTTAAGTATATATTTACAGAGCCATCTCAGCTGATTAGCTTTATCTCAGTGAAACGTCTAGAAAAAGGAATAATAACAACATAACGTCTATTTAAGGTTAATTCCCTGCACT
Organism: Geotrypetes seraphini; assembly: GCF_902459505.1. Classification (NCBI taxonomy): domain Eukaryota; kingdom Metazoa; phylum Chordata; class Amphibia; order Gymnophiona; family Dermophiidae; genus Geotrypetes; species Geotrypetes seraphini. The sequence continues at coordinate 11,098,829 of NC_047098.1, read as the reverse complement.
TTAGTCAGAAAAGGATTTTTTTTCTTATTTAACTAATTTGAATTATATTTGTTCTACTCTTAATTATGGATCTAATAATATTGAGGACTAGTGTGAGATCAGCTAGATTAGAAGTTCCTTGTAGTAATATTAATTTTGGAATGTTAATTTAATATGTTGTGTGATCTCACTTTACTGTACAAGATGTATATGCTTGGAAATTTTGTAAAAAATTTTATAAATAAATAATAAAAAAAAAAAAAATCAGACCAGAAGCTAACTCCTGTGGTCTGAATATTGGCCCCTTAGGGTGCTTAGGGATCATAGTTTTTGTGCCTAATTGTTGGGTGCACTTCCTAGAATCTCCTCCTATATGCTTCATTGCTTTCAATTTTTTTTACTTTTGTATATTTTTTCTTTACGTCTGGAGTCCTAATAAATCAGAATTTTTTTTTTTCCCTCTAAATCCCTCCGAGCGTTCCTTGGTTATTTTTCCAGTGTGGGTTATGGGAGCCTATCCAGAGAATATACAGCCATCCTGGAACTCTTTGCCTTTACACATAAGAGCAGAAACAAATTTAGAGAAATTCAAAGGAGCATTGAAATGTTTCCTTTTTAGTTTATTCACCTACTCAATAGGGAGATAAATCTTAGTATTCTGTGACGAAAATTAATATATAGTATTATTTTCACAGCTATAATTTAATATTAATGGTATTACCATCCCTCTATTACTTTAAATAATAAGTGAAGTGCTCAGACCAAGTAACCTAAAATGTAGTGATGTCACTACATTGAGGTTAACAAGGGGACCATCATCGCCTTCACCTGTCCCCTGCCCTCCCTAAATGACCACAAATACTTTCAGATAAACTTGATGTACTTATCTGAATAGGGAGGTAGTCATTTTTGGTCTTCATAGTCGGTTTGTAGATGTCTCCGTCCTAATTTTTGTTTTCCCCATTTATTATTATTGTATTTTCGCCTAGAATTCAGGATAGGCGAGTAATCAAATCATAAATGAAACTATGAAACTATGAGATATAATATTTGAGCCAAAGACACCAAGAAATAATGTGTGCGTCTACCTCTGGGGCTACCCTTAGCCCCTACCAATCAGGAACCTGGCTAAATAATGGTCCAAAAAATCTCGTTGGTTGTAACCAACTGATGTCTTGTGTAATTTTTGCAACAGCAATCAAATTTCTGTTGTTGCAAATTTTCTTTATAACAAATGCTTTGCTGGTCCCCGAGGTTATGTCCAACATGTTGGCGGGTGAGGTGGGGGGATGTGTATTCAATATTTTGACTATACAGCAAGTAAAGAAAGGACTCTGAATGCATGCTGTACAATGACATGCCTGATTAATGACGCTATTCACAGAGGATACATCTTTTAATGATTATTTCCTTGTTAATTAGGCTGTATCTTCACACCAAACACAGACAACAAGTTTATAAAGACCCTCTTTTATCTGTCATTAAGGAAAATTTTTTAAAAAAAACCCCAAACAAAAAAACAGACAGACACGATGCACCGCTATGGTACATAGGCTGCACTTTTTCAGTATACTGGCAATATCGTATAGGACAAAACCGAAGAACTCAGAAGATAGTGGCCGGTCTGTATTCTTTGCCGCTGCTCCAGTGCGGTATCAGAGGATAGACTAAACATTCTCTGACCGCCAAATTAGATGTCAGCTCTGTATGTCTTCATTTCTGTGTCCACAAAAGGAACTGTACGTGGTCCCATGCAAGGCTGGAAGCTAATAATGAGTTCTTTGTAGCACACTCAAGGTATCTTGGATAACTTTAACACAGACATCAAGCAAGGGTCAAGAATAAATTAGCTGATATTCTAGGCTCTGTGTGCCAGAAGTTTTTTTTTTTAATTTCAAAAATCAAAAATAACCATACTTAGCATCCTGGGTCTGGCCCAAAGGCTTGAGTTGCAGCACTATGGGTTCCTTTTACGAAGCCGCGTTAGCGGCTTTATCGCACACAACTTTTTAGCGTGCGCTAACCCCCGCGCTAGCCGAAGAACTACCGCCTGCTCACAAGGAAGCGGTAGCGGCTAGCGCGGCCGGCAAATTAGTGTGCGTTAAACCGCTAATTTGGCTTCGTAAAAGGAGCCCTATGTGTCACTCTGGGTGGGCTGAGAATCGCAAACCAGAGTCCTATACAGAATTGCATCTGCCCTAAGGGACAGACGTCCAGCCCCACTTAACCGGCTTGATTCTCTAATTGGTGCCCATGTCCCAGGCACCTGATCTCTTGCCATCAGCTGACTGCAGCAAGGAAATCTCCTTGCCATGATCAGCTGAGCGGCTGTGGTAGGGAACCCCCCAAATCCTCCCCCTGCAAAGTCGGCCAGCAGGAGGTTGCCCATTCCCTCCTGCTGGAACCCCCAAACTGCGAAATAAGCCGAGCAGGAGGGATACCCATTTCCTTCTGCCTCAGAAGCCACCCACCTTCTGAAGTAAGCCGGGCAGGAGGGATGCCCACTACCTCATGCCAGCATTCCCCGAACTTGAACTCCCCTGAATCTGAGCCCCCCCCAACACCCCTTCAAGGCTCAGGCCTCCCACCCTTCACCCCTAACTCTACTCCCAACTCCCCCTCACTGTGCCTTTCAGTTGAATGTCTGGCTGGAGGCTTGCTCACAGCCTCCGGCCGGCCAGCCCGCCATTCCAAAATGGCGGGCCTTCCCCTTCCCGATGCATTCTGGGATGCACCAGAGAGGAGCCTAAGGCTCTGTTTGGCTCAGATGCCCAAGGGGTGGGGCCGGGGAGGAACATGGCAGAGCCGGAGGCAGAATGGGGTGGAGCCAGGCATCCTCTTTTTTCCAAAGAGGAAATATGGCAGCCCTAGTCCTATATTTCAAATATTTAAATGTCTATCGTATCACACCTATCCCTCCTGTCCTCCAGAGTATACATGTTGAGGCTTTCTAGTCTCCTCTAGTACCCCCTACCATTTTCATTGCTTTCCTCCAGACCACTTTATTGTCTTATATCCTTGGCTAGAGGCAGCCTCCAAAACTGAACATAATAAGTGCCTCTGAATATCTACAGATTGCCCCATATAAGTGATTTAAATGACTAGGAGCCTCTGCTCAATTCAAGGTCTGTGCAGCGCTTCAAGATACCATTCCCATCCTCTAAACATGTACGCTGGAGAGAAGGTATTTTAATTCCACCTTTGAGTTCCTAGGTCCACACATCTGGAACAATCTACCTGCATATCTGCAGCAACTCGACGCGTGGAGGGGCATAATCGAAAGGGACGTCAAAGTCCATTTACGTCCATCTCGCAAATCGTCCAAAGTAAAAAACAGCTTAAGACACATTTTCAAAAGATACCTCCAACTTTTTTTTTGTTTTGAAAATCGTCTAACTATACGTCCTGCCGATCTGATCATCCAAGTCACTAAATCGTCCATCTTTATACCACATTTTCATCCAAGTCAAAAACGCCTAGAACAAGCCCTGTTGGACGTTGGGAGGGGTCTGCAAAGTGATGGACTGCACACCCAGACATGCCATCTAAATAGTGGGGTACCTTACAGGGCACTGCTGTGAACTTCACAAAAAGGTGCCATGGCTTCTCCTCCCTACAGCTCCCTTATAGGTTATGGTGAGCCCCCCAAACCACCTCCAGAATCCCCTAGACCACTTATCTACCACCCCAAGAGCCCTTATGGCTGCATGAGCCACTTATTTGCCAGTACAAAAGGGTTTTGGGGGTGTATAGGGGAGTGCACATGTTTAAGTATCAATGCAGTGATTACAGGGGCTTATGGGCATGGGTCCTCCTCTCCATGAGTCCCTAACCCACCCCCAAGACGACTTAAGCTGCCTCTGGGCTGGACGACTAGGCTTTCCTATGCCAGGCGGCCAGGTGATGATGGTCTGGAGGCTGAATTTTAAAGTTATGATTATAATATTTATGTGGGTGGCGGGGGTAGTGTGTGTGGGGTCTGTTTTATGCGTTTGCAGTGCTTATCTGGTGACTTTAGGTGGGTTCAAGTTCCGTCTAGGCTCTGTTGTAAAACTTTCGGTTATACATGCCGTATGATTAAGTCTAAGCCGGCCCATGTCCCACCCAACTCCCGCCCTTGACATGCTTCCGGAAACGCCTCGATAAGCTTTGGTCGTTCAGCGGCACTATGAAGGCCTAGGTCGTTTAGAACAGTGATTCCCAACCCTGTCCTGGAGGAACACCAGGCCAATCGGGTTTTCAGGCTAGCCCTAATGAATATGCATGAGAGAGATTTGCATATGATGGAAGTGATAGGCATGCAAATTTGCTTCATGCATATTCATTAGGGCTAGCCTGAAAACCCAATTGGCCTGGTGTTCCTCCAGGACAGGGTTGGGAACCACTGGTTTAGAAATATGTCCAAAACCCGTTTTTATTATCGGCACTTGGACGTTTTTGAGAAATGTTCGTCCAAGTGCCGACTTAGGCCGGTTTTTGGACGTTTTTCTCTTACGATTATGAGCCCCATACTGTCTCTTCAGGAAAAAAAATGAAAAACGTACCTTTTCCCCTCGTAGTTACCAAACAATTCTTGACGACTTTGTCCCCATCCCATCATCATTACCTCAACCTAGCATCTATGTTGGATTCACTTATCTCTAATTTAAAGTCACACATGTAAACTCTTGCTGTGAGCCGCATTAATTCCATGTAGAAAAATTGCAGGATCCAAGACGTTATATTGCATTGTATTCTCTCCTGGCCATTTAAATCTCTTTGAAAACCAAGCTCTATTAGGGCTGTACTGAATATTCATTTTCAATTCATTTTGTCCCCAAATAGTGCCCTGGATACATTATTTGTATTCGTAAATAGTGATTTAAATTCGAACATAAATGCTCTGGGGCTCTAGTGTGTTAAATCCTACCGAAAAAGCACTTAATCTCTGATTTCACTTTGCTTCTTTTATTATTTGTTATAAGAACATAACATAAGAACATAAGAATTGCCCTATTGCAGGGGTAGGGAACTCCGGTCCTCGAGAGCCGTATTCCAGTCGGGTTTTCAAGATTTCCCCAATGAATATGCATGAGATCTATTTGCATGCACTGCTTTCAATGCATATTCATTGGGGAAATCCTGAAAACCCGACTGGAATACGGCTCTCGAGGACCGGAGTTCCCTACCCCTGCCCTGTTGGGATATACCGAAGGTCCATCAAGCCCAGTATCCTGTTTCCAACATTGGCCAACTCAGGTCTCAAGTACCTGGCAGAAACCCAAAGAGCAGCAACCTTCCAGAGCTGAGACTGTGATGTCATAAAGCCTCATTCTACCAATGCCTAAGAGCCAAACTCATGAGTGATGTCACAATGGCTTGATTGTCTTATACTTGGCTCACATAAGAACATAAGAATTGCCATACTGGGACAGACCGAAGGTCCATCAAGCCCAGAATCCTGTTTCCAACAGGGGCCAACCCAGATCCCACGTACCTAGCTAGATCCTAAGTAGTAAAGCTCAATGCCTATTTGTATTCTGTGTTCATATTCGGCCAAATAATATTTTTCATTGTTTGAATTTAGCCGAATAGTTAAATATGCTATTTGGTATAGCTCTAATTATTATTATTATTTTTTATTTTTTTTTAACACTGGGCTGTTTTTACCATGTTTGTTGGTTAAAACCTAAAGAAACCAAAGAAACGCTATGGAGAGACGATGTTCCTGATATGGACTTTATTAAAAATCCACATAAACACCTTTAAGGACCTAGTCCGCTGGGAGCACTGGACCCAACACGGTCCGTGTTTCGGCAAACGAGTCTTCCTCGGGGGCCCTTGCTAGTCCTAGGGTGGAAGATAACGTGGAAAGGCTAAACAATCCAAAAATACAATTACGTAGAAGCTCTGCATGAAATGCGCTTCGATAACCTGCTCAAAAGCACAGTGTTAAAAGGAGAACACTGATAAGATCCACCCTTTCAAAGCCGTTGTCATATCTCAGTCAAGGGTGATGGTTGCTTCCATAGTTTGGCCCGTGTCGTTTATAATATTTCACTCGGAAAACAATGCAGCGGTTTAATATTTATTTTCCTAAACTCTTCTCCGCTGCATCAAAGTTATTTCCCTTATGTGGTGTTCTCACTAAGGCCAGGGTGATTAAACACTTAAATTGATTAATCAAGTTTCCTGTGATGAGAAGCAGTGTCATTCATTAATCTGAGGTGGATTGTAAATTAGGGATGGCAGGTAGAGGAGACAAACATGTTGACAGGTGGGTCTGCAGGTTTGCATACAAATCACAGTGAAACATCTTAGGTGCTCAGCTTCCAGCAGCCTGGGGACCGAGTTTCCCTACAGATAAAAATTAGACTGAGATTAAAGTATCCCCTTTTTAATAAAGAAATATGCATTTAAGAAGAGGCCATTCCGGTTCTTGAGCTTGCCGCTTTGCATACCAATGGCTGTTTTTCCATTTTTTCAAAAAGGGAAAAAAAATCTCTTATGTTTGCATGTGGCAGCCCGGATTCCAAAGGAAAGTGCATCTTTTTTTCTATTTGTATGCAAACAGGCTAATAGTCTATTCCAGGGATAGGGAACTCCAGTCCTCGAGAGCCGTATTCCACTCGGGTTTTCAGGATTTCCCCAATGAATATGCATTGAAAGCAGTGCATGCAAATAGATCTCATGCATATTCATTGGGGAAATCCTGAAAACCCGACTGGAATACGGCTCTCGAGGACCGGAGTTCCCTACTCTTGGTCTATTCAAATGCCTTCCGCATCTTCACAATTCCCGTAGGGCAACCCCTTCCCTCTGGCAGTTTTTGGATCTCAGAATCCAGACCTTTGTGTTTGGCTCCCGGCCAACAGTTGCTGACAACTTGCTCCTAATTCTCAGCCGTGCCCTGTAGTCGTTCTGGGCACCAAACGAATTCCCTGAAGGACAGAGTTCTCCCTCAACCACTAAGGGCTGGAATCTCTAATATTGCCGGTAAAATCTGACGGGTCCCAAGCCATTCTTAAAAGACCATGCATGCATATGAGGTTCACGGAGGTTTGTGGAGGGTTGCCAGATTTACTTGAGATCAGTCGCTGGTGATAGCAATAGGTGCATGTGCAGAATAGTCCACGGAAAGAGGCATGGGTGGATAGGAGGAGCCGAGAACTACTAGCATATGTTACGCCCTTTTGTCAATCATAGGCGTGTCAGCACTATTGGATGGAGGAGAAGGGAGGGGGAGGTGCAATTGTCTGCTTTCAACAAGCCACGCCTTTAATATGCACGCTGGAGACTCATGCTTTTGATTTTTTTTTTTTTTTGCATCACTATATTACTATAATTTAAGTGAAGAATGTGTTTAAAAAAAATTTTTTTATCATGAGACACCGCCAGAAACGCACGTCTGAGAAACGCTTTTCACAGTACCAGCACCCCCGGCCCAGCCAGTAATTTTTGGTCACTATAAGCCGGCGCTTCATTTGGCTAATCAGCCGGCGTTGATAAAGAATCACCTGGAGTGCTCGTTTAAATATTAATTAGTTCATTTTATTACCATTTAAATAATAATGACTTTGTTATACACTCCTCCCTCCATGTTCGCCGGGGTTAAGGGCAGAGCCGGCTTGCGAATATTGAACATTGTGAATAACTTTTAGGGCCGGCTCTGACCCACCCCCGCCTTCTTCTTGTGTCCTGGACCTTCCCCAGACCTTACCTGGTAGTCTAGCGGTGATGTGGGGCAGGATCGATCTTCCTACGCTCCTACCCCATGCAGAGCCGTCATCAAAATGGCTGCCATGAGTTTCTGTTGTAGTCTCAAGACTCACTTTAAGTCTGTCCCCATACGCCTTATGATGAAGACCACACACCATTTTAGTAGCCTTCCTCTGGACCGACTCCATCCTTTTTATATCTTTTTGAAGGTGCAGCCTCCAAAATTGTACACAATATTCTAAATGAGGTCTCGCCAAAGTCTTATACAGGGGCATCAATACCTCCTTTTTCCTACTAGCCATACCTCTCCCTAGGCAACCTAGCATCCTTCTAGCTTTCGCTGTCACCTTTTCAACCTTTTTGGCCACCTTAAGATCATCACATACAATCACACCCAAGTCCCGCTCTTCTGTCGTGCACATAAGCTCTTCACTCCCTAATCTGTACCGTTCCCTCGGGTTTTTGCAGCCCAAATGCATGACCTTGCATTTCTTAGCATAAAATTTCGGTAAAAGGACCCCTTTGTGATCTCTGAAATCGGAAAAGAACAAGAATACTTTTGTAATCCTTATGTATATTTGTCTTTTAATTATTTATAATACCTCCTTCTTGGCCAGCTAATCAAAGTTGTTCACAAAACTATATTTTAATGAACTGGTGGATAATACTACAGAGAAAAACAAAAGAAGCAACCTATGTACTCAATCCTTTTATTCACTCAAGACCCAACAGGTACGTGTTTCGGCTGTAAGACCTGCCTCAGGGGTCTTATCCTCGATACAGAGCACTAGGTTTCCAAGTACTCTCTTTTAGTGAAACAATCAAAATCTCTTAATCACCATCCGTTTGTGCTGTAATCTAATCAGCTGGGTGTGAGAACAATGTCGTGTTTCCACTGAAATGATGGTGATTAAGAGATTTTGTTTGTTTCACTGAAATGCATTGAAGATAAGACCCCTGAGGCAGGCTGTACGGCCGAAACACATACATGTCGGGTCTTGAGTGAATAAAAGGATTGAGTACCATAGGTGACCTTTTTGTTTTTCTTTGTTCTCCCTTGAGGGGGGGGGGGTAGAATCTTCTGCTTGGGTGAATAATACTACACTTCTCCCTCGTTATTTGCGGGGGATACGGGCAGAGCCGGACCGCAAATGGCGAAAAACCGTGATTATTTGGCTCTGACCCACCCCCACCTCCCAGTCGCCTTTCCGGCCTTACCTGGTGGTGTAGAGGGCTTTTGGGGCAGGAGCGATCTTCCTACGCTCCTGCCCCGGGCAGATCGCCATGAGGAAATGGCTGCGGTGAGTTCCCGTAGTCTCTCGAGACTACGTCGGGAACTCCCTACAGCCATTTCCTCATGGCGATCTGCACGGGGTAGGAGCATAGGAAGATCGCTCCTGCCCCGAAAGCCCGCTAGACCACCAGGTAAGGCCGGGAAGGCGGCAGGGAGGTAAAAAATATGTTTTTTAAAAAAATTTTCCCCCTCCCCAGAAAAAAAATCGCGATTAAGTGAAATTGCGAGTGCAGAAACCGCGAATGGGGAGGGGGAAGTGTACAGCTCAGGGTTACCAGATTTCCTTTTTTAAAAAAAGAGAGGTCACCTGGTCCCACCCCCAAATAATCCTCACGTCTCCTTCCTTGAGCACGGACGTCAACACGATGATGTCACACACCTCCATGCATGCGTGCGACATCATCACATGACATCCGCACACGCCCTCCAGACGCGGCCCTGAGCTCGGGGACTTCCAAAACCCAGACAAAACTGCCGGGTTTTGGAAATTCCTTTGGGCACCCGGACAGTCCTCTAAAAAGAGGACATGTCTGGGTTTTCTTGGACGTCAGCTCCCTTATACTTGTTAGACTTTAAAAAAAAATGAATTCCTATTTTGAAGACTGGACCTCGTGCTTTATGAGTCCGAGTGATTAGGTAAGTGAGAAACTCTGCAGCATCTGGATATATTAAAACGATCATTTCTCTTTCAACTGGTCTTACCCGTGTTCTTCTTTAATATTTAAAGAGCTCTTATTAAAAGAATTACCTTTATAAAAATTTTAAGAGGTTGATAAATCACCTCTTAAATGCTACAATACAATATTTTCACAGTTGGTAAAAAAGCACATTTTGATGGTGGACGAGAGAGGGTAAATAAAAGCTAAGCTGGTGGATCTTGTCTTTTAAAAGAGTTAACGGATGCATTTTTTCAATGTGTCAGCTTTATTGATCTCTGGTTTCCACACATTCTTGCTTTTTTTTTTTTTTTTTCTTCCTCCTTGGCAGGGCATCTCAGGGTAAGGTGGCAGAACTGCCTGGGCCCAATCTTTCTAAACCACAGCCTATGTCAGTTTCTACAATCCATCAATGTGTCAAACCGCTTCCTTGGCCTAATAAATGTCAGGTAGCTTTTCATGGTATTTCCCACCCTCGGATTTCTGTATTAGCTGAGACAGATTTATGCCTCCTGGCACCCTGATTTTACTGTGGTAACAGATGTAGCACTTGACTGTATAACAGAATTGCCTATATGAGAAGTGCAGAAAGGTGTTTATTTAATGCTTGTTTTATAGAAGGCCATCTAACAATCTAAAAACTCGTATACCCTCAATAAAATGAACAGCACTTGAAGCGCGCGCGCGTGTGTGTGTACGAGTATGTGTGTGTGTGTGTATATATATATATGTATTTATATACACTTATCTATAAGCCCGTTACTTTAACGGGCGCTATAATAGATATGTCTGCCTGTCTTTTTTTCTTTCTTTCTTTCTCTCTCCTTGGCCGCTTTCTGTCTGTCTGTCTTTCTGTCTCGCTTTTTCCTCGGCTGTCCACCACCACCCCTTGCCTGCTCCCCCTGTACAGCAGTAGCCCTTCTCCATTCCTTTTACCTCCCCCATGTCCAGCAGCACCTCTTCACTGCTCCCCCGTGTCCAGTAGCACCCCTTCCCTGTTCCCCCTCTCCAGCAGCAGCCCTTCCTTTTACCTCCCCCCTGTCCAGCAGCACCTCTTCACTGCTCCCCCGTGTCCAGCAGGACCCCTTCCCTGTTTCCCCTGTCCAGCAGCAGCCCTTCTCCCTTCCTTTTACCTTACCCCTGTCCAGCAGCACCCCTTCCCTGCTCCCTCTGTCCAGCAGCAACCCTTCTCCCTTCCTTTTACCTTCCCCGTGTCCAGCAGCACCCTTTCCCTGCTCCCTCTGTCCAGCAGCAGCCCTTCTCCCTTCCTTTTACCTTCCCCGTTTCCAGCAGCACCCCTTCCCTGCTCTCCCTGTCCAGCAGCAGCCCTTCTCCCTTCGTTTTACCTCCCCTCTATCCAATCCCCTCTATAGAAACTTCAGTCACTCTGTTGGCCCCAATTTTCTAATTAAAACAGTTGTCCAGATAAATCACAAGGGGCCCTTTTAACTACTCTGTGATAAAGCACTAACCTGCACCTAGTGCAGTTTAAAATGAACTTCTGCCGATGCATTCAGGTGTCCTGCAGTAACGGCCAAGTCTAACCGTACGCTAAAAAAAATTTTAAACATTTTTTGAGGGAGCATGTCAGGGTTCAGAGAAGAAATTCCCGCCCTAATTTGTTAATGCAGTTATATTGCTGTTTGCTAATAGGTTAGCACCGGAATACAGCGTGAGCCATTGCCACCTACAAAATAGGTGCCAGTAGCCTCGCGTGGTCAACATGTTTTAATGGTCATGCGCTACTAGTGCAATGATTGAGAAATAAGCCACTATACTGGTGGGTAAAACCACTGATGGTCTCATCTGCTGAATATCTGTAGTATGGCCTACAAACACATGCGGTGTCCAATATTTATTAGTTTGTTCTATATCATGCGTTACTAGTAACATTAGCAAATGGGCATTAATCTAAAAAAAAAAATAGAAAAATGCCATTTTTTTACAGTTGGCGGTAAAAATGGCCGCGAGGTGCGGGAAAAACCCGCACAAGAATGCTAAGGCTATTTTTTTTGCCGCAGTTCCTTAAAAGCACCCCGACGTTACCGTGTATGAGTATACAGTCGCTCATTCTATCCTCTTGAGAAATGCTTTTACCAATTGTCTGGTCAATAAGACGTCGGCACATTACACTTTGCCACTCTGGCCATGATCAAACCAGTGAGTGTGGAGCAGATATAAACACAGGGCTGTGCATACACCACATCGGTGATTTATATTCTCGTTCTAATTTCATGCATTAGAGGTGATCATATCACTGAAGAGTGATGGGAGGGAGGCAGAGTTACAAGTGAATGATTTATGTATTCATTATGAGTGCAATAAAAATGCATATCGGTCTTCTGTTTTACAGTTATGGAAAATTGTGTGGTGAATTTTTCAGCATTTTTTTTTTTTAATTGGTAACTGGTTATTTATATTAAAGAAATGGATATGTGTATGTTATTCTAACGTGAAAATGTAATGCGCTTTGCTCTCTGATGTTATTTTATGCAGATATTCTAATGAATATGTCACACTAACAGCTTTAGTGCAATAAGCAATATATATAATTTCAGTCTATTGCAAAACTGCATAGAGCAAGAGTCATTTTTAAAGTCCTTTCTAAGTGTAAGACCTGTGAAAATGAATTTAAAAAAAATATATTGTTCAACCCAATATGCAAACATAATATTATTTCAAGTAAATTTGCACTAGTTGTTATGGGAGATGGTCATTGAGATAGGACCGGGGCAGGATCAGGTACGCGCAATTATTATATTCATATATAATTGCAAACACATATCTGAAAATATGGCGCATTCACATAGTTGAACGCCAACTTATTTTCTCCCACGTTTTAACTGCTTTGACATGCAGCTCCTGATTGGTGTAGCCAGACTTTACTGCAGGAAGAGGCAGTCGGAGCAGACCATGAATGAGCGAGTCCACGATTCGCAAACCGCAAATTCGCGGGGGCAACGCTGTACTCGGAAAGATTATTCCATTCCCTAGGCCAGGGGTGTCAAATGTCGGTCCTCGAGGGCCGCAATCCAGTCGGGTTTTCAGGATTTCCCCAATGAATTTGCATGAGATCTATTTGCATGCACTGCTTTCATTGTATGCTAATAGATCTCATGCATATTCATTGGGGAAATCCTGAAAACCCGACTGGATTGCGGCCCTCGAGGACTGACATTTGACACCCCTGCCCTAGGGCCTATACAATGGAATATACTGTTCCTAGACACTGTCAATTTTGGTCCTGCTTGTGAAGTTCTGAGCATGTTACAGCATTTTTCTCTTCTAAACTTTTCTGGCTAAGACCGTTAAAAGGGGTTATGACCGGGGCCAGGAGACCACCAGAACAGTAATTCATTATTCGCTCCTAGAACAAGCTCTTAGTGTTGACCACGAGGTTCATTTACGCAGTGTGTCAGTGAGACCTTTTGGTCTGTACGGAAACGTTTCTCAGAAAGACACAGCACTTGACTTTCATCTTCCAACCCATCCACCCTCACCACCCCATCCCTGTAAATACATTTTGTTGGCTTTCAGGCAACTGGAACTTGTGTTAAAGTTTTTAAATAAAATTTGATATATTTTGCTTGTTGAAACTACTAAGCGATTTACAATCAAAATATGGGGGGAGGACAAACATACAGCAAATTTTTCCATAAAAAAAAAAAAATTAAGAAAAATGTGGATGAAACTATAAACTAAAGGAAAACCTGAAGCGAAAGATATTTGGGTAGAACTACAATGTGCGATAGGGAAGTAGAACATTTAGAGGTAAATACGAAAGGAGTAGGGTTATAAAAGGTCAGAAGTACAAGAGAGGAACTTTAAAGGCCTGATCGCAGGGTCTGGACTTATGACTTGAATACTTCCTTAAAGAGATGTCACAAGCTCAGTATAAGCACAAAAGTTTTGAATGTATTAAACCATCAAGAACAAAATGGCCGCCTTTATATCTATAGTAGTGTCACACTTGTTCCTCAGAATGCCACACAATAAAGTAGTGTGGTAGCCGTCCTCACAGGAACTGAATGCAGTGTGATTTTTTAGTTGAATATTGAATATTAAATACTTTCTTTTATATTATACTAATAATTTATAAAGTGCAAATGCCGGTACATTGTTTAAAACGACTAACATAGTTGTAAACTAGTTGTGAACTAGCAAATGCATGTTTGTTACTTAGCTTTTGCTTCAGAACGGGTCTGCCTCGGTCCCCACCGACACGTTTCAAGATTTCTTCAGGGTCAAGCTATAAACAAAAATAAATTAATCAGCGACCCAAAGCCCACAAATAGTAAAACTAAGCATCAAAAATACAAAAACTATGCTTACCGAAACGGTTCGGAGCTTTAGCAAAACGCTAATTCCCTGCATGTTTGCCGAGTCTACAATATGGCTGCGGCGTTCTAGGTGGACCTAATAACGTTACTCCCCCGACCCGCAAACGGGCCAATGGACTCGCAAAAAGCAAACCCGATCATACTCTGTGGTACAACAGCTGACAGCCGTAAGGGAAAAAGCCATCAATATTGAGGCGATCATACTGCATCTGTCATCCAATCACTCGTAAGATTAAGGCCATGAGGATTCATGGTGTTTAATTCATACATCCAACGAAGCTCTTTGATGTTGAGCCTATGTTCAATATTTCCTCCCTCCCACCCTACTTAAAGTTTCTGTACTCTGTATTTTCCTCTGACTATCTGCATATTGTAACTCGCTGAATGTCCAGCTCTCTTGACTGTAAACCGCCTAGAAGTCGCAAGATTATGGCGGTATAGAAGAATAAAGTTATTATTATTATTATTATTAATAAATTCAAATATTTTGTGTTCCTGGCTCTTTATTAGTCCACTGTCTATGTCATTTTTGGAATGTCCCGTCATCCGGGACACACGATAGGAAAAGGCTAATATGCTAAACAATATTTCCATTAAATCAACCCTGTCTGTTCATAAATCAATAATAAATTAATTCTGGGGCATATATTTTTTAGATAATGCCCCTTAAGGTAAACCTGAATGGTTGATATATTTCTGGTTATTGGAAAAAAAATTGGTTGTTCTATCTACAATCATTTATGACAATAGGGTGAAGGAATGCGAGATGATAATGAGGAAATGCGCTAAAGTTGCAGGGGATGGGGGAGTGGGGAAAATCTACCATAGCAGTGTTGTCGCTCAGAGCTCAAACGTCGCAAGGTTAAGTCCTATGACTGGAAAAATAGATTGAAGTGCACCCGGGAGGGGGGGGGGATTCTCCTAGGTATGTGAGGCTTTTACAGTTGCTTGTGTAGCTATTAATAGACTTCGGATGGCTCCAATCAGAAATCTAATGAGTTTTCATTTTTTTTTCTCACTGCAAGGGCTACAGTTGCATCTATGTGAGATTTCATTCAGTGTGGCAGTGAAATGAAATGCAAAGAAATAACATATTCCTAGACGAGTGTCTTCCGTTCAATAGGGAGGTATTTTCCAATCTTTTTTCGAACGGTAGAAACTGCTAAAAATGTTTAAGGTTTCTATGGGAGAAATTCGACTGCCTTGCATGAGGCTTAACGCATATGATCGCTAAGCGGGGGTGGGATTCAAGAAAGGGCATTAAGCGTGTTGGTACATGCTAACTATTTAGGCGTCTGAAACAATCAGGGCCTTAGGCTCCTCCCTCTGTATCCCGGGCTACAGAGGGAGGAGCCCACAGCCCTGATTGACTCAGTCAACCCAATCAGGGCCTTAGGTACTTTGGCCCTGATTCTAAGAATCCTTAAAATTAGGTGGCTAGATCAATGTGCCTAGCCAATCTAGCACCTAGCCAATCTAGCATCTACTTCAATTTTTTTTAATTGACTTAATCAGCACTGATAATTGAAAGCGCCATTAAAAACCAATTAAGCCATTGAAAATTAATTAGCCGGTAGGCGTCTACAGTGAGGCAAGTAGGCGTAGCTAGGAGAAGATTCAGGGTAGATTCTGGGTATGGTTTCACTTGGGCGCCAGAAGGCATACTCATTTAGGCCAAGAAAGCCCTGGCCTAAATACAGCGCATAAGGTTTTAACACCTACTGGTGTCTAAGAATGCATTGGTGCCGCTAGGCGGGATTCTATAAACCGCGCCTAGCCGATGATTGACAACTGAACTAATTGGTGCCTAGAAGCTAGGTTCCGTTTATAGGATCAGGGCCTTTATTTTTATTTGAGGTGACATTTGGCCAGTATGAATTTTTATATTTGGTCTAGATCAGTGACGATATTCAGTAAGTCTTGGAAAGAGAAATTATTTCTCCCTCATCAGAAATGGGCAGGAGTCCCTTGATATAACTGCAGAATGTTTTGCTGTCATTGAATATCTACAGTGGGAGAGAGGGGAGAGAAGGTCTATTGAAATAGGAGATTAAAAAACTGTTGGTCTGGTTGACGTGAGAGGTCAAGATGATTCCAAGCAGGGAGTAGTAAAGTGAGGAAATCTTTGGGACTTTCTTTTAATGGTTACTTTATTTAGTTATGGGGAAGAAAATGGGAAGGAGCAATTGGATCCCTTAGCCGGTCTCCACCCCTGCTTCTGTCCAGGCTAGTCTCAACGGTTTTCTTCATCAAGATGAATCAGAATTTTGAGGATTGGTGCTGAACAGTTACAGTACAATCACGTATTAGCATAACCCTTCAAAAACTAGAGAAGCAATATATTAACCAGTCCACACTAGATTAAATCATCATAATCACAATTCAAGATATCCTGGCTACCTTTACAACACAGATTCAGATTAAGGACTCTGTCTAAGACTCTGGTGAGACCTCATTAAAATATTGTGTACAATTCTGGAGGCCCCACCTTCAAAAAGATATAAAAAGGATGGAGTCAGTCCAGAGGAAGGCTACTAAAATGGTGTGTGGTCTTCGTGATAAGGTGTATGGGGACAGACTTAAAGATCTCAATCTGTATACTTTGGAGGAAAGGCGGGAGAGGGGAGATATGATAGAGACGTTTAAATACCTACCTGGTATGAGTCGAATCTCTTTCATTTGAAAGGAAGCTCTGGAATAAGAGGGCATAGGATGAAGTTAAGAGGTGATAGGCTCAAGAGTAACCTAAGGAAATACTTTTTTTACGGAAAGAGTGGTAGATGCGTGGAACAGTCTCCTGGAAGAGATGGTGGAAACAAGAGACCGTGGCTGAATTCAAGAGGGCCTGGGATAGGCACGTGGGATCTCTCAGAGTCTCTCAGAGAGAGAAAGAGATAGTGGTTACTCTGGATGGGCAGACTAGATGGGCCATTTGGCCTTTATCTGCCGTCATGTTTCTATGTTTCTGTATAATTCGGTCTTTAACATTTTCCTGAACTTTAACCGGTCAGAACAGGTCCTCAGGATGCCAGGGAGGTGGTTCCACAGTTTCACTCCCGCCACGGACATCATTGCTGATCTAAATTTAACATACAGAACAGCATTTTCCTTCCTAGAGGTCAGTCTCATAGTACCTTCTGACCTTAACGCCCTCGGCTGATACACCTCTCACAAGTTCAATAATTCACTGGCACAAATCCATATAAACTCTGCTCCCTTATGTTCTTTTTTTTCCATTCAAACATGCCGTTGATGTACTATTTATAAATTTGGCTGTAAAATAAATTAGGGGGGAAAAAATCCTCAAAGGCATTGTGACTGAAGGCACATGACACCAGCTCACTGAGCCGGAGAGAAAAAAAGAAGAAAACAAAAAATTGGTTAAAAAAAAAAAAAAAGGGAAAAATACAATTAGGCCGGTTTTCAAAGTGTAGCTATCTGAATTTACGAGAAGAGTTAGTTCCTATTTATTGTTGTTCCAAAGACAGCCTTTGCTTATTTATTTTTGTCATAACCTGTTCACTGGTTTTGGCTCCTGGGAGATAAGTCATAAAAACTGCCTTTCTGTGTTGTTCACTCATTTGGTGGCATCTCCATCTGTTCCTGAAATGCAGCTCATAGTGTGAATTGGAAAGGGTGGGGGTGGGGGAGGGGGGGAGAGGAGAGGAGGTGGAGGCTGAGAAATCCCTTCTTCCGAATATTCTGGGCAAGAAAGATTGATGCCGTCGGATTTCCCTGCCCATGACGCTGGCGCAGAACTGGGGGACGTTTCATAAGCCAGACGCTAGCTTTTTCTCGCTGAATTTTGATTAATGGGGCAGGCTGGAACCACGGATGTCTCCTAGCTACTTTAGCTGACAGGAATGAAAGTAATCTGATGTTTAAATGGATTTTGAACGTGTCTGTGGTTTTAGCCTCGATGTCCTGAAGGAAAGACCATCTGCTTACAAGCTAACCTGCTCTCCGAGGGCGCTTATTTCATATCTGTTTGTAAAAGGCAGATGACACTGGTATTATTTGGGGCTATTTAAAATGACTTGATTTGTGAATTTGGACCCCTCTGTCGTCATCCGTGCAGAGTCCGTCCTTATAAAGAATATATTTTCAAAATGAATGTGTTATTTCTTCTGCTGGAGTTCACTTTTCCGAATGTCAGATGCTCTCCACAACCACCAACACAGATGGAAAATTGCTCCTAGGTATAAAACAGTAATTTTACTGCAAACAGCTAGCGACCGGTGGTGAATTTTGATACTGATTACTTAGAAGAGTCTGAGTACATAAGTTTAATGGCGGCTCGGTGCAGATTACATCTGTTCTGGGGAAGCAAGGGGAATTAGGAGTGTGTCTTGTTTTTCTCCCAGACACGATGTTTAAAAAGGCCTAATGTAAAAAAAAAAAAAAATAAATGCAAATGTGTCCTATGGACTCATATTTAACTTGAGTAATGGTTATCAGTAGAAGGGATTTTTTTTGTTTTTAAATCACTGTTGGAGGGAAACTAGCTGAATACATTTGATGATGTCGGCCCGTCCTGCTAATATCAGTAATATAAATGGTATTTGTTTTATCCGGTGTTTTTAATTCTTCGTCCTTCTCAGATACGCTGAATAGCTATCATTACCTAATTGCATCTGGATTCTTTTGTGGGTTGTGATTGCTTTTATTGGGCTAACATAATAATTATCCAAAGATTGTAATGAACCTTGAAGATCCTCACACAGATTTGTGATTCATATACAGTAACATCACTTGCTAAGTCTTATTGTCGCAATAAGATTAATCAAAGTCTGCAAAACATTCACATTTCTCAATTTGTACTCATAGACTGTCTATCCCTTAGAAGGTGATTTACAGCATAAAACTGAAGTGCATGCAGTCATCAAAGCAGTAAATGCAATTAAAACGATATACCACTTATATTATGGGACCTCAAATAGTGCACTGCTTGTAATATGTGCATATAAGAGCCCTTTTACTAAACAGTAGATTTTATGATATGGTTTGTTTTTACATAGTAAATGACGGCAGAAAAAGACCTGAACGCTCCATCCAGTCTACCCATTAGTTATACCCATTACAAATACCTGATTAAATTAACTTGTCTCTTCTTTGATATTTCTGGGTCATAGGCTGTAAAGTCCACCTGGCATTGTTCTAGGTTCCAACTACTGAAGTTCCATCTAATCAAAAACCAAAAGGAATTGACCCCAAAATATCCACAAAGAAGAAAATCCAGAGAAAGCCAAAAAAACTCTGCGGAGTGACGATGTTCCCAAATGGACTTTATTTGAAAGTATCAAAGTTCCAAAGGTACACTAAAATCATCCACATAAAATAATTCCATCCACATAAGAGCCTTAAAGGACCTAGTCCGCTAGGGATACAGGACCCAACACGATCCGCGTTTTGACAAAAAGTCTTCTTCAGGGGTCCCTGGGGGTCCTATAAAGGTGAATACGTGGGAAACAATTGTGCGGTGAACCGGAAGTGAGACACTGCTTGCATTTGCAATGGAAATCTAATCAAGCCATTGTGACATCACTGCTGAGGTTGGCTCTTAGGCATTGGTGGAATGAGGCATTATGACATCACAATCTCAGCTCTGGAATGTTGCTACTCTTTGAGTTTCTGCCAGGTAACATAGTAAATGACGGCAGATAATGACCTGAATGGTCCATCCACTCTGCCCATTAGTTATACCCATTAAAAATCAACTTGTCTCTTCTTTGATATTTCTGGGCTGTAGACTGTAAAGTCTGGTATTATCCTAGGTTCCAAATGCCGAAGTTGCCGTCCAAGCTCACTCCAGCCTATCCAACCATCCTGTTTGCAGGATCTCTACCATAAAGTCTGGCCAGTAACATCCTCATGTTCCAAGTTGGTGGAGTTCCAATCGATGCCCTCCCCAGCCCAATCCTACACCAAATCATCACATATGGAACGCAGACCGTGCAGGTCTGTCCAGTACCGGCCTTAGATCTTTAATTTACATCCTTTGTTTACTAATTAGACATCCTCTATGTTTTTTGAATTCCATCACCGTTTTCCTCTCCACCACTTATCTGATGTATGTTTTAATTGATGTATTGTAAACCATTTAGGTTTTTTTGCAAACGGTATAAAAAAGTTTTAAATAAAGTAATAAATAAATTAGTTGCAAAACCTAGAGTGTAATCAGTGCAGGCGTATCAGCATCTGCTTTGCATTTAAACCACGGGACAGACATTTACCACATGGCACCAGATTACATGCAGTGGCAGATGGCATGGGATGTGCAGGCCCAAATATCAATGGATGCTCCCAAACAGTCTTTGAGTCTCCACCCTGGCACACATCCCGCATCCCGGTTCAAACCCTACATTTTTATTCCCCCAGCTCAAATCCCCACCCCCAGAGGACCAAACCTCACTTTCCAAAGGTGCAACTGCATACCCTTCCTCTTTGGGGTTCCGGAATCTTTTGTTACTCTTTGGGATTCTGGAATCTTGCTATTCTTTAGGATTCTGAATGGAATGTTGCTACTCTTTGGGTTTTGGCCAGCTACTAGTGACCTGGATTGGGCACCGTGAGAACGGGCTACTGGGCTTGATGGACCCAGTAAGGCTATTCTTATGTTCTTAATGTGATGCATAAAACTTGCAGCCGCCATACCTACAATTTCATGTTAAGCTGCGTTAACTTCTAATTTTATAATTTTAGTGCATTTTAGTAAAAGGGCCCCGAAATCCATATCCGTAGCTTGGATACTATATGGAGAAGGATAAGGAAGGAAAAGAAAAAAAAAACCCTCAAAGAACTAGCATTTCTACATAAAATACCGTACACTTTGTTTTTGCCATTCGCCCCCTCCCATAACTGGATCTTGTCGGCGATCGTTCCTATGGGGGTGCTTACTGACAGACCATAATAGAGTAACAACCAAAAGTAGCAGAATTAAGGCTATGCTTCTTCCCAGAAAAAAAAAAAAAAAAATTATATGTTCTTCTAAAGGGGGGAAGGGGGGCGTTCAATGGTGCAGAACGTCCGAACGGCAGCACTGAACAACTGCTTAGAGACTCCTCTCGACAACAGAGCAGCCCAAAACCTACAGACGGAAAACTTTGTTCCATCTGGGAGGCTGACAAAGTTGCACGATTTTGAGACAGACTGGATTGAATTATCCACGGATGCCTGGGGGCTTCAAATCGTGAAAAATTTTTTTTTTTTTCCCCACATCGTGCCTGAGAGATTCAATAAAATGACCATGCTAGCTGGCAACACGTTGAAATATGACTGCTTATTATTTTTAAGCCGAAGAATAGCTCCAGGTGACCAAAAAAAACCTACCCCTGATTCTTAACCAGCTTTGCGTCTAGAAGACTTGTACCTCCTGCAGACTGCACATCATTATACGAACCGCGGTCTCTCCTCATTTGCTCCGTACAATGTATAACAGAACAGAAGAAACACAGTGGTGGGCCCGAGGTAGAATCTGGTCGGAGCCAGAAACCTGCAGTTAATTTAATAGACCCTAAGTCTATCATTAAGGTTAGCGTCTTGGCCTGAATTTGATCGCTGCGGAGGCTCCAGACTGGCAAAAGCCGATGCAAATCTATAGAACAGCTTTTAAAACAGATTAGTAATTAGAGGGCATCGCACAGTATACTACAGTTACTTTACGGGTGTACGATTAATACTAAGACTTGAGCGTGCGCTGTTTCACAACACGAGATGGAAAAATGAAGAGCGACGATGCCTTTTATACAGCCGGGCTTCCGCCGCCAGAAGGCAGAGCCAATGGGTGTATTTGCTACTTTGGGAGCTGTGAATGTTTTGAAAGAATGTTGCTCTTTGCTCATCTCTCCATTGTGGGATGCAA
This sequence comes from Geotrypetes seraphini, assembly GCF_902459505.1. Taxonomy (NCBI): domain Eukaryota; kingdom Metazoa; phylum Chordata; class Amphibia; order Gymnophiona; family Dermophiidae; genus Geotrypetes; species Geotrypetes seraphini. The sequence goes on along the minus strand of NC_047098.1, from coordinate 11,077,001 downwards.
AAAGTAAAAACAAAAATTAAAAAAAAAAAATTGGCGTGTGAAAAGGGCACTAATGTCCTTCGTGCTGATATTCAAAGTGATTTTACTGGCCAGAAACAAACTAGCTGGTTAAATTACTTGTTCAGGGCTATGAGCTGAGATTGAGCAGCATGTAACTACCGTGTTTCCCCGAAAATAAGACCTACCCCGAAAATAAGCCCTAGCATGATTTTCGGGGTAGGTCTTAATATGCAGCCCTACCCCCGAAAATAAGTCCTAGTCATAGGCAGCTGTGCTTCTCCCCGCTGCCGAACCGCCAAACCCCCGCTGACCCTCCGTCCTTCCCTCCAAACCGATCCCCGCCGATCGCGACCATAAATACCTTGCTGCAGAGGAGCGTCGGGCCAGTAGCACTCACAGTCTGCTTTGCAGCTTTCTCGTTGGGGCCTTCAGTACACAGACGTCCCCAGCGAGAAGGCCATGAAGCAGCCTGTGAGTTCTGATGGCCTAATATTCCTCTGCAGCAAGGTATTTATAGTCGCATTTGGGAGGGGAAGGATGGAAGCTGGGCAAAGGATTCTGCTGCACAGGGGGATGGGAGGGAGGGAAGGAAGGATGGAAGCTGGGCAAAGAGTTCTGCTGCATGAGGGATGGGAGGGAGGGAAGGATGGAAGCTGGGCAAAGGTTCTGCTGCAGAGGGGGATGGGAGGGAAGGATGGAAGCAGGGCAAAGAGTTCTGCTGCATGAGGGATGGGAGGGAAGGAAGGATGAAAGCTGGGTAAGGGTTCTGCTGCACAGGGGGGAGAGGGAAGCTGAGCAAAGAGTTCTGCTGCATGAGGGATGGGAGGGAGGGAAGGATGGAAGCTGGGCAAGGGTTCTGCTGCACAGGGGGAGGGAGGGAAGGATGGAAGCTGGGCAAAGAGTTCTGCTGCATGAGGGATGAGAGGGAGAGAAGGAAGGTTGGAAGCTGGGCAAGGGTTCTGCTGCACAGGGGGGAGGGAGGGTTTCTGCGGCCCAGATGCATAACCTTTAAAATCTGACAAACTTAACGCACCAATATTTCTGGATCGTCTTCTGATACCATATTCTCCATTTAAGACACTTCTTAGATCATCAGAACAGCATTTGCCGACTGTCCCTTCTTTAAAAATAATAGGTACTAGGAGATCGGTTATAGCACCCCAGCTCTGGAACAACTTTCCAATTTACTTACGTGATCAATCCTCACTAGAAAAATTTAAAAGCTCTTTAAAAAGTTTCTTGTATAATAGGATAATTCATATATCATTAATGCTTATGCTCTAATACCTAACCGTCTCTTCTAGGCTTATCCATGCTTTTATGATTACTCTTTACCCTCCAGATGTTTTTTCCCTAAATTTTTCTTTATTTTCTTTAAAGATTGTAGTTTATCCCCCTCTCCTTTTGTATCGGTAATTATTTGTACGTTTATACTGTATTTTTATTTGTATAAAATTGTTGTGTTTTTTTTTTTTTTGTCTCCCATCCCGAGGGCACTTAGGGCTCCTTTTACTAAAGTGCGCTGGCGTTTTTTAGCGTGCGATAACTACGCGCTAAATGAAAAATACTAACGCAAGCTCTATGGAGGTGTTAGCGTTTAGCACGTGCGGTATTGTTGCGTTCGCTAAAACCGCCAGCGCACCTTAGTAAAAGGTGCCCTTAGTTTATTTATTAGATGTCTGCGTGGAACACCTTCGAAGGCTTTTTTTTTTAATAAAAATTTTATTGTTTTACAAACTAAAACAGTGTAATATATTTGATTAAACACAAAAATTATTACAAAGTACCATATTTTCACCCACCCTTCTTTCAATTATTAATAATATAAGACATCTTTAGTGATTACATTATTATGAAGAATTAATATCAATTTCCCAAATACAGTTCCCTCTTCCCCCCCTACCCCCCCCCCCCCGGATGTGTAAGGAAGACTTAGAAGAAAGATACATAAACCATTAATGCAAGGCAGAAAATAAAGTTAATGGACCCCACACTTTGTTATATGAAACACTGGACCCCAAAGATTCTGCATTCATTCTCTCGTATTTGTATGTGATACTTACGTTCGTCCACCAAAATGTATAGTGTAATCTATCATGGTTTTTCCAATTTTGTGTAATCAATTGAACCGCTATTTCGGTCAAAACCAGGAAAAGACGGCTTTTATATTTATCAATGGGGGGGTTTAACGTGTAACATAGTTCCCCAAATTATGGCTTCGTATGTCAAGAGAATATCCGATTCTAAAACAAGATTTATTTGTCCCCAAACTGACTTCCAGAAACTAAATATCAGTGGACAAAAAAAATAACAGATGATCTAAAGTCCCTACATCGGCATGACAGTGCCAGCCTCTATTAGATTTGGAACTATCTAATTTTTGCAAACGAACTGGGGTCCAAAAAGTCCTATGTAATAAAAATAACCATGTTTGTCTCATAGATGCTGAACTTTCGAAGGCTTTGCTAAAATCTAAATGCACCACATCTAGCGCACATCCTCTTTGCTGATGGGGATGCCAATGCCAAAGAGGTTTGCGAACTGAATTGTTCCCCCTCCTCCTCTTGCTACGGCAGGAAACAGGATATCGACAGCGTGCCTCCAGGGCCGACTCCAGGACTCCCCGAGCATGCTCAGCTCCATATAAGCTTTCACCCCTTGTGACCACCTAGGGCTCCTTTTACTAAGGTGCGTTAAGGGCATTAACGCACGGAATAGCGTGCGCTGGATTGCCGCACGCGCTAGAACTTAATGCCAGCATTAGTTCTAGCTGCGTAGCACGCAGTAATATCCTGCATGTGCTAAAAACTCTAGTGTACCTAGTCCTAGTCTCCCTAATGAATTCTTGGCTTAAATTGTTGTCTGCTGCCCCATCTCTATTCCTAATAGCCCTCATTGAAGAAATCCCAAATGCCTCTTCTTCAGGTGTCTCCCTCTTTCTCGCATTCCTTATCAAATGCACACATTCCATTTGTTCCTTCCGTGGATTCCATTCTAATAGTCTGTAAGTTTATCACCCGTGGCATTAACGAAGTTATTTCTAAATTCCCTGTTATTTCACATCTTCTCCGTTTAAAATTTATATCTGCTAACATTCAATTTCTGTATTTTTATTGGCATGAATACATTTTCTGGATCAGCTTATATCCATCCTCTTCATTATCTTAAGAACTTCAAATCATCCCCAAGGCTCCCCTCCCTTTTTTTTTTTTTTTGTTTCCAGTGAGAAAAAGTTCAACCTGGCTGCAGGTCGGAATAAAATTCATGATTGCTATTTATCTCAGTCACTTCAGTAAAGGCTGTCATTAGCCCTACAGCAATGAATTTCTGTCCTTTTTTTGAACTCTTGGGTCAGTAAAATCTATGTCTGCAGAATATTAAGCTTTATTGAAGTGTAAAGACTCACGCTTGCTGTGGGTTCTGAGTAGTGTCCTGTAATAATTTTTTGTTAGATTATGTTTAAATGGTTTGCTACAACACAGAGTTATGGAGAGTAAATGAGAAGTTTGAACTCGGTTATATTAGCCTTTGAATGTTCTTCATGATCCTTTAGGTATCTATCTTCATTGGACCCAGGGCCTGCTCCAGCACCAAGAGCCTTCATACAATGACCATGTGATATTTACCTTATGTTATATCCCCTCTCAGCTCACTTGGGCAGTCAGCCACCTTGCACCAGGAGTCACCATTCTACAGATGCTAGAAATCCATTCTTTTCTGGGGCTGCAAATGTCTATAGCATTCCCTATTTTTCCTGCCCTGGAAGTCAAAAGCAGCAGGATTTACCCAGACATGTCCTCTTTTTAGAGGGCATGTCCGGACGGCCTTTCAAAACCTGGCCCTCCCTCCCGAAGGGCAGACTGAGGGTGGGGCTAGGGGGTGAGGCTGGGGCATGGCGTGGGCGTAACAGAACGGGGATGGGTACCAATTAACAGGCAATTATTGAATTAAATTACACACACAACTGACCTTATTCTATCCCAAATCTGCACACCAGTTGGAAATTTGAGTGCACAAGCTTATAGATTTAAGAGGATGGCAGGTAAATGACCTGTCCAAAGAAAGAGCCGAGCAGCCCAGGTCTCCACGGGTCAAAAGGGAATGTCAGCCTCTGCACGCTCAAACCTATCCGGGTTTGGAGACCTGGACTGATCTGCTCTTTCTTTGGCTTAGTTTGTGTGCATGCAGAGGCTGACATTCATTCCCTTTTGACCCGTGGAAGGTAAATGACCTCTTCCAGAATATCAGCTAATGGGAAGTGTGCACCATGGTTTGGTGTCATACACAAGTAGCTTGCTGGTGTGTGAGCACATGGGCAGAGTTTAGGCAGAGCATGTGCAGAGCGCATGTGTACACATGTGCTTTTCAATGATACCAGCTACTTGCGGTTCTGTTCTGTAAGAAAAATAGGCACCTTCTTTACTTTATAGCATAGACTTAAAATAGATACCATAATCAGTACCTGTGGTAGCCATTCTGTTCCAGAATTACTCTCACGGCACTTGCAAGGCAAGACATAAACACACCCAAGTACACCAGCCCTTGACCAGGCATAAGTGATCATGCCTAACTTCTGGCACACCATAGCAAGTTGACGCTAGTATTCTATAATGTCTTAGGCTCGCCTATGTACCATGACAGAATTGGCACCCATCAAGCCCTATTGTAGCATCTTCTTCAAGGGACCAATCTATAGAATTACCTCCTTTATGTGAAGTGATCATGGTGGACTATAAAAGATTACCTTGCCTTGTAAGCTCATATCATTAGGTACCATTGACATGTGTTCGAATCCTAGTGACTTCTTGATGATGATCAGTTTTTGTGGCAGAATACAGAAGTAGATTGCCGGGCCTTCTGGGCAGTATGAATTTCATGTTGTTGCCGTTGTCGCGTCAAACACGATGTCCGCCTCCAACACTGCCCATCTGCTGCTGCCCAGTTGGGTGGTGCATCGTTAAGTCTGACATCTCTGCTGAAACCGGTCCAACTTGAGAAGCCCTACTGGTAGTGAAACTACCGACAGCATAGCTTTCAGCTTCACAGATGCACACAAGTCCCAGCGGCACGATAGGCCCATGTGCCATTACTGGAGAAGCTCATATATCAGAATCTTTGTATAAGAAAACAATGGTCCTGGATCTGTGAATTACAGCCTTCTGCTGAAGTGGAATTCCTGACGACCTACAAGTTATTATTGTGCTATCCAGTAATATTCTCTGCATCTTCTAGTGCAGGAAGACGTCAAGTAGATAATCAATATATAGTAAAGTCAATAATGACTGTTGTCCCAAAAAAAAAGCAATTAGAAAGAGATTTGAATGGCTTTTCAGAGAAGTGTCCATTCTCTGGTTGTCCTCCTTATCCAAAATGATTTAATATTATAGTATACACTTGGTGGGGTAAAATCTCGTTCCCAGAAAATGTCCCCAGGATTCAATTTATCTCTCCTATCAGCAGCTCACTTCAGTAACTTTAAAAGACACTTTAGATTTAATTTAGCTTTGTTACAAGAGTTTGGGTTTAGTTTTAATGTTCTGCAACACAAATGACCCTGAATGTCTTAGCAGTTTCTATTTTCGCATCCCAAGTCAATTGAAACTTTTGGTTGTGACATGTGAAGAAAGACAAGCAGCATCATTCCGAGCTATCAGAGCAGTCCATTGGTAAAATCTGTATACATTTACATAATTTAGAAATCAGTACTCCATCTCAGTAGAACTGTTGCCTCTCTCATGGTTTGCTAATTTAGAATATTCTATAGCTATTTGAAGCAATGCATGAACAAGCTGAGGTTAAACAGTTCATTGGAGAATTGAATTTTGGCCAGCCGTCTTGTTACATAAGTCAAATGTGATTTATGTTTAGGATCTATAAACATGAGGCGTAATATCCTTTTCTAGCCCAGTATAAAACTTGACTCATGCTAGAAGTGTATTTTCTGTAGGAAGGTTAGCTCTATATTTGTCTTCTGTAGACAGAGCCCCTATTCCATTTGCCATGTCCATATGCATCAATCTAGGGTGGTTTCTAGAGATAGATTGTGATGAAAAATAGTCCAGCTCGCGTACCAAATGTCATCCAACTCTAGCCACAAAAAATATATCTAACAGTTACATGGGAACATGGGAACAGCTGGACCAGATTGAATGCAGTTGGCTCGAGGCCATGACCACATTGTATCACACCTCACTATTCAAAAGGATTTTTATTTTTTTTTACCACCATGAAATTTTATTGAAAATTTTTATCAAAATACAAAAGGGAAATCAAAGTAAAAATACAAACAATCCAATAAAAATAAGGACAGAGAAAACTCAATTATCAGTGGATGCGTACAAAAATGAACATAGTAAGTTCTCTAGTCCCTATGATATAACATCATGTAATAATAGGAATATCAGGGGAGAAAGAGGAGGCGAGGAAAGAAGAAAAGAAAAAGGGAGAGAGAGGGAAAACTAGGACAGGGGGGAGAAGAGGTCCCCAGAAGGCCAAAGAGAAGAGAGCGGAAGAAGAAAAAGTGTAAGCGTATAGAATTACAAACAGAACTGGAAAGAATTTAAAGAGATTTCAGATAGTCTTCAAAAATGGCCCACTTCTTAGAGGTCTTATTATTCAGAGGCGTCATGGTTGAGATTAACATTTCACGTTTGTGTTGAAGTAGTACCAAAAATGCAACCAAAAATGTGAATTAAGCGGATCAAAAGATTTCCAATTGGATAGTATGAGTCTCAAAGCAATGATAATAAGAATATTAAATACGGCGAGTTGAGTCACAGGGATCTGAATTGAGGGTGCCTTTGATTTTAGTATGACTATACTGGCAGATACGTTGGGTACAAGTCAAAGATCTGGCGCATAATAGACCAAACATCAGCCAAAAACCCCTGTAAGTGTGAACATTCAAAAAGTAAAGTATCTGGAAGTCATTTACAGTTCCGACATTGGTTTAACGAGAGAAACCCCGCAATGTGAAGTTTTTGGGGCGTCCAGTTCGTTTTGTGGTGTAAGAAAAACATGGGTTGCATTGAGTTAGCAGAAGGGATCTATAGTCCTAAGGGTTCTGGACCAATAAGTAATAATAATAATAATAATTTTATTCTTATATACCGCCATACCCGGCGAGTTCTAGGCGGTTTACATCAGTTAGATTAGGATCCGCGTTGACAGCAGATTTACAGCAATTTATCAGCTATATAACAAATTTAACCGAACTTGATAGAGGAGGGAGGGAGATTGGGGGAGGTCGGGAAAAGAGAAGCTATCGTGGAGGAGGGTAAGAGCAGGGGGCAAATTAGGGGGGCGAAGAGTAATGAAAATTGGGGGTTCCTTAGGGGTCATGTTCAGTAAAAAGGTAAGTTTTGAGTGATTTTCTGAAGCCGAGGTAAGTGGGGGGCCTCGAGAATCATTTGGGCAAGCCATGAGTTCAGCTTGGCTGCTTGGAAGGCGAAGGTTTTGTCTAGGAATCTTTTGAGGTGACAAAGTTTTAGCGAGGGGAAGGCGAACAGCTGAGTTCTACGGGATTTCTTGCTTGTGTAGTACCGGTTAAAATGAGGATTGATGTAACTTGGAGATGAACCGTTTACCAATTTGTAGCCGAAGCATGCGAATTTAAAAATAACTCTAGATTCGAATGGCAGCCAGTGAAGTTGGTGGTAAAAGTAGACCACTTAGCCTCATGGATTGGGCAGGCAAGGTCCAATTCCCATGATTTTTGTTTAAGGAATATGGGTATGAAACCGAAGTTTAATAAAGAGCTTATATATATGTGATGCTGTATGACCTTTAGCCAACAACAAAGAGAATAGAGAGACCAATGTAGGGGTGTCTTTAACAATGGTATGTAAAATATTTGATTTTTTTTTTTTTTAATCACATTGGAGAGCTGAAGCCTTTGACCGAATGCTGACGCTGGAAGCACAAATTTTAGCCTGCAGATCCGCAAAGGACAGAAGTTGTAGATTTAAAGTGCATATGTCGGCAATATAGCATATCCCAAGTTGAGCCCATTTGGGCCAATAGATGGTGGTCTGGTTAATAAGAAATTGCGAATTATTACATTACGTTAGAGATTTCTATTCCACCATTACCTTGCGGTTCAAGGCGGATTACAAAAGAGATTAAAAAACGATGGGTTAAAATGGAAGAACATTTGTCCTTTCTAGAGAAGTAAAGAGTAGGTTTTGTAGTTTCTGTGTGGCGGGAAGAGGGAGGGAGGAAGGAGGGTAAGTTTGAAGTTAGGGCTGTTTCAGGAATTTCTTGAAGAGGATAGTTTTTATTTCTTTTCTGAACGTCTTGTAGTCTGGTGTCGTTATCAATAGATTGGAGATTTGGTTATCTAGTTTAGCTGCTTGAGTGGCCAGGAGGCCATCGTATAGTTTTTTCCGTTTTAAACTAAACTAAACTAAACCTTAGGTTTATATACCGCACCATCTCCGTAGACGCAGAGCTCGGCACGGTTTACAGGATTTAGGATGAGAAAGGAACTCCAGTGGAGGGTTTAAGGATTAGGTGTAAGAGGGTGGGGATGGGTGGGAGAGGCCAAAGAGAGGGAAGTGTTACAGTTTTGAGAATAGCCAGGTTTTTAGGTGTTTACGGAAGAGTTGAATCGAGGGGTGTGTGAATGCGTGTAGAGTTAGTAATAGAGACCTCCAGAGGTTTGTCCAGTTCTAAGAGACATTGCATTGATTGAGAAAGGAGAGCCATTCGTTTTATAAAGGAAAAAGTCAGAAGAGGGACAAGTGAAGTGGCGTGTGTGGAAAATGAACGCTCCAAATGTAACCAAAAGGGCTGATAGTCCAGGGACGGAAGGAACCGGGTGTAAATCCTCACACATAAGTTAGGTGTGGATCTCCTCAATTCTGTAATACTGCGCACATCTATGCCCCTCCCATGGCCACGCCCTTTTTCATTTGTGCGCTTCAAAGTTTGCATTCATATCTTCATAGAATAGCGCTTAACAAGATGCACGCGCAAATCCTAATTGGAGCCAATTAACTACAATAATTGGTTGTTAGCGAATAATTATTGCTAGTTATCATCTGGTTACTCAAATTGTATGCGCACGACCACATTTCCGTGCGTGGCTTGGGCACCATATATGGAATCGGGGGTAAGTGTATATTCATTAATATAATTATGCCTTTTATCTCCCCAAGCCTCTGGAACCATTTTGGGATAACACATTTGACGTCCTTGGGCTTTAATGGTAAGTGATTTGTTTGGATGGAAGCCTAATCCAGATTTTAGTTGCACGCTTCCGAATCCTGCCGTATGAGCTGGCTATAACATTTCTTCTTCTGCATGAAAAAAATGGTGGGTACAGTATTTCAGAACACGCCAGGAGAGAAATAAGATGGGCCACAGGAGAAATAGGAGAGAGATACTATTCTGTTTTACTGCTGATTTCAGAAGGGAGATTTGGGGGTTTAAAAAAAAAACACAGCCTGAAGAATTCAATTAGAAAGCAAGACAGGGTGATTTGAAAGACATAAAAGTTTGATTCAGGCATTTCTGCTGTCAAGGTTCTGGCTCGGCAACAAGCCCTTAAGAAATGACAAAATATGATTAACAAACTTGTGAATCAGGGATAAAGGACCAGGGATGGACATTTTGTTCCTTTCTGGTGTTAGTTACAGTTGCAAGAGTCTAGGTTATTTTTAGATTTTATCCTATTCCAGCTGATCCTACTTCACTCTGCATAACAGTGACCCCATGTGTCAGTGGCTGTGCCATGAAGTTATTGCCCAATTCCATAACCATGTACTTATTGGCTCTCCTTCATGGTATATAATAAGTCCATGGACTAGCAGCCTTGGCAATGGATAATCTCTTTGAGAGTGCTTTTGACTCCTAACTCCTCTCACCTTGGGTTCTGCATCCCCAACCCTATATGTCATGTCTGTCTGTGAAAGTTAGATTGTAAGCTCTTCTGAGCAGGGACCGTCTATAAATGTCAGCCCACCTCTTTGAGAGTGCTTTCGACGCCTAACTCCTCTCACCTTGGGTTCTGCATCCCCAACCCTATATGTCTTGTCTGTCTGTCCAAGTTAGATTGTAAGCTCTTCTGAGCAGGGATCGTCTATAAATGAAAGCCCACCTCTTTGAGAGTGCTTTCGGCGCCTAACTCCTCTCACCTTGGGTTCTGCATCCCCAACCCTATATGTCTTGTCTGTCTGTCCAAGTTAGATTGTAAGCTCTTCTGAGCAGGGATCATCTATAAATGTCAAAAAGTACAGTGCTGCATATGCCTTTCAGAGCCTATATAAGTGATTGGTAATAGTAACAGTACCTGGTATAATACATTATCTTTGATCAATAAATTTTTGTATTTCTACTGTGCCTACGAGTCAACCATTGTTAACATCTAGGTTTTTTGCAGAAGCAAAGTATTTTTTTGGGGAAGGAGCCAATTTGATCCAATCCCCGCTCCAAAGAGGATCTCAAGATCTAGTCCCCCTAAGGTAAGGACCCCCCCCCCATCTAATCCTCCATAGAATTATCAGCTATAGATCAACATTTTCTTCTGCCGTTCATTGAACTTATCCAAGCTATCCCTGATAGTCCAGTGCAGAGTTTCTCAGCTCAGTCCTGGAGTCCCCCCTTGCCAGTCAGGTTTTCAGAATATCCACAATGACTAGGCACAAAATAAATTTGCATATAATGGAGTCAACTTATGCAAATCAAGTTCATGCTAATTCATTGTGGATATCCTGAAAACCTGACTGGCAAGGGGGGACTCCAGGACCGAGCCGAGAAACACTGGTCTAGTGTGTAAGACAGAAGTGGTCGACGTCCAGTCCTGGCCCATTGCTCCTGGGTTCAAAAATTACAACTTATATCTCTAGCAATGGACCCGCGGTACTACTTATAGGGGGTCTGTCAGCTAAGTGCTTCTTATTTGCCAGATTGACCCATGGTGGGACATTTTGGAAAGAATGTCCAGCTCGTAACATCCAAAACAGATGCTCGTCTTACAGGTGTTTTAAGTTATCTTGTCTAGTACATAAGACTTTATATGGTAATGCTCCAAAACAATTAACATCTCTTTTATGTGTTTTAGCTAATTTTATTACTAGATGGAGTAACTGTAGTTTTAAACTTCAGTTTCCAATTGTTTTTCGAGTAATTAGGAAGAGTCGGCTGGTACGATTATTTTCTTATCAGGCTGTTTAGAACAGTATTCCTTTAGAAATGAGAAGCCTAGATTCATATATTATTTTTCGTAAAGCTTTAAAGACCTACTTTTTGATAAATGTTATTGACATTTTAACTCTTTGTGTAATATATTTTTTTTAAGTATTATGTGCTCCCCTTGATATAGGGCTTTTCTTGTTGTAATCCGCTTTGAATCTGATTTCAAAAATAGCAGAATATAAGAACATAAGAATTGCCGCTGCTGGGTCAGACCGGTGGTCCATCGTATCCAGCAGTCCGCTCCCGCGGCAGCCCTTAGGTCAAAGACCAGCGCCCTAACTGAGACTAGCTTTACCTGCATACGTTCTGGTTCAGCAGGAACTTGTCTAACTTTGTCTTGAATCCCTGGAGGGTGTTTCCCCCCTATTTGAATCCCTGGAGGGTGTTTCCCCTCTATTTGAATCCCTGGAGGGTGTTTCCCCCCTATTTGAATCCCTGGAGGGTGTTTCCCCCCTATTTGAATCCCTGGAGGGTGTTTCCCCTATGACAGACTCCGGAAGAGCGTTCCAGTTTTCTACCATTCTCTGGGTGAAGAAGAACTTCTTATTAGATTAAATTACTTATTAGATGTATTTTCCAACAGGGAATACATCAGTATTTTGTGTTTGGAAAATAAGCGAGATGGATGTCTCTGTGCTCAGGATGTTCAGCATGACCAGCTATTTTGCAAACTGGAACGTCCAACATATGAATGGCAAGAACATCTGTCTGGCAATACTCAGAAAAATAACATACTACTAACCATTTCTATTAGGAGGGGCCTATGGTATTAAGCCAATGGTATTAGGCCCCATCCGGTGTATCCCAGGATGCACTGGGGCAGGGGTGAGCCACCATTTTGAAGAAGTGGCCTGAAGCAGGAAGGAGTGGGCATCCCTCCTGCCCATCTTCTACAAAATGGTATGGGGTGTCGAGGGGGGAGGGTCCTTGAGCTGGTGGGGGGGGGGGAGGGGTTGACCCAACACAGTCCACGAGACCACCATGGTTTTGTTTTGGGAGCTTGATGTTGAAGAGGCTTTGCGTCAGGGGGGTTATCAGAGGGTCCTGGTTTTCTTCTAGGCCCCCACCGGTAGGAAAGCAGGACTGCAGTCTCTTTTTCTTAAATGCTGTTGTGCCTGCACAGCACTGGCAAAACAGCTACAAAATAGCGATGAGAAAAGGGATCGGTAGCAGCCACGGAGAACCCTTTTGAACATTATGAGGGAAATTCTAAAATCAGCGCCTAAACTTAGGGGCCAATAGGCACCCTACCGATGCCCAAGTTTATTGAAGAATGCCGTTAGAAATGGCAAAAAAATGGCAAAAAAAATTTGTGGTTAGGTATTTCTAGAGTAGAAGGGTTTCTCAGGTCAACTGTGAAACAAACGGTGGATTTTTCACAGTCTGTTTCTCATAAACTAGAAAATGTGGATTCCAATTTGAGTTGTTTGGATAAACGATTAAATGTGGTGGAAGCTCAATGTAATACATTTCAAGCTGTTCTACAGTGAAACATTCTAAAATGGAATTAATGGAAAATATGTATAGAGCGAGAAATCTCTGCCTGGTCAATTTCCCAGTAACTCATCTATTATCATCTGAAATCTTATTAAGGAAATTTTTTTAAAGAAATACTGGGATTGCCCAATGCGGAGAATTTCCCAATTAATAATTATTATTGCGTTCCTCAAAAAAAAAAAAAAAAATGAATCTGCCCACAATCAAAATTAATTTGACCAAATTTTTGGAAGATAGTCAGGATGTGATTCAGAGTCGATCAACTCTGGTGATAACATGCATGAGTGAGATAGATAAGATGTTAATAATGAAACTTTATTTTAAAAATAGGTTAACAAAATTTTGTGGGGATTTGGTTGGAATTTTTCCAGATGTCTCTAGAGCCACTCAATTAAGGAGGAAAGAGTTTCTGAAGTTAAAAGTTAGAGTTTTGGCTCTAGAGGCATCCTTTTACCTAAAATTCCCATGTAAATGTCTTGTCAAGTTACAAGACATAGACTATGTTTTTTGGGATCCCATTCAACTACAACAATTTCTAATTGCTCGAGAACAGAAATGAGTTAATTTTTGGTTTAAGTTTCATAGCTGAGAAATAAGAGGAGGAAAAATTAAGAATCCTGATAAAAGTAAGGAATGGTTTAAGATTTCCGAGGGTGAATCGAGAATTATTTCCTTTATCTTTTTTTATAATTTATTTCTGAAATTGTAGCATGTCTCCCCATTTATGTGGGCTTGAAAAGGAATTGTGTATGATTGATTATGTATTGCTTATGGAAGATCCTTTTTTTCTTTTGTATCATCTGATATTGTAATTGTTTAAATTTATAAATAAAATTAAAAAAAAGATACCAGAATCACGCCTACTTAGGTGCTTTAGGTCGCCAAATGCCAAAGTTGCGTTAGGCCTGGCTTAGGTTGAATGTTCTCCACAAATTTTTGGAGAGACCAATCGGGACCCCTGAGGAAGACTTTTTTGGGTCGAAACATGGACCGTGTTGGATCCTCTTCATTGACTAAAAGTTCTGGATGAATGTCATTGTTTTAAAGATTGTGGATTACCTTCTTATTTTAATAAAGCCTGCATCAGTAACATCAGACTCCAGAGTTTCTTTTGCTTTGGGACTTTTACCCATCTGTAGGCTCAAGGGGTCAGCTCTTCGGATGCTAACCACCTTTTTACATACATATTATTTATTTGGATTTATTAACTGCCTTTTCATGAAAAGATTCACCCAAAGCAGTTTACAATACATTGAAAGAAGCAAAAAGGCCTCAGAGAAACATGAATCCCTTTTCTTACCCTTCAACCCAAAAAACAAGAAAGATGTCTTGCAATGCTAATCCAATGTCTGTCTAAGAATAATCTTTGAAATGTAATTCCCTGGAAATGTCCATCTACCTGTTGTAATCCAATTAGAATTGAAAGGTTAAGACAGAATAGAATATCTGTCCCGTCAGGGTCACAATCTAACTGGTACCTGGGACAATGGAGGGGTTAGATGACTTGCCCAGAGTCACAGGGAGCAGGCTGGGATTGAACTCACAATCAGAGGGTGCTGAGACGGCAGCTCTAACCACTGGTCTACCCCTCCCCCACTCCCCATTAGGCCATCCCTTCCACTCCATAGACAATACGCACGGTCTCTAATATTTACTCCATAAGTTGTCATCATGTTGGTGGTGAGACATAATAATACAGGTTTTCCAATCAAGCTAAAAATATGTTTCCTTATTGAGACCCTAATTTGCAGTCTGAATAACATGTCAGTTTGCTTCCTGTTAACGTTCATATCTTGCCTTAATACAGACCCACTGGACTGGAAGTTTTATTTTTTTTCATTCTTGCTCGTTGGAATTGCAAATATGTGACAGGCATGCACAGCCATAGCAAAGAGGTAAAGCACCAATTCTTCCAATCCAATTAACTGTGGCGAAATTAAACAGAATGCATGGCTTAGCTGACATTATAACATGGATTATGTATTAGCATTGCACTGTCTTATGAAGCAGGGGAATAATTTTTGCTTGATTGCATAGTCATGTTCCTATTAACTGTCACAAACAGACATGATTATAGGCCTTGGAGGTGGCCCTTCCCTTGTAAAAGTGCGAAGACTGCAGATCAAAAAGATAGGGGGGGGGGGGAATTAACAATCACATCCTTAACAGGGCATCTTGCTTTAGAAAGCACATACCTGTTCTTTGAGGAAAAATAGTTTATGGATGAAAGGTGGTAAATTATGACTAATGAAATCTTAAAGTAAATACTTCCTGAAATGAAACAACCCTTTGAACGATCTAATCTAATTAATCTAATCCAGAATTTCTGAGTAACACTATAACTAATTAGGTTCAAGGCGACTTACAACATAAGAAATTATAGAATGTATAAGCTACTTTATATTATAGCAGTTCGAAGAGAACCAAGTAGAGGAATGGGGAAGGGTGGAATTGAAGCTCATTGTCTGTACTGGTGTAACACTGGAGTTAAGTATGGAGTTTGGTGATACGAGGTATATTGAGTTAGTTGTGTATAGGGTGTATACTCTCAAAGAAGAGGGTTTTTTTTATTTTTTGGGAAATCTGTTGTAGAATGTTTTCATCCGTCTTGGTGCCAAGATATGTGAAAAGCGAGTCAAATATATGCATTTGTATTTAATTCCTTTGGGAGATGGGATGAGTAGTTGAAGCAATTTCAGTTTTCTGGTTGACGTTGGCCAGGAATTGACAAATAAGATTACGAGCTGTTTTTGCATATAGAATTTTAAACATTATACAGGATAGTTTGAAGGTTATCTGAGTTTTGATGGGTAGCCAGTGTAAGTTCTTATAGTAAGGCGAGACGGAGTCACATTTTTTGAGTTTGAATATTAATGTGATCGCCGTGTTGTGTATCATCTGTAGTTTGTTTAGGAGTGTGGAGCTTGGACCCGCATAGAGGGAGTTGCAGTAATCCAGCTGTGACAGTATAAACATTTGTGTTAATACAGCAAAGTGGTGCTCTTGAAAAAAGGGTCAGATTAGTCTTAGTCTTCTCATATTGTAGAAGTTGGATACTTGAGATTCATTTGATAGGGTAGAGCCGAGTATAACTCCAAAGACCTTGGACATTTTGTTGATAGTATGGAACCTGAGGTTAGAATTATGTGCGTACAGTGTTATGAAACCTTAGAACTTTGGTTTTGTCCAAATTTAGTTTGAGTTTGTTGGATGCAGCCCAGGTCTGTATTTTGTCTATTCCATATGATATGATCAGTGTTGTGTCATTAGTGTCACGATTAATTGGGATGAGTAGAAAGATATCTACATATGAGAACTGCATTGAAGAGGGAGTCGCAGAGAGATACTTAAGGTCATGGACCCAACTTTGGGTGAATTCTACACAATCCGGTGGTTATAGTGTAGGTAATGTCAGTATTCAAATATTGTTTCTGTATCATTATGTACTCATACTTTGATAGACTCTGTTTCTGTTCTATTTGTCCTGTTTTATTTGACTAAAAGTTTCAATAAACATATTTGAAATCGAAAAAAAAAGAGTATATTGGCCATGAGTTTTTGTGCCAATAGTAAATGTAGCAAGGTTGCTGGCAAGTGACGTTGGATTTGGTATTTTTTTTTCTACCCTAAATTAATGTTTCTCAACTCTGTCCTGGAGTATCCCCTTGCCAGTCAGGTTTTCACAATATCCACAATGAATATGCATCAACTTGATTTGCATACACTGCCTCCATTATATGCAAATTTCTTTCATGCATATTCCTTGTGGATAACCTGAAAAACCTGACTGGCAAAGAGATACTCCAGGACCAAGTTGAGAAACTGCTCTAAATGACCTAACGGTGTTTAGTAACCTTAGATAATTAAGCTTTCCCGTGGACAGACCAGCAGATTAGGTTTCCAGCTATCTCATCTCATTTGTAACCCAAAATTGTAACTTTCCTGGAAATGTCCAGTTAGCTCTTTTGCAATCCGCCTAGAACTGCAAGGTACAGGCGAAATAGAAGTCACTAATGTAATGTAATGTTTTTAACTCTGTGACAGGAAATGCAACCATCATAAGAACATAAGAATTGCCACTGCTGGGTCAGATCCGGGGGTCCATCGTGTCCAGCAGTCCGCTCACGTGGCGGCTCTCTGGTCAAAGACTAGCGCCCTAACTGAGACTAGCCCTACCTGCACACATTCTGGTTCAGCAGGAACTTGTCTAACTTTGTCTTAAGTCCCTGGAGGGTGTTTCCCCTATAACAGCCTCTGGAAGAGCGTTCCAGTTTTCCACCACTCTTTGGGTGAAGAAGAACTTCCTTATGTTTGTATGGAATCTATCCCCTTTCAACTTTAGAGAGTGCCCTCTCGTTCTCTCTACCTTGGAGAGAGTGAACAACCTGTCCTTATCTACTAAGTCTATCCCCTTCATTATCTTGAATGTTTCGATCATGTCCCCTCTCAATCTCCTCTGCTCGAGGGAGAAGAGGCCCAGTTTCTCTAATCTTTCGCTGTACGGCAACTCCTCCAGCCCCTTAACCATCTTAGTCACTCTTCTCTGGACCCTTTCGAGTAGTATCATGTCCTTCTTCATGTATGGCGACCAGTGCTGGACGCAGTACTCCAGGTGAGGGCGCACCATGGTCCGGTACAGCGGCATGATAACCCTCTCCGATCTGCTCGTGATCCCCTTCTTTTGTCATTCCTAGCATTCTGTTCGCCCTTTTCGCCGCCGACGCACATTGCGAGGATGGCTCCATCGACTTGTCGATCAGAATAGCATTCTCTGATTCTAAATGGGTGACAATATTCACCAAGTTATGCCTGATGATTTTATAGGAAAATGGATAGAAAATATGATTTTTTACTAATCAACTGATGTTGACCAGATGGCTACTCAATTTACTTGGGCAGCTAAAGCTGCAAATTGATCAGCTTGCTCCAGTTTTGGATTATTAATCTTCAGACTCGGAGCGCCAAGTCAGCCGTTTGTTTCTCATCTGAACTGAAGCTTAATAGAAAGGGCGTGTGCCAAGCCGAGAAGCACTGGTGATAATGTTCCGATGAAGTCTCTGAGAAGGAGTACTTACTTCTTAGTTAAAATACCTGTTTATAAGATGTCTGTCCAGAGTATGCAGAGGTCTTATTAGGAGGGGAACCTTAAAGGGTCTGGTAATTATCTCTATGAATTGTATAGGTTAATTAACTCTCTGACCTCAGAGCAGCCTGGGAAGTGTTTGTCATCTGTTCGTCTGCAGAAGTGTTTTGCTGAATTTTTTTGGAAGGATAAAGTGGATAATGCACCTTCCTGTTCGTGTGGTCTTTTTTGCTGATGGTATGATGTCCAGTAATTGGCATAATTTTAGGCTGCAACCAAAGAAGACATACCATATTTTCTCGCATATAACGTGTGCGTTATACGTGGTTTTTACAAACCGCGCATAATCTTGTGCGTTATACGTGTGAGCGCGTTATACAAATTTTTTTTACATAGTCCCCCCCCCCCCCGACGCCTGATTCATCACCCGGAAGGAGCGCTCGCACCCCCACCCGAAGGACCGCTCGCACCCCCACAGCCTCCCCCCCTCCCCCATGGAGAAGCTGTCTACCTTGTTTCCGGATGCCAGCCCAGCTGCTTCCTCTGCCGGCGGTCCTGCCCCTTCTTAATGATTTATATTCCACATATCACACAGGAGAGTCGGGGCAGAAGCAGGGCAGCGCTTGGGGCAGGAAGAGCAGGAGAGTCAGGGGAAGAGAGTGCAGGAGAGTCAGGGCAGAAGCAGGGCAGGGCTTGGGGCAGAAAGCAGGAGAGTCGGGGCAGGGCGGCAGGAGAATCGCGGCAGAGAGTCGGGGCAGGGAGCAGGAGAATCACAGCAGAGAGTCGGGGCAGGGAGCAGGAGATTCGGGGCAGGGCGGCAGGAGAATCACGGCAGAGAGTCGGGGCAGGGAGCAGGAGAATCACAGCAGAGAGTCGGGGCAGGGAGCAGGAGATTCGGGGCAGGGTGGCAGGAGAATCGCGGCAGAGAGTCGGGGCAGGGAGCAGGAGAATCACAGCAGAGAGTCGGGGCAGGGAGCAGGAGAATCACAGCAGAGAGTCGGGGCAGGGAGCAGGAGAATCACAGCAGAGAGTCGGGGCAGGGAGCAGGAGATTCAGGGCAGAGAGTCGGGGCAGAAGAGAGCAGGGCGGCAATAGAGCTGGCGAATCGCAGCAGACAGCAGGAGATGCAGTCGGAAACCACTAAACGGCTGGTCCCCAGCAGTTGCATGTTTATTGATTGGCCAGCCCAGTCGGTGTTGCAGGTTTTTTAATTTTTTTGGGGGGGGGGTTCAGTGAATCGCTGCCTGCCTACATTTGAATGCCGTTCCCCCTCATATGCATGCGCAGATTGGAGGATGATCGGGACAGAGGTTAGTGAATTGGGTCGGAGGGAAATCGGGTTGCAAAGGGGGTCGCTAAGTGGTCGGAACTTGATCGGTGGGCTTAGTGAATCTAACCCTAAGTGACTTGCCCAGGGTCACAAGGAGCAATGAGGGATTCAAACTCACAACCTCAGGGTGCCAAGGCTGTAGAACCACACGCTCCCTTACAAATTGTTTGCCTGGCTGTACTTATAGGGTCTGTGTACTGTTTGTGTGCCCTTCTGACATTTTGTGTACACTTCTACTACTACTAATCACTTCTATAGTGCTGAAAGACATACGTGGTGCTGTATCTTTTGATATTTGTAGACGGTCCCTGCTCAGAAGAGCTTGCAATCTAACTTGGACAGATAGACATGACATAGAAGGTTAGGGATAGGGTTACCAGACGTCTGGATTTTCCCGGACATGTCCGGCGATCCGGATGGCTTTTCAAAACCCGGCACTTTTGTCTGGGTTTTGAGAAGCCTCCTCTAAATGGCATCGGGCAGGAGGAAATCTGCGCATGCTTGGATGCCATGCCACGATGTCACGCACATGCCTGCGGGCGTGCGACGTCGTTGCATGGCATCGGTGCATGTGTGGATTTCTTCCTGCCTGACGAGAGCAGGCAGCAGGGGACGGATCTGGGGTGGGGCTAGGGCAGGATTGGGGGCGAGTCTAGGGGTCTGGATTTTACCATAGTAAAATCTGGCAACCCTAGTTGGGGATGCAGAACCCAAGGTGAGAGGAGTTAGGCGTCAACAGTTTGTGCGCCCTTCAGACTGGGTATCACCCAAATGGCCTGAAACAAGCAACAGCATGTCCGATAATTACTAACGGCAGTTGCACTGGCTACCGACAGAAGCACGCGTAAAGTTTAAGTTCGCCTGCCTCTGCTTCAAAGTACTCTATGGTCTAGCCCCTAAATACCTAACGGACCTTTTCACCTTCTCCACCAACAAACACAAGAGAATCTCACACCTGAACTTCGTTTCCCCCCCAGTCAGAGGTTGCAAACTAAAAAAAACACCATGAACACCTTCTCTCACATCAAGCAGCATTATGGGGCAAAGACCTAGAACAATTGCTTTCGCCCACCACTTACGAGGAATTCAGGAAGCGCCTAAAAACATACCTATTCCTGAAGTACCTAAATAACTGACCCGTACACCTCTCTCAATAACGGTTTTCTTGACCTATCCTCACTCTCTTCTCTCTTAAATTTACTCATTTTGTACCTCTTGTAATCTTTTGTAAATCGCATAGAACTTCACGGTATTGCGGTATATAAACTAATTTTATTATTATTATAATTTTAAAAAAGAGCCCATTGGATCCTACTGAGCCAATCTGTTTCCAATCTGCCTTTATTCCTTGAGATTATGGAAAAAATGTAGTTTGAATACATTAGAGGATTTTCTGGAGGCAAATAAGGTACCGGATGAGTTTCGTTGTGGATTCTGAAAAGGTCAAAGCACTGCGATCGTACATGTCCCCGACTTGATGTGGATAATGGGGGCCTGATGTTGGTGAAGCTATATTATTGCTGCTTTCTGCTCCGTTGATCATTGAATAATGTTATAGCGACGCCATTTGATGGGTGCCGAAATGCAGCAGAGAGCTGGGTTTGATTCCCACTGCAGCACCGAGTGACCTTGGGAAAGTCACTTAACCTTTTATTGCCCCAGGGCCCCAAAAAAACATCTTACACCGTAAACCCAGAAAAGGTACCTGCATATAATGTGTACAGCACAGCGTAGATTTAGTAGTGCTATAGAAAAAAGTAATTGTCGAAAATGTTTTAGCCTGGATGACTTTGGTTTTAAGGCTGGCCCAAGGTTCAGCTTTTTTGCACATTTATTTACCACCATTGATTGTAATTTTACATCAAACAGGAATTAGTTCTATTTATATGCCAGTGATTTGCCGTTCTTAATTCCTCTAGGCTTATGTTGAAACTGCCCAGCTGATTCGGAAGAATCTATTGAGTGATATTCAACTATGGCTGAAAAAAACCAAAAACACCAAGCATAGGAGAAATTAAGCTAGAGTTGGTTGGAAAGTCTTCAGTGGAACTGGCAAATTTGCTTGTTGAAACAGATGGATGGGAGGAATCGGGGACTCTCCCTGCCAGCTGAACTGATCGCGGCAGGGGGAGCCCCAGTTAGCTGAGCCGGCAGGGAGAGCAGCAGCTGTGGGCATGTTTGCGTTTTGCTTTTTTTTTTTAAAGAGGGAGGAGCTATGCCTAGCGGTGGCTCTTCTGAGCAAGCGCCGAGCACAGCTCCTTCCCCCTTTGACCTGCGATTCTCCGCACAAGTAGCATGCATATAATTTGCATGCTATTATACTGAGATCGCCAGTCAAACAAAAATCACTCCCATCACGATATATAGATATATATATATATTTTTTTTTTACTGTGGTGTCGGAGCTTAGAGAATCTGGCTCTGCGTGTGAAGCTAGGCCGACTTGAACAAGATCTACACTTTCCCAGCGGCAGGTCCACCTATTTGTAATTCTCGGCTTGTGCATCTATTTACAATCTAACTATGCAAAATTCAGGCTTTTATTGAAGTCCTACTTGTTCTCACTGGCTTATAGCAAGAGATTGTCTTAGCATTGTTAACCAGATGATTTGCCTCATAAAGATATGATTTTAATTGTCGAGGATTATGGATTTGATGTTTTGTTTGTGAATTTGTATGGCGTTTTCTTGTCAATATTATGGATATATTTTTTTTAAATTCGAAGGCTGTTAACCAAAAAAGCTTTATTATACAGCTGATATATTCTGCCACAAAGAACTGAATGAGTCCAGAACTCCAGCTATTTGGAAGCATGGCTTCAGATTGTCAGGAGAGCTGATAAGAGGACTTGTCTTCAAGCTGTGCCCACACCAGGTACACTCTTTTTATGGAGATGGCATTAAGTCCTCTGACCATTTGTGCTAACAATCAAGTGGAGCAAGCTTCATCCAAGGCAAGGCAAATCATAGGTTGCATACGCAGGAGTTTCGTCAGCCGTAAGCCTGAAGTCATTATGCCATTGTATAGATCCATGGTGAGGCCCCACCTGGAATACTGTGTGCAATTCTGGAGGCCGCATTACTGTAAGGATGTGCTGAGACTGGAGTCGGTCCAGAGAATGGCCACCCGGATAGTCTCGGAACTCAAGGAACGGCTGGATAAGTTGCAGCTGTACTCACTCGAGGAACGCAGAGAGAGGGGTGACATGATCGAGACATTCAAGTATCTCACGGGCCGCATCTAGGCGGAAGAAGATATCTTCTTTTTCAAGGGTCCCGCGGCAACAAGGGGGCATCCGTGGAAAATCAGGGGTGGGAAACTGCACGGGGACACCAGGAAATTCTTTTTCACTGAAAGGGTGGTTGATCGCTGGAACAGTCTTCCACTTCACGTTATTGAGGCCAGCAGCGTGCCTGATTTTAAGGCCAAATGGGATAGACACGTGGGATCTATTCACAAAGAAAGGTAGGGGAGGGCCATTGGGGTGGGCAGACTAGATGGGCCGTGGCCCTTATCTGCCATCTATTTCTATGTTTCTATAACCAGTTTCCCAAGCTCCAGAGTCCTAGGTCCTCTTCTGCAGCTCCAGCGGCAGTGAGGGCAGTCCTTTACTTTGACCTCTGCCTCATCTTTCGTCTCTTGCACTTCTTTCTCCACTTGGCGCTCGTCTCGAGAAGATAGCCCTCTCTAAGATGGCACCAGTGACAAGAGCTATTAAATTATGGATATTTTTATTGTAAGCCACAGAGAATAAGTGCAGTGAGATGGGGGATGCGTAGATTGATGACAACAGAAGTAAGAAGGACAGCGGAGAAGACTTACAGTTTGTTTGGTTTTTTTTTTTTACTCCCGCTGTATGCTACCCCTGGCAGCCACCTGGCTACCCAGAAGATCATGCCAACCTTGATTGATTGTTCTCAGCAGGAAGATTATAAATTGAGGGGGTATTGCCAGAAAGCCCTGACTCTCTCTCTGATTTCTCAAACTGCGAGATTCCCCAGTAATTACTTTTAATCGTGGGATTTTAAAAAATGGAAATGAAGCTTCTGAGCATCTTCGCCACCCTTTTGAAGCACAGCCACCAGCCAGCAGGGCATTACATTCCGAATCAAAGCACATCAAGTTGTACACACTCAGAATTGTCTGTTTTCAAAACAACAGCGGCAAGAAAATCGATAAGGTACTGGATGCTACGTTAGCATCCACGTTTCAGATGCTCACTTCTCTTCCCTGACGGAAATTTTGCAAACCTCCCCATAGCAAAAGAATGAAAGAAATCAGAGAGCAAAAGAAATGCTTCCTTCATGTCCAGCCCATTAATTCTGCATGCTCACGACAGAATTAACCTTGGCAGGCGTTCTAGAGGAGAGAGCAGTTCTAACCTTAAAAATCTGCTGATTAAAGCTGTTTTCACAAATTCGATTTTACTTTAATGCTTTGGCTGGAAGCCCAGCCCAGCATTAACATAGCCACAGACACAAAGTCGTCTGCGTTTATATATTTATTTATTTTTACCTCTCCAATAACAAAATCCTTGCTAATGAATCTCCACTCCACCTTCCACCCCCCCCCCATTTCCTTGCATGTTTTAAGCAAGAATTTATTTTAAAAGACGCCTTCAACTAAATGCTTTAAGTATGTCATGGTTACCAGGTCTAAAAGGAGGAAATGGCACATCACAGCTGAAAATACTGTAATACTGGAGAATTTCATAATGGAGATTGGCGTTTAATCACATCTCCCTCTAAGCCAGTGGTCTCCAACTCGAACCCTTTGCAGGGCCACATTTTGGATTTGTCGGTACTTGGAGGCCCATAGAAAAAAATAGTTAATGTCTTATTAAAGAAATGACAATTTTGCATGAGGTAAAACTCTTTATAGTTGATAAATCTTTCCTTTTGGCTAAGTCTTAATAATAATATTGTAATTTATAGCTAAAGAGACATTTGATCAAGAAACTGTTTTATTTTACTTTTGTGATTATAATAAACATACCGAGGGCCTCAAAATAGTACCAGGAGGGCTGCATGTGGCCCCCGGGCCGCGAGTTTGAGACTACTTCTCTAAGCCGAACAGGAGTCCTCTACCTATAGTCCTGCCAGTGGGTGGCGCTGTTTCACTATCACATTTTCAGTAGTGAAGGACAGGCAAGCGCTGAAGGGCTCAGGGAACCCACCTGCCCCTAGTGATTAAAAATACAATATTGAAGCACCACCTCCTATTGGCAGCAATATAGTTAGAGGACTCCCACTCAACTTAGAAAGAACATGGCATTTAACCCCGCACCCCCACCCTATCAGTTCAGAATAAAAGATTATCCAAATTTTCCATAAGAAAATGAGTCATCTATTTTGGGGAGCAGTGGGGCGCTGATCAAGAAGGGGAAATAACTTATCCATCCTGTGCAGTTTTCTCTATTTATTTTTAGTGGCAATTCTGTAAAGTGCGTCAAAATTTAGTATGCCAAAATAAAGTACCATGATCGTGAATTCTATAATGGCAGCCTTCCTGAGCATCCCCTGTTTCCTTCCAGGCCAGCGCACAAACTCATTCTAGTGAGTCAGTGGGGTAATGGGGACAGGAGTGATCCTCACACGCTCCTGTTCCGGGGTTTGCCTATGTTAAAATGCTGCTGTCTGATCGTTAGTGGTAATCCAATGGTGAAAAGAGGCCAGACTGCCAAAGAAGTGGTGAGTCAGTACATAGGGCCCTTAATCAGCTGAAGTCAGAAAAGTTCTCAGCATTAGAGGAAAAGAGAAGCTCTCCTGACAGGTTCAAATTACATAGCCTTACACAGAAACCTTAGTCTGGAGGAGGAGGAGGGGCTGGTCTCCCCCTCTCTTCCTATATTAGAGCAGGAGTCCCTGACTTAATTACTTCCAGATGTTGCTTTAGGATTTCTTTAGGTTGCAAATATATATAATATGCTTTTCAAAACCCATTCCTTTGTTCAATACACACAGCCACACATCCACTCCAGTCATATTTGCTTGATCAAGCCTTCCATACATAATTTTCATTCAAAACTATATTTAATTCCTGTTATATCTTAGTTTGGGACACATTATCTTCCTTTACCAGTCTAAAGCAAACACATGTGGTATTAATTAACCCCACGCTGCTGAGAGCGGGAAAACTCAGAGAGGACAAAGAAGACAGAAACTAGTCACTGGCACAAAATGGTGTCCAAAGACAGAGCAGATATAGTAAAAACAGAGAACCCAAAATGGATTCCTCTGATTTCCTTCATGATCTGGCCCAACAGCAAAGTACATAAAAAGAACACCATTCTTTCCCTTATATTAATCTTTAGTGTGTTTTTCTGGCTTTATATACATTTATATTTAAATTTATATTCACCAGTTTGTCATACGCTTCTATTGGGCGTGGCCTTAACTAACACATATGTTTGTATCTAACTAGAATTACCCAGAATCATACGAAAAACAGGTGCTTTTGTAGAAAAACTCCACAAAAATACTGCACAATCATGTTCTGAAATCCATTCCATTACCGTCCCATAAACATCACCCCCTACTGGCCACGAGCCACTACTCCTCAGTCATTAAGGAAGTGAACAACTGCAACGCTCTTCCGGAGTCTGCCATAGGGGAAAACACCCTTCAGGAATTCAAGACAAAGTTAGACAAGCTCCTGCTGAACCGGAACGTACGCAGGTAGGGCTAGTCTCAGTTAGGGCGCTGGTCTTTGACCAGAGGGCTGCCGCGTGAGTGGACTGCTGGGCACAATGGACCACTGGGTTTTTTTTTTGTTTTTTTTTTTTAATTCTGTATTGATTTTCAAACTACAAATGCGCCATAAATGAACCACATATATTTATACATTGTATAGTAAGCGAATAAAGAAATTTCCCCCTCCCTCCCAACTAATATACAAACAAATCAATCAAACCACTGGTCTGCCCCAGCAGTGGCAATTCTTACGTTCTTAAGCAAAGAGATTAAAAAGGAGCAGAGACTAGCGCCCTGCCTTTTAATGACCAAATAAACTTATTTGAAACTAATCAGAGTTTATAAGCCTGATTTGTTAAAGTCTTTTCAGATAAGCACAGAACCAGTAACATTTGCTTCTATATTTCTTTTTAAAGAGAAGGAAATTCAGTGGGAATAAATATAACTCCCCTGTGTGACATTTTCCTTTAGGGGGAACTTCTTGCCAAGATTTCATTGATCATTTTTCTGAGGTTACACTAGATCTCCTGGGTGAGTTCAAATCTTTAACTAATTTCCATGGAACATAAGGGCACGCTCGGGCTGCTTTTCAGAATTCATTTCCTTAAACAGGGTGAGGAGGTGTTTCTTACCTTGGCAAGCATTAAGCTGGCACCCCCTCATTCTCTAACCGTAGCACATAAATGTATTAGAGAATGTATTTGTGTGTATGTATGTGCTAGGCATGTGCTCAACAGTGCTCTATGGGCTCCTTTTATCAAGCCGCGCTAGCGTTTTTAACGCGCATAATACCACGTGCCAAACCGCCGGCCACGCTAGCTGCTAACGCCTCCCTTGAGTTAGTTTTAAGGCCAGTGCGGGGCTTAACGCATGATGAAATGTCGTGCGCGTTAACCCCGCTAGCACGGCTTGACAAAAGGGGCCCTATGTTGTGGATTCAGGAAATGGTGTCAAAAAGTAGGTGCCGGGAAAAATTTGTGATCAGTGCAATTTTTTTTTTTTTAAGGGCACTCAGGGCTGAGCACTCTTTATAGATTAACGCTTTGGACCAGATTTCTATGGTATAAATGTTGCCTAACTCTTAAGAACATAAGAACATCCTTACTGGATCAGACCAATGGTCAGTCTAGCCCAGTATTCCATCTTCATCCAAGTCATAAGTACCTGGCAAAACCCCCCCTCCCAAATAATAGCATTCCCTGCCACTGATCCAGAGCAAGAAGTGGCTTCCCCCATGTCTGTCTCAATAGCAAACTATGAACTTTTCCTCCAGGAATTTGTCCAAACCTTTTTTAAAACCAGCTATATTAACCGCTCTCACCGCATCCTCTAGCAAGTTTATCAAGTTTTATTAGGATTTTATATACCGCCTATCAAGGTTATCTAAGCGGTTTTACAATCAAGTAACACATTCTTAACTATTCTCTGAGTAAAAAAATAAATTCCTCCAATTGGTTTTAAAAAGTATTTCCCTGTAACTTCATCGAGTGTCCCCTAATCTTTGTCATTTTTGATGGAGCGAAAAATCGATCCACTTGTACCCGTTCTACTCCACTCAGGATTTTGTATCTCCCCTCAGCCATCTCTTTTCCAAGCTGAAGAGCCCTAACCGTTTTAGTCTTTCCTCATACGAGAAGAGTTCTATCCCCTTTATCATCTTGGTCGCTCTTCTCTGAACCTTTCCTAGTTCCACTATATCTTTCTTGAGATAAGGAACCAGAATTAAATGCAGTGCTCTAGGTGAGGTCGCACCATGGAGCGATACAGGGGCATTATGACGTTCTTAGTCTTGTTAACCATCCCTTTTTTAATAATTCTTAGCATCCTGCAGTTATGGTATCCTGTTCTGATATGAGGAAGGAGGGTTTGGTCTTCAAACATTAATCAAAAAGTAGTCCAATAAAAAGATATGACCTTATTTCTGTTATTTATTAACATTTTATTAACACAGCTACCACACTACTTTATCCTAAATTAAAATTCATTTTCTCTACCTTTGTTGACTGGTCATTTACTTTTTCCAAATAGGTTGGTCCCAGTCTCTGGTTCTGCTTTCTTTGTTTTCCTCTTGACTCTCTTGTTAAGATTTTCTGTCAATTTGTCATTGTTCTCTTCTTTCTTTTCCTTTTCCACTCAGCTTTCTTCAATATATTTTTCTGCCTCTGTCCAGATTTAATTATTTCCTACTATACAGTCTACAGTTTCCTTTTTTTTTTTCACTGTGTCTTTCCCTCTAGCTCTCCTGTTTCACTTCCTCTTATTTCCCAGTCTCTCACTAACTCTATCCTCTTTCTTCTCCCCACCCAGCATTTAACCCTGTCTCCCACTTCCACTTCCATCCAGCATCTTCCCCCTCTCTCTCCCCTCTATTTCCTCCCTTCCATTCAGCATATAAAAGACCACGAGTACCCGATTACTAATACAATAAAAATATTGGGAGTCACATTGGACACACACCTGACAATGGTTGAACACACGAATATAGTGGTAAAAAAAATGCTTCCTGATATTATGGAAATTAAAGACCATCAAAAAATACTTTAACCCATTATCGTTCAGATTACTAGTGCAATCACTAGTGCTTTCTACTCTGGACTATTGCAATATTGTTTATATGGGTATACCCAAAAAAACAGTGAGGAAACTTAGAATTATTCAGAGTGACTATATCACCCCCTACTACAAACTACTTCACTGGCTGTCAATCGAGGCATAAATAATTTTCAAGTTCTCCTGCATATATTTCAAACTAGTTTGGGGACTAGCACCTACGTATCTGCTATCTCACTTCATATTCTACAGCCCTATAAGACAAACCAGAAACCGCCATCTTTTTGCATACCCAAGCATTACCAATTGTAAATGCAAAACCTTTCTGGATAGAACTTTCGCGTACCAAGCAAACAAACAACAACATTGACTAGACAACTACATCAACAAAGCTAGACTGACCTACAACGCTTTTAGAAAACTCATAAAAACGGCCTTATTCGACAGATATATCACCTAAACAGAATCTTCACCGAACAGTTGGATGAAGAACTTTTTTATTTTTTTCTTTTCTCGTTCCAAATATGCCCCCTCTAAATCCTAACCAAATCGCATTTTGTAATTCGGGACCTGTCTTCTAATATGTCCCCACTGAAAATCCTTAACGAACTGTATACTGTAATTTTCGCTGTATATTGAAATTTTTCCTGTATTTTTCTGTAATTCGCGACCCTTTCCTAACAGGCCCTTTCAGAATTTCGCTGTATATTGTAATTGTCGCTGTATTTTTTTTTGTAATTTGCAACCTTTTCCTAACAGGTCCCCTTGGAAATTTCCTAGCAAACTGTATATTTTATATATTCGCTTAGCAAACTGTACAGCTTACATTTCCGCTTTCTCAAAGTTTCTGTACTCTATATTTCCTCTGACTATCTGCATATTGTAACTCGCTGAATGTCCAGCTCTCTTGAATGTAAACCTCCTAGAAGTCGCAAGATTGTGGCGGTATAGAAGAATAAAGTTATTATTATTATTTTTTCTCTCTCTCACCATTCCATTCAGCTCCTGACCGCCTCTCTCCCCTTCCATCCTGCTTCTGTCCCCTCTCCTGCCTTCCATTCAGCATCTGCTTCCTCTCCACCTTCTATCAGCAACTGCTCCCTCTCTTTCTCTTCCTTTTCCATACAACATCTGTCCCACTCCCCCCCCCCCCCTTCTCATTGAACTTAGTTAGACCAAGATCTCTGATTTAGTGTTTTTGGTTTGGATGGTATGGGCTTCTTATCAGCTGCATCACTGATATTGTAAACTGACTCTATGACGTCTCCCTCACTCTCTGACTTTCTGCTCTCTTCTGAAGACAGCTGTTCTCTCTCATGGGGAGCTCATGGTAATGTGGCACTTGGACGATGGATGAAGGATTGTCTGGATATGTGATTGCAGATGCATTACGTAGCAGTTTGATGTTTGGAAGGGTCTACCATGCAGAAGTAGCAGTTGCTTGAATGGTCAGTGGGTTCCTGCCAAATTCCTGGGATAGCAAACTTCATGGCTCCCTTTTCCCCTCTGTATCATCCTGTAAAAGAACAAAATGAAATTGTGCTAATGTAATCAAATTCCAAGTTTATTTATTCTTGATAGCCTGCAAATCGTATTACAGCTAAGTGGCTTACAATAAAATTATTATGGGTACAAATAACTAATAATATTTTTTTACAAAAATCATAGTTAAAAATATCGTGTGATATAATAGGATAAAGGGGATGAAATGCAATTTGTAATAGAAAAGCGGGGGAAGGGTGCCTTATCAATTAGCGTGCACTAATCTTTAGCATGCGCTAAATCGGTTAGCGTTCCTTAGTAAAAGGACCCCAAAGAGTTTGCTCAGCGGCAGTCCTGCAGAATTCTGAGAATATTTTCTTTTCATTCTCCCCCTTCTTCCTTCAATTATTTTCTATCCTTTCCCCTCGTTTTTGATCTTATTTTCATTTCTTCTGCTTTTTCCTTCCCTTCTCTCTCACATCTTGAAAGTCGGGTCTTTGTCGCCAGTAGATTTTTTTTTTTTTTTTTCTTGCGCTGCCTAAACAAAGACTTTAATTGCACGCTCTTCCTACGCTACCCCTTGGACACGTGTCGGGATGTCATCCGATTATCATATCTTGTAGCGAAGTGAATGACCAATATTAGGATTAATTTCGCATTGCACAGATGCAGGTTGTCGGCAGAAGCCCTGCTGCTGTCCGTGCTGTGAAGCTGCCACAGCAGGAGCCGGTTTTTCATCCGAGAAGGTGCAACTTCAAAATCTGCTGCCGGCTGAATCGGAGAGTTTTGTTATTCCTGTCCAGAATTACTTCTGCAAGGCACATCAATAGGCCCTGTATATTCTGAATTCTTAAGCAGCTCTGTTCAGGCTTAATACCTCTTAGAGAAGCCAAAAGAAGCACACTGCTAGCTCAGAGCACTACAAAGATTTCTACTGGATTGAAGTTCTCTCTTAGGGGAGCAAGGAGGTATATTCGGTGCATGTCGGCACGATTTGTTGAAGGAAAAGCCACAGTGCTACCTGGAGATGTGCTCCCAATTTCTAATCAAGTGGCTCTTGCCGCCTCCCTCCTCTTTTTTGTAAATTTTTTTTTCCTTTTAAGCAAAGAAATTTGATCAGCTCTTCTCTGTGCTGTAGAACTGTGGCACAACGCTGCTTTGACATAAGAACATAAGAAACGCCGTCACCGGATCAGACCTAGGTCCATCTAGTCCGGCGATCCGCACACGTGGAGGCCCAGTTAGGTACTCCCTGTTGGAGACCCGGATCTCCCATATCCCTCGATATGATTTGCAAGAAGGTGTGCATCCAACTTTCGCTTGAAACCCAGAACAGTAGTCTCCGCCACAACCTCCTCCGAGAGAGCATTCCAAGCGCCCACCACTCGCTGTGTGAAGCAGAACTTCCTGACATTTGTCCTGAACCTGCTGCCACACAGTTTCAGGCTATGACCTCTTGTCCGTGTCACATCTGAAAATGTCAGTAATGCTGCTTCCTGGTCTATTACGTCAAATCCTTTTAATATTTTAAAAGTCTCTATCAGATCCCCACGCAGTCTTCTCTTTTCGAGGGTGAACAGTCCAAGTTTTCGGAGGCGTTCTCGATAGCTCAAATTCTCCATACCTTTGACTAGTTTCGTGGCTCGCCTCTGCACCCTCTCCAGCAGAGTTATATCCTTCTTGAGGTATGGAGACCAGTGTTGGACGCAGTATTCCAAGTGTGGTCTGACCATCGCTCTGTAAAGTGGCATTATGACGTCCTCCGACCTACTCGTGATCCCCTTTTTAATCACGCCCAACATCCTGAAACATAGGTGAGGCAGCTTATGTCAGGTCAGTAGCAGGCATAAGTGGGAATGTCGAAGTGCACCTTGGTTAAAGCTACAGCCTCAGCACCCTGAGGTTGTGGGTTCAAACCCACGCTTGCCCCAGGTACATTAGACAAAATTGTGAGCCCACCAGGAACAGACAGGGAAAAATGCTTGAGTGCCTGAAATAAATGAATGTAAAACATTCTGAGCTCACCTGAGAGAACAGTATAGAAAACTGAATAAATAAATAGTGTGAAAAGTTTCAGCCTCTGATAACCTGAGCTGGTATTGTGACATCATAATGCCTAATTCCACCAATAAGAGCCAACCTCATCAGTGATGTCACAATGGCTTGATTGCCCTATATTTGGCTCGCTTTTGCTATATTTTGATTTTTAGAGTGGCGCAGTGGTTAACGCTACAGCCTCAGCACCTTGAGGTTATGGGTTCAAACCCACATTACTCCTTGTGACCCTGGGCAAGTCACTTAATCCCCCCATTGCCCCAGGTACAATAGATAGGTTGTAAGACCACCAGAACAAACGAGGAAAAATACTTGAGTACCTGAATAAATGACACTGAAACCTTGGTTTAAGAGCATAATTCATTTCAGAAGCATGCTCGTGCACCAAATTACTCATCTATCAAAGCGAGTTTCCCCATAGGAAGTAAAGGAAACGCTTGATTTGTTCCACCTCCTCCCCCCCCCCCACCCCCGAGGTATGTTTATGATAATCACAAAAGTAAAATATAACTGTTTCTTGATCATATGTCTCTTTAGCTATAAATGACAATATTATTAGTAAGACTTGGCCAAAAGGAAAGATTTATAAAGAGTTTTATCTCATGCAAAATTGTCATTTCTTTAAAAAGACATTAACTATTTATTTCTGAGGCCCTCCAAGTACCTACAAATCCAAAATGTGGCCCTGCAAAGGGTTTGAGTTTGACACCACTGGCTAAACTGTAACCATGACATCCTGTTTGTCTTAGGGAAGCAGAGCTGAGATTGTGATGTCATAATGCCTCATTCCACCAATAAGAGCCAGCCTCATCAGTGATGTCACAATGGCTTGATTGTCCTGTTCTCCCCTCTGCCCTCCATCCCAGCCAGCAGATTAACTGTTCCCCTTAACTCAGTGGTCTCAAACTCACGGCCCGCCAGGTACTATTTTGAGGCCCTGGGTATGTTTATCATAATCAGAAAAGTAAAATAAAACAGTTTCTTGATCATATGTCTCTTTAGCTATAAATGACAATATTATTAGTAAGACTTAGCCAAAAAGAAAGATTTATAAACTATAATGAGTTTTACGTCATGCAAAATTGTCATTTCTTTAATAAGACATTAACTTTTTTTTTCTGAGGCCCCCCAAGTACTTAAAAATCCAAAAGGTGGCCCTGCAAAGGGTTTGAATTGGAGACCACTGCTCTAGGCATAGTTATCCTCCAAGCGTACAGTTAAATAGTCTGTTATTGATGCGTTCTTATATTCTCAGAAACAGAAAATCAGTTTGTAAAGGAGAACAACCAGGGTGAAATGCCAGTTATCTCCAAAACGGAGTACATTTGGAAGGTCATTTTCATTGTGCGTAATATGTGACGATAGCCATTTAAACTTTTTGAGTGTGTTATATATCCTTTTTTTTTCCCCCCAGGAAAGTTTATTAAGAGTTTGAAAAATACAAGAGAATATGAAACTGAAACATCAATGAGGTTCACAGTGCATCAATACAAAACATAGAGTTACAATATCTGTTTTTATGCTTACATTCAAAACCAATGGAACGGAGAGAATTGATAGCATATTTGCAATCAGTTTCCAGCAGTGTTTAATGTATATCCTTTTATTTTTTTCCTCTTTATTTTAGTTCATTTCCTCTCTTAGCTTTCTCTTTGTTGGGGCGTTTTGTTTGCTCGTCCCTAGGGTTTTTACCAAGATTTTCCATGTCATCTTTTTCTAAAGCAGTGTTCTTCAACCACTGACTGGTGCCGGTCCACAGAAATTTCCTGCCGGTCCACAGGCATGTGCATCAGGTCCAAAACTGTATTCTTCAACTGCTGGTCCACGGTGCGATCGATGCATTATTAATCCTGTATAATAAAACGCTAGCTGCACATGCGCACTCCTATCTGCGTGTTCTGTATGTCTGTGGCCGCAGGAGTGCGCATGCACGCTTAACAGACCCCACGCTCGCGGCAGCAGAAAACACTCCTTTGCCGGCTCCCCACTCGGTAAGGTTTTTTCGCCGGTCTGACCCTCCCATCCCTTCCCGACGTCTGATGGCTCACTTAGTCCTTTGCCGCCCCTCCCTTCCCTTCCCGCGGTCCCAACTACGAACCTGGCGATTCCAGCAGCGTGTGCAGCAGTCTTCACATGCTGCTTCAGGCCCTTCTACTGCCCTGATTTGCTCTGCCACGTCTCTGATGATGTCATCAGGGAAGTGCCAGAGTAAATCAGGGTAGTAGAAGGACCCGAAGCAGCGTGTGAAGACTGCTGCACACGCTGCTGGAATCCCAGGTTCGTAGTCGGGACCGTGGGAAGGGAAGGGGGGGGGCCGTAAGGGACTAAGGGAGCCGGACAGACCGTGGGAAGGGAAAGGGGGGTAGAGGAAACGCTACTGCTGCTGCACAGGGAAGTGGTGTGGGGGGAGGGAATGCTGCTTGAGCTGCTGCACAGGGAAGTGGTGGGAGAGAAATGCTGCTGCATAGGAGGCAGGGAGAGAGACAGATAGATAGAAAGACAGACAGACAGCGGGAGGAAGGGAGACAGAAAGAAAGACGAAAGACACAGGGGCAGGGAGATACACAGAAACACAGACAGACAAAGGGGGACAGAGACAGACAAAGTAAAACAGCGGGAGGGAGAGAGAGACAGAAATAAAGATAGACAGACAGACAGACATATATTCTAGCACCCGTTAATATAACGGGCTAAAATACTAGTAAGATTATATTGTGTGTGTATATATGAAAAATGAATGGAAAAAATAGTGTTACAATTAGGACTATGGGGGCAGGGTCTGGGGTGGAGATTGGGTATAGATGGGCGGGGTCTGGCCCACGACTTAGCCCAGTGTTCTTCAACCGCCGGTCTGCGGACCGATGCCAGTCCACAAAATAATTCTTTTATTTCTGCCGGTCCATAGGTGTAAAAAGGTTGAAGAGCACTGTTCTAAAGTGTTAAATGATGGCCATATAATAACCGTTCTTATTGATAGCCTGCTGTGTCATACAGGATACCTCATGCAGTTACAAGCAACTTTTTTTTTTTTTTAATTAAGCACTTCCTTTCTACGTAAAGAGAATCTAGGCGGCTTGGTCAAGGTCACCGCAAGATTAAAGGGTTGAATCTGGGGCCTCAATGCTTCATCACTTTTGTTTTGTAATCGTAAAGCCCTCCGTGCCAGCCCCCCTTCCTGAAAAAAAAAAAACCCACCATATTCCTCAATAGTGGCTTATAATTCACAGCAGTGACACTACTCCTGTGACTTATAGTTGTGGGAAGCGGAGAAAACAGCTCAATAATGGCTCCATTAAGCAAGATTAAATGGCCCCACAAGGGGGGGGGCACCCGGGTCAAGTTAGTAGGAATATAAGCACTTCTAGGACTCAGGAGGAACTGCCTCAGGTTGGAAAAAGGAAGTTCCAGGGACTGAAAGACGTGTTGGAGGATCTCGCATTGACTTTTCCGCAAGACAGCTTAAATGACTTGTATATATTAGTATTCTCTTTTTTAGTGTGTTGAAAGGAAAGCTCAAAAGTTCACCTTGATCTGTATTTCACATCGTTTTCTTTTCTCTCCACGGGGTATAAAATCAGCCACCTTCCAGTTATAGTAAAAGTGACATAAATGTACAGTGGTGCCTCACACAACGAACTTAATTGGTTCCAGGAGCAAGTTTGTTATGCGAAAAGTTCGTTATGTGAAACGCGTTTTCCCATAACAATACATGTTAAAAAAAATAATTCGTTCTGCAGCATAAAATATGCTAAGATGACATAAAAAAAGATAAATTTGTCAAAATGGTGAAAATGGTGGTCTTGCTGAGGCCAAACTCTTTGACGAGGTCACACTGTTTTACCCCACATTCACTCCTTCTAATTATTTCCCGTTTCATTTCAACAGAAATCACCTTCCTGCTTTTTTTAGAAGCCATGATCTATAAAAAATATTGAGTTTCTCTTAAAAGGACGACTGTATACAGTGAGAGAGGGCAGAGTCTCAGCGGCAAAAACTGGGACTTAACTTTTCTTTTTT
The DNA here is from genome assembly GCF_902459505.1 of Geotrypetes seraphini. Lineage (NCBI taxonomy): Eukaryota > Metazoa > Chordata > Amphibia > Gymnophiona > Dermophiidae > Geotrypetes > Geotrypetes seraphini. Next base: position 11,041,099 of record NC_047098.1, on the reverse strand, counting down.
TTTTTTTTTTCTAGCATCGGGGAAGCGGCGAGAGTAGCTCCGCCCCCCCCAACGCATCAGCAGTAGGCGCCGGGCCCCTCCATAAAAGGAGGCGAGCCGACGGTCCGCCACTGCACAGGGAGCCAGGTGAAGGGCTGTGAGAGAGGGCAGTTAAGCGCAGTGACTAACGACTGCCTGCAGTGCCTGCGCGGAAGGATGCAATACATCGGCAGCTCGGGCGACTTCGTTGTGTGAAACGAAGTTCGTTGTGTGAATCAAGACATGAAGTTCGTTGTGTGAGGCGTTCGTTATGCGAGGCACCACTGTATAGAGTTTTTATCAGTTCCCAAAATACAAGAGTGGGTTTTCGACCTCTCAAAAGTCACTAACATTAATTCCACAAAGAGTAAATCATGCATTAATTCCACATAGAGGTACTCAGCAATTATGCATGTTCTTTTCAGTCATACTCAGTAGGTATCGGGTAGTAATTTAGTTATGGTCTCAAGCAGCAACATATAGAGAAGGGACCCTCCTAAATTGGAAAATACTGTTTACAGAATGACATGGGGACAAATTTTTCTCTGTCCCCACCATCCCATCCCGGTGAAAGAACATAAGAAATGCCTTCACCGGATCAGACCTTAGGTCCATCTTGTCCGGCGACCCGCACACGCGGAGGCCAAGCTAGGTGTTTCCTGATGAAGACCTTGTTTACCCGTATCCCTCAATGTGATTTGCAAGAAGGTGGGCATCCAACTTGCCCTTGAATCCCAGAATGGTGGCCTCTGTCACAACCTCCTCCGAGAGAGCATTCCAAGCGTCCACCACTCGCTGTGTGAAGCAGAACTTCCTGACATTAGTCCTGAGTCTGGCAAAACTGGTAAGGCAAAACGTGTGATGAAACATAGCATAGAAGATATGGAACGGCGAACATTGTGTGGCAGACATGGCATGAGAGAGTGAAGGTGAACCACTTTGGTTGTACCACAGAAAAGGCGGTAGATCAAATCCATGACCCTTTACCCCCTTTATACAATCAGGTCCTTACGTTCCATTTTAGTTAGTTTAGTAACTGAGAAGTTGCTTTTTAGATTAAGTGTAATCTCTGGATGTCCACGTTGTTTGGTTGCTTGACTGCAGGCTTCCGGCCTAGTTGAGTTGTATGCTCAAGGGGAAGACGGAGAAAGGGCTTCAAGGATGTCCTCAAGGCTTTGGTGAAAGGCAAAATTGATATCAGGTCATGGGAGACTCTTGCCTAGGGCTGCCTTAAATGGAGAAAGAGTTATGCTATGAGGATATCAGAACTCTGAATTTCTACACTGGCAATAGGATGTGAAAAAACCATGTGCTATGTTCTGATTCTGGTAGAATTCTAGTGTCAGCAGCCGAAAACGCGGTTACGTTTATAGTGCGATCACTTATGGCAGCCCTACAGCTGGTGTAAATGCCTATAGAGTACAGTTAGCTGGTTTGCCTCCACTGGCTTCCTGTTCAATCCCATATAATATTCAAAATGGCTTGTTTGATCTTTAAGGGCTCCTTTTCCTAAGCTGTGCTAGCGTTTTTAGTGCGCGCTGCCCCCCCCCCCCACGCTATGCGTAAAAACTAACGCCAGCTCAATGGTGGCATTAGAGTCTAGCTCCCGGGGCAGTGCAGTGCACGCTAAGTGCACGCTAAAACCGCTAGCGCAGCTTAGTAAAAGGAGCCCTAAGTCTTTTCAAGGACAAGCTCCTGCTCATTTTATTGTTTTGGTTGCAGCTTCGACATCTAATCGTGCTTGTTGTCTGTGCAATTGCTACCTATTTTATTTTCCATCTAAGGCAGGGGTAGGCAATTCCGGTCCTCGAGAGCCGGAGCCAGGTCAGGTTTTTAGGATATCCACAATAAATATGCATGAGCTAGATTTGCATCTCAAGGAGGCAGTGCATGTAAATCCATCTCGTACATATTCATGGTGGAGATCCTGAAAACCTGACCTGGCTCTGGCTCTCGAAGACCGGAATTGCCTACCCCTGATCTAGACGAGACAGACAAATGGAACAAGAAGGGTGCCCAGGACATCCTGTTTAGATCGTAAGCTCTTTGAAGCAGGGACTGCCTTCTTTGCAATAATAGTAGTAGCAGTAGAACAGGGGTCTCAAAGTCCCTCCTTGAGAGCCACAATCCAGTCGGGTTTTCAGGATTTCCCCAATGAATATGCAGGAGCTAGATTTGCATCTCAAGGAGGCAGTGCATGCAAATCCATCTCATACATATTCACGGTGGAGATCCTGAAAACCTGACCTGGCTCCGGCTCTCGAGGACCGGAATTGCCTACCCCTGTGCTAAGGGTACACACCTTAAACAAATTTTGGACAGTTCTTTTTCTTTTCAATCTGCACGCATTCAGAATACTCTTCCATTATACAATATATTAAGTAAATTTTTTTTTTAAATTTCTTTATTCGTTTTAAAAGCCATGATTAAGTGCAGGATATAATACTTACATACATTTACAATTATAATTTATGACAAATAGATATATCACCCCCCCCCCCCAATTATATTCAAGAAATACACTCAAATTGGGAAATTGAAAAATACATTCCAACCCTTTGGGGTTCTAGAATCTTGCTATTCTTTGAGATTCTGCATGAAATCTTGATACTCTTTGGGGTTTTAGAATCTTTTGTTACTCTTTGGAATTCTGGAATGTTGCTACTCCTTGGGTTTTGGTCAGGTACTAAGGAACTGGATTGGCCACTGTGAGAACGGGCTACTGGGCTTTATGGACCATTGGTCTGACCCAGTAAGGCTATTCTTACGTTCTAATGTTTGTATATTTGCGTTCCTGACTACTCGATCAGCCTCTCTTGACTTTTCCAGATATTTTTGTCTGTCTTCCTCTTTCTGCAATCTTTTGTGGTTTATGAAAGCTGACCTCTTCTTATTCCTTACCTTCTCAGCTACCACATTTGAGAACCAAAGCGGCCTTCTTTTCCTCTTACTTTTACTTGCTTGCTTCACAAAAAGATTTTCCACCCTTACAATAACTCCTTTCAGTTTTGCCCACTGTGTTTCTACTCCTTTCAGATGTTCCCATCCAGACAACAATTCCTTGATGTAATCCCCCATCCGTTTAAGACTGGATACTGGGCTAGATGCACCATTGGTCTGACCCAGTAAGGCTATTTTTATGTTCTAACGTCCATAAAGGTTCACATGAGCACCACCTTGGCATTCCCTTTCATCTCATCCACTTGTGACCATGTTCATAAAAGGGCTTGCAAGCCTACACTCTCTGGTCCGCTTCCATCCTCCAGCATGGGACCTCAACATTATTCTACACTGTCTAACAGGCCATCCCTTCGAACCCTTGGAAGAAGTACCCAGCAAGTTCCTAACCTGGAAAACAGTTTTTCTCATTGCCATCACGTCAGCAAGATGCATCAGCAAATTACAAGCTTTTTTGACACATCTACCATACATATAAATTCTACATGATCATGCAGTATTGAGAACGCACCAAAGATTTCTCCCGAAGGTGGCTTCACCCTTCCACATTAACCAAGCAATAGTGCTCTCTTCCTTCTTTCTGGAACCACAAGCAAACAACATGGAACAGCTCCTGCTTACCCGTACCCCTATGCCTTTACATCTAATGCACACAAATATGCCAAATGTCAGCCCAACTATTCATCTTCTTTGACCCCAAAACCCATAAATGCCAGGCTTGGGAGGGAGGGGAGGAAACTATGGGAGGGTACGAGATCTTTGAGGGAAAGGGGGGCATCTGATAGGGAATTTTTCAGTGGACAATTTGAGATGAGGTCTTTGGGAAGAGAGTATTGATAGGGGGCTTCAAGGAGGGGTCGTGATGGAGGAAAGAGGGGCAATGTGTTTGGGAAGACCTCAGAGGCGATGGGGCAAATGCATCTGTTAATGCCTAGCTTCTTCAAGATTCATCCCAGGAATATTGGGCCATGGGTTATTTAATTGATTTCTTTAAAAACTTGTACCTGGCTTAAACCTAAGCACACAATCAAAATAGCAATAGAAAACTAAATGACATTCACCTGAAATTAGAGGTCCGGTACTCCCGGGTGAACATAAGAACATAAGAACATAAGCAGTGCCTCCGCTGGGTCAGACCACAGGTCCATCTTGCCCAGCAGTCCGCTCCCGCGGCGGCCCGAACAGGTCACGGCCTGTCTAAGTCACCAGAAGGGGCCTCCTTGCCACCTTGGTTTCCCATTGAGTCTTATCTTCCCATCGAAGTCCTAACCCTCTGGTCTTGCACATGCACGACCTGGTTGGATTTCTATACTTATTACTTGGTTTGCTTTCTATACCTGTGTTACATCCCAGCACCTCTCTCAGTATCCCATGATCCCCCTATCCTTCAGGAATCCGTCCAATCCCTGTTTGAATCCCTGTACCGTACTCTGCCTGATCACTTCCTCCGGTAGCGCATTCCAAGTGTCCACGACCCTTTGGGTGAAGAAAAACTTCCTTGCATTTGTTCTGAACCTATCTCCCTTCAGTTTCTCCGAATGCCCCCTCGTGCCTGTTGACCCCTTCAGCCTGAAGAATCTGTCCCTATCCACCCTCTCTATGCCCCTCATGATCTTGAAGGTCTCTATCATATCTCCCCTGAGCCTCCTTTTTTCCAGAGAGAAGAGCCCCAGCCTATCCAACCTCTCGGCGTATGGGCAGTGTTCCAGCCCTCTTACCAGTTTCGTTGCTCTCCTTTGGACTCTCTCAAGCACTGCCATGTCCTTCTTGAGGTACGGCGACCAATATTGAACGCAGTATTCCAGATGTGGACGCACCATAGCTCGATACAATGGCATGATGACTTCCTTCGTCCTGGTTGTTATGCCCCTCTTTATGATGCCCAGCATCCTGTTGGCTTTTTTCGAGGCTGCTGCGCACTGTGCAGATGGCTTCAGTGATGCATCCACCAGCACACCCAGGTCTCTCTCAAGACTGCTGTCTCCCAATAATGCCCCCCCCAATTTGTATTTGAACAACGGGTTCTTTTTCCCTATATGCATGACCTTGCATTTTTCCACATTAAAGCGCATTTGCCATTTGTTTGCCCAGTCTTCCAGCTTGTCCAGGTCCCTTTGCAGGTCCTCACACTCCTCCCTAGACCTAACTCTGCCGCACAGTTTGGTATCGTCTGCAAATTTTATAACCTCGCACTTTGCCTCTTTTTCCAGGTCATTGATAAATATGTTGAAGAGTAACGGCCCTAGCACCGATCCCTGTGGCACACCGCTTGTAACTCCCTGCCAGTCAGAGTATTGTCCCTTTACTCCGACCCTCTGCAGTCTACCCGACAACCAGTGCCCGATCCATCTGTGCACATCCCCTCCCACCCCGTGGTTCCACAGTTTCCTAAGCAGCCTTTCATGTGGCACCTTGTCGAAAGCCTTTTGAAAATCAAGGTAAATGATGTCTATAGGTTCCCCATTGTCCACCCGACTGCTTATTCCCTCAAAGAAGTACAGAAGGTTCGTTAAGCATGACCTTCCCTTACAGAATCCATGCTGGCTTGTTCTCAGTAGGCCATATCTCTCGATATGCTCGCAAATACCATCCTTGATCATAGCTTCCACCATCTTCCCTATAATTGAAGTCAGGCTCACCGGCCTGTAGTTTCCGGGGTCACCCCTCGATCCCTTCTTGAAGATAGGTGTGACATTCGCCAATTTCCAGTCCTCTGGTACCTCTCCAGTTTTCAAGGATAGGTTGCAAACATGCTGGATTGTGCCCGCTATTTCTTGTCTTAGTTCTTTCAGAACCCTTGGGTGGATCCCGTCCGGGCCCGGCGATTTGCCGCATTTTAACCTGTCTATCTGCTTGAGGACATCCTCCTTACTTACCTCTATGTGTTCTAATTTTTCAGCCTGTTCCCCACTCATGAGCTCCTCTGAGTCTGGTATATTAGATGTGTCTTCTCTCGTGAAAACCGATGAGAAGAATGTGTTCAACCTCTCAGCTACCTCTTTATCCTCCTTGATCACTCCCTTCCTATCCCCATCGTCCAACGGCCCCACCTCCTCTCTCGCTGGTCGCTTCCCCTTTACGTAACTGAAGAATGCCTTGAAGTTTTTCACCTCCCTGGCCAACCCCTCTTCATATTTCCCTTTTGCTTTTCTAACCTCTCGGTGGCATTCCTTTTGGCATTTCCTGTGCGCCCGGTGATTTTCCTCCGTTGGGTCCTTTTTCCATCTCCGGAAGGACACTTTCTTGTCGTTTATTGCCCTCTTTACTTCTGTTGAGATCCAAACCGGGTCCTTTGACCGCTTGTTCTTGCCGCCTTTTCTGAAACTTGGGACGTACATTCTTTGTGCTTCCTGCAGGGTGTCCCTGAATAGGGTCCAGGCGCTTCCTACAGTCTCCATCCTAAGGATGTTTTTGAGCTTCCTCCCCACCATTTCCCTCATAGCAACATAGTTCCCTTTCCTGAAGTTGAGCGCAGTTGTTGCGGTCCTCTTTACTGTGGGTGTCCCCCTTTCTAATGTGAATCGGATCGCATTGTGGTCACTGTTGCCTAGTGGTCCTCCCACTTCTACCCCTCTTGCAGGCCCCCCTAATCCGTTTAAGATGAGGTCAAGAGTAGCACTCCCTCGCGTCGGTTCCTTGACTAGTTGCTCCATGAAGCAGTCCCTCACAGCTTCTACAAATCCTGTTTCCTTAGTGCAGTTGGAGTGACCCGTACTCCAGTCAATCCCCGGGTAGTTGAAGTCCCCCATCACTGTTACACTTCCAGTCCTGCATTCTTGTCTCAGTTCAGCTTCCAAGTCGTGTCCGATTTCCTCCGGCGTACCAGGTGGGCGATAGTACAGCCCCAGTTTTATGCCTGTACCCTTGTTTCCCGGCAATTTGACCCAAAGCGATTCCAGCCCCTCTGCCTTCTTTGCCATATCCATCCCGACCGAGTAGATGGAGTCCTTTATATATAGTGCTATGCCTCCCCCCTTCTTGTGGGTCCTGTCCCTCCTGTAGAGCTTGTACCCTGGCAGCGCCACATCCCATTGATTCTCCTCTGCCCACCATGTTTCTGTAATTCCAATTATATCCAGGTCCTCCCCCTTGGCTACGACCTCTAGTTCACCCATCTTGGCCATGAGGCTTCTTGCATTGGCGTATAGGCACCGCAGGTCCCGTCGTTTTTCCTCCACCTCCGTATTTACCTGGGCCGCCTCCCCTTGAATTTCGGGCAGTTCTCCTGTTCCCTGTGCTTCTGCTTTGCCCTTAGCCTTTACTCTCGCAGCTTTCGGTTTCCCCACATTTCCGCCATCCCTCTCTCCAGCTTCTCCTCTGGGTTTTCTAGCCCTACCGGTCTCCTCCTGGGCTATCATCCCTTGAGGCTCTGTTTGATCCCCCTCGCCTTGTGGCACCCCTATATTGCCCTCAGTTTTCGCCCTCGTGCCACCCAGTCCCCCTGTGTCTCTATGCCCCTTAGTCTCCTCCCAGCAAGCTCCCTTTACCTGGTGTTTCCCTCGCTGTCTGATCATAAGATTCACCGGTCTCTCTACTTCCTCCTTGCAGTCAGCCCATTCAGCATCTGTTCTGGATACTGTTGTCCGAAGCGTCAACATCAGATCAGCTGTCGGCTTTCCCCCTCTCCTCAGTTTAAAGCCCTCTCGATCTCCTTCCTCACATTTGCTGCCAGTAGTCTAGTTCCCGCTGTGCTCAGGTGCAGGCCGTCTCGCCGGTAGAGCTTGCTCTTTCCCCAGAAGGACGTCCAGTTCCTCACAAAGTGGAAGTCCTCCTCCTGGCACCATCTCCTCAACCATGCATTCACAGCCTGGGTGGTATGAATAACGCAGCATGTGAGATTGCTTGCAAGTTGCATTATTCGTATACTCCAGGAGTTACTAACCTGAGCTGCTGAGATCCCGCAGGTTAGGGTTAAGGTGCAACAAATACTCCACTTTTACAGCACCATAACTGTCCCCGCTATATGGCATAGTAGAAATTCTTGTGCAGTTTTTAGCAAAAAAAACAGGTTAAAGGTCGACAGCCTGTCTTCAACCGCCTTGTCAACCCTTCTCCTCTTTCCCCAAGCCCTTGACAACGAGGGTAAAGATTATTGATCTTTACAGGAAGCCAGAGATATTTATACAAGGAAAGGGTTCTCAATCCATACGAGGTCAGAGGAGACAAAGAATGATTTATAGCAGGCTTGTTTTCTGTATTTAAGGAAAATCAAATAGAGTTATAGAATGGCAATTTTACTCAACCAATACCACCCCAAATCTTTTTGACTTCTATTGTGTTGGTAGTAGAAGAAGCCCAAGTGGCCAATGGCATAATGATCTTTAGGAGATACTTGGGAGTTAAAAGGAAATCTTTCGTGATGAGAAGATATCTCATGTGCTTAGTAAAAGAAGTGAATTTGTACTCAGGTGACACTTAACATTCACCCACAGATGTGCCCCCAAAGCATCTAGTCAACCAAATCCAGTTTGAGATCATTTTCCAAGTTTTCTTTGGTATAAGGTACAGTATGTCACCACTTTCGGCATCCATATTTTATGGAAATTTAAACCCCTTTCTTTGAAAAATTAGAGCCGGGTCCAGTATTCAAAAGTACTTATCTGAAACGGAGCCATTAGCATAACTGAGTTTGAAAGAGTTTACACACGTTTCTGGAGGAAAAGTCCACTTTTATGGGAGAATTCATGAAAGGGTGTTAAGCGTGCTAGTTCGCATACACAGGCATCCATAGAAATATAGTGGCCATCTTTAGCGGTTAGCATGTGCTATCGTACTTAGCAAAAGGGCAAAACAGAAGAGCCCCCCCCGTCTTGGGATACAAACAAAACAGCAAAGAAAGACAAGGAGGGGATGGCTTTACAACCAAAGCAAGTCTTTATGAGAAACAGTAGGACCAAACAAGGATCCCAGTTTCGGCGTATAGAAGATGCCTTTTTCAGGGGATACTAAGGGAAGAGTTGCAAGATATAGAGACAGATAAAAAATATATAAAAACATAAAAACGGTGCATATAAAACATATGTATAATTAAAACATAAAATGCATATTAAATATAAAGGCAGTAGAAGCATATAAAATCAAATGCGTTAATAAAACATAACGCCAACATGAATAATTGAAAGGCTTAAAACCAATATGAATAAATTAAAAATATGATAAAGGAAACATCATAAGAAAACCAGACCAGCACGAACAAAAGCAAAGGACCAATTTAAAATACAATTTAGTGCTCAAAATGTCAGTGTTGAGAATGTATATATTTTGCACTATATTTGTCTATTTTTCTATAGATGTTACTGAGGTGACATTGCGTATTTTAAAGTCATCTGCCTTGACTTCTAGGAACCCCCACCCCCAAATATAATTAACATTTTTTCTACGTACAATGTGCTTTATGTTTTTTAAATTTTGTGGTTACCATTATGTATTAATAAGATTATATTGTGTGTGTATATGAAAAATGGATGGAAGAAATTGCATTACAATTAGTGCTATTATGGGGGTGGAGTCAGGGGCGGAGCTTGGGCGGGGGTACTCGGTTGGTATTTGTTAGGCTTAGGGGGTACTTGGCTTGAAGAAGTTGAGAAACACTGCTCTAGATCAGTGGCTCTCTTCCAAACTTCCTCCCTTCCCCCTCCCTGCAGCTCTCAGTATTCTAACTTGCCTGCAGCAGTGCCCAGTAGGTTCAGTGCAGTGATTCACTTAGGCAGCCTTAGGGCTTTTGCTGAGTCGCGGCCCGCCTCTGATGATGCAACTTCCTCTTTCCTCCGAGGCAGGCGCGACCCATCAAAGGGCCCAAGGCTGCCTAAGTGAATCGTTGTGGTGACGCTACTGACACTGCTGCAGGCAAGTCAAAACACTGAGCTGCTGCTAGTCCGGTTAAGAGGGAAGGTGCTGTTGCCACTGGTTGGAGGTGGAAAGAGGGAGCTGGTGAAAGGGGGAAGGAGAGCTAGAACTGGCTGGGGGGAAGGGGGCACCGCTTCTGATGGTCAGGGGAGTTGCCACACTGGACTAGAAATGGAGGCTGGTGAAGGGGGAGCTGCTGCTCAACAGAGGAAAAGAAAGGGAGCGCTGCCACTGGACCTGGAGGGAGGGAGGGGAGAAGCTGCTGGACTATGGGGAGGGCAGTGGAGAAGGGGGAAGAGAGAATGAATTGGTGGACGGGAGACGGACTAGGGGAGGGAGCGATGCTAACAACAGGGGGAGAGCAAGGAAGCCATAGGATGGGGGTCCTGAGCTCTGGGCAGAAAAGAATAGAGAGATGATGCCTAGAGAAGCGATGCTGTGCATGGAGAATAGGGACAGACACAGAGGGGGGGATGCTGGATGGAGAAGGGATGGGGACACAGAAGGGCACAAAGGTACAAAGGGACAAGGACGCAGAAGGTAGATGCTAGACAGATAAAGATGCAGAGGGAAGATATAAATTGTAATGATGTGTAGGAAATTTAAATAATGCCAATTATTATAAATTTAAATTGTTATTTAATTAATAAATAAAAAATACTATCTATGTTAGTTTTTATTTCAGTCTTAATAGTGTGCCAGTCCACAAAATAATTCTTTTATTTCCTCCGGTCCATAGGTATGAAAAGGTTGAAGAACACTGATCTAGATAACATTCTAGAAAGATAATGCCGCGTATTTGGATTACCACATACTCGCAACGTTGTAATCTATTGAGCATTGTTCCTCTGGTACAGGACTTGGCCGATATATTGGACAAAGGGGCCAGATTCACTAACCTGCTCGATCGGGCCCGATCCAGGCAGGTCCGACGAGTTCTTCAACATCCAATATGCAGATGGGGGCGATCGGAGGAACGCCCCCATCTACTTGCACGGATCTCTGTTGTGTGATCCGCGTGCATGCGCAGACCATCTGTAGATGGACTGCGCAAGCCCGTCCGAGCCGCAACCTTTTTTTTTTTACTTTAAAAACTAGACTTTGGCTCCTTGGGCTGCATAGTGCTACAATCCATTCTAAAATCCACCTCTTTTAAACTCCCATTTTACTGGCAAACGCTCCTTAAAGAGCATTCCCCTCCCCCAATTCCCTTTATTTCTGGGGCGATTTCTACCCTGGACGGCAAGCACTTCCAAGGCTGACTGCCACGGAGTGAGTGTATTTCTTGTACGTGGCTCCACTTGTCTTCCTTGCTTTTCTGCCCTTGCTCGCTTTGCAAACGAGGCCCCATGTAGCCCTGCGAGCCCATGGTTTTAACCGGCTTTAAATCCGTAAGTTAAATCACAGGCTCGAAGGGCAGGAGAGATTCGGGGAAGATCGAGGCAGAGCAGGGCGGCATTCGCGGGGAAGATCGGGGCACAGCAGGGCGGCATGCGGGGTGAGCAGCAGGAGAGAAGAAGCGGGGCACAGCGAGGCGGCATTCGGGGGGAGCGGGCAAGAGAGATTGCAGAGCAGGGCTTCCAGTCAGAAAGACGTTTTCGACTGGCCCCCAGCAGTCGCTTCTTCAGTTGATTGGCCAGCACAGTCGGATCGGATTGATTGTGTTGCGAATCGCGTCCCTGCCTACTTTGCACGTGTTGCTCCTCATTTGCATGCGCGGATTCGAAGCGGATCGCAGGAGAGGTAAGTGAATCAGGCCGGAGGGAAATTTGGTCGTAAAGGGGTCGCAAACACGGTATATACTGTAAATAAATAAATACTGCTGTGCAAGCTAGCCAGGTGCCTTGCACCAAAAGCTTTCTGGCGTCAGTGATCCAGCTTAATGACGCACCTTCTCAAGATCTCCATAATAACTCTGTTTTGTAGATCTGACAATATTCTAACTCTTTCAGTGCAAGACAAAATCTTAGCTATGCAATCTGTAAGAAATCTATATACGACAGGGATCTCAAAGTCCCTCCTCGAGGGCCGCAATCCAGTCGGGTTTTCAGGATTTCCACAACGGATATGCATTGAAAGCAGTGCACGCACATAGATCTCATGCATATTCATTGGGGAAATCCTGAAAACCCGACTGGATAGCGGCCATCGAGGACCGGAGTTGCCCATCTCCGACATAGACGCTCTAATCCAGGGATCTCAAAGTCCCTCCTCGAGGGCCGCAATCCAGTCGGGTTTTCAGGATTTCCCCAATGAATATGCATGAGATCTATGTGTATGCACGGCTTTCAATGCATATTCATTGGGGAAATCCTGAAAACCCGACTGGATTGCGGCCCTCAAGAAGGGACTTTGAGACCCCTGATATATGAGGAGCCTCCAAACTGGGCCTGAAGGTGGACCAAAGATATAAGTATGCTCGTGCCACTTATCACCCAAAATACATATTTAGTTGGAAGCAGCATCGGCAGCAGAAATTCCAAAATCTGATCACTGCCTCCAAAGCTAGAAAACTGTGAAGATTCAAAAAGCTGCTGTGTCTTTTGGGGGGGCATAAAAAAAGCTTAAAAAAAGCTGTGTCTTTTGGGGGGGCATAATAAAAGCTTAACGTTCTGTGCTGTACTCCTAACTAGTTCTCCTGCTCTAACCCCCCCCCCCCCTTTGCTGGTATTCTCTCCCAACCCCAATTCTCTTTCCTTTGTCCTCCCCCTCCCCCCCCCCCCCAATTTCCCTGATGCCAGCTGTGGTTTTATCCTGTTCACAATTAGCACATCATTATCCACTAACAGTATTCATTAACCAAACAGGCTGAATAATCAATCAATTAACAGGTTATTAGCTGAACCACAAAGAGCTTTAAATGAGCTAATCTCACTTTTTTTTTTTTTTGCTCTAGTGTTTTTTTTAAAGTACGGACTGCATACACAGGCGCTCCCCAAGTTTTTTTGGGTTGTGCGCATGAAAACGAAGCTGTAGTATAAAGCGTACACTTGTCAAAGGGATAGACGGATGCCCTTGTAAAGTATTGAGCAGCTGATGTTCAAACATTCATAGTAGAGTCCTCACCGTACCAAGAACATAGCAAAAAAAAAAAAAAAAAAATATATATATATATATATATATATATATATATATATATATATACAGTAAAACCTTGGATTGCAAGTATTTTGCAAGACAAGCAAAACATTTTATTAAATTTTACTTGATATACAAGCAATGTCTTGCAATACAAGTACATACAGTATACACGCGTCACATCATCCCAACTGAGCCAATAGTTCGTCTCTCTCTGACGCTGCGGGAGTGTAGTGACTGTTCTAAACAAGCGAGGTCTTGCAATACAAGTACGATAGTATTTAGTTTTAATGTTTTTGGGTTGCGGAACGAATCGTCTGAGTTTCCATTATTTCTTATGGGGAAATTTGCTTTGATATACTGTACGAGTGTTTTGGATTACGAGCACGCTTTCGGAACGAATTATACTTGTAAACCAAGGTTTTACTGTGTGGGGCAGGGCACTGCCATTTGACCAGAGAAAGAAGTGAATGGGTATCACTCCTGTTTCTCTTTTTCCAGATGTGGCAGGGGCCACGGGTTAGCTTATGAGATGGTGGAGAGGGGTGTTAAGATGACTACTATGTGAATATGTGGGAGAGAGAGGGGCCAGGAGGCCATTAGATCACCTGGGAATATTTTTTAATAGAGGGGGAGTCTCGGTTAGGTCAGGCTCACGGCTCAGGGGAGATTTGAAAGCAATCTGGGGCAGGGTAGTTAGGTTGGAGGGACTGAAGCTCCACGACCAACCCTTCCACACTGCCCTGAACGTGGTGCAAAGTTTCTTGTGCTGAATGAGCTTAGAAAACTTTTTAAAAAACATTTTTTTATTTACTTTGCAGTGGGGTAATTAAATACCACATTTAACCCGCACTGGAAACAGAGCATTCAGAGCACGCTAACACCAGTTCTGGCACTAATCTCCTGTAGCGTGGCCTTAGGTTTTGAGCATTGGGGCCTGAGTTATCAAGGTTCTCAAGACTTGACACTGAGAAGACCGAAGAACCATCTCTTGGGCGTTATCAATTTAAATTATTTGAAAATCTCCATCTTCTGACCTTCTTGCCCTTTACAGCAGTGCATGTCCTTGGGGCACACCCAGCCAGACAGGTTTCCAATGAATGTGCAGCTCTATCTCATAATTATTCATTGTGGAGATCCTGGAAACTTGACTGACTGGGCGTGCCCCAAGGTTGGGTTGAGAAGCACTGCTCTAGGGTATACATTAGGTTAGAGTTACCATATTTAAGGATGGGAAAACCAGGACACATGGCTCCACCCCTTTTTTTTTTGCCCGATCTCCAGGCCGCTTGGATGCATGCGCCGTCATCCGCGCATGCTTATTGAAGGCCCTCCAGACGCGGCCGGAGCTCGGGGGCTTTCCAAAACCTAGACAAACTGCCGGGTTTTGGAAAGTCCTTCCGGAGATCCGGACTGTTCTCTAAAAAGAGGACACGTCCAGGTTTTCCTGGCCCGTCTGGTAACCCTATTTCAACAGAGGCATTCTCGCCTGCATCCTTCCCAAGTTTCCAAGTTTTAATAGTAATTTGATTAATCGCTTAATCTAAATTCTAAGCGATGTACATGTTAATAAAATTACAATGTAAGAGGGATAATACAATAAATAAGACTAACAGGATTATTGACATTTGATAAGGAGATGGGTAAGAATTACAATTTATATAAAAGTTAAAGAAACAAATAAGGGGGACATAAGGAAAGGGAAGAAGAAAAAAATAAAATTAAAAAGAAAATTAAATAAAAAAAAAAAAGAAAAATGATGACTTCAGTAAAATTATAGAAAGAAAAAAATGAAGTTAGTTCAAAGACTAAATGATTAATTTATAACTTCTCCTTCTGCAACTTCTCATTCCTCTGGCTCTTGCCCCAGTCTTGTCACATTTAAGCCTGTGTCTGTGCGACGCACCAGAAACTATTTAAGATTATCTTTGAAAAGAGAGAACAGATTCTGCCATTGAGTTAGCTAATGGCCTAATATACAAAATCAGTCTTATCACTGGAACACCTGGAGCAAAATCAGATTGGAATTAATTTGGTTAAAACTAATTTTTGGAGGAGTTACTCTCTCAGAGGTGTTGTAAAGGCCGTGCTGTGTTGGGGGCTAGGGATTTAATCAGTTTTGCCCAATCTCAAATTAACACTAATCACATTCTGTGGCTGCGGAGGCAGTTCAAAATGCAATATGCTTCTTTAACAAGAAGAGATAATTTAACTGATGCAGTAGTAATAAAGCTTCAAACTATCCAAAGGACTTTTTAACACAATGCATGCGCGGTGCTGGTATTCATATGTTGCACTCTGATACATTTCTAGAGTAATATGATTTAATTAAATTGGGACAAAAGAGCAATTTCTAGGTCAGCCTCTCTGGTTCAGGCTGACTGCGACTGGAAATCATAGTTCTACAGGAAAGGGAGTTGGGGGTGGGGGAGGGGATGACAAATTTTCTTATGGTGGCGTGATCAAAGCAAGACTTTGGAATGAGCGTCCGGCAGAGGAGCATCTGATTCTCTTGGCTAACGTCGCAGAGTTCTTCAAAACAGGTTCGTTGAAGAGTTCTACGAAGGTGAAAGTGCGCTGAATTTGTAAAATCTGGCGGAAAGAAATTTGTTCTACAGATGTGCAAGGCCAAAAACAATTGTCGGCTGCAAGCAACACACGTGATACTGCGAAAAGAGAAAGATGAACGTTAGAGGGAGAAACAGAGATATCGGTAGTCTTTTTTGGGCAGCCTAATAATTTATCTATCTTTGTTTGGGACACCTTTGGTCAAGCTCCACCCACCTCATGTCAGGACCATCTTCAGCCCTTTAAGGGCCCAGCGCTGCAGAAACTTCCTTCTGGGTGGTAGATGCGTGGAATATTCTCCCAGAAGAGGTGGTAGAAACAAGGACTATGTCTGAATTCAAGAAAGCATAGGACAGACATGTGGGATCTCATAGTGGAAGAGATAGTGGGTGTTCCAGATGGGCCATTTGGCCTTTATCTGCCATCATGTTTCTATGACCATAATGCTCTATGACCTCACAATGCAGGTGTAAAGAGCCTTAGCCTATAGGAAGAGGAGATGCAAATGTTAAGAGTTTTAGCCAATAGGGAGAGGAGGAGATAGTGGATGCTCTGGATGGGCCATTTGGCCTTTATCTGCCATCATGTTTCTATGCTTCTATAACCATAAAGCTCTATGACCTCACAATGCAGGTGTAAAGAGCCTTAGCCTATAGGAAGAGGAGATGCAAATGTTAAGAGCCTTAGCCAATAGGGAGAGGAGGAGATAGTGGATGCTGTGGATGGGCTATTTGGCCTTTATCTGCCGTCATGTTTCTATGTTTCTGCATGATAATTTTCTCATATTTTGATAGAATCCTTCCACCCACAAACGCACTATTCCTAGTCCAGTCAGCGTAGCAAAAATTTGAGGCCAATAATTATATGCCAGGGCTCTTTCTGGAAGCCTGTACGATGGACTCTGAAATGGCCACCAGATGTCACCCTTAACAAAGACCAAAACCCTCTCCTCTTCCCAGACGTTGTTAAAACTGACTTTGCAGAACCCTCGTAGTGCATAAGGCCCAATTCAGTAATTAAACCAGGGATCTTGAACAGGACCTTTTTTTTTTTGAGGGGGGAGAGGAGGAAGATATCTACAGGAATTACTTTGGCCCCACACATTAAGGGTCCATATTGCCATGGTAGCCCCAGTAGATATTCTGTAGCATCTGACATCACTTCCAACCCTCTGGTTTTTCTTGGCATACAAGTAATATGGAGCCAAGGGTTGCCCACTACAGATATCAGTAGCTGGCGAGTGCTAGGGGGACTTCCTTCCTCCCAGTTCTCATTCCCAGAGGGGGGGGGGTCCTATCTGGCTGATTCACGCCAGACCCCAGAGCCTCCGTCTACCACTAGGGTTGTCCAGAAGAACCTAAGGTTGTAAAAACTGCACAAATTGAAGTTTATTCCATAAATTTGATTGTGCTTGACCAGAAAATATTGTAAAAATAATTTTTTTAAAGCCTATCCTGGATTTGCTCAAAGTCACTGATTACATAAAGTTCTATTTTTCTAAAATGGGCTATTATTTTTTCTTAATGGAGAAAATTTATTGGTGTTATAGCTAAAACTTTTTTGTTTTCACACTCAGCAATGATACGTTGATAAAAATAAATTTTACGCAAAAAGTCTAGTAGTATTTTATTAACTTCCCCCCCAACACACACCTTTTACAAAGCTGCATATATTATCCGAAGTCTGGTTAACTTCCTGGATTTTCAATGCTGGAAGCTGCTTATGCTTCGGCATTAAATATCTGGAATTAGTTCAGCCTGCAGATGTCAGTGAATTGTAAGTCTCTTACCGCTGAATGCTGAATATTACCCCTTTAGGGGTTTGTTTTAGAAAGTTTTTATTTTTTTTGTATGTAAACATAAGAACATAAGAATTGCCGCTGCTGGGTCAGACCAGTGGTCCATCCTGCCCTGCAGTCCCGTTCACGTGGTGGCCCCTAGGTCAAGACCAGTGCTCCAAATGAATCCAGTCTCACCAGTTTAGCATGAACTTGTCCAACTTTGTCTTGAATCCCTGGAGGGTGTTTTCCCCTATAACAGCCTCCGGAAGAGCGTTCCAGTTTTCCACCACTCTCTGGGTGAAGAAGAACTTCCTTATGTATGTACGGAATCTATCCCCTTTTAACTTTAGAGAGTGCCCTCTCGTTCTCTCTACCTTGGAGAGGGTGAACAGTCTGTTTTATCTACTAAGTCTATTCCCTTCAGTACCTTGAATGTTTCGATCATGTCCCTTCTCAATCTCCTCTTTTCAAAGGAGAAGAGGCCCAGTTTATCTGATCTCTCACTGGAGCATTTGCATTGGAGCATTTACCTCACCGACCCATGGTAGAAACCTCTACCGTTTGTAAAAAGAGCCGATATCAACACCATGGAAGCCCAACAACCTGGGTGGTAGATGGTTCCTCAATTGACTTAGTAGAGAAAGAAACATTGTTCACCCTCTTCAAGGTGAAGAGAACGAGAGGGCACTCGCTGAAGTTAGAAGAGAAAAGATTCTGTACAAACGTAAGGAAGTTCTTCTTCACCCAGAGAGTGGTAGAAATCTGGAAAGCTCTTCCGGAGGCTTCCATAGGGGAAAGCACCCTTCAGGGATTCAAGAAAAGGTTGGATAAGTTCCTACTGGAACAGAACATACGCAGGTAAGACTAGACTCAAATAGGGCACTGGTCTTTTACCTAAGGGCTGCCGTGTGAGTGGACTGCTGGGCATGATGGACCACTGGTCTGACCAGCAGCGGCAAATCTTATGTTCTAAGTGAAACCTAGTTTACTTGTAAAGTGCACTAAGGGAATCTGGTATGACGAGGTTGATAACGGATTGGAAAAGACTGCCATTAGAAACAGAACAGGAACGGTTGTGGAGGTCATGATATTAACGATGAAAGAAGTAACTTAAACTATGATTTTGCATAATTGTAAGGAAGAATCCTATTCTGCATGGGAACTGAAGCACAGTTGATGTAACCCATAAGGTCTCTCTCTTAAATCAAAGGAAATTGTGTTGGAGACACGACAGTTGAATTCCAATTTCTTTAATGTGGTAACGTTACAGAGCCAAAGTCTAAGGAGGCCCAACTGTTTTACATAATTGTTTTATAGCCCGTAATGGTGCAAAAGAATATTATTTCCTTCGTGTGCTTTCAATTTTTTTTGAATATTTTTATGAGCCCAGTGAAATGGCTAAAGACCCTTGCATTTGAAGAATTCTTATCAACAGACCTCTTAGGAAATGCATTATCGTGTTTTATTAATTTGAAAGCATAAAAAGTTTGCATTCTTTTCATCTGCTGTTAAGTACCGAGCAGGTTCTGTTGAAAAATGGAGAAGGCGAACGTCAGTTTGCGTGCCGAACAATAACTTTCCATTACAGACCTCTTAATAATGAATGAGGCTGTTGTAAGATGGCCTTAAATTTGTGCTAGACATTATTGTAAGTAAACATTATTTTGGCTCTCTGGAACTGTGGAGAAGCGAACTAATCTATGAACTATGCTTTCCATATTTCGCTGTTCTTTCATCTTGACTTTTTCTTCTTTGAGTCACACTTTGACCACTTTTCTCCTTTCTCAAGTTTTCTCATTCTTTTTCTCTTTTTAACACTTTTCTTTTTACATGTTTATAGATTGTATTTAATTAATGAATTGCTTTTTTTTCCCATCATTTTTCTTCCTTTTTTCTCCACATTGCATATTTGATATTTGGATTGTCACGTCTACAGTATATAGAAGGTTTGTAAATAATAAATGATCCTGTGTAGCGCCTGGAATCTGTACTAGGATTACCAGACCTCTTTGGTACTCTACAGAGAGGAAAAACTCTTCTGTACTATATGTACTTAATCTTCATCGTATTATTCCTGTTCTTAAATATATTTGTAGTCCAAGAGAATAGTTAAGCTCTGGAATGCGTTGCCAGAGGTTGTGGTAAAAGTGGATAGTGTAGCTGGTTTTAAGAAAAGTTTGGACAAATTCCTGGAGGAAAAGTTCATAGTCTGTTATTGACAAAGACAGGGCGGAAGCCACTGTTTGCCCTGTATTTGGTAGCATGGAATGTTGCTACTCTTTGAGATTCTGGAGGGAAAGTCCATAGTCTGTTATTGAAAAAGATATGGGGGAAGCCACTCCTTGCCCTGGATCGGTAGCATGGAATGTTGATACTCCTTGGGTTTTGGCCAGGTATTAGTGACCTGGATTGGTCACCTTGAGAACGGGGTACTGGGCTTGATGGATCATTGGTATGACCCAGTAAGGCTATTCTTTTGTTCTTAAATATTATTAATCTATAAAATTCCTGTTTTGGAAGCAGCTTGGTGATGGCACTGTGGTTTTCTTTTCTTTCAGACTGACCTTGTGAATGTTTATCTTGTACAGGAGAGCCTGCAGCCTAGCTGCTTGGAAAATTACCGATAACCATGTGTTTCTAACAACATACCTGAACTGATTACTGCTCACTCACCCTAATCCTGTTATAGTCAGGGCATGCTAATCATCTCAGCGTAATGCGTACCATTTCATTGCTTTCAAAATTGTTGTGTTTTTCTTTTTTTTTTTTAAATAGTATTTGTGCTAGGAAGAAATGGTCATAATTCTATACAGTAGATTTTAGATCAGGGGTGTCCAACCTTTTGGCTTCCCTGGGCCGCATTGACAGAGGAGGGAGCCGGCAAGAAGGAAAACACTGTCTCGCTCTTGACCGGGGCCACACAAAATATTTCACGGGGCCGCATGTGGCCCTCAGGCTGCAGGTTGGACACCCCTGTTTTAGATAGACATAGAATAATTTCACAGCTTTGGGGGCCATTTTTTTGAATGTGCGGATTTATACAGTAAAGAGGCGTAGCTTTATGTACATCACTAACAAATTCAGGGAGTATTAGCATCATTTTCAAAATTGTAAGTACAAGGCTTTCTAAGGAAATCACCGACTCAGAGCTGCTATAGATGGGAGCTGTGTTCAAAGGTGTCAGGTCAAAAGCGCACCGGGACAAAGGCGCGAGCAGACAATTGAGCGCAGTGCGGAGGCGCGCGCCGAAGAAAATTACTGTTTTTAGGGCTCCGACGGGGAGGGCGTGGGGGGGAACCCCCCCCACTTTACTTAATACAGATCGTGCTGCGTTGTGGGGGCGTTGTGGGGGGCTTGGGGGGGTTGTAACCCCCCACATTTTACTGAAAACTTCACTTTTTCCCTGTTTTTAGGGAAAAAGTTAAGTTTACAACAAAATGTGGGGGGTTACAACCCCCCCAAACCCCCTACAACGCCGGCGTGATTTGTATTAAGTAAACTGGGGGTGCTCCCCAACAAACCCCCCCCCCGTCGGAGCCCCTAAAAACAGTAATTTTCTTCGGCGCGCACCTCCGTCTTGCGCTCAGTTTTCGGCGCGCACCTTTGTCTTCCGCGTTGTTGTCTATGAACTGTGTTCAAATGAAGTCTGGTTTCTGCTACTTGGGCTCAGGCTTGGGTGTTTTTATTGTGTATTGTAAGCTCCTACTGAAAAGTCACTTTGAGCAGCCAAAAAACTTAAGAGACTTGAAGAAAGCACAGGTGTTTATTCAGCATATGCGGACCCCTGAGCCCCAAGCTGGCTTCAGAAGTCCCGAAACCAGGAAGTTACAGAAATATTTATACATTCTTCTGGCTATACAACTGAATTCTAGAAAAAAAACTTTTCACGTGTTACTTTTCTTAACAATCATTGGTCCTAAGCTCACACTAGCAGGTCACTAGCAGGTCACTTATCTAAGCCCTGCAGTCTTTCTGTTGCATGTCGTTTATGCTGAGATAGCCATAAGAAGCTAGAATGCCCAAGCTAACACCCCCAGTGCAGGCAGGCTCGAACATGAGATAAGTTAGGTCTGCAGCGAAACATAATTCAGCATTTTATTAAAGAGAAAACTTAGTTCAACACTTAGGAAAACCAGTCCCAGACTCCTTCACTACTAATGACTGAGGAGTTAATTCAGAGCGGTTTACATGAGCTTCTGTAAAGATGTTACAATACAGAGTTAGCATTTTCTGAGATGAACATTCTTTCAGCCTTCCAGCTGCACTTACGCATGTTCACGTCGCTGAGCACATATTTATTTATTTATAGATTTTTAAAAAATATTTAAATTATCTGAATTCTCTTGGGAGACTACAGAATTCATGCCAGCTGCATCTAGGCATCTTACTTTGGTGCAGAGTGATAGAATCAACGCTTAGGGCTCCTTTTGCTAAGGTGTGTTAGGGCCTTAACGCGCAGAATAGCGCACGCTAGACCATAACGCCAGCACTGAGCTGGCGTTATTCTAGAAGCATTGGTAATTTTGTGCGTGCACTAAAAATGCTAGCGCACCTTAGTAAAAGAAGCTCTTACATTTTTTTATCCATTGAGGGCTCCTTTTCTGAAGGCGCGCTGGCGGTTTAACGCACGTAAAAGCGCTTGCTAATTTGCCGGCTGCGCTAGCTGCTACCGCCTCCTCTTGAGCAGGCGGTAGTTTTCCGGCTAGTGTGTGGGGGGTTAGCGCATGATTAAATGTCGCGCGCGCGCTAAAGCCGCTTCGGAAAAGGAGCCCTTAATTTTGGGTTTCAGTGGGGCGGAAGTCTGAGAGATTGGTGCAAGCTGGAATGCCTTTTCCTCTGTTTAATCAGGACTTTCGGTTTTGTCTCCCTAGTGTCTGTATGGCTGTTACGTCCATTCCTCCATCATCCCCACGTTCCACAGGAGATGTTACTGGCTTCTCCAGGTAAGGCAACAGATGGAATTTATTTAATTTAATAGCTGCTTATGTTGAGCAATCTGGATTTTATGGGGCTTGGAACGACTATACGAGACCCGTTGCTCGTTTCGTTTTGGCTTTTTAAAAAAATTTGCAAGTGATGCTCAGGTGGTGTCGGCTTCGTGGCATTTTTTTTTCTGCCGAGCCGGGAGTTGGTGTGTCCTGTGACTATCAGTGTTAAATGAATGGCATTGCCACAAACGGGAACTGATGTGCAGAGATTTCCTTTTGCGTGTTGAAAGGTTCTCCTCGATTGTGTTGTTGCGGTGGCGAATGTTTGGGCAAGCACCGTTCCAATAATAGACAATGAAGCCAACAGAGAGCCAGATGGAGCAGGTTTTGGGCAGCAGAAAGCACAAAGTTGGCTGGTTTAGGCACATTTGATATCAGCATGTCTTTTTGCCCAAGGATTTAATATCCTGCGACATCCAGCCAGAGCAAAAATTCCATAGGAGAAAACCAAAAAAAAAATCTTACAAAATGAAGGTGAGCAAAACGTAGGAACTTTTTGCCCGATCACAAATAATATATATGTCACTGATAGAGAAAAGTCTCACGCTGATCTTTGCGCTACTATTTTGCCTGCGCAATAAGTTTCCCATAGAATTTTCTTCCATTTTGTAAAGCCTCAAAATATTAATTTCCTGGGAAAAGAGGCCATATTTCAAAAGAGTACAATAAAGCGAACAATTTAGACCTTCTTCTGCCCAAAACATGCAAGCTCCAAGGTCTGAGGCTCAGGCACGCCAACATTTCTTGTAACAGATAAAGAATTCAATGTCTCCGTGTAATTTTTAAAATCGATATGGGCTGGATATTTGGTCTTCTGTCCTCTTTATTAAATAGCGAATATAATGCGAGACACATGGACCTCAGTAAGAGAAAACTCGCTTTGTATTTCTGACCGAGGCTTGCAAATCCAGTTGTTTCTACTCAGTGGCGCCCCTCTCGCGCCCTCGTCTCTGACCTCCCTGCCACTAATTTGGCACGAGCAGCGATGAATGTGCTGCCCGCGTTGGCTTCGGAGCGCTCTCTGTCATCACGTCCTCCCGGAAGTGATGTCAGAGAACACGCCAAAGCCAACACGGGCGGCACATTGGTCGCTGCTCGTGCTGAGGTTAAAAAGGTACAGGGAAGGGACGTGTGCGCGCAGCAGGGGGAGGTGTGGGAAGGGGGGGGCGGAGAGGTGGAAGGGTGCTGACGTCCCCTTACTCCGCCACTGTTTCTACTCGATAGATCACTTGTCAGCTCTGATGCACTTTTAAATGGGCTATTTTAACGGGGCACTTACAGTTTGTTGAGTTGGGTGCTCATAAGAGCAATTGTATTATGTCTGCATCACCGATGTATCATATAGTTAAAAATATATATAATCCAGGTACAGCAGTGAACTTCCAAAGTGACGGAGATATGGCCTTCCTTCCTCTTTTCTACTTTCTCCTGTTGATGTGAGAATAGTCTCTCTGCGTGCGAAAACTTAAGTTGCATTATGGAAGTATTTGTGGTTGGCACTATTTCTCCTGGAGAAAGATTTGGGGTGGTTTTTTTCTCATGCAGAAATCTGGGTAGCTTTATCCCCCCCCCCCCTCCCCTTGTGAAGATTTGGGTAGTGACGTTCCTGTAATATTCCCTACATGGGTTCATTTGGTGCATACCGCGGCAGTACTGGAGCTCATTCCTGAACTAGGGTATGCAGAGTATTACGTCAATCTATCGGATGTGCTGCTCGTACTTGAATTGCATCGGAGAGCTTCCTTCTAGAGCCTCCTCGAGGGCCGCAATCCAGTCGGGTTTTCAGGATTTCCCCAATGAATACGCATGAGATCTATTTGCATGCACTGCTTTCATTGTATGCTAATAGATCTCATGCATTTTCATTGGGGAAATCCTGAAAACCCGACTGGATTGCGGCCCTCGAGGAGGGACTTTGACCCCCCTGCTCTAGAGTTTATAGAGTGTTTTACGTATAGACAAAATAGTAGGGTGTGCTAGGGAATTACTTTGAAATCAAGCCAATACCATTGTGACTATTTCTGTCCCTTCCTGCCGCATTTTTTTCGTTATCTGACTACACTTCATGGTACTTGAGCAACTCTCCAGATGATGCATAGAGTATATCACCTGATACCAATACTTGTATCATGCTGCTCTTGTGTTTTCCTCCTTAACCCCTGTCTCCCCATGTGAAAGCTTGAGTTGCATTATCACACCATTGCCTTGGGGGTGGGGTATTCTACAAAGATGACATCAATATTCCCTGTTTGTTAGTAATTTAAGTGCGAGCATTTACATCAGCTGGTGCAAGTGGTTCAGCCTAGTAAGTGTTCAACCTAAATCAGTGGTCTCAAACTCACGGCCCGCCAGGTACTATTTTGAGGCCCTCGGTATGTTTATCTTAATCACAAAACTAAAATAAAACAGTTTCTTGATCATATGTCTCTTTAGCTATAAATTACAATATTATTATTAAGACAGCCAAAAGGAAAGATTTATCAACTATAAAGAGTTTTTATCTCATGCAAAATTGTCATTTCTTTAATAAGACATTAACTATTTTTTCTGAGGCCCTCCAAGTACCTACAGATCCCAAAATGTGGCCCTGCAAAGGGTTTGAATTTGAGACCACTGGCCTAAATCATACATATATATTTGCTCCTTTGAAAGTAGTGCCAATTCCCTTTATAGAGAAGGCTCCAAATAGGTTCCGCTGTGTCGCCTAAAAATAGGGGCTCCTTTTTAGACTTGGCCTCCACATGCGAGTTCAATCTATTGAACGTGTCAACTAAGTAAAGGCTTTCTGGAAATTAAGAGGTAGAAAAAAGGTCAACAGTGAAATGTGTTCTTTGAAAGATGGTAGTTTTGCAGGCTGTACTTTTTTTTTTTTTTCTTTTCTATTTTGATCTTAGCCAAATGGTTTATTTTTATTTTTTTTTCTGGCTGCCTCAGTCTATGAATTGAACAATGATGGATGTCAATAACGCCTATTGCATCATTCCGCTGTCAGCCTTGTTTGTCAACAGGGATGTCATTTAACTACATCACAAGCTGCTCTTCCGTGAAAAATACCGTTCATCCTTATCATTTATTCACACATTTGTATTAATGTGTTTTATTATGATTATCTAGAAAGCTGTTCTTGGGGACTCAAGCAGTGCATATGTTAAAATGAAGGAAGAATATACAGCGGAGCTGAGCTCTGATCTTCCATGAAATGGAAATATATATTGTGGGATTTTTTTCATAGTCATATCGTATATGTTATATGGTGAGTTCTGCTGATAAGAACTGTAACAAATATAGGAGCTTCTTTGAAATGAACCGGCGCATGCATATAAGAGCATTCAAATTATGAGAAAATGTACATAATATATTATTTTTAGGCCTGTCTAATATAATATCGTATAACTAGATTTTTAGCCCGTTACATTAACGGGTGCTAGCAGCCCTTCTTCCTTACTTTTTTCTCCCCCCTGTCCAGCAATACCCCCCTTCCCTGCTCCCCCTGTTCAACAGTAGCCCTACTCCATTAGTTTTACCTCCCCCCCTGTCCAGGAGCACCCCTTCACTGCTCCCCCTGTCCAGCAGTAGCCATTATCCCTTCCTTTTACCTTTCTCCCTGTCCAACAGTACCATTTGTTCCAAATACCAGCGGTCTCTCCCTATCATCGGGCCCTCTCCTCCTCTTCCCGTTGCCGGAGTGCCTGTAGCGGCGCCTTAAGTGGAGCTATCTCCAACGCTCACACTCTCTCCCTGTCCTCCTGCTCCAGGGTGCTTGATTTCCACCCCCCCCCTCCAGAAACGGATGTTAGAGTTGATTGCGCGACTGCATGCGGCGGTCCTTCGCTTCCTGGTTTGTTTGTTTTTTTTGTGTAAGCCAGCTTCCAACAGCCGCTGAAACCGCCATGTGCGCTGCGTGCTGCAAACAGCCGCATGCACCGCAAATTGCGCGACTGCGTGCAGCGTGCAGCGGCCCTTCGCTTCATGGGGGGTTTTTGGTGTAAGCCGGCTTCCAACCACCGCGCACCGCAAACAACCGCACGTGCCACAAATAGAATAGAGCCACAGAGGCACACATCACGGTGGTAGGGATCACAGCATTGTAAGTGCGCATGCGCGCTTAGGGTTTTATTATAGAGGATTAGTACATTGCAGAAAACACTTGAGTGGCAGTTCTATAAACTGATGCCATAAATTAGATGCTAAAAATGCCACACTTGGTGACAATTGCATATGTAAGCGCCTATAAGCTGTTGTAGCTCAGAAGGTGCAATGATCTTTTTATCAGCTTTTAAGTAGGTCAAAACCATTATTTTCTAGGTGTGATTTTCATAATGTAATTCAAAATTTGGATTACTGGAATGTGTTATATTAGAGCAGACATGTCAAACTCTGGCCCGATGAAATTTGACCCGCCAGACAATTTCCGATTTTCCCTAAAGCTGGCCCGCCAGTACAAGCGCCGTATCATTTGTAGATTAACGCCGCATCATCTGTAGGTTTACGCGGCCTGCTTAGGATCGTTGGTCGGCAGTAGCGATCCTAGCAGACTGCCGTAGCCTCTGCTGCACGCTCCCTCTGGCGCTGTCCCGTACATCAGAGGAGGGGCGGGACCGCGCCAGAGGGGAACGTGCAGCTGAGAATACGGTGGCCTGCTAGGATCGCTACCGCCGACCAGCGATCCTCTGCAAGGCTGCGTGAACCTACAGATGATGCGGCATGAACCTGCAGTTGAGGAAAGGCATTTTGGGGCTGGTATTCGTAGGAAGTTATCATTTAGTCAAGCAAAAATCAAAACAAAATTAGATATAAATATTCAATATAAAAGCGTTAGAGGTATCATTTTAAATAAACTTGACATATTTCATGTACTCCCACCATTAGTTGAGCACAAGTTTTTTCATCATTTACCCAAAGTAAGTGAATAATTATGCAATCTAAGCGCGCATGCGCACTCCCACCTGCGTGCTCCTGTTTTCCGTGAGCTGTAGGGACCTGCAGAGATGCGGCAGAAGAAATCAGAGCATGGGAAGGCCGCAAAGCAGCGTCTTTAGTGTGATGCGGCCGCTGCTGGAGCCAGGAGGTTTGACGGTCGTCTCGCGGTGGGAGGGTCAGTGGGGTTGGCTGCACGGTGGCGATAGTGGCGGGGGGAGAGGGTTCTACTGCACAGGGGGATGGCTGGCAGGCAGGTTGGCTTTGGAGGGTGCCTGAGGGACAAAGTATGGAAGGCAGTGAGGGGGAGCAGGGAAGAGGTGCTGCTGGACCAGGAGAGCAGGGAAGAGGTGCTGCTGGGCTAGAGGAGCAGGGAAGAGGTGCTGCTGGACCGGGGGAGCAAGGAAGAGGGACAGGGGAGCTGGGAAGAGGTGCTGCTGGACAGAGGGAACAGGGAAGAGGGACCGAGGAGCAGGGAAGAGGTGCTACTAGACCGGGGGAGCAGGGAAGAGGGACAGGGGGAGCACGGAAGAGGTGCTGCTGCACAGAGAAGTGGGTTAGGTGAGGGAAATGCTGATGCTGCTGCACAGGAAAATGGAGGGGGAGGGTATGCTTCTGCTGCTACTGCACAGGGAAGTGGAGTGTGGAGGGAAATGCTGCTGGTGAGCTATCCACCATATTGTTTCCAATTGGAAAGACAATTCTAGGCTTAATTTTTACGAATGGTGGAATCACCTTTGTGTCATCAGAAAGTCTGAGGAAATAATAACATTCAAACAAAATAACATAGCCAGATTCACAAAAATTTGGGCCCCTCTTGATGAATATGTAAGGACTCATGTAAATCCCAATTAACTTTACTTTGTAGATTAACTATACTATGGGCTCCTTTTACAAAGCTGCGTTAGCGGTTTAACACGCGTAATAGCGCGAGCTAATTTGCCGGCCGCGCTAGCCGCTACCACCTCCTCTTGAGCAGGTGGTAGTTTTTTGGCTAGCACAGAGGTTAGAGCGCTCTACAAATGAGCATGTGCTAAAAACCCTAGCGCAGCTTCGTAAAAGGAGCCCTATGATTTGCATATTATTATGTATATATTGGTATCTGCAGCTCATTGTTTTGCTTTATTCTTATATTTTTCTATTTGGAAAATTTCAATAAAAAAAAAAAAGTTTAAAAACAAAACAAAACAAAAAACCTTCTGATTGTCCAGTCTGATATTTACCACATTAGACTTCTTCAAATCACAGGGTTAGGCAGCACTGTGATACGCTGTTGTGTTGTAGGGCATTAGCAACACAAAATTGTGTTTGAGGCACTCTAAAGCAGTGGTCTGAAAGTCAAACCCTTTGCAGGGCCACATTTTGGGTTTGTAGGTATTTGGAGGGCCTCAGAAAAAATAGTTAATGTCTTATTACAGAAATGACAATTTTGCATGAGGTAAAACTCTTTCTAGTTTATAAATCTTTCATTTTGGCTAAGTCTTAATAATAATATTGTCATTTATAGCTAAAGAGACATATGATCAAGAAACTGTTTTATTTTACTTTTGTGATTATGATAAACATACCGATGGCCTCAAAATAGTACCTGGTGGGGCCACATGTGACCCCTGGACTGCGAGTGTGAGACCACTGTTCTATAAGTATGATATTATAATGTTTATGTATGTACAAATTATATTATGTTCAATGTTTGTTATAGATGGGATAGAAATTTTATAAATAAATAGGTCTTGTTAACACCAATCAATGGTGTAGTATCAGAGGTGAGGGGGCGTCATCTTGCTCAGGGCGCCGGCACCCCTCCTCCTCTGTGCCCCTCCCTTCCTCCTCCTTCCCCTGCCGCCCACCCATTCCCATCCCCCACATCTTTTTAACTCCGGCACGAGTAGCCAACTTGCTGCCCGCGTCGGATTCGGCGCTCTCTCTGACATCACTTCTGGGACCCGCGCCTAAGAAGTGACATCAAAGAGAGTGCCGAAGCTGACGCAGGCAGTAAGTTGGTGGCTGCTTACGCCAAAGTTAAAAAGGTACGGGGAAGGGCGCGCGCAGCAGGGGGAGGGAGGGCGCCATCGCCCCTGAGGGCCGGTCACCCTCACTACACCACTGACACCAATTATTGGTATTTAGTGCCAATTAATTATGTTATGCATACAATTGGCCCTGTTCTATAATTGCATGCCCAACTTTGGGTGCAACTTTTATAGAATTTGGGAGTAAGGGACTTAAGCGCACATTTTATAGAAAAGCACCTGGGCCCTTATGCAATTAACTGAGAATGACCTTTTCTAGGACTAAACTAAACTAAACCTTAAGTTTGTCTACCGCATCATCTCCATAAAGATAGAGCTCGGAACGGTTTACAGGTAATTCAATAAATGAGGGAAGGACATCATAAGAAATTAGATGTTATGAAGAGGAGAGCTAGTTTTACATTTTAAATAGATAGCTTTACGTTTTGGAGAAAAGCCAGGTTTTCAGATACTTTCAGAATAATTGGAATGAGCCTAGGTTCCGCAGCGGGGCAGGGAAGTTGTTCCAAAGCTCAGTGAATTTGAAGAAAAGGGATTTCCCTAATTTACCTGCATACATGACGTCTTTTAACGAGGGGAAAGATAGTTTGAGTATGTGGGCGGATTTGGTAGTGTCAGGTCTCGAAGAATTCCAGGATAGTGGGATTAGGGGAGGAAGAATGCCATGTAGGATTTTGAATATTAGGCAGGTACATTTAAAGTGAATCCTAGAAATCACCGGAAGCCAGTGAAGTTATGACAGAAGTGGGGAAACATGATCGAATTTGCTTTCTGCGAAGATCAACCTAGCCGCAGTGTTCTGGATCCGCTGAAGTCTTTGAAGATTTTTCTTGGTTAGACTTAGATAGATGGAATTACAATAGTCCAGTCTGGAAAGAATGATTGATTGGACAAGGACAGCAAAATGTTGTTGGCGGAAGCAGGATCTCACTTTCCTCAACATGTTGTGGACATTATGGTGGACTTTCCTGGCTTCCTTAAGTAGACTGTTATACTGTGTAATTCAATCTATCTCGGTTGGATTTTGAAAGGGATTTCATTTTCTCTGCTATATGCTATATTGTAGAAGCAATGTGATTTTCATTGCTTTTTGACACGTTTGTGTTTGCTGTCTCACTAATCCTATACTGCAAGTGAGGAGCAAGGCACTGAAATTTCTTAATAAAGGTCAGATTGAAGAAGAGGGTGTTAGTGGCCATAGGTGATGGTGTCCTCATTTCTACGGGTCTTACAAATTGTCTAGCAACAGCCGAAAATGAGTTGACTCCTACCATTGTACATTCATGTCTAGGGCTGTCGGTCATGTTGACATGGTGACCTCATAGCTCTATTCTTGGAGATCAGCTGGTCAATATTCAAAATACCACACAGTTCTATTCTGTTCACTGGCTGCCTCTATTCCTCGGTAAGGGAGGGTGGGGGTTGTCAGGATTGGCTGACGTTGCCGCTTCGGTCCTGGAGGAAGGGGAGTTGTCAGGATTGTCTGCCATTGCCGCTTTGGTCCTAGAGGGAGGGGTGTTGTCAGGACAGCTGCCGCTGCTGTTTCAGGGGCTGTAGGGAGGGGAGGTTGTCTGAGGAGCGTGGGAAACTTTTTTTTTTTTGGGGGGGAGCAGCAATTTTTTTGCCAGTTAATTGAATGCTGGTTAGCTAAAATGTTCCTTTAAATGACTAGAATGTATATGCATTCTTCACACCAAAAGCTAGGTGGCTCCTTGCAGAGTTACCCACAAAATAGAAACAAACCAATATGATCAATTTGTTACCTGTTCTTCAGGAAAACACTTCAGACCCAGTTGCACTTAGAATTCTCTCTTGGTAGAATAGCAGAGAGCAGTCCTTTCTAAATTAATGAAGAAACAGGGAGCGTGATCGTTTTATGTGAGGCTCTAGAGAATAAAGACAAATGAACATTGTACTAGAATTTGAGACGTAGATAAGACTGAAAAAGGAAATTAGCCAGCCTTCAACTTGACATCTCAGACATGCCAAATAATGAAAGCTATTCTCAGTCGGAGGTTAAAAGGGTACATATATTGCTGTAATCCCACAAAATGCAATCAGTATGGATTAAGTTGAAAAAACGCCCATTCAACCTCGTCAGCTCCTTGATGGAGAAATAGACAAGCCGGGTAATAACAATGCATAAGATTTCTTTTTTTTTTATTTTTTTTTTTTTTGGGGGGGGGCTTTCCAATGATTTCTGATAAAGCTCCAGGCAGGCAGGCTTCTGCTTCAGCTGTAGAAGCTGCAGGGTTCCAAGATAGGTGCCAGTGCCAGGCTGAGAAATGCAGGAAAAAACGGAGGTCTCTGAAACGCCAAAGC
Source organism: Geotrypetes seraphini (assembly GCF_902459505.1). NCBI lineage: Eukaryota > Metazoa > Chordata > Amphibia > Gymnophiona > Dermophiidae > Geotrypetes > Geotrypetes seraphini. Next base: position 11,009,591 of record NC_047098.1, on the reverse strand, counting down.
CAAACAAATGAGAACAAGCAAGAATAGCAAAATGTCTCTCAGGCAGACTCATTTTAAACCTTTCTTATTAAAGATCAGAGGCACATTAAGCCAGCATCATGCTGAGCCAGTAAGAAATAAAATAAAAAGAATGATTTCATGCAACTATCTCTTGCTCTATGCATGGAAGAAGCATTAAACTCTTTTAGGAACATTTGACATAATGAATAGGCGGAAAACCCGGGGAACCCCACTGGCAAGTCCTGTGTTTCCTGGCTACCCACCCCTAGGCAGCTGGATCTGTAGGACTACCACAGTGAATCTGCTTTTTTTTTTTTTTCTGTTTCGTAGTGATATGTGTTTTTAATTACTGTGTAAACCATCTTGAATGGTGTGAGCCAGGAAAGATGATATAAATATTTTATAAATAAATAAAATCTGCATACACTGGAGTCCAAGCGTATGAAAATCCGTCTCGGGAGGGAAGGAATGATCTAACGGTTAGAACAGCGGGCGGAGAACTAGGGAAGCCAGGTTTTAATCGCACTGCTGCCTCGCGCGATCTCCGGCGATAAAGCTAATTCTTAAGACCGATAAACATATAGGGGCAATTTTTATAAAGGGCGCCCCAAAAATAGATGCCAAGGTGGAGTGCACTAAAGCCCCGATTCTATATATGGCACCTAAAAAAAAAATCACCTCCAACTAATGTGGCACGAAGCGCGATTCTATAAAAGGTAGGCGCTCTGTATAGGGCGACGCTTAGCGCCCTCTTGAGGTTTACAGGCACTGTATTTATGTCAGGATTTTCTTAGCTTAAATGTATGCATCTAAATTAGGTGATCAATGGCGCCTAACTCCAAAAGACGTCCACAATCCCCCCCAAAAACCACACCTACTTTTAGGCAGGTGCTTTGGACAAGATACCTAACCAAGTTAAGTACCCAGCTACCAATTCCAATTAACATCAATTATGTGGTAAGTGCCAATTATTGACACCAATTAAGCCTATTAAGTTAATAGGCACCATGTCATCTACTATCCTTCTCTCTTAGGGATCCTATGTTGGTGGGGGTACCAGCACCCCTCCTCCACTCTGCCCCGCCTCTTCCCACTCTTCCCCCTTGCCATGCGTGCGCACCCTTCCTTTCCACCTTACCTTTAATTGTTCACCACCGCCGCGAGCAACAACTTCCACGCGCTCTTCGTGACCGCGTCGTCTCTCCCACTGACATCACTTCCGAGCGCCACGCACAGGAAGTGATGTCAGAGGGAGAGCCGACGGGGATGGTGAACAACTAGAGGTACGGGGGAAAGAGACAAGGGTGGGGAAGGGATGCCACAGGCCTGGATGCCTCTCAAGCTCGCTCCGCCACTGTTAGTAGGGATTATCCCATTTCTTATTCGATGTTTGCTGTATTTGATGATGTCGATGGTTGGGTGGGGCTTTTCTATGCAAGATAATTTTCTTGATAAAGGAGAAAATTAAAGGACGTCGTCAGAACATAAGAATTGCCGCTGCTTGGTCAGACCGGTGGTCCATCCTCTTCGGTAAATACAGACGCAAAAAATGTGTTCAGTTTGTCGGCGATTGCTTTGTCCTCCTTTAGCACTCCCTTTATTCCACGCTCATCCAACGGTCCCACCGCTTCCTTCGCGTGTCGTTTCCCCTTAATGTATCGAAAGAACGGCTTGAAGTTTTTTGCCTCCTTGGCTATTTTTTCCTCGTAGTCTCTTTTGGCCCCTTTCACCGCCTTGTGGCACCTGTGTTGATGTTGTTTGTGCTTATTCCAGTTTTTGTCCGTTCTTGACCTTTTCCATTCCTTAAACAAAAGTTTCTTGTCTCTGATTGCTTCCTTCACCTCTACAGTGAGCCACGCTGGTTCTTTGTTCTTTTTCCTCTTGGATCCTTTGTTGCTACGCGGTATATGTAGATTTTGTGCCTCAGTGACTGTGTCTTTAAAAAGGGACCAAGTTTGCTCTAGCGTTTTTACAGTGCTTATCCTCTTCTTAATCTTCTTCCCCACCATGAGTCTCATCCCTTCATAATTTCCCTTTTGGAAGTTCAGCGCCGTGGCCGTCGTTCTGGACCTAGGCGCCTGGGCCAATCAGGCCTTAGACTTAGTGGGGATGGGCGGACCCGCTATGCCTTAGACCTGATTGGTCCAGGCTTCTAGAGCCTGGGCCAATCAGGCCTTAGGCTTCAGCGGGATGGGCCGGGAAGGGGCGGGCCTGCCTCATTTCGACGAGGCGGGCCTGCCGGCTGGACGGGTAAGACCTGTCTGGCCAAAAGAAAAGGTTAGTTTGGTGGGGTGGAGTTTTGGGGGCTGTTAGCGCAAGGGGGGAGGGTGCGGAGGGGGTGCGTCTTCTGGCAGGAGGGATTGGGCCCATCCAGTCTGTCCATCTGCAGCATCCACTGTCTCCTCCGCTCCCTATTGGCTAAGGCTGTTTATACCTGCATTGTGATGTCATAGAGCTTTATGGTTATAGAAACATAGGAACATGATGGTAGATAAAGGCTAAATGGCCCATCCAGTCTGCCCATCTGCAAAATTCACCATCTCCTCCTCTCCCTATTGGCTAAGGCTCTTTACACCTGCATTGTGATGTCATAGAGCAGAGGTAGGGAACTCCGGTCCTCGAGAGCCGTATTCCAGTCGGGTTTTCAGGATTTCCCCAATGAATGTGCATGAGATCTATTTGCACGCACTGCTTTCAATGCATATTCATTGGGGAAATCCTGAAAACCCGATTGGAATACGGCTCTCGAGGACCGGAGTTCCCTACCCCTGTCATAGAGCTTTATGGTTATAGAAATATAGGAACATGATGGCAGATAAGGGCCAAATGGCCCACCCAGTCTGCCGATCCACAGTAACCATTATCTCTTTCTCTCTCTAAGAGATCCCACACAGTCTCTGTCTCCATCACCTCTACCGGGAGACTGTTCCACGCATCTACCACCCTTTCAGTAAAAAAGTATTTCCTTAGATTACTCCTGAGCCTATCACCTCCTAACTTCATAGATACATAGAAACAGTTTCTGACCTCATGGCTGCCAGACGACTAAAGTCCGAGTGCTGCACTGTGCAACGCACGAGTACATAAGTTTCAAGTTTAATAATTGTTTTGATTAATCGCTTAATCATATTTCAAAGCGATGAACAAATTAAAATTACAATTTCTGGGAAACAATACATGACAGAACAATACATAATAACATTCAAAATTAAAAAAATTACCATTACAAACTTATATACACAAGGAAGGGGGGGGGGAGATGAAATACAAAATCATTATAGAAAAGTAGAACAAAAAAGGAAAAATTCAAAATGAGTAACAAAAAAAAAAACAGTATAATATAGTACAATAAAATAATATGTTGCATTGTGCTATCTCTGTTCCGGTTATCGCATAATTTAACAATTGCCTTTAATTTTTGATTCGCCTTCATATAACCATTAGAAGGCAAAAATGGTGTTTGTTTAGAGTCAACTTTCATGTGTACCCTGAGGGCTCCATGACAGCAGATTCAACACAGAAAAAGTGAGTGACATTCGACAAAGCACAACCCACGGCATCTTCTACCTGGGCCCTAGGAACAGATTTATAATTTAAAATCCACCACCAGTCAAATGTTTGTATGTTAAGACTGTGTTCATTTTTTCATTCAGGGGAACCTCCTTGCTGTGCGAGTGCCACACGGGTGCGAGTGCAGACTTTGGATCTCCTCTCCTTGCTAGCAACAAGCAGGTTCACAAAATCCCAACTAGAGAATGACACGGTGACAAAATTCATTACCGTTCCCGTCCCCGCGGATAACTGCGGGAAACCATCTTCATGTCATTCTTTAAGGAGAGAGGGAAGAATCAGAGTATGAATGGCCACAACCACTGACCCGCAAGCTTTGCTTTGAAGAATGCTGGTGTAGAAGGACCGAGGCTGAAACAGACACTACAGAATGACAGTCTCTGGTATCCAGAGCAGATATTGTGATGTCATAATGCCTCATTCCACCAGTGCCTAAGAGCCAATCACATCAGTGATGTCACAATGGCTTCATTATCCTTGGCTCCCATAAGAATCAGAGTATGAATGGCCACAACCACTGACCCGCAAGCTTTGCTTTGAAGAATGCTGGTGTAGAAGGACTGAGGTTGAAACAGACACTACAGAATGACAGTCTCTGGTATCCAGAGCAGATATTGTGATGTCATAATGCCTCATTCCACCAGTGCCTAAGAGCCAATCACATCAGTGATGTCACAATGGCTTCATTATCCTTGGCTCACATAAGAATCAGAGTATGAATGGCCACAACCACTGACCCAAAAGCTTTGCTTTGAAGAATGCTGGTGTAGAAGGACTGAGGTTGAAACAGACACTACAGAATGACAGTCTCTGGTATCCAGAGCAGATATTGTGATGTCATAATGCCTCATTCCACCAGTGCCTAAGAGCCAATCACATCAGTGATGTCACAATGGCTTCATTATCCTTGGCTCCCATAAGAATCAGAGTATGAATGGCCACAACCACTGACCCGCAAGCTTTGCTTTGAAGAATGCTGGTGTAGAAGGATTGAGATTGAAATAGACACTAGAAAATGACATGGGATTATTTCCTGCGGTTATCCGCGGGGACGGGAACGGTGATGAATTTTGTCACCGTGTCATTCTCTAATCCCAACTCCAATAACCTCCTTCTGAAATTTCCGTCATCTCATTGCTGTGTCTAGCAGAGTAAAAGAGACAAATGTCATTAAATGTTTAATTGCGTGCGTTTTCATACGGGATGGAGATCATCATTCCACATTTAAGGCAGTAGCTCTTCAAAACTTTTAAATGCTTTTCATTTTCCTAATTACAATGATGCAATCACATGAAGTGTTTAGAAAAATTAATAGAGTGACATTTATTGAAATCACAGTAGGCCCTGAACTTATCTGTTATACACAAACGATCACGTTATGGAAATCCGAGCAAGAAAGAGAAACAATTTGCCTTGCTAACAAAAAAAAAAAATAACAACTTGAGAGAAAGGATTCCACTCAAAAATTAAACAATAAAACAAATTTTTAAAAGGAACATTTTTGGATGGATCTCACCCCACATGCTCGCAGCAGATTATTGAACATTTGCAGCTAAATATTTTAATTTTTCTTTATGTGTTCAATATTGTTTGATTGGGGGGGGGGGGGATATATCTGGTGCATATGTGAAAGAAAACTGTTGTATTTTGTTTGGCATATTATATTGCACTTTTTCATTCAATAAATACATTTACACATACATTTTTAAATGGCAAGTCCTCAGTGTGACCTGTTTAAGTCAAGTAACCGCAAAGTTTTTAACTTGTGCATGAGCGCAAGGCTCAATGCAGCACGCCATCATAGGTTCTTCCATGTTTGAAAATCAATAAAGATTTAAACTTTGATAATGCAATACAATTGGTAAATCATAAATACTGCATGGAACGCACTAATAACTATACAATTATTACATTAAACAGTCATTTACCCCCTTCCTCATCTTAATTATTAATGCAATAATACATATGATGTGATTTCAATATTATAATTAAATATTTTAACTCCTCAACGTACATTTCCCTCCCTAGATGTGTAAAGAAATCTAATGAAAAGGGAAGAAACATGGTCCTTACTGTAATGCAACAAAAGTCGCCATCATAGGTTCTTCCTTGTTTTTAGGGGCTCCGACAGAGGTTTTGTTGGGGACCCCCCCCACACTTTACTTAATACAGATCGCGGTGGCGTTGTGGAGGGTTTGGGGGGTTGTAACCGCCCTCATTATACTGGAAACTTCACTGTTGCCCTGTTTTTTAGTGAAGTTTTCAGTAAAATGTGGGGGGTTACAACCCCCCAAACCCCCCACAACGCCCCCACAACGCGGTGCGATCTGTATAAAGTAAAGTGGGGGGGTTCCCCCACACACACCACCCGTTGGAGCCCTTTAAAACAGTCATTTTCTTCGGTGCGCGCCTCCACGTTGCGCTCAGTTGTCTGTGCGCGCCTTTGTCCCGGCACGCTTTTGACCTGACACCGAATATTCAGTGCTGGCCAGCTAAGTTTAGCAGACAAATCAGACTGCTGTTAACTAAACCAGCAAGCACTAAGGGCTCCTTTTACGAAAGCGCGTTAGGGCCTTAACGCATGGAATAGCGCGTGCTAGCCGCTACGCCTCCTCTTGAGCAGGCGGTAGGTTTTTGGCTAGCGTGCGCTAATCTGGTGTGCGCGCTAAAGACGCTAGCGCACTTTCGTAAAAGGAGCCCTAAATATTTGCTTATCTGGTTAAGTTACAGCTGACTCAGAAAAACCTTGAATATTCAATAACAGTCACTGGAAACGGCCCAGGTTGAGTGTTGGGGTCAACCAGCTTAAAATTGCTCAAAACGACATTGCAGTTTTTCTAAACTCAAATTACACTTTGAGTGCCATTTTAGAAAGGACGTACAAATTGGACAAGTTCTGCTAGTATTTCGGAACAAAATCTTTTACTTTTTTATGGGCCAGTGACACTTAACCAGGCAGTACTGCTGAATATCAATGGTTGGGCGGCCTTAATCAATTGAAAGGGTAGGAGCTCTCCTGCTTGCTTAATTGCTTTGACTATTAGGCCCTGTAGATGTAGATGCTTCGATTCAAGCTGAAGGGCTGGCTGGTAATGTTTGCCTTTGTGCAGATGATACCGAATCTGTAGTAGGGTAAACACCCCTGATGGTGTTTCTAACATAAGAAAGGACCTAGCAAAACTTGGAGAATGGTCTGGAATTTGGCAGTTAACATTTCGTGCTAAAGAATGCAAGGCCATGCATTTGGGCTGCAAAACCTGAGGGAACAGAATAGTTTAGAGCAGGGGTGCCCAATAGGTCGATCGCGATCGACCGGTAGATCGCCAAGGCAAAGTGAGTCAATCGCGGAGCCCATCCCGGGCTCCGTGATAGACTCACTTTGCCTTGGCGATCTACCGGGCTGATCAGCCTTCTTCTCCCTGACGTCAATTCTGCCATCGGAGAGGAACTTCAGGCCAGCCAATCGCTGCCTGGCTGGGCCGGAACTTCCTCTCCGACGGCAGAATTGACGTCGGGGAGAGGAATGCTGGTCGGCCCGACGCAGGGAGAGCTTGGGGCAGCGGCGGCTTTGGGGCCTGTTCCCCGATGCCGGCAGCAGTGGCTTGGAGGAGGGCATGAAGAAAGAAAGAAAGAAAGGGGGCAGGCAGGGAGACAGAAGGAAAGAAGGGAAACAGAAAAAAGGAAAGGGGTCATGAAGAGAGAAAAAAAGAAAGGGGTCATGAAGAGAGAAAAAAAGAAAGAGAGGCAAGATGAAAGAAAGGGCAGGGAGAGAGGAAGAAAAAGTTGGGGGAGGGAATGAGGTCTGGAGGAGAGGAAGCATACAGGCTGAAAGTAGGGAAGAAAGATTGGATGCACAGTCAGAAGAAGAAAGTGCAACCAGAGACTCATGAAATCACCAGACAACAAAGGTAGGAAAAATGGTTTTATTTTAAATTTAGTGATCAAAATGTGTCTGAATTTATATATGCTGTCTATATTTTGTACTATGGTCCCCTTTTACTAAACCGCAATACCGGTTTTTAGCGCAGGGAGACTATGAGCGTCGAGAGAAGCGCTGGGCATTCAGCGCAGGTCCCTGCGCTAAAAACAGCTATTGTGGTTTAGTAAAAAGGGAGGGGTATATTTGTTTATTTATATAGGGTTATTACTGAGGTGACAGTGCATAGAGTCATCTGCCTTGACCTCTTTGGAAAAACCCCAGAATAGGAATGATAATTAACATTTTCTCTGCCTATGGTGTGCTTTGTGGTTTTTTTTATTTTATTTTATTGTTGGTAGATCATTTTGACTTGGTCATTTTAAAAGTAGCTCACAAGCCCAAAAAGTGTGGGCACCCCTGGTTTAGAGAGTAACAAACTTTTGTGCACGAAAGAGGAGCGGGACTTGGGTGTGATCATATGTGATCATCTTAAGGTGGCCAAACAAGCAGAAAAGGCAATGGCGAAATCTAGAAGGATGCTTGGGTGAAGAAGTCCCTGTATAAGATGCTGGTGAGATCTCATTTAGAATATTTTGTATAGTTCTGGAGACCACACCTTCAAACAAGCAGAAAAGGCAATGGCGAAATCTAGAAGGATGCTTGGGTGAAGAAGTCCCTGTATAAGATGCTGGTGAGATCTCATTTAGAATATTTTGTATAGTTCTGGAGACCACACCTTCAAACAAGCAGAAAAGGCAATGGCGAAATCTAGAAGGATGCTTGGGTGAAGAAGTCCCTGTATAAGATGCTGGTGAGATCTCATTTAGAATATTTTGTATAGTTCTGGAGACCACACCTTCAAACAAGCAGAAAAGGCAATGGCGAAATCTAGAAAGATGCTTGGGTGAAGAAGTCCCTGTATAAGATGCTAGTGAGATCTCATTTAGAATATTTTGTATAGTTCTGGAGACCACACCTTCAAACAAGCAGAAAAGGCAATGGCGAAATCTAGAAGGATGCTTGGGTGAAGAAGTCCCTGTATAAGATGCTAGTGAGATCTCATTTAGAATATTTTGTATAGTTCTGGAGACCACACCTTCAAACAAGCAGAAAAGGCAATGGCGAAATCTAGAAGGATGCTTGGGTGAAGAAGTCCCTGTATAAGATGCTGGTGAGATCTCATTTAGAATATTTTGTATAGTTCTGGAGACCACACCTTCAAACAAGCAGAAAAGGCAATGGCGAAATCTAGAAGGATGCTTGGGTGAAGAAGTCCCTGTATAAGATGCTGGTGAGATCTCATTTAGAATATTTTGTATAGTTCTGGAGACCACACCTTCAAACAAGCAGAAAAGGCAATGGCGAAATCTAGAAGGATGCTTGGGTGAAGAAGTCCCTGTATAAGATGCTGGTGAGATCTCATTTAGAATATTTTGTATAGTTCTGGAGACCACACCTTCAAACAAGCAGAAAAGGCAATGGCAAAATCTAGAAGGATGCTTGGGTGAAGAAGTCCCTGTATAAGATGCTAGTGAGATCTCATTTAGAATATTTTGTATAGTTCTGGAGACCACACCTTCAAACAAGCAGAAAAGGCAATGGTGAAATCTAGAAGGATGCTTGGGTGAAGAAGTCCCTGTATAAGATGCTAGTGAGATCTCATTTAGAATATTTTGTATAGTTCTGGAGACCACACCTTCAAACAAGCAGAAAAGGCAATGGCAAAATCTAGAAGGATGCTTGGGTGAAGAAGTCCCTGTATAAGATGCTAGTGAGATCTCATTTAGAATATTTTGTATAGTTCTGGAGACCACACCTTCAAACAAGCAGAAAAGGCAATGGCAAAATCTAGAAGGATGCTTGGGTGAAGATGTCCCTGTATAAGATGCTAGTGAGATCTCATTTAGAATATTTTGTATAGTTCTGGAGACCACACCTTCAAACAAGCAGAAAAGGCAATGGCGAAATCTAGAAGGATGCTTGGGTGAAGAAGTCCCTGTATAAGATGCTGATGAGATCTCATTTAGAATATTTTGTATAGTTCTGGAGACCACACCTTCAAAAAGATATACTGTAGATAGAACAGTTTTAAACTACTAAATAATGCAATTGGAAAACCCCTAAGGATGTCATTTTTGAACTTTCACAGTTTTGATGTATGTTGTAAAGTTCATTTTAGACATTAATGTTAATGTAAGGATTTAATGTACATAATTCATAGGTTAATTGTACATTAAATCAATTTGGCACACAAATTTTTTAAAAAACATGCTAGCTAATAACCCAAATCTTTCTACATTTATTGAAGTTCAAAGGGGATTTTCTCAATTATTTAAAACCCAACAGAACTTACAGGCCCACAAGGATAAGAACAGATTTTCTAAGTTGCTTCTGCCCAGCCCCCGCATCTTTGTGGTATGTATAAAAATCCCGGTGGGGCAAAACAATTAATTTTGCCCAGGTATTTGCTAAAACCTTTTGAAATTGTTCCTTATTTTGTCTATGGTAAAATGGTAAGTGTCCCCTAATTAGCCTTTTGGCCATTATGGATTTTATTTTTGATTTAGGTACAAGGTCAATAAAGTGAGCAGAGCAAATGACTCAACCTCACCCAACTGAGAAACCATCTCTGCATAATTAAAACAAATCGTGTGCCTTTACAATCGAAAGGCACAATTACTGTAGATTAGGTCCCTGATACTAATTAACCCCCAAAGTAATGGAAAATTAAAATCTTACTGGATTTATGGCAGTGTTAATGACCTTTTAAGCTTTGGATCTCTCTGTCTCGCTGCTGTTATTGCCCTCGCTCAACCAAAAACAGCAAATCTGCCTCCATTGTCCCAAAGTCCCTAAAATGAAAATGGTAATGTTAGTGTTCAACTATCAACTTTTCAGATCTTATTTTTGCTAGATTTTATTTTTTTTGTAGCTCATTCCTAATAGATATTATTTCTTATATTCTTATATTTGGTTGAGGAAAAATATGTCCATTTTGTAACCGGATAAAGTCCAAAAAGGGGCCTCTTTTCGGCTTGTTTTAAAAAGGCTATCAAGAAAGTTCAAATAAGGGGCATGAATATAGACAAATGACTTCACATAAACACCTCAAAGTATACTCCCAAAATTACACTTTCTATAACAAGATCCTTTAAGAACATAAGAAGTTGCCTCCACTGGGTCAGACCAGAGGTCCATCATGCCCAGCGGTCCGCTCCCGCGGCGGCCCATCAGGTCCACGTCCTGTGATGTGGTTTCTGACTACTCCTGTAACCTACCTCCCCCTCTATCTGTACCCCTCAATCCCTTTTTCTTTTAGGAACCTATCTAGACCCTCCTTGAACCCCTGTAGCGTCCTCTGGCTTATCACAGCCTCCGGGAGCGCGTTCCATGTGTCCACCACCCTCTGAGTGAAAAAGAACTTCCTAGCATTTGTTCTAAACCTGTCCTTTTTCAATTTCTCCGAGTGCCCCCTTGTACTTGTGGCTCCCCACAGCCTGAAGAATTTGTCCCTGTCTACCTTCTCTATGCCCTTCATGATTTTGAAGGTTTCTATCATGTCTCCTCTAAGTCTCCGCTTTTCCAGGGAGAACAGCCCCAGCATTTCCAATCTGTTAGCGTATGAGAAGTTTTCCATACCTTTTATCAGTTTTGTCGCTCTTCTCTGGACTCCCTCAAGTACCGCCATGTCCTTTTTGAGGTACGGTGACCAGTACTGGACACAGTACTCCAGATGCGGGCGCACCATTGCCCTATACAGCGGCAAAATGACTTCCTTCGTCCTGGTCGTGATACCCTTTTTGATGATACCCAACATTCTGTTCGCTTTCTTTGAGGCTGTCACACACTGTGCTGATGCTTTCAATGTTGCGTCCACCATCACCCCCAGGTCTCTTTCAAGGTTGCTCACCCCCAGCAATGATCCCCCCATTTTATAGTTGAACATCGGGTTCTTTTTCCCTACATGCATGACTTTGCATTTCTCAGTGTTAAAACTCAATTGCCATTTTCTCTCCCAGTCTTCCAGTCTCGTTAAGTCCCTTTGCAGGTCTTCACAATCTTCCTTGGTTCTAACCCTGCTGTAGAGTTTGGTGTCGTCCGCAAATTTAATAACCTCACAGTTCGTCCCTGTCTCCAAGTCGTTAATAAATATATTGAACAGGAGCGGTCCCAGAACCGATCCCTGTGGGACTCCACTCGTGACCCTTTGCCATTCTGAGTAATGGCCCTTTACTCCAACCCTTTGTTTCCTGCCTGCCAGCCAGTGTTTGATCCATCGGTGGATAACCCCTTGCACCCCGTGGTTCCACAGTTTCTTTAGCAGCCATTCGTGTGGTACCTTGTCGAAGGCTTTTTGGAAGTCCAGGTAAATGATGTCTATGGATTCCCCTTTATCCATCTGGCCGTTTATTCCCTCAAAGAAGTACAGCAAGTTCGTGAGGCATGACCTCCCCTTGCAGAAGCCGTGCTGGCTTACCTTCTGTTATAAATGATTTAACTCAACAAATATAGGAACATCATACCAAAAACTGTATTTCATTCTGCCTGTTATAACTTTCAAAGCCTGCCTGAAATATAATCATTGATCCATACTTTATTTTTTTAATTATTATTATTTAATTATCATTTTTTAATTGATGGAACAAGTATCATTTACACACTTGAATACAGATTCACCAAATTAAATAGGGAAATTAATCCCTAACATTAACTATCATTATTTGGTCCACAAATATTTTTGGAGTCAAGAACTAGAAATAAAAAAGAGAAACACAATCTCATTACATGGGAGCATTACAAAGAAGGCACCCTCAGCAGCCAGTTCATGTTACTCTTTTGGAATGGGATCTCCCCACCTTCTCTAGCCACGATAAATTCTAACACATTGATCCATACTTAATATTAATAATCAGTCCAGTGCAAAACATCCCTCGTCATCAAACGTCAAGAAAAGTTTAAAAAAAAACTAAAAACACTCTACGGTAGCAGAACGAGACTTAGGGGTGATCGTCAGTGAGGACATGAAAGCTGCCAATCAAGTGGAGAAAGCTTCATCCAAGGCAAGACAAATCATGGGTTGCATACGGAGGGGTTTCGTCAGCCGTAAACCAGAAGTCATTATGCCATTGTATAGATCCATGGTGAGGCCCCACCTGGAATACTGTGTGCAATTCTGGAGGCTGCATTATCGCAAGGATGTGCTGAGACTGGAATCGGTCCAGAGAATGACCACCCGGATGGTCTCGGGACTCAAGGATCTCCCGTACGAAGAAAGGCTGGATAAATTGCAGCTATACTCGCTCGAGGAGCGCAGAGAGAGGGGTGACATGATCGAAACATTCAAGTATCTCACGAGCCACATCGAGGTGGAAGAAGATATCTTCTTCTTCAAGGGTCCAGCGGCAACAAGGGGGCATCCGTGGAAAATTAGGGGCGGAAAACTGCATGGGGACACCAGGAAATTATTTTTCACTGAAAGGGTGGTTGATCGCTGGAATGGTCTTCCACTTCAGGTTATTGAGGCCAGCAGCGTGCCTGATTTTAAGGTCAAATGGGACAGACACGTGGGATCTATTCACAAAGAAAGGTAGGGGAGGGTCTTTGGGGTGGGCAGACTGGATGGGCCGTGGCCCTTATCTGCCGTCTATTTCTATGTTTCTATGTTTCTAAGTGTGCTAATGGATTTAGCACATGCTAATAATTAGTGCATTCTCAATGCTAAGAACATAACATAAATATTGATTTCTATACCGCATTAGCCAACAAATTAGAATAATACAGTTTTACAAACCCATGAAAAACAATAAACGAAAAATTGAGGTTTGTGATGGGGTAAGATGACGAGTGAAAGTTGTCTAGTCTTGGGTCAAGAAGGGTTCAGGAGGTCAGGATAAAACTGAAGCTGCTACTGAAAAGTTGTGAGCTTCGTCGGATCTTAATATTTTGTCTACTGTTGGTTTCTGACTTCTTACATAATAAGCAGGCATTAGGCTCGACTGCCACCTAGTCCCAAAAAGCAAATTTCTCCCTTTCTTTTTTTTTATAAGCTTGGAATATTATAGCCTCATAAAAATACAACTGACTTTTTGCTCAGAACTGCTTTTATGTTCCTTCAGGGTAAAATAGAAATGACTGGGAAATAAAGTATTAAGAAATGCTCTATATGGGCCTCTTTAAATATGTCATACATTATTGAAACTGGAGATATGCTGTCCTACCCTGTGTGTAATGAGCTTAGGTAGTTTTTGTTAGGGGAATGAAAAAGCAGGTACCATAATGTTAACACAGTTTCTTAGGGGTAGGGGACTGGAGGGTCATCCTTTACAACTAAGTGTGGGGGGGTAGTTATTAATGTCAGTTATATTCCTAATGAGGGTTATTTTCCCTTTAAACATGAGTTCAAGGGAAATAACTTATTTTAATGTGTGTTACAGTAATATAAGTTATTGAGGGATACTCTGTAATGAGATACAAAGCATGTAAATGCATGCAAAAAAAAAAACAACCCTCATTACTATGTAAATGGAATAACATTGCTTTCAGTGAACACCAAAAGCTGTGATATGCTTGGAAAAATGATCACCAGCGAAGAGCTGCCGGTATTTGTCCGTCACCAGAACACTGGACTTATAAACCGCGGGCAGAAATTCCCAGGAGCCTCGTAAAGGGTCCGTGCTGTAAGTGAGAAGCTGACGCAGGCGGGGGATTGTGAGATGAGCCACCGCCGCGTCTTTCAACTAAAAAAATACAATGCGGCAAGGCGAGCAGGGAGCAGGCCAGACCGAACAACAGAACCCTAGGCGCGCATGCGCACGCCTACCTGCGGGTCCCTACAGCTCACGGAAAACAAGCGCACGCAGTGGGAGTGTGCATGCGCGGCTTAGGGTTTTATTATATTAGATAGCGGGGCTGCCCAAGTCCGGTCCTCGAGATCTACTGGCGGGCCAGGTTTTCTGGATATCCACAATGAACATGCATGAGAGAGATTTGCATCCCAAGAAGGCAGGGCAGGCAAATCTCTCTCATGCATATTCATTGTGAATATCCTGAAAACCCGGCCCGCCAGTAGATCTCGAGGACCGGACTTGGGCAGCCCTGTGTAGGGTCACCATGAATACTTACATTCTGGTCATTTCACAGGGCTCTCTGCCTTGAATTCTAATAAGAACATAAGAACATAAGCAGTGCCTCTGCTGGGTCAGACCAGAGGTCCATCGTGCCCAGCAGTCCGCTCTCGCGGCGGCTCAACAGGTCCAGTACCTGTGCAGTAATCCTCTATCTATACCCCTCTATCCCCTTTTCCAGTAGGTAATTGTCTAATCCTTTCTTAAACCCCATTACTGTACTCTGCCCTATCACGTCCTCTGGAAGCGCATTCCAGGTGTCCACCACACGTTGGGTAAAGAAGAACTTCCTAGCATTCGTTTTGAATCTGTCCCCTTCTATCTTTTCCGAGTGCCCTCTTGTTCTTTTATTTTTTGAAAGTTTGAAGAATCTGTCTCTCTCTACTTTCTCTATGCCCTTTATGATCTTGTAAGTTTCTATCAAATCCCCTCTAAGTCTCCTCTTCTCCAGAGAAAAGAGACCCAATTTCTCCAATCTCTCAGCGTATGAAAGGTTTTCCATACCTTTTATCAGACGTGTCGCTCTCCTCTGGACCCTCTCGAGTAACGCCATATCCTTCTTAAGGTATGGTGACCAAAATTGGACGCAGTACTCCAGATGCGGGCGCACCATCGCCCAATACAACGGCAGAATAACTTCTTTCGTTCTGGTCGCAATACCCTTCTTGATTATACCAAGCATTCTATTCGCTTTCTTAGCGGCCGCTGCACACTGTGCCATCGGCTTCATTGTTGTGTCCACCATTACCCCCAAGTCCCTTTCCTGTATACTCTCCTTCAATAATATCCCTCCCATCGTATAGTTGTACCTCAAGTTTCTGCTTCCCATATGTAATACTTTACATTTCTCAACGTTGAACTTCATCTGCCACCTCGTCGCCCATTCCCCTAGCTTGTTCAAGTCCCTTTGCAATTCTTCGCAGTCTTCTATAGTCCGAGCACCACTAAAAAGTTTGGTGTCGTCTGCAAATTTTATTATCTCACACTTTGTCCCTGTTTCTAGATCATTTATGAATATATTAAATAGCAGTGGCCCGAGCACCGAGCCCTGCGGGACACCACTCGTGACCCTCCTCCAGTCAGAGTAGTGGCCTTTCACTCCTACCCTTTGCTTTCTACTTTCCAACCAGTTTCTAATGGCAACAAATACATTTTAATATCATTAGAGTGAGGCGGTTGCTTCATTTTACAGCTCCGGCGTCCACCGCTGCAAGTCTAGCGCAAGCATTTTAGCTAATTAGAACTTTAGGTACTAAGAAAATTTATGGCAAATTTTATTAGCCTATTATATTTCTGTGAAATGAATGTGGCACAATAATTAAAACTTGGAATTTGTTTCACTGTTCTTCCCAAAGTGTGATTTACTCATAACACTGGAGAAAAGAATTATATACAGCCGCTGCCAGACTAGCGTTGGGTGGTTAATGGCATCGCAGTAACGTCGTTACTTTACTTCTTTAGAAATTGTTAATTTGTAACGTGACAAATAACATTAAAATTGTGTAATGTGCTAAAATAACAAATTACATTAAACAGTAAACCCGGCTGGCCTGGTGGTACCCCCAGGACAGGTTTGGGGCCCACTGATACATAGTGTATGCGTCCTTTATAGACTAGCGTTTACTGGGCGCCAGACTTGCTGACACCTGGTGCAAATTCTGACCCATTACTCTATAACAGTGTGGCAAGGGCGTAGCAAAGGGCGAGGGGAATCCGGGGCGGAGGGGCCCCTCTCCCAGCCCTCTTCTTTTGCCCCCGATCCTTCCCCTCCCCCTGCCATGCGCACGCGGCCCTCTCCTTCCCCCGGATCTCTTTAACGTTCCCCATCACGAGCAGCCCTAATGGATAGGCATGAGAGAGATTTGCATATAATGGAAGTGCCAGGCATGCAAATCTGCTCTATGCATATTCATGAGGGCTAGCCTGAAAACCCAATTGGCCTGGTGGTCCTCCAGGACAGGGTTGGGGAGTGCTTAGTTCTGATCTTTTCCAGTGCTCATTTTTCAGCACCATTTATAGAATTTCCCCCTTGATGCACGGTGCATAATACTGTCAAACCTTGGTTTGCGAGCATAATTTGTTCCGGAAGCATGCTTGTAAGCCAAAGCACTCGTATATCAAAGTGAATTTCCCCATAGGACAGGGGTAGGGAACTCCGGTCCTCGAGAGCCGTATTCCAGGATGTAATGTTTAGAACAAGCTCTGATCCCGTATCGGGAGGAGCGCGGCCAAATCAGATGAAGCCTCTGTGAAAAGGGCGGGTGAGGGGGAGGGGAAGGGGGGAGAGAAGGAGGCCAATCAACAGACAAGGGGAGGGGTTTAGGATAGAATAGGGGTGAGCGGAAGGGAGGTTGCCCTTTCCGACACGGCGTTCGCGGGAGACAGACGTTGCAAAATGGATCCCAGATCTGCAAAAACAGCATTTTTCGCTTCCTAGCCCTTCCTTTGTTCTAGTAGGTAAGAAGATACTGTAGCCTGGAGATTATTATTCCGTTTGTGTCCCTTTGCACTGATTGCACTTCATAATTAATAATGAGAAACATTAAAGGGGCCATTTTATTTAAGTGCAATAAAACCTAGTCTTGGTACATTCTAACACAGGAGCGCTTATCACCTCTTCTTTAGGGTGTCCTAAGTGTTCCCACATTAACCTTATGTTATCCCAGGGTCCCGCAAACTTTCTCGAGCCGCGGCACACTGAAGGTAGCGGCCACGGCTCGAGGCACCTGGAAGTGCGCGGATATCGCGGTGAGGACATCACACGCGTGTGTGCGAAGGCCCCCCCGGGCGGGCCCTGAGACGCCAGAAGGGAAGAGGGCCAGAGAGAAGGATGGTGACAGGACAAAGGCGTGCCGACAACCCAGCGCAGACAACTGAGCGCAAGGCGGAAGCACGCCGAAGAAAAACAGTATTTTAAAGGGCTCCGACGGGGGGGGGGTTTGGGCCACATTATACTGAAAACTTCACTTTTTTCCTAAAAAAGAGGGAAAAAGTGAAGTTTCCAGTAAATGAGGGGAGTTACAACCCCCCAAACCTCCCACAACGCCGGCACAATCTCTATTAAGTAAAGTGGGGGGGGGGGGGGGTTCCCCACCAACACTCCCCGTCGTAGCCCCTTAAAATACTGTTTTTCTTCGGCGCGCTTCCACCTTGCGCTCAGTTGTCTGCGCTGGGTTGTCGGCGCGTCTTTGTTGTCACGCGCTTTTGTCTATGAACCGAGAAGGATAGGTGCTGGCGCCCACTGATCGCCACGAAAAGCATGTCCTGTTGGCAGTCGGTTGGTGCCTCTCCTCCTCCCCGGTGTACCGTGGCGCACCTAAAATCTCAGGAGGCACACAGTTTGAGATACACTGTTATCCAGTTAGCGCACACTAATTATACACTAATCTCGTTATAACGGACTCACTTATAACGGAACCTCGCCTATAGCGGACGAGGTCCGCTGGTCCTTGCCGTGCGCCTTTATAAACATACAGAAAATCGTTGCATATAGCGGACTCGCATATAATGGACTTTCGGATATAACGGAAAACCAGTTGGGTCCCCAGAGCCGCTTTTAGCTGTAGTTTTGTTCAGCTATAACGAACATGCAGGCTCCGCCTACAAGGCGCGTGGCGTGCCGGTGATACAGTATCAAAATGCAGCCCAGAAGGACATGACAGAGTATTTTTCTTCCCAGTACAGTGCGACATAATGCTTTAGAACATCTAATAGCGTTCTCGTTTTGCAATCGTTTTGTGCCATACCAATGTTTTGCTGAGTTTTGTTCTTGATGTTGCCCATATGTTTGTGCAGTGACTGTTGTTCATCGATTGAATGTTGTTTCAAGTTGACCTAAATAAAGTTTTTTTTAAAAAAATGCAACTCTGGATATAACGGACTGTTTTTCCAGGTCCCCTTGAGAGGGACCTGGGGGTGATGGTCGACACATCACTGAAACCATCGGTGCAGTGTGCGACAGCCTCAAAGAAGGCAAACAGAATGCTGGGCATCATCAAAAAAGGTATCACAACCAGGACGAAGGAAGTCATCATGCCGCTGTATCGCGCAATGGTGCGCCCGCACCTGGAGTACTGTGTTCAATACTGGTTGCCGTACCTCAAGAAGGACATGGTGGTACTAGAGGGAGTGCAGAGGAGAGCGACTAAACTGATAAAAGGTATGGAAAATGTTCTCCCTGGAGAAAAGGAGACTTAGAGGGGACATGATAGAAACCTTCAAAATCCTAAAGGGCATAGAGAAAGTGAATAGGGACAGATTCTTCAAACTGAGGGGAGCCACAAACACTAGGGGTCACTCGGAGAAATTGAAGGGGGATAGGTTTAGAACAAATGCTAGGAAGTTCTTTTTTACCCAGAGGGTGGTGGACACATGGAACGCGCTTCCGGAGGATGTGATAGGCCAGAAATCTGTACAGAGGTTCAAGGAGGGTTTGGATAGGTTCCTGAAGGAAAAGGGGATAGAGGGGTACAGATAGAACTTGAGGTAGGTTATAGAAATGGTCAGAAACCACTTCACAGGTCGCGGACCTGATGGGCCGCCGCGGGAGCGGACCGCTGGGCGAGATGGACCTCTGGTCTGACCCAGTGGAGGCAACTTCTTATGTTCTTATGTTCTTATGTCCCTTGAAGTCCGTTATAATGAAATTATACCGTAGCTGGATAATGTTCAAACACCCACTCTCTGCTCATGACATGCTTCTCGTAAATATATATATAACACTTGAGGATACTATGTGCTAAAAGGCAAAATTTTGCAAAATACGTTAATGCATCATACGTTTTATATGGGTCCATGATAAGGGTTTAACACCCTTTCATAAAAGGGTCCCTCAATTCTGCTATAATAAACCATCTTTGTAATAAACATTGTCGATTCATTTTAGAAAGGAATTCCAATGTTACTGTTCATATTAATGTGAAGTTCATAGTGGGGAGGGGAACAGATGGTGGAAATGAGAGAGGTTCAGCAAAAAAGGACAATGGTAGGTCCCCCTCCCCCCCCCCCCCGTAAATGTCTCGCCACCTTCAGACCTCCCCCATCCCCAATTCCCTCATAAAATCAGCTTTTCTTACACTTAAAATCCGTTTTTCTTACACGCGGTAACATTTTTTTTTGCATGCTCGGAATATTTGGAAAGAGGGATTTGGAAAGTTCAGGATGGAGTCGCCTGTTTCCTGAGAAACAAAGCCAGGCTGCCCCATAAGGACGTTGGATTTCTTATTTTCAAGCTGCCTTTAAAAGGCAGAGTCACTCCGTATCGGGCACTGCCAGCGAGTGATTTCAGTGGCGTGCGCAGGAGTGACTGTCAGTCTTATACCTCTTTCCGTCCTGCGGCTGTTAATTATAGCTGCTTAAAGCAAAAGATGTAGGAGAGAGAGAAAAAAAAAAAAAAAAAAATCCCTGGCTTCTACAAATATTACCCTTCCTGGCAGATTGAACAGCTTTACTTAATGAAGCCAAAGGTTGTCGATCCCTCTGTGGAGGATTATTTGACACACTTCTACGTCGTTGCTTCCAAAAATAATACCCTGACTGCTTTTGTATGCACTTGAAAAGACGTGAGGCACAATACCTGAACCACTCTCTTGTCCTGGTTTACTTTTAACTGTTACAGCAGCTGCTATGTTTCGTGACATTAAATGACCCTTGAATAACACGAGGGTAAGACAGTGGAGTCTCCTGGAATTTATGGCCCTCGGCAAAAAAAAAAATAAAAAAGGGCTGGACTTCATTAAGATTCTGGACGCGAGCCAAGTCTTTTCAACATAATAGATTCTCCTTCATCCTGAGCCTGGACTCCTTATTAAAATACGCTGTAACGTTAAAATGCTTTAATCGGTGTGTCCTTAGTGAAGTGCTCCCAGAAGGTGCTTCTGCCGTAGTTTCATCTGCGACGAGGCTCTCAAATCCAGTCCTCGAGGTCCACAGCCCAGTCTGGTTTTCGGGATTTCCACAATGAATGTGTATAAGGCCCGTTTGCATGCACTGGAAACGGTGGTTGGGAATAAATCTCGTACACATTCATCGTGGAAACTCTGAAAACCAGGCTAGGCTGCGGATCTTGAGGACTGGGTTTGGGGACCCCTGAGCAGTGGACCCCTTAGCAGGCGGTGATAGCTTTTGAGAACTAATAATAATAACTTTATTTTTTGTATACCGCCATACCCAAGGAGTTCTAGGCGGTTTACATTAGATTAACAAAAAATTACAAGTGGTTTAAAAACAATTGAACAATATTAGAGGCAAGCAATAAATAATAAGTGGTTCAAAAACAATTGAACAATATTTGGAGCAAGGAGGTAGAATGAAGTTAGGAGAAGAGAGGGGGGTAGGTTAGGGGGGGAGGGGGTGGGTAGGTTGGGAAGGGAGGTGGAAGGGGGGAGGAGGAGAATGTTGTTCATTGGAGAGGGGTGTTAGGTGTCTTGTCCATGGAATAGGTGAGTTTTAAGAGATTTTCTAAACCCAAGGTAGGTGGGGGCCTCAAGGACAATTTGGGCTAGCCATGGGTTCAGTTTGGCAGCCTGGAAGGCAAAAGTTTTATCAAGGAATCTTTTGTAGTGACATAGTTTTAGGGAGGGGAAGGCGAAGAGTTGAATTCTGCGGGAGTGCTTGTTTATGTGATTCAGATAGAAGTGAGGGTTTAAGTAGCTTGGGGATAGGCCAAATACTGTTTTATAGCAGAAGCAGGCAAATTTGAATAGGACTCTGGATTCAAAGGGTAGCCAGTGAAGGTCCTTTGTGATAGGGGTGTGCGTTGGTGAGCCCGCCACTCCATTCGTTTGTCTGCCTAAATATTTACATTGCCCATAAAACAGTGGTCCAGCCAGGCCCGAGGAGATGGGGGGAGGAGGGGGGTGCAGCCGGTACATTGCTCCAGGGCCTACGAAGTCCAAGAAACATCCCGAAAACCGAAACACGTCGCCGTCTCGAGAAGAAGACGTCCGTACAAACTAAGACAAAGAACGGCGCGAGGACTTGTGCGCACAAGATCGCGAAGCGTTGAGTGAGCATGAAGCAATAGAAGTGCGTGACAATGATACATGTTTTTGAGTGACTTAATACGGTGCATTCAAGATTCAATGAACAAAAACTTGTGAAAGTGACTATCAACGAGTGGTCTCATTCCTTAGACTAGTATTGAGTTGGATCTAGCAAAACATTCATTTTGATTTTGTAATTCAGAGTTTCGCTAGGAAAAAGGCCAGGAAAGCTCCTTTGTTTGGCAGACAATAAATGCTATTATAAACATCTTGTACTATCTAATATAATAAAAGGCTAGGCCGCGCATGCGCACTTCCTGTGCGTGCGTCCGTTTTCCGTGAGCTGTAGCGACCCATAGGAAGTGCGCATGCGCGGCTTACGATTCTTTCAAAGACGCAGCGGTGGCTACTCTCACGATCCCCGCCTGCGTCGGACTTCCTTTCTGTAAGCTTGTATGCGATGTCTTTGTATTGTGACCACTTCGCTGATTGGCCAGCACATCTCGTTGTAAACCGCCTCGAACTTTCATGGCTTTGGCGGTATATAAGAATAAAATTATTATTATTATTATTAAATTATTATTAACGTAAGAATGCGATAACCCAGCACGCAGGAGTAGAAAACCAAGCAAGCCATAAGCTACAGTAAGATACCAGGTGGTGAAGTTCGTCTTCAACTTGATTGGCGCTCAAACCGCTGCCTCGAATAAGTGGCAGGTAGAAGAGGGGTCACCCTTAACATTGTTTGCCCCAGGGCTGTTGTCTCTTAGCAGCCCTGAAAACATATGCGATATTTACAAATGTGCCAGATTAATTGATGTTTGTTCTAATGTCTGCCCTCTTTAATCTCACCCTGGGAACACTTTTGCTCAGTCTGGGTAAACAAACATGCACAAACACTGTGCTCACGTAAGTTTAGGATCTAGAATCAGAAAGTAATAGTAAATATTGAAGAACTAAGGCCATCACTGGGCAGACTTGCACGGTCTGTGTCTGTATATGGCCGTTTGGTGGAGGATGGGCTGAGGAGGGCGTCAATGGCTGGGAGGGTGTAGATGGGCTGGAGTGAGCTTTGACGGAGACTTCAGTAGTCAGATCCTAAGAACAGTACAGGGCAGAGCTTTGGATTCTTGCCCAGAAATAGCTAAGAAGGAAAAACAGGTTGGGCAGACTGGATGGACCATTCGGGTCTTTACCTGCCGTCATCTACTATGCTACTATGTTACATTCTTTTATCAAAGCCTCCTACTGTGCAGAAAGCACTACTTCAGCTGCAGAAATACCTTTTTAAGATTGTCCTTCCCAATGACTTTCTCTCCTTTGTTTTCCATCCTCAGCCTTCTCTCGGGGCTACCCCAGTTCCTCCTTGTACAGCAGTATAGAAACATGACAGTAGATAAAGGCCAAATGACCCATCCGCAGCATCCACTAGCTCCTCCACTTCCTATTGGCTAAGGCTCTTCACACCTGCATTGTGATGTCATAGAACTTTATCGCTATAGAAACATGATGGCAGATAAAGGCCAAATGGTCCTTCCGTAGCATCCACTATCTCCTCCTCTCCCTATTGGCTAAGGCTCTTCACACCTGCATTGTGATGTCATAGAACTTTATGGTTATAGAAACACTGTAACATGATGTCAGATAAAGGCCAAATGACCCATCCGCAGCATCCACTATCTCCTCCTCTCCCTATTGGCTAAGGCTCTTAACATTTGCATCCCCTCTTCCTATTGGCTAAGGCTCTTTACACCTGCATTGTGAGGTCATAGAACTTTATGGTTATAGTAACATTATAACTTGATGGCAGATAGAAGCCAAATGACCCATCCACAGCATCCACTTATCTCCTCCTCTCCCTATTGGCTAAGGCTCTTTACCCCTGCATTGTGATGTCATAGAAGGCCCATCCAGTCTGCTCATCTGCAGCATCCACTATCTTATTTACTAGTGCTTTTCTGGTGCTGGGTTGTTTTTTTTACATACCATAATATTGTTCCAAGAAAACAAAAATCCCAATGTCACAGGATTCACCTTTATGTTTATGTCTCTTTGTCTTGCTGTTATCTCTGAATAAAATGTTGAAAGTTTTAGTTTGTTTTACTAACTCAGCCAAACATTATGGTTGGGTTTTTTTTCCTGTTCATATTGACCAAAGTGCCGATTCAGCAGCCTTCGCAAGTCTGGGCATGAATTTTAATAGGCCAAGTTGTTACATTAAATTTTAGAATTAAATTAGTGATGCCTCCGTTAGTCTGAGGGGATTGATTCTCAGTTTTTCAGCATGTTCTGTACGGATAGCAATACAGTAAGTATTGGAAAAGTATAGAGTAATCTGTATTTAATGGTGATTTTTGGATGTCTGGAATGTAAAATATTTTAATCTACCTTCAGCATTTTTTACTTAACATCCAATCTAGATTTGTTGAAATGGAGTTTTGTCTTTAAAGTTTTTCACGAGGCTCATAATCAAAACAAAAATACGTGGCCTAAGAGATCCGGCCAATCAGAATCCTGGGCCACTCCCAGTGCATCCCAGAATGCACTGGGAGAGAGGGGATGTCTCGGGGGTGGGGGTTTCCAGCAGGAGAGAGTGGGCATCCCTCCTGCTGCTGATCTTTGAAGGGGGGGGGGGGTTTCTGGCAGGAGGGAGTGGGCATCCCTCCTGCTGGGTGGATGTCTTGATGAAGTGGCGGCAGGAGGAATTCATCTCTCCTCCTGCCGCAGACAGTCAGGGGTGGGGGGCTTCAGTGGTTCCAGCAGGAGGGAGTTGGTATCCCACGTCTAAAAGGTCTGGGCATTTGGGACTTGGATACATTTTTGGTCGAGAATGTGGTATAACGATAAGACATAGTGGCGGTCTGGGCGATTACACGCCTGGACGTTCAGGTAGATAATTTTCAGGAGGGGAAAAATATTTTGGACGTACTTTTCGGGAATGAACATTTTGCTTCTGCCGACTTTAGCGACTAGCACCCTATGTCCAAATCATAGAAACATAGAAACATAGAAAGATGAACTTAGATGTTTCTTTTCATTATGCCCCTCCATCTTTTTCTTTTCTTGTAGATTAGAAGATAGGCAATCACAGAAGCTTACCTTGATGTTCACTTAGGCCATTCTTTTTAAGAAGATGGTTGAACAGTCTTATTTTATTATACGGCGGCCTCGATAATGGAACACCTTTCCAGTTGAGGTCAGAAGTACTGACTCCTATAGTCAATTTCGCTGACACCTTGAGACTTTCTGTTTTAGAAAATTCTTGACTTATTGCCAGCTTCCTATAGCTATGGCGTAATTTATTAAACATTCTGTTAGTTTCGTAAACCACTTTGGGACCTCATTGTTAGGGAAGAAGTGGCATAGAAGTTCAACAAATAGAATGGAATAGAGTCGTTCCCCTTCACGCCTTTCCCGGTTAATTTAGTGCTTGTGAAACAATGATGATAACGATAACAAAATGCTTAGAGGTTCTCTTACAAAAGGATGTTAAGCTCTAAAGTGTGCTTAACAAATGTAAAACCATTAAAAAAGTTCAAAGAAGAGCAACCAAGATGCTAAAGGGGATGGAACTCCTCTCGTATGAGGAAAGACTAAAGAGGTTGGGGCTTTTCAGCTTGGAGATGGTTGAGAAGGAAAAGAGATGGTTATGGGGGGATATGATTGAGGTCCGCAAAATCCCGAGTGGTGTAGAATGAATCAATTTTTCACCCTTTTGAAAATGTATAAAAAGTAGGAAATTACATGGAAACATGTTTAAAACAAAGTATCCCTAGCCAGAGACCACAAAGCTAACAGTAACATAGTAGATGACGGCAGATAAAGACCCGAATGGTCCATCCAGTCTGCCCAACCTGGTTCAATTTAAATTTTTTTTTTCAATTTTTCTTCTTAGCTACTTCTAGGCAAGAATCCAAAGCTCTACCCGGTACTGTGCTTGGGTTCCAGCTGCCGAAATCTCCGTCAAAACCTACTCTAGCCTACCTACACCCTCCCAGCCACTGAAGCCCTCTCCAGCCCATCCCCCCCCCCATATAAGACACTTAGCTAAGTATTTGCTTTAAAGCTATTAAGTGAATACAATATGGTTTAAAACCAATTCTCACACCTATAATAACGGTATAAGATCCGGTGACGATATGACACTTAAAGCTGTGGGCAGGATCTGGTGGAAAGAATTTGTAAGGGGTATAGGGTGTGACAGTAGAGATTTTAGTACCTGTCACAGGAAGAGAATTTTATAAAGCAAATAGGAGGACACTTTTTTTTTTTTTTTTTTAAACTCAAAGAAGAGATAAGCTCGAGAACTCATTGCCAGAGGATATGGTTACAGCAGTTAGTATAGCAGGGTTTAAGAAAGGTTCCTGCTGGAAAACCCATAGTCTGCTATTGAGACAGACATGGGGGAAACCCCTGCTTACCCTGAATCAGTAGCATGGAACGTGGATTTTTCGGTTTACATAGAAACATAGAAACATAGAAATAGACGGCAGATAAGGGCCCACGGCCCATCTAGTCTGCCCACCTTAATGTCCCTCCCCTACCTTTGCCCTGTGAAGAGATCCCATGTGCCGATCCCATTTGGCCTTAAAATCAGGCACGCTGCTGGCCTCAATCACCTGTAGTGGAAGACTGTTCCAGCGATCAACCACTCTTTCAGTGAAAAAGAATTTCCTGGTGTCACCTCGTAGTTTCCCGCCCCTGATTTTCAACGGATGCCCTCTTGTTGTCGTGGGACCCTTGATAAAGAAGATATCTTCCTCCGCCTCGATGCGGCCCGTAAGATACTTGAACGTCTCGATCATGTCCCCCCTCTCTCTGCGCTCCTCGAGCGAGTATAGCTGTAATTTGTCAAGCCGTTTTTCGTATGGTAGATCCTTGAGTCCCGAGACCATCCGGGTGGCCATTCTTTGCACCGACTCCAGTCTCAGCACATCCTTGCGATAATGCGGCCTCCAGAATTGCACACAGTATTCCAGGTGGGGCCTCACCATGGATCTATACAATGGCATAATGACTTCCGCCTTACGACTGACGAAACCCCTTCGTATGCAGCCCATGACTTGTCTTGCCTTGGACAAAGCCTGCTCCACTTGATTGGCAGACTTCATGTCCTCACTGACGATTACCCCCAAGTCTCGTTCTGTTACCGTTTTTGCTAGGATCTCGCCATTAACGGTATAAGACTTACATGGATTCTGGCTGCCCAGGTGCATAACTTTGCATTTTTTGGCATTGAAGTTGAGTTGCCATGTCCTAGACCATCGCTCCAGTAGGAGTAGGTCATGCATCATGTTGTCGGGCACTGAATCTTCGTCTGTTTATGCCAGGTACCTGGATTGGCCACTGTGGAAGCAGGATACTGAGCAAGATGGACCATTGGACTGACCCAATATGTGTAACATCTCTGCTTCATCTGCATTCAAGGTGGAGGAGTGTGTGGCGCAGTGGTTGAAGCTCCAGCCTCAGCACCCTGGGGTGGTGGGTTCAAACCCCATGCTGCTCCTTGTGACCCTGGGCAAGTCACTTGATGCCCCCCCATTGCCCCAGGTACATTAGATAGATTGTGAGCCCACCGGGACAGATAGGGAAAATGCTTGAGTATCTGACTATAAAACCGCTTATAAAATCCTAATAAAACTTGAAGGCCAATCTACTGCCTAAAAGCCAGTTTGACATCAAATCAAAATCCTGTTTTTAAGGAATGACCTATTTGGAAAGTGGTTCATAGCACTTACGAAGGAGCAGCGGGGGTCCAACACCCACCCAGAATTAATGAGACACCAAGGAAGCGTGCAATCTCGGAGAAAACTGGGAATTGCTAATTGGCTGAACATTTTTAATGTTTTATATTTTATGTCATTTTTATGGACTACTTGGGAAGGATTAAATAAATTAGAGTTTTATTTATATGCTATATCAGATCCCCCCCCTTCCTTGTTTTTTTTCTCTCTCTCCCCCTCCCTTTTTAATTTGAAGTGTCATTATTGAGGGACTCCTTGCTAGTCTATGTGCTGGGGGATAGAATTTTGGGAGAGTTTACCTGTTTCACTACAGATATCACTGGTCTTGCTGTGTACCCACCTTTTAGAAAGCCCCGACTTCCGGCCATGTCTGGAGGCCTCTGAGCATGCGTGGATAATGTCACATGCATCCACGCTTGCTTGGAGACCCTCCGGACGCGTCCTGGAGGTCGGAAAGCAAAGACGAGGCTTTGCAGGGGCGGGACTAGAGGCGGAATGGGGTGGGGCCGGAGACAAAATGGGGGCAGGGTTAGAGGCGGAGCCACCTGTCCAGGTTTCTCTGGACAAAAATCTGGTAACCCCCACACTGGGGGCTATGCTACACAAGGACTTAGGTCCTCTTATGACTTTCCAAGACACAGTGGGTCACTACAGGGGGCACAAGATTCTGCCTTTCTGTAGGTGATAAGATAGTAGGACAGGCGTTCTGTAATCATCAGTACTGAAGTGTCAATAGAGAATGACACGGTGACAAAATTCATCACTGTTCCCGTCCCCGCGAATAACCGCGGGAAACCATCTTCATGTCATTCTTTAAGGAAAGAGGGAAGAATCAGAGTATGAATGGCCACAACCACTGACCCGCAAGCTTTGCTTTGAAGAATGCTGGTGTAGAAGGACTGAGGTTGAAACAGACACTACAGAATGAGTCTCTGGTATCCAGAGCAGAGATTGTGATGTCATAATGCCTCATTCCACCAGTGCCTAAGAGCCAGTCACATTAGTGATGTCACAATGGCTTCATTATCCTTGGCTCCCATAAGAATCAGAGTATGAATGGCCACAACCACTGACCCTCAAGCTTTGCTTTGAAGAATGCTGGTGTAGAAGGACTGAGTTTGAAACAGACACTACAAAATGACAGTCTCTGGTATCCAGAGCAGATATTGTGATGTCATAATGCCTCATTCCACCAGTGCCTAAGAGCCAGTCACATCAGTGATGTCACAATGGCTTCATTATCCTTGGCTCACATAAGAATCAGCCACTGACCCGCAAGCTTTGCTTTGAAGAATGCTGGTGTAGAAGGACTGAAGTTGATATAGACACTAGAAAATGACATGGGATTATTTCCCGCAGTTATCCGCGGGGACGGGAACGGTGATGAATTTTGTCACCGTGTCATTCTCTAGTGTCAAACAACCTCTCTGAACATCTAGTTGTACTATAGGAATGATAAGTCGTGGAACTAGTAAACCTCAATCAGGAGCAATGTGGTACACACAATCAACCTCGAGGTCTCGTTTCATAGTGACCCAAGACACTCTGAACATATGTTCTCTATGTGTTTGATCAGCCAATAAAAAAAAAAAAAAAAAGAAAAGAAAAAAAGATTATCCTAATAAATGCTCAATTATTGTCTTTCTGCTTCCTGTGAGTTGCTACTGTAGTGTTCAACTTTCTGATCATTTCTGCGACGGTGTCATTAGCCAAGAAAAAGGTCACTCCTGCCTTGAAAAAACCTTTACGTCTCAATGAAGACATCAGAATCTCAGTCTGAGATGAAATGGGAAACACAGCAGGCAAAGGCAGAGAACAAGTCGCCAGAGAGATGCTGGCGGAGAGAAATTCTGCAACCAAAAATTGACTGCTATTTAATTAGCTTACCTCGGCGACGGCCCACAGCTGTTAGCAGGAGCATTTGATAATTCTAAAACATTTGAGGTGTTTGGAGCCTATGAGAGAAATGGACTTATGGAAACATAAACCAACACCATGCATGCAACTTCGCTGAGAAAATTAACACTTATTCTAGTGCAATAGGGGTGTAATTATTGGCGGACTCTCTCCATGCTCGCGAACCGTACGGAAGGAATCCATTCCAGCTTTTCAACACCTCCTCCTTCACCAGAGGGCTCTGCTGCCCCCTTCAGCTTTTCCTTCAGCTTTTCCTTCTGTATGTGAGCCGGAAAGAGTCTTTCTGATCTGCTCTGTATTTTTCTAAAATCTTTTTCAGGTTTTTTTTGGGTTTTTTTTAATGCGGTTTTGGCTGGCTTTCGGTGCTCACAGCGCCCCACCTTGTGGGTCCAATTCTGCCTGTGCATTGGTGCCAGTGCCCGAAGATCGGCCTCCTCTTCTTTGCTGGGCCTTGAGCATCTGCGCATGCTCAAGGCCTGCGAGTTCACGCTCTCTCTGAGATTCTTCAAGGAAGTAAGAAGCCTGTTCGGTTGGGTCTGGGGGACTTCAGATCGCAGCGGGGGGGGGGGTGCCGGATTGCGGGGGGCACCGCTCGTACATCGAGGCACACTCGGTTTCCGAGGCACCGATTTTGTGAATGTTTTGCTCGTCTTGCAAAACACTCGCAAACCAGTGCACTCGTAAACCGAGGTACCACTGTATTTTAAAACAGGATCTGCCAACATACAGGCTGTGCTCATCTCAATAGCACTTAGGGCTCCTTTTACTAAGGTGCCTTAACGCGTGGAATAGCGCGCGCTAGACCTTAACGCCAGCATTGAACTGGCGTTGTTCTAGAAGCATACTGCGCGGTGTAGCGCATGGTAATTTAGTGCGTGCACTAAAAATGCTTGCGCACCTTAGTAAAGGAACCCTTAGTCTACCCAGTTTTCGCTGTATTTAACTTGATTAATTACAGACAATGAAGAAAGGGAAGCACAACAGCGAAAGAAATGCACCAAAGGCTTTCAAGTATGGGACAACAAGCTTCATTTTATTGATGGACTCAACATGGGCCATATTTTGGCTCAACTGCCTTCATCAGAGGTCAACAAGATCTGTTCACTCTTATGACAATATCCATAAATAGGGGAATATATGGTGAAACCAATATAACGGGGGATTCTTCTTCACCCGATCACCTAAGAAAGTTGCCGGGGTTTCCAGACGCTTCAGGGTCATTGCACCCACTCTATGGAGCGCCTTCCTCCTTTTAATCAAAGTTGAACTTTCTTTTAAGATATTCAAGAGTTGACTTAAAAGCTCACTTTTTTTCTTAAGTCTGTCCACCCCCTTATCGTTTTTCCTTCCTG
This sequence comes from Geotrypetes seraphini, assembly GCF_902459505.1. NCBI lineage: Eukaryota > Metazoa > Chordata > Amphibia > Gymnophiona > Dermophiidae > Geotrypetes > Geotrypetes seraphini. The sequence continues at coordinate 10,978,982 of NC_047098.1, read as the reverse complement.
ACTATGGTCAACTCTTGTCTCATTTAGCCTTCCTTTTTTGTTCCCTCTTTCTATATAGTTGCCCACTTTGAACTGATTTTCCCTTCTTTCACCCAACCTCCTCATTCCCTTCTCCCCATCAGAAATATTTTACAGCTCCCCCTCCCGATTCGCAGTTTCCCCAATCGTGAATTTGGTTGTTCGCAATTTTTTTGCTCCTTGATTTTTAATTGACAAACGCCATCCTCCAGACCTTACCTAGTGGTCTAGCGGCGATGGGGGGAGAGTTGGGGGATTGTGCGAGAGCGGCAGGAGAGAGTGGGCATCTCTTCTGATCTTCAATTTGGGGTTTGTTTTTTTATTTTAATTTGTATGGGGTGGGGGAGGTGTCTGAGCTGTCAAACCTTACTTTCCTGTTGGTGCCTGAGCCAATTAGCGCTCAGGCACTGATCATAAAGCAAGGCTATGACGACTCAGGCCTGTCGGCAAATTTTGGCCGCAAATGTGGCACAATAAGTTTAGGGAATCACTCGGTGATTATAGCAAATTGCTTGCAGTTCTCATTTTTATATTAATGACCTCGTTTGTACTACTACATTTGCATGGCAGTATCGAAGACTGTTCGAAAACTCAGAAAGACCACAGTAAGCCATTTTGATAATCTGTCGCTAAAATACATGCATTCTAAACCGGTTGGAACCAGTGTAGCAAGCATGTTAAAGGCACATTTCAGTTTTGAGAATCTTCCCCTATGTGAAAAAAAATTTCCACCAATTGTGCAGGGATTTGTTGAGTCATGCAAAGAGACCAGACACACGAAAAATTTTAAAGGAAAAATATAAAGAAAGGCCATAGTTAAATGAGTGAAAGTTTGGGATTAATTGGCTGTATTTTCCTGAGGACTAGAGGCCATTTTGGAAAAACATCTATGAACAAGGCCAGGAAAGTGACAGAAGGAGGTCCAGTCAGCTAGAAGGCAGTGAGAAGAGCACATCGGAGAATTAAGCGCGACACCTTGGCATTGCTGACTAGGCTACAGTTTTCCAGTAGTAAATTAAAAATTAACTCTAAATTATCAGCCTGATTTGCATAGGCTTTGCTCCCCATACTGTGTCTGTGGGAAAGAACGTTTAGTAAAGCAGGCCTGCATCGTACATTTTCAAGCAATAATTAAGCTCTTATTCAGCAGCTTACTTCCTTCCTGTTTTTTTTAATCATACAAACCGTTCTAAAATGTGCTTTTTTTTCTCATGATCATTAACAATGCTCAGTGCCAGCCAGTTTCTTTGGCCAGTGGTTTAGATGCAGAGGCTCTTCTGTTTGTCGTGCTCCCTTTCAATCAATTCTTCCTCCCAAGCAAGTCCTGTCAGTGCAATTCCGTCTCTTCTGTAGAAGGTGTGAGAAGAAAAGGGGGACTGTCATTGCCCGGCCCTCTGATGGGCACTGAAAGCCATACCCAGCGACAGCTCTTCTTGTACGCGCTGACAATCCTTTGCTACTGTGGTTCCTTTGAAACAGTCCCTTTCATTGTACTGCAGTAAGACATGAATCGAGAGAGGCTTTTTGGGTCTTTATCAAACATTTGACCTTGCCAGGCTTCATTTGACCTCTTAGATTTGTGATACCATAGAACTGTACTGCTTTTGGAAAGTAGGTTTATCATCAGCTTCCTTTTAGGGAAAAAAAAGGGCCCTTGTACTTCATGCAGCTTACATTTAAATAGTGTCAGCATGAAACCAGTAACCTGGAAAAAAACTTATGCACAAGATCAAGATGATATTCTGCCACGGATTCTTAGGAATGGATTCTATAAATGGTGCCGTAAATTAGACATTGGTACGTGCCTGACCGCTGCCTAACTTAATTGTTTTAATTGGTGCGGTAATTGATCGCGCTATTATAAAACCAATTAAAAACTCGTTAGAGAAACAAAGTAAGCGCCTACTAGAGTAGGCATCGTAATCGCGTCTACACAAAGCCACCTAACAGCGCCTAAGGTCAAAATAGACATTTTAGGGGAGGAAATGACCTTAGGATCCATTAGACGCAATTTTCAAAAGAACTTAGGCGTCTGCAGCGTAGGCCAGTAAAACCCTGGCCTACCTTACAGATGCCTAAATTCTGTAGTAGGCACTGTTGGCCGCAATTTTTAAACAGCGCCTAAGCGTGATTGACCTGCTGCCTGCTCTGTTTTTTTTTTTTTGGGGGGGGTGGCTGCTGATTTAGGTACCGTTTATAGAATCTGGCTCTTAATGCGCTCATGATCATGTCAACACCTCTCCTTGTGCCTTCAGGGCCTAGTTCAGGGGTGTCCAATGTCGGTCCTCGAGGGCCGCAGTCCAGTCGGGTTTTCAGGATTTCCCCAATGAATATGCATGAGATCTATTTGCATGCACTGCTTTCAATGCATATTCATTGGGGAAATCCTGAAAACCCGACTGGATTGCGGCCCTCGAGGACCGACATTGGACACCCCTGGCCTAGTTGAAAACAAGTAATTTATCTTAATCTGGTTAACTGCGTTATGACAATAATGCAGTTTAATGCAAAAAAAAAAAAAAAAAAAAATCACCCAAGTTCCATGTTAAAACAATAATGAGCTGGTTCGTATGCAAGTGCATGCAAACCAGTTCATTAGTAGGTAAAATGAATACGGCAGCTCGCATTAATCTTTGCAAGCATGATTCATGGAAGGGTGACACCACCTCCAGAGGTGGCATTAACTTTCAGTATGCAAAAAGAGCCTCTCCGTTCCCTCACCCCTTGTTAAAAAGTAGCCATCTCCAGACCCCACTGCCCCTAAAGTTAGAAAGGAAAAGATTCCGTACAAACGTATGGAAGTTCTTCTTCACCCAGAGAGCGGTAGAAATCTGGAACGCTCTTCCGGAGGCTGTTATAGGGGAAAACACCCTCCAGGGATTCAAGACAAAGTTAAACAAGTTCCTGCTGAACCGGAACGTATACAGGTAGGGGTGGTCTCAGGGCACTGGTCTTTGACCTGGGGGCCGCCGCAGGAGCACGATGGACCACTGGTCTGACCCAGGAGCGGCAAATCTTACGTTCTTATGTTCCCTCTTCCAGCACACTTACCAGTGCATCCCTGACATCTACAGGGGAGGTGGGGGGGGAGGGAGGGGGGGACAGGAGTGATTCATGAATGTCAGTGCTGTCCTTGGTGGGCTGCAAAATTGCAGACCTCATTGATCAAATAAGTTAATTGTTAACTAAAAATGACAGCAGCCAACAGCCAGAGTGGGCTATTCTGAAAATGTTTGTGAAATGCAGTTTTGTTTTGTAATTTAGCTGATGTTTTCCATGTTACGTATTATGTACAGGTGCTTACACTTCTCCCTCCGTATTCGCGGTTTCAGCATTCACGGTTTCGATGATTCACGGTTTTTAGCTTGCTGGCTCCTCCCCCCAAATGACGTCAGCTTGCATAGAGAAATCGCCGATTCCAAGCGTTTACAGAGAAAATCGCCGATTCCCAGCACTTTCTTCACCGTGTTTTGCTTCTCCTTCGGGAACAGGCCAGGTCCTCCCACCGTGTCATTCGCGGTTTCACCATATTCACGATGGTTTTTAATAGAAAACAGCGAATAACATATGAAAAACTAATTTGCAGTTTTTCTGTATTTGCAGTTCTGTTAATCCCCCAATCACCGCGAATACGGAGAGAGAAGTATATATTGTACCTGGACCAATGGAAGGTTAAGCGAGCTGCCCAGAATCAAAAGGAGCTGTAGGAACTGAACCCAGATCCCCTGCTTTTCAGGTTGGGTTACCAGACGTCTGGATTTCCCGGGGGGGGGGGGGGGGGGTCCGGATAGCTTTTCAAAACCCGGCACTTTGTTTGGGTTTTGAACAGAAATCGCATCGAGAGGGGGCATCGGCATATGTGCGGATGCAACGCTGTGATGTCAGGCACACGCGCTTGTGCGTGACATCTTCCTATTGCATCTGCGCGGGGGAGGGGGGCTGGGGGAGGAGGAGCTGGGACATAATGGGGCGGGAATGGGTGGGCCTGGGGGCGGGTCTATGGGGGTCTGGATTTTTCTGAAGTAAAAATCTGGTAACCCTATTTTCCAACCACTGCGCTATTAAGCTATTCCTCTACTCTTTTATTTATTAATTTAGTTTTCTATACTGTTCTCCCAGGAGAGTTTATTCAGGTACTCGGGTATTTTCCTGGCGGGCTCATGATCTATCTAATGTACTTGGGGCAATGGGGGGATTAAGTGACCTGCCCAGCGTCACAAGGAGCAGTGTGGGATTTGAACCCACAACCCCAGGGTGCTGAGGCTGTAGCTTTAACCACTCCATCACAAATCAAAATGTAGCAAAAGTGAGCTGAAGTCAAGCCATTGTGACATCACTGATGAGGTTGGCTCTTATTGGTGGAATGAGGCATTATGATGTCACAATAGCAGCTCTGGTTATCAGAGGCTGAAACTTTTCACACTATTTATTTAATTTTCTATACCATTCTCCCAGGGGAGCTCAGAATGGTTTACATGAATTTATTCAGGTACTGAATCATTTTTCCCTGTCTGTCCTGGCGGGCTCATGATCTATCTAATGTACCTGGGGCAGTGGAGGATTAAGTGACCTGCCCAGCGTTACAAGGAGCAGCACGGGATTTGAACCCACAACCTCAGAGTGCTGAGGCTGTAGCTCTAATCACTGTGCTCCACTATCCCCACAACCTTCGTGTCCTTTATGGTCTTCCACTGAACTCTTCTAATGCCTCCTCAGTCTTGGGCCCGCTCCTTTTCAACATATTCATAGGGGACCTAACTCAGGGGCTTCAAGGTAAGATAACGTTATTCGCTGACGCCGCCAAACTATGCAATATAGTGAGAGACGGCAATTCACCCGATAGTATGACACAGGACCTACATTTGTTGGAGCTTTGGTCCTCGACCTGGCAGCTGGGCTTCAACGCTAAGAAATGCAAGATCATGCACCTCGGCAGCAGAAATCCGTGCAGAACTTACACCTTGAATGGTGAGACCTTAGCTAGAACTTCAACAGAACGAGACTTGGGAGTGATCGTCAGCGCAGACATGAAAACTGCTGATCATGTGGAGAAGGCTTCATCTAAGGCAAGACAGTTGTTAGGTTGCATCCGCAGGAGTTTCGTCATCCGGAAGCCTGAAGTCATAATGCCATTATACAGAACCGTGGTGAGGCCTCATTTGGAATACTGCGTGCAATTCTGGAGGCCACACTACCGAAAAGATGTGCTGAGAGTAGAGTCGGTGCAACGGATGGCCACCAGGATGGTCTCGGGGCTCAAGGATCTATCGTACGAGGAAAGGCTGAAAAATTTGCGGCTCTACTCACTCGAGGAACGTAGGGAGAGAGGAGACATGATCGAGACGTTTAAGTATGTTACCGGCCGTATCGAGATGGAAGAAGAGATTCTCTTTCTCAAAGGACCCTCAGCCACAAGAGGGCATCCGCTCAAACTCAGGGGCGGGAAGTTTCATGGCGACACCAGGAAATATTTCTTCACCGAGAGAGTGGTTGATCCTTGGAACGAGCTCCCGGCGCAGGTGATCGAGGCAAACAGCGTGCAAGAATTTAAGAGCAAATGGGATGCCCATGTGGGATCCCTTAGAGCAGGGGTGTCAAAGTCCCTCCTCGAGGGCCGTAATCCAGTCGGGTTTTCAGGATTTCCCCAATGAATATGCATTGAAAGCAGTGCATGCACATAGATCTCATGCATATTCATTGGGGAAATCCTGAAAACCCGACTGGATTCCGGCCCTCGAGGACCGACTTTGACACCTGTGCCTTAGAGGGTTAAGCCAAGGGAACCTGTCACCAGGAGTGGGATCCCTAGGATAGTAGACCTGGGGGTGGGTCAGTAGAGTGGGCAGACCTGAAGGGCTATGGCCCTTATCTGCCGTCATCTTCTGTTTCTATGTTACCCTGTGCCCACGTAGACTCCACATGTCATTTGGCATCCATTTTCCTCACCCCCAGCTACTGTCCTTAAGGCCCATTTCTTTACCCACGCTTTTGCTGTAGGTTAGAGGCGACAGGTGGGACTTGTATTTGGTCAGCGCACTTGGCCTCTCCTTCCCCTTTTTGACTTAGCCCTGTTCTCTTACATTGCTGTGAGTGACCCTTTCTACCCGTGTAAACTGCTTTGCTGTAGCATTACTACAGGTAGCATATTAAGGCCTCAATAAACAATAAAACAATATTTTTGTTTTTTTTCCTATTCTACTGAGTGATCTATTGCCACTGACTGTTCCCAGTACTGGGCCTAAAATGAATGCACTGAGCAACCACAAAGACCTCTGCGACCGTTGCTTATTCATAGCTGATATATGTTATTCAACCCAGAAAGGTCTGTGCCACAAGGCAAACACTGTCAGAGAGCCAAAGATTAGTATTTCCCTTAAGTGTACTCCCTTTTAACAAGAGGTAGAGTACCTTCTCTTCCCATGGAAAAGAGTTTTCTAAATGTATTGTTTTCAACATTATGATACGGGCATCAAAGCGGTACTTTCTTCACTACAAACACTGCAACATTTTTGTTCCCATGAACACATGAGAGAAGGATAAAAGATTCTGGGGTGAGAGTGGGAGCTCTATCGACGATGACTACTACTATGAATTATTTCTACGCAGCGCTGTACAGAGTCACAAAGAAGAAGAAGAAAACAGCCCCTGCTCAAAAGAGCTTACAATCTAAACAGACAAGACAGACAAACAGGATGTCATGGATACAGTTAAGGGGGAGGGTTAATCTGCTGGCTGGGTTGCAGTGCAGAGGGGAGTAAAGGACAATCAAGCCATTGTGACATCACTGATGAGGTTGGCTCTTATTGGTGGAATGAGGCATTATGACATCGCAGTCTCAGCTCTGCTTCCCAAAGACCCAAACTCTTCACAGTACTACTCTGAATTATTTCTATAGCGCTACCAGACGTACGCAGCGCTGTACAGAGCCACAAAGAAGACAGTCCCTGCTCCAAAGAGCTTACAATCTAAACAGTCAAGACAGACAATCAGGATGTCATGGATACAGTTAAGGGGAAGGGTTAATCTGCTGGTTGGTTTGGAGGGCAGAGGGGAGTACAGGGCAATCAAGCCATTGTGACATCACTAATGAGATCTGCTCTTATTGGTGGAATGAGGCATTATGACATCAGAGGAGTAGGGTTAAAGATTGAAAGTTATATCAAAAAGGGGGGTTTTCGGTCTGGGAAGGGAAGGGGCTTGGCGGACAAACTCGGGTCATTTATTCCAGGCATAGGGGGCAGCTAGATGAAAGGAATAAAGTCTGGAATTGGCAGTGGAGGAGAAGGGTAAAGCTAAGAGCGGCTTATCTAACATAACATAGTAACATAGTAGATGACGGCAGATAAAGACCCGAATGGTCCATCCAGTCTGCCCAACCTGATTCAATTTAAATTTTTTTTTTTTTTCTTCTTAGCTATTTCTGGGTGAGAATCCAAAGCTTTACCCGGTACTGTGCTTGGGTTCCAACTGCCGAAATCTCTGTTAAGACTTACTCCAGCCCATCTACACCCTCCCAGCCATTGAAGCCCTCCCCTGCCCATCCTCCTCCAAACGGCCATACATAGACGAACAGAGGAACAGAGGAACAGAGCTGTCTGGGAGGTGTCTAAGGAGAGAGAAGAGAGGATAGATATTGAGGGGGCAGCAGAATGCGACCAATCCTTGATCATGTTTCTTACTTTTCTTTGCTATATTATAACTTAATGATGATGTCAGATAAAACAACTCTCTGAGAAATGTTCTTAGTGGCAGAAAAATTAGTCTGAGCGAGTAACGTGTCGGAGAAACAAGTTTTGCCCTGTTTCGTCTTTTATTGGATGAAGGAAAACCCCAATGAAAGCACTGTTTATTGAGCAGTAGTTGCCCCTTGTTTTCTGTTTGATATTCCTATTGCCTTTCCGCCATCTGGTAATTTATTCTAAAACTGTCCAGTGCTTTCCTACTCCACCGTTGCTCTACTGTATGTAAACCAGAAAATCATTAAAAATCGAATGTTGATTCTTTTATTTTACAAACTGAATGATTAACATGCTTGTCGGAATGTTGATTCATCACCTCTCTCAGGTACTACAAAATCAATAGCTTGCACTTAGGAACTGAAGGTCAAAACACATTGGAGTTGATAGATTTACTTTCTGGAAAATGGCTGTGGTTCAAAACCAAAACAAATCAAAATTTAGCAACAACAACAAAAAAAAACCCTTCAGAGAGTCAAAGGTAGTGTAGACCTTCCTCTGGAAAAGTACTCAGCCTAGATATACAGTATAATCTCATTATAACGGACTTCAAGAGACCTGGAAAAACGGTCCGTTATATCCAAAGTCCGTTATATCCAGAGTCGCATTTTTTTCCAACTTTATTTAGGTCAACGTTCAATCGATGAACAACAGTCACTGCACAAGCATATCAGCAACTTCAAGAACAAAACTCAGCAAAACATTGGTACGGCACGAAATGATTGCAAACCGAGAACGCTATAAGATGTTCTAAAGCAGTGTTTTTCAACCTTTTTACACCTATGGATCGGCAGAAATAAAATAATTATTCTGTGCACCGGCATCGGTCCATGGACCGGCAGTTGAAGAACACTGGGCTAACTCATGGGCCAGACCCCGCCCATCTCTACCCAATCTCCACCCCAGACCCCACTTCCATAATAGTACTAATTGCACCTTGCACGTCCCGTGCCTCATCTGGAAGCCTTCCCTCTGACGTTGCAACGTCAGAGAGAAGGCTTCCGGTTCAGGCGCAGGATGTCCATAGGAGCCACTGTCTGTGGCTTTGTGCACTGAATCAGTGAGGAAGAGGGAGCTGGCTCGAAGATAACGCCTCATCGATCGCACCGTGGACCGGCGGTTGAAGAACACTGTTCTAAAGCATTATGTCATACTGTATTGGAAAGAAAAATACTCTGTCATGTTCTTCTGGGCTGCATTTTGATACTATATCACCGGCATGCCACGCGCCTTGTAGGCGGAGCCTGCATATCTGTTATAGCCGAAGAAAATTACAGCTAAAAGTGGCTCTCGGGACCAAAATAGTTGTCCGTTATATGCGAGTCCCCTATATCCGATGATTTTCTGTATGTTTATAATGGCGCTCGGCCGGGACCAGCGGACCTCATCCGCTGTAGGCGAGATTCCGTTATAAGCGAGTCCTTTATAACAAGATTATACTGTAACTTACTTTTATTATAACTTTGAATTAAAAACCATGCTTAATTGGTGTACACAAAGATGCAGCCTAGATTGGAGATACACAGGTAAATATTCAACATCTGCGTTCAGCCTTGGTCAAGTAATATCTAAATATGCAGCATCGCTATACATAAGAATAGTCATCTAGCCCAGTAGCCCATCCTCACAGTGGCCAATCCAAGACACTAGTACCTGGCAAAAACCCACACAGTTGCAACATTCATCTTCAGATAATTTTTCATTTCCCTATGGCATACCTCAAGGATCAATACTTTCACCATTACTGTTCAACATTTTTCTTGCTCCCCTTATGACTCTTTGTCAGTCTATCGGATTTTCAATATTCGCATACGCAGATGACATACAGTTGATACATCCAATTGATCTCAATAATTTACAAGAAATAATAGCAATTAATGGAAAACTGGATCAAATTCATCACTGGCTAGATACCAATAGATTAGCCCTGAATATCAATAAAACTAACACTATGCTTTTTCCATGGAAGGATTGTAATAGATTACTTTCTACAAGGATTCAAACAGAGACTGGACGGATTCCTGAGGGATAAAGGGATCGTGGGATATTGAGAAAGCTAACCAGAAAATAAGTATAGAAACCCGACCAGGTCGTGCATGTGCAAGACCGGAGGGCTAGGACTTTGATGGGAAGATAGGACTCAATAGGAAACCAAGGTGGCATGGGGGCCCCTTCTGGTGATTTGGACAGGTCGTGACCTGTTTGGGCCGCCGCGGGAGCGGACTGCTGGGCAGGATGGACCTATGGTCTGACCCGGCGGAGGCACTGCTTATGTTCTTATGTTCTTATGTTCTCCCATTTCTATTAACGGCATTCCTCTGCAGATGGCACACAATATTAGGATTCTTGGAGTAATATTCGATAATAAATTAACATATCATGATCACATAAGTTATGTGGTCAAGTCTACCTTCTACAGACTTCGACAAATTCGCTCAGTGGCAAAATTTTTATGTGCAAAATCTCTGAATATTTTAATTCATTCATTAGTAATTTCCAAAATTGATTATTGTAGTGCATTATTTAAAGGTATATCGCAGAAAGAAATCAGACGTCTGCAAATTATTCAGAACGCCTCTGTTTAATTAATTTATAAAGCCAAAAAATTTGATCATGTCTCTCCTCTTCTTAAAAAAGCACATTGGCTTCCAATTGCACACCGAATCTTATTTAAAATATGTCTGCTTACATTCAAATCATTACTATTTAAAACCCCTGCATTTATTTTTAGAGTTTTAATTCCTTATCGTACTTCAAGACTGTTAAGATCACAGGATCAACACTTATTGGCAGTGCCCTCTCTGAAAGTTATCAATACAAGGCGTCACACCATTTTTTCAATAACAGCTCCCCAATCTTGGAATGACCTCCCACTATTTCTTAGAGAGGAAAAGAACTTAGATAAATTTAAATCCAAACTCAAGAGTTTCCTTTGTAACGATGCTTTTAATGAATAAATTTTAAAGACTTGCTTACTTTTCACTTTTTACTTTGTATAGTAATATAAATTTTATCTGTTGCCCTTCCTGTTGTTCTTTCCTTAAATGTTTTTACATTAATATTGATTGTAACCCTTTAATGATTTTTCCCTCGCCTTCAAATTATATGTATAAGTTAAACTATGTATAGCAAAGTTTGTATTTATTAGTTTTAATTCATTTTGAATATTGTTTGTTAGATTTGTCACCCCTATTTAATTATTTATAAAATTGTACATCGCCTAGAAAATGAAGCTAGGGGTGGACAAGTCCAGGAAAAATATCGGGAAGTTCTGCTTCACGCAACGAGTGGTGGACACCTCGAATGCTCTCCCAGAGGAGGTTACAATGTCCAATGTGACACGGACAAGAGGACATGGACTGAAGCTAAGGGGGGGACAAGTCCAGGACAAATATCAGGAAGTTCTGCTTCACGCAACGAGTGGTGGACACCTCGAATGCTCTCCCAGAGGAGGTTACAATGTCCAATGTGACACGGACAAGAGGACATGGACTGAAGCTAAGGGGGGGACAAGTCCAGGACAAATATCAGGAAGTTCTGCTTCACGCAACGAGTGGTGGACACCTGGAATGCTCTCCCAGAGGAGGTTATTGCGGAATCCACCGTTCTAAGATTTAAAAGCAAACTAGATGCACATCTCCTTAAGAGAGGCATAGAGGGATATGGGTGACTAAAATTACGCCAGGTGTACACCTGGCTGGGCCGCCGGGTGTGCGGATCGCCGGACTTGATGGACCGAAGGTCTGATCTGGAGATGGCAGTTCTTATGTTCTGTATTTCTGCAAATAAAACAAACTAAAATATAATACATTTTAAAAGAAAACACATTTGTATCCAAAAATATCAGAAAACTCAATTAAGATTGGCTGGAAATACAATTGCTGTGTGTTTGGTCACGGTGCACATTTATTTAATAATTATTAGAAATAAAAAATTATTAGAGAAATTATTTGTAAATACCACAAAATTTTTATTAGTTAAGTATATAAGCAACACAGGCAAACACCTACAAATGCGGACAGTAATTATTGTAGTATGAATTTTTCAGAAATGCTGCTAGCATCAACACATATATTATATGCAAGATTTAAATTCACTCACCTGTGTTCTGATGGGTTTAGTCCGAATTTGTTCGAAAAACACTGAATTATCATGGTGTTCACACAGAAACCTGCTTTCAAGTAAACATTTACTGAAGAACACTGGGAAATAAAATAGACCATTATAGCCTTAGGGCTCCTTTTACTAAGGGCTCCTTTTACGAAGGTGCGCTAGGGCCTTAACACGCGGAGTAGCGCACGCTAAAATGCCGTGGGCGCTAGCCACTACCGCCTCCTCTTGAGCAGGCGGTAGTTTTTTGGCTAATCCGGTGCGTGCGCTAAAAACGCTAGCGCGCCTTCGTGAAAGGAGCCCTAAGGCGCACAAATGCATCTTAGCGCATGCTAACGCGTCCATTATATCCTATGGCTGTGTTAGCACACGTTAGCATTTAGCACGTGGGCGCTAAGACTCACTAACGTGCCTTTGTAAAAGGACCCCACACTTGCTAGATCTATAACTCCTGTCTGGGTATTCACAAACCTTTGATCTCCACTGTATATTATGTATGGTTTGGGTTTTTAAAAAAAATTTATTTATTTATCATTTTTCAATTAACGTATCAAGTATAAACTAGTACAGAAAGGTAAAGTTAAGCAGAAAATAAGATACAATGCAAAATGCGATACAAAACAAATTAATATCTGCTATCATAACACAAATATATATAGCTTAACTTTAACTCAATTCCTCATTAAACCAAGATGTAGAATTGGCGGAAATTATAATAAAGAATTACAAACTGGAAAACTACAAGATTGAAGATTGTATAGGCTGAGCTCAGTATATTATATATGTTAACCTGTAACCCATCCTGCGAATCAAATAAATAAGAATAGAGTTTTAATAGACGTGAGAGGCAGCTGCCATCTTTTTGTTGGACGGCAGACGGAGGCGACTCTCCAGATCATTAATTCTTCTCTGTGTGCTCCGATTTCATGGAGGCAGTGGGGTTAAACCAGGACGCCGTGGCTCAAGAAGAGGGAAAGCGAGAGATTCCCTCAGTGACACAATGGATTTTGATGTGCATCAGAAACTATCCCATAATCAGCAGTTTGGCTGCTTTAAAGCTTGTACTGCTGACGCTTCAAAGCTCCCTTCTTGGTTTGTGGGTCTTAAACAGAGAGGAAGTTTTACAAGTATGATGAGCCAATTTCATGATTAATAAAAGTGATGCAATTAAAGGCTATTAAGGAACCATTCTAGTAATACTGAAGAAAATTGCCTTTTTTTTTTTTTTTTCTTGCCGGTTGTGATAACTGTGGCGCTCATTGGATCAACAAATTCTTGAGCCGGTGCTTGAAAACCCCAGCAGTGTTCATTTACGCTGAACCAGATTGCCCTTGCAGTATCTAGGTTTCCTTCCTTGAGTTCCTGCTGTCTCATCTATGCTTTTGAAAGCTCATTTAATTCTTGAGCCGAATCCTTAAGAAGTTCTAATCAGCTGCAAAATAATTCAAGGTTTTGGAGGCAGTCGCTGTAGGGAAGTGGATAACTTTAACTATTTATGTGAAGTGCAGTCATTTCAAGCAGCTACTTGGGATACTGATTTTCGTCAATTCTTCTTTACATCTACATCATATTAAAATATTAGGAAACTTTTGAAAGATTGAAAATGCATTTCATTCTGTGTTGTAGCAGTATTTTACTTTTGTTAAACCTTAGAGATCTGAAGGGTAATGTGGTATACAAATGTTATAAGCAAAAAACAAAAGGAATTGACCCCAAAATATCCACTAAGAAGAAAATCCAGAGAAAACCAAAAAAACTCTGTGAAGTGACGATGTTCCCAAATGGACTTTATTTGAAAGTATCAAAGTTCCAAAGGTACACTAAAATCATACACATAAAATAATTCCATCCACATAAAAGTAAATCATCCACATAAGAGCCTTAAAGGACCTAGTCCGCTGGGGATACAGGACCCAACACGGTCTGCGTTTCGACAAAAAGTCTTCTTCAGGGGTCCCTGGGGGTCCTATAAAGGTGAATACGTGGGAAACAATTGTGTGGTGAACCGGAAGTGAGACACTGCTTGCATTTGCAATGGAAAAAGGCTCTTATGTGGATGATTTACTTTTATGTGGATGGAATTATTTTATGTGGATGATTTCAGTGGACCTTTGGAACTTTGATACTTTCAAATAAAGTCCATTTGGGAACATCGTCACTCCACAAGAGTTTTTTTGGTATACAAATGTTATACCATTTCCTACTCTAGGCAACATGAAACAATTAACAAATATATATAATAATATATAAAATCATTAAGGGCTCCTTTTACGAAGGCGCACTAGGGTTTTTAGCACATGCGCGCTCAGGAATTTAACGTGCGCTGTTGCGTTCGTTAAGGCCCTAGCACACCTTTGTCATCTCATCCAAAAGGCATTGTCCATTTGTCTTGGTTTCTAGCATGTAATAATAATTGTTTTTTGCTTAAATTCAGAGTGTCTCGTTGTTGTTTAGAATTTTATATTTTCAATTTTTGCCATCCTCTACACGCGGATGGTCATTTTCAAATGCGTTTATGTAGGTAATGCAATGTTTACGCACTCAGATTTATATGAAGTTGACTAACTAATATGCAACAAAAAGCTATATGTGTATAGCTGGCACCCGCATGAGTTTATCCAGACTTAGGCCCACATTCACTAAGCAAACCGATAACTTACCTGTCTTCCGACCATCCTCCGATCCGCAAATGAGGGCAACAGCATGCAAAGTAGGCAGGGACCCGATTTACCAAAAAAAAAAAAACTGCAACACCGATTGGGTTGGCCGATCATAAAAATCCCGACTTCTGAGGACCAGTCGCTGAAGCCCTTTGCGACTGCCTTTTCTTCTTCAGCCCTGCTCTCTGCCCTGTCAGCCCTCCTGCAGCCCCGAACGTGCCTGCCTGCCCCAAACACGCCTTCCTTCCAGCCCCGAACCCAAACACCCTCCCTGCATGCCCCAGCTCTCCCACCCTTTCCCCCACTGCAAGCCCGTGGTTTTAACCCGCGGGCTTAAGCGGGTTAAAACCACAGGCTCCCAAAAGTTCGTCAATTGCCTATTTCCAAAAATCTATGCCGGCCCTGAGGTCCAGCACTTCCCTGGCTGCGCAGTGTAAAAAAATAGAAGGAAAAAAAAAAACCCCAAACAAAACTACAGATGTCTGTGCATACGTGGGGATCGCTATAGCGCAATCCGTGCCTGCAGATGGGGGCGTTCCTCCGATCGCCCTCATCTGCATGTTGGCATTTGCTGAATTCGTCGGACCTGCCCGGGTCGGGCCCGATCGGGCAGGTTAGTGAATCCTGGCCTTAGAAAAGGTATTTCGAGGAATGAGATTGATGAAGGATTAGCATTTGCACACAGACTTTGCAAAATAAGCACGTATTTATGTAAATGAGCTGGAATGCCAAACAGCGAGTGAAAATGTAAGTGCAGAAATTCCTTGGGGAAATTTTTGAAATTGAAATGATAAAAATTCCCCACTTTGTTTGAGCCGATAATGTTTTGTTGTTATATTTTTTTTAATTGAATGTTTTTCTGTTCCTTGCTTGAAGCATGAATAATGAGGCGATGAGAATTGCAGATTTTAAATATATATATATATGCAATGTTTGGAACAAAGTAGCTCACCCCTATAGACTCTTCTCCTCCCCCTCACCCCCCAAAACCTATATTATTGAAATAGATAAAAAAACCTTGATTTTTCTTTGGCTTCAGCCAAATTGGAATAAATCCGTCTTGCAGGATTTAACAATCTGCAGTAATTAAAATCTAAACAAGTTCTGTTCTTATAGGGACAATCTCATGAGATATTATAAAGTAACTTTCGGCTTCTGTTTTTGTAGTTGCTAACATAGATCTTTTTAAATTTGCAGCCATTCAAACATGACAGGAGTTAGCACATAAGCTTTGGGGACCTCTGATTGAATGAAGACTTATTGTGTCAGGCCCAGTACCACACTGATACCTTCTTCTGACAGCCAGAATGATTAAAACCAAATCAAAAACGTATTGATTTATCTTGTTATTAAAAGCAAAATAATAGTTATTAGAATAAGACTGCTCCAAGTCTGAGCTCCCTCCCTGTGCGCAACGGTTCAGGCATTTTAAAATGAATTTCCCCTCCCCCCATCCCTAGCGAAGAACATCATTCCATAAATACCAGTAGTGGTCTCTGGTAGAGAATGACACGGGGACAAATTTCCCCAATGAACGTGCATGAGATCTGTGTGCATGCACTGCTTTCAATGCATATTCATTGGGGAAATCCTGAAAACCCGACTGCATTGCGGCCCCCAAGGAGGGACTTTGAGATCCCTGGTTTACATCAATTAGAACATACACAAGATGAAAACAAATTGTATCATACAAATCTACATAATTAAACAATTTATTCTCTTCAAATGTCAGCTAATATGTCGCAAGAATACAACAAACATTTTTAAGCAGATTCTTTTCTTCAACCACCGACTAAATAAATCACAAAAATGCAGTAAGAAACAGCTGAGTTTTTAACCGTTTCTTAAATTGAAACCGGTTTACATCCAGTCGCAATCGACCCACCGGAGCATTCCACATTTTGACCCTGAAAAAAAACAAACAAACCACACCTACTGTTCCTTGTAAACGCTAAAACGTAAAAGCCATTTATCCGCATATGCGAAAACATAAGCCTAGCGTTAGTCACACGAGACCACTGCTAGAGGCACCATTTTCACGGAAGGTGATGGCAAGAACTAGATTTCCGAGTTTTAAAGCCTGGCGTGTGTGTGTGTGTGCTATAGTCAAAACAAAATAGGTCCTGACAAGCACACAAGCTGAAAATAATAATAGGAGGTCCTTTTGCAGGGTAGGCAAGGTGGGCAATTGTCAATTAACAGTGGGGCTGGGGTGATCATGATTGCTGGGGAGGAAAGTCAATGGGTCCAAAGGCGAATCGGGAAGGGGGGTGGGGGTTGTGCAAGGCTGAGGTAGGCACCTAATATCATTGCACGGGCCCCGGTAAAAATTACAGTGAATATGAAAGCTTCATAAAGACAAATCAACACCCCCCCCCCTGGGCTGTAAACCGGCTGCAGAGTGCTAAGAGAAACGGTCATCGAAATAATTGACAATGGAATGAATTGTATTCACTGAGATGACAAACCGACATCTTTGTGGGTGACAAGGGATCTAGTTAATGTTTTATTAAGTGGTATTGAGAAAGCATCATTTAACTCCACTGTCATTGAGTTTGTCATCTGTTGATAATTTTAATTATAATCTAGCAAACTATGGCATTTTTCGCTTGTTGGTTGGGGACTTGTAATGTTACAAAACTTTTGGTGTATGTGTTATTAAATGGCATGTCACCGGATGCCCATTTGTTCACGGAATTGTTTTCCAAGATAAAGTGTTTGTCTTAAACTCAACAGACCCATAAGTCAACCATTGATGGTATCATAGGACAAATGAAATGTTATTGCACCACGCTGCCTTTATAAGAAGAAAATGCCCTTCATTTTCCCTGCGTACATATGCTCCCGCCAGCCCCCCAGCTTTAGACAAATCAGTAGCTAGGTACACACACATTATTATGACATCTGTTGGTCCAATTAGTCAGCACTTCTTTTGCGAGGCACTTTTAGCTGAAGGCAGGGAAATATTAAGTAGATCTCTGTTGACTGCGTAGATAACCTGTGTTTTGTCTTGGTTCTTTTTTTTATTTCTTCCATTTGGGCTTCGCACATGCCTATACAAGCTCTGGGCGACATTACAGAGGAAGGGGTTAGAAGAGGGTAGGGAGGACTGTGGAGGGAAGGAAGGAGTGGAGAGGAGGGAAGTACAGTGGTACCTCGGTTTACGAGTGCACCGGTTTGCGAGTGTTTTGCAAGACGAGCAAAATATTCGCAAATTTGGTGCCTCGTAAACCGAGCTTGCTGAGCTGTACGAGCGCTCCCCCCCCCACCGAGAACCAGCACCCTCCCCCCCGCGATCCGGCACCCCCCCCCCCCGCCGCCACCTGAGATCCCCCAACCCACCCAAACCCTCTTCTTACTTCCAGTGTAGCCTCCGCATCGACACCAGCATGTTCTGTGCCCGAAAATCTGCTTCCTGTGCCGGGCCTTGAGCATGCGCGCATGCTCAAGGCCCGGCACAGGAAGCAGATTTTCGGGCACAGGACATGCTGATGCCGGCGATGCCGATGCGGAGGCTACACTGGAAGTAAGAAGAGGGTTCTTGTGGGTTGGGGGATCTCAGGTGGCGGCGGGGGTGTGCCGGTGGCGGCGGGGGGTGCCCGATGGCGGAGGGGGGGGGGTGTATGATGGCGGCGGGGGGGTGCCAGATCGCGGAGGAGAGGTTGCCTGTTCGCTGGGGGGAGGCTTTGGGGGGAGCAATGCCGGTTCTCGTGGGGGGGGGGGGAGCAGCGCTGCTGGCCTCGGGGGGGGGGGAAGGTTTGGGGTGGGAACATATCAAAGCAAGTTTCCCTTACTTCCTATGGGGAAACTTGCTTTGATATACGAGCATTTTGGATTACGAGCATGCTCCTGGAACGGATTATGCTCGTAATCCAAGGTACCACTGTATGTAAAATATTTATTTTTCTTTTTTTATTTATTTATCGTTTTTCAATAACATATCAAGTGTCCACTTGTACAGAAAGGTAAAGTTAAGCAGAAAATACAATACAATAAAATACAAATGGTTATCTACTTATGTATCTTAACTTTAAATCATGTCCTCAAAAATAAAGAGACCAATATGTAGAATCAGCGAGAATTATAACAAGAAATTACAAAACAAAAAAAACCCTGAAGACTAAAGATTGTATTAGCTGAGGAAGGAGATCAAACAAATAAAAGAGTACTCATATTTCTCCTCCGTTTTTTAGGCGAGCCTCTGACAAGAAGGTTGAAAGTTAGCTAGGATCAAAGAAGACATATTTTTGCATTTGATAAAGTATCACACATTTGCATGGGTGACGAAGAAAAAAGGTTGCCCCAAGAGCAAAGAATATTTCATAGAAATTCCTAACTTTACAGACAGGAGCACCATCTATGTAAATGATATGTAAATGAATTAAAGGAATATATAAAAAGGAATAGAAGGGAGGAACCGTTAAACAATAGAATCCAGTTAATAAAATTTAAAGTAATTCATAAACTGGAAGAAAAAATTACTGTCTCCTGGTTGGAAAGGAAATTTCCCACTAGGCACTAGAGACCTACACGTCTCCCTCGTCATTCGCGGGGGATACGGGCAGAGCCGGACCGCGAATGCCGAAAAACCGCGATTATCCGGCTCTGACCCACCCCCACCTCCCTGCCGCCTTCCCGGCCTTACCTGGTGGTCTAGAGGGCTTTCGGGGCAAGAGAGATCTTCCTACGCTGCTGCCCCGTGCAGATCGCCATCAGGAAATGGCTGTAGGGAGTTCCCGACGTAGTCTCGAGAGACTACGGGAACTCCCAGCAGCCATTTCCTGATGGCGATCTGCACGGGGCAGGAGCGTAGGAAGATCGCTCCTGCCCCAAAAAACCCTCTAGACCACCAGGTAAGGCTGGGAAGGCGGCAGGGAGGAAAAAAAAGATGGATTTTTTTTTTTTACATTAAGAATGGTTTTTTATTTTCCCCTTCCCCAGAAAAAATTGCGATTATATGAAACCGCGAGTGCAGGAACCGCAAATGGGGAGGGGGAAGTGTATTTTTCAAATTTATTATAAATGTTGAAGTCAGGGCAGGTGGGCAGGGGAGTGGGCTACTAGGAAGGATGGATGCCACTAGACATCGGCACACCGACAAATCTGTGCACGACAATTGTGCCCCGACAATTACGCACAGGGCAATGCCGCTCTGTCCATTGCGCCCTGTGAAATGCGAAAGGTATACATATATTGAAGACCCTGATCTGCTCTTGTGCCCCGTGAAATGCGAAAGGTATGCATACATTGAAGGCCCTGATTTGCTCAGACTCCTCAGGTCCTCTTGGGATGGGCCTGAGGAGTCTGAGCAAATCAGGGCCTTCCAGATATCCAGTTGTGTAAAGGGTTCCGATAATCATCATGTAACCCTTACCTTAACACTAGATAGGAAGTGAATGTTTTAAGTGTAGTGAGGGGGGGTCCCCCCACCTCTCTCAAAAAAGAGAGTTACTTTGTAACCCTCTAAAACAGTGGTTCCCAACCCTGTCCTGGAGGACCACCAGCCCAGTTAGGTTTTTGGGCTAGCCCGAATGAATATGCATGGGGCAGATTTGCATGCCTGTCACCTTCATTATATGCAAATCTCTCTCATGCATATTCATTAGGGCTAGCCTAAAAACCCGACTGGACTGGTGGTCCTCCAGGACAGGGTTGGGAACCACTGCTCTAAAAGACAAATTAGTCTTTTATATGCAATTGTCGGAGCACATTTGACAGGTCACCTCCCATTCAGCACGCACATTTGTCCTGCACAATTGTCGGGTCACCCTATACATCGGGGAATTTGGATTTTTTTTTAGTTGGGGGAGGAAGGAGTAATGGGGGGATGGAAGGGGGTCGCTAGACACCAGGGCAATTATAATGCCAGGAGGGAAGCAAGGCAAAGTCAAGTAGGAGGGAAAGAGGATTGGGCTGATACTGACCAGAGACAGCTTGGTTGTTTGGGTTCTTTTTTGGGGGGGTTATGTCTTTTTTCCTGTCAGTGCCCAATTGTGGCTCAGACAGTAACAGAATTTTTTAAAAAAGGTTTAGATAATTCCTTAAAAGAAATGTCCATTCTGCATTATTAAGATGGATTTGGGCAAATCCACCATCCATTTGGAATACTGTGTGCAATTCTGGAGGCCACACTACCGAAAAGATGTGCTGAGAGTAGAGTCGGTGCAACGGATGGCCACCAGGATGGTCTCGGGGCTCAAGGATCTATCGTACGAGGAAAGGCTGAAAAATTTGCGGCTGGACTCACTCGAGGAACGTAGGGAGAGAGGAGACATGATCGAGACGTTTAAGTATATTACCGGCCGTATCGAGATGGAAGAAGAGATTCTCTTTCTCAAAGGACCCTCAGCCACAAGAGGGCATCCGCTCAAACTCAGGGGCGGGAAATTTCATGGCGACACCAGGAAATATTTCTTCACCGAGAGAGTGGTTGATCCTTGGAACGAGCTCCCGGCGCAGGTGATTGAGGCAAACAGCGTGCAAGAATTTAAGAGCAAATGGGATGCCCATGTGGGATCCCTTAGAGGGTTAAGCCAAGGGAACCTGTCACCAGGAGTGGGATCCCTAGGATAGTAGACTTGGGGGTGGGTCAGTAGAGTGGGCAGACCTGATGGGCTATGGCCCTTATCTGCCGTCATCTTCTATGTTTCATTTCTAGGATAAGCAGCATAAAATCTGTTTAACTCTTTTGATTTATTGCCAGGTACTTGTGACTTGGATTGGCCGCTGTTGAAAACAGGATACTGGGCTTAATGAACCTTCGGTCTTTCCAAGTATTTCAACGTTTATGTCCTTATGTTCTCTGTGAAGTGTACAAAACAAGCAAAGAGAAAAACTTGCCTTATTATATATGGTATTATATTTATAATATATAATAATATTAAAACCCTTTCCCTCAACGATCACCTGAATTCCCTGGCAAAATCTTGTTTTTTCAGCCTCCACATGCTGAGGAAAGTTAGATCCTATTTTCACCAAAAGCATTTCACCGTCCTTGTACAATCCATCATCCTATCCAAACTTGATTATTGTAACGCCATCTACTTAGGCCTAACGAAAAAAAGTCTTCGCAGACTCCAGCTTATCCAGAACACTGCGGCCAAGCTGATTTTTGCTAAACGCAAATATGACCACGTCTCCCCTCTACTCACCAATCTTCACTGGCTCCCAGTACTTTCCAGAATTCATTTCAAATGCTCCTGCCTGGCTTTCAAGATCATTCACGGCATCCTTCCGCCCCTAATCCCTCTATCCTTCCTCGCCCCGACACCAACTACCACCAGATCTGCCCACAGACATAAACTATCCTTCCCCTCTCTACACGGCGGTAAACTGGGTAGATCCCTCCTCTCCAAAATCACCGGCCTCTTGAACGACCTCACTGTCCCGCTGCGGAACCTGGGCTCCCTCCAACTATTCCGAAAACAACTGAAAACCTGGCTTTTCTCTAGCATATAATAATCTCTTCTCCTGATTACATCCCCTCTTTTTATGCTTTGTAAACTCTTTCTCTTCTCTCTTCCCATATTTTTTAAACTCTGTAAACTGTGTCGAGCTCCATTTCAGTGGAGAAGATGCGGTATATAAACCTAAGGCTTAGTTTAGTTTAGTTTAGTTTATCGTAACAAACCAAAGAAAAGGAAGAGGCAAGAGCGATGTCCTAATCAAACCAATAATTTAGCTAATTAAAACGTCCCAACAAGGATCCAAGTTTCGGCATTAGCAATGCCTTCATCAGGGGACCCTAAAAACATAGGGCCTCTTTTACAAAGGCGCGCCAAGCGTTCTAGCGCGGATTTAGCGCGCACTGAATCATCGTGGGCGCTAACTGCTAACGCGTCCATAGGATAACGTGCACGCATTAGCGTTTAGCGCGTGTTTAGTGTGCAATAATATTTACTGCGCTAAAAAGCATAGCGCACCTTTGTAACAGAGGGGGGGATAATGTAACAAATATGTTTTTCTACCTGGCATTTTATGATCACTTATCATACGTTTACACTGGTCCATGAAGCATAGGCCGTCACTGGAATATTGGCTTGCTAGGTTTTTTGTGGGCGCATCGTTTTCATCGCCACCTCATTATTTTATTTTCAGCTTGTACCGGATTCTTGTGTGGAAGTCTGACCCTTTAAACTACTTTCCAAAAACCGACGGCAGCACAGAAATGCTGTCCCCAAGCTGTGAATTTCAGCATCACTAGGGAATTCTCACAAATGAATAACAAAAAAAACAAAAAAAATACTCTCTTCATTTAGAAACTCTTCTTCCATATCTTAGAATGATGAAAATGTTAGTGCAATAGCGTGGTTGCTATTTTTACAGTATGTTAGAGCCAGCAATGCTCCTATTCTCTAACAAATTGGAGGAAAAACCTCAGATCCCAGTTTGCCGCCAGCTGTGCCCAGTGGCCACAGAGATCCAGAAAGTGAAAAGCCCAGAGCTGAGTTGTAGCTTTCTTTCCGTTCATGCTTTGGGTCACAGGGTAATAAGCATGTATTATAAAATTTGTCATACTGGTATACAATATTCTTTTCTTGTTATGCCCATTTACAAATGAGTTCTTTGTTTTAATGAAAGATCACTAACCGCCTTGCCTGCTACAGCTGGGCATATGAGGAACGTGGGGGATAAAAATGTTTTCAGGTTGGCGGAAGATGCTGTGGCTGACAGCAAGATGGTATTCTTGATTTATAAGAAGCCATGAAGTCTTTGGAGAAATAGAAATAAATTTACTGCATTTTAGTGAGGAAAGTGTAATAAATTTTGATTTATCATCCTTTGATTCGTGGGCCTGCACAGCATGCAAAGTGGAGTTGTGAAGGCATAAAACAAAATGAGGCTGAAACATCTATGATGAAAATGTTGTGCCGAAAAATACTTTGAATTCGCTCAGATGGTTAGCTTTTAACTTTTGAATGCAATTAGGCTTAATGCAGTGTGGCACCTCTCATTCAAACCACAGCCCAAAGTTCTTTATGAGCCATCATTTTCGATAGCAAGAACTTCATGGTATATGTTAAGTGAAGAACAGAGTCTAAAACGCACAGTGAGCTTCCAAAGACTGTGGCCCTTTGTAGGATTAACACTTAGGAGGTAATTCTATGAAATTAGGCCCAAGTAAATACTGGTATTTCAGTCATCTGGGATCATATGGAAACACATATGGGTATAAATAATAATCTAGCTGTATGCTCTATAAGTACATACGAGGGGCATTGAAAAGTTCACAGTCCAACCAAGAAGAGAATGAAGCCATGAAACTTACAAGTTATTCCACACTTTTCATTTCAATGAGGCAAATGCATCTGGTAAATGGGCACAAGTAGAGGGAAACCAAGCCATTGTGACATCACCGATGAGGATGGCTCTTAGGCATTGGTGGAAAGAGGCATTATGACATCACAATACAAGGGGCCACTGCTAAGTTCTCAGCCCAACCAAGAAGAGAATGATGTGGAGCCATGAAACGTATACGTTATTCCACGCTTTTCTTGACACTTTTTGCTTCAATGGTATGAAATGAAACAAAAAGTGTGAACCAACTTGTAAGTTTCACATCATTTTCGCCTTGGTTGGATTGAGAACCATTCAGCGGCCCCTCGTATCTTTGATTGCATGTATTATGCAGGTGGGCATTCACTTGGGCAGAATCTGGGTTTACATATTTAAATTATAGACCACTGTAAGTTAGGTGTGCATCTCCCAAATCTAGGCACTATGACTTGCGTAAGTGACTCATACCTAAACATAGAAACATGTATATATCTGATTACACTAGTATTCTACCCAACTTTTTTGGAGCTGTGACCTCATGGTCTTGGCTGCAGCCATATTGGCGACTCTGCTGAGATGCATCAAAATGATGTGCCTATGTATTAATAATATTTTTATTTCTTGTATACCGCCCTGCCATTAGTTCTAGGCGGTTCACAACAGTAGATAAATACAATCGTGTACACATTTCTATGGGCAGAATTATACATCGTGGTATAAAATAAGTTTTTGGATTGTGATATAAGAGTAGTGCTTTAGTATATTATCACAATTATAGATTCATATTTATCCCTATTGGTAGTAATATCTCTGTTTCTATAACCATAAAGTTCTATGACATCATAATGCAGGTGGAAAAAGCCTTAGCCAATAGGGAGAGGAGATGCAAATGTTAAGAGCCTTTGCCAATAGGGAGAGGAGGAGACGGTGGATACTGCAGCTGGGCAGACTGGATGGGTCATTTGGCCTTTATCTGACATCATGTTACAATGTTTCTATATTCTATGACATCACAGTGCAGGTGTAAAGAGCCTTAGCCAATAGGGAGAGGAGGAGATAGTGGATGCTGCAGATAGGATGCTGGATAGGCCATTTGGCTTTTCAAAATCTGGCACTTTGTCTGGGTTTTGAAAAGCGTCTTCTTTGGGACCGCGTCGGGAGGGCAACCACGCATGCGTGCATGCAACATGGTGACATCATGGGTGTACATGTGCGTGACGCCATTGTATTCCATCCAAGCATGCGCGGATGCCCTCCTTCTCGAGAACAGGTTGAGGGGGCGGGGCTGGTGGCGTGATGTGGGTGTAATGGGGTGGGGCTGGGCGGAACGTAGGGCCTGGGGGCGGGGCTATGTAAACCATTAGATAACCTGATAGGTCGTATATAAATTCCTAAATAAATAAATAGTGCTACAGGCGTACGTAGCACTGTACAGAGTCTCAAAGCCATGGGGCTTCTGTTTCTCCTCATAGACTTGAGCAAAACAAAAGCATATTTTTTTCTTTTTATATCTATATCTCATTTTATTTTAAAAGAAAATGGTTCTTTCTGCAGTGGTTTTTATTTCATTATCAAATAAATCCACATCCCTAATACCTTCTTGGTGAGCAAATATGAATCTGAGTTACGGGAGATCATTAAGGTTGCATATAAAGTGCTGCCGTATTTAAAGCCACAGTCAATACTATTAGAGAACCGAACTGGAAAATAATGAAATATTTATGTATTGAGTGTCTCGCTGTGAGCTACTTCAGGATTACGAACTGGAGAGCCCGTCTCTCATTAGTGCAGAAAATGGGAAGTGAGGCCTTTTCACATCAAGTAACAGTACAAATAGTTGGCATTTTTAACAAAATAAAATGCCCAACCCTGATGGATAATGCTGAAAATGAAGATTCAATGTGCGGACAGAATTCCTCTATGGATTTTGCTGTCTTGCTTTGCTTAGAGCAGTGGTTCCAAACCTGCCTGGGGGATTTCCAGCTGGTCAGGTTTTTAGGATATCCACAACAAATTTTCATGCAAATACACAATTACTACTACTTATTTCATAGAAGCATAGAAACACAACGGCAGATAAAGGCCAAATGACCCATCCACAGCATCTGCTATCTCCTCCTCTCCCTATTGGCTAAGGCTCTTTCCACCTGCATTGTGATGTCATAGAAACATAGTAACATGATGGCAGATAAAGGCCAAATGACCCATTCAGTCTGCCCATCTGCAGCATCCACTATCACCTCCTCTCCCTATTGGCTAAAACTCTTTACACCTGCACTGTGATGTCATAGAATATAGAAACATTGTAACACGATGGCAGATAAAGGCCAAATAACCCATCCACAGCATCTGCTATCTCCTCCTCTCCCTATTGGCTAAGGCTCTTTCCACCTGCATTGTGATGTCATAGAAACATAGTAACATGATGGCAGATAAAGGCCAAATGACCCATTCAGTCTGCCCATCTGCAGCATCCACTATCACCTCCTCTCCCTATTGGCTAAAACTCTTTACACCTGCACTGTGATGTCATAGAATATAGAAACATTGTAACACGATGGCAGATAAAGACCAAATGACCCATCCACAGCATCTGCTATCTCCTCCTCTCCCTATTGGCTAAGGCTCTTTCCACCTGCATTGTGATGTCATAGAAACATAGTAACATGATGGCAGATAAAGGCCAAATGACCCATTCAGTCTGCCCATCTGCAGCATCCACTATCACCTCCTCTCCCTATTGGCTAAAACTCTTTACACCTGCACTGTGATGTCATAGAATATAGAAACATTGTAACACGATGGCAGATAAAGGCCAAATAACCCATCCACAGCATCTGCTATCTCCTCCTCTCCCTATTGGCTAAGGCTTTTAAACCTGCACTGTGATGTCATAGAATATAGAAACATTGTAACACGATGGCAGATAAAGGCCAAATGACCCATCCACAGCATCCGCTATCTCCTCCTCTCCCTATTGGCTAAGGCTCTTTACACCTACACTGTGATGTCATAGAATATAGAAACATTGTAACATGATGGCAGATAAAGGCCAAATGGCCCATCCAGCATCCTATCTGCAACATCCACTATCTCCTCCTCTCCCTATTGGCTAAGGCTCTTTACACCTGCACTGTGATGTCATAGAATATAGAAACATTGTAACATGATGGCAGATAAAGGTCAAATGACCCATCCAGTCTGCCCATCTGCAGCATCCACTATCACCTCCTCTCCCTATTGGCTAAGGCTCTATACACCTGCATTATTATGTCATAGAATATAGAAACATTGTAACATGATGGCAGATAAAGGCCAAAAGGCTCATCCAGTCTGCCCATCCGTAATAACCATTATCTTTAAGAGATCCCATGTGCCTATCCCAGATTTATAATTCAAAAACTTCTCCGAGTTAATGTTAGAATGTTCAGCTTGTCAAAATACAAAAAGCTTAAAGATTTGTGAAGAAAATCCAACGTTTTTTTCTTAAATCTTACTAAAAGGCCTCTGTTACAGCTCCTCCATCGCTCACAGTATATTTTGTCGAGCGGGGACTTATGTGTAAAAGTTCTTCACTGGATAAAATGCTATCCCAGATTTATGGTATCCAATAACGCACCAAACTTCAAATTAATTAGCTCATC
This sequence comes from Geotrypetes seraphini, assembly GCF_902459505.1. Taxonomy (NCBI): domain Eukaryota; kingdom Metazoa; phylum Chordata; class Amphibia; order Gymnophiona; family Dermophiidae; genus Geotrypetes; species Geotrypetes seraphini. The sequence continues at coordinate 10,951,538 of NC_047098.1, read as the reverse complement.
AATACTTAGTTACCACCACCAATATGCCAGTTCACTATCCACACCGTGTTCCACAGAATGCCACACTAAATAATAGTGTGATAGCCGTCTAAAGTAAACCTTAGGTTTTTATACCGCACCGTCTCCATGGTCGTGGAGCTCGGCACGGTTTACAGGGATGGTGATAAGAAAGGAACTCCAGGGAAAGGGTTAGATCACACATGTCAAACACAAGGCCCGCGGGCCAAATCCGGCCCGCCAGGCCTTGCAATGTGGCCCGTACCGCGCTGTCATCGCTGCACGCCGCTGCGTTCCATCACAATGACGCGCGGTGACATAGGAGGCTTGTGATCTCGCCGGCCGTACTTGCTATCTATTACGCATGCGCATAGATAACAAGTCACGCGAAATTCAGGAGGCGTGACCTATAGTCCGGCATCCGATGTGGTTGTGCGGGTGGCAGAGCAGAGGAGAGAGTGAGTGTGCGGGCATAAAAAATACACAGCAGAAGCTGCCAGTTCCTGGCATAAAGTGCAGGCATAAAAATCGCAACAGAATCTGCTATCTGTACCCAGCCAGGCATTTATTGACTGACTTTTTTTTCTTCACTCCATCTGCCAAATCAAGCTATCCCTGTGCAGTTTTCAACTTTTTCCTTCTAACGCAGATTTCCAATAAACTACATCTTTTACTGCCAATATTGATCCCAAAATGTCCAGGAAAAGAAAAGTTGACGGTGAAGGCAGACAATTTAATGTTTTCAATAATGAATCTGAACAAAAACAAGCACAGATCACGCATTATCGATGACAACCTCCATGCTGTTTTGCGGGTTGCTACAGCCCAAGAAATAAAACCGAACATTGACTCATTGATACGGGGAAAACGGTGTCAGACATCTAGCCAGAAAACAAAACAATGAGCATTTTAGGTACATTCCAATATTACTGTTTTGCTTGATACCAATATTACTGTTTTGCTTGATAGCATGTGAGTTGGTTAACAGCACTGTTAAGGAAAAGATTGTTCCACTCATTTTAAATTCACATTTCTGGTTAACATTGTCAGTTTATGACTGTTCAGTAAACCATTCGGCACGCGATTTAGGCTGGATTTTAGATTTTGGCCCCTTCTCTGATTGAGTTCGACACCCCTGGGTTAGATGAAGATCAGAGGGGAGAAGAATGGTGGAAAGATAGGATGTGAGAGAGGGGGAGAGGTTAGATTTTAGAGAAAAGCCAGGTTTTCAGTCCTCATGGGAACCTTTGTACGGTGTAATTTTTCTAATAAATAAACCAATAATTTCATTTGGACATTCTGATGCTAAAAATATCTAGTCCCGGCGAATACTTTAAGGATTTAGCCAATGCTAAGTTTTTGAACTGTTCTGCATTCTCCTTCCCCGACCCTGATGAAAGAGTGAAACGCGTCGGTGGGGATTGAGGCAAAGCTGTTCTAAGCTAAGTGGCATTTTTGCATATTTATTAGGAAGTTAAGACTAGCCATTCAAATATGAGCACTGGCACTTTATAAATGACTAAATAGATATGACTAGAGATTTTTAGCATCAGAATGTCCAAATGAAATTATTGGTTTATTTATTAGAAAAATTACACCGTACAAAGGTTCCCATGAGGACGGCTACCACACTATTATTTAGTGTGGCATTCTGAGGAACACGGTGTGGATAGTGAACTGGCATATTGGTGGTGGTAACTAAGTATTGATTAGCTAATCCCAGATTTATGTCATCTGAAACCTGATGTACATCCTGGCACATAAATTGCTATCCTATAATCCTGCCTTAAATATTTGGAATGCCCCTGACCCGCCCACACCCCTCCATGTCCACGCCCCCTTTTGGGTTTCAAGTGAGACACTTCAGGGGAGCAGTGTTATACTGTGAAATTAATGCCGATTAACTCCAATTAACCTCGATAATTGGTTGTTGGCATCCAATTCACAAATGAGTTTGTGCACGCACCTGGACGGGGCACCCACATTTGGGCATCTGACTTTGGAAGACCTATATAGAATCCAGGAGATGGAAATTTGATTCCCGTGTTTAAGGTTTCTCTTTATCTGTGCTTGCTCATGTTTTAAAACCAAGGCCGGGGTTGCAATATTATCTGTTTTTGAAAAATGTGCAGCATTTTAAGCAAAAAAAAAAAAAAAAAATCATGTGTTGAATGCCAGAAAAAAGTATTGAGCCTGTCGCTGATAGAGCACTTGCCTTAAAGCAACTTGAACAGTAAGGGAGCGTACATTTTTTATAATGATCGGTGTGTTTTTTTTATGAAATCACTCTGTATCTCCAAGGTATATAAAATGTGTCCCCTGAATATCTTTGCTAAAATGTAATTCTATCCCCCCTTACTCTTCTCTTCTATATATAAGTTCATGTAAACCTTTTTTTTCCTTCTCTTCCTATATTTTAAGTTCTTGTAAACCGTGCCGAGCTCCACAACATCTGTGGAGATGATGCGGTATATAAACTTAAGGTTTAGTTTAGTTTGCTCAGTGATCTTGCTCTTGTTTAAAAAGAAACCCAAAACCCTTGTATTAGATTGTTTTTTAACCCACAACCTCTGGGATTTGTCTGGTAGCCAAGGTTGGTAGTATGTTTCTGTTATTCACTCTGTGACCTTAAACATGTTACTTAAAGTCTGTGGTGTCGATGTTCAATGTGATTTAACTGGCCAGAAATGATTCCCGGCTGGTTAAATTGCTTGTTCAGGACTTATCAGTCATCTTGATTGGTTAATGCTGTTGAAAATGTCTGGCTAGCGTCCAACTTGAAATTAGCTATGGGGGGGGGGCATTCTGGGAGTAGAGTTGGCACTTGACTAGTTAAATGCCAATATTCAATATTTAACTGGCAAAGGTAACTGTATAAATAGCACTGCATAAAAGTCAGTTCTGTCTTTATAGGGTTCACCATAGCCATTTAAGTGCTGAAAGTCACACTGAGCTGGCTATGTTTTCACCGGCCCCTTATACCCAGAAATTCAATGCCCAGAGACGAGCAACGAAGCTAGTAAAAGGTATGGAGAAACTGGAATACGAGGAACGACTTAAGAGACTGGGATTGTTCTCCCTTGAGAAAAGGAGACTGCGAGGGGATATGATCGAGACTTTCAAAATACTGAAAGGAATCGACAAAATAGAGCAGGAAAAAAAAATTATTTACAATGTCCAATGTGACACGGACAAGAGGACATGGACTGAAGCTAAGGGGGGACAAGTCCAGGACAAATATCAGGAAGTTCTGCTTCACGCAACGAGTGGTGGACACCTGGAATGCTCTCCCAGAGGAGGTTATTGCGGAATCCACCGTTCTAGGATTTAAAAGCAAACTAGACGCACATCTCCTTACGAGAGGCATAGAGGGATATGGGTGACTAAAATTATGCCAGGTGTACATCTGGCTGGGCCTCCGCGTGTGCGAATCGCCGGACTTGATGGACCGAAGGTCTGATCTGGAGATGGCAATTCTTATATTCTTATGTTCTTATGAAATAGCCCAGCATTGAATGTCCGGGGATAACACCAGCAGTGGTCAGCAAAATGCTGATCCCTGCCAGCTGAATATCAGGCCCTCTGTGATTAAACATGGACTAAGCTCCTTGGGGTATGAACTTTATTGCTGAGTATGTTACCTGTCACAACATTGTGCTAAGGTAACAACATTCTATCAGATAAAAAAATATGGTCTGACCCAATGGCTTAGTGTAACAGCCGTAGCCCGGTTGGGCCTGGGGAGGTAAGAGAATAAGCTTTTATTTACACAGAATTAGGGGTCTGTTTTCCTCACAGATCTCCCCTCACAGGAACCTTCTGCTTTCCCCTCTCAGTTTAGCTTAGTCAGTTCAGAGTTCTGGGTGACAGTCCTTTGCGTCCAGCCAGGAGCACAGTTCATGCAACCCTGCCTCTGAGAGAGCGAGTTTTAAGACGCAGCCTTTTTACTTATTTCTGTGTAAGCAAAAAAACTTCAGTTCAGCGAGTTCCTACCTCAGTTTGGGAATAAGTTACAGTTCTCTCCTGGTCCTCCACGTCCTTCCTTCACTCTGGGGGCCCCCGGTTCTGATCCTGGCTCATCCATTTAAACTCGCCTCCTTAGGGTTACAAGACATCCAGATTTCCCCAGACAGCTTTTCAAAACCCGGCACTTTGTCCAGGTTTTGAAAAGCTCCCCAACCTAATCGCGTCGGGAAGGGGCACCCGCGGATGCAATGCGGTGACGTCGCACGCGCATGCTGTCTGGGAGCAGGACTGGGGGCCGTAACAGGACGGTCATGGGGTCGTGGCCATGGGTCCAGATTTTCACGAAGGAAATTCTGGTAACCCTACCTCCTCTACATAAGAACATAAGAATTGCCGCTGCTGGGTCAGACCAGTGGTCCATCGCACCCAGCAGTCCGCTCATGCGGGGGCACCCCAGGTCAAAGACCTGTGCCCTAACCGAGACCAGCCCTGGTTCTGGTTCAGCTGGAACTTGTCCAACCTTGTCTTGAATCCCTGGAGGGTGCTTTCCCCTATAACAGCCTCTGGAAGAGCGTTCCAGTTTTCCACCACTCTCTGGATGAAGAAGAACTTCCTTACATTTGTACGGAATCGATCCCCTTTTAACTTTAGAGAGTTCCCTCTCGTTCTCTCTACCTTGGAGAGGGTGAACAACCTGTCTTTATCTACTAAGTCTATTCTCTTCATTATCTTGAATGTTTCGATCATATCCCCTCTCAGTCTTCTCTTTTCAAGGGAGAAGAGGCCCAGTTTCTCCAATCTCTCACTGTTCGGCAACTCCTCCAGCCTCTTAACCTTTTTAGTCGCTCTTCTCTGGACCCTTTCAAGTAGTACTGTGTCCTTCTTCATGTACGGCGACTCTGTTTTAGTCTAGCCTTACTTGCATACGTTCTGGTTCAGCGGGAAGTTGTCTAACTTTGTCTTGAATCCCTGGAGAGTGTTTTCCCCTACGACAGACTCCAAAAGAGCGTTCCAGTTCTCTACCACTCTCTGGGCGAGGAAGAATTTCCTTACATTTGTACGGAATCGATCCCCTTTTAACTTTAGAGAGTGTACTATCGTTCTCTCTACCTTGGAGAGGGTGAACAACCTGTCCTTATCTACTAAGTCTATTCCCTTCATTATCTTGAATGTTTCGATCATGTTCCCTCTCCGTCTCCTCTTTTCAAGGGAGAAGAGGCCCAGCTTCCCTAATCTCTACTTCCTGGTTTAACACTTTCTTCCCTTCACCTCTCTCTTGAAGCCGTTTCCTTTTCTGAGTTGTCCTTGCCTTTCTTCCAGCTGACCCAAAAAGGGGAGGGGGTGCTAGAGGTTCCTCTAGGAAACCTGTCTGAGAAGCTAAACTAGACCGGGGAAGGGACAGGGTTTCATAGGCTCCGTCACACTTAGGGGGTCCTTTTACTAAGGCGCACTAGCCGTTTTAGTGCACACTAAATGATAACGCGTCCATAGACTATAAGGGACGCGTTAGAGTTTAGCACGCCTTAGTAAAAGGATCCCTTAGGAACAGCGTTATGTGCTGCTTTTCAGGAAATTTGGATATGTTTCCAAATCTGCCTTCTGATTCTTGGCGCCTACTAATTGTTGTCATCTACCGTCCCTGGGGTGGAGAGAATCCCAGATACCACACAATGGTGGCACTCTGGAGATAATTCCATAAATACACAATATCATTTACATGATGATTACATACTGGATTCAGTAGACGATGCTTAAAATTTGGTGCCTTTGCAGAACTGGAGGGGGGGGGAAATAATTCTGTTATGGTGGCAGAGGACCAGATCCGTGGCTTAGGCATATTGTTGGATGCAGGTTTAACTCTTACCAGTCATATTTCCCAAGTGATTTCTACTTTTTTATTATTTGCGTCAATTGCGGAAGATTGAGAGAAGGTCCTACCAGTAACCCTTTGGTTGAGAGAAGTGGTGCTTCTGTGAACTACCTTAGGAAGCCAAGAAGATTTGTAGTGCGCCTGGTGGGAAGTGCCAGTAGCAAAACCTTCAGACACTGTGGCAACCAGCCCCCATGTTCCATCAGGACCTTCCATCTATGAATAAGAGTCTGCCAATCGGAAAAAAACCTTAGGGTCCTACTCTCGAGATTACGTCGGGAACTCACGGCAGCCATTTTCTATGAGTGATCTGCACGGGGCAGGAGTGTAGGAAGATCGCTCCTGCCCCGAAAGCCTGCTAGACCACCAGGTAAGGTTTGGGATGCTGGTAGGGAGGTGGGGAATGTCAGGAATTAGCTTTTAAAAAAAAATAAAAAAATGTGAATAACCGAATTCACGGATACTGAAACTGTGGATTCGGAGGGAGAAGTGTATATATATATATATATATATATATATATATATTGCATTGATATTCACTTTGCAGGCTGAGTATAAGAATAAGAATATATAAATAAGCAAGCACTTAACTTAATTATCCATATTGATAAACCTGTGGTTTGGAATGAAAGTTTCTTCTGGAACACAGGTACTCTCTTCTCTTGAAGTCTCTTGGAGCCCTTCTCATAGAGCACCTCCCCTCTATTTCTTCTTCTAGAGGGAGGGATTTCCCACATGGTTTTCCAGTCTTCTCAGGGGCAAATACTGAGTTCTGGGTCTCAACCTCAGATTATTTCTTTGAAGAACATTGATATAACTTTTTGCCCCTGTAACTCACGGCAGCCATTTTGATGATGGCTCTGCCCGGGGCAGGAGTGAAGGACGATCGGTCCTGCCCTGCGTCGCCACTAGACCACCAGGTAAGGTCTGGGGAAGGTCCAGGACGCAGCAGGGAGGCGGGGTGGGTCAGAGCCAGCCCTAAAAGTTATTCACGATTTTTCAATATTCACGGGCTGACCCCTAACCCCCGCGAATATGGAGGGAGGAGTGTAAATTTAAAAAAATTGCGGAAAATTAGTAACTATTTTACAGAATCTGATTTTGTTAATTTATTTTATGCATCTGTATTATCACGAACAGATTGTTATAACATGTTATTTGTGGGATGGCCTGCTAAGAGATTAGTCGGACTCCAACCGATACAAAATGCTGCCGTCAGACTGTTTAAAAGATCTCAGCTTTGGTTTCTCTATATCGACTTCCAATTAAGAAGTGATGTATTTTTAAGGTTTTAGTCTTGGCCTTTAGAGTTTTTCTTGGAATGATTCCAGGATATATTTCTGAGAAATTACCAATTTATACTCCTGCACGCTCTCTGCATTCTCAATATGAGAGGCGTTTTTGTTTACCCTCAGCAAGTGTTTCATTTAGAAATTGCTCGTAATTGAGCTTATTCCTGTTTTATGATATAGTTATGGAATCATATTCCTTCTACTGTAAGGTCATTAGATGGGTTATTATTGTTTCATAAGGCGTGAAAACCTATCTGTTTTAATTTTGTGTTATTGTAGGCCCATGATTGTAATTTAATGGTATTATACGTTGGTGAAATTATTGTGAATATGTTGCTATAACCCGTTTTGGGGCTCTTTGGGAGGATGGGCTAAAGAACTAAGGGGTCCTTTTACTAAGGTGTGCTAAATGATTTAGAGCGCGCTAAATGCTAAGGCACCTGTTATATTCTGTGGGCGCCTTGGTTATCGCGCCTTAGTAAAAGGACCCCTAAGGAAGGAAATAAATAAATGGGTGGATCTGCCATTTCTACCCCGTTTCAGTGCCTTATATCCATTAGAACGCTTTATTGCGCTGAAAATTTGGTGTGGCAGTAGCACTTAAGCCCGAATTCGGTAACCGGCGTCTAATTTTTGGAGGCGCCCAACTAGATGGGCACCTATCTAAATTGAACCGGCTCAATTAAGCTTTTTAATCGGCACTAATTGAAACTTAGGCGCCTATTAAGAAAAAAGTGATTCTGTAACAAGGCGCCTCTAAAAATTTAGGCGGCCTTGAAAAAAAAAATAGGCGCTAGGCATGTGGGGCGTGGCTTCATGGTAGGCATCTTGTTACAGAATCGCTCTTAAGCGTGCTTAAGCGCTCGCATGAGCGCCTAAGTTTTAGTTGTGCCTAGAGCTGGCCTATTTATTGGGCGCCTCCAAAATAGGCGCCGGTCAGCGCGATTCACTAAACAGCGCCCAATTTTTACGTGAATTGTGCTGAACGGTGCCTAATTCGGCGCTTCACTTTTGGGCGCTTCTTATAGAATTTGCCCTTAAATGTTCATCAGTATATGGACTTCCCCCTCTTACTTCCTAATTCTAAAATCTTGTTCACATAACCTTGTGACTGTTGTGCAAAGCTGCATGTGCAATTCATAGAATAGGGTCAGTTACCTGTGTAACTTAATAAGCTGATGCTAATTTGCATTACCATATATACTCGAATATAAGTCTATTCGAATATAAGTCAAGATCCCCCGTTTTTCTCCCAATAAAGGAGGAAAAATGGTTGATTCAAATATAAGAAGGAGGCTTAATATTCAAGCGCCCTGCCAGGATCTACGTCCAGTGCCCCCTCCCTCCCCTGCCAGAGTCTGCACCCAGCCCCCTTCCCTCCATGCAAGGCTCTGTACCCAGCCCCCTTCCCAGCTAGTCTCTGCACCCAGCCCCCCTCACTCCCTACCAGGCTCTGCACCCTGTCCCCTTAATTCTATAATAGCGCTCAAAATTGTGCATGAAAATATGGGGGGGGCATGCCTATTTTACACACACAATTTAACAATGAGCCAATTAGCACCAGTAATTAGGTGATAGCAATCAATTATTGATGCTAATTGCCACTAATTTGAATTTACATGTGCATTTTTGGAGAAACAATGGAGTAGTAAGGGGGGGGCAGACTGCCCCAGGTGCCATCTTGGCGGGGCACTGGTACCTTTCCGCCTCCCACGCTAAGCTTGCGCCCTTCCTTCCCCACTCCCGTAACTCTTTAAATTATTGCCAGCCCGAGCCACTTTTCAGGCTTGCTGCTCCCGCCGACCTGGCTCCCCTCTGAAATCACTTCTGGGCCAGGAAGTGACGTCGGAGGGAAAGCCAACGCCAGCGTGAGCAGCAGGCTGGAGAAACTACCCGCGCTGGCAATGATTTAAAGAGGGAAGGCAGGGTGCAAGTGTGACGTGGGGAATGGGGAAGGAGAGGGGGGCGCGTACGGAGCGGAGGGTGGAGAGGAGTATACGGGGGGGGGGGGGAGGGTGCCACCATTTCGGACACCTCCTACCCTCACTACGCCACTGTATAGAGATGCGCGCATAAATTGTACTTGTGAATCTCAAAGGGGACATGTCCGTGGGAGGGGCACGGGCAGTTCAGGGGCATTCTTAGGACTTGCACGCAGTGTTATCAAATACGGCAGATCTGCATCTAATGAAGGCGCAAGGATTTACAGCTAAAATCGGGTGTGGAGCTTGACGCTAAGTGCTCTTCCATAAACGCTGCTCAAAGTTAGGTACAGGGTTTCAAGTTTTATTTAAAATTTGATTAAACGCTAAATGCTAACGTGTCCATAGAATATAATGGACGCATTAGTGTTTAGCGCGCCTTAGTAAAAGGACTCCAATATTTCTAAGCAATATACATCAATTAAAATGGGGGACATGTATATGCCTGGACAACCACTGAAACTAGACTAGCTAGAGATAAGTGGGAAAAGGGGAAAGAATTGTAATTTTATAGGAAAGGAGACATTTGAGGGATAAACAAAAGGAGATTTAAAAATTAAGAAACTCTGATGGTTAGGAAGAGTCTTACTAACGCCCTAATCGTGGCTTTCAAATGCATCCTTGAAAAGAGACCATTTGAGGCAGGGTATTGGCACATCCCTGAAAAACACGACCAGCAGGTTGAATGCTACAGAAAGCCCACTTTAATCATAAGAACTTAAGAATAGCCTTACTGGGACAGGCCAATGGTCCATCAAGCCCAGTAGCCCATTTTTCCGGTGGCCAATCCAGGTCCCTAGCACTTGGCCAAAACCCAAGGAATAGCAACATTCCAGCATCTCAAAGAATAGCAAGATTCTGGAACCCCAATGAGAGCAACATTCCAGAGCTGAGATTGTGATGTCATAATGCCTCATTCCTCACTGCCAACCTCGGCAGTGATGTTAAAATGGCTTGATTGTCCTATATTTGGCACAAGTAAGAGCATAAGAACAGCCATACTGGGTCAGACCAATGGTCCATCAAGCCCAGTAGTCCGTTTGCATGGTGGCCAATCCAGGTCACTAGTACCTGGCCAAAACCCAAAATGTAGCAACATTCCATTCAGAATCCTAAAGAATAGCAAGATTCTGGAATCCCAAAGAGTAACAAAAGATTCCGGAACCCCAAAGAGTAGCAACATTCCATGCTACCCATCCAGGCAAGCAGTGGCTTCCCCCGTGTTTTTCTCAATAACAAACTATGGACTTTTCCTCCAGGAACTTGTGCAAACCTTTCTTAAAACCAGCTATGCTATCCGCTCTTTATTTACATTTCAGGTACTCTTATGTATTTCTCCCTATCTGTCCCAATGATCTCACAATCTGATTACAGTACCTAGGACAATAGCAGTGTTACGTGACTTGCCCAGAGCCACAGGGAGTGGTGCAAGGATTGAACCCACAACCTCGGGAGCCCCCAGACCTTTGACTCATGCGGGGGCTCTGTCCTTGGATACATGTGAACTACTGTGAATCACAGACCGCTACCGTTGTTCGGAAAGTAGCAGCACTTAGCAAAACGTCTTGCTTGTTTGGGCCCATTTGACACCTCATTCTTTCTCTTCACGTCAACAATGTTCAGCACAAATCGTATTTTAGTAAGTGAATGTTCTCCTTGGATAAGATTATATTCCCATCATCAAAGACTTAATGCAATGCATTGTACATAAAGATATGGCTGAATTAGCATAAACCTCAGACTTGTAAACTGTGATACTGTCATCCAGGCTTCACTTTTGTGTTGTTATCAGACCAGTCACATCAGAAAACCCTTCAGCTCCTACATCCAGTTCACAAGTGCTAGCTAGAGACTATGAAAGCTGCAAAGCAAAGACCGGATTATTATTGTCCGCGTAAGGCCTGGGAGAGCAGCAGGAGAAGAAAGGTAGTTATACTCTGAGGGGCGGATGCAGAAAGCTAGCATAGATGGAAGTACACTTCCCCTCCGTATTCATGGGGGTTAGGGGCAGAGCTGGCCCGCGAATATGGAAAAACCGCGAATAATATTCGGGCCGATCCCGCCCTTATCCCTAGCTTCCCACGGCTATTTTTAGCCCTGTAAGCCCCTCCTTAAGCCTTACCTAGTGGTCTAGTCCAGTGGTTCCCAACCCTGTCCTGGAAGACCAGCAAGCCAGTCGGGTTTTCAGGCTAGCCCTAATGAATATGCATGGAGCAGATTTGCATGCCTGTCACTTCCATTATATGCAAATCTCTCTCATGCAAATTCGTTAGGGCTAGCCTTAAAACCCGATTGGCCTGCTGGTCCTCCAGGACAAGGTTGGGAACCACTGGTCCAGCGGGTTTTCAAGCAGGAGCGATCTTCCCACGCTCCTGCCCCCTGCAGATTGCTCACAGGAAATGGCTGCCTTGAGCTCCCGTAGTCTCTTGAGCCATTTCCTGTGAGCAATCTGCAGGGGGCAGGAGCGTGGGAAGATCACTCCTGCCTGAAAACCCGCTAGACCACCAGGTAAGACTTAAGGGGGGGGGGGGGGGGGCTTACCGGGCTAAAAAAAAGCCCAAAAAATTCAAATTTATTTTTGGGTCAAAAATCACGAATAACCGAATCCGTAGATATGGAATTTGTGAATAGGGAGGGGGAAGTGCAGTTAACACAATGTATCAGGGCTCAACGTTTGGAGAAAAAGGTTTTGCACAAAAGGAAAACCTCACATTAGACACCAGCATATAACTTATTAAAATGTAGGCTATTAAGTGATCGGGCCCAGTGCAGACTGCTGCAGAAAACCTTTAAAGAGAGCACAATGCAGGAACCTGAATGCCAGGTCTAAGAGGCATGGAAGGGATACCCCATTCTTTTCCAGTAGTTGCATCAGAGTGAAATAGCTATTAGCCTTTCTGCCCCTCCTCCCCCCCCCCCACACACACACCCAATCCCCCTCTGACACCCCCAAAATAAATCCCTGGTCTAGTGAACCTCTACCACCCAAGACTGCTCCTGGGCCTCCCAGACTCCGTGGCCTCCTATCTTGAATGAGAGGCAGAAGCGATGCCCGCCTTCTTCCGCCTCCACACCAGCGTAGAATATGGTTAGGATTACCTACATTTTTAATGAGGTTTTAATTGGTTTTAAATGACCCAGTCAATTAAAGCCAATTAAGTTAGGCAGCAGTAGGGTGCCTACTGCTGCTTAACTTATGGCGCCGTTTCCAGAATCAGCCCTGTAATGTCTCACTCAAGATGAGAGGAATATTTTTGATTTATACACAGGGAAAACAACTGAACCAATCCATAAAGGCTTCTGAAGATGACAGAATGAAAAAAAAAAAAAATAAGGTTATTGGTACAGGTACAAGATCCTTAATCAGAAATTCTGCAAACTGAAAAACTCTGAAAACTGAAAATTGAAGTGAACCGGAAGTAGTTAATTTCCCCCAATATGACACACGCTGAAACCGACGCAGGTGTCTGCGTGTCGCCTGATGTCTGCGCACGTCAGGTCAGAGGGCTGGAAAATGGAGAGCTTTCTGAAAGGGTAAAGATTACTAAACAATATGGAAGCTAAGACTTTGAAAATTGTTGGGATGTGCAATCCTATATTTTAATTTATATCTGTCCTGCATGACAATTTGAGGCAGAGAGACGTCAGCCAGTGCAGGCAAGTTTCTGTTTGAAGTGGTTGACGTGTTTAATTTATGGCAATTTTCTGGTCTGTCTTTTTCTGACTTAACATTATCATTCTGAAAACCCCCCCAAAATTCCAAAAAACAAAATATGCCCGGTCCCAAGGATTTCAGATAAAGGATCTTGTACCTGTATGTGGAAAAGCTCTACCCGGGAAAATAAATAAACTTTGCAAAACAAGCCAGGGTAATCTGTAGTCATTTTGCAGCTGACAGTGGTATAATTTGAAATCCTGGTTTGATGCATTCAGCAGTGACTTTCCTATGAGCACTGTTGGTTTTATAAGCCTGTTCCATTTAATGCTAAGTAACAGCCACCATGGCAGAGGAGTTTTCTTCAAAGCTTAGAACACTCATTCCAATTAATGACCAAAAAATGTCAAATGTGTCCACAGCTAATTATTCATTAGATACACAATTAGTGTGAGATGATCATGGCATTTTAGTGTCATTAATTTTTTTTTATTATTATTATAACCAGAACTAAATTAATTGCATAACTCAGGATGATACTCGTATTAGAATAGCTGCTTGGTGGTTGCCCAATTTCTGTGAGGTGGCAGGTCAAAGTGTATAGGCAGGTTATATGGCAGTATCATATCATTAAAGGTGCAGACTAATTAATGCACATTCAGATCATTAATATGCCACGCTGATCTATGAATTAACGTGAATTAAGTTGATTAGCATGAACTAAAAAGTTCTATTGTACGTTCAATGGTTTTTGTTTATTTTTTAAACATATGTGTGAAAGGAAGCAAACATAAATCCAAAATTTGAGAAAAAAATCCAAATGAACCCCAAAACAAACTGAAACCGTTTGTCCTGTGCACATCCCTAGCCAGGTGCATTGGTCAACATCCAGAACGCAAAAAACGCAGAGCAAGTTAAGTGGAATAAACAGGCCAGGTAGTTGTAGTGTAAAGAGTTTGTCTTTGGGAAGCAGAGCGGAGATTGTGATGTCATAATGCCTCATTCCACCAATCAGAGCCAACCTCATCAGTGATGTCACAATGGCTTGATTGTCCTGTACTCCCCTCTGCCCTCCAATCCAGCCAGCTGATTAACCTTTCCTTTGAACTGTATCCATGACATCCTGTTTGTCTGTCTAGATTGTAAGCTCTTTCAAGCAGAGACTGTTTTCTTACTCTTCGTGACTCTGTGCAGCGCTGCGTGCGTCTGGTAGCGCTATAGAAATAATTAATAGTAGTAGTGGTAGTGTGAAGAGTTTCAGTCTTTGGGAAGCAGAGCTGAGACTGTGATGTCATAATGCTTCATTCTACCAATAAGAGCCAACCTCATCAGTGATGTCACAATGGCTTGATTGTCCTGTTCTCCCCTCTGCCCTCCAACCCCAGCCAGCTGATTAACTGTTCCCCTTAACTGTATCCATGACATCTTGTTTGTCTGTCTTGGCTGTGTAGATTATAAGCTCTTTGGAGCAGGGACTGTACAGCGCTATAGAAATAATTAGTAGTAGTAGATACAGATGCATATTACTGTCTCATATGCTACAGAAAGCGCTTTCAAAACGTAAACTGACAGAATTGAGCTTCACTCCAGCTAGAAGTAGATGCAGTCTTCCACAGAATAGAGGCTTTTAGTTGGACCACAAGAAGGCAATTCAAGAAGCATGAGGTCTGGGAGACATAACAAGGCATTAAAGATGTACTCTATAACCATGCATTCTGTTTGTTAGCATCCCTTTAAAAATTTAGTGCATGCAAAATTAATTTAATGCACGTTAACCATGAATTATTGCATGTACAATCGATTTGTGCAGATTAAAAGTTCTACTGTGTTAAAATATGTTTATTAAAAATGAATGTATGACATGAAAAAAGAAACCCATGAAAATGGAATGTTGCTACTGTTTGGGGTTTTGCCAGGTACTCGTGACCTGAATTGGCCACCGTGAAGACAGGCTACTGGGCTAGATTGGTCTGAGCCAGTAAGGTTATTCTTATGGTCTTAAGATTGGGTAAAGGTCCAAAAATCTGAAAATGAAACAGTTTTGCATGTAGTCTGTAATTTCAAATCGATGCATGTAATTTTTCACTGAAATATAATCGAATCTTCTATTTCTGCGTCACTCATACCTAGGTAGGCTCAAGGCGACTTAAAGAGGGGAGTGAGGAAGGAGAAAGGGAGGAGGGGAGGAGGAGAGAATACAGGTGATTAAGTGTCAAATAGATGATTGAAATAGAAATTCAAGTGATGTTTGTAAGTTTAAATGTTATTTCTGATTACACTTGTTATAAGTTGTAAAAATGAATAAAGAATTAAAAAAAAAAAAAAAAATCCCAAACCTTTTAATTCTCCCACTAAAGTCAGGCCTATCTAAATATGCCTCTCCTCTCTACAGAGCAACTGGAGGGGTCTAGGTCAGGGGTAGGGAACTCCGGTCCTCGAGAGCCGTATTCCAGTCGGGTTTTCAGGGTTTCCCCAATGAATAGGCATGAGATCTATTTGCATGCACTGCTTTCAATGCATATTCATTGGGGAAATCCTGAAAACCCGACTGGAATACGGCTCTCGAGGACCGGAGTTCCCTACCCCTGGTCTAGGTGCACAAAATATGTATTTCTTAGGATTTATTTATTGACTTATTACAGCAAATGTGACTATTTCATAAGGTAAATTTATTGATTTATTTGGTTCGATTTATGTCCCGTCCTCCCCAATGGGTTCAGAACGGGTTACTGAGTTGAATAAAAAATAGGTTTAAGAATTTGCATTAAAGAACACTTTTGGGGCCAACATTTATGTGCTTATAATACTCTGGATTCAGTAAGGGAAAGGGGACTTGTATACTGCCTTTTTGTCGCTTTGGCATTTCAAAGAGGTGGACGCTGGTGAATTAAGAGACTTGCCCAGAATCACAAGGAGCAGCACCGGGATTTGATCTCACATCCTCTGGGTTCAGAGGCAGCAGCTCTGCCAGTGAGCCACAAGTCTGTCCCAGTATGGCAATTCTTATCCAATAATAGGACAATGAAGTCATTGTGACATCACTGAGTCTGTCTCTTAGGCATTGGTGGAATGAGGCATTATGATGTCACAGTCTGAGCTCTGGAATGTTCCTACTCTTTGGGTTTCTGCCAGGTACTTGTGATCTGGGTTGGCCACGGTTGGAAACAGGAAACAGGATACGGGGCTTGGTGAAAGGGAATGGGGACTTGTATGCTGCCTTTTTGTGTCTTTAGCATTTCAAAGCTGACATTCAAATAGGTGGGCACTGGTGGATTAGATGACTTGCCCAGGAGCAGCACTGGGATTTGATCTCACAACCTCTGGGTGCAGAGCCAGCAGCCCAACCAGCAAGCCATAGCTCTTCCTGCCCAAATGTGAGCACGGAAAAAAGTGCAGAGCGCTATTCTGTAAATGGTGCTCCAAGTTGGGCACCATTTATAAAATAGTTCAAAGCGTTGGGATCCGCTCAGTGGCGTAGCAAGAAAGGTTGGCGCTCGGGCCAGTGGTGCCCGGCATCATCGTGCAGGCACTCCCCCCCCCCTCCCCACAAATCCCCGCCACTTAAGCGTCCCCCTGCTTACCTCTTGAAATGTTCGCTGGCCCGAACATTCTTGGCTCCCTTCTCACATCACGTCCTGGTCCCTCGACCAGGATGTGATGTCAGAAGGGAGCAGAGGGCGATGCAAGCAGCAAGTGGAAGATGCTTCTCAAGCCGGCAAACATTTCAAGAGGTGTGCAGAGAGGTGGCAGCGCCGGCAACCCCTGCAAAGACAGCGCCCGGCTCAGCCAACAACGCATCACCTCAGCCCTTGAGGCAATAGTAAGATCACTTACGTCAAAAGTTAATAAAAAATGAATTAGTGCATCTAGTCCACCGGCCCAAGATCCGGCAAATTAATTTGAAAATAAAATAAAAGCAGTACGCAGCATCCTTACCCAATTTTCAGCAATAGGTCACTAATGCACGCATCTATTGTTTAGCTGTTTCTCAACATTTTCAATGCCTACCAATAAATGTGTGTGGGGGGGGGGGGGGAAGCTTTTAAGAAGCAACATCCCTGTTTCCCTCTCGTCACTCCCCATCCCTCTACCCTCCCTTTCATTTTTATTTATCATTGTAATTAAAACTTCCCTATCCCCCAAAACCTCTCGTTTCTAATCAGTCTTAATTTGTCATAGTTTTAGGTTTACCCTCTTTTTATTTTATCTCACCTAAATCAAAAATTATATTAGACTTTTCTAATTTTTAATATTGTAAACCGCCCAGATACATGTGATGGTCGGTATATCAAGCCATGAATAAACTTGAAACTTGAACTTGAATAAACTTATGCTCCTATATGTAAATCAGCAATATGGCTTGTGTAAGTGACCACACTTAAAATATGCACGTGATTACATAAGAACATAAGAAGGTGCCTCCGCTGAAACAGACCAAAGGTCCATCTTGCTCAGCGGTCCGCTCCCGCGGCGACCCATCAGGCCTATTGCCTGAACAGTGGTCCCAGACTAATTTTGTAACTTGCCTCTAATCCTATCATTATAACCTACCTCTACTCCGGGTTATGCAGTATTTTATAAAAGAACTAGTCTTTCAGCCCGTTACATTAACGGGTGCTAGAATATATGTCTGTCTGTCTTTCTTTCTGTCTCTCTCCCTCCCACTGTCTTTCTTTCTTTCTGTCTGACTCTCTCCCTGGCCCCCTTTGTCTGTCTTTCTTTCTACGTCTCTCTCCCTAAGAGTGCGCATGCGCGCTTAGCGTTTTATTATAGTAGATGTGGGTAACCGCTTTACAGAATAAGATCCAGATAGGCACCTTCTTGACCTCACGTTATAAAACTGCTCTTGATGTGTACAGAGAATCCCCTGGAGTCATTTTATAAATACCCATTTCTGCCACTAAAATAGTGTTTCAGAGACTGAAATTCATTCTAAGATTATTCCCGTTGTGTAAAAGACAGTCTCTGGATCCTTCTAACCGTCTACTTAGTAACTTTCCCCCTCTTTTTACTGTTTTAAGAATTTCCTAAATCACCCTTGTGACAGGTTCTCCAGGCTAATTTCAGCATCTCCTGGGCTCCGCTGATCTCAACGCCAAATTAATATCCACATTCTAAGTAGAGAGATTGCTAGCTTTAAGATGCATGGAAAGTAAATTACCCTCTTGTACTACTCTAGTGGGGCTCCTTTGATTCCAGGGAAAGGGGAAATTGATGAAATGTTGAGGAAAGGTCTGCCCTCTGGCTCTTTCAACGATAGTTCATTTTTCCTTGCATGGAGAAGTACTGTCTTCATTATTCGTAGTCTCTTACTCTTTACAGACAAATTACGGCAAAAGAAATTCATGAAAAACATAGCATGACGTTGGTTGCAGAAATACAGAGAATACAAATGTGTTTTCTAACATCTAAGGTACAGGAACAGAAGCCGAGTGGTGGGAGAAATATTCAAAGAGCTGTCCTCGAATGGAATCATCCCTCCAGAGAGATTACTTAAGTTCAGTTTCAATAATTCAAGATTCTTATTGGTTTGTCTTGAGCGTAGTATCTTCACGATGGTTTAATCACATATTTCAGATATATATGGACAAGGGAGATGCATTTTATTTCAAAGACATGTATGATTGGTCATAAATGTATTTTGCAATATTGGTTACAGAAAGATCCTCCTAGTTTTTGGCATTGGAGGAATCAATTCCATTGTTTATTTGTTATTTGAGGTTTGGGAGGTTCATAGGTTTCCTAGATGAACTCATCTCTTTTTGAAAATTTGGGACCCTTATATTCAAAATCTTTCATCTAGAGCACGAAGTATAATGTTTTACATTGAAGCTTTGGAAACATTCATTGCATCCCAATACCTGGTATTTTGTGTCACCTTTCATTCGGGGGGAAGGAGGGAACTGGGGGGTGTAGGAGTAGGATGGAATAGGTCATATGGAAATGTATTACAATGTAATAAATTGATAATAAAAAGAATGGGGGGGGAAGAGAAGGGGAAAGGGGGATGGGGGAAGGGAATAGGGGGGCGTTGAAATAGGTCATATGGAAATATATTTTGGAGGAAATATCATAATTGTGAATTTAATCATAATGCATATCTATTTGTATTATATTATTGTGTATTTACTTGTTTCCTTCAATAAAATGTTAAAGTAAGATATATATGTATACACACACACACATACATATACCGTTTTCCCAAAAATAAGACCTATCATGAAAATAAGTCCTTGCATGATTTTAATATAAGCCCTACCCCAAAAATAAGCCCTAGTTAAGATGGACTCCCGAGTGTCTCCAACACTCCCTGACTCCATCCTTGATACTGGTGCTACCTGATTTGCTGAAAAAATCGAACTCGTCAATTCAGCAACCCCCCTACCCCCACTGCTTTAGGAGGTCTCGGAGCGGAGGTATGTCAGTCTCACGGTGGGAGGGTCGGTGGGGTTCTGCTGCACAGGGAGGGAGGAGGGAAAGATTCTGCGCAAGGAGGGGGGAGAAGGGAAAGAGGAAGAACTGGGGTGGAGGAGAGGAAGGGAGAGATGATTGTTGTACATGAAAAAAATAAGACATCCCCAAAAGTAAGCCCTAGTGTGTTTTTTGGACCCAAAATTAATATAAGACACTGTCTTATTTTCGGCAAAACACGATACATAAACATACATATGCTTTTGGAACTGACATACCCCTATCAGATATTTCCCATATAAGAACATAAGCATTGCCTCCGCTGGGTCAGACCCGAGGTCCATCGTGCCCAGCAGTCCGCTCACGCGGTGGCCCAACAGGTCCAGGACCTGCACAGTAATCTTCTATCTATATTTATTATTTGAACTCGATTCAGCGGCATGACTCTTGGGGAGTATGATGAATAGTGGACATTTGAGTCAGTATAGAAACCTTTTTTTAAAAAAATTTTTTATAACGTTATGCTATATATATCCTATCTCTACTTTCCTATCTTTAATGGAGTTCCTTTCATTAAATATTTGTATTGTAAACCGCTTAGATCTGTCATATGCTGAAGCGGTATAACAAGTTCTAATAAACATATGTAGGGTTACCAGATGTCTGGATTTTCCCAGACATGTCCGGCACTTTGTCCAGGTTTTGAAAAGCTTTCGGCCCTGGACCGCAATATTATAACAGCACAAAACACTGGTACATGCATGCATGTATACTTTTTGGCGCAGTGGCCATTATCAAAGTAAACGTATTTCACCCCCTCCCCCTCATAGTTTCCCTTTTCCTACGTTGAAAGGCGTTATCTATACTGGCAAACTAGGGAAATCTCTTCATTTTAAAATGACTTCGCTCTGGAACAATTTTCCTGTCCAGTTGGGTGATCTGGGCTCTCTCCAACCATTCCGAAAACATCTGAAAACTTGGCTTTTTTTCAAAATTGTAAACCTCGTTTCTTTCTACATTATCTTTAATTTTCTTTTTGCTTATTTTAAAAAAAAATATTTTGTAAACCGTGCCGAGCTCTGTTTTTATAGAGAAGGTGCGGCATAGAAGCCTAAGGTAAAAGAAAAGATATATTCCACTTCTGTGGGAGGATAATCCAAATAGGCTGGTTTCTTACTAAAAACAAGAAAATGAAGAAAAAATGTTAATATGTAATTAACGCTGAAATGATAAACAGATGCTATAATTGGAAGTCTTCAGAAATCATTAAAAGCTCATTTATGAGGTTATCTTCCAGAAGTGCTTTGATGGTGTTGAGATATCTGTGTGCTGAAATTCAGTAAAGAATTTTAAGCAGGTTCAACAGGGAGTTAGGCCATATGTCTATACCGTGTGTATATACACAGTACGCCCCCCCCAAATTCGTGGAGGTTCCGTTACAGGAGCACCCGCAAATTTCAAAAAACCGCAAATGCGGTTTAGGAGTGGATCGGAGGCGGGAGAGGGCTGCGGGGACGGCGGCCGGTGCTGAAAAAAAGGGTTGATGTCCTGCGGGATCGTTCTTAGCATTTTCTGACCCCCTCTTCCGGGAGCTAAAGTCAGGCTACACCAATCAGGAGCTGCTTTGACACGCTATCTGGCGCATCAAAACAGCTCCTGATTGGTATAGCCTGACTTTAGTTCCCGGAAGAGGCGGTCAGAAAATACCATGAATGACTGAGATTGCGAATTCGTGGGGGTTTACACACACACAGTAAACATATACACACACATATATATATATATATATACACACACAGTAAATATATACACACACACATATATATACATATATACACACACATATATATACATATATACACACACACACACACATACATATACACACACACACATACACACACACACATACATATACACACAGTAAATATATACACACACACATACATATACACACACAGTAAATATATACACACACACAGTAAATATATACACACACACATATATATACATATATACACACACATATACATATACACACACACACACACATACATATACACACAGTAAATATATACACACACACAGTAAATATATACACACATATATATACATATACACACACACAGTAAATATATACACACACACACAGTAAACCCCCACAGGGGTGCTCCTAGAATTTGTGTAAATGTCTAATTTAGGTGCAAGGATTTACACAAGGTTTCAGTTGGTATAAATTATCACACCCAAAATTGGGTACAGATCCCGGCTCTAAAGGCCATTCTATAAACCAGCGAATCGCAAGCTGCGCACTGCAGTATAATAGTGTGCCACGGTGGGATTCTGAATGTGCTGCGGCGAGATACGAGCTTGTCACTGTCGGCACAGGCACCAGTGTCTCTCCTCCTCCCTGCCTCCCCCTCCCCCCAGCGATGGAAGGATTTCCAAAACCTGGCAGTTTCTCCGGGTTTTGAAAGAGCCCCCGAACTCAGGGCCACATTTGGAGCACGCACGGACGTCGACGTGATGGCATCGTGTACATGCATGTGATGTCACCGGTCGATGTCCGCGCACGCTCGGAGGCCCTGTAGACACGGCCCCGAGTTTGGTGTGCCGCGGCGGAAAACGTTTGCGACACACTGTTATAAACAGTGGCCAACTCGGAGCAGCTCAGTTTTTTTTGGCTTCCAAATTTGGCTGCCATTTACTGAATTTAGTTGCCATTTACTGAATTTGGTTGCCATTTGGTTGCTGAATTTGGTTGCCATTTACTGAATAATTGGAAAATGTAGCATCTACCCTGTTCCAGTCCAATCCAGCCCTTGATCTTATATACCGATTCCTCCCGACAACGGGGCTCAATTCGGTTTACAAAAAATTAATATCTTGCTTTCCTTGTCCTATTATTTAAAGTACAGGTACCATTATTTATAATCCTTATTTATGTTGAAGAGTCAGTTTGAAATTTCTGAAATAGACGAGTTTTTAAAGTTTTCCGAAAAGTTGGTTAAGAAGGAGGAAGTCTAACTTCGGCAGGAATATTGTTCCAAATTTTTGCAAAAGAAAAAAACAAAAGATCGAAAGATCTTGCCTAAAACTTTAATTCCCTCAATGGAAGGGAAGGACAGTTTATATTTATGAATTCCCCTGGAATACAGAGGTTGCTGAGAATTAAACGAAAGAGCGATCGATGGGGTGGAAAAAAAATCCCATATAGAATTTTAAATATTATGCTGGTAAAACCGACTACTCTATACTCGAGTGGAAATGTGGTTACACATTACGTATCTGCTGCCCCTCTGGCCTTTACCAACAGGCACACAGAAAATATACTTTTATGCTGACACAGAAAAGAGTTTAATTATCTGTACCAATCTTGTTTTCTCGTGGCACTGATTCTTCTAGGAAAGCAAGGCCACAGTTCAGTTAATTATGAACAATCCCTAGCTATTCATCAGCTTGCCCTCTACAAAAGGGAAGGATCTTTAAAAAGCGCATGAAGGAGGAACAGGGCTGCAGACAACCCAGCTGAGGTGCCTGTGTTAGAGCTGAAATAAACTTGAATAGATGAAGGTAAATATAGTGTCCTCTGTTCATTAGACCGGCACTTTCTGGCCTCGTTGCCTTTCCCGACTCAAAGAACAGATGCAAGTTGACAAGTGGCATTAGCCACAGGGACTGAGTGTTTTTTTCTTGTGCAGTATTATTGGAACGGGACTTTAGAAATCACCAGCTGAAATTTCACGCTAAATGGATTAAATCAGACCTGATAGTTATTCAATTAATGGCGTGGGTAGCAAGGCCTTCTCTCTCTCAAAAAAAGGAGGAAAAAGCAGGAGTTCTCGACAGGAAGGCTGAGAGAATACCAAGATAGAGAGCCAGGTTTTCGTTTAACTCCGTTCATTAATCATCACAGAGGCAAGCGAGAGCTGCGCAAACTTATTACACGATGAAACGAAAACAGAAACGCTCTGAAACTTACCGAGCGGGTGGAGAGAGAGGAAACGTACGAAACCCACATCTCAAACGATGCTGGCTGCTCCGTAGCTTTGAATGGCTTTCCAGTGCAATTGGGAAAAAAGTGTAGAATTGTTACTGTATAAACCACTGCCAAAAAAACCCAACCAAACCCCTGTTTCAGTTAGGCATCCTTTTACTAAGTTGTGGTAAGTGCTAGTGTGTGCTTAGCGCCGGGATCCCTGCCTAATTTTGGACCCAAAGAATTGCACCAATTGAAACCTCGTGCGAATCCTCGCACCTAAACTAGGCACAGTTCTAGGATATTCTGTAATGCTGCGTGCAAATTGTAGGAATGTCCCTGGTCCGCCCAGGCCCCCTCCCTTTTCGGATCCTCGTGGAAAATTTGCATAGAATACTGACCAGAAAGATGCGTGGGTAAATTCAAACTGTTGCCAGTAATCCCTCCCATTGTCCCAGGTACATTAGATAGAAGAAGCTCCGATCCCGTATAGGGAGGAGTGAGGCCAAATCAGCCGAAGCCGGAGCGAGATAGGAGGGGGGGAAGGGGGAGGAGAAGGAACCAATCAGCGAAGGAAGCCGGGGGGAGGGGGGGTTAGGAGAAGAAGGGGAAGCGGAAGGGAAGTCGCCCCTTTTCCCGACGGTGACCCAAGGA
Organism: Geotrypetes seraphini; assembly: GCF_902459505.1. NCBI lineage: Eukaryota > Metazoa > Chordata > Amphibia > Gymnophiona > Dermophiidae > Geotrypetes > Geotrypetes seraphini. The sequence goes on along the minus strand of NC_047098.1, from coordinate 10,927,732 downwards.
GACCGACGCGACTTTCTTACCTCCAAAAAAATTTATCCTGCGGTTTTAGGCAGCAGCCCACCTCCAGCGACTTCACCTCTCATTTAACTACGTAGCCCATCTTCTGCTGCGCGGCGTGACCAGCGTCAGTGCGCGGCCGAGAAGCAGGCCCATTGAGATGCCAGCCTATCCGCCTTGCTCTGCACTCAAGAGCCGGTAAGTGTGCGAGGAGCAGGCGGATGAGAAAAACCGCTGCACTCGCAGCCACCAAACCCTTGGTTTTCGCTGCCCGTAGTTTTTTGATCCCTCACGCCGGGAGGGGAGGGGGGGCGGCCGCACGAGTGCGGCACCACGTGGCCCGGCGCCAGCCTCTAATCCCTCCCATTGTCCCAGGTACATTAGATAGAGTGTCAGCCCATCGGGGCACATAGGAAAGAATGCTTGCAGACCTCAATGTAAGCCATTTAGGCCCTCTCTTACAAAGGCGCGCAACGCGTGTGCTAACCACTAACGCATCCATAGGCTAGCATGCACGTGTTGGCATTTAGCGCGTACTAATATTTAGCGCATGCTAAAAAGCTTAGCACACCTTTGTAAAAGAGGGGTTTAGGCTATAAGCGGGATATAAAGACTGACGATAAATAAATAATTTGCTGATTGTTCAATTGAATTGCTTGTGTGTATAGCATTTGGGGGTAATTGCATCTAATTGTCTTTATGCATATATATACCCAGTTATACTACTATTTTATAAAGGAAAATAGGTACCTATAATTCTTTTATAGAATAAGCTTCTTACTACACACCCTGTTATAGACGTTCCCTTGTGGTATGAAAGAGAGCTTCTTCAATCTTCCTTCCATTGAACATAGGGGTCCTTTTATCAAGGCGCGGTAGGCGGTTAACGCGCGGAATACCGCGCTAGTCGCTAACGCCTCCATTGACAAGGGGTTAGTTTTCTGGCTTGTTGTGGGGGTTAGCGCGTGATTAAATGTCCAACGCGCTAACCCCGCTAGCGCGCCTTGATAAAAGGAGCCATAGTAACTATGTAAAAAGAGCTTTGTGGTGCTTGAGCTCTCAAGACCACTGAAGTCCCTCCTCAGAGGAGAATAAGTTCCATATAGACAAGAAAATAAATCCTCCGAGCTAGCTCATTGCGTGCTGCTTTGGATCGGGGCACCTATCCTACTGGGTGCCTAATCACTTCACTTTGAGTTTGGCCTATATATGCAATTCTGACCATTATCATGGCTTCCACTGATGATACTTTTCCCGGGTTACCATAAAAAGGCAGACCATTTCCAAAAAGTGCCTCTGGTTTGCCAAAATTCCTTTTAGATTTGTGAGGTTATTGGTCATGAACCAGAGCTGGTAGCCATCATTTGGAGCAACACGTAGAAAGATCCAGTGGATGATGGTTAATTTTAATAATGCGACAACTCCAAGATCTCATTGACAAGCCAAGATGGTAAACTCAACGGATTTGCTTTACATCACGGGTGTCAAAGTCCCTCCTTGAGGGCCGCAATCCAGTCGGGTTTTCAGGAATATGCATGAGATCTATTAGCATACAATGGAAGCAGTGCATGCAAATAGATCTCATGCATATTCTTTGGGGAAATCCTGAAAACCCGACTGGATTGTTGTCCTCGAGGAGGAACTTTGACACCTCTGCTTTACATAATAGAAATAGTCTAAATCTATCTCTGTTTTATAGACCCTTACATTGATAACGAGACAAAGTCTAAGCCATGCTTATCCTGTAGGTCACATTCAGGTTTCAACGTCTACATTTTCAAATTGAGAAGGTTTCCCAACTATAGAATTCTTTTTCAACATTTCTTCATTGCATTTTAAATAAAAGAAGTCAATTGTGCCTTCATAGTGCCTGGAATTATTTTATTTGTACCAGATTTTCTCCCTATGTGCACAGCGATAATGATATAGCTACGCTGAATGATTTAAGTATAGGACTTATTGGGTAGATTTCCTGTATTGTACAGAACGCAATCATTACTTACAGCTATAAATGTTGAGATCCTTTGACTATAGTGAATAATGTGACTTAGAAAACATTGCTTCCAGTAAAATGATTCAACAAGCATTTTTTCTAATGTGACAAGCTTAAGAAATGTTCATGCTTACAAAGAAATATCTTCAACTATGCAACAAGGCAAGAAGCGATAGAAACCTCCTCATGTGTTGTTCCCTTGTCTTGACGTTCCCTTATATTGCTCCCTTGCCTTGATCACCAGTACTTAAGAACATAAGAAGTTGCCTCCGCTGGGTCAGACCAGGGGTCCATCGCGCCCAGCAGTCCGCTCCCGTGGCGGCCCATCAGGTCCATGACCTGTAAGTGATCCTTTGTCTAAGGCCTTTCAATCCCCATTATCCTTCTATCTATACCCTTCCATAATCCTATCTCTACCTCTATCTATATCCCTCAATCCCCGTATCCTTCAGGAACTTGTCCAATCCCTCTTTGAATCCCCTTAATGTACTCTGTCCTATCACATCCTCCGGAAGCGCATTCCAGGTGTCCACCAACCTCTGAGTGAAGAAAAATTTCCTAGCATTGGTTCTAAACCTGTCGCCTTTCAGTTTCTTGTTCTTGTAGTTCCCAATAGGCTGAAGAATTTGTCCCTTTCCACCTTCATGATCTTGTAAGTGTCTATCATGTCTCCTCTGAGTCTCCACTTCTCCAGGGTGAAGAGCCCCAGCCTTTCTAGCCTCTCAACGTATGAAAGGTTTTCCATACCTTTTATCATTCTTGTCGCTCTTCTCTGAACCCTCTCAAGTATCTCCATGTCCTTCTTTAGGTACGGCGACCAATATTGGACACAGTATTCAAGATGCAGGCGTACCATCGCGCGATACAGCGGCATGATGACTTCCTTCGTTCTGGCTGTAATACCCTTCTTAATTATACCCAACATTCTGTTTGCTTTCTTTGAGGCTGCTGCGCATTGTGCCGTTGACTTCATTGTTGTGTCCACCAACACTCCCAAGTCTTTTTCAAGGTTACTTCCTTCTTGTACTAATCCCCCCATTTGGTAGCTGAACATTGGGTTCTTTTCCCCTCTATGCATGACATTCCATTTCCCTACATTGACGTTCATTTGCCATTTAATCGCCCACTCCTCCAGTTTGTTCGGGTCCCTTTGTAGGTCATCACATTCTTCCACTGTTCTAACCCTGCTGCAGAGTTTAGTATTCTTCTGTCTTTCTGCTCAGGTAGTTGTCCTCTAAAGCAGTGTCTCTCAAACTTTGGGGTCCTTTTTTTTAAGGCGTGCTAGCCGATTTAACATGCGCTAAATGCTAACACATCCATAGAATATAATGGGCGCTTTAGCATTTAACGTGTCTTAGTAAAAGGACCCCTTTTATAGCTCCAGCACATTAAACAGAGCAAATGTTTTTTGCAGCACGTTATAATTGAAATTATAAAATTGCAAAGCCAACAAAAAATTACATTTGAGAGTTATTTATTTAAAGTTCTTTAAGCTATGGGTGGGCAATTGTAACGGTGAAACTAAAGTAGATAGAATAGAATTGCTAATCAATGTGATGGATGAGCTTGTTTTTCAGTGCAAATTAACTCAAAACGCGGCTCGATAGTCAACAAGCAAACGTGCATTTCATCATCCACCATCTGTAGTCATTCTCTTTTTTTCTTTCAATTTAATTTCTGTCAGAGCTGAAAATCCAAGTTCGCAAAGATAAGAAGATCCAAACGGTAACAAAGCCTTGATTGCTTTGTTGCTCAAGTTAGGAGAACGACTGCATAGGAAATAAAAATAAAATGACTTGCCGTTAGTTTTCAAGGACCAATCACGTCAAAGAAGGATGCTTTTCTGGGCGGTTGTATCCTTACGCACACAGACGCTCATAACATTGACAGATTCTTGCGTTTGCAGCGTTCATGTCATCTATTCTGGCGTATACTTATGAAGGGAATTTATTTTTAAATAAAGTAAAATTCCATGTGGCTAATGATGGCGTTAAGTGGCCTAAAGCACCTATGGAGGCGTGATTCAGGACAACGATAGGTGCCGGAAATGTAGACATGGAGAACCCTGGCCTACATTTCCAGCGCCTATCTTTCCCAGAGGTGTGATTCTTTTACGGCACTGTTGTGTGATGGACACGCAGTCGGCGGCCATATTGCGAAGCCTGGCCTTTATCATTTTGTATAACACTTGGTGATATGATGCGTTTCTATATGGATATGGGATTGTGGCGCATGTGTCTGGTATTAACTTGTAATGATGGATGGTTGGATTATGTGATTTTTATTTATTTTTGAATGTTTTCTGGACTCGGCCTAGATTTGAGTGGATACTAAACTACTACTAATCTAATTCTTAGGCCCCGATTCACTAAACTCAGTGATCCCAGTGAATTCTAGCATGTTCATCGGTCTCAAGAAATGCTGTGTAATGTCTTCCTTTCTCTTCTAGATATTTCCTCCTCTCAGCCGACTTCCCCTTCCTCCTCCCTCCCTGCCCTCATAACTTTTCTTAATTACCTTGTGCTCCTTACACCCAACGCTGTAGTATTCCAGCTTTCTCTCCCTGCAGTGCCTTTTCCATGTTGCTTTTTCTTTTCCCCTTCACCACTGGCGCATGTGTCTGGTCATGTCGACGTCTGCATATGTGCAGAGGCCCTCCCGATGGGCCCTGGGATGCCAGTAGGGGGTGCCAGCAGGGAAGAGGGCCGGAGAGAAGGACAGGCACTGGAACCAGCTGATTGCCTACAGCAGCGTTTCTCAACTACTTCAAGCTAAGTACCCCCTAAGTCTGACAAATATCAACCGAGCACCCTAACCACAGACCCACCCGAGCTCTGCCCCAGATCCTGTCCCCTTTACTAAATGTAATGCAATTTTTTCCATTCACTTTTTGTATACACACAATATACACAGCAGATATAAATTCTCAAAAATGACACATTTCAAGCACTATATTTAAAATAAAATCATTTTACCTACCGGCGATCCTCTGCAGGCTGCTGTAATTAGCTTTAAAAGGTGAGACCGGGAGGGTTCATAGACAACCTCGCGAAAGACAAAGGCGCGCGCCGACAACTGAGCGCAAGACGGAGGTGCGCGCCGAAGAAAATTACAGTTTTTAGGGGATCCGATGGGGGTTTTTGTTGGTGAGCCCCCCCCAGTTTACTCAATAGAGATTGCGCTGGCGTTATGGGGGGTTTGGGGGGTTGTAACCGTCCACATTTTACTGTAAACTTAACTTTTTCCCTAAAAACAGGGAAAAAGTGAAGTTTTCAGTAAAATGTGGGGGGTTACAACCCCCCACAATGCCCCCACAAGCGGCGCAATCTCTATTAAGTAAAGTGGGGGGCTTCCCCCCCCCACACCCCATTGGAGCCCTAAAAACAGTAATTTTCTGCGGCGCGCACCCCCGCGCTACGCTCAATTGTCTGGGCGCGCCTTTGTCCCGGCGCGCTTTTGACCTGACACCGACCAGGAGGCCACGGGGGAAGCCGGAGGACGCTAAAGAGAAGGGGGAAACCTACAGGCCTTCGGTGAATCGGGCAGCGCTGGTGCTGTACCGCTTCGGGAAGTCAGCTGGCAGGCGCCTCTCTTCCTCCTCAGTGTGCCAAGGCACACTTGGACTCTCAATAGGCACACAGTTTGAGATACACTGGTCTACATGTTTGCCCTTTGCTTTCTCTCTTTCTTTCTCTCTCTGAATGTTCTTTCCGCATTTGCTCTTTCCTCCTCCTTCTTGCTTCCTTTTGGCTCCTTCGTTCCCTCCCAGTTCTTCTCTCTCTTTCTCTTGTATATTATTTTGCAGCGCTGGTCAGTTAATGAGTACGAACTCTAGAAAATGGTCTCATTAAAATTATTGAAGAATCAAGATATGATCTCTAAACCTTTGGTCAAATAGTCCTTGTCCACTGTAGGTTTCATTTCGAGATGCAAGGTTAATTGGACAACCTAATATGACAATTTGAAGTTAGGTTATCAAATGCTCGCTTCTATAATCCTTTTTTTTTTTTTTTTTAATCTTTATTCATGGAGATGATGCGGTATATAAACTTAAGGTTTAGATTAGATTAGATTAGATTTCAAAACTTAAAATCAAGTCTTTTTTTTCAGTTCAAAAAGTTTTTTATTGAAAATTTTTTTACAAAGCACAAAAATGAAATATTAAGTACAAATTTGTTGCGCAGTGATACAACAATCAAAAGGTCAGTGGGATAAAGAAATATGGAGAAATGATCAAAAACAGATACACTTATTAAAGTTAAAGCAACATCTGTATGCTGTCTAATATTAACATACATCAATTAAACTTTCGTACACTTGAAATCTTACAAATGTTTCTCATAATAAAAAATAATATCCCCCCCAATCCAATTATGTAGATAAATATTATTTATCAATAATCAAAACAGAATTTCCTTCCCCCACCCCCCACCCCCCTTACTGTCTTAAAATTTTTATTCAGGGAAAATAATTTCTAATCATTATAATCCTAACGAAAAGTGCTACCTCACTGCTGTTAAAAGAAATGCACAATGCCAATTCCTTAATTATACACATGGAGAGGCATTTTTGATTGTGCGTCCAAGTCTGACTTTGGACCTTTCCCGCAAGACATTCAAAAGTTGGGGGCGGAGAAACATCCATTTTCAAAACCATTAGATGCCCAAATTATTTGGATGTCTTGGGCCCTTAAGCTATCTAACATTTTCGGCCATTTTTGAATACAAATACAAGTTCAACCTCCCTAACCTCCCTCCCCCCCCCCCCGCTTCCTCTCTTGATTGGCCTTCCCTTCTCCTCCCTTCCCCCTCCCCCTCCCACCCTTTTCGCTCCGGCTTCGGCCGATTTGGCCGCGCTCCTCCCTATACGGGATCGGAGCTTGTTCTAAACATTCAAATCAAGCCCATTTGGGCATCTTCACGGACTGGCCACACAGACAAAGGCACTTTAGGGGGGGCACTGCTCTGAGCTCCACATAAAGAGTGCCGGGTACATATTTTCACCAGAACCCCATTTTAGTGTATGGTGAGCCCTCCTAACCCCCCCCCCCCCATACCTACTATACCCGCTTGTCTACAGTACACCGTCAGTAGCGCACATGACAATTGTGCCCCGACAATTCCGCTCCGTCAAATGCGCACACTGACAAGTGCGTACATGAAGGGAGCGGGATTTTCGGAGCGCAGTTGTGAGTCTAGTGGGGAGGGGGGTTGCGGAAATCTTAAAATTGAGGCCGCATGGGCATCCCCCGAACGAGAGCACAGTTGTAGTGGGGGGTGTTTCCTTCCCACACACCCCTCAGAGCAGAAGAGCTGGGCATAGGGAGGAGAGCGTGAGTTATAAGTGTACTGAGGGGGGGGGGGTTCCCCCATACCCTTCCTCAACGGGAGCGTGAGGAGTTGTAAATGTAATGGGGGGGTTCCCCCCTACATCCCCCTCAGAGCGCAAATGGATAGGCGTGCATTTGTCCTGCATGCAAATGTTGGGGCGTGATTGTTGGCGTGCCACCCCAATAGCCCTTACGGCTACTACTAGCACAGGGATCTCAAAGTCCCTCCTTGAGGGCCGCAATCCAGTCGGGTTTTCAGGATTTCCCCAATGAATATGCATGAGATCTATTTGCATGCACTGCTTTCATTGTATGCTAACAGATCTCATGCATATTCATTGGGGAAATCCTGAAAACCCGACTGGATTGCGGCCCTCAAGGAGGGACTTTGAAACCCCTGTACTAGCATGTCCTATTTTAGCTGCAGCTGTCATTTACATCTTTGGGAGGGGGTCAGCAACCACTGGGGGTGGCAATGATATCTATTTTCCATGAGTTGTCTTGTGGAATTGTGTATACAATTAAAAATAATAAAAACCTTAGGGCTCCTTTTACTAAGGTGTGCTACCGTTTTTAGCACACTCAGGATATTACCGCGTGCTACACCGTGCGCTATGTGGCTAGAACTAATGCCAGTTCAATGCTGGCGTTAAGGTGTAGCGTGCACGGCAATTCCGTGCGTTAATGTCCTAATTCAGCTTTTTAAAAGGAGCCCTTAGTTTCGAAAATCGGCACTTGGATGTTTTGGCGATTAAAACGTCCAAGTGCTGGTTTTATGCCGTTTTTTGTACGGCTGCATTTTTTTTTTGAAAATGAGCCCCATATTCTTTGAGGTAAGGATCATCGTTAACATCTGAAAATAATACTAGCTAATTGCAGTCACTCTTGGAAATGCATAAAGGTCATCAAAACCGAGAATGCATCAGGCCACATTATGATGTAAATATATGCAAATATATTTAAGAAACTAATAATGCAACTTAGAAGCATCCTACATTAATTTTGCATAGAAATATTTAAGTAGGGTCAGCTATAAATTTAATAAAGGTAACTTCATAGAATGTCAAAGTTTTTATGCATCTGGAAGCATTAATAATCATATGTTGCTGAATTTTCATTTGCGTCTTCATTTGAATATGAAATAAATTTTTTGCAGTGGTACAGCTTCTACATGCATTTTCTTCTCTTGGGTAACCAGGCTGTAAATTCCTGATGCACATTTGTTGACCCCCCCACCTCTCTGGAGAATACATTAGCTCAAGTTACATTCTAATTAAACTTGTAATACAATAGATTAATGGAAAATAATTGTCGCATTGTCCAGACTAGTTTGTAATGAGTAGAGCGCAGAACTAGCTATGTAACAGAAAGAAGGTCCTAGACAATGCCATGCTCTTGGGTTGGAAGCTCAATTTTAAGGTGGATTTTGGAACAATTATGAAGATCATGGGTGGGAGAGATTACTTTTAAGAGAAAGTGATAATGAGAAACGTAAATGTAAAAACACCTAAAAAGTTAATTAAATACAGTAGAGCCTGGTAATAGGTTCCAAGACCTACCACGAAGACGTGAAACCACGGATAGGAGTGAATGCCATGGTTTATCATGGCCTGAGCACTGAGCGCACACTCCCACACTCTATCCACTGTGCCCACAACCCCTTAAGAAGCGCACCTTCTCAAATCTGCAACAGCAGCGAGCAGCATCTCCTGACTGCTGCTCGTGCCGGCCTGAGCTCCCTCCCTCTGATGTCAGTTCCTGGTCCCTTAAACCCAGATGTGGGAGGAGGGAGCTGAGGCTAGCACAAGCAACAGGCAGGCGGAGATGCTTGTTGCCGGTGACGATTTGAGGTCGTACGCTGGGGAAGCTGTGGGAACAGTGTGGTAGAGTGTGTGTGTATGTGGGGGGGGGGGGAGGTGTGCTCAGGCCACGGTAAACCACGGATACAGAATCCGTGGATATGGAGGTGGCTCTCCTATACATATATAATAGGAAGAGTGTGGATTTATAAGTCACTTCTGTCTCTCTCGATGTATAACCCTAAAACAAAATCAGAACAATTTTGTTTGCTTTGTGGTATTTCGAAACCACACAGTTTAGCATTTCTTTAAATCGCCTGTCTTCTTCTTCTGGGACTGTCTGCCAAGTCTCTTCCCTGAAGAAGCCCTTTCTGGAAACGTCAATCGCTCCTCCTAAACTTACTTGCTCCACTTCATCACTGACGCTGAAACCGTGGATTGAAGACAAAGTTTTATTTTATTTTTCTTTCCAGCTTATGATTTATCTTTAATCTTATCTATTGTTTTGCCTTTTGTCTTTGTTTTGTTCTATTTCTATCATTTAAATTTCTCCAGAATTCTACTGTTCAACGGCTCCCCCTTCTGCTTCTATTCCTTTCTCTCCTCTCTTCTACCTTCCAAAGTATTTAGATCAATGCTGTCTTGTTAAAATGTTTATTTTATTTTTATTTTTCCTCTAACTCTACTTTTCACTTCTCTATTACCCTCCAGGTACTTTAGTTAGATTGTGAGCCTTCGGGACAGTAAGGGAATTTTTCAAGTACCTTTCTTATTTCTAATCTTAATGTATATTTTCTGTAAACCGCTTAGAACCTAACGGATGTAGCGATATATAAGAAATAAATTACATTACATTACATTACATTACATGGACCATTTGGCCTTCATCTGCCATCATGTTTCTAGGTTTCTATAACCATAAAGCTCTATGACATCACAATGCAGGCAAAGAGCCTTAGCCAATGGGAAGAAGATATGCAAATGTTAAGAGCCTTAGCCAATAGGGAGAGGAGGAGATAGTGGATGCTGCAGAATTCTACTGTTCAACGGCTCCCCCTTCTGCTTCTATTCCTTTCTCTCCTCTCTTCTACCTTCCAAAGTATTTAGATCAATGCTGTCTTGTTAAAATGTTTATTTTATTTTTATTTTTCCTCTAACTCTACTTTTCACTTCTCTATTACCCTCCAGGTACTTTAGTTAGATTGTGAGCCTTCGGCACAGTAAGGGAATTTTTCAAGTACCTTTCTTATTTCTAATCTTAATGTATATTTTCTGTAAACCGCTTAGAACCTAACGGATGGAGCGGTATATAAGAAATAAATTACATTACATTACATTACATTCTTCATGGCAGTCTGCAGCATTCCCATCAGGCCTGTCCCTAAATTACTTAGGGCATGTCACTTATAAAGACCCCTCATTTCACTAATTCATTTGATAAACGTACTGCCTTTCTGTGGTATAACCAAAGTAGTATGTCTATTACATACAGGTGCTTTCTCTGTCCCTAGTGGGCTCACAATTTAGGATTCGGTGCCTGGGGCAATGGCGCGTTAGCTTACTCGCTGTGGGTCTCGATTGGCTGTGGTGAGAGTCAAACGCAGTTCTTCTGGTTCTCAGCGCACAGTTACATTACTTAACAACATTTACCTCTCCTCCTCCCCATTTTACAAAACCGTAGTGCGGATTTTAGCACCGGCCGTGGCGGTAACAGTGTTCCTCTCCCCTCTCAACTTTTCAGGGCTATATCTTTAAACTGTCTGTAATTGCACCCCACAGGAAACAGGAAACAGGAAACAGGAACTGTCCTGATTTGTTCCTTCTCTTCCTGGGATATAGTTCACAGTAATGTAATGTAATTTATTTCTTATATACCGCTCCATCCGTTAGGTTCTAAGCGGTTTACAGAAAATATACATTAAGATTAGAAATAAGAAAGGTACTTGAAAAATTCCCTTACTGTCCCGAAGGCTCACAATCTAACTAAAGTACCTGGAGGGTAATAGAGAAGTGAAAAGTAGAGTTAGAGGAAAAATAAAAATAAAATAAACATTTTAACAAGACAGCATTGATCTAAATACTTTGGAAGGTAGAAGAGAGGAGAGAAAGGAATAGAAGCAGAAGGGGGAGCCGTTGAACAGTAGAATTCTGGAGAAATTTAAATGATAGAAATAGAACAAAACAAAGACAAAAGGCAAAACAATAGATAAGATTAAAGATAAATCATAAGCTGGAAAGAAAAATAAAATAAAACTTTGTCTTCAATCCACGGTTTCAGCGTCAGTGATGAAGTGGAGCAAGTAAGTTTAGGAGGAGCGATTGACGTTTCCAGAAAGGGCTTCTTCAGGGAAGAGACTTGGCAGACAGTCCCAGGGTGCCTATGTCTCCTCCCCTGCGATGTTCTCCCATCCATGCATTCCCTCCCAGTCAGGTCAACTACTGGTCTAATTAATTTATTCATTCAATTTTCTATACCCTTCTCCCAGGGGAGCTCAGAACAGTTTACGTGAATTTATTCAAGTACTCGAGCGTTTTTCCCCGTCTGCCCCAGCAGGCTCACAATCTGTCTAACGGGTTCATAGACAGTGACGCGGAAGACAAAGGCGCGCGCCGACAACTGAGCGCAAAATGGAGGCGTGCGCCGAAAAAAAAGACTGTTTTTTAGGGGCTGCGACGGGTGGTTTTGTTGGGGAGGCCCCCCCCCCACTTTACTTAATACAGATCGCGGCGGCGTTGGGGGGGTTTGGGGGGTTGTAACCCCTCACATTTTAGTGAAAACGTAACTTTTTCCCTAAAAACAGGGACAAAGTTAAGTTTTCAGTAAAATGTGGGGGGTTACAACCCCCCAAACCTCCCCCAACGCCCCCACAATGTGGCGCGATCTGTATAAAGTAAAGTGGGGGGGTTCCCCCCCACACACCCCCGTCGTAGCCCCTAAAAACAGTCTTTTTCTTCGGCGCGCGCCTTTGTCCCGGCGCGCTTTTGACCTGACACCGTCTAATGTACCTGGAGCAATGGGGGGATTAAGTGACTTGCCCAGGGGTCACAAGGAACAGCGTGGGTTTGAACCCACAACCTCAGGGTGCTGGGGCTGTAGCTTTAACCACTGCACCACTCTAGAAATCAAAATGTATTTACAGTGAACTGAGTATACAAGCCATTGTGACATCACTGAGGAGGTTGGCTCTTATTGGTAGAATGAGGCATTATGACGACACAATCCCAGCTCTGGTTATCAGAGGCTGAAACTTTTCACACTATCTATTTATTCAATTTTCTATACCGTTCTCCCAGGGGAGCTCAGAACAGTTTACATGGCCTTGTTCAAGTCTTGTTTATTGAGGTACTCAAGCATTTTTCCCTGTCTGTCCTGGTGGGGCAATGGGGGGATTAAGTGACTTGCCCAGGGTCACAAGGAGCAGCGTGGGTTCGAACCCAGAACCTCAGGGCGCTGAGGCTGTAACTTCAACCACCTCACCACACTCTTCTGATATTTCACGTTACAACCGCTACTGAATATAAGTCATGCATATAATTAAACATCTAGAGGTGCATTTTCAATAGGTCGTCCAAACTTGGTGTACATTTGTCGAATGATAGCTACTGTGAAACCTTTCTGGATGGGCAATGGTCATAAAAGGCTCCTTTTACAAAGGTGCGCTAGCGTTTTTAGCACGCGCTATAGCGTGCGCTACCTGAAAAACTACCGCCTGCTGAAGAAGAGGTGGTAGCAGCTAACGCGGGCGGCATTTTAGCGCGCACTATTCCACGCGTTAAGGCCCTAACGCACCTTTGTAAAAGGAGCCCAAAATAATAACACATAGCCATGGTATTATGCTTTACCACAATAACAATTAAATAACATAGGGATATCCACTGCTAGCATTTGTCCTTTCCTACCAGCTGAGGTGGTATATATCTTTCAGGTCTATTGAATATGTTTACTTTCTCCATATTTCATTGACTAAAATAAAATTAGAAAAGTGTATAATTTTTTTCTAGGTCAGTAATTTGTTTACGTTTTCTTGGTTCGCCAATTACTTATTTTCTTCAATTAAGCTTAAATTGGATTGCATCTCATTGTTATGCGCCTCTTGCTAATAACGATCAATCAGTCTGTTATGCTTAGTGCTGTAAATGTCTTGAGTCTTGTTTCCCTTCCCCCCCCCCCCTCTTCATTTGCAAACATGTGCGTTTGCTACTGGTACGTTAGCCTTTCAGAACCATGTTTTTCTAAAGGGCTACGTACAATTTTTTTATTTTTTTTTTCTCAAGACATTAATGGAGAACACTCCATCAAACTGCCTTCACCAAGTACAGGATAAGAGAGATCAACGTACTGGGAATGACAACTACGTATTTGCATTTTTTCACCATTTTGTATAATGTAACCAGACAAGGTTGGCGGGGATGTCCATAGTGATGGTTCACTCTAATGCAATCTTAGGGAACCCCCAGAGGTTGCAAGTTCAAATTCCAGGAAACGTGACTTGATAAAGTATGTTGCAATAGTGTAGAGGGCTCCCAACAGATTTCTCCCTCACACAGCTAATAGGCAGTGTTGGTTGATTGATTGCGTTGTCAATGAAATCCATTGTCTTATGACTCGGAAGCTGCATGAATCACTAAAAATAAAATATTGTCTTTGTGATGGTGGGCTTGCACCTGGGTTGCACATACCAGGTGTTGACAATGACACTTACTAGGCAATATTCAATCAAACATCGGGTGGGAAAATGTAAGATGTCCAATCTAGGCGATTCAAATTTTTCTGATATTTAGGGCTCCTTTTACTAAGCTGTGTTAGGGCATTAAAGCGCGGAAGAGTGCGCACGCTAGACCTTAACGCCAGTATTGGGCTGGCATTAGTTCTAGCCGCGTACCGCGCGGTAATATCCTGCGTGTGCTAAAAAAAGGAGCCCTTAGTGTTACAACTGCTACCCAATATAAGATATAGTTTGTATATTACAAATGCTCTGAGCATCCAGAAATTCTTTTGGGTTGTTTATCAAAATAATTTATGAGCCTCAGTCCCACCACTCCACCGCCTCAAATAACTTTCATCGCGGTGAGCTTTATGTGGTTATTTCCTCATTGGCTCTTACTTTTTTTTGTATCTCGTTTTTCTTTGTTTTTAAATATAGCGAAAACTTTAAAGAGCAGAGATGGATCTACCGTCTAGGGACGGTGGAGCCAGGGGGCCTGAATGCAGAGGTAGAATGGGGTTCTTTGATTGGCTGATTTTCTGCCCAATGGAAAATAGGAGGCGGGTTAACATAGGTATAAAAATTTGTTTAAATATGTCATTGAGAAGACACCGCGGCCATCTTTAGACTTGAAATTTTGTTGATTCTGGCGGTTGTGGTAAATAGACTTTTTTATTACCTATATAAATTAAGAATGGAAAGAGGATTAGGTGTTTAAGGCTTATGGATTTAGGAGACAGATAGATAGAAAATGTTTTTTGTCTTATTAGGGAGGACCCTTGAAACAACAGTAGGCGAAACATGTCGGGTCCAACCCTCCCAAACCGAGCAAACTAAACAAGAAAGGAATGCATGAAGATAGATGAATTAAGCTTTAACAGCTACATAAGCTAAGTTTTTTGAAATATTTTTATATTTATAGAACTTTTGAATGGATTAATAATGAACTGATTAAGCACTAAGCACTTTATAGAGAACGATAAGGGAATTGTAGCAAGTAGCACAATGCACTTTAAAAAAAATTAAAAATAAAGAAAAACGAGATACAAAAAAAAAGTAAGAGCCAATGAGGAAATAACCACATAAAGCTCACTGCGATGAAAGTTATTTGAGGCGGTGGAGTGGTGGGACTGAGGCTCATAAATTCTATAATAAACAACCCAAAAGAATTTCTGGATGCTCAGAGCATTTGTAATATAAAAACTACATTTTAGACTCTGAGCAGAAGATTCCAATAAATCATATTCTTTGGAGACGCAATATAAGATATGCATAGAATTGTACATGTAGAGGGGCATTTTCAATAGAATATCTGAGTTTGGACGTTTCGAGAAAGACGTCCAGAACTCCAGTAGAGAAAATGTCCATTCTCAAAACAGCAAGACGTCTATCTTTTTTTTTTTCTTTTTAGAATGACCTCTGTAGACGTTTTGGTCCTTAGTACGTCTATCTTTTTGGCCGTTTTTGAATATAAAGACGGTCCACATGAAAAACGCACAAAAGCAAGTTTTTTTGGATGTTCAAGCAGCCAGCATTCTTAGCAAACTGTTAAGAAACAGATGAGTACAGGAGAAGGGCACTCTGCAATATACTGTAGTGAATATCACATAAAAAGTCCCAGGTACGCATGCTTATATTGTATGGGGAGCCTTCCAAAACCCACCCAAAACTTACTGTGTCCACCTGTAAACCAAAGCAATAGATAGCCCTTATGCCTGCAGGTGTCACCTATATGTAGGTACAGTAGGTTTTGGAGGACTCACCATACAAATTCTGGGGGGGGGAGTTTCACATCTTTGGGTGATAGGAGGGGGTTGATGACCACTGGGGGAATAAGGGGGAGGGGCATGCCTTAATCCCTCCGGTGGTAATCTAGTCAGTTTGCACACCTTTTTGATCCTTATTCGTTTTTTAAAACAGGTCAAACCCCAAATGTTTAAATGGTGCTCCAGATGTTGTGTTAAAGGTTTGATTATCCCTGCAGGATGTCCAAGTTCTAAGCCCGCCCAAAACATGTCTCTAACACGCCCCCTTAAGATTTAGATGCACTGGAGAGAAATAAACCAGAAAGACGTCTGGAAAGTCAGCTTTGAGAATGCCCACTTGGACGTTTTGACTAGTAAGAAGTCCAAGTGCTGGTTATGGGAACCCTAATCATGAGATAAACCTTACTCTAACACAAGGGCCCTGATTTGCTGACACTCCTCAGGCCCCGTCCCTTGGGAGGAGTTTGAGCGCCTGAGGAGTGTCAGCAAATCAGGGCCTTCCACTTAGAGGCCTCAACTGTCCGTGCACGCACTTGTCCCATTGCAATTGTCCTGCGCGAATTTGGCGGTGTATCATATATAACAGAATCTGGACATCTAATGCAGTTATAAAATAGACCAGGTCTGCAACCCAGCCTAAAAGGGAGCACCCAGTTGTGGAATTGTTCCCTCAGTGAAACAGCCCTTTGAGTCATTTGCCTCTCCACCGAGGTTGTAAAATGAATCATACCAGTGCCACGTGTGGCGATGCTTTCAGTTACATATTCTGGCTCAGCCACCAGTTCATTTCTTGCAGAACTGCTGGCATATGCTAATATTTCACTCACTACTAATCTGAACCAGATTTGACTTATATTTTAAAAATGTAAAGCAGATTTTTTTTTTCCCCTTGACCTCACATGAGCCCTGGTGGACAGCTCAGCGGGGATTTCAGTTCTTTTTCAGCTTTTGAGCTGTAAATGGTAATGGTTTTAGTTGTGGGCTTACGTGGGATCAAGAGCTCAGCAATAATCATTCAAACTGACAGATGCGCAAGTTGTGTGGACATTCATCACCGCACTAGCAGCTAGCAAAAAAAAAGCTTGTTTTCTGAGCATTTCCTCTCTCACTCTCCTGGCCCCACTTAACCAATTTGGAGCTTGCAGTGCTGTTGTAAATTGTTCGTTGAGGAGCAACGAACATTCTAACCATGGTTTACATATCTTGCTGCGAGATAGAACGGGCAACCCATCATTCCAGCCATTGCTTGATATCACGATGGCGTACTGGAACACAAAGTGCTAGAAAGAACATAAGAATTGCCACTGCTGGGTCAGACAGTGGTCCATCCTGCCCAGCAGTCCGCTCACGCGGCGGCCCTCAGGTCAAAGATCAGTGCTCTAAATGAGTCCAGCCTCACCTGCGTACGTCCCAGTTTAGCAGGAACTTGTCCAGCTTAGTCTTGAAACCCTGGAGGGTGTTTTCCCCTATAACAGACTCCGGAAGAGCGTTCCAGCTCTCCACAACTCTCTGGATGAAGAAGAACTTCCTTACATTGAATCCCTGGAGGGTGTTTCCCCCATGACAGACTCCGGAAGAGCGTTCCAGCTCTCCACCACTCTCTGGGTGAAGAAGAACTTCCTTACATTGAATCCCTGGAGGGTGTTTCCCCCTATGACAGACTCCGGAAGAGCGTTCCAGCTCTCCACCACTCTCTGGGTGAAGAAGAACTTCCTTACATTGAATCCCTGGAGGGTGTTTCCCCCTATGACAGACTCCGGAAGAGCGCTCCAGCTTTCCACCACTCTCTGGTTGAAGAAGAACTTTCTTACGTTTGTACGGAATCTATCCCCTCTCAACTTTAGAGAGTGCCCTCTCGTTCTCTCTACCTTGGAGAGGGTGAACAGTCTGTCCGTTATGCATTCACAAACTGTCAGAAAACCTGTTGTTTATGTTAACAGATGACTCTGTTTGATTCCTCCTGGTCTGAGCAAAAGAGTTGATTATCTATAGTAGAAAGGCACAGCCACACAAACCTTTTTTTTATTTATTAAAAGCTTCTATCGAATTGTAATTTTACTAAGTGGTGATGACCTCACTGTATATTGAGAACCCTGCTCTACTTGTTGAACAATTTGGAAAATACACTGGAGTTTTTTGCTCAATGTGTAGCAACAGTAAAGAACCCCCCTCCCCCCACACACACAAATTAAATAGCTTATCGTTTATTTATTGTTCGCTTTTTAGCAAAACACATCACAAAAATTACATACATAATATACATAACAAAGATCCATACAAACTCAGTCCACAGACAAATACATATGTCTATATGTCCATTATGTCCATTATCCCACCGTAACATAAAAATGATTTTTCAAAACCCATTCTTCATTTTACAAAATAAATACTCCTATATCAATTTTTTAAAAACTCTTCAGATCTTCTTGCTGCCTTATTCCATTCTACGGGGTTTACACGTGAGAAAACACACGAGAAAATATTCAAAATTATTCAAAAATAAATCGAAAATAAAATGGAGACAATTATAATGCCTCTACTTTGATCCACCTACCCACGTATGATCATTAGAAGGTCTACTGAACTTCAGGAAGGCAATAAAAACCCACCTCTCCCCTTGACCCTCTATGAGAGTGCACCAACCCATATTTCACGGACTTACGAAAAAGGGCACCGGACCTCCATTGTCTCGAGTCTCAAACACGGATGTGCTTCGTCCTACCGTGCCATGTACAGTCGCACTTTCTATTGTCCATCATATAATGCAAAGCCTCCTCTGTGCAAGACCCCACCTTACTATGTCTAACCATAAACGATATATGCTATTGAATGTAGTAAGAGTTAATTTGCAAATTTCTCTCATGCATATTCATTGCGGTTATCCTGAAAACCTGACTGGCTGGGTGTCTACTGTATTCTGTAAATAATGTTACGATAATTTTAGTTTTGGAAATCGCATTCTACTGGTAACCTGCCTGTTGCAGTACACGTGAAAAACCAGAAAATGTCAATAAATGCATAATTAGCGATGTGTGTTCATTAGTGCTCACTCATCAGTTTGTTTTGGCAATTTAGAAAAGCACATGGGAAATCAGTTTAACACTCATTATCCTATAAATTAACACATTTTAGCTCTACAAGTTAAATTATTCTAACGTGCATTATACAAAAAAAACCCCAAAAAATGATAAATTTGAAGGAAGTTCAAAAATAAACCAAAAATGAATAGAAATGCATTTACGAACTTTCTGTACAAAATCAACAAACTATTGAATATGAGACAATACCATATTAAAAAGCCCCCTCCCCCTAAATAAAAAGATGACACATTAATAATACTACAAAATTTTTACAAAAACCATTGGGGAGCCCCATTTCATAGTAACGTTAGCAATATTATTTTGTTTAATGGCTATTTTATTTCCTCATGAGATTCTCTCCTAATTCCCTCACATCTGAAATGGATATTTGCAGCTTATGAGAAATTTATTTTATTCTATGTTTAATTTTATTTTATTCTAGGTTCTTATTTTTATAATAGACATAGTCCTCATTAAGTTGTAATAATGTGTGTGTTTATTGTTAATATTGTGTTGTATGTATTGGAAGTGTATATTTGAAAATAATAAATATATTTATAAATTTACTATGAAAAAATAAAGAAATAATGATCTCATTATCCCTAAATACTTATTCAATTTCAGATTACCTCATTAAATTTGTATCTCCTTCCAACTTACCTTAGGGCTCCTTTTATTAAACTGCAATAGCGTTTTTAGCGCAAGCAGGATTTTAGCGCTGGCGTTATGGTCTAGCATGCGTGACAATTCAGTGCGTGCTAAAACCACTATCGCAGGTTAGAAAAAGGAGCCTTTAGCGTATTCACTGAAACAAGAGTCTTCTGCCGAGGGACATGTACCAAGGTTCTTTCTAGTCTGCAATAATGGGTTCTCAACTCAGCCACTAGGTGTCACTATTGCAGAACAACTGACTTGCTCCACAGCATTCTCTGATGTTTCCAGGTTGGCCAGCAGAAAGCCTGAGCCAAGCATTGAACCCAGTTCCTTCCACGTGGCAGTTTTTCGTACTGCAACTGAACCTGCTCAGGCCTTCTTGTCCATGACGGGCACCAACATTTCAAAATGACTAAAGGGCACAGTGAAGGAGCTTGCTCCATATTGGGGATGCTCAGCACCCACTGGCTCCTATGTGATAGAAGATTTATTTAAAATGTTTTTGATGTGTTTTTTTTGTTTGTTTACAAAGAGCTCATCCTTATTTTCCTGTTGCTGCCACTGGTAAAAGCCATAGGCAGGAAAGATAACGTTTTATTTTTGAATCTGATTTGCCAGACACAAGAGGATCAATTATACTTTGACAAGTAAAGCTGTGATGTTAAATTGAGAAATTCTGGCAGGGATGTTGTACTCAGTTTTCACAGCTTGTATTTCTATCCATGTTCAGAGCTTTGTGTCGTCTGCAAACTTGATGATCTCACTGGATGTTCCTTCTTCTAGGTCATTGATGAAAATATTAAATAAGATGGGTCCAAGTACCGAGCCCTGGGACTCTAATTCTTTAGAAAAGCATTTATAAATAATGTTAAGAGGATGTTTGAATTCTTTATAGAGTAGGACCACACTACCGAAAGGACGTGCTGAGGATCGAGTCGGTTCAGCGAACGGCCACCAGGATGGTCTTGGGGCTCAAGGATCTCACGTATGAAGAAAGATTTAAAAAAATTGCGGCTCTACTCACTTGAGGAAAGAAGAGAACGGGGAGATATGATTGAAACATATAAGTACATCACGGGACGCATCGAGTCAGAAGATGATATCTTCTGACTCATGGGACCCTCGACCACCAGAGGGCATTCGCTAAAAATCAGGGGAGGGAAGTTTCATGGCGACTCCAGGAAGTACTTCTTCACCGAAAGAGTAGTGGATCATTGGAACAGACTCCCACTCCAGGTGATAAAGGCCAGCAGCGTGACGGATTTTAAGAGAAAATGGGATACTCACAAGGGATCTTTAAGGGAGTAAATTCAGGGGAGGGGATACTTGGAATGGGCAGACTTGGTGGGCTATAGCCCTTTTCTGCCGCTATTTTCTATGTTTCTATGTTTCTATGATGGCAGATAAAGGCCAAATGGCCACAGCATCCACTATCTCCTCCTCTCCCTATTGGCTAAGGCTCTTAACATTTGCATCTCCTCTTCCTATTGGCTAAGGCTCTTTACATCTGCATTGTGAGGTCATAGGGCTTTATGGTTATAGAAACAGACTCCCACTCCAGGTGATAAAGGCCAGCAGCGTGACGGATTTTAAGAGAAAATGGGATACTCACGTGGGATCTTTAAGGGAGTAAATTCAGGGGAGGGGATACTTGGAATGGGCAGACTTGGTGGGCTATAGCCCTTTTCTGCCGCTTTTTTCTATGTTTCTATATATAAAGATTTGTTAAATAAAAGAAAATATTTTCTATACAGCTTTTAAGATATAGAGAGAGCTGATTTGAATTGATTTTCCCAAGAGTTTGCTGTATTGTGGAATATTTAGGAGATCGATTTTCGCGCACTGGTGACTTTCAGCTCCTTTTACTAAGCTGCGTTAGCGTTTTTAGCGCACACAGCATTTTAGTGCACGCTAAACCCACGCTATGCGGCTAGAACTAACGTCAGCTCAATGCTGGCGCTAAGGTCTAGCGCACGGGGCCATTTAGCGGGTGCTGTTCCGCGCGTTAAAGCCCTAACGAAGGTGCGTTAGGGCCTTAACGCGCAGAAAAGCGCGTGCTAAATTGCCGCGCAGTAACCGCTACCGCCTCCTTTTGAGCAGGCGGTAGATTTTCAGCTAACGCGTGCTATAGCGTGCAGTAAAATCGCTATCGCGCCTTCGTAAAAGGAGCCCTTGGTCTATGCAGCCTGGTTTTATGCGTCGTCATGGTGGATATCCTGAAAACCTGATCGCGCGCGGTGACAATCGGGAGACGCTTTAGAAAGCCCCCGTCTTTGCTCTTCCTGCTTTCAGGTTTCAGCGCCAGCCTTTGTACCCTTTATAAAGCAGCCGCAACGGTAATCAGACCTGCCAGTTGGAATACTCCTCCTGTTAGCGTCTCGCCACAAGTGAAAATGATGCAATTCAACAATTCTATTATTTGTAGCCCCGAAAAGTGAGTTTGCCGTTTCAAATTTAATGCAGTGTGTTGAGTTACAGACACGAAGGGCAGCACTTTCGCAAAGGCATTGAAATTCTTGACTGTGACGCTGATTGAATTAGAGTGGCAACATCTGTGGCTTCAGCACGGGGGAAATTTCTTTTTTTTGCATGTGGTCTGTTTCCCAGAACTAGTCTCTCAGCCCTGGGTAGTGTGTTAAGGGACTTCATGTCTTGGAAACTTGCATTGTAAAATATTCATCAGTCAAATAAAGAGATGTCATCCCTGCTCTAGGATTTAGTCGGTTCTGTTATAAGAAACTGAATCTTTGGTTGGTTACTTTTATAATGGTACGAAGTATTTTCTAGAAAGGAGGAAAGACTGGAATAAAGTTTTTAAATACAACCAATGTTTGCAAGCTTGTTGAAGAGCAGAACTGCCAAATAACATGTTCATACAAGTTATGCGCGTTAAGGGTTAATTCTGTCTAATAGGAACAAGAATTAGGGGCTCTTTTACTAAAACGTGTAAGCAATTAGCATAAGATCATAAGATAGCCTTACTGGGTCAGACCAATGGTCCATCAAGCCCTGTAGCCCATTCTCCCGGTGGCCAATCCAGGTCCCCAGTACCTGGCCAAAACCCAAGGACTAGCAACATTCCAGCATCTCAGAGAATAGCAAGATTCTGGAACCCCAATATGAACAACATTCCAGAGCTGAGATTGTGATGTCATAATGCCTCATTCCTCAGTGCCAACCTCATCAGTGATGTCACAATGGCTTGATTGTCCTATACTTGGCAGATGAAAGAGCATTAGAACAGCCATACTGTGTTCGAACCAGTAGCCTGTTCTCCCGGTGGCCAATCCAGGACACTAGTACCCAAAGAGTAACAACATACCAGCATCTCAAAGAATAGCAAGTTTCCAGAACACCAATGAGAGCAACATTCCAAAGCTGAGATTGTGATATCATAATGCCTCATTCCTTAGTGCCAACCTCATCAGTGATGTCACAATGGCTTGATTGTCCTATACTTGGCAGACGAAAGAGCATTAGAACAGCCATACTGTGTTAGACCAAAGGTCCATCAAGCCCAGTAGCCTGTTCTCCCGGTGGCCAATCCAGGTCACTAGTACCCAAACAGTAACAACATACCAGCATCTCAAAGAATAGCAAGATTCCGGAACCCCAATGAGAGCAATATAAAGAATTTATAAAAAAGTAGTCAGACATTGAGGTGTAGTAAATGAATCTACTAAATCAGATGTATAAATTTTCCGTTATAACCCCCTTTTTTTTTGATGATCATTATTGTTGTGGGCTGGATAACTTAAATAAAGATCCGATTATTTCATAGTCAAAACTCAAAGAGTAGCAACATTCCATTCTGAATCCTAAAGAATAGCAAGATTCCGGAATCCCAAAGAGTAGCAAAAGATTCCGGAATCCCAAAGAGTAGCAACATTCCATGCTACCGATCCGGAGCAGGCAGTGGATTCCCCCATGTCTTTCTCAATAACAGACTATGGACTTTTCCTCCAGGAATTTGTCCAAACCTTTCTTAAAACCAGCTACATTAACCGCTCTTACCGCAACCTCTGGCAACTTGTTCCGGAGCTTAACGATTCTCCGAGAAAAAAAAATATTTCCTCTTATTGGTTTTAAAAGTATTCCCCTATAACTTCAGCAGTTGTCTTTGTCCATTGCAACCACAGTTCCCCCTTTGTCGGCTTTACGGATCACGAGATCTGGATTCTATTTTAGGGCCATAATGGCCACATGCTCAGCTCTTGTACAATTCCACTTACGTCTGCCTCTCACTGTCTCTTGCATTGAAGCCGTAGCGTCACGTATGACAAACTGTTTAAAAGTGGTTAATAGGTGCCCCATCGGTGTAGGTAAAACCCATTTCAATTTATTCCTCACTACAGGGATCTCTTCTTCACTTATGTTGTGATCAGCAAAAAATTCCTTCTGATGCAAAACTCTGAAAAATGCTCCAAATCCATCCTTAATTGAAAATTCTGGATGTCTCTTGTTAGAACAAAAGAGAGTCCTTTTTGTACAACCGCAGTAAATTTGAAAAATTAAAAAAAAAAAAAAATCTTAAAAAAAAACAAAACACAACTAAAATCAACAAAATAAAAAAATGCTTTGAAAATTAAAAGACATTATTTTCAAAGTGGCATTTACAGATTCTCCTTGGGAACAGGATCAGAATCCAAAAATAGAATAAAAAATTGTTTTGGGTTGGGTATACATATCTTTTTGGTTGTAGTGTAAAGACCATCTTTGGAAGTGTCAAAGGGTTCCTGCATTTGGATGTGTTGATCACTGGGAGGGGAGGAGGGATGTCCAAGATGCCTTTTAGATCTGTGGCAGGTTAGGTTGGGGACATTTTGTGGCTTAGGATTTTAAGTCATAGAGGAAATCAGTTAATACATATTAGATGAACTGTAGTAAATAAAACCTTTTCATATTTTACTGCCTATCAAGTAAAAGCTACCAACACTCCAGCAATAGAGCACAGTTAACAATAATGGACTTTAATAGTAATTGCATGGGATGGTAGTTCAATTGGCTAACAATAAGCACATTTTCAATTTGTTAAAATGATGCTGTAGCACAGAAGCTGTATACAGCAGGAGATTTTAAACTCATTACTTTGCTTTCTCATAACCATATTGACTCTGGAGAAAACCTGAATATTTCTAGGATGTGATTCCTTTCATTAGATTCAGGTAAAAATGATCTGTAAACAGCCAACCTCTGATTTTCCAGACCCCCTACACATTCACACCATACATCCACACAAAAAACACACGCACATACACATATACCACACACCATACACACACACACACACCATACATCCACACAAAACACACACACTCAACACCACACACCATACATCACACACATAAACACCCACCCACACACCATACATCCACACAAAACACACACACTCAACACCACACATCACACACATAAACACAAACCACACACACTCAACACCACACACCACACACACCATACATCCACAGAAAACACACAAAATATGCACACTCACACAACACACCATACACGCACACCACACACCCACACAAAACACCCATACACCATACAATACATCCACACAAAACACACACACACCATACATCCACACAAAACATACACACTCAACACTACACACCACACACACCATATTTCACACACATAAACACACACCACACACACACACACACCATACATCCACACAAAACATGCACACTCACACCACATACCATACACACATACCACACACCCACACAAAACACACACACACAAACACACACACACCATACATCAGGGATCTCAAAGTCCCTCCTTGAGGGCTGCAATCCAGTCGGGTTTTCAGCATTTCCCCAATGACTATGCATTGAAAGCAGTGCATGCACATAAGTCTCATGCATATTCATTGGGGAAATCCTGAAAACCTGACTGGATTGCGGCCCTCGAGGAGACACCCCGGGTTATGATGCAGCAGAGCTCTGCTCAAAGGCTCCAGGCCTGCTCTCTGCAGCTTTAAAGTGCTACTTACATACACTGCTGGAGATGCATGCCCCCAAATTCTGCTGCTATTGGCATATGCCTAGTCTGCCTAGTGCAGGGGTAGGCAATTCCGGTCCTTGAGAGCCGGAGCCAGGTCAGGTTTTCAGGATCTCCACAATAAATATGCATGAGATAGATTTGCATCTCAAGGCGGCAGTGCATGCAAATCCATCTCATACATATTCATTGTGGATATCCTGAAAACCTGACCTGGCTCTGGCTCTCGAGGACCGGAATTGCCTACCCATGACCTATTGGTAGGACCCAGCCATGAGTGACTCTCGTACAGTTATTTTCTGTTCCAAGTGAGCTAACTAGTAACATTGTGTCTGAGGTAGTAGAGGGTGAAGTGACTTGGCCAGGTTCACAGAATGCCAGTGTGGATCTGACAATGCGCATATGACCCGCCGGACTTCTACAGTAACTGTACTTCAAGGTACATTGGCTTTACCAAAAATACCAGGTTACAGCACTAGACAAAAGTCTTTCATCTCTCTACATAAGAATAGCCTTACTGGGTCAGACCAAAGGTCCATCAAGCCCAGTAGCCCGTTCTCACGGTGGCCAATCCAGGTCCCTAGTACCTGGCCAAAACCCAAAGAGTAGCAACATTCCATTCAGAATCCTAAAGAATAGCAAGATTCTGGAACCCCAATGAGAGCAACATTCCAGGGCTGAGATTGTGATGTCATAATACCTCATCCCACAGTGCCTCAGAGCCAACCTCATCAGTGATGTTACAATGGCTTAATTGTCCTATACTTGGCTCATGTAAGAACATAAGAATAGCCTTACTGGTCAGACCAATGGTCCATCATGCCCAGTAGCCCAGTCTCAGGATTCCTAGTATCTAGCCAAATCCCAAAGAGGGCTGAGATTGTGATGTCATAATGCCTCATCTGACAGTGCCTCAGAGCCAACCTCATCAGTGATGTTACAGTGGCTTAATAGCATAAGAATAGCCATACTGGGTCAGACCAAAGGTCCATTAAGCCCAGTAGCCCGTTCTCACAGTGGCCAACCCAGGTCCCTAGTACCTGGCCAAAACCCAAGGAGTAGCAACATTCCATTTGGAATCCTAATGAAAAGTTTCCCTGCAAATGTATATTCAAATTCCAAGATCATGAATATATTTTTGGGGATGGAAATCAGTTGGAACAGTTTGTAACACAACAAAGAAAAACAGGGAGACCCAGTGATCCACCGATGAAAACAAAAAACTGTGGATACAGCCGTGTTTCGGCTTAGAAAGCCTTCCTCATGGGTGTGCTAATGAAATCCAGTAGATGGCGCCAATATCTTTTGTAAAAACTCCAAAGGAATGGTCTTAGTTCGAGCCTAAAAACTTGCAAAATCAACGTTGTGCCAAAACGCCGTGAGCAATAACATCTGCTGAATAACGTTGCCATTATTACATTAGTTCTTGTATATGTTTTAGCTATTTATATGTTTCTAATAAATTGATTGTCCTTGAGGATGAGGTACTGTGTCCCTTCCCCAAACGCGGGGCTGTGTTTTCCTTTTTGTTGTGGAATAAAGGAGTTGAAAACTGCTCATGCAGTAGAGATGCAAAAGGGTTCTGAAGACACAGCAGAATCAGAATGCAATTTTAATTAATGATAGGCACACGAGAAAGTACACCAAATGGAAACGGAAGAGTTGCACAACAGAATGGGCGAGCTACATCGGCGAAAGGCAAAAAATAATCGAGGACTATGAAAGCAAGCTTGGCAAAGCTCAAGCATTTTGTGATCTGGAACTTGATGCCTTGAAAAGATCACAGCTCTCCACAGCAGAGCCTGCATTCTTGCAAACAAAAAGAAGCCGAGATGAAGGAGCATCTTCAAAATCAAGGGGCTGCTCTACAAAGGAGCAGGGGAAATCTTAAAACTGAAGGAAAAGCGCCAGAAGCTTCAAGAAAATCTTAGCTACAGCAGAGAACAAGGTGCAGCTTCTTCGGAAACAACTTGAAGATGTCAAGCAGGAGGAAGCATCTTTGCAAATCAAGCATAAGGAGATAGAAAGTAAGCTAGTAGCTGCTAGAGACCTGTCCCTCCCCCATTCCTGCAAGCTCTGTCCTCACCTGCACAAGCCTCAAACACTTTAAAATCCTAAGTAGCAACATTCTAGAGCTCAGATTGTGATGTCATAATGCCTCATTCCACCAATGCCTAAGCTCCGTCCTCATCTGCACAAGCCTCAAACACTTTCAAATCATAAGTAGCGACATTCTAGAGCTCAGATTGTGATGTCATAATGCCTCATTCCACCAACGCCTAAGCTCCGTCCTCATCTGCACAAGGCTCAAACACTTTAAAATCCTAAGTAGCAACATTCTAGAGCTCGGAATGTGATGTCATAATGCCTCATTCCACCAATGCCCAAGCTCCGTCCTCATCTGCACAAGCCTCAAACACTTTAAAATCATAAGTGTTAGAGGTTTGTGCGGTTAAGGCTGAGCTTACAGGAATGGGGTAGGGGCAGGACAGCAACAAAACTCATGGGGACGTGATGGGGAAATTGAGTTCATACGGGGACCGGGACAAATTTGTCCCCGTGTAAATCTCTACTTCAAATCTCTCAGATAACCCAAGAAGCCACAATAAAGGATCTAGAATCTGAAAAGTCCAGGGTAAAAGAGAAAATATCTCACCTGGAGGAAGGAAGAAAGCTCTGTTTCAAAATAAAAATCAGATTCTGGATGAGAAACAACAATAACCAATCCTGGCCTTGGAGAAAAAGATAAATGAAGCAAAGAAGACCCAATGAAAAGGAGACTGTCAACCTGCAAAACAAATTTGAATTGGAGATCTTACAACTAAACGAAGCTCATGCAAAAGCACTGGAAGAGCTTTCATGGAAACATCAAAGCAGCACTTGAAACTGTTCACAACACTACTAAGAAAGACACAACTTGCACCAGAAGTTGAAGCAGCAGTTTGAAAATGAGAACAGCAGCTTGAGGAGAATAAGAATCGGCTTCGAAAGCAATTGGAAAACCTGAAGGAAGAACTGACAACAAAGCTGACTGCAGCCAATCAAGACTTGAACAAGGCCTTGTTCTTGGCAGAAGGGCACATCTTGAGTCTTAAGGATGCTCTGACTAGGGCTGGGCTGCGAGAGACCAGTGATTCCTTGTTCAATATTCAGGCAATGTGAGATGAAGAGGCACTTTCTACTCCACGTGAAGAGGAGAGGCTCAAGTTGAACCAAAAGTCTTGTTATCTGGAATTAAAGTGGCCAGAGAATCTTGGACAAGAGCGCTCTAAGCTTCGTGAAGAGCTTAATCTTCAACATGAGGAGGATAAAAAGTCTTACATGACTCAGCTTATGCAGCTGAAAGACAGGGCAATAAATGCTGCTAGAGAGAGCTGGTGGAAAAAAGTGGAAGATCTTTTGAATCAGAACACCGCTGTCAGACTAATCTTCAACCTGAGAAAATACGACTCGATTACAGCCTTCATCAGGCAACTGCACTGGCTACCCATCCCGTCACGAATAACCTTCAAAACTTCATGCATCATTCACCGTATATTTACGGTAACTCCGTGGCTCCTCTCATCCAGCTCTTCTCCAAGGCATGGTTTACTTCCCGCAGAACCCTCAACAGAATAATTCTAAATCTCCCTTCCACAAAAAATCTACAATACAAGCGTGTTTTCCACTTCATGTTCACCTTTCTAGGCGTAAAAACTTGGAATGACCTTACTGAAATGACCAGGACGGAACCTAACCAAATTCGGGAAGAAACTGAAAACTCATCTATTTGGCACATAATCACTTGTATCTTCTTCTCCTCCTGTATCTTCATGCCCTCCATTGTCCTCCCTACCCTCTTCTGACCCCTTCCTCTGTAATGTCGCCAAGAGCTTGTATAGGTATGTGCGACATACAAATGGAAGAAATAAATAAATTTCCTTGCCGAACAGAATCTAGAGATGCAGCTATGCCAGCCGCTGAAGTCTGTTTTCTCAAGAGCATCAGCGGTTTAGTCAAGAACTGCAAGAACTGGATGGAGAGCATCGACAAAGACAGAAGTCCTTGCAAGAAGCCCATTTGATTAAATTTCAAACAATGGAGGAAGCAAAAGAAACTTTGAGATTGTTTGCAACAGAAACACTCAGAGGAACCTCAGGCTCTAAAAGATTCACAGAGAAAAGTAACGGAAGCTTCTGAGCCAAATATCAGAACTACAGGATGAGTTAATACATCGAGACCACCATATCTCTGAACTGGATAAAAATAGTGTGACTTTTCATGGAAACGTAAACACGCTAACCAAAGAGCTAGAGTTCAAGAAGAATGAAATTCTTAGAATACAGAGTGATGCCAACCAGCAGATAAGGATGCATGAAAAAGATTTAAACAAGAAACATGAGGAAACTGGATGAATTAACAACAGACAACATCATGGAGAAGCAAAGCATGCTGGCAGATTTCAGTTAGAATCAAGAGCTTCTCACAGAGACAAACTCAGCTTTACAAATTTCCTTAAAAGAATTTGAAGTATAAAAATGGGGAATCAAGGCCAGAAGACTTTCAGCTCATTGCTTAGCTGAAAGACATCATTGCAGAAAGGGACCAGCTCAATGAAACTGGTTGATGACAAGAAATTCTGTCAGCTGGAACAAGTAAACTGAGAGGCCAACTTCAATAAATTGTTCAATAAAATCCCCAATGTTGGTATTATCAATCCACTTGTGAAGCAAACAAAGAAGAATGATAAATCAGCGAACAGGTTTGTGAATGTCCCCAATCTTTAAGTGGTTTGGAATCTAGTGGAGTGGGCAATGGACATCCTACCCGTTTGGAACCCATTCCTAATTCACCCATCCATGATATTGATTTCAACAGCAGCTTGCCACTTCCACAGCAAATGGCATCCAAGACGTATTTGAGGTGAGCCATGCCTCACCTGTCACTTGACAAAACTTGTGAAACGTCTGACTTCTTCGGTTAATCAATGGTCTTAGACCTTATTTGGAGGCTACATGGTTTAGGATGGTGTTGCAGTCGATGGTTTTGTCTCTTTTCGACTATTGCAGTCTGGTGTTCTTGGGAGTACCAGAATCAGTTTTGGGTGCGCCTCAGGTGGTCCAGAATTCGGTGGCACGCTCTGTATTTAAATTGGACAGACGTGAGCATGTAACGGAATATTTTATAAGGTTGTATTGGCCGAAAGTAAGGGACAAGATACGTTATAAGCTCTTGGTAAATATTTTCATGTGTTTACAGAAGTTGGCCCCTAAACACCTGGTCCAGAGCATCTTGCCGCGTGAGTCGGCTCGACTGCTCCGCTCAATTGAACGTTGCGATCTGTCTGTTCCATCTGTGTGGGAGTTAAGGCTTTCCTCTTCCAGAACAAGTGTCTTTCACTGCATCGACCCCAGGGAGCGGAACAACCTCCCAGGATACATTCGCCGACAACAAAATTTACAGAACTTTAGGAAAATGCTGAAGAGATGCCTGTTCTGTAAGATGAAATATAGGGTCTGAGTTTCGCTGAGTGCTGGTCACAGAGGTGTTCGATGGTCTGGTCTGTATTATCTGGTATAATGATGTCTGCCATCAAGGTATCTTATGCAATTTTATATTTTGATGTATGTTAGTGTTTCGCTAGTTTTTGCTTTAAATGATATTCGTCGTCGATGTGCCCTGTATGTCCTATGCAATTTGATTTTATATGTACGTATGTAATTTGTTCTAGTGTATTTTTGCATTGATTTGTACGACAAATGTTAATGGCTCATTTTCTGTGTTCATATGTAACTCGCCCTGGATAAAGGCGGGAGAGAAATCCTATATGGTATCCTCCCTCCCTTTATCCCTCTTTCTTGGAATTCCTCAAACCTTAATACCACCAGATCCTCCCACAAATTAAAACTATCCTTCCCCTCGCTAAAAGGCATTTCCCACACAGGAAAGCTAGGGACCTCCCTCCACTTCAAAATCACTGAGCTCTGGAACAACCTTACCTCCCCTCTTCGGAACTTGAGCTCTCTCCAAGTTTTCTTGGCATCCCAAGTCCTCTAAATTTTCTTCACACTTCTACCTCTAACCCTCTGTTGTAGTTCCTTCCTATTTCTCCTATTGTAAACCGCGTCGAGCTCTACGAACGTGGAGATGATGCAGTATACAAACCTAAGGATTAGATTAGATTAGATTAGAGACATAAACAATTGAGGTGATGGAGTCCTTGCCCAGAGCTGACCACTGCCTCGAACTCTCCCGCAGACCACATGCACCCTGAGGAAAGATCCTGAGTCTGTAGAGCTAAAAGCATATGGTGATCCATCGGGCAACATTTAAGATGTGTTATTAAAAAAAAAAGTCTTATCTTTTCTTCTTCAGTTTCAAGTCCTGAAGTTTATGAATCTCAATACACTAATACACTTTAACTTGAGCAATGAAAGTTTCAAGTGCCAGAAATAATACTTTAGACAGTTCTGCTCTATGTCACTGTCCTTGAACCCTTTGACTGGCTTGGTATATTATACTGTGATTGATGGCACGGGATATTTTATCTTGTGCTTCTGATAATAGTTTCATGTTTCAAGTTTATTATAGCTTGAAACACCGCTTGAAATACCAAGCTATATAATATGATGGTTCTTATATGATGCCCTATCAAAAGATTCTGGCTAGGGATACCCAAGTCGGTTTTTATTTCTACCAGATGCTCCAGTATTTTGCTGCAATCAGAATATGCTTCTAGTTCGGAGTGTACCTGACGTCTCCTGGGGAATTTCACGTAGCGATCGTACCATTCTCCTAGCACAGGGGTAGGCAATTCCGGTCCTCGAGAGCCGGAGCCAGGTCAGGTTTTCAGGATCTCCACAATGAATATGTACGAGATGGATTTGCATGCACTGCCTCCTTGAGATGCAAATCCATCTCATGCATATTTATTGTGGCTATCCTGAAAACCTGACCTGGTTCCGGCTCTCGAGGACCGGAATTGCTTACCCCTGTCCTAGCACATAGTAGGTTTTTTTGCATTCTTCTTACGTATAAGATTTAATCTCGGGAGGGGGGGGGGAATTTTAAGGCAGGACATTTTATAGTGGAGTCTATACTTTGACATTGTTCATCATGATCCAATCTCCACTTAAGATAGCCCAGCAGTTACAGTAAGCTGGGAACACTGTACAAATATGTCATGCTTGGATGCACAATTATTTTCTGTCCTCCAAGGTGACTGGTATGCTCACATTCTGCTTTTCTTCAGCAGCTCTTTGGTTTTAGTTACTGCTTAAAATGCTACAGAGGTTCACAATGTTTGCACTGAAGTTTGCATGAACATTTGAGACGAGATATACCCTATTTCTTGGAAGCGAGGCACTGAATCATGAAGACAATGATTGCCTTTCAGACTGGCATTTTCCGTGCAATACTACAGGGAATCTATGAGTTCAGAACTCTCAAAGTAGGTTAGGACGTGATCATTCTCAAGTGAAAATATTTCTTTGGCTTTTCACAACCATCAGCGATCATAAATACAACTTACTTAAGATATAGCAAAACTAGAAAAAGGTTCAAAGGAGAACGACCAGAATGATAAAAGGGGGTTGGAACTCTTCTCGGATGAGGAAAGACTTGGAAAACAGACGGCTGAGGGGAGATAGGATTGAAGTCTACAAAATCCTGCGTGGTGTAAAATGGGGACAAGCGGATTGATTTTTATATTCCGTCCAAAATTACAAAGGCTAGGGTTACACTCGATGAAATTATAGGGAAATACTTTTAAAACCAATTGGAGGACATATTTTTTCACTCAATTGTTAAGCTCTGGAACGCGTTGCCAGAGGATGTGGTACGAGCAGTTAACATAGCTGGTTTAAAAAAAAAGGTTGGACTAGTTCCTGGAGGAAAAGCCCAAAGTCTGCTATTGGGATAGGCATGGGAGAAGCCGCTGCTTGCCCTGGATCAGTAGCATGGAATGTTGCTACTCTTTGGGGTTCTGGAATCTTTTGTTACTCTTTGGGATTCTGGAATCTTGCTATTCTTTAGGATTCTGAATGGAATGTTGCTGCTCTTTGGGGTTCCGGAATC
This sequence comes from Geotrypetes seraphini, assembly GCF_902459505.1. Classification (NCBI taxonomy): domain Eukaryota; kingdom Metazoa; phylum Chordata; class Amphibia; order Gymnophiona; family Dermophiidae; genus Geotrypetes; species Geotrypetes seraphini. The sequence goes on along the minus strand of NC_047098.1, from coordinate 10,894,341 downwards.
TTTTGTTACTCTTTGAGATTCCGGAATCTTCCTATTCTTTAGGATTCTGAATGGAATGTTGCTGCTCTTTGGGGTTCTGGAATCTTTTGTTACTCTTTGAGATTCCGGAATCTTGCTATTCTTTAGGATTCTGAATGGAATGTTGCTACTCTTTGGGGTTCCGGAATCTTTTGTTACTCTTTGGGATTCCGGAATCTTGCTATTCTTTAGGATTCTGAATGGAATATTGCTACTCTTTGGGGTTCCGGAATCTTTTGTAACTCTTTGGGATTCCGGAATCTTGCTATTCTTTAGGATTCTGAATGGAATGTTGCTGCTCTTTGGGTTTTAGCCAGGTACTAGGGACCTGGATTGGCCACCTTGAGAACGGGCAACTGGGCTTAATGGGTCTTTGGTCTGACCCAGTAAGGCTATTCTTATGCCTGCCTCAGCTTCCCTACTGGAGATAAGTGACACAGCAAGAGATAGCAGGTGGTGGTGTGTACTACGTTCTTACTACAACTTATCATTTCTGTACTGCTGCAAGATGTACACAGCACTGTACATATTAAGAGACTTTCCCTCTCATCCTACTGGGCTCTCAATCTGGAGCAATGAAGGAGTAAGCCACTTTTTTAGGGTCATAAGCAGCTGCAGTGGGACTCAAGCCTAGTTCCCCAGGATTTCAGACCTCTGCACTGACCGTTAAGCTACTCCTCTGTGCAATGGAGATGGGAGATTGGGAGTTGTCTTTGCATTATGCTCATTGAATATTCTCACGCTTAAATCGAGGTCCATTGTTATTTTAGAGCTTCAGTACAACAAGCAGTTAGTGGCAAGTTTAGCCACTGTTTAAAAAGAAAGGTGAAAGTGGTCTTTATTGGGCTTCTGTGCAATTACCTTGCTCTTAATTCAGATTGTGTTTGCATTAAAACCAGCTACAAGAAAGAGTTTGTTGCTCTCAGATGATGGCATTCAAAGAACCCAATTACTGTAATTATTCGGTAATGCCTAGTTCTTCTCCTACTAATAACGCAAACCCACCTCTGTCTACAGTATCTTTTTCAATAGACGCATTTGCTGCCAAAACCACGACTTTACAGATGAGAACTTCTCCGGAGACTCATATACAGAGTTGCAAACCATTGCACAAAGCCTTTTTTTTTTTTCCAGCCATGAAACATCCCACGTCACTGTCTCGTGATAATTGTTGGCCATTGTCTCTCGCACATCTTACCTGCAGATTTTGCACGTGTGTTTTGAAAGTGAATTTTCAACGTGAAAAGCACCCGGAGAATTCTGCATGATTTTTTTTCCCCCCGTGAATACTTTTTTTTTTCCTTACCCAAAGATGTACATAATGCTGGCGATAGAAAAGAATGGACTTTAATTGCAATCCCTAGCCCTGGGAATTCCTCCGCTAAATGTGAATAAAAGCCACCCCACATAGTTTTACCACTCGTGGGAGGGGTGGGAGGGTGGCAATCGTCAGACAGCTGTTTTCTACAGGGGAAAACTCTATTTGAAAATAATGGTTCTCCCAGATTAACTGATCATTGCTGTAATTCTTGTTAATGCTGTATCAGGAAGCGTGAACCTGCTATATCTGACCTACCCATGGACTATAAATAATCAGCAAGTGACTGCGGAGAGAGAAAACGTATACAAATTGAGCCCGATATGCAGCAATGTAGCCAGCTGCTGGACGATTAAATCAGGGCCATTTGGTCAGGACTAGGGTTACCAGATGCAGTGGTGTAGTGCGGGGCGTGGTGCGATATTGGGGATGGGGGTGCCAGCTCCCCTCCTCTGCTCCCTGCCTCTTCCCATTCCTCCCCGCAACGGGTGCCCCCCCCCCCCACTTCCCTTCCCCTTGTTCACAGCAGTCAGCAACGTGTTCTTCATGACCCCGTCGTCTCTCCCACAGATGTCACTTCCTGGTGCTGCACATAGGAAATGATGTCAGAGGGAGAGCCGACGGGGTCGCGAGGAGCACATTGTTGATTGCTGCGAGCAACAACTTCAACTAGAGCGGGGGTCTCAAAGTCCCTCGTTGAGGGCCGCAACCCAGTTGAGTTTTCAGGATTTCCCCAATGAATATGCATGAGATCTATTAGCATACAATGAAAGCAGTGCATGCAAATAGATCTCATGCATATTCATTGGGGAAATCCTGAAAACTCAACTGGATTGTGGCCCTCAAGGAGGGACTTTGAGATCCCTGAACTAGAGGTACTGGGGAAGGGAAAGGGGGCACACTCAGCAGGCGGGATTGGGGAAGGAGAGGGGGGGGGCAGAGGGGGCGAAGGTGCCCAGGCGCCTCTCACCTTTGCTACGCCACTGATAAGATGGCCAGGAAACCCGGATATGTCGTCTTTTTAGAGGACGGGGTGCCCAGAGGGATTTCCAAAACTCAGCAGTTTGTCCGTGTTTTGGCAGTTCCTGAGCTTGGGGGCTGCGTCTGGAGGCCATCTGCACATGTTGATGCAATGGTGTCATATGCTCTAACCGCACACGCAATGCCCACCTGTTTGCCTACCCCTCCCCAAAAGGATGCATCTACAAAAGATTCTTCGACAAAACCCTCTCTTTCCAAGCTGGCAAATGGAATGACTGCTTGTCCACTCTCATCTCTCTTGCCCCAACTTATCAATCCTTCAGGAAATCTCTCAAATCATACCTCTTTGATAAATTCCTCTAACCCCCGCCCCCCCTACCAAACTAATCCAACCTCGCCTCCCTCCCTACCCTTCCCCTCCTTATCCCCGGTTGGCACCCCCCATGCAACAGTTATTGGATCATTTTGTAATTGCCACTGGGTTATACCATGCAATTGTTAACTAATTCTCTGCACCTGCATTGCATAAATTGCTCTGAACTGTTTTCTGATATTCTGTAACTTCGCTGTAAATGTACAGTCTCTTACCCTGTAAACCGCTCTGAACTGTTTTGTGGTATTGCGGTATACAAAAATAAAGTTATTATTATTATATCCATGCACACGTGCGCGTGATATCATTGTGTTGACGTCTGTGCATGCGCAGAGGCCCTTCAAGAGTGGCCTCAAGCTCAGGGAAAGAGACTGGTGGTTTGCGTGGGCGGGGCTGGAGGTGGGATGGGGGTGGAGCTCGAGGTGGAACAGGGCGGGGCCAGGTGTCCTCTTTTTTTATTTTTATTTTTTTTAAAAGGAAATCTGGCAATTTTGGTTGGGACTAGCTACTAATATTGAATGGCATTTTACTGGCTAAGTGCGGCTGAATATCGCAGTTAGTGTGGAACTCAAAGCCTGCTTCTTGTATTTTCTAGCTCAGACAAAGCTGTCCTCTACTGGGGATACAGTGCATGAGTTTTCAATCATAACTATTTGTAAATTTTAGGGATGAGAAATGTTAGCGATGTTTCCCATATCTTGTCAAGCCATTTTTAACCTGAAACAACAGGGAAATCCCCTGACATTTCAGAATTTCTGCTACACTATACTGAAAACCGTGCCCCTGAAATATTAAAAAAACCATTTAAAAAGCCATGAATGAAACAAAAGATCCCATAAAAGACAGGGAATAAAGCAAAATGAAAATTTGGCCAGCACATCTCTCGTGAATACAGTGTGGGGTTTTTTGTTGTTTTTTTTAATCCACATGTTCCATATTCACGTATTCACTTATTCATGCAAAATAAAGTGTAACCCATGTTCACTAAATAACAGGTATTTTCGCCTATTCACAGCCATGCACAGTGAAATGAAAGTGCAAATTAAAGTGAAGATGAAGATATTCCTGGAGGAAAAGTCCATAGTCTGTTATTGAAAAAGACATGGGGGAAGCTACTGCTTGCCCTGGATTGGTAGCATGGAATGTTGCTACTCTTTGGGGTTCTGGAATCTTTTGCAATTCTTTAGGATTCTGAATGGAATGTTGCTACTCTTTAGGGTTCCGAAATCTTTTGTTGCTCTTTAGGATTCTGAATGGAATGTTGCTACTCTTTAGGGTTCCGGAATCTTTTGTTGCTCTTTAGGATTCTGAATGGAATGTTGCTACTCTTTGGGGTTCCAGAATCTTTTCTTACTCTTTAGGATTCTGAATGGAATGTTCCTACTCTTTAGGGTTCCGGAATCTTTTGTTACTCTTTAGGATTCTGAATGGAATGTTGCTACTCTTTAGGGTTCCGGAATCTTTTGTTGCTCTTTAGGATTCTGAATGGAATGTTGCTACTCTTTGGGGTTCCAGAATCTTTTCCTACTCTTTAGGATTCTGAATGGAATGTTCCTACTCTTTGGGGTTCCAGAATCTTTTCTTACTCTTTAGGATTCTGAATGGAATGTTGCTACTCTTTAGGGTTCCGGAATCTTTTGTAACTCTTTAGGATTCTGAATGGAATGTTGCTACTCTTTAGGGTTCTGGAATCTTTTTGTTACTCTTTAGGATTCTGAATGGAATGTTGCTACTCTTTAGGGTTCCGAAATCTTTTGTAACTCTTTAGGATTCTGAATGGAATGTTGCTACTCTTTAGGGTTCCGGAATCTTTTGTTGCTCTTTAGGATTCTGAATGGAATGTTGCTACTCTTTAGGGTTCCGAAATCTTTTGTTGCTCTTTAGGATTCTGAATGGAATGTTGTTACTCTTTAGGGTTCCGGAATCTTTTGTTGCTCTTTAGGATTCTGAATGGAATGTTGCTACTCTTTGGGGTTCCAGAATCTTTTCTTACTCTTTAGGATTCTGAATGGAATGTTCCTACTCTTTAGGGTTCCGGAATCTTTTGTTACTCTTTAGGATTCTGAATGGAATGTTCCTACTCTTTAGGATTCCGGAATCTTTTGTTAGTCTTTAGGATTCTGAATGGAATGTTGCTACTCTTTGGGGTTCCAGAATCTTTTCTTACTCTTTAGGATTCTGAATGGAATGTTCCTACTCTTTAGGGTTCCGGAATCTTTTGTTACTCTTTAGGATTCTGAATGGAATGTTGCTACTCTTTAGGGTTCCGGAATCTTTTGTTGCTCTTTAGGATTCTGAATGGAATGTTGCTACTCTTTGGGGTTCCAGAATCTTTTCTTACTCTTTAGGATTCTGAATGGAATGTTCCTACTCTTTGGGGTTCCAGAATCTTTTCTTACTCTTTAGGATTCTGAATGGAATGTTGCTACTCTTTAGGGTTCCGGAATCTTTTGTAACTCTTTAGGATTCTGAATGGAATGTTGCTACTCTTTAGGGTTCTGGAATCTTTTTGTTACTCTTTAGGATTCTGAATGGAATGTTGCTACTCTTTAGGGTTCCGAAATCTTTTGTAACTCTTTAGGATTCTGAATGGAATGTTGCTACTCTTTAGGGTTCCGGAATCTTTTGTTGCTCTTTAGGATTCTGAATGGAATGTTGCTACTCTTTAGGGTTCCGGAATCTTTTGTTGCTCTTTAGGATTCTGAATGGAATGTTGCTACTCTTTGGGGTTCCAGAATCTTTTCTTACTCTTTAGGATTCTGAATGGAATGTTCCTACTCTTTAGGGTTCCGGAATCTTTTGTTACTCTTTAGGATTCTGAATGGAATGTTCCTACTCTTTAGGATTCCGGAATCTTTTGTTACTCTTTAGGATTCTGAATGGAATGTTGCTACTCTTTAGGGTTCCGAAATCTTTTGTAACTCTTTAGGATTCTGAATGGAATGTTGCTACTCTTTAGGGTTCCGAAATCTTTTGTAACTCTTTAGGATTCTGAATGGAATGTTCCTACTCTTTAGGATTCCGGAATCTTTTGTTAGTCTTTAGGATTCTGAATGGAATGTTGCTACTCTTTAGGGTTCCGAAATCTTTTGTAACTCTTTAGGATTCTGAATGGAATGTTGCTACTCTTTAGGGTTCCGAAATCTTTTGTAACTCTTTAGGATTCTGAATGGAATGTTCCTACTCTTTAGGATTCCGGAATCTTTTGTTAGTCTTTAGGATTCTGAATGGAATGTTGCTACTCTTTGGGGTTCCAGAATCTTTTCTTACTCTTTAGGATTCTGAATGGAATGTTCCTACTCTTTAGGGTTCCGGAATCTTTTGTAACTCTTTAGGATTCTGAATGGAATGTTGCTACTCTTTAGGGTTCCGAAATCTTTTGTAACTCTTTAGGATTCTGAATGGAATGTTCCTACTCTTTAGGATTCCGGAATCTTTTGTTAGTCTTTAGGATTCTGAATGGAATGTTGCTACTCTTTGGGGTTCCAGAATCTTTTCTTACTCTTTAGGATTCTGAATGGAATGTTCCTACTCTTTAGGGTTCCGGAATCTTTTGTAACTCTTTAGGATTCTGAATGGAATGTTGCTACTCTTTAGGGTTCCGGAATCTTTTTGTTACTCTTTAGGATTCTGAATGGAATGTTGCTACTCTTTGGGGTTCCAGAATCTTTTCTTACTCTTTAGGATTCTGAATGGAATGTTGCTACTCTTTAGGGTTCCGAAATCTTTTGTAACTCTTTAGGATTCTGAATGGAATGTTGCTACTCTTTGGGGGTTCCATGTTCACATTTGCAATATTCACGGGATTTTCTAGGAACCTAATCCCAGTGAATAGCAATGATACACTGTATTCCTGTTATACGCCCCCCCTGCCCCCGTCTTCCCACCTAACCATACCACTGCACTTGGTTGAGGTTTATACTGTAGATCACAGCTCCCTCTAAAACCCCAAAACATGATTCCTCTTTTGTCTTTGCATTATTTTTCCCTGCCTGCAGTACAATAGTCCACTGCTGGTTTTGGTACAGAGGAAGGGGACCATGAATAAAACATATGCTACCAGTACCTTAGAAGTATATAGAATATATCTGCGTAAATATCTTGCAACCTAACTTTAAGCATGGAAATATTTCACATAGTCACCACTATTTTAGCTGCTTATGCCATATCTCTGAGAAGATGTTTAATCATGTTGTTTGGTTTTGTTTTGGTTTGTTGTTTTTTTTTTCTAAAAATGTAGATCACGAGATGCCACAAAATAATTCACATTATGTGCCGGTAGCATGCTGCCACTGTCTATGAAATATCTGCCCTATTAGTGTCAGCGGTGGTTTGTACATAATAAAGAACTGCCAGTATTCTCCAAATATATTCTGAATGCTACAAATATCTACTATGCAGCTACAGTGGATTAATAATATATATGAATGTAACAAAAAAAGAGGCTGTTGACACTTTCTGCACATTGTCTGTTGCTGAATGAAAAATGGTAGCTCAAAATGGTTATGTCATTCCGTTGATTTCCGCGAGACCGCACGCCGGCAGCAGAGTGAGCCGGCGATGCACGTGGGGAGACAAGCCTGCCCACAAGGAGACATGCTGCCATGGTCTCCAGCGATCCCCCCTCCGCTCCCCATGGGTCGGGGACTGCCCCTGGCCGCGTGTGCAGCGGCCCCACGTCCCAACCCACACTCGCTCACAGGACACTGGAGCCGGAGGCGCCCCAAAACGCCCTGCCAGGCTCCAGCTCCGCGGGAGCGCTCCAGCAAGGTGAGAGGCAAATAAAACCGCCGTAGTGGGCAAGCGGAAGGGAAGCCGCGTCCGCCTCGTGTGATGCCGGATCGAGAGGGGCGACCTCCCCTCCGCTCACCCCTAATCTATCCTACCCCTCCCCCCCCCCGCCTACACCTAGCCGATTGACCCCAAGGCTTCGGCCGATTTGTCATCGCTCCTCCCTATGTGGCTCGGAGCTTGTTCTTTCCGTTAATTTCCGTGAGACCTCCTATGAGTGGCTTTCCCCCTCTTTTACTAAGGGTCGCTAATCGAATTAGCACATGCTAGCCGCTAATGCGTCCAAAGACTAACTTGCATGCGTGGATACTTAAATTCTGGAGATCGATTTGGGATCAAGTTAATAATTTATTAGCAAATCCAGTGGCCCTATCGTATGATACCATTTTATTTGGAACATCTGTGAGGGCAAAGAGTCAAATTTCGGCAGTGAGGGTCCCCAGTGAGGCCTCCCCAACCTTGTGCCTGGGAAGTATTAAACCTGAGGGAAGAAAATAAATTTTAGACCCGGTGGAGAGGTTTTATGATGGAGGGATTCCGCACAAAAAAAATGACAAATAAAATATTCAGAATTTTAAAACATTGTGTGCAGAATTTTCAAACTTTTGCACAACCACCCCCTCCCCCCCTCCCAGGAATCCTAAATTGTACCTGAGTCAATGGTGAGCAAACTGACTTTTCCAAGGTCACAAGAGTGCACTAGAGGGAGAAGTGGAATTTGAATCGCAGCTTCCACAGTTCACTAGCCACATCGTTAACCCCGGTACCAGGGTTTCTCAACTCGAGTCCTGGAGCGGCACCTTGCCATTCAGGTTTTCAGGATATCAATGCCTGTGCATGAAGGAAATTTGCATACAATGGAGGCAGTGCATGCAAATCAAGTTAATGCATATTCATCGCGGATATCCTAAAAACTTGACTGGCAAGGGGCCACTTCAGTACCGAGCTGAGGCAAACGGCACTAAACTACTCCACATAGAAACATAGAATATGACGGCAGAAAGGGCCATCGGCCCAACATGTCCACCCACTCGAAGAACCCTCCCCCCTAAGCACTACCTCGAAGTGAACCTACATGTTTATCCCATTTTTTCTTAAAATTGAGCACATTGCTGGCCTCAACTACCTGAAGTGGAAGATCGTTCCAACGATCAATCACCCTTTCGGTGAAGAAATACTTCCTAATGTCACCGTGAAATCTCCCACCCTTGATTTTTAACGGATGCCCTCTTGTTGCCTTAGGTCCTGTAAGGAAAAATATATCTTCTTCCACCTCAGTATGGCCAGTAACATATTTGAACGTCTCTATCATGTCTCTATCATGTCTCTGCGTTCCTCGAGAGAGTATAGCTGCAACTTACCTAGACGGTCTTCATATGGGAGATCCTTGAGGCCTGAGACCATCCTAGTGGCCATTTGCTGAACCGACTCCAAAATTCAACACAATATTCCAGGTGAGGTCTCACCACGGACCTGTAAACCAAACTAAACTAAACCTTAGGTTTGTATACCGCATCATCTCTACATTTGCAAAGCTCAAAATGGTTAACAAGGGTTAGGGTAGAAAGGAACTCCAGTGAAGGGAAAAGATAAAATGAAGAGAAAATTTAGGACAGAGTAACCAGAGAGAGGAGGAATTACCGGTACCAGGTTTTCAGATGTTTACGGAAGAGTTGGAGGGAGCTCAGATTCCTAAGAGGGGAGGTAAGGTTGACCAACTTCAGGCTTTTGGCTGAAGTTGTACATGCCAATGATTGTGTTGATAGAAGTCCACGATAGGAAGATCGTCTTCAGATGAAATATGAGTATCTATGTAAAGTCAATTTATTAGCAGTACATATATCTATAAGGAAGCACCTCGTGGATTTGTAAACGTTTCAAAGATGTGGATTATCTACTATAACAACCATCAATCAAACAGTTTGTTCAGCTGGCCTGTCATGGGAATAAACGAGCTGACGTTTTGTTATGAATTTTTCTATTTTGTCTGATTGTATGTGTGCTAACTATTTGCTGGAAAAAAATGAAAGAGATACAGCATTCTGATTGTGTTTTCTAGTAAAGAACGAGGCCAGATTATTATTTTTTTTTGTCTCACAGTTAGGTAAAAAGAATGTAATGTTGAGAGTTTACTTTTTACTCTAGTTACAAATAACTCTAAACCTAACATATTCAAAGCATATATCTATGTTTGTGTTTTACTAATATCTTTACCTGATCAGTGTGTCGTGTTTATTAATGCAATCGTATTGATTAGAGAGAGAGAGAGAGAGAGCAGCTCTCCTGTCTTTTTCCATTTGAAAATAATGCATTTAGAGAGCAGGGACTTAAAAAAAAAAAAAGAGAGAGAGAGAAATCCACCAGACTAATAACAGCTAGGTCTGAAATTCTATCCCCTTCAGGATCAGATAAGATTAGAAGTTGACGCCATTCCTGGTTTCAAAAGGGATTGATTGCCTCAAATTTTATATTTATTTTGTCAAGCATAGGATGTAAGAGACTTTGGCATGGGTTTATGGGAAGGCAAAACGGCAGCAAATTCTGGAAGCATTTTGTATTACAGCTGATGTGCTAGAAAGAAGCACAGTGCACAAAGCTTTGGAGTACCCTCGTGAAAGAGCAGGAAAATATAGAGCATCGGGCCACAGTTGTGCCCATTCATCACCTTTATGATTCAGCATCTGTGCTATCATTCAAGACAGAGTGACACAATGCTAGGGAAAAAAAACCCCAAGACTTGGGGACACCGTTTATTCCTAGGATAAGCATCATGAAATCTGTTTTACTCCTTAGAATCTTGCCAGGTACTTCGGACCTGGGTTGGACACTGTTGGAAACAGGATTCTGGGCTTGATGGACCTTTGGTCTGTTTCAGTACTTCTATTCTTACGTTCTTACATGAGCCAAGTATAGGAGAATGAAGCCTTTGTGACATCACTGATGAGGTTGGCTGTTAGGCATTGGTGGAATGAGTCATTATGACATCACAAGCTCAGCTCTGGAACTTTGCTACTCTTTGGGCTTCTGCCAGGTACTTGGGGCCTGGGTTGGCCACTGTTGGAAACTGGGCTTGATGGACCTTTGGTCTGTTTCAGTACATCTATTCTTACGTTCTTACATGAGCCAAGTATAGGAGAATGAAGCCTTTGTGACATCACTGATGAGTTTGGCTGTTAGGCGTTGGTGGAATGAGGCATTATGACATCACAATCTCAACTCTTTGGGTTTCTGCCAATTACTTCGGACCTGGGTTGGCCACTGTTGAAAACTGGGCTTGATGGGCCTTTGGTCTGTCCCAGTATAGCAACTCCTAGAGATGATCCAATTTTATAAATATTATATATTTAGGATGTCAATGATCCCACAGTATAACATATCCTAAGTCTCAATATCTTGAAAAACACAGATCAATTTGTTATAAAGAGTACAACTCACATTATAATAATCCTTCAGGCCTCAGTAACGCAGCCCCACCGTCCAAACATTTAGTTCATAATGGCAGGAAAATGGTGTCACGTACCTATAGGGAGCTCCAGTCTGAACAAGTGTCATACAGAAGTAATGGACTTCGAACTCTGGTGGGGGAGGGGACTGTAATTGGGACATCCCTGCTAATACTGAAGATCCTTCTTACAAAGACTTCTCTTCAACCCTTAGCCAGCAAGGATTTCGGGGCCATTCTGCGATGGACATGGGAATGAGGGCTGACATTATAAATCTGAGAAAAACAGAGGACTGAGAAAACAAGCAGCTACGTTTAATAATAATTTCACATCGGTATTCTCCAATTGCATGTGGGTTGCAGGTCTTTATTTTGGGGGTTTGCCCTGATCTACAGTACGAATTCAAGCGAGATTTACCAAAACTTTTACAACTGAAAGGGAGTCTACCGAGATCAGGTGAGATTTGTCACTGGATGGGAGTTGGGTTGTTTATTTGGAATTCTCCCAGGTGACTTCGAATAGCCACTCGTGGAAACGGGATACTGGACTTGATGGACCTTTGGTCTGTTTCAGTACATCTATTCTTATGTTCTTACATGAGCCAAGTATAGGAGAATGAAGCCTTTGTGACATCACTGATGAGTTTGGCTGTTAGGCATTGGTGGAATGAGGCATTATGACATCACAATCTCAGCTCTGGAACATTGCTACTCTTTGATGTTCTGTCTGGTACTTGAGATCTGGGTTGGCCACTGTTGGAAACAGGATACTGGGCTTGAGGGACCTTCAGTCTGTCCCAGTCACCAGTTCTTATGTAAACCAAATACAGGATCAAGTCATTGTGACATCACTGATGATGTTGGCTCTTAGGCATTGGTGGAATGAGGCATTATGACATCACAATCTCAGCTCTGGAACTTTGCTACTCTTTGGGCTTCTGCCAGGTACTTGGGACCTGGGTTGGCCACTGTTGGAAACTGGGCTTGATGGGCCTTTGGTCTGTCCCACTATGGCAGTTCTTATCCACATACTGTATGTGTTTATGCATATGTAGCTGTGTAAGCTGCAACAGAGGAAGAATTCTTCTGAAACTTTCTTTAACCAACATTATCAATGTTTTGGATAGTTAATAATGGTTTTCAAAATTGCCTTTCATCTCGCTAGAGAAATGTATTGTGTAGCATTTCACTTTCTGTGAAGATAATTATTATTGCTTTTAATATATCACATGAAAAATTATTTTGGAAATGGCATTTCATCTACTGCAGGGCCCAGAGTCAGTCAAGTACAATGTACATGCATGAAGCATATTTGCATATATGTAAATGTGTACGTACATATGTATCTCACTTAGGGTTACCAGAAGTCCGGATTTCGAGGCCATGTCCGAGGCGGCTTTTCAAAACCCGGCACTAGGTCCGCATTTTGAAAAGCTTCCAGCTAGTGGTGAAGTCGGGACGGCGTCTGAGCATTCATGGATGCAGAGCAGTGACATCATGCACGTGCATGTGACATGTCATGCCAGCACATGTACAGATGCCCCTCGTGACAAGCGAACAGGTTGAGAGGGTGAGTGCGTGGCTCAGGCAGAATGGGGTGGGTGAGGTAGAACTGGACAGGGCTGTGGGTAGGGCTGGATTTTCGTTCCGGAAAATCTGTTAACCCTAATCTCACTCACATTCATTGTGGATTTCCTGAAAACCTGACTGTGAGGTTCTAGTGCAGTGATCAGAATGCCAGGAATTGGAGGAAGGGGATGATAGAAACATAGAAACAGACGGCAGATAAGGGGGCCACGGCCCATCCAGTCTGCCCACCCCAATAACCCTCCCCCACCTCTCTCTGCGAAGAGATCCCACGTGACGATCCCATAAGTGAGCCTCAAAGATGGCTGCCTGATATAGATCCCCTCTCGTCTTCTGACTCAACTGTTAAATTGTTGTCGTATTTTATATTCAAATATATTTTATTGAGCAAATAAAAACTGCAACAAAGCAAGGACACAAGAAACAAGACAGTTCAACATTTTAAGAAGTCAAAATTCAAACCCCACAGATCGCATCCCCCCAAACTTCCCTCCCCTACCCCCCCCCCACCCTCCCACGGGTCCTCCATCCAAAGTTTCAGTACCAAGGAAATACAAAAGAAAGCAGGTTTTCCAATCAGAACAAAATGAATCTCAAAGCAAAATTTGTTTAACAGTTAAGCACCCGGCTGCGAGCCAGTGGAGTCATAGTAGTCCAAAAAGGTTCCCAAGTTCGCTGAAAGATATGGCCTGGGAGAGAAGAAAGATCCTTCACATCCCTCCTTTCCCACATCAGGAGAGAGATCATCCGACATCGCCAGAGTGAAGAGTCCGGGGCATCGGCCTCAAGCCATTTCAACAAAATACATTTCAAAGCAACCAGGACAGTCCACTTGAGAAAAGCTGCCGCTCCCTTTATGCGAGGAAAATAATGCGGAACAGTTCCAAATAAGAGCAAAGGGGAATGGCGAATGGTAATGTTCCAAATGCCCTCCATGAAAACAAAAACAGCAGTCCAAAAATCTTGAACAAGAGGGCAAGACCAAAACATGTGTCCCAAGCCCGCTTCAGGGGCCTGGCAGCGATTGTCGTATTTTCAATATTACAGCTCTAATCGGTGTCATGCTTATGGATATGCATAACTTATACAAGAGAGAGGAAAAAAGGAGAATGTGAACCAACATATTTATGGGAACATATCGGTTCGGGGAAAATCCCTGATGTCTCTTTAGGGTTTGATACAGTTGATCTAGATGAGGGGTACGATTTCGGGAGGTGTTGAGGCCCGAGACACCGAATACAGCGTCGATGAGGGTCCGTTAGCGAAATCGCGCGCTGGCACTTGGCACACTTTTTAAAACCGGTGATAGGCCAGGACATAGGCCGGAAAAGCTCTGCCACGAGATCGAAGCCGTGGGGCTGCGGCCATGTGGCCTGCCCGGTCGAACGGATGGAAGAAATGTTTTTTTTTTGTTTTTTTTAAACAATAAATAACGACGAAAATCAGTGATTAAGATCAAAATCAACCAAAACAGCGGACTTTAGAAGGCACAAGTGAAAAAACTTCACGCAGAGAGTCGAAGATAGACTTCTCGGCTCTGCGGAAAAGTAAGAACTGAGGAGACGCGCCCTGGTCTGGGCGGGAAGGCACTTGCGCATGCGCGGTGCGGGCGACTCAAAACTTCGAGTTTCTTCAAGCAAAAATGCTTGTGAGGCGTCTGCATCGGGGCTCCGTTGGATCACGTCACCCATTAGTGAGAATAGCTGCCCGCTGTCCCTGGATAACAACTGTTACGGTAAGTAACATTGCTATTTTGGACTTGATTCTCTAAAGTAGGGGTAGGGAACTCCGGTCCTCGAGAGCCGTATTCCAGTCGGTTTTTCAGGATTTCCCCAATGAATATGCATTGAAAGCAGTGCATGCAAATAGATCTCATGCATATTCATTGGGGGAAATCCTGAAAACTCGACTGGAATACGGCTCTCGAGGACCGGAGTTCCCTACCCCTGCTCTAAAGGAACACGATCTCGGCAGCTACCAATCGCATGTCAACCACGCATCGATGTCCTTTAGAGAATTGCGGGGTTTTTTTCTCTCTAATAGACGCCTTAAATGTAGATCATAATTTTACAAGCCTATTTTTAAGGCATCTGTCTAAAAACCTACAGAGACGCATAGGGATGCTTACGGACACCCAATGCCACTTCCGGTGGAAACCACACCCATGCCAGCCTTGGACATCGGTAGGCATGCCTAGACACCTCCATAGGTGCGAGTCAGATGTCTATATTGTAGGCATCCTTTACTGAATGGATTTTTTTGTGTGTGTGAGTGTGTGTCCCGATTGGCTGGTGAGATGGCGGTAAGACGTCTACCACTGCCTACAATCGGGACGCCATTTGTAGAATCAGCCCCTTTGTGTCTTAGCAACGTTTTGTAGCTAAGAAATTGAATATAAGATGTAGTGGCAACAAGGATGGGATGACTTCCCTATGAGGAAAGGCTAAAGCAGTTAGGGCTTGCTGAAGTACTTGGGTGGGGTGGGGGGGAGTGAATGTATAGTATGACTGTTGGCTATGCCCTTTGCTAGGGGAGTTTAGGTGTGTGGGGGTCTAGCATGGTATATGGTTTCTATTATAAAAATTGGTGTATAGAGAGTATCGCCTTCTTTATGGAGCGTATAATAGCTGCTATGTTTCATTTTGGTTTGTTTGACTATTTTGGCTGTATTGGTTTCTATGTTTGCGTTCCCATTACCACTTTCAATAAAAAACAAAAGGAGTACTGTCTAAATCTGACAAAGCCCTCTTTTTATTAGCATGTGAACAAATTCCATAAATTGCTTTCTTGGCAATTAAAAACAATATAATCTTTAAAAAGAAAAAAAAAGGGCTGGATAAAATGAAGATCTGGATGGGTTTCTTACCACAAAATCTGAGGAAATCACCAATATTTCTGCAGAATATTATAAAGAACTTTATAAATCCCAGCTGAATGTATCTCTGCAGGCCGTTAGTTGGTTAGATAAACAGTCTAGGCCAGTGTTCTTCAACCACCGGTTCATGGACCAGTGCCGGTCCACAGAAATTTCCTGCCGGTCCACAGGGCCAGCACTTGCATCAGGCCCAAAACAGTGTTCTTCAACCGCCGGTCCACAGTGCGATCAATGCGGCGTTATCTTCGAGCCAGCTTCCTGTTCCTAACGAATTCAGTGCACAAAGCCACGGGCAGTGGCTCCTACGGGCATCCTGCACCTGAACCAGAAGCCTTCTCTCTGACATTGCAACGTCAGACGGAAGGCTTCCAGATGAGGCACGGGATGTGCAAGGTGTACGTGCAATTAGTACTATTATGGGGGCGGGACCTGGGGTGGAGATTGGGTAGATATGGGTGGGGTCTGGCCCATGACTTAGCCCAGTGTTCTTCAACCACCAGTCCACGGACCAATGCCGGTCCACAGAATAATTATTTTATTTCTGCCGGTCCATAGGTGTAAAAAGGTTGAAAAACACTGATCTAGGCCATAACCCTCCTGAGATTAGGGATATTATAGGTAAGGGCTCATTTTACAAAGGTGCGGTAGCGTTTTTAGCGCACGCACCGGATTAGCGCGCTACCTGAAAAACTACCACCTGCTCAAGAGGAGGCGGTAGCGGATAGCGGGTGCGGCATTTTAGCGTGCGCTATTCTGCGCATTAAGGCTCTAACGCGCCTTTGTAAAAGGAGCCCTAAGTCTGGTTGAGGTTAACAGGGTGGCAAGTCAAATGCGTGCAAGACAAAAGTGCACGGACAATTGAGCGCAACGACAATTGAGTGCAAGACAATTGAGCGCAATGACAATTGAGCGCAAGACAATTAAGCAGAATGATAATTGTGCGCAAGACAATTGAGCACAATGATAATTGCGTGTAAGACAATTGAGCACAATGATAATTGCGCGTAAGACAATTGCACGTAACGACAATTGAGCGCAACGACAATTAAGTGCAATGATAATTGTACGCAAGATAATTTAGCACAATGATTGTGCGTAAGACAATTGAGCGCAATGGTAATTACACATAAGACAATTGAGCGCAAGCCAATTAAGTGCAATGATAATTGTGCACAAGTCAATTGAGCGCAATGATAATTGTGCGTAAGACAATTGAGCGCAATGATAGTTGTGCATAAGACAATTGCGCGTAAGACAATTGAGCGCCAGACAAACAGGTTAACAGACCTTTTGCTTCGGTGAAAAACAATTAAACTGCAGGGCCTGAGTTTCTTCCCGCCAAATTATCTGAACAACTGAAAGAATATCTTCTCTCTAAACCAGCTGAGGTTTTGAATGAGATTGCGGTTGAACAGCATATGCCAGTCATCTTTTACGAAGCCTCCATTTCAGTTACCCCTAAGGAAGGGAAACGTTCAACTCATTGTGCTAATTATAGACCAGTCTCTTTATTAAATGTAGATTACACCATTTTGACTGAGATTTTGAGCACTAGGATCGAGAATTATATGATCAGCATTCTCCGTCCTGGCTCCAGTAATGTGCTTTGCTTAATAAATTATCTTTATTCTGCCACTAAATCAGAGCCAAGTTCTGTGTTCTTTCCTTGGTTGCCATAAAAGCATTTGACAAAGTTGAGTTGCCTCATTATTTTTTTTCTTAATTGGATCAAGGCTTTTATGTCTAACTCCCTTGGCTTCAGTTTTAGTTAATGGCTGGACCTCGGCTTCTTTACATTTAGGACGTGGCATTCGTCAGGGGTGTCCTTTATCCTCTGTGGCGTTTGCATTATCCATTAAGGGGCATTGTTATCAAGCGGACTCCATGTTATCAGCACATCTTAACGATAGCTCAAGTTGAATACTCCCCCTCCAGGTCTCTTGAAATCTTAATTAAACAGAAGAATGCTATTGAAGGTATTGAAAGGAATGATATACAATAGACTTCATTCTTAAATGGCACCCAAATTCAGGGATGGGGGATTTAGACTCTGGGTCAGAAATCTATTTTGCGAGAGTGGACTTCGGAGGGTTCTCCATCCTATTGGGGTTGGAGACCAACTATTCATGAGTTGACGGGTTGGGAGGCCCAGAACATTAAGGGCCGCGTTAGGGCTTCAACGAGCACTAGGCCTTAACGCCAGCATTGAGCTGGCGTTAGTTCTAGAAGCGTAGTGTGCGGTAATTACCTGCGTGCGCCAAAAACGCTAGCGCACCTTAGTAAAAGGAACCCTAAGGGTACCTGTAAACGACAGAAAAACACTTTTTGGCCATTTGGGACCCTTATCTTAACTCTTTATCGCCTCGGCTGCGCAGTCAAACTTTAAACCAGCTGTGGTCACCTCTGTCCACCTCTGTTGCTTATTGCCTGAGGCCTTTGTGCTGTCTGTTGGGTGGGGAGGGACTGGGGTTGGGGGGGGGGGGCTGGGAGTTTCTAAGAGCAAAAATGTATTGATGACCATTTATGTTTCATATTGTACTAGTTGCCTTTGTCTGTTTTTAACTTTCCTAGTTCAGTGGTTCCCAACCCTGTCCTGGAGGACCACCAGGCCCATCGGGTTTTCAGGATCGCCCTAATAAATATGCATGAGAGATATTTGCATAGAATGGAAGTGACAGATATGCAAATCTGCTCCATACATATTCATTAGGGCTAGCCTGAAAACCCGATTGGCTTTGTGGTCCTCCATGACAGGGTTGGGGACCACTGGGCTAAGCACAAAACTTATCATATACACCAGGCCAATCGGGTTTTCAGGCTAGCCCTAATGAATATGCATGGAGCAGATTTGCATGCCTGTCACTTCCATTATATGCAAATCTCTCTCATGCATATTCATTAGAGCTAGCCTGAAAACCCGATTGGCCTGGTGTATATGATAAGTTTTGTGCTTAGCCCAGTGGTCCCCAACCCTGTCCTGGAGGACCACCAGGCCAATCGGGTTTTCAGGCTAGCCCTAATGAATATGCATGAGAGATATTTGCATAGAATGGAAGTGACAGATATGCAAATCTGCTCCATGCATATTTATTAGGGCGATCCTGAAAACCCGATGGGCCAGGGGGTCCTCCAGGCACAGGGTTGGGGACCACTATCCTAGTTGTAACTTTTGGTCATGTACTTGTTTCTGGTTGTCAATAAAAACAGTTTTTCCTAAACGACGTCCAAATTTGGGTTCCGAAAACATGTGTGCTAAACAATATTCTATAAATAGCATTCCGAGTTGGGCGTTGTTTAGAGAATATCGCTTAGGGCTCCTTTTACGAAGCAGCGTTACCGGCTTTATCGCACGCACCTTTTTAGCGCGCGCTAACCCCCCCCTCTAGCCGAAAAAGTACCGCCTGCTCAAGAGGAGGCGGTAGCGGCTAGTGCGGTCGGCAAATTAGCGTGCACTATTACGCGCGTTAAACCGCTAATGCGCCTTCGTAAAAGGAGCCCTTAGTGTCAGGATCCATGCCAAATTTTGGGCCAGTAAGCTTTTCGTATTATCAAATATTCCCCTCCAAATAATAAGTCATGGCCCAATGCCTTTACTGTATATGGACTTATGTAGGGGCGTGCTGATCAGTATAATTCTATTTTGGACTTTTATTTACACTTTCCCCTCCCCATTCGCGGTTTCGGTAATCGCGGTTTCACATATTTGTGATTTTTGGGGGAGGGGGAAAAAAGAAAAAAAAAACCTTTGTCAAGTCTTCCCCCCGGCATCCCGGCCTTTCCTGGTGGTCTAGCGGGTTTTCAGGGCAGGAACGATCTTCCTACGCTCCTGCCCTGTGTAGATCGCCATTAGGAAATAGCTGTAGGGAGTTCCCGTCGTAGTCTCGAGAAGAAAGTAGCGGCTGGAGTCTTTTTTTCGGCGCTTCCCTTCCCACCCCTTGAGGTGTCTCCGCGGCTCCTCTCGATCCCCGCCAGCGTCGGAAGCCTTCTCCGACGCTGGTGCGGCTCGTGAGAGGAGCCGACAGGAGAGCAGGATGTCCAGCGCAGGGGTCCAGTCCTTCCGGCGAGTGTAGGTAGGTGCTGGGGATTCGCGCATGTGCACTCCTGCGGCCACAGACCTACTGATCACGGAACACACAGATAGGAGTGCGCATGCGTGGCTAGCGTTTTATTATATAGGATGGAGGCGTTAGCATTTGCCACGCGATAAATCCGCTAGTGCGCCTTAGTTAAAAGACCCCTGTAATTGATGTTAACCGCTTAGACAATTTTTTAGGCTGTATATCAAATTTTAAAGAAAACTCGGAAACTCGGACGGAGTGCTCATATATTGGGTGAGGCCAGATAATCACTGTCGAGAAATGCCCGTCGGTGCCCTGCCATCCTAAATTAAAGCCCTTTACTTTAGACATCATTGTAGCCATGTGTAATGCCGCTCGGTCAGTGACTATTTCCCCCCCCCCCCCCCCCCCCCCCCACTGGATCTTAGACATAAGGGCTGTAATTGAGGTGCTCTAGAGTTTAGACCAGACATGGGCAACTCCGGTCCTCGAGGGCTGGAATCCAATCGGGTTCTCATGCATATTCATTGGGGAAATCCTGAAAACCCGACTGGAGTCCGGCCCTCGAGGAACGGAGTTGCCCATATCTGCTTTAGACCTTACTGCAGGGAACCCCTAATTCAGGGGTAGGGAACTCCAGTCCTCGAGAGCCGTATTCCAGTTGGGTTTTCAGGATTTCCCCAATGAATATGCATGAGATCTACTTGCTTTCAATGCATATTCATTGGAGAAATCCTGAAAACCTGACTGGAGTCCGGCCCTCGAGGAACGGAGTTGCCCATGTTTCCTTTAGACCTTACTGCAGGGAACCCCCTAATTCAGGGGTAGGAAACGCCAGTCCTTGAAAGCCGTATTCCAGTCGGGTTTTCAGGATTTCCCCAATGAATATGCATTGAAAGCAGTGCATGCAAATAGATCTCATGCATATTCATTGGGGGAATCCTGAAAACCCGACTGGAATATGGCTCTCGAGGACCGGAGTTCCCTACCCCTGCCCTAATTGAAGATGTTTATTGTGTTGTATGGCTAGGAATGCTGAACTTCTGTTTGTGTCTAAGTCTCGGGAAGCTGCCGAACATCCTTTGGTAATTCTCAAAAGTCCCGTCTCTCCCACAGAATGGTAAAAGCAGAGCAATATCTGCCGATACCAAGCAATGCATCTTAATGCGTGACAAATCGCTTTTTAATTGCCTGCAGGAAGAAACCCATTAGTCACTCTTTTACGTGGGAATAATAGCAATATTCTACAAAATAAAAATTGGGTTGGGGTTGGAAGCTGGGGCTTCTGGCGGCTCCTGACTTACTGACATCCAGACCGTAAGATTTGTTGATCGAGATGAGGGAATTGAATGATATTTGATGCCAGAGGAGGCTGCACTGTGTGATTCAAGAGACAAGTGAGAGGGGAGAAAGGGGTATAAATATTCTGGATGACTGGGCATCTAGCCAAGTCTTCCCCATTCA
Source organism: Geotrypetes seraphini (assembly GCF_902459505.1). Taxonomy (NCBI): domain Eukaryota; kingdom Metazoa; phylum Chordata; class Amphibia; order Gymnophiona; family Dermophiidae; genus Geotrypetes; species Geotrypetes seraphini. Next base: position 10,873,434 of record NC_047098.1, on the reverse strand, counting down.
AAATGATTTCTGTAAGAGCTCATTTTGCAGGTACTCACTGGATGAACTGGTAACAGGTAAAAAGCGTGTCTGTAGTTTACGTGTGAGGGCTTTTGCCAGCCACAAACAGTAAAACCTTGGATTGCGAGCATAATTCGTTCTGGAAACATGCTTGCAATGCAAAACACTCAAATATCAAAGCTAATTTTCCCATAAGAAAATAATGGCAACTCAGACGATTCGTTCCACAATAGAGAATGAAACGGTGACAAAATTCATCACCGTTCCCGTCCCCACGGATAACCGCGGGAAACCATCTTCATGTCATTCTTTAAGAAGAGAGGGAGGAATCAGAGTATGAATGGCCACAACCACTGACCCGCAAGATTTGCTTTGAAGAATGCTGGTGTAGAAGGACCGAGGTTGAAACAGACACTACAGAATGACAGTCTCTGGTATCCAGAGCAGAGATTGTGATGTCATAATGCCTCATTCCACCAGTGCCTAAGAGCCAATCACATCAGTGATGTCACAATGGCTTCATTATCCTTGGCTCACATAAGAATCGGAGTATGAATGGGCTCAGCCAATGACCCGCAAGCTTTGCTTTGAAGAATGCTGGTGTAGAAGGACCGAGGTTGAAATAGACACTAGAAAATGACATGGGTTTATTTCCCACGGTTATCCACGGGGACGGGAACGGTGATTAATTTTGTCACCGTGTCATTCTCTATTCCACAACCCAAAAACTTTAATACAAAATACTATATGTACTTGTATTGCAAGACCTCACTTGTTTAGAACAGTCACCACCAGTGTTCCCGCTAAGCTGCGTTGACGTGCGCACGCGCACAAAATATTACCTCGCAGCGCACATGTTTCTCGTCACAGCGCACACAGTGTAGAGCACAGTTCTTCAACCGCCGGTCCGCAAACAAAATCTTGCCGGTCCGCGAAGGATTCGGTCCCCGCCGCAACGAAAGGCCGGCGTCAGCTGACTTGCAACTTCCTGTTGCAGTCGCTGTGCCGGGACTCCTGCCTTCCACCGCGTTTGCCTCCTGCCTTGTCTCCGCACCTCCAGACCAGCAGCGGCAGCTGTGTATGCTTTTAACTTCGGCACAGAGCTGCCCCTAATCAATAGTTTAGCGCGGTTTCATAAGGCAGCCTCGGGGCCTTTGCTAGGCCGGCCCACATCGCATCATCGAAGCGGGCCGGCTATCAAAGGCCCCGAGGCTGCCTCATGAAACCGCGCTAAACTATTGATTAGGGGCAGCTCTGTGCCGAAGTTAAAAGCATACACAGCTGCCGCTGCTGGTCTGGAGGTGCGGAGACAAGGCAGGAGGCAAACGCGGTGGAAGGCAGGAGTCCCGGCAGTTAAAAGCATACAGAGCTGCCGCTGCTGGTCTGAACTCTTGGGCCGCTGAAGGAGGGCAAAAAGCAGCTGTCCTGGAGGTTTCCCTTCCTCTCGCCTTTACAGGTTCCTTTTTTCCACCTTTTTTTTTTTTCCTTCAAACGGCAACGGGCCCCAGCATCGACATCAATCAAGTAAGTTCCACTGTCAATCAAGCGGTTCTGCTCGGCCAAAGCTTCCCCTGTAACATGAGCCACCCTCAGGGGAAAGAAAGTGACCCACAAAGGTGAGGGGAAGGGGGGCAGATGATGGAAGTTGGGGGGGGGGGGAGAGAGAGAGAGAGAGAAGGGGCAGATGATGGAATGGAGGAGATGAGAGAGAGAGAGAAGGGGACAGATGATGGAAGTGAGAAGAAGGGAGAGAGAGCAGAAGGCAGATGGATGTCAGTTGAGAAGGGAGAGCAGATGCTGAATGGAAGTGGGGAAAGAACACATACTGGATGGAAGGAGGAGATAAATAAAGGGGGAAGAAAATAGTAAGATAATGGAGGGGTGAGGGAAAGGGGTGACAAGCTGTGTGTAGACACAGTGAAAAGAGGGAAACGGGACTAAATAGTAAGAAAGAATTTAATTTAGATGGAGGCAGAAAATAGAGAAGGAAGACCAGAGAAGAAAAGGGAAGAGAGAGCAGAGAATGATCAGATCTGAGTGGAGGAAATGAGAAGAGAGATATGCTAAAAACCACAGGGGGGAGGGAAGGATAGAGATGCCAGACCATGAGGGGAACAGAAGGAAGATGATGGATGCTAGACCAAATTGGGGGGTGGGGGGGGGCAGGAGGAGAGATGGCAGGGAAAGACAGACAGTGAATGGAAGGGGCAGATGCTGGACTGAAGAGACAGAGAAGGTTATCATGCTGCTGTACCGGGCCATGGTACGCCCTCACCTGGAGTACTGCGTCCAGCACTGGTACTTTAAGAAGGACACGGTACTACTCGAAAGGATCCAGAGAAGAGCAACTAAAATGGTTAAGGGGCTGGAGGAGTTGCCGTACAGCGAAAGATTAGAGAAACTGGGCCTCTTCTCCCTTGAGCAGAGGAGATTGAGAGGGGACATGATAGAAACATTCAAGGTACTGAAGGGAATAGACTTAGTAGCTAAGGCAGGGAGAACGAGAGGGCACTCTCTAAAGTTGAAAGGGGATAGATTCCATACAAACGTAAGGAAGTTCTGTGGTAGAAAGCAACATATTTATTTGGCTCATAACTTGCTGGCGCCCGATATTTTTAGCTCACAGTGAAAAAAGTTTGCTCACAACACCCGCCCGCTTAGAGGGAACACTGGTCACCACACTCCCGCAGCGTCAGAAAGAGAAGAACCATCGGCTCAGTTGTGATGATGCGACACGTGTATACTGTATGTACTTGTATTGCAAGACATTGCTTGTATATCAAGTAAAAATTTAATAAAATGTTTTGCTTGTCTTGCAATCCACGGTTTCACAGTATTTGCAATTCTTCTAACCGTTCACCCACGTAATCAGCATGCAGATGTCAGCACCCACTTTTTTAGAGCTCCCCTTGAATGCTCGAGCACTCTCTGGATAGTGCCAGGAGGATCAAGGGCTCTTTGCCCAGCTGTATGAATAGCCATGGCTTTCAGCTGCAATCTGTGTAATTAAGCAGATTAATTTAGGGCAGGAAAACAGCTGTCCTAAATTAAACCACTTTGTCTGAATATTGCCGTGATACATCTAGCGGCTGGTGGCAAACCCTTTCCGTGTATATTAACTGCTGCTGTATATCCAGATGGAAGTACCCGGGTTAAGAACGAGGTATGTTTTTAAAGTTGTTCTTAAAGTTGGATTTGTCTGTAAGTCAGGACTTGTAGATTTTAAGATTCTTTCTGCTTGCCTCTGCTCCCAGTTGAAAAAAGGGCCAACTGACCCTTCCAGTATTTTTTTTACTACTGCTATGACTTATCACTTATGTAGTGGTGAAAGCGCTGTACATTTTGACATTTGTAGATGGTCCCTGCTCAGAAGAGCTTACAGTCTAATTTGGACTTACAGACGTGACATATAGGGTTGGGGATGCAGAACCCAAGGTGAGAAGAGTTAGGCGTCAAAAGCACTCTCAAAGAGGTGGGCTGACATTTATAGACGGTCCCTGCTCAGAAGAGCAATCTAACTTGGACAGACAGACATGACATATAGGGTTGGGGATGCAGAACCCAAGGTGAGAGGAGTTAGGAGTCAGGAGTTGAAAGCACTCTCAAAGAGGTGAGCTGACATTTATAGACGGTCCCTGCTCAGAAGTTCTTACAATCTAATTTGGATTTACAGACGTGACATATAGGTTTGGGGATGCAGAACCCAAGGTGAGAAGAGTTAGGCGTCAAAAGCACTCTCAAAGAGGTGGGCTGACATTTATAGACAGTCCCTATTCAGAAGAGCTTACAATCTAACTTGGACAGACAGACATGACATATAGGGTTGGGGATGCAGAACACAAGGTGAGAGGAGTTAGGAGTCAGGAGTTGAAAGCACTCTCAAAGAGGTGGGTTGACATTTATAGACAGTCCCTGCTCAGAAGAACTTACATTCTAACTTGGACAGACAGACACAACGTATAGGGCTGGGAATCCAGAGCCCAAGGTGAGAGGAGTTAGGCGTCGAAAGCACTCTCAAAGAGGTGGGCTGACATTTATAGACAGTCCCTATTCAGAAGAGCTTACAATCTAACTTGGACAGACAGACATGACATATAGGGTTGGGGATGCAGAAGCCAAGGAGAGAGGAGTTGGGAGTCGAAAACACTCTCGAAGAGGTGGGCTTTTAACTGGTCCTTGAACACTGCCAGAGATGGAGCTCCCGCCATAGGGATTTGGGCAGCTCGTTCCAAGCATATGGCGCCGCAAGGCAGAAGGGACGGAGTCTGAAGTTGGCAGTTGATGAAAAGGGCACAGAAAGGAAGGACTCACCAGCTGAGAGGAGTTCACTGGGGGGCAGTAAAAGGAGTTTGAATTGTATTCGGAAACGGATGGGAAGTCAATGAAGTGACTTTAGAAGACGAGTAACATAAGTATAGCATCTCTCCCCTCGTGCAGCTGAATTCTGGATGGATTGGAGGGGAGTGAGATGTCTAAGCGGAAGTCCTGAGAGTAGCGAGTTGCAGTAGTATACGCACGAGGTGATGAGGGTGTAGGTAAGTATTTTGGTAGCGTGCTCAGAGAGGAAGGGTTGGATTTGGGTAATATTATAGAGGAAGGAGCGGCAACAACACAACCATACACTGTCCTTAATGTGACCCTGTATCAGTCCTAAATCTAATGCAGGGGAAGTGTAGGGGTCTTTGCCACTGGAAATACTGCTCAGCGAAATCAAAATGAAGCCACAAACGCGTTCTTGAGTACGAGTCATACTTAAGTTGGGAGTCTGTAACTTGGGAACTGCCTGTACTAAATCTGCATATTTTTCAAAATGTTGTAGCCCAAGGACTACCTGAGTAAAATTTGCCTAACTATTAGTTCAAGAATACACTGACAAAAAAGGCAGAACCAGTCAAAAAGGTTCTGAGAGTGGTAACCCAACGATGAAAAATCCCGTGAATAACAACACAACTTCAAAATGAGACAATATACTAAATATTTGTGACCTCAGTGTGGAAGGTCGGCGAAGGGAGAATTTCTCCAGCGCTCCACACAACAAGGCAAGGGCAACCATACCCCTGCCCGCACACCATCATCGGGCACCTTTAAATCAAAATGTATGTCTAACCACAGTGAAATAACGAATAATACACAGGTAGGATCAATCACTGAGACCCCTCTAAGAATCCCCCCCAGCCAACTCCCCAAACAATGCAGCGGACTTAGCTTCAAATAGTCTTCATGAGTCGTGCTGAAGAAGCAGGGGGAAATAAGTTGGTCAGTTCACCCCTGAATACCAGGTTCAACCAAGCCCGGATTCGGGAACTCAGCGTCCCTTCATCAGGAACCCGTAGATAAGGATCGTCAATAACTCAAGTCTGAGCCGGAACTATTAGTTCAGGCATTAATCTTGTCTGTTCTCGATTACTGCAATATAATCTATTTGGGAGCCTATAAAACAAACCTAGGAAGACTAAGGCTAATTCAAACTACAGTTGTCCGTTTAATCTTCGGGTTGAAAAAACAGGAACACGTCAGCCCGTACTACCGTCAACTGCACTGGTTGCCAATTGAAGCTAGAATACTTTTCAAACCTGCTTGCATTTGTTATAAATTGCTCTCTGGATTATCTCCATCTTACCTTTTTTCTCATTTTGAATTGTATAGTCCAACTAAGTCTGCTCGGTGCTCTGGTTTATTTAGTTTTCCTAATCCCAAAAATTGCCGTTATAAAAAGTTTTTTGACAGAACCTTGGCCTATCAAGCAGGCAAAGTTAAAGTTTGGACAGACTGCATCTTATTGCACTTTCAGGAAATTTGTTTAAAAAATGTGTTACTTGATCGATGATTATATCATAGTATTCATAAGAACATAAGCATCGCCTCCGCTGAGTCAGACCATAGGTCCATCATGCCCAGCAGTCCGCTCCCGCTGCGGCCCCCCAGGTCGATGACCTGTAAGTGATCTATTACTCTAAAGCATTTGTACTGTATAGAAACATAGAAACATAGAAACATAGAAATAGACGGCAGATAAGGGCCACGGCCCATCCAGTCTGCCCACCTTAATGACCCACCCCTACCTTTCTCTGTGAAGAGAACCCACGTGACGATCCCATTTTGTCTTAAAATCGGTCACGCTGCTGGCCTCAATCACCTGAAGTGGAAGACCATTCCAGCGATCTACCACTCTCTCGGTGAAAAAGTATTTTCTGGTGTCACCGTGCAGCTTCCCTCCCCTGATTTTCCACGAATGCCCTCTTGTAGCCGTGGGACCTTTGAAAAAGAAGATATCTTCTTCCACCTTGATGCGGCCCGTGAGATATTTGAACGTCTCGATCATGTCTCCCCTCTCTCTGCGTTCCTCGAGTGAGTATAGCCGCAACTTATCCAGCCGTTCCTCGTACGGGAGGTCCTTGAGTCCTGAGACCATCCGGGTGGCCATTCGCTGGACCGACTCCAGTCTCAGCACATCTTTGCGGTAATGAGGCCTCCAGAATTGTACACAGTATTCCAGATGGGGTCTCACCATGGATCTATACAATGGCATAATGACTTCAGGCTTATGATTGACGAAACCCCTACGTATACACCCTATGATTTGCCTAGCCTTAGATGAAGCCTGCTCCACTTGATTGGCAGTCTTCATGTCTTCACTGATGATCACCCCTAAGTCCCCTATAGTACCCCTCTATTTGTACCCTTCAATCCCCTTTTCCTTCAGAAATTTGTCCAGTCCCATTTTGAAACCCAAAATCGTACTCTGCTTTACTACCTCCTCTGGAAGTGCATTCCAGGTGTCAACCACCCCTTGAGTGAAAAAGAACTTCCTGGCATTTGTTCAGAATCTGTCTCCCTTCAATTTTTCCGAATGCCCTATAGTTATTGTTGCCCCTGCCAGTCTGAAGAATCTGTCCCTCTCTACGTTCTCTATACCTTTCATGATCTGGTAAGTTTCTATCCTATCCCCTCTAAGTCTCCGCTTTTCGAGGGAAAAGAGCCCCAGCTTCTCCAGTCTCTCAGCATACGAAAGGTTCTCCATGCCCTTTATCATTTTTGTATACAGTTTTCCCCCGGTCATTCACGGTCGGCGCATTTTCCAACTGCAAACCTCCAACCAGGAGTGGACAGCTGGAGAGGCAGGAGAGAGCAGCCAGAGCGTCGGCGAGTGAAGGAAATCACTCGCTGTATGCTCCGACCGCCTCTTCCTGCACTAAAGTCGGGCCTTACCAATCAGGTTTACAAGGAGCTACATACATAAAATATTAACAATCTATACACAATAAAAATATAAACAGACAAATTCAGTCTTAGATAACATCAATTGCTCAGAGAAATGCATCTACAAAGAGCTGAGTCTTTAACATTTTCCTAAATGAATTCCTCTCTCCACAATTTCGAATCTGGCCAACTAGGTCCATTCCATAGCTTGACTCCTGCACATGTGAAAGTCATGGCATTTGTTTTCAGCAATATGGCACTTTTGGAACGCAGGGGTCTTTGGGGTTGATAACGAGGCATCATATTCTTAAAAATTTCAGACATCGCACCATATAGAAATTGATGACATAAACAACACAGTTTTCTTCCAAGAATAAAATCCCTAAAGTAATTTCATAAAATAAGAGAAGTTAAAATTAATAACTGAACAACCTTAACTAAACAGACCACCATTTCCAAAAGCTTCCTGAAAAAAAAAGTAGGCCTTCAACGACTTGCGAAAAGACAAAAAAACACTGAGATCCGTTATAAAAGCTTCCAGTCTAGTGAAGGTGAACAAATGTGAGACAAGAAGATGCATTTGCTGTAGAGAACTGGCTAAGATTTCAAAGCTTTTTCTGTTGAAATGTAGAGAGCCGTGCACGGTTAAATGTGTGCCTTTGTTTCTGGAAATTCGGCCGTTCCAGGATATTATAAATAAGGTTGGGAGTGGAAGTGGGGGGGAACTGGGGGCCTTCTCGTCTGATTTCATGTCGCAGACAAAATAGCATTTCAGCGTCTAATCTCAAGAGATGGTTGGACAAAGCCGCGCTCACCAGCCATCCAGGTGGTGCTCCGGAGAAGGCAGAAGAGCAAATAAATAACTCCCAGCAGCATCTGGCGAAGATATTTCAGGCAGCTGGGGGCTGACAGGTGAGAATAAAGAGAGCGAGAAAGAGGAAAAAAGACCCAACTTGAAACGTAGAAGTAATGTAACTTCTTGGGAACACTGAGTCCCCAGGGCCTTCAAAAAACCTGCTAATTATACTATCTTTAATTAAACATCACCGTATCTCGTTTCAGGCTTTAATACACACTGTGCTATATCGTTTCGTCGGACAGTAGCGCTTGATGTTTTCAATTGTACCTGCTTTCTTCTGAGTTTCCCCTGTCTTAATGTGTAATTGGACTTTCAGACGGTTGCGTCGGTTATTGTCGGTTACCTGGTTACGGAACAAGGACTTGGCAATGGTTTTAGGGAAGAAATGCTCTTCAGTACGCTCTTGCACGTGGCGACTGGGAGGTGTGTTTTGGATGCTGTTTAGAGATCAATGGGCTTTTCAGTCAACTTTAGGGCTCCTTTTACAAAAGTGCGCTAGCATTTTTAACGCACGCACCGGATTAGCGCGCGCTAGCCGAAAATCTACCGCCTGCTCAAAAGGAGGCGGTAGCGGCTAGCGCGCACGGCAGTTTAGCGCGCTATTCCGCGCGTTAAGGCCCGAGCGCGGCATGGTAAAAGGAGCCCATAGTGTGACTGTGAAGACCACATGTGCCTGCTCAAAATAACAAGCTACGCAAGAAGGTCTTAGGCCCTATTTTATAAAGGCACGCTAATCAACACGTGCGCTAGCCGCTGACACGTCCATAGGATAACATGCACGCATTGGCGTTTAGCGCGTTTTTAGCGTGCGCTAAAAAGCTTAGCGCACCTTTGTAATAGGAGGGGTTAATGTGGATCTTAAAGGAGTTAGAGAAGACACTGTTGCCAAAAATGTGCATGTTTGCTTATGCAAATGAAGGAACATCATATAATACAGCCAATATAACAGGAGATATGATATTGATTTTTATCAGATGGGTGAATATTTTTAAGAATAATTGTGTTTTTATATTGATTATGTGTTGGTTGTTTTATGTTCACTGTTTTTACGTATGTTTCAAGTTTCAAGTTTTTATTAATATTTGATGAATCGCTTATTCAGTTTGCTAAGCGATGTACAACTTCAAAAAACAGAGATGCGAAGACTAACAAAGTAACTTCAGACTTACGAATCTAAAACAGACATGAATCGGGCGGGTAGGAAGGAAAAGTTACAGTTCTTTATTAAGGGGAAAAAAACAAAAAGGGGAAAAACGAAAGGGAGTGTAAAAAATTTTCGGGACCTAAAGCAACTGATTATAGGTCAAATGAGGAAAGATTAAAAGCGTCGTTAAAAAGATAAGTTTTTAGAAATGTATGTATGTGAACCTGTACTCTGCCTAGAATTTAGAAAAGAGCAAATAATATTTTTTATTTCATATTTCAAATATATTTATTGATTTTTAAATCATATAATCAAGAATTATCTTGTACAGAAAGCAAATTAGCAATTCCACATAGAGCAAGAAACATTCTAATAACATTTAAATCATGTATAAACTAAAATGCTCAAGTCCTCAAATTTGGATCCAAGATTTCTTAGCGAAAACAAAAAGAAAAAGAATTGAACAAAACGTACACTCTTTCATATAAAGTTAGCTAGAGGGCTGATTGCTGGGATTAATCAATAATCTTAGAGCTTATGATTTTTCTGCCTCCAATCGGGAGAGCGCTAAAAAAGAAGTCAACTGATTAGGCTCAAAGAAAACATATTTAACTGATCGGTGATGCACTATACACTTACAAGGATGTCGTAAATAGAAAGTAGCACCTGAAGATGTAACACCTGGCTTCAACATAAGAAATTCATGGCAACGCTTTTGGGTCTCTATATTTTTTTATTTCAATTAAACAATTAAAATAAAATCACATGAAAATGTGGCATCACTGCATTTATGCTAAATAGTGTGGTAAACTCTTAAGCCGTTCTGTTTTGCAAGTGCTCCACAAATGGCCACAGTCTGCTTCGGATGGGTGTTAACGTGAACGTGCTATTTTGTAAGGGGAAGCTGTACTCGGAATACTTAGGGCTCCTTTTACGAAAGTGTGCTAGGGCTTAACGCGTGGAACAGCGTGCGCTAAACTGCCGGGCGCTAGCCGCTACCGCCTCCTTTTGAGCAGGTGGTAGATTTTCGGCTAGCGTGCACTAGAACCGCTAGCGCACCTTTCTAAAAGGAGCCCATAGTTCCGCTTGACGACTCCTGCTGGTTTCCAGCTGGTGTACATGGAGGCCTGGCACATAGGTGCTGTTTGTCAGTGGAGAGGGAAGATGGGGGAGATCTATTATGTCCTAGAAGGGAGGTCAAAGGAGAGCATAGAATTCATGATGAGTTAAAAATAGGCCAAAACCAAGTTTCAAGTTTATTAAAATTTTTGATTAATCGCTTTGTCTTTTTTCAAAGCGATGAACATACATATATATAAATAGAATTAGTTAATATTACAATCTTAAAAACAAAAATTAAATCATTAATTATACATAATCGTAAAAATAAATGTAAAAGAGACAAAAAAACATGACATGACATGAGTATAGGGAAAAAAGGGATAAGAACTACAAAATATAATTAAAAGAAGGTTGGGTAAAAACATAAGGTAGGAATTTATTTTCTTTAAATATTGAATCATTGTGTTCCACATTATAAGTTATTAATCAAAAGCGTCTTTAAAAAGGAACGTTTTTAAATTCATCTTGAATTTATCAATATCGTGCTCTTTTCTTAGGTAGATTGGCAAGGAGTTCCACATTTGTGGAGCAGTAACAGAAAAGATAAATTGTCTTCTAGTATTTATAATTTTAAGAGATGGAATTGTCAGTAAATGCTGTTCGTTAGATCGCAAAACTCTATTTGTGGAATAGGGAATCAGTGTTTTATAGATAAAAGCAGGAGTTTTAAAAAACATTGCTTTAAAAGTCAGTAGACATATTTTATATGTTATTCTATGGGTTAACACACACATGCAGCCCACGTGTCTGCCACGGAGGAAGAGAACATAGAGGTAAAGGAGAAAAAAAGCAACTTGCCAGCCAGGTCCAGCTGTTCTTTCTTCTGCTTTCTATCCATTTATTTTTATTTTTATTTTTTTGCAATCATAGATTCTATTTGTTTATTCCATACCCTCCTTAAAGATTTAAGAAAATAGAGTGGGAATTATTTGTAGATGGGTACGGTATTTCTCTTCACATGTTGGCAATTTGTTGAAAAGCCCAAATATATGTCATCGGTAGTGCATACCATTGTTCATGTAAATCTTCAAGACAATTATATAAGAGTCTGCATATGTTTGTCCAAAACTTTTTTTTTTTTTAATATACTTGGGTGTGATTGTATGTGATGATCTTAAGGTGGCCAAACAGGTTGAAAAGGTGACGGCAAAAGCTCGAAGGATGCTAGGTTGCATAGGGAGAGGTATAGCTAGTAGGAAAAAGGAGGTATTGATGCCCCTGTATAAGACTTTGGTGAGACCTCATTTAGAATATTGTGTTGGAGGCCGCACCTTCAGAAAGATATAAAAGGGATGGAGTCGGTCCAGAGGAAGGCTGCTAAAATGGTGCGTGGTCTTTGTCATAAGGTGTATGGGGACAGACTTAAAGGTCTCAATCTGTGTACTTTGGAGGAAAGGGAGGAGAAGAGAGACGTTTAAATACCTACGTGACATAAATGTGCTTCAGTTGATTCTTATTTGAAAGGAACCTCTGGAATGAGAGGGCATTGGATGAAGTTAAGAGGTGATAGGCTCCGGAGTAATTACTATATCTTTGGACTCGCTCCAAAGACATAGTGAGTCGGATGATGGTGGCAGCCTCAGGGAGGATCCTTGAAAAAGCTTCAGGCGAAACATGTTGGATCCATACCATAATTAGTATCATAATTAGGTTGTGAATCTGCCACGATATATAGGGAAACACCTAGAGTGCTACTATTACTAGTGCTGCCTGATTCAGAGAAAAATATTTCGATTCAATTCGATTCACCCTTTTGAATCGATTATTCGATTCGATTCACTGTTAATGACACAGCTTTTTAAGTTTAAACATTTTATTTAACCAAGTCAATATCATATCAAAAATTCCCAGCTTCCATCCCCAGCCCCCCAGACTCACCAGCCCCCCTGCCGATTCTGAGCACTCCCTGCTGATTCTCAGCCCCCCCCTGCCGATTCTCAGCCCTCCCTGCCAGTTCAGTTACTTACTCGACTGGATGTGGAATTGCGGGGAAGAGAGGAGAAATGCGGAGACAGCCAAAAAATACCCTTTGCTTCCGACTGGTCCGGTGCTCGAGGTCTGCTTGCTCCCCCTCGATGCTCCCACATCCTATCGTTTCTTCTGATGTAACTTCCGGTTTTGCAAAACCGGAAGTTACATTAGATGGGAACGAGTCCGGCGGCCGGCAGTGAAAAAAGAATGAACTTTAATCGGGATGAATCGGTAAGTCTGGTTTTTTACAAAAGCGAACCGATTCGAATTGATTCACCTGATTCGAATCGGTGAACCGATTCGAATCGTGAATCGGGCAGCACTAACTATTACAGTATTAATTATTTCTAGAGTGCTAACAGACATACACAGTGCTGTATAGAGTTACAAAGGAGAAGGTCCCTGCTTGAATGAGCTCACAATCTTGGAGTGGCCTAATGGTAGAGAACTTACGACTTGCTATCCTGGGACAGACCAAAGGTCCATCAAGCCCAGTATCCTGTTTTCAACAGTAGCCAACCCAGGTCCCAAGTATCTAGCTGGATCCCAAGTAGCAAAACAGATTCTATGCAGCAGGACATCCAGGCATCAATGTCAACCAAAGAGGCTGAGACTTTTTCTTGGATTTTATGTGACATTTTGGGTGTAGAGGTAGATCTGGAAATTATTAGCATATTGGTAATACTGGAAGCCATGGGAGGAGATCAGGACACTGAGGGAAGAGGTATAGAGAGAGAAGAGAAGAGGTTCTATGACGGAACCTGGGTTATGCCAGCTGCTAGTGGGACAGCAGCAGAAGACGGTCCACCAGTGCTTATACTAAAGTTGCAATGGGAGAGGTTGGAGGCAAACCAGGAGATGACAGATTTGTAGAATCCAAGCGAGGACAGCATATTAAGGAGTAAGCAGTGATTAACAATATCAAAAGCAGCAAGCAGGTCAAGAAGGATGAGGACTGAGTAAAAGCCCTTAGAGCTGGGTAAGGGCAGTCTCTGTGGAGCGGAGAGAGCAGAAGCCAGATTGTAGAGGATCAAGAGTCAGTCGCGATGAAAGGAAGTCAAGGCTTGAGTAGCTTGGACAGGCGTGCAAGAAAGGAGACAGGGCGATAGTTGAAGGGGCAGATAGGGTCCAGCGAGGTTTTTTTTGAGAAGTGGCTTAACCGCCACATGATTGAAGGCATTGGGTACAGTTACAGTGGAAATGGTTGGGTTGAGGATGTGACAGAGCACCTGATCACCTTGGGATATATAAGCATTATGTAAATAATAAATAAAGCCCAAGAGGACCATGTTGAAAGCAGCTATTGTAAACCTATCAGCGAGGCTCACGCCCTCCACTTAACTTGTTTCTAGGGAATTTTTCACAGTGGCTGAAGTTAGGCCACTTTGTCATCCATTCTCTAATGTACTGTAGTTATACTGGTACCTTCTGAAGCTGTACCATCAGATTTACTGGAAGTGCAATAAATATGACACAAATAAGGAGAGGTATTTTACCACACTCCAGTACTATAAATGTATCAGCGGCTTCTGAAGAAAATCGTGGAAGTAAAAATCATAACTGAGCAATGCCAACAGGCAATCAACCGGCATATGATGCCGTGGTGATAGGAAGGAGATTTACGATGTTAACCCAGCAAAGCAGCTAAGTTATCACATGCTATTGCAAGACCAATCTTGTTTTGCTCAACCTGAGGAAATACGTACGAGTACCAAAAATGCTGTAGGATCTGATGTGCTCTGTGCACTTGGGGGAAAATTCTAGAAGTGGGTACCTTTAATAGGCGTCTAGAGGGTGCCTGAGAGGAGTGTATTCTAAGAGGGAAGGAGACGCCTACTTTCCATTATAGAATATTAGCGTGACACCATACGTATGCACTTACAATTGAGGCATGAGCACAAATGCTAGCCACAGAGCTGGTATACTTGTGCGCACACCGGTTCCAGTGCAAGTCCCGCCTAGACTCCTCCCATATTTGCACTTATCTATAAATGCACACAAATGGCATCGTGTTAGGCGGCGGCAGGCTCCCTACCCCTGCCTAAATTGTTTTAATTAGCTTTAATTGTTGCGGAAATTGACAGCATCGTTTAACAAAGAGTAGGCGCTGGTAACGCATCTACAGCAGAGCAGGACTTAGGCGTGATTCACTTAGACGCCTGCGATGTAGGCGAGTAAAACGCTGGCCTACATTGCAAGCATCTGTTTTTTTTCTTAGGCCAGTACTGGGCAGACTTGCACGGTCTATGTCCCGTATGTGGCCATTCAGTTGAGGACGAGCTTGCGAGGGCTTTGTTGGCTGGGTGATTTAGATGGGCTGGAGCAGACATGGGCAACTCGGGTCCTCGACGGCCGGAATCCAATCGGAGGGAGAAGTGTACCATGTACATCTTCCCTTACAGGACAACATTTGGTGATCGTGTTGCCACTTCGAGCATACAGATACAGTTTCCCATGAAAATGCCGGCATTCTGTGAAGCTGCTGGAGATAAGTTTTTTTGTGACCGTTCCCCGATGAATATGCACGAGATCTATTCGCATGCACTGCTTTCAATGCATATTCATTGGGGAAATCCTGAAAACCCGACTGGATTCCAGCCCTCGAGGACCGGAGTTGCCCATGTCTGGGCTGGAGTGAGCTTTGACGGAGACTCCAGTAGACAGAACCTAAGCACACTACCGGGCAGGGGCTCTGGGTTTCTGGCCCAGAAATATCTAAGAAAAAGGGCCATTTAAAAAAGGGATGTCAA
Source organism: Geotrypetes seraphini (assembly GCF_902459505.1). Taxonomy (NCBI): domain Eukaryota; kingdom Metazoa; phylum Chordata; class Amphibia; order Gymnophiona; family Dermophiidae; genus Geotrypetes; species Geotrypetes seraphini. The sequence continues at coordinate 10,858,388 of NC_047098.1, read as the reverse complement.
AGTCCCTCCTCGCGGGCCGCAATCCTGTCGGGTTTTCAGGATTCCCCCAATGAATATGCTAACGGATCTCGTGCAGATTCGTTGGGGAAATCCTGAAAACCCGACTGGATTGCAGCCCTCGAGGAGGGACTTTGACACCCCTGATTTAAAATAAATGATCAATTTATAGAGCGTGTATGGTTGGGCAGACTTGATTGACCATTCGGGTCTTTATCTGCCGTCATTTACTATGTAGGTGTCATTAGCTCTGATTCTGTTAACGGCGCCTCAGCAGTCCGCGTCCATTTTTGTAGACACCGCCAATGTAGGCGCCGTTTATAGATGAGCGCTTACGGGAGAATTTTGGCATATAAGCATGTATGCATATGCCATTAGTGTAATGATAGAAGTGTGCAATTGGCGTGTAACTGTTGACACACACTTCACAGAGCCCGCTCTGTTATTTCTACTGCTTTTAATTCTGTAGTGCCAGACGAAAGTATGCCAGACTGAGAACTCTTGACAGCTTGATGGAAGCAAAAAAAGAGAAAATGTATTTTTATTTCTCAGCTGGCTGTACTAATATGATTTTTGAGCCTTCCTAAAGTAGAGCATCCGTCATTGAGTGGGGGAGGGGTTTCTTCTTAGGATCTCTCAGCCTCCTATGATTAGCAGCTAGGATATGCGTATGTTTTAACAGTGTGAATAGGGATAAATGGGCATATTGTGTGGCATTCCCAAGTGGCAGTCCCTCTCATGCTTCTCCCACATAATCACTATACACATCCCCCTCCTTATTCGCGGGTTTGGAACTCGCGACTTTGGTTATTCACGGTTTTTGTCTGGGTGACCCACCCCTGCCACCTGGACCTCTCCACTTACTTGCTTTATAAAACCTGGTGGTCTAGCAGTGAAGCGGGGCAGGAGCGATCTTCCTATGCTCTTGCCCTGTGCTGGACTGGGAACAAAAATTGCTGCTGTGATTTTTTTTCCCATGGTCTCGCGGGAACTCAGGGCAACCATTTTTGTTCTTCAAGCCATCTCCCTTTAATGAAATTATCCAAACCTTTTTTTAAACCCCGCTAAGCTGATGTCACCACATTCTCCTGCAAACAAGTTCCAGAGTTTAATTACACGACGTGTGAAGAAATATTTTCTCCAGTTTGTTTTAAATTTACTACTTAGTAGCTTCATCGCAGGCCCCCCTCCTGCCTCTGCCACTCGGCTCCCCCCACACCCCCGGCCCGCTCTGTACCTTCTATGGAAGAATAGAGTAGGAGGAATGCCCAATCCCTCTTGCCGGCAAGCCCAACTCTCCAAAATGGCAGGCCTACCCCTTCCCTGTGTATTCTGGGATGCAATGGGAGGGGCCTAAGGCCCTGAGTGGCTCAGGCACCTAAGGCCCCTGTGCCAATCAAGGCCTTAGGCCCCTTCCCGGTGCATTCTGGGATATACTTGACAGCAGACCACACAGCACTGTTTAATTGCATGCAGGACGGTCACTTGATCATATAAGGTTGTCCTCCTGCACCTTGGAAAAAGTAAATTATCCTTGTTATGCTTTAATGTCTCTTGAGAAATCCATGTTCTGAGTGATGGCAAGGCTAAAGATAGGTTTATCTTGTCTCGTATTTTTAAAGACCAAAAGTTGCCAGCAGCATTTCTGGTTAAGCATCCCTTCCTTTAATCCATTTCAGTCTCAGGTTCATTCAGCTTCTATGCAAATCACTGAAATTACACTAATGTAAACATTTTTGATGAAGTCTACTTGAACAGATTTCAAGAAGCTGTCTTTCTGCCCTAACCCCTCTCTCTCTCCCCCCCCCCCCCCATCTGCCAGCCTGTAACATGAAAGAGTTAACTTGGCCACAGCTCTTGCTTGCTTATTGGCCCAATAAATGTATTCACATTTGCAAGTGAGATAAATCCTTTGAATGTATTATTGATGCAAACAAATACGCGTTCCGACTCTAGACAATACTTTAATGGAGCTGACTCAACTTGGGCTGATCCTGCTGAAGGTTGCCAGGTTTCGCAATGGGAAGATTAATGCCAGCTTCAGCCCTTAATTATCCCATGGTTTATATTTTGCATAGTTGCCTGGACATATAAGGCTAAAGACACCACAATAAGTAAATTAATTATGGCAGACCCAATAGCAGCTATTAACCAGTACTCACAAGGCGGTGCTTTTGTGTTTATCGGGGATTTATTAACCACCTTTATGTTTCTAACCTATGGCCCTCAAACAGCTAGGAGACTGGGTTAGGGTTCCGAGCGCTACGCTGAGTGTTCAGCTTCTCCGGCCGCTTCTAGTGGAGCAACTGGGGGCGTTACCTTTGTGATGAATGAGAAATGCAGACCTTTCCTGTTTGTGTTGCTTCGGATGCTAATGCCTTTAATTGCTATTCATTTACGTATGGATTGTGGCTACAAGTGGACCACACAGGACAGAAAACAGTTTCCTAATCAGGGCAAATTACAGATGAAGCAGACACGAGCGGTGCGGTCTGGCTCGGTAAGTGCTTCGAGAGCACTCCTCCTCCTGTCCTCATCAGCCTTTAACATTGGTTTCTCGACAGATTAGCTCGCCAGTGCTACTTTACAAAAGGCAAACAGTGCAGCTCTTATGTTGGGAAACATTTGTCTGCCAATAGTTTCTGTATTTTGTACATATTTTTAGATAATTGCCACAGTGTTCTCTGTTTATGTAGAAAATTAGAAAAATGATGGCATCTGCTCATCTGTAACATCCACTATTGGCTAAGGCTCTTTCCACCTGCATTGTGATGTCATAGAACTTTATGGTTGTAGAAACATTGTAACATGATGGCAGATAAAGGCCAAATGGCCCATCCAGTCTGCCCATCCGCAGCATCCACTATCTCCTCCTCTCCCTATTGGCTAAGGCTCTTTACACCAGCATTGTGATGCCATAGAATTTTATGGTTATAGAAACATTGTAACATGGTGGCAGATAAAAGCCAAATGGCCCATGCACAGCATCCACTATTTCCTCCTCTCCCTATTGGCTAAGGCTCTTCACATCTGCATTGTGATGTCATAGAATTTTATGGTTATAGAAACATTGTAACATGATGGCAGATAAAGGCCAAATGGCCCATCCACAGCATCCACTATTTCCTCCTCTCCCTATTGGCTAAGGCTCTTCACATCTGCATTGTGATGTCATAGAACTTTATGGTTGTAGAAACATTGTAACATGATGTCATAGAAGGTCATGTGACTCGTCAGTCAGGCAAGCCGGCTCACCGTGCAGGTAGTGATGTAATTTCCTTTTGAGACATTTAATAAATAGCGTTTTAAAAAGTAAAAGTACGGGAACTTATTGAAGATCCCTCGTAGGAAAGTTCCTGTTTAGTGCACCTACAGATAGGTGTCCCTGAGATGCACGAAAAGCCATAATATACCTACCGTATTTGCCGGCGTATAAGACGACTTTTCAGTACCTTAAAATCCTCCCCAAAGTCGGGGGTCGTCTTATACGCCGGGTACTGTTTACATGCAGTGGCGTACCAAGGGGGGGGGCGGAGGGGGCGGTGCGCCCCGGGTGCCAGCCCTAAGGGGGTGCTCCCGGCCTTGCCGTTCAATCCCCACCCCACCCCCGAAGGACCGCTCGCCCCACTGACCTTCCTGCACCACCTGTGAAGCAGTCCGCAGCAGGATCGCGAAGTCAGCGTCAGCGATCCCGCCCCTCCTCTGACGTCAGAGGAGGGGCGGGACCGTGGCGCAGGAAGCAGCGCAGGGATCGCTGACGCTGACTTCGCGATCCTGCTGCGGCTGCTTCATAGGTGGTGCGGGGAGGCCAGGGGGGCGAGCGGTCCTTCGGGGTGGGTCGGGGCATCAGGCCTTCAGGGTGGGGCGGGCGGGCAGGCAGGCAGGCTTTCAAGGGGGAGGGGGTGACAGGCAGGCAGGCAGGCAGGCCTTCAAGGGGGAGACAGGCCTATAAGGGGGGGACAGGCCTACAAGGGGGTGGGACAGGCCTTCAAGGGGGGGACAGGCCTTCAAGGGGGGGACAGGCAGGCAGAAGGTTGTGCAGAAGGTGTGCGGAAGAAGGGGTAGTCTTATACGGCGAGTATATAACAAACTCTATATTTTAACTGTAAAAGTTGGGGGGTCGTCTTATACGCCGGCAAATACGGTAAGTATCTTGAAAATTAAAGCTGGCTCTTATTGTCTTTGTCACCTTTCTATACATCTTTCTAACAAGGAAGCTTAAATTGTAGACAGCAAAACAATTGTCATGTAATTTGTTACATACAGAAAAATGTTTGGACTGAAGAGACCAATGGCTGGGAATAAAAGACCAAAATAATGTTCTTTTTACCTATTTTCAGCAAAACATGGAAGCAAATAGTGTTCATGCACTGCATTCCTGATTCGACTGCTATTGTCGGTGGAAAGCTTTCATCTCTCGCCCAACGCGATACAGTAGCCCTATCTTCTTAGTGACAGAACCGTTGCTGGTGAACGCAGCACCCTAGGCAACAACAGTTCAAAACAACGTGAGGGTCGTCATTCAGGCGACGGTGCTCATCATTTTGCTGACCGCAGCTGGCATTATGCCCGGAAATTCAGTGCTGCCCGTGTCTGGTCTCAAGCATTGAATTTCTGGGTTTCCAGAGTCGGCTAAACCATAGCCAATTAAGTACAATATTCGGTGACGGGATAATCGCGCGCCAGACGCCAGCGCGCTGACAATCCAGCACCGACAATTCGGCGCATGACAGAAGCGTGCAGGAGAAAAAGTAATTTTTAAAGAGCTCCGACGGGGGTATTGGGGTGGCAACCCCCCCCCCACTTTATTGGTTAGTGTTCGCGCTGCCGTTGCGGGGGGGGGGAGGGAGAGGGGTGAAACCCCCCACATTATAGAGAAAACGGAACTTTTCCCGAAAAAAATCAGAAAAAGTTCCGTTTTCACTATAATGGAGGTTTCCAACCCCCCGAACCCCCCTCTAACAGCAGTGCGAACACTAACCAATAAAGTGGCGGGGTTGCCCCCCTGAACCCCCCTCTAACAGCAGTGCGAACACTAACCAATAAAGTGGCGGGATTGCCCCCGAACCCCCCTCTAACAACAGCGCGAACACTAACCAATAAAGTGGGGGGTTGCCCCCCCGAATCCCCCTCTAACAGCAGCGCGAACACTAACCAATAAAGTGGGGGGTTGCCCCCCCGAAGCCCCCTCTAACAGCAGCGCGAACACTAACCAATAAAGTGGGGGGGGGGGTTGCCCCCCGAACCCCCCTCTAACAGCAGCGCGAACACTAACCAATAAAGTGTGGGGTTGCCCCCTGAACCCCCCTCTAACAGCAGTGCGAACACTAACCAATAAAGTGTGGGGTTGCCCCCTGAACCCCCCTCTAACAGCAGTGCGAACACTAACCAATAAAGTGGCGGAATTGCTCCCGAACACCCCTCTAACAGCAGCGCGAACACTAACCAATAAAGTGTGGGGTTGCCCCCTGAACCCCCCTCTAACAGCAGTGCGAACACTAACCAATAAAGTGGCGGGATTGCCCCCGAACCCCCCTCTAACAGCAGCGCGAACACTAACCAATAAAGTGGGGGGTTGCCCCCCCGAATCCCCCTCTAACAGCAGCGCGAACACTAACCAATAAAGTGGGGGGTTGCCCCCCCGAATCCCCCTCTAACAGCAGCGCGAACACTAACCAATAAAGTGGGGGGGGGGTTGCCCCCCGAACCCCCCTCTAACAGCAGTGCGAACACTAACCAATAAAGTGGCGGGATTGCTCCCGAACACCCCTCTAACAGCAGCGCGAACACTAACCAATAAAGTGGGGGGTTGCCCCCTGAACCCCCCTCTAACAGCAGTGCGAACACTAACCAATAAAGTGGCGGGGTTGCCCCCCTGAACCCCCCTCTAACAGCAGTGCGAACACTAACCAATAAAGTGGCGGGATTGCCCCCGAACCCCCCTCTAACAACAGCGCGAACACTAACCAATAAAGTGGGGGGTTGCCCCCCCGAATCCCCCTCTAACAGCAGCGCGAACACTAACCAATAAAGTGGGGGGTTGCCCCCCCGAAGCCCCCTCTAACAGCAGCGCGAACACTAACCAATAAAGTGGGGGGGGTTGCCCCCCGAACCCCCCTCTAACAGCAGTGCGAACACTAACCAATAAAGTGGCGGGATTGCTCCCGAACACCCCTCTAACAGCAGCGCGAACACTAACCAATAAAGTGTGGGGTTGCCCCCTGAACCCCCCTCTAACAGCAGTGCGAACACTAACCAATAAAGTGTGGGGTTGCCCCCTGAACCCCCCTCTAACAGCAGTGCGAACACTAACCAATAAAGTGTGGGGTTGCCCCCTGAACCCCCCTCTAACAGCAGTGCGAACACTAACCAATAAAGTGGCGGGATTGCCCCCGAACCCCCCTCTAACAGCAGCGCGAACACTAACCAATAAAGTGGGGGGTTGCCCCCCCGAATCCCCCTCTAACAGCAGCGCGAACACTAACCAATAAAGTGGGGGGTTGCCCCCCCGAATCCCCCTCTAACAGCAGCGCGAACACTAACCAATAAAGTGGGGGGGGGGGGTTGCCCCCCGAACCTCCCTCTAACAGCAGTGCGAACACTAACCAATAAAGTGGCGGGATTGCTCCCGAACACCCCTCTAACAGCAGCGCGAACACTAACCAATAAAGTGGGGGGTTGCCCCCTGAACCCCCCTCTAACAGCAGTGCGAACACTAACCAATAAAGTGGCGGGATTGCCCCCGAACCCCCCTCTAACAGCAGCGCGAACACTAACCAATAAAGTGGGGGGTTGCCCCCCCGAATCCCCCTCTAACAGCAGCGCGAACACTAACCAATAAAGTGGGGGGTTGCCCCCCCGAATCCCCCTCTAACAGCAGCGCGAACACTAACCAATAAAGTGGGGGGGGGGGGTTGCCCCCCGAACCTCCCTCTAACAGCAGTGCGAACACTAACCAATAAAGTGGCGGGATTGCTCCCGAACACCCCTCTAACAGCAGCGCGAACACTAACCAATAAAGTGGGGGGTTGCCCCCTGAACCCCCCTCTAACAGCAGTGCGAACACTAACCAATAAAGTGGCGGGATTGCTCCCGAACACCCCTCTAACAGCAGCGCGAACACTAACCAATAAAGTGTGGGGTTGCCCCCTGAACCCCCCTCTAACAGCAGTGCGAACACTAACCAATAAAGTGGCGGGATTGCTCCCGAACACCCCTCTAACAGCAGCGCGAACACTAACCAATAAAGTGTGGGGTTGCCCCCTGAACCCCCCTCTAACAGCAGTGCGAACACTAACCAATAAAGTGGCGGGGTTGCTCCCGAACACCCCTCTAACAGCAGCGCGAACACTAACCAATAAAGTGGGGGGGGGGGTTGCCCCCCGAACCCCCCTCTAACAGCAGTGCGAACACTAACCAATAAAGTGGCGGGATTGCTCCCGAACACCCCTCTAACAGCAGCGCGAACACTAACCAATAAAGTGTGGGGTTGCCCCCTGAAACCCCCTCTAACAGCAGCGCGAACACTAACCAATAAAGTGGGGGGGGGGGGTTGCCCCCCGAACCCCCCTCTAACAGCAGTGCGAACACTAACCAATAAAGTGGCGGGGTTGCTCCCGAACACCCCTCTAACAGCAGCGCGAACACTAACCAATAAAGTGGCGGGGTTGCCCCCCTGAACCCCCCTGTAACAGCAGTGCGAACACTAACCAATAAAGTGGGGGGTTGCCACCCCAAACCCCCCCTCTAACAGCAGCGCGAACACTAACCAATAAAGTGGGGGGGTTGCCCCAGAACCCCCCTCTAACAGCAGTGCGAACACTAACCAATAAAGTGGGGGGGTTGCCCCCGAACCCCCCTCTAACAGCAGTGCGAACACTAACCAATAAAGTGGCGGGGTTGCCCCCCTGAACCCCCCTCTAACAGCAGTGCGAACACTAACCAATAAAGTGGGGGGTTGCCACCCCAAACCCCCCCTCTAACAGCAGCGCGAACACTAACCAATAAAGTGGGGGGTTGCCCCCCCGAATCCCCCTCTAACAGCAGCGCGAACACTAACCAATAAAGTGGGGGGGTTGCCCCCCGAACCCTCCTCTAACAGCAGCGCGAACACTAACCAATAAAGTGGGGGGTTGCCCCTGAACCCCCCTCTAACAGCAATGCGAACACTAACCAATAAAGTGGGGGGTTGCCACCCCAAACCCCCCGTCGGAGCTCTTTAAAAATTACTTTTTCCCCTGCGCGCTCCTGTCTTGCGCCAAATTGTCTGCGCGCTGGCGTCTTGCATGCCACTGACTATGAACCACAATATTCAACACTTAACCGGCCATATGCCAATTCCACTCCAAAATGCCTCCAAAATAGCCAGTTTTGCTTTAGACACTGACTGTTCATTGTTCAGCCGTACTTTCTGGTTAAGTGTCACTGAAAATGACCACTTAACCCAAACAAGTGGTTTAATCAGCCAGGAGCTGCTTCTGGCTGGTTAAATGCTTTAAATACTAACCCCCCCATATGTTTGCCTGCTCCCCAGCTCTCTGGGCAGCTTCTAAGGCCCACCCGCTTGTTGAAGCTATTTTGCTATCGGTCAACTTAGAGAGTGTGCTTGCACCTCCAGGGGCAAGGGGATAGAGGTCAACTGGCAGGGCCGGATTTTCCTACAGGCTAACTAGGCTTCAGCCTAGGGCCTCAAGATCAAGAGGGGCCTACATTCAAATTGTTAGCAAAATTAAAATTACACTATTCTAAAAACAGTGAATACTAAAACACTGAATCGAAAATAAGGAGAAATTCTACGCTTCGGGATCGGAACCGGCTCCGGCCGCAACGGGCGCCGACTCGGCTTCTCCCTTTCTTTTTCTCACCCTGGGAGGAGGATCGGGGAGGGAAAGACGTCAGTCCGGAAACAGCTGGGCAAAGCCCAGCCCTGCGGGGAGAGAGGCAAAATGTGGATCCGTCAGGACAGGGTGGCCCAGACTGGCATCGGGGGTGGGGGTGGGGTGGGGGGTTTCAGTGGAAGGGGGATGGGAGGCAGGCAGGCTGGCATCGGAGGGGGGTGAGGGGGTTTAATGGAAGGCAGGCAGGATGGCATGGGGGGGTGTTCAATGGAAGGGGGATGGGAGGCAGGCGGGCATCGGAGGGGGGGTGAGGTGAGGAAGGACACACTGGGGGCACTATGGACATAGGAAGGGGCAATGTTGTGTGTTATGTTTGATTAGTTATTGTTACAAGTACTATATATGGTGCTGAGAATAAATGTCCAAATAAGTGTTCTCGACTTTTTTTATTTATTATCCGTGTCACATTTTTTATAAAGGTTAGTACCAATAACAACATGTTTCATTTAACATATTGATATATATCACAGTAATGATGTATTTTATTATTTCTCATGTAATTTACAAACTTAAAAATGGGAGGTGAAAGGGCCTCATAAGTGGAATAGCCTAGGGCCTCTTTTCATCTAAATCCGGCCCTGTCAACTGGGAGAGGTGGTGGAGAGCGTGGGATGAACATAGAGGATCTAGAATCAGAAAATAATATTAAAAATTGAACTAAGGCCAGTAAGTACATAAGTACATAAGTAGTCGCCTCCGCCGGGGCAGACCAGAGGTCCATCCAGCCCAGCGGTCCGCTCACGCGGCGGCCCACCAGGCATATTGCCTGGTCAGCGGTCCCTGACTAATTTTATTGCCTTCCTCTACAGTTATCTCTAAACCTTCCACTGCTCTTATCTGTACCCCTCAATCCCTTTGTCTTCCAGGAACCTATCCAGGTCATCCTTGAAACCCTGTACTGTGCTATTTCTTATCACGGCCTCCGGAAGGGTGTTCCATGTGTCCACCACCCTCTGTGTGAAAAAGTACTTCCTTGCGTTTGTTTTAAACCTGTCCCCCTTCAATTTCATCGAGTGACCCCTTGTTCTTGTGGTTTCTTTTAAATTGAAAAATCTGTCTTTGTCAACCTTTTCGATGCCCCTCAGGATCTTGAAGGTCTCTATCATATCTCCTCTGAGTCTCCGCTTTTCCAGGGAGAACAGCCCCAGCTTCTTCAGTCTGTCAGTGTATGTAAGGTTTTCCATACCCTTAATCAGTTTAGTTGCTCTTCTCTGGACTCCCTCAAGCATTGCCATGTCCTTTTTGAGGTACGGTGACCAGTACTGTACACAGTATTCCAGATGCGGGCGCACCATAGCCCGGTACAGTGGCAGGATGACTTCCTTCGTTCTGGTCGAGATACCCTTCTTAATGATACCTAACATTTGGTTTGCTTTCCTCGAGGCTGTGGCGCATTGTGCCGACGCCTTCAATGTCGTGTCTACCATCACTCCCAAGTCTCTTTCCAGATTACTGACCCCTAGCATTGATCCCCCCATTTTGTAAGTGAACATCGGGTTCCTTCTCCCTATATGCATGACCTTGCATTTCCCTACATTGAAGCTCATTTGCCACTTTTTCGCCCATTCTTCCAATGTCGTAAGATCCCTTTGGAGATTCTCGCAGTCAACCGTGGTTTCAACCTTGCTGAATAGTTTGGTGTCATCTGCAAATTTGATGACCTCGCATTTTGTTCCCGCCTCCAGGTCGTCAATGAATATGTTAAACAGGAGCTGCTTCCTGTCTGCCAGCCAGTTTTTGATCCATCGGTGGACCTCCCCGTGCACCCCATGGTTCCATAGCTTCCTGAGCAACCGCTCATGTGGTACCTTATCGAAGGCTTTCTGGAAGTCTAGGTAAATTATGTCTATGGGTTCTCCTTTGTCCACCTGGTTGTTTACCCCCTCAAAGAAGTACAACAAGTTTGTGAGGCACGACCTACCCTTGCAGAACCCATGCTGGCTCGACCTTAGCTGTCCATTTTTTTCGATATGGTCACAGATGCTGTCCTTAATCAGTGCCTCCATCATCTTTCCTGGGACCGATGTGAGGCTTACCGGCCTATAGTTTCCCGGGTCGCCCCTCGAACCCTTCTTGAAGATGGGCGTGACATTAGCTATTTTCCAGTCCTCCGGGATCTCTCCAGTTTTTAGAGATAGGTTGCATATTTGCTGAAGTGTCTCTGCTATTTCATTCCTTAATTCCTTGAGCACCCTTGGGTGAATGCTATCCGGACCTGGCGACTTGTCGCTCTTTAGCTTGTCTATCTGCCTGAGGACATCCTCCTGGCTCACCTCTAATTTGACCAGCTTGTTATCTTGATCTCCATTTTCTATTTCCTCTGGTTCCGGAATGTTGGATGTGTCCTCCCTCGTGAAGACCGACGTAAAGAAGTCATTTAACTTGTCAGCTATTTCTTTTTCCTCCCTCACTACTCCCTTTCTATCCCCATCATCCAAGGGCCCCACTTCTTCCCTCGCTGGTTGCTTCCCCTTTACGTACCTGAAGAATGATTTGAAATTTTTTGCCTCTCCCGCTAGTCTCTCTTCATATTCCCTCTTTGCTCTCCTAACCACTCGGTGGCATTCCTTCTGGCTTTCCTTGTGTTCCTTTTGGTTGGCCTGCGTTTGATCCTGTTTCCATTTTTTGAACGATGCTTTCTTGTTACTGATCGCCTTTTTTACAGCTGCCGTTATCCATGCTGGGTTCTTTATTCGATTTTTCTTGCACTCTTTTCTGAACCTGGGGACGTACAGGTTCTGTGCTTCGTGCACCGTACGCTTGAGCAGGGTCCAGGCGCTTTCTACGGACTCTACCTTCCTTGTGCTGCCGTTGAGTTTCTTCCCCACCATTTTCCTCATTGCATCATAATTCCCTTTTCTGAAGTTGAGCGCTGTTGTTGTGGTTCTTTTCACCCTGGATGATCCCAGTTCTAGTCTGCACTGGATCATGTTGTGATCGCTGTTTCCCAGTGGGTCTAATACCGCTACTTCCTTTGCAGGTCCCCCCAGTCCACTGAAGATTAGATCAAGAGTAGCTTCTCCTCGTGTAGGTTCCATGACCAGCTGTTCCAGGAAGCAGTCCCTCGTGGCTTCCAGGAATTTGGTCTCTCTCTCGCAACTTGAGTGCCCGATACTCCAGTCTATCCCAGGGTAGTTGAAGTCTCCCATCACCACCACACTTCCATTCTTGCATACCTGCCGCAGTTCCGTCTCCAGGTCCCGGTCGATTTCTTCCGATTGGCCAGGCGGACGATAGTATAGACCCAATTTGATGTCTGCTCCAGATCCTCCTGGTAGCTTAACCCATATTGATTCCAAGCCTTCCGACCTTACTGCTGTTTCCATTTTGGTTGAGGGTATGGAGTCTTTTATGTATAGCGCTATTCCTCCACCCTTCTTGTGTGTCCTGTCTCTCCTGTAAAGTTTGTACCCTGGTATGACCACATCCCATTTATTATCATCAGCCCACCACGTTTCTGTGATTCCAATTATGTCCAGGGCTTTTTGACTGGCTATAATTTCCAGCTCTCCCATTTTGGCCCTGAGGCTCCTCGCATTTGTGTAGAGGCAATATAGGTCCTGATTTGTCGCCCGCCCTGCTGTTTTCTTTCCATGGCTCGGCGCTCCCACCTGGCTTGCCTTTACTCGGTCATCCACCTCCCGTGGCGTGTCCGTTTTGCCCCCATCCAGTATCTCCTTTTTTGGATGGTCCTCTTGCTCCCATTGTTCTCTTTCAACCATGCCTGTTAGGCTCGTTTGTGCACTGGGCCCCTGCATTGCATCTGTGGGCCTTTTTTCTGAAGATTTCCACTCAACCCTTTTGTTTAAAAGTTCCCTCCCAGTCCCTTTGTCCAAAAAGTCCCTCTCAGCCCCTTTGTCCAAGAGTTCCCACTCGGTCCCTTTGCCCAAAAGTGTCTCCTCAGTCCCTTTGTACAAAAAGTCCCTCTCAGCCCCTTTGTCCAAGAGTTCCCACTCGGTCCCTTTGCCCAAAAGTGTCCCCTCAGTCCCTTTATCCAAGAAGCCTCTCATAGTCCCTTTGCCCAAGAATTTTCTCTCAGTCCCTTTGTCCAAAAGATCCCACTCGGTCCCAAGCTCTCTTTTGCAATGTCCTTGTTCGGTATCATTTTTTTATACCAATGTCCGGTGTGTCGAGGCCAGATCGACTTCCGGCTTTCCCCTTCTCTTCAGTTTAAAGCTAGGTCTATGGCGTTTTGGATGTTTCTTGCCAGCTGCCTCGTCCCAGCTGTGCTCAGGTGCAGTCCATCTCTCTTGTAGAGCTTGTTCTTCCCCAAGAAGGTCGTCCAGTTTCGAACAAAGTGGAATCCCTCCTCCTCGCACCATCTCCTCAGCCATCCGTTCATTACTTGTAGTTCGCTCTGTCTTCTTGTGTCTGCTCTCGGTACTGGTAGGATCTCCGAGAAGGCTATCCTATTTGATCTCAGCTTCAGTTTCCGCCCCAGGATCCTGAACTGCTCAGTCAGTGTAGTCCGGTTGAAATTTTTCCTGCTGACGTCGTTGGTTCCAATGTGGATTACAACTGCCGTCTCCTCTGTCTCGGCTCCCTCCAGGATTCTATCAATTCTGCTGATGACGTCCGTTGTTCTTGCCCCCGGGAGACATGTCACTAGTCGGTCCTCCCTTCCTCCGGCAATGTGACTGTCCACTTCTCGCAGGATTGAGTCTCCTACTACAACAGCAGATTTCCCCTTCCTCAGATGTCTCTCTGGTCTCAGGTCCGTGTCCTCCGGGCTCTGCTGGATCTCCGCTGGTCCTTCCGCCAGGTCCTGTTGGGTACCATCATCTGCATTTTCAGACCCTACGCTAGGTCCCACTCCCATGGTGTTTGTTGGTTCCTGACCTCCAGCTGCCGGTTCCCGTCTGATACGCTGGTGGTCCTGTGCCTCTGCCATCTGCCAGGCCTCCTCTATGTACTTCTCGAGCTCTCTGACTTGTTCTGAGATGTGGCTCTCTCTGGTAGTCTCCTCCGTTTCCCCACACTGTTCCTCTATTGAGCAGAGTCCCTCCAGCTCCTGGACTCTAACCTGCAGCCTTCCGACCTCCCTCTTCAGGCTATCCAGTTCCTGGCATCGATTGCATATGTATGCCCGCCTCCCAAAGGGGAGGTAGTCATACATATGACATGCGATGCAGTACACTGGGTAGCCCTGCTGGATTCCTGCAACCTCCATTTCTCTGTTTTCTTTCCTGTGTTCTGTAAGAGAAGAGAGAGAAAGAGAATGAGAATGAATCGCGAATAAATTTGAGAAAATGTACCTCAGGAATTTCTCTCCTGGGCTGCCTGTGCTCCTGGCTCCTTCTTAAGGCTCCTCCGCAAAGGCGCTCCCGCTAAGGCGAGCGCCTTTGCCGCTCGCCTTCACCGCGCGCCGAACGGCTGCACGCCGTTGGCTCCCTGCCTTTTAAGGGGGAGCCCGGCTGAAGTCGCTGAAGTCGCTGACGCGATGTGGGTGGGCGGAGCTAGCTCTCGCCCGCCTCTGGCTCACCGCGTCCCCCTCGCCTTTCTCCTCTCCTGCTCGCTGCCGCTGGAATCGGCAGCGAGCCCTGTAGCTTCTGCCCTCGCCTGCCTGCCTCCTCTCCTGGCCGCGGCTCCCTGCCTTTTAAGGGGGAGCCCGGCTGAAGTCGCTGAAGTCGCTGACGCGATGTGGGTGGGCGGAGCTAGCTCTCGCCCGCCTCTGGCTCACCGCGTCCCCCTCGCCTTTCTCCTCTCCTGCTCGCTGCCGCTGGAATCGGCAGCGAGCCCTGTAGCTTCTGCCCTCGCCTGCCTGCCTCCTCTCCTGGCCGCGGCTCCCTGCCTTTTAAGGGGGAGCCCGGCTGAAGTCGCTGAAGTCGCTGACGCGATGTGGGTGGGCGGAGCTAGCTCTCGCCCGCCTCTGGCTCACCGCGTCCCCCTCGCCTTTCTCCTCTCCTGCTCGCTGCCGCTGGAATCGGCAGCGAGCCCTGTAGCTTCTGCCCTCGCCTGCCTGCCTCCTCTCCTGGCCGCGGCTCCCTGCCTTTTAAGGGGGAGCCCGGCTGAAGTCGCTGAAGTCGCTGACGCGATGTGGGTGGGCGGAGCTAGCTCTCGCCCGCCTCTGGCTCACCGCGTCCCCCTCGCCTTTCTCCTCTCCTGCTCGCTGCCGCTGGAATCGGCAGCGAGCCCTGTAGCTTCTGCCCTCGCCTGCCTGCCTCCTCTCCTGGCCGCGGCTCCCTGCCTTTTAAGGGGGAGCCCGGCTGAAGTCGCTGAAGTCGCTGACGCGATGTGGGTGGGCGGAGCTAGCTCTCGCCCGCCTCTGGCTCACCGCGTCCCCCTCGCCTTTCTCCTCTCCTGCTCGCTGCCGCTGGAATCGGCAGCGAGCCCTGTAGCTTCTGCCCTCGCCTGCCTGCCTCCTCTCCTGGCCGCGGCTCCCTGCCTTTTAAGGGGGAGCCCGGCTGAAGTCGCTGAAGTCGCTGACGCGATGTGGGTGGGCGGAGCTAGCTCTCGCCCGCCTCTGGCTCACCGCGTCCCCCTCGCCTTTCTCCTCTCCTGCTCGCTGCCGCTGGAATCGGCAGCGAGCCCTGTAGCTTCTGCCCTCGCCTGCCTGCCTCCTCTCCTGGCCGCGGCTCCCTGCCTTTTAAGGGGGAGCCCGGCTGAAGTCGCTGAAGTCGCTGACGCGATGTGGGTGGGCGGAGCTAGCTCTCGCCCGCCTCTGGCTCACCGCGTCCCCCTCGCCTTTCTCCTCTCCTGCTCGCTGCCGCTGGAATCGGCAGCGAGCCCTGTAGCTTCTGCCCTCGCCTGCCTGCCTCCTGGGCAGACTTGCACGGTCTGTGTCTGTATATGGCCGTTTGGTGGGGGATGGGCGAGGGAGGGCTTCAGTGGCTGGGAGGGTGTAGATGGGATGGAGTAGGTTTTGACGGAGATTTCGGCAGTTGGAACCCAAGCACAGTTCTGGGTAGAGCTTTGGATCCTTACCCAGAAATAGCTAAGAAGAAAAAATTTAAATTGAATCAGTTTGGGCAGCCTAGATGGACCATTCGGGTCTTTACCTGCCGTCATCTACTATGTTGCTATGTATGTTATCTCTTTTGGTAGCTCACTTTTCCCCTCTTTTACTAAGGTGCGCTAGCCGATTTAGCGTAGGCTAAATGGTTACGCGTTCATAGAATATAATGGACGCATTAGCATTTAGCGTTTGTTAAAGCGCCTTGGTAAAAGGACCCCTTTATAAATCAGGAGAGACATCAACAATTATAATAGAATAATCCAGCATTTGGAATCTTATTCAAAAGTCGAGGTACAGTGGCATCTTTTCCAAACTTTCAGGTGTTATTTATAGTTCCTCAGAATTCTGGATATGGCTCTTTTGCATCACAGAAATGATATAAAAAAAAAAATGGAAAACTGAATAGAGATAAACCTACATTTGAAAAAAATAATAATGTCCACAGGTGATGCTTTTAATCCCATCTCACACTCAAAGTGACTTTACTGACAGGCCAATGTTATCTGCCACATCCCTGAAATTTTTATCCAATATCGTAAAATGACTTGTCAAAAATTGCTTGTTATACTGCCAGAAGCAGTGGATAAAGATAATCTATATATCTATATCTATATACAAAATCAGATGTATCTGTGAATGTTCCAGCATAACTCTGAAATGCATGGAGATATTTCAACCAAACTTGGTATACATATCATTTACTATCTGGGGAAAAATACTGTGGGGGTGGGAAAGGGGTGGCATGTAAAAATTATCAAAAAATATAGATTTTACTGTCTACCCCATAGTTTTCGGCCTCGCTGAGATGATGTTTCAGCATAACTCTGAAACGCAAGGGAGATTTCAATTAGAGAATGACACGGTGACAAACTTCATCACCGTTCCCGTCCCCGTGGATAACCACGGGAAATAATCCCATGTCATTTTCTAGTGTCTATTTCAACCTCAGTCCTTCTACACCAGCATTTTTCAAAGCAAAGCTTGCGGGTCAGTGGCTGAGCCCATTCATACTCTGATTCTTATGGGAGCCAAGGATAATGACATCACTGATGTGATTGGCTCTTAGGCACTGGTGGAATGAGGCATTATGACATCACAATATCTGCTCTGGTTACCAGAGACTGTCATTCTGTAGTGTCTGTTTCAACCTCAGTCCTTCTACACCAGCATTCTTCAAAGCAAAGCTTGCGGGTCAGTGGTTGTGCCCAATTATACTCTGATTCTTCCCTCTCTCCTTAAAGAATGACATGAAGATGGTTTCCCGCGGTTATCCGCGGGAACGGGGACGGAGCTGAATTTTGTCACCGTGTCATTCTCTAATTTCAATCAAACTTGATATACATGCGACTTACTATCTGGGGAAAAATACTGTGGGGTGGGAAGGGGCCGAGAATACTGACACTCCCGATGCCGTTTAAGTCCAAGTTCAGCCCCATAGAGAGGGCCAGTCTTGCTACTAAAAATGAAGACGTGTCCATGAAATAAACAATCATATACTTTGGGATAAATAAATATCCGGGGAACGCCAAGTAATCAGCTAGTAGTAAATAAAACCAGCCTGGATTAAAAAATGAATCTTGCAAAGAAGAACAGAAAACTTAGCACAGAAAAATGGTGGGTGTAGTAAGGGGGGTGGGCAAGGGGGGGCGGTCTGCCCTGGGTGCCATGTTGGTGGGGGCGCTGGCATCCCTCCTCCCCCTGCCTCTTCCCATTTCTCCCCTCCACACGCACACACCTCCCCTTCCTCCATACCTCTAGTTGAAATTGTTTGCGGCAATCAACATCGCGCTCTTTGCGACCCCGTCGGCTCTCCCACCGATGTCCCTTTCGGGCGCCGCACATAGGAAGCGACGTTGGAGGGAGAGCCGACGGGCTCGTGAGCAGCATGCGGTTGACTGCCGCGAGCAACAGCTTCAACTAGAGGTTCGGAGGAAGGGGGGCGCGCGCGGCAGGCGGGATCGGGGAAGGAGCAGAGGGGCGGAGACAAGGACGTGGGAGGGGCATATCCACCCCGAGTGCCTATCACCCTCGCCACGCCCCATTTCATCTGATTCACAGCACGCAGCGTTTGCAATGGCCGATAGAAATGAAATAATGAGCTCAAAACCCCTGGGCTCTTCGTTTTCAGTATTTAAGAAATTAAGCATAGTATCTTGAAATCAGTATGCGACACAATGGGTAACCAGCGCAAGCGACGCAAAATAGGCGTTCTATTTAGACGCTCAAGCAGTGATTTGAGCAGCAGCGTTTAGTAATGGCAATTAGAAGTGGCTAGTTTTTTATGTTCAAATCTATTTTATTAAGCAACAGTAAATACAACAGCCATAACAACCATGGTATGCAATTTTAGCAAACATCCGCGGAGGACTGGACTCTTATGTCCTCCCCGGACCCACCATACCCCCACCCCCCGACAGAGAAACCCCTTCCCCCCACCCACCCCTCCCCATCCCCCCACAGATACAGAAAACTCGTAAGCAGGGAACAGCAGGTACACCTAGAAGCACAGTTTCAGAGGTGGAGTCTATTCAAGACCCGGCTACGACTCTCAGGAGTCAAAATGTTCAAATATGGAGTCCAAGTGTGAACAAAGTCTCTGCTCCGGCGTCGAGAAGAACGAGCCAAACGGGCCTCCCAGCCCATAAGTTCATGGAGGCGATTTCTCCAGTACCAGAATGAAGGTGGTTCAGGAGACAGCCAGCAACACATGATACATTTCTTCCCCAAAATAAAACATTTACTAAGAAATAATTTTTCATAAGAATTGTACATATACAAGAATGAAAAATGGGCAAACAGCATAGACTGCTCGGATACTGGCACAGGGGTCCGTACCAAGCCCTGTAAAAAGGAGGCCATTTCCGTCCAGAAGGTCTGAATCCCCTCACAACTCCAAATACCATGAAAATAAGAATTTATCTCCACCGTGCAGCGGAGGCATAACTGAGTATCAATGCAACCCATATGGTAAGCCTGGCTCTGGGAAGCATAGGCCCGCAGGACAGTTCGAAAGTGACATTCACGTAACTCAGCACTATGTACCAAACCCGCAGTTCGGTTCAGGGTTTTTAACAAGAAATTGTCCCCCAATTCTCTACCCAAGTCCCTCTGCCATGCATCCAAAATACCAGGGAAAACCCTAGGCGGGCAAAGGGCCAGAATCCGGCCATGCAAAGCAGATATAGAGACCCTAGTATCAGGATCTGCAGCCAGAAAAGTACAGAGCTGGGTCCCAAAATCCCCCTGCAAGGAAGTCCCCTGAAGGGAAGCCACATAGTGACTAAGTTGACAATAGGCAAATGGAAGGCCTATCTCAGGGACCCCCCTCCCCGCCAACTCAGCATAAGGTAAGAGAGACCCATCATCCCGCAGGCTAGTTTTTTTATTCGTTTCCAGATTTTTTTTATTCGTTTCCGAGCAGTCGCCATGGCAATGCTGTTACTGGCAATTTAAAAAAAAAAGAAAAAAAAAAATCCTTGAGCGATTGTTATTCTGTTATGATTAGCACCATTTCCATCTCCATTACTTTAGTACACCAATCTATACTTAAGTGAAATAATTTCTATTAATTTGCACTATAATTTCAGCTAAGTAACACATTACACTGCACAGCTTTATAAATTAACCTTTTTCACATTGGCTGACTATTAGAGCGTAAATAATTGATCGAGTGCATACGGTAGGGACACGAGATTTTGTCACAGAATCTCTAACTGCATCTTTCTGAGTGCCAGTGTATTAGAGACTGGCTTGTAGCTTCACACATGGCCAGGCAGGCTGAACTATGTAGGGATCAGTTACCAGCCTGCCTGTGTAAGCTTAAAAGGAGTGTAAAGCCAGTGGTGTGAACACGGAGGTGGCAAGGCTACGGAACCGAACCGTTTTCTCTTTTGCTATTTGAGGACATTGCTTCAAATGTGAATTAATCTTCTGATACATTCACTGATTATAGCTAAAATGGATTACTGCAACTCACTACTACTTAACATCTCCCCAAAAGAAAAAAAGAAGACTTCAACTTATCCAAAATACAGCTATTAAACTAATATATAACGCTAAGAAATATGATCACGTCACGCCATTATTGATCGATTCTCACTGGCTCCCTATCAATCATCGCATCCTTTTTAAGCTCATGCTGCTAATATTTAAAACCCTAACCTAGAATGAAGCTCAGTTCATAGCCAGAATGTTAACACCCCATAAGACAATACGTCCACTCAGGTCATCCTTCCAATATCTCTTATCTATACCCTCTTTGAAAATAGTAGGCACGAGAAGATCCGATATGTTCTCTGTAATGGGCCCCCAATGGTGGAATTCATTACCACATTATATTAAAAATGAAAAAGACCTCTCCTCCTTTAAAAAATCGTTACAATCTTATCTTTTTAAAGATGCTTATAATACTTGAACTTTAGATTTGCTTAATATTTTTAAATTTTAACTATCCCGTTTCCTTTTGTTCTTTTCCTTTTTTGTTTTTCTTCTAAATAGAATTGTAACTTTTCCCCCCCCTTCCTCCCAACTCAAGTTTGTCTTGTCTCTAAGAATTTTGTCATTTGGTTTGTCCTTTTTGTAATTCACACTTTTCTTTTAATAATTTTGTACATCGCTTAGCAAACCGATTAAGTGATCCATCAAATTCTAATAATCTTGTAACTTGTAATAAACTTGTGATGGCAAGGCAAGGACCCAGATGCTGAAATTTTTATGTGGGCTGGCATTCCAAGCATTCATCCAGTGGCGTAGTAAGGTGGTGCTGGGGGTCGGCCGTGGGGGCACCGGCACCCCTCCTCCTAAGGGATCTGGCCAATCAGAATCTTAGGCCACTCCCAGTGCATCCCAGAATGCACTGCAAGAGGGGCCTAAGATTCCGGTTGGCCCAGGTGACTAAGGCTGTTACAAAAGACGTAAGAAGACTTGAGGCGGTCCAGAGGAGGGCGACGAAAATGATAGGAGGCTTGCGCCAGAAGACGTATGAGGAGAGACTGGAAGCCCTGAATATGTATACCCTAGAGGAAAGGAGAGACAGGGGAGATATGATTCAGACGTTCAAATACTTAAAGGGTATTAACGTAGAACAAAATATTTTTCAGAGAAAGGAAAATGGTAAAACCAGAGGACATAATTTGAGGTTGAGGGGTGGTAGATTCAGGGGCAATGTTAGGAAATTCTACTTTACGGAGAGGGTGGTGGATGCCTGGAATGCGCTCCCGAGAGAGGTGGTGGAGAGTAAAACTGTGACTGAGTTCAAAGAAGCGTGGGATGAACACAGAGGATCTAGAATCAGAAAATAATATTAAATATTGAACTAGGCCAGTTACTGGGCAGACTTGCACGGTCTGCGTCTGTGTATGGCCGTTTGGAGGAGGATGGGCAGGGGAGGGCTTCAATGGCTGGGAGGGTGTAGATGGGCTGGAGTAAGTCTTAACAGAGATTTCGGCAGTTGGAACCCAAGCACAGTACCGGGTAAAGCTTTGGATTCTTGCCCAGAAATAGCTAAGAAGAAAAAATTAAAAATTTAAATTGAATCAAATTGGGCAGACTGGATGGACCATTCGGGTCTTTATCTGCCGTCATCTACTATGTTACTATGTTACTATGATTCCTGGACAGAACTCTAGCTTTCCAGGCAGGCAAACTGAACGATTGGCTGGGAAACATTATCGGCCACTCCTCATCCAATTTTAGTTGTAGAAAATTAGTAAAAACGAAACTGTTCAACCGATTTGTTACCTAACAATTTGTCCGTTCATTACCCCTCTCCTTTTCCGTTCATCACCTCTCCTACTCTGTACAATGATATTTATTGTTTTACATTGTAACCTTGCCGCCGATTGTCCAGCTTTCTTATTGCATTTGCATTCTTTGTACTTGTATTCATTGATTCTACATTGTAACTATATCAAGTTTATTAGGATTTCAAGTTTATTAGGATTTTATATACCGCCTATCAAGGTTATCTAAGCGGTTTTTACAATCAGGTACTCAAGCATTTTCCCTATCTGGCCCGGTGGGCTCACAATCTATCTAACGTACCTGGGGCTAAGGAGGATTAAGTGACTTGCCCAGGGTCACAAGGAGCAGCACGGGGTTTGAACCCACTACCCCAGGGTGCTGAGGCTGTAGATCCAATCACCGCGCCACACAGTCCGCTGATTGTTCAGCTCTTCTTACTGTAAACCGCCTAGAACTACCATGGCTTTGGTGGTATATAAGAAATAAAATTATTATTAATTATTATTAATAATAATAATAATTTTATTTCTTATATACCGCTATACCATAAGTTCAAAGCGGTTTACAATGAGAATCGTGTAATGAGAGAATGCGGTGATTACAACAAGAGACAAATGTTTACAACAAAATATATAAGTTTGGGAACAGGATAGATACGATACATGTGTTTGGAACAGGATGCATCCGAATAGGGTAGCTTGCGAGAAGATACATGCAATGAGAGTACAGGAAGATTGCAACATGAAGCAAAATGTTTTGGGTCAGGTTAAAGTACGAAAAGGGATCAGAACATGGTACAAGAGATCAAAGCTGATTACTGGAAGATATTTACATTGTGAACATGAGGGGATTACAGCAATACAGGAAGGATGCCTCCGGCCGGCCAACATTATAAGGTAGGGGGGTTCATGGGGCTGGGGGGGTCTGGGGGATGAGCTGATATGGATTCGGGAGGGGTGGACTGGGGGGGGCGTCCTGCTTCTCCTGTCACTACTGTTAGGGCTCTAGCGATCCGTGCAGTCGGTTGGGGGCTTGATGACGATCGTCTCCATTTGCATGCAGGCTTTTAGTGAATTTGTCGGCCTGCATGCAAACGGATAGTGAATCTAGCCCTATATTCTAGAGTTGTGCCTGAAGTCATAGAGGATTAAGTGACTTGCCCTAGATCACCAGGAATGTTAGACTGGAAGCCCTCTGGGTAAGGAAAATGCATACATAGAAACATAGAAATAGACGACAGATAAGGGCCACGGCCCATCCAGTCTGCCCACCCTAATGACACTCCCCTACCTTTGCTCTGTGAATAGATCCCACGTGTCTATCCCATTTGGCCTTAAAACCAGGCACGCTGCTGGCCTCAATCACCTGAAGTGGAAGACTATTCCAGCGATCAACCACCCTTTCAGTGAAAAATAATTTCCTGGTGTCCCCGTGCAGTTTCCCACCCCTGATTTTCCACGGATGCCCCCTTGTTGCCGCGGGACCCTTGAAAAAGAAGATATCTTCTTCCGCCTCGATGCGGCCCGTGAGATACTTGAACGTCTCGATCATGTCCCCCCTCTCTCTGCGTTCCTCGAGTGAGTATAGCTGTAATTTATCTAGCCGTTCCTCGTACGGGAGATTAAGTCCCGAGACCATCCGGGTGGCCATTCTCTGGACCGACTCCAGTCTCAGCACATCCTTGCGATAATGTACCTAATTTGCCTTGAACAGAGTTTAGGAAAGGCAAATCAAAAAAAGAAATTTAAAACCCGCCCGCTATCTTGATTATTATGAAATGTAAGTTTCTGTTTTCTGGTTGCTGGTTGTTGCTTCTGTAAAATAGCATTGGTGGTACAGTTTAATGTGATTTCCGAGTTGAATAATATAATCGTGTCACAAAACATGTGAGGAACAATTACTTAAACAACAAAAGTTAGAATAATGTGTTGTCGAAATAAAAGCTGTTTATACTTGCAATAAACATGTGAAAAGAATGAAATTGAGCATTTGAGAATACTGCAATTAGCCATGCAAATATTCCTTAAAGAAAAGGTGAAATCAGAGTAATACATGACATACGGGGCAGGTCTTGGATTATATCGGTAAGTAATTCAGAAAGGTCACCCTGTGGCATGGCCTGACCTTTGTTTTAAGCCACTGTTGATACCTTTTGGCTCCTCGGTGTATTAGCACAGACATAAATCAGACAGCAGACCATAACCTGACCACAGGGGAACGTGCTATGCTCTCTGTGGTCAAAAGCTTTCCTGTGAAAATATTTTGGGCGTTTAAGGGGATAATATTTCATTATCTTTCCTAATTACAAGTGATAGGCAGGCCTTAGTATATTCATATTTATTTGGGGGCCTAATTTCAAACCAGCTGATTAATTGCCCTTCCAAAATTAACCTACTTTAAAGTGCACTTGTACGGAGGGCATATGATATGCACTTTGCACCTCCTGTTTCTGCGGGTGGAAAATCGGGGCAGAAGCAACATCTTACCCTTGCTGCAGCTCCTTAGGGGCATGGGCTCTCGTGAGCTCAAACAGGGCCAGAGGTCACTACCATGTTTCCCCCAAAATAAGACATTGTCTTCTATTAATTTTAGGCCCAAAAAAAGCACTAGGTCTTATTTTCGGGGTATGTACATGATCATCTTCTCCCTTCATTGAGGACATCGCTGCTCCCGGTGGTTCCTGAAGGAAATCGCTGCTCCCGGCGTTATACGGAACAAATCGCTTAGTCACGGTTTATTATCTTTATCAGGTCTATTTTACCGAAAGACCGCGAATAACATGCAAAAAGTTTTTTTCGGTATTCACGGCTATGTTCTGCCCGCATCCCCTGCGAATACGGAGGGAGAAGTGTGCATGTGAATTTGCATTGCAACATAACATAACAGTACCGGGTAAAGCTTTGGATTCTTGCCCAGAAATAGCTAAGAAGAAAATTTTAAAAAAAAATTAAATTGAATCAGGTTGGGCAGACTGGATGGACCATTCGGGTCTTTATCTGCCGTCCTCTACTATGTTACTTCTAGACCGCATTACCTTTAAGTTCTCTGAGGTTTACACAAGATTAATTTAAAAAAAAAAAATACACAAAAGATGAGAATGAGAAACTAAGAGCCCAAAAATTTAGAAAATAGATAAGTCTTAAGTTGTTTTCTAAAGTGTAAATAGGTTACAGAAATCAGTACTAGGGGTTTCAGCTCCTTATCCCATAAAGCAGCCCGATATGAGAGCATCCGGTCATGATGTCTCTTTGCTTTGTACTGGCTAGGGACAAACATTTTTGTTGTTTTGCTGTCCAGATTTGAAAGAGATTAAAGAAATTGCACTATTATGAATATCTTCACCTTCTAGTACCAGCTTGACTTTTCCACTCTTCAACTAATCCTTGCTGGCGCCTTGTAGAACTGTTAACAGTAATTGCTGTTTTCTAATATACTCGTACAGTTGGCAACCAATTGGCCAACTGGTAATGAATTATGCATTCGGTAAAAGGATATTTATGAGTCAAAAAATATTTAAAAATTTACTGTAAAAAGACCAAAATGTGTCTGGAATCTGCGTAACATGATTTACTGGCTAAACCTTTGAGGCTTTGACCTACTTCCCAGAAGTATGAATTAACTGATGACTTGAAGGAAGTTGTCTCTTAGCAATATAACTGGGAATTTCATTGGGCTTTTAAAAACACAATCTTCAGCTCACACTGATACTGTCTAAACTGAAGTTGCACTTTCTGAATGGGAATGGAAGAAGATTGATACTGAGGTTGGGATGGGCTCTTTGCAACAACATTGGAACTGGCCCCCTTTGTTACATGTCGTTAACAAAAATGAGTAGAAAAGGCACTTTTTTTTTTTGAGGTGAGGGTTGTTTACTGATAATAATGTGCACTCTGCAAAAAAGGACACACTATTTTGAAAGCGTGCACAAGCTAAATAGCAAAATGAAGACTAAGCAAAAAAAAAAAAAAAACAACCCCAACCAAAAACCCAATGATGCAAACACAGGAGGTTTGGGCAATTGTAACCCACCTCTAATCCTTTCATGAACTGCTAACTTTGAACGTTGACGTGCAATATCTGGATATGGAAACATTAATGGAATAAGAAGTCACATAGGGGGAAATTCTGTAAACGGCACCTAAAAAGATCGGACCCTATAATCTAGACACCTGTCTCTCGTCAATCACACTTAGGCGCCTGGTATATAAGAATAAAATTATTATTATTATTATTATTATTATTACAGAATCACGCCTATGTTAAAACTTAGGCACCTGTAATGTAGGCCAGGATTTTTAAAGGCCTATGTGATTTTTAAATACCTACGTGATGCAAATGCGCATGAGTCGAGTCTCTTTCATTTGAAAGGAAGCTCTGGAATGAGAGGGCATAGGATAAAGGTTAGAGGCTTTTTTTTACAGAAAGGGTGGTAGATGCGTGGAACAGTCTCCCGGAAGAGGTGGTGGAGACAGAAATTGTGTCTGAATTCATGAGAGTGTGGGATAGGCATGTGGGATCTCTCAGAGAGAGGAAGGGATAATGGTTACTGCGGATGGGCCAACTGGATGGGCCTTTCGGCCTTTATCTGCCCTCATGTTTCTATTGGATGAACTCTAGATCAGTCAGTCAGACACACAGCCATGACCGGGCAAACTTTCAGGAAAATCAAGAGTCTTAAGTTTTAAAAGGCCGAAAATCCATCTAATTGTAAACTCCTGAAACATGAACTTGTAAAAGTGAGACACTTCGGAAAAGGCCTCAGCACTCTCTTTAACATTCAAATTTTTATTTGTTTTGCTCCTTTCATCCCATTTCCCTCTTGACTTATTAGAGTAAGCGTTTCCCCTGTTTTCCCGTTACTTTGCCCATCTTTGAACGTGTCACCTAAGCCCGACGCTCAAGAGTAACTCTCTCATCGCCTGATTAATATCGCCAACGAAAATGAGATTATACATCAAAGCAGATCGTATCAATAGCAATCTTTTGCTTGTAGGGGAACAACAATATACCCCGTGAGCCCTGTCATAATTATTGATGAGGGCTGGAATTGCTGAGTTGGGGTTGGAAGAGGGGACCGGTTTAATGGCCACAGGACTTTCTTTGGTCAATAAAGCAAATTGGTTTTAAGTGAAAATAGAGCTGCGTTTGCAAGCGTGTTAGGAGAATAAAGTAATTGCGATTTGAGGTGAACGGAATATAAATGCCAGTTGGTAAGAAATTATTACAATATGTTATTGATTGCATCAAACCTGTGATTCTTTTCTTAACAAGTGTGTCACAGAAATACAGGGAAGAATTGTCTTTGGGTTTTTTATTTTTTATTTTTTTTTTTTTTTGGGGGGGGGGTGTTTCTGTTCATAGCTGTAGGGAAGCTTTGTTCTTTAAAATGCTCCTTTGGGGCTATCCTACTTAAAAACAGATTTTTTTCACATCTTTCAGGGCTCCTTTTACAAAGACGCGCTAGCGGTTTTAGCGCTACTGCCTCCTCTTGAGCAGGCGGTAGTTTTCGGGTAGCGCACGCTATAGTGCGCGCTAAAAACGCTAGCGCACCTTTGTAAAAGGAGCCCTCAGCGTTTTGGAAGCCTTATCTCCGGTTGCATCGGAGGAGACTTTTCTAGCAGGCACCCCGACGCAACTTCAAGGTTTCATCTGTAATACAGCGCAGCCTTATACAAATGGCCAGTTTCGCCACAAGAGAAGGTAAGAGGGAGGGAGGGAGGGAGAGAAATGCACGGCTGACCGGCGGGAGGGAGCTGCTGGACCGTGTGAAGGGTGCTGGGTGGGGGGGGGGATGGAGAGGAGAAGACGTTGGGGACGGGGCGGTGAAAGGGACAGCGGGGATGGTGACGGGGCGGTGAAGGGGATGGCAGAGACGGGGATGGGGCGGTGAAGGGGACGGGGTGGTGAAGAGGATGGTGTGACGGGGCAGAATTTTTCCCTGTGTCATTCTCTAAAATAGATCTCGTGCATATTCATTGTGGAAATCCTGAAAATCAGGCTGG
This sequence comes from Geotrypetes seraphini, assembly GCF_902459505.1. Taxonomy (NCBI): domain Eukaryota; kingdom Metazoa; phylum Chordata; class Amphibia; order Gymnophiona; family Dermophiidae; genus Geotrypetes; species Geotrypetes seraphini. The sequence goes on along the minus strand of NC_047098.1, from coordinate 10,830,795 downwards.
GGGATGGCCAGAGGCAGAGGAATGCAAGGCACTCGGCATTTGAGGGAAATTGGCCCCCTTATGGTTGTAGTTTTCTGCTGTTTGAGAACCACAGGTTAAAAATGACTCTGGAAACTTATGCAAAGTGATGCTTTTTAGATACTGAGAAAAGACGACGAGTCTTGTTAAGAAAACTTTGTTTTTGTTTCTCGAAAGATTAAGCACCGAAGATGCACATTGCAAGTTTGTAACAACCTGTCCTTGTCAAGGTTACTTGTCTTTTTGCCACGGTTTTTCTTATTATTATTAATCCTGGAAGACATTTTGAAGATAACATTAGTCAAAGGGAGGTCAATATTGAGCTGCACAGTAAACACATAATTTAAAAACTTCTAACTTAGAGGGTTTAAAAAAATACATATATTTGATGGCGCTATCCATATATATATCTTGCAAAGAACACAGTTCCACAGTTATATCTTTTATTTGGGTAACATGCCATGATGTTTAATTTAAATGTTCAGTAACTGGTTATTGCCACTTAGACATTTAGGGGGAAATTCTATGAAGCACCTAACTTAAGAGTCCTTTTGCTAAGGCGTGCTAACTGATTTATCGCATTTTCACTACTCTGGTTCCTATAGACTGGAATGTGCATAGATCGCATCTTGCCAAAAGTTCTCTAAAATTAAAATTTTTCCTTCTCTTAGGGATAAAAACAGATCTATCGGATTCAGAATGCCGCGGTCAAGCTCATCTTCGCTAAAAGTAAATTTGACCACGTCTCTCCGCTCCTGGCCAAGCTCCACTGGCTTCCGATAATCGCCAGGGTCCACCATAAATGCGCCTGTTTAGCTTTCAAAATCCTATATGGTATCCTCCCTCCCTTTATCCCTCTTTCTTGGAATTCCTCAAACCCTAATACCACCAGATCCTCCCACAAATTAAAACTATCCTTCCCCTCGCTAAAAGGCATTTCCCACACAGGAAAGCTAGGGACCTCCCTCCACTTCAAAATCACTGAGCTCTGGAACAACCTTACCTCCCCTCTTCGGAACTTGAGCTCCCTCCAAGTTTTCCGCAAACATCTGAAAACCTGGCTTTTCTCAAAAAATGTAAGTCTCCCTCCAACTTAGGAATCAAGGAAACTCTTATATCTTGGCATCCCAAGTCCTCTAAATTTTCTTCACGCTTCTACCTCTAACCCTCTGTTGTAGTTCCTTCCTATTTCTCCTACTGTAAACCGCGTCGAGCTCTACGAACGTGGAGATGATGCGGTATACAAACCTAAGGATTAACTCTTTCTCTTCTCTCTTCCCATATTTTTTTAAACTTTGTAAACTGTGTCGAGCTCCACTTCCGTGGAGAAGATGCGGTATATAAACCTAAGGCTTAGTTTAGTTTAGTTTAGATTAGATTAGATCTATCAGGAGACTCGGCCACTCTTTTCCCTTTGAAACTGACAGAGCTCTGGGATAATTGACCGCTTGCATTAAGACGTTTATTTTATTCCAGAAAGCCCTAAAAAACCTTCTTGTTTTGCTGAGCCTTTTGGAAACTAATTATTTTAATTTAGATTTTTTTCCTCCTTTTGTTTTTCTGTATTATGTTTTCGTTACTGTTAACCGAATCGAGCTTCTTTTGGTCGATGACCCGGTCTATAAAACTAAGTTTTAGTATAGTTTATCGCGTGCTAATCGATTTAACGCGTGTTAACAATTAGCGCGCCCTAAATGCTAAGGCACCCATTATATTCTATGAGCGCCTTAGCATTTAATGCACGCTAATCAGCATGCGCTAAATCAGTTTGCGTGTGCTAGATCGGTTCGTAAAAGAACCCCTTAATTAGTAAATTGGCTTCAATTATGGCTATAACAAGTTGATAATTTAAAAAAATAAAAAATTAATTGGGCAATAGGTACCTATCTTCTTAGGCACTATTCTACAAGAGAGAGGCTCCTAGCACATGGCGCCGAACTCCAAGGTAGGTGTGTTATGAAAACTTCGAACAATTAAATCCTATCTTGGTTTTGCAGCATTTAAACTTCTGGTGCAGTCGATTTTGAGTATCTTGGATTACTCTAATATCATCTACCTAGCTTTACCTAAAAAGAATTTGAAAAGATTACAGCTTATACAGTAGAATCTCGTTATAACGGACACGCATGTAACGGAATATCGTCTATAGCGGGCGAGGTCCGCTGGTCCCGGCCGTGCGCCTTTATGAACTCGCATATAACGGAATTTCACATAGAACGGACAAACAATTTGGTCCCCAGAGCCACTTTTAGTTGTAGTTTTGTTCGGCTATAACAGACATGCAGGCTTTGCCTACAAGGCGCGTGGCGTGCCGGTGATACAGTATCAAAATGCAGCCCAGAAGAACATGACAGAGTATTTTTCTTTCCAGTACAGTGCGACATAATGCTTTAGAACACCTTTTAGTGTTCTCGTTTTGCAATCATTTCGTGCCGTACCAATGTTTTGCTGAGTTTTGTTCTTGATATTGCTGATATGTTTGTGCAGTGACTGTTGTTCATCGATTGAATGTTGTTTCAAGTTGACCTAAATAAAGTTTTTTTTAAAAAATGCAACTCTGGATGTAAAAGACTCTGGATATAACGGACTGTTTTGCTAGGTCCCTTGAAGTCTGTTATAATGAGATTATACTGTACAGAATACAGTGGTGCTCATATTTGGGTGCTAAAAAAAATGCACGCAGAGTGCTAATTTACAAGAACATAAGAATATAAAAGCTGCCATATTGGACAGACGAAAAAAATCCATCCAGCCAAGCATCCTGTTTCCAACAGTGGCTAATCCAGGTAACAAGTACCTGACAAAATCCCAAAAGACAAAAACAGATTTTATGCTGCTCATCCTAGAAATAAGCAGTGGCTTTGCCCAAGACCATCTTAATAATGGCTTATGGACTTTTCTTTTAGGAAATTATCCAAACCGTTTTTTAAACCCTGCTAAGCCAACTGCTTTCACCACATTCTCTGGCAAAGAATTTCACAGTTTAATTACACAATGAGTGAAGAAATATTGCCTCTGGTTTGTTTTAACTCTACTACTTTAGTAGCTTCACTGTTTGCCCCCTAGTCCTGGTTATATGTTAGCCAAATTATCAGTTTATATTCCTGAGTGATCTTTAAGATCACAAGGAGAGAGACGGCTGTTCATGCCTTCAGGATGATCCCTTCAATTAGAAAATGCCTATAGGTATCTTTATTCTCATTTCATGCCTAGAATGTGGAATCAAGATTGCGAGAAGGAATATTGAGTTTCAGGGAAGCTGTGAAAACTTATCATTTTATATAGAAAATATCTGCAAATGTGGATCCTGTTTTTAAAATTAATATTAGTATGGGTTTTCATATATACTGAATCTGTAGGAATCATATTTAATCTGTACAAAGGTATGTGTTTGGATTATCTTGCTGTTGACGAGAAGCTAGAGAAACTGAGCCTCTTCTCCCTTAGCCTCTCTAGAGCCTGGGCCAATCAGGCCTTAGATTAAGTGGGGATGGGCGGACCCGCTATGCCTAAAGCCTGATTGGTCCAGGCTTCTAGAGCCTGGGCCAATCAGGCCTTAGGCTTCGGCGGGATGGGTCGGGAAGGGGCGGACCCGCTTCATTTCGACGAGGTGGGCATGCCGGCTGGACGGGCAAGACCCGTCTGGCCAAAAGAAAAGGTTAGCTTGCTGGGGTGGAGGTCTGGGGGCTGTTAGCGCAGGGTGGGAAGGTTCGGAGTGGGTGCGTCTTCGGGCAGGAGGGATTGGGCACCCTCCTGCCAGCGATCGATAGTGTCGGGGGGGGGGCATCTGCTGGCAGGAGGGTTTGGGCACCCTCCTGCCAGCGATCGGTAGTGTCGGGGGGGGTTGTCGGTAGTGTCGGGGGGGGGGGGCATCTTCTGGCAGGAGGGTTTGGGCTCCCTCCTGCCGGCAATCGGACAGGCGGCTGCGGCCCGCTATACTTATAGCAATAAATATAGCGGGCACGTCTACTTACAATGTAGACCAGCATTTTGTTGGCCTACATTGTAAGCGTCTGTTCCTCTACTAGGGAGACGCATAGGGCTGCCTAGGTTTGCCTAAGGCCCGCCTAAGGCCCTTAAGCAAGCTTAGGCGTCTTGCGGGCCTCCCTAGACTCCCGGAGGTGCCTTCAATATAGGCGGCCTGCCTGGGGAGCATTTTTTAAAAAAACGTGCATCCCGATTGGCTGATTAGACAGCTGTAGGACGCCTACAGCTGCCTAAAATCGGGACGCACTTTGTAGAATCAGGGCCTGAGTGCATATGTAACCAGTTATACACAAACACAACACCTATATCCTCCAGTTTAAACGCTGAAGCTAAAGCTCACGGCTTAACTATTTTATGTCTAAAGCATTCAATAGAAGCACATTTGCAGGGAAATTTGCCTCAGAAGCTGCCAGGCAATCACTGCCCCAGAGCTATGAAGGAGAACCCAAATTTCTCATTGGTTAACCTTCAATATTCTATCATAGGCAACCCCGCTGTGCCAGCTATAACGGTAAGGTAATTAAATATTAATCCCACAACATGCAAGCCACACTTATTGGTTGCTTAACGGCGGACAGGCTTGATAATGAAAACTTCCTCTCCAAACAGCTGACGAAGGCCAACGTTTCATGATTACAAAATCATTTCTTCAGGGCTTTGCAGTTTACTAATGCTGAGAGTCTCACATATGTAACTAGTTATGCCATTATATAATGGAAAATAGTATGCATCTTTTCAGGCACCCATACAGTTGCAGAATAATCCCCATAATTTACAAATCTAATTGGCATCATCCCTGGCATGCCCCAAACCCCACCTCCGGACACTCTCCCCAGTTTCTTACCCAGTCATCTGCCTTTTTCATTCACACTGCAGGCTCCATGAAATAAAATAAATCAGAGCCTGTCCATCAAAGGCTTGTGCAAATAATGACCTATTTTCTAGAAGCTCTCCAGAGAGCGTCTTCCTCTATTTTTTTTTACTTTAAATGGTCAATAATTTCTGTGAAGTGTGCTTTTTTTTTTTTTAGCTGGGGCACCAGACCAAAATATTGCTTTTGATAGAGGAGCAGATATCCTTTTCACTGGAGACCTCAGTGGCAGTGACATAACTGAACCGGTGACTTTAGAAAGTGTGAAAAGTAAAGCATTCCGCGCCTTTGGTAACGTAAAAATATATATTCAGTTTGGCCTGTCAACCTTGAAGCCGCGATTGCAGATGCATCTAAGAATAGAAGACCTATAGGGAGAAGGGTTCCCAAAAGCGAAAACAGGCACTGAATTGGCCAATTGTCCGTATAAGTCTTCCTTCATGCCAGTTCACAATCCACTGCTTAACCACTCTAAAACTAAATCTAAAAGGGGATTTTTTTTTCTAATAAGGGAAAAGGTGTGACGAGATGGCAACCTTACACCTAAGATTCAAGACCTTTGTGGACGGGGGAAGCTGTTAATGTTATCTGACGGTGCATTTCAGCAGAGCAGCAAGAGTGAGGCTTGGAAACGTATTACCGGCAAAGAGGCCCTGATTCAGTACCAGGAACTTGCTGTATAGGCGACTCTGCTCATAGTGTGCAAGCAGAATTGCAAAAAGTGCACAAGCAGCAAGAGATACTGGTACCATTTATGTCAATTTCCGTGACACATCAGGCCCTGCCAGCTCCTTCTCTTATTTTCTGCTTAGCAGCAGAATATTTGCCGACTAGGACAGACGAGTTCTGAGAAAACAATATTTTCCCACAGTACCTACCTGTGTACTGTATGGAAGACCATGGCACTTAATGCTGGACACCATAGAAGTCATATTTGGCAGCAAGCTGAAGCTCAGAAAATCATGGCCCAGTCTGCAATTCTGCAGCCTTTATTGCCAAAGGGCTATATGGAGGTCCCACAAAAGTCTTATGTTGCTCCCAAGCTTTGAGTAACACTAGTGCAATATGTATGAGACAAGACTATTATTCTGGAAGAGAAATACTACTGGAAATGTATGAGATAATTAAAAAAAAAAAAAAAAAAATCAATTTCCCTCACAAAAATAATGCAAAATGTTTGCAATTGTAAATGCACTTTGGTGTGTCTGTTTTAGGCAGCATAGGGGAAAGTGTGGTGCAGTGGTTAAAGCTACAGCCTCGGCACCCTGAGGTTGTGGGTTCAAACCCACACTGCTCCTTGTGACCCTGGGCAAGTCACTTAATCCCCCCATCACCCCAGGTACATCAGACAAGATTGTGAGTTCACCAGGACAGACAGACAGACAGGGAAAATTGCTCGAGTACCTCAATAAATTCATGTGCACTGTTCTGAGCTTCCCTGGGAGAACAGTATAGAAAATTGAATAAATAAATAGTGTGAAAAGTTTCAGCCTCTGATAACCAGAGCTGGTATTGTGATGTCATAATGCCTCATTCTACCAATAAGAGCCAACCTCAGCAGTGATGTCACAATGGCTTGATTGTCCTATACTCAGCTCACTGTAACTACATTTTGATTTCTAGAGTGGCGCAGTGGTTAAAGCTACAGCCTCAGCACCCTGAGGTTGTGGGTTCAAACCCACGCTCCTCCCTGTGACCCTGTACAACTCACTTAATCCCCCCATTGCCCCAGGTACATTAAATAGATTGTGAGCCCACCAGGACAGACAGGGAAAAATGCTTGAATAAAATTCATGTAAACCGTTCTGAGCTCCCCTGGGAAAACGATATAGAAAATTGAATAAATAGATAGTGTGAAAAGTTTCAGCCTCTGATGACCAGAGCTGGTATTGTGATGTCATAATGCCTCATTCTACCAATAAGAGCCAACCTCAGCAGTGATGTCACAATGGCTTGATTGCCCTTCACTTGGCTCACTGTTGCTACATTTTGATTTCTAGAGTGGCGCAGTGGTTAAAGCTACAGCTTCAGCACCCTGGGGTTGTGGGTTCAAATCCACACTGCTCCTTGTGACCCTGGGCAAGTCACTTAATCCCCCCATTGCCCCAGGTCTGTCCCAGTGTGAGAACACCGGGACAGACAGGGAAAAATGCTTGAGTTCCTGAATAAATTCATGTAAACTGTTTTGAGCTCCCCTGGGAGAACAGTCTAGAAAATTGAATAAATAAATAAAAAATTATGGGCTTTTAGGTGAGATGGGTACCCAGTCCTTTCTCTAACGGCACACAAATCTTCAGCCACTAATTTCAACCTGTTCTGATGCAACAGCCAGTATCCGTGTGTGCTCTATACGTGTGCAAGCATATTATAAGAATACATAGGGTTACGAGATTTTACTCCAGGCCGTCCAGTTCCACCCAGCTCTGCACCGTCATGCCCAAATCAAGCCCTGTTCTGCCCCGCCCCCCTCAACCTGTTCTCGTCCTCGGGACCTCGTCGGGAGAGCATCTGCACATGCGCGCATGCCACGCGATGATGTTACCCGCATGCGCTCATGCATGCGACATCACTGCGTTGCATCCGCGCATGTGCAGAGACCCTCCCGACGCGGCCCCGAGGTGGGAAGCTTTTCAAAACCCGGACAAAGTGCCGGGATTTGAAAAGCCCTCCGGACAGCCGGATATGTCCTTGGAAAGGAGGATATAAGAACATAAGAAGTTGCCTCCGCTGGGTCAGACCAGCAATCCGCACCCGCGGCAGCCCATCGGGTCCATGACCTGTCAAGTGGTCCCTGGCTCACTCTATAACCTATCACTACTTCTATCCGGGGAAATCCAAACGTCTGCTGACCCTACATTGTGGGGTGGGAGGGTCAGTTTCTGAGTCTTTTTCCTCCCCTGGGTTTATTGTTTTTGGCCTGAGCAATAGCTTGTTTTTCTACCTTGCAATGTCTGTGTGAGAGAGTTACCTATTAATAACATTGGATTTCTACTGTATCTGCATCATTTTGGCAAGACCATCTTTCCAACCCAACTTGTATAGAGGAAGCCACTCAAAGGATAGAAAGACATACTGACTGTATAACCACTCTTTCTTCCTCGAAAGCGCAACAGTCTCAGAAACGTAAGCACTTTTCAAGCACCTCCTTGGGTGGGCTGGAGCAAGCGTTCCTGGGGTAATTTTCAAAGCAGAAAGATGCGCGTGCTTTCATGTAGAAAAGACTGCACGGGGAAAAAGGATGCAGACCCAACACACTGTGGGATGAGGGTAGAAGATGATGCATTTGAGAACGGACAAATTAAAACTAGTCCGCGTGCTGCTTTGTCCATTTTTAGATCTTGGCAAGTCTTGTTAATTCTAGAGGGAATTACTTTTTATTGATTCCCGTCTAGGTTATTGGTCTTGCTTTGCACTTCTTGGCCATTTTAAATGTGGTAAGTCTGTGCACTTTATGACACTCAGCTGCTTTGTAATTTAATGCGCTTACGTCCCATCATTAAGGTTCATATTACGAAAGGTTTTATTGCAGAAGCAACTGTGAATGTACACTTGTTTCTGTTTATTATCATGGTTTCTTCAATTACTATACAGTATATGGGGCCTGACAATTAATTAATCGAACTCATCCTAGAAAAAGTGCTACATACCTCACTGCTGAATATGACTACTGTCCTTGGGAAGCCTTGCGCCGATGCCAGCTCCTAGTTCATCCTGCAAAGCAATTTTGGAACTCTTTTTCTGGAATGGCCATCAGAGCTGTCATCGAAATGTCTTCCTCTCAATATTTCCTTTATCTTCAGGTAAAGAAAAAAATCATTGGGGACCAGATCAGGTGAGTAGGGAGGGTGTTCCGATACAGTTATTTGTTTTCTGGCTAAAACCTCCCTCTTGGTGCCAAGGGAGTTGGTGCATTGTTGGGATGCAAGAGCCAGGAGTTGGTGCTAAGTTCAGGTTGCTTTCGTCTAACTTTTTCACGCAGCCTTTTCAGCAGTTGGGACAAATTCATAACGAACAATATCACAAAAGGTTAGCAACATTGTTTTCACTCTTGATTTGGATTGGCAGAACTTTTTAGTCGCGGATAATTGGGTGACTTCCATTGTGCACTTTGACGCTTTGTTTCAGGGTCGGTCTTGGGCCCGATCATATTTAACATTTTCGTAAGGGACCTGGCTCAGCGGCTTCAAGGTAAAATAACATTATTCACCGATGACACCAAATTATGCAACATAGTAGGCAAAAGCACATTGCCCAACAGTATGACGTGGGACCTACTCTTACTGGAACATTGGTCCTTGACTTGGCAACTAAGCTTCAATGCCAAAAAGTGTAAGGCCATGTACCTAGGCAGCAGAAATCCGTGCAGAACTTACACCCTAAATGGTGAGACCTTAGCTAGAACTGCAGCAGAACAAGACTTAGAAGTGATCATTAGTGAAGACATAAAACTGCCAATCAAGTGGAGAAAGCTTCAACCAAGGCTAGACAAATGATGGATTGTATCCGTAGAAGTTTCATCAGCTGGAAGCCCGAAGTCATAATGCCGTTGTACAGATCCATGGTGAGACCTCATCTGGAATATTGTGTAAAATTCTGGAGGCCACATTACCAAAAAGATGTGCTGAGAGCTGAATCGATTCAGCGAATGGCCACCAGGATGGTCTCAGGACTCAAGGATCTCCCGTATGAGGAAAGGCTGAGTAAATTGCAGCTATACTCACTCGAGGAACTTAGAGAGAGGGGAGACATGATTGAGACGTTCAAATACATCACGGGCCGTATCGAGGTGGAAGATTATATCTTTTTTCTTAAAGGACCCACGGCCACAAGAGGGCATCCGCTGAAAATCAGGGGCGGGAAATTTCATGGCAACACCAGGAAGTATTTCTTCACCGAAAGGGTGGTTGATCATTGGAATGATCTTCCACTGCAGGTAATTGAGGCCAGCAGCGTGCCAAATTTTAAGAAAAAGTGGGATAGGCATGTGGGATCTCTTGGGGGAAGAAGTTAGGGGGCTGGGTCATTAGAGTGGGCAGACTTGATGGGCCGTGGCCCTTTTTTGCCGTCATTTTCTATGTTTCTATGTATTGACATACCCATGTTTCATCACCAGTGATAACACAGCCCAAACCATTGTCTTCCCTCTCCAAAAGATCTTGGAAAACTGCGACTCTCCTTTGCTTTGTTCATTTTTGCACACACCTTTCTCATGCCAAGATCCTCAGTTAAGATTTTCTAGTTCTCTATCAATGTTTACTTGGTCTGCTATGCTTCTCACAGTCAGCTGTCAATTTTGATGCACAATTCAATGAATGTTTGCAATATTTTCATCAGTTTTGCTCATTACTGACTGTCCTGACCTTTCTTCATCAGTGACGCTTTCCATTTTCTTCATGGTATTATCCCCATAATTTGGGCTATGTCCCCGATTTCACTTCCACTCTTGCCAAGTTTAACAAGAAATGTAATGTTTGTTCGTTGCTCTAAATCAAGCACCGACATTCTCGTGACGGCACGCAAAAGCATGCAACAACAATAATGAACGCCAATCGGCAAGACACCGCCACATGTCGGCGAACACACCTGTGAGACACTGATATATCTAGGTTATGAAACCTTACCGAGTTGTTTGTACAGTCTGCCAACGTAAGCGCATGGAGGCAAATTTGCACACTTAATTGTCAGATCTCATATGTTTTTATGTGATTTGAAATTTTTTTTTTTTTTTTTTAAATTCTTTATTAATTTTCAAATCACACACAAAAGTGCACAGAATATACAAACTATACAACGGATTACTGGCCACTCAGGCAGCGAAGATAGACAACCAAGTCTCCAACCTATTGACAACAACCCCAGACTACAAGATGTTCAGAAAGGAAATAAAAACTATACTCTTCAAGAAATCCCTTAATAAAGCTTAATACCATGATAAAGCTTAACCCCCCTTTTACCATCCCCTCCCTAGCCCCAGATCCTACTTTTCCCTCTCTTGGAAACCTTCTCTGATCTAACGTTGTAACCCTTCTTCCATAACTCTTTTTGTAATCCGCTTTGAACCGAAAGGTAATGGCGGAATAGAAATCTGTAATGTAATGTAATATATAATCAATTAATACAATAATCAGCACTTACATCCAGACAAATAAAGTACATCCCCCCCCACCCTCCCTGGATGTGTGTGAAAATCAATTAGGAATCAAAGCTTATTTGTTCAATCAATTTTTACAAATTCCGTTAATGGACCCCCAAGTCTCTTTTTTAAAAAACTTTATTTATTTTTAGTGCCAACAAAAAGTGCAATACAATTTATATACAAATAATGATAATCGTCCAAGCACATATAATCAATCAGTATCTATAGAAAAGATAAAAATTTCCTCCCCCATCCATCATTAGCATCAGGAATAATACCAAAACAAAAGATATACACCCCCCTCCCACCCACCCTGGATGTATGGGTGAAAAACAACGGAAAATAAAGATAAAGGACAACTATAGCAAATCTACACAAGACGTCAATGGACCCCAAACTAATTTGACATGTCAGCATTCATTTTCTCATATTTATAAGTTAAACAAAAGCTCGCCCACCAAAAAGGAAAACTGAGGTGATCCCAATTCTTCCAGTTGCGAGTAATCATTTGCATGGCTATCCCAGTCATAATAAGGAAAAGCCGGCATTTATAGCGGTCCATAGGGGGCTTAATATGCAATAACGTTCCACATATAACTACCTCATATTACATTACATTACATTTGGGATTTCTGTTCCGCCATTACCTTGCATTTCAAGGCGGCTTACAAAAGATTTATAAATGGGGGTTACAAAGGGAGAACAATTGATTTACTAGAGTAGTAAAGAGTACCAGTAGGTCTTTTGACAATTCTCGGATTGTTGAGATTAGAGGTGGTTTACAGGAGATTTATGAAAGGGGGTTATAAAGGAAGCAAAATTATCATAACTAGGGTGGTAAAGAGTCGATCTTTTGTCAGTGTTTGCGTTGTTAAGAGTACGTGAAGTTAGGGTTGCTTCAGGAATTTCTTGAAAAGTATTGTTTTTATTTCTTTTTTGAATGACTTGTAGTCTGGGGTGGTCATCAGAAGGTTGGAGATCTGGTTGTCTAGCCTTGCGGCTTGAGTGGCTAGGAGGCCGTCGTGTAGTTTAGATCGTTTTACTTCTTTGACCGGGGGAGGTATGAATGGGGAATGCGTTTTTCTGTGTCTGGTTGTGGGTGCTTGGATGAGGCGGTTGTTCAGATAGGATGGGCTGTCTCCGTGTCAATGGACTTGTCAATGGAATTGATGCCTCCAGTATGGTATTAATCTGTCCCCATATTGACTTCCAAAAGTTAAATCTTTTCGATATTTGTTTAATTGATATTTTGGGATTGACCTTTTTTGAGTTAATTTGACATTTGTGAGCCCCTGATGTGGCCACATCGGGCAAAGTTTGAATTAATCTAGTCTCTAATAAATTGTCTTCTGTCTGCATCACACAGTGTGTTTGATTTGCTTTCTATCTGTATTGCTCCTATCTTTTTTAACAAATCCAGATGATTATAAAATTGCTTTCCAATAAGAAAGCTATTACCTTTATTCTTTTTGTTTAATTTCTTTTAATTCTACATATTATCTCAAACATCCCAGAATTGCTTAAAAGTAATATAGTCAATTATACACCAAAAAGATCTTTGCGTTCTGAGAATTTAGCTTTACCGAAGACGTCTGTGAACCCAAGACTTGTTGAGACCGGTAAAATGACTTTTTGCTGTGCAGGAGTTAAGTTCTGGAAGTCCTTGGTGGGTCAGATACAAAACTGCTGTGAAAAAGGCAGGTTTAGAACATTTCTTAAGACGCAGCTATTCGTAGATGCCTCTTTTTTTTTAGCTATTTCGATGAACTGTCTATGCTCTTTATTGTCCACATTATGGTAATTTTCTGAGGATTGATTGCATGTCCATTTTATCATATTTATTTTATTATGTATTTGTTTATTAAATGTTTATTTTATAATTTTTTTAATATATCTTTATTAGATTTTCAAACTACAATTGTGCAACAAGTAATCTAATATAATAAAACCCTAAGCCGCGCACTCCCACTGCGTGCACCAGTTTTCCGTGAGCTGTAGGGACCTGCAGGTAGGAGTGCGCATGCGCGCTTAGGGTTCTGTTTTTCAGTCTGGCCTGCTCCCTGCTCGCCTTGCCATATTGTATTTTTTGGTTGAAAGACATGGCAGTGGCTCCTCTCACGATCCCCGCCTGTGTCGGACTTTGGGCGGGTGAGAGAAGCAGGCATTTGGAGTGCAGGTAGGAGAGAGAGAGTTCATGGATGGGGTGGTCCACCACCACCTCAGCGAACGAGAGCTAAAGGAACCCCTCCCCTCCCCTCCCCTGCCAGGAGTGTGCGGGCAACTGACCACAGCTGGATTGAGGAAAGGGCAAGGGATCCCTTAGCTGGCACCGCTGGAAGGTGGCTTCAGTGAGATCTGGGCAGGGAGAGCGACAGAAGAAAAAAAGATAGAAAGAAAGAAATAAAGATAGACAGCGGGAGGGAGAAAGAAAGATAGAAAGATAGACAGGGCAGGGAGAGAGACAGAAAGAAAAAAGATAGACGGGGTAGGGAGAGAGACAGAAAGAAAGGAAGAAAGAGACAGGGGAGCAGGAGAAAGACAGACAGACATCTATTCTAGCACCCGTTAATGTAACGGGTTTAAACACTAGTTCATATACATAAAATATCACAAGACAAGCACAATCAACTTTCAGACATTAACATACAATTTAATTTTCCCCCACCCTCCCACCCAGTACTCAAATAAAATAAAACCCACAAGAAACTATCCATATATACCCTGAATCAAGTTCCAATGCAGTTCCCTTCCCCCACCCCACCCCAACCCACCCTACTAACACAGCTCCCACATCATTTCACTCAAAATTAGTCATAATCGCCAAAGTTTTAGCCAACTTTCCTATGTCTTGTTATGATGCCCATATAGGTCTCCTTTTACTAAGGTGCGCTAGCGTTTTTAGTGCATGCACCTAATTACCGCGCGCTAAACCGCACGGTACGCTTCTACAATAACGCCAGCTCAATGCTGGCGTTAAGGTCTAGCGCACGTGGCAATTTAGCATGCGCTATTCCGCGCATTAAGGCCCTAATGCACCTTTGTAAAAGGAGCCCATAATTGAGAATGTTATTGCAGATAAAGAACCATCTAGTCTACCCAGTTTAATTCCTCCTTTATAGAGTACACTTCCCCCTCCCCATTCGCGGTTTCCCCACTCGCAATTTCACATAATCATGATTTTTTTTTGGGGGGGAGGGGAAACCCCCCCATATTTTTGCCTTCCCCCTGGCATCCCGGCCTTACCTGGTGATCTAGCAGACTTTTGGGGCAAGAGCGATCGTCCTACGCTCCTGCCCAGTGCAGATCGCCAATAGGAAATGGCTGCCGTGATCTCCTGTAGTCTCTCGAGACTACGACGGGAACTCCCTACAGCCATTTCCTATTGGCAATCTACACGGGACAGGAGCGTAGGAAGATTGCTTCTGCCCCGAAAGCCCGCTAGACCACCAGGTAAGGCCGGGATGCCGGGAGGAGGCGGGGTGGGTCAGAGCTGGATATTCACGGTATTTCCCTATTTGCGGTCCGGCTCTGCCCCTATCCCCCGCGAATAATGAGGGAGATGTGTAGACCCCAGTTATCTCTAGCTTTCCTGCCACTTCTTCATAATTAGGAATCCTCCGAGTTTCTCATTATGATTTTTGCCTCCATCACCTCCCTCTGGAAGACCGAGGAAGATGATTATATCCATCACTCTTTCCTTGAAGAAATGTTATCTGATGTTACTTCTGAACCTGAAAACTTTGTTAATCATTCAAAATAACATAGGCCATTTATGTACAGCACGCTTTGTTGTAGTATTTTGTGTGTATGAGTATGTGCACGCGCGTGTGTAGTGAATTGTTTATCCTAAAAATGAATTCCTCCTGTTGTGGATTTATCTGCAGCTTAATTGAGATTTCTTTTTTCAGAAAGAGTCATTTGCTGGACCTTGTTCAGCTTCGCCTATGAGAAAATTGACATGTTTGACGCTCACTTTCATGACAGACAACAGCGAGAATGATTCCATTCAAAGAGCTCAGACTTCTAATGGAGTAGAAGCTGGCAATGTGTGTAAAAGGCCATATATCATGCTGTCAGTCAGTGACATCAAAGTTACTTCATACAAAAAAAAAAAATCACCTTTCTATTCTTACTGTTAGAATGAGTGCTATAGGAATACCATTGTTGGCCAATATATAGGGTCATGGATTTGATATACAGATAGTCCCCAGGTTAAGAACGAGTTACGTTTTCAAAGCTGTTCTTAAGTCGGATTTGTATGTAACTCAGAACGTGCAGATTTTAAGGTTCTTGCTGCTTACCTCTCTGCTCCCAGCTGACAAAAGGGTCAACTGTCCATACCAGTGTTTCCTCTAAGGTACAGCATTCACAGCCACACACTATTCTTCATGTGGCCATGCATCATTCCTGAATTTGCTGCAGGAAAAGTGTAGGAGTCTAAGCCACCGGAAATACTGCTCAGTGAAACCAAATGAAGCCGTGATTGTGTTCTTAAGTACGAGTCGTACTTAAGTTGGGCACCTGTAACTCAGGGACTGCATGTAGGATAGTGTAGCTGGTTTTAAGAAAAGTTTGGACAAGTTCCTGGAGGAAAAGTCCATAGTCTGTTATTGAGAAAGACATGGGGGAAACCACTGTTTGCCCTGTATTGGCAGCATGGAATATTGCTACACCTTGGGCTTTGGCCAGATACTGGTGACCTAGATTGGCCACCGTGAAAACGGGCTACTTGACTTGATGGACCATGGGTCTGATCCAGTAAGGCTATTCTTATGTTCTTACTTGACTCACATAAGAGTTGCCATACTAGGCCAGACAGAAGGTCCCTCAAGCCCAATATCCTGTTTCTAACAGTGGTCAACCCAGGTCACAAGTGCAACATTCTAGAACTGATATTGTGATGTCATAATGACCACATTCCACCAATGCCCAAGAGCCAAACTCATCAGTGATGTCACAATGCCTTGATTATTCCTATATAGGCAGTCCCCGGGTTAAGAATACGTTATGTTTTAAAGCTGTTCTTAAGTCGGATTTGCATGTAACTCAGAACTTTTAAGAATCTTGCTGCTTTCCTCTCTGCTCCCAGCTGACAAAAGGGCCAACTATCCCTACCACAATACACAATCACACTGTTCTTAATGTGGCCATGCATCATTCCTGAATCTGCTACAGGAGAAGTGTAGGAGTCTGTGCCACTGGAAATACTGCTCAGTGAAATCAAATGCAGCGTGATCATGTTCTTAAGTAAGGGTTGTACTTAAGTCAGGCGTCTGCAACTCAGGGACTGCCTGTACCGCATTCCTGTGGTTCACACATATACAGGTACGTTCTCTGTCTCTTTAGGTGCCACCGACTCGTGTTCGAGTCTTAGCGAGCTGATAATATCAAGTTCCTGTGGCAGAATGCTTGCCGGGCCTTACTTCTGCGCAGTATAAATTTGATGATGTCACCATTGTCGCATCAAACGCAATCCTCCGCCTCAAACAATACCCATCTGCTGCTACCCAGATGGGTGGTACATCATTAGCCTGACATCTTCGCTGAAACCCATCCGCCTTGGGAGGTCCCGGTGATAATGAAACTACCAACGGCATAGCTTTCAGCTTCGCAGTTCTGCGCAAGCCCCAGTGGCACGACAAGCCCATGTGCCATGACTGGCGTGAGACTATAATCTAAGTTTTTGTATCTGGGGCGATGGAGGGTTAGGCGACGTGCCCAGGTCCCCAATTCTCAGCCATCTGCACTAACCATTGGGCTACTCCTCATATCCAAATTCTTACATAAACCCTGTTTTACACGTGTGAAAAGGCCTCCCATAAAATTACCCCATGGATTACATGTGGAGAAAACAGGAATTTAACTGAGATGTAGGAGTGGTCTGAGCAGAGTGCAGATGGAGTCAAAATTTACATGCAAGGTTTATGAATTTATGCATATTCATGTAATTTAAAAAGAAAAGCCGCATGGCCTATTTTGCTTTGTTTTGGTTAGTCTTCATTTGCATCGGGGAGGGGGGGCAATGTTCTTAACAGTTGTACGCTCTTTTTATACGATTTACAAAAATCTTGCTCAACAAAAAAATACAGGAAACCCAACTCTGCGTCAAGAAATGAAGTAAACTTATCCACATCACATTATTTTCAAGCGTAATGAACCGCAAACTAGAGAATGACACGGTGACAAAATTCATCACCGTTCCCGTCCCCGTGGATAACCGCGGGAAACCATCTTCATGTCATTCTTTAAGGAAAGAGGGAAGAATCAGAGTATAATTGGGCACAACCAAAGCTTTGCTTTGAAGAATGCTGGTGTAGAAGGACTGAGGTTGAGATAGACACTGAAGAATGAAGGTCTCTGGTATCCAGAGCAGATATTGTGATGTCATAATGCCTCATTCCACCAGTGCCTAAGAACCAATCACATCAGTGATGTCACAATGGCTTCATTATCCTTGGTTCACATAAGAATCAGAGTATGAATGGCCACAACCACTAACCCGCAAGCTTTGCTTTGAAGAATGCTGGTGTAGAAGGACCGAGGTTGAAATAGACACTAGAAAATGACATGGGATTATTTCCCGCGGTTATCCGCGGGGACGGGAACGGTGATGAATTTTGTCACCGTGTCATTCTCTACTGCAAACGCCCATATTATCAAGGCGTTTTTACTAGGGTATAAATATCATCATAGGTTCATATTCTCTCAAAGCTGCATTGAATATCCACAATGAGACTTATTTTAAAATGCTACTTATCTTACAGTAAGCTTCGTCAGGGGTAAAGAATCACAGAAGTCTCTTATTGCTCCAGCTGCAGTCTCCGCACAAAAAAACGGATCGGTTTAACATAATAAATGTGTTCTTGAGAAAGTACTACAAAAAAACCCTGTGCTAATTTCGTATTAAAATTAATCCCAGATCCTTAGAACTCACGAATATTCATTGCAGATATCCCGAAAACCTAACGGGTCAGGTTCGGGAACCACTGCCCTATAAAGTCAGTGGATCTTCACAGCATCCTCAGCTTCTTCCAACCCGGGGTTTGGATAGCATAAACCGGGACTAGAATTTGGGGTTTTCTGCCGGGCCACAAGTTGCTCTGTCAGTGAGCTAAGCTAGTTTCATTTTTAAAAATGTTGTCATGCTCCTTTTTTTGTATGAAACATTATCCTTAGAGGTTACTGTTCTACTGCTTATGCTCTCTTTCTCCTTTCGCTGTAAGAGTGTGGCTCTGGTTTAGGGTTGGATGATAAACAGCACCTCATCGCATGCCTCTGTGGTTATGGAAAGACTGTGCCGGGAAGAGCCTATGTGTTGAAGCCGCTAATGTGTTTCAGTGGAGAATGAAAAATATTTCCTCCCTTTTTAAGCCTGTAGCATTCACATGTACAAATGCGGCCCAGAAAATCGCAAGAGTATATGCCCGGTACATGATAACATATAGAAAAATGTCAGAATTAGTACCATTTTTTTTTTTTTTTTTTTCAAAATGTATTTCGGACATAACACAGTTTTGGTAAGGATGTTTATTACTATCACGAGACACAGCATATACTTTACTAGAGAAGGGTAAGTCATCTGTGACCAATATAACCTTATCAGGGTCAGGAATCAGGGAAAATCCAATTTGTCATAAATTTATCCCAGCTCTAATCAGTTTGCCAGTGCCTAATAGAAATATGTGAATGAAGAAGCCTTCAGGAGTGTGTAAGAGATTGGGTGTAATCAAGGAAAGCCTGTTAGGGGAGGATGAGAAATGCCAATTGGCCACCAGGGGTGGGCAACGAAGGCCGGAATCCAGTCGGGTGTTTAGGATTTCTCCAATGAATATGCATGAGAGCCATTTGCCTACAATGGGAGGCAGTGCATGCAAATAGATCTCATGCATATTCATTGAGGAAATCCTCAAAAACCCACCCCTGGCCTAGACACTAAAGCAGGGGTGCCCACACTTTTTTGGCTTGCGAGCTACTTTTAAAATGACCAAGTCAAAATGATCTACCAACAATAAAATTTAAAAAAACACAAAGCGCATTGTACGCAGAGAAAATGTTAATTATCATTTGGATTTGGGGGGGTTTTCAGAGGTCAAGGCAGATGACTTTAAAATATGCAATGTCACCTCAGTAACAACTATAAAAAAAACAGACAAATATACCCCTTCCCCTGTTACTAAACCGTGATAGCGGTTTTTAGCGCAGGGAGCTGCGCTGAATGCCCCTCGCAGCTCCCAATGCTAAAAAAAAAAACTATCGCGGTTTAGTAAAAGGGGGCCTTGGTGCAAAATATAGACAGCAGATATAAATTCTCAAAACGGACACATTTTGATCACTAAATTGAAAATAAAATCATATTTCCTACCTTTTTGTCTGGTGATTTCATGAGTCTCTAGTTGTACTTCCTTATTCTGTAAATCCCATATTTTTTTCATCCTGTCTTTCTTTCTTTCTGCCCCTTCCCCACCGTTCTAGGATTTAAAAGAAAACCAGATGCACATCTCCTTACGAGAGGCATAGAGGGATATGGGTGACTAAAATTACACCAGGTGTATACCTGGATGGGCCTCCGCGTGTGCGAATCGTCAGACTTGATGGACCGAAGGTCTGATCCGGAGATGACAGTTCTTATGTTCTTATGCTCTTTCTTTCTCTGTCCCCCGCCCCCTTCTTTATTTCTGTCTTTCTCTCTCCCCCGCCCCCTCTTTATTTCTGTCTTTCTTTCTCTCTCCCCTTGCCTGTTTTTCTTTCTCTCTCCCCTTTTCCCCCCCCAAGCCATCGCACCGATTTCTCCACTTCCCCGATTCTTTTTCTCTCTCCCTGCCGCCCCCTCCCCCTAAGCCACCACGCCAATTTCTCCTTGTTTCCCCGATCCAGACCTGGTGCGTACAAGCGCCGGGCCCACAAGCCTTCACCTCCGATATCAATTCAGACATCAGAGAGGAAGTTCCAGGCCATCTAGGCAGCGATTGGCTGGCCCAGAACTTCCTCTCCAACATCAGAATTGATGTCGGAAGTGAAGTCTTGTGGGTCCGGCGCTTGTACGTGCCTGGCCTGGCTCGGGGAGGAAGGAAGAACAAGATCGCAAAGGCAACGTGATCAACTTGCATTGCCTTTGCGATCTACTGGTCGATTGCGATCGACCATTTGGGCACCCCTGCACTAAAGATTCAAGTGCCAATCAAGGCTGAATATCCGGGGCTTCCAACCAGTGGCATAGCGTGTAGCGGGGGTGGGGTGGGGCCCCTCCCCCGCCCTTGTCTTCATATCCCCACTCCTTCCCTGATACCCCCTGCCACATGCTCGCCCCCAACCCTTCCCCCCGTACTTCTAGTTGTTCACTGCCGTGAGCAGCAAGAACGTCGATGTACTCTTCACGACGCTGTCATCTCTCCCGCTGACTTCACTTCTTATGCGCGGCACCCGGAAGTGACATGGGCAGGAGAGACAATGCGGTTGTGAGGAGCACGTTACAGTTGTTGATCGTGGCGGTGAGCAAGTAGAGGTGCGGGGAAAGGGGGGAGCGCACGTGTAGCGAGGGGAGGAGTGGGAAGAGGCAGGGGCAGAGAGGAGGAGGGGTGTCGGCACCCTCACCAACATGGCACCCAGGGAGGACCGCCCCCTGCCCCTCCCCCATACTACGCCACAGTTTCCAACCCAGTCCACAGGACACAGCCAGCCTGGGTTTTTTTCAGGATACCCTGAATACACAATAAATATGCATGAGGGAGAGAGAGAGGGAGTGGAGAGAGATACACAGAGAGAGAGAGGGAGTGGAGAGAGATAGAGAGAGAGGGAGTGGAAAGAGATACAGAGAGAGGGAGTGGAGAGAGATACAGAGAGAGAGAGGGAGTGGATATATATTTATAGAGAGAGAGAGTAGAGAGAGATGGAGAGAGAGGGAGTGGAGATATATATATATATATATAGAGAGAGAGAGAGAGAGGGAGTGGAGATACAGAGAGAGAGAGGGAGTGGAGAGAGATACAGAGAGAGAGAGGAAGTGGAGAGAGATAGAGAGAGAGGGAGTGGAAAGAGAGAGGAGTGGAGAGAGATACAGAGAGAGAGAGGGAGTGGATATACAGAGAGAGAGGGAGTGGAGAGAGATACAGAGAGAGAGAGGGAGTAGAGATATATATATATATAGAGAGAGAGAGAGAGAGTGTAACTGTCTTTATTTTATTGAAAGCGGAACCTATGTTTGCAGCTCAGTTCTTTGTGGCACCAGATTAACTGTTCGTCATTGAGTATGTTCATCTTTTATACTGAATTGCAAGACCTTCTGACCCCTGATGCCGAAACGAGGCCCATGTCGGCTCCATCATTCAAGCAGGTTTACCCAGAACTTGAAGGCCCTTTGTGCTTTCTTTTGTGTGCTCCTTTGTGGGTTTGGGGCTGTGAATCCCTCTTCTTTTCTACGGTTTATTTTATGTGACTTTGGGGGGGTTTTCTCACCATTTCTTTCCTCTTAAACCTGTGTACCCTTCCAGGTACAGCTTTTCTGGGTCGCAATATTGTATACACCATACCAGCCGAAAAACAGACCTATGGTTGTCTCTGCATGAGCATCGACACCCTTTTTCCTGGAAACAAAAAGCACTGCTGTTACGCAACTCTTATTTTTAATATCGGGGTATCCCCCCCCACACTCGTATTGCTCATAGACTACCGTGCTGTTATCGATTCCATTTATTGCAGGGGTCTCAAAGTCCCTCCTTGAGGGCTGCAATCCAGTCGGGTTTTCAGGATTTCCCCAATGAATATGCATGAGATCTATGTGCATGCACTGCTTTCAATGCCTATTCATTGGGGAAATCCTGAAAACCCGACTGGATTGCGGCCCTCAAGGAGGGACCTTGAGATCCCTGATTTATTGCCTCCATGTGATCATACTAGCCGTTCCTTCTTAGTGCGTTCGGCAATGCAGACTTCCTGGGCCCGTGAAGCTTTAACCCAGTTTGGGTTTTAAATAGTAATCTTGCTGCTTAATTATGCATTAGTTTTAAACCACTATCATTCCATTTGATAAGATTTTTATGAACTGTTCGCCCTCCGCGCCGCGCAGGACCTGGAATGCCATGCTTTCTATTTCAAACCATTTTTATAAGAAATGTTCTTTCGGAAATGTGCCTTGTGGGAAGTGTTGAGAGTTTATAAATTAGAATCCTACTAATACATTTGTTTCTGGCCTTTTCATTCCAGTCCCATTTATTAATAGAACAGCGAAGACTAAAAGGCTTTCCATTCAGCATATCATTTGACGGAGTGGGGAGAGGGGGTTGTATTCTGCTACTTTAAGGATCTGGTGTCTTCCATTCTAATATCCTTTTTTGTTTTCCCAGGGAAGACTCTGAGCTATAATGAATTACATTAACTCCCTACAGGGGCGCTAGGAATGAGTTCGGCTCCCACTGCCTCTTGATGTTGCCTTCCTTGAAGGAAACTCATTAAAATTGTATTTAGTGACACTTGTTCATCCAAAACTTGCAGACACAGCATTAACTCCATCAATGCTGAAAGACAGAAAACTTAATAATAGGTGACAGCAAGAATGTGACCTTGCTCAGAAGGGATCTTCGCTAAGCGTTATCTAAACACTTCCTTTAGAAAAAAGGGGATTTCTTTTACATAAGAACGTAAGAATTACCGCTGCTGGGTCAGACCACTGGTCCATCGTGCCCAGCAGTCTGCTCCCACGGTGGCCCCTAGGTCAAAGACCAGTGCCCTAACTGAGACCAGCCCTACCTGCGTACGTTCCAGTTCCGCAGGAACTCGTCTAACTTTGTCTTGAATCCCTGGAGGCTGTTTTCCCCTATAACAGACTCCGGAAGAATGTTCCAGTTTTCCACCACTCTCTGGGTGAAGAAGAACTTCCTTACGTTCGTACGTACGGAATCTATCCCCTTTTAACTTTAGAGAGTGCCCTCTCGTTCTCTCTACGTTGGAGAGGGTGAAAAACCTGTCTTTATCTACTAAGTCTATTCCCTTCATTATCTTGAAGGTTTCAATCATGTCCCCTCTCAGTCTCCTCTTTTCAAGGGAGAAGAGGCCCAGTTTCTCTAATCTCTCACTGTATGACAATTCCTCCAGCCCCTTAAGCATTTTAGTCGCTCTTCTCTGGACCCTTTCGAGTTGTACTGTGTCCTTCTTCAAGTACGGCGACCAGTGCTGGACGCAGTATTCCAGGTGAGGGCATACCATGGCCCAGTACAGTGGCATGATAACCTTCTCTGATGTGTTCGTGATCCCCTTCTTAATCATTCTAAGCATTCGGTGTGCCCTTTTCACCGCCGCCGCACATTGCGCGGACGGCTTCATAAACTTGTCGACCAGTACTCCCAAGTCTCTTTCCTGGGTGTCTCCCCTTCCCTCCCTCCCCAACAGTCAAAACTATCTAACTGGCCAGAAACAGACGCTGATCAAATTGCATTTAACTGGCTAACCGTGAATATTCGGCGCAAGTTAGCTGGTTATCTCTGCTGAAAATCCGCCCGACTTAGTGCAGGAAGAGGCGGTCGGAGCATACCGCGAGTGATTTCCTGCACTCGCGGCGCTCCGGCTGCTCTCCCGCTGCCCTCTTCAGGCTCCCCTATGAAAAACCATATTAGTGGTTTTTCAAGATTCGCGGAGGTTCCTGGGACGGAACCCCCGCGAATATTGGGGGAGTACTGTATATAAAATCGGATGTATCTATGTGTGTGTGTATGCATGTATGTTCCTATCAAAATTCTGGCACTCTATTCAGTAGTAGTATTGGGGTTCTTCCGCAATGACTATCAAGAGCTAGGGAGCATGAACTTCGTAGACCCCTATACAATCACGCTCTTATAATATTTAAATGATCCTCAGCAACACCATTTAGGGCTCCTTTTACGAAGCTGCGTTAGCGGTTTAATGCGCGTAATAGCGCGTGCTAATTTGCCGGCCAGGCTAGCCGCTACCGCCTCCTCTTGAGCAAGCAGTAGTTTTTTTGGCTAGCGCGGGGGTTAGCGCACGCTAAAAATGTTGGGGGGTGGGGGGATGGTGGGTCCGGGGAGGACATAAGAGTCCAGTCCTCCGCGGGTGTTTGATGAAAATGTATCCCATGGTTGTTATTGCTGTTGTATTTACTGTTGCTTAATAAAATAGATTTGAACTATAAAAAAAAAAGAAAGACAGAAATACAGAAAGCGGCTAAGGAGAGAGAAAAAGAAATAAAACCACACACTCACACACACATATTCTAGCACACATTAATGTAACGGGCTATAAGACTAGTTATTATTAATCTTATTGTATTTCTTACTGGATTCCTGATCTGGGTGTACTGATAGATAGGACCCTGAAGCCGTCGGCACAATGCGCGGCAGCGGCAAAGAAGGCAAATAGAATGTTGGGCATGATAAAGAAAGGAATCTCGAGTAGATCGGAGAAAGTTATAATGCCGCTTTATAGGGCAATGGTCAGACCACACTTGGAATACTGCGTCCAACATTGGTCTCCCTACCTAAAGAAGGATATAAAACTGCTGGAGAGGGTGCAGAGACGAGCAACCAAACTAGTGAAGGGTATGGAGAAACTGGTATATGAGGATCGACTTAAAACACTGGGATTGTTCTCCCTTGAGAAAAGGAGACTGCGTGGGGATATGATCGAGACCTTCAAAATACTGAAAGGAATCGACAAAATAGAGCAGAGAAGATTATTTACATTGTCCAATTTGACACGGACAAGAGGACATAAAATGAAGCTAAGGGGGGGCAAGTTCAGGACTAATATCAGGAAGTTCTGCTTCACACAGAGAGTGGTTGACATCTGGAATACTCTCCCAGGGGAGATTATTGCGGAATCGACAGTCCTAGGCTTCAAAAGCAAACTAGATGCATATCTCCTTGAGAGAGGCATATAAAGATATGGTTGGCTGTAAAATAAACCAGGTGTATACCTGGCAGGGCCTCCGCGTGTGTGGATCGCCGGACTTGATGGACCGAAGGTCTGATCCGGAGATGGCGCTTCTTATGTTCCTTCAATAAAATTATTATAAATTAACAGGCGTAATCACTGAATACAAGTCTATCGATACCGGAAGATTGGGATAAATATATATCCGGGCAACGCCGGGTGATCAGCTACTAATTAAATAAAAGTAAGGAATCAAAGAATGGCATAAGTATTTGGGTTGTTCAAACACTAAGGGCTCCTTTTACGAAGGCCCGTTAGCGGTTTAACGTGCGTAATAGTGTATGCTAAACCTCTGGCCGCGCTAGCTGCTACCGCCTCCTCTTGAGCAGGCGGTAGTTTTCCAGCTAGGGCGGGGGTTAGCGCGTGATGAAAAGTAGCGCGCGTTAAAACCTGCTAACGCGCCTTCGTAAAAGGAGCCCAAAGAGACCGAAACAGTAAAACGCAAAACGTTGTGCATAAGGGGGCGCAAAACCACTACAATTTTAGCTTTTTGGCCCGGATTTTGTAACTGGCACCGTTGTCGGAGGCTGCCGTAAAAGCGGCCGCCGACCGCATGTCGATCACGCGATGGAGCCGGATAGTGAATCACACCTCTGGTAAAGGGAATGTAGGCCAGGCTTCACCAGGCCTAAAGCGCCTACGGAGGCGCGATTTCAGCGCTGATTTCATAGACACCAGTAGGTGCCTTGAAACTCAGTTAAAAACGGCATTTAAACAGCATTTTTTTTTTTTTTTATTGAGCTTGGGCACTGGTTTATTAAGTCAATCCTAAAGGGCCACAATCCAGTCGGGTTTTCAGGATTTCCCCAATGAATATGCATGAGATCTATTTGCATGCACTGCTTTCATTGTATTCTAATAGATCTCATGCATATTCATGGGGGAAATCCTGAAAACCCGACTGGATTGCGGCCCTCGAGGACCGGAGTTGCCCATCCCTGACATAGACTCTCTAATCCAGGGGTCTCAAAGTCCCTCCTTGAGGGCCGCAATCCAGTTGGGTTTTCAGGATTTCCCCCATGAATATGCATGAGATCTATTTGCATGCACTGCTTTCATTGTATTCTAATAGATCTCATGCATATTCATGGGGGAAATCCTGAAAACCCGACTGGATTGCGGCCCTCGAGGACCGGAGTTGCCCATCCCTGACATAGACTCTCTAATCCAGGGGTCTCAAAGTCCCTCCTTGAGGGCCGCAATCCAGTTGGGTTTTCAGGATTTCCCCCATGAATATGCATGAGATCTATTTGCATGCACTGCTTTCATTGTATTCTAATAGATCTCATGCATATTCATGGGGGAAATCCTGAAAACCCGACTGGATTGCGGCCCTCGAGGACCGGAGTTGCCCATCCCTGACATAGACTCTCTAATCCAGGGGTCTCAAAGTCCCTCCTTGAGGGCCGCAATCCAGTTGGGTTTTCAGGATTTCCCCCATGAATATGCATGAGATCTATTTGCATGCACTGCTTTCATTGTATTCTAATAGATCTCATGCATATTCATGGGGGAAATCCTGAAAACCCGACTGGATTGCGGCCCTCGAGGACCGGAGTTGCCCATCCCTGACATAGACTCTCTAATCCAGGGGTCTCAAAGTCCCTCCTTGAGGGCCGCAATCCAGTCGGGTTTTCAGGATTTCCCCAATGAATATGCATGAGATCTATTTGCATGCACTGCTTTCATTGTATTCTAATAGATCTCATGCATATTCATGGGGGAAATCCTGAAAACCCGACTGGATTGCGGCCCTCGAGGACCGGAGTTGCCCATCCCTGACATAGACTCTCTAATCCAGGGGTCTCAAAGTCCCTCCTTGAGGGCCGCAATCCAGTTGGGTTTTCAGGATTTCCCCCATGAATATGCATGAGATCTATTTGCATGCACTGCTTTCATTGTATTCTAATAGATCTCATGCATATTCATGGGGGAAATCCTGAAAACCCGACTGGATTGCGGCCCTCGAGGACCGGAGTTGCCCATCCCTGACATAGACTCTCTAATCCAGGGGTCTCAAAGTCCCTCCTTGAGGGCCGCAATCCAGTTGGGTTTTCAGGATTTCCCCCATGAATATGCATGAGATCTATTTGCATGCACTGCTTTCATTGTATTCTAATAGATCTCATGCATATTCATGGGGGAAATCCTGAAAACCCGACTGGATTGCGGCCCTCGAGGACCGGAGTTGCCCATCCCTGACATAGACTCTCTAATCCAGGGGTCTCAAAGTCCCTCCTTGAGGGCCGCAATCCAGTTGGGTTTTCAGGATTTCCCCCATGAATATGCATGAGATCTATTTGCATGCACTGCTTTCATTGTATTCTAATAGATCTCATGCATATTCATGGGGGAAATCCTGAAAACCCGACTGGATTGCGGCCCTCGAGGACCGGAGTTGCCCATCCCTGACATAGACTCTCTAATCCAGGGGTCTCAAAGTCCCTCCTTGAGGGCCGCAATCCAGTTGGGTTTTCAGGATTTCCCCCATGAATATGCATGAGATCTATTTGCATGCACTGCTTTCATTGTATTCTAATAGATCTCATGCATATTCATGGGGGAAATCCTGAAAACCCGACTGGATTGCGGCCCTCGAGGACCGGAGTTGCCCATCCCTGACATAGACTCTCTAATCCAGGGGTCTCAAAGTCCCTCCTTGAGGGCCGCAATCCAGTTGGGTTTTCAGGATTTCCCCCATGAATATGCATGAGATCTATTTGCATGCACTGCTTTCATTGTATTCTAATAGATCTCATGCATATTCATGGGGGAAATCCTGAAAACCCGACTGGATTGCGGCCCTCGAGGACCGGAGTTGCCCATCCCTGACATAGACTCTCTAATCCAGGGGTCTCAAAGTCCCTCCTTGAGGGCCGCAATCCAGTCGGGTTTTCAGGATTTCCCCCATGAATATGCATGAGATCTATTTGCATGCACTGCTTTCATTGTATTCTAATAGATCTCATGCATATTCATGGGGGAAATCCTGAAAACCCGACTGGATTGCGGCCCTCGAGGACCGGAGTTGCCCATCCCTGACAGACACTCTAATCCAGGGGTGTCAAAGTCCCTCCTCGAGGGCCGCAGTCAAGTCGGGTTTTCAGGATTTCCCCAGTGAATATGCATGAGATCTATTTGCATGCACTGCTTTCATTGTATGCTAATAGATCTCATGCATATTCATTGGGGAAATCCTGAAAACCCGACTGGATTGCGGCCCTCGAGGACTGAAGTTGCCCATCCCTGACATAGACTCTCTAATCCAGGGGTCTCAAAGTCCCTCCTTGAGGGCCGCAATCCAGTCGGGTTTTCAGGATTTCCCCCATGAATATGCATGAGATCTATTTGCATGCACTGCTTTCATTGTATTCTAATAGATCTCATGCATATTCATGGGGGAAATCCTGAAAACCCAACTGGATTGCGGCCCTCGAGGACCGGAGTTGCCCATCCCTGACAGACACTCTAATCCAGGGGTGTCAAAGTCCCTCCTCGAGGGCCGCAGTCAAGTCGGGTTTTCAGGATTTCCCCCATGAATATGCATGAGATCTATTTGCATGCACTGCTTTCATTGTATGCTAATAGATCTCATGCATGTTCATTGGGGAAATCCTAAAAACCCGGCTGGATTGCGGCCCTCGAGGACTGACTTTGACACCTGTGGGTTAGAGAATCCAGGCCTTGGTGCCTATTTTGGCAGCTGGTTCTCTTGAAAGTAAGTTTGCAAAAGTCAGCCCTTTTCTCTAGTACAATTTCCACACATCATCTGCAAATGAAAAGGTTTATTTAAATTCATAAATAATGAGCTACTGCGATGGAAAAGCATGCAGCACAGCTTTTCAATTATGCATTAAAAAAAAAAAAACAGGCACATGAAAAAGACTGCAGGACCATTGTCGTCAAAAAGATTACTACACATCCATACCTATGGCTCATTTGGGGGCGAATGTTTGCTATAAAGATAATTTGTATCCGTAGCAAATTTTTCTATGAAGAAACCACTACCCTTGGGAAATCTTACGGGTTACTACCTTGGCCTTTGTGTTTGCCAGCTTCATTTTTCTGTGATCTTTTTTCATTGAGTTAATTATGTTTCGGAGACAGTTTTATGTTTCACGTCTTCAGAAAATCTGAAGTGGATGTGATTAAGTTTTTTAGATTGGCTTTGGGTTTTTTAAATTTTCACGTTCAGGAACAATCTAAGGTGTTGATATTAAACCCGTTGACCCCTAAAGGTCATAGTTCCATTTAAGCATTGGCATTGGGAGTTGGACCACGAGTGGTGGGGGGGGAGGGGGACTTTAGCCTGGCAGCCCAGGAGCATTGGGCCACAGTTTTGTGCAGCCTGATGCTCCTGGGTGGTATAATAAACCCAGCAAAGATAACCGAATAACTTCTGGCTCTGCCCCAATTCCACCCATGGAATACCCCAGCACTAGTGCTACTCCTTGTGACCCTGGGCAAGTCACTCAATCAACAGTGCCCACCGTTTTGAATGCCAGCTTTGAATGCCAAAGCCACAAAAAGGCAGTATACAAATCCCCATGGCTTCTCCCTTTCATCAAGCCCAGTATCCTGCTTCCAACAGTGGCCAACCCAAAAAGTAACAACATTCTAGAACTGAGATTGTGATGTCATAATGCCTCATTCCACCAATGCCTAAGAGCCAGCCTCATCAGTGATGTCACAATGGCTTGGTTGTCCTGTACTTGCTCCCATAAGAACATAAGAGCTGCCATATTGGGACAGATTGAAGCTGTGGCTCACTGGTAGAGCTGCTGCCTCTGCACCTAGGGGTAGTGAGATCAAATCCCAGTGGAACCTCCTTGTGACCCTGGGCAAGTCACTCAGTCAACAGTGCCCAATGCTTTGAATTGGTTTACGAGCATCCTCGTAAACCAAATTGCTCATATATCAAAGCAAGTTTCCCCATAGGAAGTAAGGGAAACTACTTTGATTGGTTCCACCTCCTCCCCCCCCCCCCGAGGCTACCGGTGCTGCTCCATTCTCTCCCCCCTCTCGGAGAGAGCGAGACCAGAAGGCTTTGAGCATGCGCAAATTCTCAAAGCCAGCCCAGACCAGAAGAAGGAGGATCTCCGATGCACCGCCCAGCCCAGGCTGCGCCAGAAGAGGGAGGATCTTCGGGCATTGGCACTGGTGCCAAGTCAGGTAAAGGAAGTGTCATTGACTGCTCGGGGGGGGGGGGGAAGTAGGATTGTGGTGGAGGGGGGCAACGCGAGCGGGGGGGATGCTGGATCGCTGGGGAGGATGCCGGATCGCAGGGGGGGGGGGGAAGGTGCTCGTACAGCGAGGCAAGCTCGGTTTACGAGGCACCAATGTTTTGCTCGTCTTGCAAAACACTCGCAAACTGGTGCACTCGTAAATCGAGGTACCACTCTATATAAGTCCCCCATTGCCTTTTCCTCCCCCTGAACCAAATGCAGCCCCAAAAGATTTGACTAAGGGCTCCTTTTACCGAGCTGCGCTAGCGGTTTTAGTGCACGCAGCTTTTTAGCGTGTGCTAAACTTAACGCCAGCTCTATGCCGGCGTTAGCGTCTAGTGCGGCCGGCAGTTTAGTGTGCAATTACGCTCGTTAAACCACTAGCGCGGCTTCATTAAAGGAGCCCCAAATGTCTGGAGAATTTGTGAGCACATGTATATTTTTAACCTGCCAGGGAAGGGCAATATTCAGACCAGGCGGACTTGCTATTTTAATTTGTTTTAAAGCAGTCCGATTGATTTGAAAATTGCCCTCCTATGTCCATTTTTGAAAACGTGATTCCTCTAGTAAATATTGACAGTGCAGTGTAACTTTTGCCAAATCCTGCTGGCAATGCAATCATATTGAGATGGGCTTCCTTATGATGGTTAATGACTTCTGAGTCTTTTACAGCACTTTCCGAGAGTCGTTTGAGGCCTCTTTATAAACATGATTGATGTGTTGATTGATAGAATTGGAGTAAACCTTTTAATAGTCTACGATAGCTAAAAGTGGCTCCTTATGTTGACTAATATTTGCATTTCTTCAAAACTGATGATAACAGCGACCCAGTGGAGGTAGTGGAAAAGAGGAAGGTATCTGAATTCAAGAAAGCATAAGGCAGTGTATACAGAGAATGGATCTTTTGTCTGTTTTCTAGAAGCGGGCAAAGAGCAAGTCTTAAGGCAAATAGAAACGGGAATGTATTGGGTGGTATCCTAGCCTCAAGACAAATATTTAGGGAAAAGAGATGATGTTTGAGGAAGCCACTTTATAGCTAAAATGTTCAGGAGAAGGCAGACGATGAGACGTTGACTTGGATCGAAACCATTTTGTCTTTATCTGTCATCATTGTCTCTGTTAGAGAGGCAAAACGCTTGCGGTTGGCATGTTCAGATCACCCCCCTCTCGCCAGTTCACTTGTGATCGTCATTTGGCCTCCGCCTACCCCAGCGTAGCAAAATGTTGAGTTTCACTAATCGCAGCAATCCTGGTTCTTCTCGTTCGCTTTGCAAAGCTCTTGGCTGTACTTTCCAGCCCAGAGGTGACTATGTCTATTTCTGGTGCCTTTTTAATTTCAAAAAGTTTGTTAAGATCTCATTTGGATGAAAAATCACTATCTAAATTCAATTTCTCCTCATTATGATTATATCTGCAGCTGTGCTGTTATCAGTCTTTTTCTGCTCTCTGTTGATTATGGCAAACCCCCTTCCATCTTTGTACTCTCCCCCCCCCCCCCTCCCGCCCCCCCTTCACGATGATTATTATCAGCATAACAAAGTACCAGGTGGGAAGATGGTGGCCAGCAATGTAATTTGCCGTTTGGTATCGCATTATCTCACAATATCCTACTCTTATCTCCTTAATATCCCAGGTTTTTAAAGCATCCCTTATCTTCTCATTTGATACTACGTACCTTGGCAGACTCTTGGAAGATTCATAAACTTAACCAAGCATTCTCCTTTCTTATCTTCTGTTAAGAGCATTTGCAGCTGGGGTTTCTTCTCTTTCTGCTTTCTTCTTCATGGCTTTTTTTTTTCTTTTGAGAATTACTGTTTGGGGGTCTTTTCAATTGACTTATGTAGCCGTTATGGGCCTGGGCACTCTTGCCAATTGAATCCTTCGTTCCTTTCCCTCTCGCCCTCCCACCTTTGCCGACTTCCATCATGTTCATGACCAATTTCGTAAGAGCGAGACACGTTCAGTACCTCGGCCGTCCAGCTCTTTCTGTCTGCGAGGGACGTTGAAATTCATTTTTCACAGCCTAGGAGCAGAGCGAAAAAGCAAAGGCCTTGAGTTCCAGCGCACCTGGTTTTCAAAACAGCGCTGCCTCTGTCTTAACAAAGACAGTGAGCTTGCGTTTCAAATGAGAACATGCTGTTTCCTGCTGAAGTCTTCCACGATGTAGAAAGGTGAAAGAGTTGGGGGGGGGGGGGGGGGGGGAAAAGCACAAAAAGAAAAAGAAGTACTAATAACTAGAATCAGCAGAATTTATTATTACTCATCCTGCCTTCCAAATCCAGTACAATTAAGGAAGAGTCAGAAGCTATTTTTCCTGTTTTTGGACAATTTAAGCATCAGAAAAGTTTAGAAGGTACTTCAAGAGGTCATTGAATTCTTCCTTCTCTCTGGCATGGGTAGGGTTACCATATTTTTCTCCGGGAAACCCCAGTCACATGACCCCACCCCTTTCTGCCTCCAGCCCTGCCCCTTTCTGTCTCCAGCCCCGCCCCTTTCTGCCTTCAGCCCTTCCCCAGCAGAGCCCCCTCTCTTCTTCTGGACGAGCTCCGGCGGCGTCTGAAGGGCCTGGAGCCTGCGCGGATGTGTGTGACGCCGTCTGCACATTGTCAGAGGCCCTCCAGCTGCGGCTGGAGCTCGTCGGGGCTTTCCAAAACCTGGACAAATGCCGGATTTTGGAAAGTCCGTCCAGGAGACCAGACAGTCCTCTAAAAAGAGGACATGCCCGGGTTTTCCCGGATGTTTGTTAACCCCAGGCATGGACGCAATGGTTCAACATGTTCAAAGCTTACCTATGTTCCCTCTTGGGTTTTGCGATCAGTGGAGCAGAACCAACTTTTCATATTATAAACTTAGATACTATTAGGTCTGGGATATTTAGAGTCGCTGGGCCTACGCTTTAGAATGATATCCCTTTGGCTCTTTGCGAGGAGCATTCATTGCAGGTCGTCCAGAAGAAATTGAAAACTTTCTTATTTCAAGATGCCTTTGACACCGAATCGTTTAATCAGGTTTAGTTAATTCCTTTGTGGTCCCGGTAGTTCCTCGACTGGCTTGGAGCTAGAAGGGTCATAGAAACATAGAAACATAGAAATAGACGGCAGATAAGGGCCACGGCCCATCCAGTCTGCCCACCCTAATGTCCCTCCCCTACCTTTGCCCTGTGAATAGATCCCATGTGCCGATCCCATTTGGCCTTAAAATCAGGCCCGCTGCTGGCCTCAATCACCTGCAGTGGAAGACTATTCCAGCGATCAACCACCCTTTCAGTGAAAAAGAACTTCCTGGGGTCACCTCGTAGTTTCCCGCCCCTGATTTTCCACGGATGTCCTCTTGTTGTCGTGGGGCCCCTGAAAAAGAAGATATCTTCCCCAGATGTATGCTTGCTAGAGATTTTTAGTCTATTGATTTGTTCTCTCTGTCCTATTTACAGATGGAGCTCTTTTCAATCCTTTTTATTTCTAGATCAGTGGTTCCCAACCCTGTCCTGGAGGAACACCAGGCCAATCGGGTTTTCAGGCTAGCTCTAATGAATATGCATGAAGCAAATTTGCATGCCTATCACGTCCATCATATGCAAATCTCTCTCATGCATATTCATTAAGGCTAGCCTGAAAAACCCGATTGGCCTGGTGTTCCTCCAGGAAAGGGTTGGGAATCACTGTTCTAGATTTTGTAAACCACGTAGAAAGGCCTCTTAATGGGAGGAATATCCCATTTTAAATGAACTTGGAGCCTTTGTGGAAAGGGCAGCTCTTCTGTTTTGTACATTCGCAGGCTAAATGCTTTAACCATTTCAGGACCATAAGGATCGTAGGCCAATTTTTGTGGTTTTGACGACATTTTTATGGTAAAAAGGGCTTGCAGATGCCAAAAAATTGATTTTTTTTTGTGAAATATCATTATTTTTATTTAAAAAATCAAACTTCTGGCTTATGGACAGTGTGGCAAGTGAATATTCTCGTCAGTCTGGCAACGACGCTAATGAATGAATGTCGGAACCAGTTTGTTTACATAAAGGCAGTATCATATGGAATCCGTACATATCAAATTTAGAACTGTAGACTATCCCAATCAAAATTTATAGGATTTTAAAGTTATGGGACAAATATGTCCCTTGGTCCTGAAAGGGTTAATGACTGGGGATGGCGCTTTTTTTTTTTTTTTTTTTTACCAGCAGGCGATGTTCTGTGATAAGTGGCAAAACATCATTAATTCCTTTGGTGCTAATTGTTATATGCATAGTCGAGGGGGAACTCTCGAGGCACTCCCGCGGAGGTGCTTCCGCAGTGTCGATTTCTAGGGAAAATGGGTTAGAATTTTGCTTTGTCTAAGCCATTCCGGAATAGTCTATGAAGGTGGCTAAGCCCCACATATTCATCTTCCTGTAAGTATTTCATTTAATGCGTGTGATCATCACTATTACAACGAATACCAAATGAATTCATGCTGGTTGGGTGCTTTGAATGAAAATTTATGTCGAAAAGGCAGTGAAGCTACGTCTGCATTTTCTCGCACATCCATAACGTTGCATTACTGTTTGTTTAAGCCAGCTGAACAGCAGAAAGCAATTGTGTTAGCATATTTTTTATATCGGATCAAAACAGATAAATATCAACATGACACTGTAGGAACCACAGGGGGATCCGGGATTAATGTCTAGTAATGACTTGTGCAATGTGAAATGCTGACATGAGGCCGAATACAGATGTCCCGTGCACGGTATTAGAATCGGTGCGTCAAATCTTCCCAGTCGTGACATATGGAGAGGACTTATTTACTCTCAAAGAGGAAGCGGAGCAAAGCAACGCTGGTGACCGTTTTCTCCCGGGACCAATGTAGATGTGCCAGCGAAAGTGTCTAGCTGTATTACATCGCCAATAAACAAACTATGATACCACTAATCTTAATCAAACCTTCAAAAGTGCAATATCATTCATAAATTTTTCATATATCTCCCAAGATCTTCAGATGGGCTTCTCATGAGCTATATTTGTGCTGCATAAGATTTGTTTGCACCACAATCATCGGACCAACGGTTGGCTCGGGGGCCCGTTCAAGCTGGATTTCAGTTTTGACTGTTTATTTTCACTTCTTTTTAGTTTATGATATATTTTTTTAATCTCACTTATTGTTTTACCACTTATTTTGTTTTATTTTATCATTCAAATTTAATTTAAATTTCCCCAGAATTCTATTGCTTCAACGGTTCTCCCTCTGCATCTATTCTTATCTCCCCTCTTTTTAACCTTTCAAATTCCTTTAGATCATTGTAATCTTATTAGTATGTTTATTTTCTTATTTTTCTCCTCTATCTCTATTTTCTTTCTTTATTACTCTTCTAATTGTCATTTTTCCTGGTACTTTAGTTAGATTGTGAGCCTTCGGGACAGTAAGGGAATTTCTAAGTACCTATCTTACTTATAATTTTAATGCACCAATATATTCATTGTAACCCGTTCTGGGCTCTTTTGGGAGGACGGGCTAAAAAAATCGAATAAATAAATAAATTAATTAATTAATTTAATCTAGTGGGGTGTTTTTATTTAGTGTTTTATTTAATTTAATACACTTCTCCCTCCAGATTCGCGGGGGATAGGGGCAGAGCCGGACCGCGAATGGCAAAAAACTGCTAATATCCGGCTCTGACCCACCCCCGCCTCCCTGGCCTTACCTGGTGGTCTAGCGGGCTTTCGGGGCAGGAGCGATCTTCCTACGCTCCTGCCCCGTGCAGATCGCCATGAGGAAATGACTGCTGTGAGTTCCCGTAGTCTCTCGAGACTACGACGGGAATTCCCTACAGCTATTTCCTAATGACGATCTGCATAGGGCAGGAGCGTAGAAAGATCGTTCCTGCCCTGAAAGCCCGCTAGACCACTAGGTAAGGCCGGGATGCCGGGGAGAAAACTTAACGATGTTTGTTTTTTTTCTTTTTCCCCTCCCCAAAAAATCGCGAATATGTGAAATCGCGATTACCAAAACCGCGAATGGGGAGGGGGAAGTGTAAGTGTTTTCCAAACTACCTCTACCAGGAATAGAAAAACACACACCCCATTCACATACCCCCCCCAATCAAAGAAGTAAAACGGAAAAAACTATATGACCGCCTACTAGCCACTCGAGCAGCAAAACTAGATAACCAAATCTCCCACCTACTGATAACAACCCAAGACTACAAGATGTTCAGAAAGGAAATAAAAACTATACTCTTGAAGAAATCCCTGAATAAGGCTTAAAACCACAAATACCTTCCTTCTTACCATCCTCTCCCTAAACCCTGATCCTACCTGACCCACTCTTGGAAACGATCTTTGATCTAACTATGTAACCCTCTTTCTATAACTCTTTTTGTAATCCGCATTGAACCGCAAGGCAATGGCAGAATAGAAATCTGTAATGTAATGTAACCTTCTCACAATCTTGTGAAAACACTATGG
This sequence comes from Geotrypetes seraphini, assembly GCF_902459505.1. NCBI lineage: Eukaryota > Metazoa > Chordata > Amphibia > Gymnophiona > Dermophiidae > Geotrypetes > Geotrypetes seraphini. The sequence goes on along the minus strand of NC_047098.1, from coordinate 10,794,186 downwards.
GCTCCTTTTCCGAAGGTACGCTAGCGGTTTCAGCGCACGCACACTGTAGCTTGCGCTAGCCGAGAAACTACCGCCTGCTTAAAAGTAGACAGTAGGACTAGCGTGCGCTAAGCACGCATGCTAAAACCGCTAGTGCACCTTTGTAAAAGGCGCCCTATATGAAGACTTATTTCTTAAGATACTTTCATAATATCAATCATGCACTTATCTTTTGTTAACTCTGTAGAATATTGTCGGGAAGGGACGCTTTTCGGCTTTTTTTCCAGGAAGTCCTCCTAACATTTTACTCGCTGCCACTCGACAAGAGTTAAAGCATAAAAACATCAAGCCCAGTGGCCCGTTCTCACAATGGTCAATCCAGTCACTAGTACCTGGCAAAAAACCCAAAGAGTTAGCAACATTCCGTTCAGAATACTAAAGAATAGCAAGATTCAGGAATCCCAAAGAGTAACAAAGGATTCCAGAACCTCAAAGAGTACAACATTCCATGCTACCGATCCAGGGCAAGCAGTGGCTTCCCCATGTCTTTCTCAATAACAGACTAGGGACTTTTCCTCCAGGAACTTGTCCAAACCTTTCTTAAAACCAAGTGATAGTGTCTAGTCACACTAGTGTCATGGCCAACCAGGAGTGCAGAGTCAGGGATGGGACGTTCTCAAGGGCTTTCTAGTCAAAAGGTTGCATACCTTACTCTAGCAGAGGCAGAGAGATCACTGCCAAACTGGCTCTGGAAAAAAGAATCTGGATACCCTCACAGCAACTTTCATTAACATAAGAACATAAGAATTGACATACTGGGACAGAACGAAGGTCCATCAAGCCCAGTATCCTGTTTCCAAAAGTGGCCAACCCAGGCCACAGGTTCCTGGCAAGATCCCAAGAAGTAAAACAGATTTTATACTGCTTATCCTAAGAATAAGCAGTGGATTTCCCCAAGCCATATTAATAATGGCTTTTGGACTTCTCTTTTAGGAAATTATCAAAACCGTTTTTTTAAACCCTGCTAAGCTAACTGCTTTCACCACATTCTCCAGAAATGAATTCCAGAGTTTTAATCATTAACTACAGGGATTTCAATAGATTCTAAGTAAGCAGCCAATTTACTAAACTGCAGTAAAGTTTTGCACTTATCGCTATGTGCAAAGACTGCGCACTGTCTAATGGGAGTGTTCCCAGAATGTTTCCACCCAATTGTACGCAGAAATGTTCTTTACTACTTCACTGCAAATAACTTTAGACATAGCTAACACAGTCCATGTCCATAAACCACCCATTTCCCAGTCCATAACTAGCTACACAGTTTGCAAATGAATTAGCGTGCCAGTGCGATGGTGGTTACTGTGTTCATGCGCTAAAAGTGCGCACTAATTCATGTGGTGACTGCTTAGTGCATGTTAGTAAAAAGGACCCTAAGTATTATATTATGCACTTTTTCTCGAAAAGTATGGAAGGCAAAAAGTATTTATTTTTACTGTTCAAATCGTATGATATTAATTCTAAAGAATCCATAGGAGGATTATATTGGAATGTGTTGACTGGTTTTGCCGTAGGAAAAATATTGCCTGGTTGCAACATTTGCCTTATGCTGTTCCATAAACAGCATTAGGCATACACGATTGTAGCAGGTTTCCGGGTCTCGCCGCGTCTGCGTAGAAAGAACCGGCGTTTCAGCCATCCCGCTGTGGCTTTCTTCAGGGTGTGCTGTGAGGTCTGCGGTGTGTCGCAACATACCCTGAAGAAAGCCGCAGCGGGATGGCTGAAACGCCGGTTCTTTCTACACAGATGCGGCAAGACCCGGAAACTTGTTTCAGTCATGACGCCAGCCGCGGAAGCCTAAGAGAACATGTATTGGACGGTGGTATATCTATGGAGCTCTACCCAAGACACAGATGCCAGGAAGGTTGTGGGTGAACCAGCGTCCACAGAGATTAAAAACGGATGAACGATATGTCATTTTTATTCCAGCAGGCTACATTCACTTTAACAGCTCCAGAGAGGCTCTGATTTACAAACCTGAGTTAACATTTTAACACGTGTTAATCCACATTCATGTTAATTCAATTTAGTCCTGTGGAGGGTAATTTTATAATAAAATCCCCAAACGTTAGGGATTTTTTTTTTTTTTAAAAGCCTTGAGCTGAATTAAGCTCAGATAGTCAACGCTGGGCTTTGTCCAGGCACTCGCTCTGAATATCCAAGGTTAACCGCTGATCCAGAAGTTATGCAAGTGCCAGCTGATATTCAGTGCCAGCATCCATAGGGCTAAGAAGGCCTAGGTAGGGCTGCCCTTGTCAGTGTCTTACCTGGGCACTTAGCTATGTGGGCACCTGCACTGACTGTGGCCGGTGCTTTACATCATAACTCCTCAACTCTGCCCACAGACTACCCTGGCACTGACTGGTGATATTCAATGCACATGCCTCTAAATATCACCGAGTAGGATGCTGAGTGAGTTTTAAACTGGCAGGAGCCTCTCCTGCCTGGTTAAATCGTTTTGAATATAGAACCCTAAATGTGCTCTAGCGGCAACGGGTTATAAGGTGACTTGCCTTGGGTCACAAGGAGCGTCAGTAGCATGAATGGACTGAACCTGGCTCTAACCACTTCCTGCAGCCTGGAGCCAACTGCAATCAGATTCATATTCGCTCCCCCCCATCACACACACCTCTTTCCAGACATTGTCAACAGGTATTCTCCGTGGCGATTTTTCTGTCGGCTCACACAGGGTTACTGATTTCAACCCTTTTATGATGTGCTTCTTATTGCAGCTGGAATAAAAGGGACCTCGGTTGGCCACTGTCGGAAACAGGAAGCTGGGCTTGATGGACCTTTGGGCTGTTCCAGTATGTCAATTCTTATGTGAGCCAAGCATAGGACAATGAAGCCATTGTGACATCACTGATGAGTTTGGCTCTTAGGCATTGGTGGAATGAGGCATTATGACATCAGAAGCTCAGCTCTGGAATGTTGCTACTCTTTGGGTTTCTGCCAGGCACTTGGGACCTGGTTTGGTCACAGTTGGAAACAGGATTCTGGGCTTGATGGACCTTCGGTCTGTCCCAGTATGGCAATTCTTATGTGAGCCAAATATAGGACAATGAAGCCATTGTGACATCACTGATGAGTTTGGCTCTTAGGCACTGGTGGAATGAGGCATTATGACATCACAATACCAGCTCTGGAATGTTGCTACTCTTTGGATTTCTGCTAGGTACTTGGGACCTGGGCAGGATTCTGGGCAATTCTTATGTTCTTAAGTTGGAGCCCACTACAGGCCTCGGCCGGGCAACTTTTGTATTGTTGTTATTATTACCACTGGGCAATCCATTAGCTTCTAAAAGTCCTACCACAACATCATCTGTTAAAGTTAGTAGGTTTCTTCTTCTTATCTTGAAAAACATTGGAAACCTAATATCTTTTTACTGCTGCTGCAATGTTTAGATCATCTGAACAGAGCATTAGCAAACACTCTGCGTGCAAAATACTTGTCCTGAGCGAATGTCCTGCACTTCAGAGACATCCCTTTCCTCTTGACATTTGTTTTTATTTTTATTTTTTTTTTATTTTTAATAAGAGCCGGGCTTCAGTGTGGAAGCTTGCTGGCTCGTGTGACACACGAGTTCCAGCCCGTCCACGGTCCTGGCATTTGAGGAGGTGAACGGTACGAAGGGCCTGATTAAAGTTTAATGACGCTTGGTATTATTGAAGGCCCCTTAGCATCGATTCTGCACTCATCGGTGGACGCATCAACCAGGTTTGCGCGGGTGAGCTCCTTCGTTTCTAGCACTCGGTACTGACGTAAGGTCAGCGTCTCACGGAGAACGCATGCAGTGCGCATATCCGTCCGCTCCCTCCTGCCAGTGGAAGGGGCTGCGCTGCTTGCCAGCGGCTGCTGGAGCAAGGGTTTCCTTTTCACTCTGATTTGCATACTTGAACGTAGCCACATTAAAATTCAATTGTTGTTTCTCGGCATTCATGTGCTCGGCCTGGAAAAGCACCTGCACTGCTTTGATACAGCTCTGATGCCTTCTGTCAGGATAAAAAGCAGCGTCTCTCTTCCTTCCAGCTTTTCTTTCAAATGATATTGTCTTGATTCTAAGAACAAATATTTTATAATTATTAGTGACTAACCATCAGTACCTTTGATAACATCCAAACACGATGACAAGGAAACTGCAAGCTAACAGCCTGGATTCCAGGGTTTGCCTGGTTATTTTTTTGTCTTTTTGCTTAAGAACAGACATTATGCTAATAACTAGCTCATTTGTTTCACACGTTTGGTCTTTTAAAGCCACAAGCATTTGTCGTCTGGGCCCAGTTTCAACTAGGAAAGCCTTTTGTCTGCTTCCTTGGGCTCTAAAAGTAGATAGCCAATATTAGTGTCATCTGGCAGAAAAGACACTGCTGTACAAGCCAGTCCTGCCATCTCGAAATGCACAATTGGGGTGTGCAAGACTCCCCCGATATTCACGGGGGTTCCGTTCCAGGAACCCCCGCGAATTTTGAAAAAAAATGCAAATACGAGTTTTTTTTTTCGCCTGTCAAAAAGCAGGAGAGGGCAGCTGGAATGCCGGCGAGTAAAGAAAATCACTCGCGGTATGCTCCCACCGCCTCTTCCTGTTACTAAAGTAAGGCTACACCAATCGGGAGCTGCAGCTCCCGATTGGTGTAGCCCGACTTTAGTACAGGAAGAGGCGGGTCGGAGAATACTGTGAATTAGTGAGTCTGCGAATTCGCGGGGGAACACTGTATTCCATTCCAGTTGATCGTGGACCACAAGTGCATATTTGAGAGAAACTATCACTGTACGAGTAGGCAGTGGTGTAGAAAGAGGGGGGTCCACCCCTGGCACGGTCTTCCTAAGGGTGTGGCACCACCCCTCTCCTCTCTGCCACCCGCCCCTTGCCTTCCCCCATACCTTTTTTTACTTCCCCGGCACGCAAAGCTCATTGGCTGCCCATCACTCAGCTATAAAATATTACTTCTTGCTTTAAAAACAAAAAAACACGCATCAACCAGCCTTCATTGATAAACTTTTAATTCCATATGCATCTTGCAGAACTCTCCGATCTAGTAATCGAAACCTGCTCACTAATAATAATAATAAAAAAAAAATATTCTTGTATACCGCCGATCCACAAAGTGGTGGTTAACGTCAAAGAAGAACTGTACAATCAGTGAAAGGGACGTCAAATTAATAAAAATGAATGACAAGATAAGGAATACGTAGTTATTTAACAAACTTATCAAACAAATGTGTTTTTTAAAAACTTTCTAAAAATCCGTTTGACAAATAAGCGAGTTCAGTTTACCTAGTTGGAAGGCAAATGTCCTGTTCAAAAATTTCTTGTAGCGACAGTTCTTAACTGAAAGATACATAAACATAAACTTATTACGAGTGTTTTTTTTTTTAATGAGGTATAAAAATTAAATTGAGAGGCTAGATATCCCGGAGCCAAAGCAAAAAGAGATTTAAAACAAAGACAACCAAATTTAAAAAGAATACGCGCCTCAAAAGGCAACCGATGTAATTGCCGATCAAATGGGCTAATGTGATCGTGTTTCTTCAGGCCAAAAATTAGGCGCACTGCCGTATTTTGTACTAATCGAATACGCTGTCCATTTTTCTTAAGTGATGCAAGATAGACAATATTACAATAGTCGAGGACAGACAGAATTAGAGACTGTACCAAAATTCTGAAAGAAATAAAATCAAAAGAGCTCCTTTATCGCACGCACATTTATAGCACGCGCTAGCCGAAAAACTACCGCCTGCTCAAGAGGAGGCGGTAGCGGCTAGCGTGGCCGGCAAATTAGGGCACGCTATTACGCGCATTAAACCGCTGACGCGGCTTCGTAAAAGGAGCCCAAAGTATCTTTTGATGGTTCTGAGCTTCCAGAGGATCATAAAGCAATAAGAGAACTCTTACGACACCACGCGCAAATCCATTTTCTCTGTCACAGCTCCCCCACTGTGGAATGCTCTCCCCACTGATCTTCGTTTAAAAAAACTCTTTAGATAAATTCAAATCCAGACTTAAAACGTTCCTCTTTAAAGGCGCCTTTACCTTTGAAATTCAATTTTCCTTTACAGACTTCTTAAGGCAACCAAAACGTTTTGGGGGGTGTTTTTTTAGAAGCGACCTCCCTCTCCCATTTCCCTCTTTTATTTTTATTTCCATCTCAATGTATTTACTACCTTTTCCTTCCCATCCTTTCCTAATGTATCATATACGTTCATGCATAAATGTTTCCCCCTTTTTTTTTTTGGTACTTTTACTACATATTATTGTAAACCGTTTAGATACCTGTATGATAAACGGCATATCAAAAATAAAGAAAACTTGAGGCTTCCCGCGTCGGCATCGGTGCTCTCTCTGATGTCACTTCCGGGACCCGTGTCTAGGAAGTGACGTCGAAGAGTGAGCCGACACCGACGGGAAAGGGAAGGGGCATGCGCGGGGGAGGGGCACCGCCACCCTGGATGCCGCGCGCCCTTACTACGCCATTGCAAGTAGGCTATGGTTAAGATGGGTTATTCTACCGTTAACACAAGTTATTAATATCTAGGCCTCATTCACAAAATGGGGCCTGTGATAAAACGACACAAGCAGTGATAAAGATCTTGTGAGCTGTGCTGCTTGTTTGTAGCCTCTTAACCACCTGGATTTTTTTTGTGGCTTTTATGTTTTTCTATTTAAGACAGCCAGGGACCCTATAAGACCCCTGAGGAAGACATTTTTATTTTGCCGAAACACGGCCCGTGTTGGGTCAATTTTATTTTATACATTATTTGGTTTCTATCCTGTGGAGCACTTGTGACTATACCTTTCGTGGATTGTTTTTAAGAGGAAGTTAAAGTGCTTTCATTTGAAAGATGCCTTGGACTGATTAGTTCCCTCGATCTGGTTAGCTCCGTTAAACTTTGATCTGTGACACTTTTGACACTTCTGCTTATCCCTCCCTGTTGTTCTCCCCACCTATTTTTTTTCCTTTACTGTTAATTATTTTATTTCTTACCTTTTACCCTTTTGTAGCTTATGCCGTGTAGGTCGAGTCTGGGTTCATGTGTCATCCCCCCCCCCTGAAAGTTGTAAAGCTTTGACGTATGATTAAGCGCTTAATCGAATTTTAAATAAACTTGTAACTAGAAGAAGAGCCGATGCTGGCAGCAGGGTGGGGTTGGGGTTCGCGTAGGGAACATTAAAGGGCTCTGGGGGAAAGGTTGGCACCTGGGGTGGACCGCGCCCCCTCCTCCCTTACTATGCCACTGTTTGCAGATGCCCACCCTTTGTGTACAGATGATACCAAAGCAACATTCCTAGATCCTACTGAAAGAAGCATAAAGTTTACCCAAGAAACATAGGGCTCCTTTTACTAAGCTGCGTTAGCGCTTTTAGCGCACGCAACATTTTAGCACACGCTACGCGGCTAGAACTAACGCCAGCTCAATGCTGGCGTTAAGGTCTAGCGCGGGCGGCGATTTAGCACGCGCTATTCCACGCGTTAAAGCCCTAACGCGGCTTAGTAAAAGGAGCCCATAATGTTTCACATTCAAAACTCCCCGAGTGTTTTTTTTTTCAGGCCCGTAAACTGCTCGCTGCCATCACTGTTCTGACTCAAGCCTGAGGGGTTCCGAAGGCAGGTTGGGGAGCAGGATCGTGGGAAGAAATGATTCACGAACGAATACATTAATGGCTGCTTGATATAGATTTCTTGTAGGAATCGCTATAGGAGAAAACTTATTTCCTTCCCGTAGGTTTTTCTCTTTCTTTGGGTGGGGAAGGGGAGGGTGGAGGGAGCAGGAAATTGGGTGGATGGCAAACCCCCTCCCCCCAAAAACAACACCTTGTTTTTCACCATCGGTACTCCCAGATTTCGTGAGTCTCAGGGCAAGGGCACAGAAGAGGAGAAAAATGAAATGTGTCTTGTGCTGTGACTCAGTGTAAGGAAGGGGGCAGGGAGAGACAAACTTGCTGTGCAAAATTAGGTTTAAGGTGGCAGATATGATTCATACTTAATTACTAGGAATTAAAGTATCGCTGCATTCAGTGGTGGAGGATTTAAGCAAAGTTATATGACAGTGAGCTTGTCATGTGAGCTAAGAGTAAGGCTCTTAGCACGACACCCGTGTGCACGGATTATTAATTATCATGGGACTTGTTCACGGTTCAAACTGAAATGAGAAGGCCTGGCTTAGGGATGGGCTGCTGGCAGCAGCTAAATTGTCAAGTTGGCGCACAGAAGGTGGGAGGGGAGTGACTTTGTGATAGCCGTGCCTTAACAGAGCCTCCCTCTTTGCCTCAGTCTCTCTCAGACTAGCCTAAGGGGATATGTTATGTTACCTGTGTCGTACTTTTTTCCCCCCTCTCCAACTTCTCTTTTCGCTTATTTCTTTCTCGGCTCTTTTCCTCCCTCTACTGGCCATCTTACGTAAATTCATAGGAAGTATTCCCTTTTTATAGTATTGCAGCCTGTCTTTTCAGTTCCCGAGAATCACGGGACGTGGCTTAGGGCAGGGGCAGTGCAGTTTATAAACATGCTGATACCATGCAGCAAGCAGTTCTTTAAAAAGGTGCCTAGAGGTAGACGCCACTTAGGCGTGTGTAAGGCGCATTATTTGGCAGTTAGGTGCCTATATGCACTAGATCAGGGGTGTCCAACCTTATGGCTTCCCTGGGCCGCATTGGCCGGAAAAAATGTTTCTGGGGCCGCACAAATGCGCAAACACTGCAGCAAGACGGAGGAAGGGAGCCGGCAAGATGGTAAACACCCGGGGGCAGCAGAGGAAAATACTGCATCGCCCTCGACCGGGGCCGCACAAAATACTTCACAGGGCCGCAGGTTGGACACCCCTGCACTAGATGGTAGCCTATAAGATAGTACCCGAGGGGGAAATTCGATAACGGTGCCTTAACCTAGATTCCACTAGGCGCCTTACCAGCGCCTAAGTTAAGAGGGAAACGCCGTTTTAAATGGCATTTAAATAAAAATTCAAATCCTCTGCCAGTGCCTAAACAAATTGCGCCGGAATTGCACCCCCGGAGATTTCTACCGGCACCTAACGCCGCTGTAGGCGCGTCTAACACCGGAAGTGGCATTAGGCGCCAACAGGTATCTCCGGAGGTGCAATGCGTGTCAAAGCTAGGCACTGGGGATGTAGGCCTTGAAAACCCCGGCCTACATTTCTGGCGCCCAGCTGTGCCGGAGGCGTAATTCTCTAAACGGCGCCATCACACGAATGACACTGGATCAGCGGCCGCTTTTAAGGCGACCGCCGACGACAATGCTGTTTAGAGAATCCGGCGGAAAGTGCCTTAAGGGCAAATTCTATAAGAAGCGCCCCAAAAGTTAGGCACCGTTCAGCATGATTCAAGCCCAATTGGGCGCTTTTCAGTGAATCGCGCTGAGCGGCACCTATTTTGGAGGCGCCCGTTAAATGGGCCAGCTCTAGGCACACCGAAAAGTTAGGCGCCCCTGCGAGCGCTTAAGCCCGCTTAAGAGCAGCGATTCTGTAGGAAGGCGCCAAACACGTGGCCACGCCCACGTCTAACATGCATAGCGCCTGTGTTTTTGGAGGCCGCCTAAATTTTTAGAGGCGCCTTGTTGCAGAATCGCACTTTCTTGACAGGCGCCTAGGTTTCAATCAGTGCTAATTAAAAAGCTCAATTAAGCTTGTTCTTCAGTTTAGATAGGCACCTCCGAAACAGGTGTCTAACTTTTGGCACTGATTATAGAATTTGGGCCTTAGTGTCTAACAAAGATGGAGCATAAGGAAGCCATGGGCATGTTTCTCAAGGACAGATTCAGCAAATAGTGCCCACGTTTGGGTGCTGAAAAAAATGAGCACTGAGCTTTAACCAAAAATAGCGTTCCAAGTTATAGAATAATCTAGTTTAGGTACTTCTCCCTCATTATTCGCGGGGGATACGGGCAGAGCCGGACTGCGAATGGCGAAAAACCGCGATTATCCGGCTCTGACCCACCCCCACCTCCCTGCCGCATGCCCGGCCTTACCTGGTGGTCTAGAGCAGTGATTCCCAACCCTGTCCTGGAGGAACACCAGGCCAATCGGGTTTTCAGGCTAGCCCTAATGAATATGCATGAGAGAGATTTGCATATGATGGAAGTGATAGGCATGCAAATTTGCTTCATGCATATTCATTAGGGCTAGCCTGAAAACCCAATTGGCCTGGTGTTCCTCCAGGACAGGGTTGGGAACCACTGGTCTAGAGGGCTTTCGGGGCAGGAGCGATCTTCCTACGCTCCTGCCCCGTGCAGATCGCCATCAGGAAATGGCTGCTGGGAGTTCCCGTAGTCTCTCGAGACTACAACGGGAACTCCCTACAGCCATTTCCTCATGGCGAGCTGCACGGGGCAGGAGCGTAGGAAGATCGCTCCTGCCCCGAAAGCCCGCTAGACCACCAGGTAAGGCCGGGAAGGCGGCAGGGAGGTAAAAAAATATGTTTTTTTACTATTTTCCCCCTCCCCAGAAAAAAATTGCGATTATGTGAAATCGTGAGTGCAGAAACCGCGAATGGGGAGGGGGAAGTGTAAGTTACCAGATTTTCTGTTTGGAAAGTTTGGACTCCCTAGGCCCGCCCCACCCTGTTACGCCCCAGGCCCGCCCCCCATCCCACCCTAGCCTCGCCCTCCGCTGCCTGCTCTCATCGAGCAGGAGCGCATGAGCGGATGCAATGAGATAATGCCACGCGCACGCACCTATGTGCGTGTCATCATCGCGTGGGCATCATTTCATTTTTTAGTGTCTATTTCAGCCTCAGTCCTTCTACACCAGCATTCTTCAAAGCAAAGCTTGCGGGTCAGTGGTTGTGGCCATTCATACTCTGATTCTTATGTGAGCCAAGGATAATGAAGCCATTGTGACATCACTGATGTGATTGGCTCTTAGGCACTGGTGGAATGAGGCATTATGACATCACAATATCTGCTCTGGATACCAGAGACTGTCATTCTGTAGTGTCTGTTTCAACCTCATTCCTTCTACATCAGCATTCTTCAAAGCAAAGCTTGAGGGTCAGTGGTTGTGGCCATTCATACTCTGATTCTTCCCTCTCTCTTTAAAGAATGACATGAAGATGGTTTCCCACGGGGACGGGAACGGTGATGAATTTTGTCACCGTGTCATTCTCTACTCAAGAACCTATTGTTGCCCACGAGACAAAAGGTTTGTCCACCCCTGCTCTAGAGGCATGATGAGATAGATGCAGGGACATAAAATTAGTTCTATCAACCTCTTGTCCTCATTTTCATAGAGGGATTGAAGGTACATCTCGATAGATGAGTGTTAGTCCATTTGGATATTTGGAAAAATAAGGGTCAACAACCAAGTTGTAGGTGATACGTTTTTATTGGACTAATGTAATGTATCTTTGACAAGCTTTTGAGAGTTACCCTCTCTTCATTAGGTCAGACTGACGTGATGAAGAAAAGATAACGCCAGAAACCTTATCAAAGATGCATTAAATTAGTCCAATAATAACCTATCACCTACAACTTGGTTATTGACCCTTATTTTCACAGTTCTTTAGATGCAATAGGACAAAACTAGGACTTCGAGTTTATTGACCGTGGTGCTGAAAATTGAGCACGTAAACTGGTTCATTTGTAGCTGGGCTGTTTGCCAATAAAACGCCTCTGCTTTTCAGATGGGGGATGCTATCTATTTAGCCAGTCGGACAAAATGTTTTTCTTCTTTTTTATTAGTTCTGAAATTACACGGTGTCACTCCCTCTCTCTCCTCCAGTAAACACATCCATATATATACATCCTCATGTGCTTCTGAGCCAGATACCCCCTGCAGGGACAACAAAGTCACCGTGTGAATAACCTGAACTACAGAGTTGCACGGGAACAGAAATCAAACCCAAAAATCCATCCTGCAAGTAATTTCTTCTGTCCCTGCCCATCCCCAGTTACACTTCTCCTTCCGTATTTGCTGTGATGGGGGATTAACAGACCCGCGAATACAGAAAAAACACAAATAACTTTTTAATATGTTGTTCGCTGTTTTCTATTAAAAACCATCGTGAATATGGTTAAACCGCAAATAACATGGTGGGAGACCTGGCCTGTTCCTGAAGGAGAGGCAAAACACGGTGAAGAAAGTGCCGGGAATCAGCGATTTTTCTCTGTAAACGCTTGGAATCAGCAATTTCTCTATGCAAGCTGATGTAATTTGGAGGGAGGAGCCAGCAAGCTAAAAACCGTGAATAATCGAAACCGCCAATGCTAAAACCATGAATACGGAGACAGAAGTGTAGTAGCAGCAGCATGGAATGTTGAAAACTCTTTGGAGATTCCATATGATAGCAATATTCCAGAATTCTGACTTGATACGTCAAGCTCTGTCTCTGGCAGTATTCAAATCCAGACTCAATGTCCACGTCTATGAATCTGCTTTCAGTTCCAAACTGCAACCCACCTGCTAAACACCAATATCTGTCTTATCATTCCCTGAGCTGTAAGTCCCCCACGTGAGCATATTGATGCACCTTCTTGTCCAGTTTGTCTGTTTTGACTAGATTGTAAGCTCTTCTGAGCAGGGACTGTCTCTTCTATGTTTTGATGCTGTGTATGCCTAGCAGCACTAAAAAAAATTATAAGAACATAAGAACATAAGTGTTGCCTCTGCCGGGTCAGACCAGGGGTCCATCGTGCCCGGCAGTCCGCTCCCGCGGCGGCCCCCCAGGTCCACGACCTGAAAGTGTTCCCTACCTAACCTAAAATATCCATACCCTATTCGCTCAATGTACGGTAAACCTCTATCTGTACCCTGTTATCCCCTTTGCTTCCAGGAAGTCATCCAGTCCCTTTTTGAACCCCAGAATTGTACTCTGTCCTATTACCTCTCCGGGAAGCGCGTTCCAGGTGTCCACCACCCTCTGAGTGAAGAAGAACCGCCTTGCATTCGTTGTGAATCTGTCTCCTCTCAGTTTTTCTGAATGACCTCTTGTTTTAGTTGTCCCTGCTAGTCTAAAGAATCTGTCCCTCTCCACCTTCTCTATGCCTTTCATGATTTTATAAGTTTCTATCATGTCCCCTCTCAGTCTCCGCTTTTCCAGGGTAAAGAGCCCCAGCCTGTCTAACCGTTCGGCATATGAAAGGTTCTCCATACCCTTTATCATCCTCGTTGCCCTCCTCTGGACCCTTTCGAGTATTGCCATGTCCTTCTTGAGGTATGGCGACCAGTATTGGACGCAGTATTCCAGATGTGGGCGCACCATTGCTCGATACAGTGGCAGGATAACTTCTTTTGTTCTGGTAGTGATACCTTTTTTGATAATGCCCAACATTCTGTTCGCTTTTTTTGAGGCCGCTGCACATTGTGCCGCCGGCTTCATTGTGTTATCTACCAATACCCCCAGATCTTTTTCTTGGCTGCCTTCCCCGAGTACCCTCCCTCCCATCGTATAGCTGTACCTGGAGTTCCCCTTCCCTATGTGCAAGACCTTACATTTCTCCACATTGAAGCTCATCTGCCATTTTTTTGCCCACTCACTCAGTTTGTTCAGGTTGTTTTGCAATTCTTTGCATTCTTCAACAGTTCTGGCCCTGCTGGAGAGTTTTGTGTCATCCGCGAACTTGATAACTTCGCACTTTGTCCCCGTTTCTAGATCATTAATAAATATATTGAACAGCAATGGTCCCAGCACTGACCCTTGCGGAACACCACTTGTGACCCCTATCCAGTCAGAGTAGTGCCCCTTTATTCCTACCCTCTGTTTCCTGCCCGCCAGCCAATTTTTGATCCATCTGTACACGTCCCCTTCCACCCCGTGACTCCACAGTTTCTTCAGTAAGCGTTCATGGGGCACCTTGTCAAAGGCTTTTTGGAAATCTAGATATATAATGTCTACTGGGTCACCTTGGTCCAATTGCTTACTTATCCCCTCAAAGAAATGCAGTAGATTTGTCTGGCATGATCGGCCTTTACAGAAACCATGCTGGCTCGATCTCATCAGATTATTTTTTTCTATATGCTCATTAATACCTTCCCTGATAATTGATTCGACCATCTTCCCCGGAACGGAGGTTAAGCTCACCGGTCTGTAGTTTCCCGGGTCGCCTCTCGATCCTTTTTTGAAGATCGGTATAACATTCGCTATCTTCCAGTCCTCCGGGATTACCCCTGTTCTCAAGGACAGGTTGCAAATATGCTGCAGTAACTGTGCTGTTTCATCTCTGAGCTCTTTCAGTATTCTCGGGTGGATCCCGTCTGGGCCCGGAGCTTTGTCCGTTCTCAATCTATCTACCTGCCTAAGAACGTCTTCGAGGCTTACCTCCATGCATGATAATTTCCCCTCTTGATCTCCACTGAAGATTTTTTCCGGTTCTGGCACACTGGATGTGTCCTCTATTGTAAAGACCGACGAGAAGAACTTGTTTAGCCTACCAGCCACCTCTTTTTCCTCTTTCACCACTCCCTTCCGGTCACCCTCATCCAGGGGCCCCACCTCCTCCCTCGCTGGCTGTTTCCCTTTCACATATCGGAAAAATGGTTTGAAATTTCTTGCTTCCTTGGCTAGTCTCTCCTCATACTCTTTCTTGGCTTTCTTGACTACTCGGTGACATTCTTTTTGTTGTTTCCTGTGCTCTCTCCAGTTTCCTTCAGTTTTGTCCTTTTTCCACTTCTGAAATGATTTTTTCTTGTCTCCTATCACTTTCTTTACTTCACTGGTTATCCATGCAGGGTCCTTTGTCTGATTCTTCTTGGAACCTTTCCTAAATCTTGGTATATATAGGTTTTGCGCCTTGTTTACTGTGTCCTTGAATAGGGACCAGGCTTGCTCCACAGTCCGAGTTTCCTTGGAGCTGTTTCTGAGCTTCTTTCTCACCATCTGTCTCATGGCATCATAGTTCCCTTTCTTGAAGTTAAATGTTGTTGCCTTGGTTCTCTTTCCCATAGGTAGTCCTACTTGCACTTTGAACTGAATCATGTTGTGGTCACTGGTTCCTAGTGGTCCTATGATCTCTACATCCTTCGCGGGGCCTTTCAGCCCATTGAGGATCAGATCCAGAGTCGCTGATCCTCTCGTTGGTGCCTCGACTAGTTGTTCCATGAAGCAGTCCTGGATTGCTTCCAGGAACTCCATTTCCTTTGCACATTTTGAATTTCCAAGACACCAGTCTATCCCAGGGTAGTTGAAATCTCCCATAACTATGGTGTTTGGGTTCTTGCATTCCCTTCTCAGCTCGGCTACCATTTCTGTATCTTCAGCTTCAGTTTGCCCAGGTGGACGGTAGAACAATCCCATCTTTATCTCAGATCCGTTGCTTCCCGGTACTTTGATCCACAATGACTCCAGTTGGGCATTTGTCTCTGCTGTGTCCACAGTGGTTGAGTGAATGGTATCCCTTATGTATAGTGCTATTCCTCCCCCCTTCTGGTAAGTCCTGTCTTTTCGGTAGAGTTTGTATCCTGGCAGTACTATGTCCCATTTGTTTTCCTCATTCCACCATGTTTCCGTGATCCCTATGATGTCTAGTCTCTCATTTTTGGCCATGACTTCTAGTTCCCCCATTTTGTTCTTTAGGCTCCTTGCATTAGTATACATGCAGTTCAAGTCCTGGCATTTTCCCTTCCTTTCTCTTTTCCCTTGCATTTCCTGGTTCATTCTGTCCCCTTCCTGGCCTGCCAACTCCTGAGTATTGTCTCTTTTGTCCTCTCTTTGTGGTAGATTCCTATTGCCTTCCCCTTGTGGCTTGTTCCTAGTGTCCTCCTCTTGTTCTTTCTCATCATCCAGTCCTGTTTTGACTTCCCCTTCCAGTATGTTCATCCTTTCCCCCTCTCGCTTCATCTGACTCCCTTGTTTGTTCATATTCTGTTTGTTCATATTCTGTTGCTTGCCACTTGTGTCTTCCCCAAAATCTTTCCCCTCAGTACCCTCACTGGGTACTGTTTCCCGAACCGTCGATACCAGGTCGACTGTCGGCTTTCCCCTACTACTTAGTTTAAAGCTTGCTCTATCGCACTTTTGACGTTATTTGCTAGTTGTCTAGTTCCCGCCTTGCTCAGGTGTAGACCATCATTCTTGAAAAGCTTGTTCTTTCCCCAGAACGTTGTCCAGTTCCTCACGAAGAGAAATCCCTCTTCTTCACACCATTTTCTCATCCATGCGTTAATTGATTGTAGCTCTGTCTGCCTCTTCGTTTCTGCCCTCGGTACTGGCAGGATCTCTGAGAAGGCTATCCTCTGGGTCCTCATCTTCAGTTTCCTTCCTAAGATCTTGAATTGTTCAGTCAGTGCATTCTTGCTGTAGTCCCTCCTGGTAACATCGTTCGTCCCGACGTGGACTATCACTGCTGTCTCTTCCGTCTCTGCTCCTTCCAGGATTCTCTCAATCTTGTCAACGATGTCCTTTGTTCTTGCTCCTGGGAGACAGGTCACTAGCTGATCCTCTCTCCCTCCTGCTATGTGACTGTCAACGTGCCTCAGGATTGAGTCTCCCACCAGGATTGCAGATTTCCCTTCTTTCAGCCTCCGTGTCGGTCGCAGATCTGTGTCCTTGGTGTTCTTTGTTTCTTCCAGCAAGGTCCCTCCATGGGTATCCTCTACCTTGGTGTCAGATGTTTCTTGTCCTCTGCTCTGTGTGTCTTCCTCATGTCCTCTGCTCTGTGTGTCTTCCTCATTTCCGTGCTCATGTTCTTCCACTCTCCTGTAGGCATCTTCGATGAACCTCTCGAGCTCCCTGACTTGTTCCTCGATGCACCCCTCTCGCATGGGGTCTTCGGCTGTCTGGAAGGGGGCTTCGGAGATGTAGAGTCCCTCCAGCTCTTGGATCCTGATCTTCAGTCGGCTGACTTCGCTCTTCAAGCTCCCCAGTTCCTGGCATCGTCCGCACACATATGACTGCTGCCCAGAGGGGAGGTAGTCATACATGTGGCAGTCCGTGCAGTACACTGGGAAGCACATCCTTCGGGTTCCTTCCGCTTCCATATTTGTCCGCTCTCTAGGAGTCCTGTTGCTCTTTGCTAGTGTGTTCACTCCTGTGCCTGGCTCTTGCTTACCTTCTTCGTCTTTCGCTTCCTTTTACTTATGCGCTTGTGCTATTTGCCTCTTGCTTACCCTCTGTGGCTGCCTTCTCCTTTAGCTCGTGTTCTCTCTTGAGTCCGCCTTTTCTTGTCCTGCTGAGCTTGTTACTGCTGTCTCTGTGTACGTGTGTGCGCTACCTTCTTAGCCTGCTTCTACCTTCTTAGCCTGCTTCTACCTTGTCTTTTGCCCTTGCTACTGTTCTTCAGTGCCTTCCTTGCCTGTCGTTCCTTTGATGTGTGGTCCTTCCTGGTCCTACTCCTTCCTTCTTTTCTGTGTTTGCTTCCCTTTTACTTGTGTGTGTGCGTGTATGTGTTTACTTCCTTACCTTGCTGTCTTCCTTTCTTGGAGTCCTTGGTTGGCTCCCCTCCTCTTAAGGGGGGTGTCCGACCTCTGGCTCCGCTGGTGACGCGGTGCGGGTGGGCGGAGCTTACTCTCGCCGCTGCCCGCCCTCGCCGCCGCTACCTTCTCTGCCTCAGCCCTCCTTCCTCCCGGCTACCTCTCTCCGCCACAAGCCTCCACGCGGCTTGTGCTGCCTTCGCGCCGCAGCTCCCCTCCTCTTAAGGGGGGTGTCCGACCTCTGGCTCCGCTGGTGACGCGGTGCGGGTGGGCGGAGCTTACTCTCGCCGCTGCCCGCCCTCGCCGCCGCTACCTTCTCTGCCTCAGCCCTCCTTCCCTTCTCCCTCCGTAGTCGCTGTGATAAGGGATTAACAGAACCGCAAATACAGAAAAACCGCGAATAACTTTTTCATATGTTGTTCGCTGTTTTCTATTAAAAACCATCGTGAATATGGTGAAACTGCGAATAACACGGTGGGAGACCTGGCCTGTTCCTGAAGGAGAGGCAAAACACGGTGAAGAAAGTGCTGGGAATCAGCGATTTTCTCTGTAAACGCTTGGCATCAGCGATTTCTCTATACCCGTGGAATCCCCATGAGTCTGGGGTGATTCTCGTGGGATCCCTCCAGACCTGGGGGCGGATCCCCACCAACCCCGTTCCTTTGTAGCTCTCTAATCTGAACCCAGAAAAACTATTCATTAGAATATACTTATAGGGTAGCAGAACCCTGAAATACAGCTGAAAAAGCTATGCTGATAAGGTAGCTATTTTTTTTTTTTTTCAAATGCCAAACATGAAGAATTACTGTAAAGATGGAAAAAATAAAACATGATGGCCCTTGTTTCAGAACCCAGAGTTGTGATTTATATGTGTAAATCCTGGCACTTGTATCATATACACATACAAACCTGGTTTTAGAGCAATGGTTTAAACATTTGTATATCTGCACTCTGCCTAGATTGCATGGTGATGGTACTTGGGGGGGGGGGGGGTATTAAAATCTACTTACCGGTATGCATTCTTTATTTCGCAAAGGTATACACTTCTCCCTCCGTATTCGCAGTTTCAGTAATTGCGGTTTCAATTATTCACGGTTTTTAACTTGCTGGCTCCTCCCCCCAAATGACATCAGCTTGCATAGAGAAATTGCCGATTCCAAGCGTTTATAGAGAAAAATCGCCGATTCCCAGCACTTTCTTCACCGTGTTTTGCCTCTCCTTCAGGAACAGGCCAGGTCTCCCACAGTGTTATTCGCGGTTTCACCATATTCACGATGGTTTTTAATAGAAAACAGCGAATAACATATGAAAAAGTTATTTGCGGTTCTGTTAATCCCCTATCACAGCAAATACGGAGGGAGAAGTGTACATGTGTATGTGGGACATTTTGCCCGTATGCCAGCACATATGTTTTTTTTTTTTTTTAAATGCACATTTAGGGCTAGATTCACTAAGCAAACCAATCGTGTACCGATCAGTTTGTGACCTGATTTTCCTCTGACCCGATTTACTAACCTTTGTGCCGATCCGATTCCGATCCGTGCATGCAAATGTAGGCAGGCAGCGATTCACAAAAAAAATATATATATATGAGGGACACCGCCTGGGCTGACAGATCCAAAAATAAGCAATTGCTGAGGACCAGTCGCTCAGGAACTTTCCGACTGCCCTGCCATCTGCCGCTCTGCTCTCTGCCCTGCTTCTCTGCTCTCTGCCCCAACTCTCCTGCCCTTCCCTGCAGTGCAAGCCCGTGATTTTCAACCGCGGGTTTAAAGCGGGTTAAAACCACAGGCTTGCAAAGAAAAAAAAAAAAAAAAGTAAAACAGTACAACAGCATCGGAGGCAAGAAGGGGAAGGAAGGCAGAAAGGGACAAGTCGGGGCGAGTAAAAAAAAAAAAAAGGAAAACAAAAAAAATGGACAGCAAACGCATGCGCAGACCATCTACAGGCATAGCAGATGGTCTGCGCATGTGTAGGGATCGCTACCCAGCGATCCGTGTCGTCAGATGGGGGCGTGCCTCCGATCACGCCCATTTGCATGAAGGTGGTTGGTGAATCGGTCGGCCTGCCTCCAATCGCCCACGGATTAGACATGGATCAGGTTAGTAAATCTAGCCCTTAGACCAGCTCTTGAGAGGACAGATTAATAGATTTAGGGTGGTGTCTGCCTTAATCCTCCATTGTTTATTTTCCCCTTCAGAGAAAAAAATTAAATGATTGTATCCTCTTATTTTAATTAGCGGCATTAGAAACACAATGGCTGTTAAAAGCCAAATGGCCCATCCAGTCTGCCCATCCGCATCATCCACTATCTCATCCTTGCCCTAAGAGATCCCACATGCCTGTCCCACAATTTCTTGAATTCAGACACAGTCTTTGTCTCTTCTAACTCTACCAGAAGAGTATCCAACGCATCTACTACCCTTTCTATTTGCAAAATGACTGCCATACATAGGGTTACCTTATTGTGAAAAAGAAAACCCTGGACACATAACTCCGCCCTGTTCCGTCTCCAGCCCCTCCCCATTCTGCCTCTGACTCCGCCCTGTTTTTCTGTTAACCACTTTAGTCTGCTAAGTGAAGCGGTATATGAAGTTTGTAATAAACATAAAAACTGAATTATAGAATTACCCCCTTTGGGTGTTGCTAGTGTTTGCTAACTTACCCATATACACAATCAATTCTGAGTATCCTGAAACCCAGCTGGCTAAGAAGTCCCCAGGACAAGGTTATAAGCCATGTTTTAAGGGATTATTATTGCAAACATGTGTTGGCTGGTGTCTAGAGGTTCACTTTCTTTCTTCATCATGGTATTTCAAATATAAATAGAACTTTGACTGAAAAAAGTAATCTTATGAAATGTTTTTGTCTTTCAATAACATTTGTGTAAGTTATTAAAACAAATTTCTCTAGTGTATACTCTGAGAATATAGAATTATATATATATATATATTTATTTTTTTTTTTAAAAAATCACACACATACCTTAAATGGTAGTAGATACACTTTTAAAGGTTGACTTGATAATTTAACAGGTCCAGAAGTAGTTCTTGTCTCTCCAGTGGAGGATAATAAATCTTTTCTCCTTAAGATATTTAAACTTAGTTCCAATTCATCTCTGTATTGTTCAGCAAACAGATCCCAGAGCAGGTTCCGTTTCCCATCCCAAATCTCCTTCAAGGAATATGAAATATTGCAAAAGAGTGTCCCTGAAGCATTCTTTGGAAAATGACTTTTTAAGTAAATTATGGGTTTTGCTCCCAGTCATATTTCCTTTTAAAGGCCAAAGCATGGCAATTTAACACTCCTCACTTCTGTGCAGCTCCTTTGTCTTGACCTTCGATGTATGAGCAGCCAAGGTAAATTCCTTCCGTCCTTGATGGTGATGGAACACTTCAGCAAACCCTTGAAACAAGGATGTGCTATCAACATCCATGCGAAGTTGCCACCACACTCTTGGTCACCCAGACAGCATGATCCATCCTGGGTTTTCCCAATTATTTGAATGGAGGTGTAGGGCTGATTTTCCAGTTGGTTTCCGTAAAAAAAAAAAAAAAAATCAGATTTACAAATGCATGCAGGCAACAGGGCAAGACTTGAATTGGATAAGCCTTTTTGGCTAATCTTGGGTGAGGTAGTAACCCATCATCCCCAACAACTATACTTCACCTTTTAAAACCAGAAATCATGGACAAGAATGAGTTTATTCAGGGCTTAAATATATTTGCTACTGTAATACGAGGACTATATTCTATTCTAAAATAACCTACCGGTATGTCGTAAGTAGTTGAGGCCACTTATTTCATACATTACTGTAGCAGCTGGGCGTTGGCCATCGGATCACGTATATTAGGGCTTGAGATATTAAAAATTAAAAAAAAAGCTGAGCTCCTAAACTTATGGGCTAGATGCACTAATACGCAGTCTTTAGAAAATCCCTGAAAACTCGATCGTTTAACAAATTCTAAATTCCCAAACCCACCTCTTCCTCGCTACGACCCTCTTCCCTACCTCGCCCCCCCCCCCCCCAATTCAAGGTCTGAAACTAATTTATACTCTTTCCACCTTGTAGCTCATGTACTGACAAAATGCATCTTTATTGTAAACCGCTTCGAACTTCACGGTATAGCGGTATATAAGAAATAAAATTATTATTATTATTATTATTAAAGTCAGCTATCGTCGCTAAACCTGTTTTCACAGCTTTAGCGATGATCGCTGTTACCGACTCGATGCACAAAGCGGCCCACCATGTGTTTTTCCCCTCGATCACCCATTTTCCGATCCAGCCATGCAAATCAGCTAAAACCCCATGCAAAGTAGCCAAGTGACTGATGCACTAACATTCCCCCCCCCCCAAAAAAAAAAAGGGGTTTTAATGATCTGAAAAATCAACTGGTCTAGGACCTGTCGGTAACTGTTACCTTTATAGCAAAAAATGGGGTACCAAGATGATAAAGTTGAACTATTTTTTAAAACTCTTTTCAAGTCTTTTTTTTTTTTTTTAACTTTATTTAGTTTTTAATGCCAACAAAAAGTGCAATACAATTTATATACAAATAATGATAATCAACCAAGCACTTATAATCAATCAGTATCTCTGCAAAAGATAAAATTTCCCTCCCTCATCCATCATTATCATCAGGAATAATACCAAAACAAAAGATATATCCCCCTCCCGCTCCCACCCTTCCCCCTGGATGTGTGTGTAAAAAACAACGGAAAATAAAGAGAAAAATAAAGGACAACTATAGCAAATCTACAAAAGACGTCAATGGACCCCAAACTAATCTGACTATCTTATTATGCCCCAGCATGTCAGCATTCATTTCTCATATTTATAAGTTGAACATAAGCTCGCCCACTAAAAAGGAAAACTAAGCTGATCCCAATTCTTCCAATTGTGAGTAATCATTTGCATGGCTATCCCAGTCATAATAAGGAAAAGCCGGCATTTATAGCGGTCCATGAGGGGCTTAATATGCAATAACGTTTCAAGTCTTTATTGTTATGATATCAGATAAACTATTGTCATCAATTCCTAACTTCACCTTCCGCCATGCAACTCTATCAAATATCCTTCCTATTTCCTCTTTGAGCAATTAAACCTAAGATAGGCATATCATAACTATACAGACGTCAGTCTTTGGAACCTCTTATATATATCATTTCAAGTCCCCGTCTTGTGTATTTTTATAATCATTTATGCCCACCACCTACCATTCCCTACTTTATCTTTGTTTCTTAAATTTTTAATTCTTTAACTTAAGTTTTAAACAATAAACCTTCTATTGATGATTGAAAGGCAACACTTATCTTGGGAGTCAGTGGATCCTGCCACCATCAACGTTGATATTTCAAAGCTCCCAACACCCTTTATTTTTGGCGCTTCAACCTCAGATGGGTCTTCTTCAAGGGATTTTAAATATAAGCTGCCTCTCCAAGATCTCTTCAACATACATAGGTTTATCCCATTGTTAGTGATAGCTACCAAACAAACGGTTAATCTTCCAATATTTATTTATGGCATATAGCTCAAAGATGTCCACCAAAAAAGGGGAAATATCTTTTTTTGTAGAAATCTTGCTATCACTTACTATCCGGGAACAAACACTGTGGGGGTGGGAAGGGGGTGACATGTAAAGAATCGACAAAAAATACAGATATTGCTTTGACCAATTGGGTGAAGCTTGGGGAATGATGTCACATAGTGCTGTGCTGTCAATTACTGTAACAATGCCTCCAGGGAAACGTAATGTAATTGGCCAAGTACATTCAAAGCTACATCTAGAGCTTCAGAGACAGTACAGCAGCGTGAGGTCAATTTTATTCTTTTTCCTGTCTAATAGAAGATTAGAATAAATAAATAACGGGGATAAATAAATACCCGGGCAACGCCGGGCAATCTGCTAGTAGTCTATAAAAGTTATTGCAACTTTTTTAAAGCTACCAAAGTGTAGCTTCCCTTAGTACTTAAGGCACATTTTGTCTTAAAAATGTGGTAAAACCCCTTAGTAACTTTTGTTGCATTTATGGTTGCTATTGGTGAGACAATTATAATGTTCTTTATATTGCTAAGCAACGGTGAGCCCATTCTTTCACATGGCGTGAATTGAAACATTGATTTATCTATTTGTTTTGAGACTAGCTGTAGCAGCTTCATTGCGCCATTCTCCAGGGATGTCCTCCCACATGCTTGAATTGAAAATTAACTCTTTTTACCTTGAAATGTTCAAGGATTTGTTTTCATTTCGAAGAAGTACAGCGAACACAATAACACTTTGGTTTATTGTTTTGTTGGCATGAACTTGAAATGATGGATACAATAGGCCCAGTACATTAAAAAAAAAAAAAAAGTTTCTTGGATGCTGAGCTATAAAAAAAAACAAACAAACAAAAAAAAAACAAAGTTGGTTACATAAAATTTTTTTACCCACAAACCAATGTTCTACTTGCCATAACTAGGCAGAATTCCACTGCCATTCTTCTGAATGTGTCGGACAGCTTATATTAAATTGACTAGATATTGTCATGCAGTGGTATAGTAATAATAATAATAACTTTATTCTTGTATACCGCCATGCCCAGGGAGTTCTAGGCGGTTCACATCAATTAAACAAATTTGCAAGAATTACAATTAATCAGATTTACAAGCAGTGAAGTCGTTGAGGTCAGCATGAAGAGGTTGTATAAGTCATTGGAGTTAGCAGGTTGGGGGAGAGCAGAAGAGGGAGAAGGGGAGAGATCATATCGTTGGGGGGGGTGAGAGAAGAGGAAGAAGGGGGGATTAGGGATTCCATCCGTGGAATAAATGAGTTTTGAGTAGTTTTCTGAAGTCGAGGTAGGTGGGGGCTTCGAGCATAATTTGGGCTAGCCATGGGTTCTGTTTGACCACCTGGAAGGCAAAGGTTTTGTCGAAGAACCTTTTGAGGTGACATAGTTTTAGGGAGGGGAAGGCGAATAGATTGATTCTGCGAGAGTTCTTTTTGTTGCAGTTCAGGTTGAAATGAGGGGTGAGGTAGCTCGGAGATAAGCCAAATAAAGGAGAGCGGGAAGCGGTCCGCCCTAGGCACCATGTTGGTGGGGCCGCCAGCACCCCTCCTCTTCTCACTCCTCCCCTCGCTACGTGCGCGCCCCCTTCCCTTCCCCCGTGCCTGTAGTTGGTCACCATCACGAGCAACAACTTCAACGTACTCCTTGGGACTGCGTTGTCTGTCCCACTAGCATCACTTCCGGGTGCCATGCATAGGAAGTGAAATCTGAGGGAGAGCCAACGGAGTCACAAGGAGCACGTTGAAGTTCTTGTTGTTCGCAGCGGTGAGCAACTACAGGTACGGGGAGTGGAAAGGAAGGGGTAGTGGAGGGAGTGGAGACTAGGGTGGGGGAGGAGGACCACCGCCCTGGGCGCCTATCACCCTCACTACGCCACTGTTGCCTTGAATTTCAGAGACAGTCATGGCCTCTTCAGATGTGCGCATACAGTGTTCCCCCAGTTGTTCGCGGTTCGTGGTCCCGGTCATTTGTGGTATTTTCCAACCATGAACCGCCGACAAGAAGAGGGCAGTGGGAGAGGCAGGAGAGCGCAGCCGGAGTGCCGCGAGTGCAGGAAATCACTCGCAGTACACTCCGACCGCCTCTTCCTGCACTAAGTCAGGCCTTATCCAATCAGGAGCTGCTTTGACACTGCTTTGACACTGCGTTTAGTGTACTGCGGCTTTGCAAAGCTTGCAAGGCGCTGCTTTAGTGCATGAGGCCCTAAGACTGAACCAAGTAATTATGAGACCGGGGGGGGGGGGGGTAGGGATCACATTTCATTTCAATTACAATGCTTTGCTTTATCCTGCAAAAATGACATAATATCTACATCATAGAAGTAAACAAAGCTCATTAAGGACTTGAATGGGATGAAAGGTGAAAGAAAAATACAGTAAAACCTTGGATTGGAAGTAACTTGGTTTGCAAGTGTTTTGCAAGACAAGCAAAACATTTTATTAAATTGTAACTTGATATACAAGTATAAGCAAGGTCTTGCAATACAAGTACATACAGTATACATATGACATATCATCACAACTGAGCCGATGGTTCTTCTCTTTCTGACGCTGCGGGAGCGTAGTGACTGTTCTAAACGAGCAAAGTCTTGCAATATGAGTACATACAGTATACACGCGTCACATCATCGCAACTGAGCCGATGGTTCTTCTCTCTCTGACGCTGCGGGAGTGCAGTGACTGTTCTAAACGAGCAAAGTCTTGCAATATGAGTACATACAGTATATACGCGTCGCATCATCACAACTGAGCCGATGGTTCTTTTCTCTCTGACGCTGCGGGATTGTAGTGACGGTTCTAAACGAGCGAGGTTTTGCAATACGCGTTCATACCGTATACACGCATCGCATCATCACAACTGAGCCGATGGTTCTTCTCTGTCTGACGCTGCGGGAGTGCAGTGACTGTTCGAAATGAGCGAGTTCTTGCGATACAACTATGCATAGTATTTTGTATTAAAATTTTTGGGTTGTGGAACGGATCGTCTGAGTTTCCATTATTTCCTAGGGGGAAATTTGCTTTGATATACCAGTGCTTTGGATTACAAGCATGCTTCTGGAACGAATTACGCTCGCAAACCAAGGTTTGACTGTATTATTTTTCTGTCTCGTGTTCTCTGTAAGGCAGCAATGTACACTCCTGAAAAAGTGTAAATCAAGGTAGGTAAGATGCTGATTAGGAATGTAAATGTTTCATATATGCTCTCATGTACCTAAAAGCAAGTGAGTTATAGTTGCAGTTTCTGTTTTTTTAATAATTTAAAATCAGGGCTGGAAGCTCTATGCCAGTGATTTTGCCCATCAGCCTAACTAGAAAAGACAACCAGCTCAGACTGAACTTGAAGGGAAGATGAAACAGTGCCTCGGCGTATCCCAATGAGAATAATCTGGGTCATTTTCGACAAGTTCAAAGTTGAAAAAGCATCAGAAATTCTCATGCATATGCATGGCTTTTCACATCTTGTTGGAATGGAGGGCTTGGAAGGTTAGATAATTGGTACCGCAAAGCCTTGCAACTTGACTGCAGTGTTCCGACCAAGGAGTACCACCAGTACCTTTAATGAAATAAAAAGGGATCCAGATTCCCTAGCCTTCTATACATATTCTGTTCCTTGAGTATAGCCCTTCCAAAGTCATTGAATGAGTCATCACTGTTGGCATAACGACACCAGAGATGCCCGTTTCTTAGCAACTGCTTCATTGCTGTGAAGACCGTAACACTTTTTTTGGGTTTACTTTTTTAAATCAACAAATTGATATATGCGATTGTACCTCTAGTCTAAATGGCCCTTAGTTTGAGAGGATCCGAACTATGCCGATACTGTAGTGGCCAAGTCCGTTCTCAAACAGAAAACAGCCTAAGGGGGAAA
The DNA here is from genome assembly GCF_902459505.1 of Geotrypetes seraphini. Classification (NCBI taxonomy): domain Eukaryota; kingdom Metazoa; phylum Chordata; class Amphibia; order Gymnophiona; family Dermophiidae; genus Geotrypetes; species Geotrypetes seraphini. The sequence continues at coordinate 10,767,374 of NC_047098.1, read as the reverse complement.
ATAAATCTTCCAAAGTACCTCTTCTCTGCGTAGATCAGGGGTAGCCAACCTGCGGCCCTGTGAAGTATTTTGTGCGGCCCCGGCCTAGGGCGATGCAGTGTTTTCCTCTGCTGCCCCCGGGGGTTTACCGTCTTGCCGGCTCCCTCCTCTGTCTTGCCGCAGCGTTTGCGCGGCCCCCAGAAACATTTTTTTCGGCCAGGGAAGCCAAAAAGTTGTGGACACCCCTGGTGTAGATAAAAGTATGTAACTTGTGGGGAAACGTGCAAATTTTTAGCTGGGGTAAGGGAGGGCATTTTCAGAAAGCCCTTTACCCAGGAAAATCGGAACCTATTTTTTCTTAACGTAAGTTGGCTTGAGCTAAATCCAAAATCCCTGTTTGATGCAGTGCTGTTTTGGTACGTTATTAATGCCCAAGAATCCAATAACTTCACATAAGAGGGCATCCATTGAAAATCAGGGGCGGGAAACTACGAGGTGACACCAGGAAATTCTTTTTCACTGAAAGAGTGGTTGATCGCTGGAATAGTCTTCCACTACAGGTGATTGAGGCCAGCAGCGTGCCTGATTTTAAGGCCAAATGGGATCGGCACATGGGATCTCTTCACAGGGCAAAGGTAGGGGAGGGACATTAAGGTGGGCAGACTAGATGGGCCGTGGGCCCTTATCTGCCGTCTATTTCTATGTTTCTATGTTTCTATAATAATAAATGATTTCTCATCGTGACATGAGTTGCCATAAAGCTTATTATGAAGAATTTGGGATAGGTTAAACTATAGTTTTTGGTGGGAAACATTGTGCCAAACTTATAAGTTTGAATGTATGAGTTCAATGCATTTGGGACATTATAAGAAGTGTGGGTGGGGGATGGGGAGGGGGTTATGAATTTATTGTATCATTTTAAGGAATTGAGTGCTGTCTATTGTGTTAATTGATTGATATTATGTTCCACTTTGTGCTGGTTTTAAAATGAATGAAGATTTAACAAAACCCCTGTTTGAAAATTGCCTTCTAAAGGGGGTAATTTTCTAACAGAAAAAGGTCCTGCTTTAAAGTCATGACTACCAAATTCCAGCACAGGAACATTGAAATATTTCAAGTACAAAAACCCATCTGGCCTTCTCATATCTTTTCTTCAGTGATCCCAATAACAAGTATTGGCCACTGACCAAAGGTGGCATAGCTTCTGAAGTACCTTCAAAATCTCCTTATCATTTCCTTATCATATCCATATCATATCCTTATCATTTCCTTATCATATCCATATCATATCCTTATCCATATCCTTATCATTTCCTTATTATTTCCTTATCAAATCCATATCCTTATCATTCCTTATCATATCCATATCATTTCCTTATCCATATCCTTATCATTTCCTTATCCATATCCTTATCATATCCTTATCCATATCCATATCATATCCTTATCCATATACATATCATTTCCTTATCATATCCTTATCATTTCCTTATTATTTCCTTATCAAATCCATATCATATCCTTATCATTTCCTTATTATTTCCTTATCATATCCTTATCCATATCCTTATCATATCCTTATCATATCCTTATCATTTCCTTATTATTTCCTTATTATATCCATATCCTTATCATTCCTTATCATATCCATATCATTTCCTTATCATATCCTTATCATATCCATATCCATATCCATATCATTTCCTTATCATATCCTTATCATTTCCTTATCTTATCTCCTTATCATTTCCTTATCATATCCATACCATATCCTTATCATTTCCTTATTATTTCCTTATCAAATCCATATCATATCCTTATCATATCCATATTATATCCTTATCATTTCCTTATCATATCCATATCCTTATCATTCCTTATCATATCCATATCATTTCCTTATCCATATCCTTATCATATCCATATCATATCCTTATCCATATCCATATCATATCCTTATCATATCCATATCATTTCCTTATCATATCCTTATCATTTCCTTATCTTATCTCCTTATTATTTCCTTATCATATCCATATCCTTATCATTCCTTATCATATCCATATCATTTCCTTATCCATATCCTTATCATTTCCTTATCCATATCCTTATCATATCCTTATCCATATCCATATCATATCCTTATCCATATACATATCATTTCCTTATCATATCCTTATCATTTCCTTATTATTTCCTTATCAAATCCATATCATATCCTTATCATTTCCTTATTATTTCCTTATCATATCCTTATCATATCCTTATCATTTCCTTATTATTTCCTTATTATATCCATATCCTTATCATTCCTTATCATATCCATATCATTTCCTTATCATATCCTTATCATATCCATATCCATATCCATATCATTTCCTTATCATTTCCTTATCTTATCTCCTTATCATTTCCTTATCATATCCATACCATATCCTTATCATTTCCTTATTATTTCCTTATCAAATCCATATCATATCATATCCTTATCATATCCATATTATATCCTTATCATTTCCTTATCATATCCATATCCTTATCATTCCTTATCATATCCATATCATTTCCTTATCCATATCCTTATCATATCCATATCATATCCTTATCCATATCCATATCATATCCATATCATTTCCTTATCATATCCTTATCATTTCCTTATCTTATCTCCTTATCATTTCCTTATCATATCCATACCATATCCTTATCATTTCCTTATTATTTCCTTATCAAATCCATATCATATCATATCCTTATCATATCCATATTATATCCTTATCATTTCCTTATCATATCCATATCCTTATCATTCCTTATCATATCCATATCATTTCCTTATCCATATCCTTATCATATCCCTATCATATCCTTATCCATATCCATATCCATATCATATCCTTATCATATCCATATCATTTCCTTATCATATCCTTATCATTTCCTTATCTTATCTCCTTATCATTTCCTTATCATTCCTTATCATATCCATATCATTTCCTTATCCATATCCTTATCATATCCATATCATATCCTTATCCATATCCATATCCATATCATATCCTTATCATATCCATATCATTTCCTTATCATATCCTTATCATTTCCTTATCTTATCTCCTTATCATTTCCTTATCATATCCATATCATATCCTTATCCATATCCATATCATATCCTTATCATATCCTATTAATATCCTTATCATTTCCTTATCATATCCTTATCCATATCCATATCATATCCTTATCATATCCTATTAATATCCTTATCATTTCCTTATCTTATCCATACCATATCCTTATCCATATCCTTATCATATCCTTATTATTTCCTTATCATTTCCTTATCATATCAAGGGGGGAAATCAATAGAGGTTATGGAAAATTCACTAGTCATAAGTTCTTTTTCCTTATTTGATTTATGCTAGTGTTCTATAATGGAATTGGGGCGCCCAGGTGCCATTATAGAATATATTCTCTCTGCACAGCAATGAGGCACCTAAAATGAGATCCCCACTTATAGAAATGTCCCCATATAGGTTCTATGAGTGTCAAATTACAGACATATTGTATTTGCAATTAGATTTATATCCCGGCCTCCCCACAACTCAGAACGGATTACAAAAGGACATTCACAGTGTAGGGAGAGGACATGAAGCTAAAGACAGCGACTACAGAGGACAAAAGGAAGAGAGGATACTGATAGAAGCATACAAGGGGACAGTTTTCTAACTATATAGGGACTAGAGGACACAGATGATAGTTTTCGAAGGGGTCAGTTTACAAGGAATCAATTCATTCACTATCTTTGGCAAAAAGAAGGTCTTCGAAAGGTAGTTGGTCCCACAGGTGAGGGATAAAGTGGCTGTATGAGCGTTTGCTTGCTGTTTCTAGTTTGAGAGGTCTTCCTGAGGGGGTGCAGAGTCGTCTCTCCGAGTCAGAGTGGAGGGAGCGATTGGGAATGTAGTTTGGCTGCTTTGTAGGTAGGGTTTTGTCCCAGATGCTATAAACCCTGGCTGAAGTTATCAGCATCAGATTTGAAAATGTTGATGACCATATTACAATGTTGTTTTCCGCATCACTCGCTACATGTGATACATTGGACATCTCGGATCCCTGAGGAAGGAGTGTTTCTCCGAAACACGGAACGTGTAGGGTTCCGTATTCCATGTATATGAGAGCCATTTTTGAAGGATTACCAATTTATATGTTTTTTTTAAATAAAGATTCCTGCCCTTGTACATTTATTTATTTATTTATTCCATTTGTGTGTCACACATATCTATACAAGCTCTTGACGACATTACAGAGGAAGGGGTTACAAGAGGGTAGGGAGGACAATGAAAGACAAGAAGATACAGGAGGAGAAGAGGATACAAGTGATTAGGTGTCAAATAGATGAATTTTTAGTTTCTTCCGGAATTTGGTAGTTAGGTTCCGTCCTGGTCATTTCAGTAAGGTCATTCCAAGGTTTTATGCTAGAAAGGTGAGCATGGAGTGGAAAACACGTTTGTATTGCAGATTTTTTGTGGAAGGGAGATTTAGAAGTATTCCCATCTGCAGTTTCTTTTTTGTTTTTGGTGTTCGACTTTTACTGCAGACTCGTTGAATTTTTTTCATTATTTTGCTTTGTGAATTTAACTTACACCCCAATTTTTTTTTTTTTTTTTTACTAAACCATGGTGGAGGTTTCTACTGCAGCTCAGAGCACTAAATGCTCTGAAGCTGCTCCAACACTCATAGAATTCCTATGAGCATCAGAGCAGCATTGGAGCAATTAGCGCTCCAGGCCCTTAATTTTTCGATAGAATTTTAGGCATGCTGTAGACTGCCGGAAGAACTAACAAATCGATTCTAGAAGAGATCAAACCGGCTATGTCACTTGACGCTCAAATGATGAAGTTACGACTGTCTTATTTTGGTCACACCATCAGAAGAGAGAGATCACTGGAGAAGGCCATCACGTTTGGGAAGATCGAAGGAACCAGGCGAACAGGGCGACCTGCAATCAGATGGCTGGACACGTTGAAAACAACCATGGGGATGACCCTGGAGGACCTTTCCGGACTAGCACAAAACTGATTTCTGTTTAGATCTGCGGTTCGTCAAGTCACTAGGCCTCGAGCATGAGTTGATGGCACCTAACAACCGCAACAATTTTTTGATTCGTTTAATCAGTACCGTTAATGAGTGCATAATTGGCATAAATTAAAATGAATTGGGTGGTAGGTGCCTAACTCAGTAAGCGTCACCTAGTCCAAGATGTCTACCAGAAAGTGGACATGGTTAAGGGTGGATCGTGGGGAGATCTTGGGTCTGTTTTCTTTGTAGGCCCCTAAAATGGGCGTAGGCGCCAGTATGTAGGGGGTGCGTAAGGTTCAGGTGCCTAAGTCCAGGAGCAATTCTATAAGCGGTGCCTAACCGAAAATTGCCAGCCGCTACGCACCGTGTTCCTATCTTTTAGGTGCTGTTCGTAGAACCAAAGCCTTTTTGTCTATGAAGAAAAAGTGTGACGGATCAAGGTCTAGAAAGAAGAATAATCACGCTTTTTATTTCTATATGTAAATCTCTTTCCGGTGAAATTAGCCTAATTTAGGTAATATTTGAATTCTTTTGCATGAGCCTTTCGGCGATTCAAGACAAAAAGAAGCATCTAAGCCTGGAGGATGATTTCAGAACAAGTCGTATCTGGTCGCGTCGTTGTTTGCCAATGAATTCCAGTAAACAATTTAACGTCGGAGCCATTTGTTGGACACTAGCAACATGATGGTGCTTATAGATAACAGTCTTGGGATATTTCAGCGAGCAACACAGAGGAACTGTCAGTAATATAGCTAAAATAATTATCAGGGCTTTAGATCTGCTACACTGGGCATCCATCAGTTGTGCATTCTATTTTTACTGGTAAAGCTATTCTCGTAAGGCTGAGGATGAGGCATCTCTTTGCTGGCATGTAACGGCAGGCTTCTTCCGTGCAATCATGGACCTTGTCAGATCCTCTACCTGCTCTGTCTGTTTAAATTAAGTCTACAAAGGCGGGGTCTTGAAAAAAACAACAACATAGGTTTCTTCGTCAGATGATAAAGTGGAACCTAGTCCCCTCTGTTTCAGGTCTAGATTTAATCCTATCCCTCGGGGGATGGGGGGGGGGCAGTGGGGTAGTAAGGGGGAAGTGGATTTGGTGGGGGCACAGGCACCTCTTTGCCCCCTCCATGCCACGCTTGCACCCCCCTCTACCTCTTTAAATCTTCGCCAGTATGAGCAACTTCTCTGGCCTGCTGCTTGTGCCGGCCTGGCTCCCCTCTGAAATCGCTTCCTGGTCATAGGGTCAGGAAATGATGTCAGAGGGAAAGCCAAGACCGGTGCGAGCAGCAGGCCAGAGAAACTGCTTGCGCTGGCGAAGATTTAAAGTGGTCCTGGGGGGAAGGGAAGGCATGAATGTGGTGTGGGGGGTTGGAAAAGGGGCAGAGGAGGGCGCAGAGGGCACCACTCCCCCTCGCTATGCCACTGGGAGGGGGGGGTTTGGGCTTGGGGAGCTGAGAGCAACCTCTTGGGTGCTATTGTGGCACCTCTAAAATGTGCCCGGGAGCACTGGACCACGGCTTTGCAGCCCGATGCTTTCAGGTTGCTCATATCCAATGTTATGCATATACCAGGGGCATTAGAAACCTAAACTAAACTATTCAATAAATGAGGGAAGGACATAATAAGAAATTAGAGGCTATGAAGAGGATAGCTAGCTTTACATTTTAAATAGATAGCTTTACTTTTTGGAGAAAAGCCAGGTTTTCAGATGCTTTCGGAATAATTGGATTGAGCCTAGGTTCAGCAGCGGGGAAGGGAAGTTATTCCAAATCTCAGTGAATTTGAAGAAAAGGGATTTCCCTAATTTATCTGCATACATGACGCCTTTTAACGAGGGGAAAGATAGTTTGAGCTTGTGGGCGGATCTGGTAGTGTCAGGTCTCAAAGAATTCCAGGATAGTGGAATTAGGGGAGGAAGAATGCCATGTAGGATCTTGAATATTAGGCAGGTACATTTAAAGTAAATCCTAGAAATCACCGGAAGCCAGTGAAGTTTTGACAGAAGCGGGGAAACATGATCGAATTTACTTTTTGCGAAGGTCAGCCTGGCCGCAGTGTTCTGGATCTGCTGAAGTCTTTGAGGATTTTTCTTGGTTAGACTTAGATGGAATTACAATAGTCCAGTCTGGAAAGAATGATTGATTGTACAAGGACAGCAAAATGTTGTTGGTGGAAGCAGGATCTCACTTTGCTCAACATGTGAAGACTTAAAATTTTTTTTTTTTTACCAGGGTGTTGAGATGATCATTAAAGGAAAGTGTAGAGTCAATAATGATGCCCAAAACTTTGCTTGAGAATTCTATATTACTCCAGGCTACTGATTCTCAAGGTAGAGTGAAAGCCCAACTTTTTCCACTTCTTGATAACTTCCCTCCTTAATTTTTTCATTAACTCAGGAATTAAATTAGATTGTGAGGGACCGGGAAATACCTAGAATAACTATAGGCAGTGATGTAGCAGGGGTGAGCGGCGCCCCTCTCCTGCCCCCACTGTTATGCGCGCGCGCCCCTCCCCCGTAACTTTTCATGTTCGGTGCGAGCAACCATGAACTTGCTGCTTGCATTCTGCTATGATGCTCTCTCTAATGTCACTTCCTAGGCGTGGGTCCGGGAAGCGCCGAAGCCGACGCGAGCAACAGGCTTGTGGCCGCTGACGCGGAAGTTAAAAAGGTATGGGGGAAGGGAAGGGGCGGAGGGTGGGAGGGGTGCTAACGCTTTGAGGAAGACCACGCCCAGGCCCTCCCCGCCACCCCTCACTGCGCCAGTGCCTATAGGTAACTGACGCTGAGCTACCATTGAAAAAATGTGTGACTTAAATCCAAATAAATATGCCCAGAAAAGGGGATGGGACTTGATGTAGGTGGTACCACCTTTCTGTGGGACGCGTCAAAACCATGGAGGACAGCGGCGCGCCGACGACCCCATGCCAACATTTGAGTGCAGGGCAAATGCGCACCGCTGCTTTGAGGCCTTCCCTTTTGCGCTCCTGAAGAACGAAAACAGGAAAAAGAATGGGAGCGCCAGGAGTTCTAAGTGTAGTCGGGGTGGGGGGGGGGTTCCCCACACACAACCCAGAGTGTAAAATGGAAGGCCTCAAAGTGGCGGAAGCAGCGGCATGCATTTGTCCTGCGCTCAAATGTCGGCGCACCATTTACCTCCACACTTTTGATGGTGTACCCCTTTCTATGGTTACAGTCAAAGTGGTTCCCATTTTCTAGAAGAATTTGAATGGGTAAATGCAAAATCCTTATCCAAGAGAGAGATTTTGGCCATTGGCTTAGACCAGGTGTTTCTCAACTCGGTCCTGGAGTCAGGTTTTCAGGATGACCACAATGAATATGCATAAGCTTGATTTGCATACCCTGTCTCCATTATATGCAAATTTCTTTCATGCATATTCATTGTGCATATCCTGGAAACCTGACTGGCAAGGGGGGGGGGGGGGTAATTCCAGGGCCGAGTTGAGAAACACTGGCTTTCTTAGATGGTGAAAAAGTCTTTCCAGCAGGTCCCATTATTTCTTCAGTGAGCTTTCCTCCTACAAGTTTCAAATCATTAAACAGTGCTGAAAATAGAAACTGGAGGCACCGCAAACGCACACGTCTCACGTCCATCTTGATGAGAACGACATAGAAAGCCATTCATGTGAGGGAAAGATTTTTAATCCAGCTAATGGAGTGGTTCCAGACAGCAGAGCCAGAGCTAGGGTGAGGCGTCCACTTTGATGCCTGTTTTGAAAGGCAATTTATCAAGTTTTTCATAAACGTAAGCCTAAATACCGTCGACGCCGTCTGGTCGATATTCAGCCGGTGGCGGTGAGCATTTTGCTGCCCAACACCAGTGTTAGTCCTGGATATATTCAGTGCCGGGTCCCGTCTGGGCTTCAGCATCAAATATCTTACTTCAACGTTCATCCCCTGTACATAAGCCAACTTGAGAATTCTTACCACGGGGGAGAATATTTAGCCATTTGGCCACCGCTATAAGGTAAACAGATGACATTTTAATACCAGATATTCAGCAGTCCAATCTGTGTCTGTAGGACCACTGAAAATGCATTCTTGTGGAGGAGTGTGTGGTGCGGTGGTTGAAGCTACAGCCTCAGCACCCTGGGGTTGTGGGTTCAAATCCCGCGCTGCTCCTTGTGACCCTGGGCAAGTCACTTAATCCTCCATAGCCCCGGGCACATTAGATAGATCGTGAGCCCACTGGGACAGACAGGGAAAATGCCTGAGTACCTGATTGTAAAAACCGCTTAGATAACCTTGATAGGCGGTATATAAAAAATCCTAATAAACTTGAAACTTGTAAACAGATACAGTATATACTTGAATATAAACTGAGATTTTTGGGCTAAAAAAAAGACCTTAAAATGGGAGTCTCGGTTTATATTTGAGCTAACCACATCCAGCACCCACTACAGGCTTCCAGTACTGTCCTGGTGGTCCAGTGGTACAGGGAACCAGGATGGGGGCCCAGGTGTCCTCGTTTTTCAAAGAGGAAATCTGGCCACCCTACGTTTAAGGCACCTACGAGAAGCACCTAGGCCCACCTATGGATGTCTAAGGCCACTTCCAGCATAAACCACACCCACACCAGCCTTAGCTGTGCCTAGATGTGCCTAGATATAATGTAATGTAATGTAATTTATTTCTTATATACCGCTACATCCGTTAGGTTCTAAGCGGTTTTCAGAAAATATACATTAAGATTAGAAATAAGAAAGGTACTTAGATGTGCAAACAACGCCCACATTGTAGGTGGCCTTTGCCCCATTGAATTTATTTTTAAACGCACATCCCGATTGAATTATTAGATGGTTGTGGGATGCCTTCTCCCACCTACAATTCGGACACCATTTTTAGAACCATGCCCAGAGTGTCTAAGGGCTAGATTCACTAAGCAAACCAATCGTGTACTGATTAGTATGTGACCCTTTTGCAACCCGATTTCCCTCTGATACGAGTCACTAACCTGTGTCACGATCATCCTCTAATCTGCGCATGCAAAAGAGGGGGGAACTGCATTGAAATGATGGTAGGCAGCGATTCACAAACAAAAACCCTGCAACGCCAATATCCCGCTCTGCCTGCTGTCTTTCCAGCTCTCTGCCCCGACTCTCTGTCGCCCAGCTCTGCCCTGAATCTGCTCTCCTGCTCCCAAATCTGCTCTCCTGCTCGACTGCCCCCGAATCTATTCTGCCTGCCCCGAATCTCTCCTGCCACCCTGACTGGCCGCCCTGCTCTCACCCCGAATCTCTCCTGCCCTTCTCCGCACTACAAGCCCGTGGTTTTAACCTGCGGGTTTAAAGCGGGTTAAAACCGCAGGCTCACAAAGAGTAAAAACAAAAAAATAAAAGTGAAAATAAGGTCACTGTTCTTAAGCTGGAAAGCGGTCCCGACAGTCGGATGGGGGCCTGATTCCGATTGCCCTCATTTGCATGAGGGCGATTCGTGAATCAGCCCCCCCGGACACGGATCCGATCCGATCCGTGCCTTTTGTGAATCTAGCCCTAGGTGTTTTAAAAACGATACCCTAAATCCCCCTTTCCCTTTTGATGTTTACAATTTTTGATCTAATTGACGGTTATCATGATAAAATTAGCGTAAGCAGAGTTTTAGTGCAGTACAAAGCAAGGGAATCGATGTTTTAAGGGTCTTCCTGTAAACTCAAAAGCATAAGTGAACTTTTAGACTGCTCTGTTCCCAAGGTTGTTTTTCACATATTGTATTAGAGAAGCACTTTATCAGCAATAAGCCCTGGTGTTAATATCATTGCTTCTACACAAAGGCTGCAGCTGGGCTTCTAGGGATAGATTAAAATTGTTCTCGTTTTGTGAAACATGCTAATGGCATTCAAGTACCACTAACATGTCCTCTTTTCTTTCACGTCTATAAATTTTCCACATAATAAGGTCCCTTCAATCTCCTCCCACATGTTGTGATTTGAAAGAACAACCTTGGCTTCATTAGCAGTTTGCTATGAATTAAGACACAAAGGACAACATAGAAGTTTCTTCTTACCATTTGATCCTGAATTACTAAGACTTTCTCCTAGTCTCTGTGAAAAGGAAGAGGGAAAAGTTTAGTAAACCTGACCTTCAGTGTATTAATCTTTCTTTTTCCTTTTTTTTTTTTCCCCTCTATTTATCAAAATAGGCTATAATAGCAAACGCACCACTTTTTTGCAATAAGATTATTCTGAACTTTTGCACCCAATATCTTGCCATTCCTTCTCATTTTTCTTCTCTACATCGGTGCTCACAGATCTTTCCGTGGCCATCGCCCCAATTCATGCAGCCACAGGAAGCGTTTGACCTACAAGCAGTGCAGGACATGATGTCCTATGGGGCACCCGCCCAGGTCATTACTTCAGACATGGGTTCCCTACTGTTTGGGAAGCTCTGTTTTATATAGGAGAAAATATTTCTTTACTCAACATGTAATTAAACTCTGGAATTTTGTTGCCGGTGAAAGTGGTTAGCTTAGCAAGGTTTAAAAAATATTTGGATAATTTCCTAAAATAAAGTTCCATAAGATGGATGTGGGAAAATCAACTGCTTATTCCTAGGATAAGCAGTATAAAATATGTTTTACTCTTTGGGATCTTGCCGGGTACTTATGATGTAGGTCAGCCACTGCTGGAAACAGGATACTGGGCTTGATGAACCTGTGGTTTATTTCAGTATGGTAGCTCTTATGTTTGTATACCTACTGTATGGAACTGAAGCCTGACCAATGATAAAGCAACAAAGTAGCATTGTTTATTGCTTAATTATATTCTAGAACAGTGGTCTCAAACACAAACCCTTTGCAGGGCCACATTTTGGATTTGTAGGTACTTGGAGGGCCTCAGAAAAAAATAGTTAATATCTTATTAAAGAAATGACAATTTTGCATGAGGTAAAACTCTTTATAGTTTATAAATCTTTCCTTTTGGCTAAGTCTTAATAATAATATTGCAATTTATAGCTAAAGAGACAAATGATCAAGAAACGGTTTTATTTTACTTTTGTGATTATGATAAACATGCCGAGGGCCTCAAAATAGTACCTGGCGGGCCGCATGTGGCCCCCGGGCCGCGAGTTTGAGACCACTGTTCTAGAACAACAAAAGAAGAGACATAGGAGATGTCAAACCTCCAGTTACATATACTTTATTGAAAATTAGTTCAAAGTCTAAATGCAAGTCCTTGAATACAGTGTGAATATGGTCCTGACTAGGATCCAAGTTTCGGCGACTATGTCGCGTTCCTCAGGGGACTCCAAGGAACTGATATTGCAGCAGATCTTGAAAATAGCTGGACAGGGTTTCAGTTAATTTCAGTGAAGTATTGTAGATTCGTTATCTAAGCCTTTACATTGCCAGTCTTGGTCCTCAGTAATAGAAGATTTTGCATCTCACTTGGAAGGGCTCCATGAGAAATAGACACAAAAACACACGCACGGATACTCACTCTTCTCTCTCGCTCCTATGGAGTGCCACAGGGCTCAGTCTTGGGCCCAATCCTATTCAACATCTTTATAAGGGACTTGGCAGAAGGGCTTCGAGGTAAAATAACATTATTCGCTGATGACGCCAAACTAAGTAATGTAGTGGGCAAATGCACAACAGACGAAGATTCAATGCCCGACAACATGATGCATGACCTACTCCTGCTGGAGCAATGGTCTAGGACATGGCAACTCAACTTCAATGCCAAAAAATGCAAAATTATGCACCTGGGCAGCCAAAATCCATGCAAGTCTTATACCCTTAATGGCGAGATCCTAGCAAAAACGGTAGCAGAACGAGACTTGGGGGTAATCGTCAGTGAGGACATGAAGTCTGCCAATCAAGTGGAGCAGGCTTCATCCAAGGCAAGACAAATCATGGGTTGCATACGAAGGGGTTTCGTCAGCCGAAAGGAGGAAGTCATTATGCCATTGTATAGATCCATGGTGAGGCCCCACCTGGAATACTGTGTGCAATTCTGGAGGCCGCATTACCGTAAGGATGTGCTGAGACTGGAGTCGGTGCAGAGAATGTCCACCCGGATGGTCTCGGGACTCAAGGATCTTCCGTACGAAGAACGACTTGACAAATTACAGCTATACTCGCTTGACATGATCGAGACGTTCAAGTATCTTACGGGCCGCATCGAGGCGGAGGAAGATATCTTCTTTTTCAGGGGTCCCACGACAACAAGAGGGCATCCGTGGAAAATCAGGGGCGGGAAACTGCGAGGTGACACCAGGAAATTCTTTTTCACTGAAAGAGTGGTTGATCGCTGGAACAGTCTTCCACTACAGGTGATTGAGGCCAGCAGCGTGCCTGATTTTAAGGCCAAATGGGATAGACACGTGGGATCTATTCACAGAGAAAGGTAGGGGAGGGTCATTAGGGTGGGCAGACTAGATGGGCCGTGGCCCTTATCTGCCGTCTATTTCTATGTTGCTGACTGCTTCTCAAATGCTCACTCATTAAGTGCTCTTCCCCCCCTCCCCCCCCAAATCTAGCTGTGCCAGTTCTTTTCCTTAACTTCCCCCCTCAAACATCAATTAAGGACAATTGTAGCCTATTATTGCTCATTGTCTCCCCTCCTTTACAAATCCGCGCTAGTTTTTTTAGCACCTGCCATGGCGGTAACAGCTCCGACGCTCGTAGGAATTTCTATGAGCGTCGGAGCTGTTACCGCGGCAGCCGCTGCGAAAAACGCTAGCACGGCTTTGTAAAGGAGGGGGGATAATGTTGCACAGATATCATCTTCTCATCATTAAATTAATTTGCACCCACCACCGACCGTATTTTATAACTTGCAAGTGCAACTTTCCATGCTAAGTGCAAAGTTGGGCGCACGAGTTTATAGAAACCGGAGGTATATGGATTTTGCGCCTACATAGGCAACCCAAAATTGTCCTAGTATGTTCTAAAAAGCTAACTGTTTGTTTTGACACTCATAAAAGAATAGCACTGAATTTTTCCCCTTCACAATGCTTCCCATTTGCCTATTATTTTATTTACCCAAGAAATACAGAATGAATAGTCATCAGATAAATTGATATACATATGATCTGAGAATGAGGGCAAAAAGCCAACCTGCCTGTGGTTTCTGAAGGGAAGAACTGAGAAACTCTTGCTTTAAAACAGACCGAAAATAATAGTGCATCCATTTATTTCAAGCAGACTGAAAGCAAAGTCAAAGTCTGGGGAGGATGGAGAAGAGCTACAGAAGATCTGAAGGTGGGGGAAGAGAAGTGCTTACTAAATTAGCAGATAAGAACAAATATTGATTGAGTCTACTGCAACTTAAACTGTGTCAGCAAACAAAAATAATGCCTTCTCATTAAAACTAAACCACCAACATGATTATTTTCAAATCAGCTCTTGGAAAGCAGCAATAATTAATAGTCTTTGGAAATCAAATCACAGGCTGTGCTATTCATCCTGACATTCGCGCTTGCAAAGAATAAGTTCCTGTTCCAGACCCTCTTTTTTTTCCTTGAAAGAAGTTCTTTTCATCTATGATGTATTATTAAAACACACTTAAGTATAACTGATGCGAGCGGTTTCCGTGCTAGTGTGCCACAGTCCAAATTGTCTTCAAAATGGGTTTAAAATAAAACAGAAGACATGGAAATTAGTCAACAAGCATTAAAAGGACTAAGAAGAGACAAGTTTCAAACGAGGAAGGAAGTATAAAAAATCGCAACTCTGCATGCATTTTCCAGCATGACTTGAAAGAAAATGACCTTAGGCCCATCAGATTAAGATCAACGGTTGACCTTAATTCTAAATTTAGAAACATAGGAACATGATGGCAGATAAAGGCCAAATGGCCCATCCAGTCTGCCCATCCACAAAAACCATTATCTCGTCCTCTCTCCGAGAGATTCCCACGTGCCTCTCCCATGCTTTCTTGAATTCAGACACAGTCTTCTGGGAGACTGTTTCATGCATCTACCACCCTTTCCTTAGAATCACCTAACTTCATCCTATGCCCTCTCATTCCAGAGCTTCCTTTCCAATGAAAGAGGCTCGACTCATGCACATTTACACCACATAGGTATTTAAAACATCTCTCAAGAACAAAAATAATAATACCAAGATATAATTCAAAAAACTAGAAAAATGTTATTAGCCAAGTGGTGGAAGTACATTACATTACATTAGTGATTTCTATTCTGCCTGTGCCTTGCGGTTCTAGGCGGATTACAAATTAGAAGAGATCTGGACATTACCGAGAGAATTGCATAACAGTGATTCATGTACTTTACATGGTACGGTAGAGGATTATAGATTATGAGAGATCTAGATTTTTTCGAAAGAATTTCATAGAAGGGAATCAAGTGATAACAGGGTACAGTGGAGAATATCAGTATATACTGGTTACAGAAGAAAAATTACCTAGTAATGAAGGAGGAAGTTTGTTGGATACTGAAGGTAGATGCTTATTTAGGAATCAGAATAGTTTTTGGAAGGTAAGGTTCTTGGAGTTGACTAATGTGTTAGTCACGTGAGAGTGAGCTTGTGCGAATGGGGAGGAGATTAGTTAGTGGGGACGTGTTTTTTAAATAGAAATGTTTTGATTTATTTTCGAAACACTTTGATGTCTGTTGTTTTGATCATCAGTTTGGTGATGGTGGGGTCAATTTTGCTGCCTGAGTCGCTAGAAGGCTGTCGTATAGTTTCTTACGTCGGGTACCATTGTGAGGGGGGAAGGTGAATAGGTTTTGAGTTCTCCTTGATCTGTTTGAGTGGTAGCGGTATAGGCGGTTGTTTAGGTAACAGGGGGCAGTACCATGGGTTACTTTAAATAGTAGACAATAGAACTTGAATTGAGTTCTTGCTTTTATCGGAAGCCAGTGAGAGTCTACATAGGCGGGGGTGATGTGGTCAAATTTGCTGAGACTGTAGATTAGTCTGATGGCTGTGTTCTGAACGGTCTGTAGTTGTTTTATCATGTTGTTTGGGCATGGTAGGTATTCACTGAAAGCTATTTACTCAAAGTGGAGAAAAAGCCTCAACCATAAATAATATGCAGACGGTAACCCAATGAGTTTTTAGCCGTTCTAATTCTCTATCACGGGCAAAAAAGCTCCACTATTCTCAAAATGTCATTTTCAAAACCAGGGAAACATCCCACCACTGGGAAAAGGAAAAAGAACAAGAGGCCAAAAATTAGTACTTATCTTCACAGATGATACATAGCTCAGCCCAATACATCGAAGTTCCTGTTACATCGCACACAGCATTGGAGCAAAGATAAAAAGTTCTACTTCCAACAAGGCTCTTGTTTCGCCAACCAGTGGCTGCATCAGGGAAAATTCCAAGATAAACTCCCGTTCTCTCCAACGCCGTCCACGGCTTGGCTTCAAAATGGCTCCCGGATTAAAGCTCCGCATCCCAAGCCGTGGACGGAGTTGGCGAGAACGGGAGTTTGTCCCTGATTTTAAAAATGCTACTTCCATGAGGATGCCCAAATAAAAAGTTTGAAGGTGGGTTGACGGGGCAAACGTCATTGACACACACTGGTCAGCTCCTTTGGGTCCAAAGTGGCCCTAAAAATAAGTGAAGACCACTGCACTAGTCCTGTTTGAGTTTCAGGAGAGATTTCATGATCAGGAGTATTAGGGGTTATGGACACAAAAGAGCCCCTCCCCCCTAATATAGGAAAAAGGTACCCAAGGCTAATTTGCCATCTATCCCTATGCTGGAGCAGAACTGAGGTACTTTCTTATTTTCAGTAGTGGTGAATAGATCTATTGAGGGGGTAGATACTGATTCCTACAATATACTATGAATGACTCCCTGGCCAGAGACTACTCATGTGGTTGTAACTCATGCGTACCTGTTGTATCGAATTGACATTTAGCTCCTGCTGCTCAAGGGAGAGATCTTGATCTTTTCACTATGAGATCATAGGGACCCATTTTGGAGTATGCAGACATCGTTTACCCCTCTGCACTGTGTCATTCCAAATCATTTTAGCTGGGGGGTTTTTCAACCCAGTGAGGAAAGTTCTTACACACTGAGACAATCTTTTCAGAGCACTGTAGCTCTAGTCTGAGTTGTTCAACTAATGTCAGATATGGCATGTGGCCAGCCATCAGCTTGGCATTTATTATTAAGGAATATGACCTTAATTTTCCAGGGAACTGTTCTTACCTGCCAAGTACTGTATGTGGCCCAGAAGGTCATTCAATGAGAGATATCCCAGCTTCGCAGTCTGACAGTCACCCAATAAGGAGGTATGATTCTGTTCCTCTCTGCTCGTTGATATAATACAACTCTACTTGATTATCAGTTTGAATCAATACAATTGTGTTATCCAACTGATCTCCGAAACCCCTTAAAGCAGGGCTGCCCAAATCTGGTCCTCGAGATCTACTGGCAGGCCAGGTTTTCTGGATGTCTGCAATGAATATGCATGAGAGAGATTTGCCTGCACTGCCTTCTTGGTATGCAAATCTCTCTCATGCATGTTCATTGTGGATATCCAGAAAACCAGGCCTACCAGTAGATCTCGAGGACCGGACTTGGGCAGCCCTGCAAAAGCATTACAGGCTGCCCTCAGTTCCATGACACTTATCTAAGGCGTCTTCTGGGATTACCATAACCCCTGAGTATGAAGCCCATTTATATCAGCTCCCCACAGTCCTGTTTAGATGCATGGCTTAGTGGAATTAAGAAAAGTTTGCCTTTTGTGGAATGGATTGAATCACCCACTAACTTAGTTCCAGAAGAGTTTGATGACAAATATGATATTCTGAAGCTTGTGAGTGTCCTTTTTCCACTGTGTTCTGGAAGTCCATTGAGCTTGTCTTATCTTGAGATATACTAGTGCAGGGCTGCTCAAGTCCGGTCCTTGAGATCTACTGGCAGGCCAGGTTTTCAGGATATCCACAATGCATATGCATGAGAGAGAGATTTGCATACCAAGAAGGCAGTGCAGGCAAATCTCTCACTCTTATGCATATGCATTGTGGATATCCTAAAAACCTGGCCTGCCAGTAGATCTCGAGGACCGGACTTGGGCAGCCCTGTAACTAGTGGATTAACATGTTGCTTCTCTGGGACCCAACATTCTTATGTTTCCTGCTGATTTCTGTTGAATCTTTTGGATTTCTTCCACCATGGGCACTAGATTAGCGATCCATTGTGGTGGAAGAAAGACTTTCATTTGAGTTGTGTCAGCAGAGTTCCTATGAATTGTGTTGTCGGGCTTTGTTGAGATTTGGGAAACCCTAGTACCCCCAGTTCCCTGATGGTTGTGTGCACCGATCATCCAAATAGGGATGAATTTGCACTACAAGTCTGTTTAGATCAGGAGTGGGCAACTCCGGTCCTCGAGGGCCGGAATCCAGTCGGGTTTTCAGGATTTCCCCAATGAATATGCATTGAAATCAGCGCGTGCAAATAGATCTTATGCATATTCATTGAGGAAATCCTGAAAACCCGACTGGATTCCGGCCCTCGAGGACCAGAGTCGCCCACCTCTGGTTTAGATGCACTGCTATAACTGCAAGGCAATTTTGTCTGTATTCTCTGACCAGCGCCATTGTCAGCGGCCGCCTTAAAAGTGGCCGTCGATCGCGTGTCAGGTACGTGTTGGCGCTGGTTAAAAGGATCGTGCCTCTGGCAAAGTCATCCACTGGAAATGTAGGCCAGGTTTTCCCAGACCTACATTTCCAGCGCCTCCATAATGACGTGAATCGTGCCTCCATAATTGCCTATGGAGGTGCAATTCTGGGGATGATTTTTTAGGGACCGGAAGGCGCCTTGAAAATCGGTGAAAGACATCATTGAAACAGCATTTTTCACTGAGCTTGGACGGCTACCAGTGCATTAAAAAACCAGCACTGTTTAGAGAATCTGGGCCTTTGTGTACACCCAAAGAGATGTTGTAAGGTCAAAAGGTCATATGTGGTACTGGTAGTGGTGTTCCATGTGACAAATCTGGGATACTTTCTGTGACTAGGATATATGTTTGTATGAGTGTTGGTGTCCTTTTAGTTTATAACATTTTATTGAAGGAATCAAATAAGTTTGCAATAATATAATACAATAAAATGTTCATTACAATTATATTCACAATACTAATTTTCATACATATTTCTATCATTCCTGCAAAATATATTTCCATATTACCTATTTCATACCTCTATACATTCCCCCATTCCCCCCTTCCCCATCCCCCTTTCCCCCTTCCCTATCCTTTAGGGTGTTCAGAGCTTTTAGTTCTAGGAATTCCTCCATTTTCTTTGCCACTAGGAAATAGTTGGGATAAAATCCCTGCCCCCCTTATCCCTGGAGACAGGTTTGACCTTAATAGCTTCTAAGAGGGGAGAGACGGCTTCTTAATAAGTATTTCCTAATTCTGAGAGCTTGACTATGCCAGTACCCATAGTAGAAGCTCTTGATGCTATATTGAATACGTTTTTGGGAATACATTTTCTGGAAAAATAGTCACAGTGAAATTAAATGACTCAGATTTTAAAAATATCCCAGCCTGGTGCCTACAAGAGGCTGAACCTGAAAAATAAAAAAACTAGCTGAAACTCTGACTAAGAAAAGGAATCAGCACTGCATGAGAAGTTCTTTTTTTGTAATTCCTTTAAGAGGGCGTTACAGTAGTCTATGCATGCAATAACAAGGGAATGAATTAGAATGTTCAAAGATGCAATATCCAAAATTTTAGAAATTGATCTAATCATTCTTAGCCAATGAAAACATCGCTGGACAACCGTACTAATATGGCGTCACAAAGGGGGTGGGATAGAGCCAGATCAGGAGGGTGTTCCTTAAAGGATGCTTTTGCCGTTTCTGCCGGCTTCTTAGCCTTTTTCTTGGCCGCGGGAGTGGACCGGCAGCCGCGCTGAAGTGCAGGTCTCAGGAGGTTCCGGACCCGGCCTAGGGCGTGCACGCGGGGCGGTCTGCCCCCACCCTTGGTACGCCACTGTAGTTCAAATACCCTGAAGTGCTCTTTGTAATTTTCATTTCCTCTTTTAATTTATTTTTGTGAGTGCTCTAGAGACAGAAAAATTTCTACTGTGACTTCCCTTACTCCTTCTAGTGGAGAGCTGCTCCATCAGAATATCCATCTGAAACCTGGTATAAAGACAGATGGCCATCTTTGTTGACATAGACATCTCTTGCTCCTTCCCCTTCTGAAAGAATGTAAATATATAAACTAGTTTTTTAGCCCGTTACATTAACGGGTGCTAGAATAGATGTATAGATGTCTTTCTTTCTTTCTCTCTCTCTCTCTCTCTTTCTTTCTTTCTTTCTTTCTTATTTTTCCTCCCCCCTGTCCAGCAGCACCCCTTCTCCTTTACCTGCTCACTATCCAGCATCCGCTAGGCCGGGCAGCCTCGGGGCTTTTGCTAGGTCGGCCCGCCTCGCATTATCGAAGTGGGCCAGCCTAGCAAATGCCCCGCGGCTGGTCCAGGAGTGAGAAGGAGAGGCGTCATCAGAAGTCAGCCGGCGTCGGAGATCGGGGCAGGAACGTTGCTGGGGAAATCGCCGCACCCGTCGCAAACCGCCGAAGGCTCCTACTGCGCATGCGGCGACATGGAGCCACGGATCAGGGATCACGGCCGCATGGAGTTTCAACTGCGCATGTGCGCTAAAGGTTTTATCATAGAGGATAATATTCAATGGAGGTGGTGTAGAAATTCCCCACATAATATATGAAAGAAAGAAAAAAATAAACCTAAAATACAGAAGGGGAAATAGATACTACACAATGATGTCTATATAAAGAGCAGCAAAAATGATTTCAAAGTGCAGTGCGTGAGATCTGGCAAATCTGTATCTTTAGCAGCAGATGGCAGCATCAATGCTCCTATAGGGTCAGAATGGAAAGCTGTGTCTGTGTTTAATTTAGCCTGCACCTGCCCTAATGGTTGAACGGTGTGCAGACTACGTTGATTGGCTGTTAGAGAGAGGTAATCAGCATGCAACTATGTTCCAGGCTGTCGAATGAGCCCTGCCCTCACTTTGCAACTCCTTTGAGGTAACTGAGTTATACAGCAGTGGAGCAGCAGGTTCGTGATTGTGTGGACAATTGTAAATTACCTATGTCAGTGATTCCCAACCCTGTCCTGGAGGAACACCAGGCCAATCGGGTTTTCAGGCTAGCCCTAATGAATATGCATGAGAGATTTGCATATGATGGAAGTGATAGGCATGCAAATTTGCTTCATGCATATTCATTAGGGCTAGCCTGAAAACCCAATTGGCCTGGTGTTCCTCCAGGACAGGGTTGGGAACCACTGACCTATGTGGTAGAATCCTAATTATGCAGAAACTGGGAGCGCTGGTTTGTGTGAACCATTCTTATAACCTTTTTAGCAACTGGGGCTGTCCATGGTGCTGAAATCCTCAGTGTGCTCAATAAAGTCTCTCTATAAAGGGATCTCAAAGTGCCCTCTTTGAGGGCCGCAATCCAGTCGGGTTTTCAGGATTTCCCCAATGAATATGCATTGAAAGCAGCGCATGCACATAGATCTCATGCATATTCATTGGGGAAATCCTGAAAACCTGACTGGATTGCGGCCCTCAAGGAGGGACTTTGAGACCCCTGCTCTTTAAGGAACAGATCCTTGACCTGGCAAAGTGTTTAATTTCAAAATATGAAAAATGTTATTAGCCAAGTGATGGTGACACCCACTGAAAAAATATTTACCGAAAGTGGAGAAAAATACTCAACCTCATTTAATATTTAGGTGGCAACCCACTGGGTTTACAGCCGTTCAACGTATGTATCATAGGCAAAAAAACCTCCACAATTATCAAAATGCAATTTTCAACATGGAATATCATCCCATCGCTGTGCACAGGAAAATAGGAAAAAAGAACAAGAGACAATGTTGAACTTATCTTCACATCATGATGTCACTCTCCCAAAGCGTTGTGCTCCAACACGGCATGCCAATCTTCCTTCTATAGCGTCCTCATTAGATTTCACTACGTTGTGGTGAAGAAAAGCAGTTCTATCTTCCAACAAGGCACTTGTGTCGCCAACGAGTAGCTACATCAGGGAAATTTCCCAAAAGCTCTCGCTCTCTCCAGCTCCGCGCACCGTTTGACTCCAAACTAATGCCCAGGTTTAAGCCCCGTTGCTCACGACATCACTTCCGAGACCAAAAGCAAAAACCAGGGACGTCAAAGTCCCTCCTCGAGGGCCGCGATCCAGCCGGGTTTTCAGGATTTCCCCAACGAATATGCATGAGATCTATTAGGATACAATGAAAGCAGTGCGTGCAAATAGATCTCATGCACATTCATTGGGGAGATCCTGAAAACCCGACTGGATTGCAGCCCTCGAGGAGGGACTTTGACATCCCTGTCAAAAACTAATAGAACGCGCACCATTCGATTTTTCGGTTCAGTCCTTGTGGCCAGATAGTATCTAGGGGGGAAAAAATGAATCGTTGTTCACTCTGGGACAGCCTTGTCTTCACATCTCCCCTCCGTTGCGTCATCGGTATGTGATCATAGAAACATAGAAGATGACGGCAGATAAGGGCCATAGCCCATCAGGTCTGCCGACTCTACTGACCCACCCCCAAGTCTACTGTCCTAGGGATCCCACTCCTGGTGACAGGTTCCCTTGGCTTAACCCTCTAAGGGATCCCACATCCCATTTGCTCTTAAATTCTTGCACGCTGTTTGCCTCGGTCACCTGCACCGGGAGCTCGTTCCAAGGATCAACCACTCTCTCGGTGAAGAAATATTTCCTGGTGTCGCCATGAAATTTCCCGCCCCTGAGTTTGAGCGGATGCCCTCTTGTGGCTGAGGGTCCTTTGAGAAAGAGAATCTCTTCTTCCATTTCGATACGGCCGGTAATATACTTAAACATCTCGATCATGTCTCCTCTCTCCCTACGTTCCTCGAGTGAGTACAGCCGCAAATTTTTCAGCCTTTCCTCGTACGATAGATCCTTGAGCCCCGAGACCATCCTGGTGGCCATCCGTTGCACCGACTCTACTCTCAGCACATCTTTTCGGTAGTGTGGCCTCCAGAATTGCACACAGTATTCCAAATGAGGTCTCACCATGGTTCTGTACAATGGCATTATGATTTCAGGCTTCCGGCTGACGAAACTCCTGCGGATGCAACCTAACAACTGTCTTGCCTTAGATGAAGCCTTCTCCACATGATCAGCAGTTTTCATGTCTGCGCTGATGATCACTCCCAAGTCTCGTTCTGTTGAAGTTCTAGCTAAGGTCTCACCATTCAAGGTGTAAGCAGAAAACAATGGAATTCAACGGAAAGTGTTTAATTTACCTAAAGAATTAATTGTAATTTGTCAAGAAGGTTAAAAGAAAAGAAGTCGTAGTGGAAATACTAAAATGGAGAAAATAATAGCTAGCTGAAAACAATTTTCTCCCGGTTGGATAAGAAGGTGACATTTTCATAGGTTTGATGTACAGTGTCCATTTAATTCCTTTGGTTACTTCAGCTTTCACATGTATCTAGAATGGCCTTGTACAGCCAGCTCTGTAGTTCTAATGCTTTTTTCACAGTGGGATTTATTGTACCTTAGTACAAAGACAGCTGTTAGGAGGGTTAACAGATGTCTTTTCATTTATATTTATATGCACTATGCTGTACAGTGTGTCACAGTCAATACTTCAGATTGACAGTGATTGTTTGCTGGTGAATAGAAATCCTTTTTGTCACAGATCCAAGTATAAAACATATGTCTGGAAAATTCTAAAGCACTGGTATTAGAAAATCAAAATCAGCCCCTACAGTATTGCTTTGTATTGCGCGATACAGTTTTTCCAAAGGCCATTGATTGCTTCTGTTATCAAGGTTAGTTATGTGCAATGTTCTAGGCACTTTTCATCTGCTCTGCTCTGGCAGACGTGTGCACGTGTGTTTGGAGAGTCGTCGAGCAACACTAGACTTCTGCTAACTCGCTTCATCCTAATGGGTCAAAAAGAAAACTTAATATATTTAGAAAGAAGAGGAAGGAAACCAGTGATTCTCTTATTGAGAAGCACTGTGCCATAAAATCAAAGATGTGTCATGACATTGTTATCCATTTAAGATTTAGTTGTACCTGAATACAAAACAAAACATTATTGCAAATTAATTTTATCATTTTATGATTTTAAACAGCTTAAAAACCTTTGTTAGTCGGATATGAACTTTTTTATCATTCTTGCCAGTTCTGTCTTACCCTAAATTATGAGGATAATTGTAATCCTTCATTAATGGGGTATATTATTCCATGTGCGCTATTCATAATTGTAATCCTTCATTAATGGGGTATATTATTCCATGTGCGCTATTCATAATTGTAATCTTTCATTAATGGGGTATATTATTCCATGTGCGCTATTCATAATTGTAATCCTTTATTAATGGGGTATATTATTCCATGTACGCTATTCATAATTGTAATCCTTCATTAATGGGGGTATATTATTCCATGTGCGCTATTCATAATTGTAATCCTTCATTAATGGGGTATATTATTCCATGTGCGCTATTCATAATTGTAATCTTTCATTAATGGGGTATATTATTCCATGTGCGCTATTCATAATTGTAATCCATCATTAATGGGGTACATTATTCCATGTGCGCTATTCATAATTGTAATCTTTCATTAATGGGGTATATTATTCCATGTGCGCTATTCATAATTGTAATCCTTCATTAATGGGGTATATTATTCCATGTGCGCTATTCATACTAAGTTCATGCTTTGGAGTCAGATTGCATGTAAGTTGTAAAGGGCAGTTCTAAAACCAGATGATTACATTTACAAATCCATAGCACTTGCATATGTTTAGAATAGCAGCACTTATGCATGTACACATGCAGACTCCGGCATAAGTACAGGGCAGGGCCCCCAAAGCACTATTTTGTAAATACCTGCATACCTTGCATATAATAGCACATATTTGCAGGGGGAGCATATACAGGGATATAGCATGGGGTAGACATAAAAGGGGCTCCTACTTACAGATTGATGTAAGTTACCTGCATTCCTACCACATGGAGGCACCTGCACTTATACCATGTCTTTGGCTGTTATTACATTACATTACATTAGAGATTTCTATTCCGCCATTACCTTACGGTTCAAGGCGGATTACAAAAGAGTTATAAATGGGGGGTTACAATAGAAGATCATTGGTGAATTCAAGAGAAGTTGAGAAGGCGGATTACAAAAGAGTTATAAATGGTGGGTTACAATAGAAGATCATTGGTGAATTCAAGAGAAGTTGAGAAGAACAGGTAGTATCTGTGGGGCGGGGTGAAGGCAGGAGGATGGAAGGTAATTGAGATGTTAAGAGTGTTTCAGTGATTTCTTGAAGAGCATCGTTTTTATTTCTTTTCTGAATATCTTGTATTTCGGGGGTGGTTATCAGTAGGTTGGAGACTTGGTTATCCAGTTTTGCTGCTTGTGTTGCTAGAGGCCGTCATACAGTTTTTTCCGTTTGACAGGCTTATTCTGTAATAGAACCTAGGTACCTACGGTAGACTCTTATCACGCAGCCTTGGGTTACCTAAGTAGAAGTGCAAATGGCCACACATCAATAGCAACATTTGTGTGTGGCCATTAATGATAGAATATTAGCCATTGGCCATTGATGGAATATTAGCCATTTTCTGAGCATAGCAAAAAGGGGCCTTAGTGTGTGGGAAAAGACCCATGTAAGAGCATGCTGAGGCCCCTTTTTGTTGCAGCTTTGCTGAGTTCTTGTGTTTTAATTCATACCAACCCAAAATTTAAGAGCATGGCTTTCATGATCCTAAATTAAGGCAAACTTTTTCTTCTAGGTCTGGCTGAAACTAAGGGACAAATTTATGCACCTAACTTAGGAGGTCATTAAATTTGGGGCTTAGTATGTTGTAATGGTGAATTTCAACACGTAGCAAGTCCAAAACCTAGCAGTGCATCAGGAAGGGGCATTCTCACAATTTTTATTGCAAGTTGTGCATTACCATTTGGATTAACATACGCTAGCTGTTTAAGTTAACATGGGAGCACTTTAGAAGGTGCTAAATGGTCCTCCATTAACAGTGCATTAGAGAATTAGCACACAGAAAGTGTAGCATGCTAGCTGGCTAACATTTCCATGTCCCTCTCCAGGGAAAACACAAAGGACTAGATTCACTAAGCAAACTGATCGTGCACCGATCGGTTTGCAACTCCTTTGCGACCCGATTTTACTCCAGCCCAATTCACTTACCTCTGTGCCGATCCGATTCCCATCCGTGCATGCAAATGAGGGGAACGGCATGCCAAGTAGGCAGGGACGCGATTCGCTCAAGAAATCTTGGAAACCGACTGGGCTGGCCGATCAACACAAGAAGCGACTGCTCAGGACCAGTCGCCGAGGTCCTTTCCGACTGCCCTGCCTTCTGCCGCCCTGCTCGCTGCCTTCTTCTCTTCCCCGATCTGCCGCCTTGTCTCAGCCCCGATCTCCTGCTCTGCCCAGAATCTCTCCTGCCTGCTGCCCCGACTCGCAACCCTGCTCTCGCCCTGAATCGCTCCTGCCACCCCGACTCTCCTGCCCTTCCCCGCACTGCGAGCCCATGGTTTTAACCTGCAGGTTTAAAGCGGGTTAAAACCACAGGCTCATTGGGCTAGTAAAAGTTGTTTTCATTTTTAAGTCACAGCTCTAGACAGCTCTTAGACGCATGCGTCGGGATCGCACACTAGCAATCTGTGCGGTCGGAAGGGGGCGTTCCTCCGATCGCCCTCATTTTAATTTTTTGATTTTTGTAAATTCGTCGGGCCTGCACGGATCGGGAACGCAATGGAGGTTAGTGAATCTAGCCCAAAGTCCCTTAATGTAGTCACACAGCAGGCTGTATGTTTAGTAAAAGGGCACTTTAGGGGCCTGTATTTAGGTGCTCATCAGATTATGAAGAAAAGAAAAAAAAAAAAAAAAAGTCGCTCTCTGTAAGTCATATTCTCTCCCCTACCAGCCATCGCCTTCTTCTTCCAGGCTTCACCACATCAGTGCACCTGAAATCCCATAATCTGGAGGCTCAAACCTGTGTAAGCCACGTTGCATTGTGCTTTATCATAATACATCTGAGCATTTTGGTACATGTTGTGACAAATTAGACTTAATGACACTTTTATTCCCATACTGAACCGTAACTTCATGACACGTATCCTGTAGCTGGTCTGTCATGAAACAGCATGACAATTTTGCAATTAAATTGGGGTTATGAGTGCCAGTCCTACATATTAGCTTTATTACATAATGAAAGTTGTTCTAATTTCTCATTTTGTTCTAGTTTTTAATTCACTACTTCATCTTCTTTTTATTTTTTATTTTTTTATGTACTTTAAAAGCCTGCTTGTAGTGATGTGTTCCCTTCTTTAAATTAAAGATAGTCATTCAAGATGTACAATTACTAATTAAATGTGTGAAATATTTGCTTGCCTGCATCTTAATTACATTGGTTCCACTTTGTTCCTTTTTTTTTTTTTTTCTAGGTGTCTTTGCTGTTTTTAGATCGGTGTTTTCATATTTCATATCTCTATCTTTGTTCTTCTTTGGGGAAAGGGGGGGGGGAATGACTGCTTCCTCTACTCCTTTTTATGAGGAGAAATGTCCTTTTCAGATTCTATACCGATCTGCATACAATCAAAATGTGGGGGGGGACAGCGAGGTGTAGCCAAGTTTGAGGATGTTTAAATGCCAAGGATTAATTTGTCCAATAATAGAATACGGTTTGGAAAAGTGCAAGCATAATGGTTGTTCAGTCATCTGCAGAATTATCATAAAAGCGTCCGTGCTGGTACTGTTGCTTTAACACGTGGAGGTCGATATTCAAGGAAAACAGAATGGATGATCCAAGCAGGAAAAGTTTTGGCTTAATTAGGTACTTTTTCTAGGCTCCTAAATTTAGGCCTACCCTCGATCCACCTAACCTTAGGCTCATAGGTAGATGTCCAGCATTAGAAATCCGTGACAGGTACCTAACATTCCTTCCCCAAATTTCCTTTGCCCTAAGGGCCACCTGCTTTTTAGAATCCTAGATTTAGGTCCCTTCTTAAAACAGGTTGCCAAATTTAAGCACTTAACATGGGGGAAATTTTCATGTATATGGATGTAGAAACATGATGGCAGATAAAGGCCAAATGGATGTGAGAATTGGTACTAAACGCTACTTTATAAAGAGCACTTGGCATGGAATGCCATTTCTAGTCCATGAATTTAACATGGATCTTTCTGGTGCCTAGATTGGGTTATCATTTACTGTATTTTCATGCATATAACACGCGCGTTATACACGATTTTACAAACCGAGTATAACCATGCGCGTTATATTCGTGAGCACGTTGTACAAATTTTTTTTTACATAGTTCCCCCCCCCCCCCGACGTCCGATTCACCCCGCAGGACCACTCGAAGGACCACTCGCACCCGCACTCCCACCCCGAAGGTTCCGCTCGCAGCCCCACAGCCTCCCCACCCCCCCATCATGGAGAAGCTGCCTACTGTTGTCCTGCTGCTTCCTCTGCCGATGGTCCCGCCCCTTCTCTGAGCCCTGCATCTGCTCAGAGAAAGGGCGGGACCGCCGGAAGAGGAAGCAGCGCAGACGCAGGGCTCAGAGAAGGGGCGGGACTGTCGGCAGAGGAAGCAGCAGGACAATGGTAGGCAGCTTCTCCATGATGGGGGGGGTGGGGAGGCTGTGGGGGTGCGAGCGGTCCTTCGGGTGGGGGTGCAAGTGCGAGTGCGAGTGCGAGCGGTCCTTCGGGGTGGGGGTGAGAGCGGTCCTGCGGGGGGGTGAATCGGACGTCTGGGGGGCATCAGGCTTTCAGGGTAGGGACAGGACTTCAAGGGGGGACAGGACTTCAAGGGGGAGAGGAGAGTCGGGGCGGGCGAAAGGAGAGTCGGGGCGGCCAGAGGAGAGTCGGGGCGGCCAGAGGAGAGTCGGGGCGGCCAGAGGAGAGTCGGGGCGGCCAGAGGAGAGTCAGGGCGGGCGAAAGGAGAGTCGGGGCGGGTGAAAGGAGAGTCGGACGGCGACGGGAGAGTCGGGGCGGCATGCGCGGTATACGGGTGTGCGCGGTATATAAAAATTTCTTTACATAAATTACAGTTTCCCGCGTGCTATACCCGTGTGCGCGTTTTACACGGGTGCGCGGTATATGAGTGAAAATACGGTACTGAACCCAGTTCATAATTTCTAAACATGCCTTTATGAAATTAACTATTCAAAAGGCAGATTTTTAGAATATTGGGGAAAATATTCCATCGTGCTAATAAATTCATCTCCTCTAGACAAGGCCAATGCGTATCCCTTTCACTGTCCTGTCACTCTTTCCCTACCCCTCCCCTTATATCGTATATTAAATTCAATTCCCTACTGGTCTCTACCATTACTATAATTATTTCCATTGTAACTTAGGCATCCTTCTATCTCTCCCTTCCACCACCACCACCCCCGTTCTCCTTTACTACCCCCCTTTACAAAACCGTGACAGTGTTTTTTAGCGCAGACCAGGGTGCTGAATGCTCGTAGGAATTCTAGGAGTGTCGGGAGCATCGCAGAACATTCAGCATGCCGACCTGCACTTAAAACCACAATTGCAGTTTTGTAAAAAATAAAAAAAAGGGGGGGTTACATGATATTTGATTTGTTCACTCCTTAGATAACTATTTTATGTGTGATACGTTAAATAAATTTGAACTGTGGGATATTTGTGACTTTGATTTACTAGTGTTAGAAACAAGCTAGATGGGCCTTTGGCCTGACCCAGTATGGCAGTTCGCATGTTCCTCTTATGACCCTAAATCTGAATTACCTATAGAGCAGTTACAAACCCTACAGAAATACTTATTAATGAATTTGAAGAGAGGGGTAGTGCCAGGGTAAGATGGACGCTTTATGGTAGATAAAAATTCTTCTGTAGTGGTGAAAGCTCTATTCCCGTTGCTCGAGCTGATTCATCTCGGCCTGCTTTTAAACACACATTTATAAATGCTTAGTGGAAGACTGCCTCCTTGATCAATAAAACAGGTCACACTGGTGAAACTTGTCCAGGAACTCTTCGAGGCCTCATGCAATCTTTCCCAAGAGGACTGAGAGGGGATGTCTCTTTTATCAGTGGTGCACAAATTCTGTTTTCCTGGATTTGAGTGACAGCAGAAGCCGAGTGGCATTAAGCACTGGAGAGGGTCAGCAGTTGGACAGTGTAGAATAAATATTAAATCTTCTTCTCTGCCAGGATAATAGCAGAGCTTAATGGAGGGGAATGGTGAACAATGACATGCAGAGAGAGGCTTCCGTAAACATGCAGGCTGTATTTTCCCTGTGTGCCTAGACTAGATTCCACAGAGCAGGACCTGCCGTTTGTTTTACACTTCTCCCTCTGTCTTTGCGGTTTCAGCATTTGCGGTTTCGATTATTCGCGGTTTTTAGCTTCCTGGCTCCCCCCCCCCCCCCCAATTATGTCAGCTTGCATAGAGAAATTGCTGATTCCCAAGCGTTTACAGAGAAAAATTGCCGATTCCCGGCTCTTTCTTCACCGTGTTTTGCCTTCCCTTCAGGCCAGGTCTTCCACCATGTTATTCGCGGTTTCACCATATTCACGATGGTTTTTAATAGAAAACAACGAATAACATATGAAAAAGTCATTCGCGGGTCTGTTAATCCCCCATCACAGCGAATATGGAGGGAGAAGTGTATATGTATTTCTATGTATATTTTCTAGTACTCTAGAAAAAAATCTATTGCATAGAGCAATGGTCAGACCACACTTAGAATACTGCGTCCAACACTGGTCTCCATACCTTAAGAAGGATATAACGCTGCTGGAGAGGGTGCAGAGGAGAGCCACGAAACTAGTAAAAGGATTGGGGAATTTGAGCTACAGAGAACGCCTCGAGAAACTGGGACTGTTCACCCTCGAGAAGAGAAGACTGCGAGGGGATATGATAGAGACTTTTTAAAATATTAAAAGGATGTGACAAAATAGACCAGGAAGCAGCATTACTGACATTTTCAGATGTGACACGGACAAGAGGTCATAGCCTGAAACTGAGTGGCAGCAGGTTCAGGACAAATGTCAGGAAGTCCTGTTTCACACAGCGAGTGGTGGGCGCTTGGAATGCTCTCCCGGAGGAGGTTGTGGCGGAGACTACTGTTCTGGGTTTCAAACGCAAGTTGGATGCACACCTTCTTGCTAATCATATCGAGGGATACGGGAAATCCGGGTCTCCATAAAGGAGTAGCTAAATGGGCCTCCGCGTGTGCGGATCGCCGGACTAGATGGACCTAGGTCTGATCCGGAGAAGGCGTTTCTTATGTTCTTATGTTCACCGATACAGTTAATCACAAAATCTTATTGCATAGACTGAGCAAAATTAGGATTAGTGGTACAGTGTTCAGTTGGTTTCATTCTTTTTTGGATGGTCGTTATTCTTGTGTGTCGGAAGGGAAACATTTTTCAGAGTATTTGTTAATGAAACATAGGGCTCCTTTTACGAACTCTGTGCCACGCGTGCTAGATGCTAACGCCTCCATTGAGCTGGCGTTAGTTTCTCCGTGTAGCGCGCGCTCAAAACGCTACCTCAGCTTAGTAAAAGAAGCCCATGGTGCTCCTCAAGGTTCATCTCTTTCTGCAACATTATTTAAATATTTTTCTTATGCCACTTCGCACGGCGTTGGATATTTTTTGGCCGCTGATTATCATCTTTATGCTGACGATATTCCGTTTGTATTTAAGATTTTGCTAAAATGTCATGCTAAAATGTTAGATTTCTTTTGAATTTCTCTTTGGATAAGATTATTAACTGGTTGGGTGGTGATCGTCTCATACTGAATGTGGAGAAGATGAAAATTATTTACTTTTAAGGAAGTAACGGTTTCATTTAAGGAAGTAACTCTTCCTCCACATATAAAACAAGAGTCCTCTCTCCCTGTGTTTAAAACCAAAATGTTTCTTTCGATGCCTAATCTGGGATCTCATCCACCTTCCCTGGATTAAATCTCACCTCAGGATCTTAACGCCAAACGCCTCCCTAGAGGCGAACTAGCCCTTCATGTTGTATCCACCCCTCTCCTTTTTATATATATATATATATTTATCTTGATGTATTTTTTTAAACACATGTATCTAAGCTTGTTCACCCTTGAAAAGAGAAGACTGAGAGGGGATATGATAGACTTTTAAAATACTAAAAGGTTTTGACAAAATAGAGCAAGTAGCATCATTATTGACGTTGTCAAATGTGACTCGGACGAGAGGTCATAGACTGAAATTGAGGGGCGACAAGCCCAGGACTAATGTCAGAAAGTTCTGTTTTACACAGAGAGTGCTGGACGCTTGGAATGCTCTCCCGGAGGAGGTAGTGACGGAAACCTCCATTATGGGATTCAAGTGCAAGTTGGATGCACACCTCCTTGCAAATCACATTCAGGGATACGGGAAAAGAAGGTCTTCATCAGGGAACACCTGGATTGGGCCTCCGTGTGTGCGGGTCACCGGACTAGATGGACCAAAGGTCTGATTCGGTGAAGGCATTTAAGAACATAAGAAGTTGCCACCACTGGGTCAGACCAGAGGTCCATAACGCCCAGCGGACCGCTCCCGCGGCGGCCCATCAGGTCTGTGACCTGTGAAGTGGTTCCTGACCATTTCTGTAACCTACCTCTACATCTTTCTGTAACCCTCAATCCCTTCATCCTTTAGGAACCTATCGAAACCTTCCTTGAAACCCTGTAGTGTGCTCTGGCCTATCACAACCTCCAGAAGCGCGTTCCATGTGTCCACCACCCTCTGGGTAAAAAAGAACTTCCTCGCATTTGTTCTAAACCTGTCCCCACTCAATTTCTCCGAGTGACCCCTGGTACTTGTGGTTCCCCACAGTCTGAAGAATCTGTCCCTGTCCATCTTCTCTATGCCCCTCAGGATTTTGAAGGTTTCTATCATGTCTCCTCTAAGTCTCCGCTTTTCCGGGGAGAACAGCCCCAGCATTTTCAACCTGTCAGCGTATGAAAAGTTTTCCATACCATTTATCAGTTTAGTTGCTCTCCTCTGGACCCCCTCAAGTACTGCCATGTCCTTCTTGAGGTACGGCGACCAGTACTGGACACAGTACTCCAGATGTTCTTATGTACCTTCCCTGTAATGCTAGTTTTACGTTATGTGATCCCACACCCCCCCTCACTAAATTTCATGATGGGTTTTTCTTTTCCCTCCCTTTTAAACATTTGTTTTTAAATTAATTTTATTAACTGTAAACCGCCTGGATATTTTTTGATAGACGGTATATCAAGGAAATAATAAACTTGGAATTCTACATCTTACTCTCTATATCTCTGAAAAGATAACTCATGACCAGGGTATACGTGGATTTCTATTATCATCTCAGGGTTGTACTGAGGTTGAGTAAACTGCTCTTTTCGGTGGTGTCAGTAAACAGTGAATCTCTTCACGACATTAATCTTTTTTTAGGAGTTAATACAGCTAGAAATATCCAAATAAAAATATGGCTATGATTTATGTGGGCTAGAAAACCTCTATATATGCTCAGGCATGTACTTATAAAGAGCAAGAATACCACTGCATTTTTATTTATCTAGTTAAAAATTATATTCCGCTCGATCAACATTTCTAGGCGGATTCTAACAAACATACATCATTTATAACAAACAAAATGCATGAAAAAAAACAATTACTCAACAAGCTCCAAAACACTTAGGGCTCCTTTTACTAAGGTGGGCTAGCGGTTTTAGCGCACGCTACAACGCCACACGCGCTAAACGCTAACGCCTCCATAGAGCTTGCGTTAGTATTTTTCATTTAGCGCCTGGTTAGCGCGGGCTAAAAAAATGCTAGCGCACCTTAGGGCTCCTTTTACAAAGGCGCGCTAGCGGGGTTAACGCGCGCGACTTGTCATCCCACGCTGGCCATAAACTACTGCGTCCGGCAGTTTAGCGCGCGCGCTATTACGCACATACCTCCCGAAACAAAAACGTTTTCAACAGAATCCTGAAACAGTCAACCAAGGCCTCGCAGTTGCTCGTGTCATGGGTGCCATAACGGTGGTCCACGCACGCAGAATGCAGATTTCCTATATTCCCCGTGGAACCAATGGTCCACAATGGTGGAATTCCCTTCCCCATTATATTAGAATAGAAAGTGATATCCTAGTATTCAAAAAGCTTTTAAAATCTCATTTATTTAAGGACGCCTTTGATCTATAACTAAACTTATGGACGTCTTTAACTAATTTTTAATCTTCTAAATTGTTGATTTGGCTCAAACAAATATGCAAGAAATGCTTTGAAAAATTTTTACCCTACCTTTCGTTTTTCCCTGGTTTTTTTGTTTTTTTCCTCTTCCCCATTGTAACTTTACCCTCCTTCCCTATCTCTCATGTCAGTCACAATTGATTTTATTGTAATTAGGTTAAAGTTTCTTTATTATATTATGTACATCGCCTAGAATTCTGAAATAGGCGATTCATCAAATGTGAAATAAAACTTGAAACTTGAACCGAAACACCAGGGCATTACAGTTCAGGGAACATAAGTTCCGTGTTGGTCTATAAATACTAAGGAAGTCTAGCAAACTGGAGATTTCCTACCGATCACTGTTTTCAACACTAGTAGCAACAATTTATAACCAATCCGATCCCATCTTTAGTTCTATATACCGACTCCTCCCTCAGAAAGGGCTCGACTCGGTTGACAAGATTTCCTTAATCAAGTGGAGAGAGAATAATAGCCTCTATTCTAACCATTAATTTAAAGCAGGTGAATCTATCAAAGTATGTTTTTTAACATTTTCTGGAAGAAT
The DNA here is from genome assembly GCF_902459505.1 of Geotrypetes seraphini. Taxonomy (NCBI): domain Eukaryota; kingdom Metazoa; phylum Chordata; class Amphibia; order Gymnophiona; family Dermophiidae; genus Geotrypetes; species Geotrypetes seraphini. The sequence goes on along the minus strand of NC_047098.1, from coordinate 10,732,537 downwards.
GGTATTTGAGAGAATGCAATACTCAATTGGCAAACCAGTGTCATTCTTTAAGAACAGGAGCGTTGTGTTCAGATCTAGAAGTTCCAGTAATTAACCTTGTCACAGGGCTCCTTTTATCAAGGCGCGTTACGGGGGGTTAGGGCCCGGACATTTCATCATGCACTAAGCCCCACAGCAGCCTAAAATCCTAACGCCTCGTCAATGGCGGCGTTAGGTACTAGCGCGGCAGGCGGTTTAACGCGCGGTATTCCACGCGTTAAACCGCTACCGCGCCTTTGTAAAAGCACCCCAGAGTTTTGAGCAACCTGAAGGATACGGGGATTGAGGGATACAGATAGAGGTAGAGATAGGGCATAGATAGAAGGACAAGGGGGATTAAATGATTTGGACAAGGATCGCCTTACAGGTCATGGACCTGACGGGCCACCGCGGGAGCGGACTGCTGGGCGCGATGGACCTCTGGTCTGACCCAGCGGAGGCAACTTCTTATGTTTCTTATGTTGTTATCTCAAATATTTCTTAGGAGCACCCGTTAGCAAGGAATTACAATAGTCAAACTGTGGAAAAATCAGACTTTGAGGAACCAAACAAGATTAGAACTGGTTAACGCTGACATTAAAGGCGCAAATGCCTCAGCTTAAAAAAAAATTTTTTTTAAAAAATAATATAAGAGACATGCTTTTTCATCTTCAGAGAAGTAACCAAATATACTCCTAGGATAGTAGACTTGGGGGTGAGTCAGCAGAGTGGGCAGACCTGATGGGCTATGGCCCTTATCTGCCGTCATCTTCTATGTTTCTATGTAAGTTTTAAGTGTTTTTACAAATGAAACCGTTCCAAAGAGAGGGGGAACTTCTCAGCGTGGGCTGCTATTAAATTGCGTTAGAGCTTAACACACCTTTAACCTGCATTAAGGGAATCTCATAGCAGGCGCTAAATTCTAAATATAGCGAATAGAATGCTAGGTATAATCAAGAAGGGTATTACAACCCAGAACGAAAGAAGTTATCCTGCCGCTGTATCGGGCAATGGTGCGTCCGCATCTTGAGTACTGCGTCCAGTATTGTTCACCGTACCTTAAGAAGGATATGGCATTACTCGAGAGAATTCAGAGGAGAGCCACACGTCTGATTAAAGGGATAGAAAACCTTTCATACGCTGAGAGATTGGAGAAACTGGGTCTCTTTTCCCTGGAGAAGAGGAGACTCAGAGGGGATATGATAGAGACTTAAAAGATCATGAAGGACATAGAGAAAGTAGAGAGGGACAGAAAGAGAGAGAGAAATAGAGAGAGAGAGAAAGGGAGAGAGACAGAAATAGAGAGAGAAAGGGAGAGAGAGAGATAGAGAAAGATTGGAGAAACCGGGTCTCTTTTCCCTGGAGAAGAGGAGACTTAGAGGGGATATGATAGAGACTTACAAGATCATGAAGGGCATAGAGAAAGTAGAGAGGGACAGAAAGAGAGAGAGAAAGGGAGACAGAGAGAAATAGAGAGAGAGAGAAAGAGAAAGGGAGAGAAACAGAAATAGAGAGAGAAAGGGAGAGAGAGAGAGATAGAGAAAGATTGGAGAAACTGGGACTCTTTTCCCTGGAGAAGAGGAGATTTAGAGGGTATATGATAGAGACTTACAAGATCATGAAGGGCATAGAGAGAGTGGAGAGGGGCAGATTCTTCAAACTTTCAAAAAATAAGAGAACAAGAGGGCATTCAGAAAAGTTGAAAGGGGACAGATTCAAAATGAATGCTAGTAAGTTCTTCTTTACCCAACGTGTGGTGGACACCTGGAATGCGCTTCCAGAGAGTGTAATAGGGCAGAGTACGGTACTGGGGTTCAAGAAAGGATTGGACAATTTCCTGCTGGAAAAGGGGATAGAGGGGTATAGATAGAGGTTACTGCACAGGTCCTGGACCTGTTGGGCCGCCGCATGAGCGGACTGCTGGGCGCGATGGACCTCAGGTCTGACCCAGCGGAGGCATTTCTTATGTTCATTTTAAATCTATGGGCTTTTAGAGGCCAATATTGAGACTACAGGAGGGAGACCAGCTAACTCCCACTGTCGGCGCTTTGCCTAGATATTCAATGTTGGACCATTTCCGGTGACTGGCAATGAATATCCGCTCCGTTTTTGGCCAGCTCAAACGTAGTTGATTAAGTTATAGCAATCATAGATAGGCCAGCTATGTGGGTGACCCAATTTGGCTGCTAAACTAGGCCGGTCAGCGTTGAAAATCAAGTTTCAAGTCTATTATAGCTTAATAGACCGCTTTAAACACCAGAGCGGTTTACATCGCAACATAGCCTCTTAAGTTTTAGCCGCTAAATGCTAATATTCAGCGAAAATAACTGGCTATCTCCCGAAAAATGTTAGCACTTTGCAGTGGTAGAGTAAGGGGGCTGGGGGAGGCAGTTCGCCCCGGGCGCCATCTTGGTGGGGGTGCCGGCACCCCTCAACCTTTCTGCCCCGCCCCTTCCCACATCTCCCTCGCCGCGGGCATGCCTTCGCTTCCCCCTCACCCTACCTCTAGCTCATCAGACGCTGAAACACAGTGCTGTGTCGGGTCCACAGCTTCTGCTTGGGGTCCATTTATGAAATAAACAAGTTGGTTTTTCATCAGTGGCGTGCTCATTGCCGTTTCCACTTCCTCTTGTACTGTTTTAAACCCGTGGGTTCTCTGTCCTGTTGGACTTTTTGGTGTTTACTTATCTTTATAATGGTACCAGAATCGGTGCCGTCCTGCTCCTTTATAGGTCCTTTTACTAAGGTGCGGCAGCATTCCTTCCCCCCCACCCCAGCTCAATGCAAACCTTGTCTCTTCGAGCCAAGTCCGGAGTGCATTGGCGCATGAGCGGATGTGACCCAGTGACATCGCATGCAAGAGTGCACACGTGCGACGTCATCACATCGCATCCGTGCATGCGAAAATGCGATGTGATGATGTCGCACACATGCATGCGATGTCACCGGGTGACATCCGCTCATGCGCACTCCAGACTCGACCCCCCGATCTCAAAAGCTTTTCCAAAACCCGGACAAAGTGCCGTGTTGTGAAAAGCGATCCGGACGCCCGGACAGTCCCCTAAAAAGAGGACATGTCCGGGCAATTGCCTGGTAACCCTACCATTGTTTGTCCTAAAACAGTAACAGCTGATCTGATACTTCAACTCAATCAGATGTCGGTGTGCCATTGGTGTCTCGACTCTACAGGGTGTTAGATAACTGCTGTTCTCCTGTTTGGGGACTGGAGATTTCCCTGCCTGGTGTCAGTGGGATGGATGTGCAATATTTCAAAAGCTGACCTTTAAAATAGGGCAGCAGATTATGAACTGATTCACAGTGTGACAATGTTATTACATCAAAGAACTTCCTGTTCAAACACGAGAGAAGATATGATAGAGATAGGGAGAACCCTGAAAGAGCTATTGCAGGGCAATCAGTCGGGGTGGGGGGGGGGAGGTAGGGGAGATTTAAACAAAAGGAAGCACTTCGTACAAAAAAACATTCTTGGCTTACGGAGCTTATGGGCCAGGAGATAGTGGAGTCCCATAGAATAACTGGGTTCAAGAAAGCGAAGCAGGATTAATTTTAGGCTGTTTAGGACAAGTAAACAGAGACAGCAAAGTTCAAGATGAATAAAGAACAGCCAAGTATCTTTCAGGGCTTTTATTACTGACAGTCTTTAAAATATAAAAACATAAATTGCCTGACTCGGCCACGTTTTGGCACATTGCCTGAGTCTGTGCGATAAAATAGTGCATCCATTTCAAACTGAGCCCTTGTAGCTTTCTTTTAAATGAGCAAAATCATAACTAAAGTGACACACCATGAATAACTTCCATAGGATGCGTCTTACTAAGGTGTTCGTTTATGAAAAATGTTATTCTCTACTGACACCATAATGGTCTTAGACATTAACCCCCATATTCTATAAAGGTCGGCCAAATTTGCACGCCAAAATTTATGTGCAATCCTGAGTGTGCGCAGGGGCATAGTAAGGAGGGTACGGGGTGGTCTGTTCCAGGTGCGCTCTTCCTCGGGGCGCTGGCACCTCTCCTACTTTCTGTCCCAAGTGGGCGGAAGAGGGGTGCCACCATTAAGCCACTGAGTGGACGCACAACTTCATTTACCTAACAAGCCACTTAAAGGCAGTAATTGGGCACTATCAATCAATTATCGATGTTGGCACCAATTAGGATTGATGAGCACATCTGGCTGAACGCTGTGCTATAACGCCGGACACCCAAAGGGGGCGTGTCCATAGGAGGGGCCTGGGCGGGTTAGGGGCATTCTGAAAATTTGCATGCAGTGTTATAGAACACTGGGCACCAGGAATTCCAAGTATAAGTCCTAGCACCCAAATATAAGGATGGGCATCGGCACCGTGTGCTATCCTGCGAAGAATGCTCAGTCCAGAGCAACCTTTAGAGAACAGGGCTGAGTGCCAATTTTTTCCAGGGCCAGTGTTTGCGCGCCAGTTCCTGAATCCGGGCCTAAGGGGGGATAATTCTCTATCTGGGTGCCAAGGTTCTGTCATACAGCAGAATACTTGTTTAACTAACATGCCTTATGCACCCGTAGTTACACGAGTCATAGACCTGGCATACCGTATTTTCACGCATATAACACGCATACATGTATAACACGCATACGCGTATAGCGCGTGGGTCCAAACCATTTGTGTAAAAAAAATTTTATATAGCACGATTCAGAATCTCGGAGAGAGTGAGACCAGAAGGCTTTGAGCATGCGCAAATGCTCAAAGCCCAGTCCAGCCCGGCATAGGGAAGAGGGAGGATCTCCCTCGCACCGCCCAGCCCAGCCCAGCCCAACGAGGGAGGATCTTCGGGCACTGGCACTGGCACGTCCTGTGCATTGGTGCCGGTGCCGGTGCCCAATCGGGTAAGCGACTGATGTCTTTGCGGTGCTGGGGGGAATGTAGGATCGCGGGGGAGGGGGAGTGACGCGAGCGGGGGCAGGATGCCGGTTTGCAGGGAGGATGCCGGATCACACTTTAAAAAAAATTTGTATAACGTGCATGGTTATACTCGGTTTGTAAAATCGTGTTTAACGCGCGCGTTATATTCGTGAAAATACAGTAATTGCAGGTACATAAATGCAGCCAGAAATGCACGTACCTTGCCTCTGTGTACTATGCAGTTATGTATATTTTTGAAACCCACCTAGAACTGCAGATAATTGCAGGTTATAAGATGTGAAGAAAACAGAGAAGGCAGCCGTGTTTCGGCCGTAAGGCCTGCGTCAGGAGTCTACATCTCAACGCTTCGTATCAGTGGAGAAACTGATACACTGCTCAGCCCAGCGGATGCACCTTTCACTGGTTCCTTTGTTCACTTCATTTGTCCAATTGATTATTTGATCCAAGCATTCCAATTCTAAGAGGGAAAAGTTGCGACACGTTGTTACGCATTGAGATTCAGACTCCTGAGGTAGGCCTTACGGCCGAAACAGGTACGTGTCGTATCTTGACAATAATCAAGATATCGAGAACCAAAGGTCGCTTTCACTGTTTTCTATGTGTCTCTACCATTACAAGGTAGGATCTCCTGTTTGGGTGTAAGGTTATAAGACATTGCAAATAGATGTTTTGGGTTTTTAAAAAAAAGTTATATGTGTAAGTGGGAGCTATGCATATGTAGGGTTACCAGATTTTACATCAGTAAAATCTGGGCCCCCTAGACCCGCCCCCTTAGGCCCGCCCAGCTCCATCCATGTCTGCCCTGTTAGGTCCCAGCTCCGCCCTAAGCCCCACCCCCCACTGCCTGTTCATCGGGCAGAAAGGCATCCGCGGAGGCGGTGTGATGACATCACGCACATGCACTCGTGCACGCGCTATCACCGCATTGCATCCGTACATGCCGCAGATGCCTCTTCCCGACGCGATTTCTATTCAAAATCCGGACAAAGTGCGTCCAGAACCCTGGACATTTCCGTGGAAATCCGGACGTCTGGTAACCCTATGCATATGCGCATGTGCCACTGTAGTATATCACGTGGGTAACTTGCTGGAACTTTCTTGGTAGGTGTGAACTGATAAGTGTATCGTGTAAATGCTAGTGTTCCATACATTTATCCATGCGAGGAGCACATAACTGCGAATGCCTAGATTATATAATTGCTCTTCAAATGTATTCATTTATTTTAGTTATTATATAGTGTTATATACTTAAGAACATAAGAAGAGCCTTACTGGGTCAGACCAATGGTCCATCAAGCCCAATAGCCCGTCCTCACGGTGGCCAATCCAGGTCACCAGTACCTGGCCAAAACCCAAAAAATAGCAACATTCCATTCAGAATCCTAAAGAATAGCAAGATTCTGGAATCACAAAGAGTAACAAAAGATTCCGGAACCCCAAGGAGTAGCAACATTCCATGCTACCGATCCAGGGCAAGAGTGGGTTCCCCCATGTCTTTCTCAATAACAAGACTATGGACTTTTTCTCCAGGAAACTGTCCAACCCTTTCTAAAAACCAGCTACGCTATATGCTCTTACCACAACCTCTGGCAATGCATTCCAGAACTTAATTATTCTCTGAGTGAAAAAATATTTCCTCCTCTTGGTTTTAAAAGTATTTCCCTGTAACTTCATCGAATGTCCCCTAGTCTTCGTAATTTTTGACGGAGTGAAAAATCAATCCACTTGTACCCGTTCTACTCCACTTAGGATCTTTAGGTGGTTTACATTGAATGGTGGTCAATTAGTCTTAAGTATTTTCCATATCACAATCTTACAATGGCACCTGGGCGCAATGTTGAGGCAGCAGCTCTAACCACTAAGCCACTCCTGTACTCTGTCGAGGGACATTCGCTCTCACAGTCTGCGATGAGATTGCATTACAATGTGGAGGTAGGAAAGGGGTTAATGGCGAAGGATAGATGCTTGGCCTCAAATCACCTCCGTGTTGCTCACTGAAGTTCGTCCAAGTTCTTAAATGATGCTATTTCAAAATTTAGCTTGCGCTTTACGTTGGGAGAGTGCCAGAAAAGCTGAGGAGAGTCTTGCAACTGACAACCTGAATTACGTTAGAAAAGCCATCACATGTAATTTGTTAGGACTAGAAGCTTTTGCTCGGAAGAGGAGCAGAACAAATCCACTGTTAGAATACAGCACCATCTACAAGTAGTTTCCATAAAAGGTCAAATTGCCTGCTTCTTAGCTCTTGTTTTCTTCTCCGCTAGCTCTGTGCTGCATTTACACGGATCAGACTACATCCCAACCCAACTTCCTTCTAATATCCTTGCCCCCTTTCTCCCTTCAAATATGTTTCAGAACAGAAGTTTGAAAAGCAGTGAAACATTCTACCTACAGAACCTGAAACAAAATATGTAGAAACATCCAGCATTCCATGTTTAAAATGCAACTTTCGCTAGTATAACATCTGCAAGGATCTTAGGATGCACTGGGAGGGTCCTAAGACCCTAAGCCAATCAAAGCTTTAGGCCCCTCTTTGTGCTTCCCAAGAAGAGGTGGCCCTATCGGCAGCAGGGAGTGGGCATTTCTCCCACCAGTGTTTCATCCAAATATACGGGAGGGGGGGGTGTATGGGGATGTTGGAGGGGTGTTGGGAGGGTGTTAGGAGTGTGTGGGTTAACAGCAGGAGGGCTGGGGGGGATGTCGGAGGGTGTGGAGGGGTGTCGGGGGGGGTATGGGATGTCAGGTTTAGCGGGTAGGGGCTCTCTTTGCAGGGTGGCTACAGGGATCAGTGGGAGGGAGAGAAGAAATAGCGATCTCCCTGCTGGTTCAGCTGATCGCAGCAGGAGAATCCCCCATCAGCTGAGGCAACAGGACTCCTCGAAGCTGTGGTTTCAGGGAGTCCTGCCAGCTCAGCTGATTGGGGATTCCTCTTCCATGATCAGCTGATGAAAAGCTGTACACTATTTTCGGAATCCCCTGGCAAAGATAAGCGCAAATCACACCTACATAGGCACTTTAGCCCGCCTAACTCCACTTCTGGCGTTGACCATACCTACGTTTGCATTCGGGGACCTAAAGCACATGTGCAGATGTGATTCTGGTACCGTGTTTCACGAAAATAAGACCTACCCTTAAAATAAGCTCTAGCGTGTTTTTCAGGGTAGGTCTTAATATAAGCCCTACCCCTGAAAATAAGCCCTAGTCGCTTGCAAGTCACTTGGTCTGCCGGGACAGACTGGAAAAAATTAATTCATGTAAACCATTCTGAGCTCCCCGGGAGAACGATGTAGAAAATTGAATGAATAAATAAAGAAATATTGTATGTCACATTTAAAGTTAGGTGTGGTTTATAGACTAACGCTTGTGCCCAGGAAGAGTGACTAGATTTAGGCATGGCTATATGCACCAAAGAAAATGTAGCGCAAATGCCTGCATCTAAATTTAGGCGTGGGTATTCAAATTAAAGGAATACCTTACAGTTCGCACATTCCCTGCCACGTCTATGCCCCCTATTTGACTTGCACATAAATTTTGGGTGCAGATACAACGCCTGAATTTGCATATACAACCCTTAATGTATTATAAATGCCAATAATTGCTTATTAAGATGCCAAATGTCAGCGCTAATTAGCGTTGTTATTCAATTTAATTGCGCACGCAATTTGGCAATGCAACCAAAATTGCACACCCGATCTGAAGCGGAAGCTTTTCAAAACCTGGGCAAAGTGCTAGGTTTTGAATAACCGTCCATGTAAATTTGGAAATTGGAACGACGAGTGAGGTGATTAAATTTGCCGATGACACTAAACTGTTCAAAGTTGTTAAAACACATGCGGATTGTGAAAATTGCAGGTGGACATTAGGAAATTGGAAGACTGGGCATCCAAATGGCAGAAGAAATTTAATGTGGACAAATGCAAAGTGATGCCTATTGGGAAGAATACCCTGAATCACAGTTACCGAATGCTAGGGTCCACCTTGGGGATTAGCGCCCAAGAAAAGGATCCGAGTATCATCGTAGACAATATGATGAAAACTTCTGCTCAATGTTCGGCGGTGGCCAATAAAACCTACTAAGAAAACTGTGGAGCCACGGGGTGGTAGGGAACGTGCACAGATGGATCAGGAATTGGCTGGCGGACAGGAAACAGAGGGTAGGAGTAAAGGGACACTTCTCTGGCTGGAAAGGGGTCACAAGTGGTGTCCCACAGGGGTCAGTGTTGGGACCGCTGTTGTTCAATATATTCATACATGACCTGGAAACAGGGACGAAGTGCGAAGTTATAAAATTTGCGGACGACACAAAACTCTCCAGCAGGGTCAGAACTGTTGAGGAATGCAAAGATCTACAAAGAGACCTGAACAAACGGAGCGAGTGGGCAGAAGGATGGCAGATGAGCTTCAATGTAGAGAAATGTAAAGCCTTGCATATAGGGAAAGGGAACCCGATGTACAGCTATACGATGGGAGGGAGGATACTGGGGGAGGGCAATCTAGAAAAAGACTTGGGGGTATTGGTGGACAAAACAATGAAGCCGGCACAATGTGCAGCGGTCTCAAAGAAAGCAAACAGAATGTTGACCATTATCAAAAAGGGTATCACTACCAGAACGAAGGAAGTTATCCTACCACTGTATCGAGCGATGGTGCGCCCGCATCTGGAGTACTGCGTCCAATACTGGTCACCGTACCTTAAAAAGGATATGGCGATACTCGAGAGGGTCCAGAGAAGAACGACTAGGATGATTAAGGGCATGGAAAACCTTTCATATGCTGAAAGGTTGGAGAAGCTGGGGCTCTTTACCCTGGAAAAGCAGACACTTAGAGGGGACAGGATAGAGACTTATAAAATCATGAAAGGCATAGAGAAGGTGGAGAGGGACAGATACTTCAGACTAGCGGGGACAACAAAAATAAGAGGGCATTCAGAAAAGTTGAAAGGAGACAGTTTCAAAATGAATGCTAGGAAGTTCTTCATTCAGAGGGTGGTGGACACTTGGAATGCGCTCCCAGAGGAGGTGATAGGACAGAGTACAATATTGGATTTCAAAAAGGGATTGGATGACTTCCTGAAGGAGAAGGGGATTGAAGGGTACAGATAGAGGGTAACTATACAGGACACTAAATGAATAGGGAATACACGGTTTAGGTAAAGGATCACTTACAGGTCATGGACCTGGGGGGCCGCCGCGGGAGCGGACCGCTGGGCACGATGGACCCCTGGTCTGACCCGGCAGAGGCAATGCTTATGTTCTTATGTTTAATTATTAAAAAAGGGATGGTTAACAAGACTAAGAATGTTAAAATGCCCCTAAATCGTTCCACAGTGCAACCTCATCTGGAATATTGTGTTCAATTCTGGTCTCCTTTTCTCAAGAAAGATATAGTGGAGTTAGAAAAGGTTCAAAGAAGAGCGACCGAGATGGTAAAGAGGATGGAATTCCTCTCTTACGAGGAAAGACTAAAACGATTAGGGCTCTTCAGCTTGGAAAAGAGATGGCTGAGGGGAGATAGGATTGACATCTACAAAATCCTGAGTGGAGTAGAACGGGTGCAAGTGGATCGATTTTTCACTCCGTCAAAAATGACAAAAACTAGGGGGCACTCGATGAAGTTACAGGGAAATAAATACTTATAAAACCAATAGGAGAAATTTTTTTTCCACTCAGAGAATAGTTAAGCTCTGGAACGCGTTGCCAGAGGATGTGGTAAGAGCGGATAGCGTAGCTGGTTTTAAGAAAGTTTTGGATGTTCCTGGAGGAAAAGTCCATAGTCTGATATTGAGAAAGACATGGGGGAAGCCACTGCTTGCCCTGGATCGGAGCATGGAATGTTGCTACTCTTTGGGGTTCCGGAATCTTGCTACTCTTTAGGATTCCGCATGGAATCTCGATACTCTTTGGGGTTCTGGAATCTTTTGTTACTCTTTGGGGTTCCGGAATCTTGCTTTTCTTTAGGATTCTGAATGGAATGTTGCTACTCGTTGGGGTTTTAGCCAGGTACTAGTGACCTGGATTGGCCACCATGAGAACGGGCTGCTGGACTTGATGGACCATTGTTCTGACCCAGTAAGGCTATTCTTATGTTCTTATGTTAAATCCGTACATCTGGTAACCCTAATTTTGAATGCAAGTGTTAATGTTCTATGAATAATGCAGTATTTAACAGGGAGCCAGTGATGATTCTATTCTCCCCTTCTTCTCTTTTTATCTTTGTTAACCTGCCTTACACAAAGATTTGTTGCCTTCTCAATGTTCCCTTTTACTGATGAGCAAAGTTCCTCTTTACCCTTCGGCTCTCAGAACCCAATTGGGACTCCTCAACAGTATCACTCATCATCTTGAAGTCAGCCCTTCTGAAGCCCAAGACCTTGGTCTCAATGCAGTTCAGTTCAGGTTGTGGTTTATTAATATTGAACCACACAGTTCATTGATCACTAGACCCACAGTTTTCCCTCACTGTGAGATCAGTGAGTCTGTCAGTAAATGAGGGAAAGAAGACTGGAGTGGTTTGCAAAAAAGAGACAAGGGCTAGAGCAGCAGGAAAAGCAGGTGGAGGCAATTCTACACTATAAATGGCCCCCCCCAAATTAGGCACTTGTAATTATGTATGTATAACTTATGTACCGATTATAATTTTTTAGATTGTGCAGTATCCTCTAAAATAAAACCCTAAGCGCGCATGCGCACTTAGGAGGCCGTGTTCCCTGCCACCGTGGTGTCTGCTTCAGTGGCCGTATTCGATTTGCAGTGTGTGGGGCGGCATGCCGCGCGTGGACAGATTTGAGCAGTGGTGGCAGTTTGACTCCTACGCTGCCGGGACGCCTCTTCTCACCCCCGGACCAGCAAATGCAGCAGCCGCGGGGCATTTGTTAGGCTGGCCCACTTCGATAATGCGAGGTGGGCCGGCCTAGCAAAAGCCCCGAGGCTGCCCGGGTACCGGATGCTGGACAGGGGGAGCAGGGAAAAGAGAAGGGATACTATTGGACAGGCGAATCAGGTAAGGGGTACTGCTGGACAGGGGGGGAGGTAAAAGGAAGGGAGAAGGCCCTAATGCTGGACAAGGGGAGCAGGGAAGAGGTGCTGCAAGATAGGGGGGAGGTAAAATAAGGGAGAAGGGCTGCTGCTGGACAGGGGGAGCAGGGAAGGAGTGCTGCTGGACACAGGGAAGGTAAAAGGAAGGGAGAAGGGCTACTGCTGGACAGGGGGAGCAGGGAAGGGGTGCTGCTGGACAGGTATTGATGGACAGGGGGAGCAGGGAAGAGGTGCTGCTGGACAGGGGGGAGGTAAAATGAAGGGAGAAGGGCTGCTGCTGGACAGGGGAATCAGGCAAGGGGTGGTGGTAGACAGCCGAGGAAAGAGAGAGACAGAAAGAAAGACAAACAGCAGCCAAGGAGAGAGAGAGACAGAAAGAAAGAAGAAAGGCAGACACACACATCTATTCTAGCACCCGTTAATGGAATGGGCTTAAAGACTAGTACAGTATAAATATTGTAATCAATCAATCAAGGGCCCCTTTTACAAAGCCGTCATAGCCCATTCAGTTCCTGTAGACTGCGGTGCATAAGTCACGGGAGAATTGATATTGCGGCTGTGAAAAAGGGAGCCCTAAGCTAGCATTCTGCAAAGGGAACTCTGCATAGATCTTGTGTCCAATATTGGGCTGCTGAACCTTAGTATGAATGCTGGCATGCAACCAATGACATTTGAGCACATAAATGACCATATTCTAATACTACTACCGTGTTTCCCCAAAAATAAGACACTGTCATTAATTTTGTGCCAAAAAAGGCACTAGGTCTTATTTTTGGGGATGTCTTATTTTTTTTCCATGTGCAATGATCATCTCTCCCTTCCTCTTCTCCACCCCAATTCTTCCTATTTCCTTTCTCTCCCCCACACATGCAGCATCTTTCCTCCCGTCTCACCCCTCCCCTTGTGCAGTATCTTTCTATCCCTCCCTCCCATCCCTTGTGCAACAGAACCCTTGCAGCTTCTATCCCTCCCTCCCATCTCTTGCAGCTTCTATCCCTCCCTTCCTCCCATCCCCCCATGTAGCATTTTTCTATCCCCCCTGCTTCCGCCGCGCACCTCCCACCACCATTCCCTCCCTCCCCTCATTAAAAGGCGTTATCTATATTGGAAAATTAGAGAAATCTCTCTACTTTAAAATTACTGAGCTTTGGAACAACTTTCCTGTCCATCTGCGCAATTTCGGCTCTTTCCAATTATTTTGAAAACTTCTGAAAACGTGGCTATTTTCAAAAATGTAATTTCCACTGCTCTCTATATAACCACTAATTCTTATTATATTTTCCTTACTTAAACTCTTGTAAACCGTGTCGAGCTCTATCCTTATAGAGAAGATGCGGTATACAGTTTAAGGTTTAGGTTTAGTTTAGTGCTCTAGAGCCTAGTATACTTGAACCCTAAGTCTTGGCAGTAGGTGTCAATGCTGAGCCTTGACTGTGACTCCCTCCCCACTCAGGGGGCTGTAAATGTTGCCCCCACAGAATCCCGAGGCTTGGCCAGTCTGAATAACGGAAGATCTGTTCCAGGTATTGAACGAAAGTCCCTAGAACACAGCAGTACCTCTAAGCCACTGAGCTGGCCTCAAATCAAATAGCTTCTACATTAAGTATAAAGTATTACGTATAAATTTTCATAGATAAATTTTGTTTGCTTTTTTTTTTTTTTCTGGAACAACCCTAAGATTCCCCAGATCATGTTCTATTGGCTAAATGAATCTTCTTCATTCATTTGCCAGGAGTAAACACCTTTCTGCTATGCTGCTGTATATTCTAAACTATTAATCACGCTAACTAAATCCATTGCTCTTTTTTATCAGTGCCTTCCACTGGCATAGCATTCATTATCTTGCTGAATATTGATGAAGCTTATGGAGATTGACATGAACAGAATATTTGCTGCGCTGCTTCTTGTCTCTCTAAAATTCAGATCCAGTTCTATGTCAAAATGCAGTTTTTGACCCAGGAGTAGAGTTAACAGACATTGCGGACTTCCACGGACAGGTTCTCCTGTTAAGGACGGTTCATAGACAGTGGAGCGCAAGACGTCAGCACGCTGACAATCCAGTGCCGACAATTCGGCGCAAGACAGAAGCGCGCGGGGGAAAAAGTAATTTTTTAAGAGCTCCGACGGGGGGTTTGGGGTGGCAACCCTCCCCCCACTTTATTGGTTAGTGTTCGCGCTGCTGTTGGAGGGGGGGTTTGGGGGGTTGGAAACCTCCATTATAGCGAAAACAGAACTTTTTCTGATTTTTTTGGGAAAAGTTCTGTTTTCTCTATAATGTGGGGGGTTTCACCCGCCCCTCCCCACGCACCAACCCGCAACTGCAGCGCAAACACTAACCAATAAAGTGGGGGGTTTCCACTCCAAACCCCCCAGTCGGAGCTCTTTAAAAATTCTTTTTTTCCCCCGCGCACTTCTGTCTTCCGCCGAATTGTCGGCACGCTGGTGTCTGCCGCGCGATTATCCCGTCACTGTTGAGGACATGTCTGGGGGTCCGGACGGCTTTTCAGAACTCGGCACTTTGTCCGGATTTTGAAAAGCTTGGAACACATCACCGTTGGGCAGGAGGGCATCCGTGCATGCCGCAGGCGTGTGACATCGCCGCGTTGCGTGCGCAGATGCCGTCCCGGCGTGGCTGCTGGCCGGAAGCTTTTCAAAACCCGGACAAAGTGACGGGTTTTGAAAAGCGGTCGGGAGAAACCCGGACCTCTGGTAACCCTGTTCAGGGGTACATGAACTGGAGACCAATGAACTATACTGTCACACGCGTGATGTCATCACGTCACATCGGTGCATGCGCAGATGCCCTCCTGCCCGATGAGAGCAGGCAGCGGGGGGTGGGATTGGGAACGGGATTGGGGCATAGCAGGGCGGGGATGGGGCGGGGCTAAGGTGGGATTGGGGCATAACAGGGCGGGTCTAAGGGGGTCCGGATTTTCCAAACAGAAAACCTGGTAACCTTGCTGGCCCAGGAGCAGAGGGGAAGCCTAATGTTTAGAGCAGAGGGGTTGCACCACCAGGGGAGCCTGGTTTAAACCCCACTGCAGTTCCTTGTGATCTTGGGCAAGTCACTAGCCCCATCAGTCTATAACAGGTGACCTAAGGTTAGACACTAATTACAGATGAACATATGTGCTTGATGGTTTCCATTATCTTTATTTTCCCTTGCCTGGTATGTGGTTTCTTTTTAACTAATTAACGTGGTGTCGGGTCAAAAGCGCGCCAGGACAAAGGCGCGCCCAAACAATTGAGCGCAGTGCGCGCCACTCTAAATTACTGTTTTTAGGGCTCCGATGGGGGGGCGTGGGGGGAACCCCCCCACTTTACTTAATAGACATCGCGCCGCGTTGTGGGAGGGGTGTGGGGGGTTGTAACCCCCCACATTTTACTGAAAACTTCATTTTTCCCTGTTTTTAGGGAAAAAGTTCAGTTTACAGTAAAATGTGGAGGGTTACAACCCCCCAAACCCCCCATAACGCCGGCGCGATGTCTATTAAGTAAACTGGGGGGTCCCCATCAAAAACCCCCGTCGGAGCCCCTAAAAACTGTAATTTAGAGCGGCACGGCGGCGCGCACTGCGCTCAATTGTCGGCGTGCGCTTTTGTCTTTCGCGCCATTGTCTATGAACCAATTAACGTGCTTGAATGCTATCAAACTGAGACCACAGGAGGCTGAGGTGACCCTGTTGATTGCAGTGGACCTGCTGCAGGCATGGCGAGGGTAGGAGGCACCTGGGGTGGTGGTGGCCCCCACCCCCGCTCCCCTCCCAACCCCCGCCATGCGCGTGCCCCTTCCTCGAACCTGTTTAGCTTTCCCGGCGCAAGCACCATCTCCAACTTGCTGTCCTTGTTGGTGTTGGCTCTCCTCCTGACTTCACAGGTATTGTAACCCCTTTACTGAAGCTCATGCAAACTGCTCAGAATTGTCTCCCCAGTCATTAGCGGTATAGAATCTTCCAATAAACAATATAGCCATCGTACCTAAACGTGCACTGCTTCGATCGCTTGCCGTTACATTTTGAAAAAGAAAGATTTCTTCCGTGCTTTATCCCGAATAGGCTTCTTGTGGGCTGCAGTGCCATAAACCTTCTTTCACAAATGTCTAGTGATGTTTCCCCTTTTAATACGTTCCTCACTCAGCTCAGTCCAGTCATTGCAATGATGGGCCTTGACCACAACTCGGAGTCTCTGTGGCACTTGGTGGGTCACTGAGTGATGACGGAATTCTTCTCTCCTGTACCCCCACTGGGGTTTAAAAACTCTGCTTCCACAGAATTCCCACCCCTGGGTTGACTTGTGGAGCAGAAACAAAGACATATGATGGCAGATAAAGGCCAAATGGCCCATCCACAGCATCCACTATCTCCTCCTCTCCCTATTGGTTAAGGCTCTTAACATTTGCATCTCCTCTTCCTATTGGCTAAGGCTCTTTACACCTGCATTGTGAGGTCATAGAACTTTATGGTTAGAGAAACATTGTAGCATGATGACAGATAAAGGCTAAATGGCCCATCTAGTCTGCCCATCTGCAGTAACAATTATCTCTTCCTTTCTCGATGATGTCCCACATGCCTATCCCAGGCTTTCTTGAAATCAGACACAATCTCTGTCTCCACCACTTCTACCACCTCTTAAACTTCATCCTATGCCCTCTCATTCCAGAGCTTCCTTTCACGTAGGAATTTAAACGTCTCTATCCTATCTCCCCTCTCCCGCCTTTCCTCCAAAGTATACAGATTGAGAACTTTAAGTCTGTCCCCATATGTCTTATGACGAAAGCCACACACCATTTTAGTAGCCTTCCTCTGGACCGACTCCATCCTTTTTATATCTTTCTAAAGATGCGGTCTCCAGAATTGTACACAATATTCTAAATGAGGTGGCCAGGAATCAAATCCAGGTTCTTTCTATGGCAGGATTTCTCAACCCAGTCCTCAGGACACACTCAGCCAGGCCGGGTTTCAGGATATCCACCTTGAATAGGCAGGAGATAAATTTGCACGCATTGCCTCCATTGTATGTAAATCTATCTCATGCGTATGGATATCCCGAAAATGTGACTGGCTAAGTGTGTCCTGTGGACTGGATTGAGCGCCACTGCTTTAGGTTACCTTCACGGCACCCAGATGAGCACCGTGCAGCATATAATGAGACAGACAATCAGATAACAATTTTCTCAGTTCTCCGTTTCCACCCTCCTATATTTATATATTTCAAGATGTAATTTTGAGCAGTTGATGTTGATTAAGTATCCGTTTGTCACCGCGGCGTTGCATTTGCTTCACATTCCTTTGCAATCATAAAACTGGGCAGCTCCAAAAAACAGCCTCTAGCCTTTTAACATTTCAAATCTTTGAGTAGAGAGCGAAGGAAAAAAGTACCTGATGAGCATGATTGCTTATCCGCATTATGTGCCCTTTGCTTATGCGGGCTGTGATGGGGTAGTGCCTTGCCTGGCCCTGGATGGGGTCTGGTGGGGATGGCTATCCCTCCTCCTCTGAGGGGGTGCTCTCATGGTTGTTTTGCTTGAGGTTTTGCCCGATATCGGTCCTGACTGTAATGCAATGTTATTCTTGGCTGTGCAGTGCTTTTCTGTTCAATAAAAATTATTTCAAACAAAAAAAAAAAAAACAAGAGACTTGTTTCTATTAGCAGTCAGATGCTCTAAGATGCCTTATTTGTTCTAGAATTGCTCATCATAATTGGTCGATGTCAACCTTTGACCTCATGTTCTCCAACAAGAGATGTGCAAATCTTTTTTTTTTTTTTTTTTTTTGGGGGGGGGGGGTGGGTGGGAGAGGTTACAAATTGTTTTGAACCTGCAAGAAGTTTGCAAGTCTTTTATGAATTGCTCTGGCAAATTTAAACTGTTAAGGATGCCTCCAATTTTAAGAACGGGCATCCATTCTCAACCAGACCACCTCTTCATTTTAAGGGTTCTGCAACAAGAAGCTCCGATATTGATTTGCATCAATGTTATTTGCATATCTAAAAAGAATCAAAGCCATGGTGTGCTAATACGTGTGCATTACAAATATTTGTGGGATTTAATTCATGTTATTTTTCAAGAGGAAGCCATTGACAGGAACATTTGTAACAGTTAAATCGGGGACTTGCTTAGAACCAAATTCAATACTCTCCTTTATAATTCAATATTGAAAGTCTGAAATCCCACAAAGGCTCTGCGCAGTCAGATGAAGTAACCCTTTCCTGTACATATGCCGTTGAGCATATCCAGAATGTTTTGGTGGCACAAGGCATGAGGAAAGAGACACCCAACCCTTTGAGATGCGATCAAAGACTGATATATGAGAGACCCACTGAGATGAAAAAAAGAACATTTCAAAGCGCTGCTGGGTTTTCTTATTTTAACCTCTTGAAAGAAAAGGTGCTGTACATTCTGGAGATTATTGATGTCCCCACCTATTCTAAATGGCGAAGTGTCCAAATATTTCAAAGCAACCATATGTCAATGGTTCTCAAACCTGTCTTAGGGAACACCAGCCAGAAAGGTACTTGCTGTAGGATCAGTGGCATAGTAAGATAGGCGGTGGGGCGGACCACCCCCTATGTACCTCTTTAAATGCACACCTGCATCTTCCACTTGTTGCTCACGATGGCCTCGGCTCTTTTCTGACATCATTTCATGATCGCAGGACCAAGGCATGATGTCGGAAGGGAGCCGAGGTCGGCGCGAGCGGCAGGTGGAAGATGCTTTGCACATCGGTGAACATCAGGGGCAGGGGTTACTCGCGCAGCGAGGAAGAGCGGGGCTGCATGGTGCGGCAATGGTGGGTACCACCCCCCTCCCCTCAGTTGCCAACCTCCCACACCACACCATTGTGTAGGATGTCTGCAATGAATACGCATCTGATAAATTTCCATGCAAAGGAGGTGATATATGCAAATAACAGGCATCCTGACACCTGACTGGCTGGTGCTCCCCAGGATAGGTCTGAGAATCACTGCCATGTGTACAGAAATGAAGGAGGAGCTTGGAAGCCGGTGTTGAAAATCCTGCTGTGGGTCAGAGCATGAAAGTCCATTATTGCATCTATTTTACAGGTTCAAAGAGCAAGGATTAAAGTATTTGCGGTGATTTAGAAATAAAATCCAATGCATACTTCAGTAACACTGCTCCATTTTCTACTAAGTAGAAGGAAACATACCGCTGTGGGCTGTGCATTTGCAGAGTGCAGTTTTCAAACAGAAATTCTTTTGAACATTGATCCCACAGTATAGTTCATTGGTCTCCAGTTCATGGCCCCTGAATAGGCTTTCCATTGCAAATGCAAGCAGTGTCTCACTTCCGGCTCACCACACAATTGTTTCCCACGTACTCACCTTTATAGGACCCCCAGGGACCCCTGAAGAAGACTTTTGTCGAAACGCGGACCATGTTGGGTCCTGTATCCCTAGCGGACTAGGTCCTTTAAGGCTCTTATGTGGATGGAATTATTTTATGTGGATGATTTCAGTGGACCTTTGGAACTTTGATACTTTCAAATAAAGTCCATTTAGGAACATCGTCACTTCAGAGTTTTTTTTGGTTTTCTCTGGATTTTCTTCTTTGTGGATATTTCGGGGTCAATTCCTTTTGTTTTTTAAAATTCAAGGCAAAGATATTGCAAGCAGTGTCTCACTTCCGGCTCACCACACAATTGTTTCCCACGTATTCACCTTTATAGAGACCCCTGAAGAAGACTTTTTGTCGAAACGCGGACCGTGTTGGGTCCTGTATCCCTAGCGGACTAGGTCCTTTAAGGCTCTTATGTGGATGATTTACTTTTATGTGGATGGAATTATTTTATGTGGATGATTTCAGTGGACCTTTGGAGCTTTGACACTTTCAAATAAAGTCAATTTAGGAACATCGTCACTCCACAGAGGTGTTTTTTTTTGGGGGGGGGGTTGGGTTTTCCCTGAATAGGGTTACCAGACGTCCGGATTTCCCCAAGCATGTCGTCCTTTTCGAGGACATGTCCGGGAATCCAGCGATGTCAGGATGGCATCTGCACATACATGGATGCAACACGGTGATGTCACACGCATGCGTGCATGTGTGTGATGTCATCGCGTCACACCAGTGCATGCGCAGATGCCATCTCGACAAGTGAACATGTTGAGGGGACGGTGTTGGAGGCAGAATGGGACGTGACTGGGGCGGAACGGGGCGGGTGGGCCTGGGGGCAGGGCTGTGGGTTCAGATTTTTGATCCAGAAAATCTGGTAACCCTACCCTTGAAACAACTGGCTGAAATGCTCCTCAAGTCCTGCAAATTCATTACATTCAACTTGCGTACTCAGATTAAAGGGAATTAAGGGGCTGATTCTGTATGTGGTTAATCCTAGCCAGGCTCCGCTTTCCGAATCAGGGATACCAGTGGCTAGCAAGGGCCCTTAGTGCCGGAAATGTAGGCCAGGGTTTAATAGTCCTACACGTCAGGTGCCTAAAGTCCTTGCAGAATTGTGGCTAGCGTTGCCTAGTGAGTTCGAAATCCGGTGCCGCTCCTGAACGTGCCCCACTTCTGGGCTTTGACATCACTAGGTGACGGTAGGCGCTGGTCCCGGAGGCTGTCTAGCGTCGCCTAATTTTGTTTTGTGTTTTAATGAGGTTTTAATTGGTTTTTAATGGCACGACCAATTATCGCCCCACATAGAACCAATTAAAACCCTTAAGTTACTCGCCAGTAGGCGTGATCTAGGTTGCTGCTGGCGACTAACTTTTGGCAGCTTTTCAAGAATCTAGCCCTAAATATTTGAAAAAAGGATTGCCGTAGGCCGGGCATGGTCGAAGGTTGGCGTATGCCTGCGCCCTATGCATATATAGCCATAGGACAGGTCAAAGGTCAGGATTCATATTTAGATGCACCAGTGATATGACAAAGCTAGAGAAACCCTGAAACTCTTGCGTTCAGAGAATTGTGGAAACCAAACCAAAGCTTTGCTAAAACATAGAAGAGTGCATGATGAACAAGAGGGGGTATAGGCTTAAAAACGTAATCTTGAAATCTTTTGGTGGCCCTCGGAGCTTTCTTGTATTCATATTGTGGCACTTACATGAGAAAGGTTGAAGACCAGTAGTGTATACATAAGAACATAAGAATAGCCTTACTGGGTCAGACCAATGGTCCATCAAGCTCAGTAGCCCGTTCTCACGGTGGCCAATCCAGGTCCCTAGTACCTGGCCAAAACCCAAGGAGTAGCAACATTCCAGCATCTCAAAGAATAATAAGATTCCGGAACCCCAAAGAGAGCAACATTCCAGAGCTGAGATTGTGATGTCATAATGCCTCATTCCTCAGACCCAACCTCAGCAGTGATGTTACAATGGCTTGATTGTCCTATACTTGGCACAAGTAAGAGCATAAGAACAGCCATACTGGGTCAGACCAATGGTCCATCAAGCTCAGTAGCCCGTTCTCACAGTGGCCAATCCAGGTCCCTAGTACCTGGCCAAAACCCAAGGAGTAGCAACATTCCAGCATCTCAAAGAATAATAAGATTCCGGAACTCCAAAGAGAGCAACATTCCAGAGCTGAGATTGTGATGTCATAATGCCTCATTCCTCAGACCCAACCTCAGCAGTGATGTTACAATGGCTTGATTGTCCTATACTTGGCACAAGTAAGAGCATAAGAACAGCCATACTGGGTCAGACCAATGGTCCATCAAGCTCAGTAGCCCGTTCTCATGGTGGCCAATCCAGGTCCCTAGTACCTGGCCAAAACCAAAGGAGAAGCAACATTCCATTCAGAATCCTAAAGAATAGCAAGATTCCAGAATCCCAAAGAGTTACAAAAGATTCCGGAACCCCAAAGAGTAGCAACATTCCATGCTACCGATCCGGGGCAGGCAGTGGCTTCCCCCATGTCTTTCTCAATAACAGACGATGGACTTTTCCTCCAGGAACTTGTCCAAACCTTTCTTAAAACCAGCTACGCTATCTGCTCTTACCACATCCCCTGGCAACGCGTTCCAGAGCTTAACTATTCTCTGAGTGAAAATAAATTTCCTCCAATTGGTTTTAAAAGTATTTCCCTGGGTTTTGTTTTGATTTCTTTGTGGTCCTTACACATCTTGCCATATGGCTTAAACGTACGTACAATAATCCTTGAAGAACTGTATTCTAGGCAGGGGGGGGGCCCCTTCAAGTTAGGTCATAGATTAGAACAGGTACATTATTTATGTGACAATATAGTCCAGCATTTGGTTCTTCACAAATGCAGCATTTGCCGATAAATGCTTTGTCTCCAAGCACTGGGCTGTTGGTAGTGTGGTCATTTGCAATAATACAATGTCCATTTTTGTAACTGGATGAGCAGAGCTATGACTAAGTAATTAGAGATGCTGAAAGCAATGCATCCCACCGCTGAAAATAAACACGATGGTGTTTCCACATTGTCGGGTCTATAATAAAAGCCACTTTGTGAAAATGAGCTCTTTGCATTGCCTTTGGGCATCCGCTCTGCGTGCTACACATCTGCTTGAGTTACTGGCTTTTTCTACACTTGTTCAGCGCCTGGATGAAATGCAATAGAAATTGCAAAGTGAGTAGCCTGGAAGACCCTTTTAGCATTAACATATTCAGCAGTGAGGGGAAGAGGTGCCCGACATCCCCTCCCCCCACCCCCACGGTGGTGGTGATGATCTCTTAAATGCCTTCTCCCTCCCCCCCCCCCTCTTCTAGTTGTCACCGGCCACGAGCAAAGTCTCCTATCTGTTGCTTCTGTGACATCAGAGAGAGGGCTGAGGCTGGTGTGAGGTCATAGAAGTTTATGGTTATAGAAACATTGTTCTTGATTTTTTTGTGGAGAGGGTTGTCTCCTGACGCAGCGACCCGCAAAACAAGGCCTGCAGGATCTCTTGTTGAGATTTGAGACTTCCTAAACAGAAGCCTCACCACTTACAAAGTTATACTTTCCCTCTGTCAATTTCTGTGTAATATGCTGTTCCCTCTCTTTCTGTATTGTTGCAACTCGCAGATTGTCCAGCATTATCCCTTGGGTTGCACCCATGAGACCTAAATTACAGACTTAAGATGTTTTCTCCTTTTAACTACTTCTTGTTAATAAGTTGTAACCTCACTACTTGCATCCTGTAATTTGCTGACTGTCCAGTTTTATTCTGTAATTCGCTTATCCAGTAATTTGCTTTATTCTGTAATCCGCCGTATTCTGTTACTCGCTTTACTCTGTAATTCGTTTCTTCCTGCAATTCGCCTTATTGTCCAGCTATATCCTAAAATTCGCAGATTGTCCAACTTTATTCCTTGCGTTGCATACAAGAGACCTATACCACATACTTAAGATTCATATTTTCCTTTTATCTATTTTGTATATAATAAATTGTACCCTCACTACCCTGTAATTCGCTGAATGTCCAGCCTTCTTCCATGTGAACCGCCTAGAAGACTGTGGCGGTATAGAAGAATAAAGTTATTATTATTATTATTATATTATATGCAATTCTTAACTTCCTTGTAGATTACAATCATCGATTGAGTCAAAGACAGTGGACGTAGATGGTTTTTGAACTGGCTGAAGCTAAATAACCTTGTTTTTCAACTCAACCTTCCTGCAATGAACGTTTCCTGTCCGTTCTATTACTAAACTAAACCTTAAGTTTATACCGCATCATCTCCACGGAAGTAGAGCTCGGCACGGTTTACAAGAACTTAAAAAGAGAAAGGGTAGGGAAAGGTTTACATAAGTTTATAAATCGAGTGGAAAAGTAGGGGAAAAGAAATTACATGTTAGAGAAGAGCCAGGTTTTTAGATGCTTGCGGAATAAATGGAGGGAGCTCAGGTTCCGCAGCGGGATAGTAAGGCCATTACATATCTTTATACATTTTGTTGAGATTTAATTGCAAGCAAGGCTAGGGACGCGGATGTTTTTTTCTCCCCATTTTTTGTTTGGGAGTTTTTTACTTCCTGCCCCTCTCTGCATAGCGACCAATAATGAGAGAAAGGACACTTTTCTTGAGCAGTAGCTCTATTGCATAATATCCTTATGGATTTTGAGGCCAGTTGGTAAATGGAATCTATATATTTTATGTAATTCACCGGACATGAATAGTTTATAGGTACATTTTTTTTGAATTTGTTGGTACAAGGTGGTATCTACCCTTTTTCGATTTATTATTTAATATATAGAAACATTGTAACATGATGGCAGATAAAGGCCAAATGGCCCATCTGCAGCATCCACCATCTCCTCCTCTCCCTATTGGCTAAGGCTCTTTACACCTGCATTGTGAGGTCATAGAGCATTATTGGTATAAGCTAAGTCTCTTAACACTCCCATTGTGAGGTCATAGAGCTTTATGGTTATAGAAGCAGAGAAACATAATGGCAGATAAAGGCCAAATGGCCCATCCAGTTTGCCCATCTATAGTAATCATTATCTCTTCCTCTCTCTCTAAGAGATCCCACGCGCCTATCCCACGTATGCCCATCTAGCAGTAATGAGAAAGGGAAAGGGGGTGATTAGGAATAAGATACACACACATAGTGGCATTTTCAAATCTTCACACTTATTTCCCCCATTCCTTCATTTGAAAAAAGAAAAAAAAAGAGGGGAGGGGAGAGAGAGATGGGGTAGAAAGTGTGCAGGGACTTGTGTTTACAACCTTGTATAGGTGAATTTTCCAATAAAAACTGTGTGTGGAGTATTTTGGAAAACTGACTACCAGACCCACAAGCCCAATTATCCACTGGCTTTGCTTTATTACATAGGGAGTGAATTTTCAGTTGCCACTTTGAGTCATGAAACAAACAGGCTCTTTACCCTGGAAAAGCGGAAACTTAGAGGGGACACGATAGAGACTTATAAAATCATGAAAGGCATAGAGAAGGTGGAGAGGGACAGATTCTTCAGACTAGCGGGGACAGCAAAAACAAGAGGTCATTCAGAAAAACTGAGAGGAGACAGATTCAAAACGAATGCAAGGAAGTTCTTCTTCACTCAGAGGGTGGCGAGCACCTGCAACGCGTTTCCAGGAGAGGTGATAGGGCAGAGTACAATACTGGGGTTCAAAAAGGGACTGGATGATTTCCTGGAAGAGAAGGGGATTGCAGGGTACAGATAGAGGGTTACTTTACAGGGCATGAACGTTTTAGGTTAGGAGCGCTTACAGGTCATGGACCTGGGGGGGCCACCGCGGGAGCGGACTGCCGGGCACGATGGACCCCTGGTCTGACCCGGCAGGGGCAATGCTTATGTTCTTATGTTCTAGACAACTGAAACCAACTCGGGTTCATGTCTTTAGTTGCTGGTTTAAAAAAAAAGCCTGTAACACCCTAGAGAAGTGTATGTCGCACTTGAGCTAACAGCTGCAACAAATACATTCATGCCAATAAAATTTTTATAGTGTGCTTTGCCTTCAGATGATGCATGGATGGATTTGGAAGTCAACATTATAGCACTTTACCGGAACTTTGAACGTTAACATCTCACACATTACTGCCAGTGCTATACAGAACAGAATGGATAGGGTGCCGATAAGAGCAGCTTTTAAATTGAAAACTCGGCCATTTTGCCTTCAGTTGCATTTCAAGGGTTTTGTTGTGTGTGTGGCAGGAATAGAATAGAATGGTTTCCAGTTTCAGGTGTTGCATAAGAAGATTTGTTGGGCTGGGCAGAGATTCTGAAGCTTGCTTGTAGAGTTTGCTCCCTGCAGTTTCTCATAGCTTGATCCTCTCTTCCTGCCTGGCAGACGTGTAGGGGTGATCTGTTTTGAGAATTTTTCTTAGTTAT
Organism: Geotrypetes seraphini; assembly: GCF_902459505.1. Classification (NCBI taxonomy): domain Eukaryota; kingdom Metazoa; phylum Chordata; class Amphibia; order Gymnophiona; family Dermophiidae; genus Geotrypetes; species Geotrypetes seraphini. Next base: position 10,706,814 of record NC_047098.1, on the reverse strand, counting down.
TGTGTTATGGGGTAAAGTCCTTGAACAATTGCTTGTGCCTACTACCTATGGAGAATTCAGGAAACGTCTGAAAACACATCTGTTCCTGAAATACTTAGGAGACCAACCCATTCAATCTTAGTCCTTAACAACCGAGCGCAAGAATCACCTGTCGCTAAATCTGTACTTTGTTTGTTCATTCAATCTGTAACTCTGTTTATTCACTCAATCTGTAACATTTCTAAGCATTGTAAACCGCATAGAACTTCACGGTCCTGCGGTATATAAACATTATTATTATTATTATGTTGGATGTTACGTATGCCAGGGTTTTGGGGTTTTTTTTTTTTTTTTTAGCACTTATCGTGTTGGTTAAGAGAATCCTCTCATGTTAGAGGTCTCTTCCTATCTTGATTTTAGAAAATTGTTAAAGACTCAACTCTGATAGGCTGCTATCTTAATGCATTCTGCTTCATTTTTTCAATCAAGTTCCTTAGATTCAACTTGATGCATTTGATCTGTTCTATGTATTACTTCTTTCCCTGCTATGCCGGTATTTTCTGCATTATATTGTAAATGCTTTCTGTCTTTATCTGTTTTTAAGTCCATTATTCTAATTTGTATTTTATCTGTATCCCATGTATTAGCTCACTTTGTTGTGAACCGCCTACAACTTTTTCGGGATGGCGGTATATAAGAATAAAATTATTATTATTATTCTTTGAGATTCTGTATGGAATGTTGCTACTCTTTGGGATTCTAGAATCTTGTTACTCTCTGGGATTCCGGAATCTTGCTATTCTTTGAGATTCTGTATGGAATGTTGCTACTCTTTGGGATTCTAGAATCTTGTTACTCTCTGGGATTCTGGAATCTTGCTATTCTTTGAGATTCTGTATGGAATGTTGCTACTCTTTGGGATTCTAGAATCTTGTTGTTACTCTCTGGGATTCCGGAATCTTGCTATTCTTTGAGATTCTGTATGGAATGTTGCTACTCTTTGGGATTCTAGAATCTTGTTACTCTCTGGGATTCCGGAATCTTGCTATTCTTTGAGATTCTGTATGGAATGTTGCTACTCTTTGGGATTCTAGAATCTTGTTACTCTCTGGGATTCTGGAATCTTGCTATTCTTTGAGATTCTGTATGGAATGTTGCTACTCTTTGGGATTCTAGAATCTTGTTACTCTCTGGGATTCTGGAATCTTGTTAGACTGGTATCTTAATGCATTCTGCTTCATTTTTTCAATCAAGTTCCTTAGATTCAACTTGATGCATTTGATCTGTTCTATGTATTACTTCTTTCCCTGCCATTATATTGTAAATGCTTTCTGTCTTTATCTGTTTTTAAGTCCATTATTCTAATTTGTATTTTATCTGTATCCCATAGTAACATAGTAGATGACGGCAGATAAAGACCCGAATGGTCCATCCAGTCTGCCCAACCTGATTCAATTTAAAATTTTATTTTATTTTATTTTTTTTTCTTCTTAGCTATTTCTGGGCGAGAATCCAAAGCTTTACCCGGTACTGTGCTTGGGTTCCAACTGCCGAAATCTCTGTTAAGACTTACTCCAGCCCATCTACACCCTCCCAGCCATTGAAGCCCTCCCCTGCCCATCCTCCTCCAAACGGCCATACACAGACACAGACCGTACAAGTCTGCCCAGTAACTGGCCTAGTTCAATCTTTAATATTATTTTCTGATTCTAAATCTTCTGTGTTCATCCCACGCTTCTTTGAACTCAGTCACAGTTTTACTCTCCACCACCTCTCTCGGGAGCGCATTCCAGGCATCCACCACCCTCTCCGTAAAGTAGAATTTCCTAACATTGCCCCTGAATCTACCACCCCTCAACCTCAAATTATGTCCTCTGGTTTTACCATTTTCCTTTCTCTGGAAAAGATTTTGTTCTACGTTAATACCCTTTAAGTATTTGAACGTCTGAATCATATCTCCCCTGTCTCTCCTTTCCTCTAGGGTATACATATTCAGGGCTTCCAGTCTCTCCTCATATGTCTTCTGGTGCAAGCCTCCTATCATTTTCGTCGCCCTCCTCTGGACCGCCTCAAGTCTTCTTACGTCTTTCGCCAGATACGGTCTCCAAAACTGAACACAATACTCCAAGTGGGGCCTCACCAATGACCTGTACAGGAGCATCAACACCTTCTTTCTTCTACTGACTACGCCTCTCTTTATACAGCCCAGAATCCTTCTGGCAGCAGCCACTGCCTTGTCACACTGTTTTTTCGCCTTTAGATCTTCGGACACTATCACCCCAAGGTCCCTCTCCCCGTCCGTGCATATCAGCTTCTCTCCTCCCAGCATATACGGTTCCTTCCTATTATTAATCCCCAAATGCATTACTCTGCATTTCTTTGCATTGAATTTTAGTTGCCAGGCATTAGACCATTCCTCTAACTTTTGCAGATCCTTTTTCATATTTTCCACTCCCTCTTCGGTGTCTACTCTGTTACAAATCTTGGTATCATCTGCAAAAAGGCACACTTTTCCTTCTAACCCTTCAGCAATGTCACTTACATACATATTGAACAGGATTGGTCCCAGCACCGAACCCTGAGGGACTCCACTAGTCACCTTTCCTTCCTTCGAGCGACTTCCATTAACCACCACCCTCTGGCGTCTGTCCGACAGCCAGTTTCTGACCCAGTTCACCACTTTGGGTCCTAACTTCAGCCCTTCAAGTTTGTTCAACAGCCTCCTATGAGGAACTGTATCAAAGGCTTTGCTGAAATCCAAATAAATTACATCTAGCATATGTCCTCGATCCAGCTCTCTGGTCACCCAATCAAAAAATTCAATCAGGTTCGTTTGGCACGATTTACCTTTTGTAAAGCCATGTTGCCTCGGATCCTGTAACCCATTAGATTCAAGGAAATACACTATCCTTTCTTTCAGCAACACTTCCATTATTTTTCCAACAACTGAAGTGAGGCTCACCGGCCTGTAGTTTCCTGCTTCATCCCTGTGACCACTTTTATGAATAGGGACCACATCCGCTCTCCTCCAATCCCCAGGAATCACTCCCGTCTCCAGAGATTTGTTGAACAAGTCTTTAATAGGACTCGCCAGAACCTCTCTGAGTTCCCTTAGTATCCTGGGATGGATCCCGTCTGGTCCCATCGCTTTGTCCACCTTCAGTTTTTCAAGTTGCTCATAAACACCCTCCTCCGTGAACGGCGCAGAATCTACTCCATTTTCTCGTGTAACTTTGCCGGACAATCTCGGTCCTTCTCCAGGATTTTCTTCTGTGAACACAGAACAGAAGTATTTGTTTAGCACATTTGCTTTCTCCTCATCACTCTCCACATATTTGTTCCCAGCATCTTTTAGCCTAGCAATTCCATTTTTTATCTTCCTCCTTTCACTAATATATCTGAAAAAATTTTTATCTCCCTTTTTTACATTTTTAGCCATTTGTTCTTCTGCCTGTGCCTTCGCCAAACGTATCTCTCTCTTGGCTTCTTTCAGTTTCACCCTGTAGTCTTTTCTGCTCTCCTCTTCTTGGGTTTTTTTATATTTCATGAACGCCAACTCTTTCGCCTTTATTTTCTCAGCCACTAGGTTGGAGAACCATATCGTCTTCCTTTTTCTTTTGTTTTTATTGATTTTCTTCACATAAAGGTCCGTAGCCATTTTTATCACTCCTTTCAGCTTAGACCACTGTCTTTCCACTTCTCTTATGTCCTCCCATCCTAACAGCTCTTTCTTCAGGTACTTTCCCATTGCATTAAAGTCCGTACGTTTGAAATCTAGGACTTTAAGTATCGTGCGGCCGCTCTCCACTTTAGCCGTTATATCAAACCAAACCGTTTGATGATCGCTACTACCCAGGTGAGCACCCACTCGAACATTAGAGATACTCTCTCCATTTGTGAGGACCATGTATTAGCTCACCTTGTTCTGAACCGTCTAGAACTTTTTCGGGATGGCGGTATATAAGAATAAAATTATTATTATTATTATTATTGGTTTTTGTGTTTTTTGAGTACTCTTTTTTGGGAGGGTGGGGGGGGACCATCAGCTGATGATACGTTTCTGTGCTCGAGAAAAGCTTAGGGCTCCTTTTACTAAGGTTCGCTAGTGTTTTTAGCACACGCTGCATTGCCGCATGCGCTAACCCCGGTGCTATGCGCCAAGAATTAATGCCAGCTCAATGCTGGCGTTAGCGTCTAGAGTGCATGGCAATGCAGCACTCACTAAGCGCTAGTGCTCCTTAGTAAAAGGAGCCCTTAGTTATTTCCGTACTTACACTCAAAGTTTATAGGGCAATGGTCAGACCCCACTTGGAATACTGTGTCCAACATTGATCTCCCAACCTAAAGAAGGATATAAAACTGCTGGAGAGGGTGCAGAGACGAGCAATGAACCTAATAAAAGATGTGGAGAACTTGGAATACGAGGAACAACTTAAGAGACTGGGATTGTTCTCCCTTGAGAAAAGGAGACTGCCAGGGGATATGATCTAGACTTTCAAAATACTGAAAGGAATAGACAAAATAGAGCAGGAAAAAAAAATTATTTACAATGTCCAATGTGACATGGACAAGAGGACATGGACTGAAGCTAAGGGGGGACAAGTCCAGGACAAATATCAGGAAGTTCTGCTTCACGCAACGAGTGGTGGACACCTGGAATGCTCTCCCAGAGGAGGTTATTGCGGAATCCACCATTCTAGGATTTAAGAGTAAACTAGATGCACATCTCCTTACGAGAGGCATAGAGGGATATGGGTGACTAAAATTACACCAGGTGTACACCTGGCTGGGCCTCTGCGTGTGCGGATCACTGGACATGATGGACCGAAGGTCTGATCCGGAGATGGCAGTTCTTATGTTCTTATGTAATAGGTGTTAATTTGAAGTGTGTCCTATACTTGGCTTACATTAGAGCAAAAGAACTGCCATACTGGTACAGACCGGCGGTCCATCAAGCCCAGTATTCTGTTTCTAACAGTGGCCAACCCCCCAAAAGGTTGAAGTCTGGTGGACTCATGTATAGACTGTAGGGAGCATGAGGTAACACTTCCCAGCCGTATTCACGCAGTTTTTCAATGACAAGTGGAGCGCTCCATCTTCCCCACAACCAAAAAAAGTTTGACGAGCTCAATCAAAAGTCAAACAAATGATGATTTTTGCATATGATCATGAAGGCATCATCATCACAGACAAAATTCCATGTGGAAGAAGTGTCACAGCAGTCTATTATCGTGATTTCTTTTGCAAAAAATGCGCAGAAAAATGCGCAAAACCCAATCTCAGTTGCTCTTGGCTGGGCCACTCATTCTTCACGACAATTGAAAAACTACACAAATACAGCCATGTTACCTCATACTCCCTACAGTCCAGACATGAGTTTACCAGACTTCGACCTTTTCCCAAAGTTCAAACAACCGATGCGTGGACATCATTTTGCATCTCTGGAAGAGCTTTTTTCCACCGGTACCCGAGCCATTCGGCAACTGAACAAAAACGGTGTCATGGATGGAATAATGAAGCTTTGGGACGTTGGGACTTGGGTCATTGCAAAGCAGGGAGACCATATTGGAGGATTGTAAAGAAATACTTGAGAAAAAAAAATAAAACATGTAAATTAAAAAAAAAAATAGTGTGCATTATTTATGAAATGACCCTCGTATAAAAGCTGAAATTACATTAAATTAAAAGGTTTTACCTCTTATCCTTGTATGACATAAAAACACCATGTACATGTAAATAAATAAGATCAGACTTTCTGATGTGATGTGGCAAGATGCCAGCGTCATTTATTCACTTCTTAAATCTCTCGAACAGAAGCTGAAACACTAAGCTGGATCATGTATGAAAACACCTGAGAATGTCCTTAATTTGTGTTGGCTTCAGGGCCTGAAGTCTTCCACTAGGACATAATCTGCCGTTGCTTTTCTCTTGCCATCTGTCTTTATTACCCAATTATATAATGTCCTTGTAGGGATTTTGAAAAGATGCTCTTACAAGTACTATATTCTTAAAGAAATCACTGTATAATATTAGCTATATGACCAGTCACCATATATTCTATTGTGACCATTTTGGTTGAGGGTGGGTGGGTGGGAGGTGTTTCTTCTAGATTTAGGGAAACAAAGTCGTCTCTGATGCACTCTAGAACATAAGCAATGCCTCTGCTGGGTCAGACCTGAGGTCTATCGTGCCCAGCAGCCCGCTCACGCGGTGGCCCAACAGGTCCAGGACCTACACATTAATCTTCTATCTATACCCTTCTATCCCCCTTTCCATCAGGAAATTGTCCAATCCTTTCTTAAATCCCAATACCGTACTCTGCCCTATTACGTCCTCTGGAAGCGCATTCTAGGTGTTCACCACACGTTGGGTAAAGAAGAACTTTCTAGCATTCGTTTTGAATCTGTCCCCTTCCAACTTTTCCGAATGCCCTCTTGTTCTCTTATTTTTTGAAAGTTTGAAGAATCTGTCCCTCTCCACTCTCTCTATGCCCCTCATGATTTTGTAGGTCTCTATCATGTCCCCTCTAAGTCTCCTCTTCTCCAGGGAAAAGAGTCCCAGTTTCTCCAATCTTTCTCTATCTCTCTCTCTCCCTTTCTCTCTCTATCTCTGTCTTTCTCCCTTTCTCTCTCTCTTTCTGTCCCTCTCTACTCTCTCTATGCCCTTCATGATTTTGTAGGTCTCTATCATGTCCCCTCTGAGTCTCCTCTTCTCCAGGAAAAAGAGACCCAGTTTCTCCAATCTCTCAGCGTATGAAAGGTTTTCCATCCCTTTTATCAGACGTGTTGCTCTCCTCTGAACCCTCTCGAGTAACGCCATATCCTTCTTAAGGTACGGCGACCAATATTGGACGCAGTATTCCAGATGCGGGCGCACCATCGCCCGATACAGCGGCAGGATAAGTTCTTTTGTCCTGGTTGTAATACCCTTCTTGATTATACCTATCATTCTATTCGCTCTCATAGCAGCCGCTGCGCACTGTGCCATCGGCTTCATTGCCATTACCCCCAAGTCCCTTTCTTGGGTACTCTCGTTCACTAACATCCCTCCCATTGTATAGTTGTACCTCGGGTTTCTGCTTCCCAGATGCAATACTTTACATTTCTCAACGAAGAGCAAAGAACATCTTAAAGATGACAGGATTGAAGACCTTAATTTGTTATTGCGGCCCTTTAGAACGTGCAGCTGTACTGAGAACTGGGTTCTTGGGTCGTAATGAAGTTCAGATCAATTAAAACAATTTTGCTTTGTTGCTAATGATTTTAGACCATTGTAACTTATTGGTAAGCAAACAACTTCAAAAGTGCATCCATTCGGTGAGTGCACGGAGGGAATTTTAACAAGTTCTTAGATAAATTAAATCTAGAGTTTGATAACAGGAAGGTATTGTAAAACATTTAAAGGAGCTCTTTCAAATAAGTTTAATCTTTTCAAGTTTCAGAAAACAATTAAAACTTCTAATCGGTTCCTCAATGTTTAAAGAAATGCAAATCACTGGGAATTAGTTATTGAGTTTCCCTGGTAAACAGTGTGTTGGGAAAACCTTCTTTCCTATTGGCAACATCTAGAGAAATATAGGTGATTTTTTTTTTTTTTTTAAACGCTAGCCAGTACTTGATTCTTAGGTATGTGTTATCAAAGCATCAAAAAATCTGGCCATCTAAATTAAGCAGGGTTTCAGGACACACAGCCTAGAAAATGGAATCACAGTCTGAGAAGTGAAATAGATCAGGGTTCAAGGCAAAACTTAGGCATTAAGGGGAGGGTTTTGGCATTCAAAGAAGGATTTTATTGTAAGCAACAGCGAAAATGGAACAGCAACAAATTTCACCTTCAGTCGATCAGATATATATAAAACATAGGTTCTCTCGTAGAGGGTTCATGCTGTTTTTCAGCCAATGTTTATTATACAGTCGAGTCACTTTATTATGATCACCGCCTACTTCCATCGGAGATTGGATTGCTCTCTCAAATACCATTCTTCCGGAAAATGTTAAAAACTTACTTTTTTTTTCAGAAATCTTTGATCGATTCACCTGCTTTAAATTAATGGTTAGAGCAGAGACTATGTTTCTCTCTCCACTGGATTAAGGAAATCTTGTCAACCGAGTTGAGCCCTTTCTGAGGGAGGAATCGGTACATAAAACTAAAGATGGGATCGGATTGGTTCCTGCAGATGGCTGAATCTCACAGGGAATCCAAGTGCCGTGAAGGGCGATTTTTTACTGAACCTTCATGAATCCTCCCCCCCCACCCCCAGGTGCTTCGCAGCCCTATAGGATACGCCGTATTTAAGGCTCCTTTTATCATGCCGCGCTAGCAGGGTTATCGCGCGCGACTTTTCATCATGCGCTAACCCTCGCGCTATCCTAAAAACTACCGCCTGCTCAAGAGGAGGCGGTAGCAGCTAGCGCGGCCGGCGGTTTGATAAAAGGAGCCCTTAATATGCACTTATTCCACCAAGAGTTTGGTTTTTTTGGGGGGAGGTTGGTTTTCATTTTTCATAACAAATCATTCAAGTTGAGCTCCATATTACCCTTCATCTTTATGTCTAAAGGAAACGAATGACGAGCTGGTTTTGGTGAACTTGGACAAGTAACTCGATATAAAAACTGTTCCCGTGACCCAGTGTCATTTTCTTGCCATGCCCCAGATGTCATGTACACACAATAACATGCCAGATAGGAATGAATTTTTCCACAAAGGATTTGCTAAAATTTCTGCAAGAAATATTGGCTGCTAGTCCACAAAGTTTATGCCTTTTGTCTGTAGAAAGAAAGCCACTACGCCACACACTCACAGAATTCCTATGAGCATCGGAAATAAACCCTAAAGCAGCTTCATAAAATGGGGGAGGGGGGGATAATTTAGCTATGCACATAAGTGAACCCTGCACAGTCACCTGTACGCCCAATTTTTTTTTTGCGCCCTTTATAGAATTTGGGGAACAATGTATATTCTTGAACTCTTTGAATATGATAATAATAATAATAATAATGTATTCTTATATACCAGCACAACAAAGAAAAATGGGGAGACCCAATGATCCACCGATGAAAACAAAAACTGTGGATACAGATGTTCTGGAGATAATTTAATAAACACTGACATATAAAACCATGAAAATTCAATTAAAAAAGTACAATGATAAAAAATATTGTGATAAAAATCCACCCGGACCCTACACGGTCTGTGTTTCAGCGAACACGCCTTCCTCGGGGGTCCAAAGGTTTGCAAATCCGGCTAGATTTTTATCACAGTATTTTTTATCATTGTACTTTTTTAATTGAATTTTCATGGTTTTATATGTCAGTGTTTAATAAATTATCTCCAGAACATCTGTATCCACAGTTTTTGTTTTTGTATTCTTATATCCTGCCAGACCACGAATGGTTCTAGGTGGTTCCCAGCAGGTAAGGCTCAACATCCAGCAAATATACAGTTAAAAAAGATACATCAATTTCTAGAATGTACCCAATACATGTTGTATTTAAAAAGCATTAGGAAGCTTGGGTTACAAATTTGTCAAATAATTGTGTTTTTTATAGTTTTCTTAAAAAATAATAGGATGATTTTGCCAAACCAAGCATTCATTTTGGCTGCCTGGAAAGAGAGAGTTCTCTCGAGTTTCAGGTTTATTTAGGAATTTTATAAACCGCCCAATCGGTCTTCTAGGCTGTGAACATTACGTTAAAAACATGTATGGGGTAACTATACATCCGTTAAAACAATAATCATTATTAAAAACATTTAAAAACAATACAAAACAAACAGGAACAAAAAAAGGGAAAGAAGGGTAGAACTACAATGTATCAAGTAAAAGAGAGAACATATAGGGAAAGAACAATAAGGGAGGGAATAAAACTATGTAGCCCTAAAAAGGGCATTTAGGTCACAAAAGCATCAAGAAAAAGAAATGTTTTTAAATTTGTCTTAAAATGGTGAAGAGTTGATTCTTCATGTAAGTGGACCGGAATATTATTCCAAAGAGATGGAGCGCTGACAGAGAAAATGGTGGATCTCATTGTGTTGATAAACTTCAAAGGCGAAATAGATAAAAGAATTTTAGAAGATGATCTTAAGGTCTTTGAAGAACTATAGGGAATTAGAAGATTATTAATAAATTTGGGTTGACTAGTTTGTCTAGTTTTAAAGGTTACGAAAATAATTTTGTATGTGATTCTATGTTCTACTGGCAACCAATGAGCTTTATAAAGGAGGGGAGTGACATGGTCTACCTTCTTAGCGTTAAATATGATTTTAACTCTTGAGAAATCTTTTCAAATGACAAATGCACATATTCAAAGATTCAAAGTATCTGAGTGTTAATCTTCAGCTGTGAGCACAAATCCACCAATATTTGTATCCTTACTGGATTAATAAAGGCTGAAACCAGTCAAACGTGGCAATCCAACAGAGGCTGCAAAGTGCCGAACTTCCTCATCTCTTCCTTGCATTTTGCGTGGGATTCTGATCAGCTGAAAACCGAGTTATCTATCCTCGCTTCTCAGCTTTCTGCCTCCTCATTTTGAATATTGAATATGGTGAATGTCAACCGCTTATAGCTTCTTCTTTTGTTTTTATGATCCATGGGGGGACTGCTAAATAAATTGCCTTAGAGCGAGGCACACTGTACTGTCAGACTGCCGAGCACAGTTTGGTTTTCAGTAGCGGAAATTGATTAGAAAGGAGAGCTTTCATGCATAGAAACATGGCTGCTTTTTCCTATTTATATCAGGAGGCCTATAACACAAGGCCCTTAATGTAGTATTTAAAAAAAATAAATAAATAAGAAAACATGCAATATCTCTAAATCAAATCCCGCGGAGTCAGGCGGCCTGACACATTTTGTGTCCATCTGTGCGACGTCAATAAAAGCAGGCCCATCCTCCGAGGCTTTGCTCAGGGACTTCACAGCAGTTCATTAATGGTCGAGTGTTGAATATGTAGGACCTGCAACCAGGCAGATATCTGGCAATCACTGGAGCCACACAATCAATATAAGTGTATGGCACAGTGGTTTGAGCTACAGCCTCAGCACCCTGAGGTTGTGGGTTCAACTCCCACGCTGCTCCTTGTGACCCTGGGCAGGTCACTTAATCCCCCATTGCTCCAGGTATATTAGATAGAGTGTGAGCCCACCGGGATAGATAGGGAAAAATACTTGAGTACCTGAATGTGAACTTACTAAAATAAATAAATAATTGTGGGTTCTATAGGGTGGGAGAGGAATCATCTTCAGGACCCCTCCCTCTTAACAGCTCTCCTGACCTCTGGTTACCATGCTGTTTTCTGCCCCGGAAGGACGTTCGTACAAATAAGTCCACTCCACACACAAGCCCCTATGCTCTAAAATCCTTAAAATTCTTTGTTGTGGCAATAAATTGCCCAATTTAGAAACGACGCGTGATGCTCGAAGAACCTCGCATGCAAATGAGGTTCACAGAGGCCCGCGGAAATCCCATCTGATCAGTCATTGGAGAAAGCGAATGACACCAGAATAGGACATTGAAAGAGGCATGAATGTGCACATGTGCGTCGATCATAGGCTTGCCTTATAGGAGCGTATCATAGGCTGATTTTCTTGAAACTAATTTTATTTTTGATAAGACTAATATGGCTTGTTCTGTCTATCCAATTTTTTAAATATTGTGATAGTTTGTGGTAGGTGCTTTGTCAAATAAATATGTATTAATGTTTCATAACTTGCTTTAAGATTTTTTTCTGGGGAAAAAAAGAATATTTGTAAATTTAATTTACCACCGTTCTTCTGTTGTGCTACATCTTCGTAAATAAAAATGACTAGTGGATAAACAGCCTTTGCCATGGTTCTAAATCCTGGTTTTAGAAGCTTTTAATTCTAGCACTGATCTGCCCAAATATTGCAAGAAAGACGATGAGCAGAATGGAAACAGAGCAAATGCGCGGATGCCCTCCTAACCAAAGAGTAGGCTGAGGGGGAGGGGCTAGGGACAATTCTGGGGCGTGATGAGCAGGCTGAGGGGGTGAGGCTAGGCGGCAGCCCAAAAAACAAGCAGGATGCTTGCAATTATTAAAAAAGGGATGGTTAACAAGACTAAAAACGTTATAATGCCCCTGTATCGTTCCATGGTGTGACTTCATCTGGAATATTGTTTTTCAATTCTAGTCTCCTTATCTCAATAAAGATATAGTGGTGCTAGTAAAGATTCAAAGAAGAGCGACCAAAATGGTAAAGGGGATGGAACTTCTCTCGTATGAGGAAAGAGTAAAGCGATTAGGGCTCTTTAGCTTGGAAAAGAGATAGCTGAGGGGAGATATGATTGAAGTCTACAAACTCCTGAATGGTGTAGAATGGGTACACGTGGATCGATATTTTTAGTCCGTCAAAAATTACAAAAACTAAGGGACACTCGATGAAGTTATAGGGAAATACTCTTAAAACCACTTGGAGGAAATTATTTTTCACTCAGAGAATAGTTAAGCTCTGGGACACGTTGCCAGAGGAGGTGGTAAGAGTGGAGGGCGTAGCTGGTTTTAAGAAAGGTTTGGACAAGTTCCTGGAGGAAAAGTCCATGGTTTGTTATTGAGAAAGACATGGGGGAAGCCACTGCTTGTCCTGGATCGCTAGCATGGAATGTTGCTGCTGTTTGGGCTTTGGCCAGGTACTAGTGACTTGGATTGGCCATCGTGAGGATGAGCTACTGAGCTTGATGGACCATTGGTCTGACCCAGTAAGGCTATTCTTATATTCAGAGTGGTTCATAGACAAGTAGGCGAAAGACAAAGGTGCGCGCCAACAACTGAGCGCAAGACGGAGGTGCGCGCCCAAGAAAATTACAGTTTTTAGGGGCTCCGATGGGGGGTTTTGTTGGGGAGCCCCCCCAGTTTACTTAATAGAGATCGCACCGGCGTTGTGGAGGGTTTGGGGGGTTGTAACCCTCCACATTTTACTATAAACTTAACTTTTTCCCTAAAAACAGGGGAAAAAGTGAAGTTTTCAGTAAAATGTGGGGGGTTACAACCCCCCACACCCCCCACAACGCGGCGCAATCTCTATTAAGTAAAGTGGGGGGTTCCCCCCCCGCCCCCCCCATCGGAGCTGTAAAAACAGTAATTTTGTGCGGCGCACAACTCCACGCTGCGCTCAATTGTCTGCGCGCGCCTTTGTCCCGGCGAGCTTTTGACCTGACACTGTTCAGAGTAGTACAGGTTTCAGAAGCCGTCGCATACATAAGACTGCCTGTTATGCCACTGTCGTCCTCTCTCTGCAGTTGAACAGGTTTTTCAAGCAGGAAGGTGTTGATGCCCCTGTACAGGTCATTGGTGAGGCCCCACTTGGAGTATTGTGTTCAGTTTTGGAGACCGTATCTGGCGAAAGACGTAAGAAGACTTGAGGCGGTCCAGAGGAGGGCGACGAAAATGATAGGAGGCTTGCGCCAGAAGACGTATGAGGAGAGACTGGAAGCCCTGAATATGTCTACCCTAGAGGAAAGGAGAGACAGGGGAGATATGATTCAGACGTTCAAATACTTGAAGGGTATTAACGTAGAACAAAATCTTTTCCAGAGAAAGGAAAATGGTAAAACCAGAGGACATAATTTGTGGTTGAGGGGTGGTAGATTCAGGGGCAATGTTAGGAAATTCTACTTTACGGAGAGAGGTGGTGGAGAGTAAAACTGTGACTGAGTTCAAAGAAGCGTGGGATGAACACAGAAGATTTAGAATCAGAAAATAATATTAAAGATTGAACTAGGCCAGTTACTGGGTAGACTTGCACGGTCTGTGTCTGTGCATGGCCGTTTGGAGGAGGATGGGCAGGGGAGGGCTTCAATGGCTGGGAGGGTGTAGATGGGCTGGAGTAAGTCTTAACAGAGATTTCGGCAGTTGGAACCCAAGCACAGTACCGGGTAAAGCTTTGGATTCTTGCCCAGAAATAGCTAAGAAGAAAAATTAAAAAAAAAAAAAAAAATTTAAATTGAATCAGGTTGGGCAGACTGGATGAAGAATTCAGGTCTTTATCTGCCGTCATCTACTATGTTACTATGTTACAATGAGAGCAGTCAGCAGGGAATGGGAGGAACGGCAGGCTGCTGTGTCTGTGGGATGCTATTGCTTCTCTGCAACAGATCCAGCCCTGCAAGTGTGAAGAGGCAGAAGACTGTGCTACTGGTCTTCCCATCTGTGCCTCCCCTACAGATTTGTTTCATAGTCATTAAATTTATTTATATACCCCGTATTACCTAAGTGGTTTACATTCAGGTACTCGAGCATTTTTCCCTGTCTGTCCTGGTGGGCATCGACATGGCACATGAGGTTCAACGTGGATAAGTGTAAAATGATGCATGTCGGGAGCAAAAATTTCAGGCACGAATAAAGGATGTCCGGGGCGGTACTTGGAGAGACCTCCCAGGAAAGAGACTTGGGAGTTCTGATCGACAAGTCGATGAAGCCGTCCGCGCAATGCGCGGTGGCGGCGAAAAGAGCAAACAGAATGCTAGGAATGATTGAGAAGGGGATCACGAACAGATCGGAGAAGGTTATCATGCCGCTGTACCGGGCCACTGGTCGCCGTACATGAAGAAGGACATGGTACTACTCGAAAGGGTCCAGAGAAGAGCGACTAAAATGGTTAAGGGGCTGGAGGAGTTGCCGTACAGCGAGAGATTGGAGAAACTGGGCCTCTTCTCTGAGAGGGGACATGATCGAAACATTCAAGATAATGAAGGGAATAGACTTAGTAGATAAAGACAGGTTGTTCACCCTCTCCAAGGCAGAGAGAACGAGAGGGCACTCTCTGAAGTTGAAAGGGGATAGATTCCGTACAAACGTAAGGAAGTTCTTCTTCACCCAGAGAGTGGTGGAAAACTGGAACGCTCTTCTGGAGGCTGTTGTAGGGGAAAACACCCTCCAGGATTTCAAGACTAAGCTGGACAAGTTCCTGCTAAACTGAGATGTATGCAGGTGAGGCTGGACTCATTTAGAGCACTGATCTTTGACCTTGGCCGTGTGAGCGGACTGCTGGGCAGGATGGACCACCGGTCTGACCCAGCAGCGGTAACTCTTATGTTCTTATGTTATCTAACGTACCTGGGGCAATGGGGGGAATTAAGTGACTTGCCCAGGGTCACAAGGAGCAGTGTGGGATTTGAACCCACAACCTCAGGGTGCTGAGGCTGAAGCTCTAGCTCTAATCCCTGTGCCACTGTTTTGGGGAGGCGTTTTAAAAGAGAAGGTACAGGAACTGCTCCGTTGTGCTATGTTTCTACAGGTACTTCAGCTTTGTCATCGTACTGAAATCAAGCGCTAGAAAATGCAAAACGTTTCCGATAGGCATTTTCAACCAATATGACAGGATAAAGTTCAGCACTGGTTTCCATATTAAAGAGGTATCGTAGATCTGTTTAACCTTTAGACTGCCAATCAGACATCTCTGCACTAATTGTCACTAGAGTCAAATGTAGCCTGTATCTCGTGATACAGAGAAACAGCAGTGGTGGATGATCACGGAAGTCGCCACTTTTGCCATCAATCTGACCTGTGCCCAAGGGCTAAACAAAGGCTCACCTTGTTCTTTTTAAATAACACAGGTACTGATGTTATCGACCTCCTGTCATCCTCCAGAAAATTACCATGCTGCTTCCGAGCAGCTGGTCACGCAAGGAGGAAATGTGCTGAAAGGCTGAACAGCTATGGCAAGCGCCTTTCTTCCACCAGGCTAATAGCTGATTTATTAAACTAAAAAATAATAACAGGACCCCAAGATAGCAACCTGGCCTGTCCATCCTTGCTAATTAGCAAACTTGATGATGCGTCTGGAAACTCTTTTAACGGCTCCAGCTTTCTCATTTTTTCTTCATTTTTTTCAATCTTTTCAATTGATAATATACACCACAGGGATCTCAAAGTCCCTCCTTGAGGGCCGCAATCCAGTCGGGTTTTCAGGATTTCCCCAGTGAATACGCATGAGATCTATGTGCATGCACTGCTTTCAATGCATATTCATTGGGGAAATCCTGAAAACCCGACTGGATTGCGGCCCTCGAGGACCGGAGTTGCCCATCCCTGACATAGACGCTCTAATCCAGGGATCTCAAAGTCCCTCCTCGAGCTGGCGTTAGTTCTAGCCACGTAGCGCGGGGTTAGCGTGCGCTAATCTGCGTGCGTTAAAAACGCTAGTGCACCTTAGTAAAAGGAGCCCATTTTCCACATGAAGGGGAGAAAAAGTTTTCAAAAGAACCCCCCCCTCGCCCCCTTGGGGAATAAGGGGGATAAGTACTAATATAGAGAATGACACGGTGAGAAAATTCATCACCGTTTCCGTCCCCGCGGATAACCGTGAGAAAGCATTCCGTGCCGTTCTTTAGTATCCATCTCAAACTCAGTCCTTTTACACCAGTGTTCTTCAATACAAGGTTTGAGGACCAGTGGCTGGGCCCATTCATATTCTGATTCTTCCCTCTCTCCTTAAAGAATGACATAGAGATGGTTTCCCGCGGTTATCCACGGGGACGGGGACGGTGATGAATTTTCTCACCGTGTCATTCTCTAAACTAATATAATATCAAAGCAAATACGAGCAATAAACATCCTTCCTATTTATTTCCAAGTTCACAGTTATACTGGTTCAGTCTGGCCCACGGTAGTTACCCCTTTACTTTCTAAAAAAAACAAAAACAATTGGGAAATTTTATTTGTTCCCACCAAATGTGTTCTTCCCTAAATATTTCTTCTCTTTCTTTAAAGATTGTAGTTCATCCCCTTTGCCTTCTGTACCAGTTACGTAGTAGAACGTATATAATTTGTATTAGAACGTATATAATTTGTACTCAATGTTTTGTTTTGTCCTCCCCTTTTAAAAATGTTATACGCATTGAAATATATGATATTGCGAAGATAACAAATCTTAATAAAACTAGAAACTTGTTTCCTTGGTACGAAACAATACGCTTACAAGGAAATCTTAATTGGAAGACCGCCCCTAAAGAAACCACTTTTTGGCGGTATGTCAGAAATTCTTTCCGCCGAGATTGCGTCCATTTGGAAATGTCTGGAAATATATAGAAAAAATTTAAATTGAATCAGGTTGGGCAGACTGGATGGACCATTCGGGTTTTTATCTGCTGTCATCTGCTATGTTACTATGGTGTGCATTGCTTTCCCTTCATCATTCCCTCCCTTCCATTATCCAACATCTGTCTCTCCCTTCCGCTTCCACCCTCGCCTCTCCTGGTGTGCATTGCTTTCCCTTCATCATTCCCTCCCTTCCATTATCCAACATTTGTCTCCTCCTTCCGCTTCCACCCTCGCCTCTCCTGGTGTGCAAACAGGTCTCCTAAATTGGAGACCTGTTTCATTTTAAAGTATAATTTCAACAACATTTCTTTATCCTGCAAAAAGACGAGAGAAACTAACAATATCAATACTGATACATCCAACTCAGCTTTCTCTCTGTCAACTGTTTCTTCAGGAATCTTTTTTAAGTAATAAATTCTCTGGGATGGAGGAAGATTTGAGTCAAGAACTTTCAGAACAGTTATCAAAAAATTCTTAAAAAGCAAATAGCAAAGTTTAGGACTCCTCAAGAGCTTTCAAATTGTTTCGTGGCAAGAACAACGGTTTTAGTTAGCAGAGAGAGACAGAATAAAATTACCTATGAAATGCAGAGCCAGAGATGGGGGGAGGAGGGGAGGTTAAATAAGCTGGAAGGAGAGACCAGCCAGGATAGGATCTGGTCATCAGCAACTGATACATCTTATCTATAATATCCATTAAACGGGGGAAAAGTTAAGCTAAACAGAAAAACATCTGAACAGCAAACCATAAAATTTGATGGCACGTCAACATATGCGCGCAGGACTGCCGGTTCCGCCACTTTCATGCCTTATCATTAACATTCTGAGCGGGTGTGTGGGGAGGGAACCACTCAATACACTTAGAATTGCTAGCGCTCCCACTGGGGGGTATGGGACGGACCACCCCACTACAATGAAAACTCCCGAACAGCGACAGAACAGAGGTTTTCAGTGTGCTGGGGGGGTTCCCTCTTCCAAACCCCCCTCACCCAACGGGACCACAACCAGATCTAAGTGTACTGGGGGGGGGTTCCCTCACCCCCCTCAGAACACTAACGGTAAGGCGTGAAGGCAGGGGAACCAGCAGCACGCATTGGTCCTGTGCACAGATGTCGGCGCGGGATTGTCTACGTGCTTTCGGCGGGATTGTCGACGTGCTTTCGGCGTGCTTGTATTCTAGGTACACTGCTTTCGGCAGTGTACCTAGAATACAAGATCACTCCAGCCTGCCTGCTAGACACCAGGGAAAATGTAAGCACTGGGGGAAACTTGATTGGGAGGGTGCTCAAAAGGATCTTTGACTTTAGGGGTTGGGGGAGACTTGCTAATTTTTACAGGTGCAGTCTCCTTTCAGAGATGGCATGGAAGCACTGGGCAAAATGAGTCCTTTACCACAGGAGTTAGCAACCTGTGGTACTGAGATAAGAGCATAAGAATAGCCTAACTGGGTCAGACCAATGGTCCATCCAGCCCAGGATCCCGCCTTCGCGGAGGCCAAGCCAAGTCACAAGTACCTGGCAAAAACTCAAATAGTAGCAGCAACAGAACAGTGGGGCACCTTACAGGGTACTGCTTTGAGCTTCACAAAAAGGGTGCCACGTAAACATCTCACCAGAACTCCCTTATAGGTTATGGTGAGCCCCCCAAACCCACTATACCCACCTGTCTACAACCCCAATAGTCCTTATGGCTGCAGGTGGCACCTATATGGCCGCCTCTGATTGCCTCCCTCCACCTCCGATCGCCCCCCCCCCCCCGCCGCCTCTGATTGCCTTCCTCCGCCTCCGATGCCCCCCCTGGTCGCTTCTGATTGCCTCCCTCCACCTCCGATCACCCCTCCCCCCCTCCCCCGCCGCCTCTGATTGCCTCCTTCCACCTCCAATCGCCCCCCCTTCTGATTGCCTCCCTCCAAGTTCCAGGGCCATTTTTTTATGCCAATGAGCGATTCTCGGGGGGGGGGGGGGACCTGGGGAAAAATACATGGATAATCAAAACTGTGAACATCGAAACCGCGAATAGGGAGGGGGAAGTGGTTTCAAATGTTTTTAAGTTCTATCCAGAAAGTCTTACAAAATGTTTGATTAGCACAGCAAGACGTCCATGTCTAACCCACCCATAAGACAGCCCAAAGACCCACCCATAACATGCCTCCGCCCCGCCCATCTCGTGCTCTGAACGTATAGAGGCTGGAACACCTCACTAGGCGTACAGAAAGACAGTTTTGATTATTGGCACTTGGAAGTCCTGGCCATTAGGCCATCCAAGTGCTGACGTCTATGTCTTTTGATTATGGACCCCTTTAAAGGCACATGAAATAAACCGGAAAATGTGCATGGAGTAAAGAGCTGAAATTCACTGTGTAATTTTCCAAATTGGAACTATCTGCATAGTGTAATTTTGTAAAAAATTCACTGGTACCTGTTCAGAGCAAAGTGTCTATTTATGTGTGCGCTCGGTAATAAAATTACTTCCACAATGGCCTAATTATGGCGAGGCAGAATATTCAAGGTGTACAGTCAACCAATCAGGGTGTAATTACAGGATCTGGTTATCTCACACTATTGTGTATGAGATGTTGATTGCTTAACTGCAGTATGAAAATATGTTATTATAGTGATGGCAAAGCAAAGCACAGAGAACCTCAAAAATATAAACATTTGTTCTCCATCGCATCAGTTTAAAGATATACAGCTCTGGTCTCGGGTAGGCTTACCAGAAGTCCGGGAAAACCCGGACATGGCCTCTTTTTAGAGGACTGCCCTTGCACCAGGACAGACTTTCCAAAACCCGGCATCTGTCCGGTGTTTGGAAAGCCCTGACGAGCTCCAGCCACATCTCGAGGGCCTCTGAGCATGGGCAGATGGTGTTACACAGGCTGGGGCTCGTCCAGAAGAGAGGAGGTCTTTGGGCGGAATTAGGCGGGGCTGGAGGCAAATCTGGGCGGGGCTGGGGTGGAAAGGGGTGGGGCTGGATGCAGAGCAGGGTAGGTTCATGTGTCCGGGGTTTCCAGGAGAAAAATATCGTAACCCTGGTCTTGAGTAATTTCTTTCAGGGGTGGGCAGCCAAAACAATTTTGTTTTGTGTCATTTATCCAAATTGTTTTATTTGTTTTAATTATATATGTTTTATTGTAACTCGCTCAGAATTGTTGGATGTTATGCGAGTAATAAATATTTAAATAAATAAATTTGAGTTTTCTGGCTATTTCGTCAGTGTCTGCACTCTGTGAAAGTGGATGTACTCTTTTATCTGATGGGGCACGCAGTGGCATGGCGAGGGTAGGAGGAACCCATGGCGGTGGTGCCCCCCTCCCATGCCCTCCTCTCTACTTCCCTGCTCCTTCTTCACCCCCCATGCCACACTCGTACCCGCCTTTCCCCCCAGTACCTTTTTCAATCTTCGCCAGCGCGAAGAGCTTCTCTGGCTTTCCCTCTGATGTCACTTCTTGGCCCAGCGACCGAGAAGTGATTTCAGAAGGGAGCCAGGCTGGAGAAATTGCTCACGCTGGTGAAGATTTAAAGAGGTAGAGGAGGGCAGGGGGTGGTCCGCCCCTCCCCTTCCTTACTACGCCACTGGAGGCAACGTTTGCAAATCAATCTTATGCATATTCGTTGTGGATATTCTGTAAACCTGACTGGCAAGGGATGACGGGTCAAAAGCGAGCGAGGATAAAGGCGCGCTGACAGCCGAGTGCGGACAACTGAGCGCAGGGCTTAATTGCGCTGAAGAAAACCTGTATTTTAAAGAGCTCTGATGGGGGGTGTGGGGGGGGAAACCCCCCCTCTACTTAATAGGGATCGCGCTGCCTCATGCAGGGGGTACTCCAGTTGTTTGTTATTACCTAAAAACTAGGGTTACCAGATTTTTCCAAACAGAAAATCCAGACCCCTTAGACCCGCCACCAGGCCTGCCAAGTTCCACCCATCTCCGCCCCGTTACGCTCCGGTCCCACCCCCAATCCCACCCTAGCCCCGCCCCATCGCCCACTGCTTGCTTTCGTCGGGCAGGAGGGCATCCGTGCATGCGCGGATGCGGCGCATGACCTCATCACAGAAACATAGAAAATGACGGCAGAAAAGGGCCATGGCCCATCTAGTCTGCCCACCCTAATGGCCCACCCCCTAACTACCTCCATGAAGAGATCCCACATGCCAATCCCATCTTTTCGTAAAATCTGGCACGCCGCTGGCCTCAATTACCTGTTGTGGAAGATTATTCCAGCGGTCAACCATCGCGTGGCATGCGCAGATGCCCTCCTGCCTGACGGCAATTTGTTAGAAGCTTTTCAAAACCCGGACAGAGTGGTAACCCTACTAAAAATGAATTTGTCTATGTCTGGCTCTGCAATCCACATCCAGCTTTGGGCGACCTGTACAGAATCCAGCAGCAGGTTTTTTTAGAGCTAGGAATAATGTGATAAGACTCTCTACCACGACTACACACATAGCTGTGTTGAATAATTGTTTTTTTCATTATCAAGATAACAAGCAGTGAATAAACCAGAGGAAATCTGGAGCTGAGAAAGTAAAAGAGACACACGTAGCATCTCGCTGGTATCAACTCAACCAATCTATCAGCAATAAAGATATGTGAGGGGGGGGGGTGTTGGAAGGAGACCATGAAAGGACAGTATCATTAAAGTGCAGGAGGCAGTGGGTGGGCTGCCGAATTGCACCGACAGCGAGGTCAGCCTTCAGGAACCTCAGAACAAAGCCAGGCTTCCCTATTTCTCGATCGTTTCAGAGTCAGTGTGCCTCGTCTTCAGTTAATTGAAACAGCGCGGCGGGTTCAGCTGCAGTTGCCTTAGCTCCAAGGCCGATTAACAGTTACCAGCCTCCTTGAATCCGGGGGAGGGCTTCGTGCCTTCTCCTTCACCTCTCGGGGCGAGGGCTCAAGACCACTGTCCCTGGACTTTTTGAACTGTAGAAGAACAATTTGCATCTTAAGCTGAACTTTTCAGCATTTAAAAAAAAAAATGATGGATTATTGATTAAGCAATAATACCTAATGAAGTGGTCATTACCATGGCATAATTGACCGTGTCAGAGAATGCAACTTCCTGGGGCAAAGCCCAGGGTGTTTTTAGATTCCTAATTTCTGTTCTCTTGTGTTAATTGGCAATTTAGAGATTTTAATTGGCATACAGGACCACGGACAAAAGTGGAAAAGAAAAGAACATGTGAATAGGAATGGTTTTAAGAAAAGTTTGGACAATTTCCTGGAGGAAAAGTCCATAGTCTGTAATTGAGAAAGACATGGGGGAAGCCACTGCTTGCCCTGGATCAGTAGCATGGAATATTGTTACTCTTTGGGGTTCTGGAATCTTTCGTTACTCTTTGGGGTTCCAGAATGTTGCTATTCTTTAGGATTCTGAATGGAATGTTGCTACTCTTTGGGGTTCTAGAATGTTGCTAATCATTGAGATTCTGGAATGTTAGTACTCTTTGGGATTATAGAATCTTGCTACTCTCTGGGATTCCGGAATCTTGCTATTCTTTGAGATTCTGTATGGAATGTTGCTACTCTCTGGGATTCCGGAATCTTGCTATTCTTTGAGATTCTGTATGGAATGTTGCTACTCTCTGGGATTCTGGAATCTTGCTATTCTTTGAGATTCTGTATGGAATGTTGCTACTCTTTGGGATTCTAGAATCTTGTTACTCTCTAGGATTCCAGAATCTTGCTATTCTTTGAGATTCTGTATGGAATGTTGTTACTCTCTAGGATTCCGGAATCTTGCTATTCTTTGAGATTCTGTATGGAATGTTGCTACTCCTTGGGTTTTGACCAGGCACTAGTGACCTGGATTGGCCACCATGAGAACGGACTACTGGGCTTGAGGGACCAATGGTCTGACCCAGTAAGGTTCTTAATGCGATTCTGAATGTTGGGAAACAGATTGCCAAATATTTGTTATGGTGGTTCTGATAAAACATCTAAGTTAAGGCACGTTTGTATATCAATTAGACCTCAAACTGATGCAATAGGAACATGTCTTCTTGTACACAGCTATGTGTGTAGTCCTAGAGAGTCTTATCACATTATTCTTTGTCAGAAGACACTTATTATAACTTGTGTCACGGTGCTTTACACGTCCTTCTTATTTCACGTTTGATCTCTGCTGCCAGATCTCATTGTACAGGATTGATGTGAGTTAAAAGGAAAACTTCTGTAGCATTGCATGTCAGAAGATACCATACCGTATGATGATTTTATTGGATGTAACAATGTTATCATTATTTCATTCAACTGAGAAGCAATTGCTTGTAAGGTTTTCTAACTGCAAATAACTCATTGGAATGTACAGCATAGATCAACATTCTTCACTGCAAGGTCTGGGGACCACCGGCAGCCCCCGTTGACCCTATATGTGGCTCCTTGTCCGTTTATCATGAAAATTTGTTTGTTTTTTTAAATATACATTAAGGCATGGTTTCGGAATCCATTCCTTGGGGAAGCCCAAGCCAAGATATCCGTATATCCGTAATGTATTTACATGCTTTGCCTCCATTGCATACAAATATATGTCATGCATATTCATTGTGTTGCGAAAGTGATATTGATTAAACATTGAAATACATAAGATGCACATATATATATTTTTTAGATTAGATATTGAACATAAAACGCTACACAGATATAAGGGACAGGATGGAGGTAGTGATATAAATGATTATGGACTCCTTTTACAAAGGCACGCTAGCGGTTTAATGCGCGTAAAAGCGCACGCTAAACCACTGAACACGCTAGCCGCTACCGCCTCCTCTTGAGCAGGCGGTAGTTATTGGCCAGCGCAGGGCTTAGCGCGTGATGACAAGTCGCGCGTGTTAACCCCGCTAGCGCGCCTTTGTAAAAGGAGCCCTATATGTTACAAACTAAATCGAATGTGGACTTGGTAAAACGTATGTTATGTGAGGTCCTATGCACTGAGAATTTCTCACATTCTATGATATAACGCCCACCTAGTTTATTAGTCCCTTGGGAATTAATTAAGAATCAATTAACGCATGTGATCGTTCTTATTATTTCAAAAGCTTTTTTCAGCAAGGGGGGTTACAATTGTGAAATTTGATGGCATTTAATTATGCTTAATATTACAAGGTAAAAGCGGCTCATTAAATATCCTTAGACCAAAAACCCCAATAGTAGCAGCTTTCCAGAATCTCAGCGTAGCAAGATTCCATGCGGAATCTCCAAAGAGTAGCAACATTCCTTGCCACCGATCCAGGGCAAGCAGTGGCTTCTCCCATGTCTGTGTCAACAGCAGTTTATGGACTTTTCCTCCAGGAACGTGTCCAAACTCATAAGAACATAAGAATAGCCTTACTGGGTCAGACCAATGGTCCATCAAGCCCAGTATCCTGTCTTTGTGGAGGCCAGTCCAAGTCGCAAGTTCCTGGCAAAAACCCAAACAGTAGCAGCACTCCATGCCACTGACCCATGTCTGTCTCAACAGCAGACTATGAACTTTTCCTCCAGAAACTTGTCCAAACCTTTTTTTGAAAACCAGCCGCGAAACAGCGTGTTTAGAGTGTTGCGGCTGCTGCTGGAGTCCGGACGTTTGTCGGGACCGCGGGAAGGGAAGGGGCAGCAAGGGACTAAGGGAGCCGGCCAGACCATGGGGATGGTGCGCGGCAGCCTCAACAGCGGGTAGGCGGGCGGCGCGTGAAGGAGTTTGAACAGGTGGTGGCAGTTTCGCTGGAGTTTGAGCGGTGGTGGCAGTTTTGCTCAGAGGAATGGCTGGAGGGTATGGTGCCGATGCTGCAGGTGTCCCATGCAGGTAAAAATTCTCAAAGGAGGGGGAGAGGGAAAGGGGGCTGCTTTGGGGGAGGGGTGTGCTGGGGTGGAAAACAGAAGGGGGGCCATGGAGAGACAGTCAGGGAGGAACTGGAGGGGGAGAGGGAAAGGGGGCTGGTTTGGGGGAGGGGTGTGCCGGGAGACAGACAGCTTTGCTTGGGGGGAAGACAAAAGGGGGGCACGGAGAGACAGTCAGGGAGGAACTGGAGGGGGAGAGGGAAAGGAGGCTGCTTTGGGGGGAGGGGTGTGCTGGGAGGCAGACAGCTTTGCTTGGGGGGGGAAGACAGAAGGGGGCCACGGAGAGACAGTCAGGGAGGAACTGGAGGGGGAGAGGGAAAGGAGGCTGCTTTGGGGGAGGGGTGTGCTGGGAGGCAGACAGCTTTGCTTGGTGGGGGAAGACAGAAGGGGGGCCACGGAGAAACAGTCAGGGAGGAACTGGGGGGAGAGGGAAAGGGGGCTGCTTTCTAGCAACCCGTTAATGTAACGGGCTTTAACACTAGTTATAATACAAAGATCTAGTCTAGTTAATGGTCCTGGGGTTTATGTCTCGGATAAAAACAGGAGTTAGTGAGGCACTTAGGGATGGTGCAATGCTGTTTGCTCTTGATACTGGAAGTGCATTAAGTTATTCTGTTCAGTGGCAGTGGTTTGTTTTTCCAAATATAATATGAAAGCAGTTAATACTGTAATGAAGCCCCCTTGCCCCCTGAAGGGAACACTTCATCTTGAATAACCAATTAAGGAACAAGCATAGTCTACACTACAGTATATTATTACAATGGAAGTTGAAGCTCTATGAATATTCATAGAAAAAGGACTTGTGTGCTCTTGGAAGTTACTGTACTGTGCTATCTCTGTTTTTTTAATCCTTTAATTATACTGGATCAATATGACTCTTAGAACTGTGCAGTGCGATATAAGGTAATTGATTGACTGGCTGCCAAATTCATAAAGTTATACAGAAGACGAAAGATATGATAGACACCTAAATACTCTTTGGCATAAATGCACAGGAGGCTAGACTCTTTCAATTCACTAAACTCACCGATCGTGTCCCGACCAGTTTGCGAGCGTTCCCCGACCTTGACCCGATTCACTAACCTTCTGGCCGATCCACCTCCCGCCCGATCCTATCCGCCCACGGAAATGAGGGGAAATTGCCTGCATAAGTAGGAAGACCTCGATTCACTAAACAGAAGAAGAAACACCGATTGGGTTTGCTGATCCAAAATGAAACGACTGCTGAGGACTAGTCCTTGCTGACTCCTCTGCTCTCTGCCGCCCTGAAATCCCAGTATTGAGGTCACAAAACAACCCTGTACATTACTCCCCGTTATTTCTGTATATATTCTTCAGTGCAGTGTGAGCCCGTGGTTTTAACCCGTGGTTTTATCCCAAAGCGTGTTCTGTTCCGTAATCTGGCTAAAGCGTGTTCTGTCCACTCAAGTAAACTTCAGCCACCCCTCCCCCTTTGTTTTGACCTCACTTGTGTGGAGAGCAAGCACATGTGTGGATCGCATCTACAGCCAACCAGGATGGTCTACGCATGCGTCGCGATCGCTCTGCAGTGATCCGTGGGATCGCTTGTGGGTGTGCGTCCGATCAGATAATTTGCATGAGGACTCTTTAGTGGATCGGTCACCCGGCAAAACTCGGCTGCGAATCACCCAACAACGATCCAGACCGGTGAGTTTAGTGAATCTAGACCTTAAAACTTTAGGAGTATATTTGGATATGTCTTTGAAGATGAAAGAGTTAATCCTAATATAAGTCAAGACCCCCATTTTTCCCCCAAAAAAGGAGAAAAAAATGGTTGACTCGAATATAAGACGGGGGCTTAATATTTAAGTGTCATGCCCTGCCAGGATCTGCACCCAGTGACCCCTCCCTCACCCCCTCCCCTACCAGGCTCTGCACTCAGCCCCTCTCCTTGCCAGGTTCTGCACCCAGCCCCTTCCCTCCCTGCCCTACCAGGCTATGCAGCCAGCCCCCCTAATTCCCTGCCAGGTGGTCTAGTGGTAGGCTGGGACAGGAGGGATTCTTCTCGTCTCCCGTACCGGTGACCTAACAGTTTTTTAAACTTCATTCCCCCCTGCCTGCCCGCATGTACCTATTTTATCAGTTTTAATCCCAGGTGGTCCAGCGGTGTATGGAGCAGGAGCGATCTTTCCGCCTTTCCGCCCCGTGCCAAGCCGCTGCCTCCGATCTCACGGCGCACAAGACCGAGCTATTTGTGCTCCCTGCTTGGCCCCACGTCGCTCTCTGATTGGCTGCTGCCAGTTCTCGCTACTTGTTTAAAAAAAAAAAAAAAAACATTGGCTGGCAGGAAAGCTCCAGTTTTGTTAGACTGCCTTTGTATTTATTGACCAACACAGAACTTACGTTCCTTGAACTGCCGTGGTGGTTCCATCTGTTCACAAGCAGGACAGGAAATCTATATTCTACATGCGAGGACCACAGTTATGGAACCGATGACCTGAGCAACTGCGAGTGCTCGGTGATCTTGATTGTTTCAAGATTCGGTTGAGATATAAAGGCTGATTTTCTAGATTTTTTTGTGTGTGTTTTGAAGTTTATTAAGTAATCGCTCTTTTAAGCATTTGTTTGTTATAAATTATGTTTGTTTGTTGGAATCCGCCTAGAAATGTTGATAGAGTGGAATATCTTTTTTTTTTTTTTTAAATAAAAAAATAAGATCTGTCTGGCCACTAGACTTAGCCGGTGACCTGATGAATATTGGTGGTGACTGGATGTGTTATGTGACATAACCAATCACCGGCCAATGCACTGACCAGGATAATCAGCAGGAGACAGCCGGTTTAGAGGTATTTAGCTGGCTGGGAGCCGTCTGAACACATATATCAAGTGGAAGCCAAAACTATCTAGGTTTAGCAAACATGTCTGTTTACTACTTTGTGCTAAAATGCCTAATATGGAAGGATTTCTGGGGGGAAAAAATCAATGCGCACTATTTCTGTGGTTAGCAGCTGAATTTTTTGGGAATATATGGCAATGACATCCTTAAATAGGTCTGCATGGTACGAAATGCAGGTTCAAGCAGTCCCCAAGTTACAAATGCCCGACTTAAGTCCGACTCGTACTTAAGAACGCGGTCGCGGCTTCATTTGATTTCACTGAGCAGTATTTCCAGTGGCAGAGACTTGAGAATGATGCCTGACCACATTAAGAACAGTGTATGGTTGTGTATGCTGTACCAAAGAGGGAACAGTGGTGGGGGTCAGTTGGGAACAGAGGTTAGCAGCAAGAATCTTAAAAATCTACAGGTTCTGAGTTACGTACAAATCCGACTTAAGAACAGCTTTAAAAACGTAACTTGTTCTTAACCCGGGGACTGCCTGTATAGGAATAATCAAGCCATTGTGACATCACTGATGAGGTTGGCTCTTAAGCATTGGTGGAATGTGGCCATTATGACATCACAATATCAGCTCTAGAATGTTGCTACTCCTTGGGATCTTGCAGTATTTCATGTGGCCTAGACTCGTACACTTCTCCTGCAGCAGATTCAGGAATGACGCATGGCCACATTAAGAACAGTGTGTGGTTGTGCATGCTATACCTTAGCGGGAACATTGGTAGGGGCAGTTGGCCCTTTTGTCAGCTGGGAGCAGAGGTAAGCAGCAAGAATCTTAAAATCTACAGGTTCTGAGTTATGTACAAATCCGACTTAAGAACAGCTTTAAAAACGTAACTCGTTCTTAACCCGGGGACTGCCTGTATAGGAATAATCAAGCCATTGTGACATCACTGATGAGGTTGGCTCTTAGGCATTGGTGGAATGTGGCCATTATGACATCACAATATCAGCTCTAGAATGTTGCTACTCCTTGGGATCTTGCCAGGCACTTGTGACCAGGGCTGACCACTGTTGGAAACAGGACACTGAGCTTGAGGGACCTTCTGTCTGTCCTAGTATGGCAACTCTTATGTGAGTCAAGTACAGGCAGTTCCTGAGTTACAGACGCCCGCCTTAAGTACGACTCGTACTTAAGAACGCGGTCGCAGCTTCATTTGATTTCACTGAGCAGTATTTCCAGTGGCAGGTTCTGAGTTACGTACAAATTCGACTTAAGAACAGCTTTAAAAACATAATTCGTTCTTAACCCGGGGTCTGCCTGTATTTGGTATCAAACAAAGAAACCCTATATTGTTTTGAATATTTAGAATAATCTTTATTCTTGGGACACTGTCATTATTCACGGCTGGTATCAAACCAGAAATGAGTCAATTTTTCCAACACAAATTAAAAAATGATCTCTTTATAGCACACCAAGCGTATAACAAAGAGACATCTTCTTCCGCAAACTGATTTGTGTACGGTGTTCATTATATCCATCACAATTCAGCTCTAACTAATCCTATTTATGACAAATAAATTCATAGAGTCTCATCTCTTTGTTACAAAGAGCCATCACTGCAAATCATGACTACGACAAGACAAGCACCATTTTTTTTTCCAAAATGAATTAATGTATGTATTTTATTTTGCCATTTATTTGTCACCCTTATCTTTCCTGAATCTGATGATGTGGTCCTGGAAACCTCATGTCTTCACAAACTGGTTACAACAGGGTTGGGCAACCTTGGTCCTCAAAATAAGGGGATTTGGGGGTCTCGGTTTGTATACATTATTTATAATCCGCCTTTTACAAGACGAAGTACATGAAGACATTCAGAAATATACAAAATTGACAACACCTGACATAACAATCTTCCTGTCCCAAAAGAATCAGCTCAGTGCAAATACCTTAAAATAGTCAAGGCCGATAAAGTCATACTGTACATGCCAGACTCGTATAATTGTGGGGGGAGGGGTGATTGAAATGTAGAATCCAGTGCTTTTAGTGGAGGGTAAGGGAAGGTGGAAGAGGGAAATGATTACAAATAGTAAAATATTGAGGAGAGCCACTGTCTTTGCATTTCTGTTAAATGTTTTTGACGTTGTGTGTTAAAAATTCTTGTCTGGGGCTATTGAAACTGTAGTAGAAATGGGTAGATTTGAAAGGTTGCATGATAGTAGATGCACCGAAAATGTTTTTAGTGAGATTTTAACATGCGTGTTCAATCTTTGATGACGTACGTGATGCTTTTTTCTTATTGCAAATGTGGGATACACAGAACCCTAAATCTTTGAATGAGACCAGTAAGAAAATTTGATAGGTAAAAGATGATGAGTTTTTATGAAAAAATGGACAATCCAAATTTTTGATTCAACAGGAATTTACTTTCAGATGTATTAAGAGCGTAAGGCACAGTTGATGATAACCTCAGCTGTAGCCCAAACCATATATATCAATGGGCTACAACGGTAGCATTCGTAATAGGTAAATCACAGGCAAAGTACACACATGGTTTCAAGGATTCCTACAATCCAGGACCTACAGAGTAAAGACAAACAAAGAAAAAATCAGAACCAAGGATCGCCATTATCCCCAACACTCTTCAATCTCTACATTGGATCCCTCGGCACCTGCCTAGACAAAATAGGCTTAACCTCCTTTAGCTATGCAGACGACATCGTCATTCTCCTTCCTTTTGATCAGCCAACGCCCACCCTGACAAACACACTACACAGAACTCTAGAAACAATGGCAACATGGATGAAAGACCACAAACTAAAACTGAACCCAGACAAAACAAAATTCATACTTCTCGAAAAAAATAAAACCCCAACCATAACAAACCGAGTAATAAACTCAATCAACTACCCCATTCAACCCACTCTAAAATTTCTGGGAATGATGATAGACAGATGCTGCACCATGCAACCACAAATCAAACAAAACAATACAGAAATCATTCGCGGTCATGAGAAACCTAAGACAAGTTCGAAAATTCTTCGACAGAAAACAATTCCAGCTCGTGGTCCAGTCCCTGGTCCTTGGTCTTCTAGACTACTGCAACATCCTCTATCTCCCCTGCCCCGTAACCATGATAAAACAACTACAAACAGTACAAAACACAGCCCTGAGACTAATCTATT
The DNA here is from genome assembly GCF_902459505.1 of Geotrypetes seraphini. Taxonomy (NCBI): domain Eukaryota; kingdom Metazoa; phylum Chordata; class Amphibia; order Gymnophiona; family Dermophiidae; genus Geotrypetes; species Geotrypetes seraphini. The sequence goes on along the minus strand of NC_047098.1, from coordinate 10,675,980 downwards.
CACTAAGAAACCACGACCACATCACCGAAGCATACCTTAACTCACACTGGCTCCCAACTCAAGCAAGAATACTATTTAAATTCTACTGTCTACTATTTAAATCCATAAATGGTGACAGCCCAGCCTATTTGAACAGCCGCCTAATCCAAACTACCACAACCAGACACAGAAGAACCCAGACACCATTCACATACCCTCCAATCAGAGACATCAAATGGAAAAAAACTGTACGATGGCCTTCTAGCCACACAGGCAGCCAAACTAGACCACCAACTTTCCAAGCTACTAATTGCAACCCCCAGACTACAAAACTTTCAGAAAAGAAATAAAAACCCTGCTATTCAAGAAATCCATGAAGACTAACACCGAATGAAACATTTCAATCCTCTGAAGCAACCCGATCTACTCTGTAACACCTCTGGACATGTCCAGAAATCCTCTTCTGTAATCCGCCTTGAACCGCAAGGTAATGGCGGAATAAAAATAACCAATGTAATGTAAAGAAAAACAAATCCCATATATGCATTTTGGTTCTCTTGGTTGTCAATTTGTTGACTGACACTAAATTAGAGTTCATTGAAGTAGGGGACTGGACTGCCTGGCATCTGAGGAGGCTGATGCGCCATTCACTTCCTTTTGTTTAATTTTCGATCTGGATGTATTTTTTATTCACATATGTTCTATCTTTCTTATCATGTTAGTTTTCGTCAGTCCTGTTATCCCCCCCCCCCCCCCATTATACTTAATTTTACCTTCATTGTTTTATTTAATTTTAAGTTGTACGTTTTGATATAAAATTTATTGTAAACGTGATAGACAGTATATGAAATATTTAAAAAAAACTTGGAAACTTGTACAATTCTGGAGGCCGCACCTTCAAAAAGATATAAAAAGGATGGAGTCGCTCCAGAGGAAGGCTACTAAAATGGTGGATGGTCTTTGTCATAAGGCATAAGGGGACAGACTTAAAGATCTCAATCTGTATACTTTGGAGGAAAGGCAGAAGAGGAGAGATATGATAGAGATGTTTAAATACCTACGTGGCATAAATGTGCATGAGTCGAGTCTCTTTCATTTGAAAGGAAGCTCTGGAATGAGAGGGCATAGGATGAAGTTAAGAGGTGATTTTACAGAAAGGGTATAGATGCGTGGAACAGTCTCCCAGAAGGGGTGGTGGAGACAGACACTGTCTGAATTCAAGAAAGTCTGGGAGAGTCACGTGGGATCTCTTAGAGAGAGGAAGAGATAATGGTTACTGCGGATGGGCAGACTGGATGGGCCATTTGGCCTTTATCTGCCATCATGTTTCTATGTTTCTGTATGCTTAGATGGGCTGAATTGCTGCTAATTGCTGTCAGAAACATGCTCTGCTTGAAAGTGTTCTTTCTTCTGAGGAAAGCCGTGCCAAGGACGTTGTTCCAGCAGCAGCCCCTGGTGGCTGAATGCAGTATTGGGTCTTTAATTCTAGCCGAGGCCAACACTGCTGGAGGAATAATTTGGTAATGAGGAACGGGAAGGTGGAGGGAGCTCCAAAAGCTGCTGCTCCTGTGGATTCGAAAGCACAAAAACAAGAGTAAACAATTCAAGCCTTCAAGTGCTGGATGCTGACCAAACTGAAGGTTCGCCATGAAGTATGAAGATTAACCAACCCATGCAGCCCAGCGGATAAAACTGTGCCTCAAGCACGTTCATTCTGGATGGTTTACAGCTCCCAAGGATTATAGCTGATAATATATAAATGACACGCATTTGGCATCTGATTCAATATAGGTATGTCCACCTATACATATCTTGTTTTGGTATTTACCGTATGTAGGTACAATATTGAATCAATTTTAATATACAGTGGTACCTTGGATTACGAGCATAATCCGTTCCAGGAGCATGCTCGTAATCCAAAATGCTCGTATATCAAAGCAAGTTTCCCCATAGGAAGTAAGGGAAACTTGCTTTGATATGTTTCCACCCCCACTCCCCCCCCCCCCCCCGAGGCCAGCAGCGCTGCTCCCCCCCCCCACGAGAACCGGCATTGCTCCCCCCGCGAACCGGCACCCTCCCCCCCCGCGATCCGGCACCCCCCTCCGCCATCGGGCACCCCCCTGTCGCCATCGGGCACCCCCCCCCCCCCGCCGCGACCTGAGGTCCCCCCAACCCACCCGAACACTCTTCTTACTTTTCTGTAGCCTCCGCAGCGGCACCGGCACCAGCATGTCCTGTGCGTGGTGTCGGTGCCTGAAGATCTGCTTCCTGTGCTGGGCCACATTCGACGTGAACTCTCAGGCCTTGCACAGGAAGCAGGTTTCAAGTTTATTATTTATTTGATATCCCGCCTATCAATACGTCTAGGCGGTTTACAGTAGGTATAAAAAAAACATAGGGGTCCTGTTACTAAGGCGGGCTAGCCGTTTTAGCGTGCGCTAAATGCTAGGACGTCCATTATATTCTATAGAGGCGTTAGCGTTTGGCGTGCGCCAAAACAGCTAGCGTGCCTTAGTAAAAGAGGGGGGTGGTTAAAAATGGAGGGATGAGAAATAAAAATAAACCATCAGACTGAAATATATAGGGCTCCTTTTCCAAAGGTGCGCTAGCATTTTTAGCCCGCGCTAGCCGAAAAACTACCGCCTGCTCAAGAGGAGGCGGTAGCGGCTAGTGCGTGAGGCATTTTAGCGCGCGTTAAGGCCCTTCGTTAAAGGAGCCCGTAATCTTGGAAACGTGAGCGTATCGCAAACCGCGTGCCCTCGAGGATTCCAGGTGTGCCCTGAGATGCCGGTGAGGAGGATGGGCGCCAACGCCGGCTGACTGCTTACGGGATGTGCCTCTCCCGGCGAGAGGCACGTCCTGTAGTCAGTCGGCCAGCACCTGTACCTCTCCTTCTCCTCGCCTCTTCTTCTGCAGCACCCCTCAACGGTGGTAATAGGAGGCTCAGGGCCGTGGCTGGAGGACATCCGTGCATGCTCAGACGTCGACATGATGACATCATGCATGCGCGTGATGTCATTGCGTCGACATCCCTGCATTTCTGGGTGCCCTCCAGTCGCAGCCCCGACATTAGTGTGCCGCAACTTAAAAAGTAGGTGACGCACTGGTCTAGAGAGATGTAGTGAAGTTTGTAAGTTCTCCTTAAATGTTTTCATGTACAGCGCTGAGTACATCTAGTAACACTATAGAAATAAATAATAGTAGGGTGCAGGTTAGAGAATGACACGGGGACAAATTTTTCCCCGTCCACCCAGGAGCTTATTTTCCCATCTCGTCCCGATAAGTTCTTTTTCTGCTCCTGCCCCATTCCAGCAAGCTCCGTCCTCATCTGTACAAGCCTCAAACACTTTCAAATCCTAAGTGGCAACATTCTAGAGCTCAGATTGTGATGTCATAATGCCTCATTCCACCAATGCCTAAGCTCCGTCCTCATCCGCACAAGCCTCAAACACTTTAAAATCCTAAGTAGCAACATTCTAGAGCTCAGATTGTGATGTCATAATGCCTCATTTCACCAATGCCTAAGCTCTGTCCTCATCTGCACAAGCATCAAACACTTTAAAATCCTAAGTAGCAACATTCTAAGGCTCAGATTGTGATGTCATAATGCCTCATTCCACCAATGCCTAAGCTCCATCCTCATCTGCACAAGCCTCAAACACTTTAAAATCCTAAGTAGCAACATTCTAGAGCTCAGATTGTGATGTCATAATGCCTCATTCCACCAATGCCTAAGCTCCGTCCTCATCTGCACAAGCATCAAACACTTTAAAATCCTAAGTAGCAACATTCTAGAGCTCAGATTGTGATGTCATAATGCCTCATTCCACCAATGCCTAAGCTCCGTCCTCATCTGCACAAGCCTCAAACACTTTAAAATCCTAAGTAGCAACATCCTTAGGCTCAGATTGTGATGTCATAATGCCTCATTCCACCAATGCCTAAGCTCCGTCCTCATCTGCACAAGCCTCAAACACTTTCAAATCATAATTGTTTGAGACTGGTGCAGTCAAGGCAGAGCTTACAGGAATGGGGCAGGGACAGCGACAAAACTCACGGGGATAGGACGGGGAAATTGAGTTCCTGCAGGGACCGGGACAAATTTGTCCCCGTGTCATTCTCTAGTGCAGGTGTCGAGAGGGCTGCTATCTTTCTGACAGAGAAAACTCTCCGTGCCCTGCCTATGACATCCCCATGCCAAGCATCATCCCTTGCCGCATCCACTGTTGCATCCTTCCTTCACCCCACCCCTCTAAAACCATATACGATGTCAATGATAAATAACTTAGGGCTCCTTTTATCAAGCTGCGGTAGGCGGTTAACGCGCGTTCAACCGACTGCCGCGCTAGTCGCTAACGCCTCCATTGACGAGGCATTAGTTTTTGGGTGTGCCGCGGGGGTTAGCGCGTGATGAAATGTCCGACGCGCTAACCCCCGTAGCGCACCTTGATAAAAGAAGCCCTTAGTGTCTCTATTGCTGGTTTTAAGGGTCTGTTGGCAGCCATTAAAAAAACCAACCAGGCTGACTGAAAACCAACCAGTTTGGAACCATAAGAGACTCTTTTACTAAAGAGTTACTAGGAAAACCCGGACATGCCCTCTTTTTAGAGGAGTGTCCAGGCCTTTCCAAAACCCGGCACTTTCTCTCAGCACATGTGCTTGACGCACCCCAGAGGTCCTCGGATGCAGCCCAGAGGTCAGAAATGAAAAGATGATCTTTATGGGGGGGGGGGGGTGGCTAGAGGCAGAACAATCTGGTAACCCTAGGAAAGCTGGCAGCTCAGGGTGAAGTAACTTGTTCTGTCTGTGCACGTTCTGTATCCTTTCTGTGGAAAGTTTTTTATTACAATGTCAGTCCGTGTGAACATGTAGCTCTACAGGCTACAAGCTGTAGATGAAAGCTTTATTAGGGCCAGCTCCATCCATCTGTGACTAGCTTTTGACAAGTGCGCTCCTGGCTGTGGTGGGGTTTTTTTTTGTTTTTTTTTTAGTGACTCAGTCCGATATATTTTTCACTCATGGATTTTGCAGTTTGCGCCTCTTCTCCCTCGAAAACTATGTTTGTACTTTCCCTTTGAAAACTGCCCTGGAAAAAAGGATGCCCACAGAGATTTTTGCCTGTTTTCCTGCAGGCAGTTTTTGGATGAATATATATGATTGTGAAAATGTTGCCTTTGATTTAACCCTGCCCTGGAACACCTCTGTGAAAATGTGATTAACAGTAGAAAAGCGGGAAAAAAAAACCCCCATACCTCTTCACCTAAACCCCTACCGCTGACCGATAGGCTACAAAGAGATGCATATTGGTACCAGAACCATTATGTGTCACATAAGGATAACTTGTATCATACACTGTAGTTTTCTGTGTGTCAAATTAGATATAACTTGTACTGGAAACCTTGCATCGTGAGGACAACCGTAGCAAATTGTAGCCGGTAAACTGTATATTATCATTAGCCCCTAGCATGTGTCAAGTGAGGGTAAAAATTTGTATCATAAACTTGTACAGAAATTATGTATTATGTAAGTTGAAAAGAGGAGACTGCGAGGGGACATGATCGAAACATTCAAAATACTGAAGGGAATAGACTTAGTAGAGAAAGACAGACTGTTCGCCCTCTCCAAGGTAGAGAGAACGAGAGGGCACTCTCTAAAGTTAAAAGGGGATCGATTCCGTATGAATGTAAGGAAGTTCTTCTTCACCCAGAGAGTGGTGGAAAACTGGAATGCTTTTCCGGAGGCTGTTATAGGGGAAAACACCCTTAAGGGATTCAAATAGGGAGAAACACCCTCCAGGGATTCAAATAGGGGAAAACACCCTCCAGGGATTCAAATAGGGGGAAACACCCTCCAGGGATTCAAATAGGGGAAAACACCCTCCAGGGATTCAAGACAAAGGTGGACAAGTTCATGCTAAACTGGTGAGACTGGACTCATTTGGAGCACTGGTCTTGACCTTGGGGCCGCCACGTGAGCGGACTGCTGGGCAGGATGGACCACTGGTCTGACCCAGCAGCGGCAATTCTTATGTTCTTAAACCTGTAACCCGTTAGAAAATGAATTAAATAAATAAATAACCCCCTCTTTAACTAATGTGCACTAGCCGATTTAGCGCAGGCTAAATAGAAATGCGTCCATAGAAAATAATGGACACGTTAGCATTTAGCGTGCGCGCTAAATTGGGTGGCGCGCCTTAGTAAAAGGACCGCTAAATGACTGGGGGAGGAGCTTTATGATCAAAGCAGCAGGCTGGAAACCAGGAAAGCCGGGGTTCAAATCTCACGGATGCTTCTTGCAATCTTGGCCAAGTCACTTAACCCACCAATATTACCTCATTGTTAAATAGCTTTGAATATATCGGCCTGAGTATGTTTGCTGTACGTGTTGCAGGATGTTGTGGCATGCTTGCCGCAAAATGGCTTGCAAATAACATTTGCACCCAAACAGGAGATTCTACCTCACCACGGTAGAACAAAAGAAGACAGACAAGGTGGTGCTCAATGTCTTTATTCACAATTATATCCTAAAACACAGCTATATTATAAATTGCATACATCTGGATGCTGGTTGTGGCTGAATGCTGGTTGTGTGCACTGCTATCCAGAAGACATAGTTCACAGGTGTGGCTCCTGCCCCTCGTATCAGCCAGAGCTGGAGAATATGTGGAGGCAGCGTTCACAGCCCCTGAAGGTTGCAATGCTCCTGTCATTGCACAAAAGCACCACCTAATGGAATTGATCAGGGGGTGCACTTAGCAGGTTCTAGAGCAGGCTTGTACAAGCTTTTTCTATCAGGGGCCACATTTTGTAACATTTGGAGAGTCAAAACACTCACCGTTGTATTTTGCCATATCCGTCAAATAGTGAAAAAAAATATAAGTGTCTACCAGCCAGTCTCTCTCATCTCACGCAACCTTCATGCAGTCTACTTGCTCTCTGTCAAGTATCTCCTCTCCTCCCCCCCCCCCCCTAAGGCTTTGGCCAGTTTCTTTCCCTTTACCTGGTTTCAGTTGCAGAATATACAATGACCTTCCTGCTTCCCCTCTGCAAGTATAAGCTGCCTGGGGTTGAAGTTCAGGTTAGCCTCAGGGATTCAAGTCTCACAAGACTTGAAACCACAAGATCGATCCAAACTTCTGCCACTGCTTGGCTCAAACGTACAGAGATCCGAGTCATGGCGGAGAAGCGGACATCTTGCTCTAAGCACCACATGAATTTCCAAGCTTCCAGGGCCAGAAAAAAAAGCACCTGGAGGGCCAGGTTGTGGCCCCAGGGCCATAGGTTGGACAAGCCTGTTCTAGAGTAAGCCTTAACGTGTGGACCCTAGCCAACAAGTCTGTGCAGTTTCTGAGCTGGACAGATGGGGAAGAGAGTTAGAGATGATGCAAGCAACACATGAAATCTTAGGGGCCATAAGATTGGCTTCTCAATAGAAGCCATTTCAATCGAAATGAAATCAAACAGGATCAGGAAGCAAATGCCATACCACCCCCTTCCCTCCTCCCCCCCTCCTCCCCCCGGAACTGCACGCTAATATATTATGCTTAATTACCTTATATTTTAGTGAACTATGGATATTTTGAGTCATTTGTCTTAATTTTATTTTGCAATTTATCATGAACCAAGACATAAACTTTGGCTTATGCGTAATATATTTGGATCAATTAGTCCCTTGCGTTGATGTAACATGAGAATAGCTTGAACCCATTTTACGATTTAACAGATGTATGACATTAATTGATTTGAGCATGCAGAACAAAATGGGTGAGGTGATGGGAATGAAACTGGAAGGCTCTGGAAATGGCTGGATTAAACCAAAACGTACAGAGATTTGCAATACGTACAAGTGAAAAGGTCCAAAATCTGAATAGAGAAGGACTTCACATCATGAGCCATAAGCATGTGTGTTGAACGACAGCAGTCTAAAAATATCTCCTTAGAATGACATTGTGTAGATTTTTATCCCTCTCCCTTACTGCTGTTCTAGAATTCACTTGAGATAAGACTCATACTGTCAGAAATTCTATGAGAAGTAGAGGAATCGGGAACGCCTGAACTTTGATTGTGTCTGCAGTGAGTCCATTTGAAATGCAAAGAGAGAAATTTTATGCTATGGAAATTGAGAGAGACAGGAATAAACACCTGTGAGCTACTTACTGTCTGAGTCGCAAGCAAATTTCAGCTGAAATAGCAGATGAGCAGAGCAGCACATGGAGCGTTTGCAGTTATCTGTGGGAAAAGCAGGTTGAAAGAGATACAAATTGTTTTACAAAATAGCTTACAGGGATTCGTATAGAAAGTCAGTAAGTCCCTTTATAATGTTACTAGATCATTTTTGCAAGAGTTTCCAGTTCTCTCAGAGATAAGGACAGCTTTGAAGGTTACTGTAACAGGATTTCTTCTGAACCTTCAAAATTTATTGAAAGTCTTTTAAATAGTCAAGAAAATAATTGATGCCCCGCCAATGTTCTACCCAGTCTGTCAGTCTGTTTATTCTGGGCTCCTCTGGCAGCTTCCAGTGCCATCACCAGTCTCACCGCTGATTGGTTGCTAGACCCACTCAACCTTGGTCCTTGATTCTTCTGGCACTTCCTGGTACCTAACCTCCCCAGCCTCTTGGGTCCCCATGAGTCCTGGGAACTTGACCAGTCCCACCACTGGTTGTCAAACCTGAGCCCTCCCTGAACTCCAGGCTCTACAGGCCCTCTGACTACTCCTTCTTCAATCTCTCCCAGTCCCTCAGTCATCTTCTCCCAGATGCATGCCCTGAGGTCTCCTTCCCAGCCAGTCTCTCACCACAGCTCTTCTCAGCTGCCCCATGTGAGGACTTTCTTGTCTCTTACTCTCCTGACCACCACAGGGCCCTCTGCCAGTCATGAACCCTGGTCATGTCACCCGCCTCCCCAAGGTCTACCGTGCAGACTGGTCTAACAGGCTAACTGAGGGTTAGGCCAGAGACCAGCATTCCTCCCCTCAAGGGTCACCTGGCTCCTGAAGGAGCTTCTGCTTTTCTCAGCTCAGCTTGAGAACTGTCCTTTTCAGCACCACTGTTCTCTCAGGGTGAGTGGACAGCTCCCAGTAGCCTTAGCAGGACAGATTAGCTCTTTCTTTCAACTGCTCAGGCTCCCTCTGCTAGCTAGTAGCAGGTACTCCACCCTGTCACAGACACCTAAAGTTAGATGCCTAGATTGGCATGCCTAGCTGACCTAGGCACCTAACTTAATTGTTTAAAAAGCTTAATAGGTCCCAATAATTAGCAATGAATGCACTATATTGCCTCTTAATGAGTGTTAAATGAAAAATATATTATTTTACCATAAATAGTTTAAATCAATGATGGCTATATATAAGATGCAGAGCAGGCAAAGCACCACATTAATATGCATATTTAAGGTGATGCAATTTTTCTTGCCTAGGAGCAAGGTCCAGTTCTAGTGGAATTTGTTGCCACAGAATGCGGTGAAATCAGCTTAGCGGGGTTTAAAAAAGGTTTTGATAATTTCCTCAAAGAGAAGTCCATAGGCCATTATTGAGATGGATTGGGAAAATCCACTGCTTATTCCTAGGATAAGCAGCATAAAATCTGTTTTACTATTTGGGAGCTTGCCAGGTACTTGTGACCTGGGTTGTCCACTATTGGAAACAGGATACTGGGCTTGATGGACCTTCGGTCTGTCCCAGTATGGCAATTCTTATATTCTAATTTAAGCCATTGTGACATCACTGATGAGTTTGGTTCTTAGGCATTGGTGGAATGAGGCATTATGACATCACAATCTCAGCTCTGAAATATTGCTACTCTTTGGGTTTCTGCCAGGTACTTGGGACCTGGGTTGGCCACAGTTGGAAACAGGATACAGGGCTTGATGGACCTTCAATCTGTCCTAGTATGGCAATTCTTATGTTCTTATGTACCCGCTCAGGAAATCTGTTCTAGGCTTATGGTGAAGCAAAGTGGGAAGAATGGAGTCTGAAGTTGGTTGGTGGAGGAGAACAGCACAGATAAAAATAACATCCAATGGGAGGAGTGTAGGTAAAGATAAGAGAGGAGAGATACTGAGGAGCTGCAGAATGAATACACAACAGTTAGTTAATAATAGAAGTTTGAACTGTATAGAGAAATGGATAGGGAGCCCATGAAATGGCTTGAAAAGAAGGTTATGTAAGTGTAGTGACACTGATGGGAGATAAGTCCGTTTAGCAGAATTTTCAACAAGTTGAAGGGGAGAGAGATGGTTCAGTGGGAGGCTTAGAAGAATCAGGTTACAGTAGTCTAAAGCTGGATATGATGAGCATGTGGATAAGATTTCATAGTGTGTTCTGCAGAAAGTGTTTGAATTTTGGTGAAAAAGAGAAAGAAATGGTAGATTTTAACGAATATGTTCAGAGAAAGAGAGACGTCAAAGATGACCCCCCCCCACCCCAAGGTTACAAGCTGACTATATCGAGAGCTGCATTGACTCCCAGTGGAGGCGCTCATTGTATTTAAGCTGGGCTGTTTCCATTATAAAGTCGCTACTGGTCAAGCTTCACAATATTTGACCGATTCATTTGTCTTTTCAAGTCAGAAAAATCCAAGAAAAACTCACGCTTTATTTGTTTTCCCTTCAGTTAGTGGATGCAAGTACAAAACATTTCACGAGCGACAACTTTCTTTTCAAGTTGCATTCAAGTTCAAGTTTAAGTTTCAAGTTTATTTATTATTTGATTAATCGCCTATTCCAAAATACTAAGCGATGTACAAATTGGTAAAATAGATTGTCTAAAATATACATAAAATAGACCATATAATTAACAAGGGGATAAATCACAAAAACAAACTAATTAAAATACGACAAGCATACAATAGGACAGGTGGGATAGAAATACAATCTTAGATAGGAAAGAATCAACAATTAAGGTAAAACACAACAGGAATAGGAGGACAAATAAATAAGTAAAGATAAGAATAGACAAAAGAGCAATTAACGAAAGAGCAAATTAACATTTCAATTAAGTATTGAACGCATCTTTAAAAAGAAAGCTCTTAAGTTGGCTCTTAAATTTTTCCAAATTTTTCTTCTCTCTTAAATATAGCGGGAGTGAATTCCATGTCTGAGGCGCCGTAACAGTAAAAATAAATTGCCTTCGAGAATTGATAATTTTGAGAGTGGGTGGTGACTTTATAATTTTGAGAGTGCATGATGGTGACTTTAAGAGTAAGACTCTGTTCCTAACCTCTTACTCATATCTTCAATTTAAAAAGCAGGTGAAAACTCATCCATTCAAAAAATTCTGAGGCAACTAATTCTTTAACTATTTCATCCTGTACATATTTACTAATCTTTTGTAAACCACATTGAACTACCTGGTTATGCGGTCTAGAAATTAATTTATTGCATTGCATTGTAAACCCAGTGGAAACTACCCCTCCTTGTATACTGTCAAGGAGTTTGCCCAGTGTTGGGGACTGGGGGTGTTCAAGCATCCACAGCACCCACAGAGCTGGCTGCTATGATGGGTGGGGGGGGGGGGAGAGAGAAGAGGAGAAGTGGGTTTAAAGGAAAATATAAGAAGCTCAGTCCTGGCCACATTGAATTTCAGGTGGCAGTGAACAACCAGGCAACAACGTCAGACAAGTAGTCGATGGTGGACAGTTTTCATTCGCAAAGATCAAGCCTGCTAATGCTCAGTTACTAGATCTGAAACCAAGTCCCTGATAGAACAGGCTTATTATGATTTTATGTCCAAATTTGCAATCAGATGTCAAAGAGACTTGATTGTGCTTTGCACTTTTTATGCAAACTCAACATATCAATGCACAGCAAATTGCAATTCAGCAAACTCGTATCCTGTACAAAACAGATCTAATCTTCCCCAAAATTACTAAGACCTTGGAGTTACAAATCTTGGCATGTTTCCTGTCTGACAGCCGCCGGTGTCAGGAGAATGTTTGCAAGAGGGGTTGGAAGGGTTGTAAAGGGATAATCCTCGACAGCATGTCAGACAGAAGAAACAGGTGTGATCCAGAATGAGTGGACGTTGGGGGAGAAAGGGAGCCCCCATCAGCACTGGTTTTTTGATTTACAGCACAGAATAGAAGTAGTCGGCCTGGCAGCCTCTGCAAGCCTTGTCATGTTCACTTATGGCACTGATCCTTGACATGTTCAGCCGAGAGATGCTCTTTGCAAAGCTAAACAGTAGCTGTGAAATGCATTGTACGCTAAATAGGCACTTTAGCCTCGCCGAGCCCAGATAATGGCAAAGCTGAAATGATCCATGAGAATGAGTGACTTTGAAATAGCCTGTACACCCTCAAAAGAAAAAAAAAAATGTACATTTAGTTTTATACTTTCAGCTTGTGTTATGCACCCAAGGGACTCTCACACCCCCATCCCACCCCAGATCCCCAGACTCCTTCAGGGCCTGTCAAAATGGCAAATCAAACAACAGTTTCCCCGATGGGTTCAAAAGGTTATTGGAGGGTAGCCGGTTGCATGGCATCTAGAAACACGACCCCATATCATGGAGAAAATAACTTTTAAATTGAGTTATTTTCTCTGTTTTAGTGTGTGTATTGGTGTATTTAGAAGCATTCATCCTTGAGGAGCGTTTCCACCTCAGCAGCATTTTGAAATTGCAAGGTTGAACTGATTTTTCAATTTTCAGCGCCACACAAGGAAATCAAGGTTGACAAACATAAAAGCTGATATAAGATGCTCCCTTTATATTGGACTAACTTAATGCATTTCTTGGCTGGCTTTCAGGAGCTAACACCCCCATCCTCCAGATAGAATCAAATGAGCAAAAATGACTTTATTATTATTATTATTATTACTTTTTTGGTGGTGTTTTTTTTTTTTTGTATTGCACTGTACAGACAGAGAAAATCTTTGCTTCCTGAATCTGGCAATCTAATAATGGCAGCCTGAAAAAAACACAAAGATAAAATATAGAAGAAGGTCGTACTTATGCCAAGCTCAAGAAGAAACAAACAGAGACGCTTTTACTAAACTGCATTTTTGTTATTTTTTTTATTTTTTTATTTTGCATATACCTATGCGAATTAAAATAATCCAATAACAAAATCACATATAATAACAAACCATAAAATCGTCATGCTTCAGCAACTTCATAGAGAATTGCCTCCAGAGTGTGGCGCAGTGGTTAAAACTACAACCTCAGCACCCTGAGATTGGGGGTTCAAACCCACGCTGCTCCTTGTGACCCTGGGCAAGTCACTTAATCCCCCCAATGCTACAGGTACATTAGATAGATTGTGAGCCCACCAGGACAGACAGGGAAAAATGCTTGAGTACCTGAATAAATTCATGTAAACTGTTCTGAGCTCCTTTGGGAGAATGGTATAGAAAATTGAATAAATCACTAATAATAAAACCTTAAGTGCGCATGCGCACTCCTACCTGCATGATCCGTGCTCTGTAGCTCCGTAACTTTGCATGCTCTTCCTATAGGCTAAGGCTCTTTACACCTGCATTGTGATGTCATAGAACTTTATGGTTATAGAAACATTGTAACATGATGGCAGATAGAGGCCAAATGGCCCATCCAGTCTGCCCATCCGCAGTAACCATTATCTCTTTCTCTCTCTGAGAGATCCCATGTGCCTATCTTGGGTTTTCTTGAATTCAGACACAGTCTCTGTCTCCACCACCTCTTCTGGGAGACTGTTCCATGCACCTTTTCTGTTTAAAAAGTATTTCCTTAGATTACTCCTGAGCCTATTACCTCTTAACTTCATCCTAAGCCCTCTCATTCCTGAGCTTCCTTTCAAATGAAGGAGACTCGACTCATGCACATTTACATTACGTAGGTATTTAAATATCTCTATCATATCTCTCCTCTTCTGCCTTTCCTCCAAAGTATATAGATTGAGATCTTTAAGTCTGTCCCCATACGCCTTATCACGAAGACCACACACCATTTTAGTAGCCTTCCTCTGTACCGACTCCATCCTTTTTGTATCTTTTTGAAGGTGCGGCCTCCAGAATTGTACACAATATTCTAAATGAGGTCTCGCCAGAGTCTTGTTCATAAAGTTCTGAGAGGGGCCTGTAGCTGAAAAAGGCTGGAGCCCCTGTTATGCGGTATTCACGCAAACTTCCCTGTAGGAGCAAGGTTTAGCATTCCTTCTGCCTCCTCTAATGATTATGCGATGGATGCTTAAAATTGTGTCGCTGGCACTACAGAGCAAACTGGGAATAAAGGAAATGATTCAAAATGAAATAATTGCAAAAGTTTTATGATCTGCTAATTGATTTATGTGTTAGAAAATCAACTTGTCATCGTGTCTTAGAACATTTTGTATCCAGTGGTGCTCTTGGCTATTGGCTTCTGAATTCAGCATGAAGCGTGAAGAGGCATATAGCCAGAGAAAACACAAGATGGGTTATATGTCCTCTTAAAAATAAATACCAAAATTCCACTTAGCAAAAGTAGATTCTTCTGGGAATTATATAAACTAAACTAAACCTTAGGTTTATATACCACACCATCTCCATGGTTGTGGAGCTCGGCACGGTTTACAGGAATTGTAATGGGAAAGGAACTACAAGGAAAGGGCTAGATGAGGATCAGAGGAAAGAAGGAAGTTAGAGGGCTAGGATGTCAAATGAGGAGGGAAGTGTTAGATTTTTGAGAATAACCAGGTTTTCAGCTGTTTACGGAAGGGTTGGAGAGCACTCAGGTTCCGAAGGGGGGGGAGGTAAGGTTGTTCCAGAGCTCGGTGAGTCTGAAGTGTAGGGAAATCCCCAGTATTCCTGGGAGGGAAATGCCTTTTAGTGAGGGGAAGGATAGCTTCAATTTTTGGGTGGGTCTGGTGGTATTAAGGTATGAGGAGTTCCAAGAAAGCGGAATTAATGGTGGAAGGATGCCGTGGACGATCTTGAAAGTTAGGCAGATGCATTTGAAGTGGACTCTGGGAATTATCGGAAGCCAATGAAGCTTGAGAAGGAGCGGTGAGACATGATCAAATTTACTTTTTGCAAAGATAAGCTTGGCCGCGGCATTTTGAATCCATTGGAGTCTGTGAAGGTTTTTGTCCAGGCCAGGAAAAGGGGGAAAGCGGCAGCAAGAATTGCCAACTCTGCCTGGTCGATGCAAAGCACAATGTTACAGGATCGTGTGGTCCATCTCACTTCTAAAAGTCCCCTCGATCTAAGACATTCTGGGAGGTCCGCTTTACTCACGTTACCCCTCTCCTAAAGTCACTTCATTGGCTCCCCATCTGTTTCCGAACACAATTCAAACTCTTCTTACTGACCTCCAAATGCACTCGCTCAGCTGCCCCTCACTATCTCTCTTCACTTACCTCCCCCTATGATCCCCCCACCTGAGCTCTGCTTTCTGTGCCCTTCTCTTCGGCTGCCAACTCCAGACTCCGTCCCTTCTGCCTTGCTACACCATATGCTTGGAACAAGCTGCCTAAATCCCTACTGCAGGCTCCATCTCTGGCAGTGTCCATGGCCCAGTTAAAAGCCCACCTCTTTGAGAGTGCTTTCGACTCCTAACTCCTCTCACCTTGGGTTCTGCATCCCCAACCCTATATGTCACGTCTGTAAGTCCAAATTAGATTGTAAACTCTTCTGAGCAGGGACCGTCTGTAAATGTCAGCCCACCTCTTAGAGAGCACTTTCGACTCCAAACTCCTCTCACCTTGGGTTCTGCATCCCCAACCCTGTCTGTCCAAGTTAGATTGTAAGCTCTTCCGAGCAGGAATCGTCTATAAATGTCAGCCCACCTCTTTGAGAGTGCATTCGACTCCTAACTCCTCTCACCTTGGGTTCTTCATCCCCAACCCTATAAGTCATGTCTGTCTGTCCAAGTTAGATTGTAAGCTCTTCTGAGCAGGGACAATCAAAATGTACAGTGCTGCGTCTGCCTTTCAGTGCAATATATGTGATAAGCAGTAGTAATAAGAAACTAGTATACATGTCAATTATATGTTTACTACAGTCAATTCCGCTTAAGTGCAAGGCCTCCGGACCGGACTGCCACCTGCGCTTAAGCGGAGTGTGCGCTTAATAGGAGTACCACTTTTTAGTCAGGTGGTCAGTTAGCCAATATCAGCAGCTACCTGGGGTGATGGTGGAAACAGCCAGCAGTGCGGAGAGGAAGATGCTGGTGAGCGCTCGGCGCGCTGGCGTAGGTCTCCTGTCTACTTGCTGCCTAGGACGGCTCGCGATGCTGTGACGTTCCAGGGAGGGGGTGGGGGGATAGCAAATCCGGTGCAATAAATACAGAGGACCCGTGATTGCATTGAACTAGAATGAAGGTAACGTGAAAGAATAGAGGTGGGACCTACGACATCAGTGCGCATAAGCGGATTGCGTGCTTATCAGAAGTGCAAATATCCGGAGTTTATGTCCATTGACTTTAATGTTAAAAAAACGGGACCATGGTGGTAGGGTGCAGATAAGTGCGCTCATCCGACGTGCGCTTAGGTGGAGTTGACTGTACTTTATAGTAGAGAGCTGCACGGGAACGGGGATGACGGGAATCCCGCGGGACCCGCGGGGATCCCGCGGGTTCCCCCTTTGGGTCACGGGGATCCCGTGGGGACGCCCCCTAGGGTCACGGGGATCCCGTGGGGACGCCTCCGAGGGTCGCGGGGTTCCTGCGGGGTTGGATCGCAGCGGGGTTGGTCGAGCCGTGAGGGTAGTCTCCTTCTCCTTACCTGCCCTGTCGCAGCACACATCCGAACGGAAATCTTCCCGATGTCAGCGCTGACGTCGGAGGGAGGGCTTAAGCAAAGCCCTCCCTTCCTCCGACGTCAGCGCTGACATCAGGAAGACTTCCGGTCGGCTGTGTGCGGCAGGGCAGGTAGGAAGAACAAGAAGGCAATGGCGTACGAAAGAGGGGGGAGGGGGCGGACCGCCCCGGAGAATGTGCACAGCCGGTCAGATCCCCCGATCGACCGACAACAGGCCCGGCCGACAAATCTCCCTGCCCTGTAGCCGCGAATATAAATTACCTCTTACAGCAGCTTCACTACTCCAGCTGCTGTAAGAAGGTAATTTAGATTCGCGGCTACAGGACAGGGAGATTTGTCCGACCGGGCCTGTTCTGTTGTCGGTCGGGTGCAAAAGCGCCACAAAGGTGGAGGCAGGGAGGGAGGAAAGGTGGAGTGGAGAAGAAAAGACGCTTAAGGGGGGAGAAGGCCGCTGAAAGTACTGGGGAAGACAAAGGGGTGGAGAATGCCACTGAAAGGACATGGGGTAAACGGGAGAAAGGGGGGGAAGGACCCTGAAAGCACTGGGGAAGACAAAGGGGTGGAGAATGCCACTGAAAGGACATGGGGAAGGCAGAGAGGGGAGAAGGATGCTGCCTGACAGGACATGGGAAAGATGGTGGGGGAGAAGGACACTGAAAGGAAATGGGGAAGAGGGAATGGGAAGAAGACGCTGGCAGGGAAGAAGACAGAGGTGCCAGACTATGGGGGGAGCGGAGGGAAAAAGATGGGTGCCAGACCAATTTGGGAGGGGGGAGAAAGGGAGAGGCACAGTAACAGAGCAAATGGAAGACACAGAGAGAAGAGAGGCAGTGGATGGAAGGAATTGAATGAGAACATGAAGAAAGCAGAAACCAGGCAATAAAGGTAGGAAAAAAATTCTTTTTTTTGCTTAAGGATAAAGTAGTATATTAGTTGTGTTGATAAAAATTTATAAACATTAGAGGCTCTGGTAGAAACCCGTTTACAAAGTATGTATTCTTCCCAATTAATATTTCCAAATTAATAAAGTCTTTTTGCTTATTTGTAAATGGGTTTCTACCAGAGCCTTTAATTCAGTAGCATAATTAAATGAAATAACTATTTCTGTAGTTTATATGGACGGGTGGGGACGGAGGGGATTCCTCGCGGGGACGGGTGGGGACGGAGGGATTCCTCGCGGGGACGGGTGGGGACGGGTGGGAGTCCTCACGGGGACGGGTGGGGACGGGTGGGACTTTGGCGGGGACGGGTGGGGATGGGTGGGATTTCTGTCCCCGCGCAACTCTCTACTTTATAGCAGTGTTTTTCAACCTTTTTTGGGCAAAGGCACACTTGTTTCATGAAAAAAATCACGAGGCACACCACCATTAGAAAATGTTAAAAAATTTAACTCTGTGCCTATATTGACTATATATAAAGTAATTCTCTTGAATAGGAATCAAATAAACACAAAGAAAGTATTTTATAATTACTTTATTATGAACTATTAAGTAAACAGAATAGTGAAAAATTATAAAATACTTTATTCAGTGCGAAACCTGGGCCTGTTTGGCTGAACACAAAGCTGATATTCTGGCTGGAATCGAAGAAAGACACACACGTAGCTCTTCGTCAACAGCCGTTCCCTTCACCGCCCCGTCACCGTCACCGCCATCCCTTTCACCGCCCCGGCCATCCCATTCACCACCCCGTCACCGTCCCCGCTGCATCCATATAAGCCTTAGTACTATAATATTTAGCTTATTCCTTTCTTATAAATCAAAGTTCCTGCTGCTGAACTAGAAGAAAGAGATGTTCAGCTGGCAGGGCTTTGTTTATAAATTTTTATCAACACAACTAATATACTATTTTATCCTAAAGCAAAAAATAAATAAATAAATATAATTTTTTTTTCTACCTTTGTTGTCTGGTTTCTGCTTTCCACATCTTCTCATTCAATTCCTTCCATCCACTGTGTGTCTTCTCTCTACCTCTTCCATTTGCTGTTACTGTGCCTCTCCCTTCACACACCCCCCACCCCAATTGGTCTAACACCCATCTTCTTCCCTCCGCTCCCCCATAATCTGGCATCTGTCTTCTTCCCACTCTGTCTTCCACATTTCCCTTCAGGGTCTGTTCCTCTCCACCCTCCTTCAATGTCTGTCCTATTCCTTTCCACCACCACCCTTCCCTCCCTCCTTTACTATTTGTTCCTTTCTACTACCCTTCAGCTCCTCTCACGTGGCTTATCTATCTACCTTCCTCCCTCTTATTTTCATGGCACGTTACAATGTAATTTGTGCAAGCCACTGGAGCCTGCGAGCTCGGTCCCTGTCCCATCCCCACAAACCATCTCGCTTCTGTGCTCCTATTTTCTCCATTTCTAATATCTCCCCTATGTATCTGTCATTGCCCCCCCCCCCTGTGTCCATATACCATCCCCATGGCATGTCCCCTTTATGTCTCTGTCCCTATGCCCCATGCACATAATTTCCCCTCTTTCTGTTACCTTCCTGTGTCCAAATTTCCCCTATCTTCCTCTTCCATACCAGTGTGTCTCTTCTTTTCAACCCCCTCTCGCTTTTTTTCCCTCTTTCTTCCCCCCCCCCTGCTTCTAGCATCTGGCTCACCTGCCTGTCCTTCCCTTTCTTTCCTGCTGTGGGTTTTTCTTTCCGTCTTCATCCCCTTGGCCCAGAATCCTTTTCCCTTTCACCCCCTCCTTCCAATTTGAGCCGGGAACACGAGCGATCGCACGGTCCCCGCAGCCACCACTCGCCTGCCCAATCGATCCTACTGTTTAGCCAGCTCTCTCCCTTCGCCTCACCTTAGTTTGGAGGTTTTGTTTTTCGGCAACATGCACGCTTTCCCAAAGAGCCGCGCACGCGCGGCTGCTCAGTGTTCAATCTTCTGCTCTGCTGCAACTTCCTGTTTCCGGTTGCGTCAGAGCAGAAGATCGAAACTGAACAGCAGCGGGGACCGGGGGAGTCTCATGGGAGCGCGTGCGGGACCCGGCCTGAGGCCTAATCAGTGTCTGCACCGTACGGCACACCAGGCAACATCTCGCGGCACACTAGTGTGCCGCGGAACAGCGGTTGAAAAACACTGCTTTATAGTATACTGCTAAACGTAATGTAAGCGTCTTGCTTTGTAAATCGCCTTGAACCTAGATAGGTAACGACCCAGAAGTTGACGATTAGATTTAGATAAAGCTGAAGAAATAGACCTGTTTGTATGTCACCAAAGGGATTCCTTCTGTATTCCAGTGCTGCCTAGTTCTAGTCCAGTTCTATATGTTGTCTCCTAGTGAACACACAATGAAGGACTCCCCTCCCCCCCCCCAAACCCACAGTAGCATAGTAAGGGGGGAATGGTCCGCCACGGGCGCCATGCTGGACAAAGGACAGGCTGTACCATACCAAGTTAAAAAGGCATTTGCCATGCATCCTGTGGGGCCCTGGAGGAATCCAAGTTTCCAAGTTTATTGGTTTTTAATATCCCGACCATCAAACAATTGTCTGGCCGGTTTACAATAAAATTATAAAAAAAGAATTAAATGTAGCAGTATGTGCAAAAAGATGTCTTAAGTTAAACATAAATGACAAAGACTTAACGAACTGGAGTGTGAGGGCAGTAAATGTGGAAAGGGAAAAAGTTACATTGAATAGAAGAAAAGGAGAGAGTGGGGGGGGGAGGATTGAACAAAAGGGAGGGGAACATTAAAATAATGGAATAATGGAAGCTTGCTGGACGAAGGAAGAGAGAGAAGATGCTTTTAGGTTTGATTAAAAGCATCTCGGAATAAGAAAGTCTTTAGATTGATCTTGAATTTGACTAGTTGTTGTTCGTCGCGGAGGTGTTGTGGAAGTGAGTTCCATAAGGTAGGGGCTGTTATAGCGAAGTTTGTTTTGCGAGTATAATAAAAATCTTTAAGGGATGGAATATAGAGAAGTTTTTGGTCGGATGATCTTAATGTACGAGTGGAACTTTGAGGTATAAGAAGTTTATCGAGGAATGTAGGTTGATGTAAGAGTTTGATTTTGAAAGTAAGTAGAATAATTTTGTAAGTGATACGATAAGAAATTGGAAGCCAGTGGGCTTCCTTTAAGAGAGGAGTGACTGTATTTCTCAGCACAATATAGATTCAGTCAAAGGACAGGCTATAACGTACCAAGTTAAGAAGGCAGGAGCAGGTAGGCATTCTCCATGCATCCTGCAGGGCCCTGGAGGAATCCAAGCCTAGATTAAAGCTGCAACTGGATCTTAGGAAAGAACCTTGTCTGGCATTGAAAATTATTGCTCGTAAAGTTATTAAATGCTTTTACAAGGCATTTTGACCTGGCTAAATAGTGATTAATGGGTGTAAATCAGCTCTCTGAAAATCGCCCTTCTAGGTGGCAATTCTAGGTGCCATGGCCACTACAGGGGATACTTTGAAAATTGCCCTTCTGTAATGGTTGCAGAAATTCAAACTGGAAAAGTGTTCCCTGCAGTGGCCATGGCACCTAGAATAGCCACCTAGAAGGGCGATTTTCAGAGAGCTGATTTACACCCATTAATCACTATTTAGCCAGGTCAAAATGCCTTTGAAAATTATCGCTCGTAAAGTTATTAAATGCTTTTATATGTCAGACGAGGTTCTTTCCTAAGATAAAGTTGCAGCTTTAATCTAGGCTTGAATTCCTCCAGGATGTATGGAGAATGCCTACCTGCTCCTGTCTTCTTAACTTGGTACGTTATAGCCTGTCCTTTGACTGAATCTATATTGTGCTGAGAAATACGGTATAAAGGACTTCAGGATCTGTCATCACAGGGGCACATAAAACCAAAATATTTTATTCAGTATAACTAATAAGCCCAATTAAATGCTTTCTGCTTAGGGTTTGGGGCTGTTTTTTTTTTATTTTTTCAGTAATCTTAATTTTGTAATTCTAAACCCTGATCAAATCTTTCTGTGAAATGGGCATCTAATGAATTCTTTCAAAACGGCAATATAGCTGAGAGCCTGATGTGCCACTCTGCACTTTCACATCTTCTAGCCACTGGCTTGTATTCCAGTATTTCCCATTAGTGTCGAGGAACAAGATTGAGGGTTGTTGTTGGTTTTCTTTTTCCAAGAGGTCAAGCCCCCTGAAAAGGCAGCAAAAGGGTTTATATGAACTGAGCCTCAAACACACCTTGATAAGCTTATAACATTCAAAACAAAATGTTTCCCCTCAAATTTCCAAGGCTGTGAGTTTTGCAAACTTAGCAATTAAGAGAAGAAGTTACAAAACTGTGGTATGTGACTTTGGTGATTAGCGACTCCTGCAGCAAATGAAAAATACAACTTGCAATCAATCATTCTTGCAAGTTACTTTATACAGCTCCCCGGGAGCATGGAATCACTAATGTATGGTCTGATACTTCTGGAGAGCCTTTCTTAAAGGGGCTGTAGCTGTAACAGGGTTCCCCCCTATCCTGAAGACTACCGTTCCCCCCCTGATCTCCCTATGTCAGTCACTGGTAGTAGAGGGCAGTGGTTCCCAACCCTGTCCTGGAGGATTGCCAGGCCAGTCGGGTTTTCAGGATAGCCCTAATGACGTATGAGGAGAGACTGGAAGCCCTGAATATGTCGACCCTAGAGGAAAGGAGAGACAGGGGAGATATGATTCAGACGTTCAAATACTTGAAGGGTATTAACGTAGAACAAAATCTTTTCCAGAGAAAGGAAAATGGTAAAACCAGAGAACATAATTTGAGGTTGAGGGGTGGTAGATTCAGGGGCAATGTTAGGAAATTCTACTTTACAGAGAGGGTAGTGGATGCCTGGAATGCGCTCCCAAGAGAGGTGGTGGAGAGGAAAACGGTGACTGAGTTCAAAGAAGCGTGGGATGAACACAAAGGATCTAGAATCAGAAAATAAGATTAAATATTGAACTAGGCCAGTACTGGGCAGACTTGCACAGTGTGTGTCTATATATGGCCGTTTGGTGGAGGATGGGCTGGGGAGGGCTTCAATGGCTGGGAGGGTTTAGATGGGCTGGAGTAGGTTTTGACGGAGATTTCGGCAGTTGGAACCCAAGCACAGTTCCGGGTAGAGCTTTGGATCCTTGCCCAGAAATAGCTAAGAAGAAAAAAATAAAACATAAAAAAAATTTAAAAAAATTTAAATTGAATCAGGTTGGGCAGACTGGATGGACCATTCGGGTCTTTATCTGCCGTCATCTACTATGTTACTATGTATGAATATGCATGAGAGAGATCAGCATATAATGGAGGTGCCAGACATGCAAATCTGCTCCATATTCATTAGGGCTATTCTGAAAACCCAACTGGCCTGGTGGTCCTCCAGGACAAGATTGGGAACCACTGGTCTAGGGCAGGGGTAGAAAATTCCAGTCCTCGAGAGCCAGGTCAGGTTTTCAGGATATCCAGCATGAATATGTATGAGATGGATTTGCACGCACTGCTTCCTTGAGATGCAAATCTATCTCATGCATATTTATTGTGGATATCCTGAAAACCTGACCTGGCTCCGGCTCTCGAGGACCGGAATTGCCTACCCCTGGTCTAGGAGGTCCAAGTTTGCTTAAAATTTGTTTTTCCGCTTATCAAAATTCTAAGGCAAGGTCCAAGGCAAGAGTGATTCTCAGTCACTCCTGACCCTGCCCGCACCATGTTCAAGATGGTTCCAGCAGCTTCTGCCAGAAGTACTTGAGACTACAGGTAGGGTCAGTGTTATTCAAAGTACTTGGCCAAAGTATTTTAGTAAAAGTAAAAACACATGTATTTTTAAATACTTAAGTAAAAGTACAGTGAAGAACATATTAAAAATTTACACACACACCCCTCACCCCTTTTACTAAACCATAGCGTGATTTATAGCGCCGGCTGCGGTTTTTAGCTCCGACGCTCATAGGAATTCTGTGAGCGTTGGAGCTGTTACCACCATGACTAGCACTAAAAATTGCGCATCAGTTTTGTAAAAGGGAGGGGGGGGAAAAGTTTTTTTTTTTAAAAAGGTATTGCCTATTATAATACTTTTTGTGTAAAATGTAAAAGTATTGCAACGACAATGAATGCAAATATTATTGATGTTTTTAATAATAATTATTATTTATTTTTGTATACCGCTATACCAGAAAAGGTTCAAAGCGGTTCACAACAAGATAAAATACACACAATCAATAAAATTGAAATGACATAATAAAAGCAATCAATTAAAATTGGAATACATCAATTAAGAATCAGTTAGAATTGAAATGCATCAGTTAAGAATCAAAAGTGAGTTAAACAGTTGTAATACTAGGATATAGACATGTCAAACAGACGGGTCTTTAATGTTTTCCTAAAATCAAAATAAGACGTGGCCTGTAATATAGGTTTTCCTAGCCACATATTCAGTTTAGCAGCCTGGAAGGAAAAAATTTTGGCAAAAAACTTCTTATATTGGCAGGATTTTAAAGGGGGATGGTTGAATAGATTTCTTCTACGTGTACTCTTGTTGAGATGATTCGAAGAGAAATGGGAAGCAAGATAGTCTGGTAACGGTTCATAGACAGTAACGCGGAAGGCAAAGGCGCGCGCCGACAACTGAGCGCAAGACGGAGGCGCGCGCCGAAGAAAAAGACTGTTTTTAGGGGCTGCGACGGGGGGTTTTGTTGGTGAGCCCCCCTCACTTTACTTAATACAGATCGCAGCGGCGTTGTGGGGGGTTTGGGGGGTTGTAACCCCCCACATTTTAGTGAAAACGTAACTTTTTTCCTAAAAACAGGGAAAAAGTTAAGTTTTCAGTAAAATGTTGGGGGTTACAACCCCCCAAACCCCCCACAATGCCCCCACAATGCGGCACGATCTGTATAAAGTAAAGTGGGGGGTTCCCCCCCACACCCCCCGTCGTAGCCCCTAAAAACAGTCTTTTTCTTCGGTGCGCGCCTCCGCACTGCTCTCAGTTGTCTGCTCGCACCTTTGTCCCGGCGCGCTTTTGATCTGACACCGTCTGGTAACATCCCAAAAACTGCTTTATAATAAATACAGGAAAACAAACAGAACTCTCCCAACAATTCTATTGCTCTACAATTCAATCCACTT
Organism: Geotrypetes seraphini; assembly: GCF_902459505.1. Lineage (NCBI taxonomy): Eukaryota > Metazoa > Chordata > Amphibia > Gymnophiona > Dermophiidae > Geotrypetes > Geotrypetes seraphini. The sequence continues at coordinate 10,651,242 of NC_047098.1, read as the reverse complement.
TGCTTTTAGTAAAACTAAATTTTGAAAATGACTATCACTCACGTAAGTGTACTTGTGGGTCATTATTAAACCATCGTTTAACCACCGCACTGGCAGTAGATGGCTCAGTCGGTGTAAAAAGTTCCTTCAGATCAGGTCAGGCTGCAATATTACCGATGTCTTTCGACTGGGTCTGCAGAATCTCTTTCTGAAACACTTGACTTCCGTATAGCAAAGAATACTTCGTCATAATCATTGTCATAATTATCTACATTAGAAGCAGTATGGTCTAATTCATCATTTGTATCTTCATCTTCATTATCCTCATCATGCAAGCCAATGACAGAGAAGACATTCACAAAGTTGGAATGGTTGTCTTTTGTTCTAACAATTTTTCATTTAATGGCAAACGCTTAATATAGTCAAAAACCTGGACTGGATTATTGCAACTCCATCTTTATAAGCCTAACTAAGAAAAACCTCCATAGACTTCAGCTAATTCAGAACGCCGCGGCTAAGCTTATTTTCGCAAAAGGCAAGTTCGACCACGTCTCTCCACTCCTGTCCAAGCTCCACTGGCTTCCAGTACACTCCAGAGTCCTCTTAAATGTGCCTGCTTAGCCTTCAAGATTCTACACGGCATCCTTCCTCCCGTTATTCCACTCCTTTGGAACTCCTCTAACCCTAACTTCACCAGATCTTCCCAAAACTGAAAATGTCATTCCCTTCTACATAAGGTATATCCCGCGCAGGAAAACTTGGAACATCCCTCCCCTTTAGAACCACAGAACTCTGGAACAACCTCACATCCCCACTCAGAAATTCAAACTCCCTCCAATTCTTCCGCAAACACCTGAAAACTTGGCTCTTTTCAAAAATCTAACACCTCCTGCTCTCTGGGTCCCTTGTCCCTCTCTTTCTTCTTGTTCCTTTCCTATAACCCTTCATTGGAGTTCCTTTCTATCCTGCCAAGCTCTACGCTTATGGAGATGGCGCGGTATTCAAACCTAAGGTTTAGTTTTAGTTTAGTTAAGCTTAAAAACCGATGCAAGAACATCAAATGTGTGGGAACCTTTTAGTCTTGGGGCCAGAGAAACAGGCTTCCTCTCTAAAGACCATCAGTCCAGTGGACAGTCATCCCAATGTAAAAATCTCCTTGCGATGACCAGCAGTCAGTTCACCAAGGTCTGTTCACCAAGAATTTCACCACCACCAGCATTCAAAGTTGCAATTAAAGCCTCCTTTGGTGTGTGAAATATAGTCAGTCACCACCAATATTCACTGGCTTTCCAGCTAAGTCTAGCAGCCAGATAAACCCACCTAAAAAGTAGATCTATCTTTGGCCATTATGCCTTAACCAGGCAGTTGGATATCGGTTTTGCCAGCTAAGTCTTTGGTGGCTGAACTGAACCTGGAAATTCAATGCTGGCAGCCAGACAAGGCCCCAGCCTGGTACATCCAAGTTAGTCATTGACTGCGGGAAGAATCTGCGCTGCCTCCCGCGGTCTGAATATCGGCCCCATTTAAAAAAATACAGTGAATAACGCAAGTCCATTAGTTGAGAGAGTGGCCATTAAAATATATCCCTCAGAGTCCATAACATTTTTGAAACAAGAATGTTTTTCATTTCTTCTGAGAAGGCAAATATTGCTTATTTCACTCCGGAAGGAAGAGAATTCCAATTTAGAGCTGCCTGATAGGGGATCTTCTAAGTTAGCATTTTCATGGATGATATCCTCTGTACTGAAGGAAAATACAGAAGCAACAACTCTCTCAACCATAAAGTTCTATTTAAAAAAAGGTGCAAGCTAGCAACGGGAGCCTATAATTTGATGCTGTGCCGGACAAAATCCCCAAAACTGAAATGCACAGCTTGAATACACTCTGTTATTGGAAGAGTGTAACAGTGTCAAGATTTGGAACCCTTTTACCATGAGAATAAAGACAAATGCCATCTTATCTGTGCTTTTGAAAAGTTTTTTAAAAACATATTTGTTTGCAGAAAAGAGTTGGTTATAATTGATGCAGAGAATTGTTCTCAGCTGTTGAGGTTCCCTTGATTGTGATCTGCTACAAATCTGGTTTTGGAATAGAGAATGACACGGTGACAAAATTCATCACCGTTCCCATCCCTGCGGATAACCGTGGGAAATAATCCCATGTCATTTTCTAGTGTCTATTTCAACCTCGGTCCTTCTACATCAGCATTCTTCAAAGCAAAGCTTGAGGGTCAGTGGTTGTGGCCATTCATACTCTGATTCTTATGTGAGCCAAGGATAATGAAGCCATTGTGACATCACTGATGTGATTGGCTCTTAGGCACTGGTGGAATGAGGCATTATGACATCACAATATCTGCTCTGGATACCAGAGACTGTCATTCTGTAGTGTCTGTTTCAACCTCAGTCCTTCTACACCAGCATTCTTCAAAGCAAAGCTTGAGGGTCAGTGGTTGTGGCCATTCATACTCTGATTCTTATGTGAGCCAAGGATAATGAAGCCATTGTGACATCACTGATGTGATTGGCTCTTAGGCACTGGTGGAATGAGGCATTATGACGTCACAATATCTGCTCTGGATACCAGAGACTGTCATTCTGTAGTGTCTGTTTCAACCTCAGTCCTTCTACACCAGCATTCTTCAAAGCAAAGCTTGCGGGTCAGTGGTTGTGGCCATTCATACTCTGATTCTTCCTTCTCTCCTTAAAGAATGACATGAAGATGGTTTCCCGCGGTTATCCGCAGGGACGAGGACGGTGATGAATTTTGTCACTGTGTCATTCTCTATTTTGGAATACAAAACATGACTAGAACAGAAAATATGTGCCTTTAATTTAACCAGCTTTCCCCCCTCCCCACCCCGCTTATACCAAACCGCAAAACCGTTTTTTTTGTGCCAACTGGCGTACTGAATGCTCTGCACTGCTCCCGACACTCATAGGTGTTTGTGTTCATATGATGACATCTCCCATCATTGATTGCATTCCATTTCCAAGGGCCAAGCATGCTTTGTCCCGGAAGGGGGGGGGGGAAGGGGGTATAACCCAGTCCTCGGGGCACACCAAGCCAGTCTGTTTGTCAAGATATTCACACTGAATATGCATGAGACAAATTTGCATGCACAACTCATGCCATACCCATTGTAGACATCCCGAAAACCTGACTGGCTAGATATGTCCCGAGGACTGGTTTAAGAAACCCTGCTGAATCCTATAGAAATAGCTCCTGATTAACCATTTTTCCTGTGTTTGGAAAGAGATCGTCAGTTTAAAACAGCTTAGCTGTGCTGCTTTAATTTTAACGCCGCCCGGCATGCCATAGTACGTGGCAAAACACCAGGACCATCAGTCTCCGTCTGAAGAGACAGCTGCGCAGCTGGTGAGTATCCGCTGATGCTCTTAACTGGAAGGAATTGAATGATGCTCAAAAGAGCATGTAGTTCTCTAATAATTTCATTTCTATCAGCTCCACGCAACGAAGCGACTCTTCTGCCAGCTTCCGAAACAGTGCGCTCGCCGTGCTGTTTTCTCAAAAAAAGCTCAAGTGGTGACATTTGTACTTATAAAGAATGACAGATCCAGAGATCCTGTTTATATTAATGAGGGAGGTAAAGTAGAATAGGGAAGAGGCCAGAGATCGTTGAATTGCTGGAATCCCAGTGGTTACGCAATTCCAGAATTAACAAGGGCGCAGTCTGAAAACCAGCCTTGAGCTCATTGTGTGAACTTGCCATTTAAGTCAATACTTTGGCACTAAATGGAACTGCACTATTAATCTTTGGAGAGAAAAGAACCCTAATGAATACTTGGCACTTTCGATGATAAACTGTAAGAAAGAAATAGGCCTGGGGATTGAAGTCTTTGATAAGGGAGGAGGAAAAAAAAAAAAAAAATCAACATGCCAAAGTACAAGCAAAAAGTCTTAAGCGCGCATAATTATTTTTCCAATCGCGTTTCAACAGTATCGCCTTGAGAAACACAAACTTCCATCATATTAGAAAATCCCAAAGTAACGCTTGATTCGGTCCAGCGTATGGCCACCCGGAGGGGCTCGGGACTCAAGGATCTCCCGTATGAGGAAAGGCTGAAAAAAATTGCAGCTATACTCACTCGAGGAACGCAGAGAGAGGGGAGACATGATCGAGACGTTCAAATGTCTCACGGGCCGTATCGAGGTGGAAGAGGACATCTTCTTTTTCAAAGGCCCCACGGCAACAAGAGGGCATCCGTGGAAAATCAGGGGCGGGAAACTACACGGTGACACCAGGAAATACTTCTTCACCGAGAGGGTGGTTGATCACTGGAATGATCTTCCACTGCAGGTGGTCGAGGCCAGGGGCATGCCTGATTTTAAGTCAAAATGGGATCGCCACGTGGAATCTCTTCACAGAGAAAGGTGGGGGAGGGTTATTGGAGTGGGCAGACTTGGTGGGCCGTGGCCCTTATCTGCCGTCTATTTCTATGTTTCTATGTCTTTATATGAGCTTATCAGTCTCGAAGGAGTCCAACTAACCAGAAAAGACAGGTCATTTATTGTGAGACTGGGTGACATTTGTCTGCTTTGTTCCCTTGGTCGTTTGGGGAGAGGGGGGGTTCTTTTTGCAGAGTAAGCAAAGCACTGCCCAGCAAGTGGTTAAAAATGCAAAAAAGCTGTTAGTTCTGATAAAGAAAAATGCAGCGGCAACATCTGTTTGACTCTTGTTTGCAGCTTCATCAACGCTAAGTGGTCAATAAATCAGGCTGGCAGGGCACTACGTTTTTTCTGTGGCTCAGCCATTAATCTAATGCCAGTCCTCATGAAAAATGAAGGAGAAAGGCCGTGTGATAGTGAAAATGTATACATTATCCGGAAAGTAATAAGGGCGGGTAATACCATAACAGACCTCCCATCGTGACTGGTAAGGAAATAAGCAGCCTTTCAAAGCTGGAGGTTTAGGCAAAATTGAAATTAACCTAGTAAATCAGCCAGCGTTTGTTCCGGCAGCACGTCGAATTCATCATGGTTCGCAGAGGTTCGACGTGGATTCCCTAAGCATTGACATGCAAGCTTCTTCTCCTGTGCAATAGTTTGAAAACACCGAAGGGGTACAAGAAAGCAGAATAATAAGGCAAAGTAGGCCTGAAAAATAAGAGAATGTCTGATTATAGGTTAAATAAATGACAGGCGCTTGTGTGCTGGAAACCTGGCCTTTTCTTTGCCCTCCCTTCCTGCAACGGGCATTCTGTTCACTTCCAACCAACTGGGGGAAGGGGTAAAACGCGGACCTGACGGACCTCGCGGATCTAAGCCCGTACGGCCTTAAAAAGCTGAGGTCCATGTCGGTCCCGTGTCCGTGCCGCTTGTACTGTCTGTCGCTGACAGACCTTGATGAGATTTTAGCGCTGATGGATCCGTCTCAGCATAGGGAGGGAAAAGTGTTAGGATCCGTCAGCGCTAAAAATCTCTTCGAGGCCTGTCAGAGCCAGAGACTCGTGTTGGAGCGGCAGAGCAGAAGCCAAGAGAGCGGGGACATAGGTTTTGGACGTGTGTTATGGAAAAGAAGTCTCCAAACTCCAGCACGAGTCTCTGGCTCTGACAGACCTCGAAGAGATTTTAGCGTTGACGGATCCTAACACTTTTCCCTCCCTATGCTGAGACGGATCCGTCAGCGCTAAAATCTCATCAAGGTCTGTCACCGACAGAAGCTACAAGCGCCACGGACACGGACCGACACGGACCTCAGATTTTTAAGGCCATACGGGTTTAGATCCGCGAGGTCCGTCAGGTCCGCGTTTTACCCCTTACCCCTACAATTGTGCTTCGTCAGAACTATCCCACACTCACACCCACACCCGTGTCCAAATGCACAATGCACTAAATGGGGAAGTCTGTAAATGGCACCGTAAAAAAATTAGCGTTTCTATAAAGCGTGAACCTAAGGTTGCCAGATTTTCTATCTGGTAAAAGAGGACGCATGACCATGCTCTGTTCCGCCTCATTCTGCCCCCCCCCCCCCAAACCCAGCCCCACACAAACCTCATCTCATCAAGCCAGACTGGAGTACATCTGCACATGCACGTATGCACACCAGTCCTGGCCCCGATCTCACCAGGGGCTCAGAGAGGAGAGGCATTGGTTGGGGGGGGATGGGGTGGAGGAGAGGCACTGGCGGCGGAGATGTGGAGAAAGAAAGGCGCCAGTGAAGGGAGGAGGAGAGGCATCAGCGGGAGGGGAAGAGAAAAGGCACCGGTGGGGGGGGGGCAGAGAGAAGGAAAGGCACCAGCGGGGGGGGGGGGGTGTTAGAGAAGAGGAGAGACACCGAAACGAGGAGGAGAGGCACTGGCGGGGTGGTTCATCATGGCCATTTCATCGCGGCTGTGATGAAACGTCTCATTCCGCCTTGGCCCCGCCCCCAGGCCCGCTCCGTTCCAGCGGGCCCTGCTCCATTCTGCCCCCCAGGCCCGCTCCACGCCCCACCTCCCTTGTCCCGCACGAGCATCAAACAACATCAGATGGCATTCGCACATGCGCGTGACATCACCGTGTTCAAGTTTCAAGTTTATTTAGATTTAATGGTTCGCCTAATAAATTCTAAGCGAATTACATAACAGTTTAATAGGGATAAAACAATTAATAAAAAAAAATAAAAATATTATAAAAAAAACAAAAAGAGACAGGGTCAATACAGACTAACAATTTGGACGAGACTGGAATAATGGGGAAGAACATAAGGGAATGAAAGTTACAAATTTGTTTTATTCCCAATGGGAAGAGAAGAAGATAGTAAAGGATGGGAAAAAACACTGAGGATGGGGTTTTAAAAGAGTAAAAACTTTTCTCTTTTATTGTTTTAAATTATCAAGGAAAAGTTCCTTTTTAAAGATTGAAAGAGGCTTTGAAGAGACTGCTGTACTGACGTCGCTCGTTGCCGAAAGCTTCTCAAAACCTGGACAAAGTGCCGGGTTTTGAAAAGCTGTCTGGATCCCTGGACCTTTCCTCAAAAGGAGGACAGGTCTGAGGAAATCCAGACGTCCGGTAACCCTACACTCTGGCCCAGATTCTGGTAACGGCGCCTAAATTGGCAGATCCCTTCAAAAATGGCACCAGCCAAGTAGGCATTGTTGGCAGAATTGTGGCTAGCAGCGCCTTAAAAAAAGTTAGGCCGTGCTAATGTAGGCCAGAAGGTTTTAAAGGCCTACGTTGCCAGCATTGGAGTGTGTGGCGCGGTGGTTGGAGCTACAGCCTCGGCACCCTGGGGTTGTGGGTTCAAACCCCGCGCTGCTCCTTGTGACCCTGGGGCAAGTCACTCAGTCCTCCATAGCCCCAGGTATATTAGATAGATTGTGAGCCCACCGGGACAGATAGGGACAAATGCTTGAGTATCTGATTGTAAAACCGCTTAGATAACCTAATAAACATCTAAGCTTTTGTGAGAATCAGACCTAGTGGCACCTGAAGTCACCCCCATCCCTAACCTCACCTATTCTGAACGTAGGCGCCAAGAGCCGCCATGCTGTTGGCGCCATTCCAGTGCATACCTTTACTCTCCCTTCCCTCCTTCCCTGCCCCCCTCCCGACCTCGATATGCCTCCAAACCCTCTGACTTCACCCTCCTTACCAAGCCAATTATGGCCTCTCTTAATCAATCTCTGTTTTATCTAATTGTCCTGTCTATGTCAGGCCTCCATAGTATATGCCTTTTCATTGCCACATATGTAACATCCCTGTAAATGTACAGTCTCTTCTTTTGTTAACCGCATTGAACTTCCATGGTATTGCGGTATACAAGAATAAAGTTATTATTATTATTATTTTATCGGGATTTTGCAATTGGCTTAAAACGGCGCAGATAACTACTGCACCAATTAAAACCAATTAAAATAATTAAGTTAGGCACTTATTGGAATCTAACTTATGGCGCCGTTTGGAGACTGTGGCCCTATGGGATTTAGGTCGTGTGGTGTTATGGTCGCGTGCAAAACCAAGTTGGCTTCAATAATCGATTGTTAAGGTCCATTAATTCCTAGTGAAGCGTTCGTTAACTGATTAAGTTGTGCACGCATCTCGGATCTGCACCGAAATTTCAGTGCGTAAAGATTGACACCATATATGGAACCAGGGCAAATGCTGAACAATTTACATGAAGGCATGTCAAAGATTTTCTGAGCAACATGTCTATTCGGCAGGATCTTGTGCATTAAAAACCAGATGTGATACCCAGTGACACTGGCAGTGTGATTCGAGCGAGAGTTGTTCAGAGGCAACCCTACAAATCAGAGCCTGCCAGGCTTTCTGTTGACTGGTGCTGCCTTAAAGCCTTTTACTCTGGTTAGACAGTTTATTTATTCATTTTCATTTGGAGATTGTCTGTCCAAATAAAGCTCAAACTTTCATTAAATAGTGGGGATGTGCATTTGTTTCCAGATGAATGAGGGCACTTTCCGAGAGAGTGTGGCCCAGTGGTTAAAGCTGCAGCCTCAGCACCCTGAGGTTGTGGGTTCGAACCCACGCTGCTCCTTGTGACCCTGGGCAAGTCACTTAATCCCCCCGTTGCCCCAGCTACATTAGATAAATTGTGAGCCCACCAGGACAGACAGGGAAAAATGCTTGAATAAAATTCATGTAAACCGTTCTGAGCTCCCCTGGGAAAACGATATAGAAAATTGAATAAATAGATAGTGTGAAAAGTTTCAGCCTCTGATGACCAGAGCTGGTATTGTGATGTCATAATGCCTCATTCTACCAATAAGAGCCAACCTCAGCAGTGATGTCACAATGGCTTGATTGTCCTATACTCAGCTCACTGTAACTACATTTTGATTTCTAGAGTGGCGCAGTGGTTAAAGCTACAGCTTCAGCACCCTGAGGTTGTGGGTTCAAACCCACGCTGCTCCTTGTGACCCTGGGCAAATCACTTAATCCCCCCCATTGCCCCAGGTACATTAGATTATGAGCTCACTAGGACAGTCAGGGAAAATGCTTGAGTACCTGAATAAATTCATGTCAAGAACAGAATAGAAAACTGAAAAAAGAAATAATAAATATTCAGTACTATTTGACTGACCAAGCTGGCTAACTGCTGACATTCAGGAGGAGAAAGACAACTATCTTCCACTGACTATCCATGTCAGCGCCTAGTCAGTGGCATTGTAAGGAGGGGAGCGGCCCGCCCTGGACGCCATCTTGGTGAGGGTGCAGGCACCCGTCCTCCTTTTCGCCCCCTGCTCCTTCCCCACCGCCGCACAGGCGCGCTGCTTCCCTTCCCTGTACCTCTGTTCCATTCCTGGCGCAAGCCGCAACCCCAAACCTGCTGCCTTGCCAGTGTCTGCTCTTCCTCTGACGTCACTTCCTGGACCCGCACCTAGGAAGTGACATCAGAGGACGAGCCGACGCTGGTGCAGCAGCAGGTTGGGGGTTGCTGCTTGCGCCAGGACCGTTTCAGAGGTACGGGGAAAGGGAAGCGGCGCCCATGCACGGCAGGAGGGGGTAGGGAAGGAGCATGTGGAGGTGGAGGAGGGGGGGGGTTGGTGAAGAGAGTGGGGGAGGGGCACCACCGCCCCACGCACATCTCACCCTTGCTACGCCACTGATTCTAGCCACCAGTTGTGCTGCGCAACATAGCCAGTCGGCGCCAATATTGATTGGCTATCCAGCTACAGATCCACCTAAATAACAGGTCTCTGATTGGCTGCTATGACCTAGTCTGTCAGCCAATGAATATTGACTTGGCTAGCGATGTCAAATGTGACTGCATATAGACTGGAAACTCAATGCTGATCGCTTGATACGGCCCCAGCATTGAATTTCCAGGTTCATCACCGACCGTGGGAGGTCGCCGGGCTGCCGCCCACACGGTCTGAAAATTAGGCCCTTTCTGTTCATATACCTTTAAATGGGCTATAGAGCCAGCACAGCATTTGCCTGGCCGGTAAGAGACTCACTGGGCAACCCAGCCATCACCCTGTGAGTTGAGGGCTAGCACTTTGCAGCGGCCACCACAGAAGCGGCACAGTGAAAGTCGAAGCTTGCCTGTTGGGCAATAGAAATTGATGCATGCCCCTGGAGGAGCCCATTGGACCAGAATTTGGACTCTGAAGACACATCCCATGCTGGTCCAATCGGAAAATCCGTACCCCTAGACCCCGCCCCCCCCCAGGCCCGCCCAGTTCCACCCATCCCCATCCTAATCCTGCCCCCAGCCCCACCTTAGCCCTGCCCCTGCTGCCTGCTCTTGTCCTCAAATCGCCTTGACAGTTCCTTTGGCAACTTCAAAACAAACCTAAAAATATTCTTATTTAGAGATGCTTATAGCCAATGATATAATGCTGTGTTGCCCATTGGGTGGCCAGATGGTGGGCTCATGGCTAATGTTCTGAATTTTCTCTCCTTCTTTCCCTACCCGATTTGTATTTCTCTTTCCCTGTGAAATATATACTAATATAAACCGCTCTGAGAGCTGTCTTACGACTGATATATCAAACCTAAATAAACTTGAGACTTGAAATCTCCCAATAAAGCATGACAGTGAGCATAAAAAAAAGATGAGAGCAGTTATGAGACCCGGCTTGAGGTTTGCCGGCACTTTTTCCATATGGAGTTCTCCTTTGCAAATACAGCAGCTGGCTCTGTGCTTTGCACCTGCCTCATGCCAGGCACAAGGCTTGCGGCTTAATCATCACGCAGGGACTTCAGAACACAATTCCTGCATGTTGTCGGCTACTTTTCCACCCTCTTTCTGCACTCGGGGCATTTTGCACTATATCTAGAAAAAAGTTTGCTTCCTGGTTGGCGGGTTGCGTCTGGGGGCTCTGGAAGCAGCCTTGCCTTCCCCAAAATATTGCAGTTGATCTGGGCCATAAAAAATATATCTATATGCCCCGATAGGTAATAAAACATTTACAAGGAAAACGAAGTTGAACGGTAGCTCCTAAACTTAACACGGATTGACGATAAGTCAGAAACTTTTTCCGCCTAGACTGCGTCCGCTTTGAAACATCAGGTAAAATCACTATCTTGCAGCCGTAGAATTCAATATTCTCAGGCTGTAATTAAGTAAAGCAACAGATCTCTGTAATTTTGTTTTGCATATTCCATATTTGTATGGTTCCTCTCTCCCATATTTTTGGACTGTAATCCTAGTAATATTAAGTGAAACTGGGCGGAGATTTCCTCTCCCTTTTCTCATCTTAGTAAGAGCGGATAGCATAGCTGGTTTTAAGAAAGGTTTGGACAAGTTCCTGGAGGAAAAGTCCATAGTCTGTTATTGAGAAAGACGGGGGAAGCCACTGTTTGCCCTGTATTGGAATGTTGCTACTCTTTGGGGTTCCAGAATCTTTTATTACTCTTTGGGGTTCCGGAATCTTGCTACTCTTTAGGATTCTGAATGGAATGTTGCTACTCTTTGGGTTTTGCCCAGGTACGAGTGACCTGGATTGGCCACTGTGAAGACGGGCTACTGGGCTTGATGGACCTTTGATCTGATCCAGTAAGCCTATTCTTATGTTCTATAATGCTTTATTATGTATACTAGTCTTATAGCCCATTACATTAACGGGTGCTAGAATATATATGTGTGTGTCTGTTTTTATTTTTTTTTTCTCTCTCCTTAGTCGCTTTCTGTATTTCTGTCTGTCTTTTTTTTTTTTTTTTTTTTCCTTGGCTGTCCACTACCACCCCTTGCCTGCTCCCCCTGTCCATTCTCCCTTCCTTTTACCTCCCCTGTGTCCTCCACCACCCCATCACTGCTCACCTTATCCAGCAGAAGCCCTTCTCCCTTTGTTTTACCTCCCCCTGTCCATCATCACCTCCTTCCTGCTCCCCCTGTCCAGCAGTAGGCCTGTCTTTATTTTTCCGCCCCCCCCTCCCTGTTCATCAGCACCTCTTCCCCTGTCCATCAACCCCTTTTCTGCCCTCCATTTCCGTGTGTTGCAGCATTTCCCTCCCACCCCACTTCCCTGTGCAGTATTTGCCTCCCCCCCCCATACATTGCTTCTTAACTCCATGCCCTACTTATGTGTTTTCCGGGTTTGGCTGCCGCGGCCTGCAGCCGCAGCCAGCAGTCACCGCGGCCGACATTTGACTCGGGCCGCCGCAGCCGACATCCGACTCGGGCCGCCGCGCCGCAGGAGAAGCAGTGCCCAACTTAAAACCCGTAAGGGCGGTCGAAATCTGGCTCGGGGGGGGGGGGAGGAAGAGAGAGAGCAGAGAGGCGGCGACCGCTGCGTCTTTAAAGAGGGAGCAGGACAGATCGTAAGTCGCGCATGCGCACTTCCTATGTATCGCTACAGCTCACGGAAAACTGGCGCACGCATAGGAAGTGTGCATGCGCGGCCTAGCGTTTTATTATATTAGATTGTATTTCCTTTTTCAAAGTTTTTGTTCCTTCATCTGAAATAAATAGAAACTTTTTTTAAAAAAAAGTTTGCTTCCCTCGAATTAGTCTTATCTCTATAGTATTTTGGTGTCTCCCCTGTCTTGAGAATATGGGGGAACAGGGTTTGATTCTTAATGCAGTTCTTTGTGGCCCAGGACAAGTGTGGGCCAGCGCGGCCAATGCTCCGATGCTCGGAGGAATTCCAGGAGTGTCAGAGCGTTTACCTCACCGGCCCGTGCTAAAAACTTCAAGCGCTGTTTAGTAAAAGGAGACCTTAACCTTCCATTTGCTCCAGGTAGAAAAACATGAAGGCTGCCAAACAAGTAGAGAAGGCCTCACCAAGGCAAGGCAAATGATGGGATGTATCAATAGAAGCTTCGTCAGCCGCAAACCTGAAGTCATAATGCCACTGTACAGAACCATGGTGAGACCTCATCTGGAATACTGTGTGCAATTCTGGAGGCCACATTACCGTAAAGACGTGCTTAGAGTTGAGTCGGTTCAGCGGATGGCCACTAGGATGATCTCTGGGCTCAAGGGTCTCTCGGATGAAGAAAGACTAAACAAATTGCAGCTCTACACTCTAGAGGAACGCAGGGAAAGGGGGGACATGATTGAGACGTCTACAAATTATTCAGAACGCCTCGGTTAAAATAATTTACAAAGCCAAAAAATGTGATCATGTCTCTCCACTCCTCAAAAAAGCACATTGGCTCCCAGTTACACACTGAATTTTATTTAAAATATGTCTGCTTACATTTAAATCATTATTATTTAAAACCCCCGCTTTTATTTTTAGAGTTTTAATTCCTTATCATACTTCGAGACAGTTAAGATCACAGGATCAACACTTATTGACAATACCCTCACTGAAAGTTATCAATACTAGGCGCCACACCATGTTCTCAGTAACAGCTCCTCAATCTTGGAATGATCTCCCACTTTTTCTTCGAGAGGAAAGGAACCTAGATAAATTTAAATCTAAACTTAAGAGTTTCCTTTTTAATGATGCTTTTAATGTATAAATTTTATGTCCTAAAACTTTTTTACTTTTTATTCTATATATTTCCTTTTTATTCTATATATTAAATATAAATTTTATTTGTTACCCTTCCTATTGTTTTTTCCTTAAATGTAATTAAATTAAATTAATAATGATTGTAACCCTTTAATCAACCTTCCTTTGCTTCGAAATGATATGTAGAAATTATGTATAGTAATGTCTGTAATTATATTGTTTGTTATATTTGTCACCCTAACTGAATTTTTATGAGATTGTACATCGCCTAGGAAATGTGATAGGCGATTAATCAAATTTTTCTAATAAACTTGGAAACTTGGAAATACATCACAGGACGTGTCGAGGGGGAAGACGACATCTTCTTTCTCAAAGGACCCTCGGTCACAAGGGGGCACCCACTCAAACTCAGAGGAGGGAAATTTAATGGTGACACCAGGAAGTATTTCTTCACAGAAAGAGTAGTAGATCACTGGAACAAGCTTCCAGTACAGGTGATCAAGGCCACCAGTGTGCTTGACTTTAAGAATAAATGGGACATCCACGTGGGATCCTTACGAGGGTCGAGATAAGGAACTAGGACATTAGCACTCAGACTTAATGGGGGGGGGTCAGTAGAGTGGGCAGACTTGATGGGCTATAGCCCTTTTTTGCCGTCATCTTTCTATGTTTCTATTCTATGTTTCTAAATATATGAGTAAAATGGTATGGTAGCTGTGTTAGTCCACTTTTAAAGATAATATATACACTTCTCCCTCCGTATTCGCGGCTTCAGCAATCGCGGTTTCGATGATTCGCGGTTTTTAGTTTGCTGGCTCCTCCCCCCAAATGACATCAGCTTGCATAGAGAAATCGCCGATTCCAAGCGTTTACCGAGAACATCGCCGATTCCCAGCAAGTTCAAGAAGGGATTGGACAAATTTCTGAAGGAAAAGGGGATAGAAGGGTATAGATAGAGGGCTAGTATGCAGGTCCTGGACCTGATGGGCTGCCGCGTGAACGGACTGCTGGGCATGATGGACCTCAGGTCTGACCCAGCAGAGGCACGGCTTATGCTTCTCCTTTAGGAACAGGCCAGGTCGCCCACTATGTTATTTGCGGTTTCACCATATTCACGATGGTTTTTAATATGAAAAAAATTATTCGCAGTTTTTCTGTATTCGCGGGTCTGTTAATCGCCTGTCGCAGCGAATACAGAGGGAGAAATGTAGAAATAAAACAAAAGCGTACCTTTTTTTATTGGACTAACCATGCATTTTATATTAGCTTTCAAAAGTAATCTTTCTTGTTCAGATCAGAAATAAGCCAACGTTGACAAATATCAGAATATGTAAGTGACACATATGAGCGTTCCAATGGCAGCCTCACAGGAAGAGGGAGGAGGTGGGCAGTAGCGTAGCGAGGGTGAGAAGCGCCCCTCCCTGCCCTCTTCTCCGCCACCCCCCCCCCCCTCCGCATGCGTGCGCTGCTTCCCTTCCCCCGTACCTCTGGAACATTCCTGGCACAAGCAGCAACACCCAACCTGCCGTCGCACCTGAGTGGGCTCACCCGCTGACGTTGTTTCCTAGTTGCGGGTCCAGGAAGGGACATCAGAAGAAGAGCCGATGCTGGCATGACAGCAGGTTGGGGATGCTGCTCGCGCCAGGAATGGTACAGAGGTACGGAGGAAGGGAAGCAGCACGTGCGGCAGTGGGGGGGTAGGGAAGGAGCGGAGTCGCATGGGTGCCACACCCTTACCAAGACAGCGTCCCCCCCCCTTTACTGCGCCACTGGTCATGGGTAAGGTAGGAAACAGAGAGATCTGGGTGGGTGAGAGACAGGAAGATAAGGATGGATGATAAGAAAGTGACAAAGCAGTATATGTAATAATGTATTTAAACCACTATGGCTGTACCGCTGAGAGGCAGTAAATCCTCTTTGACCTCCTCCTCTAGGGTAGACATACTTGGGTACTTATCTCATTGGACTTTTGATGCAATATTAAGATCTGTCCTGCTTGTGATGTCACTGTTGCCTTTGAATTTGATGGTTTACTATTACATGGGAAACACAATAAAAATGCTTATAAAAACGTCACGTTGAATTTACGAGCCCTTTATTAAACATACACTATATGTTTCCAGTTTGTCAGTTGTCTCTCTCTCTCTTGCTTGTTCTCATTCCTTCAGGCTCCCAATTATTTACCTGCGTTGTCCCTTTTCTCTGCTCACAGGGGGCCCTCTCTGTACTAGTTCTATGGTCCCTGTAGCTAGATAGGACATTGCACCCTAGTGAAAAATAACCTGAAAGATGGCCCTTATCATCTCAACAACGGGAAAGAAAAATGTTTCATATATTGGGAACAAACCAACATTTTTCAAGCTATAAAAGAAAACCAAAACAAAGTCGACACTTGTTGGAAATCCATCTATTTTGTACTTCTGTTATTTACTCCCAGACTGATATTTAAAAGAAACATAGAATATGACGGCAGAAAAGGGCCGACGGCCCAACAAGTCTGCCCAATCATGATCCCTTCCACCCTCGAGAAACTATCCTCTATCATACCTCTGTAGCGACCCCACATGTTTGTCCCATCGTCTCTTGCAGTCGAGCGTGCTACTAGCCTCGACTACCTGAGGTGGAAGACCATTCCATCTACCAATCACCCTCTCGGTAAAGAAGTATTTCCTGGTGTCCCCATGAAATCTTCCTCCCCTAAGTTTTAGCGGATGTCCTCTTGTCACCGTGGGACCCGTAAGAGTGAAGATTTCCTCCTCCTCCTCCTCGATGCGGCCCATTATGTACTTGAAAGTTTCTATCATGTCCCCCCTTTCTCGGCGCTCCACGAGCGAGTATAAGCGCAGACTGCTCAGACGATCTTCATATGAAAGATCTTTAAGTCCTGAGACCATCCTTGTGGCCATTCTCTGAACTGACTCAATTCTCTTCACATCCTTTTGGTAATGTGGCCTCCAAGAGGAGACTGCGAGGGGATATGATTGAGACTTTTAAAATACTGAAAGGATTCGACAAAATAGAGTAAGAATCATCGTTGTTCACATTGTCAAATGTGAAACGGACAAGAGGTCATGGACAGAGGCTGAGGGGCAGCAGGCTCAGGACAAATGTCAGGAAGTTCTGTTTCACACAGCGGGTGGTGGACGCTTGGAATGCTTTCCCGGAGGAGGTGGTGACGGAGACTACCATTCTGGGTTTCAAGTGTAAGTTGGATGTATACCTCCTTGCAAAACATATTGATGGATACGGGTAACCAGTGTCTCCACCTGGGAGCACCTGGCTTGGCCTCTGCGTGTGCGGGTCGCCGGAATAGATGGACCTAGGGTCTGATCCGGCGTAGGCGTTTCTTATGTTCCAAAACTGGACACAATACTCCAGGTGCGGTCTCACCGTGGATCTGTATAATGGCATTATAACTTCGGGTTTTCGGCTGATAAAGCTTCTTCTGATGCAGCCAAGCATTTGTCTAGCCTTTGTTGAGGACTTATTTCAATAGTAGCATCTGCAGCCCAGATAAGTTCCTCTGACCAAGGCCAATTGGAAATTTCAGTGGCACAGAAAATTATCGGTGCTATTCATAGAAAATGACTTAAGACTCAATGATTTGTAGACGCTTTTTTCTGGCCAATAACTCTTTCAGCGTTGGTTCAAAAACTTTACAATTCTTTGCATAAGTCTTTTGCGTTATTTTTTAGATGGTTCTCTGAGGATTATTTGTCTGTTTGATTATGTTTCTACAATTTTATGTACGTAAAATTATGTAAACCGTTAAGTTTTAAACGGTATAGAAGTTTTAAAAATAAATTAATAAATATAGCGTCGGTGTGATCAGGGGTCAGAACCAGGAGTTATCCAGAGATCGACCATATCCAATGCTGGTATAAATTGAAGTGGAGGAGTCGCTTTTGTGGTACCGGCCCGGAATGGCCTTTCTCGATTGGGGACATGGAATTAGAAGCTGACTGAGAGTGAGGATTTTTATTTTTAATTTTTTGTTTTTCCTTATTTTTGTTGGGCTGGTTTAGACCTCCTTTTACTAAGGTGCGCTAGCGTTTTTAGCGTATGCTAGCTGAAAATTTACCGCCTGCTTAAAAGGAGGCGGTAGCGGCTAGCGCGCGCTATTCCACGCGTTAAGGCCCTAACGCGCCTTTGTAAAAGGTAGGCAGTTTATAAATGTAGTGAGTAAATAATTAAATAATTATTCTTATCTAGGTTAGAGAAGCATAAAATAAATCTTAATAATAAAACCGTACAGATATATTTTGTTCTATAGCTGATTTATCTGTTGATTTATCATGAGGCAAGACTAAACAGACAACTTCTTGGGGGCAGCAAAGAGCAAACCGCAGCCAGAGCAAATCAGTAGGAGCTGACTCAAATTCAAAGAACCGTCAGCATATACTGCAACCTGCAGGAAGGGGGCAGCAAAGAGCAGCTTTAGTTAAAGCAAAGCCATAGGTCCTAACAACCACAAAATTCAAAGAACCATCAGCCTGTACTGCAACCTGCAGGAAGGGGGCAGCAAAGAGCAGCTTTAGTTAAAGCAAAGCCATAGGTCCTAACAACCACAAAATTCAAAGAACCATCAGCCTATACTGTAACCTGCAGGAAGGGGGCAGCAAAGAGCAGCTTCAGTCAAAGCAAAGCAATTTGTTCTAACATCATAAACTTCAAAGAACCATCAGCATGTACCCTACCCTGCATTTTTATAGGATCTTTGTGTGATGATTGTTGACTTATTATCAACATATTAGGGGAGAGAGAACCGCAGGCTAGGGGTCTGAAAGTTAACTGATTCTGATAAAGCGTTCTTTGGAAAGTTGTTTGTACCAGTGAGTTCTTCTTGGTCTGAGAAAGCAAAACAGTGTTCTGAAATGGACTCGTGAAGAATGTTCATCTCTGCAGCATATATAAGTTAGCCCAGGGACCTAAACGACAGTTTGTTTTTCTTGCTGCAAGATTTATAAATGGTAGCCATGCTTGTCGATAAGCTGGCAGGCCATATTAATGCACTCGGCTGGTTGTTCCTTGGGTTTTGTTTTGTTTTTGAGAGAGCCTGCTGGGAGCCTGATCAGGTCAGGAGACCTTGAACCCTTTCATATTCATGAGCAGTTCTTTCATTGATCTCTGTCGCGCTGGTAGAGGTCAGCCTTCTCAGCAAGGGCGAGGTCAGCAACTCCTCCTTGGAGCTGTGTGTCTGATTGGAATATTTTCCATTTGTGTCAAAAGCATTGAAAGACCAGTTGCAGGTCTGGGACAGTGGTGAAGGGACTATAGCTAACCCCTCTGCATTAAGGGCTCAATTTTATAAGAGGTCATCTGTGTTAGAAGTAAAAAAAAAAAAAAAAAAAAGGGGCCTATTTAATCAAAGCAATACAGGTTCCTTTAACAAATGTGTTTGTATATGAAAATCTTAATATACTGCTCCCAGATTCAGCCTCAAGAGAGCACGAACGGTGATGCTCAAATTTACACCTGCTATTAAAAAAGTGTAAATGTGCAAAAATACTCTACATGAATACCTAAGGTTACCAGATTTTACATCAGTAAAATCCAGCAGTGGCATACCTAGGGTATGTGACACCCGGGGCCCAAAATTTTTTTACATCCCCCCCGGTCCATCATTTTTGACCCCCCCCCCCCCCATGTAAAAAAAATGGAAAACTGGAACGCTCTTCCGGAGTCTGTTATAGGGGAAAACACCTTCCAGGGATTCAAGACAAAGTTAGACAAGTTCCTGCTAAACTAGAACGTACACAGGTGAGTCTAGACTCATTTAGAGCGCTGGTCTTTGACCTGGGGGGCCTCCGTGTGAGCGGACTGCTGGCCACGATGGAACACTGGTCTGACCCAGCAGTGGCAATTCTTCACCAGAAACGACTGTCTCGCTTTTCTTCAGTCTTCCCTCTTTTCTGTCCTTAGATTTATTTCTTTTCGTTCCAATATTTTGTCGGTGGGTGGTAATTTCATTTAGCAACTTATGTCCCGTCCTTTTGAGCAAAATGGTTGTGCAAAGCAGATTACGGATTGTCCATAATTATTTATTTACAGCTTTTATTCTGTGGACGTTCTGCTTCTTTGCTGGGCAGGAGGATGTCTAGGGAGAACTGGGGGAGTGGAATAATTTTAATCCACTTGTCAAAATAAGGCAGATAGAAACTCCTCTGGATTTATGACCAAGAAATGTACTTTCCTGTGCTCAATAAAGGGATTTTAAATATCTTCACTGTTACGCTCTTTTTAAGCTAGCGAGGACTCCGATAGCCCTGGGCTTTAAGTATTAAACAAGCATTTTTTTTTTTTTCTAATGGAAAATGATTTATGCTAAGCTCATTCTGTAGTGCTTGCCATTAGCCCACTGCAGTCGCATAAACACTGAGCAGCGTGTCCTGTAGACCCAGCATCCAGGGTCTCCTGTAATTACGAACAACACTTCGCAGAGACTGCCCTCACCAAAGTCTGCAGCCCGATCTAAGGGCCTTTATTCGATCCTCGTCCTTTTTGACCTGTCTGTTGCCTTGATACTGTTAATCACAGCTTACTCCTTGACATGCCTCATCTGGGGCAGCCTCCTTGGAGCGGCTGGGGCACGGGCAGTGTGTCTGGGAGGGAATGCATGGATGGGAGAACATCGCAGGGGAGGAGACATAGGCATCCTGGGACTGTCTGCCAAGTCTCTTCCCTGAAGAAGCCCTTTCTGGAAACGTCAATCGCTCCTCCTAAACTTACTTGCTCCACTTCATCACTGACGCTGAAACCATGGATTGAAGACAAAGTTTTATTTTATTTTTCTTTCCAGCTTATGATTTATCTTTAATCTTATCTATTGTTTTGCCTTTTGTCTTTGTTTTGTTCTATTTCTATCATTTAAATTTCCCCCTTCTGCTTCTATTCCTTTCTCTCCTCTCTTCTACCTTCCAAAGTATTTAGATCAATGCTGTCTTGTTAAAATGTTTATTTTATTTTTATTTTTCCTCTAACTCTACTTTTCACTTCTCTATTACCCTCCAGGTACTTTAGTTAGATTGTGAGCCTTCGGGACAGTAAGGGAATTTTTCAAGTACCTTTCTTATTTCTAATCTTAATGTATATTTTCTGTAAACCGCTTAGAACCTAACGGATAGAGCGGTATATAAGAAATAAATTACATTACATTACATTACATTACATTACATGGACCATTTGGCCTTCATCTGCCATCATGTTTCTAGGTTTCTATAACCATAAAGCTCTATGACATCACAATGCAGGCAAAGAGCCTTAGCCAATGGGAAGAAGATATGCAAATGTTAAGAGCCTTAGCCAATAGGGAGAGGAAGAGATAGTGGATGCTGCAGAATTCTACTGTTCAACGGCTCCCCCTTCTGCTTCTATTCCTTTCTCTCCTCTCTTCTACCTTCCAAAGTATTTAGATCAATGCTGTCTTGTTAAAATGTTTATTTTATTTTTATTTTTCCTCTAACTCTACTTTTCACTTCTCTATTACCCTCCAGGTACTTTAGTTAGATTGTGAGCCTTCGGGACAGTAAGGGAATTTTTCAAGTACCTTTCTTATTTCTAATCTTAATGTATATTTTCTGTAAACCGCTTAGAACCTAACGGATGGAGCGGTATATAAGAAATAAATTACATTACATTACATGCTGTCCTCGCTCGGATTCTATGAGTGTGTCCTCTCCTGGTTTGCCTCCTACCTCTCCCACTTCTCCTACCTCTATATGTGTTGGTGAGACCTCCTCTGCTTCTATCCTGCTAGCGGTTGGCTGTACCCCAGGGTTCTGTCTTAGGACCTCTTCTTTTCTGTGGCTACACCTCTTCCCTCGGTGCCCTGATCTCCTTCCTTGGCTTCCAGTATCGCCTATACGCTGGTGACTTCCACATCTACCTCTCTACATCCAAAATGTCACCTAGATTCCAAGAAAAGGTCTCTGCCTGCTTGGCTGACATTGCTGCCTGGATGTCCTGCCATCATCTGAAACGAGCTGGGCCTCTTTCCTCCTGAGCCCTCTGCTCCTCATTCTCCATTTCTGTGAATACTATTGGCATCGTTCCAGTTTCCTCTGCTCACAGCCTTGGAGTCGCCTTCGATTCCGACCTCTCATTTCCTTCGCACATCCAACAAATTGCTAAGAGCTGTCGCTTCTATCTCTACAACATCACCAAAATTTGCTCCTTCCTCTCTGAGCACACCCGTGCTTAGATTATTGCAATCTGTTTCTAACTGGTCTCCTGCAGTGCCGCCTCTCCCCCCTAAACTCTGCTGCATGACTCATCTTCTTCCAGCCTCGCCACGCTCATGTCACCCCTCTCCTTAAATCACTCCACTGGCTCCCTCTTTGCATACAGTTCAAGCTCCCACTGCTGACCTCCACTTAGATTGTGCTTCCCCTCAAAATCTCTCCTCTCTTCTCTCTCCTTAGACACCTCCAAGAGAACTCCGTTCCTCATATAAGCCGCTCTTAGCTTTACCCTTCTCCTCCACTGCCAATTCCAGACTTTGTTCCTTTCATCTAGCTGCCCCCTATGCCTGGAATAAATTACCCGAATTTGTCCATCAAGCCCCTTTCTTTGTTTAAAAGCAGACTGAAAACCCACCTTTTGGATGTAGCCTTCAATCCATAACCCTACTCCACACTGCCCACCAAACCAGCCAGCTGATTAACCATTCCCCTTAAATGTATTCATGACATCCTGTTTGTCTTTCTTGACTGTTTAGATTGTAAGCTCTTTGGAGCAGGGACTGTCTTCTTTGTGGCTCTGTTCAGCGCTGCGTATGTCTGGTAGCGCTATAGAAATAATTCATAATAGTAGTGTGAAGAGTTTCAGTCTTTGGGAAGCAGAGCTCAGACTGTGATGTCATAATGCCTCATTCCACCAATAAGAGCCAACCTCATCAGTGATGTCACAATGGCTTGATTGTCCTGTACTCCCCTCTGCCCTCCAAACCAACCAGCAAACTAACCCTCCCCCTTAACTGTATCCATGACATCCTGATTGTCTGTATTGACTGTTTAGATTGTAAGCTCTTTGGAGCAGGGACTGTTTTTTTTGTAACTGTACAGCTGGTAGCGCTACAGAAATAATTATTAGTAGTACATATTGCTTCTGCTTTTGACATGAACTGTCATGAGATTTTGATCATAATACTCAGGAAGACAGGATGCGGTGGGCAAGTTCTTGGATGGTTTTGCTTATATTTCAGGACTGGAGCTCAGGGCCAGGGTTAAATTATGCTGCGTGGATAAGCCTGTGCTCGGGTGTTCCTCAGGGATCAATGCTCTTGGCCAGGCTTTTTAATGTTTATTTGTTTCCACTGGCATCTTTATTTTGCAAGCATCATTATGACTTCCAAATTTATGCTAATTATATACAAATTGTTATTCCAGTAAATGACCAAGGTGAATTATAATGAGTGTGTAAATCAGTGCCTGCCTTTAGCTAAGCCTGAATGGATCAGACCAATGTAGCACTGCATACCACCAAGACGAGATTATACGGGTTAGTTATCCGACGTTCCTGACTTCAGTGGCATTGTTTATATTCATGATTTTCTGACCCAATGAGCTCTGAAGTTAGGAGTTTGGGAGTAAAACTGGACTCCCTTCTGCAGTTTAAAAATCAAATTAGGGAGGTAGTGATGGGTTGCTTTCTCTCTTTTTTTTAATTGAAATTAATTAGGAGATTGAGACATATATTGTATGCTAATGGTTTTTTCAAACTGTGTTGCAGTTATTGGTTTTAAGCTCACTAGATTGTTGGAATTGATTGGGGTTTGTTTGGGTTTGGTTTTTTTTTGGGGGGGGGCTCCCCGCTGCTTCAGTAAGGGCTTTACAGATGGTCCAAAACTCTGTGTTGAGTTTGTTATTACAGTTGAATAAATGACAACATAGCTGTCCCTTACTTGTGAAACAGTGGTCTCAAACTGGCGGCCCAGGGGCCACATGCGGCCCGCCAGGTACAATTTTGAGGCCCTCGGTATGTTTATCCTAATCACAAAAATAAAATAAAAGTTTCTTGATCATATGTCTCTTTAGCTATAAATGACAATATTATTGTTAAGACTTAGCCAAAAGGAAAGATTTATAAACTATAAAGAGTTTTACCTTGTGTAAAATTGTCATTTCTTTAATAAGACATTAACTATTTTTTCTGAGGCCCTCCAAGTACCTAGAAATCCCAAAATGTGGCCCTGCAAAGGGGTTGACTTTGAGACCACTGGCTTAACTGTAACCATGACATCCTGTTTGCCTTTGGGAAGCAGAGCTGAGATTGTGATGTCATAATGCCTCATTCCACCAATAAGAGCCAGCCTCATCAGTGATGTCACAATGGCTTGATTGTCCTGTTCTCCCCTCTGCCCTCCAACCAAGCCAGCAGATTAACTGTTCCCCTTAACTCAGTGGTCTCAAACTCACGGCCCGCCAGGTACTATTTTGAGGCCCTCGGTATGTTTATCATAACCACAAAAGTAAAATAAAACAGTTTCATGATCATATGTCTCTTTAGCTATAATTTACAATATTATTATTAAGACTTAGCCAAAAGGAAAGATTTATAAACTATAAAGAGTTTTACCTCGTGCAAAATTGTCATTTCTTTAATAAGACATTAACTATTTTTTCTGAGGCCCTCCAAGTACCTCCAAATCCAAAATGTGGTCCTACAAAGGGTTGGAGTTTGAGATCACTGGTGTGAAACTATACTGGCTGCCAGTTAAACAGTACGTTGATGTATTTGAAAATCTGTCGTTTGATCTTTTGTGCTATCCATGGGGATGGGCCTGCCTACTTGTCGGAGTGCTGAAGTTTCAGCAAAGCACTTGTGTGTTACATTCTGTAAGAATTTGCTTTAGCTCTCTCCAAGGTCAGATATGAGGTTATCCACAATGTGACAGTCGGTCTTTTTTTGTGCTGCTCCCAGGCCGTGGAACGAGCTGCCTCCTGCACTTAAAATTCAGCAGTTATTTAACTTTTAGGAAAAAAATATGAAAGTTTTTCTTTAGTTGAATGAGAAATTTTTTTGCATTGCTGCTTTTTGGTTTCATGTTTGTTTTTCAATTGTTACTCTTACGATCGCTCCATGGTGCGACCTCATCTGGCATATTGCGCTCAATTCTGGTCTCCTTATCTCGAGAAAGAGACAGCGGCGCTAGAAAAGGTTCAAAGAAGAGCGACCAAGATGATACAGGGCTCTTCGGCTTGGAAAAGAGACGGCTGAGGGGGGAGATAACGATTGAAGTCTACAAAATCCTGAGTGGAGTAGAACGGGTACAAGTGGATCGATTTTTCACGCCGTCAAAAATGACAAAGACTAGAGAACACTCGATGAAGTTACAGAGACTTGCCCAAGGAACGGAGCTCACAGGGGGGAGCATGGGGGGAAATAAGTGAGGACAGGTATTGAGGGGTGGAGTGAATGCGCTTGTAGGTCAGTAAAAGGAATTTGATTTGGAAATGGACGTGGAGCCAATGATTTAAAGGGCCGCACGGCTTTGTAAAAGAGGCTCTAAGTTTCAAGTTTAATAATAATTTGTTATCCCACCTTTTCAAATTACAAAGTGGCTAATAATAATTTAAAAAAAAACAACAGAAAACGGGGAAATACAGACGTATTAAAAATTAATTATATCTGTTAGTATTTACTGGGGTCTTCTGTCCTCTTCTGTACTCTCCCTCTTCAGACTCATTCTTACTTGGATTCTCTTATGGGGTTCATTTCTCTTTCTCTTTATTTTTTCCTCTTTTTCTTCCCTTTTTGACCTAGTTTTCCTCCCCATTTTGTCTATTTTGTCTATTTTTTTTTTTGTCTATTTTGTGTATTTCGTATATATATTTCACAGGTCGGGAGTAGGGGTGAGTGGGGGGTTGGGGGGAGGTTTGGATCCGGTTTTCTACGGTGTATTCTAATGTATGTTATAGTATTGGGGTGCTACGATATGTCCTGGGGGGGGTTCAGAGGGTTTTACATGGAAAATTGTATTGAGCACCTCTTGTTCCTGAGACATCTGATCTTGGTTGTGTTTATGACCTTTTCTCTGTATTCCCGGTAGGGCGTTTTTTGTTTTTTTTTCTGGATTGATGGATGTCCCTTTACTCTGTTATGTTATGTGTGTACGGGTTTGCTCAATAAAGAAATATTATATATTAAAAAAAAAAATTAATTATATCAATAAAGACAAGTCCAAAGACGCACAAGACAGACATACACGAGAGGAAAGAGGGAAGGAACTACAATAATCAAAGAAAAAAAGAAAAAGAAAAACAGTGAAGGAAAAGAAAAATAAAAGGTAGGGGGTATGTTTACTAAATTGTTAAGAATGCCAAGAAAATGCCTAAGAAGAAATGGTAAAATATAATATATCTGTCCTTAAGAAGACAATTAGACTGCAATCAAATTGCAAAAGCATTTATTAAATCCACCACTATATCAGGAGTCAATATAACTTTGATAGGTTAGCACGGTTTTTAAAAAGTCAGACTACGTTAAATCAATTTACCACGTCTTAACCTATGAATTATCGTTCATTAAGGGGGCAATTCTTGAAGTCCACGCCTCTTTTTAGTGATCCTGCGGTAACTGCCAAATGGAAAACCGCACCCACCGCATGTCAATCAAAGTTAGACCCTGTTTGTAGAATCACGCCTAATTGCATGAACAACTTAGGTGCTGGTATATTAAGCCAGGGCAGGAGTTCTTCACCTGGGGTCCATGGATGGATTTCAGAGGGTCAGATAAAAATGAATATTACATAAACAGTATATGGTATCCTCCCTCACTTTATCCCTCTTTCTTGGAATTCCTCAAACCCTAATACCACCAGATCCTCCCACAAATTAAAACTATCCTTCCCCTCGCTAAAAGGCATTTCCCACACAGGAAAGCTAAGGACCTCCCTCCACTTCAAAAGCACTGAGCTCTGGAACAACTTTACCTCCCCTCTTCGGAACTTGAGCTCCCTCCAAGTTTTCCGCAAACATCTGAAAACCTGGCTTTTCTCAAAAAATGTAAGTCTCCCTCCAACTTAGGAATCAAGGAAACTCTTATATCTTGGCATCCCAAGTCCTCTAAATTTTCTTCACACTTCTACCTCTAACCCTCTGTTGTAGTTCCTTCCTATTTCTCCTACTCTAAACCGTGTCGAGCTCTACGAACGTGGAGATGATGCGGTATACAAACCTAAGGATTAGATTAGATTAGTATACAGGCCGGTACTGTTGATTTTTCTCGCACATAACGAGAGAGTAGATGGGAGAATGGAGAGGGAGGGAGTGGTTCTTCTGTGAGCGCATGCAAGCAAACGGGCCTACGGAAAAGTGCGCTTTCTGTACTTATGGCTGCTGACCAACTTTCACAGCTGTGCATTACTCTTTGGCAGTCTGCACTGTTCTTTGGATGGCAAGAGCTACCGAAATAGCCTTGGAAGCATGAGTAGGCAGGGGTTGCAGTTGTTGGAAGGGAGGGAAATGATGCTAAAGTCATGGGATGGAAGGAGAAGGAAGATGGTGCTGATGACAGGAGGTGGGAGAGCAGGAAGAACGAGGGTGAGGGGAAATAAGATGATAGTGTAGATGGGCAAGTGAACCCAGTAAAAGTATGCCGCAGTATGATAAAGGGAACTCCAATTGTCTGTAATCACAGGGTTACCTTCATTACAGACAGAATTATATTATAATGGAACTAGTATTTTAGCCCGTTACATTAACGGGTGCTAGAATATATGTCTGTCTGTCTTTATTTCTGTCTCTCTCTCCCTCCCGCTGTCTTTCTTTCTGTCTGTCTCTGTCCCTGGCCCCATTTGTCTGTCTGTCTTTCTGTGTATCTCCCTGCCCCTGTGTCTTTCTTCTTTTCTTTCTGTCTCCCTTCCTCCCGCTGTCTGTCTGTCTGTCTTTCTATCTATCTGTCTCTCTCCCTGCCTCCTATGCAGCAGCATTTCTCTCCCACCACTTCCCTGTGCAGCAGCCAAAGCAGCATTCCCTCCCCCTCCATTTCCCTCCCCTCCACACCACTTCCCTGTGCAGCAGCAGTAGCGTTTCCTCTACCCCTCTTTCCCTTCCCGCAGTCTGTCCGGCTCCCTTAGTCCCTTACCGTCTCCCCCCTTCCTTTCCCTTCCCTTCCCGCGGTCTCGACTACTAACTTGGTGATTCCAGCAGCGTGTGCAGCAGTCTTCACACGCTGCTCGTCCTCCTCCTGCCATCTACATTGGCTCCGTGCTCGGTGCTCACCCGCCGCAGCCTGCAGTCGCCGGCAGCTGGCAGCCGACAGCCGCCACAGCCTGCAGCCGCCAACAGCCACCGCGGCCTGCAGCTGCCGACAGCCTCCGCGGCCTGCAGCCGCCGATAGCCGCTGTGGCCAACATCTGCCTCGGGGAGAGAGAGAAAGAGAAAGAGAGAGAGATTCGCGCATATGCGCACTCCTACCTGCGGTGCCCTACAGTGCACGGAAAACGGGAAAATGGGGGGGTGTCTCGGAGGAGAGGGATCGCGGCCGCTCAGCACTCCCACTGAGGAGCCCAGCAACTTTCCATCCGGATCGGGACCCGAGTCCTTTGCCGCCCCCCCCCCTTCCCTTCCCGCGGATCTGACTACCTTGGCAATTCCAGCGTGTTGCAGCAGTCTTCACACGCTGCTTCGAGCCCTTCTACTGCCCTGATTTGCTCTGCCGCATCTCTGATGATGTCATCAGTGACGTGCCAGAGTAAATCAGGCCAGTAGAAGGACCCGAAGCAGCATGTGAAGACTGCTGCATACGCTGGAATCACCAGGTTCGTAGTCTGTACCGTGGGAAGGGAAAGGGGGTAGAGGAAACGCTAATGCTGCTGCAGGGAACTGGTGTGGGGGGAGGGAAATGGAGGGGGAGGGAATGCTGCTTTGGACAGACAGACAGAGGGAGGAAGGGAGACAGAAAGAAAAGAAGAAAGACACAGGGTCAGGGAGATACACAGAAAGACAAAGGGGGCCAGGGACAGAGACAGACAGAAAGAAAGACAGCGGGAGTCGCGTCAGGAGGGGTGCGGGATGCGGCAGAGGGAACTTTTCCAATGGGTGCAACTGGGCGGCTGTCGGGAACCTCTGATCAGGGGCAGAGCAAGGTAAGTGTATCATAGGGATAAGAAGGAGGGGAGTGGGGAGAAAAAGGAAGGGGCGCCTACTGCTGGACAGGGGGAGAAGGAAAGAGGTGCTGATGGACAGGGGAGGTGAAGAAAAAGGAACGGAGGCCTAATGTTGGACAGGGGGAGAAGGAAAGAGGTGCTGCTGGACAGGGGGGAGGTAAAACAAAGGGAGAAAGGCTGCTGCTGCATAAGGAGAGCAGTGAAGGGGTGGTGGTGGACACAGGGGAGGTAAAAGGAAGGGAGAATGGACAGGGGGAGCAGGCAAGGGGTGGTGATGGACAGCCAAGGAAAAAGAAAGACAGAAAGAAAGAAAGCGGCTAAGGGGAGAGAGAGAAAGAAATAAAGACAGACATACACACATATATTCTAGCACCCGTTAATGTAACGGGCTATAAGACTAGTATATATATAAAAAGAAAGAAACGGGAAAGAGAGAAAAATTCCTTAAGTAGCAGTAATGAATCAAAATGCCATTATTGATCAAAGAAACGATTGTGGCGAGGCATTCAGGAGGGTCTAAAACAAATAACCGCTGTTTACAGAGAAGTAGTAATTCAGAATAATAGGTTATGAATATGGTAATTTTTTTTTTTTATTCCAGCGCTGTATAAAGACGAAGTAACTCATAAGAATTGTAAGGTAGTTCGTCATATTTTCCCTTCCGTCTCCTGTCTGCACAGACTGAAGAAGTCGACCCATTTTATTTTCTGCTGTAATTTATTCACGTAGGATCTTTGCTTTTGTTTTTAATGTGTCTTATTATGCTACAAACTGACATATGCAGTTTAGTGGAGTACTTATCAAACTAGATGGATTTAAAAAAACACCTTTTTGTCTATCCGTGAACAAAATTGTTTCTTTCTGCCAGTTTTTAAGACTGCCTCTTGGAGGTAATTCTACAAAATAGATGTGCTAGGCGTTTGCCTAGACCAGGGGTGTCAAAGTCCCTCCTCGAGGGCCGCAATCCAGTCGGGTTTTCAGGATTTCCCCCAATGAATATGCATGAGATCTATTAGCGTACAATGAAAGCAGTTCATGTAAATACATCTCATGCATATTCATTGGGGAAATCCTGAAAACCCGACTGGATTGCGGCCCTCGAGGAGGGACTTTGACACCCCTGGCCTAGGCCCCGGTCAGATAATGGCGGAACTGGGGTACTCAAAGAATTTATTTGTCGGGGCCAACTTTAAAGCTGGGGGGGGCCGTTGCAAGCACACATTGGGCTGACCGTTCACTCATTCCAAGAAGATAGACCACGTCAGAAGTTAATTCCAAAATCTTGAACTTTACTCTCTCGGTTGATGAAAGAGGAACTCTCCTTTGACAAATGCCAGGTTTTGGAAAGTCCGTCCGGGAGCACCGACAGTCCTCTATAAAGAGGACATGTCCGGGTTTTTCCGGACATCTGGTAAATTGAACTGAATATCCAATCGCCGAAAAATAAAATAGAACTGAATATCCAATTGCCCAAAACCATAAAAATACTGGGTATCACTCTAGATACTCACTTAACCATGGCTGACCACACAAACCTACTGGTGAAGAAATGCTTTTACATACTATGGAAGCTAAGGACTATTAAAAAATACTTTGACACAACATTCTTCAGATTACTGGAGCACCATGGAGCGATACAGGGGCATCATTAGTCTTGTTAACCATCCCTTTTTTAATAACTCCTAGCATCCTATTTGCTTTTTTGGCCACCACCGCACATCGGGTGGAAGATTTCATCGTATTGTCTGCGATGACACCCAGATCCTTTTCGTGGGTGCTAATCCCCAAGGTGGACCCTTGCATCCAGTAACTGCGATTCAGATTATTCTTTCCAATGTGCATCACTTTGCATTTGTAGAGTCTATCAGTGTGCCTTTATCATCTTGTTATTTTAGAGTGCTTAAAAAAATCAGCTGGGTGTGAGCCTTCGTGAATAAGAAAATATCAGGAATATATGCCTATATATTATGCCTATATATTACTATAACAGCCTGTGTCTTATGTCATGATGCCAGATGGCTAGAGGTGCCAGATGTCTGGGAAACCCAGACATGTCCTCTTTATAGAGGACTGTTCAGGTGCCCTGATGGATTTACAAAACCCAGTAGCTTGTCCGGGATTGGAAGGTCCCGAGCTCGGAGCCATCGAGCATTTGCAGATGTAACGCCATGACGTCACATGCATGCATGTGACATCACCGCCTCGCATCCGCACACGCTCTGGGGCCCTCCAGATGCAGCCTGGACTACAGTTTTAGCGTGGTGAAGTATCCATGGGAACTGCGCAGCTGGGGGGAGGGGGGGAATCTCTTTAAGCTTTGCCATTTCATTTGGCAAAGGGAAGCATTCTTTCAGTATTTACAAACGATAAAATTTGAGTCGACGGGACATAATTGCAGCACACTGAAGAGGGTAATTAAAAATTACCAAAGAGGCTGAATTAACTGTAATTTTTGAACTAATGCTGTATGAATCGCTGTAAACACAGAAAGAGTAGACGTGAATCAAAATTGAAGTAAATATGCCTTATAAAAGCATACTTCCAAATGTCTGAAAACCTGTAAGAACTTTTCATTGACCCCTCCCTACTAGTGCCACTTATCTTATGTCACAAACCTTTGATATTCAAATTGCTACAGGGGGGTTAAAAGTGGTGTGTATCCTGATGGTGTGCCAAGTCTGGTGAATGGACCAATGCAGAGTGGTTTTCAGGCTCTAGTTTGGACACCCCACGATGGTATCGGAGAGGTCCTCGGTACTTACAAGATTGCAGCACTACTGCGTTATGTATCCTGATGGTGTGCCAAGTTTGGTGAATGGACCAATGCAGAGTGGTTTTCAGGCTCTAGTTTGGACACCCCACGATGGTATTAGAGAGGTCCTCGTTACTTACAAGATTGCAGCACTACTGCGTTATGTATCCTGATGGTGTGCCGAGTCTGGTGAATGGACCAATGCAGAGTGGTTTTCAGGCTCTAGTTTGGACACCTCATGATGGTATTATAGAAGAGGTCCTCAGTGCTTACAAGACTGCAGTACTACCTTACTGTGGGAAGTAGTATGTATACCAGAGACATGTCAAACTCTGGCCCGCGGTGTAATAAAATTTGGCCCACCAGACCATTACCAATTTGCACTTAAGCTGGCCTGCCGGCAAACATATTTGTCATCCAATCAAGTACAAATGCCACATCATCTGTAGGTTCATGTGGCTTCCTGGTCTCACATTAAAGCAGCCTGCAGAGGATCGCTGGTTGGCTGTAGCGATCCTAGCAGGCTGCCGTAGCCTCAGCAGCACGTTCCTTCTGTCGCGGTCCCGTACGTCAGAGGAGGGGCAGGCCCGCAGCAGAGGGAATGTGCTACGGAGGCTGACGGCAGCCTGCTAGGATCGCTACAGCTCACCGGCGATCCTCTGCAGGCTGCTTTAATGTGAGAGCGGGAATCCGGGATGGAGGGAGGGAAGGAAAAGAGGGCCAAATCTCGGGCCAAAAGGAAAGATGCCAGACCTCCGTGGGAGGGAAGGGAAACGGAAGGGATGAAGAAAGAAGGAGACCCTGGCAAGCGAGTTATCAGAAGACAACCGGAGCCTGGGACCAACATGATTTGACTAATGACCAGACAACAAAAGGTAGAAAAAATAATTGTATTTTCTGTTTTGTAATTACAATGTCAGATTTAAAATGTGTATCCTGCCAGAGCTGGTGTGAGACAGCAAGCGTGAGCCAGGACCTAGAAGAGAAGAAAAGTCTTTTTAATTTATTTTGTTTACATCACAGAGCCAGCGTGAGGTTGGAGAGGTTGTGACCCTATACTTCTACTAATGGGTTCTTTTATTAGTGTGCGCTAAATCGGTTAGCGTACCTTAATAAAAAGACCTCTAAGTATCTTAATACAAAATTTGGCCCGTGACTTGGCCTATGTTTTTGATTTCGGCCCCTTATGTGATTGAGTTTGACACCCCTGACGTATACTGATGGTATGTTTAGGGTTACCATATGTTTTAGCATCTATTTGACTCCCTCCTTTGTTCGATTTTTGTTTTGCCTTTTTTTTTTTATTACTGCTAATAACTTCTGTTGGGAAATGTAAGGGGTGGACTAGGTCTGAACCATCTATAATAAAGGCCCTATAGATAAACATCTGGCTACTGCAGCTTTGCCTGGAGCCTTGGAAGGGCACGTTCCATTGCCATCTGGAGCTTCAATGAGCTCCGTTCAGTGCAGTCCCCCCTCCTCCCCCCCCCCTAAAATAATCAAAACTGCCCGACAGAGCCACAGCCAGAGCGAGCTAGCATTTCCAACTCTTCCAAAACGATGCAGTGGCATTCTAAAGCAGGGGTAGGGAACTCCGGTCCTCGAGAGCCGTATTCCAGTCGGGTTTTCAGGATTTCCCCAATGAATATGCATGAGATCTATGTGCACGCACTGCTTTCAGTGCATATTCATTGGGGAAATCCTGAACACCCGACTGGAATACGGCTCTCGGGGACCGGAGTTCCCTACCCCTGCTCTAACGTGTCCATAGACCAGGGGTAGGGAACTCCGGTCCCCGAGAGCCGTATTCCAGTCGGGTATTCAGGATTTCCCCAATGAATATGCATGAGATCTATGTGCACGCACTGCTTTCAATACATATTCATTGGGGAAATCCTGAACACCCGACTGGAATACGGCTCTCGGGGACCGGAGTTCCCTACCCCTGCTCTAACGTGTCCATAGACCAGGGGTAGGGAACTCCGGTCCTCGAGAGCCGTATTCCAGTCGGGTTTTCAGGATTTCCCCAATGAATATGCATGAGATCTATGTGCACGCACTGCTTTCAATACATATTCATTGGGGAAATCCTGAAAACCCGACTGGAATACGGCTCTCGGGGACCGGAGTTCCCTACCCCTGTTCTAAAGTCTCTTCAACTGGACCGTCTTATACTAGTCTGGCAAAAGTGCTGCTACTCCTACAGATTGAAAGCCAGCAGTCAAGTAGTGGAAGAGCAGAGCAGTGCAAGCCGTGACGTTTAAAAGATGTTTTTCAGATGTCTGATTTTTCTTAAGAAGCTTTAGAGAATTTGTCAACTGTGGATAAAAAGTTTGTTTTGTGTAGGTGCATATCTTCTTTGCAAACACAAGTTATTCCTCTGCATGTGGCTTTGGTTTCTTCAGTAATGATTAGAGCTGTACATTTAACACATGTTTAGCCCTTTCAGGACCAAGGGACATATTTGTCCCATAACTTTAAAATCCTATAAATTTTGATTGGGATAGTCTACAGTTCTAAATTTGATATGTACGGATTCCATATGATACTGCCTTTATGTAAACAAACTGGTTCCGACATTCATTCATTAGCGTCGTTGCTAGATTGACGAGAAGATTCACTTGCCACACTGTCCATAAGCCAGAAGTGTGATTTTTTTAAAATAAAAATAATGATATTTCACAAAAAAAATCAATTTTTTGTCATCTGCAAGCCCTTTTTACCATAAAAATGTCGTCAAAACCACAAAAATTGGCCTACGATCCTTATGGTCCTGAAAGGGTTAACTGCATTAAAAAATGTTTTCACTTAGTTAACGCATTGTTGCCTACACCCATCCAGCAATGCTCTCTCCCCCTTCCCCATATTCTAAAATGGGCCGCCTTGTCTCCTTGTCCTCTCTCACTCCCGCTAGCAGGGTCAGCATCGGGAGGGGGGGGGGGAGCATGGACCGGGATGATCTTTCCTTCTTTTCACGCCAATCCAAAGCCCCCCTCACCTTTTCAAATACAGTATACCCCCCACAAATTCACGGTTCGCGAATCGTGGACTCAGTTTTTCGTGGTATTTTCTGACCGCCTCTTCTGGGAACTAAATTCAGGCTACACCAATCAGGAGCTGCTTTGGTGGTCAGAAAATGCTAAGAACGATCCCATATCCAGTTTTCAGCACCCACCGCCGCCCCTGCAGCCCTCTCCTGCCTCCGATCCGCTTCTAAACCGTATTTGTGGTTTTTCAAAATTCGCGGGTGCTCCTGGAACAGAACCACCGTTAATTTTGGGGGAGTACTGTACCTTTCTGGATTCACTTGTAGGATCAGCGTTGTAGAGGGGGCCATGGACCGGAATGTCCTTTCCTTCTGCTTACCTCGGTCTGAGGCTCCCCCCACTCAACTTTTCAAATATCTTTTTTGATTCAGAAAGGGAGGTGGAGGGATGGTTCTGGCACATCTGTCCAAGCGGAAACAGGAAGTTGTATCAAAGTGGGGCAAATTGTGATAGAGGAACAAAGCAAGGAGACCAGAGGGTCACTGCTGCTGTTCTGGAAACCCCTGTTCCGAATCCAAAAAGCTATTTGAAAAAGTGAGGGGGTGGGGGCTTCAGACCGAAGTGAGAAGAAGGAAAGGATCCACACACCCCCAACACCACACCTGCCAGCAAATCCAAAAAGGTATTTGAAAAGCTTAAGACTGCCTGTTATGGGGGAGGAGAAAGATTTGTTGATGCAGGATATAGGGGTGTGGAGAGACAGAGCAATGCATATTATTGGGGGATGGGCAATGCAGTATATGAGGGGGGAGGCAATACTAGATGGGTGGGGGGAGAGATGGAGCAATGAGGCATAATGGTTTTGTTTTTGTGGTAGTGATAGTGGTTTTGTGGTTTTGTTTTTTGTGATTGGTTTGGTTTGTTTTTGTGGTTTTGTTTTGTTTGTGTGATTTGTGGTTTGGTTTGTGGTTTTGGTTTTGTAATAGTGGTGGGGGACGGGAGAGGAGGAGAGACTGAGTTATGCTAGATGGGCTAGATTGGTGAAGCCCGACTTTAGTACAGGAAGTCCCGGTCAAAGAATATTGCGATTGACCGGGGGAACACTGTATACTGTATATACAAGAGGTGATTATTTCAGACGTTCATCTGTGCGGGCTTGTCCTGTAGTCTGACAACCATATCCCTGAGCACTATCCAAAATTGTGAAATAATGGTTTGAATCATCTTACAAAAGATTTGCAGAACCCCTTCTAGTCCTTTTGTCTTGCATATGCCATTTGGGGGAGTTCGCCTTTTTTTCAGTTAGTTTTCTTCCCGACCAGATTTTAGGGGTTCAAAATATTGGCCACATGGCCTTTGGATTTTATCAGCTTTCGTAGGAAAGTACCCTATTAGGACACAGGCACTTTCTCAGCTCTAGTGACTGCTATTGTACAATAGATAAAAATTTTTTACAATATCAGTTGCGCCTTCGCTTTGGAACGCAATGCCACCACACTTCCGCTCTGAAAATTCTCTAAACAAGTTCAAAACACACTTGAAAACATTTCTGTTTAAAGACGCCTATCAAAATTCCAATTGAGAACTTAAAATAAGGAAAAATGAAAAAAAAAAAAAAACCCCAACAATAAATGGAGAATCGCTTTTAAGAAGCGACACCCCCCTTCCCTTCTTGTTTTATCCCTCCCCTCTCTCCTTACTTTTATTTTTATTTTATACAATGTAATTAAAATCCTCCCTTCCCTCTCTCCCTCTTTTTTGGATAGGATGCTAGCATTCCAAGCAAGTAAACAACAGTCCCGATTGGGCACCATGCAATCTTACAGCGCATTTTGTAAAGGGATTTGATAAATTCATTTCTTAACTGAAGTTTTATTTTTAACAATAATTTTATACTGTCTATACTTTGGATAACATGTGCTTTTATTCTCAATACTTTGTACTTCGCTGACTGTCCAGTTTCTCTTCTGTGTAAACCACCTAGAAGTCGCTTGATTGCTGGCGGTATAGAAAAATAAAGTTACGTTATGTTATGTTGTTCTCCCACCCGTCCAAATTACGTCCTTGTCTTGGCCACATTCCCCCTACTCTTATTTTAATTTTTATTCTTTTTAAGTAATTTAAAATACTTTTTTTTTTCTTTATTATTGTAAACCGACCCTCTGTGAAGGCCGGTATATCAAGCTATGAATAAACATGAAACATCTTCTCTGTAATTTTCTTTCATGCATTTAGGGCTTTTTTGAACCCGCTTCCTATCCCTATGGAAACACAAGCATTAGCTAGAAAATGCACTTGATAAAGAACTAAGAATATCTCCAGAAGTTGTTCCCTGGATCTTTAAAAGAATATACTAAATAAAATCTATTTCAAATAAGGGGTTCATAAACAAAATCGCGCGCCGACAACGGCACGCCGACAACTGAGCGCAAGGTTGACGGCGCGCCGAAGAAAAGCACCATTTTAAAGGGTTCCGACGGGGGGTGTTGGTGGGGAACCCCCCTATTTTACTTAACAAACATCGCGCTGGCGTTGTGGGGGGTTTGGGGGGTTGTAATCCCCCTCATTATACTTGAAACCAAACTTTTTGCCTGTTTTTTAGGGAAAAAGTTCAGTTTTAAGTATAATGTGGGGGGTTACAACCCCCCCAAACCCCCCACAACGCCTGCGCAATGTCTGTTAAGTAAAGTGGGGGAGTTCCCCCCCCCCACACCCCCCGTCGGAGCCCTTTAAAATAGTGCTTTTCTTCGGCACGCCATCAACCTTGCGCTCAGTTGTCTGCGCTCACTTGTCGGCGCGCCGTTGTCTCACGCGATTAAGTCCTGTCACCCAAATAAGGTTTGGTAAAGCTTTTACTCTATTTAAAGTACTGGGATGCTGAAAGAGGACTTGCAGTCTACCTTTAGTTAAAAAAATGCACACAGAGTCCATTATAATGATGTCTGCTTCTGCAGCTCGGTTTTTAATTCCTGCAAGCTTACCACAAATGACCATCGCTATGTAGTCAGGAAGCAATTATAACATAAACCGTTTGCTTTATTCTAAAAGCTATTTGGCAAAAATACTCGCATGCCTCTCAAAATAGCCTGTTTCAGTGGTTCCCAAACCTGTCCCAGGGGGGGAACCCCCCCCCCCCAGTCGGCTTTTCAGGATATCCACATTGCCTCCGTTGCATGCAAATCTAACGCAAGTATCCCGTAAACCAGTGTCCCGTAAACTTTGTCGAGCCGCGGCTCGAGGCGTCCGGAAGTGTGCGGACGTCGCCGTGATGACGCACATGCGCAAAGGCCCTTCGGACGGGCCCTGCGCCGCCGGTGGAGGGGGGGTGCCAGCAGGGAAGAGGACCGGAGAGGCGCCGGCTGATTGCCTACAGGACGTGCCTCTCGCCATGAGAGGCGCGTCCTGTAGGCAGTCCGCCAGCGCCGGAGCCTCTCCTCCTCCCCAGTGTATGGTGGCCTACCTGAAATCTCAGGAGGCGCAGTTTGCGATACACCGCTGTAAACATAACTTGCTGGAGTTACTCCAGGTCAGGTTTGGAAACCAACGGCCTATTTACTAAAGTACGGTTTGCAATTGCCATGCACATGGAGGGTCATTTTATAAGGACACGTGTACCCTAAGTTGCAAGCAGACACCTGCTTCTATAGAATCTGGAAGTAACTGCATTGCATATAATGCTAGGCCGTTAGCTCCACCTAACTGTTAACAGTTAGCGCATGTTAATAATTAAGGCTCTGCGTTAGTGGTTAATCCAGCATCCGTGCTGTTAGTGCGAACTTAATAGCCAACACAGCTTAGAAAATAGGCCCCTCCCCCAGGGTGGAGAACTCCTTTGCTTCTTGCGGCTGAGGAAGCGCCTGTGTGACAAATGGATGGAAAGTGGTTTGCGCAGAAGCAGCCAAAGAGCACTTTGGCCGTTTCACTAGGAAATCCTCGAGGTGGAGCTCTTCGTTGTGCTAAGGACGATTGCTATATTTTCTACCGTTTATGTAAGCAATAGAGAAAACCAAGATGAAAAGCATTGCTGGCATCTACTGTCTGTATATCATTCTATATATTTCTAATTCAGCCTCTTCATACTTATCGTTGCTTCTGTCCTTTGCTTGTTTTTCTATAGAATCCAGACATTGTTTTGGTGCATTATCTCAATGTACCAGCCATTGAGGACTGTGGAAAGCCATGTGGCCCGATCCTGTGTTCCATCAACACCGACAAGAAGGAATGGGCCAAATGGACGAAAGAGGAGCTCATAGGACAGCTGAAACCCATGTGTGAGTACCCGACCTCCATCTCCAACTGAACCGTTTTCATATTCAAGGTTTGTTTGTTTTTTGGGGGTTTTTTAAATTTTTTTTTTGAGGGGGGGGGGTCTGGCAGAGGCACTATTTGCATTGGGTGTAGACCTTCATGCCTCATCCATGCTCGGCCCCTTCCATGATACTTTGTACCCGTTTGGTTGAGTTGCATCGGCGGAGTTTGACGTGAATAAGAGTTTGCACGAATAGACACAGATTATGTGGTTGTGTTTGCTCCAGGGGGCAAAAATAAACGAGATTGGCCGCATGTTTATTAGTAGAATGTAGAATTATTGCTTCAGTTCATTGGTAGAACAGCTGCCAATTGGAATTCAACTGGATAAGTACAGTGTTATTAATTGTATAGCAGTAAATTATGTTTATGATGATATTAATTTCCAACTTTTTATGCAACCCGTATATTAATTTTTATTTGTTATATTTTTCTCACTTATAACTTGTCTATAACCTAGGCCAGGGGTAGGCAGTTCCGGTCCTCGAGAGTCGGAGCCCCAGGTCAGGTTTTCAGGATAGCCACAATGAATATGTATGAGATGGATTTGCATGCACTGCCTCCTTGAGGTGCAAATCTATCTCGTGCATATTTATTGTGGAGATCCTGAAAACCTGACCTGGCTCCGGCTCTCGAGGACCGGCCAGTGGTTCTTAAATTTGTCCTGAGGAATCCCCAGCTGTCGGGTTTTCAAGATATCTCTAATAAGTGGCATAGTAAAAGGGAGGGGCAAGGGGTGGTCCACCCCGGGCGCCATGATGGTGGGGGCTCCGGCACCCCTCCTCCTCTCTGCCCCCCGCCTCTTCCCACTCTCCCCTCGCCACATGTGCAACCCCCTTCATTTCCCCGTACCTCTCGTTGTTCACCGCCGCGAGCAACAATGTCAGCGTGCTCCTCACGACTACGACGTCTCTCCTGCTGACATCACTTCCGGGTGCTGCGCATAGGTACCGACGGGCTTGCGAGGAGCACGCTGAAGTTCTTGTTGCTCGCGGCTAGAGGAACAGGGGAAGGAAAGGGAAGGGGGGCACGCACACGGCATGGGGGGGGCGGAGAGGTGGGCGGGGGAGTGGCGCTACCGCTCCAGGCACCTCTCACCCTCACTACGCCACTGTCCCTAATGAATACGCATAAATTTACAATAAAGTTGTCTTTTACCTAATAATTCAATTATTTCTCATCTTTCACATAACTCTTTAGCATAATAAAATATAAAATAGTAATACAGTACTCCCCCAAAATTCACGGGGGTTCTGTTCCAGGAGCGTCCGTGAATTTTGAAAAACCACGAATGTGGTTTAGGTGCGGATCGGAGGCGGGAGAGGGCTGCAGGGGCGATGGCGGGTGCTAAAAAAACAATATTTAGGCTGGCAGATGGTTTGGCTGTGCAGAAGGCTGAGGGTGGGGGGGGAAGGAGGAGGAATCGGCTGTGCAGAAGCCTAATTGGCTGACCGGGGGGAAGAGGAGGAGGAATCGGCTATGCAGAAGGCTAATTGGTTGACCGGGGGGAAGAGGAGGAGGAATCGGCTATGCAGAAAGCTGATTGGCTGATGGGGAGGGGGGTGGAAGAGGAGGAATCGGCTGTGCAGAAGGCTGATTCGCGGACTCAGTCATTCCCTGTATTTTCTGACCGGAAGAGGCAGTCATAAAATACCACGAATGACTGAGTGTACGCGATTCGTGAACCGCGAATTTGCAAGGGGTCTAATGTAATCACTTTACAATAACTTTATTATAAATGCCTTCATAGCATGTGCTAGCACCTAAATTCAAATTAAGGGGGTCCTTTTACTAAGGTGCATGCGCTAAATGCATCCATAGAATATAATGGACGCGTTAGAATTTAGCTTTCGCTAAATCTATTAACGCACCTTAGTAAAAGGACCCCTAAGTGTTGTGATATAAACTTTAAACCATACACACAGTCTTTACCACAATCACATGTTCCTTAAGATTTGCAATAGAAAGATTGGATTTTTTGACCCACCATGCGGCTGCAGTCCACTCAAGCCCCCCCTCCCCCAGCAGTCTGCCACCGGCATCATCACCCCTCCTCCTCTCTACCTCCTGCCTCATCCCACTCCTCCCCTCCGTCGCAGGCTCGCCCCCTTCCCTTCCCACATACCGTCCCGATCGACGACTTCAACATGCTGCTCGCGACCGCGTCAGCTCCTGCTGACATCACTTCCGGGTGCCACGCATAGGAAATGACATCAGAGGGAGAGGATACGGTCGCGGGGAGCATCTTGAAGTTCTCGGTCACATCAGTGAATAACTAGAGGTTCGGGGGAAGGGGGGTCGGGGAATGAGCGAGGGGGCGGAGATGAGGGTGGGGAGGGGCACCATTGCCCCGGGCGCCACGCACCCTCGCTATACCACTGACTCAAGCTAAAACACTTTTCCAATTCATTCAAGCTGGGGTTCTCTTTCTTAATCTGTCCACTTTATATTCCACTGAAAATGTATTCAAACAGTCCTTGCGCTGTCATAAATCAATTCACGCCTGAAATACTGAAGCTTTCTCAAGAGTTGGACAAAGTCCATGGCTATTAACGGCTCCAAACACTCTGCTCCACAGAAAAGATTTCAATCAAAATTCCTTCATGACTGTTAAAACCGGCAGAAATATCAAAGCTAAGGTAAACCTTGCTCAGTCTTACAAATTGTGCTTACAAATGCTATGAAGGCAGTTGTAACAGAGAATGGTTAAGATCTGGAACACGTTGCCAGAGGATGTGGTAAGAGTGGTTTTAAGAAAGATTTGGACAAGTTCCTGGAGGAAAAGTCCACAATTTGTGATTGAGAAAGGTACGGGGGAAGTCGCTGCTTGCCCTGAATCGGTAGTATAGAATATTGCTATTCCTTAGGTTTTGGCCAGGTACTAGGGACCTGGATTGGCCACCGTGACTATGGGCCACTGGGCTTGATGGACTATTGGTCTGGCCCAGTAAGGCTATTCTT
The DNA here is from genome assembly GCF_902459505.1 of Geotrypetes seraphini. Taxonomy (NCBI): domain Eukaryota; kingdom Metazoa; phylum Chordata; class Amphibia; order Gymnophiona; family Dermophiidae; genus Geotrypetes; species Geotrypetes seraphini. Next base: position 10,609,776 of record NC_047098.1, on the reverse strand, counting down.
ATATTGTTAAAGTTATTGTAAGATGATTATTAATATTTTGTATTTTATTATGCTACAGAGTTATATAAAAGATGAGAAATAATTGATGTTTGAAACTATTAGATATAAGACAGCATTATTGTAAATTTGGGCAGTAATTGAGGAAACAACTTCACAAATTCTCATATTTTGCATATATTAATGAATATGCATGAAGCACATTTGCATATAATAGATGTGACAGGCATGCAAATCTGCCTCATACATATTCATTAAGGATATCTTGAAAACCTGACTTGCTGGGGGTCCCCGAGGACAGGTTTAAGAACCATTGACCTAGGCAGTTCACAATAGATAAACTAAACAACAGCTGTGATACACCAGCACAGTCGCACAATGGAGAATCCTTCACAAAGAGATGAGTTTACGAAAACTTTTTAAACTGTGCCACCCCCAATAGGAGGAAATATTTTTTCACTTAGAGAATAGTTAAACTCTGGAACGCATTGCCAGAGGTTGTGGTAAGAGTAGATAGCACAGCTGGTTTTAAGAAAGGTTTGGACAAGTTCCTGGAGGAAAAGTCCATAGTCTGTTATTGAGAAAGACATGGGGGAAGCCACTGCTTGGCCTGGATGGGTAGCATGGAATGTTGCTACTCTTTGGGGGTTTCTAGAACGTTGCCATTCTTTAGGATTCTGAATGGAATGTTGCTACTCTTTGGGTTTTGGCCAGGTACTAGGGACCTGGATTAGCCACTGTGAGAATGGGCTTCTGGGCATGATGGTCCATTGGTCTGACCGGGTAGGTTATTCTTATGTTCTTATTACATTTTGTTCCCCATTTGTTCCAAATTAACAAACCAATGACAGAAAACGCTGTTGCTCTAGTTTCAACATAACTTAGCAAAACTGTCTTCTCAATGGACAACTTCATTCTTGCCTCAGATCTCAAACTCTGGTTCAGATGGTATAGCACAGGGGTCAACAATCTGCAGGCCTTAACCCTTAAATCTCCCTCCCAACCCCACGATCCCACCCACCCCCAGGCTTACCGAGGTACCTGGTGGTCCAGCCGTGGTCTTTGTGGCAGAAGTGTGGCCCTCTTGCTCCTGCCTCCTCTCGGCTGCCTTCTAAAATAGCTGTCGTGACCTCTCGCAGCTGCACGCAGGAGCCATTTTAGAAGGTAGCCACAAGGAGTTAGGAGCAAAAGGGCCGTGGTCCTGCCATAAAGACTCCCGCTGGACCACCAGGTACCTTGGTAGGTCGGTGGGGGGGAATCGTGAGGTTGGAAGGGAGTTTAAAGGGTCGGGGCCTGGAGAGGGGAGAGAATCTTCGCTATTGACAGGGGATGTAGGGAGAGATGACAGGTAGACATTGGAGGAGAGATAATCTACACCTTGCGGCTCTTTGTAAATCTTGGGTCAAACATTTTGGATGAATTGGCTCTTTGTTGTAAAAAGGTTACCAACCCCTGATGTAGCAAAACCACTTGGGGCAAATAGCAGAGAACGTTCACATAGATCTACTGATGATGAAACGCAAACATTTGCAAATCTGGACACCCCCCCCCCCCAACAATCAACCTAGCTGCCGCATTATGAAAAGCTTGTATAGCCTTAACTTGGAGATACTTGAATTCCCTAAAACAAGGCGTTGCAATCATCAACTTGAGATAAGATCATACTTTTTAGCACCAGTCTAAAATCATACCCAGAGAATACGGTCTTCAACCTGCTGAACAATTGCCTTTGAAAGAAAGAAAGAAGATTTAATCACCATAGTAACCTGTTCTTTCATCCAGCATCACACCTAACAGTTTCATACTCCTACGCACAAAGTTTATTAAACAGTAGGTTGCCTATAAAGGGAGGATTTTTCTACACAGATTTTGATTACCACCTCCCCTATTTTCAGGTTTTGTTTGATTAAAGTAATATTTCCAACAGCTACAACCGCTCTCTCACTGCTCCTGGACTCTCTTCCAGTAGAAGCATCATTTAGCACAGCAGTTTCAAACTTGCGGCCTGCCAGGTACTATTTTGCGGCCCGCGGACTGTACGCAATGATCGAGTGTTTGGTTTCTGGCCGGCTCCCTTGCTGCAGTTGTTTTTCCGTTCAAAGCTGTGGGTGGTGGCTCCTCGTGCGCTCCAACGTCAGAGAGAAGGCTTCCGACGGAGGCGCGGATTGAGCAAGGAGTTGCCGCCCGCGGCTTTGAATGTAAAAATGATTGCAGCAAGGGAGCTGGCCAGAAACTAAACACTCGCTGGAGGGAGGTACAGAAGAGAGAGAGAGAAACCTACAACTCGCTGCTCTTGCATGCTTCGGGCCTTCCTCTGCAGACGCAGAAAGTAGGTGGGAACTGGCAGCGAGGAAAGCCTGAAGCAAATAAAAGTAGCGAGTTGTGAATGCTGCTGCACAGGAAAGGGGGGGGAATGCAGCTGTTGTACAGGGAAGGGGGAGAGAAATGCTGCTGCTGCACCCAATTGGGGGGAGAAAGAGGGAAGGAGGGGGAAGGAAGACAAGGGAGAGAAGAGATACCAAGTCCATGGGACAGAGGGATAGGAGATACCAGACCATGGCTGGCATAAGCTGCCTAAATCCGATTACAAGGGGTCAATAGTGGGAGTTCAAATTACATACAACTCATATATCCCAACGCTAAATTAAGTCAAAAGCAGTTTTCTTAATATAACCCAAGACCTTGGCAGTGACTCACATGAAGTATATCACTCCTTGACTCACTGAGTTCATCATCGGTCTTTTCTCAATAATTACGTCTTATGTTATCAAACATTCAATCTTAGCTTCTTTACCTGAAATTCATGATAAATTTGAATGTCATAATAAAATACATATTTAAATTTCAGGTAAAGAAGCTACTAAGATTGAATGTTTGATACCATAAGACGTAATTATTGAGAAAAGACCGATGATGAACTCAGTGAGTCAAGGAGTGATATACTTCATGTGAGTCACTGCCAAGGTCTTGGGTTATATTAAGAAAAGTGCTTTTGACTTTATTTAGCGTTGGGATATATATGAGTTGTATATAAGCCGCCTAAATATATATGTTCATATATACAAGCAAGTTTAAAGTTTACTCCCGAATCAAACGAAAACCAACGCAACTTGGTCAGCAGTGGAGAGACCCTCTCAAATTCCCTGACCGAAAAATCAATCTAGAACGTTGGTTGCCTGTCAAGTTCCAGACTGAATTTAAAATGTTGTCCCTGGTTCAACAGTTGTTGTGTCATGAGGCTCCAGTGGTACTGAAATGGATGTTATCTGTATATAATCCAAACCGTAATTTGAGATCAGAATCGGGAATGATACGTTCCATGACAGAGTACTGTGAGGCTCGCTGTCAGATTACAAGGTTGAGCTCTTATGTGCAGCACCTTTGTGGTAGAACAGGCTTCAAGGATTGTTGCAGATGTGTTTCTAGGAGTAGTTTTTTAAAAAAATTATTGGAAATATACTTATTTGTGCATGCATTTTAAATGACTGTAATGTTGGTGATGTATGATATATTGTGCTTTCATTGGATTTTGGATGTTACAGTGTGATCTGCTTAGGTTTATGAGGAATATACATTTTCAAAATAAATAAATACTTAGTTACATAAGTAATCTATAGAAAAAAGTTGACCCCTTCTCTCCTTTATAGAATAAGTTCCTAATAGGTGTCTTCTTGGTGCCCAAATATAAGTTCACTCTTATAGAATTACGCTCTATATGAAACTTCCACCCAAAATTTCTCTCTGAAAGCTCTGGCATTATCCAGATAGTATCAGCACAGAATGAGAGAATGTTCCATCTAGTTATGGGTATGACAGCATTATTCAGACACTATGGGGCTCACAATCAAAACTTAAACACGTCTAAAAACCCACCCAAGTCGGCACTTGGATGACCTAAAAGACAAGTCATCCAAGTGTCGATAATTAAACCAACTTTCTGGACATGCCACAGGACATTTTATGCTTCTGAACGTCACTGTGTGCCCAGAGCTGAAAGGGGTATATCTGGAGGAGTGGTTAGGACCGTATGTGTGTGGAATGGGGCTCGACCTAGTCTTAGTTGTCCTACAAGGATAATTGAATGTTTTCTAGACATCTTGGATGAAACTTAAACATTATGCGTTAGATGATATAAAACAGATATAAGTGCCAAAAAGGTATCCAAAGTGACCAGAAACAAAGTAAAGAACCAAACACACTCCCTCAGTGTTCACCGACTCTCTCATACCCCCACAAAGATCAGAATAAAAGTAGATACCTGTCTCCAGAACTTCAGCATCTGGTATAGGAAAGCCTAGTAGAGCTGCACACAGGTGTGTTTAAATAGCCTAGGGGGTGGGCTAGTGAACCATAGAGAGGAGGACCCAAGCCCATAAGCCACTCTAACCACTACATTTACGGTGGAACATATGTGCCCCCAACTCTCCCCCAAAACTCTACTCTATTATCATATAGGTGCCACCAGCAGCCATAAGGGCAATTGGGGTTGTAGACAGGTGGGTATAGTGGGCTTTGGGGGGGCCTCACCATAACCTATAAGGGAGTTCTTGTAAGTGCCCCCACTGCTCTGTTGTTATGTCTGGGTGTCCAGTCCATTACAAGATTGGCCCCTCCCACATCCAAATTGTCTTGTTCTAGGCGTTTGGGACTTGGACGAAATTTTGGTAGAAAATGTGGTTTAAAAATAGATGTCCTGGCCGTCTGGATGAACAATAGCATGGACCATTTTTGGGGAAAAAAAAAAATTCTAGACGTATTTTTCAAAAATGGTCATTTTCCCACTACCAACTTTAGGCGTCTAGCCCCATATGCCCAAATTGGACTTACACATATGTTTTGATTATTCCTCTCCACCCGTATAAAGCCCATTAAATTTATGACACAAAAAGGCTGTTCTAAATTAAACCATTGATGCAGATGTAAAGAGGCCAAATGTCGCTACTATACATATCATCACCTGAAAGCAATAGTGCCATTATGCAATTTACGCAAGAAGCGAGATCGACACATTTCAGTGTAAGGCTGTAAGATCGTCCTGAATGCCAAGATTGTATCTCAAGAAAAAAAAAATTAATTTGATATATTATTGATGATTTAGGGTGGAAATTGTCAATGTGCTTCTGCTATACTGTGTAACCCACTACGAGACTTTAATTCTACAAAGAAACTTTCTGTTGACCCTCAGGTGCTTTTCTTATGCAAGGCGATATACAAGTCCCAATCCCTTTCCCTTGTGTTGTGACCCCTGATGTATGCTGAAACATAGCTGCATTGGGACTTATTGGTTTTGTTACCAGTTGCTGGATTGAAAACAACTCTTGTTGTGAGACTCCAGTGACTGTTGCCTCGTTCTGTGTTTCTGCTGTTTTTCCATGCAAGGCCAGTTTATCCTTCTGTTTTTTTTTGCTGATATACTCTACTATATTATTAATTCTTTTATTCTACTAAATTCCATCTTCATTCCAAGAGGATTGCAAAAATAAGAAATCCTATAGGTTAGGAGAATTACAATAATATCTAAAATCAATCAAGCCCAACTATTCTCATTAAACAAGTAAGGTTTTAAAGTTTTATAACATATTATATACTTTTGAATTTCCCTTTAAGGAAAATTAAGGGTAAATTATTCACTCGTTGATACAAAAATGTAGATTCTAAATATGATTTACCTAAAATTGCCTTTACAGATGGATAATACAGTTTTAAAGAGTACTTTTTTGAGCTTTGCCAAAAGATAGTGGTAGTTCAAGGCTATGAACTAAATGGCTAGAATAAGATTTAAAAATTAAACAAGCAACACATCAGAGGGAAGGCTTCTGGGTCTGTCCCAGGAAGCCTGTGGCCTTTTGGGCTGAGCGCTAGTGTGACTGTGATAAATTTTTGAAGGTAGATGGAGGCGGTACTTGGATGTCTTAGAGCAGTGGTTCCCAACCCTGATCTGGAGGACTCCCAGGCCAGTCGGGTTTTCAGGATACCCCTAATGAATATGCATGGAGCTGATTTGCATGCCTGGCACCTCTATTATATGCAGATCTCTCTCATGCATATTCATAAGGGGTACCCTGAAAACCTGACTGGCCTGGGGGGGGGGGTCCTCCAGAACAGGGTTGGATGGGTAAGTGGGTCACCAAGAGGCTCCTATACTCTCAAGGGAACGCCAAAGGAACTACTTCAATCCCTGCAGGATCCTCATTCTTAGGGTTACCAGAATCTGGACCCATGGCCATGCCCTCCCCCCAGGACCATCCAGTTCTGCCTCTTTCCCACCCTGTTCCACACCCCCCCCCTCCCCCGAGACCAAACCCTGTTGCCTGACTGAGGAAATCTGTAGAAAGACTTTGTTTGGGGTGTGGCAGTCACAAGCCGCGATCTATGTTCTGGGTCCTGTCAGCTACAGGCCCCTCTCAGAACTTCATGAACAAGACTGTTCCGTGTATGCCTGGCTCTGTGAAGAAACAGGATGCAGGATTTTCCTTTCCTTTGAGTTAACGAATAAGTTTCCTTTACCTTTTGTGCTCATGTCTGGCTGTTTGTGTACTGGTGAAGCCACCATACTATTCAGGGACAACGCGCCTTAGGATAACCAGTGGAAGAGTTTGTGTTTTTGGCCCTGAATTTTTGCTTTCACATCAAGATATAAATGCCAAAGTCAGCTGTCACCGCATATTTTCAGTGCCACTAAAAATATGTGGGAGGGTGGGGGTGGGGTGAGGTTTAAGCCAAGGCCAGCATATTAAAAACCCAGTGGCTGCCATGGCTTGATAATTAAATGACTTTCTATCCAGCTGCGTAATTTGGGCTCTTTCCAATTATTTCAAAAACATCTGAAAAACGGGGCTATTTTCAAAAATTTAAATCTCGCTGCTCTCCATATAATTACTAATTCTTATTATATGTTCCTTTTTCTTTCAATATTTTTTTTTTTTTTTTTTGCAAACCGTGCCGAGCTCTATCTTTATAGAGTAGATGCGGTGCATAAGCTTAAGGTTTAGTTTAGTTTGGCTTCAAAATGCATTGTCATTGTTTCATGCAGGACCTTTCTAAATATTGTTCTCTTTAAGTTGTTCTTGATTTCCATCCTTGCATTTCACTTGCTAATAGCGTTCACCGTTTTTGTTTTTTTTTAATACCATGAACTATTTAGTATTCAAGAATCACAAGAGCCTGTGTCATGGCAGAATGAAATCGTACAAAGTAGCACATCCACAATTGCATGTATTAAGTACAGTTACTTATAAAACAGAAAGTTTCTGGTTCTTGTTTTCCCTTAAAGCACACTTTTAAGCTGCCATCTTTCTTGTTGGCAACGTCGGCTTGCCTTTACAGGCTTTTCTGTAAGCATCAGCACTGGTTAATCTATTGCAGTTGTGTTTTTTAATCTGTATTGCCACAGATACCATTATGGTTTTTGCATCATTTTTATATATAAACTGTTGGACAAGACCAGGCATGGAGAGGGACAGCCAAGCCAAAGTTCTGCCAGGGAGAGACTGGCTCAAATCTGAATCGCGCTCACAATTGTGTGAAGGCCAAAGCAGACGAGCGGAGATTACAGCGCTATCAAAAGGATAATGCTGCAGCTCCCCGTAATTCTGAAACCATTCGGTAGTTGTAGTGAGTGATGAGGGACCTTAGAGTAGTCTTTTGGCCAATGCTGTAGAACTGGTACCATTTAATGGCTTCCTCTTTCTACAACTGTTCCTGTTTATAGGCAAACACCCTGACCAAATGCCAGGGTCTTCAGCCAAATGGAGCTTTGCTTGTTCAGTTGTAATAGGGAAAAATTATGAAGAAAGTGATGGGAAGGACAAAGAAAAAGGCATGGAATGTTGCTACTCTTTGGTGTTCCGGAACCTTTTGTTACTCTTTGGGATTCCGGAATCTTGCTATTCTTTAGGATTCTGAATGGAATGTTGCTACTCTTTGGGTTTTGGCCAGGTTACTAGTGACCTGGATTGGCCACCATGAGAACGGGCTACTGGGCTTGATGGACCATTGGTCTGACCCAGTATGGCTGTTCTAATGCTCTTACGTGTGCCAAGTATAGGACAATCAAGCCATTGAAACATCACTGCTGAGGTTGGCACTGAGGAATGAGGCATTATGACATCACAATCTCAGCTCTAGAATGTTGCTCATATTGGGGTTCCGGAATCTTGCTATTCTTTGAGATGCTGGAATGTTGCTACTCTTTGGCCAGGTACTAGTGACCTGGATGGACCACCATGAGAAAAGGCTACTGAGCTTGATGGACCATTGGTCTGACCCAGTAAAGCTATTCTTATGCTCTTGTGACAGAGCAGTGCCAAATATGCAAAGTTTGAGTCTGGATCTGAGAACAGCTCAGTTGGCTATCCAAGTATGATGAAAGTGAAAGACTATTATGTAAATGAGATGAGAGAGTGTGATATAGCTTAGGTAGACATTGGAGAAGCAGGAAGAGATACTGCAATATGAGAAGGAGATTGTGTATGCATATGATTGAGGTGACTAACATATAGTTAGTTTCAAAGGAGGCTTAGACAAGTTCCTGGAGGAAAAGTCCTAATGTTAAGAGGAGTAGATTGTGAAACATCAAAACCAGAGTTCAAATCCCACCAACCCTTATGGCTTTGTGCAAGTCATTTAATCCTTCCCAACGCCTCAGGTACAAACATAGATTGTGAGCCCTCTGGAGACAGGAAATACTTACTGAATACAGCTCACCTTAAGCTATCACTGAGAAAAGCATGAGCTAAATCCTAAATAAATATAGAATTGAAATAATAATAATAACTTTATTTTTCTATACCGCCATAGTCAGGCGACTTCTAGGCGGTTTACATTGTAAGAAGGCTGGACATTCAGCGAATAACAAAAGGTCTTAATACAAAACAGTAAGTCTACATACAATACAATACAGTACAGTACAATACAGTGAGTCTAAATACAATACAATACAATAAGACTAGATGCAATACCATACAATGTGTCTAATACAATATAATAGTCTAATGGGAAACTAACGTGCTAATTGGAGTTCTATGGGTAATGAATACCTGAATACTTTAGAGCTTACATATGAGTAGGAGTTCTACGAGTAGAGGAAATCTGAAAAAGGCGTTTGCGGGGAGGGGAGTCCTAGTGAGGGAGGGTCCTAGTGAGGAAGGGGACAGTTTTAGTCAACGAATTTTGCGAATAGGGCGGTTTTGATCGATTTACGGAATGCACTATAAGACAGATTGGGTTCGTTTATGTAGTTTTTCAGCCAAACTTGCTGTCTGCTTGCTTGGAACTTAAAGGTTCTGTCCAGGAATGATTTGTATCTGCAGCCTGTAATCTTTGGGTATGCAAAGATGTTTTTGTTTCTGGTTGCTCGTGTGGGGTTGTGCAGGATGAAGTGAGTTTGCAGGTATGAAGGTGCTAGTCCCCAGGCTTGCCTGAAACAGGTGCAAGCAAATTTGAATAGTATTTGCGCTTCTATTGGAAGCCAATGCAGTTTTTTATAGTAGGGGCTGATGTGATCGTTTTTTCTTAGTCCGAAAATTAGGCGAACGGCGGTGTTTTGTATTAATCTCAGTTTTTTTATTGTTTTTTGTGGGATGCCCAGGTAGATGATGTTGCAGTAGTCACTTTGAGTCACTTTGAGTAAGCTCTAGGCAAATTTCTGGGACACAGACGAGCTGTCATCTAACAGGACAATACAATCTGAGTTTACTTTCACAACACAGCAGCAAAGCATTTTGGGGAAATTTAAATGCAGATTGGACTGTAGCAACCAAATGCATGACTAAAGGTTAGAAATGGGTGGAAAAACTGGGAGCAGTTACTGCAATTAATTCCCACTGGCAGACTGTGATATTTTTCATCAGCAAAAAGTTTCAACTCCTAAATCCCCTTCTGCTTTTTTAATTATTTTGATACAGTTTGGCTTTTTCTGTAGCTCATTTTAGCATTCATTACTGCTGCTTAGACCTTGCTCAGTGATGTGGTCAGGGGGGTGCGGACCGCCCCGGGCACCTCTACGCCCCACCCTGCCACACCATGCCACCCTCGCGCCATCCCTCCCCCCCACCTCGTACCTCCATATTATCGTCACTAGCATGATCAACTTCGGCCTGTTGCTCGTGCCAGCCTGGTTTCCCCTCTGAATCACTTCCAGGTCACAGGGCCAGGAAGTGACATCAGAGGGAAATCCAATGCTGGCGTGAGGAGCATGCAAGCAGAAGATTAAGAAGTATGGGGGAGGGAAACGCAAGTGTGGAATGGGAGTGGGAAGGAGCGGGGGGGGGGACGCAGGGGGGGCACCTCCGACCCTTACTATGCCACTGACCTTAATCATTTCACCAGTTCCAGATCTACTTTGTTAAAACGTAAAGAACTACCTATGACACTAATGAAATTTAGTTTCCATTAGTAAATTAGTTCCCCAGATGTTCAGGTGAAATTTATATTTAAAAAATGTAAAAAAAATCAGTGTGAAACAGCAACTCCATCTTTCTGTTGCCCCTCTCTTAGTGGGTTGAGGGTAGCCCCAGAGGGCACCTAAAACCAAGTTTCCAAGTTGATTAAAATATTCGATATACTGCCTAGGCACAGTTCAAGTTGGCGTACATAAGAACTGCCATCTCCGGATCAGACCTTCGGTCCATCAAGTCCGGCGATCCGCACACGCGGAGGCCCAGCCAGGTGTACACCTGACGTAATTTTAGTCACCCATATCCCTCTATGCCTCTCGTAAGGAGATGTGCGTCTAGTTTGCTTTTAAATCCTAGAACGGTGGATTCCGCAATAACCTCCTCTGGGAGAGCATTCCAGGTGTCCACCACTCGTTGCGTGAAGCCGAACTTCCTGATATTTGTCCTGGACTTGTCCCCCCCTTAGCTTCGGTCCATGTCCTCTTGTCCATGGCACAATCTCAGCTCTGGAATGTTGCTACTCTTTGGGGTTCTGGAATCTTTTGTTACTCTTTGGGATTCTGGAATGTTGCTACTCCATTGGAACATCACTGATGAGGTTGGCTCTGAGGCACTGTGGAATGAGGCATTATAAGAACATAAGAAGCGCCATCTCCGGATCAAGCCTTCGGTCCATCGAGTCCGGCGATCCGCACACGCGGAGGCCCAGCCAGGTGTACACCTGGCGTAATTTTAGTCACCCATATCCCTCTTTGCCTCTCGTAAGGAGATGTGCGTCTAGTTTGCTTTTAAATCTTAGAACGGTGGATTCCACAATAACCTCCTCTGGGAGAGCATTCCAGGTGTCCACCACTCGTTGCGTGAAGCAGAACTTCCTGATATTTGTCCTGGACTCGACCCCCCCCTTAGCTTCAGTCCATGTCCTCTTGTCCGTGTCACATTGGACATTGTAAATAATTTTTTTCCTGCTCTATTTTGTCGATTCCTTTCAGTATTTTGAAAGTCTCGAATTTCCAAAACCTGGCAGTTTGTCCAGGTTTTTGGAAAGTCCCGAGCTCCGGCTGCATCTGGAGGGCCTTCAATAAGCATACGTGGATGACATCACACACATCCACGCATGCTGGAGGCCCTCCAGACTTGGCCTCGAGGTCAGGGAAAAAAGAGATGAGGCTTTTGCGGGGACAGAGCTGGAGGCGGATTGGGCTGGGTTGGAGGCAGAAAAAGGCGGGGCTGTGAGCGGGTTGGAGGTCTTGCGGTTAGTTTAAGCTAGGGTTACCATATTTATCTATAAAAACACAATTTGAACATAACATAACAACATACTTCTATACCCCATAACCATGAGTTCAATGCGGTTTACAAAAGTTACATAATTAACAAGGAAAAGATTGAGAACAACTCCTAACTTCAATCGCTCCTCCTAAACTTACTTGCTCCACTTCATCACTGACGCTGAAACCGTGGATTGAAGACAAAGTTTTATTATATTTTTCTTTCCAGCTTATGATTTATCTTTAATTTTATCTATTGTTTTGCCTTTTGTCTTTGTTTTGTTCTATTTCTATCATTTAAATTTCTCCAGAATTCTACTGTTCAACGGCTCCCCCTTCTGCTTCTATTCCTTTCTCTCCTCTCTTCTACCTTCCAAAGTATTTAGATCAATGCTGTCTTGTTAAAATGTTTATTTTATTTTTATTTTTCCTCTAACTCTACTTTTCACTTCTCTATTACCCTCCAGGTACTTCAGTTAGATTGTGAGCCTTCGGGACAGTAAGGGAATTTTTCAAGTACCTTTCTTATTTCTAATCTTAATGTATATTTTCTGTAAACCGCTTAGAACCTAACGGATGTAGCGGTATATAAGAAATAAATTACATTACATTACATTCAACCAGATAGTTGGAGAAAAGAAAGGACTTAAGTTGCTTTCTGAAATGTTCATAAGAATAAGATGATAGTAATAGTGAGCGAAAGGCCTTATCGTAAGAAGCTGCTTGAAATGAAATCAAATGGTCTTGATACTTCTTTGAAGAGATGCCATGAAATATCTGTCAGTTAAGTACAGTGGAGTTTGGCCATAGGTGACTTTATACATAAGCAACCCAACTTAAAAATGATACGTGCCTCTATGGGAAGCCAATGCAGATTAAATCGGTTTACAAATAAAATAATCAATGTAAAAAAATAACCATTTATGCCAAGCAACAATCAGACTGCAAACAGGGGGCACAAATTTTCATAGGTGTATTTTCAGTGGGGACAAATATACAAGTCGCACCATTGACTAAAAATGTAGAACCTGTACGGATAAGTTATCCATACAAAGTTATACCAGCTATATGACTGACAGCATTTGCATGTGTAAGTTGCATGGGAGTGACTAAATTTCTCCACTCTCTATATAGCTTGACGTCTCCCCAAATCTTACCCCAATTCAGACGTATAAATTTTGGCCATTCATACCGCGAATGGCCAAAATTTCTGTTCTACTGCCTTCCAAAATGATACTAAATTATACAGTCAACACCCTCTACCAGCTTACTTTAGGGGTGCATTAAAAAGTGGCCTTAGTGTGCCCTTACACAGGTCTTTTCTGGGCTCTAATGTCATTTTTATCACAGCTATAATAATGGATTTTTATTTCGCATTAACGGCCATATGCTAATGTTGCCATTCGTGTGCGGCCATTTTGAAAAATTATTACACATGCAATTACTGTGGTATCCATGTGCTAACATAATATAACATAACATAAAATCCATTTCTAGACTGCATTACCTTTAAGTTCTATGTGGTTTACAAAGATTAGCTAGGAATACACTATAGATACTAGTTAGAACTTGGAACCCAAGAACTTTAAGAATAAATGAGTCTTCAGTTGTCACCTAAAATGTAAATATGAAACAGACATCAATAGTAAAGGTTTAAACTCCTTATCCCACATTGCAGCCTGATATGAGAGCATCCGACCGTGATATCTTTTCAGTTTACAACTTTTCGCTGATGGAAAAATCAGAAGGGCTTTAGAACTTCGAGAGGATTTTTGAGTAGTAAAACAGAATATTTCAATCAAGTATGAAGGGGCATCGCCAGCTAGAACTTTATAATATACTAGTTTTTTAGCCCGTTACATTAACAGGTGCTAGAATAGATGTGTAGACTTAGGCATTTCTTTCTTTCTTTTTCTTTTTTTCTTTCTGTCTATCTTTCTTTCTATCTCTTTCCCTGGCCCACTGTCTGTCTTTCTTTCTGTCACTCTCCCTTCCCCCTGTCTGTCTTTCTTTCTTTCTGTCTCTCTCCCCCTGTCTGTCTTTCTTTCTGTCTTTCTCCCTGGCCCCCTGTCTGTCTGTCTTCCCCCGGACAGCCACAGCGCCCGTCTACCTACCAGTCTCACGCTCCTAGCCAGCTGTAACGGCCTCGCCTCCCATCCCCGGACAGCCACAGCACCCGCCCACCTACCAGTCTCGTGCTCCCAGCCGGGGCTTCTGAGCGCCGTCGCCCCAGCCAATTGTCAGCCGCCTTGGTCTGGGCCGCTCCACGGCGCTAGGCAGGCGCAGCCCATGCCGCTGTCATGCCAACCCGCCGCCGAGCTGTCTTTCTCTGCTGGCAGGGACCGCCAGGGCCTGGTAGCGGCGGGGAAGGGGGGTCTTGCCTGGCCGGGGCTGGCCGAATCCCGGGCCTGCTCTCCTTCCCCTAAGTCCCAGCCCCTCACTCTGCGCCATCTAGCGCATGCGTACTCTTGCCGCCACATCCCGACAGATCAGGGATCAGGGAACACGCGGCAAGAGTGCGCATGCGCGCGTAGCGTTTTATTATTATAGATACAATCCAACCTAAAAATAACCCGCGCCTCCACTGGCAGCCAGTGTAATTCTCGATAGAATTGAGATACATGATCATATTTTTTTCAAGCCATAAATGCAGTAAGACTTATGTATGGCTTGAAAAGTTTTGAATAATTTATGGATTGCAGTGTTTTGAATAATTTTCAATCTTGAAAACCAGTTAACACATGGTAATATAGCTATGCTAATTGGTTAGCACGGGAATGCCCACTTTCTATTCCCTGACTGTTTGGTCATACAACAGGGACGATAAGAATTTTATGGATGTTTGGGAGCCATTGGCTAAATATTATAAAGAGGAATAATTTTTCATTTTGTGGACATGCAAACATACACATTTGGGGGGGGAGGGATGGGAAAGGAAATGATATTGATATAGGAATTTATGAATAGTTTCATGAAGATTTTAATATATTTGTAGGGTGGGAGGGAGGGGATAAAAATAATAGAGCATTTATGTTATACATTTCTTGTGCTTGGTTTGCAATACCCATATTGGTGACTCATTTGTTGCCCAATTGTAGCTTGAAAAATCAATAAAGATTTATACGAAAAAATAAAATAATAATTTTGCACATAGAATATGCAGATTTGGCAGTTACTACAGGGCACCTGAGTGAATCTCATGCTATGCAATTTAAAGTTGAACTAGGCAGCTTAGTAAAAAAGCCTTTAAGAGCTCCTTTTACTAAGCTGCGCACGCTAGACGCTAGCGCCTCCATTGAGCTGGCGTTAGTTTTTCCACGTAGCGTGGGGGTGGGGGCAGCGTGCGCTAAAAACACTACCGCAGCTTAGTAAAAGGAGCCCTAAGTGATTCAGAATATTTGCCTGTCAAAATGTTATGCTTTTTAGAGACTATTGCATCAAATTCGCTACACTGCTTGCTTTAAAAATGCATGTTAATGTGGTATAATGTATGTATTTATCACATATCTGTAGCATTAGTAAATGGAACCCTTAGCTAAATATACAATAGATGTCTGATGATGTAATAATAACTTTATTTTTCTATACCGCCAACACCCAGAAAAGTTCTAGGCGGTTTACAGATAAGGAAAACTGGACAATCAGTGATAAAAGTACAGTAAGTATAAGACAAATATAATTGCATAGTTCTTAGATCAGATCGGTTTTCATCCCAATAATTTATCCAGCTAAATTTGTATTCAGGGAAGATACAAAATAGCTTTCCACCAAAGATATGCCTAATTTCTTTCAACTCGTGAAACCAAAAAGGAAAGAGCCCTAACTAGAAAATCACATCAAATGCCAGGCTACTGCCGATGACATCCAAAAAGGGGCATTTAAATGAGAGACCATCTCCGAGACATTTGTTTGCTGTTCCACACGGTATTTGGAATCCAACGTCTGCGGCCAGGTTTTACATAGTCAGCAGCATTGCTTTATATGGAAGTTCTTCTCTGTGACCTACGGAAAGCACCGGAATAGTCTGGAAGTGCTCCACAGTGCTTATTTCTGAAAACAAGTGCCCATCAAGGAGCAAGGGAAATACCTTGGACAAGTGTTCCTGCAGTTTCCTAGTAATATTCTCTCGAGTCAAGAGCTTCTTTTTAAATTGGTCTCGGAGATGAACGAGTAGATGATTTAACCCTTTATCCTGCCATCCTAATGAAAAAGCAGGCACAGTGATGCCTGGGCGCGTCTCTGGAGTGGCACTGACGCCATCTTAAGCTAGTGGATTTGCCCTCCGTCCCATAGTTTACAAATAAAGCCAGGCCACTGATGGTATCATTTAAGATTCTTTCTACAACGGGTTTGAAATTTGTAGAATCCTGATTGACACAAGAAAATAGAGCAAATAGGTGCAAGAGACAGCTACCGTGTTTCCCCGAAAATAAGACCTACCCCAAAAATAAGCCCTAGCATGATTTTCGGGGTAGGTCTTAATAGAAGCCCTACCCCAAAAGTAAGCCCTAGTCCCCCGGAAGCCTAACCCGAATGTCCCTGGATTCGCCGACAGCAGCACTTCCCCCGCCCCCCTGCCCCCACCGCACAGCCGGTCCCCCGCTGACCCTCCCATCCAAACCCCACCAACCCTCCAACCGCGAGACCTACAAAGGGCAGCGTTGGCGGCACTCCAAACAGGCTGCTTCGCGGCCTTCTCCTGCCAGGACATCCCCTCTGCCGCATCACTGATGATGTCGTCAGTAACACGGCACACGGAAGACCCCGGCGGAAGAAGGCCATCCAGCAGCCTGTTTAGAGTGCTGCCAACGCTGCTTTTTGGAGGGAGATATGTAGGTCTCGTGGTCAGGGAGGATGGGAGGGAGAGCTGGAAGGATGCAAGGATAGTGGGGGTTCAGCTGCACGGCGGGGGCAGGGGGATTCTCAAGGGTTCTGCTGCGTGGAAGGGAGAGATAGAAGCTGTGCAAGGGTTCTGCTGCACCAGGGATGGAAGGGAGGGACAGAAAGATGCTGCAGAGGGAAGGCACAAGGGGATGAGTGAGAGGGGAAGAGAGATGCTACACATGTGGGGGAGAGAAAGGAAAGAGGAAGAATTGGGGTGAAGGAGAGGAACTTTGTGCATTTTTGGGGCGCAAAATTAATATAAGACACTGTCTTATTTTTGGGGAAACACTAGTAGATAATTTATGCCTTATTTGAACTTGCAAAACCGCCTTTAGTTGCAGATAGGGCAAAGTGATGTATGTCTTAAGAATGGAGATTTAAGCAGCTCGTCATTATTATTTATAGGAGGCTTCTATACTGCTGCTAATGACTGGGGAGTCAATTCTGAGCATTTTGCATGAGCTTCAGTAAAGGTGTTACAATGTAAGAGCTTCAGTAAAGGTGTTACAATATAAGAGCTAAATATATGTGTATCTTACCTATTTATACCATCTATATACATACACATTGGCTACCTATTTTGACCCAGGTAAAACTGAAGCCGTGCTTAGCTTTTTGGTGCAGTGATGCCGTTTTTCTCTGTCCAAGGCATAGGAGCCAACTTTTCAAAACGATTGGGTATCCTAATCCCAACAAAAATGGCCCTTACCAGGGCACAGTCAAAACTTTTGCTCAGTATTGGGGGTGTTCAAGTACCCGCAGAGCTGGCTGCTAGAGATTGGACCCCTATGTTCCAGAGCATGGTTTGCACTTTTGCAGGAACCTTCAGTAAGGTAGATTTTTTGGTACTTTCAGGAGTGTCCAAGAACTGTGAAAGAGGTTGCCTGGCATCTTTTGTAAGGAACCAGACTATCGGTCATTTTGAGAAGAGAGCTGGCTAGTCTCAGAGCAGGGTGTATAATAATCTTGGGAGAGCCTCTGCTTACTCCTGACTCCTCTATACGTCTACAATTACAGTTACTTTATTTGATATAGTGGCACTAGAAAAGCTTCAAAAAAGAGCGACCAAGATGATAAAGGGGATGGAACGCCTCTCGTATGAGGAAAGACTAAAACAGTTAGGGCTCTTCAGCTTGGAAAAGAGACAGCTGAGGGGAGATATGATTGAAGTCTACAAAATCCTGAGTGGAGTAGAACAGGTACAAGTGGATCGATTTTTAACTCCGTCAAAAATGACAAAGACTAGGGAACACTCGATGAAGTTACAGGGAAATACGTTTAAAACCCATAGGAGGAAATGTTTTTTCACTCAGAGAATAGTTAAGCTCTGTAACGCGTAAGGTAAGAGTAGATAGAGTAGCTGGTTTTAAGAAAGGTCTGGACAAGTTCCTGGAGGAAAAGTCCATAGTCTGTTATTGAGAAAGACACGGGGGAAGCCACTGCTTGCCCTGGATCGGTAGCATGGAATGTTGCTACACCTTGGGCTTCCGGAATCTTGCTATTCTTTAGGATTCTGAATGGAATTTTGCTACTCTTTGGGGTTCCAGAATCTTTTGTTACTCTTTGGGATTCCGGAATCTTGCTATTCTTTAGGATTCTGAATGGAATTTTGCTACTCTTTGGGGTTCCAGAATCTTTTGTTACTCTTTGGGATTCCGGAATCTTGCTGTTCTTTAGGATTCTGAATGGAATGTTGCTACTCTTTGGGGTTCCGGAATCTTTCGTTACTCTTTGGGGTTCCGGATTCTTGCTATTCTTTAGGATTCTGAATGGAATGTTGCTACTCTTTGGGTTTTGGCCAGGTACTAGTGGAAACGGGCTACTGGGCTTGATGGACCATTGGTCTGAACCAGTAAGGCTATTCTTATGTTCTTATGCTCTGAGACTGGCACTGTAATGTAGGAGGATGAGCTTTATCTTTTTAAGAATGCTTATAGCACCTGAGACAAGACCCCCATATGTAGAAAATGACAACACTACAGCAGAGAAAGAAGCGACCCCCCCCCCCCTCCTAGTGTCTTCTCCTCCTCCCTCTTTCCCATTGGATCCAGTAAGTATAGCCTGGTTCGTTAACCCCAGCAATTTTATTTTTTACTTGGCATTGTTTTTATTTTTTTAATATAGCGTTATTTTAAACCATTTAGTTATTCATTGATGGGCGATATTTCAAGTGACAAATAAACTTGAAAGCTTGGAGGGGGACCAAACTCAGGATCAGCTACTATTTCACTGTTTGCATCCAGGGATTGCCAGAAATCCATACTGTGCTATCACTTCATTGCATTGTCCAGTTTAATGCAGGCACGGAAACTACAGTCTGTTAAAAAATCATGCATTAAAGCAAGTTTTAGCATACTTTACTGGATATCGATTTAGCGCGCCTTTAGTAAAAGGACCCCTTTGTTGTTAAACAGATATGACTATATTTGGATGAAAACTAAAGATGTGGATGATTACGATGATCACTATTTTCGGTTACATGAATATCAAGAATTTTTGTAAATTAGAAAGTGAAAGTGGGGTGGCCGTGTTAGTCCACTTTTCAAGGTATTATTTAGAAATGAAACAAAGACAAAGGAAATAAGATAATACCTTTTTTATTGGACTAACCTAATGCATTTTATATTAGCTTTTGAAGGTAACCCTCTTCTTCAGATCCGAAATCTGAAGAAGAAGGGATAACCTTCGAAAGCTAATCAAGGCCAGGTGTTCTGGTAGGAATGAATGTTGAGAAGCATACAGTGTGCTTTGTGTAGTTTAATTTTGTGGTTAACCATTATGTGTTAATAAGATTATATTGTTTGTATATATGGAAAAGAAATGGAAAAAATGGTATTACAATTATGGGGGCGGAGTCTGGGGGTGGAGCTTTTGAGCCCTCCTCCCAAACAAAAAATTGTTCCGCTGCCTATGCCTAGAATGACTATTTGAATAAAGTATAGTAACATGTATAAGGTGAAAATAATGTCTGAGTGAGGAAGAATCTATCCTACTAAGACTAAGGGGTCTTTTTATTAAGGTGCGCTAACTGATTTAGTGCATGCTAAATGCTAATGTGCCCATAGAATATAATGGATGCCTTAGCATTTAGTGTGTGCTAAACCGATTAATAAAAGGGCCCCCTAAGTATCTTAATAAAAAATTCAGCCCATGACTTAACCTGTGTTTTAGATTTTGGCCCCTTATGTGATTGAGTTTGACACCCCTGTGATAGAGGGTCCGGCTATTAAATCGGACAATGTAGGTTCAGATACTGAAGAGTTTTTACATTTTTCTGGTTCATAAAGCTGATGTGTTACAACAAAATCTTTTTTTATGTAGTGGTTCAAGGAGATGAAATTCAACATGGTCTGCGAAGTGGTCTCAGAGACAGATGTATTGACTTGTCTTATCTTCTTTATGTCCTACAAGATCGATGGTGGACCCCTGTTCTCTCTCTAGAGTGAAACAGTTGGGGACAGAAATAGCACTGTCATTGACTATTGTATTTAATTGATCTTTACAAACTAGTGCGATGCTAAAATATTGAGATAGATCATTTGGATGATTCTGTGTTAGAGAACTATAGGCCTATTGCAATTTGGCTATTTGTGGGGAAAATTATTGAAAAATTGGTCTTGAAACGGAGGATTTTGTGGAGGAGGAAAGTCTATTAGATTGTCATCAGCAGGGCTTTTGAAAAGATCATAGTGTTGGATCTTTGATGGTTTCTGTGGTTGATGGATTGAGAAGGGGGGATGGGAAAAAAATAAAACTTATTGTGTTGTGTCACTGGATGTGTCATCAGCTTTTGGTTGGTTCTGACATTTTGTTAAGAAAATTAACTGTCATGGGGATAGGTGGATCAGTTTATGACTGGTTTGCCTCTTATTTTTGAGACAGATATATATAGGTGAAGAGTAAGGGTTGTGTTTCTAAGGCAATGCATGAGGATAAAAAAGAGTTCCACAAGGATCAGTGCTGTCATCACTTCCTTTTAATCTCTCTTTAGCCTCTTTGAGTGATGTTTTTTGTGAACTACAGTATGTGTTAATTATTGTCTGTATGCAGAGGACATTCAGGGGTTTTTTCCCCCAATATCGGACTGGCAAAGTGAGTTGAAAGATAACCTGACATTGTTTTTACGAGCAATTGATGTCTGGATGACCAATCATAAATTGGTTTTAAATCTTGCAAACACCGAGTTAATATTAGTAGGAAGGGTTGAGGACCCATAGTGGCCTGAGCCTATCGACACAGACTGTGAAGAAGAGGAACTTTGTGCATTTTTGGGGCGCAAAATTAATATAAGACACTGTCTTATTTGGGACTAGGTCCCAAAAGTGTTTGGATACATTCTTTGCTAAACTTAACCTTATATACCGGGTCTTCAACCAAAGGAAGCTCAATGCGGTTAACAATAAATTTTTTTAAAAAAACAAAAAACTAAACTGAAATACAAGAGAGTTAGTTTTCAAAATGTTTAGCGAATAAAAAAGTTTTTTAGAAGTTTATGGAAGAGTTGGAAGGAACTGGGACACCTCAAAATTAGGGGAAGTTCATTCCATAATTGGGGAAATTTAAATGCCAAGGAGCTGCTAAAATTCTTAACTCCTTGAATTCCTTTCCTAGATGGAAGAGATGAATGCCTATCGCATAAGAAAATCTATAAACATTCCATAGCAGAGGAACAAGAGGAGCAAAGATACCATGTAAAATCTTAAAAACAATAGATAAATACTTAAACCGAATTCTAAAATAAACCGGGAGCCAATGGAGAGAGAAAAGCAAATGAGTCACATGATCGAATTTGCTCTTTCCATTGATCAACTTCGCGGCGGTATTCTGAATCAACTGTAGTCTTTGAAGGCAGTTCTTAGTGATGCCAAGATAAATGGCGTTACAATAATCTAACTGGGATAATATAATAGATTGGACCAAAACAGAAAAATGACGTTGATGGAAAAGAGATCTGACCTTCCTCAACATTGCTATTAATGAAAGAACCGCTAGTGCGCCTTTGTAAAAAGAGCCCTTAGAGATCTCAATATGCTTGGTTTGCGAGCCCAATTCGTTCCAGAAGCATGCTTGTAATCCAAAGCACTCGTATATCAAAGCAAATTTCCCCATAGGAAATAATGGAAACTCAGACGATCCGTTCCACAATCCAAAAACTTTAATACAAAATACTATACGTACTTGTATCGCAAGACCTCGCTCGTTTAGAACAGTCACTACACTCCCGCAGCGTCGGAGAGAGAAGAACCATCGGCTCAGTTGAGATGATGTGATGCGTGTATACTGTATGTACTTGTATTGCAAGATCTCGCTCGTTTAGAACAGTCACTACACTTTTGCAGCGTCAGAGAGAGAACCATCGGCTCAGTTGTGATGTGTGTATACTGTTTGTACTTGTATTGCAAGACATTGCTTGTATATCAAGTTAAAATTTAATAAAACATTTTGCTTGTCTTGCAAAACGCTTGCAAACCAAGTTACTTGCAATCCAAGGTTTTACTGTACTCTGGAAGAAAGGCAGAAGAGAGGGAATATGATGAAGACATTTAAATATCTCTGTGGCATTCATGTACAGGAGCCTTTTTCAAATGAAAGAAAACTCTGGCATGAGAGGGCATAGGATAAAATTAAGAGGTCATAGGTTAAGGAATAATCTAAGGAAATATATATATTTATATATAAAGGGTGGTAGATGTGTGGAAAAGTCTCCTGGTAGAGATGGTGGAGCCAAAAACTGTGTCTGAGTTCAAGAAAGTGTGGGACAGGCAAGTGGGATCCCTTAGGGAAAGGAGATAGTGGATGGACCATTTGGCCTTTATCTGCCATCCTGTTTCTGTGTGTTTGCCTGAATGCTAAGATTTAGATGTGAAAGAGCAATATGCCACTTTGTCAACAAATATTTTTTTAATTCTCTTTCCTTCTGGAAAAGTGGAGGAAAAATCAGTCAACTGAGATGAAATTCCAAAAATAAAGCTCCGTAAAGAGAAACTGTGAATCGATCGTGTTTCCCATAGGACTGATTTTGGCTGATACATGAGGGAGAAGCTGAAGATACTTTTTTGAAAAGCACTTATGGAGACAAATGCAGTAGGAGACAGATAAAATCCCTGTGCAGTGAGTGAGAAAAATAGTGTAAAAACCCCACCAACTGCCCATAAATCTGAAAGCACCTGGATTCCTTCATGCCTCATGAGGAAAGAAGAAGTTTTTATAGACTAATTTCAAGTACAAATGCTTGTGCATGTCCTTGCTGATACACACACATCCGCGGAAAGACAGCACAGATAAAAACTTGAGAGTCTGATCAGACTTGGCACACAAGGAGGGTACGGCTAAGTGTCTTCTGGGAAAGCAAAGGCACATTCGGAGCCAAGAACACATCAGATTTAGGTCCAGACGTGAGCAACGCTTTCGGCTCTGGAGCCAAATGCATTAGCTTCAGCCTGATTTTCACATTAATCACATTTCTTCAAAGATTTCGCAATATGCTCTCCTGATATTTCTAGAAAAAAAATAAAAAAAAGTATGCCCTAGAGCAGTTATGCTTTATGATTTAATAAAAATATTGTGCATACTAGTTACTGGTGAAAGACCCAACACTCAGGCAGGCTTATCACACAGCCCAGCTCCTATGTCATTCTTCTGAATCTTAGACAGTCACGTAAGGAGATTTCTGGGAATCCCACATTTAAAACCAACTTAACAAACATGATTCCTCTTTAGTCTAGACCTGTGAAGCTATGGTTACCGTATGGCTCCAGGAAAAAGAGGACGGAGGGTTTTACTTCTATTTAAAGCAACGGAAGTAAGATAGATAGACAGATACGAGTCGGCCACCGATTCATGGCAACACACACAGTGAGGAATCCGCCCTGTGATGTTTCACGGAGAGTTCAGGAGTGGTTTGCCTTTGCCTTCTCCCGCGCAGTGTGCGTCTCCACTATGTCCTCCCAGAAGAGCTTAGAATGGGTTTCTGTACAAGTTTGCATACCTAATAAAACATAACAGGGCATACATAATAAAGTAGAACATGACAGTACATTTTTAGTAGGGTTGCCAGATTTTACGGTGTCAGGTCAAAAAGCGCGCCGGGACAAAGGCGCGCCCAGACAATTGAGCGCAGCGCGGAGGCGCGTGCCGCTCTAAATTACTGTTTTTAGGGCTCCGACGGGGGGGGGGGCGTGGGGGGAACCCCCCCACTTTACTTAATAGACATCGTGCCGCATTGTGGGAGCATTGTGGGGGGTTTGGGGGGTTGTAACCCCCCACATTTTACTGAAAACTTTACTTTTTCCCTGTTTTTAAGGAAAAAGTTAAGTTTACAGTAAAATGTGGAGGGTTACAACCCCCCAAGCCCCCCATAACGCCGGCGCCATCTCTATTAAGTAAACTGGGGGGGTTCCCCCCATGCCTCCCCGTCGGAGCCCTAAAAACAGTAATTTAGAGCGGCGCGCGCCTCCGCGCTGTGCTCAATTGTCTGGGCGCGCCTTTGTCTTTCGCGCCGTTGTCTATGAACCGATTTTACTCTAGTAAAATACGGACCTCTAGGCCCACCCCCCAAACCCGTCCAGTTTCACCCATCCCTGCCCCAGTCCCGCCCCCCAATCCTACCTTAGCCCCGCCGCCTGCTCTCATCGGGCAGGAGGAAATCCACACATGCGCAGATGCCATGTGATGACAGCACGTGCATGTGACGTCATCGCATGGTATCCGCGGATTTCCTCCTGCCCGATATGATTTAGGGGAGACTTTTCAAAACCCAGACAGTGTGGCGGGTTTTGAAAAGCCAGCCGGACCCCCGGACATGTCCTCGAGCTACTTAAGGGATTTCTATCTGAGACTGCTGCGGTAAAAGTTCATCACTCATAGGAATTCTAAGAACATAAGAATAGCCTCACTGGGTCAGACCAAAGGTCCATCAAGCCCAGTAGCCCGTTCTCACGGTGGTCAATCCAGGTCCCTAGTACCTGGCCAAAACCCAAGGAGTAGCAACATTCTATATAGAATCTCAAAGAATAGCAAGATTCCGGAACCCCAATGAGAGCAACATTCCAGAGCTGAGATTGTGATGTCATAATGCCTCATTCCTCAGTGCCAACCTCAGCAGTGATGTTACAATGGCTTGTTTGTCCTATACTTGGCACATGTAAGAGCATAAGAACAGCCATACTGGGTCAGACCAATGGTCCATCAAGCCCAGTAGCCCGTTCTCCCGGTGGACAATCCAGGTCACTAATACCTGGCCAAAACCCAAGGAGTAGCAACATTCTATATAGAATCTCAAAGAATAACAAGATTCTGGAACCCCAATGAGAGCAACATTCCAGAGCTGAGATTGTGATGTCATAATGCCTCATTCCACAGTGCCTCAGAGCCAACCTCATCAGTTATGTTACAATGGCTTAATTGTCCTATACTTGGCTCATGTAAGAATATAAGAATAGCCTTACTGGTCAGACCAAAGGTCCATCAAGCCCAGTAGCCCGTTCTCACGGTGGTCAATCCAGGTCCCTAGTACCTGGCCAAAACCCAAGGAGTAGCAACATTCTATATAGAATCTCAAAGAATAGCAAGATTCCGGAACCCCAATGAGAGCAACATTCCAGAGCTGAGATTGTGATGTCATAATGCCTCATTCCTCAGTGCCAACCTCAGCAGTGATGTTACAATGGCTTGTTTGTCCTATACTTGGCACATGTAAGAGCATAAGAACAGCCATACTGGGTCAGACCAATGGTCCATCAAGCCCAGTAGCCCGTTCTCCCGGTGGACAATCCAGGTCACTAATACCTGGCCAAAACCCAAGGAGTAGCAACATTCTATATAGAATCTCAAAGAATAACAAGATTCTGGAACCCCAATGAGAGCAACATTCCAGAGCTGAGATTGTGATGTCATAATGCCTCATTCCACAGTGCCTCAGAGCCAACCTCATCAGTTATGTTACAATGGCTTAATTGTCCTATACTTGGCTCATGTAAGAATATAAGAATAGCCTTACTGGTCAGACCAATGGTCCATCAAGCCCAGTAACCCGTTCTCACGGTGGTCAATCCAGGTCACTAATACCTGGCCAAAACCCAAGGAGTAGCAACATTCTATATAGAATCTCAAAGAATAACAAGATTCTGGAACCCCAATGAGAGCAACATTCCAGAGCTGAGATTGTGATGTCATAATGCCTCAGAGTCAACCTCGGCAGTGATGTTACAATGGCTTGATTGTCCTATACTTGGCACAGGTAAGAGCATAAGAACAGCCATACTGGGTCAGACCAATGGTCCATCAAGCCCAGTAGCCCGTTCTCCCGGTGGACAATCCAGGTCACTAATACCTGGCCAAAACCCAAAATGTAGCAATATTCCATGCTACCGATCCAGGGCAAACAGTGACTTCCCCCATGTCTTTCTCAATAACAGACTAGGGGCTTTTCCTCCAGGAACGTGTCCAAACCTTTCTTAAAACCAGCTACGTTATCCGCTCTTACCACATCCTCTGGCAATGCGTTCCAGAGCTTAACTATTCTGTGAGTGAAAAAATATTTCCTCCTATTGGTTGTAAAAGTATTTCCTTGTAACTTCATCGAGTGTCCCCTAGTTTTTGTCATTTTTGATGGAGTGAAAAATCGATCCACTTGTACCCATTCTACTCCACTCAGGATTTTGTAGACTTCAATTCTATTTCCCCTTAGCTGTCTCTTTTCCAAGCTGAAGAGCCCTAACCGTTTTAGTCTTTCCTCATACGAGAGGATTTCCATCCCCTTTTTCATCTTCTATGAGCTTTTACCGCAGCGGTCTGCAATTTATTTTAAAAAACCCTTACACAACTTGATAAAAGGGGGCCTATATGAGAAAGATATCACAATCTTAATTTTATGCATTTTAGATGGTTTCTGCAAGCGCTGAATGTGGGGACCCCATGGTCACTTCTGTATGCAAATCATATTGATCAGATAAGGGTTAAAATTCTGACTTAAATAATTATTGCACTTATAGAACCATGTTTATAAAACTTTGGGCTAGATTCACTAAGCCCACCGATCAAGTCCCGACCACTTAGCGACCCTTTTGTGACCCCGGCCCAATTCACTAACCTTACTCCAAATCCGATCCACGCCTGATCCAATCCGCACATGCAAATGAGGGGGAAAAGCATTCAAATATAGGCAAGCAGTGATTCACAAAAAAAAAAAAAAAAAAATGAGGGACACCAACTGGGCTGGCCGATCAAAAAATAAGCAACTTCTGAGGACCAGTCGCTCAGGCCCTTTCCGACTGCCCTGCTCTCTGTCCCGACTGTCCTATCCTGCTCTCTGCCGCCCTGAAAGCCTGTCTCTTCCCAGAGCCTGTCTCCCTTGTCGGTGCTTCTAAAATGTCCTTTTCTGAAGTGTTCTTCTGCCCCGATCGCCGCCCTGCTTCTGCCCCGACTCTCCTTGCCTTCCCCACAGTGCGAGCTCGTGGTTTTAACCCGTTGGTTTAAAGCGGGTTAAAACCACGGGCTCCCGAAAAAAGTAAAAAAAAACTCTTGTAAAAAAAACAGAAGTAAAATCTTTCCAGCAGCTCTGCCAGGCACGGAGGCCAAGCGCATGCGCAGACTATCTACAGATGGTCTGCGTAAGCGTCGGGATCGCTGGAGAGCGATCCAAGCGGTCGGTTGGGGGCATGAGGGCGATTCGTGAATTAGCTCCCCTGGCCACGGATCGGATCAGATCAGATCCGTGGCGTTAGTGAATCTATCCCTTTATTTATTTTTTTTTTTTTTTTGGGGGGGGGGCTTTTTACACCTTCTACTGTGTGTTACTATTGCAAGCAGCCATTCTATCTGTGGGACACCAATCTCTCCCATCGTTATCAGTGTACTCCGGTGCTAATATGCTGATAAGAGACATTTACAGTGCAGGAGGGAACACAGGCATTCTGCTGCTTAAGGCCCTGTTAAAACTGAAAAGGATGTTTCAGTGATGTCTGGTAGGTCACTTATCTCTTAATCCCTTGCTTTCGGCTCATTTATTTCCAGGCACGTAGTCGGGGGAAGCAGCTTTGAAAAGTGATGGCGCAGCACTGATGCGCCTGGCCCTTGCGACGGTTGGGCAGAATGATTTACTGTTTTCGTTGTGGCTTAAATCAGCCACCTGACTCCAGTGGCCCTCAATGACCTTGAAGCCTGCAGTAGGGGGGGGGGGGGGGGGTTCTCGTCTGTCCTCTCACGTCACCCTCGCTGCCACGTTTGCAGCACAGGAAACGCTGTAGAAAATGTTCCCCTCCTGGCAATTATTATGCTGATAGGTCTGCTCCTAATGCTGGCGATAAAGAGGTTTAAGGGAGTCAGCGAAAAATGGCCCCATAGCACATTCTTGTAGTTCTGAAATCTATAGGAAAACCGGTTAGAAAGCTAATTGGAAGACTGAATTAAACCTATTTCAACCATCTTATATTTTTCTGGACTTAGTGGCCGATCAAATAAAAGTGAACTCTGGAATCTATGAGGGGGTAAAGATTTGCCGTAATGTATTTATTTGGGATACATGCAGGACCATGGAATGACTGCCGTGTCCAACGCAAGCAAATTGAGGGCATTGTCCCCCCCCCTCCCGCGCGTGCCGCCTTCCCTTTTACCGTACCTTTTTAACGTCTACGGCGCCCTTTGATGTCACTTTTTAGGTGCGGGTCCTGGAAGTGACATCGGAGAGAGTGCCGACGCGGACGGCAATCTCGTGCCGGGGAAGGCAACGGGCGCGCGCGGCAAGGAGAGGAGCTGTGGGCGGAGAGGAGGGGTACTGCAGCCTTAGTAAGGTGGACTCCCCCTCCCCTTACCACGCCACTGACTGAGGCGCGCATCTATATTTTCAGTCCCATCAACCCTCCCTATGGAATGCTGCGCCTTTGCATTTAAGGGAAGAAAACATCCTCGACTCGACTGAAATCAAAATTAAAGACATTTTTATTCAGAGACGCCTTTGACAAATAATCGTCCTATTAAGGACGCCCTGCGAAGCTCTCTCATTTTTAACCTGATTTTTTTTTTTTTTTTACCCCTAACCTTTTGGGTTTTTTTTACCTTATTTGTAGCTTTTCTGTTCTATAATGTAGTTCCTAACCTTCACCTATTGTACCCGATACATAGCTAAAACCGTGAGAGAGAATCGCGCGCAAAGCCGGGCCGACAATGGCGCGCAGGACATCAGTGCGCCGGATTTAAACTCAATTTGAAAGCGTTCTGAGGGGGGTTGTGGGGGGGGAACCACTGTACTTATCTTAGTAGTGTTGGCGCTACTGTTTGGGGAGGATAAATCCCCCCCCCCCCATTATAGAGGAAACAGGCTTTTTCCTTATTTTTTAGGGAAAAAGTTCAGTTTCCTCTGTAATGCGGGGGGGGGGGGGTTATTCCCCCCAAACGGCAGCGCCAACACTACTAAGTTAACTGGAGGGTTCCTCCCTCCACGCACACCCCCTCGGAGCGCTTTCAAATTGAGTTTAAATCCGGCGCGCTGATGTCCTGCGCGCGATTGTCGGCCCGGCTTTGTCCGCGCGCGATTGGCTGGCGCAGTTTTGATGCGTCATCATTGTACCCATTTGTGTGTCTGAGTGTTATCGAAGTCCTTTAAACATTGTATATGTGGAAACCTAAATTTTATCGTGCACCACTTAGAAACACTGTATAGGTGATTTAACAATTTTTTACCGCATAGAACTTCACGGTCCTGCGGGAAATAAACTGTTATTATTATGAAGAACATAAGCCGTGCCTCTGCTGGGTTAGGCCTGAGGTCCATCATGCCCAGCAGTTCGCTCATGCGGTGGCCCATCAGGTCCAGAACCTGTATAGTAGTCCTCTATCTTTACCCTTCTATCCCCTTTTCCTTCAGAAAATTGTCCAATCCCTTCTTGAACCCCAATACCGTACTCTGTCCTATCCCTCCCTCTGGAAGCGCGTTCCAGGTGTCTACCACCCGTTGGGTGAAGAAGAACTTCCTAGCATTGGTTCTGAATCCGTCTCCTTTTAATTTTTCGGAATGCCCTCTCGTTCTTGTAGTTGTCGAAAGTTTGAAGAATCTGTCCCTCTCCACTTTCTCTATGCGCTTCGTGATCTTGTAAGTCTCTATCATGTCCCCTCTAAGTCTCCGCTTCTCCAGGAAAAAAAGCCCCAGTCTCTCTAATCTTTCAGCGTATGAAAGGTTTTCCATACCTTTTATCAAGCATGTCGCTCTCTTCTGAACCCTCTCGAGTATCGCCATATCCTTCTTTAGGTACGGCGACCAATATTGGACGCAGTACTCCAGATGCGGGCGCACCATCGCCCGATACAACGGCAGGATAACTTCTTTCGTTCTGCTTGTAATACTCTTCTTGATTGTTCCTAGCATTCTATTCGCTTTCTTAGCAGCCGCTGCGCATTGTGCCGACGGCTTCATTGTCATGTCCACGATTACCCCCAAGTCCCTTTCTTGGGAACTCTCACTCAATAACAGCCCTCCCATCGTGTAGCTGTACCTCGGGTTTCTGTTTCCTACGTGTAAGACTTTACATTTCTCTACATTGAACTTCATCTGCCATCTCGTCGCCCACTCTAGACAGAAATATTTGAAGTTGCAACACAGGGGCAAGCTAATTATGGAGGAAGACAAGCCAGAGTTATATTTCTGCCCATTCTGCCCACATACCCCTACCCCCCTTCCACTTTTAAAATAGCAATATAAGACAACAGGGTGTTCTCTGCATAAAGAAACCCTTCCCTTCCAGCTAGTTTCAGTTACCAGGTAAAAACCACCATTATAATTGATAGCATCATTTGACAAATTCTTCTGTGTGGGAGTGAAGTCTGCATTCTCTACAAGTTTGCACAGAATCTAAATATAAACACTGAAACTCCAGTGCAGTTTTTACAAACTCCATATTCCCCTTACAATTTGCTATACAAAAAAAATATTCAAATTGTGACTATAATAAATATGATACAGAGGCTGTAGCATGCAGCCACAAATCAACAAAACAATACACAAACCATTCACAGTCATGAGAAACCTAAGGCAAGTTTGAAAATTCTTCGACAGAAAACAATTCCAGCTCGTGGTCCAGTCCCTGGTCCTTGGTCTTCTAGACTACTGCAACATCCTCTATCTCCCCTGCCCCGTAACCATGATAAAACAACTAAAAACAGTACAAAACACAGCTCTGAGACTTATCTACTCACTGAGGAAACACGACCACTTCGATTCCCACTGGCTCCCAATATAAGCAGGAATGCTTTTCACATTCTACTGTCTACTATTTACGACCATAAACGGAGACAGCCCAGCCTACTTGAACAACCGACTAATCCAAACAACCACAACCAGACATAGGGGAACCCACACACCCTCCAATCAGAAACGCCAAAAGAAAAAAAAAATGTACGATGGCCTCCTAGCCACTCAAGTAGCAAAACTAGACTACCAACTCTCCAATTTACTGATCACGACCTCAGACTACAAACCTTCAGAAAAGAAATAAAAGCCCTGCTATTCAAGAAATCCTTAAAGACAAGCTAACACAGAAAGAATCATCTCGATCCCTAATAGCAATCCGCTCCACTATGGGCTCCTTTTACGAAGCCGCGTTAGCGGTTTAACGCGCGCTAATTTGCCGGATGCGCTAGCTGCTCCCACCTCCTCCTGAGCAGGCGGTAGCTTTTCGGCTAGCGCAGGGGTTAGCGTGCGCTAAAAAGGCACGTGCGATAAAGCCGCTAATGCGGCTTCGTAAAAGGAGCCCCGTGTCCAGATAACTCCTTTACGTAATCCGCCTTGAACTTCAAAGTAATGGCGGAATAGAAATCACTAATGTAATGTAATATTAACTCAAAAACAGTTTACAGTCAAGAGCACAAGGGCTCTGTAAAAGGCATAAAATATGCATTTAAATTCCATATTAATTGGACTAATATTACTTCGTTTTAATTAAAATAGAATTATCTCCGGAACAGCACAAGCTCCTTCCACTGCCAGATATTTTGTTTAAAGCAGATAGGTTTTGGCTTGCGTGGCGACTCTAGTCTACGTACAGGATGTGTAGACCATTAGTCTTGAGCATTTTTCAATTTTGGATGCCAAGTGCCTGTTTTCCAAAAAGTGGGCAATAATCAGTACCAGATAACGAACACGTATAATAACTTTTCTTCTAAAGATTCAACCAGTGTTTAACATGTGCTCAGAACTAATCTAATCTAATCTAATCCTTAGGTTTGTATACCGCATCATCTCCACGTTCGTAGAGCTCGACGCGGTTTACAGTGGAAGAAATAGGAAGGAACTACAACAGAGGGTTAGAGGTAGAAGTGTGAAGAAAATTTAGAGGACTTGGGATGCCAAGATAAGAGTTTCCTTGATTCCTAAGTTGGAGGGAGACTTACATTTTTTGAGAAAAGCCAGGTTTTCAGATGTTTGCGGAAAACTTGGAGGGAGCTCAAGTTCCGAAGAGGGGAGGTAAGGTTGTTCCAGAGCTCAGTGATTTTGAAGTGGAGGGAGGTCCCTAGCTTTCCTGTGTGGGAAATGCCTTTTAGCGAGGAGAAGGATAGTTTTAATTTGTGGGAGGATCTGGTGGTATTAGGGTTTGAGGAATTCCAAGAAAGAGGGATAAAGGGAGGGAGGATACCATATAGAACTCTTTACCATATGAGACTGTGAGTGCAGGTCTTGCTCGATGTCAAGTGTCTTTTTGTTCCATCATTGCACTTGCACTGGTGACATAAGAATATCTTCTTTTTTTGTAAAATGCCATTACTTTAATATCTTGAGTGAGCCTTAACTGGGTTTTCAGGGTCCTGACGCGTTTCGCAGAGGTGCTGCTTCAGGGAACCCTCTTGCATTTGCAAAAAAAAAAAAAAAAAAAGGCTGGTCATCTTTCGGCTGCATATAGTCTCTATCAATACAAAAAAAAAAAAATATCACATAAGAAAGTGCCTCCCGAAACTTTCTCCATTCTCTATTTCTGTGAATAATGCTCTCATCCTCTGTTTCATCAGCTCGCAACCTCGGGGTCATCTTCAACTTATCTTTTTTTCTTATCTTCACATATCCAACAGACCAGCAAAACCCGCCATTTCTTTCTCTACAGCATCGCTAAAATCCAGCCTTTTTTTTTCTGAGCACCCTGCAAAGACCCTCATCCACCCTGTCATCACCTCTCAGTTTGATTACTGCAACTTGCTTCTCTTGGGTCTTCCACTAAGCCATCTCTTTCCCCTTCAGAATGTTGCTGCACACCTCCTATTCCGCCAGTGCCGTTAGGCTCATATTACCCCTTTCCTCAAATCACTTCCCTGGCCGTTTCCACATACAATTCAAACTCCTCTTGCTGACTTACAAGTGTGTTCACTGCAGCTCCTCAGTATCTCTCCTCTCTTATCTCTCCCGATACTCCATTACGAGAACTCCGTTCATTGGGTAAATCTCTCGTCTGTACCCTTCTCCTCTACTGCCAACTCCTGACTCAGTCCCTTCTACTTTGCTGCACCATTTCCTGGAACAAACTGCCTGATTCGTATTCAAATCCAGGCTGAAAGCCCACTTTTTTGAAGCTGTATTTAAGTCCTAGCCCTGACCCACTTATGGAGCACCCATATCTGTTTGTCACTCCCTCTATAGTCTCCTTCCTTTGTAATTTCCTACCTGAGTAGCGTGTATAGATTCACCCTTCTGTCTTGTTTGTCTGTAATAATTTAGATTGTTTATCGGAAGCTTCTATACCGCTACGAATGACTGGGGAGTCAATTCAGAGCAGTATGCACGAGCTTCAGTAATGGTGTTACAATATATGAGCTTCGGTAAAGGTGTTACAATACAAAAATTAAATATATGTATATCTTACTTATTTGTACCACCTATGTACATATAGCATTATTATACTTTATATCATATATTCATCTTTCTTTGTATTATTCATGAGTTTACTCTTTCATGTTCCCGGGGGGGTAGCCTGCTGTTTCCCCCATGTTGCTATTCCCCCCAATTGTTTCTTTATTTGTTAAAGTGTTCTGTGAAGAGTATTGTCTTTATTCTTTATCCCTTTCGAGCAGGGACTGTCTCTTGTGTGTTTAATGCACAGCACTGCGTGTGTCCGGTACCACTATAGAAATAATTAATAGTAGTAGCAGAGTCAATCCCTCCACTCTGGCAATCTTCTAGGTACCATGATCTTTAGCACCTCGCCATCAAAACAAACCTGGCGCTTGCAGGGTCAGAAGGCCAAAACAGGCAGCGCCTTCTGAATGCGCGCATGGAAGGTTTTGCTGTAGTCTGCCCCTTCCATGACAGGAAGTTTGTGAAGGGTTACTATATTTGGAGCCTCACAAACCCGGACGCACGGCCCCACCCCTTCCGCCTCAAGCCCCGCCCCTTCAAAGCCTCATCGTCCTCCCCGACGAGCTCCGGCCGCATTTGGAGGGCTTGAGCAGGCACAGGTGTGTGTGAAGTCATCTGTGCATGCTCGGAGGCCTTCCAGATGTGGCCGGAGCTCGTTGGGGCTTTCCAAAACCCGGACAAACTGCCAGGTTTTGGAAAGTCGGTCCGGGAACCCGGACAGTCCTCTTAAAAGAGGATACGTTTTCAAGTTTAAGTTTCTCAAGCGGTATATAACATTAAAACTAAAAAACAAAAACTAAAAAACCATTAATGACATATAGAAATATAATGATAAGGGGAGAAATACAGTCTATGATAGGAAAGGAAGGGGGGGAGTACATGAGGAGGCGGGAGATGCTCTTTCTTCTGCCTAAGGTATGATATCTACTTGTCCTAGGCGTCCTTAAAGAGAAAGGTCTTTAGATTGGCTTTAAATTTTTCTAAAGGTAGTTCCTCCTGAAGATGCGGGGGGTAAAGAGTTCCATACTGTGGGTGCTGTTATGTCCAGGTTTCCCAGATGTCTGGTAACCCTAAGTTTATGCAAAGGACGGGGTGTGGCATGGCAAGATCTTGATCATCCACATAGGCTTAGAGGCACTGCGTACTTCCTGTTTTGTTACTAAGGCTTTATTTTTCATAGTAGAGGTATGAAGGGATAGCTTTGGATTTCTGACCAACCCCATCCTGTTGCATTATAGGACTTGCAGCGTCAAGCACTACATATCCCACGCTGCTTTGGGATATAAGCTCAAAACCAGGACCGGCCCCCCCCCCCCAAAAAAAAAATCTTGCCAGTGGCCCCGAATCAGATATTGTGTTCAAGAAAGTCCTGAGCAATGCCTGTTCTGCGGCCTCTAATTGGAATTAACGGTTCCCTGCCTCCCACTGGAAAGCGAGCAAGATGCTCTCGAGAAGCTGGCGGAATTTGTTCTGCCATCGTCATTTTATCAGGTGAGATCTATAAAGATGCACTTCTGCTCCTGCTCTGTTCCCGTGGGTGACAGGAAAGGCTCAATGGCTTTCAATAACGCAGTCAGGCCTGAATAATGACACCTCCGAGTGCCAGTTCTCTATATATTTCATAAAGTAGCAGTTTCCAGCAGAATGTATAAGGTAACATTGTAACAAGTAATAGGGAGGGAGTGTACAAAATCTTTCCAATGTCCCTGTGAATAGCACTGGCTTTCCATTATTCCTGGACGTGACACTGGTCTGATTTCTTCAGCTAAAGAATGAATATCCCTTTTATATTTTGTAAGGAATAAATGCATAGCTCCCTCCATATTTGCGGGGGCTAGGGGTAGAGCCGGCCCGCGAATATGGAAAAATCGCGACTAACTTTAAGGCCGACCCTGACCCACCCCTGCCTCCCTCCTGCACCTCTCCACTGTACTTACTTTTTAAAGCCTGGTGGTCTAGCGGTGAAGGGGGGGGGGAGCGATCTTCCTACGTCCCAGCCCCGTGCAGAGCCAGGAACAAAAATGGCTGCCGTCAGTTCCCGCGAGACCATGGGAACTCACGGCAGTCATTTTTGCTCCCAGTTCTGCACAGGGCCGGAGCGTAGGAAGATCGCTAGACCACCAGGTTTTAGGTCTGGGAGGTGGGGGTGGGTCACCCAGATGAAAACCGTGAATAGCCGAGGTCACGAGTTCTGACCCCGTGAATATGGAGGGCAATGTGTACTGCTTCTACTATTTTATCACGTATATGGCGCTGAAAGACATACGTACGTTCTCCCCCTTCCCTTTCTCCTGTACCTTTTTGAACTTGCTGCTCGCGTCGGCTTCGGCAGACAGGTCAATCACCAAGGTAGGGAGAACGAGAGGGCAATCTCTAAAATTGAAAGGGGATAGATTCCGTACGAACGTAAGGAAGTTCTTCTTCACCCAGAGAGTGGTAGAAAACTGGAACGCTCTTCCGGAGTCTGTCATAGGGGAAAACACCCTTCAGGGATTCAAGACAAAGTTAGACAAGTTCCTGCTGAACCAGAACATACGCAGATAAGGCTAGTCACAATTAGGGTGCTGGTCTTTGACCAGAGGGCCGCCGCGTGAGCGGACTGCTGGGCGATGAACCACTGGTCTGACCCAGCAGCAGCAATTCTTGTGTTCCTTACAGTGCTCTGCTTTCTAATTGGTCTTAACTACTAAAGCTTGATATATAATATTTAAACATGGACAGGAATATTGGGTTGCCAGGTACCTCGTTCTTATTTTCCACCTGTTCCATGCTTTGCCGTATAGAACTCGCTTACAAAACAGAAATTCCAAGATCGTGTTTGCAAGCAAGCAAATCCAGACTATGAGTTATCTAGTAATCTTGGCAGGTAAACCACAGAGGTGATGTGGTTCAGACTGTACAGGGCTTAAACTAGTGGGTTCTCATTCCTGAATAAAGTGCAAAGGAGGGACGTGGTGGGGTCTGGGAATAAAGAATGAGAACTGAATGCTATCATGGCTCCAACTGAGTGTGATGTGATATGGAACGGTTCCGTTATGCGCACTATATTATTTGCACTATATTCATGATATATATACACCCATTTCTTTTTATAGCAATATGAAACCTGATCTTTTTCTTAATTTTGATAATTATAGAACATGAGTAGGATAAAAGAAGGTCCCTCCATGTCAGGTAAAGCAGACCTTATTAATGGTCAACTGGCACCATCTGCTGGCAGGAGGTGAGACTCCCTGGAAAAAGTTTGCAGAGTTTTCAATGCAGCAAAAATAAAGGACCATAGACTTCTGTAAGATGCTGAGCTAGCCAAATACATTTGCAGCTCATCATGCTCCCTTCATCAGACTGGTGAAAAAAAAAATGTCTAAGATAATGTTTTACTCCTTGGGATCTTGCCAGGTACTTGTGACCTGGGTTGGCTGCCGTCAGAAACAGGATATGGACCAGTAAAGCAACTCATATGATCTTATCTTAGTACAGTACTCCCCCCGGAATTCGCAGGGGTTCCGTTCCAGGAACCCCCGCGAATTTCAAAAAACCGCGAATACGGTTTTTAGGCAGGGGAGACAGGAGAGGGCAGCTGGAGAGGCAGGAGAGAGCAGCCGGAGCGCCAGCGAGTGAAGGAAATCACTCGCTGAAATGCTCCGACCGCCTCTTCCTGTACTAAAGTCGGGCCTCACCAATCAGGAGCTGCTTTGACACAAAGCTTCTGATTGGTAAGGCCTGACTTTAGTACAGGAAGAGGTCGGAGCATACAGCGAGTGATTTCCTTCACTCACCGGCGCTCCGGCTGCCCTCTCCTGCCCGATCATTCGCGGTCAGAAAATACTGTGAATGACCAGGACCGCGAATTTGCATTGGAGCACTGTACCAAAATATAGGTGCAAATATTTACAACAGGTCTGTGGCTCGTGTAAATGTTCACACTTACGTACAACTGGAATGCACACAATTTTATTTCTTTAAAACACTTCTAATCCGCCTTTATCCAAGGCGGCTCACAGGTTTCCATACATAATAAAAAGAACATTTTAAAGGAGACATACATCAAATAGAGGAAGATACAGAGTCTTGAACTGAAAAGGTATGATCACTGGTTCAAAATTTCCTGAAACTGTGCTGTAACGTTCAGAAATATGAACTATAATCAAATAAAGCCAGTACGTAGCGTTCACCCGACAGGCGCTCCTGTCATTTTGCTCCGTCTGGGGTTAGAGTTTTGAAACTATTATGCTACAGTAGTATGTGTGGTAGTGCTTACTAGAGAATGACACGGCGGATGTTACCCGCGACTTAACCCACCAAAACGGTGGAGGGGGGGAAAGGTGCTCACCGCAGGTAAGGGGACAAGGCCATCCACCGCACCGTGGAGCAGTGAATGGCCTTGTTTCCGCATCTATCTCCCTCCCTCCCCCTTACCTTTGCAGCGCGTTTAAAAGGTTTCAGAGTACTTGTTGAAAACCGCCAGAGCGTAAGGGCATCGCATGCGTGTATGCATAGTAACATACATAGTAGATGACATAAGAACATAAGAATTGCGATCTCCAGATCAGACCTTGGGTCCATCAAGTCCGGTGATACGCGCACACGGAGGCCCCGCCAGGTGTACCCTGGCCTAGTTTTAGTCCCCATATCACCGTATGCATCTAATTTACCCTTAAATCCTAGAACGGTGGATTCTGCAATTACTTCCTCTGGGAGAGCATTCCAGATAGCAGATAAAGACCCGAATGGTCCATCCAGTCTGCCCAACCTGATTCAATTTAAATTTTTAATTTTTTCTTCTTAGCTATTTCAGGGCAAGAATCCAAAGCTCTACCCGGTACTGTGCTTGGGTTCCAACTGCCGAAATCTCTGCTAAGACTTACTCCAGCCCATCTACACCCTCCCAGCCATTGAAGCCCTCCCCTGCCCATCCTCCTCCAAACGGCCATATACAGACACAGACCATGCAAGTCTGCCCAGTAACTGGCCTAGTTCAATATTTAATATTATTTTCTGATTCAAGATCCTCTGTGTTCATCCCACTCTCCTTTGAACTCAGTCACCATTTTCCTCTCCACCACTTCTCTTGGGAGCGCATTCCAGGCATCCACCACCATCTCCGTAAAGTAGAATTTCCTAACTTTGCTCTTGAATCTACCCCCCCCCCCCAACCTCAAATTATGTCCTCTGGTTTTGCCATTTTTCTTTCTCTGGAAAAGATTTTGTTCTACGTTAATACCCTTTGAACGTCTGAATCATATCTCCTCTGTCCCTCCTTTCCTCTAGGGTATACATATTGAGGGCTTCCAGTCTCTCCTCATACGTCTTCTGGCGCAAGCCTCCTATCATTTTCGTCGCCCTCCTCTGGACCGCTTCAAGTCTTCTTACGTCTTTCGCCAGATACGGTCTCCAAAACTGAACATAATACTCCAAGTGGGGCCTTACCAATGACCTGTACAGGGGCATCAACACCTTCTTCCTTCTACTGGCTACGCCTCTCTTTATACAGCCCAGCATCCTTCTGGCAGCAGCCACCGCCTTGTCACACTGTTTTTTTCGCTTTTAGATCTTCGGACGCTATCACCCCAAGGTCCTTCTCCCCATTCTTGCATATCATCTTATCTCCTTCTGATTATTAATCCCCAAATGCATTACTCTGAATTTTTTTGCATTGAATTTTAGTTGCCAGGCATTAGACCATTCCTCTAACTTTTGCAGATCCTTTTTCATATTTTCCACTCCCTCTTTGGTGTCTACTCTGTTACAAATCTTGGTATCATCTGCAAAAAGGCACACTTTTCTTTCTAACCCTTCAGCAATGTCAATCACAAACATATAGAACAGGATAGGCCCCAGCACCGAACCCTGAGGGACTCCACTGCTCACCTTTCCTTCCTCCGAGTGACTTCCATTAACCACTACCCTCTGGCGTCTGTCCGACAGCCAGTTTCTAACCCAGTTCACCACTTTGGGTCCTAACTTCAGACCTTCAGGTTTGTTCAACAGCCTCCTATGAGGAATTGTATCAAAGGCTTTGCTGAAATCCAAGTAAATTACATCTAGCATATGTCCTCGATCTAGCTCTCTGGTCACCCAATCAAAAAATTCAATCAGGTTTGTTTGGCACGATTTACCTTTTGTAAAGCCATGTTGCCTCGGATCCTGTAACCCATTAGATTAAAGGAAGTACACTATCCTTTCTTTCAGCAACACTTCCATTATTTTTCCAACAACCAAAGTGAGGCTCACCAGCCTGTAGTATGGGCAGAAGCTTCTCCTCTGACGCAACTTCCGCCCACACACGCACGCGACTGCACGAACACTCCGGCGGCTTTTAACAAGTACTCTGAAACCTTAAAACGCGCCAAGAAGGTAAGGGGAAGGGAGGAAGATGCACGGACCGCGAGAGGGAAGGGTGGATGTTGCGGGGAATTGGCGGTGAAGGGGATGGCGGGGACGGGGCAGTGAAGGAGGTCAAGGGTACGGGGCGGTGAAGGGGACAGTGGTCCGGTGACAAAGCAGTGACGGGGACAGATTTTTTTTCCTCCCCATGTCATTATCTAGTGCTTACGCTAATGTGCTGTGAACAGTAACATGAAGATTTAAGAACTGTATTGGCCCTGCTACGATCTCTCATGCCATGTTTGCCGTTCCGTGTCTTCCATGCTATGTTGCGTCATGCACGCTTGCCCAACCATTTTTGCTATGTTTACTGTGTTATGTTTTGCTGAACTATGCTCGGCATGCTATATCTCGTAATAGCATGTTATAGGTCATATTATATTTTTACCATGCATTGTAAACTTTGTTTTGCCATGTTTGTCAGAATTGCTCCAGGTAGATTAGACAGATTGTGAGCCTTTGGGAACAGACAGGGAAAAATGCTGGACTACCTGAATAAATTCATGGAAAACGTTATAGAAAATTATATAAATAAAATTGATAGATGATCCTTTCTTGGCCTTTTCATGGTGATTGGGTGCATTTTCTATATAAGAGAGATGGGGGATGGGAATGCCAGTGCCTCACTAAGTAACCCAGCTACGGATATAACATTGTTTTATTCCCTGGTCAAGCCTACTGAAAAAAAATTGGTTTGCCACAGCTTGCTTGCATAATTTCACAAAAAAAAAAGTAGATTTGATTACATTTGCACTGCTCTTCTGTAGCTGGTTTTAAGAAAGGTTTGGATAAGTTCCTGGAGGAAAAGTCCATAGTCTGTTATTCAGAAAGAGATAGGGGAAGTCACTGCTTGCCCTTTATTGGTAGCAAGGAATATTGGTATACCTTGGGTTTTGGTCAGGTATTAGTGACCTGGATTGGCCACCGTGAAAACGGGCTATGGGGTTTGATGAACCATTGGTCTGACCCAGTAAGGCTATTCTTATGATCTCGAGTGTGTGTGTGTGTCTTGACCATATCTACTCAGCATTTTAAAGTATTCCAGTAGTCACAGATTGAAAGAAGCAGTTTTAATTGATAGAGGTTGAAGATTAGCTCTCATCCAGAGCATTTTTAAAAGATTACTCAGTGTGCAAAAGGTGCAGTTTTGTCTTCCCTAAATGAATTTTTTTTTTAAACCTAAACAAAAGTGTGAGAAATTGTGTGTTCCTCCTCTGTAAAGAATAAATTTCCCAGTCGATACTGGGTAAAAGTCAAGAAATGCTGATTGTGTTCATCCCCGGTTGCCAACTTTTTTTTTTTTTTTCTTTGCTGCTAACACTGTATTATTATTCTTTGAGAAACACAGTTTTTCTAATATTACAGCACACGGGCCAGGATCAAAAACCCTATTTTATTTTTTATTATTAAGAAAATACTGCAGCGCGTCCTGACTCCCAGCCAACTGAATGTTTTTAAAATTTCATGAGTCGTGGCTGTGCCTGTGTTTATTTTGCTGCAGACAAAATTCACCCTTGCTCCTGAGGATCCCATCACGCCAAACACAAAATGAACTAGCCTTATTGTATCAGAGCTGGCAGATGTGTCCCAGTTTTTGCAAAATGACACTAAACAATGAATGGAGTTACAGGGGGATTCCCTTCAGGGATGCATCACAGCGAGAAAAGCAGATGAACAGCGTATGATTGATTCTGTAATCTGTGTTTATCCCATTGGTTAATAATGTAATTATATAGAATGATATGCAAATTGTTGGGGGGGTAATCCTGCAGTTTCCTTCTCAGCACTGTATCTAGCTATGTTCAGCCATTGCACTCTGTCTATTGACTTCCCTTGCTGACATCACAAAAGCGAGAAGAGTGCGAGCATTGGAGGAGCTTATGATGCTCCTGTTCTGGGTTCCCAACTCAAGCCTTGTCAGAATCAAGGCTAGAATCTGGTGCTGTGAGACTTCAAGTTCCTTTATTTCTAGATACACTGCCTATAGAAGCACATCTAAGTGGTTGACAACATAATCAAATCAAATTAAAAATCAATAACAAACTGTTCCAATCATTTAAAGGAGAGAAAAGACAGTAAAGACGATTTTTATTTCTATTCTGTGCTGCGGACAGTCTCAACCACGGAACCACATTCAAATTATGTTGAATGATTGATTTTTAAAAAAAATAAATAAATAAAAAAATAATAAGTCTGGAGAGCAATCTTGAATTTATCGTAGGAGGGTTCCATGCAGAGGCAGAGCCAGTTATGTTTGGCTCAGCTCGAGAAAGAAAAATGGGGAGACCCAATGATCCACCGATGAAAACAAAAGTTGTGGATATAGATGTTCTGGAGATAATTTATTAAAGTGAATTGTATGAATATTGAATGATTATTGTATACTTGTTATGAGATATGAAAATGAATAAAGAATTGGGAAAAAAACAAACAAAACA
Source organism: Geotrypetes seraphini (assembly GCF_902459505.1). NCBI lineage: Eukaryota > Metazoa > Chordata > Amphibia > Gymnophiona > Dermophiidae > Geotrypetes > Geotrypetes seraphini. The sequence continues at coordinate 10,567,571 of NC_047098.1, read as the reverse complement.
CTGACATATAAAACCATGAAAATTCAATGAAAAAAGTACAATGATAAAAAATACTGTGATAAAAATCCAACCGGACCCTACACGGTTCATGTTTCGGCGAACACGCCTTCCTCAGGGGTCCAATGGTTTGCAAACTCAGATATAAAGAATTGGACTGAAAACAGTCTATTATCTTTAAACCTGTGAACAAAGAACACCGCAGACAAGCTGAAGTAGCAAAAAAACGCTATAGCTATAGTGCTGATTTTTTTTTGGCACCTAATTTTGAGTGAATATAAGATATTACATTATAATCGTGTAATGGTACGGATCACCTGCAGATGGAGACATTGTTGCCGTATACGACATCCCATTCTAACCCAGGAATGCTATAGCTATAGCGTTTTTTTGCTACTTCAGCTTGTCTGCGGCGTTCTTTGCTCACATGTTTAAAGACAGTAGACTCTTTTCAGTCCAATTTTTTATATGTGGGTTTTCAAACCCCTGAGGAAGACATGTTCGCCGAAACACGGACCGTGTAGGATCCGGTTGGATTTTTATCACAGTATTTTTTATCATTGTACTTTTTTCATTGAATTTTCATGGTTTTATATGTCAGTGTTTAATAAATTATCTCCAGAACATCTGTATCCACAGTTTTTGTTTTTGTTTTCATCGGTGGATCAGCTCGAGTCCACTCACCAGAGGAAGCGGTACAGACAAATGGGTTTTCCACCTATATCGGTGCCCAACATTTGGGCGCTTCTTATAGAATTTGCCCCTAAGTGCTTTGAGAATGAGCTCCATAGTGATAGTTAAATGTGTCTGTTATGTATACTTTATTGAGAACAAGGAAACAGTCATATATTGGAAGGTCTTCTCAATGAGAAGCGGATGATAAGTTAACGGCTGCGTTACATAGAAACATTTGGGTCTTGTATTGTCAGAAGAATGAATGTTACAACAAAACATGTCTTATGGATGCAATTAGGGATGCGCATTCACTTTAAACGACATGCCATTTTCAGCTGAATTGGGGAATGAAGGGACACGTATCAAGTCCTTAGGCCTTGTTTTCAAGCTGTAAAAACCAGGCCCTGTTTGTCTTTCCTTCTTTGACATGTATGTTTAAACAGAGATGTTGTGAAGTGAATTCAATTGTTTTGTTAAGCCGTATTTACAGACAGATTTAGATTAGGGGCTCTGCTGGTTAAGGCTTTTTCTGACCCTCTGTGGACTTCAGTCTCCAGATAGAAAAAATGCTGATGTGTTTAAAGTTTCATGTGACCTGTGTCCATATATGGTTTGTGTTTACGTCACATGCTGACACATGCTGACAAACCTGATTCATATAAAAGATGTGAAACTCATAATAAAATTTGGACATGTTTTGGAAGATGATTTCTGGTCTTTAAGATATGTCCCCAGGTACCTGACTTCCAAATGACAGAGACAGAGAAAGTATGGGGCAGGAATTGGGACCTAAATCCTTTTCAGGGAACAAGACCCAAATTTTTCCACGATGTCATAAATAGTCTGCCATAAGAGTATGTGCACTTTCCAAAGTGCAAAAACTTGCTCTATTTAAAATATTGACCCTGAAATGAACAAAATTTTTTTTTTTTTTTAGTATAACAACATGAAAAGCCCCATAATGACAAGGGAAACTAAACGAAATTAAACTTTTGGGTTACATACCCTTGGAAGAAAACTCTTTTAAAAAAAAAAAAAAAAAGTCTTTTTGTTTTACTCTGTCATCTTCTTTCCGTAAAATTACTTCTCTCATTCTTTCCTGATATTGGCAAATTTTATCACAGTATTGATCTGCTGCTCTCCACGAGTCGATTTAAAGACTGATCTTAGCTTTCAGTTTTTCTTGATTACATGTAAGGACGATTTTGCAACGCAAATGTAACCATGAGAGTCGTTTTCAGAATTTTCGATGCAGGTCGTGGTGTTTTTTCACTCAAGAACTGCATGTTTGACTATTTCTCCCTGTCTCTCTCCGTGCACGTATTTTGGATTCGTGGGGGAAAAGGTGGCGAGTTTCACTTTTTGAAATCCCCTCTCATGCTTTCATTCACATACTTTACCCCTGCTCCGTTTTCCTAAAGGAAACTTTGCGGACATGTCCCTAAGGAAAATAGTGTTGGTTTTACCCTTTTCTCAGTGCCTTGGGGGGTCTCATGTTTCAGGTTTTATTAAAAATTTGATATACATTTTATTAATGTATATTGTACATTGTATTTGATTATATAATAGGAAGGTTTGGGGAGGTTGGGGATTAATAGCATTTTATGTGTACTCTTGATGACTATTAAGTGATATATTTATGATCTATTTGTTATATTATATTGATTCACTTATTGTACGTTTAAAAATGAATAAAGAATTTTAAAAAAAAAATTTGATATACCGCCTTTATCAAATATCAAAGCGGTTTTACAAAGCATTATTTAAAATGAAAGACACACTAAAAACAATTTCCAATATAACAACAGGGAGACCAACAGACAAATGATGACTTACTTGTACAAAAGATAACAGGGCAGAACTGCAATATTTAGATAGTAAAGAACGGGGAGGGAAAAAACAATGGGGAAGGGGGAAGCAGTCACATCAGCCAAAGAGACAAGGCTAATGAAAGCTTAAAAACTTCCTTAATGCGTCCTAAAAGGACGATCATAGATCAAATGCATCTTTGAAAAGAAATGTTTTTAAACTGGCTTTGAATTTATCAAGGGACATAATCTCTCTTAAATGGCTAGGAGCCGAGTTCCAAAGGGTAGGTGCCGTAACAGAAAAAATACTAGTTCTCATAGTGTTACTGTATCTTAATGAGGGGATAGACAGCAAGATTTTGATTAGAGGAACATAGAGAACGTTGAGTAGTGTGAGGGATCAGTAGTCTCCATACCAGTGTTGATTCTACTTTACCCCTTTCGTCATGTCATGGGGTCTTCATGCTAATGTTGTTACTGCTTAATCCCTCTCACAATGCCTTGGGGGTCTCCATACCAATGTTGATGCTACTTTACCCTTTTCGTCATGCCATGGGGTCTTCATGCTAATGTTGTTACTGCTTAACCTGTCTCGCAATGCCTTGGGGGTCTCCATATCAATGTTGATGCTACTTTACCCCTTTCGTCATGCCATGGGGTCTTCATGCTAATGTTGTTACTGCTTAACCCCTTTCACAATGCCTTGGGGTCTCCATGCCAATGTGGGTGCTAATTTACCATGCTCCCGATACCTTGAGGTCATCCTGCCAATATTGATGATTTTTGACCCTGTCTCCATGCCTTGGGGGTCTTCCTTCCACTCTTCCTGACATTTTGCCTTCTCACATTGGAAACATCCTATCGGAAACCAGATGCTGGGTATGATGGCCCTTTGGTCCAATCTACTATGACATGTCTTATGTTGGCTTGGGGTCTTTATGCCAACGTTAGGGCTCTTTGCCATAAGCAGGTTCTTGCCAGCAAGTTTTAAGTCAGTTTAATTAGAAATGGATAGAAACTCTTCTAACTGAGTGTAATATTTTCTTGCTTCATTGACTTAAATGGACCCAATGATGCAAATAATTTGGAATCCAAAAATGAACCACAAAGTGGATCAAATGAAACATGGACTAAACTGACGAACTTCTTCTGTGCACATTCCTATTGCCCAGGAATTTCTACCTTTTTTTTTTTTTTTTATGCAGGGCACTTCGGTGGTTACCATGAAGGTTGTTTAATTGAGAGAGCCCGAAGATGAATTGTTCCATTAATCTTCAGACCAGGTGCAGGAAAAATGAGATCATGCTATTCACTGCAGACTTCTGGCATTAGGATCAAGCCAAGCTGTTCTCTTGGCTTTCTTTACTCTTAAGTAATTTGAATAGGTTTAGAGCGACATTTTAGAAAAGATGTACAAATCAGAACTGACAAACAAAAGAGCAGATCAGAATAGGAGACGATAAGTAAAACCTTCTTTTTTTTTTTTTAGCAGGTGCACAATGTTCTGTTTGAGCGCAGGCAATATTGTGGAGAATGCAGGTTGGCGCTGGGCAGTTCCCGGAGCTTTGGTAATAACTCAGGCCTTGAATAGAATGAGTTTATTAGAAGTGTCTGTCAATGTGTGGCCTGAGTTGACAGAATCACAGTTCACGCAGTCCTCTTTACCTCGGGATTGCTGACGACGAGCTCCCTAGAAAGTGCCTCTGTGTTTTCCTTTTCTCTTGCTGCTTTGAAGTGGAGCTCTCCACTGCAAATGGCTGCGGGCGGCTGTCGGTTCTGTGGATTTGGACGTCTGCGGACATTCAAATTAGGTAGCTGGATCCCTGAGACTCGGGGGCTGATATTCCTGGGCCTCTCTCGTTCCGCAGTCTGAAGCCAACTGCATCTGCCGCTTTCTTGCAGTATTAGAAATCCTCGTATTTCCAAACTACTGATGGGAACAAGCAGCACCATTTCGGGGGGGGGGAGGGGCTGCACCAATTCTGTACTCTCCCCCATGTATTTCCTGGCACCTTCCCTATGCATAGAGTTTAATTATATTTTTAAAGATAATTATTACCTTACCCCCACCTTTTTTTTTTTTTTTAACAAAACCGTAGCGCGGTAATAGTGCCAACGCTCATTAAATTCCTATGAGCGTCCGAGCTGTTACCGCCCCAGACAGCACTCAGAGCCACCCAAGACAAACCACCCAAGACAAACCAGCCACCTGCAGTGACGACCCAAGACTTCACTATATGATACTTTATTATTCGGTAATTTACCACTTTCTACTGTCTGATACTAAATAGTCAATTTATTGTAAGGTAAGACATTATACTTCTCGATTTGCCTGTAATTTACCACTTCCTACAGTAGGTTACTGTACTTCTCTGTAATTTACCACCTTCTACTGCCCGATAATATATAGATAACTTACTGTAAGGTAAGATTTTACACTGCTCTATTTGATTGTAACATTTGATTGTAACATTCTACTCCTGGCCTGCGAAGTGTGCCCCAAACTAACTATCCCATACTTCTTGGCATTAAGCCAGACCAACAGAGCAAAAGCCAAACAATCACGGTACCACGATACACCGAAATATAGCCCACAACGCCCCCCAGACAAGCTTCCAAGACACAACCACTGCAGCCCCAGCTCCACACCATGGCACGTCCAAGCTCACACCAATGCACAGCACTACTCTTACTCTACCTGCTCTCCACTAGATACTGCAATGCAGACCACTCTAACACAGCTCCCATCCCCATACACATCACCCTACACCGATCAGTTAAACCTAAACCCCCTAACTACACGCCCCACACCACACAAGACCACCCAATCTCCCTTCTCACCCCCACAAACCGACCAAATCTCGCCCCAACAAACCAAGATCACTAAAAAAAACTCTCTTACTCCCACGTCCCACCAATCGACCACACCAACCACCAGCTCCTATATGGTGCCTACCTAAATATCAGATCAATGCGAAACAAAGCGATACTAATAAGAGATTGGCTGACTGAAACTAACCCCGACTTTTTCCTGCTCACGGAAACCTGGCTGCAATCAGAGAAAGATATCATCATTAAAGATTGCCTACCCCCAGGATTCAAAATTCTCTCACTAGCAAGAACATGGGGAAGAGGAGGAGGACTAGCTATAATCTACAAAGATCATCTAAACTGTACTACTCTCAACACAACCTCCTCAGCAAACGCAGAAATCCTAACCATCTCCCTAACCTCAAAATCAATACCCTCCTCACTTACTATCACGCTATTTTACATTCCTCCAAAAAAATGGTCCCTAACCAAAGAGGACTTTGCGGAATCCCTACTAACTAACTCTTTAACAAGCCCTTACAATCTACTATGCGGTGACATTAACATCCATCTTGAGCAAACGGACCAACCAGAAATCGCAGACTTTTGGACGATGCTCACCCAACTAGGCTTTACCAAACAACCCCCTATCAAAACCCACCAAAAAGGTCACCAACTAGACCTAGTAACTTTCTCTTCCAAGGAACAAGCCACCCCCACATTTTACTGGAAACAAGACAGTTGGTCAGACTCTCTCCGGTCAGATCACCATCTATGCACCTTCTCAATAGGATGCCAACTTAAACCCCCCAAAAACAGCAAAACTAGAACCATCAAAACACACACTACCAGAGGAAAGATTGACCCAGTGGAATTCTGGTCCCGCTTTGAAACAAACATCAAGCAAACCGAAGAAACAGAGAACCTCATGACCTCCTGGATTGAGGACAGCACCAACATACTAAACGAAATTGCCCCCATCAAGACCCGCAGAACAAGAACTACAAATCACGAAGGCTGGTTTGACTCAGAACTGCTGCTAGTAAAGAAAGAGCTCAGAAAACCAGAAAGAGCATGGCAGAAATCAGGAACCCAAGAACACAGACTAACCTGGAGACATAAACTAAAAAAGTACAAAAACCTCATAAACGAAAAAAGAAAAATGTTTTACTCTCACAAAATAGGTAACATTAAGACCAACAACAGTAACCTATTTAAATTGGTCAACGACCTTTACAACATCGATACCTTCACAAATATCTATGAAGAATCCACTCTTACTGCCAACTCCCTTGCAGACTTCTTCAACAACAAGATCCAAAGATTAAGATCAACTTTACCTACCAGGACCAATTCCCTCGAACAGTTCCCCATCCTCCCAGACTCTAATACACCTAACTCAGACCCGGGTATAATTAAACCAGACCCAGGATCCAGAACAAACCTTAGCTGGAAACAATTCTCAACAATTGACTGGAAAACCTTTAATACCTACTATAATAAATACAACCACTCCTTCTGCAAATTAGACACATGCCCACCAAACATCATGAAAGCAGCCCCGAGCCACTTCAAAGCAAACATGATGACATAGGTTAACTCCCTACTAGCCACAGGAATCTTCCCACCAGAGCAAGGTCATATCATGATTACCCCCATCTTAAAAAAACGCAAAAGAATCGCTAAACACCCCTTCCAACTACAAACCGATAGCAAGCATCCCCCTATTCACCAAAATAGCAGAAGGGGTAGTAAAGGTAGAACTCTCCACTACCTAGAAAAATTCAACATCCTAAGCGACTATCAATTTGGCTTTCGCACAGAACACAGCACCGAAACCATCTTAGCCACCCTTCTTGACCATCTTCACACACTCTTTAGTCAGGGCTCTAGTGCATTGATTATACAACTAGACCTAAGCAGTGCCTTCGACCTGGTCGACCACACCATTCTCCTTGAATGTCTGTCACACATTGGTATCTCTGATCAGGTCCTCAATTGGTTTCAGGGGTTCCTAAAAAACAGATCCTACAAAGTACACCAGAACAACGCTTTCTCATACAGCTGGGAAAACACCTGCGGTGTACCGCAGGGCTCCCCTCTATCCCCCACCCTGTTCAATATCTACCTAGCCTCCCTAGGTAACCTTCTACACACCCTCAAGCTCAAATTTTTCATCTATGCTGATGATATCACATTAGCTATCCCTTTTACCAGCCTCACTCCTGAAACACTCGATTACATTACAAACATACTCAACCAGATTGAGCTCTGGATGCTAGCATTCAGGCTGAAACTAAATTCCGACAAAACAAAATTTTTTCTGGCCTCCCCCAACGACAAAATCAAGGACACCACAATCCTACTGAAAGGAAGGCCTTTCCCCCTTGAAAACACAGTAAAAATCCTGGGTGTTACGCTGGACAGACATTTATCCTTAGAAACTCACACCGACCTCAGCGTCAGGAAATGCTTCGCGGTACTCTGGAAACTCCGCACTATCAAAAAATACTTCAATGACTCCTCGTTCCGCCTTCTAGTGCAATCCTCCATTCTCAGCATTCTAGACTACTGTAATATTATTTACCTGAACTCCACGAAGAAAACTACCAGAAGACTAAAAATGATCCAAAACACCGCCGTTCGCCTCATCTACGGCCTAAAGAAATGGGAACATATCACCCCTTTCTACCACCAACTTCACTGGCTACCTTTCGAATCCAGAGTGCTCTTCAAATTCGCATGCTTCTGCTACAAATCGGTAAATGGTCTCTCGCCAAGATACATCAATCCCCTCTTTAACCTTTACTGCACCAACAGGAAATCCCGCAGAATCCAACTGTTCGCCTACCCCTCGCTAAAGCTCTGTCATCTTAAAAGATTCCTAGACAAAACCTTCACCTTCCAAGCAGCCAAGATGAACCCAAGGATCGCCCAAATGATTCTTGAGGCTCCCACTTACCTCGACTTCAGAAAAACACTCAAAACTTATCTATTCAACATACAAGCCCTGTAACGCCCCCTCTCCGGAATCACCCGGCCACACGTTCGACCCTTCTCCCCCCCTTTATTGATCGCTGACTTCCGCCTCCTTCCTCATCAGCCAAGCTCGGCTAAAGTTGTTGTAAATCCAATAAATTCTGGTAAATCAGCCCGTTTGGCCCTATTGACCGCTTTCCCCCTTCTCTCCTTCCCTCTTCCGCTTCTTCAGCCATGTTCGGCGGAAGGTGTTGTAAATCCAATACATTGTTTGTAAATCGGCATGTCAATGCGGATCCTAATGTAATTGTTGTGAACCGCCTAGAACTCGATGGGTATGGCGGTATATAAGAATAAAATTATTATTATTATTATTATTATTATTATTAATAAAAAACGTGGAGGGGGGTTTAACGAGAGAGAGTTTGTGGTGTTTCTCTTTCCTCTGCGCTAGACACTTTTCCAGGAAGTCAGCCACGGCGCTGTACCTTTATTGCACCAGTTAACACCAATACCTGTTGCTTCCACCCTCTCTATACAGCTGATTATTCACAAGTCGCCTTTCCTTCCTTGCCACATTCCTTCATAAAACAGCAGCAAACCCAAGCGATTAAATTATGCCATGTGCAACTAAGGATTGATCCTCTACTCATAAAACGGGATAGTGGATGTTCTCGCCCCCAGCCCCCTTCCCCCCCTTTTTTTTTTTACACCTTACCCACCTCTTCATGTGAGAGTGAACATAAGATTTGCCGCTGCTGCTGGGTCAGACCAGTGGTCCATCGTGCACAGCAGTGCGCTCACATGGGGGCCCTTAGGTCAAAGACCAGTGCCCTATTTGAGTCTAGCCTTACTTGCGTATGTTCTGTTCCATTAGAAACTTATCCAACCTTGTCTTGAATCCCTGTAGGGTTGTTTTCCCCTATAACAGCCTCTGGAAGAGCGTTCCAGATTTCTACCACTCTCTGGGTGAAGAAGAACTTCCTATCTGTCCCCTTTTAGCTTTAGCGGCCAGGACAAAGGAAGTCATCTTGCCACTGTATCGTGCAATGGTGCGTCCGCAACTGGAATACTGTGTCCAATACTGGTCGCCGTACCTCAAGAAGGACATGGCAGTACTTGAGGGAGTCCAGAGAAGAGCGACTAAACTGATAAAGGGTATGGAAAACTTCTCATATGCTGACAGGTTGAAAAAGCTGGGGCTATTCTCCCTGGAAAAGCAGAGACTTAGAGGAGACATGATAGAAACCTTCAAAATCCTGAAGGGCATAGAAAAGGTAGACAGGGACAGATTCTTCACACTGTGGGGAACCACAGGTACAAGGGGGCACTCGGAGAAATTAAAAGGGGGCAGGTTTAGAACAAACGCTAGGAAGTTCTTTTTCACCCAGAGGGTGGTGGACACATGGAACGCGCTTCCGGAGGCCATGATAGGCCAGAGCACGTTACAGGGCTTCAAAGAAGGTTTGGATAGGTTCCTAGAGGATAAGGGGATTGAGGGGTACAGATAGGAGTTGAGGTAGGTTATAGAAATAGTCAGGGACCATTACACAGGTGATGGACCTGGAGGGCCGCCACGGGATCGGACCGCTGGGCGGGATGGACCTCTGGTCTGACCCAGCGGAGGCAAATTCTTATGTTCTTATGTTCTTATGTTCTCTTCACCTTGGAGAGGGTGAACAATCTCACTTATATGTTCTGATGTCCAGAAAGCAGTAAAGACCCTCCTCTTCAACTGAATTTCTAACTGCAAACTACCCCTTAACCCTCTTGTGTTCCCCCCTCCTTTCTGCACTCTCCTGTACTTAAGTTACTGTATAGTCTTTGAATTGTCCAAAATGTTTTCCATTGTGAATGTTGGCTTGTAACCCGTTCTGAGCTACTCGGAGGACGGGATAGAAACCGAAATAAATAAATAAATATTTGTCAACAATTGCTTATTTTTGATCTGAAGAAGAAAGGCTGCCTTTGAAAGCTAATAAAAGGTGCATTGTTTGTCCAATAAAAAAGGAATCAACCTAGTTTCATTAATGCTGGTTTCAAATCTCCGAAAAAGAAAGGAAGAAAATAGGTGTTTTATCATTTAAGAAATAAGTCTTCTCTTCTATTGCCTCGTAGCAAACAAAACTAAAGAGGAGTCATTTCTCGTAGTGATAAAACACTCGTTTCTGCCTTCCTTTTGGGGAGATTTGAATACGACCAGTGGCATAGTTAGGGTAAGAGGTGCCCTCCTCTCCACTCCTTCTGCCCCCTCCCCCTCCACTCCACACTTACGCTTTCCCTCCCTCCCCGTACCTCTAAATATTTGCCAGCATAAGTGCCTCCTTTCCGGCATGCTCCTCGCACCAGCGCTGGATTTCCTTCTTACGTCGCTTCCTGGCCCCTTGACCTGGAAGTGATTCAGAGGGGAACTAGGCTGGTGTGAGCCACAGGCAGAAGTTACTCGCGTTAGCGAAGATCTACAGAGGTACGGGGTGGGGGGGGCTGGATGGCATGAGCGTGGTGTGTCGGGTCAGAGAGGTGCCAGCGCCCCCACCGATACTCGGGGCGCCCCCCCCCCCTTGCTACGCCACTGAATACGACATAATTTTCTGACCCTTGAGGTAGGCTTGTGTCAGCCAAAACATGGGGATCTGTTCCCAGTTTTGTTTTGTCGCTGTATTAGTTAGGTACCAATATATTAACAGACTAATGTTTGGCCGGTACTCAAAAAAATTTTACGAGGCTACGTATAATTCAGAATGCAGCTATACGCTTGATCTTTGGGTTAAAAAAGTATGATCACATTTACTCCATTTATTCGTGAGCTGCATTGGCTGCCGGTGGAGGCTTGGATGAAGTTTAAATTTGGTTGCATCTGGTATAAATTACTATTCGGTCTTATTCCCAATTATTTAGAGATTTTTTTACTTTTGTTAATGTAAAGCGTTCAGTTCCATTCTTCTCATTCCCTTCTGTCAAAGGATGTAAATATAAGAAATACCACCAACATCTTTTAGCTTATCAAGCATCCTCTTGGAATAAAGTTTTACCATATTTTTTGCTCTATAAGACACACTGGACAATAAGACGCACCCACCTGTAGAAGAGGAAAAGCCAAAAAAAAAATAATAATTTAGTTCAGAATTTTTTTTCTTGGTTATTCCTCCTCTACACGTAAATGCGTCTTGTGGTCTGATGCGTCTGGTGCTGGGAAATCTGCTGCCCGCAGCCCCCCGGTACCTTTTTTTAACTGGTGTGGTCAGTGCTGGATGGCTGGACGGCTTTCTCCCTGCAGGGCGGCGCATAAGGCAGGAGCACCCTTTGCGCTTCATGCTTGGTCCAGAATCACGAGAACTGACGGCAAGCCATTCACAGAGCGGAGCGGGACCAGGCAGGAAGCACAAAGGTTGCGCTCCTGCCTTGTGCGTCGCTCTCAGGGAGAAAGGCAGTCGTCCAGCACCGACCATACCAGTTAAAAAAAGGTACCGGGGGGGGGGGGCAGGGGGAGAGGTGTATTCACTCCATAAGACACACCCACTTTTCGGGGGTGGAAAAAGTGCATCTTAGGGAGCGAAAATACGATCAATTCCTCGATATCTAATGCTGGGTCATATCAACATTTCAGGAAAACTTAAAAACGTATTTGTTCACCAAAGTTTTGGGTAATTAACTGTATCCATCTTGAATGTCTCCTTCCTTTTGTAAACCGCATGGATCTTTACTGTTATGCTGTATAGAAGAAGGCTTTTATGTTGTGTTAAGTTATGTAGCTGTTAAAATGCATTACTGCCGTGTTCGAAGCCTTCATTGACAGTTTTAAGAGGTGTAAATGAGGTAAACTTACATTTTTAATGCTTGATTTTTACTGTGCTACCAGGTAATGAATTATTTCACATAATTTTGCATCTCATTGCCTCATTAGAATAGATTTTTATTTTACTGTGATTTGATATATTAATTTTATATTCCACTGTTCACAAAGTACCCAAATGAATAATGTATACAGGCTAGTAAATGTATGTGAACCATGCTGTCTGTATTAAGGTAACAGGGTCAATATTCAAAGTGATGTAACTGGCCAGAAATTACTCCTGGCCAATTAAGGCCAGGATTCACTAACCTGTCGGATAGGGCCCGATCCGGGCAGGTCCGACGAATTCCGCAAACTCTAACATGCAGATGAGGACGATCGGAGAAACGCCCCCATCTGCAGGCAAGGACCGCGCTAGAGCGAACCCCCGCGCATGCGCAGACCACCTGTAGATGGTCTGAGCATGCGCGGGACCTCCGGGCCATCAGAGTTGATTTTTTTTTTGAGGGGGAGGGGTTTGCTCTTCTATTATTTAACACTGAGCGCAGCAAAAGTGCTGCTGCCTGCCTGCCCCGGCTCTCCCACCCTTCCCCGCACTGCAAAGCTATCGAGGAACTTTTGGGAGCTCGTGGTTTTAACCCGCTTAAGCAATATGCACAACTGATGGTATTCTATAAGTTGAATGTGTCGCTTGGAGACATGCCTATGACATATCCATGTTCCACTCATATGTTTAGCTCCTGATAGTTGCACACTAAGGGCCAGTGGCATATAAAAAGGGGTGCCTGTCTTGTTGGGGGCACCAGCACCCACCCATTCCTTCCCTATCCTTTTTTGTGGCCGGTTAAGAACATAAGAGCATAAGCAATGCCTCCGCTGGGTCAGACCTGAGGTCCATCGTGCCCAGCAGTCCGCTCACACGGTGGACCAACAGGTCCAGGATCTGTGCAGTAATCCTCTATCTATACCCCTCTATCCCCTTTTCCAGCAGAAAATTGTCCAATCCTTTCTTGAACCCCAGTACCGTACTCTGCCCTATTACGCTCTCTGGAAGTGCATTCCAGGTGTCCACCACACGTTGGGTAAAGAAGAACTTCCTAGCATTCGTTTTGAATCTGTCCCCCTTCAACTTTTCTGAATGCCCTCTTGTTCTTTTATTGTTCGAAAGTTTGACAAGCTGCCCAGTGAAGTGCCAGTGAATATCGGCGGTTGGGCGGCCAGAAACAATTTAAGCAGGCCGAAGCCTCTCCTGCCTACTTAAATCGCTTTGAATATCGGATGGCTGGTCTTTGGGGCCTCATTCTCCAGCCACTGTAACATTCTGCAAAGGGATCAAAATCTTTGGCTAGCCCGGCCATAGTTACACACTCTCGCTTGTAAAAATGGAAGTTCAGCATTTATGAGCTCCACCAGTGGCGTAGCGAGGGTGAGAGGCACCCCTCCCCATCCTCTTCTCTGCCCCCTTCTCCTTCCCCACTCCCCCCCTCCCACACACACTGCATGCACACCCCTTCCATTCCAGGAACACCCGCAAATTTTGAAAAACCGCAAATGCGGTTTTGAGTCTGTAAAAAGGCAGGAGAGGGCAGCTGGGGCACTGGTGGTTGCAATAAATCATCACCAGTATGCTCCGGGGGGGGGGGGGGGGGTTTGAGAGGAGGAAGAATCATCTGTGCAGAAGGCTGATTGGCTGACCGGAGGGGAGAGGAGGAGGAATCGGCTGTGCAAAAGGCTTGATTGGCTGACCAGAGGGAGAGAGGAGGAGGAATCGGCTGTGCAGAAGGCTGATTGGCTGACTCGTGGGGGGGGAGGGGGAAGAGGAGGAGGAATCGGCTGTGCAAAAGGCTTGATTGGCTGACCAGAGTGAGAGAGGAGGAGGAATCGGCTGTGCAGAAGGCTGATTCGCAGACTCATTCCCTGTGTTTTCTGACCGGAAGAGGCAGTCAGAAAATACCGTGAATAACTGAGTCCGCGAATTCGCAGGGGAATACTGTATAGCCTTTTATGCATATTAAAAAGTTATAGTCAATCAGTAAAGTTTATAAGCATATTGTAATAAAATTCTTTAAAAGTACAGTAATAGTATTAGCAGTGAATCATTAACATGTCCTTGTTCAATCTCCTTTGTCTTTGCATTGCTTCTCCTCTTCAGCTGTCTTTAAGGATTTAACGGTTGAGAGGGGAAATGCAAAGCCAATTAGATCTGCGTTTGCCAGCTTTACAAGCGCCAGGCACACCTACATTAACCACATATTCCCCTCCCGTCGTCTCCCTGGCATTCTGCTCGTAATATTCTAGACTACTCTCCTTCACCACCTCTGCACGGACAGCTCCCTTTTCTGACTTAAGATACAACTTCAGGCTTAATAGTCGCAGGCAGCTATCGAAAATGGTCATATTTTTACCCTTTCACCTTTTACCCTCTTCCACTGCTCAAATGCAAATTACTCTTCTTCCTTTTCCTAATGTTTAGTAACATGGTAATTATGTTACTAAACCGTCGGAAAACAGTTGCGGCGGCATTAACGTTTTGAGAATCTGGGCCTGAGAGAGGCCCAACTCCTGATTTCCTGTTGAAAGGATTGCCAGGACATGAAAATCACTGGGTGATAGTTTATGGAAGACTGTTTTAGAAGAACTGTGTCTAAGTATTATCTTCAGTAAAACTATTTTTTCTTTGGGCCACATTTGGGACCATTTAATTTCGACAGAGTGAATTACTGGGAGAGCCTAACCGAGTAATTTTGTCCCTCCTAGTGGGATGCAGTGAAAAGTTTTGCGACTGTGTGGGCCAGATGGTTATATAAAGGATTTCATATGAAAATTGAATATACATGGGTGTTTGGATACGAAGACATCTAATAAAAAAATATCTCATGCAGTGGGAGCCGAGAATTCAGAAGACTAGATTTTATTTCTGTCAACAAGAGTGTGGCAGAAATTAAAGCAACCAGACCAGTATTTTCAATTGACCTGTTTCCATGGAGACAGCTGACTACTGTCAACAAGTTGGCGATTGAGGCTGGTAGAGTGGAAGAAGAACATGGAAAGAAAGAATTTTATTTACGTTACGAAATCTTACATTTTTTTTTTTTTTCTTTTTTGCTCGTTGCATTTATTTGTTGCAGTTCTAAACATGTTAGTTGATATTCAAAGCGATTTAAATGGGCAGGAGAACCTCCTGCTCATTTAAATTGCTTGTGCCCGCCCAGCCATCAATATTCTATAAAAGTGCGCCTATAGAGTATTTAGGTGTCTAAAGGCTGCCTATCTGGAACCTATTCTGTAAAGTAGGCTCTTACTTTCTTTTATAGAAGACGAGGGTACAGTGCATATATATACTTTGGAGGAAAGGCAAGAGAGGGGGAAGATACGACAGAAACGTTTAAATATCTATGTGCCGTAAATATGCAGGAGTTGAGTCTCTTTCATTTGAAAGGAAGCTTTGGAGTGAGAGGGCATAGGATGAAGCTAAGAGGTGATAGGCTCGGGAGTAATCTAAGGAAATACTTTTTTTACAGAAAGGGTGGTAGATGCGTGGAACAGTCTCCTGGAAGAGGTGGTAGAGACGGATAATGTGTCTGAATTCAAGAAAGCATAGAATAGGCACATGGGATCTCTTAGAAAGAGGAAATATAATGGTTACTGTGGATGGGCAGTCTGGATGGGCCATTTGGTCTTTATCTGCCATCATATTTCTATGTTTCTATTCTTACTATTCACTGGGTTTAGGTTCCTTATAAACCCCATGAATACTGAAAATGTGAACACGGAACTATTGATCCTGTGGGAAAGTGAGGATTAGGTTTCTGTGTGGTGTAACAATACTCATGGATAGATCTATGTTTATCTTCATCCTCATGGGAACACACTCTGTATGACCGTGAATAGCGTTACTCTGTTTTGCTTGAACATAACATAAAATTGTATTTATATACCATCATATACCTGGATGTTCAATGTGGTTAACAGAATTATCTAAAGGGTGAACAAAAGCTTCACCTAGTACAAGAACAGTGATCAAAAGTCTAGGCAGAGTTATGTTATGTTCCAAGCAAAAGTGGGTTACACTTTATTTTAAGCGAATAAGCGAATTTGTGAATGCGTAACATGCGCATAACAGGAACGTACTGTTACTCAGTCTATACATGTGTTCAAGTGCAAGCACTTATGGCAACCATACAGCCGATGTAAATGCTTGCACCTGGATTCAGTACATACTGTACATAACTCAGAGGGGAAGATTCTCTAATGGCCTCGGTAAAATCTGACGGGCCACTGTCGTGGCCGTTATTGTAACGATTTAAAAAAGATGGGTCATTGTCAAAAAAAACTGTGCATGCAAACGAAGGTTGCAGAGATTCGTGAAGGGTCACTAAATTTACATGTGGATGGGCTAGGGAGGGCTTCAGTGGCTGGGAGGGTGTAGATGGGATGGAGTAGGTTTTGACGGAGATTTCGGCAGTTGGAACCCAAGCACAGTTCCGGGTAGAGCTTTGGATCCTTACCCAGAAATAGCTAAGAAGAAAAAATTTAAATTGAATCGGGTTGGGCAGACTAGATGGACCATTCGGGTCTTTATCTGCCGTCATCTACTATGTTGCTATGTGATGAGTCTTTGGTGATAGCGGTAGGCACATGTGTAGAATGTGCCGTGAAAAGAGGCTTACATGCGCATATGCCAGGAAAAGCAACACCGTCATCTTCAGGTCTTCTCGTCGTATCATCAGAACAACATGGGAAGTGCGAGGATAAAGAACCACCATCCATAATGCTGTCTGCTTTTGTAGCACAAAACATGCGCAGCTCACAAACGCCTATAATTTACGGGCTTTTGAATTTTGTAATTTTTTAACGTCAACTTTTATCATGAGAAAACAAACAGGAGAAACCAAGAAACCACAATGAAGGTGTCCCAATTGGCACTCAATCCCTTTTTTTGTGTTAAGCCCAAGAAGGGCCTGCCTCAGGAGTCTTGTTGTTAAAACGTGATGGATAAGATGTACAAATTTGCATACTCTTATTTTTAATTGAGTTTGACATTAAACCATGAAAAACGTATGCTGTTAACCGCACAAAATTGAAAGTAAAGTGAAGTCTTTCATAGGATCCGGAAAGTGTCCAGAGGGGTCATGCATAAGAAGCCAAAGAGGGGCATTTTCGATAGGATGTCTTAAGTCAGAGTTTGGATGTTTTGAAAAAGATGTCCAGAGAGTCAGTAGTAAAAATGTCCATTCTCAAAACTGCCACATGTCTTAACTTTTTATTTTTAAATAAATTATCTAGACGTTTAACTCTTAGTATGTCTTATCTTTTTTTGGCATTCCCAAATATAGAGACGTCCACATGAAAAACCCATAAAAGCAAGCTGTTCAGATGTGGTACCCAATTGTCCTACCCCGTCAAAACAGCTTGCCATCAGCTGATACTGGCAGGAATCCCTGAAACCGGCTCAGCTGATGGGGATTCCCTTGCCACTGGGGGAGTAAAGGTGGGGATCATGCCCACAAAGTTAGCTAGAATTGATTTTTCCAGCCAATATAGCAACCTTTGGTCACAGTATTTGGCAGCAGGGATTAGGGGTTAAGCCTTGAAAAAGCTGTTTAAGCGAAACATGTCGGCATTGACATCCCTAGCAGAGACCACTTGATCATAAGCTAAGTATCGGCTTATTAATATTTTAAAGCACTGAAAGAATTGAAATAAATTAAACATTAAGTGTAAGAATAGATCCGATGACGAAGAGACACGTAAAGCTCAGAACAATGAGAAATATTGAGTTCTGAGTGGTGGCGCTGATGGTCTAAGAAAAATGTTTTGCAAAGGTTGCTATAATGGCTAGAAAAATAAATTCTAGCTAACTTTGTGGGTTTGAAGAGTTTAAGCTTCCTTAGAAAATTAAATAGTGCAATTGTTGGATTAAACTCGCCAGTGGTTATTTTGTCAATTTGGCCATCTTTGGAACACTTAGACGCAGGTAAGTGTAAGTAAGTTCCTCCATGGACGTCCTGGGAAAGCTTCGATTACTGCTGCAGGACATCGAGGTTTAAGCTCACCCGATGCCCGCCCATAACCCTCCCCTTTAGACATCCAGAAAGTTGTTTTCGATTATTGGTACATGGACGTCTTGGCTATTAGGACGTCCAAGTGATGACTTAAGGCTGGGTTTTGGACGTTTAAATGTTTTGATTATGACCCTGAAAGAGTCTGAACAGAGAAGTAGAGCGAGAGTCTACCAGATGTGGAGCGTGAAAGAAATAATCAAGTATCTTGTACTTGTTGTCTATGCTCTTTTTTGTTCTGCTTATATCGGTGAAGATAACAGAAAACTTCTGTGTGTCTCTTAAATCCGCCCAAAGCCTGCCTGTTTGGCCTGGGCAGTAGAGTCTGTTGACCTGGCTGTGGAGCATATTTATCCACATTAAGATGTATTGTTATACTGTTAAAATGCTATTTCAGCACAGGTCCCATTTTATGCAAATAGACCTAGTTACTAATAACTGGGGTTACCAGTAGTCCACATTGATAAATTCCTCCATGTGTACAATAAGGAGGGACTTTGAAGAGAAATCATACATCTGCCCCTAAAGGCATAAGGAGATGCCTTAACATGTACCCTCAGCTTTCTGTAGGCCATACATGTGTGTTTTGACATTTCTTAGAGTACAGTATGATTTTTCTGGTAAGTTTCATGATAGAGAATGACACGGTGACAAAATTCATCAACGTTCCCTTCCCTGCGGATACCCGCAGGAAACCATCTTCATATCATTCTTTAAGGAGAGAGGGAAGAATCAGAGTATGAATGGCCACAACCCTCAAGCTTTGCTTTGAAGAATGCTGAGATTGAGCAGCAACATTCCAGAGCAGATATTGTGATGTCATAATGCCTCATTCCACCAGTGCCTAAGAGCCAATCACATCAGTGATGTCACAATGGCTTCATTATCCTTGGCTCCCATAAGAATCAGAGCATGAATGGCCACAACCACTGACCCGCAAGCTTTGCTTTGAAGAATGCTGGTGTAGAAGGACTGAGGTTGAAACAGACACTAGAAAATGACATGGGATTATTTCCTGCGGTTATCCGCGGGGACGGGAACGGTGATGAATTTTGTCACCGTGTCATTCTCTGTTTCATGACTAAAGGAGAAAAATAACGTGTCTGTTAGTTGACATACCTAAATGATGCGCATTCTGCAAATTAACATGCTTTAAGAAAAGTTAGTATGCACAAAATGGATTTAGCCTGCATTGCCCTCACCTCTTTGACAATTAACTGTCTTAGTTTTTGTGTAGCGCCCCCTACTTCTATGTCCCTCCTCTTGCTTCTCCATGCCCCCCTTCCCCTACAACTTTCCCTTCCTCTTTGATCTGTCGCCTTGAACCTGTAATAGGTATGTGCGGCTCACAAATGGAAGATTAGATTAGAACTAACACACTTAAAAAATGTTGTTCAAATGAATGTATGAAACAAACTGAAAAAAAATGCTCAACAATCAGGGGAAAAGGGTCAAACCAAAAATGCTTGCCCTGTGTGCATTCCTAAGAGTTGAGAATCTCATTCCCTCAGGGCTTCAAATAGACATACAATTTGGTTGTTGTTTAAATACTTTACATATTGAAACCCCATGAATCATGCACTAGGCCTTTGGACTTGGGATCCTCCAAAGCACTGAACACAACTATGCGTACATTTCTGCTTTTATTTGGATCCGAGGTGTTATACCAGGCTTCAGGATTCAGTTTCCTAGAAACAGGACCATCAGTGTCTTTGGAAAGCAGAAGGCAAATGTCAAGAAACAGAAGCTTCATGATACCCCCTTGAGGAATCATCACTCTGAAGTTGACTGTTTATTTCCTAGTCAGACTGACAGCCATGGTCGTCCGTTATGATGGTCTACTGGCACAATCTCAACACTAGTCAGATTAGACAAGTTCCCATCGTACTGCCCGACACTGAAACAATTGTAAGTTTCTCTGATTCCTTGGAGTTCATGCTGAAGCTAGGCCCAAGTTCCCCTCTGTGAGCTCACATATCTTCGGGGTCTTGCAGTATTTCTAAGAACATTTTTAATCTTGGTTAATCAGTCTTAATTTTATAGGTAACCAAACTAGAACAGGCTTTTAACCAGAAAAGGCCTTTGAAGAAGACCCGTGAAGTTAAAGATTCCCAGTATCCAAGCAACATTTACCTGGCCTATTTGTGGGGGTGTTAAATTTTGGCACTCAAGATAGCTTTGTAATAGTGAAACATAAGAATTGCCGTTGCTGGGTCAGACCAGTGGTCCATCGTGCCCAGCGGTCCGCTCACGTGGCGGCCCTCTGGTCAAAGACCAGCACCCTAACTGAGACTAGCCCTACCTGCGTATGTTCCGGTTCAGCAGGAACTTGTCTAACTTTGTCTTGAATCACTGGAGGGTGTTTTCCCCTATAACAACCTCCGGAAGAGCGTTCCAGTTTTTCACCACTCTCTGGGTGAAGAACTTCCTTACGTTTGTACGGAATCTATCCACTTTTAACTTTAGAGAGTGCCCTCTTGTTCTCCCTACCTTAGAAACCACAGGACACGGTAGACAGTGAGTGAAGTCAGATCCCTACTGATGAAAAGATGCATTTGGTTGATAATTCATTTTGGTCCTAAACCTATTTCAGGTACATTTAAATCAGAGACTACACTGTACACTGCTTTCTTCCATGACATCCATATATCCAGATCAGTAAATTGGCACAGAAAAATACACCTCTGCTGTAGATCATATGATTCGAAGCCTGCCTGGATCAGCAGTGTCTAAAAGTTATTCTTGTGAACCAGGGATATTTTAAGAGTCCAACTGTGCAGCAGTCTGCACTGATTCATCTTTACTGTGAAATTAATGAACTAAATAGTTCAAATGCCTTTAGCTTGACTTTTATGGACAAAACCACAAACAGAAATTGAGGTTGGTGCATTTGATAATATTCAAACTGGAATATGTCAACGCAATGTACAATGGAAGACTTTCTAAGTATGTAATGGTCATTTGTTGACCTGTATGGAAATGGGAGTTGTGTCCCAGCCCAGGTTACTGTGATCATATATATTTCTATCACTTTGCATGCTGTCACAGCTGACTCGGATTGGCCTAGTAAGCCTGTTTTACAGTTAGATGCAGAAACCTCTCCGACCATGTATCGATGGTCGCTAAACCAGTTTGACTCCCAGGATACAGAGGGAGGAGCCTAACGCCCCGATTGGCTCAGACGCCTAAGGGCCTCCCCTGGGAAGGGCCTTAGGCCCCTCCCTGTGCATCCCAGGATGCACTGGGAAGGGGAAGGTCCACCATTTTTGAGTGGGGCACGCAAGCAGGAGGGACTGGGTATCCCTCCTACTGTCATCATAATTTAGAGGTTCGGGGGACCATGGGGGCATGCGGTGGCAGGAGGGAGTGGGCATCCCTCCTGCCGATTTTTTGGCACCACTTACCCTCGCTACGCCACTGCATTTCAGATGCCCATTTTTCAGCTTTAGACCTGTATATCCTAGCTTTGCAAAATCAGGATTAAGACATTTATGCACCACAAACATCTAGAGGACGATTTATGCATATCTAAAACCCAAATAGTGCTTCTAGAATAAGCAAACGAGGTCAAATAAGTCTACAAAGTGGGCGATATAATATTGATATGAAAAGGTATTTCCTAAATTGAGTATATTAAAGAATACTTAAGAATTTTAAAATACCTCTCAAATTCTCTTTCTCCCTAACTATCTGCCGTTGTCTTTCCCTCATCTCTTTCCTGCCTTTTTCTTCTCTGTCTTGGTATGTTAAGAATAATCCATGTTTTCCCCTAGAACATTCTGGCTTTGTTTTCTTTTAGCACTTTTTAAAAGGGATTTTTTAAAAATAAAATGCTACATCTCTTTATCGCTGTTTGCTAGAGGGGAAAAAAAAAAAGCTTCCATATCTTAGACTTCCCTCTAACCTACCCCTGCCAACATAAGGCATTGATTCAACAGTGCAAGGTCATTTTAATTTGCTCTTTCCATTTTTCCTTCTCACAAAAGAGCACACACGTACTCAAAGGAGTAATCCATCCCTCTGCCCAGAGTGTTCAGGTCTGACAATTTTCTGCCAAGATCTTTTCTTGCAATTCACGGTCTTGAACTCTTCAATAGCACAGGGTCTAATTCTCTCCAGAACACATGAATGGCCTCAGCTCTCTGATTACTTAACATTAAACTTTATCCTATCAAAGTAACAAAGTGGAAATTGGTGGAGAAAGCAGACCCTGCTGGTAGCTAAATTAAGGTTCAGCTCTATGGAGCTTCTCTGCAAGCTTCAGAAAGAAAGAAAAAAAAAAAAAAAAAAAAGCTAATAAGCGAGTAGGGCCATGTGATTCCTTATCCACTGGTGCATATTCAGCTGGTATTTTAAGGTAACCGGATAGCTCCATGTAGAAAAATCTCCAAAGAAAAACTTTGTGGACGAAAACAAAAAAAAAAAAAATTTGCCTGCAAAAGTTCACATGAACCTTTAACTCGGTTCTTTTAATTCAAATCTTATCAAAAAGAATTTTTACTATAACATTGTTATAATAGAGGATTCATTTCAAAGTATTTACTTTGGTGCATCAAATTTTGCACCGAATGGTGCCATACTGGTTCCAGTGCCTCTGGGAGATATATAGACCCGGTAAAGCCCTGCGATCAGTTAGCAGTATGAAGTTAATATGTCAATCATCTATGAACGTAAACTGCTAACGCTAAATGCTAATGCGTCCATAGGATATAATGGATGTGTTAGCGTGCATTAGCAATTAGCGCATGCTAAGACGCACTAACGCGCCTTAGTAAAAGGACCCCTATGTGTCTACAGGAATGAAAATGTTTACGATTGCTGGGATGCCTTTATGGAATAAGTTATCCGATCAAATACGATTATGTGTGGAATATTCCGCTTTTTAAAAACCTGCTTAAGACTAACCCCCTCTTTTACAAAACTGCGAGAGCAGTTTCTAGCACAGGGAGCTGCGCTGAATGGCCCGCGCGGCTCTCAGCGCTCCTAGGAACTCGAGTGTCGGGAGCCGCGCGGGCCATTCAGCGCGGCTCCCCGCGCTAGAAACTGCTATCACGGTTTCGTAAAAAGATGCCTAAGCTCTTTGTTGACACGTATATGACATGATAATTTTTTTTCTCTGAAACTGTCTTGTTTTCCCTTACTTAAGAAAGATGAGTATTTGTTGAAAACCTGTAAACGGCATTTTTCATGCTTTATGTGTGACGATTTTGGATTGTTATGCTTTAGTGGGTGTATTTTATGTATGTTATTTTGGAAACCACTGAGATTTTTGGTGGTATAGAAATTTTTTAAATAAATAAATTGTTTTTCCCTTCTAAAAATCACCAATACAGTAATTGTTTCCTTGGGGAAAAAAAAAAATCCCAAGATTTCAAAATTCTGCAAATCAGTTGGTGAGAACTCTGCAAGATATTTCTTTTGTGTGCTTGACAGAGCTACCGGATTATGCCTTTTTTCTTTTCTTTTTTTTTTTTTGTACAAGTTGAGATTTTACCATCACTGTGGCCCCTTTTTATTTATTTATTTTAAAAATGTATATACCGCCTAGAGCAGACATGGGCAACTCTGGTCCTTGAGGGCTGGAATCCGATCGAGTTTTCAGGATTTCCCCAATGAATATGCATTGAAAGCGGTGCATGCAAATAGATCTCATGCATATTCATTGGGGAAATCCTGAAAACCCGATTGGATTACGGCCCTCAAGGACCAGAGTTGCCCATGTCTGGTCTAGAGCTAAGCGGTTTACAAAAAAAAACATAGAGTAAAACAAGACAGCATATAAATCAAGGATATTGACTATCGTACTTTCCTATACTTCTGTCATACATTACATAACCTTGTAGCTATGTCATTTAGCTGTCTGAATCTGGCATATTACATGAAGGCATCAGCAAATAGCTGAGTTTTCAACAATTTCTTAAAGTTCACACAGTCTGTGCAGAGCCGCAAACTCCTTGGTAGTGTATTCCAAAGTCTTACACTACATAGAAGCTTTTGTCTTTTCATATTGTACTCCATGTTCTCTGTCCGCTGTCAACTTCATCCCTCCCTCAGACCTCAGCACTCTCTTCCTGGTTGGTATATTTTCCAAAGATTTTGAAAACACATTGGAGCAGACCGGTGCAAAACTTATTGCATTATAGATAACATCTTCTGCTGTATCTTCTGCTGTAATGGAAGCTAGAGTAACTGTTTTAAAACAGGTGTAATATGGGCCATCTAGCAATTAACCTGGCTGCCGAGTTCATCAGTAACTGCAATGCTTTACATTTTGTCTTGGTCAAACCAAGGTCAAGTGCGTTGCAGTAATCTAATCTAGACAGTAATAGCATTTGCACTACTGATCTAAAATTGTAAGGAGTCAACATAAGTTTCTTTTTTCTTTCTTTATTTATCAATTTTATATAATTTTAACAAGCATTTAAAGCATCTTGTACGGAAAAGATTACATCAATTGACTAAATTATACAGGAATTATTCAAACATCTACAAACATAATCAATCTCTAGTTCACAGGTCATGATCCAAGATTTTCAGAGTGAATAATCTTAATACATAAATCAAAAATAAAAGAAAGAAAGAGTAACTGAAAGCTAAACAAGGAGTCAGATTAAATCACTGTTGTTCACTCTTTCTCAAGGCTCTTCAAGGTCAGACAGTTGGTAAGGTGAGCAGGATCAAAGAATATATATTTATTTATTCCATATTTTACTATACATTTACACGGAAAACAAAGAAAGAAAGTGTCCCCCCCCCATTGAAATTACACTTGATTTTAACAGTAGAAATTGGCGTCTTCGGTTCTGGGTCTCTTTACACACATCTGGAAAGACCTGTATTTTCATACCAAGGAACTCTTTATTTCTCTTTTTAAAGAATAGTTTCATCAACCAATTCTTGTCTAACAAGAGTGTGGATACAGATGTTCTGGAGATAATTTATTAAACACTGACATATAAAACCATGAAAATTCAATTAAAAAAGTACAATGATAAAAAATACTGTGATAAAAATCCAACCGGACCCTACACGGTCCGTGTTTCGGCGAACACGCCTTCCTCAGGGGTCCAATGGTTTGCAACCTCACATATAAAGAATTGGACTGAAAACAGTCTATTGTCTTTAAACCTGTGAGCAAAGAACACCGCAGACAAGCTGAAGTAGCAAAAAAATGCCCATCTGCAGTAACCATTATCTCTCTCCTTATTGGCTAAGGCTCTTAACATTTGCATCTCCTCTTCCTATAGGCTAAGGCTCTTTATACCTGCTTTGTGATGTCATAGAACTTTATGGTTATAGAAACATGTTGGTGGATAAAGGCCAAATGGCCCATCCGCAGCATTCACTATCTCCTCCTCTCCCTATTGGCTAAGGCTCTTTACACCTGCATTGTGAGGTCATAGGGCTTTATGGTTATAGAAACATTGTGGTTTGCAAACTCACATATAAAGAATTGGACTGAAAACAGTCTATTGTCTTTAAACGTGTGAGCAAAGAACTCCACAGACAAGCTGAAGGAGCAAAAAAATGTTTTCATCGGTGGATTGTTTTCACTGTGGATCATTGGGTCTCCCCATTTTTCTTTGTTGTCTAACAAGAGTGCCAAAGTCATCAAGAGAGATGCAGGCTTAACCTGTTCTTTTATTGAAGTCTCCAACATTGCTGTAACATCTAATTGCATATCCTGGTCTGCCACTTGTTGATCTTTAATTTTACTAGGCAAATACTATTCCTGAGTAAATGGGGGGATTGTCTCTTCAGAGACACCAAGAACTTCAATTATATACTTTTCTAGCATTTCTTTTGGAGTTACGGAGAAAGCTCTAGGAAAGTTCAAGAAACGCAGATTATTTGCTCGATAATTATTTTCTAACATCTTCAACTTCCTCCTTAGGTTTGTATTGTCTCTTATCAAAGTGTCTTGAACTTGTTAACCCCGGTAACTTCCTTCTGTGTTTTATCAACATCAACTTTAACTGAAACCAACACTTGCTTCAGATTTTTTAACTCTTGGTTCTGTTTACTTAATTTCTTTTCAACATTTTTTATTTGGGGGGTAAAGGAGTTCCCTAATTTAATGACCAAGGCCCAAAGACTATCCATTGTCACTTCAGGAGGTTTTACTACAGAAAAGGCACTTTCATGGTTTGAACTAGAAAGCTCACCTCCCACACTCTCTTCCTGTTCCTCCTGCTCCTGCGCTGTTCCGGTTACCTGTGCAAAATCCATCTTATGACTTAGCAAGTCGGCCGAGAAATCTTTTGCCGAGCTCCCAGAATCAATAGCCTCGCGGTCCGAGAACGCTGCCTCTTGGGACCCGTTCCTTTCCCGTGGCAAGCTGGCTCTCGAGGCTTAGGTAACTTCCGGCCCAAAGCTTCACTCCCAGTCAGTCCCAGCTTCACTCTGTTCTGCCGCGTGTAGCGGGCGGCTTCCTGAAGCAACGGACTCCCATTGAAGGCGGCTCAGGAACTGCTCTATGGTCGCAAGAGGGGGGGATTGTCAAAGCGCCGCAAGGCTCCTGCGGTGCTTCTTCCTCTTCTCTTCGGCATCTCTAAGGAAAAAAAAAAAATGCAATCTAAACTGCAATAATTGCAGCGACAAAGGTACCAGTGCGGGCAAATCCCAGAGCGACCTTCTGGCCATCAGGTACTCATGGCCATCGTAGATCAACAGTCCTTACTCAATATAGTAGGTAGTAGGAAAGCAATGGCAGACCCAACGGGAGAAAGGCTTTCGTGAACGGAAGATCTCAGCCACCACTGCCCTAGGTGGATGCATAGTCTGCCTAGTGGCAGGGCTACTAGCCCCGTGTACAATTTGAGGCCATCCAAGTTACACATTTCAAATTATACTTTGACCACACGGCTGACTATTGCCCTCTTTGATTTTTTTACTACTGTGTGTTTTTCAGATGGTGTGGTCCCTCTTTCATCTCTCAAGGAAAGGGAAAAATGACTCCATAATTTTATTAGCTTTCTTCCAGTAATAACCCTCTCTTTCCCTAGCATCTTGCTGAGACCTTATGCATTGATAAGCAGAGCCTGACACCTTAAAATCCATCCTGAGAGTTTATATTCAGTTCTAACAGTTAAGCTATTCATAGGAGGTTTTCTTTTTGGAGGAAGAGAGTCAATCTACATACTGGATGTGCCAGGACAGTAGGTAATTTGCATTAAGCATCCAGAAATTCTGTTTGCAATCTGTCACCCTTCATTTGATTTTCACTGCATAACTTTTGCAACATAAGGGGCAGCGTAAAACACCATGGCAGGCCAGGCCTCATCCTAGAGCAGTGACCTCGCTGCGATAGACATGTGCGATGCAGGAGCCTGAACTCCAAACTGTTACCATCTGACGCCCATCAGATGGCTGTGTGAAATGGTATTGTGGTGTCATTCAGATTCCCAGGGGGTCCATATGGATTAAAATATATATATTTCCCATGCTATGAGTGACAGTAATTTGTTACTCCAGTTGGCAGGCTCATCGGGGGCCGTAAAGCAAATATACATAGAACCAGGATTTTCCAGATGTCTGGTAACCTTATTCTTACTGAATAGCATTCCACTGGAGTCCATTTTTCCATGTACATAAGAACATATGAATAGCCTAACTGGGTCAGACCAATGGTCCATATATCCCAGTATCCCATCTTCAAGGAGGCCAATCCAGGTCACTAATACCTGGCAAAAACCCAAAGAGTTAGCAACATTCCATTCAGAATCCTAAAGAATAGCAAGATTCCAGAATTCCAAAGAGTAATAAAAGGTTCTGGAACCCCAAAGAGTAGCAACATTCCATGCTACCGATCCAGGGAAAGAAGTGGCTTCTTCCATGTCTGTCTCAATAGCAGACTATGGACTTTTCCTCCAGGAACTTGTCCAAACCTTTTTTTTTTTTTAACCAGCAATGTTAACTGCTCTTACCACAACTTCTGGCAGTGCATTCCAGAGGCTTCACAAATCTCTGAGTGAAAAAATATTTCCTCCTATTGGTTTTAAAAATATTTCCCCTGTAACTTCATTGATTGTCCCTTAGTCTTTGTAATTTTTGACGGAGTGAAAAATCGATCCACTTGTACCCGTTCTACTCCACTCAGGATTTTGCAGACTTCAATCATATCTCCCCTCAGCCGTCTCTTTTCTAAGCTGAAGAGCTCTAACCTCCTTTAGTCTTTCCTCATATGAGAGGAATTCCATCCCCTTCACCATCTCGGTCGCTCTTCTGTGAACCTTTTTTAGTTCCGCTAAATCATTTTTGAGTCTGTATTTTTGAACAGACTCTTATGTCGGCAGATCCTGTTCTAAATAGCTAATAGAACTTGAGACACGCTGACCCGGATGTCTCAGTTCCAATCGTACGTCCTTTCTAAAATGCTTCTCCGCACCAGCAGAGAGAGGTTTTCGATAAAACAGTCACTTCAATCACGGAGACAAAAAAATAATAATATCTTTTCTGGCCCTCGGTCTTTGTTTGTGTGTTAGTTTGAGCAGCCAAGTTAAAGCAACTAAAAGTGGACATGTTTTCCCACTAAGTGAGACTCTGCCAGCATGTACAGAGTCTGCCAAGAAATGCTCACCAGCCTGGAAACTGAATTGAATGCTGTGCAAATCCAAAATAAAAAAGGGGGAAATAAGACCGCATTGTGCATTTTTATTTCTTTCACAGCTCAGTTGACTCACTGCCAAAGCACCCAAAATGCGTGTTTTGAAGTGCTTTCTACAGGTTCTGGTGAACTACTGTACAGTTCTAATTGAAGGCACTGGGGGGGAGGGGTAACCGCATAGAACAGCCATTATTAGACCCAAATAATTTGCGAAACAAGAATACACCCATAACTATCAGATGACAATGGAGCACATTCTTGAAAGTTCACCATAAAATCATATTAAGAGACGGCTTCTACAAATAAAGTTCTCTTCAAAACCTTCTTGAATTTCAGTAAATCTAATCTAATCTTTGATTTTTTTAAAATACTGATAAGTACATAAGAATTGCCGCAGCTGGGTCAGACCAGTGGTTCATCGCGTCCAGCAGTCCGCTCCCGCGGGAGCCCCCAGATCAAAAACCAGAGCCCTAACTGAGATCAACCCTACCTGCGTACGTTCTGGTTCAGCAGGAACTTGTCCAACCTTGTCTTGAATCCCTGGAGGGTGTTTTCCCCTATGACAGACTCTGGAAGAGCGTTCCAGTTTTCTACCACTCTCTGGGTGAAAAAGAACTTCCTTACGTTCGTACAGAATCTATCCCCTTTCATCTTTAGAGAGTGCCCTCTCGTTCTCCCTACCTTGGAGAGGGTGAACAACCTGTCTTTATCTACTTTGTCTTGAATCCCTGGAGGGTGTTTTCCCCTATGACAGACTCTGGAAGAGCGTTCCAGTTTTCTACCACTCTCTGGGTGATGAACTTCCTTACGTTTGTACGGAATCTATCCCCTTTCAACTTTAGAGAGTGCCCTCTTGTTCTCTCTGCCTTGGAGAGAGTGAACAATATGTCCTTATCTACTTTGTCTTGAATCCCTGGAGGGTGTTTTCCCCTATAACAGCCTCCAGAAGAGCGTTCCAGATTTCTACCACTCTCTGGATGAAGAAGAACTTCCTTACGTTCGTACGGAATCTATCCCCTTTCATCTTTAGAGAGTGCCCTCTCGTTCTCCCTACCTTGGAGAGGGTGAACAACCTGTTTTTATCTACTAAATCTATTCCCTTCAGTATCTTGAATGTTTCGATCATGTCCCCTCTCAGTCTCCTCTTTTCGAGGGAAAGTCCAGTTTCTCTAATTTCTCATTGTATGGCAACTCCTCCAGCCCCTTAACCATCTTAGTCGCTCTTGTCTGGACCCTTTCGAGTAGTACCGTGTCCTTCATCATGTACGGCGATTAGTGCTAGACGCAGTATTCCAGGTAAGGGCGTACCATGGCCCGGTACAGAGGCATGATAACCTTCTCCGATCTGTTTGTGATCCCCTTCGTAATCATTCCTAACATTTTGTTCACCCTCTTCGCCGCCACCGCCGCGCATTGTAGGGATGGCTTCATCGACTTGTCGACCAGTACTCCCAAGTCTCTTTCCTGGGGGGTCTCTCCAAGTACCACCCCTGACATCCTATATTCATATATAAGATTTTTGTTACCAACATGCATCACCGTACACTCATCCCAACAGGAGGGCCTTTGTCCCCTCCCTCTCTATCCTGGGATACAAGGGGAAGAAGTCTAAGGCCCTGATTGGCTTGACTGGTTGCACTGTTTAAGGGCATAGTAGGGGAAGCTGGCACTTAGGGCGAAGGGAAGCGGGGGCCCAATGATGGTGTGGGTCTGTTAACTGCACACACCATGTGAGTTTTCACGATCACATGTGACGCTCGGCGAAAATACAGTTCGTTTTGTTCCACTGAACTTTGTTCTTTGCAACTTTTTGTGGCATTTGTTTTTTCCTTTTCTACCATGGACCCCTGATGAAGGTTGTCCGAAACACGGACCGTGTTGGGTCCCATGTTTGGTAAAAAGGTTTTAAATATATTTTTTGGGTTGTCACAATAAATTTTGCCTACGTGGTTGTACATATCTGCAGTTCTGTTTGTTTGCTCCTGCTCGGTTTTCCCACTGCAGATAGAGTTGAATCTAATCCTCCTTTTTGAGTAAAGTGTGTTTGCAGGTAGGAAGGTGCTAGACCCCAGATTTGTTTGAAGTAGATGCATGCAAATGTGAACTATTTGCGCTTCCATTGGTAGCCAGTGCAGTTTTTGTTGTATGGGCTAATGTGGTCTTGTTTTCGCAGTCCGAAGATTAAGCAAACTGCAGTGTTTTGTACTAATCTCAGTTTTTTTATTGCTTTTTGTGGGATACCCAGGTAGATGATATTGCAATAGTCCAGGGTGCCCTTATAGAGTCATGGTAGCATTTACAAACCCAACCACTGCATTTACACCATTTATACCAGCCATAGATATGACATGAGTGATCACGCCTAGTTTGGCATGTAACTGTGGACATACAGTGAAGCTCTGTAACAGATTTGGGCCCAAATTCTCAAAGCTGCTCCGAAAGGCAGCGGTGGGCGCCCTACCACCAGCTCTCTCAAATGGTTTAATTGATGATAAACAAGGCGGTAATTTGCCGAGTCATTTAAAACCCATTAAAATATAATTTCCCCCAAAAATGTAGGTGCTTGCACGTGCCTACAAATGACGGCGGCCAACTCCCATCCGTAGAGACCGCCTCCCTGCGCCTGCATCTAAAACAGGCATGGTTTACGCCGGACGTTGGTGTAGGTGCCCTCTATGATGCGATTCTTGTCGGAAAGTAGCTGCCGGAAAAGTAGGCCTGCCCGACCCTGGCCTCCATCTCCGGCACCTGCTTTCCTTGCAGCCATGATTGTCTAAACGGCGCCGTCGTGCGACTGACGCGTGATCGGCGCCACTTTTCTAAGCGGCCGCCGCTAGCGGCGCTGTATAGCGAATCTGGCCCTTGCCGCCTAACTCTGCTGTCGCTAGTTTAGTGCCCAAATTATGGCGCCTAATTTTTAACAACTTATAGAAGGTTTACTCCAGTTTGCGTTATAATTTATAGTAATACTCTGTCGTGTCTTCAGGCTTCTTTTTTTTTTTTTTTAATCATAACCTAGCGTTTACAGGTGGTTCCAGATTTAATTTTGCTCAATGCATGCATGGCAATTTCAGTTCTGATTTCCCCGATGAAATTCAATGCACGGAAAGAGAGAAAACCAGGACTGAGACAGGCTGACTGAGAACAAAATGGAGCCAGCATTCGTCCCCATCAAAATTCAGCCAAGCTAGTGTCCCTTTTGGACTCTCCTTTCCATACGATGGCCTGAGTTTGTGGCCTCCCTTTTGACTTTAGGAATGTCCCCAGCTCTCCAACATGTATTGAATTAAGAATTTACAGTGAAATGACCCCCCCCCAGAAGCAAATCACTGACTTCACGCTATTTCTTCGGTATCCAGGAAACTGGAACTTAGATTAAGCTGTAAAAATAGAAGGCACTTGATACATTAAATATATCTGGATCATTTCTATGCAAATGGCATATGACATTGAAAAATTGCATAACTTCCACATAAATTATGTCTTCCATGATTCATTAACCCTCAGTTACCCAGAGGATAATTGGATCCTTTACTGTTCTGAGGCATGGAAGTATGGCACGGCAAAAGGGCATTCCATAAATAATATGTATTCAAAAACTGATAAAAAATGGAGAGGGCTATAAGTTAATAACTCCTCTTAGGCAAATGACATGCTAACTGGCAAGGGTATTCCCCTGAGAATTCATGAAGGATAGGATGTTCTGAGCTGTCGTAATGCAGCAAGAGGAAATCCAAACTGTGACCAGTCTGTTGTTAGTTATAGGGTTACCAGATTTGTAAAGGGAACGGGGACTTGTATAATGCCTTTTTTGTCGCTTTGGCATTTCAAAACTGACATTTAAAGCAGTGGGCACTGGAGGATTAAGTGGCTTGCCCAGGGTCACAAGGAGGAGTCTAAGAACATACGAATTGCCACACTGGGACAGACTGAAGGTCCATCAAGCCCGTTATCTTGTTCCCAACAATGGCCAATCCAGGTCACAAGTCCCCAGCAGAAACCCAAAGAGTGGCAACATTCCAGAATCTCAAAGAGTAGAAGATTCCATGTGGAATCCCCAAAGAGTAGCAAGATTCTATGCTATTGATCCGAGGACAAGCAGTGGCTTCTCCAATGTCTTCTTATGTTCATTTCTACTGTTAGGTTTAGAAGGACAAATAAGTGCTTTCTAAAAACTGCCAAGCCCTCTTTCTCTACTAAACCCATGCCTGATGGGAGCTGGAATGAATCGTTACACTAAAACCATTTCTGAAACAGTCTTGTAGTATCTTTCATAGTGGCAAATTGAGGGGTTTAAAACGACCCAAGGCGTTTTAGAATCTGCTGTAGCAAAGAGAATTGGGGAGAAACGTTATTTGAGAGGCAGGATAAAGAGAGAGAATCCTTTTTAATTCACGAATGCAAATTAAAATATCAATTACTATATTATTCTTAGGTTTAAGGGAAGTAAAAACTCTGCTATTCAGGAAATTTGTCCAGACAAGCTAATTGCCGTTCCTTAACTATCCCTAATTTTGTAAATTTCTGATGAAAGCCACAGTCCTGTAATTAGTACCTGATCCTGCAATTCTCCTGGAAATGTCCAGCTTTTGTAATCCGCCTAGAACTGCGAGGTTAAGGCGGAATAGAAGTCCATGATGTAATGTGTATAATAAACGTGGCTTTTAAATCCATGGAGTGAATTGTGTCGGCAAATAGGATGCTTGCTGGGTAAACCTTTGCCAATGAAATCTTGCTGTTTAATTCTCAATGCGATCGCGGGGATGCCCATTCAGTTTTAGAAAATGTGATGCATCTAACGAATGGATACTAAATTAACAATAGATTTACGTACAGTAAATGACTTCTCCAAATTGATGCGCATAAAGTAGATATTTGTATTAGAGAATGACATGGTGACAAAATTCATCACCGTTCCCGTCCCCGCGGATAACCATGGGAAACCATCTTCATGCCATTCTTTAAAGAGAGAGGGAAGAATCAGAGTAAGAATGGCCACAACCACTGACCCGCAAGCTTTGCTTTGAAGAATGCTGGTGTAGAAGGACTGAGGTTGAAACAGACACTACAGAATGAGTCTCTGGTATCCAGAGCAGATATTGTGATGTCATAATGCCTCATTCCACCAGTGCCTAAGAGCCAATCACATCAGTGATGTCACAATGGCTTCATTATCCTTGGCTCCCATAAGAATCAGAGTATGAATGGCCACAACCACTGACCCGCAAGCTTTGCTTTGAAGAATGCTGGTGTAGAAGGACCGAGTTGAAATAGACACTAGAAAATGACATGGGATTATTTCCCGCGGTTATCCGCGGGGACGGTGTCATTCTCTAATTTGTATGTTAAAGACTTTTATGTGTGTTCATCAAGTTTTTCACACAATGTCTAAAATGAACTGAAAATCATCCGAAAAGCAGTCAAACCCCGTAACAATCAAAAATGAACAAAATATTTTTCCCACAATCGGGATCACATCAAGCAAAACTTGCATCGGCCTAGAGGAGGCGGTGGGCTGGGGTGATTTATGCACCCCCCCTTCAGATTTTCGTCCTGTGTAAGCTGCACAACTCAAAAAGCCCTTATTATGGCTGTAATCGTGAGGCCAAAATTGAGCGGGATGTTACCGGGTAGGAGAGGTCCCTTGATTCTTAGGGGTCCTTTGATCAAGCCGTGCTAATGGGGTTAGCGCGTCGTTCATGTCAACACGCGCTGACTCCCGCGGCCGGCTAAAAAAAATAACGCAGCTTGATAAAAGGACCCCTTAGATTTTGGCGATCCATTTGGGGTCAAATTAATAGAATACTGGACGTCCCATTGAAACTGACATATGATGCGGTGCTATGTGGCACGGTATTGATGGCTAAAAGCCCAATAGCTTCCCATAACAACAAACTTCTCTTTATCATGACAGGAGTTGCCATACAACTTATTTTGAGGAACTGGAAAAACTGGGACTGGTTAAATTATAATTTCTGGTGGGAATCTATATGCCACTCTTTTAAACCGGAAATGTATGAATGCACTACAAAAAGGACATTATAGAAATTTAAGGATGTCTGAGAGCCATTGACAAAATTCTGTATGGAGTGACTATTGATTTTAATTTTAGCCCTTTGAATATACTCGCCCAAGGGGGGTGGGAGGGGGATTGAGATATACCATTAATTTAACTTGCGAAAGGTTATTGAAGGAATCTATGTATTTGTGTTTTTCTTGATTAGTCATTTGGGTGGGGGTACAAATGATTGCTTATGTATTTCTGCAAGATGAAGGTGCATTTCTTGAATTATTATATGTACATCTACTTATTTATTGCACTGTTGATAGGTGGAAAATCAATAAAGAATATTTTAAAAAATATGTTATAGGAGAGGCTCCCTGGATTAATGCCACTGAGAATCCAGGAAGACTACATAGCCCTATCCAATTGGGGCAAGGGTGATCTAAGAGAAGAGTGAGAGCAAAAACTCTCAATATTCAACTATGGCGGTCAAATTAATTATCTAGTTAGCTTAAAGCAACAAAAAGGCTATCCGAAGTTACATGGGTAGCGACTTAATGGTATCTGGTAATTCCAGGCAGGTCGCCGACTGCCTGGATATTCAGTGTGGGTACCTGGATAGGGTCTGTCACTGAATAACAAGGCACAATTCAGCCGGCAGCGGCCAGCATTAAAACAATTCCTTATAATAAGCTGCATGGTAACCCCTGTCATAATAAAGAGAAGTTTATTATTGTGAGATGATATTTGGCTTTTAGCTCTCATCATAGTGCAAAATAGCACAGTGTCATATGATAGTGCCACTGGATTTTCCATTACTTTGTTTATCTGATCCCAAATGGATCTCCAAAATTGAAGTATCAAGGGACAATAAAATAATAAATGATCTAATGTCCCAGGTTCGAGATTACAGTGCCAACACCTATTAGACTGGGAACTATCTAATTTCTGTAACCGAACTGTGGTCCAAACTGCTCTATGTACAAAAAAACCCATTTGTTTCATAGATACCGACAACGTACATCTCATCCTCCAAGTCCAGATTCGTGGCCATTGAGACGCAGTAATCTGATGCTTTATCTCAATGCTCCAAATGTCACGAAGACCAGTTTTTGGGATAGACTGATCTATTCCTTTTGGTGGGAGTCTCTCTGTCATTTTTTTAAGATGGAACGTAATATGGCCATACATCAGGGATATTATTAAAAGTTTCTGAAGATTTGGGAGCCATTGACAAAATTTTGCAAAGAGTGATTGCTGATTATGCCCTTTGGTCATACACGTCCAGGGTGGGTGGGAGGACGGGTTGGAATGTATTTTTCAATTCTCAATTTGGGTGTACTTTTTGAATATAATTATGGGAGGGAGACATATCTTTTTGTCATAGATTATAATTGTATTTAAGTGCTTTTATAGAATTATATGATCATATTTTATTTTATTTTGTACTTATGGCTTTAAAATGAATAAATAAAAAAACATTGACCACCGCCAGCTGAATACCATCCCGTTATTTGTAGGTTTCATACACTACTGTACCAAGTTTTGTTTGCAATTCTGAAACTGAATGGCACGTTTACAAAAACGCTTTCTTTAAGCAAACCTCTAGCGGATGTTGGGTCATAGTTGAGCACAGAGGGGTACAAGCTTTAAAAACAGGAGCGGGGTACAGGTCTTTGAGTGGACAACGCCAGGCTGAAGATTGTTGGCCATGGTTGCTCATTTTTGTCTTGTCTTGCTGTCCTTGGGGCTCAGCTAGTTGTAACGTTTTGGTGTTTGATGTTGAGGGTGTTTAAACAAGGGAAATGCAGTGTACGTTGAAGACCTAGTGCTGTAGTCTTAGTTAGTAGCACATAGAGTTAAGCTAAAGCGCTGCCATTGCTTGATCTTGAAGAAATTGCCTATCCTTTCTCCCTTTCTTATGCATTGCTTCTTCCCTTTGCTTACAACTCTTGGAAGACCTTCTCCTCTCCCCCTTCAAGACATGCTGGTGTAAAATTCTGTTTTCTGGTTGAAAATATCAGTAAACCAGTATCCAAATACATAGACGCCAAGAGCTCCACTCCCATATTAATAAGTAGTTGATTGATTATATGGAGGTTTCCTGGGCTGTGATAATTTGCATTGAACCAGTAAAGGAATTATCCAATGATGATGTTCATAAGATTGGAAAAATATGAAGTCCCCTTCTTCAGATAGTATGAAACGCAATGCAGAAAAAAAAAAATTTAGGAATAGTATCATCAAAGACACAATAGTTGGTTTCACCATAGTACTGCAGTGGTTTTCGATTGCAAGGAGAATGCCTTATTGTCCAGCCAAGTGCATCAGTCAATGAATTTGCAATTACAGTCCTATGTAGGAGTTAGCTTATCTCAAGAAGGACTCCTTAGTGCTGGGGACACACATCTCGTGCAGAAGGACTTGATCTTTCCTTCTCTACCCGTTCAATTGAAGGGACAGATGAGCCATTATCCTCAATCTGATCTCTTGGCACACCATGGATGTGGCCAGTGGGAACGATGAGCCTCAGTAGACTATAAGCCATTTTTAATGTCCAGCAGCAAAACTTGCCATTATGCTTGCAATGCTCTTTTAACGACAGCTACAGTATATTGTCAGAGGAAGAAACCTTAGTAGTCGCCAAAAACTTGTATCTTTAAATATTTCTGAGCCTAATAGAGGTAGCATCTCCACCTTGCATGGTTGTTTTGTTAAAGTTCTTTTACCTTTGGTGCATTTTGAGTTGTACAATGCAGTTTGCCTGAAAATTGGTAGATGATATAGTCAAATTCCTTTCCATTCCATACCCATTTATCTGCAG
This sequence comes from Geotrypetes seraphini, assembly GCF_902459505.1. NCBI lineage: Eukaryota > Metazoa > Chordata > Amphibia > Gymnophiona > Dermophiidae > Geotrypetes > Geotrypetes seraphini. The sequence continues at coordinate 10,530,012 of NC_047098.1, read as the reverse complement.
GCCTTGTGGTTACCGGCATCGCTCCTGGTTCTGAAAGAATGACAAGTCTCTAATGCGTCGTTTCCGATGTTCTTTCCACAGTTCATGGTATTAAGTGGACATGCAGCAATGGGAACAGCAGTTCAGGGTTCTCTGTGGAGCAGCTTGTTCAGCAGATCCTTGACAGTCATCAAACCAAGCCACAGCCTCGGACACACAGCTGTCTCTGCACCGGCAACTTAGGTAAATATAGAGAGATACAAGACTTAGGATGCCTGGTCTCGGCTTGTTCCCTCTAGCATTGTGAACTGAATTCTGTTGTAGCATAATGAAAAGTCCTGTAAATTAGGAAGAGGTTTTGCAGCGCTTCACATGACAGGCTATTGGCAAAGACCTCTGGTAAATCTGGAAATATGTGAACAGGATTTAGAATGGGGTTTTCTTGGCAGGGACAATCTAATACTTTGTCTTTCGGAAGACTAGAGTCCTAAGAAGCCTTTCTAACGTTCAGATTAATCCATTCTAGACTGTGCTTGTCTATTCCCAATGGTGAAGGACGTTAGCAGACCAGCAGTGGGTCAGTGCTCCATGACGCTATGTCATAAACTGGGTACAGTAGCCCAGCAATTAGAGAACCAAGTTGAAATACTTGGAGATCTGCATTCCCGTATCACCTCTAGTGCTCGCTCTAGCACTTGAGAAGTTATATAATTTCCATGGGCTCAGACATGAGTTGTTTGTGCTTTTCCAAAAGAATTTGTAGACACTTGGTTTTCTGGAGATCTGTAGGCCCTACAAATAAAAGGCACAGATGATAGTCTTGTTATGTCAGTGGGACAATCAAGAGTCCAGACCGCAGTGGAAGGATGAGCCATTCTGGTCTCCCCGACAGGAATTACAAGGTATAGAGATACACAGGGGGTAATTCAGGAAGACACCGCCTAGTTTTAAGTAACAGGAAGGTATGTAAAAGGTGTTATTCTAATCATTTACTTGTGTAAGTGTCCACTTAAGTAAGTAAATGACCTCTTATAGAATATCAACCAGGGAAAAAGCTTGTACTATTTTGATGGGGCATACTTTGCCACTGAGTGTACATATGGGTGATGCATGAGCAAAGTGTACAAATATGCACGTAGCTTACAGAATATTAGCGGGAAGACAATTCTATAACAGTGCACCTATTTTTAATTACCGAGAAGGTACCAATTTGGAGCCTAGTTTCCTTCCTAGAATATTAGTGTAACTGATAACTAAATTGTATGCACAAATTTTATGATCACGTACATCAGCCATAGAGCTGGTGTAAGCGCTCACATCTAGATGGCGAAAAATGCACGTAAAAATGATAGTAATGTATAACGTTCGCACGTAACTACATGCCCTTTCTAGACCCAGCGGTAGAGACGACAAAGGCGTTCAACCAAATTTTGAGTAAAAACGGCTCGAATCGTGTTTCGGCCACAGGGCCTGCATCAGGAGTCTGACGTGTAACTGAACAGCTATTTATCAGTTCTGAGAGCCTTTGAACAAATGGTCAAATTGTAAAAAAAATACAACACAAAAATACTACACAAGAAGGTATTGAGCAAAAAGAGCTGCCAATGACATCTTATAATGATATGCCATTGGCAGCTCTTTTCGCTCACTACTTTATTGCACCTATGGACCGGCAGAAATAAAATAATTATTGTGTGGACCAGCATCGGTCCGTGGACCGGCGGTTGAAGAACACTGGGCTAAGTCGTGGGCCAGACCCCGCCCATCTCTACCCAATCTCCACCCCAGACCCCTCCCCCATAATAGTACTAATTGCACCTTGCACATCCCGAGCCTCATCTGGAAGCCTTCCCTCCGACGTTGCAACGTCAGAGAGAAGGCGTCCGGTTCAGGCGCAGGATGCCCGTAGGAGCCACTGCCCGTGGCTTTGTGCACTGAATCAGTGAGGAAGAGGGAGCTGGCTCGAAGATAACACCGCATCGATCGCACCGTGGACCGGCGGTTCAAGAACACTGTTTTGGGCCTGATGCACGTGCTGGCCCTGTGGACCGGCAGGAAATTTCTGTGGACCGGCACTGGTCCGTGGACCGGTGGTTGAAGAGCACTGCTTTATTGCTTAGCATTTCTGTGTTTTTTACAATTTGACTATTTGTTCAAAGGTTCTCAGAACTGATAAATAGCTGTTCAGTTACACATCAGACTCCTGTTGCAGACCCTGTGGCCGAAACACGATTCGAGTCATTTTTACTCAAAATTTGGTTGAACGCCTTTGTCTTCTTTGTCATCTCTACTGTGTTTTGACTTGTTTTTGGATCGGCGGTGGATTTATCGTCTGTTCCTGTGTGTTTTCTAGATCCTGCCCACGTGTAAACCCACCTTTGCAAAAGGCATAGAATAATGCATAGCTGGATATTGGCATTCACATACGCATATGCACTTGCCCTACGGTTCTGTAGGTATGGGGCCGAAATTTTGGCACACATCTAAGATGCCTTAACTATCAATGTATTAAAGTTAACTGGTACTAATTTGGATTTGCGCATGCATCTACCTATGCTGAGTGTCAAATCCCATAGCAGGCAACTCAAAAGGGGGCATGAGCAGGTCAGGGTCATTTTGAAAAATTGGGCACAATGTTTTCGAATAGGGCCATATGTATGCCAAAATGCTATGAGTTGAGTGTTGGCATTTGCACCAGGTTTCAGCTGGCGTAAATACCAATGCGCAACTTTAGGCCCAGGGATTGGCTATGCTATTCTATAAAAGGCGCTTATCCTAGACTGCCCTCTATAGAATATTTATTTATTTAAAAATTTATATACAGTCTACAACTAGGTGGTTTACAGAGTACGTAATGCTGATTTTTCTGGTGCCGATTTGCGAGTACCATTTATAGAATTCATCTCCATACTTAATTACATTACATTAGGGACTTCTAGTCCACCAATACCTCGCAGTTCTAGGCGGATTACAAAAGAAGATAACGGGACAGTTCCAGGAAAATGACCGATTAGGGTGCTAATTACACGGTTGAGACTTAGCTGGGGAATTGACGAGATTGGGACTAGTCAAGGAGATGCATTAGTTTTTCTTGATAAATTTTTGGAATCGCAGGGTTTTCAGAATGTTTTGTTAGGCGGTCGTGGGTGTCAGCATGCCGGAGAGGTGGTGATCTAGTTTTGCTGCTTGCGTTGCTAGGAGGTGGTCTTACGTCTTCTTGCGCTGTGTGACTTCTGCTTTATAGAATTACTCCCTTAGTGACCACAAGCCCCATCAACGCTATCCGTTTTCCATTCTGACTGTCTTCCCGAGCCAATCTCTGCCTATACTCTCCCTTGTCTACAAGAAGGATCTTCTACACTTGTTCCATGCTGTCCTGAACTCTGTGGCTATTATCGCCCTCACTATACATCCCGCAGAGGCTCTGCATCCAATTCCTTTTCTGTAGAGCAATTTTTCCTCGTCTTCCTTCTCATCCTCTTGTAGCCTTACATCAAGGTTTATTTACTCTAGAACTTAACTTTTCAACAACCAAAAAATTCTTCCCTCTTGGACGTCAGCATTTCCTCCTGAGCTACGAGTATTTAACTCTCCGTGTCATATACTCCCTCCTTCCTCTTGTTCTGTGTGGCATCTGCTGTAGGGCATCACTGTGCTCTGGCACAGTGGCGTAGCAAGGGCGAATGGCACCCCTCCCTCACCCTCGTCTCCGTGTACCCCCTTCCTCCCCACTCCTTCGCCACCCAACCCCGCCCTGTACCTCTTTAATTTTCCCTGTGTGAGCAGCATCGCCAACTTGCTGCTCGCGTCGGCTTTCCCTCTGACATCACTTCCTAGGTGCGGGACCTGCGAGTGACATCAGAGGGAGAGCTGGCACTGACGTGAGCAGCAGGTTCCAGGTGCTTATCGCACTGGCGAAGAGCTAGAGGTCCGTTGGGGAGGGGGAAGAGGGGAGTGAAGACACGTACGCGGCAGAGAGAGGAGTGTGAAGGAGTGGGGTCGGAGAGGAGGATGGGTGTCCAGGGTGGACTGCTCCACCCCTCACCCCCCCTACACCACTGCTCTGGTACATCCTTTGATCGGTCCATCGCTGTTGCCAGTTAGATGTACAATGCCAGAACAGCAGTGTAGAATAATGACCGGTATGTCAAGATATTCTAGTGTGCATATCCTCTATGAATCCCAATGGATGGAATAAGCAATGCAGGACAGTGAGACATTCTTTATGCTTTGGGGAAAAAGGAAATTTGTCCCCGTGTCATTCTCTACAACAGCCTCAGCACCTTGAGGTGGTGGGATCAAACCCCACACTGCTCCTTGTGACCCTGGGCAAGTCACTTAATCCCCTATTATCCCGGGTGCATTCGATAGATTGTGAGCCCACTGGGACAGATACAGAAAATGCTTTGAAGTACCTGTTTGTAAACCATTACGAATGTCATTGTAAAACTACAAAAAGGCAGTATATAAGTCCCAAGACTTAAAGCATGTTGGGTTTGGTATGCAACAATCAACACTTGCTGACCACTGCTGGCATTTCACTTGAATTTCAATGCCAAGCTATGTCTGGGCTTCAGCACTGAATTTCTGGCTATACGGAGCCAGCAAAAACATAGCCGGTGAAGTGTGATATTCTGTACTTAAACCAACGATAATGAACCACATAAAGATAGAACTGACTTTAATCTAGTCCTATTTATGTGGTTACTTTGGCCAGTTAAGTACGGAACTGGCCAAGTACTGACTCTGCCACCAATAGGCCTTCAAAGTAGCTCCTTTCCTATTGGATGCTAACCCAACATTTTCAGTGGCATTATTTGGCAAAGTGCAGGTAAAAATTAGCAGTTATACCTGAAAAAGCGGTTTAACCAGCTAGGAGCTATTTCTGGCCAGTTAAATTGTATTTATTTATTTTTTTAAATTTATATACCGTCTTTATCTAGACTTTGAATATAGAACCAGAGGCGGGGGTTCGGACTGTCCCCGGTGCCTTCTTAGTGGGGGGTCACCAGCATCTCACCGCTCCCCCCGTGCCATGTTTGCGCCCTCCCTTCCCCACACCCCTGTATCTCTTTAAAATCTTCGCCAGCGCGAGCACCTACTCTAGCCTGGCTCCCTCTGAGATTTCTTTCGGGTCTCGGGACCAGGAAGTGATGAGGTCGGAGGAAAAGCCAATGCCAGCGCAAGCAGCAGGCCGGAGAAGCTACTTACGCTGGTGAAGATTTAAAGAGGCACAGGAGTGGGAAGGGAGGGCACAAGTGTGGCTTGGGCTGCAGAAGGAGGAGGGGGTTGGCGTGGAGAGCAGGGGGCAGAGAGGAGGGTGCGGGGTTGGGGGGTGCATCCTACCCTCGGTATGCCACTGTATAGACCCCATTGATTTTTTTCTTCATTGTTTTTTTTTCTATAAAATAGAAAACAAAATATAAATATTTATGTGAGCTGATGCAAGATGACCGGATGGTGGGAACTTTAGATGAGAGAAAGATGCACTGAATTGTACAGTATTTGGAACACAATCTGTTTAGGCATTCACCAGCGCCCTCTGCTGGCCTCCATGATGAAGCGCTGCTACAACTTAGTCTCGTTGATAATAAAAGCAGTTCCAAAACAAGCCTGTTTAAATATGCAGTGATCAAAATTATAGCAAAGCGTAGAGTTACCAGATTTTACAGTTGTAAAACCCAAGTCATGCCTCGAGCCTCGTTCCGTCCCAGCCCTGCCCAGCCAACTCCTTTTCCTGCTCGGAGTAATGTCGGGAGGGCGTCTGCGCATGAGCAGATGTGACGTCCCATGCATGTGTGTGACATAACCGCAGAGAGAGGTGACGTCAGAGAGAGGTGACACTCGGTATGATAGACAAGACCGTGGAAATGCACTCTTTGCTGCATTGGTACCCAAAACCGGCGATATAGGGCACATTCGGGGGATGCCTGTAATCAGTCTTGCTGCAATTTACATATTTTAGACAGGCGCTTCCTTGACGCCCTTTATACCTGGGGCAATGAAGTGCTGAGCGGCTCGCCCAGCATCGCAGTGGGAATCGAACTCACAACCTCAGGGTGCCGAGACAGCTGCTCTAACCGCTAGGCCACGCCTCCACTGCAAAAAGGGGAGTTCCCGCGAGAGGACCATGGGCAGGACCTGGGCGGTCCCCACTGTTCTTGCGCGCACTTTATCGAATATCCACGTTTAGGCGCGACCGCTTACATCAGCCGTAGACGCAGCATAAGTGGTTACGTCTAAAGTTGGACGTGGAATTGGTTATATACCCTAGCGTTCCATAACATATTTGGCGCACAGATTGAATGCGTGGTTTGGAAAATCAATTCTAAAGGCCACGTCTTGCTTTAATTTTAGAAAATCACTAAAAACACACTTGCTTAACATGTTTTCCTCTTAGTTTCACTACTGCATAATCTACCAATAATAATAATAATAATAATTTTATTCTTATATACCGCCATACCCGGCGAGTTCTAGGCGGTTTACATCAGTTAGATTAGGATCCGCGTTGACAGCAGATTTACAACAATTTATCAGCTATATAACAAATTTTTAACCGAACTTGATAGAGGAGGAGGGGGGATTGGGGAAGGTCAGGAATGGAGAAGCTATCGTGGAGGAGGAGAAGAGCAGGGGGGCGAATTAGGGGGGGGCGAAGTGTAATGAAAATTGGGGGGGCCCTTAGGGGTCTTGTTCGCTGAATAGGTAAGTTTTGAGTGATTTTCTGAAGCCGAGGTAAGTGGGGGCCTCTAGTATCATTTGGGCAAGACATGAGTTCAGCTTGGCTGCTTGGAAGGCGAAGGTTTTGTCTAGGAATCTTTTGAGGTGACAAAGTTTTAGCGAGGGGAAGGCGAACAGCTGAGTTCTACGGGATTTCTTGCTTGTGTAGTACCGGTTAAAATGAGGATTGATGTAACTTGGAGATGAACCATTTACCGATTTGTAGCCGAAGCATGCGAATTTAAAAATAACTCTAGATTCGAATGGCAGCCAGTGAATTCTTACTCATTTTTTATATCTTAATCTCCTCTATTGTCTTAACTTAATTGATTTTTATCAGATAAATTCCTTTACTGACTGTTTTTATTGTATTCAGACATCGACTGTTTATTATGAATTTTAGATTTTAATTGTATGTATTTTTTGTTGTGAACCGCTTTGAACTTTTGGTTTAGCGGTATACAAGAAATAAATTATTATTATTATCACCCTCCGCATGAACAGTTAAACATCCTGAATCAATACGTCGCGCTCCTTCCCTGGCAAGTGTTCAAATCCAAGCTAAAGGCCCACTTTTTGGAAACTGCTTTCAACTCTTAATTCCTGTAAAGTTCCTGGCGCAAGCAGCAACCCTCAAGCTGCTGTCACAGCAGCGTCGGCTCGTCCTCTGACATCACTTCCTAGGCGTGGGTCCAGGAAGTGACATCAGAGGAAGAGTCGACGCTAACACGACAGCAGGTTGCTCGCGCCAGAAACATTACAGAGGTACGGGGGAAGGGAAGCGACGCACACGTGTGGCAGTGTGCCTTCAACAAGATGGCACCCGGGGCGGACTGCCCCCCCCTCCGTCCTCCCCCCCTTACGCACCCCTCTTTCCTGTAGAACAGTATACCGTTCCTTACGGAAGGGTTAAGCACCTCAACTCTTTAAAGGAGCCCCATAATATGATTTCAGTATTATGAAGTGTTTAGATGTTATCTAACAGGAGGAGAAAATATTTTAGTTGCATCTGTGAAAACAAAGGAATAGAAAAAAAAAGAGAACAAATTATAAAATAAAAAGGTACCGTCTATATTTTTTCATAAAGATTTTTGATCAGTCTTAGTGAATTGTAACTATTTTTATTGGCTACGTCTGTGCTGTGTTGGAATTCTGAATAAACAGAGCCATCTGGTCGCACCATTGCTAAGGCCCTTCTTCAGACGCGAGAAAGGCACAGGACAAATTTTTCCCCTTTCCCGCAGGAACTCAATTTCCCCGTCTCTTCCCCACAAGATTTGTTACTGTCCCTGTCCCCATCCCACTCCTGTAAGATCCACCTTAATCGCACAAGCCTTATGATTTTAAAGTATTGGAGGCTTGTGCAGACGAGGACGGAGCTTAGGCATTGGTGGACTGAGGCATTATGACATCACAATCTGAGCTCTAGAATGTTGCTACTTAGGATTTTAAAGTGTTGGAGGCTTGTGCAGATGAGGGCGGAGCTTGCAGGAATGGGGCCAGGGCGGGACAGAAAAATAAGTTCCCGCGGGGACGAGGAAAAATTTGTCCCCGTGTCATTCTTTATGTCAGACGATGTTCTGTATTGCGGGTGCTGTATAAGGTAAGATCATCTTTGTCCTGGAAACTTGTGCCCTTAAACACTTGGTAGACTCATAAAGGTAGCATCTCTATCTAACGTCTTCTTTTAACTAATGATATACATTAGGAGATTGCTTATCTAACGTGTCCTCCAGACATCCAGATAAACCAATTGTAGATCAGCTAGCCTTTGACAGTGTAATGAAGTTGCCATAGATCACATAGAGACATCAGTTAATACGACAGTTTCACTGTTTTCTGTATGAGATGCACTTAACCAATAAGACTGAGTGTTGGGGGGGGGGGAAGCGCCTTCCTTTTTTTTTTTTTTTAAGCTCAGGTCTCTGTATAGCAGTGATTCTTAACCTTTTTTGAGTCACGGACCCCTTTAAGAATCTGATGAAAGCTACGGACCCCCTTCCCCATAAACACAACTACAGTGGTGCCTCGCATAACGAACGCCTCGCACAGCGAACGCTGCGCACAACGAACTTCATGTCTTGCTTCCTACAACGAACTTCGTTTCACACAACGAAGTCGCCCGAGCTGCATCCTTCCGCGCAGGCACTGCGCTTAACTGCCCTCTCTCCGCCTGGCTCCCTGTGCAGTGGCGGACCGTCGGCTCGCAGGGGCCCGGCGCCTACTGCTGATGCGTTGGGGGGGGGCGGAGCTACTCTCGCTGCTTCCCCGATGCTAAAAAAAAAAAAAAAAATGAACAGTTAAGTCCCAGTTTTTGCCTCTGAGACTCTGCCCTCTCTCACTGTAAAATTAGACTCTACTTAGTCTGTCTTTAAATTTAAAAAATGTGTGTTGTTTTAAAAAACAATTATGTTTTTAGATGTATCTAAATAAAAATAATAACAAAAAATTTATCTTTTTTTATGTCATCTTAGCATATTTTATGCTACAGAACGAATTATTTTTTTTAACATGTATTGTTATGGGAAAACGCGTTTCACATAACGAACTTTTCGCATAACAAACTTGCTCCTGGAACCAATTAAGTTCGTTGTGTGAGGCACCACTGTATGCATGCAGTGAACATAAGAACATAAGAATTTGCCTCCGCCGGGTCAGACCAGAGGTCCGCCCCGCCCAGCGGTCCGCTCCCGCGGCGGGCCTCTCAGGCCTATCACCTGTGTAGTGAATATAATGTACTTTATTTTTCGAGATTTGGTTGTCTCGTACATATATGATATACACAAAGAGGTCCTTTTACTAGGGCGTGTTAACTGATTTAGCGCATGCTAATCGATTTAGCGCTTGCATACGTGAGCTAAATGTTAACACGCCCTAGTAAAAGGACCCCAAAGTATTATTAAACTTTAAAGGAAACAATCACTCCTTTCTATGCAAAAAGTAGTAGCCACTCTTCTTGTGCAAATTAAAACGTTTTCTACTACCATTACGACTACGACATCTACTCTCTTGTTATCCGTGAGAGAAATCAACAGTAATGGGCTCTGTAGTGAATATAAATGTTCATTTTTATCTGACCCTCGACCTCCTGAAACACATCCATGGACCCCAGGTTAAGAACCTCTACTTTAGAGGCTTTTGTGCCAAAACAGCATGCAAGACCGCCCTTAACCAAATAAGGGAGTCAAACCTAAATGTTTTTCGTTTGTAAGCTTTGCGCTTTGAGAGGATAGGACCAGATGAGAGGTTTAGCAGACAAGTCTTGCTTCATAACAGCCCCCAAGAAGAGTTTTGTATTTCTGCTCATTAACTCAGAGGATTAAGCACTCTTGTTTTTGCCTATTATATTATTACCCAGTAATTAAGGGTTCTATCTCTTTCTGATTGGGAAGGAAGGAGGGAGAGAAGAATCGATGAGTGGAAGAAATATGAGAAGCAACGAGCCAAAAAAAAAAAACAAAAAACCCAGAGAGAAAACCCTGCGAAAGGACTAAACTAACTAAACTAAAGCTTAACTTCATCATTCTGAGAAGGCTCGACTCAGTTTACAGCAATTAAATAAACAGGGAATGATTTACAAATGATAAATGGAAGATAATAGCAACATTTCAAAAGAATTAATTTTCCAAATGTTTGGCAAATAGAGTAGATTTTAAAGATTTATGGAAAAATTGACATGATTTGGAACTCCTTAAAAAAAAAGGGGAGACCATTCCTGAGTTGAGAGAGTTTAAAGACCAAAGATTGACTGACGATCTTGACTCCTTTAATCCCTTTTTTAGAAGGAAGGGAGAGTTGAAATGGTTGGATACCAGTTTTTCAAAAAGAAAGTTTGAACATATGTTCCCTTCGCAAGCTGGTTCAAAGCCCATAAATTAATGTGTTCGCCAGACTTTGCGAGAGTCCAGGTAGTCTTGAAAACTGCTCCTTCTTGGTCATCTTTTGAACGTGGCACGCTCTACAGTCGGGCAAAAGAAAATGAAAGGGGTATATTGCCAAGTAGTGGCGACCTGGACGGACCACTGTTGAAAATGGGTTATTGGTCTGGACGAAGCTTTTGGTCTGTTCCAGAATGCCGATGCTTGAGTTCTTGGAATGCCAGCAGCCAAGTCTATGAGATTGCTCCAAAAGAAATAACCACATCTAAACAACTTCAAGAGACCTTAATTAAAGATAACATTAATTTAAGGAGGAAAATTGAAATGCTTGAGAACAATTCACGTCGTAATAATTTAAGGTTAATCAACTTTCCTAGGCTTGAAATGGTAACACCCAGAGATATGCTTAAGAGATACTTGGTGGAAATTTTAGGGCACCTTCGCGCGTGCTAAGCCCCACACTAGCCGAAAAACTACCGCATGCTCAAGAGGAGCAGGCTTGGTAAAAGGAGCCCTTAGAGATATCTGAAGAAATGTTACCACCATTCTCACGGTTCTATTATCTCCCTGATAAAGGACGTAATCAACAACAAAAAGAAGAACCTTTAAATATTTCAGAAATACTAGAGACATCTGATAAGGATTTAGCATTGTCAGCCACTTTGATTATAACTCTAGCTTTACCAGTTGATAAAATGGTGACGGGATAATTGCGCGCCAGATGCCAGCGTGCTGACAATCCAGCGCCGACAATTTGGCGCAAGACAGAAGCGCGCGGGGGAAAAAATAATTTTTAAAGAGCTCCGACTGGGGGTTTGGGGTGGTAACCCTCCCACTTTATTGGTTAGTGTTCGTGCTGCTGTTGCGCGGGGGGGGGGTGAAACCCCCCACCTTATAGAGAAAATCGGAACTTTTCCCGAAAAAAATCAGAAAAGGTTCCGTTTTCGCTATAATGGAGGTTTCCAACCCTCAAACCCCCCTCCAACAGCAGCGCGAACACTAACCAATAAAGTGGGGGGGTTTCCACCCCAAGCCCCCCGTCAGAGCTCTTTAAAAATTACTTTTTCCCCTGTGCGCTTCTGTCGTGCGCTGAATTGTCGGCGCTGGATTGTCAGCGCGCTGGCGTCTTGCACGCCACTGACTATGAACCGATAAAACAGGGTTGTTAAAACTTTAAAACCAGACAAAACATTTTCCTTGGTCACAAAATACAAATGTTCCCAGGTCTTTCATGGGAGACACAAAAGCGCCGCCGTGAATTTCTTCTTTTGAAACCTGGGGTTATATCTTTTGGGGGGGGGGGGCCACTTTTTATTTGAGACACCCGTGCAAATGTATTGTGTGTTACCGTAATGTGAAGCAGGTGTTCTTTGAACCATCTCAATTGACAACCTTTGTGGCAATGTCTCGTCTGGATGCAGGAAATCCTTGAGCCCTATAATTTGTTTAAGAGCTCCTTTTTCAAAGCCGCGTTATCGGTTTAACGCACGTAATAATGCGTGCTAATTTGCTGGCCGTGCTAGCCACTACCGCCTCCTCTTGAACAGGCAGTAGTTTTTCGGCTAGCGCGGGGGTTAGCACACGCTTAAAAGGTACATGCGCTAAAGCCGCTAACGCTAGCCCTATGTAGGGGACCCCATTTCAGTGCTATAGCTTCCAGCATCTTGTTAAATGTTTTTATTTTCTTCTATGTTTCGCTATTTTTTGTAGTCTTGGATCCAAAGACGAGGACTTGAGCATAAATAGTTTAATCTTATTATCTTTGAATTATAATTTCAAATGTATTTAATGTTCTTACTGTTATTGCTTTCTGTACAAGTTAATACTTGGATTTAAATTGAAAATCAATAAAGATTTAATTACAAAAAAAAAAAAAAAGGTATTTAGTCTAATAAAAAAAGAATCATCGCGTTTATCTTCGATGGATTCTTTACTCTTAATTTGTAACCCTCCCCATTTTCCTATCGTTTCTAGTTGGTCATGTATTATTTTGTGAGTATTTTTTTTTGTTTCTGTCTCCCCTTTTTAATTATAAATTGTGAAACGCTTAGGAGTTTTGATTTGCGTTTTTTCAGAACTTTAATAAACTTGGTATTTATTTACCGCCTATCAAGGCTGCATAAGCGGTTTACAATCAGTTACTCGAGCATTTTCCCTGTCTGTTCTGGTGGGCTCACAAGCTATCCAACGTGCCTGGGGACAATGGAGGATTGAGTGACGAGGAGCAGCACAGGATTTGAACCCACAACCTTAGGTTTACTGAGGCTGTAGCTCTAACCACTAGGCCACTCCTTCCTCCTTTATTTCCAGTCATTCAAGTGAAGTAACATGGCAACCACCCCACTTTAGCTAAAGCGGACAAGTAGTAGTTTAGGGGCGGGGTCTTAAGAAAACCTTTTTTTTTTTTTTTTTTTTACTAACACCTCTTAGCATGGTTAATATTATTCATGGCTTCATGTTTTGTTCTTGTTTCTCGTTACAGGGGCAGGTAGCAGCGTCCATCACAAATGCAACAGTGCCAAGCATCGCATCATTTCACCAAAGGTTGAGCCAAGGACAGGCGGTTACAGTGCCCACTCGGAAGTGCAGAACAATGACGTGTCGGAGGGCAAGAACGAGCACAGCCACGGGAAGAGCTCAAGCCGTGAAAAGAGGAACGGAAAAGTGGCCAAGCCTGTCCTGCTGCACCAGAACAGCGCCGAGGTCTCGTCCACCAATCAGGTGGAAGTCCCTGACACCACCCAGAATTCTCCCGTTTCCATCAGCAGCGGCTTAAACAGTGACCCGGACATGGCGGACAGTCCCGCGGTCACGGGTGTCTCCAGCATGGCAGTCGCCTCGGTGATGGGAAGTCTGTCTCAGAGTGCCACCGTTTTTATGTCCGAAGTCACCAACGAAGCGGTGTACTCCATGTCTCCCACCACCGGTCCCAGCCAGCACCTACTTTCTTCGGACGCCGCTGCCCAAGGGCTGGTTCTGGCCGTGAGCTCAGACGGGCACAAATTTGCCTTCCCCACAACAGGCAGTGCCGAAAGCTTGTCCATGCTGTCCGCCGGTGTCTCGGAAGAGCTCGTCCTCTCCACCACCCTTGACAACAGCAGGAAGTTGTCTGAAACTGCCATGAACTTTGACCCAGACTGCTTCCTGAACAATCCCAAGCAAGGGCAGACTTACGGTGGAGGGGGTCTGAAAGGAGATAACAGTATAAGGCATTCCCCCAACGCAGATCACAGCTTCAGTTTCAGCGCAGCCCTGGCTAAAGAGATTAAAACAGAGGACACATCTTTCGAACAACAGATGTCTAAAGAAAGCTATTCTTCCCTGTCGTCTTCAAATTCTCTCACGCTGATAGCAGGTTCCAGTTTGCTTCCGTCTGGAGGAGGTTTGAGCCCCAGCACCACTCTTGAGCAGATGGACTTCAGCGCCATCGATTCTAACAAAGACTATTCAGCCGGTTTCAACCAGACAGTTCAGAGTCCCCACGTTCACCAGACCCCTTCTCCCAGCTTCTTTCTACAAGACGACAGCAAGCCTATCCCTCTCGGCCAAAACGCTCACAATAACATGAACGACGCCAGCGGCTCTTATGTCAACGCCTTAGGGATCCCCAATGTGAAAACGGAATCATCGTCCCAAACCCCCTCCAACTGCAACGGTACCGTAGACCAGACAAGAATAGAGTCCACAACCTCCCTCCAGCTCATGCAATTCCAAGCCAACTTTCAGACAATGACTACAGAAGCTGAAGTCCCCATGGAGACAGCCCAGCAGGCAGAGGGGAACGAGAACATGCTTAAGTCGGGGGACCTTCAAGCCTGCAATACAGAACATTACATGCAATCTGAAAGCAACGGAGCTCTCAGGAACGGAAACAGCCTTCCAATTCTCCAGGGAAATATGGTACAAGGACTCTACCCTGTAGCCCACCCTAGTTTAAACAATTCTTCCAACATGGAACTCAATTTAGATCACTTTGATATCTCTTTCAGCAACCAGTTTTCCGACCTGATCAATGATTTCATATCTGTAGAAGGCGGGAGCAACGCCATCTATGGGCACCAGCTGGTGGCAGCTGATAACAGCGGCCTGCCTCAGGCAGAAGATGGCAGCAGGGCAACGTACAGTCAGACTGAAATGTGTATACCTTGCTGCAGCCCCCAGCAAGTCAACATGCAGCTCAACAGCGCCGAAACCGGAGCTACCAGCATGGCCTACATGCATGTGGCCGAGGTGGTGTCAGCGGCAGCGCAAAGCACTCTGGGAATGCTCCACCAGAGCGGGCGCCTGTTCATGGTGACGGATTATTCACCAGAGTGGTCTTACCCCGAGGTGAGCTTTCAGCCATTATTCGTTTACAATTGCTGGAGTGTCATTCTTCAGTTAATAGGGGGCCTCTGTGAACTTTCGTTTCCCTCATTGTTGACAAGGCTTTTAAATATCTTCTCTTTGGAACAAGGGCCTGGAAGTAAAAAGCTATTTACATGTATCAATGTATGTTTTATTAAGCACTTCATTATACCGGTAGGGATGCTTTCTAAGCTTTCAGAACGAAAGCATTTTGTCTCTGGCTAAAGAACGGGATTTCCCATCTGCTACCTTTCTAGTTAATTTAAACTGGTGGAGTGTATTAGGAGAGAAGTTTAAAATGCATAATCCATTCTGCCCTAGAATAGCTATCGGAGAAGTAAAAGTGAGGGGTTGATAACTTCCAGTTAGTTGGTCTGGGTACCAGTGTACATGAACCAAAAAGAAAAGGGGGGGGGGGGTTCTTTATTTATTTAACATTATTTCTAACCTATCACACCCCCCCCACCCCAATTTCTAGGCAGAGCCCAAAACCATGGGAAATATTCATCAGGTGCAAAAATCACCTAAAATCACTAATATAATGACGTATAAGATCTCGATAGGCTACTAATACCCCACTCCTCTCAGCGGACGCTTCGATCATCTAACCGCCCCCCTCGCTCTGGAACGCAGCCCCCGGCTTATTTACGAGAGATTGCAACATTTAGATCAGTGGTTCCCAAACCTGTCCTGGGGGACCCCCAGCCAGTCAGGTTTTCAAGATATCCCTAATGAATATGCATGAGAGAGATTTGCATACCTGTCACTTCCATTATATGCAAATCTCTCTCATGCCTATTCATTAGGGATATCTTGAAAACCTGACTGGCTGGGGGTCCCCCAGGACAGGTTTGGGAACCACTGATTTAGATCATTTTAAGTCTAGCTTAAAAACCGGGCTTTTCAAGGACGCTTTTGCAGTATGACCGTTCTTTTAAGGAGGTTTTAATCCAATCGTAGTCCAGCCGTTCTGGCGGAACCCTCGGCTCCCCCGTCCTCCTGTTTTCCCTTTTTTTTTCTCCTTTCCTTTCAAACAATTGTAGTTCTCCCCCCTTCCTCTCGTGCCAGTCTGTTTAAGTCAGTCATGTTAGTCCAAGTAGTTTGTCCTTTGATGGGGGTTTTCTTTTTTTTTGGGGGGGAGGGGTTTTATGATGAGTCCTAATGTGTTTTAGTAGTTCCCTGTTTTTGCTTTGATATCTGATAAGGCGAGATAACAAAATTTTAATAAACTTGGTTTAAGCAATAAAGTATGATTTCATTGAATGTATGATTAATAAGTAATATTACAGTGTACAGTGGTACCTCGGTTTGCGAGTGTTTTGCAAGACGAGCAAAACATTTACAAACTTGGTACCTCGTAAACCGAGCGCGCCTTGATTTGCGAGCCTCCCCTCCCCCCCCCCCCGCGAACCAACACCCCCCCGCCGCCATCCGGCACCCCCCCTACTGCCATCGGGCACCCCCTGCCACATCCTGAGGTCCCCCCAACCCACCCGAACCCTCTTCTTACTTTGATGTAGCCTCCGCACCGGCACCAGCATGTCCTGTGCTGGTGCCGGTGCCCGAAGATCTGCCTCCTGTGCTGGGCATGTGCGCATTGAGAACGTGAACTCTCAGGCCTTGAGCATGCGTACATGCTCAAGGCCCAGCACAGGAGGCAGATCTTCGGGCAACGGCACCAACGCACAGGACATGCTGGTGCCGGTGCCGGTGCGGAGGTTACATCAAAGTAAGAAGAGGGTTCAGGTGGATTGGGGGGACCTCAGGTCGCGGCGGGGGAGTGCCCGATGGCGGTGGGGGGTTGCCCGATTGCGGGGGGGAGGGTGCCGGTTCGCGGGGGGGGGCCTTCGGGGGGAGCAATGCCGGTTCTCGTGGGGGGAAGCAGCGCTGCTGGCCTCGGGGGGGGGGGGGTGGAGGGTGGGAACCTATCATAGCGAGTTTCCATTATTTCCTATGGGGAAACTCGCTTTGATAAACGAGCATTTTGGATTACGAGCATGCTCCTGGAACGGATTATGCTCGTAATCCAAGGTACCACTGTATATGATTGTGTTATGAATTACTTGTTGAAAGTTTAAAAATGAATAAAGAAATATAAAAAAGTAAAAATAATTGCCAAACATCGATACCACGTCATATCAGCATCCATTCTCCCACACGTAGCTCTCACCAAGACTAGGCCAAACCCATCCCTCCACTCATGTAGGGCTCCTCAAAAGCAGTTTTGATTCTCCACGACGAATGTGTTTATTTTTGCCTGTATTAGAAGCCTGGTCCGCCCTAGCGGTTTAATGCTAGGCCTAAGAAGAAGTAACAAGTTATCTCTTCTTTCTGTGGCTGATGTTAACGGGGATTTCCTGTCTGCCGCTTCTTTCTTTTTCCACCAGTACAAAAATCCCAGAGGGTGAAAAATCAATTCAATGCTAACAATCCCTCGGTTCCAATTTAGGTTGTATAAGGCTCCTTTTACTTAGGTGCGTTAGGGCCTTAACACGCAGAATAGCGCGTTCTAAATTGATGCGCGCGCTAGACCTTTAACGCCAGCACTGAGCTGGCGTTATTCTAGAAGCGTACCATGCAGTGTAGCACGCAGTAATTCTCAGAGGGGACAAATAACCCCTATCTCTTAACCTATAATATGAAATGTTTTGAAGAGGTAACCTCAGTGCAAAAGTAACAGCTATCGGGGCTCAGGAAAAGCCGCGTTCCAGGCTTAAACCTGTGTAGGAGGCCCTATCTCAAGCCTCTTTAGCCCCCATCACAGACGTACATCTTGTGCTTTTCAATAATAATAGTGAACCCACTAATAAGTGGTTCCGAGTACAAGCCAGGGACAAGTACAGGGAGAGTCACCACATGTAACCCCGCTGCCCTGCGTTCCAAAAGAGCTAAAGCATAGAGTGACAAATGCCACTGAGAGAGGGAGGGAGCATGTGGAGACCGCCAGGAAATCAGAATGGCCTTCTTAGCCAAAAGGAGAGCCTTGGAGACCATCAACCGCTGCCCAGCAGAGCATCGGGAAAAAGCCGCGTCGTCGTAAAAG
The DNA here is from genome assembly GCF_902459505.1 of Geotrypetes seraphini. Taxonomy (NCBI): domain Eukaryota; kingdom Metazoa; phylum Chordata; class Amphibia; order Gymnophiona; family Dermophiidae; genus Geotrypetes; species Geotrypetes seraphini. The sequence goes on along the minus strand of NC_047098.1, from coordinate 10,512,042 downwards.
AGGGTAATAGTAGGGTACATGCAGGCAACGAAGGATACAAAGAGGACAGAAAAGCCCATACATTCTGCCAAAAGGCCCGGGCGCCAGACTTTTAACTCGTGTTTCTATCAGGCATAAGTCTAGCACCCAAAGTTAACGCACAAAGGGCCATATTCTTTGTGCGGCTCCTAACAAAACTGGCACCGACTAGAACTGTGCTTAACACAATTTTGCAAGGCACCTTTTATAGAACTGCGCTTAGGGGAAAATGCTGTATAGGACGCCCAACCCCACCTAACCAGCCCGATTCTCTAACCGGCGTCCATGTCACAGGCGCTGGTCAGAGAATCACGCCCAAAGAAATCCACATACCGCAATCAGCAATTTTTTTTTTAGCATTACCTTTTTGCTGCCACATTTCAGACCATTCTTCAAGCTTTGCTAGGTCCTTTCTCGTGTTACTCACACTATCGGGAAGGGGGGGTTGTCTTCTCTATGGCAGATTTTGGTGTCTTCTGCAAAGAGGCAAATCTTACCCGACAGCCCTTCAGCAATATCACTTAACAAAAATGTTAAAAAGAACAGGCCCAGGAACTGAAGCTTGAGGCACACCACTGATAGCATCCATTTCCTCAGAGAGATCTCCGTTGACTCCTACCCTCTGTTGCCTTCCGCTGAACCAGTTCCTGCCCCAGTTTGTCACTTTTGGGCCCATCCCGAGGGCACTCAGTTTATTATTAGATGCCTGTGTGGAATACTGTCAAAAGCTTTGCTAAAATCTAAATTCACCACATCTAGCACACTCCCTCTATCCAATTCTCTGGTCACCCAGTCAAAGAAATTGATCAGATTTGTCTAACAAGACCTGCCTGTAGTGAGTTGAAAAGGGCAATATTAGGCCAATGGGGAAAAATGGTCTCTACGGGTGTAATATGAAAATAATCAGCAGAGGGCAGCAAAGGAACAGGTAACTGTCTAAGAAAGCCAAGATGCATCTTACAATGTTAGACTAAAGCCTGTCGCTTTAGTGAAATAGTATTATTAATATAATTTCTAGTGCTGCAAGGTGTATATGGTGCTTTACAGAGCCAGTCCCTGCATCTCAGAGCTTATAATTTAGTCAAGACAGCAAAGACATACAAAAGACTCTGAGTTAAGATGGCAAAGTCCATGATAGAGAATATTTAAAGATGAAGTTAGAACTGTGATTAATTGAGGAAGGGACAACTTTTCAGTGAGGGATCTTAGGAGTTCAGAAAACAGCCACACAGTGGTTGAGGAATACTTTTTAATATTTTCTTGAAACAGATCTGCACCTGGAGAGGAGCTTTGGGTCTTTCCACAGCTGGTTAAGCATTTTTCCTTGGCATCTGAGTAGGCGTGAGGCATTCTGAGAGAACAAACAGCACCTGTCACTTATGTCACTTGTGCAGGAACGTATTTTAATGGGGAGTTTAGTTGAAGGCAGAAATCACTTTAATTTGGTGAATCAGCAGAGACTAAATTATCTTCCCAAAACAATCTATCAGGCTGATGTGATAAGAATGCATTAAAAATTGGGGTTAAAATTTCAGTGCTGATATTTTTAAAATTATATATAAATAAATAGAAAGAACAGTCTTTTAAAAGGTCACTGTCCATATAGAAGAGAAACCTCACTGCTTGCCCTGGATCGGTAGCATGGAATATTGCTACACCTTGGGTTTTGGCCAGGTACTAGTGACCTGGATTGGCCACCGTGAGAATGGGCTACTGGGCTTGATGGACCATTGGTTTGACCCAGTAAGGCTATTCTTATGTTCTTATGGGCTAGATGGACCTTTGGTCTAACACAGTATGGCTGTTCTAATGCTCTTACATGTACCAAGTATAGGACAATTTTGCCATTGTAACATCACTGATGAGGTTGGCTCTGAGGCACTGTGGAATGAGGCATTATGACATCACAATCTCAGCTCTGGAATGTTGCTAATCATTGGGGTTCCGGATGTAAGGATTGTTAGTGGCCCCCACAATATATGGTTGGTGGGGTCACTTGAGAGGCGCCCTTACAAACGCCAGGTCCCAGGTTCAGTTCCCTCACTGAAGATTCACCAGGAGTAGAATCAAATAAGAAACACAGCCAAAGGTGATTGCATAAAGAATATATTATAGAAATAGGCTTACAGAAAAGCAATATTTATAAGCATTACAATTAAGCATTACAATTAAGTAGAGAGCAAAGCAGTTTCCCTGCACTACAGAGTCCAGAAGGAAGCGTGAAGTTCCAGGGAAAGGCAGAGAGAGAGAAAAGGGGGATGGGGTGATGCTTCGTGTTCCATAGATAAAGAGAAGGATAGACAGAGAGATAGAGAAAGAGAGAGCTCCATGTATGTTGCAGAGAGGAGGCTTTTATAGCTTGGAATCTTATTCTGAATATAGAAACTATTGAGCTTCAATAGAAGTTAAATCTCCCCCTCCTTAGTAAACTTGTGCTAGACAACTGAAGAATAGGCTATGGTCAAATGTAATTTCCAATATGCCTCTGACAATAGTTTCTGATTAACTTTAGTTATCTGTGCACCTGGACCCATTGTCCTAAGCACCCTCTTAATCAGACATTAACACCTTTTAGCTAATCATGATTCAATCGGGGCTATTTAACACCGTCTTTTCAGGCCATATGAAACAGTCTGCCTACACTCACATGCCAAAAGTCAGATTGATATAATTTCCCATAGGCCTTTGCTGACATTAGTTATGCCAACTGAAAATGCTGATTGCTAGCAATAGCTATGCTGACATCGGAATCTTGCTATTCTTTGAGATTCTATGTGGAATGTTGCTACTCCTTGGGTTTTGGCCAGGTACTAGGGACTGGATTGGACATCGTGAGAACGGGCTACTGGGCTTGATGGACCATTGGTCTGACTCAGTAAAGCTATTCTTATGTTTTTAAGTTTAATTCCAAGGACTAGAGAATCCACACGCAGCTTCAGACTCTCTCCACATTGTCAGCTCTCTCAGTAAGTCAGGTAATGCCAAGGTGGTTGTTCTAAACCAACTTTTTATTATAATAAAGTTTATAAAATGGGTAGATCGGGAAATATAATAGAAAGACGGACATCACTAACTAGAGATAATAATAACAGTTTATAGACCGCAGGACTATGAAGTTCTGTGCGGTTTACAATGATTAAAAGATGCTACGGATTGAGTAGAATTAACAGCTCTAGGGATCAGTTATTGTGGAATAAGATTGTCCAGGTCAGTTGCCTAAGTACTTCAGGAACAGATATGTTTTTAGGTGTCTCCTAAATTCCCCATAAGTCATAGGCGTAAGCAATTGTTCCAGATCTTGACCCCATAATGCTGCCTGATGTGAGAAAAGATGTTGATGATATCTTTTAAATTTACATCCTCTAACCGATGGAGAAACAAAATTCAAGTGTGATAGGGGCAAGAAGGGTGGAACTACAATTTCTTTAAATGAAAAAGAACGAATAAGGGGAAAAACATTGAGGGATGGGGTCGCTGGTAGCCAAAGGCTTACTTTTGAAGGTCAGTTATGTCTGGGTCAGTAAAAAGGATCAGTCCGAACTTTCCTGATTGTCGGAGGTTACCCGGGGAATTCCAGGCTGCCTTAGATATTCCATGTCAGAAGCCAGATAATGGCCCAGCCCTGAATACAGGGGACTGAATCAGTCAACGTCAACGTCAACTGGCCTTTGAAAGAACCTTGACCGCCTCAGTCTGAATATTGGTCTTCCAAGTGATGCTACACAGTAGTAACAGCTAAACTTTAAGCGGATAAAGTATCCATTTAGATTTCTATGTGAAGTTTCAGCATCGTAATTTGGACAGATAGCATCAATGGAAATCCATATGACATCATCAGAAGATACGTTTATAAACAAATGTTCACCCGTATGAGGCTAATTTATGCAGATAAATGGGGGTCTTATGAAATTAGATCATGCTTAAAAGTACGCAAGCCCCTGGATTCTATCTATGTGCCCAGGTTTGGGTACCTACATTTGAGTGCAATCTTGAGTTGGGTGCACAATGTAATTGGTTAATGAGCCTTTAATGAGCAGTAATTGGCTGCTAACAAGCAATTATTGACGTTAATTTAGGATCTGTACACATAAGAATAGCCATACTAGCCCCCTGTTTTCCTAAGGTGCGCGATGCGTTGTAGCGTGGGCTAAATATACGCACGTGCTAACCGCTAACGTGTCCATAGACTAACATGCATGCGTTAGTGTGTAGCGTATGGTTAGCGCGCACTAAAATACTTAGTGCACCTTTGTAAAAGAAGCCCTAGGTCAGAGCAGTGCGCCACTAGTCCAGTATCCTGATTCCGTAGTGCAATGTATCACCAACTGTGTGCGTAGCAGATTCCAGGTGTGTACCGGCAAGGAGGAGAGGTGCCAGTGCGGGCTGACTGCTTTTAGGATGTGCGTCTCGTGGCCGGAGGCACGTCCTGTAGGCAGACAGCTCACGCCAATGACTCTTCTCCTCGCCAACGTCTCTCCTCCTCTCCCCGCTCCTCCCCTCCTCCAGAATTCCCCACTGAAGTGGTGGGTTCGGGGTCATGGCCAGGTGGGTCTCCGCACATGCACAGATGTCGACGCGATGACGTCACGCATGCATGTGATGTCATCACGTTGACATCCAAGTGCCTTCCAGCTAAGGCACTGGGTTTAGTGTGCCTTCCGGCCAAAAAGTTTACGGGGCACTGCCAAAGTGGCTAATCCAAGTCACATGTACCAAGCAGAATCCCAGAGTGGCAAGATTCCATCTGGCTGACCAAATCCCAGAGCGCACATATCAAAAGGGGGTGTGGCCTTGAGAAGGGCATGGGCATATCAGAGGTGTTTCAAAAAGTCATGCATATTGTTACAAAATAATGGGTCAGCGGACACATAAGAACATAAAAATAGCCTCACTGGGTCAGACCAATGGTCCATCAGGCCCTGTAGCCCGTTCTCATGATGGCCCATCCAGGTCACTAGTACCTGGCCAAAGAGTAGCAACATTCCAGCATCTCAAAGAATAGCAAGATTCCGGAACCCCAATATGAGCAACATTCTAGAGCTGAGATTGTGATGTCATAATGCCTCATTCCTCAGTGCCAACCTCATCAGTGATGTCACAATGGCTTGATTGTCCTATACTTGGCAGACGAAAGAGCATTAGAACAGCCATACTGGGTCAGACTAATGGCCCATCAAGCCCAGTAGCCAATTCTCACAGTGGCCAGTCCAGGTCACTAGTACCTGGCCAAAATCCAAAGTGTAGTAATATTCCATTCAGAATCCTAAAGAATAGCAAGATTCTGGAATCCAAAAGAGTAACAAAAGATCCCGGAACCCCCAAAGAGCAGCAAACTTCCGTGCTGCCGATCCAGGGCAAGCAGTGGCTTCCCACATGTCTTTCTCAATAACAGCCTATGGACTTTTCCTACAGGAAGCGCAGTATCCTGTTTCCAACAGTGGCCAACCCTGGTCCCAAGTAGTAAAACAGATTTTATGCTGCTTATCCTAGGAATGAGCAATGGATTTCCCCAAGCTATCTCAATAATGGTCTAGGGAGTTCTCTTTTAGCAAATTATCCAAACCTTTTTAAACCCCGCTAAGCTAACTGATTTCACAGCATTCTCTGGCAACGAATTCCAGAGTTTAATTACATGGTGTGTGAAAAAATATTTCCTCCGGTTTGTTTTAAATCTACTACTTAGTAGCTTCATCGCATGTCCCCTAGTCCTAGTATTTTTGGAAAGAGTGAACAAGCGATTCACATCCATCCTTTCCACTCCACTCATTATTTTATAGACCTCTATCATATCGCCCCTGAGCCATCAATTCTCCAAGCTGAAGAGCCCTAGCCGCTTTAGCCTTTCCTCATACGGAAGTCATCCCATCCCTTTTATCATTTTTGTCGCCCTTTTCTAATTCTGCTATATCTTTTTTGAAATATGGCTCAGCTTGAGTTTCAGCAGGTGAAAGTCTAGAGCCTAAAATTAAGGCGTGGGAATCAAAACTAAGCCCGATCGTACAAAGGGCCCATTCCTTTTATAAAATCAAGCTTAGGGCTGGTCTTTTCCAGCACCCAGTTTTGACTGCCATTTGAAGAAACCAGCCCCTGGGGCAGGCCGGCTTATACTTGTGCTATAGGTGTGCTCGGGCGGCATTTGGGTGAACGTGGGCGGTTGCTCTCTGCATCAGTTCCATTATGATTCCAGTCCCAGGTGCAGAGGGGCACCAAACGGAACTGAAACTTTTCAATTACAAAATAACCAGCATCAGTGCAAATCCAGGTACAGTCATAGAAAAAAAAAAACAACAACAACACTGCATTATAGCAATCAAAAATATTGCATGTGTCTGAATATTGGCTGGGCCCTATTAACCTCTGGGTGCCTGTGACTGTCAGTAGCTTAAAAATCGCTGATCGTCACAGACTGAATATCTGAGTCTCTGTTTTTATATGTGACTCAGCTTGGCTGATATACTATAGTGTGATATTCACATTAGCCACCAGATGGCCCTGTTGCTTTACATTACAAATACAGTATATAACTATACAGTACATGGAGATTTCTTTTGTTTAAGTCTGTTTGCAGGTGTTAATAGTTGGAATGGATTCCAGGTCGGTATTCATGAAAAGACAGGTTGAGAATTGTAATTGTGATGGGCACTAGCTTAATTAGGTAACTAAATGAACGCACATATATGCAGATTTGGTCTAACTTTTATTTTTCCTGTTTTGCTCTGCTTGACATGTTTTTATGAACTTTTATTCTGGTCTTTGTAGGGTTCGTGCCCTGTCGTAGCAGGAAGTTACAGATCACTTTCAGGCACGACTTGGAAAAAGCCAGGCTGTCTGGTTCCTTTAACTGATTCCTTTTTCCAGAGCAGGCAGATCCTTGCATATTCTACTCTTATTGAAAGCTCGGGGAGGGGGGAGGGGTCATAGAAGGGTTGTTACCTCACATTTCCCAAGTGGTGTAAAGCTGTGAAGTGAGAAAAAAAATTAAGGAACTGGACAGTGTCATTCGCTACTGTTTGGCTCTCGTTTTGTAATTTAGACTCCACCTGTTCTCCCTCCCACCCTCACCCAGATCCTTTGTCCTTTCTCTTTTCTGTGCAGGGGGGAGTGAAAGTCCTAATTACAGGACCCTGGCAGGAAGCCAGCAATAACTATAGCTGTTTGTTCGATCAAATCTCAGTGCCTGCGTCACTTATACAGCCAGGGGTGCTTCGCTGCTACTGCCCAGGTAAGAAGCGTCTGACTGGTCAGGGAAAGAACTGTAAACATGGACGCTAAGGGGGAAATTCTGTAAATGGCATCAAAAAAGATGGGTGCCTTTAATGTAGATGCCGGATACCTGGATGGATTTTCAAAACCCGCCACTTTGTCCGGGTTTTGAAAAGCTTTGAACTCAGGGCTGCGTCCGGAGAGCATGCGCGGATGCGACACGGTGACATCGTATGCATGCGCGGATGCATGGGACATCATCGTGTCACTCCCGCGCCTGCTTGGAGGCCCTCCAAATGCGGCTCCGAGCTCGAGAAGAGGAGGGTTGGGTCAGGGCTGGGGTGTGAGTTGGGCGGGGCCATGTGTCCGTATTTTACTCATGTAAAATCTGGTAACACCTAACTAGGCACCTATTACAGAATCGCACCTAACTTAAAACTTAGACACCTGTGCATAGAAACAGGCGGCAGATAAGCGCCACGGCCCATCTAGTCTGCCCACCCCAATGACCCTCCCCTACCTTTCTCTGTGAATTGATCCCACGTGTCTATCCCATTTGGCCTTAAAATCAGGCACGCTGCTGGCCTCAATCACCTGAAGTGGAAGACTATTCCAGCGATCAACCACCCTTTCAGTGAAAAAGAATTTCCTGGTGTCCCCGTGATTTTCCACGGATGCCCCCTTGTTGCCGCGGGACCCTTGAAAAAGAAGATATCTTCTTCCACCTCGATGCGGCCCGTGAGATACTTGAATGTCTCGATCATGTGACCCCTCTCTCTGCGTTCCTCGAGCGAGTACAGCTGCAACTTATCCAGCTGTTCCTCGTACGGGAGATCCTTGAGTCCCGAGACCATCCGGGTGGCCATTCTCTGGACCGACTCCAGTCTCAGCACATCCTTACGGTAATGCGGCCTCCAGAATTGCACACTGTATTCCAGGTGGGGCCTCCCATGGATCTATACAATGGCATAATGACTTCAGGCTTACGGCTGACGAAACTCCTACCTATGCAACCTATGATTTGCCTTGCCTTGGATGAAGCTTGCTCCACTTGATTGCCAGTCTTCATGTTCTCACTGACGATCACCCCTAAGTCTCGTTCTGCTTCACTTCTTGTTAGGATCTCGCCATTAAGGGTATAAGTCTTGCATGGATTTTGGCTGCCCAGGTGCATGACTTTGCATTTTTTGGCATTGAAGTTGAGTTGCCAGGATACCCATTACATCTCTCAATACCCTCCCCCTAATTCCTACCCCCTTCCCTTTTCCCTATTCACCTCTCCCCCCCCCTATCCTCCCCCAAAATTTAGTTTATAACATTTTATTGAAGGAATCCTACTAAACCCACCAAACCCAATGAAAGTTGACAAAAATAAAGAACTGGAATTTTAAGTAAATAATCATAGTTTCAGTGTAAATCATTAAGAATTAAACTTCTTGCCTTAGTTGATAGATTCTGAATATACGGATCCCAAATTTCCATAAACATACGAATTTTCCTAGCCGAACGCCTAACTTCCCAAGTCTCAAATAACAATAGACGATGAAATTGATTCCTCCAATGCCAAAAACTAGATGCTTCACTTATTGTTTTAAAGCAGGGGTGCCCAACACGTCGATCGCGATCGACCAGTAGCTCAGGAAGGCAACGCGAGTCGATCGCGGAGCCCATCCCGGGCTCCGTGATAGACTCGTGTTGCCGTCCTGATCTACCGGGCCGATCAGCCTTCCTCTCCAGTGTTCTCTCTAGGGCCTTTTAGCTGGGCGGTCCGCTGAGAGGAGAGTGTGGCGGTGTGGTTAGAACTAGAGCCTCACCACCTTGAGGTTGTGGGTTCAAACCCCGCACTGCTCCCTGTGGCTCTGGGCAAGTCACTTAAACTCCAGTGCCCCAAGTGCATTAGATAGATTGTGAAAGGCTTACCAGATTTTACTGTAAAATCCGGACCCATGGCTCCGCCCAGTTCCACCCCATTCCGCCCCGCCTCCCTCAACCTGTGTGATGACACTGCCTTGCATCCGTGCATGTGTAGATGTCCTCCTGACGCGGTCCCAAGCTGGAAGCTTTTCAAAACCCGGACAAAGTTGCCGGGTTTTGAAAAGCCCTCCGGATGCCTGGACATGTCCTCTAGAAAGAGAATTTGTCCGGGTAAATCCAGACATCGGGTAAACCCTAGTCAGAACCAGGGATATGGAACGCTCAACCATTATACACAATTTGCTTTGGGGCTTTCTCCTCATTGCTTTGCTCTCGCATCTAGCCCAATCCTTATAACAGCTAACCTCGGGTAAATCAGGATGTCTGATAACCCTAGACCAGGGGTAGGCAATGGCGGTCCTCGCGAGCCGGAGCCAGGTCAGGTTTTCAGGATCTCCACCATGAATATGTACGAGATGGGTTTGCATGCACCGCCTCCTTGAGATGCAAATCTATCTCCTGCCTATTTATTGTGGGTATCCTGAAAACCTGACCTGGCTCCGGCTCTCGAGGACCGGAATTGCCTACCCCTGGTCTAGGGTTATCAGAGTTACACTGCATTGACCCAAAGACGTGTACAGTGTGGTCTCCAGAGGACTCCGAACAGCTCCAAAACGGCGCTATACGAATGATTACTCTATATAACCAGGTTTTCCTTCTTCTTCCTAGCTCACGACACCGGCCTTGTCACCCTACAAGTTGCCTTCAATAACCAGATCATTTCCAACTCTGTGGTGTTCGAGTACAAAGCCCGAGCCCTCGCTACCCTGCCCTCATCGCAGCATGACTGGCTGTCTCTAGATGGTAAGCATAACGCTTTTGGGAGGGGGGGCTAGTTTTTGGGGGCACTATATATTGAATTTAGCCCTAAGTGGATATTACAGAACAGCTTGGGATACCAGATGTCTGGATTTACCCAGACATGTCCTCTTTTTAAGAGGATTGTCTTGGTATCTGGATAGATTTAAAAAACCCGGCACTTTGTCCGGTTTTTAGACGGTCCCGGCTCTGCCAGAGCTCGGGGCTGCATCTGGAGGGTGGCCGAGCATGATGATGTCATATCCATGAGTGCTCAGAGGCCTTCCTAGGGTTATTAGATCTTTCATCTGGAAAAAAGGATGAGTGCCCCCCCCTGCCCCACTCAAACCTCATCTCTTCGGGTCGCGTCTGGAGTGCATCTGTGTGGGCATCATTACATCACATCCACACATGCGTAGATGCCTTCCAGACTTGGCCTCGATCTCAGCAGCTTTTAAAAACCCGGACAAAGTGTCGGGTTTTGAAAAGCCGCCCGGACAGTCCTCCAAAAAAGAGGACGTGTCCAGGTCAATTCAGACGTCCAGTAATCCTAGGCCTTCCAGACGCGGCTCCGAGCTCTGGGAAGAAGACGAGATGAGGTTTGTACCAGGGCGGGAATGGGGGAGGGCTGGGGGCAGGTCCCCCTTTTTTTTTCCATCCCAAATATGTAGGAGTCTGCAGTTAGATGTCAGTGTTTTCGACTTGTATGCACATAACATGCATGTCAATTTAAGCCCAACAAAGAAAAATGGGGAGACCCAATGATCCACAATCCACTGATGAAAACAAAAGCTGTGGATACAGATGTTCTGGAGATAATTTAATAAACACTGACATATAAAACCATGAAAATTCAATGAAAAAAGTACAATGATAAAAAATACAGTGGTAAAAATCCAACCGGACCCTACACGGTCCGTGTTTCGGCGAACACGTCTTCCTCAGGGGTCCAATGGTTTGCAACCTCACATATAAAGAATTGGACTAAAAACAGTCTATTGTCTTTAAACATGTGAGCAAAGAACACCGCAGACAAGCTGAAATAGCAAAAAAATGCCCATCTGCAGTAACCATTATCTCTCTCCTTATTGGCTAAGGCTCTTAACATTTGCATCTCCTCTTCCTATAGGCTAAGGCTCTTTATACCTGCTTTGTGATGTCATAGAACGTTATGGTTATAGAAACATTGAAACATGATGGCAGATAAAGGCCAAATGGCCCATCCAAAGCATCCACTTATCTCCTCCGCTCTTTACACCTGCATTGTGAGGTCATAGGGCTTTATGGTTATAGAAACATTGTAACATGATGGCAGATAAAGGCCAAATGGCTCATCTAGTCTGCCCAACAAAGAAAAATGGGGAGCCTCAATAATCCACAGTGAAAACAATCCACCGATGAAAACAAAAACTGTGGATACAGATGTTCTGGAGATAATTTATTAAACACTGACATATAAAACCATGAAAATTCATTTAAAAAAGTACAATGATAAAAATCCAACCGGACCCTATAGGGTCCATGTTTCTGCGAACACGCCTTCCTCAGGGGTCCAATGGTTTGCAAACTCACATATAAAAATTGGACTGAAAACAGTCTATTGTCTTTAAACATGTGAGCAAAGAACACCGCAGACAAGCTGAAGTAGCAAAACAATGCTATAGCTATACTGCTGATTTATTTTTGGGGGGCACCTAATTTTGAGTGAATATAAGATATTACATTATAATCGTGAAATGGCACGGAACACCTGCAGATGGAGACATTGTTGCCGTATACGACATCCCATTCTAACCCAGGAATGCTATAACTATAGCGTTTTTTTGCTACTTCAGCTTGTCTGCGGTGTTCTTTGCTCACAGGTTTAAAGCCAATAGACTGTTTTCAGTCCAATTCTTTATATGTAAGTTTGCAAACCATTGGACCCCTGAGGAAGGCGTGTTCGCCAAAACACAGACCGTGTAGGGTCCGGTTGGATTTTTATCACGGTATTTTTTATCATTGTACTTTTTTCATTGAATTATCATGGTTTTATATGTCAGTGTTCAATAAATTATCTCCAGAACATCTGTATCCACAGTTTTTGTTTTTATCTGTCAATTTAAGCCCACCATTTATAGTCGTGATCTTTTCTGCATTGCGGCTAACACTGATGTACAATGCCGCCTGCTGAAGTAGCATTAAACCGACCTGCACTGTTTGCTGTGTTGACTGTTAACACACAGTGCAATATTGCACATTGAGGGGACTCCTAAATGTTTATTCTCCGTAGGCGCCAGGATGGCGCACGCTAAGCATGGATTCTATAATGGCAATGGCCATAATAGAATACTAGCATAATCCATAGCTGCTCGCCTAACTTTAGGTATGACTAGTCTAGGTATGACTAGGTATGACTAGTATGACTAGGTATGACTAGGTATGACTAGGTAGTCTAGGTATGACTAGGTATGACTAGGTATGACTAGGTATGACTAGGTAGACTAGGTATGACTAGGTATGACTAGGTAGACTAGATATGACTAGGTATGACTAGGTAGACTAGGTATGACTAGGTATGACTAGGTAGTCTAGGTATGACTAGTATGACTAGGTATGACTAGGTAGACTAGGTATGACTAGGTAGACTAGGTATGACTAGGTAGACTAGGTATGACTGGTATGACTAGGTATGACTAGTCTACTAGGTATGACTGGTGTAAATGCTTACACGTAACTGTAGGGGTGGACTTGAGATGTTGGTGCCTGTAAGCAGGACCAGAGATCATGGTCCTTAAACGTGTAGAATCCAGCTCCTGTTTAGCACAAGCATCTGATGTCTTCAATTTTTACTCAAATACGGTAGGGCTTACAATTTATATAATACAAAAAAGATACAAAAACACAAAGCCAAAGAAAAAACGCATATCAGGTCTGCCCAAGTCCGGTCCTCGAGATCTACTGGCATGCCAGGTTTTCAGGATATCCACAACGAATATGCATAAGAGAGATTTGCCTGCACTGCCTTCTTGGTATGCAAATCTCTCTCTTATGCATATTCATTGTGGATATCCTGAAAACCTGGCATGCCAGTAGATCTCGAGGACTGGACTTGGGCAGCCCTGCCGTATAGCGTATAGCGACCGACTGTGATGAATGCGCCTTCAATTTTGACATCCCATGCCGTTGCCTTAAATTTTTTATGCCTAAATCTAGGCCAGCGAGCTCCCGAGGAACTTGTTTTCATCTGGGACTGTGAATCTTTAGAACACGGTACCTGTAATCGAGTTATTCTGGATGGGAGGAGGGAGAGTAAGACTCAAAAATGCCGCAGGTTAGAGCACCGACAGCGCACGAAAGGTCAGCGTCTCTCAAACTGCGTGGCACGAGAGATTCCAGAATTTTACTTTATTCTTAAAAATTCCATTCTTAAGTATACGCTAGAATATAGGACATGTGCATTGCGTACACAAGAGTCTGTCAATGTTATGAGCGTCTGTGTGCATAAGGACATAACCGCCCGGACAAGCATCATTCTTTGACACGATTGGTCCTTAAAAACTAACGGCAACTAGTTTAAGGCTTGGTTACCGTTTAAATCTTCTTATCTTTGCAAGCTTGGATTTTCAGCTCTGACAGAAATTAAATCGAAAATAAGAGAATGACCGAGGATGGTGGATGATGAAATGTGTGTTTGCTTGTTGACCATCAAACCACATTTTGAGTTCATTTGCACTCAAAAACAAGCACATCCATCAGCAATTCTATTCTACGTACAGTTATCCATACATAGCTTAAAAGAACTTTAAATAAATAACTCTCAAATTTAATTTTTTGTTGGTTTTGCAATTTTATCATTTAGGTTATAATGTGCCACGAAAAACGTTTGCTCCATTTAGTGTGTCGGAGCTAAAAAAAAAAAAAAAAAGTTTGAGAGACGCTGTGATAGCTAGAAGGCAAAGACCTTGGAACTGCTGGCTGTCGGTGAGCGTATAAGGGAATCTGCATCCGGAGTTGTCTCGCAAAAATCGCCAAAGAAGCACCCATACAACTCCTGGGGCAGGCAGGAGGCCACCCCAAAACCTGGCTGCACCTGTGCGTTTTTGGATGATTTTTTTAAAACACCTCCGGAGGCTGTTGATTTAAAAACAAACAAACCAGGAACTAGGCATCAAGGACTACCGTACCGTGTTGTACGTGTACCGTGTACGGATAGATATAGGTCCCGTGTACAAACCCAGCATCATCGGTCTAATCCAGACCCGTGCGTCCGAGCGGTGTTTCACTGTATGTAGAACTTGCATGGAAAATTATCCACCGTAAGTATGTCCACGTTAATTAATCAATGTGCCATAACTGAAGTATTGTTCTTTGGGCAGTGAGTGGAGCTTTTCAGAGAATGTTTATATCTGTTGAAAATCCATTAAGTAGAAGTTTCTCCGTGTCTTTTCAGCACTTTCGAGTTTATGGCCTTTTGAGGCAGCAGCTCTTCTTTGAAAATTGTCATGAATAAAATGAGAACGGTGCCTAAGAAGCTGAAGAAAGATAATACCAAATACGTTCAAGCACTTTGTGTTAACAATATGCAGCAGAAAGTGAATTCAGAGAGTCTATATTTGGGGTTAAACCTTTTCAGTTTGCTCAAATAACTTGCAATCTTTATTCCGAGATAAGAGATCTCCTTAAAATGTGAATACTAGTCAGGCGTGAGAAGATAATTTGCTTTAATCAACAACAAAATAAAAAAATGATACAGGTGCAGAACCAAAATTAGCGAAAAGCAATAATAAAAACATGCGGATCGATATGCAAAGTGATTTAAAGGGCCAGAAATGCCTCCTGGCCGGTCGAATCCTCTGTTCGAGGCTAACCGGTCATTTCCAGCGGCATAGAACTGATTAGTGCCACCGAAAATGTGTGCTTAGTGTCCGTCTCAAAATTGGTAATCGGGGGAAAGGGGCGGAGTCAAGAAAAGGTTGGACGAGTTCCTGCTGGACCAGAACATACGCAGGTAAGGCTAGACTCAACTAGGGCACTGGTCTTTGACCTTAGGGCCGCCGCATGAGCGGACCGCTGGTCTGGCCCAGCAGGGGCAATTCTTATGTTTATTATCAGCACTTAACCAGCCAAGGTCACCGAATAAA
The DNA here is from genome assembly GCF_902459505.1 of Geotrypetes seraphini. NCBI lineage: Eukaryota > Metazoa > Chordata > Amphibia > Gymnophiona > Dermophiidae > Geotrypetes > Geotrypetes seraphini. The sequence continues at coordinate 10,496,926 of NC_047098.1, read as the reverse complement.
TGGCACCGCATACAGGTCACTCCTATCTTTATGGGTTTAAGCCGTTCCGTAATTCCAGAAATTCAGTGCTAACCCAGGTGTGGCTGGCATTGGATTTTCAGGCACAACGCCGGCGGCAAAACTTCAAGTGCCAGCGGCTGAATATCGAGCCTCGGGATCTTTACTTTTTCTGAATGCAACCATTTGTTGGACCATCTAATCCTTTCCTCTCACTGAGCCTATCACTTTATAAGGCATCTGCTGGGAGATTGGCGGGGGGGGGGGGGGGTAGGGGGTAGGAGAATGCAAATTTCATTCACGTGGAAGAAACTAAACAGAGGGAGCCGTGCCCACTTACGAGAAAAGGAGTTCTAGCCCTGGCCAAAACGGGCTATGCCAATTCCCCTTCTCTGTCTCTCCCTGGACTGTTTATCTTTGGGCATCAGCTCAAGAGAGCCTGTTGCAAGTGGGATACGGACAGAAAGACACGTGTGACACATGCCAACCATTTGTTTTGTTGGGTTTGTTGGGGTTTTTTAAAGCTAAAATAGACCTTTTAGTTTTGTGACCGCTGGTTTTCTCCTGATCTTTTCGGCTAACTGGCTCTTTTGGGGTCCATTGCTAGGGGCCTTCATTCACAGTTACCCCAGGTTTCTCTGCTGTTTGGTAATTCTTCACCTTGCACAGCCATTCCAGTGTAGGCCCGTGATCAGGGAACCTAGTACATGTGCACTTTAAGACAGGCCAGTAGGTGTCACCATTGAGCAGTGATTGAATTAAGCCCTGTCCCCCCAGAATGTACAAAAATGTTTTTAAATATACAGGTAAATGGACTCAACACTTTTACCAACAGAGTCTGTATTACAATAAAAAATTAGACACCGTGCTAGCACTTATCTTAACCAAGTAAAGATGTAAGTAAAAATGCATATCACGTGTTTTCTCACTTAGGGACCAACCATTTCTTATATATCTCCCTATTTAACCAAACCGCGATAGCGGTCATTAGCACAGGAAGCCACGCTGCTCCCGTCAGGTGCATCAGGAGCAGCGAGGAGCATTCAGCGTGGCTCCCTGCGCTAATAACCGCTATTATGATTTAGAAAAAAAAAAGGGAGGGGGGATAATTTTGATTCATGAAATAATTCAACCAAAATAAATATGTCGTCTTCCTCTATCGAATAAAAACCCCACCCCCGCCATCCCTTTTACAAAACCGTGCAAGAAGATTATAGCGCCAGCCGACACACTGAATGCTCTGCGCTGCTTCGACAGTCATAGAGTTCCTATGAGCACTGGAGCAGCGCAGAGCATTCTGCGTGACGGCCAGCGCTAAAAGCCTCTTGCGCGGTTTTGTAAAAGGGGGAATAGAAACGTAAATAATGATAGCACAAAAAAATAAAATAAAATCGCTGACTCAATATTAAAGGGGGTTTATACATTTAGCACTGATTGCTAAACATACAAACCCCCTATCTGTAGTTATCTGTGACACCATCAAAAGTTGTTACAGATCGTTCAGAACTAGCTGGAAAGTACAGGAGCAGGATGAGGGGGGTTCCTCCTAGCTAGGGTTACCAGATTTTACTCCTGTAAAATCCATACCCATAGCCCAGTTCTTCTATTATTTTCTGACTAGTATTTTAGCCCGTTACATTAACGGGTGCTAGAATATATGTCTGTGTGTCTTTATTTCTGTCTCTCTCTCTCCCTCCCGCTGTCTGTCTCTCTCCCTGGCCCCCTTTGTCTGCCTGTCTTTCTGTGTCTCTCCCTGCCCCTGTGTCTTTCTTCTTTTCTTTCTATCTATCTGTCTCTCTCCCTGCCTCCTATGCAGCAGCATTTCTCTCCCACCACTTCCCTGTGCAGCAGCCACAGCAGCATTCCCTCCCCCTCTATTTCCCTCCCCCCACACCACTTCCCTGTGCAGCAGCAGCATTTCCCCTACCCCCCTTTCCCTTCCCGCGGTCTGGCCGGCTCCCTTAGTCCCTTACCACCCCCCCCTTCCCTTCCCTTCCCTTCCCGCGGTCCCGACAAACCTTCCGATTCCAGCAGCGTCTGCAGCACACTAACACTGCTGCTTTGGGGCCTTCTACTGCCCAGCAAATCAGGGCAGTAGAAGGCCCCGAAGAAGCATGTGTAGAGTGCTGCAGACGCTGCTTGAATCGGAAGGTTTCAGGACCCGCAGCCCTTGCCGGACCCAAAGCGAGCTCTGGAGGGGTTTTTACACAGGCCCTGCCGGAGCAGGAAGAAAAGTCTGGGAGCCAGGAATTAAAGTCCGTTGGGGGAGGGGAGGAGAGCAGCTCCTCTCCCTTCCAGCTCTGGTCCGGCCCCCGCTGACATCGCCCTGGCCAGTTCACACTCCGAAGCCACAGGAGACGCGGCACTGTATGGCCTCTTCTTTCTGCTGCCGTGAGCATAGGCCACGCGCATGCGCACTCCTACCTGCGGGTCCCTACAGCGCACGGAAAACGGGAGCACACAGGTAGGAGTGCGCATGCGCGCTTAGGGCTTTATTACATTAGATTAGAGATCCTCTATGTTCATCCCACGCTTTTTTTTTTTTAACTCTGTCACCGTTTTTCTCTCCACCACCTCCCTTGGGAGCGCATTCCACGCATCAGCCACCCTCTCCGTAAAGAAGAATTTCCTAACATTACTCTTGAGTCTCCCACCCCTCAACCTCAAATTTTGTCCTCTGGTTTTTACCATTTTCCTTTCTCTGGAAAAGATTTTGCTCTCTGTTAATACCTTTCAAGTATTTGAACATCTGAATCGTATCCCCCCTTGGGTTCTTGTGTGGCGGTGCAGCTCCGCCCTTTTAATTTTTTTTTTTCGGACTAGTCTTGATACCGGCTGTAATCTTTTCCCATTTACGCACCGTTTCAATAGTTTTTATCATGACGGACATTCAGAGAAGGCTGGTGTTGGGGTGGAATTACCCTGGGACCCTATTCCACGGGAGGCCTCAGGCCCACCTCAAGCAGAAGAAAGCATAGCCGGTAGGGAGGGTGAGGTTGGAGCCCCTGCCCCAGTTTCTGCCTTAAGCCCCTACATATCTAAACACTGGTCCTGGTCCAAAGCCAAAGAACTGATCTGAACTCTAACATAAGTAATTTCCAGTTCTGCCTGGCAATTGTTTCCTGGAATCGCTGTTAATAACGAGAAATCTGAAAAGTGCCCAAACTGCATTGATAAACCCTTCCCTGTCCATTGGTTTAATGCAGAAATCAAATCATTTGTGCAAAGCAGTTACAACATAAATACAATTTACCAAACATAAAGAATAATTGCCTCCATTTAGTGAATCGATGTCCTGCAGTTGCTTTGCCCTGGGTCAAGGCCCTTCTGTTCCTCAGATTGAGGCTACTTACGGCATCTCACTTTGCCATGCTGTTTCAGAAATAGATCATGATTTTAAAAAATCTACTTCCCTATGGCCGGCTGAGATTTGGTATACAAAAGACTGTCGGTTAACCTGGCAAGTTAACCCCCTCCCCTTTTTCAAAACCGCAATAGCTTTTCTGAACTACATTTTTGAAACAGAATAGCCCATATTTATTTTCCATGCATGCTTACGCAAATACATGTGTGAACTTGGACGTACCTTGGTACAGCAGCTTCTCAAACTGTGTTACTACTTATGTCATAAGAACATAAGAATAGCCTTACTGGGTCAGACCAAAGGTCCAGCAAGCCCTGTCCTCCCAATCCAGGTGGCCAATCCAGGACAGTAGTACCTGGCCAAAACCCGAGGAGTAGCAATATTCCATGCTACCAATCCAGGGCAAGCAGCGGCGTCTGGGTATTTCTCAATAACAGACTATGGACTTTTCCTCCAGGAACTTGTCCAAACCTTTCTTAAAACCAGCTACGCTATCTGCTCTTACCACATCCTCTGGCAACCGCGTTCCAGAGCTTAATTATTCTCCGAGTGTGAGTATGATCGATTGATTAAAAAATTTCTATACCGCTTTAAATCAAAGGGGATTTCAGTAAAACATACAAATTCAAAATAGGACACTTACGGGAAGCGTACATACAGAAATAGCAGCTGAGAATCTGTTATACAGACTTTACATTATCAATATCTTTACTACAGACTTCATCATATTGCTAAAAATTTAACCCAATTAATAAAAAGCCTGAAACAAAAAGGTGTGTCTTTTAACATCTTCTTAAAATTCATCTGATCGCCACACGACAGTCCAACTCCTGGCAATACATTTCACATCTGTTTTCCTGCTATAGAAACGGCTGACGTCCAGGTTTTCATATAATGCGCTCCGCTCGTTGCCATCGTTTCCAGCCTCATCGCTCCCTGGGAACGTAAAGCACAGTTTTTGGGAGTGTATTTCTTTAATATCCGCACCAGATTACCCAGTGTACTAAAGTGTTAAAAAGTGGCTCCGCAGTCCTTGTGCACAACTTTCTCCAAAGGAGCAAAGACAGAAACGCACGGCGGTGGCAAAAAGGGCGAATGATTAAGAAGGGGATCACGAACAGATCGGAGAAGGTTATCATGCCGCTGTACTGGGCCATGGTGCGCCCTCACCTGGAATACTGCGTCCAGCACTGGTTGCTGTACACGAAGAAGGACACGGTACTACTCGAAAGGGTCCAGAGAAGAGCGACTAAGATGGTTAAGGGGCTGGAGGAGTTGCCGTACAGTGAGAGATTAGAGAAACTGGGCCTCTTCTCCCTCGAGCAGAGGAGATTGAGAGGGGACATGATCGAAACGTTCAAGATAATGAAGGGAATTGACTTAGTAGATAAAGACAGGTTGTTCACCCTCCCCAAGGTAGGGAGAATGAGAGGGATGCCAATCGCAGGCACGCTCTTTTCCTCTTGAACCTGCTCCTGGAGAAACCCAGCCATCCTTTTCAGAATACCCACAATGAGTGGAGGCAGTGCATGCAAATATCTCTCGTGAATAGTCATTGTGGCTATCCTGAAAATCTGGACCTGGTTTGGGAACTACTGCTCTAGCTCACACTTGTGTATTTTATTCAGAAAAAAAAAAGCAGTCATATATCGAAGTTCTACATCTCCCCTGCCAAGTCTGTAAACCAGTGGTTCCCAAACCTGTCCTGGGGGACCCCCAGCCAGTCAGGTTTTCAAGATATCCCTAATGAATATGCATGAGAGAGATTTGCATATAATGGAAGTGACAGGTATGCAAATCTCTCTCATGCATATTCATTAGGGATATCTTGAAAACCTGACTGGCTGGGGGTCCCCCAGGACAGGTTTGGGAACCACTGCTGTAAACGTTGTGGAAACGTGGGCATGCTCCTTTTATGTGCCTACTTTGCATGCGTGTACGTGGTCTCAAAGTTCTACGAAAGCTTTTTTTTTTTTTTTTCTGTCTTCTATGTTGCCACCCATCGTTAGCTGAACTGGAACTCTTTTCAGTCTAGACCCAGATTCTTACAAGCGAATGGCCCTTCTTAAGTAAAAGAGATTTAACTCATGTCTTTGTGCAGGGATCTCAAAGTCCCTGCTTGAGGGCCGCAATCCAGTCGGGTTTTCAGGATTTCCCCAATGAATATGCATGAGATTTATGTGCATGCACTGCTTTCAATGCATATTCATTGGGGAAATCCTGAAAACCCGACTGGATTTCGGCCCTCAAGGAGGGACTTTGAGACCCCTGTCTTTGTGGTAGCTCACGGGAATTACATTCAGGTGCAGTAAACATTTCCCAGTTTATGGGAACCCTTTTACTAAATTGTTTATTAAAAAAATAAAAATCTATCATCTTTACAGGGAAGGCCAAAGCAGTGACGTAATAAGAAGGAGTAAAGGTGGGCTTCCAACCACTTGGCTACTCCCTAGGATGTAAATAGAGCAATTACCTATCAAGCAGTGACTATAAACAGGCAAGCAGCGGCTTCCACCGGGGCCCATGTGCTCAAAACTCACTGTGCCTTTAACGATTGATCAACGCTAAACCAGGTTTAACCAGTTTAGTGGCGAAAATAGACCCCTCCCACCTCTCAAGCATACCGACAACTACGTCCGACTGCAATATATTCCGAAGGGAATTTAAAACCCTCCTATTCAGAAAATTTCTCAAGAAAAACTAAAACATCTCCTTATTGCTCCCAATCTCGTAATTTTCCAAGCAATCTCTCGACCATGTAATTAGCACCGTTTCCTGTATCCTTTCCTGGAAATGTCCAGTTATTTTCTTCTGTAATCCGCCTAGAACTGCAGGGTGTAATATTTCCGCTATCAATGCCCAAAATGGCTAATGGCGGTCTTTTCATTGGTTTGTACAGCCTCCGATAATCGTATGCAAATGGATTACAACATGCTCGGCAATATTAAAATGAGCACTCCGATCGATGCCCAAAACGAAGCCCCAGCTTTTAACGATCCAGAATTAGCGGCAGGTCAGGAGATGCTGGTTGCATTGAAACGCGTGTGTTAGAAGGGTATACGGGCATGCTGATTGCATGTGGAAATTCATAAAAATAATTTTTATGGGATTCGGGACCATATAATATATACGGGTGTTAAAGGCAAGTCTCATGCACGTGTGTTAAATGCGCATCTCATGCACATCTGTTAAAGGCAGATAGCGGTTGGTCTGGGGCTGCCGATCGTTTATGTCCCACCAAAGCAATGTAGAAAAAAAAGCAGATATATATCTTGCATTTTCACATTCGCATGATGCACTACAAAAAGACACGCCTATGACTTACGCGGTTCATAGACAATTGCGTGCAAGACAATCGCGCGCGGACAAAATCGCGCAGACAACTGAGCGCAAGACAAATGAGCGGAAGACAATTGAGCGTTAAGACAAGTGAGCGCAAAGACAACCGAGCGGGAGACATTTGAGCGCAAGACAATTGAGCGCAACTTTTTTGCGCTGATTTGTCTGCGTGATTTTGTCCGCGCGCGATTGTCTTGCGCGCTTTTGACCTGTCACCGACTGACGCTCACGCATCCCTGAGACGAAGCTATTCTGCACGCGTCAGTCGCTTTCTCTGCAACTGATTGGATGGGTTTACGGCAGTCCTCCGTGAAACTCATTTGCACATCGATCGCCTTTTTCAGATTGGACGTCTTACCGGAATCACAGCGACCCACAGGATTTTAATGGCGATTTTTAGAGCATCTGGCTCTGGGTCTTTTTTTTTTTTTTTTTTGTCAGCAGGTGCATGCATAACTGCAAAATAATTCATGATTAAGTTGAGACACAGGCCGCAGCAAGTAAGCCTTCTTTCAGTCCCAAAATTACAGAGTCTAAATAATTCAGTCGGCATCACAGAATAGACCAAACCATTAGGAGTCTGCCTAAGCATCCTTTTGTACGCTCTGTAACTTCTGAGAAATAACGCGCGTTTTGCAGGCTTAGAAAACGCCTCTGCTACCACGGATCCAGGCAGATCGGGGCGCTGCCATGTTGGCCGCGCCCAGACACACTCGTTGGCCTCTTGCTTCTGCACCCAAAGCAGAAACAAAGCCGCAGAGATCTCAATGGTGCCCTCAAAGCAGAAGGGGTTGTGAAAATAAGAGGCATGGACAAGAAGGAAGCAATCGTACAAAATGGGTAATCGCCACCACCACTGCAGAAAATCGATGGCAGCGCACAGGTACCGAGTGACTGGGTGTTCTCCTACTGCTTTGAGGCCAGGCATTAGGAGGATGCAGTGTGAGCAACTGTTAAAGAGCCATCACCGCTTGTTGCGATTCCACTTTGCCGTGTCCCTCTGGCTTCTGCCTCTGCGCAGTCTGCTGGCGAGTGGGCAAACTTTCAATTAGAGCTGTTAGAAAGAGAGAAAATGTATGTTAGGAGCCGGGGGGGGGGGGGGGTGATGGGACTGCAGTACTATAGAACAAAGTAGAGCATTGATAACAGGAGAAAAAAAAAAAAAAACCCCAGCTGCAATGCAGAGGTCCTTCAGGGAAAAAGACGGAATAATTATACTAACCATGGCTTATCAGAGTTCCCTCTGTAGAGACACAGGGCTTTCATTGCAGCAGAATGGCTGTATGTTTTTCACGTGACCACTGGATTAGGGGAAAGGGATTGGGACTTGTGTACCGCCTTTTTGTAGTGTATACAACCACACTCCAAGGTATTTTAAGCATTTTCTCTATCTGTCCCAGCAGGCTTACAGTCTTATCTAATGAACCTGGCATAGCGGAGGATTAAGTGACTTTCTGAAGGTCACAGGGTGCTGAGGCTGGAGCTCTAACCACAGCGCCACACTCTGTCTTTGGGCTATTTCCGAGCTACCTCACCCCTCATTTCAACCTGAACTGCAACAAAAAGAACTCCCGCAGAATCAATCTTTTCGCCTTCCCCTCCCTAAAACTATGTCACCTCAAAAGGTTCTTCGACAAAACCTTCGCCTTCCAGGCAGCCAAACAGAACACTTGGCTAGCCCAAATTCTGCTTAAGGCCCACACCTACCTTGATTTCCGAAAAATACTCAAAACTCATTTATTCCACGCTCAATATCCCTAATCCCCTCTCTTCCATTTCTCTCTCCCCTCCCTTAAACGACCTAACTCTCCCGGTCCCCTCGCCCCTCTTTTTGATCTCCCCCATCTCACTAACTCCAATGACCTACTCATTCCCCCCCTCGCATGCTCACCTTCATCACCTCATTGCTTATAATTATGATCAACTGTAACCATGATCAATTGTAATTTCTTGTTAATTTTGTTCCAATATCTTCATTACTTGTAAATATAGTTTACTGTAATTTCTTATTAAGTTTTGTTTAATTGATGTGAACCGCCTAGAACTCCCTGGGTATGGCGGTATACAAAAATAAAGTTATTATTATTATTATTCTCCAACACAATGAAGCCATTGTGACATCACTGCTGAGGTTGGCTCTTAGGCATTGGTGGAATGAGGCATTATGACGTCACAATCTGAGCTCTGGAATGTTGCTACTATTTGGGTTTCTGCCAGGCTTTATGACATCAGGGAAAGGGATTGGGACTTGTATACCGCCTTTTTGTAACTTTACAACCACACTCAAAGCGGTTTCCATTCAGTTACTTCCAGCAATTTCCCTGTAATGTACCCGGAGCAGTGGAGGATTAAATGACTTGCCCAGGGTCACAAGGAGCAGCATGGGGCTTGAACCCACAACCTCAGGGTGCTGAGGCTGGAGCTCTAACCACCGCGCCACACTCTCTTCCAATACAATATCAGAAGTGAGCCAAGCATAGAACATTGAAGCCATTGTGACATCACTGCTGAGGTTGGCTCTTAGGCATTGGTGGAATGAGACATTATGATGTCACAATATGAGCTCTAGAATGTTGTTCTTATTTGGGTTTCTGAAAGGCATTACGACATCAGGGAAAGGGATTGGGACTTGTATACCGCCTTTTTGTAACTTTACAACCACACTCAAAGCGGTTTCCATTCAGGTACTTCAAGCAATTTCCCTGTAATGTACCTGGAGCAGTGGAGGATTAAGTGACTTGTCCAGGGTCACAAGGAACAGCACGGGGTTTGAACCCACAACCTCAGGGTTCCGAGGCCGTAGCTCTAACCACTACGCCGCAGTCTCCTCTGGATTAGTGTAGAGTGGCCTGCAGTCTTGTGGCTGGCAGGGCCCAGTGGCCTGTCGTCTTCTGTTACAGTTTAACCAATCTGAACCCTGAGGCAGAAGGTCTTGCCGAAGGTATTTCCGAGGACAACGGTTTGCCCCAGGGGAATCGCACTTGCCTTGACATTTTTGATATGAGTGATGTTGTTAAGACAAGAAGACTGGAAAAACCCCATTGCTTAGCTTGAATACAACACAAACATAGAAACATAGAAAATGACGGCAGAAAAGGGCCATAGCCCATCAAGTCTGACCACTCTAATGACCCCCCCCCCCCTTGGCTTTACACCCTTAGAGACTCCACCTGAATATCCCATTTTCTCTTAAATTCTGACACGCTGTTGGCCTCGATCACCTGCAGAGGGAGTTCGTTCCAGTGATCGACCACTCTTTCGGTGAAGAAATACTTTCTGGAATCACCATGAAATTTGCTTCCCCTGATTTTCAGCGGATGCCCTCTGGTAGACGAGGGGTCTATAAGGTGGAAAATATCATCTTCCACCTCGATACGACCTGTGATATATTTAAATGTCTCAATCGTGTCTCCTCTCTCTCTTCGTCCCTCAAGTGAGTACAGCTGCAATTTATTTAGCCTTTCTTCATACGGGAGATCCTTGAGACCTGAGACCATCCTGGTGGCCATTCGCTGAACCGACTCAATTCTCAGCACATCTTTCCGGTAGTGTGGTCTCCAGAATTGAACACAATACTCCAAATGAGGTCTCACCATGGATTTGTACAACGGCATTAAGACTTCAGGTCTCCTGCTGACAAAACCTCTACGGACACAACCCATCATTTGCCTTGCCTTGGAGGAAGCCTTTTCCACTTGATTGGCAGATTTCAAGTCATCACTGATGATTACTCCTAAATCGCGTTCTGCCGTGGTTCTAGCTAAGATCTCACCATTTAGTGAGTAAGATCTGCACGGATTTCTTTTACCCAGGTGCATTACTGTACATTTTTTAGCATTGAAGCTTAGCTGCCAAGTCGTTGACCATTGTTCCAATAGTAGTAAGTCCTGCTTCATACTGTCATGCAAAGTGCTTTTACCTACTATGTCTTTTTACTAAGGTGCGCTGATCGATTTAGCGTGACCTAAAAATTAGCGCACGCTAAAACGCCAACGCGCCCATTATATTCTACGGGGGCCGTAGCATTTAGCACGTGTTAAATCGACTGACGCGCCTTAGTAAAAAGACCCCAAAGTGCAGCCGTTGGGGTGCGTCAGTTGTGAAGATGTCATAATTGTAAAAAGCTCTAGTGGGAAAATGGTACAATTTTGTGTGGAAAATCTGCAACTGGCTTTAAATTTTGTCTAATATGTTATTTACCTATCTGGAATTTCGAGGAAATTATGCAAAAATTCACACATATGTTTAAGTGCTCTGATAACACTGGACAACAAAGTTTTTGCTTCTTCCAATACTTTCAGGTGTATGTTACAGATTTTTGGCCGCTGGTCACAAAAATCACATTTAAAATTACGTATCACGTACTGTTTGAGCCAAAAAAAAGTACATTTTTACAATTTCTTGTTATACTTTCAGGCTAATACAATTAATAATAGCCGACACCAAGATTAAGGTGTCATATAACACAGGAAATAGCCAACATAGCTCTTGCCGGTTTAAGACTGGACCGAGAGAGACAGTAGAGATTGCTAGCGCTGCCTGGACCGATACAGGACTCATTGCTCACTTTGACACTGCCCTGGTGATTGATCGCAGCAGTGAAGATGGCTGAGGCGAGAATCTGGGGGAAAAAAATAAGATGCAAGTCTGAGGAGGAACGGCTGCATTTTCTTAGATGGTCGCCACGATGATACCAGGGTCCTGTTAAATGCAGAAGAGAATGGCAAAACGTATCCAGGAGGCAGATATCTGTGGCGTTTTGTTCCTGCAAAAGCAACTGAAGAGAAGACTCATGCCGAAATAATGGCTGCGTGGCTGAAAGAGGATCAGAGAAAAAACTACTGGAGGGGATTCCTGTAATGTAAACACTGGTTGGAAGAGAGAAGCGATGCATTATCTTGAGAAGCTACAAAGGAAGCTGGCGTGGATTGTCTGTAACCTGCCTATAGGCAGCGGAACGCTGCTTGTTGGGGGGGGGAGGGGGAGAGGACCCAGGAACTCCGCCCTAGCGCACAACCTCTCAGATGCTCCCTAGTCCCCCATACACCACCTCCCGGCACTTTAGTTTTAAATCTTCGGGCAGCGTCCACGAGCAGGCCTGCTCCCGGAAGTAGAATGAAGGGTTCTGGGGCAGGCCTGCCGTTTGACGCTGCGCGGTAGCTACACGAAGATTTAAAATATAACACCGGGAGGGCTAAAACCAGCGAGCGAAAAGTTTTGGAGAGGCCACGGCCCTTATGGCCTTCCCCGTTGCGACGCCTATAAACCTGCCCACAGGTGAACTACACTCCCTGTGTTCGCGGGAGTTAGGGGCAGAGCCGGCCAGCGAATATGAAAAATTCACGAATAGCTTTTGGGCCGACTCTGACCCACCCCCGCTTCCCTTCTGCGTCCCGGACCTTACCTGGTGGTGTGGCGGCGACGCGGGGCAGGAGCGATCTTTTTACACTCCTGCCCCGTGCAGAGCCGTCATCAAAAATGGCTGCCATGAATTCCCGTTGTAGTCTCGTGACCTAGGAATTAATATGTGTTAAGACAATTAGCGTCTGCTACAAAGTTCTCATGCTCACAAAATATTTTTTATTAAAATGAATATGTAAAATAAACTGAACATACCTTCAAAAATTTTTAGATGGGGGAGGAGCTCAAATGAAATGAAACAAAATTCTATGCCCTGTACATATTCCTACTGGATACGGAACAATGACACCTCTACAATATCCTTAGGATACATCAGGATGCAGGCAAGAATGCAAGTAGAGAATGACAAGGGGACAAATGTTTTCCTGTCCCCGCAGGAACTCAATTTCTCCGTCCCATCCCCGTGAGTTATGTCGCTGTCCCTGTCCCTTTTCCATTCCTGTAAGCTCTACCTTAACCACACAAACCTCAAACACTTATGGTTTTAAAGTGTTTGAGGCTTGTGCAGATGAGGGCGGAGCTTAGGCATTGGTGGAATGAGGCATTATGACATCACAATCTGAGCTCTAGAATGTTGCTACTTAGGATTTTCAAGTGTTTCAGGCTTGTGCAGATGAGGGCGGAGCTTAGGCATTGGTGGAATGAGGCATTATGACATCACAATCTGAGCTCTAGAATGTTGCTACTTATGATTTTCAAGTGTTTGAGGCTTGTGCAGACGAGGACGGAGCTTAGGCATTGGTGGAATGAGGCATTATGACATCACAATCTGAGCTCTAGAATGTTGCTACTTAGGATTTTCAAGTGTTTGAGGCTTGTGCAGACGAGGACGGAGCTTAGGCATTGGTGGAATGAGGCATTATGACATCACATTCCGAGCTCTAGAATGTTGCTACTTAGGATTTTAAAGCGTTTGAGGCTTGTGCAGATGAGGACGGAGCTTGCAAGAATGGGGCAGGGACAGGAAAATAACTCACCGGGATGGGACGGGAAAATGAGTTCCTGCGGGGACCGGGAAAAATTTGTCCTCGTGTCATTCTCTAAATACAATTATCCTGACTCAGTTGAGCATATTTTTCATCTGTCTTTAAGACTTTTCCACACCATGAAATAAGGAAGGGCAGCATTGTTGATTCAGTGTCAAAAGACTCACATTTCCTAACTTCTCAACAGTAATTAGTACTTTCCGCAGACCGCAGAGAAGAGCTGGAAAGTAAATAGTGCTTTAGTGAGTTCACTTAAGGTGAGACTTGCTTTAATTTCCTGAGCAATTTAACTGCACAGCCTCCCTTTTGGAAACAATAACCCTCGGTTTATTGGTTGGTTTTTGTTGTTTATTTTGCTGGGCTGCACTCAGAAACAGAGAAATGAGTTCAGCTATCTGGCAGAATCTTATAACTGGGGTGCTTATGACGTATCTGGGGTGAGGGAGAGGAGGGGAGCCCCATATTATCTGTATTTGTCCAGCTAGCATTGAGGATAGGTGGTGAGGGCTGATTTCATCAAGCTTCTCAAAGATCCTACATGAATGGGATGAAAAATCTTCTGGGGGTCCCAGGCTTTAACCCCCTTCTTTGGGGCTGTTGAAAGATAAAAGGTCCAATATTTAGCCTTGTTGACCATTGCTAATGTTAAATACGGAATTTGAATCCTGGGCCATGCCAGGTACTGACACTGAATTTCCAGGTGCTAACGCAAAGCCAGGTAAGTGCAATATTTGGTGCTTAACCGGATATAGGTTACCACATAAAGACAGGCACCGACTTTTATGCAGTCTAATTTATGGTTCATAGTCATTCGCGCGCGGGACTTCGGCACGCCGACATTGCAGGGCAGACAATTTGGTGCACGACCCCAGCACACCGCCTAAAAAGTTACTTTTAAAGAGCTCCGATGCGGGGTGCGAGGGGGAACCCCCCCCCAGTTTACTTCATACTCTTCGCGCACGCTAAGACACACTAGCGCGCATTAGTAAAAGGACCCCTTAGCCAGTTATTAGTTAATGCTGTGTCTTACATACATTTTAGAAAACTTCTGAAAACACATATAAGAACATAAGAATTTGCCTCCGCTGGGTCAGACCAGGGGTCCATCGCGCCCAGCAGTCCGCTCCCGCGGCGGCCCATCAGCTCCATGACCTGTAAGTGATCCTTTGTCTAAACCCTTTAATCCCCATTATTCTTCTATCTATACCCTTCCATAATCCTATCTCTACCTCTATCTATATCCCTCAATATCCTTCAGGAACTTGTCCAATCCCTCTTTGAATCCCCTTAATGCACTCTGTCCTATCACATCCTTCGGAAGCGCATTCCAAGTGTCTACCACCCTCTGAGTGAAGAAAAATTCCTTGCATTGGTTCTAAACCTCTTCCCTTTCAATCTCTCCGAGTGCCCCCTTGTTCTTGTAGTTCCCAATAGGCTGAAGAATCTGTCCCTTTCCACCTTCATGATCTTGTAAGTCTCTATCATGTCTCCTCTGAGTCTCCGCTTCTCCAGGGTGAAGAGCCCCAGCCTTTCTAGCCTGTCTGCGTATGAAAGGTTTTCCATACCTTTTATCATTCTTGTCGCTCTTCTCTGAACCCTCTCAAGTATCTCCATGTCCTTCTTTAGGTACGGCGACCAATATTGGACACAGTATTCCAGATGCGGGCGCACCATCGCACGATACAGCGGCATGATGACTTCCTTCGTTCTGGCTGTAATACCCTTCTTAATTATACCCAACATTCTGTTTGCTTTCTTTGAGGCTGCTGCGCATTGTGCCGTTGACTTCATCGTTGTGTCCACCAACACTCCCAAGTCTTTTTCAAGGTTACTTCCTTCTTGTACTAATCCCCCCATTTGGTAGCTGAACATTGGGTTCTTTTTCCCTCTATGCATGACCTTCCATTTCCCTACATTGAAGTTCATTTGCCATTTAATCGCCCACTCCTCCAGTTTGTTCGGGTCCCTTTGTAGGTCCTCACGTTCTTCCACAGTTCTAACCCTGCTCCAGAGTTTAGTGTCATCCGCAAACTTTCTAACTTTGATAAATTTTTATAAAATCTGAACCGGATAATTTGTTAATCTGTCCTTCCTTAGACTGTCTCAGTTTCTTTTAGCTCATCACCTTTCATAAATAGCATTGTCAGAGACAGTAAGTTAGGCAATGGCCTAGTTTATCCTACTGTTGCTTTCTTTCCTCGCAGTCTAAGCAGGAAACTCCTATTCATCACGAAGGGGAAAATGATGCATCAAAAGACATAGGCAGATGCTCAGTTATCTTACATGTAAATCTTCGCCACAGAAGCTTCACAGGAAGGATGCAGGTGCTTGACATTTGAATGCAGACATCAATGCCACTCTCTCTCCTTTCAGACTTCATCACGTCACATCCAGTTCTTCTGTACAGCAAGGCAGACTCTGTTTCTCCTAACTCTGTGCAAGGCTGTGGGGCTTCTAGGAACAGAGCCCGTCACTTAAACCCTACTGGTACTGAACGTCTACCATTTTTCTCTTCCTTGCTTCTTATACGCATTGCCTAAGTATCTGCTGCATGCCAGGGTCAAAGACAAGATGCCGGATGAGACGGATTTTACCCAGGCTAAACATTCTGTTAAGTGATAGGCTCTGGGGACGGCAATATTCAAAAGCCCTTCCTGCAGCTAAAACAGCATTTTACTCCCAGAAATTACTTACTCTTTCTGTATATGGCTGCTTTTCACCCAGTGCTGTACCTTTCAGATTTCAGCAGGAAAAGGTGGGTTTCAGTTGCTAAACTTAGATTAGTTTTAACTCCATCCCTCAATGCTGAACTTCAGATGGTAAGTTCATTTCTTAGATTTAAGTCTGCCCTTAAGACCTGGATCTGTATCCCAATCCTTTCCAGGGATGTCATAAAGATATACAGCTACTAATTTCTCTTGTTCCCTATGTACAAAAACTTAGATTGTTTGTGAGCCCACTAGGGACGGAGGAAGTACCTCTATATAATGTGTACCATGCCATTCTTTAAGGAGAGAGGGAAGAATCAGAGCACGAATGGGCACAACCACTGAACAAAGAGTAGCAACATTCCAGAGCTGAGATTGTGATGTCATAAAGCCTCATTCTACCAATGCCTCAGAGCCAACCTCATCAGTGATGTCAAAATGGCTTCATTATCCTATACTTGGCTCACATAAGAATCAGAGTATGAATGGGCCCAGTCACTGAACAAAGAGTAGCAACATTCCAGAGTTGGGATTGTGATGTCATAATGCCTCATTCCACCAGTGCCTAAGAGCCAGCCTCATCAGTGATGTCACAATGGCTGCGTTATCCTACACTTGGCTCATATAAGAATCAGAAAATGAATGGGCACAACCACTGAGCAAAGAGTAGCAACATTCCAGAGCTGAGATTGTGATGTCATAAAGCCTCATTCCACCAATGCCTGAGAGACAGCCTCATCAGTGATGTCACAATGGCTGCGTAATCCTACACTTGGCTCACATAAGAATCGGAGAATGAATGGGCCCAGCCACTGACCCTCAAGCCTTGCACTGAAGAATGCTGGTGTAAAAGGACCGAGGTTGAGATAGACACTAAAGAGTGACACGGGATGGTTTCCCACGGTTATCCACTGGAGACGGGGACAAATTCTATCCCCGTGTCATTCTCTAGACTGTACACCACTTTGGATATACTTCATAAAGGCGGAATATCAAAATGCATGATTCATACCCTTACCCTTATTTCAGATGGAAAAATGACACATAGAGAAAGCTGGCATGATCGCCAAGGGTTAATTTATCTGGGGGGGGGGGAATGATTAAAGTAAAAATCTGGGAGGACTTTGCTTCTATTATTAACTGCTAACCCCACAGGCAGTTTTGTTCACTGTCCCTAAACAGGGTCAATTTTGCATGTAAAGTGACATCCTTGACTTCCTTGGTGCTGGCTGTTACTACCAAACCATGTTACTGAGGGTCTGTAGCATTATAGTATATGCCAGTGTCTCTGAAACGGTGTGCCCTATAGAGATTCCAGGTGTGCCACGAGAGATTCCAGAATTTTACTTAAATTTTAAAACTTCCCTTCATAAGTATACACTGGACTAGACGAAAGGCACATCACATACACCAGAGCCTGTCAATGCCTTGAGCATCTGTATGCATAAGGATATGACAAACGTCATTCTTTCATGAGATTAGTCTGTTCTCCCAGAGAGCAACTTGTTATTATTTGGACTGTTTTATACTTTATTAAATGTGCTTTGGACTTCATAGTGTTCCACTTTGTTTGTTCATCTAGAACAGTGTCTCTCAAACTGTGTGCCAAGGCACAGTGGTGTGCCCCAAAGAGATTCCGGGTCTGTCACGAGAGATTCCAGCATTTTACTTTATTTATTATTATTTTTTTTAATTCACTTCATGTTCATCGTGTACGCAAGAGTCTGTCACTGTTATGAGCGTCAGTGTGCGTAAGGATACAACCGTCCAGACAAGCATCTTTCTTTGACGTGATTGGTCCTTGAAAACTAACGGCGAGTCATTTTTATTTATTTTTTTTTTTTTATGCAGTGGTTCTCCTAACTTGAGCAACAAAGCAATCAAGGCTTTGTTGACCGTTTGGATCTTCTTATCTTTGCAGGCTTAGAATTACAGCTCTGACAAATTAAATTGAAACGGCAGATGGTGGATGATGAAATGCGTGTTTGCTTGTCAGCTATCGAGCTGCGGTTTGAGTTATGTTGCACTCAAAAACAAGCACATCCATCACGTTGATTAGCAATTTTACTCTATCTACTTTAGTTTCCCTGTTGTTACAATCACCCATACATAGCTTAAAGAACTTTAAATAGACAACGCTCAAATTTTATTTTTTGTTGGGTTTTTTTTTTCTATTTTATAATTTCAATTATAATGTGCCGCAAAAAACATTTGCTCCATTTACTATGCTGGAGCTAAAAAAGGTTTGCGAGACACTGTTATAGTCATATGAAAAGGTGAATCGGATAAGATGGGTCTTTGCCTGTCGTTAGCTTGTTTGGGAGAAGAAAATGCTAAAAATAGGTAGGATTTGCACCAAAAGACATGTAAAAAGAAACTTGAAAACTTGACTATGAGAGGGGAGGTAAGGTTGTTCCAGAGCTCAATGAATCTGAAATGGAGAGAGGAACCGAGTTTTCCTACAAGGGAAACGCCTTTTAGCGAGGGAAAGGAAAGTTTCATTTTTTTGGGTGGATCTGGTGGAATTGGGGTTGGAGGAGTTCCAAGCGAGAGGGATGAGGGGAGGGAGGATGCCGTGTAGGATCTTGAAAGTGAGGCAGGCACATTTGAAGTGGACTCTGGAGATTATCGGCAGCCAGTGGAGCTTGGACAGAAGCGGTGAGACATGGTCGAATTTGCTTTTTGCGAAGATAAGCTTGGCAGCAAATCTCTTTCATGCATATTCATTAGGACTATCCTGAAAACCCGCCTGGCTGGTGGTCCTCCAGGACAGGGTTGGGAGCCACTGCCCTAGAGGAAAGGAGGGACAAGGGAGATGTGCATGGAATGTACAGGCCTTTATACGCCATCCTCTACCATTTGCTTTGCTACTATATATGATAAAGATGTTTAAATACTTGAAAGTTATTAAGATACACATTGTTGTTTGTTTGGTTTTTTTTGAGAGATAGGAAAGCAAGAGAACTAGAGGATGTGAATTGAGGTTACAGAGTGGTAGACTTCGGACTAACAATACTTTTTCATGGAGATGACGGTGGATGCCTGGAATACTCTCTCAGTGGATTTGGGAGGGGGGAATGGGGGGGGCGGAGAACGGACAAAAACAGTGATAGAATTCAAAAATGTGTGAAATAAAAGTAGAAGATCCTTATATGTTTTATGGTTTAATGTATCTGATATTCTGACTTTTGTGTGAAAACAGCGAGGCAGTTTATAATTAAAATTCATAAAATGAGAAAACAGAAAAAAATTACAATAATATAGAATGAAAAGAGGGGATGGGGATATAGAAAGAGGATGAAATCAGGACAAAATTTAAATGACCTTCACACGTTAAATAAGGGATAGAGGGGAGTATAAGCTGCGTGGAGCACCAAGGAGACTGGATAAACCATACAGATCTGTCTTCTACTACGACTATTATTTCTATAGCGCTACCAAACGCACGCAGCGCTGCACAGAGTCACAAAGAAGACAGTCCCTGCTCAAAAGAGCTTACAATCTAGACAAACAGGACACCATGGATACAGTTAAGGGGAAGGGTTAATCTGCTGGCTGGGTTGGAGGGCAGAGGGGAGAACAGGACAATCAAGCCATTGTGACATCACTGATGAGGTTGGCTCTTATTGGTGGAATGAGGCATTATGACATCACAAGCTCAGTTCTGCTTCCCAAAGACTGAAACTCTTCACACTACTACTATGAATTATTTATATAGTGCTATCAGACATATGCAGCGCTGCACAGAGTCACAAAGAAGACAGTCCCTGCTCAAAAGAGCTTACAATCTAGACAGACAAACAGGACACAATGGATACAGTTAAGGGGAACAGTTAATCTGCTGGCTGGGTTGGTGGGCAGTGGGGAATAGGGTTATGGGTTGAAGACTATATCAAAAAGGTGGGTTTTCAGTCTGCTTTTAAACAAGAGAAGGGGCTTGGTGGGCAAACTCGGGTAATTTATTCCAGGCGTAGGGAGCAGCTAGATGAAAGGAACGAAGTCTGGAATTGGCAGTAGAGGAGAAGCTTATCTGAGGAACGGAGTTCTCTGGGAGGTATATAAGGAGAGAGAAGCGAGGAGAGATATTGAAGGTTCATAGACAACAACGCGGAAGACAAAGGCGCGTGCCGACAACTGAGCGCAAGACGGAGGCGCGCGCCAAAGAAAATTACTGTTTTTAGGGGCTCCGACGGGGGGTTTTGTTGGGGAGCACCCCCAGTTTACTTAATACAAATCGCGCCGGCGTTGTGGGGGGTTGTAACCCCCCACATTTTACTGAAAACTTAACTTTTTCCCTAAAAACAGGGAAAAAGTGAAGTTTTCAGTAAAATGTGGGGGGTTACAACCCCCCAAACCCCCCCACAACGCTCCCACAACGCGGCGCGATCTGTATTAAGTAAAGTGGGGGGGTTCCCCCATGCCCCCCCCCCCGTCGGAGCCCTAAAAACAGTAATTTTCTTCGGCGCGTGCCTCCGCACTGCCCTCAATTGTCTGCTCGCGCCTTTGTCCCGGCACGCTTTTGACCTGACACCGATATTGAGGGGCAGCAGAATGAACCCACTCGTAGGTCAGGAATAGGACATTGAACTGTATGCAAAGGCGGATAGGGAGCCAGTGAAATGATTTAAGGAGAGGGGTGACATGAGCGTAGCAATGAGTCGTGCAGCTGAGTTTTGCACAGATCATCTAATGCTAATGAGAGTTTAAAGAAAGAAGGGCAGAGAAAGAAGTTCTGAAATATGGAGCATATGAAAGAGCCAGGCTGGGTTGTAAAGTTCAGAGAAATAATAATTGAGCAGGTCTAGGTTACCATAATCTTGAAAAGTACCATCTATTCAGCAGATAATTCTAGTAGCCCATCATTCTGTATGAGCCAGTGGGCCACTCTTAAATCAAACCTTGAAAGTTCATGAGTTATTAATAAGGGTGCTACTTCACAAGGAGAGAGAGAGAATTTTAGACTGATAATGGAGGACGATGATCCTGGTATTAATGACGGTGATGTCTTCAAAGCACGTCGAGGTAAATGATGGGCAGTGATAAAAGGAAGGGGGCCCATTATGGCAGCTCAGTGCATCTTAGGGCATCTAAATCTTTAATTTGGCGGCAAAGAGGCATGCGATACTGCTCAAAAAAAAAAAATGGATAGTGAGGAGGCAACATTTAAAGGTAATGACCCTCTTGAAAGTATGCTCGGCAATCATTGACTGCACACTTCTAGCCACGAGGGTGAACGACATTCTTGTGGAAATGCTTGATTGGACCACTGAGGCCGTGGCCCAACCACTGTTCCCCTCTAAGCCAGGGCTGTCAAAGTCCCTCCTCGAGGGCCGCAATCCAGTCGGGTTTTCAGGATTTCCCCAATGAATATGCAGGAGATCTATTAGCATACTATGAAAGCAGTGCATGCAAATCGATCTCATGCATATTCATTGAGGAAATCCTGAAAACCCGGCTGGATTGCGGCCCTCGAGGAGGGACTTTGGCACCCCTGTTCTAAGCGGAGTGAGAGCTCCAACTGCATTGCTTCTAGTGGGGGAGGTGCTTCAACCTTGTGTTTCCTATCACTAAGGACAGGCAAGTCCCCTGGAGTCCTGCACAGCTTACCCGGTCTATCACCATTGAAAATATGATAGTGAAACAGCACCCCCCACTGGCTGGAGGTAGAGGACTTCCGCTCAGCATAGAGAGAACAGTGTGGACTGCTTCAAATCTGAATTTATCCTTAGCTAGATATGGGCGCCAAAACTGAATACATTAGCAACTAAAGCAGCTTAGTAAAAAGGACCCCTAAGTCCGAGAATTAGCCAGACAAATCATTGAGATGTGAACCACTCCTTCTCCATGTTTAGCACACACTTTGCTGTCCAGACAAATCATTCACTGCACAAAATTAGCCAGCTAAATAAAGGTGGAGCCAGAGGGATTACTGGGTGCATCTTTAGTTGGTCGCTGACTCTGAAAATGGAGCGTAATATTTGGAGTTGGGAAGCAGGTAAAGGTTACATCAATACAAAGAATTACTAAATTCATCCTATTTCTAGGCAAGCTGTATTTAAGTCACTTAAAGGTAATCTCTCATGGAATCTTTTATTTATCAAGTTTTGGTAGATACAAGCTTTGTATATGCTTAAAGAAGTTTATTTATTGGGGATTTGTTAACTGTCTTTTTCATCCCCCCGCCCTTGAGTAGCTGGAAGCTCCCAAGGACTAACTGGTCTGCTGCATTATAGACTAGAGGAAATAATGCTCGGACAAGTTAGGCCTAGTGGACTTAGTCTGTCGTTTATATGCAAGAAATCGCAAGTGGCCTTGAGCCATTTCTCTGAAACGAATAATATTGCCTTAGGCAGCAAAGGAGTTTAGTTTGCTGTCGACAGACTTCAGTAGATATCTCATGACAAATTGTTTATTGAAATCTTCTAAGCCAGTGGTCTCAGACTTGCCAGGTACTATTTTGAGGCCCTCGGTATGTTTATCATAATCATAGAAGTAAAATAAAACAGTTTCTTCATCATATGTCTCTTGAGCTACAAATTACAATCATTATTAAGACTTAGCCAAAAGGAAAGATTTATAAACTATAAAGGCATAATCAAGAAGGGTATTACAACCAGAACGAAATGGTATTACAACCATTGTATCGGGCGATGGTTTGTCTGCATCTGGAGTACTGCGTCCAATATTGGTCGCCGTACCTTAAGAAGGACATGGCGTTACTCGAGAGGGTTCAGAGGAGAGCGACGCATCTGATAAAGGGGATGGAAAACCTTTCATATGCTGAGAGATTGGAGAAACTGGGTCTCTTTTCCCTGGAGAAGAGGTGACTTAGAGGGGACATGATAGAGACTTACAAGATCATGAAGGGCATAGAGAGAGTGGAGAGGGACAGAAAGAGAGAGAGAGACAGACAGAGAGACAGAGAGAAATAGAGAGAGAAAGGGAGAGAGAGAAAGATTGGAGAAACTGGGACTCTTTTCCCTGGAGAAGAGGGGATATGATAGAGACTTACAAGATCATGAAGGGCATAGAGAGAGTGGAGAGGGACAGATTCTTCAAACTTTTGAAAAATAAAAGAACAAGAGGGCATTCGGAAAAGTTGAAAGGGGACAGATTCAAAATGAATGCTAGGAAGTTCTTCTTTACCCAACGTGTGGTGGACACCTGGAATGCACTTCCAGAGGATGTAATAGGGCAGAGTACGGTACTGGGGTTCAAGAAAGGATTGGACAATTTCCTGCTGGAAAAGGGGATAGAGGGGTATAGATAGAGGATATGGCGATACTCAAGAAGGTTAAGAGGAGAGCGACACATCTGATAAAAGGGATGGAAAACCTTTCATACGCTGAGAGATTGGAAAAACTGGGACTCTTTTCCCTGGAGAAGAGGAGACTTAGAGGGGATATGATAGAGACTTATAAGATCATGAAGGGCATAGAGAGAGTAAAGAGGGACAGATTCTTCAAACTTTCGAATAATAAAAGAACAAGAGGGCATTCGGAAAAGTTGAAAGGGGACAGATTCAAAACGAATGCTAGGAAGTTCTTCTTTACCCAACGTGTGGTGGACACCTGGAATGCGCTTCCAGAGAGCGTAATAGGGCAGAGTACGGTACTGGGGTTCAAGAAAGGATTGGACAATTTCCTGCTGGAAAAGGGGATAGAGGGGTATAGATAGAGGATTACTGCACAGATCCTGGACCTGTTGGTTCACCGCGTGAGTGGACTGCTGGGCACCATGGACCTCAGGTCTGACCCAGCAGAGGCATTTCTTATGTTCTTATGTACCTCATGCAAAATTGTCATTTCTTTAATAAGATATTAACTATTTTTTCTGAGGCCCTCCAAGTATCTACAAATCCAAAATGTGGCCCTGCAAAGGGTTTGACTTTGAGACCACTGTTCTATACCATTGCTAATGACTGGGGGAGTCAATTCAGAGCAATTTATATGAGCTTTGTAATGGTGTTACAAATGAGTAAACATTAACAAGAGTTCAAAGAAAAAAGAAAAGACCCGATACAAGTAACATATATAAAGGCCCAGACTGGGTTAAAATATAACAGAGAAACATAGAGCATGACGGCAGAAAAGGGCCGGCGGCCCAACAAGTCTGCCCACTCCAGAACCCTCCCTCCCGCAAGTCTTTGGTGTCTTGGAGTTTCCCTCATAATCATACAGCTTACACGAAATGAAATTATCCATTGAGCTCGCTCCCTGTGGATACTGACTTAATTCCCATTGTAACTGAGAAGGTGGTGTTTCTGCAGGAAAAAAAACAAACAAAAAAACAAAGCCACAGGTGTTTATCACAAGGCCCCCATCCAGTTGCTAGAAAACAGATCAGATAAAGAGAAAGTTGATTTAAAAAGGTAAGCATGATAAATAAGGAACAAACAAACCAAAACTGCAGATGTGTACAACAATGTAGGCAAAATTTATTGTGACAACTAAAGTTGGTTTGTTTGTTCCTGGTTGGTTTTTTTACTGCAGACAAGGTTGGACCTCCCTTTTCTTTTGGTTCTGTTTTTTAAGCATGATAAATAATACATACCACTGCGAGCATTTTGGGTTTGTTTCATTCAGCAGTGGATCACGGCTATCATTTTAAATCATAAGGAAATCCACAAGGCAGCACTGATTCATAGAGTAAATTGAAATATCAGACCTTAGATTTTCTGCTATCCAAAACAGCTGTGGGAGCCAAGGAAGTAAAGATATTGTTGAGGTAAGAACAGTTAATGTAGCTGGTTTAAAAAAAAAGTTTGGACACGTTCCTGGAGGAAAAGTCCATAAACTGCTTTTGTGACAGTAGCATGGAATGTTGCTGGTATTTGGGTTTTTCCCAGGTACTTGTGACTTGGATTGGTATCTGCGAAGACGAGATACCGGGCTAGATGGACCATTGGTCTGATCCAGTAAGGCTATTCTTATGGGTTTGGACACGTTCCTGGAGGAAAAGTTAATAAACTGCTGTTGTGACAGTAGCATGGAATGTTGCAGCTATTTGGGTTTTTGCCAGGTACTTGTGACTTGGATTGGCATCTGCACCATTGGTCTGATCCAGTAAGGCTATTCTTATGTTCTTATGGGTTTGGACACGTTCCTGGAGGAAAAGTCCCTAAACTGCTGTTGAGACAGATATGAGAGAAGCGACTGCTTGCCCTGGATCAGTAGCATGGAATGTTGATACTCTGAGATTCTGGAAAGCTGCTACTATTTGGTTTTTGCCAAGTACTTGTGACCTGGCTTGGCCTCCGCAAAGATTGGATACTGGACCATTGCTCTGACCCAGTAAGGCATGATCTTAACTACAGTGCCTATGAATAGGATGCCATATTGATTAGAGCATATCAGCTGTACTGTATATATGCCGAAACAATGAGCATCCATTTTCTTAAAACAATGAAGTCAATGATGGATGGATTGTGCCACTGATGCCAGGAGGCAGTGCCTGCAAATCCATCTCATACATATTCATTGTGGATATCCTGAAAACCTGACCTGGCTCCGGCTCTCGAGGACCGGAATTGCGTACCCCTGTGTTAGATAAACAGAGGTTGAAAATAAAACATTTTTTTTTGGTTTCTGTTTACCTGTTTAAGGGATAGCTTTATATCATGATGCAGTTTTAAAAAACAAAACACACGAGGTTTTTTTGTTCAAATTGTGGGAAAGTTATCTATTTGGTTTTAGACTCACATAGTTTGCCAGCGTAGGAAATGTCAATAGCCCTTTCATTTTTTTTCTTTATAGCTCCGCCCACCAGCTGAAAGTGCATTTTAACTTCGATACAATAATTTTTTGCCTGCAATCATGTACATTGTCTGCAGTTTTTGTTTGGTTTTTCTGTTTCGGTGGTTTTCCTGCAGATTTGCTTGGATTTCTTTTTGTTGCTCAAAGAAGATTCTCTCTGCCATACTCCCTACCCCCTACCCCCCCAAAAACAAAACAAAAAACAACTTATAAACTGTTCCCGAAGCCCAAAGGAGGGCAGGAGCAATCTCCGATTGATGTTCACATCCAGGTGGATGGGGATAGAGCAAAGGTGGCTTCTGAAATAGTACGGCCATTTTTATAGAATGGATCCAAGCTATGTTGCCAGCATTCGACTTGCGAAGCTGATCTTTGGAAAACGTAAATTCGACCATGTGACCCCTTTGCTTCAGAGTCTTCATTGGCTCCCGGTTTATCTTAGAATCCAATTTGAATGCGCTGATATCTTTAATCCTCTTATTCCTTTATTTTGAAACGTTTACCGATTCTCCTTTGCAAGAGGTATCCAACCATTTAAACTCTCCCTTCCTTCTAAAGAAAGGGATTAAAGGAGTCCAGATCGTCAGTCAATCTTTAGTCTTTAAACTCTCTCAACTCTGGACTGATCTCCCCTTTTTTTTTAAGGAGTTCCAGCTCATTTCAATTTTTCCAACATTGGTCTCCCTACCTAAAGAAGGATATAAAACTGCTGGAGAGGGTGCAGAGACGAGCAACTAAACTAGTGAAGGGTATGGAGAAACTGGAATATGAGGATCGACTTAAAACACTGGGATTGTTCTCCCTTGAGAAAAGGAGACTGCGTGGGGATATGATCGAGACCTTCAAAATACTGAAAGGAATCGACAAAATAGAGCAGAGAAGATTATTTACATTGTCCAATTTGACACGGACAAGAGGACATGAAATGAAGCTAAGGGGGGACAAGTTCAGGACTAATGTCAGGAAGTTCTGCTTCACACAGAGAGTGGTTGACACCTGGAATACTCTCCCAGGGGAGATTATTGCGGAATCGACAGTCCTAGGCTTCAAAAGCAAACTAGATGCATATCTCCTTAAGAGAGGCATATAAAGATATGGTTGGCTATAAAATAAGCCAGGTGTATAACTGGCAGGGCCTCCGCGTGTGCGGATCGCCGGACTTGATGGACCGAAGGTCTGATCCGGAGATGGCGCTTCTTATGTTCTTATGTTCTTTAGAAACTACTCTATTTGCCAAACATTTTGAAAATTAATTCTTTTGAAATTTTGCTATTATCTTCTATGTATCACTTGTAAATCATTCCCCGTTCATTTAATTGCTGTAAAACGAGTCGAGCCTTCTCAGAATGATGAAGTTAAGCTTTAGTTTAGTGTAGTGCAATCGCCTTTGATTTGCCCTTCTATTTGTTAGTTTTTGCTGTGTTGGTTTTATGTATGTTGTAAGCCACTTAGGAGTAAGTGGGGCATACAGGGCAGGATTAATTCGTCGAGGGCCCCTAGGAACACAGGTTCACCGGGCCCCCCTGCCCCGCCTCACCCCACCCCACCATGCGTCCAGGCGAAAACAGGAAGCTGGGTCAGAGGGAAGCTTTGGGCAAGCAGCACCGCTTGCACAATGACAGTTCCCGTTGCCTTTCTTACCCGCGTTGCTTGCTTGTCTTACTTTCCGTCGATGAGAGGGGCTGCGTTGCCGATCGGGGTGGAGCCCGCGTTGCCGATCGGGGGGACCCGCGTTGCCAATCGATGCTGGAGGGGCCCATCGCCGTTTGGAAAAAACAATGTCGATGCCCTCCTTTATCGGGCCCCCCCCCTGACCATTTCGGGCCCTAGGCACGTGCCTACTTGGCCTATTGATTAATCCTGCCCTGGGGGCATAAAGAAATAAATACATACAGGCAAACTGTGGGCCATCGGATTCTGCTGTTATAAATTAAATCTTTCTTACAAATCTATTGGCTCTTAGGCCCCTTTTATGTAAAGCAGGGTTCACCAGGTTTTGGACTAATATTCTTGGTGCCGGGGATGAGTTCCTGAGAGTATAAGTAACTCTCAGTAGTATTTTTAACTTTGCTATCAGCTCCTCTTCAGTGTGAAGAAAAATTTAGTTCACAGAGACGTGACTTGGGGGCCTTTAAACAGTAAGTCTTGTTTATGTACTTTGGAGCGAGGCAGAGGCGTGTGCCAGAATCTAGCATCGTGGATCAGCCTGACAGGCAAACAAGGCAGTATATCATGCAAAGTAAACCTTAAGCTTTAAAGCTACATGACTGTCTGTGTTTCTTTCTTTCCCTGCCGGAGTCTGAGTCTCCTGAGGACCCTGCACTTGCATTATCTGGTCCCGCGGGAACCTTTCACTTCATACAGGCCAACAAACTGAAGCCAACGAGTCGTTCATTGCTCTGTACAAACAATGAAAAGTAGATAGGGCTGATTTACTACCAGGCTTTCTCTCGTTTTGGACGAGGGAAAAGCTTAGTGAATGGTGTGACAGTAGAATACGCAAAATCACGAAACGCAGAACTGTATAAATTAAAATAATTCAATCTTGTTTATTATGAATAATTTCTATATAAATATAATCCATTACAATAAAATCACCACTTGATCTTTATGATGTCACTTTATAATAATTCAGGTATATTTAATGTGATATGCCAAGTTTCCAAGTTTTATTAAAAATTTGATAAAATGTTTATAAATATTTATTTTTTTATATATATAGGTTTTATTGCACAAACATATTTACAAGCAATATATGATATATAGATAATTACTTAAATATACAGTCAAGCTGCAAACTGTTCAAAAAGGCAAAAAACCTCAAAAGCAGTTACCGAAATTATCAAAGGGTGCTCAAGTTTTACGAAAGTGTATTCTTTTACAAGATTTTAAAGCGATAATACACTCCCCCCTCTGTATTCGCGAATTCCGTATCTATGGATTCTGTTATTCGCAATTTTTGACCAAAAAATAAATTTTAATTTTTCAGGCTTTTTATTAGCCCTGTAAGCCCCCCCCCCCCCCACCCCCTTAAGTCTTAGCTGGTGGTCTAGCGGGTTTTCAGGTAGTAGCGATCTTCCCACGCTCCTGCTCCAGGCAGATCACTCACAGGAAATGGCTCAAGAGACTACAGGAGCTCAAGGCAGCCATTTCCTGTGAGCGATCTGCACGGGGCAGGAGCGTGGGACGATCGCTCCTGCCTGAAAACCCGCTAGACCACCAGGTAAGGCTTAAGGGGGGGCTTACAGGGCTAAAAATAGCCGGGGATAAGGGCAGAACCGGCCCAAATATTATTCACGGTTTTTCCATATTCGTGAGCCGGCTCTGCCCCTAACCCCCGCGAATACGGAGGGGGGAGTGTACTTTCATATTTTCATATAGAGCACACACAGCTCCACCACTCTCTACAATTAAGCTTACTATTATCTTTCCAGTTACAGATTATAAGATGAGTGGCAGTAGCGAGGAGAATGTTAAAAAGTTTCTTTTGATTATTAGGAATGATGATATTATAAGGTTAGAGGAACGCAGAATAATATTTCTAAGCGATTTACATTAAAAGTGAGGGTAAAGACATAAACTCACGTACTAGAGATATAGGAAAGCTTAGGGCTCCTTTTACGAAGGTGCGCTAGGGCCTTAACGCGTGGAATAGCGTGCGCTAAATCGCCACGCACGCTAGCCGCTACCACCGCCTTTTGAGCGGGGGGGTAGATTTTCAGCTAGCACGTGCTATAGCGTGCGCTAATCTGATGCATGCGCTAAAAACGCTAGCGCACTTTTGTAAAAGGAGCCCTTAACATATGGAATTTAAAATTTTGTTTTGGATAGGTCATTTATTTATGTAAGATTTATGATTGTAGGTGCATAGTCCTGAAGATTATTCCTCTGTCTCCCGAAGACGCTATTGGCGAAACACCGTCCGTCGGGTGTAGGGCAAGGCTGTTTTCAGATATCATAAGCAAGTGATTCATGGGCTTCGGAACACTAAGAGGTTTATTTTGAAGAACAATTTTTGGATTATGACCCTTGACATGCTCGTGCACTTTTAGAATTTATCTATAATACATTACCCCCAAGTCCCTTTCTTGGGTACTCCCCTTTAATAACATCCCTCCTATCGTATAGAAACCCGAAGTACAGCTATACGATGGGAGGAATGTTATTGAATGAGAGTACCCAAGAAAGGGACTTCGGGGTAATGGTGGACATGACAATGAAGCCGACGGCACAGTGCGCAGCGGCCGCTAAGAGAGCGAATAGAATGCTAGGTATAATCAAGAAGGGTATCACAACCAGGACGAAAGAAGTTATCCTGCCGTTGTATCGGGCGATGGTGCGTCCGCATTGGGAGTACTGCATCCAATATTGATCGCCGTACCTTAAGAAGGACATGGCGTTTCTCGAGAGGGTTCAGAGGAGAGCGACGCGTCTGATAAAGGGGATGGAAAACCTTTCATACGCTGAGAGATTGGAGAAACTGGGTCTCTTTTCCCTGGAGAAGAGGAGAATTAGAGGGTATATGATAGAGACTTACAAGATCATGAAGGGCATAGAGAGAGTGGAGAGGGACAGAGAGAGAGAGAGAAAGGGAGACAGAGAGAAATAGAGAGAAAGAGAAAGGGAGAGAAACAGAAATAGAGAGAGAAAGGGAGAGAGAGAGATAGAGAAAGATTGGAGAAACTGGGACTCTTTTCCCTGGAGAAGAGGAGATTTAGAGGGTATATGATAGAGACTTACAAAATCATGAAGGGCATAGAGAAAGTGGAGAGGGACAGATTCTTCAAACTTTCAAAAAATAAGAGAACAAGAGGGCATTCAGAAAAGTTGAAAGGGGACAGATTCAAAACGAATTCTAGGAAGTTCTTCTTTACCTAACATGTGGTGGACACCTGGAATGCGCTTCCAGAGGACGTAATAGGGCAGAGTACGGTACTGGGGGTTTAAGAAAGGATTGGACAATTTCCTGCTGGAAAAGGGGATAGAGGGGTATAGATAGAGACAGAGGATTACTGCACAGGTCCTGGACCTGTTGGGCCGCTGCGTGAGCGGACTGCTGGGCGCGATGGACCTCAGATCTGACCCAGCAGAGGCATTGCTTATGTTCTCATGTTATGTACTCCCCCGATATTCGTTCAAGGAACCCCCGCGAATCATGAAAAACCGCGAATACGTATCGGAGCAGCTCCTGATTGGATAAGGCCCGACTTAGTGCAGGAAGAGGCGGTCGGAGCATACAGCGAGTGATTTCCTGCGCTCGCCGGTGCTCTGGCGGCTCTCTTCTACCTCTTCCGCTGCCCTCTTCTTGTTGGCGGTTCTCGGTTGGAAAATACCGCAAATGCCCAGGACCGCCAACCGCGAACGACTGGAGGAACACTGTACTTTAGTTGAAGATGTATTTGGGACTATTGCATTTGATTGGATAGTGGAGATATTTATCCCCTCTTTTACTAAGGTGTGCTAATTGAATTAGTGTCCATAGACTAACGCTAACATGTCCATAGACTAACATGCATGCGTTAGCATTTAACGCATGCTAAATCGATTAACGCACCTTACTAAAAGAGGACTCTATTGTAATGATTCAAAATGCCGCGGCCAAGCTCATCTTCGCTAAAAGTAAATTTGACCATGTCTCTCCGCTCCTGGCCAAGCTCCACTGGCTTCCGATAATCGCCAAGGTCCACTATAAATGCGCCTGTTTAACTTTCAAAATCCTATATGGTATCCTCCCTCCCTTTATCCCTCTTTCTTGGAATTCCTCAAACCCTAATACCACCAGATCCTCCCAGAAATTAAAACTATCCTTCCCCTCGCTAAAAGGCATTTCCCACACAGGAAAGCTAGGGACCTCCATCCATTCAAACTCACTGAGCTCTGGAACAACCTTACCTCCCCTCTTCGGAACTTGAGCTCCCTCCAAGTTTTCCGCAAACATCTGAAAACCTGGCTTTTCTCAAAAAATGTAAGTCTCCCTCCAATTTAGGAATCAAGGAAACTCTTATATCTTGGCATCCCAAGTCCTCTAAATTTTCTTCACACTTCTACCTCTAACCCTCTGTTGTAGTTCCTTCCTATTTCTCCTACTGTAAACCGCGTCGAGCTCTACGAACGTGGAGATGATGCGGTATACAAACCTAAGGATTAGATTAGATTAGATGATTATATTTGTATAGCAATTATTCATAATAAACAAGATTGAATTATTTTAATTTATATAGTTACCATATTTGCCGGCATATAGGATGCAGCAGCGTATAAGATGCGCACCCCCTTTTTAAAAACATTTTTAAGAAAAAAAATATTTATGTGCATGTACAGTGCCCCTTTCCCTGTCAGGCTTTGCACCCAGCCTCCTCCCGGCCAGGCACTGCTCAAACCCCCCTTCCCTCCCAGACTTTCTACCCTATCTCCCCTCCCTGCCCTGTCCATCCATCTGTCCTACCTCCCCTGTCGCTGGAATCCCTGGTGGCCCAGAGGTGCAGCGGGCAGGAGCGAGCTTTCTGCGCTCCTGCTCCGCTGCGAACCCGGTCAGTTGGTCGGTCACTGCCGTGGCTGCCCCAAGTTCTGGCTCCTCTCTGCGCCTCTTCTTTTTCAGCACCCCCCCACTGGCGGCTCAGGGCCCCGTCTGAAGGGCCTCCTCGCATGAGAGCACGTCGACGTGACATCATGCATGCGTGTGACATCATCGCGGTGACAGTCGCGCACTTCTGGGTGCCCTTGAGCCACGGCTCGTAAAGTTGGCGAGACACTGCAGTACAGGTTCAAGGCGATTTACAAGATACGAGACCCATGCAGTGACAAGTGGAAATAATTACATCACATTGGAGAGGAAGGATACATTGTTGCAAGAAGGGAAATAGTTACATTTTTCTGCATTGTGAGTACAATAAAACTTTGGATTGCAAGTAACTTGGTTTGCAAGTGTTTAGCAAGAGAAGCAAAACATTTTATTAAATTTTCATTTGATAAACAAGCAAAGTCTTGCAATATGAGTACATACAATATACACGCATTACATCATCACAACTGAGCCAATGGTTCTTCTCTCTCTGACGCTGTGGGAGTGCAGTGACTATTCTAAATGAGCGAGGTCTTGCAATACGAGTACGTATAGTATTTTGTATGAAAGTTTTTGGGTTGTGGACCGAATCATCTGAGTTTCCATTATTTCTTATGGGGACATTTGCTTTGATATACGAGTGCTTTGGATTACAAGCATGCTTCTGGAACGAATTATGCTCGCAAACCAAGGTTTTACTGTATCATATTTTTGCAGCTTGGATGAAAAATTGAACAACTGGCTATATATATATATATATATTTTTTTACTAATGTTGTCTGTGTAATAATCAAGGTGAACTCTGCAGGAGCCTTGATTCTTGCCTACGCAATTGCCTGAGCAATGTTTGTGGGGGATATTCTATGAAGGTAAAAGTGCGCGTCTGATCTTGATTCTGCAGAATCTAAAGGTACAGAGAAAAGAAGAACATGGGGATGAAAGATGAAGCTTCACAGTTAAGACCAAAGTCCAAGGGAATAGTCAATATGATATATGTAGTTTATTATGAAAGCATCACGTGCGATCTCAGAACACCCGCCTTATCTTCACAGAAGACCTGACATGGCACCGTGTTTGGCCTGCCTCAGGGGCCATAAAATCTGTAATATGCAGCAGTAAAATTCTCCCGAGACTGTAGTGTTATAATTCAGTTTGCTCTAAACACAGACCAGCTGGTGTTGCTAAAAAAAAAAAAAACAAAACCTGTCAGAATGAGTTAAGTGAAAAAATGTGAAATCAAACGTAAAAACAGTTTATCGAAGATGAGAAGTACAGGTGCCATGCCGAATGCATCAAGCCCCAGAATGATATGACCGCCGAGATGAGATCAATAGACTCGGACAAATTACAGATTTTATGACCCCCCCTGAGGCAGGCGATATTCTGCTGAAACACGGCGTCATGTGAAGGTCCATCTTCTCGCCCTACTTGCTTTGTTTCTAGTGGTGTAGTGAGGGTGAGAGGCGTCCCTCCCCTGCCCTTGTCTCCGCCTCCCCCCCCCCCGGCTCGTTCCTCATTCCCGCCTACCTCCCTTCCCTTGTATCTCTAGCTGAAGTTGTTGCTTGCAAAGGAAGTGGCATCAGAGGGCGAGCCAACAGGGTCACGAAAAGCACGCTGACCGCCGCGAACAAACTTCAACTGGAGGTATGGGGGAGGGGAAGGGAAGGGGGGCAGGTGCATGGAGGGAAGGAATGGGGCGGAGAGGAGGAGGCATTCCAGCGCCACAACCTACATGGCGCCCAGGGTGGAACGCCCCCTTCGCCTCCCCCCCTTTGCTACGCCATTGTTTGTTTCTCTGTTTTTTTCTCCATAGATGAGATTCCGATGCCAGAAATGTAGGCGCCAGTGGATGCCTGTATTTTTTTTTAATGCAATTTTAATTGCTTTTAAACGACGCAGTCGATTACTGCATCACTTAAAGGCAATAAAGCTAGGCGGCGGTAGGGCGCCAACCGCTACCTATCTTCTGGCGCCATTTTCAGAACCAGGGCCTTATGTCATAGAATCCTAGTCCTCTTGGCGCACAACTGTTATGGTTACGTACAGTCTAGAAATGCTGTTTGGGCGCCGACTCGTGTTCTTGAACTTCTGCATACAACTCGCTTAGCCCATAAATGCAAAGGGGTGTTCACCGGGGGTGGCGCATGGGCAGGACACGGGTGTGTCCTACAGTTGTGCATATAACTTATAGAATGCTGTAAGTTACGCACTAAGGCGCCACATTTTGGCGCTTTCGAAGCACCGCTTGCACATTTACAGTTCCCGTTGCCTTTCTTACCCGCGTTGCTTGCTTGTCATACTTTCCGTCGATGGGGGGGGGGGCTGCGTTGCCGATCGGGGTGGGGCCCGCGTTGCCGATCAGGGCAGTCCGCGTTGCCAATCGATGCTGGAGGGGCCCATCACCGTTTGGAAAAAACAATGTTGATGCCCTCCTTCATCGAGCCCCCCTGGCCATTTCGGGCCCTGGGCACGTGCCTACTTGGCCTATTGGTAATCTTGCCCTGGGGGCATAAAGAAATAAATACATACAGGCAAACTGTGGGCGCTTTTGTAAGTGGGCACACCTAAATGTAGACGCACAGATGCTGAACTTATGGTACTCTTGAAGAACAGAATCTTGGCGCCCAAATGCCATCACAGAATTTGCACTCAGTTTGCCGCATCTCAGCGCATAACTGGTAGTGAACTGGTGAAGAAAAAAAAAATAGCATATTTACTGCTGGGACCTTATATGGGCAGACTCAAGAAACATGAATCTTCTGTAAATGTGAAGGATTATTGGTATTCCTGCTTAGCAGGTCTGTTTCTTTATTCTTCATGTTTATTTAAATTCATCTTGCAATACAGAACTAGGAGAATTTTTTCCCTGTTTGTTTAAAGCTAGCTTCCTGCTAAATGCAAAAGGAAACCATAAATCCATCAGCCATTGTCTCGAGAGGTCTGAGCAACGAGAATATAAAGCAATTTACACTAGAAACATCTCACTGAAAACATAAAGGATCCCATTCAACCTTTCTGAGCAATAGATCTCTCTTGCAAAGAGAGAATTTATGTTCGGAAAAAGGGTAAATCAGGGTCCAGTGCCATCCTCGAAGAGCATGTGGATTCTACAGCTGGCATGGACAGGTAGACAGTTACAGTGGTTGCTCCCAGCCAGCTGTCATAGTGTCAGATATTTTTCTATTTTTTTTTAATAACCAATTGACTCTCTCTTGGGGGGGGGGAGGTTTCTCTTCATCGGTAGAAAGAGGAAAAAGTTCACATTGATTTCAATATATATATACACAGGATAGTGTTTAGACATTTCTCCTGCAATTTGCTGAAATCTTCACCATTTTCTTTTTTTTTTTAATATTCTAGTTCTTTTTAATTTATTGCAGCATCGAGTGTTTTCAGCTCTGGCTGGGCTAGTCTATTAAAAGTGTCTTGAGTCCCTGTGCAGGCCCTCCTGTTAAGTACCTAAAAACCTATTCAGGAGGTGCAATTTTCAGTAGTCTATGTTGTTGACAAATACATAGGTATAAGAATAGCCTTACTGGGTCAGACCAATGGTCCATCAAGCCCAGTAGCCCGTTCTCATGGTGGCCAATCCAGGTCATTAGTACCTGGCCAAAACCCATGGAGTAGCAACATTCTAGCATCTCAAAGAATAGCAAGATTCCGGAACCCCAAAGAGTAGCAACATTCCAGAGCTGAGATTGTGTTGTCATAATGCCTCATTCCACCAATGCCTAAGAGCCAACCTCATCAGTGATGTCACAATGGCTTCATTGTCCTATACTTGGCTCTCATAAGAATGTAAGAATTGATATACTGGGACAGATCGAAGGTCTATCAAGCCCAGTATCCTGTTTCCAACAGTGGCCAATCCAGGTCCCAAGTACCTGGCAGAAACCCAAAGAGTAGCAACATTCCCGAGCTGAGATTGTGATGTCATAATGCCTCATTCCACCAATGCCTAAGAGCCAACCTCATCAGTGATGTCACAATGGCTTCATTGTCCTATACTTGGCTCTCATAAGAATGTAAGAATTGATATACTGGGACAGATCGAAGGTCTATCAAGCCCAGTATCCTGTTTCCAACAGTGGCCAATCCAGGTCCCAAGTACCTGGCAGAAACCCAAAGAGTAGCAACATTCCCGAGCTGAGATTGTGATGTCATAATGCCTCATTCCACCAATGCCTAAGAGCCAACCTCAGCAGTGATGTTATAATGGCTTGATTAGATGGCAACTTCAGTATTTGGAACCTAGGACCCAGAAATATCAAAGAAGAGACAATTTAATTTAATCATGTATTTTTAATTATTATAGCTAATGGGCAGACTAGATGAACCATTCAGGTCTTTATCTGCCGTCATTTACTATGTTACCTGGCAGAAACTCAAAGAGTAGCAACATTCCCGAGCTGAGATTGTGATGTCATAATGCCTCATTCCACCAATGCCTAAGAGCCAACCTCAGCTATAAGGCTAAGTGTAGTTGAAAAACAATAGTTATAAGTAGAAAAGAAAAAAAAGTTTAAAGTCGAAAAAAATTTTAAAGCTGAACAATTAATAAAGATTGGACCGACGAGGAGTAATACAACCGGTAGCATTGTGCCCGGCTGTGGCCTGAAGGTCCATACAATTGAGAATAAGAACATTAAGTATAAATGAAAATTAGAATGGTTCTCTGCCTTGGATGAGACCTGACTAAGACATCTAAGATATAATTTGATTGGCCGTTCATCAGTGGCTTTTGTATTGTATATGCAACATATAGGAAAACACGGATTGCCACTGGCTGAATATTGAATGGAACATTTACACATATATGATATTTACACGGTCAGTGCTTCTATTTACAGATGTAAAACATTATGCAAGTCTTCTAAAGTTACCTTATATAATCTATTTTTATAAGATCCACTCTGCCTTCAGCTCTTGCGATTTGTAATCTCAGCGTGCAATGATTCTTATAGATTACCTGGTGGGTTCGGAGGAATTTCCTCGTTCTTGTATCCAGTTTTTCTAGATCTTTATGAGGCCAAAGCTGTATGAGACCACAGAAGCTGATTGATGATGCCTGGCTCATTCGAGCTCTTTTCCAGATCACTTTTAATCTTCCGCAGCTCCGTTGCTGACCTTTTCTCTCAATAATTAATGCTGGACTGTTGCATCTTTTCCTGCGCCTAGATATTTGTGTGCACACCCTAGTCAAGTACGTTTCTATTGCATTCTTTTGTCAAAGAAGCATTTTCAAGCTTTTCATTATAAGATGTTGCCGTTGCACATTTCTCAGAAAATTAAAAAGTCATCCTGACGTCATCTGGAAATGTCTCACTTCTTGGAGTTGTTCCATCAATTCATATTCCTGGAACCCAAATTGTGTTGCATTACGGGTTACACTGTCATCAAGGAATCAGCAGACTTGCGAGGTAACTTACTAATTCTCAATAACCTTTGAAAGAAGTGACAAATTTGAAACCAGCTTAAAACTGGCCCTGAAATTAAAATATATATATAAGTACATGGATATAAAGTCCTATTTTGCAGGTGTATAGATGTAATGCCCTTAAAATTGACTGGTTTCTTTCTTCGTTGTATAGTTAAGAATGACACGGTGACAAAATTCATCACCGTTCCCGTCCCCGCGGATAACCGCGGGAAATAATCCCATGTCATTTTCTAGTGTCTATTTCAACCTCAGTCCTTCTACACCAGCATTCTTCAAAGCAAAGCTTGCGGGTCAGTGGTTGTGGCCATTCATACTCTGATTCTTATGGGAGCCAAGGATAATGAAACCATTGTGACATCACTGATGTGATTGGCTCTTCGGCACTGGTGGAATGAGGCATTATGACATCACAATATCTCTCTGGATACCAGAGACTGTCATTCTGTAGTGTCTGTTTCAACCTCAGTCCTTCTACACCAGCATTCTTCAAAGCAAAGATTGCGGGTCAGTGGTTGTGGCCATTCATACTCTGATTCTTCCCTCTCTCCTTAAAGAATAACATGAAGATGGTTTCCCGCGGTTATCCACGGGGACGGGAACGGTGATGAATTTTGTCACCGTGTCATTCTCTATTTTATAGTATTAGCATGACAGAAATGTTGACAGTATGACAGAGTATGGCAAAACATTGTATGACAAAACATGGCATGGTCAGACTATGCGTCTCCTATTATACAGTATGAGGTACATAATCGAAATGAAAATACATCTAAAAACCCGCCTAAATCGACACTTAGACGATCAAAAAGACAGGATGTCCAAGTGCCGATAATCAAAATGGGTTGTAGACATATCTAAAGGCATCTTAGGCCTTTTCACTTAGTCATCCCGCAGCGATAATCGAAAGTTTGATAAGACTGCCTAGACAGAACTTATACGTCATGACTTAGGCGATCTTAAAACAGATATAAGTGACCAGATAACCACTGCAGGAACAAGGTACAGACCCCCACACACTCCCCCAGTGATCAGTGACACATCTCCCCCATACAAATCGGAATAAAAACGTACATACTTGCCTCCAGAACATCGGCACATGGAGTAGGAAAGCCTTGTAGAGCTGCACAGAGGTGGCTTAAGTAGTCTGAGGGTTGGGCTAGTGGAGGACCCAGGCCCATAAGCCACTCTAACCACTGCATTCATGGTGGAACATGTGCACCCACCAAAATTCCCCTAAATCCCCCCCCAAATCCCCCACTGTACTGCTATATAGGTGCTACCTGCAGCCATAAAGGCTATTGGGGGACTCACCATGACCTGCAAGGGAATTGTGGTGAGATGTTTCTGACACCCTTTTTGTGAAGTTCACAGCAATGCCCCTCTACTCTGTTGCCATGTCTGGATGGCCAGTCTATCACTCTGCTGACCCCTCGCACATTCAAAAGGTCTTGTTGTCTTGTTCTACCTTCAGCAACATGTCCTCAAGGGAGTATCCTCAAGAATAGGGTTATCAGATTTTCCATTTGGAAAGTCCAGACCCCCCTAGACCCGCCCCCAGGCCCACCCATCCCCCCCCCCTCCACTGCCTGTCCAGTGATTTGTTCCAAGCTTTTCAAAACCCAGGAAGACATGTCTGTGGAAATCCAGAGGTCTGGTGACCCTACTCAAGAAGATGGATATTTCCAAATGCATTCTCATCTATTAAGAAATGCCTTGTCTTTCACGCATGTGGCTCTTCCCACTCCCTCCCCCCCCCCCATCCACTTCCTTCTTCCTGTCAAAAGCTTGAGTAGAGAAGCAGAGAGTAGTATAAAATAAAAAACAAAAACAAAATGGTGATGGGGCCATCACAGGGGTTTATCTTCGCAAAAAGCAAATTCGACCACGTCTCACCGCTTTTGTCCAAGCTCCACAGGCTTCCGATAATCTCCAGAGTCCACTTCAAATGTGCCTGCCTTACTTTCAAGATCCTACACGGCATCCTCCCCCCCCTTTATTCGTCTTTCTTGGAACTCCTCTCACCCCAATTCCACCAGATCCACCCAAAAACTGAAACTTTCCTTTCCCTCTCTAAAAGGCGTCTCCCTTATCGGAAAACTAGGTTCCTCCCTCCCTTTCAGAATCACTCAGCTCTGGAACAACCTTACCTCCCCTCTTAGGAATCTGAGCTCCCTCCAACTCTTCCGTAAACATCTGAAAACCTGGTTATTCTCAAAAATGTAACTCTTCCTCCCTCTCTGATTATTCGAGTTCTCTAAATTTCCTCTTCATCCTTCCCTCCTCTGGAGTTCCTTTCTACCCTAACTCCTGTTAACCGTGTCGAGCTTTGCGAATGTAGAGATGATGCGGTACACAAACCTAAGGTTTAGTTTAGGTTTAGTTTAGTTTCCAGGGGCTGCCATTGGCCCCCTGAGCCTTGTATTATAGAACGCTGTCCCATGTAGTCTCTGCTTCACATTGGTAAACCACGATCCACTCCCGATTCAGCCTCTCTTTCACCTAAATGCATAATCACATGTGGCACGGCACAGCATGCTCCCTGCTGCATGCTGTGGAGCTCTCTCACTATTCCATAGATAATTACATTCAAAAATTCATAATTCCTTCACATCTCCATTTTTTTTTTCTTGCTGTAGGGATAAAGAAGGTTAGAATTATGCTTCTTAACTTATCTCCATACATGCAGTAAACTACAATTAATACATTCACAGAAGACATTCCCACATATCTTTATTTTTTTTTTGTTCTTTTCAACCACAAAAGAAAAATAGATCGGTGTAAATTTCATTCAGATATCAGAAAGGAAATTCTTAGGAGGAAAATGGTAACCAATAATCCTTTAGAAGTGAATTCATGATAGGTTCAGCTTTAATTTCAGAAGTGGAGGAGTAGCCTAGTGGTTAAAGTAGAGTTATCAGATTGTAAAATCTGGATACATGGTCCTGCCCCAGGCCCACCCAGTTCCATCTAGCCCTGCCCCATTCCAGCCAAGTCATGCCCCGTTCCACCACCCCTAGTCCCGCCCCCTCAACCTGTTCATCGACAAATTACTCATCCCTCATGCTCCCTCTAGAGTTCTCAGATCATCCTCCCAAAATGAACTCTTTGTCCCCTCACTTTAACCACTGCGCCACCCAAACTCCATTGTTCCCAGACAGGTTGACCCAATCCTGGATCTATTGATTTGATTCCTACCACTGAAAGGAACTCCAACCTGAACTGGAAACAGGATACTGGGGTAGATGGACCATTGGTCTGACCCAGGATGACTGTTTTTATGTTCTTATACTCTCTCCCCCCCAATGCAAACAAAGATTGCTCCCTGGCCCCCTTTCCCTCCCCCCCCCCCACTTCCCTGTGTAGCAGCAGCAGAAGCAGCATTCCCCCCTTCCCTGTGCAGCAGCAGCATTGCCCCCCTTCCCTGTGCAGCAGCAGCATTTTCCCCTTCCCTGTGCAGCAGCAGCATTCCCCCTTCGCAGCAGCAGCAGCATCCCCTCCCCCCACTTCCCTGTGCAGCAGCAGCATTCCTCCCCCCTTTCCTGTGCAGCAGGGTAGCAGCATTTCTGTTCCTCGTTCCTGGCCGGCTCCCTAGCCAAAGTTATTTTTTAGTTCAAAACCACCGCCACGGCTCCTCTCACGATCTGCACCTGCGTCGGAAGCCTTCTCTCTGACGCGACGTCAGGGAGGCTTCCGACACAGGTGCAGCTCATGAGAGGAGCCGCAGCGGCGGCAATGGACTCAAGAATAACGTCAGTAAGGGAGCCGGCCAAACCGTGGGCCGCGGCCAGACCTGGGGGACCTGTGTTAGACGGAGTGAAGGCAGGAGTGGGGGAGTTGCTGCGGTGGTCACCGCCTATGTGGTTAAGGTGCCTCCACATGCGCAGTAGATGGAGCCAGTGTCACTGAGGGAGGGCGATGGTGAAATCACCACTGGCTCCTTCTACTGCGCATGTCTTACACGGAGTCGCACATCACGGAGTTAGGGATCACGGTGTTGTAAGTGCGCATGCCTGCTTATGGTTTGTTATAGAGGATAAACTGACTAATACATTCCTTTTGATGGTTTTTATCTGAGAAGAAGTGTCAAATGGAGAGCGCATGGCAAGAGATGAAAAGTGTATCTGAATTCAAGAAAGATTGGAACTCTAATGGAGAGGTGGGAATACTGGATGGCATGGCTGAGCAGACTAGATAGATCATATGGTCTTGATCTGCCTTTGTTTTTCTCTGTTTGAACCTGCTGGCTGCTGTCTATGTTTCTACTTGAGTTATGAAAAGAGAAAGGAAAGCAGAAACCAGAGACTGGGATCTCACAGAAAAGTAAAATGACAGATGAAAAATCTTGAAGAATTTTATTTGCCATTTATTGTTAACGTAGCTGGTTTTAAGAAAGGTTTGGACAAGT
The DNA here is from genome assembly GCF_902459505.1 of Geotrypetes seraphini. NCBI lineage: Eukaryota > Metazoa > Chordata > Amphibia > Gymnophiona > Dermophiidae > Geotrypetes > Geotrypetes seraphini. The sequence continues at coordinate 10,454,949 of NC_047098.1, read as the reverse complement.
TCCTGGAGGAAAAGTCCATAGTCTGTTATTGAGACGGACATGGGGGAAGCCACTGCTTGCCCTGGATCGGTAGCTTGGAATGTTGCTACTCTTTGGGGGTTCCGGAATCTTTTGTTTCTCTTTGGGATTCCGGAATCTTGCTATTCTTTAGGATTCTGACTGGAATGTTGCTACTCTTTGGGTTTCTTGCCAGATACTGGTGACCTGGATTGGCCACCGTGAGGACGGGCTACTGGGATGGATTGGCCATTGGTCTGACCCAGTAAGGCTATTCTTATGTTTTCTTATTACAAAGTGTAGCCATCTTTACCATAGGCGGTAGAACAGTTTGACCGGCAGGGGTCAATTTTGTCTCAGGGAGATGAGATGGATCTTGGCTTGTTTGGCCTTCTCGAGCAAAGAGATGTTTCACTGCCCCTAACTTTTTCTAACAAATTGTCTATTAGAGAGTTTACAATTAAAAAAAATAATAATAATTTAGGATGATTTTCATAAGATAAACAATATTGTGATGTCTCCCATAGGGGAAATGGTTTGCTCCTTAAAGTCTTAATGACAAATATAGCAATTAGAGTGCTGTGGTTAAATCAAGGCAGTTAACAAACCACTAAGCTCCAATGAGAGATTATGGGGCGTTTTATTCTAATAGAATCATAAACTGGGAATTGTGGCAAAGGGAAGATATTAACAGAAGCTGAATAATGAATGTCACAAACTTTGTTGGAAAGAACAGGTCATAATTCAGTTGTAGACATGAAAGAAACAAGTAGGGTAATGCTTGCTGAGGACTCCCTAATCTAACGCTAATGAGATAAGAACATCAACGATGCCATACTGGGTCAGACCAAATAGCCATCAAAGTCCAGCTTCCTGTCTCTCTTAACATCCAATCTAGGTCACAAGTAACATAGAAACATAGAAATAGACGGCAGATAAGGGCCACGGCCCATCTAGTCTGCCCACCTTAATGTCCCTCCCCTACCTTTGCCCTGTGAATAGATCCCATGTGCCGATCCCATTTGGCCTTAAAATCAGGCACGCTGCTGGCCTCATTTTAAGGCCAAATGGGATTTTAAGGCCAAAGTACACACAGGATACTAAGGAGTGGATCCATTCCTGATTTATCACACTCAGGGATAAGTGGTGGCTATACCAGTTCTACGTGATCAGTAATGGTTTATGGACTTTTCCTCCAGAAACTTGTGTTAATCTTTTTTAAATCCAGCTTTCCTAACCACCTTCACCACATCCTCCTGGAAAAAAAAATACATATAAATATATATATATAAAATGTTATTTTTTCAGGAAGATGGGAATGAAACATACAGTATATACCACCTTTCTCTTTACAATCAAAGGGGTTTGCATATTAACCCCGTCTTTTATCAAGCTGTGCTAGAACTGTTAGCACAGGCCGGTGCGGAATTCCTATGAGCGTCAGAGCAATTACCTCGCCGACCCGTGCTAAAAACCTCTAGCACAGCTTAATAAAAGCTGGCCTAAATACAAAACTTACTATTTATTTATTTTGAACTTACTTGTTGACAGATAATGTGGTGAAATCAACTAGCTTAGCAGGGTTTAAAAAAGGTTTGGATAGTTTCCTAATAAAAAGTCCAGAGTACAGAGCATTCAGAAAAGAAATAAAAAACACACTATTCAAAAAAAAAAAAAACCTACTACGCAACAATTCTTTGAAATCAACCTAACACCATCACTATTCTCAAAAACAATCTAACGCCACAAGAGCCACCTCACCTCTTTGAACCAACCTCACTATTCTCAAATTCCTCTGGAAATGGCCAGATATATCTTTACGTAATCCGCCTTGAACCGCAAGGTAACGGCGGAATAGAAATCACTAATGTAATGTAATTATTCAGATGGCTTGGGGAAATCCACTGTTTATTCCTAGGATAAGCAGCAGAGAATTTGTTCTACTACTTGAGATCTTGCCAGGTACTTGGGACCTGGGTTGGCCACTGTTGGAAACAGGATATTGGACTTGATGGACCTTCGGTCTGTCCCAGTATATCAATTCTTACGTTCTTATCAAGGCAATGCACTTTCTACAACTTTAAAACAATGGAAAGAACATAAGAAGAACATAAGAAAGGAATTACAATTCTTGATAGGCTAGAACTAAAGAATGACACAGGAAAAAATGTGTCCCCCCCATCCTCACCCCCCTCCCTACAAGCCTTCTGCGCAATCCTCGAAGAGTTATGATTTTATACTGAACTTATTTTGTTAAAGTATAAAAAGAAACTATATCCTGTACAACTGGCATTTTATAAACACAAATAAGACACAGGAAGGATCAACAGAACCCCTGTCTCCCGTGCCCTCCCCCTCACAAATATAGAGAAAACTGAATAAGCCAAATTATTACAGAATGCTACACAGAAAAATCATGCTAACAGAATACCGCAGACACACATGACAGGAATAGTGTTAGGGGAGTGCAACTAGGATAGTGGCTCTCTGGTCAGAGAGGGGATGTTTGAGGGGAAACCTGGCATGGGGTGGGGGGTCCTTTGGTGGCAGGATGGAGTGGTCATAGGCAGTGGTGTAGCAAGGGTGAGAAGGATGGGGGCACTCCTCCCCGCCCCCCCCTTCCCTTCCTTTGTACCTCTAGTTGAAGTTCTTGCTCGCAGCGGTAAACATGCTCCTCGCGACCCCGTCAGCTCTCCCTCTGACATCACTTCTATGCACGGCACCTGGAAGTGACATCAGCAGGAGAGCCGTCGGGGGTCGCAAAGAGCACATTGTTGACCGCCGTGTACAGGAACGTCAACTAGAGGGATGGGAGGGGAGGAATGGGGAGAGGGGAGGAGGGGTGCTGGCGCCCCTACCAATATTGCGCCCAGGGCGGACCTCCCCCCCTCCCTCCCTCCCCCTACACTTACGCTGGTCATAGGATCATTTAAGTCAGGATAAAATTTTATAACCTGTGTAGATACTTTCACTTCCTGCATCCACCACCCACAGGAAGAGAAGCTGCTAAATCCCTCTTTACCCACTCAGCAAATTTTCAAAAGAAAAATGGCTCATGGAGGTTGCGCCTAGGTGGGCTTCCAAAAACTGCTTCCCAATGTGCTGTTTATCCCCCTGCTTGTTAACGTGCTGGTTTCCCTCCACTTTCTACATTTGATGAGGAGGCACAGAGGCCCCTTTCAGTGGAGGTCATTCTCAGTCTGTGCCTGGTGCAAATGGCATGTGGAATGCGGCCCTTAGGATTTGGCATAAAGATGGTACGAGGTCTATTGATGTGGTACATAAGAACATAAGAGAGGCCGCTGCTGGGTCAGACCAGTGGTCCATCGTGCCCAGCAGTCCGCTCAGGCAGCGGCCCTTTTGGTCAAAGACCAGCGCCCTACCTGAGACTAGCCCTACCAGCGTACGTCCTTGTTCAGCAGGAACTTGTCCAGCTTAGTCTTGAAACCCTGGAGGGTGTTTTCCTCTACGACAGACTCCGGAAGAGCGTTCCAGGTTTCTACCACTCTCTGGGTGAAGAAGAACTTCCTTACGTTTGTACAGAATCTATCCCCTTTCAACTTTAGAGGATGCCCTCTCGTTCTCCCTACCTTGGAGAGGGTGAACAACCTGTCCTTATCTACTAAGTCTGTTCCCTTCAGTACCTTGAATGTTTCGATCATGTCCCCTCTCAATCTCCTCTGCTCGAGGGAGAAGAGGCCCAGTTTCTCTAATCTTTTGCTGTACGGCAACTCCTCCAGACCCCTTAACCATCTTAGTCGCTCTTCTCTGGACTCTCTCGAGTAGTACCGTGTCTTTCTTCATGTTCGGCGACCAGTGCTGGACGCATTACTCCAGGTGAGGGCGCACCATAGCCCGGTACAGCGGCATGATAACCTTCTCCGATCTGTTCGTGATCCCCTTCTTTATCATTCCTAGCATTCTGTTCGCCCTTTTCGCCGCCGCCGCCACCACACATTGCGTAGATGGCTTCATCGACTTGTCTGGATTGTCTCGTAGCACGGATATTACGATCAGGGATTCCAGTTGGCGTTCTGCATCAATCCGCAGCCTCTGCCTGCGTTAACCTGACGCCAATGCAAAGCAGCTTGTTTATAGCAGACCGAAATAGAAATTAAATAAGTGACTCCGGCTAAGTCGAGCTATGTGGCTGTCCTGCCCATATGCCTGAACTAAGAGCCTAATGGTAGGCATGATGCCACAACGTTGGCTTCCTGGGACTACGTCCCTCTACGTCGACCTCCTGTTATATATAATTCCGCTATACACATGTTTGTTTCCTCCCTCTTCGTGCTCATGATGTCACTTCGCTGCATTCATGCTGCCTCTCTTGTTGCAAACCGGCTTGAACTGAAAGGTATGATGGGATATAAGTAGAGCTATTATTATTAGCATTTGTACTTAGGGCTTCTGATTCTGGCTGCAGATGGCAGTTCCATTTTTTTTTTTTTTTTTTTTTTTTTTAAATGATGTGAGCCTCTTGGATGAAAGAAAGCATCCTTTGATATACTCAGAAGCATATGTGGCCAGCAAGAGCTGTCACATCCAGATCTGAAGAGGGCCATTTGCCGGAGCCTCCCTTGCTGCCGTTCAGCTCTACAGTATGCAGGGATGGAACAGATGATCAAACCTGGAGCGGATGGAGAAAGGAAACTAGAGGCGGCTGCTTTCCCCCATTCAGAGCCAGAGTAACAGTGCCGGATACCCTAGATCGGGGCCAGCAGCCTTTTTAAAGCAGAGAGCCAATTTATCCTAAAAAATTTGACCCAACATTTACAAAGAGCCGCAATGGGTAGAAAAGGGAGTTTGAGATATTCCAAATCTCTCGCTCTCTCTCCCCTCCCCAAGGTTTAGTTTTTCTCCCCTATTTTTTTCCCTCCCACCCCACGCAGGTCTCTCCACCTCTGTTCTCTCCCCAACTCCCCACCAATAGCCAAGGTTCTTTCCCCTCTCCAGGCCCTGACCCTTTAATCTCACTCCCAACCCCACAATACCCCCCTTGGGCCTACCAAGGTACCTGGTGGTCCAGCAGGGGTCTTTGTAGCAGGAGTGCGACCCTCTCACTCCTGCCTCCACGCAGCTGCCTTCTAAAATGGCTGCCATGACCTTTTGCGGCTGCTCGCGGCATTTCCTGTACTACCGTAAGCTGCCGTGAGAGATCACAGCAGCCATTTAAGGAGGCAGGAGCAAGAGGGCCATGAAGACCCCCATTGAACCACCAGATACCGCGGTAGGCCTGGGGGGGGTGTTGAATCGTGGAGTTGGGAGGGAGATTCAAGGATCGGGTCCTGGAGTGCCGCAGCCACATGACAGAAGAGCCGCAGATCGCCAACCCCTGCCCTAAATGAACCTTCAGCTATGCCCCTCTCAACTTTTTCTCCAGCTCCCATTTCCAGACCCAGGAATATTCCTCTCCCCTCCCCTCCCTTCCTTTCCCACCAACACCCAACATCCCTATCTTTCTCGTATCTACCCACTCAATCCTAGGAATATTCCCTGAGATTGTGGGTTCAAACCCACGCTGCTTCTTGTGACCTTGGGCAAGTCACTTAATCCCCCCATTGCCCCAGGTACATTAGATAGATTGTGAGCCCACCGGGACAGACAGGGAAAAATGCTTGAGTACCTGAATAAGTCCATGTAAACTGTTCTAAGCTCCCTCGGGAGAACAGTATAGAAAACTGAATAAATCAATATTGTTTTATTCTTTCCAGACAGAGAGGCTTGTGAACGAGGAACATTATTTATCAGGTGGACTTGATGTAATTTGATTATTGATGTCAACCAAAGTGTTATATAGAAATCCAAATTCCAGCCCTTACCCCACTCTTACCCCCAGAAAGGATTATGAGGCCTCATATACTGTTGCAAGAGGGATTGAGGTCAGAGTTCTGGTTAAGCGCTTGTTATACAGAATCTTCATTAAGGAATGTATGGAAGTCTGTGCCAGACTATTTCCTGCCTCTATCTACAGAGAGAGTAGTCACTGTTCACAGGGGTGCTGAAAGAGGTGGGAGAGGGAGTGCTCCCTTGTTGAAGGCCTTTAGGAAAACGGGGAACGGAGCAGTTGGGTGGGAAGAGCCCCTTGATAAGACAGTAGAGCTGGTACGAGCAGAGAATGATCCGGTTGCTCTTGGAATTGCTTTGAAAATGTTGCAAAATAATGTTCCTGCAATTACCACAGCTTTCTCTCTCTCGTCTGGGAAGTAAATGTGCACCATGCTAGAGAGAATAAACAAAAATAATAATTTTTTTTTTAATATATCCCCCACATTGGGATAAAGTCCATGCAAAGCAGTAGGTAGGCAGGCATTCCATCTTCTAAAATAATCCTAAATAGGAAGGTAATAATAATGCCACTGGAAAAAAACAAACAAACAAAAAACCAGCAGATTTCACGATCTTGGAAAATGTCTGCATTTCTGCATCATCCCACCCCAATTTTTTTTTGTTTTGTTTTGTTAGCAAAGGCGGGGGGGGAGGGGATCTGTAATCCTTCTGCTCCTTGCTCTGCCTATGTGGGCCCTATGCACAAAGGTATTGTTCCCACTGGCCAACCATTTAGTACCCAGGCCCCCCAGTCTGTACTCGGTTCCTTCGATGTGCTAAGAAGAGCCCCAGCTGCCTGCCTTGATTTGTCATAATGCAGAGAAAGAGAGAGAGACGAGCAGCTCTTGCTGCAGCATTGCAGGTACGGAGGCACGGACGGGACAAAAGAAAAAGCAGCGGCTCTTCGGAGCCATCCGATGGGAGTCCGCAAGCCACTCCCAGAAGCCTTACACCTGTCATCTGAGGGCTGGCTGGAGGTGGAAACAAAGCCGAGGCGTGCTCGGAGCCCGGCACTGCTGCAGAGAGCCAGAACCCGCATTCTTGGCAAAGTGCACCCTACTTGCACCGAGTATACAGAAAGGAAGAGGGAGGGGGGAAGGGAGGGAGAGAGAGAGAGGAGGGGGGGTCCTTTGCAAAAGTGGGCGATCTGTGCCCAGCACTGCTTGTCCCCCTCCCCACCCCTGTCCTGCATCAGTGCGGTAGTTAAAAGTGGTAGAGCTTAGAGACTTCAGGAGCAAAGACCCAGCAAGTTGGGGGAAAGGAGAGAGGAGGAAGTGGGGCTGTTTACCTGTGGCACGTGTGGTTTTTTTTTATTTTTTTTAGGAGAGCCCTTGCTCCAGGCAAAAAAAAAAAACCCAAACAAACACAACCCAAAGTGGCCAGTCCTGTCCAGGAATGCACTTTCTAAGAACGGATTTTTCTAAACTGGATTTGCAATGGAGAAAAAAGTAGAAGGTAGATGGAATTTTGTGTGTGGGGAAAGGGGGGGGTTGAGTGTTCGTCTGTCTCTTGTGTTGAAGTTTGTGCGTGTTGTGATGTGATGACTTTGTCCTGTGGACAGAACCGTAAAGCAAAGAGGAAGGAGGGGGTTGTTGGTAATATTTCCAAAACTCTCTGCCCTCTGGTAGATTTGTCTATTCAGTTCTTTCAAGCACATGAATCATTTCATCTGCTCTACTTAATAGAATGCTATTTTGCTGCTTCTATATACAGGAAAGCTAACTTTTTTGAAATGTGACTATTGCTAGCAGATTAGCCTGGGGGGGGGGGGGGTCCTGTAAGAGTGAAAAGTTTCCCGACTTGAACGAGAAATCGCTGCCTTCCCGTTTTCCTCTCTCTCTCTTTCTCTCTCTCTTTTTTTTTTAAACCCAAACAGTAATATTTCAGCATGGAGTTTGCTTTGCTTAGTGTCTCGGAAAGTATGGAGGATATACCAAGCCTTCAGAAAAAGCGCAGGGGGCAGCTTTGGTGATATCACCCGGCTGAGAAATATATGCATTATATCCCCCCCCCCCCCCTAGTGTAGTCTGTAAACAGACGTTGCATTTAGAGAGCTCCGTTTGGGGTTTTGTTTTGTTTTTTTTCATAACAACACAAGGACCAAAGGCACAGAAGAGCTTTGCCTAATCCTAAACAGAGGGAAGTGACAGGGAGAGATGAATGAAGAGGATTTATATGGTAATTAAACGCTCCTACATTTTCCCTTTGTCCGTGACTCCGTTTCTCTGCTGTCATTCGTTCTTCGAAAGAAGCTCATTAGCCAACCTCTTACTGACAAAACGGTGCCTATGGACAGAGCAGCGCTCCTCTGCTATGATAGACACTGGGCCATCCAAGGTGCATGCATACTGCAAAATTTAGCGCAGTCGGGAGGGGGTGGAAAACAAGAGGGAATTCTTAAAAGATATAAATATATTTCATTTTTCTGGATCCAGTGGCATCACTGAAAGAAAACGGTCTTCTGTTGCAACGATACACTTGTTGGAGAGACCCAAATCTTGGCATCAGTTGAAACAATATACAGCATAGAATTATCATACATGGAGTTCAGAATCCTATAATAACTTTTTAGATGATTATTGTATTATACTGAGGTTTGTTTGGGTTTTTAAAAAAAAATTACATTTCAACAAGTAAAGACTATTACAAGATCGAGATGGGGTGGAATGGTGGTGGGGGGAAGGTGAGAGAGGGAGTTGGTATGAAAATACAAAGTATCTGGATATTTACTGTGATTCGTTCAAAGCATTTCAAGGCTTCCTGGTTAATAAGTCTGATTAGGCTTAGCTTTGGCTACTCGTTCACGTCTTTAATTGTATTTTTGAAGGGGGGGGGGGCATATGCCATAGCAAATCTTAGATCATAGGGGTGGAAACACCAGGTGTTATTTAGCAAGAAGTCACAATTGATAACCCTCGGGCATATTTCTTTAATGAATTGATGGTGGGGAGGGAGAGAGGAGGAGGGATTCATAACAGACAGTAGTACATCGCCTCTTTCTGTTAAATCGTGAACGGGGGATTTGATCGGGAAAGTGGTTCCTTTCCAATGATGACCAGCAAAGGCGTGTTGGACCGTCTTTGATTGCACGTTCTAATTTGATATTTTCAATCATTTCTGGGCACTAGACATAGGTTAAGAGCATATTGTAAATCTCTCCCTTCCCGCCCCCCCCCCCCCTTTAACACTTTCCTACTCGGACAGTGCATTAAAATACTTAGCATGTAATGCCAATAAACCAGGTCCCTGCCTGCCATTCTTTTCAATTTGAGTGCATTCAGGTTGAGGCTCTTTGGCTGGGCAAGCTATAAAGATGTCTGTGTATTCCCCTCCCCCCCCCCCCCATTGTCAACCTCACAGCTGGAACACTTACATTAAGTATGCCTGTATTTGGGGGGGGGGGGGGGGAAACAACCCAGGCAGATTGCTCCCTGTCCTGTGTTCTAATCAAACTTCATTTGCTGTCTTTGATGGGCTCCTTGAAGATGCAGCGCTGACTGTTTCTGCAAACTGCTCCGAATGATTTCATTGGCAAACGTTGGCCATGACCCATTGATTTCATATGCCCAGTGTAGTGAACCTGTACCCATCTGTGCCTGCCTACTTCTGCTAGATAAATCTGGGGGGGGGGGGGGGAAATCCCAAACCCAAACCAACCCAGAAGCTAAATCTTGATTTCCAAAAAATATTGACGTGCAGTTAATTAATGGGTTGCTCCAAAGATCAATTTTTAAAATCTGTTGATTGATGTTTACTAATGTGTTTCTTGTGGTTGCTAGAAAAATGTAAATATTATAATTGCATCCATGATAGGGCCTGAACTAGTGCATTAAAAAGATATATATAATGTGTGTCTAGATAAATGACGTTTCTGTTTGTCGCAGAATCTCAATGGTATAATAACAGCATCCTTGAATTCTGCATGTACAAATGATAGTAACACTGCAGAAGTCTGCTGCCTCTCGCCTACCAGGCGCTTTTTCCACCCACATGCTGCTTTTTCAAACTTTGCCTTCTTGATCGCGCCACTGGAATTTTTGCATTAATCTTGTCTGTGCAGTTTCAAACCCAGCCCTGTCCGGTCGGCCGGAGTAAACGCAGCTTCCATTCTGCTAAGCGACCAGGATTTATGGATGAACGAGTACTGTGTAGAAGCCAAAACCTTCTTTCCATTTTGTTTTAAAGCAGACAGGTTACTTTAATCCCTTCATAGTGTGCAGGGTCTCATTCTCAGCCAAAAAAGCCTACCCCCCCCCCCCCCCCAAGCTCAGACCTAGCACTTGAATAGAAGCCAAGGGGCCACAAAGCAATAAACGCGTATCTTTGTACGCTTTCGTGCACAGCTTCTGACTCTGAGCAGCTTAAAGCCTGCTCCAGGTGATGTCATGGGTCTCCATTGGTTCAAACGGCCTGTAAACATATTCTCACTGACCAATCCCTGGCCGAGGGATGACATCATCACTCCGTGCTGGGATTGGCTGGTGCGTGCGCACGGGGTTCACACACTCTTTTCCTCTCGTCTGTCTAGTGCTTTTCTAGTCGCCCTGGAAAGAAATGCGTGGGACCTGTCTAGCAGCAACTTTTTCATTAATACAGCTATAAAAAGACAAGAAGGCAGCAGCATTAGCCAGAGACGAAACAGCTGTCTTCCTGCCAGACTGATTGTGATATTTTAAGTGCAAGGGAATGGGAGAGGTGGAAGCTTTGTATTAAAAAAAAAACAGAAACCTGCAAAGGGAGGCGACTTTTATTTCTTAGGTCAGGAAGATAAGGACCAGTTGCTGTGGTCTTAAAGATACCGCCTACAATCCACTCTTGACGCCTAACTCCACTTTTCCTTGCTCTAAATCTTGGTATAAAGTAAACTAAACCTTAGGTAGGTATAATCCTGCCTTACCCCCAATACCACTTGCATGGCGTAGCTCCTCTTGTGCTCTGGAAGCTGTAGCCAAGAGAGCCTGCTTCCAGTGTTAAGAAACTTGTCATTCCTTGATCACATCTGAAGATGTGCTGCATGGTGGTTGACCCTGCCTCCTCATTTTGGGAGCTTCATGCAACTCTGTCATGGCTCTTTACAAGATAACTTTGTCACTGCTATACAAGGGTGGGTAGATACTTATCCTAAGGCTTTTATAGCTGTTTCAAGTTTAGTTAATTTTAATATACCGACCATCGACGTGCACCTGGCCGGTTTACAATGCTAAAAATGAAAGGTTGAAATAAATTATTATAGGGGAAGGGGAAATGTGAACATTATTAAATGGACAAATTGCAGATACGAACATGAGCTTGAGGGTGAAGGGGGAGGGAAAAGTTAATAATTACATGGTTAAAAACAAATTTAAAAAGGAGAAGAGGGGGCTTTCACCAAATATAAAATAAAAAAATAGTGTGGTTGCTATTTTAGTCCACTGTATAGGTAATAAATACAAAAAGAAAAGAAAATGATACTATTTAAATGAACTAACAATAGATTTTTTTATTAGCTTTCAAAGGTGGAACGTTCTTCAGGTCAGAAATGAGCAAATGATAATATTCACCTTGGAAAGCCAGCCAAAAATGTATCATTAGTCCAATAAAAAAGGATATCTTTTTTTCTGTTTATTATATGAGGATATTTTGCATTCTTATTCATTAATTTTTCAAAATATGCATTATTCTAATAAAAAAAGGAACCATCTTTTTTTTATATTTTGAAGAGTATTTCTACAATTTGCTTTCACACTTTATTGCATTTTGCATTGTATTTTTAGACAACATGATATGAAAATAGTACAAGTATGTGAAGATTTTTACTAGGCACTGTGTATATAGTACAAGAAAGAATAGCTTTGAATTTATAGCTAAAATGCCTAATAAATGTAAAGCATATCTTGCCAGGAATAGAACTGACACTTTTTTGCTTTACATACTTTTTTCTTCTCTGCAGTCACCAGATGTATCTATCTAGTGATGTGCTGGACATAATTTAGCAAGTGAGCGCTCACTTTTTTTCCTACTACTGCTACTATTAGTTGGCTCTTATTGGTGGAATGAGGCATTATGACATCACAGTCTCAGCTCTGCTTCCCAAAGACTGAAACTCTTCACACTACTACTATGAATTATTTCTATAGTGCTACCAGACGTATGCAGCGCTGTACAGAGCCACAAAGAAGACAGTCCCTGCTCCAAAGAGCTTACAATCTAAACAGTCAAGACAGACAAACAGGATGTCATGGATACAGCTAAGGGGAACGGTTAATCAGCTGACTGGGTTGGAGGGCAGAGGGGAGTGCAGGACAATCAAGCCATTGTGACATCATTGAAGAGGTTGGCTCTTATTGGTGGAATGAGGCATTATGACATCAGAGGAGTAGGGCTAAGGATTGAAGGCTATATTAAAAAGGTGGATTTTCCATCTGCTTTTAAATAAAGTAAGGGAAGGGGCTTGGCGGACAAACTCAGGTAATTTATTCCAGGCATAGGGGGCCATAAATAAATAGATTCTATACCACCTTACTAGTTCCCTTTTAGATGTTAAATAAAGGATAAAGAAATATCCATGTGGTTTGCCCTTCCAGTCAACTACAGGTCAACACACTATCCCCAAAATTAGATCTTTCTAAGCATTGTGTTGTACTGTGCCTTTTCAGTTCCATATTTGACGAGAGCACACATCAGTCTGCTTTTGCTTCTCTAGATCCTACATTGGGGAACACTCTCCTGCTATATCTACATAAGGAGGTGTCTCTCAAACCGTGTGCCCCGATGAAATTCCGGGTGTGTCACGAGAGATTTCAGAATTTTATTTTTAAAAATTCCCTTCCTAAGTCTGGACTAGAATAGGCGACCTGTACGTTGCGTATGCAAGAGTCTGTCAGTGTTATGTTCGTCTGTGTGTGTAAGAATACAACCTCCCAGACGAGCATCATTCTTTGACGTGATTGGTCCTTGGAAACTTAACGGCAAGTAATTTTAGTTTTATTTTCATTTTTTAGGCGGTAGTTATCCTGACTTGAGCAGCAAAGCAATCGAGGCTTTGTTACCATTTGGATCTTTTTATCTTTGCAAACTTGGATTTCTCAGCTCTGACAGAAATTAAAATGGGGGGGAAAAAGAGAACTGCAGATGGTGGATGTTTGCGTGTTAACTGCTGAGCTGTGTTTTGAGTTAATTTACACTCAAAAACAAGCACGTCCATCGCATTGATTAGCAATTCTATTCTTTCTACTTTAGTTTCACTGTTGTTACAATTTCCCATACATAGCTTAAAGAACTTTAAATAAATAACTTAATTTTTTGTTGGTTTTGCACTTTTATCATTTCGATTGCAACGTGCCGCGAAAAACATTTGCTCCGTTTAGTGTGCCAGAGCTAAAAACAAAGTTTGAGAGACACTGACCTAGAGCTAAGGTGGTGTCCTCCAGCTGCATTCCTGCCACTTGAAGGGCGGTGCTTCAGTACTGTTTTTTCAATCACGAGGGACAGACAGATTCCCTGGAATCCTGCAGAGCTTGCCTGTCCTGATTGAAAATATGATATTGAAACAGCACTCTCCCCCCCCCCTCCAGGAATGTAAATGGAGGATTCCTGCTTAGCACTCCTTCTCAGAGGTAGCTTTTTCTGTGTAGTTGGAGGCTCAGGAGATTTCTATTAATAGGTTAAGGAGATTTTTATGTATTTTATTTTTAGCTCTGTATACATTTTCTTATTTTGTCTTAGTATTGAAGATCACTTTCATAAGCTTTACACTGATCAAGCAAGTTTTATAAATAAACTGGCTGACAGAGTGATTTAACTGGGCAGGACATACTCCAGCCCAGTTAAATTGCTCTGCCCATTCCAGTTGCTAATTTTCAGCAGCGCTTAACTAAGGAGTGCACGGATCCCTTCAGCACTCTTCGCTTTGTACCAGGGCAGTTCAGTTGTGGAGTCTGAGCAAAGCCAGGATTTGCAGAATGATGATTGGTTTGGATTTGCAGAATGCTGATTGGCTAAGTGACCAGGTAAAGTTAGGACAGCACAAAACCTGTCCTAACTTTATTCGGCCAATTGTTCAACCACTGGTCTGAATGTAGACTGGTGCCTGGATAACTTCTTGTGGTCAGCCAAGCCTCGAATGTTCAATGCTGGTGTCCAGGTTAGGTCCAGTATTGAATATTTGGCTCATATTTCTTCAAAAATTTGGTAAATATATCCTATTAAATAAATACAAAAATATTTTGCCTGCAGCAATCAGCACCTTTCAGATTGCCGACCACTGTGGACTGAATATCAGCCTGAAAATAACAACACATAGGAAAATACATATGTATTTATATCTGGCACATGAGTGATGGGGCTGAGAAACCAGGGTTCAAATCCTACTTCTCCCATTTGGCAAGTCACATTTCTTAACTACCTTATATCTGAATTTAGGATTGGATTTACTAACGTATTACATCATTAGCATATATTACTTCTGGTGGAATTCTGCCCCAAAATTTTGAAAATTCTGTGCAAATATTTGAAAATTCTGCTCACAATATTTCAAAATTCCCCCCGCGGTCGGCTAAAAAAACTAACGCCTGCTCAATGCAGGCGTTAGCGGCTAGCGTGGCAGGCGGTTTAACGTGCGGTATTACGCGCGTCAAACTCCTACCACAGCTTGATAAAAGGACACCTAAGTGTCATCCCTTGCGCCACCGCTATGACGCATAATAACTCATGTCCAGGTGCATATTTTAACTTTTAAGCTAATATTCTATAAAGGAAACTAGACATCTTATTACCTGTATAAAATAGACACTTATTTATTTATTTTTTTAAAAATTTACATACCACATACATATAATCTTGTTTCCCTCCGATTATCACATATAACATTGACATGTCTAAACAACATCGTTAATCGTCCCTCTTTTAATAGGGATAGAGCGCAAATTCAATCAATTCAGAAATACAAGCAAGCTTTAAATCATACATTGATGTCAGAAAAATTCTAAAAGGCGATTATCAACTGAAATATCCCTTAGCGTAAAAAGGCATTGGCAAATAATTGAGTTTTCAGCACCCTGTTATAGAATTTTCCTCCTAGGGCCAGGGCGAAGCTTCGGCAGATCCAGGGTGAGCCTATAAGTCATCCAGATAGTGACAATACGCAGCCTACTATCCGGACAGCTTCTGCCCCAATATATCTGGATACGTTTTATGAATCGTAGGCTGCATATGGCACTTTCTGGAAAAGTTTGATGTTGATTGTCTTATCTGGATATTCAGCGCTGGATATCTGGATATGTTTTAACACTACAGCTTGCATTTTTTGTAAAGAAGCTGACTGTGGTTGCTGGATATTAACTCCTGTGTACTACCGTGTTTCCCTGAAAATAAGACCTATCCCCAAAATAAGCCCTAGCATGATTTTTAAGGGTGCTCCTAATATAAGCCTTACCCCAAAAATAAGCCCTAGTTAGATCGTTCCCCGAAGCCCCTCCTGACAGCACCTGACTCCATCCCTGACAAAAGTGCTGCCCGATTCACCTTTGCCAGTGCTTTCTCCACCCTTCCCCCCCATGTGTAGCATCTGTCCTTCCCTCCCTCCCATCCTCCTGTGAAACAGCATTTTTATATCCCTCCCTCCCATCCCCCCGTGCAGTAGAACCCCGCCGACCCTCCCACCATAAGACCGACATACCTCCGCTCCAAGCAGCAGTAGCACTCTGAACAGGCTGCTTCACGGCCTTCTCCGCTGGGGTCTTCTCTGTGCCACATCACCGATGCGGTAGAGTAAAGGCCCTTGCAGGGCAGGCCACGAAGCAGCCTGTTCAGAGTACTACTGCAGCTTAGAGCGGAGGTATGTCAGTCTCACGGTGAGAGGGTCGTCAGGGTTCTGCTGCCCGGGAGGATGGGTGAGAGGGGAGGATAGATCCCGCACATGGGGGGAGGAGAAAGGAAAGAGGAAGAACTGGAGTGGAGGAGAGGAAGGGAGAGAGGATCGTTGTACATGAAAAAATAAGACATCCCCGAAAATAAGTCCTAGTGCGTTTTTTGGACCCCAAATTAATATAAGACACTGTCTTATGTTTGGGGAACCACGGTATGTCTCTCTAACTAGTGTCTTTTGACTCATTTGCCAATGTGAGGCCAGCGGACTGCCTGTAAGGTCCAATGGCTTTCATGCCTAGAATGTAGGCTTTAACAAACTTCTTTCAATGTGGTCTAATTGAAAAACTAATGCGAGCAGGAGGCACAAAGGATGTGTTTTCCAGGGCCTTAGTCGCCTTTTACTAAGCCGAAAATAGTGTCGGTACTCTGAAATCGGCCCTATTTGGCTACGGGGATTTTTAGGCCCCAAGAAAATACTTTTGGCTGCTGCACACACCAAAAAAGAGATGTTCCAGGGTAGTGGGGGGGGGGGGGGCGTTTGAAAAGTTCATGTTGATGCACAGACCTTTCATGTCCACAGCTTTATATGAATGTTAAGCATGCAGCTAATATGCCATCAGTCAACATAACTTAAGCACACTTACACAGATTTAGCAGCTTGAAAACAGGTGGAGGCTGTGCAGGCCGAGAAGGACACACATATATTACCAGTTTGAAGGACACATATACAGCACATTACCAGTTTGAGACTCTTATGGAAAATTTATAATAATTATGTCCTCAAAGCATTGCTCGCAAACAGAAATACATGTTTAGAAGTGATCTATAAACCCATGTATTTATGAATACCCTTAATCCACATTTAGGTCGATTTCTGTATATAAATGGAACATTTTATGGTCTTTACAAGTCATTTCAGCGCAATTTTGAAAGCTATTTATGAGGGCAAACCACCATTACATTGCTAAACTGACTGAATGTTTTTTGGCAGGATCAGACAATATTGTACTTAGATTCTATTTTCAAAAGCACATTTGCTGATTTCCATGAAAATCCTACCTGCAAAAAAAAACCCACCCAGGTACAGAACCCATGGGTGATTTATGCATGTCGTAAGTTTCAAAAGAAAGGTGGATGCGTGCTTCGCTGTACCCATAACATAACAGTACTCTTAAATACTGCTACAGACTTTCATATGCTGAAAGATTAGAGAAACTGGGGCTCTTTTCCCTAGAAAAGCGGAGACTTAGAGGGGACATGATAGAGACTTACAAGATCACGAAGGGCATAGAGAAAGTGGAGAGGGACAGAAAGAGAGAGAGTAAGGGAGAGAGAGAGATAGAGAAAGATTAGAGAAACTGGGGCTCTTTTCCCTGGAAAAGCGGAGACTTAGAGGGGACATGATAGAGACGTACAAGATCATGAAGAGCATAGAGAAAGTGGAGAGGGACAGATTCTTCAAACTTTCGACAACTACAAGAACGAGAGGGCATTCGGAAAAATTGAGAGGGGACAGATTCAGAACCAATGCTAGGAAGTTCTTCTTCACCCAAAGGGTGGTGGACACCTGGAATGCGCTTCCAGAGGGTGTTGTAGGACAGAGTACGGTATTGGGGTTCAAGGGATTAGATGACTTCCTGAAGGAAAAGGGGATAGAAGGGTATAGATAGAGGATTACTATACAGGTCCTGGACCTGATGGGCCACCACGTGAGCGGACTTCTGAGCACGATGGACCTCTGGTCTGACCCAGCAGAGTCATCCATATATCATCCACATAAGAGCCTTAAAGGACCTAGTCTGCTAGGTATACAAGACCCAACACGGTCCGCGTTTCGACAAAAAGTCTTCTTCAGGGGTCCCTGGTGATCCTATAAAGGTGAGTACGTGGGAAACAATTGTGTGGTGAGCTTTCCATTGCAAATGCAAGCAGTGTCTCACTTCCGGCTCACCACACAATTGTTTTCCACGTACTCACCTTTATAGGACCCCCCAAGACCCCTGAAGAAGACTTTTTGTCGAAACGCGGACCGTGTTGGGTCTTGTATACCTAGCAGACTAGGTCCTTTAAGGCTCTTATGTGGATGATATATTTTTATGTGGATGGAATTATTTTATGTGGATGATTTCAGTGTACCTTTGGAACTTTGACACTTTCAAATAAAGTCCATTTGGGAACATCGTCACGCCACAGAGTTTTTTTGGTTTTCTCTGGATTTTCTTCTTTGTGGATATTTTGGGGTCAATTCCTTTTGTTTTTTGGTCTAAAATTCAAGGCAAATATATTGTTCAAGGCAAAGATTCTGTTTTTTGGTCTAAAATTCAAGGCAAAGATATTGCAAGCAGTGTCTCACTTCTGGCTCACCACACAATTGTTTCCCACGTATTCACCTTTATAGAGACCCCTGAAGAAGACTTTTTGTCGAAACGCGGACCGTGTTGGCTCCTGTATCCCTAGCGGACTAGGTCCTTTAAGGCTTTTATGTGGATGATTTCAGTGGACCTTTGAAACTTTGACACTTTCAAATAAAGTCCATTTAGGAACATCGTCACTCCACAGAGTTTTTTTTGGTTTGCTCTGGATTTTCTTCTTTGTGGATATTTTGGGGTCAGTTCCTTTTGTTTTTTACCTAGATGCTGTTACAGAAGAGGCGTTCACTGTGTAGCTTCAGAGTGCCTAACTAGAAGCGCTTACTTATAGAATTGCCACTGTGGTAACTGGTTTACAAATGGGAAAGGAGAGTCCGCCCGGGACAAGAGTTCTGAATCTCCTACCTTTGCCTCATCGAAATCAAGGAACCAGCTTTAGATGGGTTCCCCAAGGCCCTGTGCTCTCTCTTTCTTTTTCTTTATGCATTTTTCACAAATTGCAAGCGTATCACTTGTTCAAGAAAATAGATTCTGCCATTGAAAAAAAGAAAACCCTGAAATATCTAATCAGTTGATCAAGCTTCTATTTCAACCCCAAAGTAAATAAGAAATAACCTGAGGTGGAGAAGACGAGACTTACAAGTAATTTTTCTGTATGGGGGGGGGGGGGTAGAAAATTATACAGGAAAATTCTTTACTTGGATTAAGGCGGAGAGTGATTTTACATCTGCGCCAAATTATACAGCTATAGGAGTTGGAGGTTGCCTTGATTCCAGGAAATTCTTTAAACGTTCAGGGTTTAGAAAAGCTTAAGTTTTTTCTGAAATCTTAATAATACATTTCCATGGGAATTGAAGGGGGGAAAAAAGTTCTTTTGAGAGGCAACACTTAAGATTTAAAAGCTAAAAATAAAAGCCTTTCTCCTCAATTGTGTGGCTCTACAAAGGTCAGGAAAAATCATGACCGAATGACTCGGAAACTTAGGGGCAAATGCTATAAGAAGCGGCCAAAAGTTATGCGCCGATATAAGCACCGTTCAGCGCGATTCAAGCACAATTGGGTGCCGTTTAGTGAATCAGGCGAGCGGCGCCTATTTTGGAGGCGCCCAGAAAATAGGCCAGCTCCTAGGCACAATGAAAAGTTAGGCACCCATGCGAGCGCTTAAGCACGCTTAAGAGCAGTGATTCTGTAAGAAGGCGTTTAAACACATAGCCACGCCCACACCCAACATGCATAGCGCCTATTTTTTTTGAAGGCCGCCTACATTTTTAGAGGCGCCTTGTTATAGAATCGCGCTTTCTTGATAGGCGCCTATGTCTCAATCAGTGCTGATTAAAAAGCTTAATTGAGCTTGCTATTCTTTTATTTATCATTTTTCAATTAACATATCACGTATAAACTTGTACAAAAAGGTAAAGTCAAGCAGAAAATAAAATACAATGCACAATGCAATACAAAACAGATTATTATCTGCTATCATAACACAAATATATATAGCTTAACTTTAACTCAAGTCCTCATTAAACCAAGATGTAGAATCGGCAAAAATTATAATAAAGAATTACAAATTGGAAAACTACAAGACTGAAGATTGTATAGGCTGAACTAGGAGGTCAAACAATCAAAGAATACTTGTATTTCGCCTCCTGTTTTCAGGCGAGCCATTGAGAAGAAGGTTGTACGTTGGCTAGGTTCAAAGAATACGTATTTTTGCGTTTGATGCAACATCACACATTTACATGGGTGACGAAGAAAAAATGTCACCCCTAGAGCTATAACTCGTGGTTTTAACAACAAAAATTCACGTCAACGTTTTTGTGTATCTCGTGACAAATCTGGAAACATTTGTATCCTATGCCCAAGACATTTTTTTTGTTTATTTTTAAAATCTGGCATCTGATTTTCATTCTGTCTTACATCTCTTCTCCCCCAGGGCCAGCATCTCTGTTTCCTTCAGCCCCCACCCACCAAGTCCAGCATTTCTCCTCTCCCTTCCCGTTCCCCTAACCTGCTCCAGCATCTCTCCTCCCTTCCTTCTAGGTTCAGCATCTTCCATTTTCCATACCCTTCCTGCCCCCCTGGTCCAGCATATCTCATTCTCCCTTTCCCCACCATATCCCCCCCCCCCTCCCACTGCCAGCTCAAGTCCACCTCCAAAGACAGGAGCAATGCCCAATCACTTTTGCCTCTAGTGCTGCTGTTCTTTAAAATTGCAGCATCTGACCCCTCGCATTGCCTTATGTGGCAGACTGACCCCTAGCAGTGCATCGGAATGCACAGGGGTCAAGCGCCACCATTTGGAAGGCAGGAGTGATCATGCATCAATATTGCCTTTAGAGGCAGGTGTGGGTTTGGGAGGCTGGAGGGGTGTCTGAGGGAAAGGGGGACTGGGGGAGTGTCGGGATGATATCTTAAGGTGATCAGAGGATTATCGGGGGAGTCAACAGGAACTGCCCTAGAGGTCTGCAGGGGCTGCCATTATAGAACAAGGTGATAGGACAATATTCCAAAAAAGGGCCTATGCCCGAATGTGGAAAAAAAACATTCTCCTGAAAAAGGCTCTGTAATTTTGAAATTTTTTTCTGCTGAACTGTGGTAATCTAATGTTCATATCACGGGTGTCAAATTACAGCATGAAAACAAGAGTCACAAGAAGTCTTGCATGTTGAAATAAATGAAAAGGTTTTCACATGATCTGAAGTTTAGTTTCCACTCCCATTAATGTTTGGCGCGCCCATAAATCTGATACCTTTTGTAAAGGATGTCCGCTTTCACAGACTCCTCGGGACAACATGAACACATTTCCCTGTAGGCACCAAATGAAACACAGATCGAAGAGCTGGGAAATCTTTTCCGTGTGTGAGATGCCGCCTAGCACCAGCTATGCTTCCTCCATTATGGCTAGAAGATCACAAGAAGGGAAGATTTATTCAGTAGGAAAATTCATGCGTGTCGCTCACTGAAGACAACATAGCAGCACCGAAAGACCTGCAAAGTCCATTTGTAAGCATTTCATCTCATCTGGAGCGCTAGGTACGATTAATGCATGTGGATAGGTAGGTGAAAAGCCCAGTTTAATCCTTGTTTGTAGGATTAGGCCCATACCTGTAAAAATGTCCATCAAAAGGAAGGATGTATATGGCATTGTAGTTGGCCTATTAGATCTATGAGTCAGGAGGAACCGGGTAAACGCCTTTTTCTCCAAGCTCTTCAACGCAGCAGTTGATTAACAATAATAATTATAACAATTATAATGTTAATCATGTTCTTTTCCTCTCTCCTTCCCCTTGAAAATTTCTCTGCAGTCTAGGCATCAGGTCATTCATATCGGAACTTGGCTGCGTTAGACTTGTGGAGGGAATTTTGATAACAGGGAGACTGGTTTAAGAGGACAAAGGCCTGGTTTAAGGACAAAGGCCTGGTTTAAGAGGACAAAGGCCTGGTTTAAGAGGACAAAGGCCTGGTTTAAGGACAAAGGCCTGGTTTAAGAGGACAAAGGCCTGGTTTAAGGACAAAGGCCTGGTTTAAGAGGAGTGGCATTTTAAGAATGTACGACTAACTCAGAACGTGGATGTCCCAGTCAGTACGTCACAAATGGATGCCCACCTCACATATATTTTAGAGCCGAACAATACATGTAAGATGGACGTCCATGTGCTGGAAATATCCAGCATGAACATCCGTTTGACAAACTGAAAGATCCGAATCATGAACAGGACAAAATGAGGAACACGCAGTGGCGTAATGAGGATGGGAGGCACATGGGAGTGGTAGCGCCCCACCCCACCCTCCTCACCTCCGCCCTCCTCCTGCCACGCATGTGATGATCTTAAGGTGGCCAAACAGGTTGAAAAGATGACGGCGAAAGCTCGAAGGATGCTAGGTTGCATAAGGAGAGGTATGGCCAGTAGGAAAAAGGAGGTTTTGATGCCCCTGTATAAGACTTTGGTGAGACCTCATTTAGAATATTGTGTTGGAGGCCGCACCTTCAGAAAGATATAAAAGGGATGGAGTCGGTCCAGAGGAAGGCTATTAAAATGGTGCGTGGTCTTTGTCATAAGGTGTATGGGGACAAACTTAAAGATCTCAACTGTATTCTTTGGAGGAAAGGGAGGAGAGGAGAGACGTTTAAATACCTACGTGACGTAAATGTGCTTCAGTTGAGTCTCATTTGAAAGGAACCTCTGGAATGAGAGGGTGTGGGAACATGGATGCCTTTGTGGCAGCCGAGGAATGCCTATCTTATAAAATATGATAACCTTAGACACTTTTTACACACACAAAAAATGTCAGAACTTCTCCAACATTTATGCAGCACTTCATTCACCAGAATTAACAGGCTGTCTTATTGATCCTCAGCGGGCCACCAGACACTCAAACGGCTTTCATAGTGCCGGGCTTTATGCTCCCAATCGTCATTGGGTCCGATTCTATTAAATTATTTAAATACTTATATATTAATACTTTTATATTGAATCTTAAATAAATATGTACTAAAGACTCTTTATGCGGAGGTAGAGTCACCAACATGTTTCAAAGGGCTTTTTCAAGGCTACCACTCCCTGCATTTAACCATTCAAACCGACCATAGCATCTGGTATGACAGAGGAAGTGAAAGAAATTACAACAACTGCTCACGCTTTTGGTTCACAATTTAAAGTACCTCTTTGGTTCCACCATAAGGAGCTAAGGGAGACCGCAGAAGAGATGGCATACGCTACTTTACCTCAGGGATGTTCCGCTGATCTTCAGGAGGAGTCGACAGAGGATGATTTTCACTGGGCTTGCAAGCATCTGCTAGAGAAGTTTGGGAGCTTAATTACAAATTCCTGCTGAGTCTCTACATCTCATCTAACCGAGCGTTGTAAGGCATCTCAGGAGCAGTCAAATAATTGTTTAAAATGGGCGGCGCTTGAGGGGGGCGGGCCTGGGACATATGTTTTGGTTCTGCCTCATGGCGTGGTCCTTTTGGCCAGAACTTCTAACTTGTCATGCACGTTATTTGGAAGCGTAAAGTGGCTGTTATTTGGGATCTACAATATCACTTGGCCTGTGCCGGGGGTGGGGTGGGGGGAGACTTATGGGCTTTTTACATATGAATGGGAGAGAAACTATCCTAAAATGGATGGCAAAGGAAGCCCCAACTTTAATGCTGTGGAGAAGAGAAATGATATACCCCCCCTCCCCCGAGCCAGCAGGGGATCCTGTACTAAAGCAAGCAGAGCCAACGGCGTGCTACCGAAGGCGCACGACAAGCACGTGCCTTTGCGAAGCGACTTCACAAAGAGACACAGGACGCCGAACAACACAACGCTCCCTATAGAAGTCATTCCGACACTCGCTCAAGAAAACTCAATCGCAACACCATCAGAAGAGCAGAAAGATAAGGAGACAACTTATGCTCTTCCCCTTTCAAGTCCTAATCTCAAAAGTAAAACCCACCTCAGGATAAACACCGCCAATCCTCCCCCACATTTGCACACAGATTCATCTTGTAGAAGAACTGCGGAAATGTTCAGATGTCTCTTTTGTATTCCGCCCAGAACTGCAAGGTTGAGGTGGAATAGAAATCAGTAATGTAATGTAATATATCAGTCCATTAAATTTGAGCCACAAAGAGCCTAATAGAATGGAATAAATAGCAAAAGAAAAGCCTCAGTTTATTGGGCCACACTCTTCCACCCAGACCTTGGCGGCAAAAAAACTTCCGCAAGTGGTTCGAGTGAAAAACAGTGAGAATTTAAATCAAAAAGAATAGCTAATAAGGGGAAACTATATTACAAGAATCACTGTGTACCACACGGTACGCTTCACAGAATCAGGCCAACCATCGTTTCGTGGCAGGACACCACTGCTTCAGGGCCTACACAGATTCCCAGTTTTTTGGTTGCAGGATAGCTGGGAATACCCACAAAGCAGCTGGACCCCAGGTCTGAATAAGTTTGAAGTATGTTATCAAGACCTGCTGGCTAACACCAAATTTATTTATTTTATTATTTCCGGGGTTATTAACCGCCTTTTCATGAAGAGGTTCACCCAAGGCGGTTGCCAGGGAAACTTTGAGCCAGGTTGGATTTTTTTTTCTTTCTCCCATCTCTAAGCTACCGATCCAGTTTCCCCCATGCCTGTCTCAATAACAGACTATGGACTTTTCCTCCAGGAGCTTATCCAAACCTTTCTTAAAACCAGCTATGCTATCCGCTCTTACCACAACCTCTGGCAACACGTTCCAGAGCTTAACTTTTCTCTGAGTGAAAAAAAGTTTCCTCCTATTGGTTTTAAAAGTATTTCCCTGTAACTTCATTGAGTGTCGCCTAGTCTTTGTCATTTGTGATGGAGTGAAAAATCAATCCATATGTGCCCTTTCTACTCCACTCTACTCTACTTGAACCCGGTCCACTCTACTCTACTCTACTCCACTTGAATCCGTTCTACTCCACTCAGGATTTTGGAGACTTCAATCCTATCTCCCCTCAGCCGTCTCTTTTCCAAGCTGAAGAGCCCTAACCTTTTTAGTCTTTCCTCATACGAGAGGAGTTCCATCCCCTTTACCATCTCAGTCGCTCTTCTTTGAACCTTTTCGAGTGCTACTATATCTTTCTTGAGATAAGGAGACCAGAATTGAACGCAACACTCAACGAGAGGTCGCACCATGGAGTGATACAGGGGCATTATAATATCTTTAGTCTTGTTAACCATCCCTTTTAAAATAATTCCTAGCATCTTGTTTGCTTTTTTTGGCTGCCACCACATATTGGACAGAAGGTTTCATCGTATTGGATGAAGTGAGGATACATATTGCAAAATTTAATTACTATGTTCTACGAGACTGGGCATTGCACAAGCTATTAGGGGAAAAGGAATGGGACTGGATATACTGACTTTCTGTGGTTACAATCAAAGAAGTTTACATATTAAATACAGGTCCTTTTTTGTACCTGGGGCAATGGAGGATTAAGGCCCAAATTCTGTAACCAGAGTCTAATGATAGGCACCTAAAAATCAGGGGTGGGAGATTTCATGGTAACATTTTGGTATTTCTTCACCGAAAGGGTGGTTGATCGTTGGAATGATCTTCCACTTCAGGTAGTAGAGGCCAACAACGTGCTCGATTTTAAAACTAAATGGGATGAACATGTGGGTTCACTTCGAGGATATGCTTAGGGGGGTGGGTTATTCGAGTGGGCAGACTTGTTGGAATGACGGCCCTTTTCTGCCGTCATACTCTTATGTTTCTATGTATTTTGGAGGCGCCCATCTAAATTGATTAAGAAGCTCAATTAAAGCTTTTTAATCGGCGCTAATTGACACTTGGGCGCCTATCAAGATAAAGCGATTCTGCAATAAGGCGCCTCTAAAACTTTAGGCGGCCTTCAAAAAATTAGCCGCTGTGCACGTTAGGCGTGGGCGTGTTGCAGAATCGCTGCTCTTAAGCATGCTTAAGCACTCAGCTAGGCGCCTACCTTTTAGTTGTGCCTAGAGCTGGCCTATTTCTTGGGCGCCTCCAAAATAGGTGGCCGCCCAGCGTGATTCATTAAACAGCGCCCAATTTTACTTGAATCGTGCTGAACCGTGTCTAAGTCGGCACCTAACGTTTAGGCGCTTCTTATAGAATTTGCCCTTAAGTGACTTGCCAAGAGTCACAAGGGGCTACAGTGGAAATCGAACCCAGTTCTCCGGGTTCTCAGGCCAACGAACATGGCTTGCGGTTAGTGGGACTAGGGAAAGGCTTCCCTGCATCCACGTGTCATTGCAGCCGGGGATATTTTTGCAAACGTCATTTCTTTTGCTCGCTCGCAGCCCTACATTTATCATATCCGTTGTCTGTCTCACAATGCTGAGACGCATCCCCTGCAGTCTCCCATGGCTAGGACATCATCTCTCACCAAGTCCAAGAGAATATTTTTTCAGAGACTGACATTCTGTTGTCTTTCATTAGCAATAGAAATAAGTCGTCCTTGGCGTCAACTGTTGATGGAGGGAACACTTTGGAATTATTACTTTGTGTTAACCAAATTGTACAGAATAAAAAACAGAACATGGTAAAGAGGGGAATGTATCATCATCGTGTTAGTACTTTAATGAAAGAAGTAACTCGTAGGATAAATGTCTGCTTCTCTAACATTTGCGATCTGAAGGTTAGAATTGGTATGTCTTTAATCTGGTAAATGGCAATAACTTTTATTGGAGCAACCTAAAATTAAATATGGTATTTAAAGGTCAGTCCTTGCTTTGGTATCACAACCTGCAAAGACCTCATGTTTTCTCCTTCTTAAACATAACCAACAGAGATCTGCATACCTTGTCATCCACATTTTGGACTTTTGCCGTCTCAGCTAAGATTTTGCAGCTGGTGGTTCATTTATAGTGGTTCAAACATAGTTTCTAAATAGTTTTCTGTTCAGTTCTTGCTTTGGACAAGGAATAATATCCTATACGAGCTCAAGCATCCATGGCTTAGTCAGGATATATCTTGAGCAGAGGTTAGATTGAATGGGTCAATTAGGGGACAAGTCTATAAAAGGTGCCTCCATTTAGGTATCTTGAAAAGAAGATTGTGCTGGAAGTAAAAACATACAGTAAAAACCTTTTTGGGTATATTAAAAGCAAGAAGCCGGGAAGAGAATCAGTTGGTCCACTAGATGACCAAGGAATAAAAGGGGTCATAGTGAAGAGATTAAATTAATTCCTTGCTTCTCTCTTCACTGTGGAAGATGTGGGAGAGTTATTGGTGCCAGAAATGGCATTCACTTCTGATGAATCAGAAAAACTCAAACTAATCTCTGTAACGCTGGAAGATGTAATGGGTCAATTTGACAAACTGAACAGTAGCAAATTGCCTGGACCGGATGGTATACATCCCACAGTGCTGATAGAATTGAAAAATGAACTTGTAGAGTTATTGTTGGTAATTTGTAGTTTTTCTTTAAAATCCAGCATAGTACCGGAAGACTTGAGGATGGCCAATGTGATGTCGATTTTTAAAAAGGATTCCAGAAGTGATCCGGGAAATTAAAGACCAGTGAGTCTGACATCGGTGGTGGGCAAAATGGTAGACTATTATAAAGAACAAAATGATAGAACATATACATAAGCATTGATTAATGAGAGAAAGCGAACATGGATTTAGTCAAGGGGAATCTTGCCTCACCAATCTACAGCATTTTTTTGAAGGGGTGAATTAACATGTTGATAAAGGTGAGACAGCTGATATTGTGTATTTGGATTTTCAAAAGGTATTTGACAAAGTACCTCATGAAAGACTTCTGAGCAAGTTAGAAAGTCATGGGATAGGAGGTAATATCCTATTATGGATTAAAAACTGGTTGAAAGACAGAAAAGAGAGTGTGGGTTTAGATGGTCAATATCCTGAATGGAGAAGAGTAGATGGGAGTCTGTGCTGGAACCACTGCTTTTTAACATATTTATCAGTGATCTAGAGATGGGAATAACTAGTGAGATAATTAAATTTGCTGATGACACAAAGTTGTTCAAAGTTGTTAAATCGCAAGAGGATTGTGAAAAATTGCAAGAGGACCTTGAGAGACTGGAAGACTGGGTGTCAAAACAGCAGATGACGTATAATGTGAACAAGTGCAAAGTGATGCATGTGGGAGAGAGGAACCCGAACTATAGCTATGTGATGCTGGGTTCCATGTTAGGAGTCACTGCCCAGGAAAAGGATCCAGGTGTCATCATTGCGGATATGTTGAAACCCTCAGCTCAATGTGCGAATAGAATGGAATTATCAGGAAAGGAATGGAGTATGATGGGCTTTTTGTCACTTAATCTGTGCATCATACCTTCATGGATTTCCTTTGGAGTTTTCTTCTGCAGGAAGAGGACGTTCACGACGGCTCAGAGTTTCACACTTGAAAATCCCACGCTTTTCGTTGGCATGGTTCAATCAATGATATGAAACCATGTCAAAAAACATAGCAGTGTGGTTTTTGCATTCTGGCACTTTGCAAAATAAAATAACCCTCTTTACAGCTACAGTGGCAAAGTAATGGTCAGCATTTAGGACGTTGGTTGGGCTGAGAACTTTTCGGCACCTCCTTGCACGCTACCCTGGACCCTTGAGGTAGATTCTTCATGTTGTGCACGTGTCAAAAGTGAGTGGCGAACTCCCTGCATAGCATGGAATACCTAAAAAGCTCATCAACGTACATTTTAATACCAAGTGAGTTAACACCCGCACACCAGTCCCCTCTGCTTTGCTCGATGCGCAAAACCAGAGTTCAGTCGTCGGTAGCCCTGCGGTTAAGCCCACGGTTGCTTCTGCTGCAACAGCGTTATGGGTGCCTTTCAGTTGTAAAGAGAGTCTGCATGTTCTGGCACGTCGTTCCCTTACAATTAGCAGGTAGCAACAAGGTTCTTCAGCTTTACCCTTAGCTGTGCATCTCACAAGCTGGCAGCGTATTTAAGAAAGCTGGTTTGCAGATGACTGTCCCTACAATTAATTCCCAGAGCAAAGCTCAGCCGGCAGCAGCCTCCTAACCCAATCCATGTAAAGAGTGGAAAATCAGCATGTCAAACCCCTCCCACCATTAGAACCCCAAGTACAGACCCTGTCAATCAGATCTTCTGAAAGCTACCATGACCTCCTGGAAATAACACTCATTACCGCCATGACTCACAACCCTGAGTTTCTGAGGAAGTCTGCCAAAATTCCTTTAGCTGCTGTTATCTGGATGGCGTCTAACATTTTATTAGCAACTTCTCAAAGCTCTTTTCTCTGTTCTTGAATGTTTTCGAGTGGAAACACCCTCGGTTCATCTTCCACAGTGCAGGTGGCGCTCCTGAAAGATGCGCTGTGTTTGGGGGGGGCAGGGGAGGAGGGACTGAGACACGGTGATGTAAGTTCCGAGTGGAAGTGACAACATTTTCACCAAATTGTTGCAAAGGGTTAGGACTGGAAGATGCACTTTTCCATGTGAGGCAAACTGAGAAAAACAATAGCATTGACACCGAAATGGTTTGTAAGTTTGAATAATGGAAGAGGAACGAGGGAAGGGGGGGCGCATGCCTGCGACGGAGGGGGGTCAGGAAGGAGTGAGGAGATGTAGAGGAGGATGGGTGTCGACGCCCCCACCAAGACCCCCCCCCCCCATGCCATGACAAAAATCATGGTATGGTGAGACATAGTACGATGGACTAAAGTGCGCTAACCTATTAGCGTGCGTCCATAGACTAACGTGCACGTGAAAGCGTTTAGCGCACTAAATCGATTAGCGCACCTTAGTAAAAGAAGGCCATAGTATTACAAGCGTGGCTGACCTAGTATACATTACACCACCGGCGGCGCATTATACGATTATAAAGAGCGACAGTTATGTAAATTTATTTTGTGTATGTTTGTTAGCTGCGTAGATTTTTTTAGGAGGGGGATTAGTTTTAAAATCAGTCAACCAATCTCGTAAGGGTTTGCATAATCAAATGACATGCAATAAAAATTAGAATACTGATTAACCCGATACCCTCCTTTTCTTTTCCCCTAGGCAACCATAAACCAGCAAGTTTTACACTTTCTCTGTAAACGTGTGGTGTCAGTAATTTCATAATTTCCCAGCCAGTTTGTTCGCTAAGGCCGGGCCCCCACGTGAGAACACAGTTTTGCATTTCCACCCGAATACCCCCAGCAATCTGCTGCGTGCTCTGACCCAATCAGCGTAACGTACATTCTGGTTTACGGAAATTAACACGGCCCGCGAGATCTTCCAGAGATAGTCCTTTCATAGTCTTACAAATGAAAGTTGTGGGCGAAGTAGCTTAATGGTTGCGACTCATTGTAACCTTGAAAAAGTTGCTTAACCCTCCATTGCAATGGACAACCTTTATAGAATGGCCCTCAAACTTTTGATAAGAAAAATTAAAATGCACAAACAGCTTAGAAAAGAGCTTGCAAACTGCAAGCATGCAGGAGTGTATTTTAATCCTGATATTTTAATATAAGCCGCTCTTTTATATTCATGTCCTGCTGGCTGGGTTGTGACCCAGATAATAATAAAGAGTTTTATTCTCTGCCACCCTGAAGAAGCAAGGGGGGGGGGAACAGTCGTCGTCAGCGTTATTAAGAAACAGAAAGTTCCCACCAGAGGCCTAGAAAAGTAATGGGACACTTCACTAGTTACAAATTGCAGTTGCTATCACAGATCTTTCTTTGCCAAAAAGATGTGTAGAGCAGCAGAGTACAGAAACATGGGAGAAATAAATACTTAACAGAAAGAAGGGGTCAGGAAAGGGAAAAGTGAGAAAATAACTCGCTAGACAATAATTGGTTCTTTGCCACTTCTCCTAAAGCTGTTTTTATTTGGAGCCATTTGATGGTGGGAGATGGGCAGAGCTTGGGGTATAATTTACAGAAACCACGCTCAGCTCTTTACTTAATTAGGCCTTTGCGCCTTGGGTGTTCTGCCCCCCCCAGGAGGAGCTGAGCAGAGAATAGCAGATGTGCCCATGAGTCTTCCTGCTGAGTGTGGGATGAGCCCAGGGCAGCCTTGCGCTGCTTGTCAGCAAGTCCCACTGAGAGAAACAAAAAAAAAAATACAGTAACAGCAGAACACCGATCTGCCAGAACCCAGCGTCATCAAAAGATCATTGAAATTCAAAAAACAAAGACAAGAAATCTGACAGTACAGATCTAGTGTTTCTTAAACAAAGTCCAAAATTCATTTTTTTAAAAATCTTTATTAATTTTC
Organism: Geotrypetes seraphini; assembly: GCF_902459505.1. Lineage (NCBI taxonomy): Eukaryota > Metazoa > Chordata > Amphibia > Gymnophiona > Dermophiidae > Geotrypetes > Geotrypetes seraphini. The sequence goes on along the minus strand of NC_047098.1, from coordinate 10,424,207 downwards.
AAATATTAACAGTGCAACACACAGGTATAAGAACATATAACAAGTTAAGAAAAGCACATTCAACTTACAGATATTATCCCACCCACCCATCGATTAATCAAAAACACAAATGTATATACTCTTTCAATAACCTACACTTATTTAAAATAATACAATAGTACAATCCCTCCCACCCTGGATGTATAAGGAAATGGCACAGAAATTAAAGACAAAACCCAACTACAGAGAAGTAATAAAAGACGTCAAAGGGCCCCAAACCAGTGTACATTACATTAGAGATTTATTTTCCGCCATTACCTTGCGGTTCAAGGCGGATTACAAAAGAAATAAAAAACGGAGGGTTGCAATGGAAGAACATTTGTCCTTTCTAGAGAGGTTATGTAGTTTCTGTGTGGCGGGAAGAGGGGGGAGGAAGGACAGTAAGTTTGATGTTAGCACTGTTTCAGGAATTTCTTGAAGAGTGTAGTTTTTATTTCTTTTCTGAACGTCTTGTAGTCTGGTGTCGTTAACAGTAGATTGGAGATTTGGTTATCTAGTTTAGCTGCTTGAGTGGCCAGGAGGCCGTCGTATAGTATCTTCCGCATTCATATTTTCATACCTATAACTGGAGCATAGGTTCGCCTACCAAAAAGTAAACTTGAGGGGATCCCGATTCTTCCGATTACGTGTTATCATCTGCATGGCTATCCCAGTCATAATTAAGAAAAGCCGGCATTGTAACCTTTGCGCCCCTTGCTTTTTGGGGCTTCTTTTTTCCATTCCTCTGGAATGGTTGAGGAAAAATCCAAACTAGCCGTTCAGATTGTGCTGCTTTTCTAAGGTATGTCAGTCTTTCTTCATCCCTACAAGCTCTCTAGGTCCTTTCTGGAAGAATACACAAGTGTGACAACCATTTGCTTAATTCTCTCTGTAGCAAGGACCTCTTTAAATCCATATTCCGCGTCCTTGAAAGGGATTGTACAATTGAATTCTACTGTTATCATTCTGAAGTGGTTCTTAATTGTTCTCGGGTATATCAACCATGTTTCTCCATACACATATGTCTGAGGAGAGTAGTGTTTTAATTAGCATGTAGAATGTGTTTTTGTAGTAAGGTCTCCTAGGGCACGAGGTCAACGCCTCTTTAGCGAATGTCAGTTGCCTTGGCTGAATCTTTTCAAAAAGGTAGTAAATACATCTTAAGAAATATATTTATCGTTTAGCTCAAATGATAGCGCTGCTGCACCGAGTTGAAAAATTTAGGTCTTAAATTCCGACTGAGAAGTTGTTTTTTTTTCATTGTGTCTAAGGGGCCCTTTTACTAACCCCCTCTTTTACAAAGGTGTGCTTTGCTTTTTAGCACTAAACGCTAACGCGTGCATGTTATCTAAACTAAACTAAACCTTAAGTTTGTCTACCGCATCATCTCCATAAAGATAGAGCTCGGAACGGTTTACAGGTAATTCAATAAATGAGGGAAGGACATCATAAGAAATTAGAGGTTATGAAGAGGATCGCTAGCTTTACATTTTAAATAGATAGCTTTACGTTTTGGAGAAAAGCCAGGTTTTCAGATACTTTCGGAATAATTGGAATGAGCCTAGGTTCCGCAGCGGGGAAGGGAGGTTGTTCCAAAGCTCAGTGAATTTGAAGAAAAGGGATTTCCCTAATTTACCTGCATACATGACACTTTTAATGAGAAAGAGAAAGAGAGAAAAATAAGAGAGAGAAAAAAGAAGAGAGAGAGAGAAAAAAAGAGAGGAAGAGAGAGAAAAAAAAGAGACAAAAAGAGAGAGAGGGAGAAAAAAAAGAGAGAGAGAGAAAAGAGAGGAAGAGAGAGAAAAAGAGAGAGAGAAAAAAAAAGAGAGAGAGGAAGAGAAACTAAACTAAACCTTAAGTTTATCTACCGCATCATCTCCATAAAGATAGAGCTCGGCACGGTTTACAGGTAACTCTAAGATACACCGGAAGCCAATGTAATTCCTTGAGCAAAGTCTTGTCCTTTTATCCTTGCCCATGTCTGGTAGAGGATCCTGTTGGGTTGATTAATCTTAATCTCACACCAAGCTCCATTTATTCAGTTTAAGACTTAGACTTGCCACATGTGGTGAACAGCAGGTCAACTGAAGTCAGATAAAGCACATAAAATTAACATCAGTCACGTCGGAGTCTATAAAAAGCTGTTATAAAAATAACTTGAAAATGGCAAAGTAATGGAACGCAGTGGAATTCATAACCTCATGGAACGTACAGTAATACAATGGTTTATTGGAGCTAATTTGATCTTTGTTCATTGGAACCAAATAATGACAAATTCCTGTGACCCAATTACTATTTGTGGTTTATGTTTAAGATTTGATCTACCGCTCCTGCATTTTACTGACCTAAGCGGTTTTCAATGTATCAAACTACAATGAAACTAGGTACATGAGAAAAACTACCCTGTCTGTCCCGAAGGCTCGCAGTCTAGGTTTATGTCGATAAATATGAGCTGGTTGATACAGCGCATTTGGAATTTTCAGTAAGCATTTAAGAACATAAGAAGTTGCCCCCGCTGAGTCAGATTAGAGGTCCATCCTGCTCAGCGGTCCGCTCCCGCAGCGGCCCATCAGGCCTAGTGCCTGAACAGTGGTCCCTGATTAATTTTGTAACTTACCTCTAATCCCATCCCTATAATCTACCTCTACTCTTATCTGTTAGGTTAGGAGAAATTAGATTTCTTTTTTTTTTTTTTTTTGCTTTTCTTCAGTTTTGATTTAATCAAATGGCATTCTAGGGCTGCTGTTTTGACAAGTACCCGTGGCTTTTCTCATTAAAGCAGAAGTCAAGTCTCTTCTAATACAATACGTAAAGCCCCCCAGGCAAAAGAGTTACTTAATATTCCTTAGAATCCCTGACATCATCTTTACTTTTTTTTTTTTAGTTTGTTACAGATTCATTTACTTCAGAGTGCGGGTAGAGTCTCTAAAATTCTGGATATGGAAACTTTCTCGGCCAGTATACTGTGGCTTACTGGAGTGCTTTCAGATCTAGAATTACCATATTTGTAAAGACAGGAGGAGGACATATGGCCCCGCCCACACTCCACACCCAGCCCTGCCTAAACTCCACCCATTTCCCCATCTACACTCCACCCATTTCTTTGGTCCTGCTTCCCATACTCTGTATCCTAGTGCTTCTTTCTCTCTAGTCCTCCTCCATAGATGCTTCTCTCTCTCTCTCTTTCCTTCCAACCCCCCTTTCCTATGGATGCCTCTTTCTCTCTCTCTCTTTCTAACCTCCAACCACCCTGCTGCGGGTGCCGCTCTCTCTCCTTCCAACCTCCTCTCCTGCTGTCTCTCCCGAAAAACTATCACCTGCTCGAGGAGGTGGTAGCAGCTAGTGCGTGCGCTATTCCACGCGTTAAGGCCCTAACGCACCTTTGTAAAAGGAGCCCTAAAAAGTGGCCGGGTGCTGGGTTAATCTATTTTGTATTCTGGTTCTACTTTGTTGTTATTTCTCGGTTGCCTGTACTTTGTAGGTTGCTTTTCTGTTTGAAAATAAAAATAGATTTTTATTTTTTTTTTAATTCTTTATTTATAACCAAAGAATTTAAAAACAAAGAATAGAAAAATTGATCACACATAAAAAGTGGCACGGACCTCCGATTTTTAAGGACGGGCGGGTTTAGATCCGCGAGTAGAGACACTGTCACTCCCCCCCCCCCCCCCCCCCCACCTCCTTTGCATCAGCGCCTACGTAGGACAGTCGCTAGCATAAGAAGTGAATGAATTAGCACGCGCGTGGCTCGGCTGCAATTTGTAGACAATGAGCGACTGAATCCGCGCAGCCTTTGGTAACAGCGGCTCTTTGAACGTCGGAAAGGGAAAGGGGGCTTTGTGACGTCACAGAGCCGGCGGTCTGCACGGCGCGTGCTCGGGCGAGCTGGAGGCTGCACTGCAGTACATTGCACCACGGTCCAGACAAAAGGCTCGCGCGTCGCTAGGGCGGACCGCTTCGCTTTAAAGGACTTATTTTAGGAATTCACGTGTTTTGGGGTTTTTTTGTTTTGTTTTTTTTTGGGGGGGAGTTGTTTGCACGACCGGGTCCTCTGCTCTCAGGAGCTAGCTCAAACTGAACTCGGCAATAGATTTGCATGTTCCTTCTGTTCCCCTGGAAAGAAATTAGCCTGGTTTAATAATTCTTTTAGTGCCCGGGGTTCTTAAAGAGACAGTGCCCGCGCTAATAAGAAAAATGCACGAAGTGGCTTGGACAAATGAGCGTCTAGTCGTTTGGGTTCGTACCTGGTGGGGGTCCGTGGGAAGGCTCGAGATTTCGAATCCAGGCTTCTGTTTGCATTATTATGCCCCCTCCCTTTTATTGAAAGAACCCGGGCCCCAGATTGCAAGGGGAAAGTTTTTAATTAAATATAGATGGAGTATTACAGTTTAATATTTCGTAATTCCTAATAGAATGACTAACTAGCTGTCTTAGGCTGTGCATAAATAATGTTGCATTTAAATGCTGGCAGGGAGATACTTTCACAAATATTAGAAATTGGGATACATAGCATACTTTAAAAACTTGGGCTGGCCTCAAATTCTGGCCCTGCTATCCTCATACCTGCAGGGCTTAGCACTCCTTCAAAAAAAATGCACAGGAGCATACAGATAGCTTTACATATGAATTAATTTGTGTTCTTAATAACACATATTCCATCTTCCCCATTGAGTGATTTCAATATCTTCTTGTAAAAAAAAAAAAAAAAGACCATTTCCCTAAGAGGGTTCATTCATTTTAGAAAAAAAAAAATGTATAAGCTTTATGCATCAGAATTGAAACAAGGAATAATTTTCCCTAAATCAGCCCCCAGGCATCAAACCACATACTAATTGGAGAAGGGGGGGGCATAGTTAGAAACTTTGCATGTAGATGTTTCATAAAAGGACTTGAGCAACATTGTTTTAGGTCTCATGTGCATGGCTTATATAGAGTACTGTCAGGCACATGATTTAATTGTTAGATTAGGCCAGGGGTAGGGAATTCCAGTCCTCGAGAGCCGTATTCCAATCGGGTTTTCAGGATTTCCCCAATAAATATGCATGAGATCTATTTGCATGCACTGCTTTCAATGCATATTCATTGGGGAAATCCTGAAAACCTGAATGGAATACGGCTCTCGAGGACCGGAGTTCCCTACCCCTGGATTAGGCTCTAATGGGCATTAGAAATCAATAATTGGCTAGAATTGAAGTTAATTGGTGTTTTTAATTTTTTTTTATGAACAGTCTTGGAAAACAGAGAAATAAACAAAATTTGGAATAGAAATAAAATCATTATCATGCTTTTAGGTTGTGTCCTTTGATCAACTCATTTTGGTCTGCCATCCTATTATTTTTGGGTTCTTTATGGGGTAATTCATTAGTGGGTTTTCCTAGGGGAATAATTTTTGGTAAAGCATCAGCTTGTGGGGTTTTTGGCCAACTAAAATCTCTTTTATTTCAGAAAGCCTGTATGATTGGGCATAAATGTATTATGCAATTTTGGTTGCAGAAAGAATCTCCAAGTTTTTGGCATTGGAGGAATCAATTACATCGCTTATTTTTATTTGAGAGTTGGAAGGTTCGAGGATCGCCTAAAAAAACTCGTCTTTTTACGGAGGTTTGGGATCCTTATATTCAGAATCTCTCACCAAAAATACGAAGTTTGGTTATCAATGATTTATTATGAAAATTAGGTTTACTAATTACATTCCAGTTATTTATTTTAATTCTTTATTTTTGTCAACTTTCATCCAGGGTGAGGGATTTTATTTAGGGGAAGATAGTGGGTAGGGGATGGAATTAAGGGGGGTGTAGATAAGATTGAATTAATTCATATGGAAATTAAATTTGAAAGAATGATTTAAATTTGTATGGAATATTATTGTAATTCTTATTGTATTGAATGTATTTTTGTATTATCCTATTGTACTGATTATTGGATTCTTTCAATAAAAATTGTTATACATAAGCCTAAAAAAAAAAATCATTAATAATACAGCAAATTCAAGAAGCTAAGATTCCGCTGGTAGGGAGCTCTTGTATGTATGTATTTTCAGAAGCATCAAAGGATCTTATCAACAGCCACCCCAGCAAACACATATACACGGTCCCCCACATTCACCCCCCCCCCCCTCCACACACACACAATCATACCATTCCAAACATAGCAATCATTCTAAGAAAGATATAAACATGAGATTGCACTGAACTAGCAAAGGTTCCATAACCTTAGTGTGTAATTTATTTAGTGCAACTGCTGGGGAGGGGAGTGGACATGGGAGGGGCATAGGGAAGTCCGAGGCATGCCCAGCCCCTTACGCTAATGTTCTAGAATGCTGTCAGTTATGTGTCAGCATTTACGCCAGCCACTGAGCTAGCATTAATCCCCCTTTGCCCCAGGTACCACATTAGGAGCTTCCGGAACGGGACAGACAGGGAGAATTCTTAAGAGTACCTGATGTACTATGAATCTCATCCTGAAAAAGGCGATTAATAAACCCCAATAAATAAATTAAAAATATGTCTTTGCTTCTAAAGGTAGGGGTGTAACTGCAGAGTTATGCTAGTATTGTATAATTACTCGCATAATTGCCATTCTAGAATTTGAATTTAGAGCACACACTCTAGGTCCGGGCTGCCCAAGTCCGGTCCTTGAGATCTACTGGCAGGCCAGGTTTTCTGGAAATCCGCAATGAGCATGCATGAGAGAGATTTGCATAGCAAGAAGGCAGTTGCAGGCAAATCTCTCTCATGCATATTCATTGCGGATAGCCAGAAAACCTGGCCTGCCAGTAGATCTCGAGGACCGGACGTGGGCAGCCCTGCTCTAGGTACCTAACTTTAGGTGACCAGTTCAGAATTTATCCCTTGTGTTTACAACAAACATGAAGAATATTTCTAGCCTCCTGGGTCCTACTGTCGGATTATTTCATGCATTTTGTGGTTATGGCAAAGCATTTGGAACAGTACTGCAATGCAGCTGCACCTGTGGGAGCTTCCCTGATTGGTCAGTTCAGCCACAGATAGGGCATGCTTATGTTCATTCAGTATCCTTGATGAATCGCACAAATTTGGACCAGCCAAGTCAAATTGATTTACAAAATAATTAAAAACCTGTAGAAAAATACAGTAGCAAAGGAACTCCCGTCAATCATAGGGAGTTACGTGCTCTGTTTGCATAGTTGCGTTCATCCATACATTTCAGAAAACTATTAAAATCAATTTTATTTGTGAGGTTTTTAGGAAATGAGATTGTGTTTATGATTACTCTATAGGTCGCTGGGGTTGGCCAGTTTTGCGGCCTAGAAATGAAATGTAATGTAACTCAAACATGCTGGGGGAGTAAAGGAGAAATGGGAAACTGGGGAGACAAGCTGGCAGGGGGAGGGGGGGAGTGGAGTGTTAAGGCGATTGGGTAGAGGGTTTTTCCTGCGGCAGTGAGGTTAGCGGATTGGAGGAAGGCAGGGAGTGACGGTGCGGGGACGAGGTTTTAAAGCCGAGACCTTAGAGCAGTGGTTCCCAACCCTGTCCTGGAGGAACACCAGGCCAATCGGGTTTTCAGGCTAGCCCTAATGAATATGCATGAAGCAAATTTGCATGCCTATCACTTCCATCATATGCAAATCTCTCTCATGCATATTCATTAGGGCTAGCCTGAAAACCCGATTGGCCTGGTGTTCCTCCAGGACAGGGTTGGGAATCACTGCCTTAGAGGACTCGGCTCCTTCCAGGGTCCTCCAGGGCAGCTCATCCTCAACCAAACGGCCATATACAGACACACACCATGGAAGTCTGCCCAGTACTGGCCATAGTTCTTCTATATTTTCTATTATTTTCTGATTCGATATCCTCTGTGTTCATCCCACGCTTTTTTGAACTCCGTCACCTCTCTCGGGAGCGCATTCCAGGCATCCACCACCCTCTCCATAAAGAACTTCCTTACATTGTCCTGAGTCTACCACCCCTCAACCTCAAATTATGTCCTCTGGTTTTGCCATTTTCCTTTCTCTGGAAAAGATTTTGTTCTACGTTAATGCCTGTGTGTTTCTCATATTTCAGACCTGACTCATGGGACTGTGTTTAGTAAAGCAGTGTGTGTCCTGTGTTATATTCATTCAGTCAAACATACAACCTACCGTTTCTATTGCATGTTGCTGTAGTTGTTGGCACACCCTGCTAATTAATTCTTCGAGTTCCATGTGCACTGGCATTTACGGTCCCATCCCCCCTTAGATTTACAAATTTGCTTTCTACCTTTCTGAGCCACCATTCCAGATTTCTTTGAATAAATAAAATAGCAACAAGAACCCAAGATAATGTATTTTGTCAAGTCATAAACCCTACATGAATGACTGGAGAAGTTCCTCTAGGCCAGTGATTCCCAACCCTGTCCTGGAGGAACACCAGGCCAATCGGGTTTTCAGGCTAGCCCTAATGAATATGCATGAGAGAGATTTGCATATGATGGAAGTGATAGGCATGCAAATTTGCTTCATGCATATTCATTAGGGCTAGCCTGAAAACCCGATTGGCCTGGTGTTCCTCCAGGACAGGGTTGGGAACCACTGCTCTAGGCTGTACGAAAGGTGGTGTGCAATAGCCTTGGCAGGAAGGCAGGTCATTTGCTAGTCATTACTTCTCGTGCTGGAAACTCTTAAATGTTTCCGGAAAGCAAAACTTGGGTAATTCCAGGACAGTGGGCAAACTGACAGAAAAAAACTGTTGTGCCGAGGCTGGCACAAGTCGGACTGAAGCAGTAAGAGGGTTTTTGTCTGAGGTAAGACAGCTCAGGATCCACATATTCTAAAACTTAGCGGTCCTTTTAGGAAGGCGCGCTAACTGATTTAGAATATAATGGGCGCATTGGCATTTAATGGTTAGCGTGCCTTCGTAAAAGGACCCCTTTAGTGCAGTAAGGTCGACTTTTTGACCTGCATGGTCATGAGAGTTCTCCTCTTGAGTCCGCAAAACAGGGCTGGGCCAAGAGTTGTGTGATGAGTTGCTCCCCACCCATTGTCTCCTGGTCTTGGCCATGACACAATGGGTGAGATGGCAGCCTCGGGGTGTGTTGCACCGGGCCTAGTATGGTCTTGTCTGCAGATTGTAGAGTCCTGCAGGCAAGTGGTATCGATGGTAGCGGTGTCCGGTTGAGGGTCCTGGGTTTGATTTCCTAGCTCAGATGTTCTGCCCGCGTTGGTGTGAAAGGGTGCAGTATCTGTCGCTGGCCAGGGGAGGGAGCCTGAGCAGTGGAGCTCATTGAACCTGAGAGGAGAGCTGATTGGCGTAAGAACTGCACATGCTGCTTGGGGTGACCCATCATAACCGTGCGGGACTTATGCGTGCCAGATTAAAACAGTTACTGTATGCGCTCCGAGGGGGGTTGTGGGGGAGGAACCCTCCCCCCCCCCCCCCCATTACAGAGGAAACTGACGATTACCCCCCAAAATGAGGTAAAACGGCAGTTTCTTCTGTAATGGGGGGTTCACCCCCTCCACCCCCCTTAAAGGGAGCACGAACACTTCTAAGTTTAATGGGAGGGTTCCTCACACACACACACCATCGGAGCGCTCACTGTAACTTTTAATCCAGCGCACATAAGTCCTTCACGCCATTGTCGGCGTGCATTTGTCCCGTGCGTTTTAGTTAGTTTACCACTGCTAGGAGCTGTCCACTCACCCTGAGTGGATTGTGGTGCTGAAAAGAACAGCTCCCAGCATAGAGAGCTCAGAAGGCCAGAAGCTCTTTTGGGAGATGGAAGGCCCTCAGGAGGAGAAATGCTGGCTTCGGCCTAACTCCTGGTAAGCCCTGAAGGCCACTTCTTACTAGGGGCCCGGTGCAGCAGGTTAGAGTGGCCAGGCTGACCAGTTTTGACAGGGGTACTGGTGCATCGGAGGACGGATGTCTGGTGGTGGGAGGGTCTGCCAACAGAGAGAGAAAGAGATCTGGCCCTGTGTGGCTAACCAGTCCTGGCAGGGGGGGACTGGTGCAACAAAGAAAGCCTGGTGGTGGGAGAGTTCACGGGGACCTATACACAAGCAGGGAAAGAGCTGAAGAAGTAGCCAGGGACCTGGTAGAGCCTGGAGTCGAGGCGGTCTAGGCTTGATGACTGGAGGTGGGACTGGTGAAGAAGGATCCAGGCAAGTCCTCAGTGCGTGTGTCTGCGAGAAGACAACTGAGGGGCTGGGAGAGCCCTCAGTGTTTGTGTGCCAGATAAGACGACTAGGCGACGGAGCAGCTAGGAGTCCTCGGTGCGTGCATCGTCGAGAAGACAACTGAGGGGCTGGGAGAGTCCTCAGTACGTGTGTGCAAGATAAAACAACTGGAGAAGCTGGGAGAGTCCAAGGACCCAGGGAGCATTGGCTAAAGGACTGAGGAATGGTCTGACATAGGGACTAGCTGGGATGGTGATGACTGGCGGAGGGACCAGTAAATGTCACCGGATACTGCTGAAGGCCTGTAGGGCTAACAGAGCATCAGAAAGTACTCTAGAGAGATGAGGAGTCCAGGGAGGACCTCAGGATGACCAGGAGATCAGGAGAACCTTGTCGAGGATTTTAAGGGAATGCATATAGAACCCTGTATTTATGTTTTTAACAGAGAACAAAGGTACCTAGGGGTGTGGGTATGTGATGGAAGCACCGCTTGGCCCAAGATGACAGTTGGACAGGGATGGGAATGCTATAGAGGTAGTGCTCACAATCTCTGGGGGTGGGGGGGGGGGGAAGGGAGGAAGGCAAACTGTTTGTCACCATGCAATCATAACGCCTAGGTAAGATTCTGAGAGAAACATCAAAACATGGTCCCTGAACAAGAACTCCATGAAATGACTTTAGTAAATCTGGAGAAGATATAGCATTTTGGGAAGGAGAGAGAAATACCTAGATAGTTGTGCCAAATCATAACCCTGGTTGTGAATGAGATGGAACCCCAAAGGAGCTGGAAGGAGTAGAGTTGCACCCCACCCTTCCCTAAAATTCTGGGTTATCAGATGCCCTTCAGTTTCTCAGATAGAGACTGAGCCAGTCCTGGTTTGTATTTACCGATCTGTTTTCCCAGTTTCTCAATAAAAATCAAGACTACACGTCCACAGAGGCTGAGGACAATAGATAAAATACCCAGATGTATTCATCCTATCACTGATGATATGGAGCTATTTGGCAGCCATACAGACGTGTTATCAGGTGCCTTCTCTGAGTTGACCTCTTAACATTATACACTGTAAACCGAGTGGAGCTTTATTTTTCATAAAGATGACACGGTCTATAAATTTAAGTTTAGTTTAGTTTGTGAATTAGTAGATATGTCTCCATCACCTGTTATTATATGACTTGTTCTGTGACTTGAAGGTCCATTTAACATGGAATATTGAGATCAGAACTGTGATATCAGGCTGGGATCTGCTCACTTTCGGTGGTATTTTGGAAGGCATCGTCTATTGAAGTATGTACAATATCAGGCTCTGCTGTGAAATACATATACAATCCGTAATCCGCTAAGAAGATCGACTGTCGGCTCCGGGCTGCTTTCCCGCAGAGGAGAGAATCCTGCATTCACCGTGGGCCTCATCTGGGGCAGCCTCCTTGGAGCGGCTGGGGCACGGGCAGTGTGTCTGGGAGGGAATGCATGGATGGGAGAACATCGCAGGGGAGGAGACATAGGCATCCTGGGACTGTCTGCCAAGTCTCTTCCCTGAAGAAGCCCTTTCTGGAAACGTCAATCGCTCCTCCTAAACTTACTTGCTCCACTTCATCACTGACGCTGAAACCGTGGATTGAAGACAAAGTTTTATTTTATTTTTCTTTCCAGCTTATGATTTATCTTTAATCTTATCTATTGTTTTGCCTTTTGTCTTTGTTTTGTTCTATTTCTATCATTTAAATTTCTCCAGAATTCTACTGTTCAACGGCTCCCCCTTCTGCTTCTATTCCTTTCTCTCCTCTCTTCTACCTTCCAAAGTATTTAGATCAATGCTGTCTTGTTAAAATGTTTATTTTATTTTTATTTTTCCTCTAACTCTACTTTTCACTTCTCTATTATCCTCCAGGTACTTTAGTTAGATTGTGAGCCTTCGGGACAGTAAGGGAATTTTTCAAGTACCTTTCTTATTTCTAATCTTAATGTATATTTTCTGTAAACCGCTTAGAACCTAACGGATGGAGCGGTATATAAGAAATAAATTACATTACATTACATTACATTACATATACAATTGTGTAGGAATGCACATGTATTTCCCGGCATGTGCTAGGGGTGTAACCATTTTAGAAATACAGTAAAACCCTTGGATTTGCAAGTGTTTTGCAAGACGAGCAACAAGTTTCAAGTTTATTTAGGTCTTGATAAATCGCCTATTACAGATATACTAAGCGATGTACATAATATAATAAAATAGGTTTAAACTTAATAATCCAATAATAACTAACATGACAAGAAGGAAAGGGGGTGAAGTTACAATTAGGGAATGGGAAAGAGGAAAAAACAAAAGGTAGGGTAAAAATTACAAAGCACTTTTGTAAATATCAATTAAAACAGAATAAATAATTTAAAATTCTTAAAGGTCATAGGCATCCCTAAACAAATAAGATTTTAATAGTTTTTTAAAGGTTAAAATATCTTGTTCTATTCTAATGTATTGGGGAAGAGAGTTCCACCATTTTGGACCTGCAACGGTGAAGATGTCCGCTCTTCGAGTTCCGATAACTTTTAATGAAGGGACTGATAATAAATTTAACTCAGATGAACGTAAAGATCTTTGGGGATTGTATGGGATCAATGATTTAGATATGAATAGTGGTTCACTGGATTTGAGGGTCTTAAAAATTAGGAACATCAATTTATACAGGATTCTGTGGCTAACAGGTAACCAACGTGTTTTGTTAAATTTTAACTTGATAAACCAGCGATGTCTTGCAATACAGGTACGTCACAACTGAGCCGATGGTTCTTCTCTCTCTGATGCTGCAAGGTCTTGCAATACAAGTGCGTACTACAGCAATTTCTATTAAAGTTTTTGGGTTGTGGAACGAATCGTCTGAGTTTCCGTTATTTCTTATGGGAAAATTTGCTTTGATATTCGAGTGCTTTGAATTACAAGCATGTTTCCGGAACGAATTGTGCTCACAAACCAAGGTTTTACTGTATATATAGTGGGAAAATAAACAGCGTGAACTCGGCATCTTCCACGTGGAAGAGCCAACAGAACCTAGTGGGTGTTCTGTCTGATGCGCTCCAAATCCCATTCTCAACACCGAACTATGAAAAACTGCTTATTGTACTTGCAGTTACTTTGCAAAGCCTTCCGGGAGAAGGATCCTGACAAGCAAACTTAGGGGGGGGGGAAAGCAGTGACTGAAAAACAGATTCACTGATGTCCAGAGGCCAAGATAAAAAAGATTTAGTGCCATTCTGTAGAACTGAGAATTAAGTGTGTGGTCTTAAAAGAATTTCTCTTTGGTTGTCAACAGTACTTTATTCAACAGAGGCTTTTGCAGGTCAGTCTGACTTCTGTAGCCTAAACATTTGCTGGTGGCGTAGGAGGGGTTAGCAACCTTCCCCCCAGCCCCTCTTTCTTTGAGATTATCCAAGTTTTAACACTTACTTGCCCAGCTGGCACAAGATCCGGCACTGGCTGGGATTGGGGGGAGGCTGCACTACGGCATTTTTCTGCTAGCAGTGGTCAGTTCCGTCTTGGCAGCTCCTTTTCATCCCTCAGTTTGAGCATCTTCCATGATCACCAGCTGGCAAACTAGGCAACTTACAGAGCAAACCCACTTACTAATCAAACACTTAACTCTCAAGCATCCACGGCTTCAAAAGTGGGCCATTTTTGTGAAGCCGTTAAGACGCCATGCAAGTCGCATTCATCAAAGGGCGATAATTGATGCCTTCACATCCTCGTTTAGACTATCAATTGTCAGAGGCAAATTCTATAAGAGGTGCGTAAAGTCAGGCGCGCAAATAAATTAGTAAACTGATTTCAATTATGAGCTTTAAAAAAAGCTCATAATTGAAAGAAAGTAAAAATTAATTGGGAGATAGGAACCTAACTTCAAAGGCACAATTCTACAAAAGATAGGTGCCTTTCGCATGGCATCCAACACCAAAGTAGGCGTGTTTAGGGGTGGAGAAGTATAGTTTAATTTATTATTTCTAGTCCGCCTTTGTCCAAGGCGGATCACAAAAAAATGCATGCATAATAAAACAATCATTATACATACAAACTTCGCTAACAAAACAAAATCCGCCGTCACTTGACACCCAACGTTACTGAGTACCATATTTCATGTTACAGAAAATATATATATATTTTTTATTTTTTTTTGCATTTGCTTAAATTCTTGCAGGTTTATCAGATGCCATAAATGCACAGGTAGCTTTTCTCTAAAGAACTTAGGTGCCTATAATGTAGACCAGGGGTGTCCAACCTGCGGCCCCGTGAAGTATTTTGTGCGGCCCTGGTCGAGGGCGATGCAGTGTTTTCCTCTGCTGCCCCTGGGTGTTTACCGTCTTGTCGGCTCCCTCCTCTGTCTTGCTGCAGCGTTTGCGCGTTTGGGCAGCCCCAGAAACATTTTTTTCGGCCAATGCGGCCCAGGGAAGCCAAAAGGTTGGACACCCCTGATGTAGACCTTTAAAACTAAGGGCTCCTTTTACTAAGCCGCGTTAGGGATTTAACGCACGGAATAGCACGTGCTACATTGCCGTGCGTGCTAAACCTTAATGCCAGCATTGAGCTGATGTTAGTTCCAGAAGCGTAGCAGGGGGTAATTTCCTGCTTACGCTAAAAACGTTAGCGCACCTTATTAAAAGGAACATAAGAATTGCCATCTCCGGATCAGACCCTAGGTCCATCAAGTCCAGCAATCCGCACACGCGGAGGACTCGCCAGCCTAAGGATCCCTAAGTTTCAAGTTAATCACCGCTAGGTGCAATTCTGCAAATGGCACCTAAGCATGATTGGCAAGCAGTAGGGCCTGGATTCTGTAAACGGTGCTGTTAGCGGCCACCTTAAAAATTGCCGCCGATCATATGTCAAATCACACAATGGCACCATTTGCAGAATCACGGCCACATGAAAGGTAGGTTCCGGAAATGGACAGGATTTTCAAGAACTACATGTCCGGTGCCTACTTTTCACGAGAATTGCGCCTACGGAGTATGGTTACCAGCCATCCAGATTTCCCCGGACGGTTTTTCAAAACCCGGCACTTTGTCCGGGTTTTTGAAAAGTTTCCCGACAAAATCACGTCAGGAAGGGGCATCCGCACGTGTGCGGACACAACGTGGCCGGATAGAGGTGGAACTGGGCGGTCCTGTGGGCGGGGCCATGGGTCCGGATTTTCCCAAAGGAAAATCTGGTAACCCTACTACGGAGACGCCTTACACCACTTCTGGTGTTAACCACATCTACATTGGCATTAAGCATTGTGAGGTGCCTCTGTAGGCGGACATTTTGGAGGTGCCCTTAGGCGCCTCCATTTTTATTTTTTTTCAATTGAGTTATAATTGGGTTTTAATCAGAGTAGCCAATTAGTGTGCCAATTAAAATCAATGAAATTAGGCAACGGTGGGGTGTCATTTTTAGAATCAGCCCCTAGGCGCCTATCTTTTTAGATGCCATATACAGAATTTCCTCCTTTTATGCTGATAATATAGTCTATATTTATTTATTTATTCATTTTTATAGCCCGTCCTCCCCAGGAGCCCAGAACGGGTTACAATAAAATAAAATTAGGTACTTAGAACTTCCCTATCTGTCCCGAAGGCTCACAGTCTAACTAAAGTACCTGAATAACAGTTATTAAATAGTAAAATATGAATTATTAAATTACTAGCCTTATAGCCCGTTACATTAACGGGTGCTAGAATATATATGTGTGTGTCTGTTTTTATTTTTTTTTCTCTCTCCTTAGTCGCTTTCTGTATTTCTGTCTGGTTTTTTTATTTTTTTTTTTCCTTGGCTGTCCACTACCACCCCTTGCCTGCTCCCCCTGTCCATTCTCCCTTCCTTTTACCTCCCCTATGTCCTCCACCACCCCATCACTGCCCACCTTATCCAGCAGAAGCCCTTCTCCCTTTGTTTTACCTCCCCCTGCTCCCCCTGTCCAGCAGTAGGCCTGTCTTTATTTTTCCGCCCCCCCCTCCCTGTTCATCAGCACCTCTTCCCCTGTCCATCAACCCCTTTTCTGCCCTCCATTTCCGTGTGTTGCAGCATTTCCCTCCCACCCCACTTCCCTGTGCAGTATTTGCCTCCCCCCATACATTGCTTCTTAACTCCATGCCCTACTTATGTGTTTTCCGGGTTTGGCTGCCGCGGCCTGCAGCCACCGACAGCCGCCGCGGCCGACATTTGACTCGGGCCGCCGCAGCCGACATCCAACTCAGGCCGACATCCGACTCGGGCCGCCGCACCGCAGGAGAATCAGTGCCCAACTTAAAACCCGTAAGGGTGGTCGAAATCCGGCTCGGGGGTGGGGGGGGCGGAGGAGGAAGAGAGAGAGCGGAGAGGCAGCGTCCGCTGCGTCTTTGAAGAGGGAGCAGGACAGATCGTAAGCCGCACATGCGCACTTCCTATGTGTCGCTACAGCTCACGGAAAACCGGCGCACACATAGGAAGTGCGCATGCGCGGCCTAGCGTTTTATTATATTAGATTCATTATAATAATGAAAAAATTATAATAAATCAGAAAAAATTAATAAAATTAAAATAAAACAAAAAACTCAAAGTCCCAAAACAGTCCAGCAATCTTCGGCAGCTCCAGTCTACATCACCGACAATCAAGCAGCAGCTGCACAGAGATTAAAGTGCAGGGGGGAGTGTTGTGTAGATTGGGGGGGGGGGGGAATACAGTCTGCCTGATATTCAGTTCTGTTTGAACATCCAAGAACAGTAAATGGCTGCTGAATATTAGCACTTAGCGGCTAGCCCGCTCACCAGTTGGCACCGATGTTCATTGGCTGACATACTAAGCTGTTAAGCCAGATAGAGCCTTATAAATGGCAGGCTTATCTGTAGCTACTATAATTTCTCACACAATGCAAAGGAAAATATCACAACTCTACGTGCAAAATAGAGAAGCAAAAAAAGGGGGCGTGCGGGAAGGAACACCAATCAAACCGCTGTGAGGACAATCAATTTATGGAAATATCATAAATCAGTAGTACATGTATAACATATGCATAGAATGAGGCAGGCATAAAAATCCTTTAAAAAATGTTTTATATACTAGACCCCAACACGGTCCGTGTTTTGGCTAAAGTAGCCTTCTTCAGGGGTATTGATAGAAGCCCAGTAGATGGCGCCAGATACAAATAATCAAACCAAAAGGAATGCTTTCAATATATAGGGTGGAGCCTGCTGCCTGACACGCTATCTAAAAAAAACGCTGTAACGAAGTTGAAGAAAACGCTGCTACTTTAGCCGAAACAGGGACCGTGTTGGGGTCTAGTATATAAAATATTTTTTAAAGGATTTTTATGTCTGCCTCATTCTATGTATATGTTATATATCAGTGGTCTCAAACACGCGGCCCGGGGGCCACATGCGGCCCGCCAGGTACTATTTTGAGGCCCTCGGTCTATTTATCATCATCACAAAAGTAAAATAAAACAGTTTCTTAATCATATGTCTTTTTAACCATAAATGACAATATTATTATTAAGACTTAGCCAAAAGGAAAGATTTATCTATATATATAAAATCGGAGGTATGTATGTGTGTGTGTATGTACCGCGATCACGCAAAAACGGCTTGACCGATTTGAACGAAACTTGGTATGCAGATCCCTCGCTACCTGGGATGATATGTTCTGGGGGTCTCGCGGCCCACCTGCACACGTGGGCGGAGCTACAAACATAAAATCAGATTTCACCCATTCATGTCAATGGAAAAAATGTAAAAAGCTGCCATTCTCACAGTAATTCAAAAGCGGCTTGACCGATTTGAACGAAACTTGGTATGCAGATCCCTCACTACCTGGGGTGATATGTTCTGGGGGTCTCGCGGCCCACAACTCTATGTTGCTTGCTCAAGGCTGGGTTCACCCAAGAATTTATATGTTCTTGCTCCTGGAGGTGAAACTAAAAATGTTGTTTATAATCACGTTTTGCGTTAGTTGTATTGTATTCATTTTGTCAAATATTTCACATTATAATTTGAATATTGTACTTTTTATTAAGCTGTAAAAAAATAATTTCATTCACCACTATAAAGTATCTTTATTTGAATCCATTTACAGTGTTATTGCTATAATTAAATACCCGTGCAACGCCGGGGCATCAGCTAGTAAACTATAAAGAGTTTTATCTCATGCAAAATTGTCATTTCTTTAATAAGACATTAACTATTTTTTTCTGAGGCCCTCCAAGTACCGACAGATCCAAAATGTGGCCCTGCAAAGGGTTTGAGTTTGAGACCACTGTTATATATGTACTATTGATTTATGATATTTCAATAAATGTATTGTCCTCACAGTGGTTGGATTGGTATCCCTTCCCCTACTCCCCCTTTTTTTTTCCTACTATAATTTAGCCAGTCAGCTGATCAATATTGGCTTAACCAGCTATTTTAAAAATAGACCAGAAATTCAATGCTGGTCGCCAGATGTGACCTGGCATTGAATTTCCGGGTTTGCTACCAACCGCTGGAGTCAACCCCGCTAAATCCCATGGTCTGACTATATCGGCCCCTGTGTGTTTTAAGACACTGTTATTCTATTTATCTGGTTTGATTTTATGCTATTTCAGTGTTTTATTCAATCAATGATGTCACTTCAGTGTTCTGTATGGAATATCAGGTAGATAAATGGATTATTATTATTAGCTAATTGAGATCTTTGGGTAGCTCTGTTCATGTATAAAGATCTACAGTGCATCTTACGGTCTTTAGTACGTTATGGTCCCCTTTAGCGTAGGTCACGTTAAAAAAGTGACCTACGCTATTTTTAGTGTGTGTGTGTTACCCGCGTGCTGAGGTCACTTTGTAGCGGGGCCACAATTTGGCTTCCCTGTTAATTGCCATGAGCTAATTTTGGAATTGGCATGTGGCCATTAGTATGCAAGTCCTTACCATTACCTATTTTGTAGGTGGGAAGGTCTCCCATGCTAATCCTGCACAGGACATGCCTACTCCCTGCCCCCAAACATGCCCCTACGCTTAAAAAAAAACCCAAAAAGCCTCCCCTTGTATGAAACCGTAGCGCGGTTTTTAGCGCCAGCTGTGGCGATAACAGCTCCGACGCTCACAGAATTCCTATGAGCGTCGGAGCTGTTACCGCCGCGGCCGGCGCTAAGAAACGCTCTATGGTTTTGTAAAGGGGGGGAATGTATTTTTTTAGCACATGGGTGGCGCGCGCTGAGTCTGCTGTTAATATGTGGCTCCTGAGCGTGGCCCGCTAGCACCGTTTTTAAGCGGCGTTAGTTAGGGCCCCTATATAGGGGCAGCAGTCTCTGGGCTGTGTGACTTGGTAGGATATTTCTAGCCTCTGCCCAAAGTACACAAGCGCTTTGAAAAATGCTTTTGGCGTCACGGTATCTATTTTCGTATATCATTGTCTGTTTTTGGAAAGTTGTGAATTGCTGCATTTTCCCATTTTGGGGGGTTGTTCTTATTGTTACTCCAAGCCGGCGTCTTTCTACATCATCTACATTGTTATCGATCCCTTGACATTAGGGAGATTGGTAAACTAGGACTTGAAATGATCTTTGGAGCTGCAGTTTGCTTGAGTAACTTGTACTGAGATTCATTGGTAGAACACAAGCCAACGACTGTAATGACATTTAATTACTTTTGTTAATGTTTCTAGCAGTGACACTAATTGACGATGTGTTGCCCAACCCTGCAATTAATGTTGATAATGCTAATTACAATGAAAGACCTTTTGTGTGTGTTTTTTTTCCCCCGTAATGAGAAGCCGGGGGTTGCAGACTGTCAGCGGATGTCTCCCTTCTCAGCAGAGGGTTCCCGGGCACACGCCCACCCTTTCTCACCAATGTTTTGTTTTCATCCAGATAACCAGTTCAGGATGTCGATCCTGGAGCGCCTTGAGCAGATGGAGAAGAGAATGGCAGAGATGACGGGATCCCAGCATCACAAGCAAGGTGTAGGAGGCGGGGGCAACGGAGGGGGCAACGGAGGAAACCAAGCGCAAGTAAGTGGTCTAGAAAAGTGAGACAGCCTGGTGCAGTCTCCCACCTCCCTGGCCTCCCACCTCCACCTGTTTCAGCCTGCTGAATCTCTCTAGGACAGTGGCTCCCAACCCTGTCCTGGAGGACCCCCAGGCCGGTCAGGTTTTTGCCTAGTCACTCCCTCAACCCTTCACCAGCATCAGTAAGTAATCCTATAGGAAGATATATCACAACACACTGTTCCACCTCTTTTACGAATGCATAGCATGGGTTTTAGCGTCAGCAGCGGCGGTAACTGCTCCGACGCTCATAGGAATGCTGTGAGCATCGGGGCAGTTACCGCCACTTCCGGCACTAAAACCCGCGCTTTGTGTTCGTAAATGAGGGAGGCGTATGTAAACACTGTGAATGTAAACAGTAACCCATTCTGAGCTCTATAGGGAGGACAGGATATAAATCTTTTTTTTTCCTTCTGTTGAAAAATAATGCAATTAAAAACATCCAAATTTGTACAGTTGTATACAAAACAATTCATTGATTCATTATATATCATTATTTCATATTAAATACTGAAATTTTTGAAATTATCTATAAATTATCTATAATGTCTGACATTTCAGACAGGATATACATCTGAATAAATAATGTATTTATTTTTTTTTTTAATTTCTTTATTTATAGATTTGTAAATATACATAAACCAAAGGAAAAATAAAAAATAGCCAAATGGGTCAAATAACATTCAACATAATATGTATCTCAGTCTCTAAAAAGGAAGCCCACATTTTAGGAAAGACAATTTCACGTTATCATGGGGTCTGATATTAAAGAGAAATAAAGAAAATATCAGGGGAGGGGGAGTGGATAATGAGGCTTCCAAAGACAAGGAACTCTGAGTTTGGTTAAAACTGCCCAATAGTATTAAATAGTGAACCATAGGACCTTTCGGTACTGGAGTGGAGATCTTGGTTTTCGCTTTGCGTTTCCCCCTTAATTTAGGTAATTATTAAAAAGTACCTCTATTATCGCTCTGCATTGCTCCAGGGGACTCCCAAGGGGCATCGTGCCCCTCCGGCCATGCCCTGCGGCCGCACGCCTATGACTCTTATAGGGAGCCATCAAGCCACAGAGTTTCCCAGTACCGTGAGGATTGTTGTACCACGCTCAGTACTTTGCAAGTGAAAAGTATGCAGATGACATAATGAAATCCATGCAAATAGTCCTCTAGTGCTGTCCCTTTTCCTCAGCAGGGAGGGGCGGGGAGTCATTTTCAACACTCCTTCCTGTATAGAAGTGAAACTTTATTAGTCTGTATCCCACCTAGGACTCTGGATGTGGGTTTCAGGTATTTAAATAGAAAAGGACTATCAACTGTTTGACTGAAAAGAAGTTTTGCTAGAAAGAAGAAACCATGTGTTGTTTTCTTTGCTGTTTCATTATAAGAAGTGGTGGGGGAGGGGAGGGGGTTAACTATTACCTTTTGATGGATATTGTGGTTTTGCGAGCTATGTTCCTAATGTTTGGGATGTATTGTTTAAAATAAAGCTTTTCAAATAAAATTGATACAAATAAAGATATTTTTCTCCCTCCCTCCTCCCCCCCCCCATAAGATTTGTGATCAGCGCGTTTCTTTTCCTGCTTCTGTGTCCTCTTTAGTGCGCTGGCAGCACGGGCTCCGTGGGAAGCTGCTTCGAGAGCCGCGTAGTGGTTGTCTGTGAGAAGATGATGAGTCGGGCCTGTTGGGCAAAATCCAAGCACTTGATCCACTCCAAGACTTTCCGGGGGATGACGCTCCTGCATCTGGCTGCCGCCCAGGGTTATGCCACGCTGATCCAAACACTCATCAAATGGCGGTAGGACACTTAAGGGTTCCTGGAATCTGTGGATCCTTCATGTGCTGTCCTAGCAAATCTTAGGTTGGCATTAGTTTGTTTCAGAGATAGGGGAAATGATATTTACATGTAGAAACGTAGGAACATGGTGGCAGATAAAGGCCAAATGGCCCATCCACTGTCTCCTCCTCTCCCTATTGGCTAAGGCTCTTAACATTTGCATCTCCTTTTCCTATTGGCTAAGGCTCTTTACACCTGCATTGTGAGGTCATGGAGCTGCTCATCCGCAGTAACCATTATCTCGTTCTCTCGCCGAGAGATCCCAGGTGCCTATCCCAGGCCCTCTTGAATTCAGACGCAGTCTCTGTCTCCACCACATCTTCTGGGAGACTTTTCCACGCATCTACCACCCTTTCTGTAAAAAAGTATTTCCTCAGATTATTCCGGAGCCTCTCACCTATTAACTTCATCCTATGCCCTCTCATTGCAGTTTCCTTTCAAATGAAGGAGACTCGACTCATGCGCATTTACATTGCGTAGGTGTTTAAATGTCTCTATCATATCTCCCCTCTCCCGCCTTTCCTCCAAAGTATACAGATTGAGATCTTTAAGTCTGTTCCCAGAGGCCTTATAATGAAGACCACATACCATTTTAGTAGCCTTCCTCTGGACCGACTCCATCCTTTTGATATCTTTTTTGAAGGTGCGGCCTCCAGAATTGTACACAATATTCTAAATGAGGTCTCACCAGAGTCTTATACAGGGGCATCAATGCCTCCTTTTCCCTACTGGCCATACCTCTCC
Organism: Geotrypetes seraphini; assembly: GCF_902459505.1. Lineage (NCBI taxonomy): Eukaryota > Metazoa > Chordata > Amphibia > Gymnophiona > Dermophiidae > Geotrypetes > Geotrypetes seraphini. The sequence continues at coordinate 10,401,448 of NC_047098.1, read as the reverse complement.
CTATGCAACCTAGCATCCTTCGAGCTTCTAGAGACTCACTAAAAATGGATAGGCTATGAGCCTATTTTCATTAAAGTCCTAATAGTAGACGCCTCGGTACTTTGGATCGTAAAGCTTTTTCTGAGCATGACAACTCATGTAGAAGTCTCAGGAGCAGGCTTTCTCGCTGCTTTCCTTGGCTTCCCGCTCCTAAGTATCAGAGGCGAGCTTCAGGTTCGATAGCAAGCGCATTGACCAAGACCTCAACTCTGATTAATGTTCTTCTTCTCCCTTTGCAGCACCAAGCATGCAGACAGTATTGATTTGGAACTGGAGGTCGACCCTTTAAATGTGGACCACTTCTCCTGCACGCCTCTGGTAAGAGACAGCACAGCACAGGGATGATTTGGGAGCTCTACCGCACCTTGATAAAAGGGGGCCAAAATGTATAAAGTGCTCCGGTTTTATAACTGTCAGTTTATCAGCAGTGCGGGAGACATTTTTTTTTTAAAGAGCAAATTCCCTCCTATGGGGAATTACTACAATCAGGCCAAAATTTGCTTTGCAGGATTTATTTTATTTTTAGAAAAGGAAGCCGCTGACACACACTTCCCAAAGAATTAAATCAGCGAAACAGGGAGCTACCATCTGCTGTTGCAGATAATCAGATTACTGAGCCTTTAAGGGAGTTTTCTTTGCAGTCGGTGCCGTAGCTTTCCAAGAATGGAGTGCCATTTGTCAGTGGCGCAGTAAGGATGAGCGGCGCCCCTCCCCCGCCGTGCGCACGCCCCCTTTTTAACTTCTCCGACGTGAACAGCGTGCCCGCGTCGGTGTCGGCTGGCCCTTTGACGCCACTTTCTAGGCGCGGGTCCCGGAAGTGACGTCGGAGAGAGTGACGATGATGATGCGGGCAGCAACAGCGCCCGGGGCAGACCGCCACCCTTTACACGCCACTGCCATTCATAGCCTCCTAGTTTGTAATCAATAAAGTAATATTTTTCTGGCTTTTTAAGCATCTATTTCCATTCATCATTTAGAGCAGCTGCAACTGCAGGACACATATATTTAATCATTTTCCTTTATTTACGTGGTCCATATTAACCCTGAAGTCATTACTGGCATCGTACAAACATCAGCCAATCCCAGCCAGTTTATATCAGGTCATTTCTGATAATGTCCCCAACATTACTAAACAAGGAGTACATTTGCATTAACGTGGCTACTTTCTTGAGCTTCGTAAAGCTTTAGGGGTGAGGCAGAAGGAATTAAAAATATATATATATATAATCATATTTGCAACAGTTACATCCTAAGGGCCATAGTCTCATTTTGAATACCCTGCGAGTGCTGTAGTCTGCGCCTGGTGAGTTTTGCGCAGGGGGGGGTTGAGCTTGGGGTGGGTTTTTAGATGGGGTTGTGGTGGGTGCAAGGGAGATCATACTGTAGTTAGCTTTGGGAACCATGTGCTCTTCTGGGCTGAGATATTTTCGGATTGGGGGTGATATCTTGGAGCTGGGGGGTTAGGGGGGTTTGCTTCTGACCTTTAGGGGGTTTTGTGGTGGGAGGAGGGGCAAATTCCTGAGTCAGCTTGTGTTGTTGTGAAGTAAGGGTTCGGGGATTATCAGAACACAGATCACCAAGCCTCTTGTTGCGGTAGGCTGGCTGGAGCTGGGATGCATCCTATGGGTGAGAGGTAACTGGGGAGGGACGGGAGGGGTGGGTGGACGTGGAGGGGATGTTGTACTTTGTTGTGTCATGTTCTTTACTTGACGTTTTGTGTATTGACGAATTAATAAAATGTTTCAACACTAAAAAATATAATCGATCAACATGAGGATAAATTTGTAAAGTTTTTTTCACACATACAGTGGAACCTTGGTTTACGAGCATAATTCGTTCCAGAAGCATGCTCGTAAACCAAATTGCTCGTATATCAAAGCGAGTTTCCCCAAAGAAAGTAAGGGAAACTCGCTTGATTCGTTCCCACCCCCCAAGGCTAGCAGAACTGCTCTATCCCCCCCGAGAACTGGCATTGCTCCCTCCGCTCAAGAAGGTCCCCTCCCCCCCGCGTGATCCGGAATCTCCCTCGCCACGATCCGGCATCCCCCATGCGATTCGGCACCCCTCCGCCACGATCCGGCACCCCCCCCGCCACGATCCGGCACCCCCCACCCACCCGAACACTTCGCTTACCCTCCATCTGGCACCCGGCACCGGCACCAACGCACAGGACATGCCGATGCCCGAAGATCTGCAGTCCTTTTTGCTGGGCCTTGAGCATCTGTGCATGCTCAAGGCCTTCGAGAATCTCGGGGAGACCGGGAGCATGCACAGATGCTCAAGGCCCAGCAAAAAGGAATGCAGATCTTCCGGCACCGGCACCGGCATGTCCTGTGCGTTGGTGCCGGTGCTGAGTGCCAGATGGAGGGTAAGTGAAGTGTTTGGGTGGGTGGGGGGTGCCGGATCGTGGCATGGGGGGGGGACGGATCCCGGGGGGAGGCGCTTGTAGATCGAGGCAAGCTCGATTTGAGAGGCACCAATTTTGCAAATGTTTTGCTCGTCTTGCAAAACACTCGCAAACCAGTGCACTCGTAAACCGAGGTACCACTGTATATGACAATATATGTAGGTATAAAGCCTCTAATGAAGTGGCCTGCATTTGGTGGAAACATGTTCTGGCCTAAGATACACATGAGCTTCTCTTGAACAGGTGTAAATGTATGTGCAATTTCAGCAGTTTGGGCTAACCAAAGAAGCTGCAAACCCCTCTTAATCTAGGCAATCAGTTATAGAATTACCTTCCATTCATTGTGATCAAAGAAAGGGTAAGAGGCAATGTTAGCTATGGGACGGACTTTCAAAAGGTTTAATCGGCTGACGTTGGGAGTTAGACAACTTTAAGCAGCTAAATGGGCAGCCCTGGAATTAGTCCAGGAGGGGGGGAGGATCTAAGCTCCCATTTTAGCTCTCCACTGGATGGGGGGGTGGGTTTGAAACTGTACTTGGAAGGGGTTTAAACCCTCCAGATGAGAGGAGTGTGCTTTGAGAGGGATTCTTTCATCTTCTGTGGGATAACGCCTAACTATGGCTATGTTGTCTTTATACAATCATAGCCCAGGATGGCCAGAACTTTGAGTAGCCAGCAATTGGGAACGGATGCCATGGCATTCACGAATCTGTGGTCCTAAGACTGCCAGTTACGTTAGTGATATGTGCGGTAACTAAGCCCCTCTAAAACTGGGTGTTAATTTTAAGTGCCGGGATTTGAAAAGCCGTCCAGACATGTCTGGGTGAATCCGGACTTCTGGTAACCCCAGGCAACATAGTAACATAGTAGATGACGGCAGATAAAGACCCAAATGGTCCATCCAGTCTGCCCAACCTGATTCGATTTTAATTTTTTTTTTTTATTATTTTTAATTTTTTCTTCTTAGCTATTTCTGGGCAAGAATCCAAAGCTTTACCCGGTACTGTTCTTGGATTCCAACTGCCGAAATCTGTTAAGACTTACTCCAGCCCATCTACATCCTCCCAGCCATTGAAGCCCTCCCCAGCCCATCCTCCACCATTTACAGACACAGACCATGCAAGTCTGCCCAGTACTGGCAGACAGGAGATAGTCAAATATGCAGCTCGCATGTTGATGGGGAAGGCTCCAGTCTTCAAGAAATTGCATTGGATTCCGTTTAAATTTTGAACAAAATTTAAAATATTGGAAAATAATTCAACAAGAGATATACAAAATTGTACCTTATTATTTGAGAAAATGCTTGATAATGTACAGACCGGGTAGATCTGAAAGTGATATGTTATGGGATGTACGGAAAAAGGGATGTAGTGAAATATGCAATTTTTGGGAATTTTGTGAAAATGGCCTATAGTTTAGGAAACTGCTTTAAACATACTTCTTTGTCCAGGCTTTTGCTTAATATTGATAAATTATGTTTAAAAGTGAGATGGTGGAATTAGAATTAGAAGACAAGAGATTAGGACAATTTTTTTCTGGGTAGTAAGGCAAGGGGCTCCTTCTACGAAGGTGCGCTAGGGCCTTAACGCGCAGAATAGCGCCCGCTAATCCGGTGCGTGCGCTAAAACCGTTAGTGTACCTTCGTAAAAGGAGCCCTAGGTTTTTTAAAGTGTTGTCTTGTAAAGTCCGATGAATGTGGTTTTGTCTTACGAGATTGTGAATCGCTTACTCCCACTTTTACTGACGCGGAGCGCGGGTTTTAGCGTCGGTGGTGACTGCTCCGATGCTCATAGAATTCTTGTGAGCGTCAGAGCAGTTACCGCCGCTGCCGGTGCTAAAACCCGCACTACGCGTCAGTAAAAGAGGGAGTTAGTTTATTAAGCGGATTATAAATATTTTAGATAAATTAAATAATCAAATGTTACAGGTCATAGTGATGATGATACTACTTTGTGGTGTTTTCTTTTTAAGATGTGGGCATGTGCGCTGGGCCACACCGAAGCTGCTGTCGTTCTGTATAAGTGGGATCGACGGGCCATCTCGATTCCTGACTCGCTCGGGAGACTGCCCTTGTCCATCGCCCGCTCTCGGGGTCATGTGAAGCTGGCCGAGTGTCTGGAGCAGCTCCAGAGAGAGGAACAGTCGCAGCTTGGTCAGAATCCACAACTGCACTGCCCAGCGAGTGGCGAAGCCAGTGCAGAAACGTGGATGGCACAGTGGCATGGTGATGCCATCCTCTCCCAAGAACCCCCGAAGGGCACCACCGTTATCTCAAATTCCAGCGCAGGTATAAAAGAAACACCAGCCGAGTTCGGAGAAACAAATATGTGGGGCACCATCTGTAAACATTTCACTCATTTACAGTACGAAACTTTATAGGGGTCAATATCAAAGCGATTTAACTAGCCAGAAATGGCGTAGGGCATTGTAAAGCACCTTTGAAGGTGCAAATCTGGCGCTGATTTTTAGGTGCCAGGAGGCATCTTGAAAATTATTTTTTTTTATTTATTGAAAAAATGTATATTCTGCCTTAAATCAAAGCACTGTACAAACTTAACATACATAATACAGTAACAATACATCAAATAGAATTACATCAACATGGCAGAATGATCAAAATGGAGCTCTCACTTATTTCGCAAGGTCCCTTCAATAACTCATAGGTGCAAAACAATATCAAATTACAGCAATGTTCAAATTCTCTGCATCATCGAAAAGCACAAAGAGATGAGTTCTCAGTACATTGTAGAAACATGAATTTTACCTAAATGCATCAAAAAAAGTTGAGTTTGTTTCCTAAAGTACACCCGATCGTGGCATAGTCTCAGAATCCCAGGAACAGAGTTCCACATAGAGAATGACACAGGGACATATTTGTCCCTGTCACCGCAGGAACTCAGTTTCCCCATCCCCGTGAGTTTTGTTCCTGCCCCATTCCTGTAAGCTCTGCCTTAACCACACAATCCTCGAACGCTTATGATTTTAAAGTGTTTGAGGCTTGTGCAGACAAGGATGGAGCTTAGGCATTGGTGGAATGAGGCATTATGACATCACAATCTGAGCTCTAGAATGTTGCTGCTTAGGATTTTAAAGTGTTTGAGGCTTGTACAGATGAGGACGGAGCTTAGGCATTGGTGGAATGAGGCATTATGACATCACAATCTGAGCTCTAGAATGTTGCTGCTTAGGATTTTAAAGTGTTTGAGGCTTGTGCAGACGAGGATGGAGCTTAGGCATTGGTGGAATGAGGCATTATGACATCACAATCTGAGCTCTAGAATGTTGCTACTTAGGATTTTAAAGTGTTTGAGGCTTGTGCAGATGAGGACGGAGCTTGCAGGGATGGGGCAGGAACAGGAAAAGAACTCACAGGGACGGGAAAATGAGTTCCCTCGGGGACGGGGAAAAATTTGTCCCCGTGTCATTCTCTAATTCCAGAGTTGTACTCCGACCACCTACCAGCGCCTAAGTTAAGGCGTCATTCATAGAATAAGGGCCTAAATGGCTAGATTGAGGTATGCTATGAATGGGCAGCCCTAGTGACAGGGGTAGTTGGAAAGAGAAAGTAGGGATGAAGATTTGAATCTAAGCATTTGTTTTCAAGCAGCACAGTTGCACAGACATCACAAGTGCAAGGTACAAACCTGGCACCTAATTTATGCAAATGCATCCCCCTCCCCCAATTACAGCTTTTAGATCTAGGGTACCAGACGTCCGGATTTCCCCGGACCATGTCCTCTTTTCATACGATCATAGTTGAGGAGTGACAGCTGATCTATACATAAGCTTGTTTTTTCCCTTTTTTGTTTTTCTGTGGGTTAATAGTCAACTCTCAGATCTCTTAAGCTTGTAATATCGCAGTTAAGATTTACTGTGTCGTCCTTTTCTGTTTGCTTTCAGAATTAAGAAGACCAAGGTCTGAGCCGTCCAATTACTATAGCAGCGAGAGTCAAAAAGATTATCCAGCGCCCAAAAAACACAAACTGAATCCCGAGTATTTCCAGGCGAGGCAAGAGAAGCTGATCTCTGCGGCACTGAGCCTGGAGCAGCCCAGCAGCAGAAAGCAGAGCTCTAGCGCCAAGCAGTCGCTGCCCACGACGATCGCGCCTTGTGAGGAGATGCGCGCTTTCAGCAGGGAGCTTCCGCCGCGCGTTTCAGACGGGCTTGGGTTCCGAGGTCCCGGAGTCCAAGCCGGATTGAAGTGGAGCCCGAAGGACTTATATCTTGGGGTGTCTGCCGTGCAGCTGACAAGTGCGCAAAAAGTATCTGGCCTCAGGAAGGACTCTGTAGCCCACAGGTTGCGTCCACGGGAGCAGATGAGCGTGCTAATGATGTCAGACCGGGAGATTGTGGACGCAGAGCTCCTGTCCTACAGAGAACATGTGGGGAATGAAGACTGCATCCAGCCTATGGATGAATTGCAGGTAAACTCTGAACCAACAGCAGTAACTTCTCTGAGGTGTACAAAAATTAAACCAAGTATAAATTAGACCTGGATGTACAGTTTCTCCCAAATTCTTTATATAGCATCCAATCTGGAAATGTGCATGTAAATTAATTGGTTATTGAACTTTTAACCACCAATAATTGGGTAGTAATGCCTAATTATTGATGCAAATTGGCACTCATCAAAGTTGTGCTTTATTTTATAAGGCAGGGTACGCAATGGTTTCAAAACCTGTCCTGGAGAAACCCTAGCCTGTCAGGTTATCAGGATTAGAGAATGACACGGTGACAAAATTCATCACCGTTCCCATCCCTGCGGATAACTGCGGGAAATCATCTTCATGTCATTCTTTAAGGAGAGAGGGAAGAATCAGAGTATAATTGGGCACAACCACTGACCCGCAAGCTTTGCTTTGAAGAATGCTGGTGTAGAAGGACTGAGGTTGAAACAGACACTACAGAATGACAGTCTCTGGTATCCAGAGCAGATATTGTGATGTCATAATGCCTCATTCCACCAGTGCCTAAGAGCCAATCACATCAGTGATGTCACAATGGCTTCATTATCCTTGGCTCCCATAAGAATCAGAGTATGAATGGCCACAACCACTGACCCAAAAGCTTTGCTTTGAAGAATGCTGGTGTAGAAGGACCGAGGTTGAAATAGACACTAGAAAATGACATGGGATTATTTCCCGCGGTTATCCGCGGGGACGGGAACGGTGATGAATTTTGTCACCGTGTCATTCTCTAATCAGGATATCCATAATGAATATTCATGAGGGAGATTTGCATGCACTGCATGCAAATCCCCCTCATGAATATTCATTGTGGGTATCCTGATAAGCTGACTGGCTGGGGTGCCTCTAAAATCAGGTTTGGGAACCACTGCCACACCACATATCCTGAAAGGGAGTGAGGCATTAAATATTGGGTAAGTGCGCCTAACTCGAGTGTCCATATTTATAGCAGGTTTCAGCAGGGGGGTAAGTCTAGCACCCAACATTATGTGCACTAAGCAATAATCTATATAGAGTATTCTAGACATGATTTTTCAGCCTTTTTCATCTCACAGCACACAAGGCGTAAAAATTGCCAAGGCACACTATCAGTATTTTAAGGATATCATTTAACAAATGAGTATTAAAATTCATAGGATCAGTGGTGTAGGAAGAAGGGATGATCCGCCCCAGGTGCCCTCTTGATGGGACCGCGAGAACTCCCGGCAGCCAATTAGCTAGTGGCTTTGCACGGGAAGGAGCGAAGGCAGGTCGCTCCTGCCTGTGCAGAGCCGCTAGCTGATTGGCTGGATCACCAGGGTTACTAAAGGGCAGAAGCAGAGCCGCTAGTGGCTAGCGGCTCTGCATGGACAGGAGCAAAGGCCCAATAAACGAGCACTTACTGCTGCGGGAAGCGCCGCTTCAGGGGATTCCTCTTCCGTCTGCCGGCCAGCCTTCCACGTCGGGTGCATTCCGCATGTTGGAGAACCTCTATCTGAGCCTACGCAGCCGAGTGCCGTCCCACCTGCACGTTGCGTATGGCATGCGCAACGTCGATGACTGACGTTCGTGATCATACGAAACGTGCAGGTGGGACGGCACTCGGCTGCGTAGGCTCAGATAGAGGCTCTCCAACCTGCGGGAGGCACCCGAAGTGGAAGGCTGGCCGGCGGACGGAAGAGGCATCCCTCCGAAGCGGCACTTCGGGGTTGTCCGGGCATTAGAAGCATCCCCCCAAAGCGGCACTGCGGGGTTCTTCCACGGATGACGGACAGAGGAGGTGGACGGAGGAGACGGCGCAGCAGCACCCGGCACCCGACAGGTACAGACCCCTGGGCCACCTTTTGGCTTCTGGAACGAATCGTCTGCATTGCCACTATTTTCTATGGGGTACTTTGCTTTGATATACGAGTACAGTGGTGCCTCGCATAACGAACGCTGCACACAACGAACTTCATGTCTTGATTCATACAACGAACTTCGTTTCACACAACGAAGTCGCCCGAGCTGCGTTACTCACTGCGCTTAACTGCCCTCTCTCACAGCCCTTCGCCTGGCTCCCTGTGCAGTGGCGGACCGTCGGCTCGCCTCCTTTTATGGAGGGGCCCGGCGCCTACTGCTGATGCGTTGGGGGGGGGCGGAGCTACTCTCGCCGCTTCCCCGATGCTAGAAAAAAAAAGAAAAGTTAAGTCCCAGTTTTTGCCGCTGAGACTCTGCCCTCTCTCACTGTATACAGTCGTCCTTTTAAGATAAACTCAATAATTTTTATATATCATGGCTTCTAAAAAAAGCAGGAAGGTGATTTCTGTTGAAATGAAACGGGAAATAATTAGAAGGAGTGAATGTGGGGTAAAACAGTGTGACCTCGTCAAAGAGTTTGGCCTCAGCAAGACCACCATTTTCACCATTTTGACAAATTTATCTTTTTTTATGTCATCTTAGCATATTTTATGCTGCAGAACGAATTATTTTTTTTAACATGTATTGTTATGGGAAAACGCGTTTCACATAACGAACTTTTCGCATAACAAACTTGCTCCTGGAACGAATTAAGTTCGTTCAAGTTTCAAGTTTATTAGATGATTTGATAAATCGCTTAATCAAATATTCTAAGCGATGTACACTTTAAATTTAACAATTAGTAAATATAAAAAAAAAAAAGAACAAACAATACAGTACCACTGTACTTTGGATTACGAGCATGCTTCTGGAACGAATTATTCTCGTAAACCAAGGTACTACTGTACTCAAAAAATTGAGAGTGGTTCAGAATACGGCTGTTCGCCTCATATTTGGATTGAAAAAATGGGAGCATATAACTCCTTTCTATCAAAAACTTCACTGGTTGCCGGTAGAGTCCAGAGTCCTGTTTAAGTTTTCTTGCATTTGTTATAAAGCAGTTTTTGGTCTGTTACCAGACTATCTTGCTCCTCACTTCTCTTTGAGTCATTCCAATAAGAACACGTAGGCTAAACCTGTTTAATTATCCCTCTATAAAATCTTGTCATTGTAAGAAGTTCCATGACCGAACCTTCTCATTTCAAGCCGCCAAACTGAATACATGGCTTGGAAAAATTATACTAGAGGCTACTTCTTATTTTGACTTTAGAAAATTGTTAAAAACACATCTGTTTGCTAGGTTGCTATCTTAATGTGTCTTCTTTTAATTTATATATGCTTTAATTGCTGAATTTCATTTTACCTGCTGTAACTTTTATGTTATTTTTATTCATATGATGAACACAAAAACAAAAAACTGTGGATACAGATGTTCTGGAGATAATTTATTATATACTGACATATAAAAACATGAAAATTCAATGAAAAAAGTACAATGATAAAATACAGCGGTAAAAATCCAACCGGACCCTACACGGTCCGTGTTTCGGCGAACACGCCTTCCTCAGGGGTCCAATGGTTTGCAACCTCACATATATAGAATTGGACTGAAAACAGTCTATTGTCTTTAAACATGTGAGCAAAATCACCGCAGACAAGCTGAAGTATGAAAAAAACGCCGAAAGACAGACCGTGTAGGGTCCGGTTAGATTTTTACCACTGTGTTTTTTATCGTTGTACTTTTTTCATTGAATTTTCATGTTTTTTATATGTCAGTATATAATAAATTATCTCCAGAACATCTGTATCCATAATTTTTTTGTTTTTGTTTTCATCGGAGGATTGTTTTCACTGTGGATCATTGGGTCTCCCCATTTTTTTTCATATTGCATGTACTAATTTCTGTGTTGTGAACCGTTTTGAACTTCTGGTATAGCGGTATATAAAAATAAAATTATTATTTGACAGACCATAAAATCAGAAACATTTTGGGGGCTTTTTTTTTTTTTTTACCTCGTTAAGTTAAACCTGCTCCCTACTTGCCTTAATAGGTGAATATGATTACCCTGGCCCAGCAGATAATTGAAGCCACCCCCGACAGAATCAAGAGGGAGAATTTTGTTCCCGAGGAGTCGCCACTGGCGGAGAGGGCAGACAGCGCTGCCATTAGTACTACGATGAGCTGGCTGGCCAGTTATCTCGCTGATGTGGATCAGCCGTCCGGTGCTGCGCACATAAGGTCAGCCAACAGTGCAAACGAGAGACTCTGGATGCCTGGTAACATCTTTTGATTTAAGCGTACATCCCGTTGACCTCATTAATTGCCTTCACGGATCCTTTGAATCTGGGAACCCTTGGTGGGAGTGCAGGTGGCCAGGAAAACAGTACGTATCAGTCCAAAGGGAGGCCAGTGGGTGGTGAATTATTCCGTGACATTTATAGCATTAAAGCTGGTGCTCAGGAAATGACACCACGTTTCGACTTGGATGTTGAACGCTTTTGGGAACGAAAACAAGACCTTCTATTGAGAAATAAACTTTTGTTTTTTTTACCAAACAAAAAAATCTGTATGTTGCGGGATTTTGAATTGTTATCCCAATAAATTAAATACACAATGTCTGAGGCATTTTGCTATTGCATTGGTTTAACAGTACTTGTAGAGTAATAATAGATTATACCCTGCATGGATGCCAACGTTTCTGAATGACTGAGGATGCCAAATGGAATTCAAATTTAACACCCCCCCCCCTCCGCAAACACAGAAGGAGGTTGTTCAACATTGGGGATGCTCAGCACCCACAGAGCTGGCTTATATGGTAGACTGCTCCCATAGAAACCAGAAGAAACCCTACATTGGGTTATAAGGTGCAGATTTAATGTGTCAGAGGGTGCTCAGATCTTTAAAGATCATTTGTTACTTGTGCAGTTAATAGCATAGCATTTAAGCAAATTGAACACTGCCATGGGGGAAGCCATTGCTTGCCTTAGATAAGAAGCATGGAATGTTGCTACTCTTTGGGGTTCCGGAATCTTTATTTTCTCTTTGGGATTCCGGAACCTTGCTGTTCTTTAAGATTCTGAACGAAATGTTGCTACTCTTTGGGGTTCCGGAATCTTTATTTTCTCTTTGGGATTCCGGAACCTTGCTGTTCTTTAAGATTCTGAACGAAATGTTGCTACTCTTTGGGGTTCCGGAATCTTTATTTTCTCTTTGGGGTTCCGGAACCTTGCTATTCTTTAAGATTCTGAACGAAATGTTGCTACTGTTTGGGGTTCTGGAATCTTTATTTTCTCTTTGGGATTCCGGAACCTTGCTATTCTTTAAGATTCTGAACGAAATGTTGCTACTCTTTGGGGTTCTGGAATCTTTATTTTCTCTTTGGGATTCCGGAACCTTGCTATTCTTTAAGATTCTGAACGAAATGTTGCTACTCTTTGGGGTTCCGGAATCTTTTGTTACCCTATGGGATTCCAGAATCTTGCTAAGAACCTAAGAATTGCTGCTGTTGGGTCAGACCAGTGGTCCATCGTGCCCAGCAGTCCGCTCACGCGGCAGCCCCTGGTCAAAGACCAGCGCCCTACCCAAGACCAGCCCTACCCGGCGTATGCTCCGGTTCAGCAGGAACTTGTCTTGAATTCCTGGAGGATTCAGAATGGAATGTTGCTACTCTTTTGGTTTTGGCCAGTCACTAGTGATCTGGATTGGCCGCGGTGAAGATGACAGCGTTCCCCCTCTTTTCCTGAACAGACACCACCAGCCCCCCCCCCCTCCCAGACTCAGAGATAATAAGCACTAATAAAGAAACCCATACCTTAATTTTACAAGAATTCAGAGAATCATTTAAAAATAAATCCACCTTCCCTCCCTCCCCCTGGATGTGCACATTATATATCAATAAAACTCAAATCTACAATAAATCAACAAAAGACGTCAATGGACCCTATATTAACTTGAAAATTTTTATATTCCCTAACGATTCTGCAATCATTTTTTCATATCTGTATATCAAGCATAAATTTGCCCACCAGAATGTAAAGCTAAGACGGTCCCAATTTTTCCAGTTACGCATGATCAACTGTACAGCAGTACCTGTCATAATTAGGAACAGTCGACCTGTATATTTATCTAACGGATCCCTGATATGCAACACAGTTCCACAAATAATTACTTCATAAGATAAAGGGATTTTAGATTCTAAGATATTATTAATATGTCCCCAAATCGACTTCCAAAAATTCAGTATCCTAGGACAATAAAATAGTAAATGATCCAATGTACCTATATCTAGATGACAGTGCCAACATCTATTTAGACTTAGAGTTATCCAACTTATTTAATCTAACCGGGGTCCAAAAAGAACGATGCAACAAAAAAAACCCCATGTTTGTCTCATAGATGCTGACACTGTACACCTCATCCTCCAAGACCAAATACGTGGCCATCGAGACGCAGAAATATACTGTCCAATCTCGATGCTCCAAATATCTCTAAGAGCAATTTTAGGTTTCTTATTCATAAAATCAGATATCAATTTATACCACCTGGCGGCCTGATGTCCCATCATATCTGCCTGAAAACAAAAATTTATAATAGTTATGGGATAGGGGGGAGGAGGGATATAGATTGATTTGTTTCTTGAAAGAATATTAAGTGATGTCTTAAATATAAAATGTATTTAAATTGTATTGCACTTATTGAAAATATTGAAAATGAATAAAGAATTTGAAAAAAAAAAAAGGGATTTCCAAATCTAATCTAATCTAATCTAATCCTTAGGTTTGTATACCGCATCATCTCCACGTTCGTAGAGCTCGAACAAATCAATACATCTTCAACCATTTTCCGAACATAAAGTAACTATCAGACATGCCAAAAACGTACAGCGCCTTTCAGAGCTAAGTGATAAGTAGTTGTAGCAGCGGTATCAGAAGCCCGAATTACCACAGGAACACTGTTGCATAACTGAGCAACAAGACTCATATAGTATCCGGGAAAAAGTTGCCTTCAACCTGACATTCCTAATTGAAGGCAGTTCCAAAAGTAAATAGTTGCATCGTCTTGAAACAGAATGAGACCACAATAAATTTACCAATGCTCCGTTGTAGAATTTGTCCCAAATTTGTGGCCTGGCCCTGCCTACCATTTGGGAACCTGAATTTAAAGCACCAAGTGAAAATAGGGGACAACGTTTAGGTGCAGAACATAGAGGAATTTTTCATTTAGGCCGACCTAGTTGCCTGTATCGGTTGCCTGGACTTTGTCAATGGATCACCTCCAGGCTTTCATTCATCATTCCAAGCTGCCCCGTGGTGAAAGAGATGTGTATGGTATAGTTACCATATTTGTTAAGTCAAAAAAGAGGACGCATGATCCCAACCTCACCCCTGCCCAGTCCTTGCCTCCCAATAGTCTCACCCCTTCCCTTCCCCACCCCCCCCCCAGCGCAGCTTCACTCCCACCCAGGTCACTCCGGCGTTGGGTATGGCTCTCTGAGTCTCCCTGACCCCTACGTACCTCCTCCAGTGCTGCAGTTTCAAATTTTGGGCAGCCAGCAGTCTTAGCGACACGATCCTGCCCTGAAAGCCTTCGCTCTGCAGCATCCCACCTATGTGGGAACAGGAAGACGCTGCAGAGCGAAGGCTTCCAGGGCAGGCCGATGGCAGCGGGATCATGTTGCTAATGCCAGCTGCCTGAAATTTGAAATTGCAGCACCGGAGGAGGTAGATGGGTTCAGGCCAACAGGGGAGAACCTGAACTCCAGGGTGGGGGGGCTGGATTGGAGAGAGCGAGTCCAAAACTTGCACAAACTCTTTCTGGTTTAGGACACTGTCTTGACATCTTGACAGTTCTCTATAAGGAGGATAACTTTAGGTAAATCCAGACCTGCACAGATGATGTGAAAGTTTTTAGTAATCTTCTATAATACCATTTTCCTCTTGTCCTTTTGTCTCTCCCCTAGAAATGTGTATAGTGAACCACTGACCCCTTCTTCTAACACCAGCCTGAGCCCCGTTGGCTCTCCTGTTAGTGAAATAGCTTTTGAAAAGCCCAGCCTTCCCTCGGCAGCAGACTGGTCGGAATTTCTCAGCGCGTCCACCAGTGAGAAGGTGGAGAACGAGCTTGCCCAGCTAACCCTCTCCGATCACGAGCAGAGGGAGTTGTACGAAGCTGCAAAACTCGTCCAGACCGCATTCAGGAAATACAAGGTCAGTGCAGCTCCCGAAAGGGGCTTTAGCGCGGATCGCTGGGTAATCGAAACGCCTCGTTACCCTTCCTGCTGAAAAGTGGGAAACACCCGTCCAGAAGCTAAAGGAGAGTAATGTAGTGTTACTGGTTTTGTGGCTGTAAACTTTTTAACTTCCTATGAATTTTTGAAACCCGCTTAAGGTTAGGTGGGCCATATACGGCTTATAATTTATTATTTATATTCTGCCTTTAAACAAAGCAGATTACAACCAAAGGTACACAATTAAAAAAAATAACAAATAAATAAATAATTGAACTTGGGAACCAGCACCAGTTTAGGGGGTGAAGAACTTAAGTGCACGACAGAAAAGCGGGACATGGGTGTGATTGTATGGGGTGGCCAAACAGGTTGAAAAGGTGAAGGCAAAAGCTAGAAGGATGCTAGGTTGCCTAGGGAGAAGTATGGCCAATAGGAAAAAGGAGGTATTGATGCCCCTGTCGAAGACCTCATTTAGAATATTGTGTACAATTCTGGAGGCCGCACCTTCAAAAAGATATAAAAAGGATGAAGTCGTTCCAGAGGAAGGCTACTAAAATGGTGCGTGGTCTTCGTCATAAGACGTATGGGGCCAGACTTAAAGATCTGAATCTGTATACTTTGGAGGAAAGGCTTTAGGAGGCTTTGGAGGTATGTCGGGTTTCACCAGGGTGGGTGAGTCTGATTTTCTTGGACAACGATTCACCCACGTGAATCGTTTTGAATCAGCGAATCGGGCAGGACTTGGATACAGAGAACTGCAGTATGAGTTTCCTCAAAGACCATTCCTACTGCACAGATGGAAGCTAATCGGGCAACTAGGCAAAATTATAGAAATAGCCAAGTTTATGCTGAAAACTGACTTAAGGCTTTCTATCCACATGTATACTGTATATCGCAGTTAGAAAGTTATAACTGCCTCTTGCAATAGGGTATATTATAAAAGAACGGATCCCAAATAAGTGTATTGATAATCTTTTATGCAGTCTTAAGAAGTCCTTAAAACGACACTTTTTGCCCTCTCATAGGCCTCGTCGGGTACTTTGTGCAAGAATGAGAGTCAGTGAAACCCATTCTACACCACATGTGCTAAAGCTTCTCTCACAGCTGCAGAACAGGGCTGGTGTTAAGACAGAAATTAAGGAGGGGGCCCCCCAATTCCCCTCTTCCTTGCCCCCTTCTACTCGTCTTCAAAATTAAACTTACCCATTCAAGTTTATTTAAATTTGATAAATCGCTTATTACATACTAAGCGAGTAACAGTAAAATATAAGATAGATCTAGAGTTCATTATACTGCTTTAAAAGGGGTGAAAAACAAACTGACAAAACAGACAGACTCGGATACATAAGGGAAAGGAAAAGGAAAGGGAGACAGTTACAATATTAATATTTTTCATAATTGAAAGGAAAAAGCCAAATAAGGGAAAAACATGTGGAATGGGATTAAGATTATTAAAAATGGATTATTTAAAGATTAAATGCGTCTCTAAAGAGAAAAAATTTTAAATTATTTTTGAATCTGCCGAGATCTTTAACTTCTCTTATATATAAAGGCAAGGCATTCCAGGTTAAAGGGGCCATTACAGAATATATATCGTGACGTCTGGTTCCAATAATTTTCAAAGAAGGAACCATTAGCAACCCCTGAGTTGTGGATTCCCCAGCTTTTCTAGACAAACATCTTATTCCACATACATCTTCCTGGGCCCTTAGATCCTCTGATCAGAATTTACAGACGGTCTCCCCTCTCTCCCCCCCCCACCCCCCTCGATTAAAGAACTTTACTATACCAGAAACACCATCTTCTCCGCCACAGCCCCTGCCCTTTGGAAACCAATGCCATCTCATCTCCGCCACGAAAACTGTCTTGACAAATTTAAAACCAAACTTAAAACTTTTCTATTTCATGACGCTTCCCAAAATACCAGATAAGGTCCTGTTTTCATCCGTCTCCTACAAACAATGAGAACCGCTTTTAAGAAGCGACTTCCCTTCCCCCTCTGTTTTTTTCCCTTTCCCCTCTTTCCACCCTTTAATTTTTATTTTTCGAGGTAATTTCAAATCTTCCCCTCCCCCAGCACCTCTCGTATCTATCTTGTCTATGTCTCCATCTTTGTCCTGTTTACACTTTGCCCTATTTTATAACTTAAATTTTAATATTGTAAATCAACTAGATTATTGTCGATGGCTGGTATATCAAATTATAAATAAACTTGAATTTACCCACCGACCAAATTCCCTTCCATCCAGCATCTCTCCCTTCCTCCTCCGTCCTTCCCTCACTCCCACACCCCTCAACCCCTGGGTCCACCATATGCTCTACCATCCAGCATCCCTCCCTTCATTTAAAAATCAACTGCTCCAGGGGTCCCCAGTGGACCAGGGTGTCCCTCCTTTTTCCCCCACCCCGTTCCGAAGCCTCCTCATCTTTTAAAACGTAAAGGGGTCGCCGGCGTGGCCACGATCCTCTAGCGCTGCTCACGGCTTCCTCGGCGCTGTTCCACTGCTGCAAAGTTGCACCAGAGGGGGGCTCCAGACTTCAAAAGATTAATTTTTTTCAAGTTATGTAGGATATCCTTAATGCTTTGGGATTTTTATGGTTCTTTCATGTTTTTCTAGGGCCGTCCATTACGGGAACAGCAGGATGTAGCTGCCGCTGTCATTCAACGTTGCTACAGAAAGTATAAACAGGTAATGAGAAATTAATTAGGAGATCTACTGGGGAGCACCCAAGAGCTGAATTTTCAAAAGCTTGTGCATTAGATAAATGTGTGAAGCAGTATCACAGGGACCAATATCTAGCTGGTGGCAATCAGCAATTTGATGATCGCCACCAGCATCATTTCCAGAAATTCAAAGTTGGGCCAGAGGTTGTGGTACGAACGGATAGCGTAGCTGGTTTTAAGAAAGGTTTGGACAATTTCCTGGAGGCAAAGTCCATAGTCCTTTATTGAGACAGGCATGGAGGAAGCCACTGCTTGCCCTGGATCGGTTGCATGGAATGTTGCTACTCTGTGGGGTTCCGGAATCTTTTGTTACTCTATGGGATTCCGGAATCTTTCTTTATTCTTTGGCATTCCGGAATCTTGCTATTCTTTGGGATTCTGAATGGAATGTTGCAACTCTTTGGGTTTTTGTCAGGTACCAGTGACCTGGATTGGCCATCCTGGGCTAGCCGGACCATTCATCTGACCCAGTGGTATGGCTATTCTTAAGGTTGCTGAATTCCACACCTAAAGACTATTACCAGCTAAAATCAGGTATAAATCCTGGCACAGAATTCTTTAATACTGTGCACAATTTTCCAGAGCACCCCTGACCTGCCCGACCCTTTGCAGTTGCATATGGATACACTTAGACACTATCCTAGAACTGGATGCATGTGTATTTCCGTTCCTACATACTGTTTGCCTTGTTTTGGCGCCTTGCATCCATTTGAAAGCGCTTCTGCTCTGAAATTTGGGTGTGGAATTAGCACCTAACTTTAGGCACTGTTTATAGGATGCCTCAGTTAGTTTCCTTTAAAGAATAGGCTCCAAACGGACAGCCCTTTATAGAATTGTCCTCTATGGAGTTAATTCTATAAATCAAGGGCTTCCATTTATGTGCATAAATGTACATCATAGCGACTGGTTTATGTTTATTGAAAGCTTCTTATGAGTGGAGAGTCAATTCAGAGCAGTTTACATGAGCTTTTGTAATGGTGTTACAATACATGAGCTTCTGTAAAGGTGTTACAATGCAGAGTTAGTATTTTTTTAAGATGGTTTTCAATACAGACACATTTATGTCATAGTCAATCATCCTATGTATATTCATACATATGGTAATACTAGTATCGTGTACTATGTTCATACTGAATCCTACCTACTTGTATACAAAAAATTAAAATTGGAAACACCAAATTGCACAATCAGACCGACATCGTCAAGCAACCCTGCCATCCCAAAAGGATCAATTCAATGAATATAACATGTAGTAGTCATAACAAAGCTGATAAAGTCATATTGTATATTTCGAACAAATGACGCTTTAGATTGTAAACAATTTTTATTGACATGAAAATCCAGCAGAAGCGAAGAAAACAACAAGTTACTGAACATAATGAACATGGGCAAAAAAATCCGCATAACAAAGTACATCATGACAAAAACATGCGTCAGTTATAACCACCCACAAACCCCGCCCCCCCCCTTTGTTCTCCCCCCTTCCCGCAAGACTTAATAATTTATACTTCCTGGAAATCTCAAAGACAAGAGACTGGAAAGTGATTGCCTTTGTTCACATTTTTAAAATGCAAAGTTGACATTTGGGGGGGGGGGGGTTTACCTTCCAAAAAAACCCTGAAACTTCCAACAGAGACATGCAGTCATCCTGCGCATGGCAGCAAAGGCCGTGCAAAGTCAATAAAGCTGATTGGGGGCTGTCCCAGCCAAATAGCCAGTTATGTTAAGCGAAGCTGGTATTGGAGAAACAGTTTATTTATTATTCATTTTATAAAAAAAAAAAAGATCCACATAACTGAATCTGTGATTAAAACACATTCTGAGATGTCATTCCATTCTACACCGGCAGGGAAAACAGTTATCTGTTGGGGTATTTAGTGGCATCATTTATTGAAACTTTTCTTTGGTATTGGAGGACATGAGATGTGTTGCATGTATTTCCTGTGATCAGTGAGAATTATCCTCATCCCTGTTCTGATTGGATGAGCTTTAGTACTCAATGGTGTGCAATTCTGGAGACTGCACCTTCAAAAAGATATAAAAAGGATGGAGTTGGTCCAGAGGAAGGCTACTAAAATGGTGCGTAGTCTTCGTCATAAGGTGTATGGGGACAGACTTAAAGATCTCAATCTGTATACTTTGGAGGAAAGGCGGGAGAGGGAAGATATGATAGACGTTTAAATACCTACATGACATAAATGTGCATGAGTCGAGTCTTTCATTTGAAAGGAAGCTCTGGAATGAGAGGGCATAGGATGAAGTTATGAGGTGATAGGCTCAGGAGTAATCTAAGGAAATACTTTTTTACAGAAAGGGTGGTAGATGCGTGGAACAGTCTCCCGGAAGAGGTGGTGGAGACAGACACTGTCTCTGAATTCAAGAAAGCGTGGAATAGCCACGTGGGATCTCTTAGAAAGAGGAAGAGATAATGGTTACTGAGGATGGGCAGACTGGATGGGCCATTTGGCCTTTATTTATTCATTTTTTATTATTTTTAAAAATTTATATACCATTTAAAACTAAACGGTTTACATGTTACAATGTTTCTATAACCATAAAGTTCTATGACATCACAATGCAAATGTTAAGAGCCTTAGCCAATAGTAAGAGGAGGAGATAGTGGATGCTGCGGATGGGCCATTTGGCCTTTATCTGCCATGTTTCTAAAACCATAAAGTTCAATGACATCACAATGCAGGTGTAAAGAGCCTTAGCCTATAGGAAGAGGAGATGCCAATGTTAAGAGCCTTAGCCAATAGGGAGAGGAGGAGATAGTGGATGCTGTGGATGGGCCATTTGGCCTTTATCTGCCATCATGTGTCTATGTTTCTAAAACCATAAAGTTCTATGACCTCACAATGCAGGTGTAGAGCCTTAGCCTATAGGAAGAGGAGATGCCAATGTTAAGAGCCTTAGCCAATAGGGAGAGGAGGAGATAGTGGATGCTGTGGATGGGCCATTTGGCCTTTATCTGCCATCATGTTACATTGTGTCTATTTCTTTAAGTCAGCTTGTTGCATGAGAAGACCCGTTATCTTCATATTCTGTCAGTAGTAACTGCCTCTTGGATATCAATAAATTGTTCATACCCAGTCACGGTTGTCATGATGCCAGCTGAATTTAAAAGTTGGCATCAAAAACTTCATCTTCCTTTAATTTGGTACCAAGTTAAGCTCTGGTTTATTGTGGTGTTTTTTTGTTTTTTTTTTCTTTCTTTATTATTTCATGTCACATGGAATAAATAATAATTGATGGTTTCAGAGTGAAGCAAAGTCTCATCTTGGTCCCACTGCCATTTAGAAGCTAATCAAGCTGTGCTCTTGCTGTCTGTGCCATCAGCAGGGACCCTGACTCACAGCCTTTGTGCCTAGTGTGGCTTCATCTATTAGCTTCTGTGTTTATTAAGAGCAGCTGGAAGTTTATTTTGCTCATGAATCAAACAGATCCTCCTTGCACTGCATGCATCTCGCATGCCATAATCTTTCGTTACAGCCAAATGGGAGCTGATAGTTTACGGCCATAACTGGCTTGGAGATAACTAGGGATAGTATCCCCCCCCCCTATAATTTCGACCATCCTCCAGTCACTTAACCCCTTTCTGCGCCATCATTTTTCATACTTCTCCGGTTGTTTTCACATGCAGAATAACAATCTAGGGATGGAAATGCAGTTTTTTTTGCCAGTGATAGTACATAAGCAGCTTGGACTTTAAACAGTGTTGAAGTTGTTTACTGCTGCATTGAAATTTTTGAGGCTTTTTCTCCACTGGTTTGTGAAATAGTTATCGGGGGAATGTAACCCATCTCTGGTGAGTAATATTTTGTAGTTAAATTTGGGGATGGAAATGCAAATCCCATATGGTGCAGTGTCGTGAAGAACCTATCAGAATTCCACCTGTAAATATATTATCGCCTAGGCTATGCCACGCCAAAGTCTTCTTGCTTGATGTATTCAATGTATGCCGTGATATTATAAGGGTAAGGAAACAATAAGACAGCTGGTGTACTAGAACCAACGTGGAACAGAAGACAAGAAGCAGACCATATGAAGAAAAGTAAAATTTTTGAATGCTTTATATGATTTTTATGTAATTCCTACATGTCTCTTGTTGTTCATAGAAACATGATGGCAGATAAAGGCCAAATAGCCCATCCGCAGCATCCACTATCTCCTCCTCTCCCTATTGGCTAAGGCTCTTAACATTTGCATCTCCTCTTCCTATAGGCTAAGGCTCTTTACACCTGCATTGTGATGTCATAGAATTTTATGGTTATAGAAACGTTAACATGGTGGCAGATAAAGGCCAAATGGCCCATCCAGTCTGCCCATCCTCAGTAACTATTATCTCTTGCTCTCTCTACGTGATCCCATGTGACTATCCCACGCCTTCTTGAATTTAGACACAGTCTCAGTCTCCACCACCTCTTCCGGGAGACTGTTCCACACATCTACCACCCATTCTGTAAAAAAGTATTTCCTCAGATTACTCTTAACTTGGTGACGGGACAAAAGCACATGAGACAATCAAGCGCCGACAATACCGAGCAGACAATTGCGCGCAGGGCATCAGCGCGCTGGACTTAAACTTAATTTTAAAGTGCTCCCAGGGGGTTGTGGGGGGAACCCCCCTCTTAAGTTAGTACTGTTGCCGCTGCTATTGGGGGGCGTGTGGGAGGGGAACCCCCACACACATATTACAGAGGAAATTGACGTTTTTCTCTTAAAAAAAGGGAAAACGCCTATTCCCTCTATAATGGGGGGGTTCCCCCAACACCCCCACCCAACAGCAGCGCAAACAATACTAACTTAACTGCGGGGGTTCTCTCCCCAAACCCCACCCTCGGAGCACTTTAAAATTAAGTTTAAGTCCGGCACGCTGATGTCCTGCGCGCGATTGTCTGCTCGGTATTGTCGGCGCTCGATTGTCCTGCGCGTTTTTGACTATGAACCCTTAACTTCATCCTATGCCCTCTCATTCCAGAGCTTCCTTTCCAACTGAAAGAGACTCGACTCATGCGCATTTACGCCATGTACATATTTAAACGTCTCTATCATATCTCCCCTCTCCCGCCTTTCCTCCAAAGTATACAGATTGAGATCTTTAAGTCCAAAGAGTGTGAAAACTTAAAGGAACGCCATTGATGACACTTGATGACAGATTCATTGTATTTGCAGTCATGAATCTCTTGGTAAAGGAATTCCACTCTTTTGGAATTCCTCAAACCCTAATTCCGCCAGATCCTCCCAATAATTGAAACTATCTTTCCCTTCTACAAAAGGTATATCCCGTGCAGGAAAACTAGGACTATCCCTCCCCTTTAGAACCACAGAACTCTGGAATAACCTCACGTCCCCGCTCAGAAATTCTAGCCCCCTCCAACTTTTCCGCAAACACCTGAAAACTTGGCTCTTCTCAAAAATCTAATACCTCCCGCTCTCTGGAACCCTGGCCCCTCTCTATCTTCTTAGTTCCTTTCCTTTAACCCTTCATTGGAGTTCCTTTCTATCCTAACTCTGTAAACCGTACCGAGCTCTACGCTTGCAGAGATGGCGCAGTATACAAATCTAAGGTTTAGTTTAGTACTCACTTACCAAAACATTTTCTATAGTCTAATATTCCTGGGCTGCTGCAGGCCATAAAATCATTCCTCCATCCTGGGCCACGGCACTTATACTCTGTGATTACTTTTGTACTTGAAGGTGCAGGTGTGCTTGGTGTATAAAGCTAAACCCATGTCCATATACATCAACACAAAACACACACACACCATACACACACACCACACAAAACACACAGGCACACACCATACATCCACACAAAACACACACACTCAACACCACACACATAAACACACACCACACACACACCATACATCCACACAAAACACACACACTCAACACCACACACCATACATCACACACATAAACACACACCACACACACACCCACACAAAACACACACACACGCACACACCATACATCAGGGATCTCAAAGTCCCTCCTTGAGGGCTGCAATCCAGTCGGGTTTTCAGGATTTCCCCAATGAATATGCATTGAAAGCAGTGCACGCACATAGATCTCATGCATATTCATTGGGGAAATCCTGAAAACCCAACTGGATTGCGGCCCTCAAGGAGGGACTTTGAGACCCCTGATATAGATTGTCTTAATGTATTTTAGAAACTAGACATTGATAAGCAATGGCGATGGCTTTCAGGATCTACAAATTGAATTTTCATGAGAGGAAGAAAACTCAGGGCTCCTTTTACGAAGGTGAGTTAGGGCCTTAACGCACGCTAGCCACTACCGCCTCCTCTTGAGCAGGCGGTAGTTTTTCGGCTAGCGTGCGCTTGCATGCGCTAAAAACGCTAGCGTACCTTTGTAAAAGGAGCCCTTTATGCTCTTAAAAATTTTTTTCTTATACTTCGCTTAGAAATGCTGGATAAGCGATCGAATCAAATTTTAATGAAACTTGATATAGACCTGGTGAGATTAAGCGTCCTGTAAAGCAGTGTTTTCAACCTTTTTACACCTATGGACCGGCAGAAATAAAAGAATTATTCTGTGGAACGGCATCGGTCTGTGGAACGGCGGTTGAAGAACACTGGATTAAGTCGTGGGTCAGACCCCGCCCATCTCTACCCAATCTCCACCCCAGACCCCGCCCCATAATACTAATTGCACCTTGCACGTCCCGTGCCACATCTGGAAGCCTTTCCTCTGACGTTGCAACGACAGAGAGAAGGGTTCAGGTGCAGGATGCCCGTAGGAGCCGCTGCCCGTGGCTTTGTGCACTGAATCAGTTAGGAATTAGAGGGAGCTGGCTCGAAGATAACGCCGCATCGATCGCACCGTGGACCTGCGGTTGAAGAACACTGGGCTAAGTCGTGGGCCAGACCCCGCCCATCTCTACCCAATCTCCACCCCAGACCCCGCCCCCATAATAGTAGAGAAGGCTTCCGGTTCAGGCGCAGGACGCGCCCGTAGGAGCCGCTGCCCGTGGCTTTGTGCACTGAATCAGTTAGGAAGAGGGAGCTGGCTCGAAGAAAACGCCGCATCGATCGCACCGTGGACCGGCGGTTGAAGAACACTGTTTTGGGCCTGATGCACATGCTGGCCCTGTGGACCGTCAGGAAATTTCTGTGGACCAGTGGTTGAAGAACACTGCTGTAAAGTATTTTCATTCTGCATAGAAGGCCCGGCAGTCAGCACTTCCAAGATTAAAGAGGATAAGGATAAGAATCTTACGGAGACGGAAGGGATCCCAGGCTGCATTTCTGAACTTATATCTTCAACGCCTTCCCGAGCATTCTTTTTAATTAGTCTAGATGTGACCCTCAGCCTTTGGAGGGGGAGGGGGTGGGATCAATGCTGATATTTAAAATAAGGCTATTACTCCCACCAGGGCTGTTAATGGCAGTTTATAAGCAACTACGAAGAAATTCTGTAACGGCTAGATTAATTGAGGCGAGGTCACTGATTAATCTCGCTGACTCTGGTTTTCCCCGAAGAGATGCATATGAAAAAAATGATTTTGTGCGTCAGTAAATGAATCCCTAACCTGACTACTGGTCGCCACTTGTCAGCACTCTGCTAATGAACAAATATTACGATCTCAGCTTTCCTTTCCCTTCATCTTAGGGAGGGGGGTTTTCAAAGCCATATCCTCAAGTAAAACCATACTTTTACTCATAGAAATTTGGCTTTTATAAAAGGTTCGTAGTCTAAAGCGTGCGAGGACAAAGGCGCACCGACAACTGAGCGCAGGACTTCATCGCGCCGAAGAAAAACCGTATTTTTAAGGGCTCCGACGGGGGGGGGTGTTGGTGGGGAACCCCCCCCACACTTTACATAATAGAGATCGCGCTGGCGTTGGGGGGGGTTTGGGGGG
The DNA here is from genome assembly GCF_902459505.1 of Geotrypetes seraphini. NCBI lineage: Eukaryota > Metazoa > Chordata > Amphibia > Gymnophiona > Dermophiidae > Geotrypetes > Geotrypetes seraphini. Next base: position 10,375,875 of record NC_047098.1, on the reverse strand, counting down.
TTGTAACCCCCCTCATTATACTGGAAACTTAACTTTTTCCCTGTTTTTTAGGGAAAAAAATTAAGTTTTCAGTATAATGTGGGGGGTTACACCCCCCCCACACCCCCCCAACATGGCAGCGTGAGGCAGAGCGATCCCTATTAAGTAGAGTGGTGGTGTTCTCCCCCCACCCCACCCCCGTCAGAGCCCTTTAAAATACGGGTTTTCTTCGGCGCGATTAAGCCCTGCGCTCAGTTGTCCGCGCACCTTTGTCCTCGCACGCTTTTGACCCGTCACCTTTATAAAATTATCCATCATAATTAAGAATGACGTACACACATACCCCCCAACTCTATATAGGTCGCCTAAAGTTGAGCGCATAGGACACTTTAACAATCAATAATTGGAGTTCATTGGCAATCATTTGTATTTGCGCATGTTACTACCCGAGTCACTATTCTATAACGATGACATGTAAATGGCATGGAGGGGCATAGTCAAAACATACATCTAAGTCCGATTTGGGCGTATGGGGCTAGACGCCCAAATTTGGCAGTGGGAAAATGCCCATTTTTGAAAAAATATGTCTACAATGTTTTTCTCCCAAAAATCATCTATCTGGATGTCCAGGCTATTGTTTGTCCAGACTGCCAGGACGTCTATCTTTGTACCACATTTTCGATCAAAATTTCGTCCAAGCCCAGAACAAGGCCATTTGGATGTGGGAGGGGCCAATCTTGTAATGGACTGGCCACCCAGACACGGCAACACAGCAGTAGTGCACCTTACAGGGCACTGCTGTGAACTTCACATCAGAACTCCCCTATAGGTTATGGTGAGCCCCCCCAAACCCACCTGTCTACAACCCCAATCGCCCTTATAGCTGCAAGTGGCACCTATATGGCAGTAGAGTAGGGTTTGGGGGGCACAAATGTTCTACCATAAATGTAGTGGTTAGAGTGGCTTACGGGCTTGGGTCCTCCTCTCTATGGTTCACTATCCCACCCCCCCAGGCTATTTAAACACACCTGTGTGCAGCTGTACTAGGCTTTCCTATACCAGGTGCTGATGTTCTGGAGACAGGTATGTACTTTTTTATTCTGATCTTTCTGGTGGGGGGGGTGAGAGGGTCAGTGAACACCGGGGCAACATGTTGGGGGTCTTTACTTTGTCTCTCCAGTAGTTTGGATACCTTTTTGGCACTTCTACCTGTTTTTACATCATCTAACTTGCAATGTTTAAGTTTCGTCCAGCATGTCTAAAACATTCAAGTTTCAAGTTTAGTAAAAAAAAATTTTATACCGCTTATTCGGATTTCTAGGTGGTGTACAGAGATATCTTTAAGAGAGACAAAAGAAATTAAAATTAAAATATTATACAGGACAATGTTAGGTTAATCAATATTAACAGAAGACATATATAGACTACAAACCATTGGGAAAGAAGGGCTGAACTACAATTTTTAAATAAAGCACACTTAGGGATAGAACAATAGGTAGGGGAGGGACTTTAGTCGATTTAGTTCTAAAAAGGACAGTTTTATCCCAAAGCATCCTCAAATAAAAATGTTTTGAGTTTTGTTTTAAATTCGATTATCCCTGCAGGACGACTAAATCTAGGTTGCCCCCCCCCATCCCGCTCACATACTGCCCTAACCACTCCTCCAGAAACGCCCCTTTCAGCTTTGGGCGCACAGCGACATTCATAGTCATAAAAAGTTCTCATCTGGAGTACTGCGTCCAATATTGGTCACCGTACCTTAAGAAAGATATGGCGTTACTCGAGAGGGTTCAGAGAAGAGCGACACGTCTAATAAAAGGGATGGAAAACATTTCATACGCTGAGAGATTGGAAAAACTGGGACTCTTTTCCCTGGAGAAGAGGAGACTTAGAGGGGATATGATAGAGACTTACAAGATCATGAAGGGCATAGAGAGAGTGGAGAGGGACAGAAAGCGAGAGAGAAAGGGAGACAGAGAGAAATAGAGAGAGAGAGAAGGAGAGAGAGAGAGAGAAAGGGAGAGAGAGAGATAGATAAAGATTGGAGAAACTGGGTCTCTTTTCCCTGGATAAGAGGAAACTTAGAGGGGATATGATAGAGACTTACAAGATCATGAAAGGCATAGAGAGAGTGGAGAGGGACAGAAAGAGAGAGAGAAAGGGAGACAGAGAGACAGAGAGAAATAGAGAGAGAGAGAGAGAAGGAGAGAGAGAGAGAAAGGGAGAGAGAGAGATAGAGAAAGATTGGAGAAACTGGGTCTCTTTTCCCTGGAGAAGAGGAGATTTAGAGGGTATATGATAGAGACTTATAAGATCATGAAGGGCATAGAGAGAGTGGAGAGGGACAGATTCTTCAAACTTTCAAATAATAAAAGAACAAGAGGGCATTCGGAAAAGTTGAAAGGGGACAGATTCAAAACAAATGCTAGGAAGTTTTTCTTTACTCAGCGGGTGGTGGACACCTGGAATGCGCTTCCAGAGGACGTAATAGGGCAGAGTACGGTACTGGGGTTCAAGAAATGATTGGACAATTTCCTGCTGGAAAAGGGGATAGAGGGGTATAGATAGAGGTTACTGCACAGGTCCTGGACCTGTTGGGCCGCCGCGTGAGCGGACTGCTGGGCACGATGGACCTCTGGTCTGACCCAGTGGAGGCACTGCTTATGTTCTTATGTTAACACGTCCAGAAAGTTGGTTTGATTATCGGCACTTGGAAGACCTGTGAGACAGCGGCAGGTTGCCTATGGAGAATCAGGCCCATACTGTCCTATATACACATAAGCTTATGCAGAGTGAATGGAAGTGTTTCCGGGGGTGGGGGTGGGCAGAGGATGGTGTGTACATGGGTACATTTGAAAATGCATGCAGATGAAAATTTTTACTTACTACATACAAATATAAATGTGTTTGGCTACTTTTGATGCGATGGTTTTCAGAGATATGTGCATGAGAGAATGACACGAGGAAAATTTCTGTCCCTTTCACCGCCCCTTCCCCGTCTTCTCCTCTCCATCCCTCCACCCCCCAGCACCCTTCACGCGGTCCAGCAGCTCCCTCCCGCCGGCCAGCCGTGCATTTCCCTCCCTCCCTTTCCCTTACCTTCTCTTATGGCGAAACTGGCGATGTGTATAAGGCTTTGCGCTGTATTACAGCCGGAGCCTCGCCGCCGCGTCGGGTTGCCTGCTAGAAAAGTCTCCTCCGATGCAACCGGAAACAGGAAGTTGCGTCGGAGGAGACTTTTCCAGCAGGCAACGCGACGCGACTTCAAGGCTCCGGCTGTAATACAGCGCAAAGCCTTATACAAATCGCCAGTTTCGCCATAAGAGAAGATAAGGGAAAAGGAGGGAGATGCATGGCCGGCCGGCAGGAGAGAGGGGGCTGCCGGAATGCACACTCGTTCACCGTGCGTGCTAACCATTCACCGCTCCACGGGGCGGTGAATGGCCTTGTCCCCGATCTCGCGGTGACCTTTTTTTTTTTTTTGGTCACCGTTTTGGCGGGTAACAACCACCGTGTCATTTCTCTAATGCGCATACTTGTCCTGTAAAAACTAGTGTAACTTAGATGTAGGGGAAATAAACTTTAGGGGTCCTTTTATTAAGGTGCGATAAATGCAAAGGCGCCCACAAAATAGCTTTTACGCACCTTAATAAAAGGACCCCTTAATAAATGAGTAGCTCAGAGTGGACTGGAAGAGAATGTTTACACAGTTATTTAATGGTCATCTTGCATTTTCTTTTTTCCCTCAAGCTTACGTGGATAGCCTTGAAGGTAAACAACGAACACCAATAGCTATTTCTGCAGGAGAAAAAAAAGCTTGTGAAGTTTCAAGTTTATTTACATTTGATGTATCGCTTATTACAAATTTCTAAGCGATGTACAATTTAAAAACCAGCAGATTGTGGTAATACATACAATTTTACTAATTTGGACAGTTGACAAAACAAATTTAGACAAACATGATTGAGAAGGAAGGAAGGGGAAAGTTACAGTTGCATTATTTGTTAAAATTTACATAGAGGGGAGAGTACAATAGGTATAAATAAGGGGTATAAATAAGAAAAAAATAGGAGAAGAGAATCTTAAAAACATATGAGTTTATAAAAAAGATCATTTCATAAGTCAAATGCATCTTGAAACAAGTAAGTTTTTAACAATTTTTTAAAGGAGACAAGATCTTTTTCATTTTTAATAAAGTTTGGGAGAGAGTTCCATAATGAGGGGGCCACCACTGAAAACATATCTTTACGTCTAGTGCCAATAATTCTTAATGAAGGGACTGAAAGTTGGTTAGATAAAGATGATCTTAAGGATCGCGGAGGATTATACGGAACTATCATTTTTGATATAAAGAGGGGTTCGTTTGATATTAAAGTTTTATAAACTAGGAATAAAGTTTTAAAGGTGATTCGGTGAGAGATTGGAAGCCAGTGAGATTTGATGAGTAAGGGGGTGACATGATCGTATTTCTTAGCTTTATGAATTAATTTAATGGCGGTATTTTGTATGATTTGTAGTCGTCTCCTTTCTTTCTGAGAACTGTTGAGATCTTAAGCATGTAAAATTAAAATAATCCACGGAGCCAGACGTTCAAAGCTACCTGTGCATGTAGCCGCCGGTGCCCACCGCACAAGTGTTTTACACTTAAAAAGGCTAATTCCATAAGGAGATGCCCAGTATTAGGTGGGAAAGATATGCATAAATGCTGGCATTTTAGTCCAGTGGTCCCCAACCCTGTCCTGGAGGACCACCAGCCAGTCAGGTTTTCAGGGTAGCCCTAATGAATATGCCTGGGGCAGATATGCATGCCTGCCACCTCGCCGATATGCAAATCTCACTTTGCCCTGGTTTTGAAAAGCAGATCGCGTCGGGAGGGACATCCGCGCATGCGCCTATGCGAAGCGGCAACGTCATCGTGTCAGATCCGCACGTGCGATGATGCCCTTCTGACCGAGACAAGCAGGCTGAGGGGGTGAGGATGGGGGCGGGGATGGCTGGAACTGAGCGCAAAATCTGGTAACCCTAGTTCAGTCTGGACAACTCAGGGACATTCACTTTCTTCTTGCTAAGCCACTTTGTTTTATATTTGCTTTGTGCTTCTATCAGCATCCTGTTGAAATGTGCATCTTCTCCCCAGTCCCAAGTCTATGGAAACAGGTTTTCTTCCAGGATCTGCCTGTACTTTCACTCCATCTTCATTTCCTCCATCTTCATATCCTCACAACATAATGAAACATAGAAACATAGAACTTGACGGCAGAAAAGGGCCACGGCCCATCCAGTCTGCCCACCCTAATGGCCCACCCCCTAACTACCTCCATGAAGAGATCCTACATGCCAATCCCATCTTTTCTTAAAATCTGGCACGCTAGTACTATGAATTATTTCTATAGTGCTACCAGTACATGCAGCGCTGTACTGAGTCACAAAGAAGACAGTCCCTGCTCAAAAGAGCTTACAATCTAAACAGGCAAGACAGACAAACAGGATGCCATGGATACAGTTAAGGGGAATGGTTAATCTGCTGGCTGGGCTGGTGGGTAGAGGAGTAGGGTTAAGGATTGAAGGCTATATCAAAAAGGTTGGGTTTTCAGTCTGCTTTTAAACAAGGGAAGAGGCTTTACGGACAAACTCGGGTAATTTATTCCAGGCTTAGCAGGCAGCTAGATGAAAGGAACGAAATATACTGGCCCCTCCCCCCCCCTCCCACCCAGATTGTTTCACTGGAAAACAAATGTAACTCTGGCACTCCACGAAGTCTTACCCTTTTCCATTCCTATTAACATAATCACCATGAGTCCTAGAAAGGTTAATGTCTGCCATATTTTCTGCTTAATAGCAGTTAATATTAAATGTCCAGTATTAGCAATGCAGAAGCCGAGATTAACATCAATGGAAAGCACCCGGCACTGACTTCCTTCGAATTTATGCTTCAGGACTTGTGTCACTTATAATCTTTCAAACTATTGTTAACTTGTCTGTTTCATTCCAAGATAACTCCGTCATGCAAATGAAAATGTCTGAATTCTTATTGAAACTTGAGCTGTAGGGCAATATCTTCTCATTATGGTGAGAGCCAACAAAGGTGAAGAGACAGAATCACTGAGCTGATTCATCCAAACTATTTTTGGTCTCGCCGAGAAAAACTTTTTTTAAAAAAAATTATAACAGCAAGAAGGCGGCCATTGCAAGCATAGGCAAGGCTGCCCATAGCTTTTTGTTATAGAATTCCTGGACCCAGAACCTTTAAGCCTCAATTTGAGTACAGGAAATGAGTGATCTGGCCAAAGTTCTGGCGTCAATAGTGAAGGCTGAGTAAGTGAAACTGGGCCTCTATTGTACGCAGCTCCTGATTGGTGAGGCCCGACTTTTGTACAGGAAGAGGAGGTCGGAGCATACCGCGAGTGATTTCCCTCACTCAACGGTGCTCCGGCTGCCCTCTCCTGTCTCCCCCTCTAAAAACCTTATTCGTGGTTTTTCAACATTTGCGGGGGTTCCTGGAACGGAACCCTCGCAAATATCGGGGGAGTACTGTACCACCTTTTTGTGGTTCTGCATTCAAAGTGGTTTGCATACAGGTACTTATTTTGAACCTGGGGCCAAGGGAGAATTAAGCGACTTGCCCAGGGTCACAAGAAATGGCGTAGTGAGGGTGAGAAGCGCCTGGGGCGGTGGCACCCTTCCCCCACCCTCTTCTCCGCTCTCACTCCAACCCGCCCCTTCCCCACCCGCGCATTTTCGCCCTCTCTTCCCTTCCCCACGTACCTCTTTAACTTTCCTGGTGCGAGCAGCAACCTCCAACCTGCTGCTTGCGTCAGCGTCGGCTCTTCCTCTGATGTCACTTCCTAGGCATGGGTCCAGGAAGTGACATTAGAGGAAGTGCTGACGCCGCGATCGTTAAAGAGATATGAGGGGGTGGAGAAAGAGCGGAGGGGTGAGGGGGGTGGAGAGAAGGATGGGTGCTGGCGCCCCCACCAAGACGGCACCCGGGATGTACCCCCCCCCCCCCCCGCACTTCCCCTTACTACGCCACTAGTCAAAAGAAGCAACTGGGTTTTGATCCCACCACCTCTGGGTGCAAAGTCAGGTGTTCTATCACTAGGCCACTCCTTACCTCAGACGTGTAAGTACGAGCGGCTTTTTTAAAATTCCCCAGGCTTTGGACCATTTACACATGTAAGCCTGCTATTTACTCGTGCAAATGTCATTCTAGTCTTCTAAAAAGAGCCCTTAAATGGCAATTGCTCTGCTGATCCAGTATGGCCAGGAGGGATCATCTAGTTGTGTGTGTTTGTACACCATATTGCAGGAAAGAAAATGATGGGCCACTTTACATGGGTTTTTTTGCCATGAAGTTGCTGAAGTAATGCAAAAGCAAAAGACAACACATTAAGTATTTGAAATCTAGTGCTGCCCTCTAGCTGGCCTGTGTAGGACTACAGCGTTGTGAAGCCTATAGACCAGTGGTCTCAAGCTCGCGGCCTGCCAGGTACTATTTTGAGGCCCTCGGTATGTTTATCATAATCACAAAAGTAAAAATAAAACAGTTTCTTGATCATATGTCTTTAGCTATAAATTACAATATTATTATTAAGACTTAGCCAAAAGGAAAGATTTATAAACAATAAAGAGATTTACCTCATGCAAAGTTGTCATTTTTTTAAATAAGACATTAACTATTTTTGTCTGAGGCCCTCCAAGTACCTTCAAATCCAAAATGTGGCCCTGCAAAGGGTTTGAGTTTGAGACCACTGCTATAGACAGAGCTAATCTCTGTGGAAGTTGAGCTGCCTCACGCTGTTGCTCTTTCTTCCCCCTCCCCCCCCCCGGCAGTATGCACTTTACAAGAAGATGACACAGGCCGCGATCCTCATCCAGAGCAAGTTCCGCAGCTACTATGAACAGAAGAAGTTCCAGCAGAGCCGACGGGCTGCGCTGCTGATTCAGCAGTACTATCGTAGCTATAAGGAGTGCGGCAAAACGAGGCAAAAACGTCCAATGGCTGCTATGGTGCAACAGAAAATCAGGTAGGCTGAGGGGACAGAGATGAACAGGACTGACAGTTTAAAGATTCTCAGTCTAGGCCAGGGGTGTCAAAGTCCCTCCTCGAGGGCCGCACTGCTTTCATTGTATGCTAATAGATCTCATGCATATTCATTGGGGAAATCCTGAAAACCCGACTGGATTACGGCCCTCGTGGAGGAACATTGACACCCCTGGTCTAGGCAATCCGGATCAGGTATTTGATCTTAGCTTCATGTCATGGTCTATATTTATTTATTTAAATTATCTATATACCACCTATATCCTAAGTGGTTTACATTCAGGTACTCAAGTATTTTTCCCTGTCTGTCCTGGCGGGCTGAAACTCTATATAGTGTACCTGGGGCAATGAGGGGATTAAGTGACTCACCCAGGGTCACAAAAAGCAGCGAGGGATTTGAGCCCACAACTTTTCAGGGTGCTGAGGCTGTAGCTCTAACCACTGCGCCACACGGTGTCAGGTAAAAAGCGCGCCGGGACAAAGGCGCAAACAGACAACTGAGCGCAATGTGGAGGCGCGCGCCGAAGAAAATGACTGTTTTAAAGGGCTCCGACAGGTGGTGTGGGGGGAACCCCCCCACTTTACTTTATACAGATTGCGCCGCATTGTGGGGGCATTGTGGGGGGTTGTAACCCCCCACATTTTACTGAAAACTTCACTTTTTCCCTAAAAAACAGGGAAACAGTTAAGTTTCCAGTATAATGAGGGCAGTTACAACCCCCCAAACCCCCCACAACGCCGCCGCAATCTGTATTAAGTAAAGTGGGGGGGGGTTCCCCAACAAAACCCCCTGTCGGAGCCCCTAAAAACACTCTTTTTCTTTGGCGCATGCTTCCGTCTTGCGCTCAGTTGTTGGCGCGCGCCTTTGTCTTCGACGTTTTTGTCTATGAACCCGTCACACACTTGGCAAAACTTATTAAAAGGTAGCGGCAAAAGATAAGATGAAACCAAAGAAACATGTCTTCCTCAGGGGTCCCGGTCGACGGTATTGTAAAATGTCAGGAAACCAGATGGAAAAAAATCGTTATAAAAAAAAAATAAGCATGAAGATCGCCTATGTGAGCGCAGCACTACGGTGGGGGGGGGGGTCTAAAAAGTGTTTGACACCCAAAACAACAGAGTCGCCAAATACTTCCACAGACGAAAGGGAAAAACAAAAAACAAAGAAACTGTGAAAACGATGGGCTTATTTATTTATTTAAAAATGTATATCCAACAATTCTATGCGGATAACACAATGACATACATATTAAAAACACAAAAAACATGACAAACACAATTAAGACACCAGCACAACAACATGTGCACATCCAATTCATTAAAACAAACAACAGCATTCTCCCTGATTTAAAAGTTCTGTTCTTCACAAATAAAAGCGATGCAGTCAGTATGAAACCAATTTGAATGGTACACAGCAAAAGATAGCGGTGCGAACCCGACACGGTCCCAAGAAAGATATAGCGGCACTAGAAAAGGTTCAAAGAAGAGCGACCAAGATGATAAAGGGGATGGAACTCCTCTCATATGAGGAAAGACTAAAACGGTTCGGGCTCTTCAGCTTGGAAAAGAGACGGCTGAGGGGAGATAGGATTGAAGTCTACAAAATCCTGAGTGGAGTAGAACGGGTGCAAGTGGATCGAATTTTCACTCCGTCAAAAATTAAAAGGACTAGGGGACACTCAATGAAGTTACAGGGAAATACTTTTAAAACCAATAGGAGGAAATATTTTTTTCACTCAGAGAATAGTTAAGCTCTGGAACGCACTGCCAGAGGTTGTGGCAAGAGCGGATAGCCTAGCTGGTTTTAAGAAAGGTTTGGACAAGTTCCTGGAGGAAAAGTCCATAGTCTGTTATTGAGGAAGACATGGGGGAAGCCTCTGCTTGCCCTGGATCGGTAGCATGGAATGTTGCTACTCCTTGGGGTTCCGGAATCTTGCTATTCTTTAGGATTCTGAATGGAATGTTGCTACGCCTTGGGTTTTGTCCAGGTACAAGTGGATTGGCCACCATGAGAACGGGCTGCTGAGCTTGATGGTCCAGTAAGGCTATTCTTATGTTCTTATATAGAAAATCTTCTTCTGGGGTCCAATGAAAATACATCAAGAAATTTGGATAAGTGCTGTGGGCATCCAAATCTGTGTAAACGACAAGCATGAAGCGCTGGAAGCCTGGGGCGCAAGCACGCCAAAATCAATGCTTGACCAAGGGCTCCTTTTACAAAGCAGCGCTTTAGAGGGTTTAACTCGCATAACTTTTCATCACGCGCTAACTCCCGCGCTGGCTGAAAAACTACTGCCTGCTCAAGAGAAGGCGGTAGGGGCTAGCGTGGCCGGCGGCTTAGCGCGGCTTTGTAAAAGGTGCCCAAAGTTTCATTAGCCAGGAAGGTTTGGGGAATGCAGCTGATTTCTGATGGGAGTGACTTAACAAGGTCTGTTAAGACACTTCTTTCTAAGCCGCCCAAATTGGCCACCGTCACCGACGAGACAGAGCTTGATGGACCATTAATCGGACTCAGTGTGGCTTTTCAGCGCGTGGGTTCCAGGTTAGAATCTAAAACTATATAATGCAACAGAAATCTCTCAGTAAAAGGGAAGTCCTAGAAAATGCATGTGCTCCTCTCCAAACCCACTTCCTCCCTCCGCCCTGCACTTTCACAAGTGTTCCTATTTCTGTTTAGCTTCTGTGGCTCTTGTATCAGTCTTTGCTTTTTGTTTTTTTTCTGGCTTTCCTAGAAGCAGTCTGCTAACAAAGAAGCAGGACCAAGCTGCTCGGAAGATAATGAGGTTTCTCCGCCGCTGTCGTCACAGGTAATTTATTAGCAGGGCATGGATGTTTTCAGCTCTTCATTTTGTGTGCGGGGGGGGGGGGGGGAAGAGGAGAATATAAATATTTGCACAAAATCTGGCTCAATATTCAAAAGCATTCATGAGGGAGGTGGCAGCACTGACCACATAAGTGTTTTTTTTGTTTTAATTTGGGCCACTCAAACAGATCATTTTGAACATAAAACATTACCTGGGGAATTCCATATACAGTAGGTTGCTCAGTGTTGGGTGCTGGGATTATCCACGCTAAACGCAAGTTTTATAAAGGTCGTTCTGCCACCCACTTTGACCCTCTTGCTCACAACTCAGTCCTCTCACTCCGTCTTGCAGTATTTTCAATCCCATCAGTGGCACAGCAGGGGGTGGGGGCGCAGGCACCTCTTCTTCACCCCACCCACCCACCTCTTCAAATCTTCACCGGCAGTGAGTAGCATTTCCTACCTGCTGCTTGCACCAGCCTCAGATCTTCCTCTGATGTCACTTCCTGCACTGAGGCTGGTGTGAGCAGCGGGTACGGAGATGCTGCTTACTACCAGCAAAGATTTGAAGAGGTACACGGGGGTGGGGACATGTGGCAGGGAAGAGTTCAGGGGAGGGGGCACCACTACATCACTCAATCCCATAATTCATTCTGTCTGTTTTCTCCCGTGCAACCCGTAGCTCCTTCAAAAATTTGTACGATCTTGCCCTTGCGTCATCACTTTTCTTCCCCTCCTCCTCCCCCTAAATCAACATTCACTTGAGCGGTTCAAATATCACAGGGTGAAATAACACACCCTTAATGACACAGTCGCTTAAATGTTGCACCCTAAAATGATAGACTCTCAAGTGGCCAGAACTTCTATAGAACAGGCACTTTGGGGAAAATTCTGTAAATGGTGTCCAACAAGATGCCTGTCTCTTGTCAATCACACTAGGCATAGGGTTACCAGACGTCTGGATTTACCCGGACATGTCCTCTTTATAGAGGACTGTTCAGGTGTCCGGACGGCTTTTCAAGACTCGGCACTTTGTCCGGGCTTTGAAAAGCTTTGAATTCGGGGCCGCGTCTGGAGGGCAGGTGCGCATGCGACGCGGTGACATCGCATGCATGCGCGGATCCATGTGACATCATCGCGTCACAGCCGTGCATGCTTGGAGGCCCTCCGAATGCGACTCCGAGCTCGAGAAGAGGGGGTTTGGGGCGGAATGGGGCGCGACTTGGACTGGTAACCCTAATTATTACAGCATCGCGCCTATCTTAAAAGTTAGTCACCTGTAATGGAGGCCAGGATTTTAAAGGCCTACATTAAAAGTGCCTATGTCCTTTTGAGAATCACGTCTAGCGGCACCTAAATCCTTCTCCGCCCCCTAAACACGCCCACTTTGGAGTTAGGTGCTGCAAGGCGTCATGCAATAGGCACTTATTACATTACATTACATTACAGATTTGTATTCCGCCATTCTCTGGCTCGGTCCAAAATTAGAACAGTTGCCCACCATCTTCGCACTGCCCTCTGGAGCCACGCTGCAGCTTGAGTTCTCAAGCAAAGTTCTAGGCATCATCATCGACTCTTCTCAAACTCACAACCGCAGGGCGCGGAGGCAGCTGCTCTAGCCACTGGGGCCACGCCTCCATTCCCAGTGTTCTAGGTTGCTCACGTCCCCCCTTCGTGTGGAGAGTTTCAATCTCTGGTAACCAGAGCTGAGATTGTGATGTCATAATGCTTCATTCCACCAATAAGAGTCAATCTCATCGATGAGGTCACAATAGCTTGAGTGTAAAGGGTAAAGGATTTGATATACCGCTTTTACTGTGTGGTTACAATCAAAGCGGTTTATATACTGTATTTTTGACGGTTACATATTTTTATACTTGGAGCAATGAAATGTTAAGTGACTTGCCCAGAGTCACGAGGAGCTGTAGTGGGAATCAAACTCACAACCTCAAGTTGCAGAGGCCACTGCTCAAACCACTAGGCCATTCCATGTTCACACATACGGGGAATTCTATCGGTGGCACTCAAAAACCGACAATGGAAAAAAAAAAATGCCCCAAGTTTAGTGTGCTGCAGTTTGAAAAAGTTTGCGGCACACTGCTATAAAGGATTCTCTTGAGAAGAGCGCCATTTATAGAACGGCGCTTACAGCGGACTCCCACGCCCAACTTTGGTCACCAGCATTTACGCCTACTGAAACCTGTCACCTAGTTTCTAGCAGCTGGGGTGCGCACGTGACAGCATGCCATAAAATTGCGCTCAACTTCTGAGAACGCCCCCCAATCCGTCAGGGCTCCTCCAATAGCCTCTTTTGAGTTGTGCGTAATAAAATAACATGCATGGATGTTAGGGGACAGCGGCTGGGGCAGCGAATGCAAATGGTCATCAGTTATTTCCAGTTATTGATTGACGATGCCTCATTAACTTTTTAAGTTGCGCACGTATCTGCCCTGCGTGCTCAAATTTAGGCATCTGACTTTTGGCAACCTATATTGAATGCAGAGGTTAATGTGGAATGAGTGGAGATTGTAGTTGACGGTTAACGCATGCAGGTAGTTAGCACATGTTAACTATTAATGCAATAGCTAACATGGCACAGCGCTAATATCATCTGAATAGATGTAGCTAATGGTATAGTGCAGTTCAGGGGTACTGCAGGTCAGGGGTACTCAAACCTGCAGGTCAGTGGTACTCAAGCCTGTCCTTAAGGTCCACAGGCTAGTTGGGTTTTCAGGATATCCGTAATGAAGTTGTATACCAATAAAAAACCATTGGTGTGATATACAGGCCTCCTTCACAGACGGAAGAAGTGGACAGATATTTAATAGTAGACATTCAGAATATATCTAAAAAAAAGCAGAAGTTTTACTAATAGGTGATTTTAACATGCCGGATGATGATTGGGGTATCCCTATTGTGTTATCTTCTAGAAGTAGGTAGATCCTGGATTCTCTACAAGGAGAACTGTTCCAGCAGTTGGTAATGGAACCCACGCGAGATGGGGGTCATATTGGACTTAGTGCTTACAAACGAGGAACGTGTTTTTGATGTCGCAGTTGGTGATCATCTGGCATCCAGTGATCACTGCATGGTACAGCTTAATATTAAGACGGGTATAGAGAGGGCTCATTCAAATGTAAAGGTTCTAGACTTTTAAAAAATTAACTTTGTTTGGCTGGGGGATTACATCAAGGAATTGTTATCTGGATGGGAATATCTGAAAGGAGTTATTGTAAGGGCGCCAAATCTTTTTGTGAGGTAAGTAAAGGTAAGAGGAAAAGAAGGCCGCTTTGGTTCTCAAAAGTAGTAGATGAGAAGGTAAGGAATAAGAGGTTAGCTTTTATAAACTACAAAAGATCGCAGAAAGAGGAAGACAGGCAAAAATATCTGGAAAAGTTAAAAGAGGCTAGTCGAGTAGTCAGGAAAGCAAAGATGCAAATGAAAGAAAAAAATAGCCGACACGGTAAAACAGGGAGACAAGACATGTTTTTAGATATATCAGTGGTAGGAATAAGTGCAAAAGTGGCATTGAGAGACTCAAAAGCGAAGGGGAGAAATATGTAGAAGCTGATAAAGAAAAGGTTGAATTGCTTAACAATTATTTCTGTTCTGTGTTCACGGCTGAAAATCCGGGAGCGGGACCACAGAAGACAAATACGTATAGGGATGGTAGAATGGTAGACTGATTGATTTTCAGAGGGTTGTGTTCATGTGGAGCTAGCTAAATTAAAGGTAGATAAAGCAATGAGGCCGGATGAGGATACTGAAGGAACTTAGGGGAGTTCTGGTAGCTCCACTGACTGACCTTTTCAATGAGTCTCTAGAGTCGGGAGTGGTACCAGAGGACTGGAGAAGGGTGGATGTGGTCTCTCTCCACAAAAGTGGAAGGAAGAAGTAGGGAATTGCAGGCCAGTAAGTCTGACTTCTGTGGTAAGCAAATTAATGGAAATGCTTCTAAAACAGAGAATAGTGAGGTTTCTGGAATCCTATGGAATACAGGACCGGAGGCAATATAGGTTCAATAGAGGTAGGTCTTTTCAGACAAATCTGATCAATTTCTTTGGGTGACCAGAGAATTGGTTAGAGGGAGTGCATTAGATGTGGTGTATTTAGATTTCAGCAAAGCCTTTGACAGTGTACCACACAGACGTCTAATAAATAAACTGAGTGCCCTCGGGATGGGTCCCAAAGTGACTGGTCAGGAACTGGTTAAGTGGAAGACGACAGTATAGTGGTCAATGGAGATCGCTCTGAGGAAAGGGACGTTACCTGTTCTTTTTAACATTTTTATAAGCGATATTGCTGAGGGGCTGTCAGGTAAGATTTTCCTCTTTGCAAACTTGAGAGCACATCGGCCAAAAGTGATCCAGTCGGTACCTTTAGTGCCTCCAGGACTTAATTTTTTTTTTGTTTTTTCATTTATTTGTTTTTGCGTTTCAGTGAGCACCTTAATTGTTTCATCGCTCACTGAAGATATGCATCACATAGGATCCAGTGCATGCTAACATGCAAAAATAGTACGTATCAAAGCTGGCACAAAGGGTTTTCGAGGTGTTTTTAAAAACTGCATATCCTTGGTACTTAATTCCTTTTCAGTTATTTTGCATCTCGGTGAAGTTTGCAACCCACTCACTGAGGATTCTTTCTACCGCAGGGTAGAAGGAATTTCCCTCCTTAATATTATATCCCAGTTTTGTTTCACACTCCATATTTTTCCGTCTTATACTTAATGCTTTGAATAGTACTAGTAAAATGTAAATGTTCCTCATTATTACTTCTACTGCCTGGTACAGGGAAATACAGACAGTGGCGTAGTAAGGGGTGGGTGGGAGGGGGCAGTCCACCCCGGGCGCCATCGTAACTCTCTGCCCCCCTGCCTCTTCCCACTCCTTCCCCCACCGCACGCGCACCCTCCCCCCACACCTCTAGTTGTTCGTACCTCTGAAATGGAGAAATAAATTGGAGGGGGGGGGGGGTGGGAATGGAGCCTGGACTGGAAAGTAACGACTATCAGAAAAGTGAGAACAGTTGTGCTTGTTCATGTCATATGGCTAATGCATTTTGTTTCTGTTGCTTGTGCTGGGTGGACCAGGAACGGAGTTCCGTAAAGAGAAGGAAGCTCTTCCAGCTGGCGAGTCAGCCTCCCCTCCAAATACGGCCACTCTGTTCCCTCCCTGCAGCTGAAGAAATGTAGGAGGCTATCTTTGATGCCATGTTGTTTGCTAATAGTTCTTTGGTATTGTTTTGCTGTCTGAAGCCCTCTGGTGGACCATAGGCTATACAAAAGGGTGAGTTTAGCCACTGCTAGTTGGTTCATTCTCTTCCGTTCTAAACGACGTTGCTTTGTGCCTGCTTGCATGGGGCTGCAGCCAAGACATAGCGATTAATCTTTCACACGAAATAAACTAACCATTCTGTGAAAAGTGAACCACGGACAAATTACTAACACAGCTGCTTTTATCACCAAGGGTAACTATGCACAGTAAACCTGACCAAATGCATGAGGAAAGACAAGGGCCTTGCCAAAGCCATCACTAGGCATGCCTGAAGAGTGGTGGAAAGGAACCTTGGTAACAAAGCTCAAAATGGCTGACGCTGTAGCTCTTTGAATCTTGAATGGGCCTGCGCTGAAAAAGCAATGTCAAAGTTCATTTATAATGCGTCAAAGTTCATTTCCCACAATCCTAAAATAATAATAAGAAAAGGGATAGAGAAAAAGGGGGAAATGTTGAAATCAAATAACTAAAAAAAAATAATTCCCCTGCTGTGGGAAGATGAGACACACCTTTGCACAATTCAAATTGCATGCAATTCAAACAATTTAGGAGGGTTTTATTTTTTAAAAAATATTATTCTCCTGCCAGGAATTCTTAGACAGCAAATATTGCTGTATAGGGTGAGGCAAAAAAAAAAAAAAAAAGTAACCCCCCCTAGAGCAGTGTAACGTAAACTGTGTGCTGCGGCAAGATGTCGGGAAGGAGGAGATGCGCCGGCTGAATGACTACAGGACGTGGCTCTCGTAGCAAGAAGCACATCTTGTAGGCTGTCAGCCGGCACCCCGGCGGCTCAGGGCCCCATCTGGAGGACGTGCGCGGACGGCGACGTGATGATATCACGCATGCCCATGAGGTCATTGCGTTGACGTCCACACATTTCTGGATACCCTCGAGTTTTGCCTTTTTTTCCTCAGCAACCGCTTTGAATTTCAATGAGAAATTTTACAGACTCATTTAGCCATTATACTTACATATTGCGATTAAATAGCATTTAATTATCTTAAAGCTATGTTGATGATATTGATATTTTGGAATTACTACCTAGAGAGTTTTGCGCATTAAAAATGTTCAAATTTTAAAAAAACAGTAAAATAATGCCATTCAAATGATGCAATTAATGTGTCAGAATTTCGCAGTCGCTGGGAATGCTCTGTGTCCACCCCCCAGCTTTAAACACAGGCCTTCAGTCACTTTGGGAAACTCTTAACAGCCTTGTCCGTCAACCCCTGGGCCAGATAGTCCCATATCTTCTGCAGCGCTTTCTTGAATTTGGTGACTGTTGCAGCTTCGGGTGGCGCTTGCGATAGGCCTACCAACGCTGCTCCCCAGACAGAAGTCTACATCACTGTGATGTCATTAACAGAAGCTGGAATCCCAGTTTAAAAAAAAAATAAAATTAAATGGTAGTTTTACAGTGAAAACATTTTTGAACGCAGGAAAATTGCTGAGTGGTCACGCTAAAGTCTGTAACTTCGCCGGGTTTAAAGATTCTCTCATTCCATTCAGCGCTTAAATGTAAGTAGTAAGAAGACATAAAGCTGTAACATTTCAGATTGAAATTCCAAGTGGTTGCTGAGAAAAACAAAAAATTCTAGGTTTTGGGGTTGTTTGTTTGTTTTTTGCCTCATCCTGCATGTCATTTGTTCTGCCAACCCCAACACATGTGCCTTAGTGAGGAATTGGGACGCTGGACTGGCTATGAGAACAGGTGCTACAAAATAATTACCTTTTGGGGGGTAGTACTTGGATCCCCATAGTTTTTCTTTCACTAAGGCAAAAGGGGTAAATTCTACACTTCAAAACTTTGTCCCATCTTTTATGAGATTCCAGTTGCTGGCACATCTGTCTCGATCCATCAAAAGTAATATGCAGGAAAATGGGGTTTCCAGTTGAGAATTCTCATCCCCCTAAAACAAAAGGAATTGACCCCAAAATATCCACAAAGAAGAAAATCCAGAGAAAACCAAAAAAACTCTGTGGAGTGACAATGTTCCCAAATGGACTTTATTTGAAAGTATCAAAGTTCCAAAGGTACACTAAAATCATCCACATAAAATAATTACATCCACATAAGAGCCTTAAAGGACCTAGCCCGCTAGGGATACAGGACCCAACACGGTCCGCGTTTCGACAAAAAGTCTTCTTCAGGGGTCCCTGGGGGTCCTGTAAAGGTGAATATGTGGGAAACAATTGTGTGGTGAACTAGACTAGGTCATTTAAGGCTCTTATGTGGATGATTTACTTTTATGTGGATGGAATTATTTTATGTGGATGATTTTAGTGTACCTTTGGAACTTTGATATTTTCAAATAAAGTCCATTTGGGAACATCGTCACTCCACAGAGATTTTTGGAATTCTCATCCCCCTCCCATGTCAGTGTTGAGGCAGATTGCGAAGCATCGGTGACTGCCATTGGCTGACTTCACAATGTAATAATTATTCCTGGCAGCTGAGTGAAAGGGGGAAATTCAGTTCTGAAGACCCAAATGATCAAACTGCTAATTTGTTGGGGTGGGAGAAGGGAAATTGTTTCTTGGTTGGGAGGGGTGGAGGGAGGCGCTTCCAGTTCATTTAGAACAGGGATCTCAAAGTCCAGTCGGGTTTTCAGGATTTCCCCAATGAATATGCATTGAAAGCAGTGCGTGCACATAGATCTCATGCATATTCATTGGGAAAATCCGGAAAACCCGACTGGATTGCGGTCCTCAAGGAGGGACTTTGAGACCCCTGATTTAGAACTACCCCAGGTGAGGCTACTGTAAGGCAGCCAACTAGATCCATAGTCTCAGGGCAGGGTTGATCCGGTCCTAGGTTTCCCCCAGTACACGCTGGAACTTGTAGTTCTGCTTTTCTTAGGGGATGCAATGGAGAAATCAGAACTACAAGTCCCTGCATGCAATGGGGGTGAACCCAGGATCAAACCTGTCCTGAGAATCTGGATCCAGTTGGAAGCCTTAAGCTACTGTGCCCTGAGCCAACAGCTAGATCTTTTCTTTTCTAGATATATCAAGAGGTTACTATTCAGCAAAACAGTAAGCAGGAAATTTATCCAGTTAGAGTTAACGATATTTTTCTAGATATTCAATAAATCCGAATTTACCCATGTAAACATTGTAACATGATGGCAGATAAATGCCAAATGGACCATCTGCAGCATCCACTGTCTCCTCCTCTCTCTATTGGCTAAAGCTCTTGACATTTGCATCTCCTCTTCCTATTGGCAAAGGCTCTTGTGATGTCATAGAACTTTATGGTTATAGAAACATTGTAACATGATGGCAGATAGAGGCCAATTGGCCCATCCAGTGTGCCCATCCGCAGTAACCATTATCTCGTCCTCTCTCTAAGAGATCCCACGTGACTATCCCAGTTAACTTTATCTAGACACTGACTATCTGTGCCGCCCAAAATAAACTATACTCCAGGGATGCCCCCCAGCATTTCTTTTTTAACATCAAATTTTGTGCCAACTCTCAGATAATGTAAATATGTCAGTGCAATGAAAGTATCTGGTTTTATGGCCCGAGAACCAATGCATGTAATCATTGAAATTCCCCTTTTGCCAGAACAAGTCACGTTGAGTCAAAAATCATTGTGACCAGCAAAATCTAGTCACACTTCCACAAAGAACTCATCAGTCCTTTAACCACTGTGGTCAACATTTGTGGTCTGGATCTGAAGTGATTACTGGGTGAGTCACTTTGGGAGAAAGTCCAATTAAATTTTGTGTGTATATTTAAATGCATTTATCTGAAGAACTGCTACTCACCAGAGCCAACCACTGATTTTATGCTATGCTAACCTAAACCTGGTTCAAGGACTGAATACCACTGCTAACCAGATAACTCGCTCTGCCCCAGCATTTTCTGGATAGCTCCCCAGGGCAGTCTGTAATTATTTTCAGTGGCATTGTCTAGATCAGTGATTCCCAACCCTGTCCTGGAGGAACACCAGGCCAATCGGGTTTTCAGGCTAGCCCTAATGAATATGCATGAAGCAAATTTGCATGCCTATCACTTCCATCATATGCAAATCTCTCTCATGCATATTCATTAGGGCTAGCCTGAAAACCCGATTGGCCTGGTGTTCCTCCAGGACAGGGTTGGGAACCACTGGTCTAGATAATGCCACTGAAAAATCAGTGTTTGGCTCCAGCATCTGGCACAAAAAAAAAAAAAAGGCTGTCCTAACATCATCCAATGAGCTGCCTGGATATGAGGCTGAATAATAACCACTATCTCAGGGATCTCAAAGTCCCTCCTTGAGAGCCGCAATCCAGTCGGGTTTTCAGGATTTCCCCAATGAATATGCGTTGAAAGCAGTGCACGCACATAGATCTCATGCATATTCATTGGGGAAATCCTGAAAACCCGACTGGATTGCGGCCCTCAAGGAGGGACTTTGAGACCCCTGCACTATCTGAATCACCACTGACCAAGCTGTCACAATATTTAACGCCAGCCACTGTTAGGATACTGGTGCACAAATTTTGGATTTTATTCAGCCATGATAGCTGGTGTTTGAAAAAACAACTGAATGCCCTGCCTGAAAGTCATAAGAGAAGCACCAAGTCACCAGAGACAGACTGAGCCGACGCTGGTTTTGGCCCCCATTGCATGACTGGAGTTTATACTTCTGAGTTTCACATGATAATCGGTGTAAAGTTCATTCATGCAATGGGGCAAGACCAGAACTCGGATCGGTCCGTCTCTGAGGATCCGAAGCCATCTGCTAGCAACAGTTAAAGAGGAAGCCAAAGAATGAACTGTCTCCATACAGAGTCCCGCCAACTTTCTCGAGCCACGGCACACTAAACGTAGTGGCCATGGCGTGAGACATCCGGAAGTGCGTGGACATTGTCGTGATGACGTCACGCGTACGCACAAAGGCCCTCCAGACGGGCCCTGAGACACCAGAAGGGGGTGCCAGCAGGGAAGAGGTCCAGAGGGTGTCAGGTCAAAAGCGCGCCGGGACAAAGGCGCACGCAGACAATTGAGCGCAGCGCGGAGGCACGCACTGCAGAAAATTATTGTTTTTAGGGAACCCCCCACTTTACTTAATAGAGATTGTGCCGCGTTGTGGGGGGAGTTTGGGGGGTTGTAACCCCCCACATTTTACTGAAAACTTCACTTTTTCCCTGTTTTTAGGGAAAAAGTTAAGTTTACAGTAAAATGTGGAGGGTTACAACCCCCCAAACCCCCCACAACGCCGGCACGATCTCTATTAAGTAAACTGGGGGGGTCTCCCCAACAAAACCCTCCGTCGGAGCCCCTAAAAACTGTAATTTTCTTCAAGCGCGCCTCCATCTTGCGCTCAGTTGTCGGCGCGCGCCTTTGTCTTTCGCGGGGTTGTCTATGAACTGGGCCAGAGAGAAGGAGAGGCGCTGGCACGGGCTGATTGTCTACAGGACGCGCCTCTCGCACTAGTGTGCCGCGACGCACAGTTTGCAATGCACTGGTCTATTAAGTCCATTTATTTCATCCGATCAAAGTGACAATCACAGCCAGACAGAGGTAATAAAGCCCATGCAACCGGATTTCAGTAGAGAATTATACAGAGAGAGGAGATGGCCAATCCCAGTTCTGTCAGGACATTCTTGGCTTTTTGAAGCTCACAATTGCTAGGCTGATGAAATTTTTAAAAATTCTGATGAGCCGGGGGGGGGGGATGGGGGCAGCTACCACCATTAATAAATCTACGAGTATGGTGTGCATTTTCACCTGAATTTCTCCCCAAATTATTTCCACTAGCCACAGCATTTTAAGAGGAACTTTCCAATGATATAATCAGCATGGTTTCAGCTATTAGCAGGTCTTGATGTGCCATAAGTCCTGTTTTTGTGATCTAATTTAAGTTCATTTTAAAAGGATCACCTTTAGAGTTTTGTTGGAAGCCCTTCCATGGGCTATGACTTCCCATGCAAATAAATCTCTTGGTAGATGTATAATAAATGAACCTACTGCACAGAGGAATAAAATAAAAAATCTTTTTTTTTTAAAAAACCCCACCAAACCTCGTTTTAGAAATGTAAGGTGGATCTGCTTTGAGCAGCTTGTCAGGGGTAGAAATGCGGAAGCATGATGAAACGGTCTTACCATTCAAGAACAGAATGCCCAAGGAAAGTGATGCATGCTTCCGTGTCGGAGGGCCCTAAATCTTGCATGGTGTATGCGGAATTTGACAAGCCTGTTGCAAGGAATCTGGCTTTTGTATCACGGTCATGCTAATGCATTTTGAAAGCTTGATTCGATTTGCCTGCAACACAAAGTAGCGATGAATGATTTTCCTCATTACAAGAGCCCGGGATCTGGTTGTACCACTGCAACCAGATTTGTTTCTCTGCATGCATCCAAGCTTATGGAACTGTTGGGGGGGGGGAGGAGGGAGGGAGGCACAGGGTATAGGATGTTTGCTGAAAGTCAGGCTTCATCATAAAATCTATGTTGTAAAAAGACATTCTGAGAAAGAGAAACGGGGATGTTATCTCCGTGCACCTTGCAGATAAGTGTACAATCCACCTTCTGTGGAATAATGAACTGATTATATTTATCAGACAGAGGCACAGAAGCTCATGAGGGAAATTGGTTACTAGAACTCAAAATGTGGTAGCTTGTGCAAATACTGAGCAAGAGGTTTTGCATACAACCTATTTCACAGTAATAAAACCCAAAAATATTTATCCATTGGATTTGTGGGGAGGGGGGGAGAGGGGGTTTGCATGGTTCAATGTTGCTATGCATGACCTTTAAGTAGGGTTACCATATTTTTCTCTGACATGACCCCATCCTGTTCTGCCCCAGTTCTACCCCCGCCCCACAAATCCTCCTCTCTTCTTCCGGACGAGCTCCAGCCGCATCTGGAGGGTCTGGAGCATGCACGGATGTGACGTCATCTGCGCACGCTCAGAGGCCCTCCGAACGGTTGGAGCTCTTCGGGGCTTTCCAAAATCCAGACAAACGCCGGGTTTTGGAATCCGGGAGCCTGGATAGTCCGCTTAAAATCAGGACATGTCCTGGTTTTCCCGGATGTCTGGTAACCCTACCTTTAAGGAAATTCCTTATGAGGGCTTTGTTACTGCTGGCACTCTGATGCTACCTATCATATACACTCTATTCTGACTGAATTTCTTGAAGGTGGTACCTCAGGGGAACTGAAACGTTGAGGCCCTGATGCTCAAATGTTTTCTGTGGCTGTAAGACTTGTTAAAGCAGTGTTCAAAAGGGTTCTTCGTAGATGCTACCGATACTCGTAGCAGTCACCAAGAAATCATAAGGAGCTCATTAGTATTTAAATGAGCTCTCCTTGCAATGCACGAAAGGGAACGCCCCTGTTATAGGTTCATAATTTTCCGGCAGCTCTGGAGCTGCCGGTAACTGTGGTGGGTGTCAGGTCAAAAGCGTGCCGGGACAAAGGCGCGCCCAGACAATTGAGCGCAGCCCGTGCCGCTGCGCCGCTCTAAATTACTGTTTTTAGTGCTCCGACGGGGAGGCGTGGGATAGACATTGCGCCGCGTTGTGGGGGCGTTGTAGGGGGTTGTAACCCCCCATATTTTACTGAAAACTTCACTTTTTCCCTGTTTTTAGGGAAAAAGTTCAGTTTACAGTAAAATGTGGAGGGTTACAACCCCCCAAACCCCCCATAACGCCGGCGCGATGTCCATTAAATAAACTGGGGGGTTCCCCAACAAACCCCCCGTCGGAGCCCCTAAAAAGTGTAATTTAGAGCGGCGTGGCAGCACGCACTGCACTCAATTGTCGGCGCGCACTTTTGTCTTTCGCGCCATTGTCTATGAACCACTGTGGTACGTGTGTTGTGTGAGGCAATGCCCGTAAAGAAAAACATTTAGAGGGCTGGCAGGACGAGCAGGTGCTGCTGGCTCAGCTGTGAATGACTCTTTTTAAAAAAAAAAAAAAGGCACAGGTATTGCGTGCTCACAGAAAACACGCACAACAGCTGCGCCCTTCTTAAAAAAAGAAGCTGATCACAGTTCTAGAGCCGGCAGAGGAAGCCGCAGATCAGCTGAGCTGGAAGCTTACTGTCAATTATCTTTGTAATGTTATTTGTATATTACGGTTTCTGAATTTTTATAAGGGTTCTTTGAAGCCACCTAGAATTGCAAATAGTGCAGGATATACTTTTTAAATTTAAATTAATAAATAAAAATATTTCCTCTGATTATCAAAGCTAGGTTACTATTGCATGAAGTTGATAGAGAATTGGATGTTGAATCATCAACTTAAATTGAATAAGGCTAAAACTAAATTACGTTTATTAAATCATCCTAATGTGAATTGTGAAACTAAAGTATTAACCATAAATAAGATGGATTATCCACTGGCTAAAGTAATAAGAATATTAGGAGTTCATTTTGATCACAACCTTTCACTATTACCTCAGGTCAACTTGTTAATTAAAAAAAAAAAAAGTCTTTTGATCTTTTCTGGAAACATAGAAGAATTAGAAAGAAGATAAGAATCAATTCTGCCTTGTAGTTTTGTCTCAACTGGACTATTGCAGTGTCACCTTTTTAGATTGCCCTAAATTTATAATTAAAAACCTCCAAAAGCTACAGAATACAGCCATTAGATTAATCTTCAGATTGAAGAAAAGTGATAAGATTACACTTTATTTAAGAACATAAGAAGTTGCCTCCGCTGAGGCAGACCAGAGGTCCATCTCGCCCAGCGATCCGCTCCCGCGGTGGCCCATCAGGCCCATTGCCTGAGCAGTGGTCCCTGATTAGCTCTATAACCTATCTCCTCTCCTATCCCTATAGCCTACCTCTACACCTATCTATACCCCTCAATCACTGGCTACCTATAGAAGGGAGAATACTTTATCAATTCTAATGTATTCTATTTAAAATATGGTTTGGAGAAACTCCTGATTATGTGCCACATCTCGTTAACTTTTCTAACAATCCATCTTTGAACCTAAAAAAACAATGATTATTTTTCGGTATCCAGGTATTAGGAAAATTACCGTATTTGCCGGCGTATAGGACGACTGGGCGTATAAGACGACCCCCCAACTTTTAGTTAAAAAATAGAGTTTTGTGTTATACTCGCCGTATAAGACGACCCCTTCTTCCGCACACCTCTACCGCCCCGGGTGCAGCACAGCCGGCCAGGTTCCCTTACTTTTGTGGCACTTCCCCGACCGACCGACAACAGCCCCGGTCCGACAAACCTCCCTGCCCTTAACCGCGAATCTAAATTACCTTCTTACAGCTGCTGTAAGAAGGTATTTAGATTCGCGGCTACAGGGCAGGGAGGATTGTCGGACCCGGGCTGTTATCGGTCGGTCGGGGAAGTGCCACAAAAGTAAGGGAACCTGGCCGGCTGTGCTGCAACCGGGGCGGGGCGGGCCGCCCCTCTCTCTTGGTACCGCGAGGCTACTCTTCTTCTCCCTACCTTCTCTGCTTGCAGCACAGAGCCGAACGGAAGTCTTCCCGACGTCAGCGCTGACGTCGGGAAGACTTCCGTTCGGCTCTGTGCTGCAAGCAGAGAAGGTAGGGAGAAGAAGAGCCGCGCGACTGAGTACATCCAGCCCCGCAAGTAAGGGCATGTAAACTGTACCCGGCGTATAAGACGACCCCCGACTTTGGGGAGGATTTTAAGGTACTGAAAAGTCGTCTTATACGCCGGCAAATACGGTAGATACAATAGAACTTTTTATCTCCACGTGGACATATCAAGCAACATATTACCAACTAATATTCACCAGCAATCTAATTGTAAATGTTTTTTTTAAAAAAGACCTAAAGACCTATTTATTTCAAGAATTCATTACTAATAATTCCTAAATATTGTAATACTGGTTGTATCACCATAACTACTTATGGAAACCGCTGTGAACTTCATGGAGGTATTGGCAGTATACAAATAAAGATTGGATTGGATTGTTAGGGGCAGAGCCATCACTCAGCAGGTTAGTGGTAATACTCAGTTCGGTAACCGGTTGAGGGACCCTTTTACCAAACTTTGGAAAAAGTGGCATTAGTAAGTGCTTACGCATGTCTAGGGTTACCACACGTCCGGATTCACCTAGCCATGTCCTCTTTTCAGAGGACTGTCTGGATGGCTTTTCAAAACCCGGCACTTTGTTTGGATTTTGAAAAGCTAGTAAGATCGGGGGCCGAGTCTGGCATGCCTCTGCGCATGCGTGGATGCGACACGGTGATGTTACACACAAGCGCGCATGTGTGGGACATCATCACGTTACATTTGCGCAGATGCATACCAGACCCGGCCCGAAAAGACGAGTTTTGCGTGGGCCTGGGATTAGGAGATGGAATGGGGTGAAGCCAGGGTGGAATGGAGCGGGGCGGGGTAAAATGAAGCGGACCTGGGGTGGAACGAGGCAGGCCTGAGGGCAAACCAGGGCAGGGCCAAGTGTCCTACTTTACCAGATGCAAGATCTGGTAACCCTACGTGAGTCATTCCCATGTGCTAAGGCCATAGGTAAAATAGCTGCTTTTTCTATTTTCTGTATTGATGGACATGCACTAATTTTCCCATTCACTTGTGGCCATTAGTGGATGAGCACTCACCGATACCTGTTTTGTAGATGGTAAGGGCTCATGCACTAACCAGTTAGGATGCGATAATGTAGCTGTGTTAATCGATTAGCACAATATGGGGCTGATTCTACAAATGGGTATCCCCATTGTAGGCGACGGTAGGTGTCCCACTGCCGTCTCACAGTCAATCGGGATGCACGTTTTTAGAAAAAATGCCGGCAGGGAAGGACGCCTACATTGTAGGCGTATGTCGTACACCTACGGAGATGCTTGTAGACGCTTACGGATGTGCAAGGCCTGGCATGGACGTGGTCTCCACCGTAAGTGGCCTTGGGCATCCGTAAGTGTCCCTATGTGTTTCCATAGGCGCGAGGCCTGTCAAATGCTGGCCTACATGTAAGGCACCTGTTAGTAAAAGTAGACGCAATTCTCTACAGGACGCCAATGTGCGATCGATGGCCACTTCATAAGTGGCCACCAAGATCGGTGTCCTTTAGAGAATCAGGCCCTACGTGCCTATTCTCTGACCTGTCCCAGCGCTAAAAAATAGTTTTGGGGTGGTTTTTTTTGTCAGTAAATGCAAGGATTTATTTTAAGTTTTGTGTTATGATTTTTTTTCCCCAAAAATCATCTTTATTGCGAGATAATCACAGACCAAAAGTACAAGAGCAAAATATCTAGCCCATCCAGTAAAGTGCAAACAAGCAAGACAATACGTGAATGGAGAGAAAAAGGTAAGAACAAGGAAATACAATAGTCGCAAATGTGAACATCTGAGGTCTGTGACTGTCAGATACCAACATAGGAAATACGTGCCAAATTTTTTAATATGGTTTATCAACCCCCCACATACTGTTAACAACAACACCTCCCTCCCCCAAACCCCAGCCAGTTATTTGTTCAATACAAGACTACATTGGTGAGTGAGTCTATGCCAATAGGGTTCCCAAGTCGCCTGAAAGATATGCCAACGTTTAGAAGGGCTGTGGAGTCGGAGACAATTTTGGGTACTGGAGTCGGAGTCGTGGGTACCAGAAACTGAGAAGTCGGAGTTGAAAGATTTATCTACCAACTCCACAGTCCTGCTAGGGCTGTGGAGTCGGAGTTGGAGTTGAGGAGTCGGAGACAATTTTGGGTACCAGAAACTGAGGAGTCGGAGTCGAAAGATTTATCTACCGACTCCACAGCCCTGACAGGTGTCAGTTCTCACAGCTCTCCTCTCATATAACAATGCTGTGAAAATAGCCTCTTTCTGGCATGCAAAAGTGGGAGGGAACACATCCCTCCATCTACACAAGATCACCTTTTTTGCCACTAGTAAAGCCTTAAGAAGAAATAGCCTCGACCCCTCTGATGGCAGGGTGTCTAAAGACTGGCTCCCAATAAGCAATGTTTCAGGCTGAAAGGGTAAAGATACCCCCCCAACACCTCTCGATAAAAAAAGTATGTAACTATCTCCAGAATCTGGTTAATTTCGAACACTGCCAAAGCATGTAGGCCAAAGTCGCTCTAGGAGAGTGGCATCAAGGGTATCTGTAGGCCGTCCTTCTCGATATGACCTCCAGGGGGATATATATGCCCATAAAAGCAACTTATAGTCCAATTCCTGGAACATTGTGTTAACTGAGGTCTGAGGGAAGAGATACGCAGAGTAGCATCCTTAATAATAGAGGGATCCAGCCTATAACCCAAATCAGTGCCCCAAGCTGAAGCCAAAGTAGGAAAAAAGATAATTCCGACAAAAGCTCCCCAAATCAAAGGTAATAGTGACTCAATTTACAAACAAGCTTCAATCTCTCTCGGTCTTTCTTCGAAGACTTAGTAGCCATTTCTTCTCCATATTTGTAAAGAAATCTGTCCATGAACATTAGATCAAGCAGGGAGATAATCTTCAAGAACTCACAGAGTCACCAGGAAACCCTGAGGGAAATAGTCTGCTGGAGAGAGCCAGGAGGCCCAAGTTAAGCACAGCCTCTCGGCTCACTGCATCATGTCATGTCCCCCAAAAATGTATTTTATTTTTTAGTGCGTGGGATGAAATTAAGAGGTGATAGGCTTAAGATTAATCTAAGGAAATACTTTTTTACTGAAAGGGTGGTGGATGTGTGGAATAGTCTCCCAGTAGAGGTGGTGGAGACAATATCTGAATTCAAGACAGCATGGACCAGGCATGTGGGATTTCTTAGAAAGAGGAAGAGATAATAGTTACTGCGGTTGGGCAGACTTGATGGGCCATTTGGCCTCTATCTGCCATCATGTTACAATGTTTCCATAACCATAAAGTTCTATGACATCACAATACAGGTGTAAAGAGCCTTAGCCAATAGGGAGAGGAGAAGATAGTGGATGGGCCATTTGGCTTTTATCTGCCACCATGTTACAATGTTCCCATAACCATAAGGTTCTATGACATCACAATTCAGGTATAAAGAGCCTTAGCCAATAGGGAGGGGAGAAGATAGTGGATGCTGAAGATGTGCCATTTGGCCTTTATCTGCCTTCATGTTTTCTATGTTTCTAACTTAACTGCTGGAATATCTAGTCCCCATAGTTGCTTTGAGGGCAATTCTGTAACTGGGCAGTAGAAGCCTATTCAACAATGGAATCTAGGGCCCTGATTCTATAAATGGCACCTACTGTAAGTTGTAGGTGTCACTGAGCACAATTGTCAATCATCCATTAGGCACCGTTTATAGAATCTTGCCTAGCAGTACATAAGCAATCGTAGACCCCGGTAAGAGTTAAAAGCTTAGGTGCACTCCCATTTAGGCCAGGCTTTACTTGGCCTAAATAAGTATGCCTATGTGAAACCATGCCCCAAATCCGCCCAGATTCCACCCCTAACCATGCCTACTTTCTGGAAGGCTTTTAAAATTGTTTTTAATGGCACTTTCAATTATCAGCGTCGATTAAGCTAATTAAGAAAATTAAGTTAGCCGAAAGAGTGGTCGATCATTGGAACGAACTCCCAATGCAGGTGATTGAGGCCAACAGCATGGCAGATTTAAAAAATAAATGGGATATTCACGTGGGATCTCTAATGATGTAAAGGAGGGGATGGGTCGGCAAAATCAGGGCGAAGGGTCACTGGAGTGGGCAGACTTGATGGGCTGTGACCCTTTTCTGCCGTCATTTTTCTATGTTTTAGGTGCCATTTATAGAATCAGGGCCTAGATGTCTAGATTCTGTTGTAGAACACTAGTGTAGCCCAGCATCGACGCCCAATATCTAGGCACCTGCCTTTATGCCATAATGAACTTGGAAAGTAGAACATACGCAGTGAAGAAGCCTCTGGTGCTCAATGTCCTTTATTGTATATCAAGACGCGACATGATCGTGTTTCGGCCCCAAATGGGCCTGCCTCAGGGGTCTATAGGCAGAGCAATGTGAAGTCTACTATTTTCAAATCAGTCAGAGATCAATCTTGTAAATATATTGAATGGCTCTGAGAAATGTTGTAGCAAAAATTGAAAACGGGAACAGTGCTGCTTGGATTTAAATAATTAGAAAAAAACCCGAGTTATCATAGAACAACCACTAAACTAGTAGAAAAAAAAGTTCTATAATGTCTATGTCTTGCAAATTGTGAAATGCAACCACTGGAGCATAGAATTAGATGTTACTTAAAAATTTTTTTGTGTGTAGGGAGATCTCAGTGTGGATTGATTAGTCAAGCAAACGAAATACTACAACCCGTGAATGGGCGACAGCCCAATGCATCACACCATCATGGATTTTTCCTCTGTGTGATACAAATCCAGTGAAAAAAACGTGCAGTAACACTCAAAACAGTAATCACTAACATATATGTTCACAGTGTTGCGTTAACACAACTTGTAAGGCAAAAAAATACTGCACAGCCCTGAAATCAGTAAAAGGAAACGGGACTACTTATCTTCATAAGGAGTCTGAAGATATCAGGACTCCCAAAGACACTTCCGGGCCAATAAGCCCAAGAGGTAAAATACTGCACTGCTGAAAAAATACCTCGAAAGGGTAAGTGGTTCAACTGAGCTTCAGTTTCGGATAGACCTCCTCCTTCAGGAACCTCCAATGATTTGTAAGCTTGAAACCATATTAGCAGCAAATACGCTGGTAAAAAACCAAGCGTGACCAAAGCACTTGAGAGACAATACTCAGTGAGATCCTTATGAGCTTGGATTTAAATGCAGCGGTCAAACTGATCTTTGGGCTGAGGAAGTTTGACCACGTGACACCCTACTACCGGCAGCTGCATTGGCTGCCAATGGAGGCGCGCGTAAGGTTTAAATTTGCCTGCTTCTGCTTCAAAGCACTACACGGACTTGCCCCTAAATATATAACTGACCTTTTCGTCTTCTCAGCCAACAGACACAAGAGAAGCTCACATTCCAACTTCGTTTCCCCCCCAGTGAGAGGTTGTAAACTGAAAAAACACCATGAACATCTTCTCTCGCACCAAGCAGCATCATGGGGTAAAGACCTAGAACAATTGCTTTCGCCCACTACTTATGAGGAATTTAGGAAACGTTTGAAAACACACCTGTTCCTAAAGTGTCTAGACAACTGATCCTCTCTTCTCTCTCCCCTCTATAGCGATTAACTTGTTCTATTGATCACTCTCTCCTCAAAAATTGATTTCCTGTCCTATTAACCCTCTTTCTTCCTCCCCTCTTAAAGTCAATCAATTTGTACCTTTGCTTAATCTTTGTAAACCGCGTAGAACTTCACGGTATTGCGGTATATAAGCTGTTATTATTATTTAAATGGCAGGCAAAAATGAAAGTGAAAGTACCTATAGACTCCTGAGGCAGGCCCATATGGGCCCGAAACACAATCGCGTTGAGTCTTGATATACAATGTAATGTAATTTATTTCTTATATACCGCTACATCCGTTAGGTTCTAAGCGGTTTACAGAAAATATACATTAAGATTAGAAATAAGAAAGGTACTTGAAAAATTCCCTTACTGTCCCGAAGGCTCACAATCTAACTAAAGTATCTGGAGGGTAATAGAGAAGTGAAAAGTAGAGTTAGAGGAAAAATAAAAATAAAATAAACATTTTAACAAGACAGCATTGATCTAAATACTTTGGAAGGTAGAAGAGAGGAGAGAAAGGAATAGAAGCAGAAGGGGGAGCCGTTGAACAGTAGAATTCTGGAGAAATTTAAATGATAGAAATAGAACAAAACAAAGACAAAAGGCAAAACAATAGATAAGATTAAAGATAAATCATAAGCTGGAAAGAAAAATAAAATAAAACTTTGTCTTCAATCCACGGTTTCAGCGTCAGTGATGAAGTGGAGCAAGTAAGTTTAGGAGGAGCGATTGACGTTTCCAGAAAGGGCTTCTTCAGGGAAGAGACTTGGCAGACAGTCCCAGGATGCCTATGTCTCCTCCCCTGCGATGTTCTCCCATCCATGCATTCCCTCCCAGACACACTGCCCGTGCCCCAGCCGCTCCAAGGAGGCTGCCCCAGATGAGGCCCACGGTGAATGCAGGATTCTCTCCTCTGCGGGAAAGCCGCCCGGAGCTGACAGTCGATCTTCTTAGCGGATTGCATGGGGGGAAGAGTTATATATATATATATAATACAATATAGGACTTTGAGCACCAGAGTCGTCTTTGCTGTGGATTTTCTACTTTCCAAGTTTTGGGGAAGTTTGCATCTTCTGTTTTTCTGAAAAATGAACTTTGTACCATAGGCATGTGTGGTAAAAAACACAAAAATTCCACAATAAACTATTTTTTGTATATCATTCTTCATCATGTTGCTTCATCCTTAATATCATCATAAGTATGGCATTTCTTGGTTAACAGATGTCTGGATTTCCCCCCATCACATCCTCCTTTTAGAGGACATGTCCGGGCATCCAGACAGCTTTTCATAACCCGGCACTTTGTCCGGATTTTGGAAAAGCTTCCAGCTAGGAGCGACGTCGGGACAACATCTGCGCATGGGTGGCTGCAATGTGGTGATGTCACGTGCATGCTGTGTGTGATGTCATCACGTCACACTAGCGCGTGCGCAGTGAACAGGTTGATGGGACGGGGCTGGGGGGGACGGGACTGGGGGGGGCGGGGCCCTGGATCCAGAAACTGGCGACAGAGGAGATGGGAAAATACTGTCATGTTAAGACTTTTCATTCTCCGGGATTCGTCGAGACGCAGCTGTGCCGCTTTTTCCGCTATCACTATCTTTTACTCAGGTGCGCTGAGCGTTTTGGCGCACATTGAGCATGTGCTAAATCGACACGTGCGTTAAACGCTAACGCATCCATAGGATAACATGCACATGTTAGCGTTTAGCTCGAGTTTAGCATGCGCTAAAAAGCATATGCGCACCTTAGTAAAAGATGGACTAAATTTAAGGGGTTTTCCTGTTGTTCTGGGAAAAAGTGAGATGGACCATTATGGAAAACATCTTTGTGTATTCATGTGAAATGATATAGGAAGTAAATGACAAACAATAATTCCACACAAGCTGAATATCAAAAATATTATAAAACACCTAAAAAGATATTCATATACTCACTTCCCTTGCCAGAGGCTTCAATTAAGTAGGTTTCTCAATTATACGGAGAAAAGACCTCAGTGTTCCAAGAGGAAAACTCAGGGAACTTCTATGGCAATTACAAAATCCTTGGTCTATGCAAAACTCCGTTCAATACTTCCAAAAATCTTTCAAATATAAGACCTGCACTTATCTTTTAGTGGTATCTTTCTGTCCTCTGGTGTGGGCAAGATCACTGCAGCGCAGTTTCACTTAATCCAGCATAGCACTGGAGATAATCAAAAAATTCCCGACAGGCCCTGTTTCGCAACCATGCTGAATCAGGAGAATTTATCCATTTGTTCCAGGGACTCAGTTCCAGGCATCTCAATCTCTGCCATTTCCATGCATTCCTCAAGGACTTCCAACTCTGGAACATTCACAGAATCGGTGCGGTTCCTACTTTGTGCCTTGTCCTTGCCTGGCCAGAAGTCCTAGAGGAATGCATGGAAATGGCAGAGATTGAGATGCCTGGAGCTGAGTCTCTGGAACAAATGGATAAATTGGCCACCCGGATGTCTCGGGACTCAAGGATCTCCCATACGAAGAACGGCTTGAAAAATTACAGCTATACTCGCACGAGGAGCGCAGAGAGAGGGGGGGACATGATCGAGACGTTCAAGTATCTTACGGGCCACATCGAGGCGGAGGAAGATATCTTCTTTTTCAAGGGTCCCATGACAACAAGAGGGCATCCGTGGAAAATCAGGGGCGGGAAACTACGAGGTGACCCCAGGAAATTATTTTTCACTGAAAGGGTGGTTGATCGCTGGAATAGTCTTCCACTGCAGGTGATTGAGGCCAGCAGCGGGCCTGATTTTAAGGCCAAATGGGATCGGCACATGGGATCTATTCACAGGGCAAAGGTAGGGGAGGGACATTAGGATGGGCAGACTAGATGGGCCTTGGCCCTTATCTGCCGTCTATTTCTATGTTTCTATGTTAATTCTCCTGATGCAGCATGGTTGCGAAACAGGGCCTGTCGGGAATTTTTTGATTATCTCCAGTGCTATGCTGGATTAAGTGAAACTGCGCTGCAGTGATCTTGCCCACACCAGAGGACAGAAAGATACCACTAAAAGATAAGTGCAGGTCTTATATTTGAAAGATTTTTGGAAGTATTGAACGGAGTTTTGCATAGACCAAGGATTTTGTAATTGCCATAGAAGTTCCCTGAGTTTTCCTCTTGTAACACTGAGGTCTTTTCTCCGTATAATTGAGAAACCTGCTTAATTGAAGCCTCTGGCAAGGGAAGTGAGTATATGAATATCTTTTTAGGTGTTTTATGATATAGGAAGTGTCATCCCTAGTAACTACTAAGATGGGAATAAGGGGGGTTGATCTAAGAATTTTTAAAAGATTCTAAGTGAAATCATGTGGTGATGTGATAGTTCAACCAAGATACCCCATATACATAAAAACTTTGCATTAGCCAACCAGATTGAATGAGCTAAGTAAGGTTCTCATAAAGCACCCATGCATCGCATCTGATTTCCTTTATGGATGAGCCCTGTAAACTAACTCCCTCATTTACTAAGCTGTGTTAACCTTTTAACACCATTAAATCGCATTAACATGCATAGAGGTGAGGAGTGGCCTAGTGGTTGAGCTTCTGCCTCAGTTCCCTGAGGTTGTGGGATCAAATCCCAGGGCTGCTCCTTGTGACCCTGGGCAAGTCACTCCATTGCCCCAGGTACAAAATGCCTAACCACTTTAAGTGTGGTTGTATAACTACAAAAAGGCAATATACTAGTCCCTTTCCCTTTATCTGAGTGAAATAAAACATGTGTTACATGTGGAAATGTTTTTTTTTATTGCAAGGATCACACATATACATAAACAGTACAAACATGGAAAGGGTACTTAGATGTTCCTGGGGGCATAGCTTGGGCAGAGTAGAGGTGGAGTTATGAAGCATACATGTATTTGTAAAATATTTGGATGCACACATAGGGCCTCATTCTGTATAGGATGCCAGTATCAGTATCACGTGTCAGTCACGCACCGGCATCCTATGCAAAATCATGCCTACAGTCCAGGCGTCTACAGAGATGCGTACCGACACTTAAACCCACCCAAGGCCAGTTCCGGGCCAAGCCATGCCCACATCTCGCCTTGGGTGTGCTTAGGCGTTCTTGCGTGTCTCTGTAGAATCGCTCCAGAGCCCTATAATGGCATCCTGCTTCGGGGAGCTTGTTTTTTTTTTAAAACGTGCGTCCCGATTGGCTGCCCGATGGTGGTAGGACGTCTACCACCACCTGCCATCGGGGCGCACATTTTCGAAAATCGGACCCATAGATTACTTGAACGCATTTGCAACAACTTTGATGTGAATGTGTGCGTTAGAATTTGCATGCTATCAACTGGAAAAAAACAAAAGGAATTGACCCCAAGATATCCACAGAGAAGAAAATCCAGAGAAAACCAAAAAAAACTCTGTGGAGTGACGATGTTCCTAAATGGACTTTATTTGAAAGAGTCAAAGTTCCAAAGGTACACCAAAATCATCCACATAAAATAATTTCATCCACATAAAAATAGGTTATCCACATAAAAGCCTTAAAGGACCTAGTCCGCTAGGGATACAGGTCCCAACACGGTCCGCATTTCGACAAAAAATCTTCTTCAGGGGTCCCTGGGGGTCCTATAAAGGTGAATACGTGGGAAACAATTGTGTGGCGAGCCGAAAGTGACACACTGCTTGCTTCCGGTTCACCACACAATTGTTTCCTATGTATTCACCTTTACAGGACCCCCTGGGACCCCTGAAGAAGACTTTTTGTCGAAACGTGGACCGTGTTGGGTCCTGAATCCCTAGCGGACTAGGTCCTTTAAGGCT
Organism: Geotrypetes seraphini; assembly: GCF_902459505.1. NCBI lineage: Eukaryota > Metazoa > Chordata > Amphibia > Gymnophiona > Dermophiidae > Geotrypetes > Geotrypetes seraphini. The sequence goes on along the minus strand of NC_047098.1, from coordinate 10,339,877 downwards.
TTTATGTGGATAACCTATTTTTATGTGGATGAATTTATTTTTATGTGGATGATTTTGGTGTACCTTTGGAACTTAGACTCTTTCAAATAAAGTCCATTTAGGAACATCGTCACTCCACAGAGATTTTTTTGGTTTTCTCATGCTATCAGGTGAACCTGGGAGCCTGTTTTGTAGTGGTGCATTGGTACTTTGTTGCCTTGATAAAATAGGATTTGAACAGGTGTTTTTTTTTTGTTTGTTTTTTTTTGGGGGGGGGTTTAATTCTCATGTGCTTGCCCTGTTATAAAATCAAGCCCTTAGGAATAGGTCCCCTGGAGAGTAAGAAGGCTTGTATTATTTAACATGTATTAAAGCAAATTAATGCAACTTAGTAAATGAGGGCCTATTTCACAGAGTCTCAGCATAAGGGATATTCCAAAATAATCTTGTTTCATTTACTTCTTGCAGGAACTGGATATCTGTAGATCACAAAGTTGTGTTTTAAATTCCAGACTGCATGATCTGGGCTGCTGTTCTTATTGGGCTTTTCTGTCTTTTTTTTCTACTCTTTGCGTCCCAATTGAGATTTTTGGAAAGCGCCAAGATATCCCACATCCTTCTTTTCTCACAAGTCACTTCCGACCTCAGAGCAACAGGTAACTTCCTTCAGTGACATAGCTGGCTCCTCCCTCCGTCTTGCTTATTACCCAGCCCGCACATTCTAAGCCGCCTTTTGCAAGATGCAGCCACTCACTCATAAAACACATCCTTGGCTGGCCTTTCTTCTGAAAGTATTTTCTAACTGAGCTTTTGCCGTCTGCTTCTCTTAAGGACTTTCATGCTGGGGAGAACCCTTTTTGTTCCCACATTCCTGGACTTTTAGACCCATCAGAAACCTCCTCAACCCTTTCTTCACTATTTACCAAGGGAATGCAATCAGAATCTGCTTCAACCCTTTCAAGTCACTTTACCAAGGGAATCCAAGTTGAGGCACTTACAGACTCAATCCTGGTTTTATTTTTGTGCATGCATGGACTTGTGGTTTGATGTTCCTGAAAAGATCAGGACAAACCCATGCATGCAGTGGAGAAAAGCCAAGATCAGATCATCCTGCCTAATAGGCACTTCTCTCCTTCATTAGTGGCTTCCCAGCTTTGCTTCTCAACACCCTCTTCAGTAGTTCAGTTGTTGAAGTGTCTCACACGTCCTTCTGGGGAACATGAACCATGTAGCTTGGTAGACGGCTGCAAGCTACAGTGTCTACTCAGTCCTTGGGGTAATACCCACCCAGTTAGATTTTTAGGATATCCATAATGGATACACTTGACGTAGATCTGCATACGAGGCAAGTAGTGTATGCAAATCTCTCTCATTCATATTTATTCTGGTTGGTATGAAAGTCCAGCTGTCTGGGTGTGACCCAAAGGCTGGGTTGAGCCCCACTGCTCTGAAGACATGACTTGGACATAAGAAATTTTTAGTTTAGTTTATTAGATAGATTGTGAGCCCACCGGGACAGATAGGGAAAATGCTTGAGTACCTGATTGTAAAAACCGCTTAGATAACCTTGATAGGCGGTATATAAAAATCCTAAAAAAAAAAAAAAAAATTAGGATTTTATATACCGCCTATCAAGGTTATCTAAGCGGTTCTACAGTCAGGCACTCAAGCATTTTCCCTCTCTGTCCCGGTGGGCTCACAATCTGTCTAACGTACCTGGGGCTATGGAGGATTAAGTGACTTGCCCAGGGTCACAAGGAGCAGCGCAGGGTTTGAACCCACAACCCCAGGGTGCTGAGGCTGTAGCTCCAACCACTGCGCCACACACTCCATACTGGGACAGACCAAAGGTTCATCAAGCCCAGTATCCTGTTTCCAAGTACCCTACCTAGATTCCAAGTACTAAAACAGATTTTATGCTGCTTATCCTAGGAATAAGCAGTGAATTTCCCCAAGCCATCTCAACAATGGCCTATGGACTTCTCTTTTAGGAAATTATCTAAACCAGTGGTTCCCATCCCTGTCTTGGGGGACCCCCCAGCCAGTCGGGTTTTCAAGATATTCCTAATGAATATGCATGAGAGAGATTTGCATATAATAGAAGTGACAGGTATGCAAATCTCTCATGCATATTCATTAGGGATATCCTGAAAACCCGACTGGCTGGGGGGTCCCCTAGGACAGGGTTGGGAACCACTGATCTAACCTTGGGACACATTCAGCCAGTCAAGTTTTCAGGATACCTACAATCAGTGGCATAGCGAGGGTAGGAGGTGGCCAGGTTGGTGGTGCCCCCGCGTGCCCTCTTCTCCTTCTGCCCCCCCTCCTTCCATGCCAAGCACCTCGCCACACTCGTGCCTCCCTTTCCACCCCTGTACCTCTTTAAATCTTCACCAGCGTGAACAGCTTCTTCAGCCTGCTGCTCATGCCGGCATTCCCTCTGATGTCACTTCCTGGCCCCGTGACCCAGAAGTGATTTCAGAGGGAGCCAGGCCTGCAGAGGAGCGGGCTAGAGTAGTTGCTCGCGCTGGTGAAGATTTTAAAGAGGTACGGAGTATAGGGGAGGGGCGAAGAAGTGCCGGCGCCCCCACCAAGACTGCACTCGGGGTGGTCTGCCCCCCCCCCTTTATTACGCCACTGCCTACAATGAATATGCATGAACATGCACTGCTTCCATTGTATGCAAATTTATCTCATGCATATTCCTTGTGGATAGCTTGAAAACTTGACCACTGGGTGTGTCCAAAGGATTGGGTTGAGAACTCTGACTAGGGCTTTTAGCCCTAGAGCTGCTAACTCCAGTTCTACTTATGCTTTCTGGAGAAAAAACATGACCTGTTCATTTTTTAAAGCTACTTTTTTTTCATTGGTCGTGATATTCTTGCTCCAAAGAAGTTTCCCCCTTCCGGAGCCTATCGACTCTTACATTGCTGGTCCTGGAAATCGTGTTGCTGAATTTATGATATTACAGCAACCAAAGGCAACCTCATAGAGTTAAGATCACAACCTCAAAGGAGAATGATGCAGATGAAGAAGCTGAATCATTTTTTTTCCACACTAGCCCCAGGATGAAGGCTCCGCTCTAACCATGAAGTCATTCTCAGCTGCCTTTTCTCTGGTTCTGGCTGCCATTTGCACAAATTTGGATTTGTGGGCCGTAAGACCCTGACGCTTTGGCTCGCTGCTATCATCAACATTATCACATTGCTTCAGTGCACTATGATGCAAATTTCTGGCAATGCATGAACATCAGCGTTTCGACTTACGAGAATCTCCTTGCAACGGCTCTGAGCATTTTGTGGTTAGCTAGGGTTGTCCTTTTCACCCCCCACCCCCCCAGCTAGTTGGGTTTTCAAGATATCCCTAATGAATATGCATGAGAGAGATTTGCATATAATGGAAGTGACAGGTATGCAAATCACCTGGAGTTTTCCAGTTCTCCAGTTCATTATCATTAGTTCCTTTAAAAGTCAATATGATGGTATTATAGATTCTTCAGTTTTGAATACAGATGGTGGACTATGAACTTTGTTTTCATGTTAAAGCTAACTTTTCTTAGAAGCTGATGCATTAAGCTGCAAATGTTTTTGTATATGTGAAAAAATGTGCCAAATAATCAAAAAGGTGGAAAAACACTGAGTTACACCTTTTGCATGTAGTTCTCCTACTGTGAAAACTTTTCGTAGAAATCCAGCTGTTTTGCTGTAAAATTCTGGGGTGTGGGGATTATGCATTTACTAGTCATTAAGCCCATTACATTAACGGGTGCTAGAATATATGTCTGTCTGTCTTTCTGTCTCTCTCACTCCCGCTGTGTGTCTCTCTCTCCCTGGCCACCATTCTCTGTCTGTCTTCCCACTGTGTCTCTCTCTCTCCCTGGCCACCATTCTCTGTCTGTCTTTCTGGCCCTCTCCCTGCCCCTGTGTCTTTCTTCCTTTCTTTCTGTCCCTCCCGCTGTCTGTCTGTCATTATTTCCCTCCTTTTCCCTGTGCAACATGTTCACCCCATTTCCTTGTGCAGCAGCAACAGCATTTCCCTCCTCCTCCCCCCCCCCACACTTTCCTTTGCAGAAGCAGCAGTGGTATTTCCCTTCTCCTCCAGGTCCCTGTGAATTAGTAGCAGCATTTCCCCACCCCCCCCATTCCCTTCTCTCCCCCCCCCCCCCACTTTCCTTTGCAGAAGCAGCAGCGGTATTTTCCTTCCCCTCCAGGTCCCTGTGAAGCAGTAGCAGCATTTTCCCCCACCCCCATTCCCTTCTCTTACCACGAGCTGTCCTGCTCTGTTCGGCCCCTCCCTTCTCTTAACAATCTGGCCTGCTCCGTTCGGCCCCTCCCCTTCCCTTCCCGCGGTGTAGCCTGCGTTCCAGTAGCTGGAGTCATGTTCTTTTTCGGCTCCCCCTTCCCTTCCCGCGGGCTGGCCTGCTGCGGCCGAAGGTTTTTTTTCAAGTTAAAAGTGCTGGCGGCGGCTCCTCTCACGATCCCCACCAGCGTCAGAAGCCTTCTCCGACGCTGGTACAGGCTCGTGAGAGGAGCCGACACCGCAGCTTGAGAGGTGGAGAGCAGGGAGTCCAGCGCTGCCGGCCAGTTTGCCGAGACCGCTATGATAGACGGAGTGAGGGACCCATGCGCACTCTGCCGACCACGGAACTACAGATCAGGCAACACGGTGGTAGAGTGCGCATGCGCGCTTAGCGTTTTATTATATTAGATTGAAATCCAACACTAATGCTGAGCTGCAAAATAATGCATAGCAACTCACTGAAACTGAGGGGTCTTTTTATTAAGGTGTGATAACCAATTTAGTACGCACTAAAGATTACTGCGTGCTAAACGCTATGACATCCATTATATTCCTATGGGCATCTTAGTATTTGGTGGGCACTAATCTTTAGCACGCTCTAAATCGGTTAGCACACCTTAATAAAAGGTAGAGTTATGAAGTCGCATTAGGCTTTTTTTATCCCCGGCCATGGCGATATTAGCTCCAACGCTCAAAGGAATTCTATGAGCGTTGGAGCTAATATTGCCATGGCCAGTGATGATAAAGCGTAATGTGGCTTCATAAAAGGGGGCCTAATTTTTAAATTGTCCTTTTGAGGACAGATCCGGGGAGGTCCGGACGGCTTTTCAAAACCCGGCACTTTGTCTGGGTTTTGAAAAGCTTCCCCCGAAATTGTGTCGCGCAGGAGGGCACGGATGCCTAACCACAGCAAGCAGCGGGGGTGGAGCCTAGGGCAGGTTTAAGGGCAGGACTGGGGTATAATGGGCGGATCTAGGGAGTCCAGATTTTACGAATATAAAATCTGGCAACCTTAATAAAAGGACCCCTGAATTTGTAAAATGAAGCATGCGAAAGAAGGTCTCGCAGGCCTATTTCCCTGCCCCTGCACACAAAAAAAAGATAAGCACTTTTCAGTGAGATGTAGTTGTTTTTTCCTTCTAGAGACTTTTGTTATAGGAGGCTCATGGTGACAAACCCATCTCGAAGCAAACAAACCAAAACTGCAGGCGTGTACACGATGCAGGCAAATTTTATTGTGACAAATAAATTATATCTAAAAACCTTTTTACCAAGCAAGGGACCCAACACGGTCCATGTTTCGGACAACCTTTATCAGGGGTCCGTGGTAAAAAAGAAAAGAAAAAATTGTCACAAAAAAAGCTGGAAAGATAACGTCGTATATTTCGCTGAAAATCGCAAATTACTATGGATAGTCGCCAAGGTAACAGACAAACCCATCTCCCCATGGCGGCCTACCCTGTTGATCAAGTGACATCCTCTCCCTCATGTCTGTGCAGCCCCAAAATGGAAAAGAAAAAGTGGTCTGTGCAGCAAGCCCTATCCCCTTAAAAAGTAATCACTAAAGTTCTTGTGATGCCCCTCCCCCTCGTTGATAAGGGCCTGTACGAAGTAGGTAGGAGTGATCATATTCACTCCTACCCTACTAATACCATCTTAGAAAATGGTGCCCTTTACCCCAGGTGCTACTATAGTTTTGTTCCATTGATAGAGCAGACCTCTCTCCTCACTGCCCCCTATCTACAGCCCCTGGCCAGTCTGTATACCTGTTAGGGCAGGGGTAGGGAACGCCGGTCCTCGAGAGCCGTATTCCAGTCGGGTTTTCAGGATTTCCCCAATGAATATGCATTGAAAGCAGTGCATGCAAATAGATCTCATGCATATTCATTGGGGAAATCCTGAAAACCCGACTGGAATACGGCTCTCGAGGACCGGAGTTCCCTACCCCTGTGTTAGGGGATTGTGTGTTTTTTTTCCCTATGTCTCACCATATCCAAAATCCATTCAGAATCAGACTCTAACCATGCCTACTTTCTGATAGGTGCCTTAGAATAAGAACATAAGAAATGCCTACACCGGATCATACCTGGGGGTCCATCCAGTCCGGTGATCCGCACACGCGGAGGCTCAGCCAGGCATACCCTGGCGAATACATTAGTCACTCGTATCCCTCCATGTGTCCCGCAAAAAGATGTGCGTCCAATTTTTCCTTAAATCTTAGAAGTGGTAGGTGCCTTCCAACTAATTACACCCCCGCATAAGGCTTTTTTATCGCCAGCCATGGCGGTATTAGCTCTGACGCTCGCATAGGACTTCTGTGAGCAACGGAGCTAATACCATCATGGCTGGTGATTAAAAAGAAAGCCAAGCACAGCTTCGTAAAAGGGGTCTAATTTTTTAAAAAATTATAATTACTTATTAATGGTACTTTTCATTTAACGTTGCCAATTAAGCTTAATTGAATAATTGGCTAGGTGCGCCAATCTAGTCGCCTAACTTCAGACGCCTTTTATAGAATGTAGTCCACTATGCGAATGAGTTACTATTTTTGATTTGTCATTATAAAAACAAATGCTAGGGCGACATGCTCGCAAAGTTCCACTTGGAAGATGGAAACGGTCCCGAAACGGTGCTTCCATCAAACACTGAGCTCTTGACTGTTGATGCTTTTGAGAACAAAGACCCACTGTACGAATCTTCAGGGCATAAAGCACAAGGTCCAGATGCAATTACAGTCGGTGGCTGGCTCCACTTTCTCTGCAGCAGCTGGTCCAATCTTGCTTTATGCCCCGATATGCATGGAATTGTGGTTTTGCATTCCTTGAGGAGATTATGCCACTCAATCCAGTGTTTTATAAGCCTTGGTTTTTTTCATATGATAACATTTATTTCCTGGGGTTTATTTAACTGCCTTTGTGAACTGACCATCCTAGCGCAAGAAGTTTGTGTCATGCATCTGTTTTGTGTTTGTTAAATTTACAGAATCCTCTGAGCTTTTCGGTTCTTAAAAAATGTATAGGATTAATGTTATGATGATAAACCTGGCTTTAGAAGCATAACAGGTTTTCACAGATTTTTCTTTATTGGCAATTAATATTCGTTCCTTATTCAGCCTTGCAGGAAAACAAAGTATAAATTTACCTGCGGGTGAACTGCACTACAAAATCATTGCAAAAAAATTAAAAAGAAAACAATACTATATAGCAAAACCTTGATAGACGCCATAAGATTGCCTTTTTAACTCTGTTTATGACCCCCAAACACTGATTTTGATTGCAATTAACAAGCTCCACCTGCCAGCAAATCAGAGAATGGGTACAGCTTAAAACTGTGATCCAAGCTCCTGGGTTTCTTTCCCACCTCATAGTGCCATTTCAATTTAATCACTGCCCCTGCTCATTAATTCCGTTCCTATTGGATGCTTACTTTTGGATGTTTTATATTTTATCTTAAATTCTATTTCACCTGCTTTGTTTTTTGTACCAAGAAAAAAAGTAAAATGTCTTCTTTGATTTATTTTAGGGTTATCATATAAATGTTAACATAGTAAATGACGGCAGATAAAAGACTGTGTGGTCCATCCAGTCTGCCCAACAATCACATTCATTCTCAAGGAAACAAATCAGTAATTATTCTTTTTCTTGCTAGGTTTCAGTATAAAATGTCTTCCCCTCACCCAAGATTGGTAAGACTTGTACTCAGACTATTTGAATATGGTCTAAAGACCACCAGGTTTTCAGGATAGCCCTAATGAATATGCATGGAGAAGATTTGCATACCTGGCACCTCCATTATATGCAGATCTCTCTCATGCATATTCATTATGGCTATCCTGAAAACCCAACTGGCCTGGTGGTCCTCCAGGACAGGGTTGGGAACCACTGGTCTAAAATACATATACTCTGTAATTGATCCTGATCCTTCTTCGACAGAAAGTCAAAGGCAGCATGCTCAGCTGACTGATGCTGCTGCTGGCGGCCCAAAGATTGCAAGTGGCAGCCAGCAAGGGGGAGAAAAGGGAGAGAGAGAGGTATTCATTTCATGGTGGGGGAGAGAAATGATGCACTGGATTGGGGGTGAGGGAGGGGTAAGGGAGAAAGCTGCCAAATTGGGGAGGGAGGGGGAGAGGGAAGACCAGGGAAGGGAGAGATGCCAGACTATGGGGAAGGAAGGGGGGGAGAGGAGAGTTGAGATATGCCAGAGCATGGAGAGAAAGGGATAGATGGAGGAAGAGGAGAGTATAGAGATGCCAGAGCATAGGGGGAGAGGGTGATATGGAAGGGAAGGAGACAGAGATACTAGACTTGGGGAGAGAAAAGGAGATGAGAGAGATGCTAAACCACAGGGGGGAGGAGGGAAGAATGGATGGAGAGATGGAAGGGAAAGAAACATGCCAGATCATGGGGAGGGGAGGAAACAGATGCCAGATGGTGAGGTGGGGGAAGGGAGGTAGAGATGGAAGGGAAGGAGACAGGGATGACAGACCGGGGGGGGAGGAAAGGAGAGGAGAGAGTTGCCAAACCATGGGAGGAGGAAGAGGGGAAAGAGAGATGGAAGGGAAGGAGACAAAAATGCCAGGATAAAGGGAGGGAAGGGAAGGAGACAGACATGCCAGACCATGGGGTGGGGGGTGGAGACAGAGACAGGAGAGATAAAAATGGATACGGGTGAAGCCGGAATGAATCTTATAAAAGGAGGAAGGCACAGGCTGTATGGAAGGGAGAGAGAGAAGGAGAAAGTTAATGGAAGAGGAATAGAAAGAGAGCAGATGCCATATGGAAGGGGGAGAGGGCAAATGCTGAATGGAAGGTGGAGGGAGGGCAGACACTGGATGGAAGGAGCAGAGAAAGCTTACAGTGGATGGAAGAGATAGAGAAAGAGGGCAGATTCTGAATGGTTCAGAGAGAGGACAAATATTGGATATTTTGGATGGAAGGAAGAGATAGAAGAGAAGATGAGGAAAACAGAAACTAGAGATGACAAAGGTAGAAAAAAATAAATTTTTATTTTTCTGTTTTTTTGCTTCAGGTTAAAATAGTATTGTAGCTGTGTTGATAAATATTTATAAACAGAAAATGGAAATAAGGTGATCTTTTTATTGGACTAATTTGAATACAATTTTGACTAACTTTCAGAGGCCAAAACCCCCTTCCTCAGGTCAAGACAGGACACTGTAACAGAAGTATACTGTACTGACCTGAGGAAGGAGGTTTTGGTCTCTGAAAGCTAATTGAAAAAATGTGTTAGTCCAATAAAATGTTGTTATGATTTTCCATTTAGGTATAAGTGGGGTATAAATTTTTTAAAAAATAAATTATTTCATAACATAATTGATTCTGAATGACCTCTGAAGCATAAAGAAGGAAATCCAGTTATATCATTAGTCTTATAGATCCGTCCCCTTTTTAAAGTGTCTACTCCACCACCTTCCTCTTGCTCAATGGTACGAAGGCTATCTTGGTGTCCTTGGCACTTCCCAGCCTGTCTGTTGGGCGGAACTGGGTTCCTTACTATACTTTAGTTCTGTTGACTGAGCAAACGCCTCTCCACACCACCCCCTATATACAATGTGGGTTTTCCCACCAGCAGGAACTATGAACTGTCCAATTGACCTTAGTTCATGGGCTCCCCCCACCTTTATGATAAGCTGGAGGTTTCCATCTTATTACGGCTGGAGAATTATATGAAATGGTTGCATGACATAGGAGAAGGGTTTGTTTTGACTTCTTGAGAAGCATGCTTGCCGTCTGTCTCTTGACGGAGCAAGAGTGACGTGTTGATCTCTTAGTGACAGCTGGCGACTGGTTGATGGTAGAGATAACCAAGCACCAGGCTCTTTTTATTTGCAGACTGATTGATTGGTTAATTAGGATAAGCTAGGGTTAGGGTTTATTAATCGCCTTTATGAAGTGGTTCTCCAAAGGCAGTGTACAACTGGAGAACAACAATAAAAAGATTTGAACATAATGAAAAGTGTGATAAGCACAGAAAATTCTGAGTTAAGGAGAAGTGAAGAGAAAGCCAGAATTGATATGGGATATTGGGTATTATGATGGTAAGGAAATTTAATAGATTAGATGGGCTTGCTGTCTATATCTGCTGGAGCATTCGGTATTACTAATATCTGTTTTAAAGGTTTGGAATATAAGCTAGTGTTTTATTCAATCACATCCCTTGTGATATGTCATATGATGACTTTGCACAAGGGTTAATGTCATTCACAGAGGAAGTTAGAAATGTGGGTTACCATTAAGAGGTATTATTTTACCACAAGTTAACAGTAAAATAACACATCTTAATGGTAGCCTTCAGCGATAACTTATCTTATGTTTGGTTTTTATAGTCTGCTTTATCTCTAAATAGGTCCAGAGCTGATTAATAAACCCAAATCAGAATTATACACTAAAAACAATACCTTTAATTAAATGTCTCTAGAAATTGAAATCACTACTGTATGTAATAAAAGTTTAGGACGATCAAGCCACTTTGACATCACTGATGAGGTTGGCTCTTAGGCATTGGCGGAATGAAAGCATTATGACATCACAATATCAGCTCTGGGCCAGAGACTGGAACGTTACATTAAGGAAGGGGAGCGGTGGAAGTTATCAACGCGGGCTACCGGCCCATTATTTTACTAGTTAAGCCCCCCCCCCACTTTACTTTCTACAGATCGCTCCTCTTTTTTATTATTTTTTTGGGGTGGCGGGGGTTAACTTTTTGGTGGGGCTTATCTGGAAAAGATCCAAAATCTCCTCTCTTGCGTGGTTCTGTAAAAAAGGGGGAGGGAATAAGATAGCCTACGATTATGATTTCCCCCCTAAATGCCATTTCATCAAGAATATTTTTCCTAACATATATCATCTAGAGATGCATTTATGTTAGAACTAAATGAAAAATGGTAAACGTGTTTGGGTTTATATAAAAAAAAAAAAATTGGTGTTTATTTTGTTTCATTTTTAGCACAAGCTGAGGTTGTTTTAGAAGACAATGTGGGCTACTGTTAAGTTGCATTATTTTGCCACAATTCTCAGTACAAAATGAGACCCTATGCTAGAATAATGCAACTTAAAGTAGCTGGCGTTGATTACTTCCCCCCTTATTCACAATTTCCAAATGGAAATTCCAGTGTGGACGCATGTAAATGACATCCACATATAAAGGGTTCAGTTTCTATGTGGATGTCCATGATGCGTAGACATTGCAAGGGGGAATTGGGGGTGCTATGTGGATATCCATGATGCGTAGACATTGCAAGGGGGAATTAGGGGTGCGATGTGGATATCCATGATGCGTAGACATTGCACAGGGGAATTAGGGTGCTATGTGGATATCCATGATGCGTAGACATTGCAAGGGGGAATTGGGGGTGCTATGTGGATATCCATGATGCGTAGACATTGCAAGGGGGGAATTGAGGGTGCTATGTGGATATCCATGATGCGTAGACATTGCAAGGGGGAATTGGGGGTGCTAATTGGATATCCATGATGCGTAGACGTTGAAAGGGGGTATTGGGGGTGCTATGTGGATATCCATGATGCGTAGACATTGCAAGGGGGGAATTGAGGGTGCTATGTGGATATCCATGATGCGTAGACATTGCAAGGGGGAATTGGGGGTGCTAATTGGATATCCATGATGCGTAGACGTTGAAAGGGGGTATTGGGGGTGCTATTTGGATATCCATGATGCGTAGACGTTGAAAGGGGGTATTGGGGGGTGCTTTGGGTGCTGCCTAGACAGGTCAAGAATCTACATATGTATTCCCCATTTCTGAAAGGGAGTGTCTCGGCCTGAAGAGATGAAGTTTGTGTGGGGCTGGGTTTTGGGTGGCAAAACAGGGCGGGGCTGGGGGGGCAGAGCGGGGTGGAACAGGGCGGGGTCAAACCAGATGAAAAATCTGGTTACCCTAATATTGGCCTTAATACGTGAAAACAAGTTAATCACCAGAAAGCACTTTAATGTGGTTTGCAATATGCATCTTCACATTTGCTAAGCATGTATTAGGATATAACGGTTTTCAGTAGAAATACCGTCCCTTGTCGTCCAGAGACAGTGCAATTAAATTTCCTCTAGCACAGATAAATGCCATGAAACAATTTGAAGAGTCTTACCTTGTCTCCATGTGAATACCTTGGTTTTGATGGAGGGGAAAGTTTTGTACTGGGGGAAGTGGGATGGGTTTGAGTAACAATATTATACTCTCTCTTCTTTCTGTTTTCAGAGTGAAAGACTTGAGAAAGGCCAAGGAACCTGAACACATCCAACAGCATCCCAAAGCAATGTGATATTGCTTTTCTGACTGTTTTCATTTTCTGTTTTTTAGCAGAGACATGCAACAAGGACAAAATAAAAACCACAAAATAAACCCACACAAGAAAACAAACAAACAAACAAAAAAAAAAAAAACCCAACCCACAGCACTGCAGGTTTCCGAAGGCAGCCTGCAGGATTTTAATCAGTAATCTTTTCGTTCGCTTGCATTTGCACTTTCATGGACAACTTATTCCTTTCTTTGGCGAGATCTCCTGTGGGATCATGGTGGGGAAGAGAAGAGAGTCTGGAGAGGAGTCGGCGAGTAGCTTCGTTTTCTCGGAAATGTGCCATCTTGGTTCGTACAGGGGGCTGTATTCGAATGGTGTGGAACTGTACAAATGTTATACCAAAAAAAAAAAAAAAGAAAAGCGAAAAAAAAAGTACGAAAAAAAGGTGTGCATGCACAAGCAACTTGAGAATGGGGTTCTGCAGCTGGCAATCATTTCTAAGAAAATGACTCGGGATTTTAAAGATGGAGCAGTTATGGAAATTCTACCATATAATTCCATTGGGTTTGTGCTTAAAAGTTTCTCTTTTTCCTATCCTCTGTTCATTAGGGGATTGCTCTTTTCTTTTGTCCTTTGATAGGTAGTTATGTTTCTCTAATCTCTCTATAGCACACTCAATGCAAATTTTTTCCTCCTAATATGCAGTGGGGGGGGGGGGGGGGGCAGGGATGGAGCCAGAGTGAGGAAAATGGACTTATTTTTCAAACACATGTGCAGAAGACTGGGGTGGGGTGGGGGGTGGGATCAAATGAGGTCACACAGGGGAAACCAACAGGGGGTGATGGCTTGAGCGAAATCTAGAAACTTCCCTGAACTATTTATTATATTAAAGGGGAATTCATTGAGGGGTGAGAACCAATGCGGTGCGCGTGCCTGATTAGCATGCACTAAATGCGAAAACGCTCATTATATTCCTATGGGCATCTTAGCAATTAGCGCTCCCTGATGAATTACCCCCTATGTATTCACCATACAGCTCTATGTCATAGAGAGAGGCTGCGCCAGTCCGGGTTTCAGAACAAAACCATAAATGCAATGGTAGAAAAACTTAGAGGCCTTTTTACTGAAGTGCTTTAAGAACTTTAAAGCACAGTTGACGCATGGAAATAGGCTGCCACGTGACCGTGTTAGATTGCACGTTACTGAGTTTTTCTGAACTTTTCTGTCAGGGGTGCGGCGTGGACACAAAAGCATTAGCCAGCTAGTGTGTTACACCTGTTACATGTTAATTGACCAATGCATAGTAAACATGGGAGCACTTTAGCGAAGGGGCTCCTAAGATCAGCCCAGCCCTAGTGACATGCAGCTCTGTGGTCACCCGCTTTTTTTTTTGGTTTTTTATAACCCTCAACCTGCAAGTATTGTCATTATCTAATTTCATCTCGGACTTTTTATTTAATTTTTGTCTTCAATAACTTCTACTACTTGAATGTATTTTGAGGTATTTTATTCAATATGTGGTTTTCTTTTGAAGACCTTCGGAATGAGTCTTGTTCGAAAGGGGGTGCATACAATGCCTCAAGACCACCTCAAGACCAATGGGGGGAAGGGGGCCCGGCTATCTCATTGAAACTTAAGCTCCTGTATGTATATAGAAGGTAGAAATTGGGGAAAATGAGAAATACTATTTGAAAAAGGAATATATTGATTAATACCTAAATATTTTATTCACAGATTTAAAAAAAAAAAAGGTCAATAACATGGTGAGATAAAATTAATATTTGTATAGTTTTGTTTGAATGAGCCAGAGAAGTGTGGATGCATTCTTTGTACATATTGTAGATATTAAAACGAAAAGAAATGCATGAATTCAAGAACAAAATGATAAAAGGAAAGCATTAGTGGTTATGGTCTGTAAAATGAAACAAATTTTATTTCACTATAAGAAAACTTTATTTTAAATGTTCTTTAGAAGAACATTTTGCTAAAGCATGATAAAACTGCAAAAAATCAAGAGCTATTAGACTTAGAAAAAAAAAAAAGGCAGAGTGAAATTATTTTAAAAAGGATGTTTACATTTGATTTTTTTTTTGGCAACCAGATGTTTATTTTAATTTAATTTTTAATTTAATCTTTTTTTAGCCAATGGTGCCATGTAATGTGAATGCTGTATTGCTTAATCAAATTAAGTTACATTTGCAAAGCAGATAATCATTTAAATAAGAAAGTATATAGCTTAATGCCATACACTCTCCAATAAAAACACTTAGAATGAGCATAAACTAAAAAAATATATAGTAAAAAAAACCTAAATAAATCGTATGTCACATTTTCATATCTCCTGGCTGGAAATCCGAAAATGAAATTTAAAAAATGCACACACACAAAGTTAAAAAAAAATAATAATAATTAAAACTGTAGAAAATGTAAAATCGTTGGTAGGGGTATCATGCTATGTTAATATTTCCACATGCAAATAAGCCAAAGAAACAGAAATCTGAATTTTGTTTTGGGGGGGGGTTTCGGGTGGGGGGGAGTGTTTTGTTTTATTAAAAGAATGTTAGAAGTGACTGGTAAAAACATTGGACGAGAGGTGGTTTTGTCAACTCTAGCTGAGAGTTGTACAAAGGAGTCTGAAGGCTGAGTATTACTAAAGGACATGACAGGTTTGAAGTTTAGTTGATTTGCCTGGTTTTCTCCTCAACCGGTGGAAGAACCAAAAGTGATTCCTCCCTGGTTTATACGGAAAGGAAGATAAGAAGCATATGACATATCCCCACAGTGTGAAAGTGTTTCATTCTATATTCTCAAGGGAAGGGCTACAATCAAGGTTAGAGGTCAGCGCTCTCCATCTACTTTTCCGACTGAAAGACTGATATTTTCCCCTTTCGTTACAGTTATGCTGCACAAACGCAGTCAATGAAATCTGTCTTAATGGTTGTCAATCATTATCAGACCTTGCCCAGGGCAAACTGTGATTAGCAGTCCACACATTTCAAAACTGATTATATATACTGCTCTTATAGAGGGAATGTTGGATTGTACTCAATAACTGTGTTTTCCGCAGGCACAGAACAAGGTCAAGCCTATTACAAATAAGGTCCATTGAGTGTTTTGAAATAAAGGAATGTATTTTAATATTTATTCACAGAGAATAGACACATATCAGACTCCTGCGGGAGAGAGCGGTAGTGCTCTGTATTATCAGCAGGAATTCTTTGGACATGCCATTGTGCTTGAAACATATTTCATCTTCTTTTCTGTACCTCTAATTTTACCACTCTTAATGAAGCGTACTGAATTCCTTTGTATTGTGCTCACTGTATTAAAAAGGTTATCAACACAATCTCCAGTTATATGGCGAGTATCTTGCTGAAAATTCTGAAAACAAAAGATAAGGGAAAAGGCCTCAGAAGCCACGAGGTGCTCGTTCTGCGCACAGGGACTATGAGAGAGAGCTGGATAGAGTTTTCGCCTCCCCCCCCCATCAGCCAGAAAAACCCTTATTGCAAATATAGCCTAATGTGGTTTTAATCTAAATAAATAATTCAACAGCCTGTCAAAAAAGGAAAGCAAGCTGGACTTATCTCTCAAAAGCTTTAATGCTACTGGTCTCGTCCGCTACTTCTGTCTTGTTGTTTTAAATGCTGAAATTATACTGCTGTATATTGCCGACGATGGCCAACGTTTCATGATGTTACAATCATTTCTTCAGGGCTCTTCTCCACACAAACCTGCATAAAACACAAGCGACCACAATCAGAGCAGGATTAGCCAAGAGGCCAAGTAGGCACGTGCCTAGGGCCCGATGAAGGAAGGCATCAACATTGTTTTTTCCAAACGGCGGTGGGCCCCTCCAGCATCTATTGGCAACGAAGGCCCCCCCCCCCCCAATCGACGGAAAGTAAGACAAGCAAGCAACGCGGGTAAGAAAGGCAACGGGAACTGTAATTGTGCAAGCGGTGCTGCTTGCCCAAAGCTTCCCTCAGACGCAGCTTCCTGTTTCCGCCTGGGCGCATGGTGGGGTGGGGCGGGGCAGGGGGCCCAGTGTACTTGTGTGCCTACGGGCCCTCGATGAATTAATCCTGCCCTGACCACAATGCATTTCTGGCTGATGGTCGAAGCATGAGGGAGAGCCAATAACTCTATCCAGCTCTCTCTCTCATAGCCCCGGTGCAGAATGAGCACCTCGTGGCTTCTGAGGCCTTTTCCCTTATCTTTTTGTTTTCAGAATTCTCTGAGGGTGAATTTTTGGCAAGACACTCGGCATAGAACTGGAGGTTGTGTTGATGATTAACTCCAGTTCCTCTATTTTTGAAGGTGTAATTTGTGACACAATGTACTAAAAAGGTTTACATTCTGTATTTATGGTCTCTGGTCTGTTGCATTCCCAGGCCCAATCCATGACTTCTTTTTTTCTCATGCTGTAACACAGAGATATTCAGGCCAGCTCAGGGGATGTTTGACTTTGCCCCGTTGAAGTTTGCCCCTGTTTATCATTTTTTTTGCACGCCTTCCCCTTCTGAATATCGCAGCGTGGGGCCCCATGTTAGTCTGTTGAATTCAATTAAACACAGATCAATTTCAGGCTACTGCACCAGCGCAGTGGACAGTGCTCCGAGTGCGGTAAGAGAACCGCTTAGTATCCACTTGTAGACTCTGCCAGTCAGTGTTGAATTCAGGCATATCTTACTCGGGGAAAATTAAGTTACCTCAAAATTGGATATACGGGGGTAGTTTTTAAAGTGTGTTACAGCTATGACTTTAATTTGCCCCTTAAAATGTGTTATAGGGCAATAACATGCATTTATATTGACATAGCACACATTAATGTAAGGTACAGCGAGATATAGAGTAATGAGATGCAAGATATGCAAATGCATATAAAACACAACAAAGAAAAATGGGGAGATCCAACGATCCACAGTGAAAACAATCCACCGATGAAAACAAAAACTGTGGATACAGATGTTCTGGAGATAATTTATTAAACACTGACATATGAAACCATGAAAATTCAATTAAAAAAATACAATGATAAAAAAATACAGTGATAAAAATCCACCCGGACCCTACACGGTCCGTGTTTCGGCGAACACGCCTTCCTCAGGGGTCCAATGGTTTGCAAACTCAGATATAAAGAATTGGACTGAAAACAGTCTATTGTCTTTAAACCTGTGAGCAAAGAACACCGCAGACAAGCTGAAGTAGCAAAAAAAATGCAGAACATCTGTATCCACAGTTTTTGTTTTCATTAATGCATATAAAACACCTCTTTACTATGTAAACTGAATAACACAGCTTGTGGTGGTGAACAGGCCAAGCTGCATTATTCCTAGAAAAATAATGCCAGCAAAAAATTGGTGTTATTTTTTTCTGGCCAAGAATATGGGGATGTTAGTGGCCCAATGTCTCCAAGTCACTTCTTAAAGGGGCTGATGTTCAAAATCAGGAGCCGCTTCCTCTCTGCCAACTCTGAACCTACTTTGGAGTCCATGAGGTCTGGCGGGATTAGGGCATAAGTGATTCTCAGTCGTTGCTGTCCATCCCGGCATCAAATTTAAAATGGTACTTGGAATCTAGATAGGTTCTTGTGACCTGGGTTGGCCATTGTTGGAAACGGGATACTGGGCTTGATGGACCTTCGGTCTGTCCCAGTATGGCAGTTCTTATGACCCCCCAGTGGCACTTTTGTGGTCGGCTGCTAGGGATCAAGATGCTATATGAGGGCCTTTAGATGGCAGTACCTTGAGACCAATATAATGCAAGTACCATGAGACTAGCATAGGGTTACCAGGGTGTCAGGTCAAAAGCGCGCCGGGACAAAGGCGTGCCCAGACAATTGAGCGCAGCGCGGAGGCGCGCACCGCTCAAAATTACTGTTTTTAGGGCTCCGACGGGGGTGTGTGGGAGGGGAACCCCCCACTTTACTTAATAGACATCGCGCCGTGTTGTGGGGGGTTTGGGGGGTTGTAACCCCCCACATTTTACTGAAAACTTCACTTTTTCCCTGTTTTTAGGGAAAAAGTTAAGTTTACAGTAAAATGTGGAGGGTTACAACCCCCCAAACCCCCCATAACGCCGGCGCGATGTCTATTAAGTAAAGTGGGGGGTTCCCCAACAAAACCTCCCATTGGAGCCCCTAAAAACTGTAATTTTGAGCGGCGCGCACCTCTGCGCTGCGCTCAATTGTCTGGGCGCGCCTTTGTCCCGGCGCGCTTTTGACCTGACACCGATTTGTTGGGAACAGCTCCTGATTTTGAGTGCCAGCTCCTTTAAGAAGCAGCCTGGGAACATCGTGCTTGCAGTTCAGTGTTTGATTGTTCCAGGCACTATGAACTTGATCATAAGCTGGGTTATTCATAGACCACAAGTTAGTTACTCCCTTGGGTAATTAAAGTATAGTAAAAGCCTGACTTTTACCACGCTTTATTAAATACCCCCCGACTCCCCCATGGTGGTTTATTCCGTTAGTACTGCTATGTGCAATAACTTTTATATCTCCCCTTATTTCATTTGCTGTCCCTCCCCACAGAACAAAATCTCTGAATTCAACACCACTGATAGTGGATCTTTAAACACATATGTTGAGCTTCCCAGAGAGATCATCCCTCGTCTAAAGATCTTCATTTTGAATGTAAGACGCTCGTACAAATTTAATTTCCCAAGTGCCAGGAACTTGTTTTCATAACAAAATGTAAGAGTTATCTTTTTATCCTGTCTTATTAGTTTTATTGGTTCAAATGTAACTCATTCGACATTTGTTGTACTGTGTGAAAGAAAATAATGTAACGTGAAACCCCTACGTGGTTGCACGCTTGCGGCAGTACCACACAGCAGTTGGCGCCCAATGGGGGTTCCCGAGGTTTGCATGTAAAACTAGTATAGATGTCTCTTTTTTGTAGGTTTTATTTTTGTAATTGTGCATGTAAAGCATCCCTGGATCAATGGATCTGTCGACAAACTCAGCTGCTGAAACCATGCAAAATGTTTTGAATTGCCCTTAAAATATGGAAAATGTTTTCTGAATGCTTTATATTCTTTCTGCTGTAAATTAAAAATGAAGAAAATTTCCCCATACTATGTTTTTATTTTTAAAACCAATCGCCCACTTCACTCAATAGGATATGGAATGCTTTTCCATAAATATTCCTCCGAGGTGTGTCTTTCTCAGCTTCTTTCTTCTCAACTTGATTTCACCATTTCTTTGAGGAACCGTAAATAAGACACCAAAAATTCTAATATCTGAGGAAATATAAAAAGGGACAATAATCTGTACAACTGTTTATAAATCACAAATAGAGCCATCCATTTCGATCTGGTTTTGCTATAACCTTCTCAAAGATTTAGTTGCCTGTGGGGCTCATAGTCAAAAAATATAAATGTACAAAATGCATCCTAATCGCTAGGACATCCAAGTGTCAATAATTGAAACTGCCTTTCTGGACGGCTAGCGAGGTGTCCTCAGCCTCTGTGCATCCAGAGCTTGAGATGGGCATGGTGGAGGCGAGTTATAGGTGGGCTTTCAGTGTGCATAAAGGTGGGTTAGACTTGGATGTCTTGCAACGATATAATTAAGGGCTCCTTTTATGAAGCCGCGTTAGTGACTTCTAATCACGCGCCAGCCAAAAAACTACCACCTGCTCAAGAGGAGGCGGTGGCGGCTAGCGCGTCCGGCAGTTTAGCGTGCGCTATTACGCATGTTAGACCGCTAATGCAGCTTCGTAAAAGGAGCCCTAAATGTTTTGCAAGACGTCCTGGATGGGATTTAGACATTTGGAGCTAGACCTGTTTTAGAAGTGTCTAAGTACCACAATGGTGCCCAAACAGACCATATGACCACTGCATGCATCAAGATAAGACACCCCCACACTCCCCCAGTGTTCACTGACCCCCCTTCCACCACTCAAAAATGAGAACAAAAAGGTACATATCTGGCTTTAGAACAGCATCTGGTATGGGAAAGCCTAGTAGAATATCACACAGGTGTGTGGGTTAGTGGTGGGTGAACCATAGAGAGGAGGACCCATGGCCCATAAGACACTCTAGCCACAACATCTATGATATTAAGTATGAGCCGATCAAAGCCCACCCAAACCCCATTATACTGCCATATACAGTATGTGCCCCCTGCAGCCATAAAGGCTATTGGGTGGGGAGGCTCAACTTAAATTATAAGGAGGTTATGGTAAGATATACATCTGACACTCTTTCAGTGAAGTTCACAGCAGTGCCCTCTAAAGTGCCCTACTGCTCAGTTGAGATGTCTAAGCAGCCAATCCATTACTATGCTGGCCCCTTCCACGTCCAAATGGTCTGGATCAGGATGTTTTGAACATGGATGTTTTTGTATTCAAAAATTACCAAAAAAGTTAGATGTCCGAAAGGCCAAGATGTCCAAATAGGTCATTTTCAAAAAAAAAAAAAATATTTGGACGTCTAGCAGTTTAAAAAATGGCTGTTTCCCCGCCCTATCTGAACATCTTGCGGGAAACATCCAAAGTCGGGGAAGGTAATTGGATTGTCTTTCAGACATGGGTGTAGAAGAGAACCTCAGCTGTGTAGAGGATAAACAAAGAAATAAGTGCCTTTTAAGTGTCTATTAAATGTTGGAAATGTCCCTTGATGCCAGCAACGATGGATGAATCTGTTGCAGTAACAGAAAGATGCTTGCGCAGCTGGGCACATGATGGTAGGAGTCTGATCAGCAGACAAGACTCTTGTTGCCACATCAAAGGAAGACAAGACACATATGATGTCATTTAACAGTAGCTCATTTAAATCCAAAAGCAGCTTCTGCAGTTTTGGTTTGGGTTTTTTTTTTTTTTTTTTTTTAAATCATTCAATTCAGTTTTACATGATACTAAAGTTTAATTAGAGAATGGCATGGGGACAAAGTTTGTCCCTGTTCCCATGGGCTCTGTCTCTGTCTCTGTCCCCACCTCATCCAAGTGGGCTCTGTCCCTATCCCCACCCAGCGGTTAACCGTGGGTACCAATCCCCGTGCCATTCTCTAAGGAAGACTTCAAATCACTGTGAAATGAAGATAGTTGTACCAAAATTATTAAGACCTCACATCACTGATTTAAAAGTAAAGCTATACCAACATTGTCAGAAAGACCCCAAGGAACTAGGAGGGGGGTAAACTGGCACCAGTATTGGTATGAAGACCCAAAACCTCTGAACATTGGCTAAAAAAGCAATAAACAGGAGTAGGTTAGGGTTAGATTTTGTGGGAAAATAATCTCCTTAGAGGGGTGCAAGGACTATCCATGTGTCTCCATAGACAAGTTTGTCTAGGTGAGTTTGACAAGAGCCTATGTTCTGTCAGAATGTCAGAAAAATCACCTGAAAAAACTTATGGGCCCTTACTTTGAAGGGAAGATTAGAAGGCAATCTGGACTCTTTTCAACTATGTTGAAAACATCTGAAAACCTGGCTATTTTCAACGTTGTAAATTCTGCTCCTCTCCACACTATTCCAAATCCATATTATATTTGTTCTCTTTTCTAATTTTTTGTAAACGTTGCCGAGCTCTACTGTTACAGAGAAGATGCGGAATATAAGCCTAAGGTTTAGTTTAGTTTAAATGTTCGTGTACTGTTCCCCTGTCACAAAGGAGCTGCTATAGACCAGTCCAAAGCACAGTTTTTGGGACAATAGGATTGTGATCTGTGAAATTAATAAATAGATCCAAAAAGATACAGGGAGAGGAGCAATACTCCCTCTAAGGATTGGCTGGGTGTGCGCAAATATTTTCCCATGTGAATTACATGTTCTAAAAAAAATATTTCATGTGAGCAACAAGATCTAAAAATCAACAGATTTGCAAATATTTATGTGAGCGATGCTCCTAGAATGTGTGAGCAATTGCCCATGTGCTCAGCTTAGAGGGGACACAGGAGGGGAGTTAAGTGGCATCAACGAAAAATTCTAGCTGCATCTTTTGGGGTATCAAAAGCAAACCTAGCTAAAGCAAGTCAGGCTGTTGTACTTATATGTGCCCAACACAGTCTTACAGTAATCCAGAATTTTTTGCAGTATGGCTATGCCTTTTGCCCTGCTAAGTAAAATGCTGTCACTGCGATACTGCAGTACAGGCCACTTGTTTCTGTGCAACCAATCAGCAGAGTGACTCACACAAACATAATCAGTGTGTGGTACAGAATGACAAAGTGACAAAATTCATCACCGTTCCCACGGATAACCGCGGGAAACCATCTCCATGTCATTCTTTAAAGAGAGAGGGAAGAATCAGAGTATGAATGGGCCCAACCACAGACCCTCAAGCCTTGCATCGAAGAATGCGGGTGTAGAAGGACTAAAGAAAGACAGTCTCTGGTATCCAGAGCAGATATTGTGATGTCATAATGTCTCATTCCACCAATAAGAGCCAAGCTTATCAGTGATGTCACAATGGCTTCATTATCCTATACTTGGCTCACATAAGAATCAGAGTGTGAATGGGCCCAGACACTGACTCTCAAGCCTTGCATTGAGGAATGCTGGTGTAGAAGGACTGAGGCTGAGATAGACACTAAAGAATGATACCGGATGGTGTCCAATACTGGGACAAACCAAAGGTCCATCAAGCCCAGTATCCTGTTTCCAACAAAGACAAAAATGTTCCTTGGGTTATAAAAAGGCACATTTCAGTGCAACATTTTAAAACTTTTTACAGATAATGTTTGGAAAATTGAAGTTAACAGCCACCACTTGTGAGTTTGCAATCTTTTAAGATTCTGATAGTTTGCATGTCCAGCAAAATTAAAGCTTTAGACAAAATACAAGTAAAACTTCCAACATCAACTGTAACATCTTAGTTCACAGCCTGCACAATTCAAAACACCAAATCATGGACAAATGAATCTTGTGTGACGCAGTGGTCAAAGCTACAGCCTCAGCCCCCTGAGGTTGTGGGTTCAAACCCACCATGCTCCTTGTGACCCTGGGCAAGTCACTTAATCCCCCCATTGCCCCAGGTACATAAGATAGATTGTGAGCCCGCTGGGACAGACAGGGAAAAATGGTTGAGTACCTGAATAAATTCAAGTAAACCATTCTGAGCTCCCCTGGGGGAATGGTATGGAACATTGAATAAATAGTGGCAAAAATCAAACCCAGAAACTAGAAAAATCAATAGTTTTCAGTGTACAAGAGTATGAATGTTCTTTAGTGAGCTTTTCTATGAGTTACTGGCATTCCCTTTTTAAAAGTAATTTTGTACATTGATTTGATGGGTTTAAAATAAAAAGCAATTCAGGAAATTGTAATAAACAAAGACATCTTAGTTGCCAGTCATGCTTCCCCTAAGGCAGGGGTGTCAAAGTCCCTCCTCCAGGGCTGCAATCCAGTGGGGTTTACAGGATTTCCCCAATGAATATGCATGAGATCTATTACCATACAATGAAAGCAGCGCATGCAAATAAATGGCATGCATATTCATTGGGGAAATCCTGAAACCCCGACTAGATTGGGGCCCTGGAGGAGGGACTTTGACACCCCTGCCCTAAGGTTAAGGGTGAGAGACGTTTCAGGATAACCTCATTATATTGTACACAGCATATCTTTCTCCTCCAACACAACTCAATTAAATAAGGCTTAACTGCTAAATTTAAGTTCTGATTTTTCCCAACTATGGGTTTTCAGGATTTCCCCAATGAATATGCATGAGATCTATTAGCATACAATGAAAGCAGTGCATGCAAATAGATCTCATGCATATTAATTTGGGAAATCCTGAAAACCCGACTGGATTGGGGCCCTGGAGGAGGGACTTTGACACCCCTGCCCTAAGGTTAAGGGTGAGAGACATTTCAGGATAACCTCATAATATTGTACACAGCATATCTTTCTCCTCCAGCACAACTCAATTAAATAAGGCTTAACTGCTAAATTTAAGTTCTGATTTTTCCCAACTATGGGTTTTCAGGATTTCCCCAATGAATATGCATGAGATCTATTAGCATACAATGAAAGCAGTACATGCAAATAGATCTCATGCATATTAATTGGGGAAATCCTGAAAACCCGACTGGATTATGGCCCTCAAGGAGGGACTTTGACACCCCTGTCCTAGGGTTAAGAGCAGTGTTCCCTCTAAGCTGCGCTGGCGTGCGCTGGCGCACAAAATATTGCCTCGCAGCGCACAATGTCACGTCACAGCGCACGGCGTACGGAGATGGCAGGCCGCGGCGAGAGGAGAATCGGGCGAGTTGGCGCTGGCGCCCGATATTTTTAGCGCACGGGGAAAAAATTTTGCTCACACCACCCGCCCGCTTAGAGGGAGCACTGGTTAAGAGTGAGAGACATTTCAGGATAACCTCATAATATTGTACACAGCATATCTTTCTCCTCCAGCACAACTCAATTAAATAAGGCTTAACTGCTAAATTTAAGTTCTGATTTTTCCCAACTATGGGTTTTCAGGATTTCCCCAATGAATATGCATGAGATCTATTAGCATACAATGAAAGCAGTACATGCAAATAGATCTCATGCATATTAATTTGGGAAATCCTGAAAACCCGACTGGATTGGGGCCCTGGAGGAGGGACTTTGACACCCCTGCCCTAAGGTTAAGGGTGAGAGACATTTCAGGATAACCTCATAATATTGTACACAGCATATCTTTCTCCTCCAGCACAACTCAATTAAATAAGGCTTAACTGCTAAATTTAAGTTCTGATTTTTTCCAACTACGGGTTTTCAGGATTTCCCCAATGAATATGCATGAGATCTATTAGCATACAATGGAAGCAACGCATACAAATCAATCTCATCCCCCCTAGCACCGCCCAGCGACACGCCCACCCGCTCTACGTCCCCTCAGTCAGCTCCGCCCCGTGTGGCGTCACGGCGCCGGGGAAGCCGTGCCCTCCGTGGTGACGTCAGGGTGCAGGCACCGCCCCATCGTCCCGCCAGCGACAGGAACGGGTTGATATTGCAGCCGCTGTCCCGGACTCTCCTGTCGCCATCCCGAACATGTAAGTTGAGAGCCGCGGTCGGTCCCGGCACTTGCGCTCTTCCCCCCCCCTCCCTCCACGCTCTTTGGGGCGTGGCCCGGGCTCTCGCGGGGGCCCTGTCTCGGAGCTGTGCCCCTTGGCCTGGGCCGTGTCGGCTCGCGAGAGCGTCCCAGGCGGGGCCTCAGCGCGGCGGGGGAGTCGCGTGCCGGCTGCAGGAAAACTGACCTATCGGGCTCCGCCGTGGTGCAGCTTCGGTCACGTGGGGCTCGCGCGGAGGTTCTGAGTGACGTTGCCCTTCCTGAGTGAGAGGAAGTCGCGAGCAGTTGCTTTTGGCTCCCTCTAGTCAGAGGTTTTATGGGGTTTTTTACATTGGTTATTGTTAGTATTAGATCTAATAATACTTATTTTGTGGTGCCAAAAGAGCTCACGGTCTAAGGGGCATCTGAGGCAATTGGAGATAAAATGGGGGTCATATTACTAGTATAAGAATCTAAGAGTTGCTACACTGGGATAGACTGAGGATTCATCAAACCCTCTCCTTTGTATCCCTCTGAGGCCAATCCAATTCACAAGTACCTGGCAAGAGCCAAAAATAGTAAAACAAATTTTATGCTCCTAATTCTTATTTCCCTCCCTCGCACCCTTCCCCTTCCATGCAAATTTCCAGTTGTCCTCCTATCCCTCTACTAATATCTCCCCAATGACATGTCAAGTAACCTACCTGGAACCACTTCTTTCCTACTATTAATCCTCCACCTCCCTTCCTCTATCTCTTCCCTCTGCCTCTACTATTTAATGTCCCCTAAACTGAATTCCCCTTTGCATCTACTATGTAATCGTCCTCTAAATTGTAACTTCCTGGAACTTTCCAGCTATCTTCTACTGTAATCCGCTTAGAACTGCAAGGTACAAGCGGAATAGAAATCACTAATGTAATGTAATTCTAGAAATAAGCAGTGAATTATCCCAGTTCGATCCTCCTATGCAGCATCTCCTGACCACCCCCCCACCCTTTCAGACCTCCTAAAGTAGCAGCACCAATGACAGTGACCGGCTTGGCAGAGGCAGCGCGGTAAACAGGCTTCTCGCGGGCTGCCTGCCAGGGCTTCCCTCTGCTACCAAGCTGGTCACTGCCACCGTTGCTGCAGACGGCTTCAGTGGCTGGGAGGGTGTAAGTGGGCTGGAGTAGGTTTTGACGGAGATTTCGGCAGTTGGAACCAAGCACAGTACCGGGTAGAGCTTTGGATTCTTGCCCAGAAATAGCTAAGAAGAAATAATTTAAATCGAATCAGGTTGGGCAGACTGGATAGACTATTCGGGTCTTTATCTGCCGTCATCTACTATGTTACTTTAGGAGGCCCGGAGGTATGCCAGGGGTCTGATTATTTAGAAAGTGAATTGATTTTAATCGATTCACCAAGGTGAACTGGACAGCACTACTATCTACCTTTCTCTACTGAGAATATTGATCATTTAACCCTACTCTATTTTCTATCTTTTACCCAGTTCTTAAACCACAATAGGGCACTACCTCCTATCCCATGACTTTCTAATCTCTTCAGGAGTTGTTCATGAGGTACTTTGTTAAATGTCTTTTGAAAATCCAGGTACACAATATACACTGGCTCATCTTTAGCCACATGTTTATTCATCCTGAATTAAAAACTTTCTTATACAAGGATACTTATACGAGTATTCTTGAATCTTATCTCCCACCAGATCCCTCACGTCTCCTGGTCAAGGCAAGTGTCTGGGTCATTAAATGGTTTCCTTTTTGCACTACTCTCTCCCACTACCCTATATAAATTGTAGTTTTACCCACATCTCTTCATTGGTGGTCTCTGTGTTACTTGGGAGCTGGGTTGGCCATTGCTGGAAACAGGATACTGGACTTGATAGACCTTCAGTCTGTCCCACTATGGCAATTCTTATTTTCTTACCTCATCTCCATACCTTTTCCTAGCGACCAAGATGATAAAAGGGATGGAACTCCTCTCGTATGAGGAAAGACTTAAAAGGTTAGGGCTCTTCAGCTTGGAAAAGAGACAGCTGAGGGGAGATATGATTGAAGTCTACAAAATCCTGAGGAGTAGAACGGGTACAAGTGGGACTGATTTTTCACTCTGTCAGAAATGACAAAGACTAGGGGTCACTCAATGAAGTTACAGGGAAATATTTTTAAAACCAATAAGAGGAAATATTTTTTTCACTCAGGGGAATAGTTAAGCTCTGGAACAATCCATATAGCCCCGTCTAAACATTTAGGGAGTCTTTTTACTAATATCTGCCTTTATTCCTGTGAGCTCTGCTGCAGATAACTAGTGCTAATGTTTAATAAAAGACTCTCATAGACTTTAAAAAAAAATGCAAGCTTCTACCTATAAAATAAGCATAGCAAATTCTAATGTTAATGTATATGGGGACGGATCTAAAGATCTCAATATGTATACTTTAGAAGAAACCAAAAAGGGAGCCCAAGGAGGTATCAACGACAAGATAATCAAGGTACAACAAAGGAGTTGTGAGGATGAGATGTCAATAATTCAGGCACGAGTGTAAAGTTCACTTTATTGATAGCACTGCAAGGACTATTAATAAAGTGAACTTTTAACGTTACACGTTGAATTATTGACATCTCATCCTTACGACTCCTTTGTTGTACTTTAGAAGAAAGGCAGGAGAGGGGAGATGAAATCTAGTAACTTTTAGCCTCAAAGAAGAGAGCAATGTTCCAATGTCGCAAAACATGTAGAGGAAAACTTCAAAAGAGATGTAGCTCCCAAGGCCAAAACGCAGAAAAGATGGAAAGAATTTGTGGCAATTCTCTAGAACAATGTTCTTCAACCTTTTTACATCTATGGACTGGTGGAAATAAAATAATTATTTTGTGGACCGGCAAACTACTAAGACTGAAATAAAAACCCTGTCTCTGCACCATCCCCGCAGCTCGTTCCCTGACCCATCCTGTGGGGAAAGAGAGAGAGAGATCCATGGTGCATCTCTCCCACTCCCTCTACTGCCATGTCCAACATTTTTCCCGCTCTCATCCCCTGGATCATGTGCAGCATTTTTCACTATTGCCTACTAGCACACCAACATTTCTCCTTCTGTCACCCCTCTCCAGCACCATGCCACACCTCTTCCTCCATCACTATATCCAACGTTCCTCCCTCTTGCATCCCCTTCAATCTGTCCCTCTTCACCACCATATCCAACATGTCTCCCTTTCATCCTTCTCTTCCCCATGTATCTCTTTCTCACTCCTCTCTCTCTCTCTCTGTGCCCAACAATTTTTCTCTTTCTTCCTTTCCCCATGGGCACCATCTTTCCCTCTCACTTACACACTCATCCCCAACAATTCTCCCTTTCTATCCCCTCCCTTGTGTCCCAAATTCATGCCTCCTCCCTTCCGTCTGTGTCCCGAGTTCGTGTCCCCCCCTCTCCCTGCCTTCCAACCTTTGCCCAACGCGCTCCTCCCCCACTCTTTTCTCTCTTACTTGTTCAGGGCCTCTGCTGAAGTCGGTTCAGTGTCCCCTGCAAGCGCATGTCCATCTTCCTTCCGGCTTGGCTGCTCCTTACCTTCAAGCGCCAGCTGCACTTGTTTGCCAGGACAGCGCTCCAGGGCTCTCCGCTCTTAACAACCAAAACCTACTTACTATGCCTTCAATACGTGAACTTTTCTATGACACCACTCGCAAAGCTATTTTTTCAGTCACTGGACCCTCCCTCTCCGTGGAACGTCCTTCCATGGGATCTCCGACTAGAAGACTCTCTAGAAAAATTTAAAACTAAACTCGAGACTTTTCTTTTCAAAGACGCCTGTACTCTTTAATCCCTGCTTTCTTTTACATTTCACTTATACTTTCTGAAGTACCTTGGAAAATCAAAACGCTTCTCTTCAAAGCAAGCCCTTCTCCACTTACCTCCCTTTTTTTAATCTCGATGTATTTACAAACTTACTTTCCCCCACTTCCCTCTCGTTTCATGTAAGTCAGTGTGAGTATGCCCCAGTATTTTTTTTTTAAGCTTTTGATAATAAAATGTCAAATTAAAAGAAATATACTTTTAAATTTAATTTTATTGTAAACCGTTTAAATTACATTACATTACATTAATGACTTCTATTCCGCCTGTACCTTGCAGTGCTAAGCGGATTACATCAAAAAGATAACTGGACATTTCCAGGAAGAGGAATACAATTAAAGGCGTTAGGTCTAAAACCATTTTGAAGGGAGGATACTACGAGGGGGAGAGAGGAGAAAAGAATGGGGAAATTAGGATGAATTTCTTAAATAGTATGGTTTTGATTTCTTTTCGGAAAGCTTTGAGTTCAGTTGAAGCTGTCAGTAAGTTGGTGATGGAGGGTCCAACTTAGCTGCATGGCTGCATGTGTTGCTAATAAGTTGTCGTACATCTTTTTGCGCTTAGTTCCTTTAAAAGGGGGGTAGGAGAAAGGGGTCTGATAAACGATATATCAAAAATAAAGAAAACATTAAACTTTTTACCTATTCACAAGGCAAATTAATGATATATGGTTTTTACTGAAGGTAAATAACCAGATTTGATTCTAACCCCCCCCCCCACACACACACACACACAGGATCCATGCCAGACAGAAGTATGGATAAAGCTGAAGTTCAAACAAACAAAAACACAATGGAAAGAGGAGAGGGCAAAGAGTAGGTCAGAAGTAGTAAAAATGCAAAATAAGAGCAGGCAGGAAATTCTTTTGTTTTGCTGTTAACAAACAAATTCTGATTCTTAAAAAATTTTGGCTGGTGCCCAGGTTTTTTAGATATTTTCTGCGATTGCCTGCATACATCTTCCAGACACAGGGGAAAGGCACTCCAGCTGACTGGGCTTTTTCTGTTGCCTGTTTCCGTCTTGTCAAATGCTAAAGATATGCTCTGCTCTCAAAGTGTGTTGGAATCCAGCTTTCAACATTACTCACGTGAGAAGATGTGACAAACCCATGTGAAACTTTAATGATAACAAAACACACATCAGTTTCCTGCAAATTGATTACTCTGCTCATGCGATTTAACTGAAGAATTCTATTTTGAAATGAATTTTATCTTCCTAAAATCCTATCTAAAGCATTACAATTTAAAGAACCATCTTCACGTGTCTCCAAAATCCCCTGCATCTGAACAATCACTGTTGCAAAATGAATTTATAGTATACTGATTTCTGCTTTCACAGACTATCCTTGAATAAAGCAGATTGTTCATTTGAAGGTGGTCAAATAATAGTCCAAACCATGAGCTGAGGCTAGCTTTCTCAGCTACCTGACTGCACAAGTAATTAGAACCAGGAGCACTAAAAGTCTCTTGTTAACACCCCCCTACAAAAAAACCCAAAACTGAGAAATACTGATACACTCTGTGTTAACAGAGGTCTCGCGGTGCAATCTCTCACACTGGAATTCCTCTCAGATAGCCGACAACTCAGCCATCCATCCACTTCCCTCAGTAACTTTCCTCTTGGCATTAGGGGGGGGGTGGAGGTGGGAATAAAGATGACTAGGGAAGGTAGTGACAAACCAAGAAATGATCATGCAAATGGCAGCTACCCAAAATTGTTTATGAATTGGGATTTGCATTCAGAGAACCATCTCTCCCACTGCAGGGGGTGTGTGGCAGTGGGAGAGAATGGTCTCTCCCTCTGCTTCGTCGGGGGGAGGGGGGTGTTCTTGGTAGCGGGAGAGAATGGGCATCTCTCCCGCTGCTGGGGAGGAAGGGGGGGGAGTCGCTTTTCTAGCAGTCTCTGACACTGCTATGCCGGGGTTTTAAACAGTGCTGTCACTGTACCAGCACCCCTGGACCAGTCGCTGATTTTTGTCGCCAGAAGCCAACGCCACTCTTGGAGAATGGCTCGGTGATTTTAAAGAATCCAGTGGAGTGCTCATTTTAATGTTGAAGAGCCAATTTGCATGTCAGTGTCAGAGACTGCTAGAAACCTCGCTAAAAACAGAGATAATCTGTTTTGATCCACCGCTAAAATGCGTGTGGGCTAAAACGTTGGAAAACAATTTAGCAACGGCGTTAAACTTTTGAGAATCTGGGCCCATGTTATTTTTTGAAACTCAAACAGAGTTGAGTTTTCTGTTTTAGTAGGTTCACATTTTAACACCCTAGAGCAGAGCTTCCCAAACCCATCCTGGGGACTCCACAGCCAATCAGGTTTCCCACATATGGTTATGTTTTCTCAGGTTTACTGTGCTGCCTTTCTTGGTGAGCATGTCAAAGCAGTTTACTATCTAAAAACCACAGTGGAAAAAAAAGCAGAACTCCATAAATCTGGTAGAAGAGGAGACGCAGAGGACCCAAAATGTGATCAAATAGACGAGACCTGAATTCCAGATTAGGTCAGATCCCATAACGGGTTAAAAATAGAACAAAACACCCCAATTATGCCTGTCTCTTTCCTCCCACCTTGGCTTGACATCCACCCCATATAACATATTAAATACTTGCATAAAGAAATGCAATTTTGAGTTCTACTCTAAACGTTTTGAGTGACAATTCAGCATGAAAGGCTAGTGCATAGCAAAAGGTGTTCATCTGGTTTCCAGCCATGCGCATAGTACCAAAGGTAAAAATCGTGAGTCAAATGAAATAGACAAACAGGAGTACGTGAAAAAGGTGTATATATGAGCCACCGGTATATAGAAATCTCTCATATGCAAATTTATTGTAGATATCCTGAAACTCGAATAGCTGTGAAGTTGCCAGGAAACGTTCAGAAATCCCTGCGCTACAGTTCTAATGCTGCTCTGTTCTTCATTGGAAGGTCCGGGAGATGCTTAAATTAAAACAAACAAACAATTGCTCTAGAGATAGCTTATAGAGAAAGGAAGGAATTAAAGTGAGAGCATCTTCAGTTTGAAGAGGGTTAGGGATGTTTGCAAAACACTAGAGGTAGATTAGTAGAGGTGGCAGGCGGATTGAATAAGGTTAGGGAAGGAGAATGTAGGTGAGCAGGCATTTTAGTTACATGAGTTGTTTTTTGGGACCAAGTTGATTGTCATCCTTGGAGGAATTCCCTGCCACCCCCCTCTCCCATCTTTGGTCAAGGCACCAGCTGTGGCACTCAATGAAGTGTTTTTGCCTTTGCGACCCCTCTTTGAATCACCGAGGAGTAAATCCATGAGGAGTAAAATAGAAAGAAACCTGAATAGCATTATCCTTTCTAGTCATTTTGTCTAACTGCTGTGCCGACAAATCGTGTTCTACATTTGTGTTAGTTTTGGGGAAAGGAAGTGGGGGCACCAATCACCCAATTGAAATTATCTTCCCATCACATGAACATAATGCTTTAGTCCCAGTATTTTATACAATGCCTTATGTAAGGTGAAAGTACCTTGCAATCTTTGAGCAAATATGTCATTTCAAGTAAGATTCCATTAATGTTTTATTGTTGCAGCAGTCCCAGTAAAGCCTGTTGTTTAGGAGCAAGATGGCTAGAAAAATTAGGTTCTTACCTCGATAATCTTTTTTTCTAGTAGACAGACACTTTCATTCCTGAACCTGTGGTTAATCAATCCCTTCTTTTGAGAATTCTTGCAGGGAGCTTCATTAGCATTCTTTTGCTCCGCCTTCCAAACTTCTGGGCTGTCCTCCAACTCCTCAGTTTGTACCAAAGCAGATGGTCAGCCCTGGAGAGGAAACAGAATAGGGAGGGCTATGGGGACATTTCTCGAGAAACATGTCTATCCTGCTCATATCACTAAAAATATAACAGATAAACAAAAAAACATAACCATTTGCAATAGATAACAAGGTGAAAACCAAACAAGTCACCAACTTGAGTGCAACCTGCACCAAGAGTGTGTGAGATTTTATAGATACCCCCTAGCTTTTTCAGTACAGCAGTCATGCCCTCTTGGCTGCCACATCCACCCTGTAAAACTTTGTGAACATATGGAAAGAAGACAAAATGTCAGCTATACAGATTTCTTCTGGGGACACTGCCGAAGATTCTGCCCATGAGGAAGCTACGCTTCTAGTTAAGTGCGCCTTCATGGATATAAATGGATGTTTTCCATTTCTGAGATAGGCTGAAGAAATGGCTATATGGGACCATCTTGAAATGGTAGTTTTCGAGGCTGGTTGACCTTTATGGGCAGCCACTGCCAATACGAACAGATGATCTGAAAATCAAAATTCATTTGTGGCGAGAGGAACATCCTTTAGACAGTCAGCTGGCGCCAGTGCTTCTCCTTCTCTCCGCACTTCTTCTCTGCTGGCATCCCACACAGGTGGCTCAGGGCCCGTCTAGAGGGCCTTCATGTGTGCGTGGACATCAATGTGATGATGTCACGCATGCATGTGATGTCATCATGGCAACATCCACACACTTCCAGATGCCTCGAGCCACTACTATGTTTGCGGGACACTGCTCTAGATACTTCAGTAAAAGTCTATGAACATCTAACAATTTCAACACCTGATTACTCTTTCTCGATCCCAAAGGAGTGAAGGCAGGTAAGTAGACTTCTTGATTGATGTGAAAGCTGGAAATCACTTTCTGTAAGAAAGATGGGACTGTGCGTAAGACTACCCCTGAATCCAAAATTCTGAAGAATAGATCTCTGCATGAAAAAGCCTGAAGTTCCAACGCTGAATATAAATTTATTCAGTAGGAAATGTATTGAAACCAAAGTCCAAATGTAACAGTACATGGAAAAGCAAAAGTGCATTGTTCTGTGCTCTGCATAGCTGGGATGACATTGCAATTTAAAAACTGTTTGCAACACCTACATATGTTACATATTCAGCATGATAGTATTCTATTTGACCACTAGATGTCACTTGCAGCACAAAAAAATTGTTCCAACCTGTTCCGTTGGGTGTGAAAGAAGGACAAAATTGGATACATCAGCTGTTTACTGGTTACATAATCCGGTTTCTTTTCCAGTGGCAGTGATAGTGTGCCGGAGGAACAGATTGTTCCTTGTGCATAATAAAAATGTCTTTAGCATGCTTATTCATTTTCCCACCATCACGATGCTTTGTTTTTCCCAGGTAGCAATGTGCACCATTTGTGAAGAACATAAGAATGGCCTTACTGAATCAGACCAATGGTCCATCTAGCTCAGTATCTGATCTTCCCAGAGGCCAATCCAAGTAACAAGTACCTGGCAAAAACCCAAATAGTAGCAGCATTCCATGCCTCTGATCCAGGGCAAGCAGTCCCGTGTCTGCCTCAACAACAGTTTATGGACTTTTCCTCCAGGAACTTGTCCGAACTTTGTTGTATTACTTGGGTGCCTCTTTTTTAAAGGATTCAGGGTACAGTGTCAGTAATGAGAAAAAAACTTCATCTTATTTACTTCAAAGGTGCGGGTGGAGCAGAGAAGGTAGCGACTGTTGTACACTTCCTTGAACCTTTGTGGGCTTTCATACCACACAAGCAAAAAACTTTAGTGAATGGAATGTATAATAAGAACAAAACAAAGAAAATGTTTAATTCAGCAGGTTGAATGGGATAGCTCGATGTCATAAGAGTCCAGGCCCATATGTTCATTACTTAAGAGGTGGGAGAAGATACTAGGTTAGTAATGGAGGGTATTTTACTCGTTGGGTGGCAATGATGAATCGCTAAATTCTGTGAAAAGTAGTGCATATGTTCTTTTATGGTTGAGTTGTGCTTTCTTTTTAAGCATCACATGTTGTTTTAGAAATGTATGTTGCAGAGGGTAGGGGGTGCTTTATTTAGGCCCCCTTTTATCAAGCCGCATTAGGGAATTTTTTATCGGCAGCCGCTGCGGTAAAAGCTCCGACGCTCATAGGAATTCGATGAACATCGGAGCTTTTTCGGCTGGCAGTTTTTTGGGGTTTTTTTTATTATTTATTTATAGAATTTTATAATATTACCAAGCATATACATCTTGTACAGTAAAGTGAGATCAAATAACATAATAAACTAAGTTTCCAAAATTAATAATACATAATTCAATTTGAAAATAAAGATACATAAATGAAGTAATAAATGATCTAATTGATCACACACTAGTCCTCCATGTATTGGATCCAAGATTTAAAGAGTAGAACAAATATAAATCAAATAGGTTAAGAGGAAGTCCATGTCTTACTACAGTGCAGGGAGCTATCCTTCCATGGGCGCTGTTATTCCTTTCTCAAGACGTTTCGCTGAGAGAAAACTAATCAGATGAGACGGCTCTGTAAAAATATACTTCAAAGATAAATATCTGACTACACATTTACATGGATATCTCAAAAAGAAGAGGAAGATTGATCCACGTACAAACACTGCTTGTATGTCCAGCACGAGCTGCCACCCCACAAACATTGCGCATGAGGACACGGCTACAGTTGGGTCAAGACAGGTAGGGGTTCCAAAATGTCAGAGCCTCTGGAAAGATCCAGAGAGGAAGCTCTCAAATCCCCGAGCCGATGGGCCGGCGCTAGACACGATTAGTGCCGGACCAGTGCCAGCGTTAATCTGCGCAGAATTTTCAGGAGCTCTAATGTGGGAAAACAACGTGCGTGCCAAGGATTATCACAAATAGTATTTAAATGTAGTGAAATGGATATTAATGAGGTCATTTCCTTTTTCCTCTCAATGCTTAGACAACAGCTCACAAAACCAAACCACCCTTACCGATAAAAATCGAATGCAAGCTTGGAGCTGGCATTGGAATATTTGAAGAAAGGATTCCCCACGATATATATTTTTTGTTTAATTTGGTAACAGAAGGAAGCCTGTGCCAGCCTCTAAGCGCTGGTAGCGAGAGACAAATGTGTGCGAGGCAGAGTAAAAGTGAAAGCACACATTGACTCTTGTTTTCTGCACTTAAATATAGGCTTTTCAGATGAAAAAAGTTTTTGAAAAGCTTTTTATTTAAACGCACAGAGGAATGGTGCCGCAGGGATTGTCGTCTCTTACATGTTAATGTACAGTGCTGCGTACATTTAACAGCGCTGTAGAAATTAGTAGTTCTTGTGGGTTTGCCTGGGAAGGCACATTACCCCCCTTTCACTCTTGCAGCGTGCATACCATTAGCATTGAGCATTGGGAGTTACATTTTGGCGCTGGTCCCATGGTAAGGGTTGGGTGCTGTTCCCTATAACATGGGAATTCTGAGCATCGGTAGCAAAATCAGCTTGAGTATTATGATTATAAAAGTCCCAGACCAAATGTACATGAACTACAGCACACTCACCCAGATTGTTTTCTTGTATCACATTGTCCCTAGGGCAGTGGTCTCAAACATGCGGCCCTGGGGCCACATGCGGCCCACCAGGTACTATTTTGAGGCCCTTGGTATGTTTATCATAATCACAAAAGTAAAATAAAACAGTTTCTTGATCATATGTCTCTTTAGCTATAAATGACAATATTATTAGTAAGACTCAGCCAAAAGGAAAGATTTATAAACTATAAAGAGTTTTACCTCATGCAAAATTGTCATTTCTTTAATAAGACATTACCTATTTTTTTCTGAGGCCTTCCAAGTACCTCCAAATCCAAAATGTGGCCCTGCAAAGGGTTTGAGTTTGAGACCACTGCCCTAGGGTGTACAATACCATTTTTGTTGCTTGCTATGCTAAATGTTATTAGTTACGTAATGGGGCTGTAGTGTTTACGAGCACAACATTATAGCAAGCGTATGTCCAACATTGGTCTCCATACCTCAAGAAAGATATAAAACTGCTGGAGAGGGTGCAGAGACGAGCAACGAAGCTAGCGAAAGGTATGGAGAAACTGGATTAGGAGGAACGACTTAAGAGACTGGGGTTGTTCTCCCTTGGGAAGAGGAGACTGCGAGGGGATCTGATCGAGACTTTCAAAATTCTGAAAGGAATCGACAAATTAGAGCAGGAAAAGCAGTTATTTACAATGTCCAATGTGACACGGACAAGAGGGCATGGACTGAAGCTGAGGGGACAAGTCCAGGACAAATATCAGGAAGTTCTGTTTCACGCAGCAAGTGGTGGACACTTAGAATGCTCTCCCAGAGGAAGTAATTGCAGAATCCACTGTTCTAGGATTTAAGGGTAAACTAGATGCTCATCTCCTTATGAGAGGCATAGAGTGATACGGGTGACTAAAATTATGCCAGGATATACCTGGCGGGGCCTCCGCGTGTGCGGATCGCCGGACTTGCAGCTCTATACTCTCGAGAAGCATAGGGAGAGGGGAGACATGATGGAGACATTTAAGTACATCACAGGACGGGTCGAGGTGGAAGATGATATCTTTCTTCTCAAAGGACCCTCGAACACAAGAGGACATCCGCTCAAACTCAGGGGAGGGAAGTTTCTTGGAGACGTCAGGAAGTACTTCTTCACGGAACGAGTGATAGAGCATTGGAACAAGCTTCCAGTACAGGTGATCGAGGCCCGCAGTATCTCAGACTTCAAGAATAAATGGGATACCTATGTGGGATCACTGCGAGGGTCATACCAATGAATAGGGTCGCTAGGACATAGACTTAATAGAGCAGGTCAATAGAGTTAAGGGGGCCAGTAGACTTAAAAGGGTGGGTCAATGGTATGGGCAGACTTGATGGGCTGTAGCCCTTATCTGCCGTCATCTTTCTATGTTTCTATGACCTAAGGTCTGATCCAGAGATGGCAGCTCTTTATGTTCTTATAAGGGAGTAAAGAAGGGCGACTGGTTGGATTTTCCATTTATTTTTCCTTAACCTTTTTGTTCTGCTGACCCCCAAAACCTGGAAAGCAAACTGGATGTGTGTAATTAGGAAGAATGTCTTCTGACCTGCCTGAACCTAATGTCAATTCTTGTAGAACATTTTGCTTTGTTTTTCCCTACTGCTTTCTGTGTGACTGATCTCTAAATATTGCCCTGAAGCCCTTTTTAATTAGGGTTGTAAGCAGCATGATTGAGACTGCCAGCTTTGCCAGGTAATGTACTGTACATGAGCATTGTGCAATCTGCATGTGTACAGTACAGTAAGATCAGAACACCTTTTTTTTTTTTTTTCCTTCCCTCCTAGCAGGTAACCAGGGAACTTGCAGCCACCAGCCTCTCTTGTGACACACTAGGTATAAAGAGAAGAAAAAAAGTGAGCCTCTGTAGAGTTATAGAAACATTTATGTGGGGAAAGAGTACATAGCCGAGGCGTGCCAGGGAAGTGTCTGTACATTTGCATTCCAAGCCCAGGAAGTGAAATAAAAAACAAACAGTTCTAGAAGATGTACCCTTCATGGAAATAGTGATTGTCCTCAAATCACTACCTCTTTGCCTCTCATGAAAATGTGTACAGTGATGCGAGGTCCGCCCCCCCCTCTTGATTTTCTCTCTTATTGCATATATGTCATGCTTAAAGGTTTCTCTTCTCAAACAAAATGTAATAGTATTTAAACAAAGAAAACCCAAGGAAAGTCCTTCCAAAAGAGCTCAGACCAGGTTACAAGAGTAAATACACAGAATGGTTGAGATAATACAAACAAGATGTAATAGGAAAGAGTAGTACAGTCGCATTACAGTAGGTATAAACA
This sequence comes from Geotrypetes seraphini, assembly GCF_902459505.1. NCBI lineage: Eukaryota > Metazoa > Chordata > Amphibia > Gymnophiona > Dermophiidae > Geotrypetes > Geotrypetes seraphini. The sequence continues at coordinate 10,300,877 of NC_047098.1, read as the reverse complement.
GTAGATTTTTAAATTATTACTTTATTTAAGGAGCAACGATGCCCTTTTACTAAGATGCATTAAATGGGCTTAGCAGGACTTTCTCACACGCTGAGCCCATGTTTAACTTGGCAGAAAAATCAGACTTTTAAAAATTGATTTATAGGTTGTGCATTGTCATTAGCATATGGTAACTTCAAATAAAGCGAGGTCTGTGTAGCCGGTTACTGTTCGCTAATCAGAACACACTGGCTGGGTAACACTTCCATGCCCATTCTCTACTCTTGATAAGACCTCTCCAAAAAATAAATAAATAAATATAACTATATAAAACATAGTTAGCACACGGAAAAGGGGAATTTAAAGCCTTTTGCATTAATGCATTTTGCAGTAAGTGTTCTCTTGTCCATTAAGCACATATTAGGGCTTAATGCCCTTTGGTAAAAGGATCTCAGATATGCATGAGATAAATTTTGCATGCACTGCCTCCACTGTATGTAAATCTGTCTCATGCTCGTTCATTGTAGATATTCTGAAAATTTGTCTGGGTTAAGAACCTGTTCTCTAGGGGGGGAAGTACAGGCGACACTCAGAAAGGAGCCCTAGTAAGTATAGTGATAGTTATTACGTGGCCAATGTCGATTCCTTGCAACCCCCAGCAGCAAGACTGGAGGTTCTTCTGTCCACTCTCACCTCTCGCAAAGAAGCACAATAATTGCTATTATAACTGGGAATTTCAAATTAGGGTCTCTCAACTCATCAGTGTAACAATTTCAATGACTGAGCCCACTCAAAGCAGAGTTATCGAGAAGTTGCTTCAGGTACAGGCATGCTCTGCACTGAATGTGGGCCGAGAAACTTGAAATCTGTACCTTTCAGCAGAGACCAGAAGCCAAGACAGACAGTTCAATTTATTTGATATACAGTATTCCCTCATGAATTTGCGAATCGCGGACTCACTCTCCCGGAAGAGGTTGTGATGGAGACTACCATTTTAGGATTCAAGGGCAAGTTGGATGCACACCTTCTTGCAAATTACATTGAGGGATACGGGTAAACAAGGTCTTCATCAGGAAACACCTAGCTTAGCCTCCGCGTGTGCGGGTCACCGGACTAGATGGACGTATGGTCTGATCCGGTGAAGGCATTTCTTATGTTATGTTCTTATGTTCACTCATTCACGGTCTGCTCCGACCGCCTCTTTCTGTAGTAAAGTTGGGCTACACCAGGGATCTCAAAGTCCCTCCTTGAGGGCCGCAATCCAGTTGGGTTTTCAGGATTTCCCCAATGAATATGCATGAGATCTATGTGCATGCACTGCTTTCAATGCATATTCATTGGGGAAATCCTGAAAACCCGACTGGAATGCGGCCCTCAAGGAGGGACTTTGAGACCTCTGGGCTACACCAATCAGGAGCTGCATGTCAAAGCAGCTCCTGATTGGTGTAGCCCGACTTTATTACAGGAAGAGGCGGTTGGAGCAGACCACGAGTGATTTTCTTCACCCGCTGGTGCTGCAGCTGCTCTCTCTTGAAATTCATGGGGGTTCCTGGAACGGAACCCCCGTGAATTTCGGGGGAGTACTGTACCACCAATATAAAACCAAAGTTAAAATCTAAGTGGTTTACAATAGAATAAAAATGGGAGGGGCAAAAAAGAAAACAAACAGATCGACAGTAACAAATACCACCAGAAACAAGAGGGAAGAACGATGGGGGAAATTTTACAATAAAGGTAGAAAGGAAGGGGGAAAAAAAGAATTGTAGGTAAAATAGAACCAAAAACCTCTCATTTGTCTATTGATTAGCTCATAAGTGTCATATTAAAGGGGCTGTTTGTTTACCTCTAGTAGCAATATACAAATGATAGCAGTTAATAGTAGCAACAGTGTTTGAATATATAGCTAGAATGGTTTTACTGGCATCCAGTGGCATAGGCAGCGGTAGAGAGGCCACCCAAAATTGATGCTTACTCGTTCTGGCTGGCAGGGATCCCAAGCCTTACCAACCAAAGTCCTCCTCCCGTCCAGAACTCTTGCAGTTTGGGCAGCCGGCAGCTATCCCCAAGCTGTGTCTGGCCCTTCCCCACGCACGCATGAAACTGAGCATGTGCAAGGGGTTGGTGGTGGCAGCAGCTTGGAGACCCTGCTGCTGGCTGCCCAGGTTGTCAGAATTTTGGCTAGGAGGAGATCTTCAGCTGGTTGGCTGAGGGATCCCTACCAGTGCAGATATTTCTATTTTTTTAGTTTATAGGACTGCTGAGGGTGGGCTGTGAAATTTCATGCCCACCCACTTTGGGCTCATGCCTACCCCAAATTAGTTGTCTGGCTATGCCACTGCTGGCATCTGTGGAAACTTTTTAAGTTGTGAAATATCAGTTGTTTTTCACTTTACAGGTCAGCGCCTGGTCCTGGCAGCTCCCCTGCTGCCCCTGGTGGCGGTCGGCGCCTACAACAAACGCAAGCACAAGTAGATGAGGTAAAAATGTTCCAGGCTGCAGAACTGATTTCTCATTCACTACCAAGAAACTGATTTTTCCACTGGTCCTCAAGCTTTTCTTTTACATCCTCTTTTTTATGGGTACAAAGCTGTATGCTATCAGAGGGAGAGGTTCTAAATATCCTTTGGTAAGGGTGGACGATGATATCAAGCTCCTGGAGATTATTTTCTCTGTATCACTGTCCTGGGACACCCCTAGCCAGTCGGGTTTTCAAGATATCCCTAATGAATATGCATGAGCAAGATTTGCCTATAAAGTAGGTAGTCGGCATGCAGATTTCTCTCATACATGTTCATTAATAAATAAACTTCACCAGGATTTATCAGAAACCTTTCAATAGCTTTACACATAACTTAAACATTACTCAAAAAAGCTAATTATATCCTCAATTCAAATAGTTTATCATTTATTACAATATTCATTATATTATTTTACTAAATACTAACTACAGTTGATGTGATTTATATGTTAGTATTTAGTAAAATAATTTAACGAATATTATGATACATATTAATTAGGGATATCTTGAAAACCTGACTGGCTGGGGTTCCTCCAGGACAAGTTTAAGAACCACTGCTCTATATTCATGCGGAATATTTATTATGTCAGCAATAAAACATTTCCTCAGGATCTACACTTTTGATACACGAAGGCTTCCACAGCGAATTCCTGCAGCATGAGTGACTTGTCTTCTCTGTTTTGAATGAGAGACTTAAGTAAAAATGATTAGGCAACAGAACCCTGCTTGTGTATATAGGAAGGATTTGGGCAGCTCAGTTCCAAGTGAAGCACTGAATTACTCTGACAGTATTTTAATGATAACTGAAGTATAACTTGCTTTGTTTTGCCCCTTAACCTGATTTTTTTTTTCCATGTCGGATATTGCTAAATGCGTCGCATTTGTCAGTACAGATTAGAGAATGGCACGGGGACAGAATTTGTTCCTGTGTCATTCTTTAAGGAGAGAGGGAAGAATCAGAGTATGAATGGGCCCAGCCACTGACACTCAAGCCTTGCATTGAAGAATGCTGGTATAGAAGGATTGAGGATGAGATAGACACTAAAGAATGACACGGGATGGGGGACAAATTATTTCCCCGTATCATTCTCTAGTTACAGATGCTGGCAGGTTTAAATCTTTTTGTTATGTTAAACTTATTTTTCTTCCCACCCACATAGGTGGTGGATATTATGAGAGTAAATGTGGACAAGGTCCTAGAAAGAGATCAGAAGCTCTCAGACCTGGACGACCGCGCGGATGCGCTTCAAGCTGGGGCTTCCCAATTTGAAACGAGTGCTGCAAAGCTTAAGAGAAAATATTGGTGGAAGAACTGTAAGGTATGACTGTTCCCTCCTTTTCATAACATGAGAGAATAGAGAATTGTATTTGGATAAGTGATAACTTGACTCTATGGAAGAAAAGAATAAAAAGCTTTTCTCTGTTTTGAATTTCTTGTAATGCACAATGCCTGTTCTACAGATGTATTTTTAGTATTTATTTTGATTTATTTCCCACTCTCCCAGAAAACTTAGGGTGGGTAACAGAAGAACAAACACAGATTCTGAGAATGAGCTAACAGAAAAAACGGGAGGGTAACAGAATAATGTAGGCAGATAAAGACCATATGACCTTATCTAGTCTGCCAATCAAAACCTCTACTATCCCTTTTTCTCCCTTAGAAATTCAGTGTATGGCTTTTTATGAATTCAAATACATTTCTGACCACCACCACCTCCGCTGGGAGGCCGTTCCACATATTCACTACCCTTTCTATGAAAAGTATTTTCTGAGGTTATTTCTTAGTCTGTCCCCTTTCACCTTCATCCTGTGCCCCCTCATTGCAGAGTTTCCTTTCAATTGAAAAAGACTTACCTCATGCATTTATGCAACGTAAGTATTTAAATGTCTCTATCATGTTTCCCCTCCCGCCTTTCCACCAAAGTATACATATTGAGATTGTTCCCAAACGTTTGACAAAGACCACTGACCATTTTAGTAGCTGTCCTCTGGACCAACTCCAGTGGAGTTAAAAATGAAAGCAAAAAATTGTTATGAAACAGTGTTATGGACAGAAATTTGCTTAGGGTTGTAGGGCTTTTATTTTCAGTTTTACATTTCAGTAACCTGACTCATTATTTGCATAAAGTATAAAGATGTGAAACCCCCAGTGTAGAGGAGACTGTGATGTGGTGGTTAGAGCTACAGCCTCAGCACCCTGAGGTTTGGGGTTCAAATCCCGCACTGCTCCTTGTGACCCTGGGCAAGTCACTTAATCTCCACTGCTCCAGGTAAATAGATTGTGAGCCCACTGGGACAGATGGGGAAAATGCTTGAAGTACCTACATATAAACCGCTTTGAGTGTGGCTGTAAAAACTACAAGAAGGCAGTACACAAGTCTCAATCCCTTTCCCCTCTTAATCTGAGGTTAATTTATTGCATCACACAAACATTCTGAAAAGCAATGTTTTGAGATCTCATAAGTTATGAATGGCAGAAGTTTTTCTGCAAGCCCATAGACGTATGACTTTTCTTTCCTTTTTAAAGTGTCTGAATGTCACACTTTTCTCTTTTGACAGATGTGGGCTATATTGATAGCTGTAGTGGTTGTCATAATAATCATCATTATCGGTGAGTATTTTGCTACCTTTCAGTTACAATGGGTGGGGAGGTGTAAGTGTACTTGTTTCTGAAAGTTAAAGCAATATCACCGTGGTCCTGGGAGCAATCTCCACTTTGCCTTTGCGAAGAAGGGGGAGAAGAAGACATGATGGAGTCCACCTGTTTTGCTATGTGTTTGGGGTTTTTTAAAATTTATTTTCAAAAAATCTACATCTGAAATGGAGCTGAATAAAGCATCACCATATAAAAGATGATGCTAGAACAAAAATGGCATTTACCAGGTCCTGCAAATCCACAATAAAGAGAAGGCCTCAAAGGATATCCTTTCGCTGCAGGGTCTGGAGTAGAATCAGATCACCTGCATCAAACACGTTCAGCTTAACTGATCTGCAGAAATCTTCAGCAAAAGAGTAATAGTAGGGCTCCAGCTTTTGTCTCACTTATTTCTGCATATGATAAAGATATGGTATTTAATTTATTATTAAATTTTATTTGGCTTTGCTTCATGGGCATAGAAGGGGGTTGATAGTATCTTTTGCAAAACCTGTTGATTTCTCCCTAATATGGAACACTTGTATCTGTTCAACTGCCTTTTCTTAAAGAGGTAGTGTCAGGACTGGAAGAATGAGAATTTCCAAAATATAATCATACGAGGTATGCCTGTTTTGCCTTATTTTCTCCATACCATGTGCCTGATGGAAACTAGGCTGATATGTATTCAGGTGTGGAGTTGTACCTTACCCTTACTCAGTTCAGGGAAATCAAACCCCTAAAGAGATGTGATTTTATCTATCCTTTTTTCAGGCTGGGCAATTGCAGTTTTTCCTTTTGGCAGAAAGCAATGTCCAACCTCTGCAGTATTCTGCCAAGGAAAAAGGAAAGGTCATTGGGCTGCAACTGCCCAGCCTGAGAAAAAGAGGTAAAGTCACAGCTCATTAGGAATTTGACTTCCTAGAACTGCTTGCCCCACAACCAAATGGGGTTTGACTTCCTTAAACTGCTTGCCCCACAACCAAACCTACGTTCACTAAGAGTAAGGTACAAAACTCTACACCACAATACATAACAGGGAGCGCAGGGTGGGACCAGCTGAGCAGAGGGCTGGACTGTGGCAGAAGAAGCTTGTCTGACGGCAGAGAGGGGAGAGAAATAGCCGGATGGGACTTGAAAGTGGGGTGATGGAGGCCCTCGGCCAAATCAGCGCATGACCATAGATCCGTTGGGAACAGCTGACCGTTGGGCCCTTTTTTCCACCGGCTTCTGTCTTCGGAGATCTGATGACGATGCTTTCCTGAGGACTGGACTAATACTATTATTATTTTTTTCTTTTGATTGATTTGTTTTGTCATGTTGAAATGTTATATGTTGATGGATGTTTAATGTGGTGCTTTAGTTAGATTGTGAGCCTTTTGGACAGATAGGGAAGTTTTAAGCACCTAATGACTACTGTTGTAACCCGTTCAGGGCTCCTGGGGAGGATGGGCTGTAAAAATGAAATAGATAAATAAATATCAGCCTAGTTTCCATCCGGCACTTGGTATGGAGAAAATAAGGCTACTTATTTTCAACCTTTTATTTGTGAATATTTTCAAAAGCCAATGAATGTTTTTCAAGCAGTGACACATTTTTTTCTTTTCTAGTGTGGAGTGTCTCATGAACACCCCAGGAACAGCCCTGAGTCTTGCTGGAGCGCATGGACAGCTAGAAGCTTCAGTTCAATCTCACTACTTCACTCCTGCTGTATTTGAGAGCTTGCCTTGATCTAGAAGATCATTACTAGTTTCATATGTCTGCTTTATTGGAAATTTAATTTTTTAAAGAAGAAAAAAATCCACTCACTTTTAATACTTGCAAGCACAATTAATGTTTTTTTTTCTTTTGCACAGTGTCTTAGGTTACCTTGGGTTTAGGGTAACAAGGAGGATTTCTTAGGTTCCAGGGTCTTTTTATTTTGAGGGGGGGTCCCTGGGCTAGCAGTAATGGTGGTATGTTAAGATATTTTTGGATCCTAAGTAACAAGTTTCACAAAGCCTTACTAGAAATGTGCCTTGTATAAATTCAAAAGTAACTTGTATATTACATGTGAAATTTGGGATTGCTCTGTATGTTGAGCCTCATCTGGATTCATTTTGGTTTGTTAAGAATATTGCACATAGCGATGACCATTGTTGAAAGTTTATTGGAAGAAAATATTGTTGCACTTATGATTCTAAAGAGCAAATGGCTTGATTTGTGAAATTACCAGATTATTTGTGCGGTGCCATTTGGGATCTACTAGAAGAATCCATTGATTATTCTAGAATTTAAAGGAAATATCTGAATAGTGTCCAGGTGATTTGAGGCGGGATTGGCGGTCGAGAGGGTCTCAAACTCACTTTTGTACACTAACAAGAGTCCAGCTTTTAGCACAGCAAAGATCTGCAAATTTGGTTCACAGGCCAGCTAGATCATGAGTTTTCATTGTGAATAACCTGAAAAAACAGATCCCTCGCCGATGTGAAGCAGGAAATTGCGGTCTACTGGTATGAACTAGTGGTGCTGCCTGCTGACCCCTGTAGGAGAGTAGAATGAGACCATTAAGTTTGGACAGTGTTTGTCTTCCAGCTCACACTTTTAGAAAGAAGGAGTTTCTGGTCTCTGACGCTACTGTCGAGCTGCCTTGCCATATATAACACAGTATTTCACTATAAGAGTGAAACAGGTCATTCTAATTAGGTATAGAATAGTGATTTGTATACTGCCCATAGAGATATCCCATTCACAAAATTTAGGGATATTTTTTCGTCGTCATATATCAGATCTTTAAAAGTTGGTTTGTGTCGGCTGACTTAGGGCTTTTACTGTCAGATGCCAGCAGTTCTTGAAATGCTTCCCCGAGCATCTGCAGTGATTTTAATTTATGAAAAGACCTGCTGATGTCTTTCCCATTTTAATGTCTGTAACTAATTTTTGTCCAGTTCGGGATAGCTAGCATCAGTCCTCCAAGAGACCCAAGAAACAAGCCTGGTTTTCAGGCTAACTACACTGGATATTCCTCAGAGACCTGAAAGATGACGGCTTAAACGCAAATAATGAATACGCTTACATTTAAATGCTGGGTGGGGGTGGGGTGGAGACATCTCTGGTTCAATGAATTGATTTGAAAACGTGCCTTCCCAAGAGACGTGTACTACCACTGTTTAACAGCTTTTTACCTTTAGTAGATTGTGCCTTCGATGAAAGACATAGTTGAGGGGAATGTGAACTGGAGAATGCATTGCGATACTGTGTTTTCATCCAAAGATTTAACACTTAATACCACAGCACTTTCCAGCTGTTACGGTTAACATGCTGCAGGCTTTTGTATGTTTCTACTAGAAAACAATTTTGATAAGATGTGTGAATTGAAAACTGTTCTTTAATATTTGCCAGTACAGTTTATTTTTGCATGGTGTATTTTTCCAGTGTTAATGAACTTTTATGAATCTCTCACTGTGCTAATTGCCACACTTTTACACCTTTTCATCACAGTTCCTCTCTTCTCGCTTGGTGTTTTTTTAGGATCTAAGTACACCTCCTATTCACAAGTAGAAAAACCTGTTATTATGCTACAGGTCTTTGTCTTCGTAAACAATTTAGCTCTTTCAATTTGTTCAGTATTTAAATATCTTGATGTTGGATCTTAAATAAAAATATTAATAAAGAGCATTTTCTTGGTTCATTTATCAACTTTTTGCACATGCATTTGTGTGCTTACCCCGTTTCTCAGAAGAATGATCTCTTTGCATGTACTTTCCTTATTTGAGAGGGGTCTATTTGGATATACTGTATAACCAACCAGTCTATGTCCCTACTTTTCCAATGGAGAAGTCTCTGTGCAGATACTCTAGTAAACCAGTCTGCACTCATGCATACATAAAAAGCCTCTCCCAAAGTTTCATGGTTTGTGGGCCATAGACTGAGAGGTTGGAAAGTCCGATTCCATGCCACATTATTCCATTAGTTCTATGAACTGTACTTGCATATATCTGTTTTTCTTCTGGTGCAGCGCTATGCACAGAGATGTCAACTATCTCCTTAGTGGAGTGGTATGTGTTCATGACCGAGTGCCTCCTGACTTACATATTCTATAAAACCTGCAGACGTATATAAATACATTTCTAGTGCAGTATGTCTCGTAGTCCTGAACTTTAGGGTCTTGTATCTAAACCAGCAAGTTGCTTGCAGAAAACTGTCAATCATGTTTTCAACTCTACCTCCTTCCCAGGCAGCTGCTCCTGCCCCCCCAGTTTGTTTTTTTGCAAGCAAGTTCAGATGTGTTTCTGATCTACTCTTTTTTTTTTTTTGGGGGGGGTGTATTTTTTCTCAGTATTTGGAGGCTTGGTGCCTAGAAGTTTCCATTTGTATCCCTGCCTGAGAGAAGATGGAAGCCTGCTGGTATTTTTTATAACACAGGTGATGTCCCCTGCATAACTGCTCGCATCCCTAATTTAGTCAAGAGCTTGAGCGCAGGCTGTTTGGATTCCTCGGCTTGGCCTAGATTAATAGTGGGTCAGCTTGTGTGGTTCTCCCCATCTTCACAAAGAGGTTCTCCAGGGGTTGAGACTCCATTCAACCTCAGTCTGACTGGCAGCTCGAAGACCAGGTTTGTCCAGTGAATCTGTGAGGCAGATCTCTTCATTTGTTCCAGCTGAATTCCTATTCTGAAGCAGGCATGCACCACATGGCATAGTGAGAAAGGCTATGAGGAAAATCGGAGGGGGGGAGGGGAAGAGAGGTGTCTTCAAAATTTGATTTTGAAGGTTTCTGCAACCAGATACAAGACCCCCCCCTCCTCTAAAACCCTTTTCCCTGTGTTTTTTGTCCATCAGGGAGGAGCCGTTTTTGGCACGATTTTTCTGATGATAGCCATCTTGGATTTTGCATGGAGCAGATTTGCATACCTGTCACTTCCATTAAATGCAAATCTCTCTCATGCATATTCATTAGGGCTAGCCTGAAAACCCGATTGGCCTGGTGGTCCTCCAGGACAGGGTTGGGAACCACTGCACTAGAGGGCTGTGTTGCCCTCTTCAGTTTTTCTGATGGGCCAATCCCTCTGCGGTACGTGTTGGCCAGCCTGCAGAAACTTTTTGGAGCTCGGAGTCCGTTTCCCTTGTAGGATTGCTCGCCTACTGCAAAGTTTTGGCTTAGTCGCAGCCCGCAGAATTCTCTGGCTCAGGCAATGTGAAGGAGATTCTGTCTCTAAGGCTACCCTCAGCAGACTTCCTTTCAAGGGATAAATGTTTTTGGAAAGGGGCTGGATAATCTCATGAATAAGTTCAAGCTTTCTGACCATCTTTTGGTGCTCACTAGTCAGGCTAGATGTGGTTTGGGAACCACTGCTTTTGATGGAAGTAGAACCCAGATGTCTGAAGATGTCCTAGCATTTCCCCTTCCCTACCATTCTCCATTAGTGATCAGTCTTTCCTTCCCTCTCTGGTTTACCTTTTTTCTTTCCTTCCTGTCTTCATCCCCCATGTGCTGTGTTCTGCGGTTTACCTTATTGTCTCTGGAGTGGTGACACAGTAATACAAGATTCACGTCGGTCAGCTTTGCCTTGAACACTTGTACATGCTCAAGGCCTGATGGGCCTGCTCCCTCTCAACGCCTTGTTGCTGACGGGGTGGACCCACCAGGCCTTGAGCTTGCCTAGATGCACACTGATTAGATGTGGTAGTCAATTTGTTGCACTGTGCTCCATTAGAAGTGTTGCTGCGGTTTAACGAATAGTCTGCTGTTCAAAATGCATTTTAATATGCTGTACGTCCATCATGACAGTTAACATTGACAGTGGCACTGAACCCTTATCGGTGTTGCAAGCTGGTAAAGTATAGGTGAATTACTCATTAACTGCATACTAATTGCTGCATGGACCCTTTACTAAGTCAATATATTATTAACAAAGAAAGACAAACATCATGATTTGAGAAGTGGAGAAGCAGCCTAGTCAGTGGTTAGCACAGCTGCTGCTAAGCAAAAAAGGCCAGTGCAATCACCCCTGCTGTTACTTGTCACCTTGGCAAGTTCCATTGCCTTAGAACAGGGGTAGGCAATTCTGGTCCTCGAGAGCCGGAGCCAGGTCAGGTTATCCACAATAAATATGCATGAGATAGATTTGCATCTCAAGGAGGTAGAGCATGCAAATCCATCTCATACATATTCATGGTGGATATCCTGAAAACCTGACCTGGCTCCGGCTCTCGAGGACCAGAATTGCCTATCCCTGCCTTAGAAAGATTGTGACTCCTCTAGAGCAGGGATCTCAAAGTCCCTCCTTGAGGGCTGCAATCCAGTCGGGTTTTCAGGATTTCTCCAATGAATATGCATTGAAAGCAGTGCATGAACATAGATCTCATGCATATTCATTGGGGAAATCCTGAAAACCCGACTGGATTATGGCCCTCAAGGAGGGACTTTGAGACCCCTGCTCTAGAGCAGTGGTTCCCAACCCTGTCCTGGAGGACCACTAGGCCAATCGTGTTTTCAGGATAGCCCTAATGAATATGCATGGAGCAGATTTGCTTGCCTGTCACTTCCATTATATGCAAATCTCTCTCATGCATATTCATTAGGACTAGCCTGAAACCCCGATTGGCCTAGTGGTCCTCCAGGACAGGGTTGGGAACCACTGCTTGAGACCAAAACATATCTGGTGTACCAGGCATGTAATCCCCTTTAGCTACTACGGAGAAAAGTGCGAGCTCAATCTCAACAAATAAAATATATAGCAGAACCGATCAACTAGACTAAAACGCAGAAAAATATTCCTAGTGATCTTGAGAGTCCCCATTAGTTTTACAACCGAGAGTGCATTTTTTTACTGAACACAGGGGAGACTGTGAGACCTTTGGACTTGCATCACCTGATCATCATCCATTTAGGACTGACACATAGGTACCAACTTTTCCAAATTAGGTTTTGTTTTTTAAAAAAATATCTTTATTGATTATCAAACTTTGACAGTGCAATACAATTAATTGAACATAAAACACTGCATAAAACGCACTATTAATTACACAACTAATACATAAAACAATCATTTTCTCCCACCCTCCTCCCAATTATTAATACAATAAGACATATGTGATTACAATATTATAATTAAGTAATTTTAATCTTCAAAATACATTTCCCTCCCCCACCCTCTTGGATGTGTAAGGAAATCTAAGAAAAAGAGAAGCCTACTTTGATCATGACGGGAATAGCTATCCAAATGGTCACAAGTGACTGGAAGAGCCACGACAGACTGAATTACACATTTTGATGGGCAAATGTGTGTCCCACCTATAAATAGGAGAGAATGAATGAGGAAGGTTTGGGGTTTAGTAATTTATTTAGGTTCAAACAATTTTTATTGATGCATGCAATAATGCGAACAATACACGGAAACACAAAAGATTCAGAATGATGTATGATTGGTCATAAGTGCATATTGCAATATTGGTTACAAAAAGATCCTCCAAGTTATTGGCATTGGAGGAATCAATTCCATCCTTTAATTTTATTTGAGGTTTTGGAGGTTTGTAAATTTCCTAAAAGAACATGTTTATTTAAAAAAATCTGGGACCCTTATATACAAAAATTATCCTCGAAAGCAAGAAGTATGATTCTTAATACTTTATATTAAATTTAAGTAAATGTTTTTAGTATTTTTATTTACCTTTCATTATAGGGTAGGGGAGGGAAATGGGAATGATGATTTTAATATATGTTAAATTACTTGAAATGCATTTCTGTTTAATTCATTTATTATAATATAATAATATTAAAAAACAATCTAAAGTATAAATGAAATAAACAGAATGAAGGGGGAAGAGAAGGGGTTAAGGGGGGATATAGGAAAAAATAGATTAGGTATATAGAAATATATTTTGGAGGAATGATAAAATATGTATGCAAATGTTTTATTATGAATTTAATTGTAATGAATATCTCTTTGTATCATTTTATTGTATATTTATTTGATTCTTTCAATAAAATGTTATAACAAAAAAAAAAGATTCAGAATACAAATATTGACGCATCATATGTAACAGGATATCAAGTGCATACAGGAGATCAGAACTGCAACAACCCCCCCCCCCCTCACTTAGTAATTCATTTAATAAAGTGTGGAGCCCAGTGACTGCATTGTTACTTTGCAATAATGGTCATGTATTTCTCCAAATTAGGTTTTTTTGGTTGTGGGGTGTTTTTTGTTTGTTTTTTTGGGGTGCTAAACCCAACAGAAGTTACCCCTCCACAGACCCAGTTAAGGAGATTGTCCGACGTTCAGGGTGCTCAAGCACACGCAATGGAACCAGCCACGCGCGCCCATGAGGAGGCGGACCCTTCACCCTCCCCCGTTTGAGCCACCTCGCGCTCACTTCACCTAGCCAAAAAAAAACAGAAAAAACGAACTTCCAGGAGAGCGAGAACGCCCTCGTCCTGGGAGGGGGCGGGCGAAGGGCGTCGCCCGCCAATCGCCTGGGAGGGGGGCGGAGCGGCGGTCACGTTGTGGCCGAAGACTATGTCGCGTGCGTGTGTGTGGCGAGCCCGGCAGAAGAAGGAGGTGGCGGTCGGGGAAGGATAGTGGCGCGAGCGCTTCGTTGTCGGCTTCCTCTCGGCGTGCGGTGACTTCAGGCGGCGGCTCTTGGGGGGTTTCGCCGCGCGGGAAAGGGGACTCCTCTCCTTGCGGGCCACTGGGTAAGTGATGAGGGCAGCGGGAGGGAGGAACGTGCCGGGGAAATCAGCCAAGTAAACCAACGCAGGCTTTAGAGTTGAGGTCCTGACCTAGGCCAGGGGTAGGCAATTCCGGTCCTCGAGAGCCGGAGCCAGGTCAGGTTTTCAGGATCTCCACCATGAATATGTATGAGATGGATTTGCATGCACTGCCTCCTTGAGATGCAAATCTAGCTCCTGCATATTCTTTGGGGAAATCCTGAAAACCCGACTGGATTGTGGCTCTCAAGGAGGGACTTTGAGACCCCCTGTTCTACTGCTACTATTATTGCAAAGAAGGCAGTCCCTGCACCAAAGAGCTTATGATCTAAACAGGATGTCCTGGGCACCCTTCTTGGCCCCCTTTGTCTGTCTCGTCTAGACCAGGGGTAGGCAATTCCGATCTTTGAGAGCCAGAGCCAGGTCAAGTTTTCAGGATCTCCACCATGACTATGTATGAGATGGATTTGCATGCACTGCCTCCTTGAGATGCAAATCTAGCTCATGCATATTTATTGTGGCTATCCTGAAAACCTGGCTCCGGTTCTGGAGGACCAGAATTGCCTACCCCTGACCGAGGCAGTGGAATGGAGTGGGCCACAGGGGCCTGACCCACACTATCATCACAGCATCAGCAACCAGAGTTTGGGCCTGTCATTAGATATTGCTTAGTTTGGCCCCTCTCTTAATGAAAAAGAGCTTCACTGTCCTTTTTCTGTAGTTATAACTTAACTTTTCCTGGCGTTGCGTTGCTACTTGTTAGTCTCTGCATGTTCCTGAACACCACAGTTACACGTCCACATTCCTGGAGTGGATTTTAGTTTCTCAGCCAAAAAAAAAAAAGCATTGTTGGTTTAGTAACTTAGGACATTACCAGATGGACTTTAGTCTATGGCCCAGAAATGTCAAAGAAGAGACAAGTTAACTTAATCATGCATTTCTAATGAGAATAACTAATGGACAGACTGGATGGACCGTTCAGATCTTTTATTTGCCTTCATTTACTAAATATGTTACTGTAAAAAAAGATTCACCTTATTTCTTTGTTTTGTTGTATTTCGCTATAGTCCATTATCTGTAAAGTTGCAGTGACGTACTTCTACAGGGGTCCCATCCCCCCCTTGAGGACCTTGTTTTAAACTTTGACTTCTGATCTGGTGAGCCTGAGAGGATCTTTTATTGATGTATCAAAAGGTAAAACAAGGTCCCTTGTCGAGAGATTTGGGAATCATCTGGGAGATGGCATCAGTTGGTGCCAAGGGATGATGGAGTCTTGAGGAGCTTCTTCCTAGCAACCTTCTGATGAGTTATCTGCATGTGCATATGGTTGGCACCTGTTACATCTAGTGGACTATTGGTGAAATTAAAAGTGGAGTTTTTTGCCTATGATGTGAACGGGAAGCTTTACTGTGTGTAAACTGCTGCCGTATAACTTTTGAGGCATTTTTTTCACTGAAGAGCTAATTCTCATAGCCACTAATGAACGGGCCTTCTTTATTTTTATTTATTTAAGTATTTATATACCACTTATGGTCTAAGTCAAGGGGTGCCCAAAAGGTTCATCGTGATCGACCAGTAGATCGCAAAGGCAACATGAGTCGATCGCGGAGCCCATCCCGGGCTCCATGATAGACTGACGTTGGCTTCGCGTTCTACTTGCTTTCCGACGCCGTATAGAGGACATAGAAGCGCCGCGTCGAGCAACCTTCCCTACCCGACGTCAATTCTGATGTCAGAGAGGAAGTTCCGGGCCAGCCAATCTCTGCCTGGCTGGCCCGAAACTTCCTCTCCGACAATAGAATTGACGTCAGGTGGGGAAGGCTGCTCAGCCCGTCACTCCTGCGTCCTCTTTACGGCGTCGGGAAGCAGGAAGAGCAGAACTTGGTGGCGGTGGCTTGGGGGCCTGTTCCCTGATGGCGGCGGTGGTGGCTTAGGGGAGGGCAGGGAGAAAGAAAAACAAAGAAAGAAAGGGGGCAGGCAGAGAGACACAAAGAAAGGAGGGGCAGGGAGACACAAAGAAAGGGGGGACAGAAAGAAAGAAGGGGAGGGGGGTAGGGAGAGAGGAAGAAAAAGTTGGGGGAGGGAATGAGGTCTGGAGGAGAGGAAGCATACAGGAGGCTGAAAGAAGGGAAGAAATATTGGATGCACAGTCAGAAGAAGAAAGTGCAACCAGAGACTCATGAAATTACCAGACACCAAAGGTAGGAAAAATGATTTTATTTTCAATTTAGTGATCAAAATGTGTCCGTTTTGAGAATTTATATCTGCTGTCTATATTTTGCACTAAGGCCCCCTTTTACTAAACCGCAATAGCGGTTTTTAGTGCAGAGAGCCTATGAGCAGCGAGAGCGCAGCTCCCTGTGCTAAAAACCGCTATTGCGGTTTAGTAAAAAGGCAGGGGGTATAATTTGTCTATTTTTGTCTAGTTGTTACTGAGGTGACATTGCATAAAGTCATCTGCCTTGACCTCTTTGGAAAAAACCCGGAATATAAATAATTATCATTTTCTCTGCTTTGTGTTTTTTTAAATTTTATTGTTGGTAGATCATTTTGACTTGGTCATTTTAAAAGTAGCTTGCAAGCTCAAAAAGTGTGGGCACCCCTAGTCTAAGTGGTTTACATTCAGGTACTCAAGTATTTTTCCCTGTCTGTCATGGTGGGCTCACACTCTATCTAATGTACCTGGGGCAATGAGGGGATTAAGTGACTTGCCAAAGGTCACAGGAAGCAGTGTGGTATTTGAACCCACAACTTCAGGGTGCGAGGCTGTGGCTCTAACCACTGCACCACACTTACAAAATAATTTTTTTTGAGCAAGACTTTTCTGATATTGTTTTGAGTTGTTCTCTTTAGTTTGTGTGAGGCAAATTTAGACCCCATGTAACATGGGATTGCTTATTAATGGTTTAAAGGTTGGACCCTAGCTTGAAGTTGTGATTGTCTGTCCTCATCTGCACAAGCCTCAAACATAAGTGTTCGAGGCTTGTGTAGTTAAGGCAGAGCTTGCAGGAGTAAGGCGGGGACAACAAAGGCGACAAAACTCCCGAAGATGGGGAAATTGAGTTCCTATGGGACAAATTTGCCATCATGTCATTCATTCTCTAGTCTAGGGATACTGCAGCACCTAACCAACAGAGCATGTATGCATGTCCTGTTTTTGGATCATAGCATCTTAGAATATGTAGTAGAATCATGATGATCTCTCAACCCCACACTTCAACTTCAGTTAACATGAGGATAGTTTTAATAGTGTTGGGAATGGATTTTGTCCTAAGCCAGAAGGTGAGATCTGTGTCCATACATGGGGTTAACATCAGTGTCTTGTGGATAACATTAGCAATAGAAGTGTACAGTAATCTTGATTATCCAAGCTTTGCTAATTCGATGGACTCCCTCGGTGATGTCATCGTGTTGCCGTTAAGAAGTGCGCAGGTTCTCTTCCTGTTTTCCTGCTTTGCGTTTTGCAAGGAAACCATGTTTTTGAGCCGAGACCATGCTTTTCCAGCATGTGCAGCAATCTTTGGTCCTGAGTCCCCGCTTTTACAGCAAGGGGACCATTTTAACTCTAGCAAAATAAAGATTGACAGTGATTTAATAGCTCCTAATTCATTTTATTTCCCATCTTCTGTTTGCGCTGAAATGATCAAGGTTTTAATAGGGTCAGCTAGTGATTGAGTAACGTTACTTATAATAAACTGATATTTTGGTGTCTTTTAGTCAAGCCATAACTTCTCGGTATTTCCCAAGGTGTAGGGAAATACACATTCATTCATAAGTACCTGATGTGAAGTCCTCCCAGTTATGTTCTTTTAGAAGTTAAGTCTTAATAAAGTCAGCTTTGTACACAACCACGTGGTTGTTCTCATGGTACATACAGTAAGTTCCTGAAGGATAGTAGGACGCCTTAATTAGACACACCCGCCTCTTTCCTTATTTGTCTCGCTGTTGTCCTGCCTTTGCTAACACACTTCCTATTCCTGAACTGTTGACTGTGCTACTTTCTCTGTTGTACTCTTGGCAGTGTTACCAGGTTAGACAGAATTAGTCACCTGTTCTGTCCTTCTCACCTAGGTGTTTAAAACAGTGAACAGATTGTCTTGTCTGTGCAGGGTGAGGGCAGGAAGTTAAAATGCACGTTCCTTTTTAAAACGGATTGCTTTGTAATTTTCTGTTAGGGCTTTCAATAGCGATTCCTTCACCCCCCCCCCTCCCTCATTTATTTCTCTGTGCTAACCCAAAAACATCTGTTTGGTGCTTTTAAAAAGAAAACCATTTATTTATTCATTTCATATACCCGTGGTCTACTGAACCATTCAATCTCCAGCAATCACATTTTCAAGGAATATGTACAAGTACAAGATGTTTATACAAGCCAGAAACTGTAATAACACATTCCTGAAAAATTTATGGATCTAGTCCAAGACTGGATAAAAAAATGTATTCTGCGAAATTATTTCTATAACTATCAAAACAGTGAAAACCAAAGAGAATGACCCCAAAGTATCCACAGAGAAGAAAATCCAGAAGAAACCAAAAGAAAGTCTGTGGAGTGACGATGTTCCTTAAATGGACTTTATTTGAAAATGTCAAAGTTCCAAATGTACACTAAAATCATCCACATAAAAGTAAAGTAATCCACATGAAAACCTTAAAGGACCTAGTCCGCTAGGGACGCAGGGCCCGCGTTTTGACTAAAAGTCTTCTTCAGGGGCCCTGAGGGTCTATAATGGTGAATACGTGGAGAAGCTAGTATGTGGTGAGCCGTGAGTGAGACACTGCTTGCATTCAAAACAGTTGCACTTCATATAAGATTTGCTTCATATTAAAAATACTTTGGTGATCTTTAAGTCACCATTAATGTGTTTACTTTTCAAGAAAAGCTAACTTCTGGCATGCATTTGTATAGTATAGAGACAAAACAGACAGAAGTAATTTTATAATGAACTCAGAGTGCACAAATGAAAATTCATCCCTATTGTTGCTATCCTAAAATTAAAAAAAAAAAAAACAGGCTAAAAATAGATAGGGGAAGTATTTATCACTTTAGCGCTGATAGGGTTGGGTAGTTCATAGTTTTGACAAATATTGGTGCATATGTATGCTCATAATTCCTCCAGTAACTGAAAAGTATTAATAACTATCAGCAGGAAACAATACTTTTTGAGGATAAAAATCAATTCCACTTGTGCTTTCTTTCTTTGCTTTCCCCTATGAGCATTGTCCCCACTGTGATGATTTTCCAAAAGTCTGTGTCTACTCAGACTGTGACAATGGTTGCTTCATGTACAGGAAATAACCAAATCAGCCAGTGAGGATGACTGAATCATCCACTCACTGGCTTTGTATGGGAGCTGATGCTCGCACTCGCTGATGACCTGGGTATTGTAGGGATGGTCATTGGTGTGCGAGAATGAGCGAGAATAAGCAGGTCCTACAAACCAAATGTTTTGATAATCCTTAGAGAGCAGATGTTATAATATTCAGATTACAAATTAGGTACTGCATAAAGTACATGTAACCCTTGAAGTCCCTGATTAGTACACAAGCATTCACATTTGCTTTTAAGTCTGAACACACTGTTAATTTCTAAACTATTGTCATAGGACATGTAAATTTCAACAAGTTAGAAGACGGTACTCCCTTTCTTCTCATGACTCTCCAGTCCTGACTGCTTCTTCCTGCACTTTTTCCCCTTAAAACCCTATCTCTCCTTTTTCAGTCCTGCCTCAAAATGGTCTAGTTCTAAATATGTGCCTTTAGGACCTGATTCTAGTAACGGTACCGTAAGTTAGGGGGCGGTAGGTGCCTTATTGCTGTCCAACTTAATTGATTAATTGGAGTTAATTGGCATGTTAGTTGACCACATTGGTTAAATCAATTAAAAAGTCATTTAGAAAATGCAGGCACCTACAAAAGAAGATGCCGTACGGAACCTAAGGTCAAAGTAGACGTGGTTTACACAGGAAATAACCTTAGGTGCTTTTGTAACTGCAGTTCTCATCAAACGTAGGTGCCGGTAATATAGGCCTGCAAAACCCTGGCCTATATTAACCCGTGCCTATGTTAGACATAAACGGTGATTCTCTTAACGGCGCCTTTGTATGATTGACATGTGGCCAGCGCCATTTTTGGTGGCGCGGGGTAATGTAGGCGCCGTTACTACAATCAGGCCCTCCGTGTGCTCCCTTTGTTTTGGAAATTTTTTTAATGTTTGTGAAAAGCGCACTAATATGATGTGTAAAATGAATTTACACATGTTAAGTCTTAATCACATTTTACAAGTTTTAATTTCTGAAATGAACTGAAAAAGAAAAGTGAAAAAGCCAAAAATCTGAAAATGAACAGAAAAAAAAAAAGTGCACATTTATTTTTTCTATGCAAACCTCAGTATAATGTGCTCAAGTGTTTCAGAAAGTTCCTAAGGCCTGGTTTAGACTGGATTGCCTATTGGCCATTCACCTGGTTCTCTAATTCTTTGCTTGTAGCCTTATTTATCGTGCTTACTATACCGCTAACATTGATGGGCAGAACTGAGCAATTTACAAACAAATTCCAAAAATCCAATTTGAAAATTCAGAAAGGAACCACAGTCAGAACCACCACTGGGAAATAAAAATATTAATAGGAAAGAGTAAGCTACTAAGAGTCAAGCATTTAATGTTGGAGTGCAAAATTTAGCTGAGTTTCAGGTCACGCTTAAATTGGTAAGTGTTATATACTTAGAGGGGATATCGGGGTTTTTTCTAGAAAAAGATAACCTTTAATTTTATACTGCTATGCACTTTCTGGCAAGTGTAATTTCAAAATTACTTTGTTTATATTGGGACATTTATCTCCCCATGTTAAAGCCATGGCATGCACTGAGCTGCAGTTAGAACGTCCTGTGTTCATTTAAGGTCCTGGAAAGTACGCCTTGTTCTGATACTGTACAAGAAGCGTCTGTAGAAACCGCTGAGTACATGTTGGCAGACTTTTGAATCTTCTATGGTTGTACAGTGTGTTCAGTTTATGGGTGTGACTGAGAGATGGGTAAACATGCTGAGTATGTACAATACATGCAAACAAAGGAATTTTCTCCTCTTTCCTGGCATCTTGCAACAGGATGAGTAAGTGCCAGCCAGGGAAGAAACCTTTTAAAAGTGAAAGATAATTTAAGGTGATGAGTTAATGTCTAAACTATTTGTGTCCTGTACTGCCTTATAGTTGACTGAGTTCTTAGTCGATGAACAAAGTGTGGTAATTTTTGTATACTTTGTGTTCTGATGCTTTCAAAATCATTGTTCTATTTATATACATTTAAAAGAATCTGAACCAAGAGGGCAGAAGTTAGACTTTTATGTCTAGCTCATCAAAACAGGGCAAAAAAGGCCTTATTCAGTTTGCCAACTTGCTAATCTATACTTGACAAGTGTTTAAGCCCGTTACATTAACTGGTGCTAGAGTAGGTCTGTCTGTCTTTCTTTCTCTGTCTCTCCTTTTCCACTGTATATCTTTCTGTCTTTCTTGCTCCTTGGCTGCTTTCTACACTCAGGCCCAACAATTGTCCCTTTCTACTCCCTCCCTCCTTCCTTCCTATGTCCTTAGTGCCCCCAGTGCTCTTTCCTATGTCCCCTTCACTGCCTTCCAGCCTTTGTCCCACCCCCGAAGCTAGCCAGCTTACCTCCCTCACTATCTGCCGCGCTAAAGCCAGCCTGCCTGCCTCCCTCCAGCGCCGAAGCCTGCCCCCCCCCCCTTCCCGTACCGGCCCCCACTGCTGCTACCTATCATCTGGCCTACCACTGCTTTAAACACACACACCCCTGGGTCCGCTGGCACCCGCCGCAACTAAAGCAAAGGGAAAAGGGTCCGCTGCACACAAACCGCTGTAGGCTCCAGCTGAACGCATCAAACACTGCCATGGAGCTACAGATCATGGAGGCAGGGATCACAAAGTTGTAAGTGCGCATGAGCGCTTAGAGGCACGTCCTGTAGGAAGTCAGCCAGTGCAGATGACTCTCCTCCTGGCCGACATCTCTCCTCCTCTTCCCGCACCTCCTAGATCCCTCCACTGCAGCGGTCACGACCAGATGGGCCTCTGCGCATGGATTTAGTGTGACACCGGCCAGAAAGTTTGCAAGATAATGCCTTATATGGATGAGGGGCAGGAAAATATTGATGGTTGAACATAGGTCATTTCTAGTGACCACACTCATTGGGCGCATGCTCACTAGGTTCTGGAAAGATCAGTGATATGTGTGCCATTGACCAGTCTAGAAGGACAGGATTAAAAAATGGGAAGAAACCAAGGTAGTTGTGAATGAAAGATTATGGTGGAAAGCAAAAGAAACTCTGTGGAGTGACGATGTTCCTTAAATGGACTTTATTTGTAAATGTCAAAGTTCCAAAAGTACACTAAAATCATCCACATAAAATAAAATCATCCACATAAAACCCTTAAAGAACCTAGTCTGCTAGGGGTGCAGGACCCAACATGGTTCACGATTCGACAAAAAGTCTTCTTCAGGGGTCCCTGAGGGTCCTATAATGGTGAATAAGTGGAGAATCTAATATATGGTGAGCATCGTCTTTCTCACAGCTCACCACATATTAGATTCTCCCCTGAAGAAGACAGGATCGTGTCAGAGGAAACGTGCTACCGAAGTGGAGAGTGGCCTGCGAGGTTTGCTACAGCCGGTCGGCGATCCTCAGCAGGCTGCTTTGAAGAGGAGCAGCAGTGGTTTGTCTGGGTGAGTGAGGGCTGGAGGGGGGAGTCGCCGGTGTGTTCCTTGCCTCCGTGTTCGAAAATGGAATTTGGCATGGAGGGACACATCACACTGTCAAGGAACACGTATGCGTGCTTAGGGTTTTATTATAGAGGATTTTCTATACCTTTCTTCCAGGGAAGCTCAGTACTTGAATTTATTCAGGTACTCATGCATTTTTCCCTGTCTGTCTTGGCAGGCTCACAATCTATCTAATGTACCTGTGGCATTGGGGTGATTAAGTGACTTGCCCAGGGTCAGAAGGAGCAGTATGGGTTTGAACCCACAACCCTCGGGGCGCTGAGGATGTAGCTTTAACCACTGCACCACCCTCTACCCCACTACAGCCTGAAGCCCTGGTGGGACAGGAGTAATCATTACTGTATCTTGATCCAGCTGACTCTAAACCACCCTTACTTCTGCAGACCTTACCTTTAAAGCCCTGGTGGTCTGGTGGTGAAGTAGGGTAGGAGCAATCTTCCTACGCTCCTGCCTCATGAGAGCTGAGATAAAAATGCTTGCCCCTTATTGTGCTCCTACAACTTATGCTACTTCCATAACCAGGAATGAAAGAAGATAGCTAGTCCCTGATTGCAGGACTATTTATTCTTCCCTCCAGAATCATCATTGATGGACAACCCTGGCCTAAGACTGGCATGGTGGCCCATCTTACATGACTTAGCAAAAAAAACTCAGGGACTCCTTTTTGTGGTTGTTTTTTGGGTTTTTTTCCTTCCCTCCCAATGTTTTCATTTTAATATTGTATGAAAATTTGTTCTTTTAGATTGTTGATTATAAAACCAACCTGAAAGCTCTTACTGTGTTGAAAATTTGAAGGTCCACTGGTTGCTTAATGAACAATAATCTGTTGGGAAATGTCTGCTGATTTAGTACTCTAACTCTGAATGTTTGCAGTCACTAAGGTTCCCTTTTATGAAGCTGCTCTAGGCTTTATCACTGGCCACTGCAGTATTACTGTGTTTCCCCGAAAATAAGCCCTAGTCCTGGGATTCGCCGGCAGTTCCCCTTCCCTCCCTCCCATCCCTTGTGAAGCAAAATCCTTGAGTGAGCATCGCCTCCCGAGCCTCCGCCGCGCATCCAAACCCCCATCCTTCTCTCCCTCCCATCCAAACCCCACCGACCGTGAGCGAGCCCTACATACCTCCCTAAGCAGCGTCGGGCCTGCAGCATGCTAAACAGGCTGCTTCGGCCTTGTCCACCTGTGAATTCACTGTGCCGTATCTTAATATAGTCATCATGAAAACTAAGTTAGACAAGTTGAGGCCTAAGCATTGAAAAGCTTTTAATATGGATGGCACTGACTGATAAATCACTGTGTCTACATCTGGCTCAATATTTCATGGTTTTTAAATCTGAAAAACTGCTTTCTGATCTGTATATCTTTATATAGACTGGATTTTTTTAGGCAGAGGATTTAAAGCCTAGCATGGCTTAGAGTTAACATCAGAATGTAAAAACCTTAACTGATAAGTCAAAGTATTTACTATTTCTGATATTTGTGTCTTTCTTAGGTTAACACCGTTACCTACTCTGAATGAGAAAAATGTCCAGCATTTGTTTTTATAGGAGAATCTAGCAACTTGACAAAGGGCCACTGTGAATCAACATGTCTTCCTACTTTGGAAGCTTTTGTATATTGCTGTTATTTTCTTAATTTGGGGGACTGTTTTTTGGAGAAAAAAAACTTGAACCCATCTTATTGGGAGCGAAGTAATTCTGTGACTTAAAAAACAAATATGGAATGTGACATGTTTAAAACAATTCTGTTATAACACACCATCAGCCAGCTATGACAGCTGAACCCAAGAGCTACCACTTGGAGCAAAATAAAAACTGGGCTACGGGAACCAGTTCTGAGGTTGAGAATCCCAAGGGAAAGATCTTTAACTGTGAAGGTTTGGGGGAACAGAGCTATCAAAACCATGAAGATATGGAAATACATCTGAATGACTCAAGTGGAAATGACTCCAGTGGCGTGAATTCTGGTGGCAATGGGTCGAAGAAAAGATCGAATTCCAGTTTACGAAGGTCCAGCAAATGCACAGGACGTTGCAACAGGTAACTTCGTCATCTACTGTGTTACTATGTATTTCTTCCAGTAATGCTCATGAGCAGATCAGTTTACTTAGAAGGGGTCTTTACTAAAGATTAGCATATGGGTCATTCCATATCAGGTGGTCCAGAGCTCCCCACTCGACCATCTCAGAAATTGATTGGGACCTCTAATGAAGGTGTCCAGAGTTTTGGCACATGGTCTCAACTAAGTCCAGAGTTAACGGCCTCTTTATTTGGGCCACATTTTTGTATCTGCAGAAGTTGTTGAGTGGGGACCCTCCTTGAAATTGGACTAGTTGACATGTGTACTGCAGCAGGTCCCATAGGAATAAAATGGATCCTGTGACAGAAAACACGCGCTAATTTTTATTAATAGGTCCCCTTAGTTTCTAATGCAAAGTTATTGGGAAATTCAGTGGATTTTAAGGTCAGAAATTAATAAATGCTGATAAAAATGTGATCCTCAAGGCATGTACTCTTCTGTTCAACAAGCATACTCTAATTAGAGGAGGCTTTTCTATCATACTATATGGGAAATGTGTGTTGGATTTCTGGCTCCATGAAACTACAAGCCTAGCAAATTGAAATCATAACTAGGTCTTCTATTCTTAAGTATTTATAAACTCTAAATCTAAGTGTACATTTTCCAGCTAATAAGGGTTCTTTGAGGGTTCAAAAAGATTTTATTGGTCTTTCACACTTGGATACTATTACTGAATACCTTTCCAGTGGAATCAAATATATACATTTGTTTTACTTAGATGACATCTATGCAGAAAAGACATAAAATCTGGGTGGAGGATACAAGATAAGCCGAGGAGGGGGGAAGAGAGTGTATAGTAAAGGAAGTTGTATTATTTCTGGGTTTTATCCAATAAATATCAATCTTAAACACTGATAGAACGCCCCTAATTAAAATAAAAAAATCTATAAAAACCTAAAATCTTTGTATTTAATATACCACCTTTCCCAGTAGGTCAAAACAAGGCCTAATAATAAAAAAGTTGCTTAGTAAAAATAGGATGGTCGGAAAAAAAGATAAGTTGGGGTATATAATTTGAGCTTAATTTTTTTTATGGTCATTCTTCATGGGAGAGGGTTGGGGGATGTGAAGATTACAGGGGGATTAATATTGCTTATTTACTGAGGTGCCATAAGAACGCGGACACCTTGGTTTCATTTTATTGGGAAATGCTTGGTAGGGGTTGGGAAGGTGTGTTGGGGGTATTAAACATAGCAAAATTGTATTTTTGTTGAAGCTTTGTAAAAGTTATAGTTGTACAATGAAACATTCCAGGAATTTTGGTTTATTTGTAGCTTTTGCACTCTGCTGATTTAATAAACAGATTCAAACATAATTTTGTTTACTTTTTTATGAGAAGTAATAACTAACCTGAGGTAAACAATGCATTTTATCACAGCATTGTTCTGTCTGAAATAGGTTAGTGGCTCCCACAGTAAATGTAAACTTGTATTGCTTGCCCTTATTTGGCAGCTTGACTTCTAGAGGTAATTTTGCAAGACTACCACTAGAGGTCAGTCTGTACCATTTTGAACCCAGTTGCTTGATGGGGCCAGGAGCAACTGGGGGTTGCTTATGCTGGCCTACTAGACACCATGGAAAACCTTTATAGGTGCAAGGGAAGAGATCAAGGGTGGATGCCTGCATATGGATGAGGGAGCAGGGTTTATTATTATTTTTTTAAACATCTCCTTTAAGGAGGCCTTGGGATACTTGTTAGGGGCACTGTGCTCCTGAGGAGGAATGATAATGCCAACTCAAGAGCTTGTATTCCCACAAATAATTCAGTTTATGTGGTTAAATACCAGCATGCAATTTCAATACCGAGATGCTTTGTATTTCATGCTCTGGCAGCACAAATAATGCACGATATTGTTATTTAACATGTATTTGGCTAAAGCAGTTTCCCTTATTGGCAGATATCCCTCTTGTCGGTCAAAGCTGTTTAAAAGAAAAGCTTTGTGTATGAAGTTGTAAGTGTTAGATAATCTTTAAGCGCTAATTTCAGATCCTTTTTCTTTTGAGCACACAGTGTATTGACCCTCTCAGCTAAATTCAGGTTTATCCCCTAAGTTTGAAAAACTTAATAATATCCAGTAGATGAAAATGTGGAGGACAAATACTTAAATGAATAAGTATACTTTATAAAATTAGATTGAAGAATTGAGATTTGCTGTTCTAAAATTGATAATTTTGTCTTGTAGTGAACGATTAGATCAGAACCTGTCTCATAAAGAACTGCTGAGCATGGTCCAGGAAATCAAGCAACGCCTCCCACTGGAGAGGCAGAATCGCAGCAAAGCTAGTACTATAGATGCTCTCAGCTATGCCCTGCATTGTGTTAGGCAAGTGCAAGGTAAGAGTGGTTCTCGGCCCAGTCCTAAACTGTAAATGGTTTTTGATGCCTGATTTGTAACTGGTTTCATCTGAAAGCATCTTGGCATTTTGTAATTCTATTGCCAGGCAAGACTAAAAATCTAAGAATGCTTGTGGTTAGGGTATTTCCAATTGATTCCTAGTGGTTAGCTTGTGTTGGCAATTTTCCTTTGATCTGAACATGTCAACCGTTATCTGTCTAGATCAGGGGTTCTTAACCAGTGGTGTCTGTATGTCCAAGGGGTGCAGGAAAAGGTCAAACAAGGTGTGGAGAATTCTTGAAATCTGAGGCAATTCATTGTAACTTTTCTAGACAGTGAAGACAGTTATTAGTAGATAACTAGGATTTTTATTGATGGTATTTATATATCACTTTCTTGTTCTTGGAGAAATTCATGAGATACCTCAAATCACCAATCTGATGGAGAATGATTTTTCTATTGAGTATAGGTGAAGTCAAGGTAAACATAAGATTTATTTTTTGTTGTTGTTTTTTGTTATCAGCAAACAGCGAGTTCTTCAAGCTTCTGAATGATCACAAAATGTCTCAGTTGGATATGCCAGCACTCACCATTGAGGAACTGGAAGCCTTTACATCAGAACACCCTCAAAAGAATACGGTGAGAGCCTATGAGCCTATAATGGTTACTTGGGGATGAGGGGGGGTTGTGGATGGTAGCCAGCCTGGGCCCATAGTAAAAAATATTTGGTCACCTGCTTAGGAATAGAATCTAGATGTCGTCGTTGATAGTTGAAATGTTCTGCTTAGAGAGCATTTATTGGTAGATGGTAGGAATGGAATCAAAAATAAAACAGAGAATGTCTGAATTGCTCCAAGGTGCAGTTGTACCTTGAATATTGTGTACAGTTCTGGTCACTACATCTCTGGATATAGTGTCATTAGGAAAGGTAGAGAAGGGTAACAAATCTTTTCAAAGCACTGCTATGTTTGGAACATCTCTTATTTTGCATGGACTTAGTGCTACATTGATGATATCGCCGCTTAGAGAAATGTCTTGTTCATTTCTTTCTCTCCTCGCTGAGTGTATAAAAGCTTAAGTCTTCAAATTGACAATACATACTGTGCAGTTGCCGCATTTAAATTGTCCTAGCGGTAATTTCCTGGAGGTCTGGGAACAGATGATGTAGCCAATATATTCAGGTGTTTTTCTCTTTGTAAGCCATTCTGTCTCTCTCCAGAAAAATGATCCAGACTCTGGATGATGTGCCTGTGTTTCAAAATCTTAACAATATCTTTAGATAAATGCATGAAGGATATTGTGCACAATTGCTCAGTCTTGGTAATAAAATTCCTGTTCTGGAAGCCTTAATGGTGATAATGGACTTGAACATTGTGGCTGTTAAGGAGACGTGGTTCAATGAGTCTTAGGAATGGGATATCACCATACAAGGATATAAGCTATTCAGGAGCAATAGAGAGTTACTCTTCTTCCTTTTTGGCACTCCTATGTCAAAAATATTAAAGCAGCTGAAATGTAAGGAATCTAGGGAAAAGAAAAATAATTAAAAAAAAAAAAAAATAATAATCTGCATGTGTTTTAACTAGAGCTGAATGGGGACAACGGGGATCCCACGGGGTGGAGGCAGCTCAAGCCAAGAGGCTCGCTTTCTTTTCCTGCCTGCAGCACACCACACGTAGCCAACCCGGAAGTCTTCCCCTGATGTCAGAGCTGACGTCGGAGGGAAGGCTTTGCGTCAGTTGCATGCAGGGCCCATCTTTCTCTTACCTATCATCTGTACTTCATTCCCTCACTATGAAGTGAATCATTTCTTCGCAGGGCAGCGGGCCCTGCACGTGACTGATGTGAGGCCTTCCCTCCGACGTCAGCTCTGACATCGGGGGAAGATTTCCGGGTCGTGTGGCGTGCTGTAGGCAGGAAAAGAAGAAGAGCCTCTTGGCTCGAGCAGCCTCCAATCCCTGCTGTTACCGGAATCTAGACTCGAACTTGGGAGGCAAACGCAGGACACAGAAGGTGAGGGGGGGTGGGGGTTAAGTGTGTTTTTGGACACAGAAGGTGTGAATTTGGGAGAGAGGATGGAGGAAGGGAGGGAAAGAGATGGTTATGTACATGAGAAATGGAAGAAAGAGGAGAATTTTTGGTCATAGGAAGGGAGTGAGGTACAGATGATAGGGAAGAGAAAGATGAGAGGG
Source organism: Geotrypetes seraphini (assembly GCF_902459505.1). Lineage (NCBI taxonomy): Eukaryota > Metazoa > Chordata > Amphibia > Gymnophiona > Dermophiidae > Geotrypetes > Geotrypetes seraphini. The sequence goes on along the minus strand of NC_047098.1, from coordinate 10,271,669 downwards.
AGAAATGTTCTGGTGGAAAGGGAACAGTAGAACAGATTGAAAGGGATGTAAGAGGGAGCAATGTTAGACATAGTGGTGAAGGGAATGGAGGGAGAGATGTGGCATGGTGCTGGAGAGGGGTGATAGAAGGAGAAATGTTGGGCATGGGGCTGGTGGATCGGGGCGAAAGATGCTGCACATGATCCGGGGGATGAGAGAGGGATAAATGCTAGGCCATGGTAGGAGAAACCAATGAACAGCAACAGAAGAATTTACAGAAGATGGGAGAGCGGAAAAAAGAAACTGGGACCAACTTGATGGAAAAATAAGTCTCCAGACAACAAAGGTAAAAAACAGAATTTATTGACCAAAATATGTTAGCTTTGGGAAATGTATATAGCAGATGTCTTTGTATTGTGTTCAAAAGAAATTGAAATGCGTTTCTGGTTTTATTTCTACAGTGTTGAAGTAGTTTCTGAACCTTGCTGTGGCTAGTGGGGGTCCCCAAGCACTGCCAGCAGAGGACCTCCTCTAGAGACAGCCAGAACTCCCCTCCACTAAGCACAGCAGTCACTGGCAGCATCCATGAGCCACTGAGGTGCCAGCATCTGTGACTCAGGGACGCTACTGCTGCCTGCCAAGCTTGGCAAAAGGGACCCCCAGCCAACTGCAAAGGAAGAACTCAGCTGACAGCTTGGGGGTTCTCGTCAGCTGAGTATTTATATTTTATATTTACATTAGAGGCTCTGGTAGAAACCCGTGTACCGTATTTTTCACTCCATAAGACGCACTTCTTTTCCACCCATAAGTGGGTGGAAATCTCAGTGCGTCTTATGAAGCGAAGGTCCAAATTTTGTTACCCCGCCGCACCACTTTTTCCGCACCACCTTTATTTTAAAAAACACTGCTGCTGCCGCTGCCACAACACCAACTTCTTTTTAAAACACCCCGCTGCTGCCGCACCATTTTTTTTTTTTTAAACACCTCCCGTCCATTGTCGTTGTCCCCCCCTTTTTAACCTGGTGGTCCAGCATGAATCTTTCGCTTTTTTTCCCAGCCTGCGGCACAGAGATCAGCAGCATGGACGTCAGGAGCAAGCTTTATGCTCTCCTGTTCAGCCCTGCGCTGCTTTCCGAATGGCTGCCATAGGTTCTCGCAGGACTCGTGAGAACTTACGGCAGCCATTCGGAAAGCAGTGCAGGACCGAGCAAGAGAACGTAAAGCTTGCTCCTGACGTCCATGCTGCTGATCTCTGCGCCGCAGGCCGGGAAATAAGGAGAAGCCCTCGAGCACCATCTGCAAGGTACCAGTAGGTGCCGCGGCAGGGAAGCCGGCTGGAGCTGCTGGGCCCATGAAGAAGGTGGGCTGGAGCTGACAGACCCATGAGCAGGGAGCAGGATTAAAAAAGGTATGGGAGGGCTGGCTGGCTGGGTGGCCTGAGGCTGGTTTGGGCCTGACTGGGTGGCCTGGGGCTGGCTGGCTTGGGGCTGCCTACCATTAGATGTGCCCACCATTCAATGTGCCCTATTCCCTGTCCTGGTCTACCACCAGAGGGGGGACAGGGCACACCATTTGGTTCAGAATTTTTTTTCTTGGGTTTTCCTTCTATAGAAGTGGGTGCGTCTTATGGTCAGGTGTGTCTTATGGAGCGAAAAATACAATACATACAAAGTAGGTATTCTTCCCAATTAATATTTCCAAATTAATAAAGTATCTTTGCTTATTTGTAAATGGGTTTCTACCAGAGCTTTAAATTCAGTAGCATAATTTAATTAAATAACTACTTCTGAAGTAACTACTTTTGAAGTTTATAGGGACGGATTTGATTCCAGCGGGGATGGGTTTGACTCCTAGTGAGGACGGGTTTGATTTTACCGGGGATGGGCGGGGACGGGTTTGATTTCTGTCCACGCCCAACTTTTAACTGTTTTGTGTCACTTGTCATTCCAATTTCCAGATTGTTTATAAATAAGTTAAATTTGTGCAGCACTCCACTATTTACTCTCCTCCATTGAGAAAAAGGACCATCTAACCCTACTTTCTATTTTCTGGTCTGATAATCAATTCCTAATCCATAGCTGAACATTGCATCCTATCCCATGATGCTTTAATTTTCTTAGGAGCCTTTCACGGGGAACTTTGTCTAAAGTTTTCTGAAAATCTAGGTACACTGCATCAACTGGCTTACCTTTATCCATATGTGTGTTCACATCTTCAGAGTAGTCAAGCAATTGGTGAGGCAAGACCCTTCCTTGGTTGAACCTATACCGACTCTGCCCCATTAAATCATGTTCCACAATTTTATTTTTTTAGAATTGTTTCCACTATTTTACCTGGCACTGACATCAGGCTTACTGGTCTGTAATTTCCTGGATCTCCCTGGAACCCTTTTTAAAAATTGGCGTAACATTGTCCACCCTCCAATCTTCAGGTATTGCAGATGATTTTAGTGACAGGTTGCAGATCACTAATAGATCAGGAATACATATTTTTGTTCGTAGGACACCTTTGTGGTCGTGTTCTCTTTAACCTCTGGGAAGATGGTGTATATCTCTGAGCAGGCAACTTCCATCCTGAGCTGTAAGAAGAAAGTCTTGGATTCCTCTAGATTTGTAGAGCTGCTGGCACCTCAGGATGTGAGCGTATTTTATAAACATACCGCTCAATCCCATCTCCTTCCATGGAACATGGGGATAGGCACAGGTAATTTCTCCAGCGCTGTAAACCCTTTTCTTCTACTATTTGTCCTGCTTGATGATATATAGTTGCATAATATGTCTTAATTTTAAAAACAGAATCATTTTCTAAACATAACTCCTGCTTCCCTCTGTGGTTAATAAATTTTATCATAGGTTGTTTAGGGCTGCTGAAATTCCCCATTTGCAGAATTTGTGAATATGGTTAGTCTTATGGTAGTGATTCTGTTTTTGTGTGCGTGATAAAACACAATTTTTATTCTTATACCATTTTTATTTCTTATCAGTGTCTTATGAATACACTCAAGTGAAATCCTTCTTCTGCAGGATCAGGCAAGTCATAATGATTTTCTTGTCAGTGGTTTCAAGTGACTTTATTGCTGTTAAACCTTTTGCAGCCTCATAAGGAATCTTGCTGCAGACCCTCTTGGCTCATTTCTTTCCCATTATTACAGAAGTTCACATATTTAAGACAATCCACATATTTTGAGTGACTGAATAAAAAGATTCACTTAGGGGTGGGTATATTTATGTACTTGTCCAAGAATACTGAAGGTGTTGGCTGAATGCGGAATACCGTGGGCCCAGGTCAGGTTGCAGACCTTCACGGAGCTCTTAGCTTCTTTTTTTACATACAACCACTCTTGTCAGTTTGGGTAGACTTCGAATAGCTCAGATTTTGAAAAGTTCCTAGTTTAGTCTGAGATAAACAGTTGATGCGTATGCTGTGGATGGACTAATCCTCCACAGTGGATGTCAGAGAATGTGAAGCAAGACCAGAAGCCATGCCAAAAATAGCCAAGGCAGCATGATATAAACTTGTATATATTGTATTATGGTATTAGTTTTGTGAATGGATTTTTTTTTTTTACGCTGTTGCTAGTGATATGCCAACTCTGTGGATTAAGTAAATGCCCGCTCAGTGGATTCAGGTCAGATTGTTAGATTTGCAGTGAAGCTTGCTGTTAACTGATGTCTGTCATTGTAATTGAATTGCAAACTGGTTACAACAACAACAAAAAAAACCAAAATAAAATTTGATCAAGCTAATTTGTTGAAAAGATACGTCTGGTCTATAATGTACTGGAAACCTTTTCTTTTTTATCCATTTTTACAGGAGAGGTAAAGAGTGGGATCATGTGCTACGGTACAATCCTTTCCGAATCACCCCTTACTCTGTCAAGGTGCGCAGTTCTGCCCTGATACAAGCCGAGACGTGCTGTTTGGCTCTCGTAGAAAGAATTATCTCTGGTTATGAAGGCAAGTCCCAGAAAGTGATATAAAAAATAAAAGAATTTTTGTTCCAAATTTTGGTTTGGGTTGATTTTAACTTTTTCCTGCAGCTCCCAGAATCCCCTTGGATAAGAGGATCTTCACAACTACTCACTCGCCTGGTTGTGTATTTCTAGAAGTAGATGACAGGTGAGCACTTCAGAGGTTTTGGGGAAAAGTGTTGGGTTACTGTGATTGAGAACTAAAGAGCATGCCTTCTGTTGTCTTATTCAGTTGTAACATTTTATGCTGTACTTCTTTGCATGATAGAGCTGTGCCTTTGTTGGGTTACCTGCCTCAAGATTTGATAGGAACCTCTATCCTGATGTACTTACATCCAGAAGATCGCCTCCTAATGCTTGCTATGCACAGAAAGAGTAAGTTAAAACTTTTCAGTAATCTGAAGATTTAAAACCATTTTATAGTGTAGTTGCAGAGCTTTAAGTGTTTGTAGTGAAATATTGATGACTAATGAAATGCACCTTACTGCAAAAACAAAGCGTGTCAAATAATGGATTATATTTATTAGAATCTCTTTACCACCTTTTTGAAGGAATTCACTCAAGGCGTTGTACAGCAGGAATAAGTCAAGCATGGGCAATAGATAATTGCAGCAGTAAAATATTCAAATACAAGGTGTGGCATAATATGTTATGCTATAAGGTCAACAGAGTATGCAATAAAACATTTTTTTCTAGATTGCAAATGATGTAAGTAAAGATGGAACATATAGTTAGATAAGAGAGAGTAACAGGAGTTAGAAAATAAAGGGGACTAATTTTTTTTTTTATAAGTCGCACATGAAGTAAGAAAGGTGCATGAATATATCAGCTAAGATAGGGGTGGATAATAAGCAAGACCTGGTGTGACTGACTTAATAATCTAGGCTGTGAGACTTTGTTGTGAGAATTACCCAAAGATTATGGTGTATTTTGAGTGTTTGAGATAATAAAAAAACACAAAAAATTGGGTTAGACTCCTCTTTATACATGTTTGTTGATCATTTTTGTCTCTACTTATTTTGCATTGAAGTCTTGAAATATGCAGGACAGCCCCCCTTTGAACATTCTCCAATCAGATTTTGCACTCAGAATGGTGATTACATTATTTTGGACACCAGTTGGTCTAGCTTTGTGAATCCTTGGAGCAGAAAGGTCTCGTTTATTATCGGTAGACACAAAGTCCAAACGTAAGTCAGATCATTTTGTCTTCAGCATGATTATCAAGAAAAATTTCTCCCAAAAATGCAGGAAAATATTAATGTTCACAAAAATAGCTTTTGTCTATGAAGAGAATTTCAGAATCGGAGAGAGAATTGTGAATAGGTAATTGCAGGAGATTATCAGAATTTGTCCCTTCTTTTCATTAATTTTTTGGTTCTGTACAGTAGAAGTAGACTTGATTTTAACTTTTTCCTGTAGCTCCCAGAATCCCCTTGGATAAAAGGTCTTCACAACTACTCAAACACCTGGTTGTGTATTTCTAGAAGTAGATGACAGGTGAGCCATCATCATGGCTAATGGGTAATAACTGGAGTTTACATGCACATCTTTATAGTTGCTATTCTATAAAGATGTGTGTGTAAATTTTTCTATGCAGATCTGAAAAGGAGGCATGGCCATGGGAGGAGGGCATGGTCAGATCAGGGGCATTGCTAGAATTTGCATGTAGTGTTACAGAATTCGAGGGGAGTGTAGGACGCAGTGGATTGAGCTACAGCCTAAGATAAGCCGCTCTTAGCTGTACCCTTCTCCTCTCATCTAGCTGCCCCCTATGCCTGGAATAAATTACCTGAGTTTGTCCGCCAAGCCCCTTCCATTACCTTTTTTAAAAGCAGACTGAAAACCCACTTTTTTGATATAGCCTTCAATCCATAACCTTACTGTCCACCAACCAAGTCAGCAGATTAACCATGGATCTCCCGTATAAGGAACGCAGAGAGAGGGGAGACATGATAGAGACATTCAAATATGTCACGGGCCGTATCGAAGTGGAGGAAGATATCTTCTTTCTCAAGGGTCCCACGGCAACAAGAGGGCATCCATTGAAAGTCAGGGGTGGGAAATTTCATGGAGATACCAGAAAATATTTCTTCACCGAAAGGGTGGTTGATCGCTGGAACAATCTTCTGCCACGGGTAATTGAGACCAGCAGCGTGCCAGATTTTAAGACAAAATGGGATTGGCACGTGGGTTCTCTTCATAGAGGAAGGTAGGGGTGGGTCATTAGTGTGGGCAGACTAGATGGGCCGTGGCCCTTTTCTGCTGTCAGTTTCTATGTTTCTTCTTAACTGTATCCATGACATCCTGTTTGTCTGTCTTGGGTGTTTAGATTATAAGCTCTTTGAGCAGGGACTGTCTTCTTTGTGACTGTATAATGCGCTGTGTATGTCTAGCCGCACTATAGACATAATTAATAGTAGTAGTGTAAGGTGGTACACAGACAAAATCTATCAACAAAAAATAAAAGGTCAGAAAGTTGAAAGAATACAAAATTCACAAGTGGTACCAGACTTTTTCACACCACTGTATAATATAAACAGTGCTTTGCATTCTTATACAGAACAGTGTTGGCACACTTTTATGTTATTTTGGTACCCAAATTGTGCCCTGATCTTAGTAAATGGGAGCCCATTCATAAGTTTGTCCCAAACTCTATAAATGGCTAAAGTGAGTCTGTCCATCTATCACTTTCAAGTTCATTAACTGGTAACCACAGAAAGACTGGCATAGCACCATCCATCCATTGTCCGCTACTGTTTAACGTTTATCCCCTTTAACTTTTCAACATCATCGATTCATAAAAATAAGAGAACAATGATCTTCTATAGTATAAACAGTTCAAAATATCATCAGAATTCCTGAGTATGTGTTGCTTCTGCTGCACCTTCTTTGGAAAAGGTGGTTGTTACTGATTTGACATGTTTTCTTGGCTTCACTGTCACATTCTCCAAGCTGAGAATTAAAGGTTCTACATATCACCTGGTAACGTCACTCCTGGTTTTCCATCCAAATGTTTTCTCTCTGTGTTTGGTTAAAACCTAAATTCAGAAACCCTACCTATGCACTCAAATGAAGGTGCTGAGATAGAAAATGAATAGTTGCTCTTCAAGTTTATTAAAATTTTGATAAAAAGCAAGTCAAGTTTTCTAAGCGTTTTACAATTTGTATAAAAAAGGGAAAACAATGAACAAATAAGTACCGACTAAACAATACATCACACACGTGAAACAATAGGAAAGTGGGGAGAACTACAATTTAAAAGTAAAGAGAACAAGAAGGGTAAACCACAATAGCAAAGCAAGGGAGTGCAGATCATTAAATGACCTAGACCGATTCCAAGTCTTTTCAACGGTTATATGCATCACGGAAGAGATAGCACTTTAAATATCCCTCAAACTTATCTAGATTTTTTTCCAACCTGATATGAAGTGGTATGACTTCTTTGAACTCTATTTGATGCATTTTGAAAAGAAATGATTTTTATTTTAATAACTTCAAACATGGCAAAAGCCCATCTTAACTTTAAGCCTTAAAAAGAAAAAAAAATGTCTATTAAATCTGTCTTGCAGCTATGTTAAAGCAATTATGTTTACTTACAAGTAGGTTATTTTTCAGTGTTTCATTCCCATTGGTTTTGGGACACATTGATGAGTTCAGCTGGAATATATTCTACCATTACGTTTACGCCAGACAGGTCCAGAAGTCCTCCCTTTTTTTCCTTAAGTGTGTTCTTCTTACCGATAATAGCTTCTGCTTTTCATTTCCTTCGCATCTCCTGACTCAGTGGAATACCTGTATGTCAGTTAAATATGAGCCTCATTCTATAATGTTAACAGTATAGCTTCAGTGGCATGTTGGCTTTAGTCTCTTCCAATTGTCAGCTATACTTATGACCACCAATTCTAGGCTATTCAAAATACTGAACATTCCAGACTGCGCAATACCCTGTAAGGGCAAAGCTCTTGGGACTATTTTTTTCTCTTTCTCCCTCCACTGGTAGACAGACATAACCCATTAGTTCTGGAGTGGTCTGGCATGAGTAAAGGAAAAGGAATGGAAATTTATCATCAAGTAAGAAACATATTCTCCCTTTAAAATACTTAAAGGTTAAGACTTTCTACTGATCTGTTACAGGGGGCCTTTGAATGAAGATGTTTTTGCAACAAGAATTAAAGAAATCAGCAATATTAACAAAGACATAAAAGAATTACAAGGACAAATCTACAAGCTACTTTTGCAGGTGAGTTTTTAAGAGGAGGGGTGAAATGTAACACAAAGTGTTTTGAAATCAAGTGGAAGTGCATGAATGAGAGCATCTTGATAGTATTTTGGTACATGAAAAGAATATTACTTTGCTTTAGGTTTAAGTAACTAATATAAGTAACAGGAAATGTTATATCTAAGTAGATCTTAATAAGGCACACCAAACATATATAAAAACTTGTACTAAGAATCACACATCATATCATGTGCTCCTTTATGGATCAGTCCACTGCACAGGTGTGAGAGGGAGGAGTCTCATATATCAGATGATGTATACAAGAATAGAAAATTCAGTAGATGTGTTGAGAAACTGGCCAGTTTGGGAACAGATCTAAACAGGGATTCAAACCCAGATCCTTCCATATGACTACCGAGTCACTGGATGGTATGCATTCAAAATTTAAAAACTTTACAAGGACAATTTCATAATTGGGCATCTATGTGAAATATCAAAAAGACTTCTGTTTTACAAAGGCAGCATGGACATCTATTCTGTATACCTTTTATAAAAATAGACTAACAAAGTGACCCTTAATAGTTCATAGTTTTACAGCTGCCCTGAAGAAGTTATAAATACAGGTCCAGAGAATAGATAGGCAAGTGTTCGCTAGACCTAAAAGGATTCTAGATGTTGAAGCAGAAATAATGAAAATATTAAAAATCTTTAATACAGAATCATAAAAAGATCCCGACATAGCTGTGTTTTGCCCACCAGGGCTGCTGCAAAGGCATCGCATGTACTGGTAAAACAATTAAGTAATGATAAATATAATTAATAATCATTAAATCTAAACCATAAATGACACACAATAGATGATAAAATGTGAAACATGAATAAACATAAATACCCAAATGAGAACTCATAAATAAATTAAACTACAAAATCACATATGGTGAGAGCATAAAAGTACTACAGTAGATATTTTCAAAAGTGTAGTACTTTTATGTTCTCATTTGGGTACCATACATTTGATGTATCGCTCCATGTTGTGACCTCATCTGGAGTATTGCGTTCAATTCAGGTCTCCTTATCTCAAGAAAGATATATTGATGCTAGAAAAGGCTCAAAGAAGAGCGGCCAAGATGAAGAATGCCAAGTGTGTTATGTAAATTAATTGTAATAATACTGTACACTTGTTGAAAGAAATAAAAAGGAATAAAGATTTAAAAAAAAAAAAAAAAAGAACACTGTTTTGGGCCTGATGCACGTACTGGCTCTGTGGAGCCGGCAGGAAATTTCTGTGGATCGGCACAAGTCCACGGACCGGTGGTTGAAGAACACTGCTCGAGATAACATGAAATCTTATCGTAAAAACTTTTTAAGTCGCATTTAAACTTATTTGAGCAGGCTTTTTGGGGTATTTCCCACACTGATTTAATCTTTCACTGTTGATTTGTTCCCCCATTTATCTACTCATTTGCAGCAACCCTTCCTCGCTATAATCATGTTTTGCAATTCTGTGTGTGTGGGGGGGGGAGGGGGTTTCCACTACCTCCCTTCCTTATGTATCTTAACTATACTTTAGTATAAATATTATGTGTAACTTCCTTTAAATTGATTTTATAATTAGATTTTACATAAGTGACTCTAACTTAGGCCTCCCTTTCCTTTCAATTCCTTTTCCCTATATTTTGTGCTGTTTTATTTTAACTGTAAACTGAAGAATCAGAAGCTTAGACTGTTCAGCATAACAATATTATGCAGAGATTTTGCAGGAAATATTTTGTTGAGAGTTGCCAATCAGTTTGCCAAGGTAAAACATTACTGGCCCCTGGACTTTAACCACAAGTGAGTTTGTTTTAGTGAACTAACAGTTCTGCAGAGTACAGGGTCTATTTATTTTATCCAGGCAAATAATTAGAATGCACCTAGAAAGGAGAAAGTTATTGGTGGTCTCCTATGCACCTTTAGTAAGAATGTTGGAAACTACAGGATTATTATTATTATTTTTTAATTTAGTAAATAATGTGCTCCAGTGGTGGTAATAATGAATTATTTTTCCTCTGTTCCAGCCAGTTCATAACAATGGCTCTAGTGGCTATGGAAGCTTGGGTAGCAATGGATCTTATGAACATTACATTAGTATGGCTTCCTCTAGTGATTCAAATGGGAACTGTGTGGAAGAAGTGCAAAAAGAACCAGTAAGTTGATAAAACATATTTTTTCTACAGTCTTGCCATTTTAGCCGTTCGCTGATAAGTTTTCAAATTTGTTAAGGATGTTGGTGCCAATTTTATGAGAACAAAAGATATATTTAAAAAGAGGAAATATTTATAAGCTAACAAGAATACATTTAAAACACACAACAATCCATATTAGATAAGGTTATGGAGAAGGGAATTGAGCTGTCCAGATCCCCTCCAGTATTTTACAAAATGCTTTGTTGAACAGTGACTTTGCATGTATTTTTTGGCATGTCCAGGGTCAACCTCAACTTTATGAACAAATGCATAAAAAGAGCATGGTCAAGCAGGGCTTTCCAAAAGTAAGCTCAGGCCATTGTACTTGCAGATGCCAATTTTACAATCTACTCTAGATGCTGGCACTTGTACCATTCAGTAGAAACATCACCTATTCCTACCCCTACAGCACAAGATTACTCCTGTCCCCCCCCCACCCCAAAACACACATTTCAGCTCTTCGTTTCCCTGATGTAACTCCCATCAACCACATCCCATTTCCCTCTTCCTCTCTTCACCTTGGCTCTTACTGGGGTTCTCTCCCCACTAATCTAGCAGTCTGTGGTCAGGTGGTTGGATTCATAAGGACACCTCTGTTCCCTAGTGGTAGCTTCACAAGGTTACTGTGAGGACGTCAGAAGTACCATTTTAATCCCAACTAACCAACAGAGCAGGAGCAGAGCAGTGGCTTCCCCCATGTCTTTTATTGAGAAAATACCAAATTTCCAGTGATGTGAGATATACTTTTTAATGGGGTGTCAGAAAGACCTCTTGAAGTAAACAATACCTCAAAGATTCTTAAGATCTTCATTCATCCCCTATGGCTTTATAAATAGTCAATTAGATAATTTTTTCACTCATTGATAATAAGTTATGTAGAAAAGATAATAACTTAGCTTTTTTTCATTTTTTTTCTTTTCTTTGTCTATTAATTATATTGCACTGCTTTCTCTAGCGGTCAGCATAAATCGCTCCCCTGCCATTATGCTGACCTGTTAATGTAACGGGCTTAAACACTAGTGTTTCTATAATTCCATGGGAGTGGGAACAGCAGGCTGAAGGCTTTTGCATGGGTATGGGAGGAAAGATAAAGTGATAGCTGGGGAGGTGAGGAGAAAGAATGAGAGGTTGGGGTTTTGCATATGGGAGAAGATTTCAGGGGCAGATAGAATTATGGGGTCATGTTGGGATTTAGAGGGATACAGCACTGCAGTTGGAGTTAGAGAGGGTACCAAAGAGGATGGACCTGAGAGGAAAAGGCAGGAAGGGATTTCAGGCCTTATGATGGGAAAAGTCCTACACAAAACACTACAAATGCTGCAGAATTTTCATTTGTTTTGTGCAAAATTCCACCAGGAATATATTGTATATATTTGCATAGTCCATTCATTGTTCATTTTATGATTAAAAACCATCCTCTTAGAGTTCTGGAAACATAAGGGCAAACTGGTCTAGCTTTGATTGTTGGACTAACCTCTAATAAGTATTTAAAAAAAGCTATCATTATTCTTGCTAATCTATGCAAAGATGATTTTATTTGTAAGTTGTGTACATGTATGTTCTTGGCCTTTGCCGTAAGTTTAAAATGCATTTTCTCTTTTGCTTTTTATTTTTTCTATCCTTGCACTGCTTGTATGACAGATGACTTTAGAACAGGTGTGTGCAGATGTGAATAGAATAAAAACTCTAGGGCAACAGATGTACATTAAATCAAGAAGCAGACCAGAAGGCAGAAAAACTGAGAGTCCATTTAAAGAGCTGCAGAAAGGTGAGTCTGCACTTCAGTACTTTTTCTTTGTGATCGGTGATAACTTGCATTGTTTGCCCAAGACATTTACCCTTTTTACAAAAGCCTAGGATGATTTTTAGTGCTAGCTGCAGCAGTAATGGCTCCTATGCTCATAGGAATTCTGTGAGCATCTGAGTTGTTACCACCCTGGCCAGCTCTAAAAATGTACTACACCTTTGTAAAAGGGGTTAAGTTCTTGAAGTAGTGGAAGAAAGAAGCTCGGCTAGCAGTGATCGTCGCTAAACCTGTGAAAACAGGTTTAGCGACGACGGTTGACTTTAGTGAATTGGGCCCTATGGGAAATAGGTGTAGTTTTTAGGATCTGCTAGGTATTTGTGACCTGGCGTGGCCTCATGTCAGACAGCATGCTGAGCTCAGTGGACCTTGGTCTGATTCAGCGTAGTTGTTCTTATGTTTCTCTCTTCCCCTAATAGCTCAGTAGAGCAGGATGAAGGTGGTTTTATTGAGAAACTTACTTTGTAAACATCAGTGTATGTTTTTTATACCCTTGAGTTAGTATGCCAATGGTTGACTAAGAAGAACAAATCTAGAGTTTCATTAGCGTTGTTCTCATACAATAACTTAAAGGGTAAAGTTTTGTTCAAAGACAAAAATTCATTTCAATGGAACACCAAGTGCACTCCCATATCCCCAGGATCCTGTGCCCCTTTTTTGTTTATTGGGTACTTCAGCAGTAATAAAATGTTTTGTGGAAGAAGTTATGTGGCAAATAAGTATGTTACAATGCATTAGATGTTTTTGTAAGAATGAATTTCTTTTTTCATGATAGAGAACGCCACCGATTATTTTCAGCCAGTATCAAAAAGTGCAGGAGGTGAGGGCCAGACCACTTCGTCTTGTGACAATTCAGGGAAAAGTCAACGGCATATTCCATCATATCAGCAGATCAACTGTGTGGACAGTATTATCAGGTGTGTTGTGATGATTGAATTTACATTGGTTGCCTCACTTGCTTTGCTGTATAAAAAGCCCATTGGTTGCGCGCACACTTAAAAACAGCCTTTCTCTATTCAGAGCTCTTGGGTTTGCAAATTACCTAAACCATTAATACAGCTACTACTTACCGCTTTTGTTGTATACTTTGAAGTATGCAGAGCTTTACAGTTGCACATAGAGGGCAGTCTCTGCTTCATGGAGCTTATTGTCTAGTCAAGACCAAACATACAGGACATGAGACATCTTGGAAATTCATGTTATTAAAAAAAATAGTTAAAGCAACAGAAAATCAAGGGTTAAGAATGAAAGTAACCTCAGTGAGTTTTTAGCTTTGATTCGAATACACTTGAGAGCATGACACACTGATTCAGGAAGTGTATTCCAAACATATAGTGCAGCAAGATGGAAAACAGTCATTGGTGGAGAAAAGGGGCAGAGATAAGAATGACTTGAGTGGAATTCACAAGGAAGGGTGTAATGAAAGAGGATTTATAGGAATAGGAGACGTTTGAACTCTGTTCAGAAATAATCAGTATAGTGGCTTCAGAAGAGGGGTTGTATGGGTAGAGCAACCCTGGGGAAAGATCGGTTGCACAACTGAATTTTGGTTAGAGTGGAGAGAGAATTTGGGAGCAACCTTAGCAGTCTTAAGTGGAAGATAATGTGGTTATAATGATAACAGAAGCTGTACACAATGCTTTTAAAATACATTTCCTAATGATGCTTAAGGGTATGCTACTAAAATTTCATGCTTTTAATCTCCCATGAAGAATAAAATAGATTATGAAAACTTATTGAATCATCCGATAAAGCAGTGTCTTTCATAAGAACATAAGCAGTGCCTCTGCTGGGTCAGACCAGGGGTCCATCCTGCCCAGCAGTCCGCTCACGCGGTGGCCCATCAGGTCCAGGACCTGTATAGTGATCTCTATCTATACCTTTCTATCCCTTTTTTCTTCAGGAATTCATCCAATCTATCCAAAAACATTTTTAGCTCCAGCACACTAAACGGAGCAAATGTTTTTCATGACACATAATTTTAATTATAAAATAGCAAAACCAACAAAAAATTAAATTTGAAAGTTAAGTTCTTTAAGCTATGTAAGAGTAATTGTAACAACAGTGAAACTAAAGTAGAATACAATTGCTAACCAATGCGATGGATGTACTTGTTTTTGAATGCAAATTAACTCAAAATGCTGCTCGATAGTCAGCAAACAAACACGCATTACATCATCCACCATCTGCAGTCATTCTCTCTCTTTTTTTTTTTTTTTTAAATTTCAGTCAGCTGAAAATCCAAGTTCACAATGATGAGAAGACCCAAACGGTAACAAAGCCTTGATTGCTTTGTTGCTCAAGTTAGGATAACCACTGCATAAAAATAAAATGACTTACTGTTAGTTTTCAAAGACCAATCACATCAAAGAATGATGCTTGTTTGGGCGGTTGTATCCTTACACACAGACAGACGCTCATAACTTTGACAGACTCTTGCATATGCGACGAACATGTCATCTATTCTAGTGTATACTTATGAAGGGAATTTTAAAAATAAAATAAAATTCTGGAATCTCTCGTGGCACACCTGGAATCTGTTTGGGGCACACAGTTTGAGAGAGACTGCTGTAAAGGAACAAATTTGCTTTTATAGATATCTCCAAAGTTGCAGCATTCCTGCATTGAAAAGGAAATGTGAAGCCTCCACAAATACAGCCTCTTCAGAAGATGACAAGCAGGTCCAAGAAGGTGTACATGGCTACCAGACTTTGGAAAGTAAGAAATAACTACTTGAGTAGAAAGTGGATAACATGTCGATTGCACAGCTACAATTTAGATATGTATTGGGTAGCAGTCTATTGTCCCCTCTTGATAATGGTGTTCATAAATGAACACAAGTAAACGTGAAAGCTAGTTTGGGCAATTTAGAAATTGTGAACTTGAAACTTAGTAATAATTGGGAAGTTCTTAAGCTGGTACAGGTATAGATCACTGATTTCTTGTTACTTGTAACATCCAAAAGCCTGTAGAGATTCTGAAAGATGACGATCATGGCAGTAAGATTTTGCTTTCAGTAACAAAGAATGGAAACTGATCCAGATTTATCTTCAGTCTGAGTCACTGAAAGTATTAAGAAGGGCTGATTTGTTAGTTGCTTGTTGAATATACTTGCTGAATAGTGACTGGCTGCAGCAGTGACCTACACATTTTTAGCAGATAAAAGCAAATTAAATTGTTTTGTTGTCTACAATAAGAGAGAGGGTAGGGAAGTCTTTCTATTGTATAGAGCAGGGGTGTCCAACCTTTTGGCTTCCCTGGGCTGCATTGGCTGAAAAAAATGTTTCTGGGGCTGCGCAAACGCTGCAGCAAGACGGTAAACATTCAGGGGCAGCAGAGGAAAACACTGCATCGCACTCGACCGGGGCCGCGCAAAATACTTCACGGGGCCACAGGTTGGACACCCCTGGTATAGAGCTATATAAAAAAACTAATAAATGCCTAGTGAAAGGGTTGTGTGTTTGACTACTGGGTTAATATTCAAGGGGGAAAGAAATATTGCACATGAGAGCAAGCCTATGTGACTTAAGTAATGACCTTTGCCAGTCATCAGTTTAGAGCGTTCAGTATTCTACAGGGAGCCTGATGATTGTACAGCACTGAGGCAAGTCGAGGGAATTCATCAAATGTTCTACAGGAAAACAGGACAGACCAAAACAAAAGACGAGAACTGTGGAAAGGATTATCTTGATACAACCTAGTATGTTCACTTCACATTCGTGTTGAGATTTTGCAATTGGTTGTTCACACATATCGCATTTTATTTCATTTCTCATTCGTATATTTACATGTTCAAATACTTTCATAGGACTCCAGAAGAAGGTCTTTATGGCCAAAACAAAGATTGTGTCGGGTCCATTCCACAATTATATGGATTTGTTTGACCAGCATCACTTTTTAATTATGAAGATTTTTGGATCTATCTTTTGACCAGCATCATTTTTTAATTATGAAGATTTTTGGATCTATCTGTTGACCTGCATCACTTTTTAATTATGAAGATTTTTGGATCTATCTGTTGACCAGCATCACTTTTTAATTATGAAGATTTTTGGATCTATCTGTTGACCTGCATCACTTTTTAATTATGCAGATTTTTGGATCTATCTTTTGACCAGCATCACTTTTTAATTATGAAGATTTTTGGATCTCTCTGTTGACCTGCATCACTTTTTAATTATGAAGATTTTTGGATCTATCTTTTGACCAGCATCACTTTTTAATTATGAAGATTTTTGGATCTCTCTGTTGACCTGCATCACTTTTTAATTATGAAGATTTTTGGATCTATCTTTTGACCAGCATCACTTTTTAATTATGAAGATTTTTGGATCTATCTGTTGACCTGCATCACTTTCAGATAAGCATTTGTATCAAGATCATCGTTTCCACAGATCTTATCTTTTATTGTACAACACCTACCATAAAATAGAATACCAATGTTCATGCATGTGTTTAAAGTTTTATTTTATCAAATTGTCACTGTATAATTGGCAAGGTTAGTAGGAAAACAGGTTTTAAAGCAAATATAATTAATGTTCAGTGTTTTTTGGCAAGGGAGAAGATACAGTCCTGCTAATACTTAAAATAATTTTTTATGTACCTTGTCACAAGACATACCTGCTTCCCAGAGCCAGGAGTCAGCTAAGATGGTGGTTACCACAGAATCTCAGACAGCAGCAGCAGTGGTGGGAGCTCCGTTAACAGACCTGACATTTTCCATCAAGACTATGAGAATGGCGTCTATCATCAGCCAGTGTAGTTACAGCAGTACCATTGTACATGTACCACAACCAGAATCAGGTATACAGCATTTCTACAGCTGGGACACTGAATGTGTGTGTGGAGGGAAAGCCCTTAGTAAAGTACTTTTATTTCCTTTCTTGATATATTTTTATATTTTAATTCAATTGTATTATATCTGAATAAGTTGCGGAGATCTGTCTGTTCTGATCTTTGTAAATGATGAAGGGAAATACAGAATTGTGCTGTGCTTTACAGTAATGTGTGTAGATCTAACAATTCAGTATTGAATATCAAAGCATTGGAAACATGAACAAGTGAATAGAACAAAAATAAATTCAATTTCATATTTCTTCTGCACAAGACTAACATGAATTAGGAACATAGAGTACAAAAGATCATGTTGAAAACAAGTCAAATAGGACTGGCTTTCTCCATAAAGGAAAGAAACTTTACAGTAGAATCTCAGTTATCCGGCACCAACGGGCTTGGTGGATGCCAGATAACTGTTTCCCAGTTGATTGAGAGTGCTGTTAGAACACAGATCTCAATCCCCCTCCCTCCCACCCAAAGCACCAGCGCGGCAGCAGTCCTGAGCCACAAATCCCTCCTCCCTCCCTCCAGCCCTGAAGTGGCAGAAGCAGGCGGTGGTCCTCAGCTGCAACCCCCTCCTTCCTTTCCTTACCTGAAGTGAAGGAGATAGCCTCAAAACAAGCTGCTCGCAGCCAGCCCTGGCAGGGCCTTTCCTTTGATGCATCAATATGTCGGAAGAAAGGCCCTGCCAGGGCTGGCTATGAACAGCCTGTTTGGAGGGAGGGAGGGGATTCACGGCTCAGAACTGCTGCCTGCTTCTGCCACTTCAGGGCTTGAGGGAGGAGGGCATAGGGGCTCTGGATCGCTGCCATACTGGTGTTTCAGAGCGGGGGTGTTTCGGAGGGGGCTTTGTATCTCAGTTGCTTTGGGGCTTGAGGGAGGGAGAATTTGAGGCTCAGGATGCTGGTGCTTTGGATTGGGAGGGAGGTGGGGGTTCATGGTTCAGGACTGCTGCCTCTTCTAGTTTTTAAGGGATTGAAGGGGGAGGGGATCTGCGACTCAGGATCACTGTACTTTGGGGGACAATTTTTTTTTTCACCAGTGGGTTGGGTTTTTTTTTATACTAGTTGGGTGAGTGCCAGTTAACTGAGATTCTACTGTAGCAGATAAGATTGAACTTCTTCATTATCCTTAGCGCCAAACTAATCCAGTACTTGTGGGATGTTACCAAGAAGCCCTCAAGATGGAAGGGAACTAGGTTTCCCTACCCTGATCACTGATGCTCTAAAGTTAGCTGCTTCTCTAGCTGCCACATTCAAGTGATAATGTTTAGGAAAAGGAAAAGTATGTAGAGAGGACTGTGTCATTGCTTTACACATATCTAGAAGTGAAAATGAATTATGCTCTGCTGAAGAATTTTTATTCTTCACCTCTTGAAGAATGAACATTCAGCATACAAGCACCCAAAGAAGACAGGCCCTTATCACTTAGGAAGAATTTAGAGGCCTGAGGACATACACCTCAAATGTTTAATTGCTGCTTCTGCTTCACGGCCCTGCAAATCCTTCCTTCTAAGAGAATTTTCTTAGTTATTTTCTTGGTACAAAAAAAAAACCAGAAGGACTCTCAACTGGGCCATCTGAGTTCAGCTATTTTGACTGCAGGTTGAATATTGATCCAACATGGAGCACCACATGACTGCTTCAGCTAATGCTTCCATTCTTGAAACAAGTTTTGCACCAGAATAAACAGCCATAGAATTAAACCTGCAACAGTTCCTCCCTATCGATGTGAAGGGAATTAGTCTTACCATTGTAGTTCTGTCGGCAAAACAAGTTCACATAAAATCCAGCAAAAGGATGAGATTGGAGAGGGAGGTACCTTGTGCCACTAGATACACACCCCAAAGACTAAATCTTCCTTAAAATAAAAGTAGTCTTCCTTAACTACTGTGGCATAAATCACTGGTACAGAATTTGATAAACAAGAAGATCTGACATATTCTCCGTGATGGGACCACAATGGTGGAATGCCCTACCACACTATATTAGAAACGAAAAAGACGTCATAATTTTTAAAAAACTTTTAAAATCTTACCTATTTAAAGATGCTTTTAACATTTAATTTCCAGTGAGATTTTAAATCATGCTGAGGTTTAACTACCCCTACCCTTTTGTTTTTTCCATTTTTCTACCATAAATTGAAAATTGTAACTTTTACTCTTTCCCTCCCAACTCATGTTTGTTTTATATGAAAATGTATTGTTAAATTGTTTGTTTCTTTTTACTATATTATATTTCGACTTTGTACATCGCTTAGTAATTCTAATAAGCGATTTATCAAATATATTAATAAACTTGGAAACTTGGATAAAGGCGTCCCTTCGGCCCAGGAGCTGCTCCGCTATGCATCTACTACCTTATAGAGAGAGAATACCAAATAGTTGGAGCTGCACATGTTACTATAAAGCACAGCCCAATTCTGTACTCTGTCTCCATCTGCTGATGACAAGGAAACAAAATTACAGAGCAGAGAAAATTAGAATTTTAGTTTAATTTAGCACATTTATAACCCACTTAGCCATTAACGTAGCTCAAAGTGGAGAACTGTGTAGAAATATTCATGCTACTTGGACTAAAAGCGTGTGTGCGCTTGTGTAAAGGGGGAGATGAAAATGCTTTTAGAGCTATTGCTTCTGTCCCCCACCCTTTCTAGAAGTCACTGCCTTAGAAGATGCAGCAGTGGGAAGTGAGCAGATTGAGATGCGGTCCCTCAATACAGCAGGTTCCAGCTTAGCCCCTGAGGAATTTAAAAAGGTGGGACTCACAAAGGAAGTTTTGTCTGCTCACACCCAGCTAGAGGAACAGAACTATGTGCACAGATTCCGCCAGCGAATTCTCCTGTCCCCGTACCGCACCTACCTTCAACACAGTAGCAGATGTAAAGAATGTTCCCATGTGCAAGGTAGGTTCATTTTCCGGTATACCGTATGTGCGAGGTGAAAAAAATTAGAACCAAATTGTTTCTTTTGACTTGTTCAGTGTCCAGAATGTATGTACTGTGTATAACACAACAAAAAAGAAAGCGCAACTCACGTTTGGCAACGCAAGACAAAAAGAGTGGGGAAGGGACACCGCACCTCACCCTCAAGGACAATCAGTAGATTGAAAACACTAGTCATTAAGCCCGTTACATTAACGGGTGCTAGAATATGTCTATCTGTCTTTCTTTCTTTCTGTGTCTCTCCCTGCCCCTGTCTCTTTCTTCCTTTCTTTGTCTCTCTCCCTCCCACTGTCTGTCTTTCTTTCTGTTTGTTTCTCTTCCTGGCCCCCTTTGTCTGTCTGTGTTTCTTTCTTTCTGTTTCTCTCCCTGCCTGTTGTCTTTCTGTGTGTCTGTTTTTCATTCTCGTGCGCTGCCTGCCTATCTTTCTGTCTCGCTCCTATCTTTCTGTCTGCCCCCTTTTGTCTCCCCCCAAAGCAAACCAAGATTGCTCCCTGGCCCCCTTTCCCTTCCCCCCCCTCCCCCACTTCCCTGTGTAGCAGCAGCATTCCCCCTCTTCCCTGTGCACCCACCCCTTGCCCCCTGTTCCCTTCCTTTTCCCTCCCCCGTCCAGCAGCATTCATTTCCTGCTCCCCCTGTGCTGGCCTCGGTGTCTTCTCTACAGTGCGGCCAACCGAGGGCGGGCCGCAGTGGAGAGGAGATGGTGAGGCCAGTGGCAGCACAGCGCAGCGCTTTTCATTTAAATGCTGTGAGCATGTCAGAGGGAGGAGGAGGAAAAATAGATGCCGGCAGGGGGGTTTGGAGGTCATGGCGTGTGCGGCAAGCCGCCGCTCGCGCCTGAAGATTTTAAAAGGGTGCTTGGCGTTGGGAAGTTGGGGCGCGTGCGGCAAGCCGTCGCTCGCACCTGAAGATTTTAAAAGCGAGTATTTTTTTTTTTTTAGTTGAAAGACGCGGCGGTGGCTCCTCTCATGATCCCCACCTGCGTCGGAAGTCCGATGCAGGCGGGGATCGTGAGAGTAGCCACCGCTGCGTCTTTGAAAGAACCGTAAACCGCGCATGCGCATTTCCCATGTGTGCTACAGCTCACGGAAAACGGACGCACGCATAGGAAGTGCGCATGTGCGGCTTACCATTTTATTATATTAGATATAAATAGTTGCTGCGATTCGCTAGCTTGCAATGTTCTTATTCAAGGACTGAGAGCATTTCTGAAGAAGATAACCTTACTTTTGTTTAAGATTTATAAGGAGAAAATTTGTTGCACAGTCTTATTGTATTTCTAAGTAAGTGGCTGTTTTGTGTGTTCTGGTTTAGGAGATCAGTCTTCCAAGCAGTCTAGCGCAGCTGGGCGTAGAAAAGGGGCAAAGTCTGGCAAACATAAACGACAGAAACCCCTGGAGTCATCAGACAGCAACGGGTCCTACCGGAAATGTCTACCTCGCATCAGAAAAACAGGTCCTGTCCAGAAGTCTTGGTCACCTTCAGAGAGATACCATCCTAGTCCATCAAGCATGGCCCTTTCTCCTCCCATGATGATCCCAATCCAACCAGCATACCCCATGCCTGGATTTTCTATCCCTTCTGTGACCTCTATGGCAAGGGATTGTGCAACTTCATCAGCTATACCAGCTTCTGTACCTCAGTCAACTCTATCCTATAATATGCAGTCCTTGCCAGCATTTTCAGCTCCATATATGGGTCCAGTCATGGCAGTCGTCTTCCCCAACTACCCTATATATGCCCAAATGAACCAGCAGATACCTCAGCCTTTCTTTCCACCTCGGTATCCCTGCTCCAATTCCTCATACAATTTCTCTGCGATGCCTGGTCCCCCTTCAAGCATGCCATCCCAAGTTGCCCCAGACCTCATGGATCCATCTTCTCGGGCATCCTCCCATATATCTGCTAAGAGACAACTGGAAGACCCAAATGAGGAACCTCACTTGTTCAGTAACTCACGTAGTAGTTCCCCACTGCAACTAAACCTACTTGAAGAGGAGTTACCAAAATCTGTGGAATCCGTAGATGGGGTTGAGACGGAAGGACTTGTGGAAGTCAAATGTGTGAGTAACTGATAATTGAATAGTGCTGTGCATGTCAAAGTCTCATACACAAAACTGTAGTACATGAGCTGGTTGCCTATATTACTTACCAAGATCAAAGAGCCTCTTAAAGCAGAAGTCTTAAATATCAGCTTTCCATTTCCTGGCCTCTGTAATTTTTGATATCATTCATTCATAGATAATCTCTCTTTTTTTGTTGTTGCTAAATTTTTTTTCTTCTGCATGTAAGAGACGATTGTGCTTTTGAGAGTTTATAATGTATTCACTTGAGGCAAATGAGACTAGAGGGTTTGATTTATTATGGGAATGATTTAAAACTGTGTGTGTACACAAGTTTACAAACAGCTTCAGAAGCTAGTCTTTTAAGCTGAGGTATGTGCCTTCTGTTTTGCCAAATGCATACTTTGTATTCATTAGGAAAATGGATGGAATCAAAACAAAACTTGTCTGTGCTTAGATAGCAATTCAGTAGTAGGGAATTAAGGCCAGTACTGTGGACTTCTGTGGTCAGCGTCCCAAATATGGCAGACTTCAGGGCAGTATAGAAAGGGCTGGAGTGGGCTTTGACAACAACTCCAGAGATTGGGAAGTTGGTTTGATACCAAGCAAAAGGGGAAAAATCAGAATGTATAGAAAGAGAGGACCCTTAGTGCATTTTAGTTGGAAAAACATACATTTTATTTAATGTTACTGGAACAGACACAAGAATAGACTTTATATATCCATTCTTCCTCTATAAGCATGGAGGAACCATAGTGAACAGCCATAAAAGGCTCTGGATTTGAGTAGCATGAGTTGGTGAAGAGTGCAAAACAGAAGAACAGGAAGGACAGATAAATGAAGACATAGGATGACAGAGGAAAAGAAATCATGAGAATTTTCAGATATCACTTTACAAGTTGTGCATTAACCTGGGTAATTACTCCTAGCAGAATTCTGCGAGTGCAGAGTTTGTGTAGAATTTTTCCTCCCTCAGGTCGCATAGAATTCTGAATATGCTGTGCAGACACGGGCAGTAGAGGAGAAAGTGAACCGCTGCCCAGCAGGTCTCTTCCTTCTCCTGTTCCGGCTTAAATGGGTGCAGAATTCCACCAAGAGTAATTAATAAGAAACCACTATCTGGCATTAAAAATAGTTGTATGGGTAGGAGTTCACTTTAATTTATTACTCTTTATCAGGTTGGTGTTGCTGAAGGTAGTGGAAATAACGATGGCCATTCAGCTTCCAGTGAATTTTTTGATGATCTCCTGCAAGAGGACTTGCAATCTGGTACCGGTTCTGCGGCGTCTGGCAGTGGCTCAGCTGAATCCAGTTCCTTAGGCTCTGGGTCCAAAGGGTCCCGTTCCAATGGGACCTCTGGAAGTGGCATAGGTAGGGAAAGCCTGATCTTAAAATCTCCCAAAAGGCCACGCTCCTGTTGACTTAGCACAAGAGCATAGAGTTGTTCTGCTGAGTCAGACTAGGGGTCCAACTAGTCCAATATCCTGATTCCAACATTGGTTACCTTTACCTGAAAGGCAATCTCAGGTAAGAAGGTGGTTAACTTCTATCATAAACTCTAGAATTTTATGAAGCCAATGCACGATGCTACTGGTGGTCCTCTCCCTTCCCTTCCCTTTTTATTAGGCGTATCATGGCTGACATAATGAGATCTTACAGCAAGTATTTATTTATTTTATAAATTTAGATTCCGCATATCCTGCAATTCTATGCGGAGTACAATAAGACATCCAAATGAGAAATAACAAATTACAACCTTCACATACTACACACATTTCAATAAAACAACAAAACAACATAGTACAATAAACATACAGTGGTGCCTCACACAACGAACTTAATTCATTCCAGGAGCAAGTTTGTTATGCGAAAAGTTCGTTATGTGAAACGCGTTTTCCCATAACAATACATGTTAAAAAAAATAATTCGTTCTGCAGCATAAAATATGCTAAGATGACATAAAAAAAGATAAATTTGTCAAAATGGTGAAAATGGTGGTCTTGCTGAGGCCAAACTCTTTGACGAGGTCACACTGTTTTACCCCACATTCACTCCTTCTAATTATTTCCCGTTTCATTTCAACAGAAATCACCTTCCTGCTTTTTTTAGAAGCCATGATCTATAAAAAATATTGAGTTTATCTTAAAAGGACGACTGCCGTGATACGTGCGTGCGTGATTTAATTCGTAATGAAGAACGATTGCCGCGATATGTGCTTAAGTTAAGCGCAGTGACTAACGACTGCCTGCAGTGCCTGCGCGGAAGGATGCAATACATCGGCAGCGATCGTGGAAGCTCGGGCGACTTCGTTGTGTGAAACGAAGTTCGTTGTATGAATCATGACATGAAGTTCGTTGTGTGCAGCGTTCGCTGTGCGAGGCGTTCGTTGTGTGAGGCACCACTGTATTACAATTCAACCAACAAACATAACAATATGTAATATGTGTAGCTCGTATGGTAATTGATACCAGCAGTATAATAACATTTATTACAGCTCCCATACAATTAATGATAGAAACATAAGTTCGTAAAGACTTTTATTGGTTTTTTTGAAAAAAAGGTTGGATTTTTTTTTAAAAAACATGTTTTAAAGAAGAATTGAACAGCTGTTCTGCACAAGTTTGCTCAAGAACAGAATTAATGGGCCCAGGTACATATCAGTCAAACAATTTTATTGCTGAAATTGCCTCTGGTGTTTTTTTGTTTTTTTTTTAATCTACAATTTTTTTCCCCATTATTTAGATAACTTGGTTTAGAAATAAATTGAGAAGAATTTAGGCCCAGATTGAAGGGAATTTGAATGTAATGTGCAAAATTTGCAGTGAGTAATGAGAACAGTAAAAACTTTCCCCCCTACCTCCACTCCAGCTGAACAACAGTTGCAGCATAAATAGCTTTAGAATGTGAAAGATCAACAGAAGTTCTTCATCTGTATGGATTATCTAATTCTATTGACTTGAGGCCCTCGGTATTATAAAGAATGATTCTTTATGGAAAACTTGTGCCTTAAGTGTCCGGTAATCGAGTTCTAGAACATTGCTCACCTCACTGCTGTAACCTCACGCAAGCACTTTCCTGCATCTGCACGCGATTGCCCTCTCCACTCCACCTCACAATCACGTACAGACGCAGAAAAGCGCTTGCGTGAGGTTACAGCAGTGAGGCGAGCAACGTTCCAGAACATAAGGTAACCATTGGAGGCACTGCAGCTTGTTCGTGTGTCTGGTGCTGGAGGAGGTTGCGGACGCGATCACCGGACATTTAAGGCATAGGTTTTCCATAAAGAATCATTCTTTATAATAAAGAGGGCCTCAAAATAGTTGGTCCGGAATCTTCATCTCTTGCAGTTGATAGTTTGATAGTTTTTCACTTTCTGCATGTTGCACTGCTTTCAGCTCTGTATAGCTGAAATTATCAGAAGCAATATAGTTTATAAATCTTTTCTTAATTGCTTCTGATTATGTCAGATAATCCACATTTTGGATTTATAAGTACTTACCTCACGGAAAGTTGTCATTTCTTTAATAAGACATTAACTGTTTTTTCTTTAGCACTCTCCAGACCAGTAGAGGTTAACTTTACGAATGGGTATATATCTAATCATGACCAGCAGGTGGAGACTGAAAACAAAACTTTGGGACAGTATATACTATCCTCCCTTCTCTATTTCCCTCAGTCTTCTTTCAGTCTCCAGCAGGTGTTGAGTGATCTGTACCCATCTCTCTTGGTAGGGCTGTTGGAATTTGTTTAGGGGTTTATTGTCCCTGTTTTTGGCCGGACGGAGCTTGGTCGGGCCCTGTTTGGGGGTCCGTCCGACCTCGGGGGTGTCAAACCCGGCGGGTCACGAGCGGGGTCCCTCCCCCCACTTCCTCCACCTCCCCACATTTTTTTAGAGGAGCCTCAGCAGTAAGCCTTGCCCCCTAAGTCAAGCAAGGCATATTGCTTCGAGAGCCTGTGGAGTCTGTTCTGTTTTTTTTCATGTAACCAGCACTTTTTTATAGCTAGGTCGCGTCTGGAGCAATTGTGCCCTTCTCCGGGGGAGTAGGCCACAATTTTAGTCCAGCCGCGAGGCACTCGCGGCCGGCCTGAACTCGGCGGTTTGGGTCGGTGAGGTGGTGGAGCTCCGTCGGCAGCGGCTGCAGGCGCCCAGAGCTCCCCGCCGATGGTGCCTCGCGAGTCGGCTTGGAGCAGTGGGGAAGCCCGGTCTTCCACAACCGCCCACGGAGGGATTCCCCGAAGGATTCCCTCTCAGCTGATTTTTTGACAGCTGATGCCGACTTGCCTGTCTTAGCGGCTGGGACTGTTCAGTCTTCTCAGCCGCTACAGGCCATGGAGGGAGCATTTTTGGCGGGAACTTCGCCATTTTCTTTGTCTGGCCCCTCCATTTTGTCTGCAACCTCAGGTGACCTTCCCCCTGTATGGCGAACACAGGGGCAGGTTTCAGCATGGACCCCTGCTGGGGCAGGGAGTCCCTGGGGACCCCCAGGGGTTTTTTGCCCCCAATTTATTTTCTTTCTTTGTGCGGACTTTTGGGGGTCCCACGTGCGCCTGGGGGGTTTCGGGAGGGGTTTCCCTCCGCGCCCCCTATGGCTTTGCCTCCCTCTTTTCGTTTGGCGTCCCCTCTTCCTCCTCCCTCATCCAAGCGCCCGCGGGGGGGCTTGGATTGCGAATTGGTGGGCGGAGGAGCGTGTTGGCCTGGTTGAGGACCTGGCTGCTTTGGCGGGCTTCCAGGATCCTCTAGAGGGGACGCCTGTTGGCAGCGGGGCGGCGGGTTTCCCGTCTTCCAGAGCAGATGCGTCCGTGGTGCGCTTTTTTATTCAGAGGGATGAGCTTTTAGACCTGTGTAGCAGGTCTCCTTGGTGCTGCATTTTTGCAGTGGCGCCGCCGGAGACCCCGCGTATGGGGGCCCCTCTGCTTCAGGGGGTCTGTCCTGGTTCCCGCTCTTTTCCTGTGCACAGGATTTGCGGGATTTTGTGTTGGCGCAGTGGCCTATGGGCGCAGTTTCGTTTGGTGTGCGCCTTGGCTCTTGGGTATCCCGTCCCGGAGGGAGGTAGGGCTACCTTAATTTCGCCAATGGGGAACGCGGTGGTCTCGGCACTTCCTAAGCGGCATACCGTGCCTGTTATGGACGGTTCTGCTCTTAGGGTCTCGGAGGCGCGTGCGTTGGAGACTCTTCTTAAGTATGATTTTGATGTCTCTGCCTTTGGGGTCCAGGCGGCTGTTTGTGGGGAGCTAGTCGCTCGCGCCGTGTTTCGGTGGGCTGAGCGTGTCCTGGATCGGGAGTCTGATGACTGGTCTCTAGTGGATCAGGAGGTAGCGAAGATTGCGATGGCTGCCTCGTTCCTCTCAGATGCTCTTTATGACTTGGTGCGGATTTCGGCTAAGTCTATGGCATGGCCGCGCGGCGTATTTTGTGGCTGCGCGCTTGGGCGGCGGATTCTGCGTCCAAAGCTAAGTTTACTAAAGTTCCCTTTAGGGGGTCTTTTTGTTTGGAGAGGAATTAGATGAGTTGATTCAGACTCTGACGGACTCGAAGGTGCCCCGTCTGCCTGAGGACCGTGCCCGCCCTGCGTCTAGGTGTGGGGCTGCCCGGGGGCGTTTGCGGGAATTTCGCAAGTATCGCCCGGGGCGTGGGGCTGCTTCTTTCCCGGCTCAGGGTTTTTCCCGGGGTCGGTTCTTCCAGCGCATGCAGCCCTTTCGGGGGGCCCGTCGGGGGGCAGGGAATCCCTCCGCCGGTTCCCCCGCTTCCCGTCCTGCGCAATGACTCCTTGCCGGCGCCCCCTTTGGTTCCGGTGGGGGCCCGGCTGCGCAAATTTTTCCCCAAATGGGCCGAGATCGCGTCCGATCAGTGGGTCCTTGAGGTGGTGCGGGACGGTTACGCTCTGGAGTTTACCCGCTCTCTGCCGGACCTTTTCCTCGCTTCTCCATGTCAGACTCCATGGAAGACGCAGGCTTTTCGTCAGACCCTTCAGCGTTTGCTAGATCTCGAGGCAGTGGTGCCGGTGTCCCCTACGGAGTGGGGCACCGGCAGGTACTCCATTTACTTTGTGGTGGCCATAAAGGAGGGGACCTTTCGGCCCATCCTGGATGTCTCTCGATCTGACGGAGGCCTACTTGCAGGTTCCAATTCGGGCCTCTCATCAGCACTTCCTTCGCTTTGCGATCTTGGGGCGGCACTTTCAGTTCTGTGCGCTTCCCTTTGGTCTGGCCACGGCTCCTCGGACGTTCACCACGGTAATGGTGGTCGTCGCGGCAGCCTTGCGGTCGGTGGGCATCCTGGTTCTCCCCTACCTGGACGACTGGTTGATTCGGGCAAAGTCGTTGCAGGAGAGCTCCCGGGTTACGGCTCGGGTGGTGGAGTTTCTCCGGTCGCTGGGCTGGGTGGTCAACCTTTCCAAGAGTCGGTTGGTCCCGGCTCAGCGTCTGGAGTGCCTTGGGGTTATGTTCGACATCTCCTTGGGGAAGGTCTTCCTTCCAGAGGCCCGGGTGAGCAAATTGCAATCTCAGATTCGCCTGCTTTTGGCGTCCCGGGGTCCTCGGGCGCGAGATTTCCTCCAAGTCCTGGGGTCAATGGCGGCGTCCCTGGACGTGGTGAGGTGGGCGCGGGCCCACATGCGTCCTCTTCAGTATGCTCTGCTCCGGAGGTGGTCTCCCCGGAGGCAAGATTTGGATGTTCCGGTTCCCCTGCGAGGCTTGGCGCGCTGCAGTCTGCGCTGGTGGCTCCGGACCCCTCACCTGGTTCAGGGGGTGGGTCTGGATCTCCCGCAGTGGACGGTGCTCCTTACGGATGCGAGTCTCCTCGGTTGGGGGGCTCAGTTTATGGGCCACTCAGCTCGGGGCACCTGGTCCGCGGAGGAGGCCTCCTGGTCGATCAACGAGTTGGAGACCAGAGCGGTCAGGCTGGCGCTGTTAGCTTTCCACTCCCTTTTGCTGGGCAAGTCGGTCAGAGTCCTGTCGGACAATGCCACGGCGGTGGCTTATGTCAATCGTCAGGGGGGCACCAAGAGCACTCCTGTGGCGCAGGAGGCGGCTCGGCTCATGGTTTGGGCGGAGTCCCATCTTCTGGACCTCTCGGCTTCTCATATAGCCGGGGTAGAAAATGTTCAGGCAGACTTCCTCAGTCGTCACTTCCTGGATCCAGGAGAGTGGTTTCTCGGCGCCGGAGCGTTTCGGTTGATAGTGCAAGATTGGGGGCAGCCCCTGATGGACCTGATGGCCACGAGTGGCAACGCCAAAGTGCCCCGCTTCTTCAGTCGTCGCAGGGAAGGGCTGGCCGAGGGTCTGGATGCTCTGGTCCAGCCGTGGCCAACGGAGGGGCTGTTGTATGTGTTCCCTCCTTAGCCGCTGGTGGGCAGAGTGCTTCTTCGCATTGTTCACCATCCGGGTTTGGTGGTGCTGGTGGCTCCGGATTGGCCTCGACGTCCGTGGTATGCGGATCTGGTGAGACACCTGGTGGCGGTTCCTCTTCCTCTGCCTCTCTCGGACGACCTTCTGATGCAGGGTCCCATTCCCTTGTTCGACCCGTCTCTCTTCTGTCTTACGGCGTGGCTCTTGAAAGGGGTCGCCTTAGCAAGAAGGGATATTCAGACAAGGTGATCGCTACACTGTTGGGGTCCCGGAGGCTTTCTACCTCTCGGGCTTATGTGCGGGTTTGGCGTCTCTTTGAAGAATGGTGTCGGGCGCGGGGAGTGACCTCTTTTCGCGCTTCTCTGCCTAACATTCTAGAGTTCTTGCAGGATGGCCTGGATAGAGGCCTGGCTTGGTCTTCTCTCCGGGTTCATCTTGCGGCCCTGTCGACCTTTCGAGGGTTGGTGTCAGGTCAGCGTTTATCGGCTCTTCCTGATGTGATTCGGTTTCTGCGGGCGGCCAAGTTGCTTAGGCCTCCCCTACGGCCCTCGGTTCCCTCTTGGGATCTTAATCTGGTTCTCTCTGTTTTGGTGCGCCCGCCTTTCGAGCCCTTGGACGACTGTTCTTTGAAGGACCTTACTTTGAAGGCGGTCTTTTTGGTGGCCATTACTTCTGCTAGGAGTATTTCTGAGCTGCAGGCTTTCTCTTGTAGGGCTCCCTTCTTGGAGTTGTCTAGGGAGCGGGTCGTCTTGCGGCCTGTTCCTTCCTTTCTGCCGAAGGTTGTTTCTCCTTTTCATGTCAATCAATCGGTGGTTCTCCCGGTCTTGGGTGGTCGGGAGGGCTCTTCTGAGCAACGGCAGCTGCGCAAGTTGGATGTCGGTCGGGTCCTTCGCTCTGATGTGCAGCGGACCCAGGAATTCCGGAAGTCCGATCATCTCTTTGTCCTCCTGGCTGGTCCTCGTCGGGGAGCTGGCGCTTCTAAGGCTACTATTGCGCGCTGGATCAAGGAGACGATTGCTTCCGCTTATCTTCTGAAACAGCAGCCTGTTCCGGAGTTTCTCAAGGCTCATTCCACTCGGGGTCAGGCGGCTTCTTGGGCTGAGTCGTCGCTCGTGCCTCCGGTGGATATTTGTAAGGCTGCGGTTTGGTCCTCCTTGTATTCTTTTGTTAGACATTATCGGGTAGATGTTCAGGCGCGTCGGGACGCGGTGTTCGGTGAGCGTGTTCTGGTATCGGCCCTTCGGGGGTCCCGCCCGTGAGAGGGACTGCTTTGGTACGTCCCATTCGTAAAGTTAACCTCTACTGGTCTGGAGAGTGCTAAAGAAGGAGAAATTAGGTTCTTACCTGCTAATTTACTTTCTTTTAGCTTCTCCAGACCAGTAGAGGTCCCCACCCTGTCTGTTGTTGTTGTTGTTGTTGGGGCTGTTTTCGCGGGCAGTTTTTGTTTTTTGCTGCGGGTTCTAGTATTTTTCTAGGGCCGGGGAGAATTAAAGAACAGCGGCTGTGGCTCGGCTGGCTTAGCTGGCGAGCTGTGGGGACATTTTCCTTCGGGTATTTCTCCTCTGCATTTTCCAACAGCATTTGGGTATGTTATTTGTTACTCCTGTTCGGAGTATTGTTTTCTTCCTGTTTTCCAGTTCTTGGTTCTGCTTGGCTATTCGGCAGACTGAGGGAAATAGAGAAGGGAGGATAGTATATACTGTCCCAAAGTTTTGTTTTCAGTCTCCACCTGCTGGTCATGATTAGATATATACCCATTCGTAAAGTTAACCTCTACTGGTCTGGAGAAGCTAAAAGAAAGTAAATTAGCAGGTAAGAACCTAATTTCTCCTTCTGCGGCCCCCCCAAGTACCTACAAATCCAAAATGTGGCCCTACAAAGGGGTTGACTTTGAGACCACTGGTCTATACTGAGTGGAGTGTAAAGGGCAAATGTGAATTGCTTGTTTACTCTTTCCAAAAATACTAGGATTAGGGAGCATGCGACGAAGCTACTAATTAGTAGATTTAAAACAAACCAGAGAAAATATTTCTTCACTCAATGTATAATTAACCTCTAGAATTTGGTGATATTAGTTAGCTTAGGGTTTTAAAAAGGTTTGGATAATTTCCCAAAACAAAAGTCCATAAGCCATTATTGAGAAATCCACTGCCTGTTCTGGGATTTGGGATCTGGATTGGCCACTGTTGGAAACAGGATACGGGGCTTAATGGACTTTGTCTGTTCTAGTATGGCAACTCTTATGTTCTGCTTTGCTTTGCTTTGCTCGCTGTTCATTTTTATTTTATTTTTTTAATGTGGTATCATGCTAAAGATAAGCAATATAAGTAAATAGATCTGAATCAGTGTGTGTTTTATTTGTTGATACCTTTTATTTTTTTGTATTATTTTCTGATAAAAATTTCAAAAGAACATGTCTGTCTTTATGAAGGAAAGAGTATATCTCAGCAAGGAGCAGTTGCTTGTTTTGCTTATGTAGAGAATGAATTGGATTTCTGAAAAAGTGACATTAAAATCCCCTCATGTTATTCCAGCAAAACTTTTTTTTTTTTTTTTTTTAATTCTTTATTCATTTTAAATACATCATCAAGTGTAACAAATTATATCAATAAACTGAAAGAGAACTCTGCTTGGACTGAGACACATTTCTCAAAGATCCCCATTAGAAACTGTTTCTGAGAATTTTTCCCTGAAAATATGCAGCTTTGCTTTTTTAGTCTGAAAATTATACCTTTATTTAGGGCTCCTTTTACGAAGGTGCACTAGCGTTTTTATTGCATGCACCGGATTATAATAATAATAATAACAGTTT
This sequence comes from Geotrypetes seraphini, assembly GCF_902459505.1. NCBI lineage: Eukaryota > Metazoa > Chordata > Amphibia > Gymnophiona > Dermophiidae > Geotrypetes > Geotrypetes seraphini. The sequence goes on along the minus strand of NC_047098.1, from coordinate 10,239,474 downwards.
ATATACCGCAGGACCGTGAAGTTCTATGCGGTTTACAAAGATTAAAAGATGGTACAAATTGAATGAACTTAACTATAGTGCGTGCTATCTGAAAATCTACCACCTGCTCAGAAGGAGGCGGTAGCGGCTAGCTCACGCTATTCCACGCATTAAGGCTCTAGCACACCTTCGTAAAAGGAGCCCTTAGTGTCTGTGAGAAATTTTTATTAAAATTCAGAATATAAGGGGAATTAGAAAAAAGGCACCTATTGTATGATTTATAAGGGCAACATAGGTATCCACATGATTTTTTTATAAATCAGCCAGAATGCACACACCCAATGTGTGCACCCAAACTTATATGTGCTCCAAGGCAGGTATAAATGTGTGTACATGCCCTTTGTGCATGTATTTTTATAAAATGTGCATGTATAGTAGAGGCCAACTGAATTTTGATGATGATGCAGAAATTTGTATCGTTAAGTATTTCTCAACCGTATAAAATATTGCTACCCAATTGTTTATTGTATGTCATATAATTTATGTTGGGTTAATCGGTACTCTTCTACTTCTGATTTATTTATACTCTGTACCCCATCTTGCATCTAAACACATACAATTTAGTTTTAGTTGTTTGACAAAAAAACAAACATTCTCTCCCCTCGCATTTAAGAAGCCATCCTTCTGGCTTAGCCTCGCTGTCCCAAGGCTGCTAGGGCTCAATCTCTTCCCCAAGTCTAACACTGTAAGACTTCCTTGAAAGTGGTTGTTTTTGCATTTTCTCATCTCTCTTTTTGTTTTCGTGCTGTAAAGGAAAGAGCAACAGCAGCAAGTATTTTGCTAGTAATGATTCCTCCGAGACTTCACAGAAGGGGAGGAAGCAACAGGAGATGGAAGAAACAGCTGCTTTCCACAAAGCCATGGTAGACTCTATCTGGACTATGATCGAACGCACACCATCGCCTGTCATGATGAGTTATCAAATACCTAAGAGGTAAGAAACAAGAGCTTGAAAACTCAACTGTTTGAATGGATGGTTAGTTATTTGATGCTACATCTTATCAACTTATGAAAAATATTAGTAATTTTCTCCAAATAACAAGCAGGCTATACTATCCTTACATGTGTCATGGAGCCCATGCAGAAATGTTCTCCAGCTTGTTTACAATTTTTTTAACTGTTGCATCACACTTCCTGCTCTCTGCTGTTGTGCAAGACCTAACAAGTTGCCATTTTTTTCCATAGAGCAAATCGGTCACACTTTTCTCTACTTGTCTTAGCTCACATCAAAATATGATTTCTGTAGGGGTCTGGAGCTTAGAGAATTATTCTGAGCCCTGTTGGCCTTTCAGAGCCTGATCAAGGGATGCCCAGGTAGGATTCCATCCAACGGTGGTGGCTTACAACAGCCGGGGGGGTGGGGGGGCGTTCTCGCAGTTCTTAGATGGCCTGATTACTGTTCCACTGGGTAGAGCAGCATCTTCAGTTGTCAGCAACTCACATTGCGGGAGTCGTAACTGTCAAGGTAGACTCGTAACTGTCAAGGAAGACTTCCTCAGCTAAAAGGAGCTAGACCCAACAGAGTGGGCATTGTCTCGGGAAGCATTTCAGTGTATCATACATAAGTGAGGAATCCTGGTATTGGACTTCATGGCATCAATGCGAAGGTTCCACGCTACTTCAGCCAGACCAGGCAATATTGTTTGGAGGGTCTGGATGCACACCTCCAGCCGTGGCCAGTGGAGGGGTTGCTTTGTCTTCCCTCCATGGCCAGTGATCGGCCAGGGTATTCACAGGATTGAGTAACATTAAGGGATAGTGGTGTGGTAGCACTGAACTGGATGTGCCATCTGTAATTTGCAGACCTTGTTCACCTGGTGGTGAATGTGCCATTAACAGCTTCTGGAGACACTGGACATCCTGCATCAGAATCCTGTGCTGATGGACAATCCCTCCTGCTTTTGAGCAGTTGAGGCTATTCAGATTTTGATGCTGTTGCAGGCCTGGAAATGGTCAATGTCTTATGCTAGGGTTTGGAGAATCTTTGAAGCTTGGTGTGCTCAGCAAGTGCTCTCCCTTTTGTCAGCATTGTTACCACAGATTTTGGTGATTCTCAAGATGGCTGTGCTAAGAGACTATGCCTGAGTTCACTAAAGGTGCAGGTAGTAACAGTTACGTGTTTCTGGGGTCATCTACAAAACGGGTCCCTTGTGGCACACCTGGATGTGGTGAGATTCCTTAAGGTGTTTGCATTCGCCGCTACAGCGGCTTTGCCCAGAATGCAGTCATAATTTGGTCCTTCGGAAGCTTCAGAAGGCTCCATTTGAGCCTCTTCGTGGAGCTACACTTAAAGATCTGACCATGAAGACGGTATTTCTGGTAGCAATCATGTTCACAAGGTAGGTTTCAAAGCTTCAGGCTATTTCTTGTAAGGGATCCATTTCAGAGTGTTTTGAAGGTGGGAAGCTGACTATCCAGAGAATTTTCAGCAACTAAGCCTTTTGTACCTCCATCGGATTTTCCACAAACATCACGAGATGCCTGGTGAAGTCCTTTGAGCCCTGAAGAAATGGCTAATCTGCCGTGAAACGTTGACAATGCTTTAAATGCTTTAAATAACTTAGCTTTTAAATAGTGTTGTTTCATAATTCAGGCCATCTTTTTGGATGCAGCCGGCATAGTAGTCAGTGATGGAATTTCATTAAGAACCCCCAGCCTTGACAAAGAGTAGCGAAACGCGTTGGCAAAGGGGAGCATTATTGAAATGCTGGAGAAATACACCTGAATTATGAAACACTATTTAAAAGCGAAGTTATTTAAAACATTTAAAGTAATTAATATTAAGTATGTAATGAAATAAGACAACAAGGGATAAATGAGGAATTGACAGACCCGATGAGTTAGATTACTCAAAAGGTCAATCTGATATCCCGTATATGCTACATCAGAACTGCTCTACTTTTGTTTATCCACTGAGTAGTATTTTGATCTTTTTGACAAAGCAAACATTCTTCAAGATACTTAAGCCATTTTCGCTTTTCAAGAATTAAGTATGTAAGTGAAGTGATTTTTAGCTAGTTTGGTAAGCAATTACTGCCTAGAACATGTACAATTCAACACAGTACTAATGCCAGGACACTTCAGGTGTATAGACATTTGCAATAGTCCTCCTGAGGAACAGCTTAATTGTTCATGCAAGAGACTGTGAACCAAAGGACCCAACCCAGGTTCAGTTTCCACTTCAGCTTTTTCTTTTTTTTAATTATTGCATATTTAACCGTGAGTCCTCAAAGGACAGAAAAATACCTGCAAGCCTGAAGGTTATTGAAGTGGCGTACATTCAGGTACAGTAGATATTTTTCTGTTCCTGAAAGGTTCTCAATTTAAAAAGAAATACATAAACAGATGAAGTGGAATTTGAAGCTGAGCTCCCTGATTCCCAACCCACTGCTGTAACCATTGGGTGGCCATTTTATTAGATGGATGTCTGTATGGCAGCATGGAAGCATCCATGTCCTTTGTTTTCCTGTTTTGGTCGTTTCCAGCACATGGGCATCCATCTCGTATATTATATAGCAGTTGCGAGATGGATGTCCATTTGTGATATTTTATTTTGGACATTCTTTCTGAAATGCCGCTCCACATGGTAAACAAATCCTGTTTCAATCGCTTCCAAAGAAAATTCTGTCTTAAGAATCTTTTTTTTATTTTTTTGCAAGTCTGATGCTGGGTTTCGACATATTGTGAGGAGGGAAGGGATACATAATTTCCAGTTTCAAATATAGTGTTTTGCTTATAGAGACCAGGAGACGTTGCTGAAAGAGGATCTGAAGAAGCTGAGCGCGATGCGATCTATGCAGCCCCGCTTCAGTGATGAGCAGAAAGAGGAGCTAGCGGAGGTGCATCCATGGATTCGGGATTGCAGTATCCCTGAAGAAATAAACACCCAAGTAAGGATCTGTAGGCGGTAAGGTACAATGGAGAACAGTTAAGCAGCTTCAGTGATAGATGGAAATAGAATATGTACCACAATCAGCAGCTTGGAATTTGTATGAAGCTTCAGCAAATTGTTTGCAATTAAAAAAAACCAACAACTTGGCCAAGCATAGTGAATTAAAACTAGACAAATGACCACATTGATCACTGTGCCTTGATGTCTTGTTCTTACCAATTGTTTATTCAATAAAAATACAGTGGTACCTTGGTTTATGAGTGCACCAGTTTGCGAGTGTTTTGCAAGACGAGCAAAACATTCGCAAACTTGGTGCCTCGTAAACTGAGCTTGCCTCGCAGTACGAGTGCCCCCCCCCCCCCCGTGATCCGGCATCCCCCCCAGCGATCCGGCATCCCCCCCCGCTCACGTTGCTCCCCTCCACCGCGATCCTACTTTCCCCCCTTCCGAGCAGTCAATGACACCCTTTACCCGACTTGGTGCCGGTGCCCGAAGATCCTCCTTCTTCTGGCGCGGCCTGGGCTGGGCGGTGCGTCAGAGATCCTCCTTCTTCTGGGCTGGGCTGGGCTGGACTGGCTTTGAGCATTTGCGCATGCTCAAAGCCTTCTGGTCTCGCTCTCAATCTCGTAGAGAGCGATACCAGAAGGCTTTGAGCATGTGCAAATGCTCAAAGCCAGTCCAGCCCAGATCAGAAGAAGGAGGATCTCCGACGCACCGCCCAGCCGCGCCAGAAGAGGGAGGATCTTCGGGCACTGGCACGGTGCCAAGTCGGGTAAAGGGTGTCATTGACTGCTCGGGAGGGGGGAAAGTAGGATCGCGGTGGAGGGGGGGGCAACGCGTGCCGGGGGGGGATGCCGGTTCGCAGGGGGGGGAAGCTGGATCGCAGGGAGGGGTTTGGAACAACGTTGGATTCCTCAAGGGGGGGGGAGAATGGAGCAGCGCTAGTAGCCTCGGGGTGGGGGGGGGGGAGGAGGTGGAACCAATCAAAGCAGTTTCCCTTACTTCCTATGGGGAAACTTGCTTTGATATACGAGCAATTTGGTTTACGAGCATGCTTCTGGAACAAATTATGCTCGTAAACCAAGGTTCCACTGTATTTAAAATAAAAAAGAACTAGACAAATGACACACTTCCAAAGAAATACATTGTAATCTTATCCTTTCTACAGGGCTGCGTTGCATGTGACAGCAGAGCAGAAAACTGTGACCCTTCTTCAGTGATAAGTCATGGGAATCGAGCAGCAAATGGACAAGACATTTTGGAACCCGAACAGTGCCTCGGTGCTCACTCAGTGTGAACATGTGACGATCTTGGACACTTGAATGTTGTTCGTTTGCAGCGGACAGTCCGATTCTTTTCAGTGCTGCTTGGAATTATTTTTCTTGCTGCATTAACCAAGAAGTTTGACTTTTTCCAATGCCAAAGAGTTGTTTTCTAAAAGATTTTGTGCCAACGCTTTACTGGGCCATCTCGGTGGCTTGTAGTGCTTGAGGTTTAGCACAGAATTTGTGTTAACTTGGGCATTTTTTTAAAAAAATGGAGATTGCTGGATAAGTTCCCAAGAAGATTTTATGAAAATGAGCGTTTTCACAACTGTTTGTTATGGCGGATGTAAAGTTAAAAAACTCTGTGCACTTCATTTTTGATCTGTAAATATAAATTTAGATGAATTTTCTCAATATATGTTTCTTTGTGTTCATGATGACAGCAACAAAGGAAACAAAGAATTATATAAACAGGATGAAATGGAGTCACATTCAGTGTATTTACAATTTTCATATCTTTTAAGATTGTATTTTCTCACCTGCCTCAAATGATTTATCGTTTTTTCTATAAAAATGTTGATTTAAAAAGCTGTATATTGTCTTGCAGCTCATGAAATTTTAGACCTCGTGAATGCAATGTGAGAGGCAAAGATGGGAGACTTTATCTCCTATGAATGAAGTTTCCAGTCATTACATTTTCACATTCTATACAGACTAAACAGCACTTAGGGAAAATAGAACCAGATTGTGGAACTAATGTCTTACTTTTAAACAATTGTTGATAGCTTTAACATGCTCACACAAGAATCACAATAGACTTGGCTAATGATCAGGATATTTATTTAACAATTTCTATACCTGTGTCACCAAGTTCTAGGCAATTCATGACATTTATCTCCCTTCATTAACCCCTCCCCTTCCCTACAATCCTCAAGGTTGTGGTAAGAGTGGATAGCGTAGCTTCATGCAACGAGTGGTGGAAACCTAGAATGCTCTCCCAGAACAGGTAATTGCGGAATCCACCGTTCTAGGATTTAAGGGTAAGTTAGATGTACACCTCCTTATGAGTGGCTTAAGGTGACATAGGTATGGGTAAGCTAGATGTGCATTTCTTATGAGAAGCTTAGAGTGATATGGGGACTAATACTATGCCAGGGGCCTCCGCACATGCGGATGGCCAGACTTGATGGACCTAGGGTCTGTTCCGGAGATGGCACTTCTTATGTTCTTATGTTAAGAAAGATTTGGAAAAATCCATAGTCTGGGAAGGCTCTGCTTGCCCTGGATCAGTAGCATGGAATGTTGCTACTCTTTGGGTTTTGGCCAGGCACTAGTGACCTGATGAACCATTGATCTGACCCAGTAAGGCTATTCTTATGTACTCTTTTTAGTTTAAGCAGCATTATAGTGTTGCTGTTTTTCCCAACACACCACCTCTAGACAAAGAATGCATACTGCCCTTCTCTATCTTTTGTATTCTCAAGCAGAGAGCAGAAATTGCTCTGCTCCTGGCTTGGGATGCTAAAGATAGAAATTCAGCCACAGTTGCTCTGAGTGTATCCATGATCCCACCCGTGCAACATTGTTTTGGACTGATTGTAGTTGCATCTATAAAAAGAAACTCACCTTTCGTGGTTTTAGTCATTCAGTCTTTGTGTTCCCATGAGCTCAATTAAATCTCTCTAGAAAGAGAATTTTGTTGATGTCATAGATGTCCAAAGCAGGAAAACACCACTGAGAAGAAAAGGTCTAGTTTGCTGCCGGATATCACTGTAATTACTCAAGCTTATTCTTCTGAGCACAGTGGCAATTTATAATGCCTTCCAGCAGTAGACACCATGTTGCTTGATGACTGAATTCTTAGGTAATGGCCATTATTAGCATGTTGTTCTAGATAAATATATTGAATAGTCTCATGTATCTTTTTTTTTCTCTAAAATGTACTATTACTTCCATTTCCTACTGGCTCTGTCCTGGGATGTACAGTTTGAAATACAATAAATATCTAAAATCTCAGCTTTATTCATTTTCTTTAAAATATTTTTCTTTTTCTTTCATACATTCATAAAGTGCTTCATCAATGTGATCATTTGTGCATGAATGACAATCTACAGTGGTTATTCAAAGGACTTCATACTCTTCTTTATCATATTATCAATCTTCTATCAGTAGGCTAAAACGTTCATTTGTAGTCTCTCTTTGATTTGGATTTTGTTAATAACCACTGAGTAAAAGTGAACTAGTGCAAAAAGTGCTGTATTTTAAACTCCTTCGGGTTACATTTACCCCCCAACTCGAGTTTCAAGAATATCTTCGTCAGGAGGGGTACTGTTAATTGGCTCTTTCTCATGGAGAGGACTACACTTTTACTCAGTGGTTATTAACAAAATCCAAATCAAAGAGAGACTACAAATGAAAGATTGATAATATGATAAAGAAGAGTATGAAGTCCTTTGAATAACCACTGTAGATTGTCATTCACGCACAAATGATCACATTGATGAAGCACTTTATGAATGTATGAAAGAAAAAGAAAAATATTTTAAAGAAAATGAATAAAGCTGAGATTTTAGATATTTATTGATTATTCTATCCAGCTATTTTGACAATATCTCCCACATTTTTGAGATACAGTTTGAAATACAAGCCATCATTTTACTTTTTTTTTTTTTTTTCTGTTACTGGAACTTTAAAACAAAAGTTTATTTTACAGTGGTGAAGTAATCAGGGATAAATTATAGTAACTGCACTTCCAAAGAAGCGGTTGCCAAACTGGCTATTGTTTGGGTTTCTTTCCAACCAGTGTAATTAAAGTAGTTGAAAAAGTAAGTATCATGGTTAGATGCAAACACCCCCTGCCCCTCTGGTTACGTACTCTCTAACATGGAGGGGGCACCACTTGATGCCAGGGCTTACCTTAGTACTGAGGAACTTCTCTAAATCATGGTTTGATTTCTCCACAAGTGAGAATTACTAGTTACCTTTTGCTAGACGTGGGAAGTTGTGGCTCACTGGTAGAGCTGCTGCCTCTGCACCCAGAGGTTGTGAGATCAAATCCTGATGCTGCTCCTTGTGAGCCTGGGCAGTATACAAGTCCCTGTTTCTTTCCCCCCTCTAACGAATATAACTGGAACTGTCCAAGGAAACTTCACCAAAGTAAAACAGGTTGCAGTTGTAACAGTTCTAGCTGCAGACATCATTGGACTGAGCTAATATGAAATAGGGATTTCTGATTCTGTGGGGCATACTATCCTGAGCCACATTCTTCCCTTCTGGGCCTTAGGCTCCTATAGAAACATGATGGTAGATAAAGGCCAAATGGCTCATCCGCAGTAACCATTATCTCTTCCTTTCTTTAAGAGATCCCACAGCTTCTTGAATGTAGACAGTCTCTGTCCTGTGAGAGAGAGGCAAGTGAGGAAGAAGAGGGGCACATTGGTGTTACTCCAGGAACTATTCATAGATTAACACTGGATACATGAATGGTTAAAGAGAGGTGAACTGAAAGGACCAGCAATTGTTCTGCAGCCCTGGAAGCAGATTATGAACAAGATGGTTTGCAGTAAGTATTGAAAAACAGGTGCAACAGTTGTGTGTAGATTCTGTATGAAAGGGCTAGAAACGGGTTTCTTGTGGCTAATGGCAGAAAATTTTTATACAGAAATGCACAAGGTAACACTTCTCATTCATCGGAGACACTAAGCAATACAATGTCAGTTTACCAGAAAAGCACTGGGGATAAAGACCTTAAGAGAATTCTGGAAAACACAGGTTATGACCATCTGGGATGTCACCATCCTGACTGATAAAAGATTAGATACTAGAAAACCAGACATAATGGCAATGGACACAAGCCTCTACATTCAATACCAGAACGGTAGTGACTAGCGGTGTTTTTCACAAGCAATTACCTGGTCAATCGCGGGGAAAGAAGGAAGATCCTCAAGTACCAAGAAATGTGGTATGAGACTAAGAAAATGTGGCAGAGAGAGAGAGAGAAATATGTCCCAATCATTTTGGGTTGCACAGGCTTGCTCAAAAAGAACTTCCAAGTGCACCTGAATAAATTGCCTATAGATGTAATGTAATTTATTTCTTATATACCGCTAAACTCCGTTGGGATTCTAAGTGGTTTACAGAAAAATAGACAATAGGGTGCATTAAAATTATAAGTAAAATAGGTACTTAGATATACTATAGATGGTACAACTTATGACCTCCAGAAAGAAAATCTCTTTGCACAATACAGGCACTACAATGGGTGTTAGCAGTAGATTTGAGAGACTGAGATCATATGCCACATACCCCGGCTTAGATGCGAGGTTCATTCCTGTCATGATATGCACAAAACAAACCCACTTGGAGAAATTGTCCCCAAGAGCCACAAGAGTGATGAAATCAGCTTTTGTCACTTCAAGCAGAATAAAGCATATTGACCATAAAAGTTGATCAAAAGTTATTTGGGCAATTCTCAGACACAAAGTCCATTGTTAGATTTATCCTTGGGTTTTGCAGTAACTTTAAAGGGTTTTTTGAGCATTTCATTGCTCATAATGAAGGTCTATGTGAATGAGTTTATTCCAGGCAGCATGTATCTATTATTTTTCCATGCATTTGGGATGTATCTTAGTGAGAATCATGGTTGCTCCTGACATATCAAACCTGAAGCTGTGAAAAGTGTATGGGGTGGTGGTGGGGACAGTTGCAGAAGGGAACTCCTTGCTAGATGTTCTCTTCAACTGCCAACTCCAGACTTCATCCTTCTGCCTTGATGTACCGTATGCTTGGAACAAGCTGCCCGAATCCCTATGGTGGGCTCCACCTCTTTTAGAGTGCTTTCAACTCCTATCTTCTCTCACCTTGGGTTCTGCATCCCCTACCCTCTATGTCATGTCTTTTCTGTCCAAGTTAGATTGCAAGCTCTTCCAAACAGGGACTGTCTATAAATGTCAAAATGTGTACATCTTTCAGCGCTATATAAGTATATATTTATACCATCCTTGACTGGATGTGATGGTTTTGGACTTCTAGAAGTGTTCTTTGTCAAAGTTGATTTTCTACCTTTCAGTCCAAGTTCTAAAATACAGTGCCATAAAATTCAAAGACAACCAATTCCACTTGTTCATATGGGTCTCAGTGCACCCCCAAAATCATTCTTCTTGGAATAACATCTCCCCATAGGTTATTTTTGCACATACCTTGACAGTAAAATAACTTCACTCCATAAGGTGGGGTATGTGGAATAGGACCTGGTTTAGTGATGATTGTTAGATGCACTATGGATTTAGTACGTCCGGGTCTCAGTTTCTCACATGTACTGCTATGTTCACTATAGTACTTGCATCATTCCACAGAGAACTTCCTTTTAGCCTATAGACACATTGTGGCAGTTCCCAAACCCCCCAAAGCAGGACACGTAATGAATAGTTATGCTCTGGAATGTGTTGCTAGAGATATGATAACAGCTGTTAGCATACCTGGACTTAAAATAGGTTTGGACAAGTTCCTGGGGAAAACTTCATAGTCTGCTCTTGAGACAGACATGGAAGAAGCCACTGCTTGCCCTGGGATCGGTAACCTGGAATCTAGCTACTGTTTTAAGTTTCTGCCAAGTACTTGTGTGACTTGGATTAGCCACTATTGGACACAAAATACCAGGCTCAATGGACCATTGTTCTGACCCAGTATGACTATTGTTATGTTCATAATGGCAATTGGAAAATAATGGGAAAAACTATCTCAATACACTTAGCAATAACAAAGAGGAAGAAGAGACCAGAAAAGAAACTTTGTACAATAAAAGTTAACAATCTGAAAATTGGTGATCTCATTTTCCAGTTGGAACTGCCAAAGGCAGGCGGGATCAGGGTTTGCTCCTGCTCAGACTACCTACTAGACCAAAGATGTTAAGGTAGGCCCAGGGAACCTTCTGAAATATGAAGGGGGCTTGTCTTGGGGGTCAGCAGGGGTTTGTGTGCTTTTTTTGTTGGAGGGATCACAAAACTGTATCAGATCTTGGGGAAAAGGCCTTTTATTTGGAGGAGTCAGATTTTTATTTTTTTTGGGGGGGGGCTTCTCTTCTCAGGAAGGGAGTTAGATAGTGTTTGCAGGCTTCACATGTTGGTGAGTCAGAAAGATTGGATCTTGTTGGGGGTTAGGAAGGGGGATTGTGTCATGTGTGTAGGGGGGATTGGAAAGGTGATCAGAGTTGGGAGAGGGGGGAGGATGACAAATGCCTTTATACCACTGGTTGAATATTGGTATGTTTCTGTGTCTACAGGTTTACAGAATTGCAGAGACAACAAGAACGGCCTATCCCAAAGAGTGAAACTTACCAGAACAATTAGTGGGAATGGAGGTTTTCTTGTTGTGCATCCAGTGTATACATTTGGAAAGATATTTATATTGTTTTGCTTTCCAAATGAAAGAAGCCCACAAAATGATTATTCTGCTTTCTTTGTGTTGTTATTCTTCGATCCGACATGAAATATGGATGCTCAACAAACACAGGCATACACAAAACTACACACTAGCAGAATCCTATTCCCTGAAATTCCAAAATACATAGAGCCAGTGGCATTCACCACCTGTAAAAGTAAGGACCATAAATTAGAAAATGTACAGCCAAAAACTGAAACGATGACCTTGAGCAGCCAGACTCTGCTCTGCTTGTCGTTCAGTCAACCTGTGAACCATCAGACAACTAGGAAGGCATTTCTTGTCCTATGCAAAATACAGACATAAGAAACCAACTTGGGGGCCTGGAGCATGCAGTTTGGCATTGGTGGAGCAGAAGCAGGGTGAGAAATGAAAGTGACCAGGGGAGAATCAAAGAGGGAGCAGAGTGTAAGAAAATCATGGGCAGATTGAGTGAGGTTGGGGAAGTGTAAAGGCAGAAAGTGAATGAGGGTAAGTTTGGGAGGGGAATGTGGGGAGAAGTACCTGAAAAAGAGCGGGGCAAGTTGTGAATGAAGCAGTAGGAGAGGGGATGCAAGACAGCGATGTGATCCAAAGTGATGTGGGAAGTTGGAGGGAGAAGAGGAAGTATGGAATGGTGAGTAGAGAGGGCATTTGAGAAGAGAATAAATTAAGGTTGGTGTGAGTGGCAATTGGAGTGGGAGGAGTTGCTGTGGGGGTGTGAATGGGGATTGGAGGTGACAGGTAGGGAGAGACGAGGGCTCTGAGATTTACTTGAGGGAATATGGAGCTGTAGCGTGTGAGGGCTCGGAGGAAGGATGAGTAGAATGAGTGAGGGATTTTGAGATGGGGAGGGTGGTCTTAATCCCCATGGTGTCACTGCTACAGTTCAGGCCACATTTGGATTTTTTGGGAGGAAGGGTCCGGCTCTTGCTGTGGCATACAGGCTGGCAGCGTTGCATGAATATGATAATGAAGGCCCTGCCTGGATGTGTCAAAGAGGGGTGCCTGGAATGAGGTCAGATGAATCTGTGTGTCAATTGGAAACCCTGGAATTGGGAAGCTTTAAACAGCCAAATGTTGAGTGGAGTATTCACACTGCAGAACTGAAAACAAGTAAGAAAGATTGTGTATGCCTTACAAAGGTCTCTTCATAGACAAATGGTGGTCAAACCCACCAGGAAATGTTGGGTCTGATACAAATGGAGATGGTGTATCTAGTCCGGGGGGTGGGTGCTTGCCCACCTAAACAGCAGTGGTCATTAGTAGACAGTATCATCTGATGTAAAAAGCTCAGTCCTGGATTTCAAAAATGCGAACTCTGGCAAAAGTGGGGAAGACAGGAGGAAATGGGCAAAGTTGGGGAAAAACTAGGCAAAACTAAAAGGAGTTATAGTAAGGGACAAGATATTTATGTGAAAAAAGTTAGCACAAGCAAGAGGAAAAGGAAACCGATAGTTCTCCAAGAAGTGGCTGAAAAAGGCATCTTTCCGAGTCCCTACTGACCTCACTTGCATGCATACTGGTGAGCTAGTGGTGAGACCTTGGCAATTTCTCTTGAACCCCTGTGGTGGCGGTTGTAGCAGACCTTGTGTGAAAACAGATTTAATAAACCTTCAGAAATGCTCTGCAAAAGGAAAAAAAGCACAGCTTAAAATAATCACATCACATTTGCAAAACATAAACGATTTATTAATTTCCAAACAGAAAATAATGCTGTCCTGCTTCACATTTATTGTTCCGGTTACATAAACCAAGTTACTATTTACAGTACATAGTGCTGGGGGTGATTAACATATAGGTATAAAAATAAGAAGAAAGCGTGAGGTCCTTCCACTCGGCTTCAGGCTTCAGACACAGTACTTCCAAAAGCAGTCCGAGGCTTTTTCGCCTCGCTTCCTGTACTGTTTTCGGTCCTTTGCTAGGAGAAAGCTCAGAGCAGAAGACCTTGGGTGTTTTCCATAGAGGGCCTGAATAATAATGAGCAAAAACATTACTGAATTTTGTTTTCTCCATAGATAAACAGTATGGGAGAAATGTTTTAGTGAAATGCCATTTGTAAGGACGGGAATGGAAATGAGCCTGCAGTGCTGTCAAAGCACCAGCAGAGGGCTCTCCAAGATTGCCACAATAATTAATATTGACTTAATAAAGCACAGTATTGCAAATATATTATTAGTAATAAGAATAGATGTAGCACTGTAGCCAGTGGCGTACCTAGGGTATGTGGCACCCGGGGCCCATCATTTTTTGACACCCCCCCCCCCCATGTAAAAATTTTTTTTTTTTTTTTTTGCAATAACCATGAAATGGAATAAATGGTCAGAATAGAAACAGGCAGTGAAAATTTTCTTTTATTGAACCTCATATATGTAACCATTATTCCAAACATAACAAAACATAAATTATGTCTAAATTGTCATGACATTAGAAGTACATATGGAGTAGTTGCAGGCAGTGGCGTACTTAGGGTATGTGGCACCCAGGGCCCATCATTTTTTGACACCCCCCCCATCTATATGAAAAATATGATTTTTAGTACCAATCTACATATCGCACCACAAGAGTGTACCTAGGAAAAGGCTGCATCTTAAACACTGCAGTGAGCACTAGAACACCAACACATACATTGTAAAACTAAACAAGCCAGATCCCGCACAGTCAATTGGTCCTGTAGTCAATGCCAACTGAAAACTATGTCTTTTTCATACACACAGAACAGAGATACACCCTCGCCCAAAATGGAATAATCACAAACTAAAAATAGAAATATGTAGACAAAAGTTAAACTGATCCTCCAAGAAACCAGACCCTGGATACAATGCAACACCACAAAAAACAGTAACACATGTCCTCTAATACAGTGCAAAATATAAAGACAGTAGATGTAAATTTGAAAAAACTGATACATAACAATCACCACTTTATAAATTAACAAATAAAAATAAAACAAATAATGAGATATAAAAAAATACAATTTTATTGGACTAATCCCCGTAAGCTCGGTCCCCATCCCCGCAAACCACCTGATTCCATCCACACAAGCCTTGAATTGTTTATATTAAAGTATAAAAAGAAACAATATTCTGTACAATTGTCAATTTATAAATCAGCGTCTTCTCCCCACTCTCTTCCCCATTTCCCTTCAGCATCCTCAGCCCACTCTCTCTCCACTTTCCTTCAGCGCACGCACATAAAAACAAGCAAGTAATTTTATATCATTTTCATTCTATTCATTCATAGAAATTAAAGTCTAGATAATGCCAGTCACATAACAAAACATGATTTTACAAAAATAATTCCCTGCAGTCAAGCCTGCAAGGATTATTAGATGTCTTTCAGCAGTTCCCCTCCCTCCCTCCCCCTTACCTTTGTGGCCAAGTCAAAATGATCTACCAACAATAAAATTTTAAAAACACAAAGCACGCTGTACGCAGAGAAAATGTTAATTATCATTTATATTCCGCGGGTTTTCAAAGAGGTCAAGGCAGATGACTTTATGCAATGTCACCTCAGTAACAACTATACAAAAATAGACAAATATTGCCCCTCCCTTTTTACTAAACTGCGATAGCGGTTTTTAGCGTAGGGAGCTGCGCTGAATGCCCCACGCTGCTCTCGACGCTCATAGGCTCCCTGCGCTAAAAAACTCTATTGCGGTTTAGTAAAAGGGGGCCATAGTGCAAAATATAGACAGCAGATATAAATTTTCAAAACGGACACATTTTGATCACTAAGTTGAAAATAAAATCATTTTTCCTACTTTTTTGTCTGGTGATTTCATGAGTCTCTGGTCCTTCTTCTGATCCTTCTTCTTTCTCTCTCCCCCTGGCTCCCCTCTTTATTTCTGCCTTTCTTTCTCTCTCCTCCTGGCCCCCCTCTTTCTTTCTGCCTTTCTTTCTCTCCCCCTTGACCCCCCTCTTTATTTCTGCCTTTCTTTCTCTCCCCTTGGTCCCCCTCTTTCTTTCTGCCTTTCTTTCTCTCTCCCCCTGGCCCTCCTCTTTCTTTCTGCCTTTCTTTCTCTCCCCCTTGACCCCCTCTTTATTTCTGCCTTTCTTTCTCTCCCCTTGGTCCCCCTCTTTATTTCTGCCTTTCTTTCTCTCCCCTTGGTCCCCCTCTTTCTTTCTGCCTTTCTTTCTCTCTCCCCCTGGCCCCCCCTCTTTATTTTTTCCTTTCTTTCTCTCTCCCCCTAGCCTGCACAAAGCCATCGTGCCGATTTCTCCACTTCCACGATTCTTTCCCTACCCTCGCCCCCAAGCCAGCAGCCGATTTCTCCCTGCTCCTTCCCCGATGTCCTGAACTTCATCGGGCAGCAGCAGCATTCACAATTCACTGCCCGCTTCAGGCCTTCCTCTCTGTCGGGTCCTGTCTTCATGAAAACTGGAAGTAGGCAGGACCCGGCAGAGAACAAGGCCTGAAGCCGGCAACAGCAGCGAATTGTGAACGCTGCTGCTGCCCGAAGAAGGTAATGGAGCACCGAGGCAGTCCGCTTCTCCCCCCTCCCAGCCGAACCCCCGCTGACCCTCCTATCTCCCCCCCCCCCGTGAACCTTTCCGACCTTCCCAGCGAGAGCAGCAAACCTCCTTCGCGGCTTTCTCCTCCCTCTGCCGCGTTACTGATGACGTCATCAGTGATGCGGCAGAGGGAGGAGAAAGCCGACGCTACTGGAGGGAGGTTTGCTGCTTTCGCTGGGAGGGTCAGAAAGGTTCACTTGGGGGGGGGGGGAGAGAGATAGGATGGTCAGCGGGGTTTCGGCTGGGAGGGGGGAGAAGCGGTCTGCCTTGGTGCTCCAAGGCCTGGCGCCATTACCTTTTTCGATAATGGCGCCGATGCTGCTTTCGCTGGGAGGGTAGGAGCGCGATAGGGACCGGGCCAGCTGTGCACCCCCCCCTAAGGCGGCACCCGGGATGGACCTCCCCCTCGCCCCCCTTGGTACGCTACTGCCCTGGGGAAACAGCCTGCAACAAGATCGCGCGATGCCAGAGATTTTTGCCTGCTTCGGCTGTTTCCTCCGCCGCGGTCCCGCCCCTCCTCTGACATCAGAGGAGGGGCAGGACCGTGGCGGAGGAAACAGTCGAAGCAGGCAAAGATCTCTGGCATCGCGATCTTGCTGCAGGCTGTTTCCAGACGCGACACCCGGCGCAGGGGGAGGTAACTGGACCGGACCGGGAGCACCCCCTCAGGGCTTGGTACCCGGGGCGGACCGCCCCCCCCGCCCCCCCCTTGGTACGCCACTGACTGTAGCTCAAACATAAGAAACTCCTACTGCTTTGATTGTTAGAGCCCTATATACCTAAATGTCCTCACAGTTGTATCTGTTAAGCCAGGCTTCGACAAATTATCTTTGGATCTTGGAACCAGTTCAAAAGATTACAAAGTTTCCAAGTTACCCAGTTTCAGGAAAGAAGCATTTTGGCCACTCCTGGTTTGAACTTATATCCCACAGCACAGTGGGGCATTTGTAGTCCCCAACTTAAGGTTACCAGAAAAACCCAGACGGATTTTCAAAACCACGCAGTTTGTCCGGGTTTTGGAAGGCCCCGAGTTCAGGGCTGCATCTGGAGGGCTTCTGAACATGCGTGGATGCAGCGCATATGCCTGTGACATCATCGTGTTGCCTCTGCACATGCTCAGAGGCACTCCAGATGCGGCCCAGACTCAGGGATGGGGGGGGGGGGAGGGAAGAGATGAGGTTTGTGTGGGGGCAGAATGGGGCGAGGCCATATGCTCTCGTTTTATTCATGAACCCTATCCCAACTCTTCTTGCTGAAATCAATGTTGAAGATTTTGTAATGCATTAGGATGAGGGTTGTCAGAAATCTGGGACTGGCCTTAAAATTCCGTTCTTTAACTACTAGATAACTTGGCAGACCTGAAGCTTATGATGCAACAGCTGAGGCCTTCCTTGCTGCCTCAGCCCAAGTTACCTCCACTTAAGTTTAAGAGTCAGGGTAGGGAGAGAGAGGTGAAGGATTAGAGGACTGTCGGTGCATCTGGATGGCTTTTCAAAACCCGGCACTGTCCGGATTTTGAAAAACCCTTGAGATCAGGGCCGAGTCTGGAGTGCATCTGCGCGCGCGGATGCGATAACGGCGATGCCACATGCAGGCGTGCGATGTCATCAGGTCGCACACGCGCAGATGCACTCCAGACTTAGCCCGAAGAGATGAAGTTTGCGTGGGGCAGGGGTTGGGGGGATGGAACAGGGCGGGGCTTGGGGGCAGAATGGGGTAGGGCCACACCTTTTTTTTTTTCCATATGCAAAATCTGGTAACCCTAGGAAGGACCCCTTCGGAGGCCTGCAGCAGCTGGTTTAGAAACTGATTGACTGAAGTTTAAGAAATCGGTGACCCCCGTCACTAGGAGAAGCCAGAGCCAATAGAGCGATTGCACTCCCTTAACAGGTGAAGCCAAAAGACAATTGTTTCTTGGCTTCACCTGTCACCATGAGCTGCTTCTCTACCGGACTCTCGATCTCATACTCCGGCCTCTCGTCCTTTCTTGTCGTTACCCTGCAGTGGCGTAGCGAGGGGGAAAGGCGCCTAGGACGGTGGTGCCCCTCCCCTGCCCTCTTCTTTGCCCCCTCCCACTCCTTCCCCACCCCCCTGCAACATGCGCCCATCCCTTCCCTACTCCATAACTCTTTTAACTTCCCTGGAAGTGACATCAGAGGGAGCGCCGACGCTGGCACGAGCAGCAGCTTGGAGTTACCGCTTGTGGTGGGGGGAGGAGTGGGGGTCGAGCGGAGGAGGGGTGCTGGCGCCCTCACCAAGCTGAGGCCTGGGGAAGACCGACACCCCCCCCTTAGTTCACCACTGATACCCTGCACCTCATAGCCTCCCACCTCAGTCTTCATCCCGTCTCTCTCAGTGGCGTATCGATGGCAAGCGGTGCCTGGGGTGGCGGCACCCCTCCCCCACCCTTTTCCCTGCCACCCCTGCTGCACATCTGCGCCCCCATCCCCGTACTTTTTTTTTTAACTTCAGCCCCAGCAGCCACCAACATACTACCTGCGTCGGCTTTGGCGCTCTCTCCGATGTCATTTTCTAGGCACTGGTCCCAGAAGTGACGTCAGAGAGAGCGCAAAGCTGGCACAGACTGTACGTTGGCGGCTGCTCACGCCGAAGTTAAAAAGGTATGTGGGAAGGGGGCGCTTGCACGCGGCAGGGGAAGAATTGGGAAGGGGAGGAGGAGGGTTGCCGGCGCCCCAAGGAAGATGGTGCCTGGGGCAGACCTCCCCTCTTACTATGCCAGTGCTCTCTCTCTAAATCCCACCACATCCACATTCCAGGTAGCCAGCCTTCCCTTGTCACCTAAGCGCCTGCTGTATCTGCTTCTGCTCCCATCATCTCAGAAGAAACAACAGGCTCCTACACAGTCTCCACATAGGGTTCAGCTCTTGGTAAGCTGAACTGTATTTTGCTCTAACTTAACCTGGTCTCACGAGTCTACGGGACCAGCACGAGGTTCCTGTAGTGCAGTGGTCTCAAACTTGCGGCCCGCCAAGTACTATTTTGAGGCCCTCGGTATGTTTATCATAATCACAATGTCTCTTTAGCTATAAATGACAATATTATTATCAAGACTTAGCCAACAAGAAAGATTTATAAACTATAAAGAGTTTTACCTCATGCAAAATTGTCATTTCTTTAATAAGACATTAACTATTTTTTTTCTGAGGCCCTCCAAGTACCTAGAAATCCCAAAATGTGGCCCTGCAAAGGGGTTGACTTTGAGACCACTGCTGTAGTGCGTGGTTCAAATTTACGAAGGGCTGGACCCGTGCAGGACAGATTGCAGGCACATGTCTGTTACTTTGGCAGAAGAACAATAACTTTGGGCGCACTACATCCCGGGTTGCCATGATACAATTTCTAGGCACCGTGGCAACCTGGCACTAGAGATTTGTGGCGCCCTATGCTAACTATTTAAGAAGCAATCTTCTCTGTCCACTGAGATTCCCCTTCTGTGGCTTCAGCGGCTCTTGCTTCCTGTTTCACCTGTTGCCTCAACTCAGTCATCTTTTTGGACCGGACAGTATGAAATCCCTTTACTCACCTCTTTCACACTCTCCCTGGGATTGTAACTGCTCAGACCAAGACCTGGGGAGGGAGAAAGAAGAATGTATCAGCTTCACTTCCCGTGAGCTGGGCTGGCCTGGAAACAGCCTGTATTTGGTGTTGCCTATGCTGACGACTTGCTATGCGCATTTGCATTCTGGTGGGAAAAGAGATGAAGAGGTGCCAGACTGCCGGGGGGGGGGGGGATGAAGAGCTTATAGTCAAGGAGAACGGCAGCAGTAAGAAAGCAGAAGAGCAGTGTCTCTGGTGGTTAGGCGGCTCAGTGACCCAGAACAGCTGCGCAGCCTCTTATCAGGAGGTACGCGGCCATGCAGCTGCGTAGCTTAGAGGGAACATTGGCGTGGGCGATTATATTATCGAATGTTCAGTGGTTTTATACTGTAGGAATTTTTATCGTTGAGATTTTATGTATTGTATTATTAAATTATGTGTATAATGTAATCTGCGTAGGTATATATGAAGTATACATTTTTTTAAATAAATAATATTTATGCCTGTTCCTGAGCTTTTGTAAACGCTGTACTGTCAACGTAAGACAATTTTTCCAGCATTTCTGCTAGTATTTTGCATTTATTTATTTATTAATTTTCAAACTTTGATAGTGCAATACAATTGATTAATCGTGAATACTGCATGAAACGCACTATTAACTATGCAATTGATACATGAAATAGTCTGTATTATTGCATTTATTTAAAAATTTATACACTGCCTACAAACTACATAGAAAATATTAACAAGAAAATATACGTGCCTATGCATCTTATCAGTCTAGGTGACCTGCTATAGAATTACACTATTCTTTACACACGTATGCACACTTATGAGCTCTTTATCCCCCCTTTTACTAAGCTGCAGTAGAGGGTTTTTTTTTTTAACCACGGCCTGGAGCGCAAGATGCTCCGACGCTGTTCCGACATTCATAGAAATGTTGCCATTAGCGCATGGCCATTAAAAAATGTTATCACATAGGCATATACCACCATCCATTTTTGAGGCGGTAAGTGCACAAGCGGTATTCCTACATTAGCATGCGGTAATGCAGCTGCTCGGGAATATCCACTTTCCACCCCTGATATACCACCTCAAAAAAGAAATTAGGAATATTTTTAGCATGTGCTAATTTGGCAGATACCGCAGGACACCCGAGGACATCCTGCCCCCTAGGTATCCAAAGCTGATCTAAACTTGTTTCCTTCAGTCACTTAAGAACATATGACCTGTATATAATTTGTTGACATTTTTTGTTACACTACATAAGAAGCAGAAATTGCAAGAGGAAGGGATCTCTACAGTTCCAAAAGCTGGCATATATTCCCTGGACACCATAGGTTGCTTTTATGAATTAGTGATACAAGTCTAAAGGCTTAAAGTGCACCGATTCATTTTGGGGCCCTTTTACTAAAACATAGCATGCACTAATGGACATTAGCATGTGCTGTCACATGGTCCATAGGTGTAACATAAGATGTATAGCATTCAGCGTGTGCTAATTCCGTTTGCCCGCTGAGCTGTCGTAAAAGGGTCCCTAAGAACGGCTGAGGAGGTTCTAGGCAGTGAAACTATTTCTCCAGGACCTGCAGCCAAGGCCCGTGTGTCACATTTGTGACTTTTTTTTTTTTTTTCTTTTTGAATTTTACCTTCTTTGCTGAGAAACTCATCAGCCTCCCCTCCCAGGCTCTGCTTGTCCAGGAAAGCGGGCATATTTTGCAGCAGATATGTCCTCTCCAAGCTGCTCAACTCTTCCAGTTTTGCCCTAGAGCCTTGGAGAGAAAAATGCAAATGGAAAAACAACTTCTGAGACCATTCAAAGATTTGCGGACCTGCATCCTGGTTGCAGGAGGTTTTAGTTTGTCTACTCTTTTTCAGAGGGCTAATGCCCACTGAAGAAATTAATTTGATTACCTTGAAATAAAGCTCAGTAATCAAGTTGTGTGTGACCTTTTTATTCAATTAATTTAATGGACATTTAAGAGACCTCAAGAGCTACCTTTCCGTCATAAGACCTCTCAAAGGTTCAAGGTTTATTAACATTTGATTTATCGCTGAATCTGTTTACAAAGCGATGTACAATATAAAACATAAAATATAGATATACAATATTAAAACTCAATAACATTAGTTTAAGACAGGACAAACTTGGAGGAGGAGGTAAAGAAAGGGAAAAGATTACACTTGTCTTAGGAAAACAAATAGGGAAAAAAACATGAGGGAAAGGGTTGGATTAAAAATTAAAATGCTAAGAAAAAAAAATTAAAAAATTAAGAGTTAAAAGCGTCTTTAAAAAGGTGTGTTTTCAAAAGATTTTTTTAAAAAGAATGTAAATCTCTTTCGATTGCAATAACTTGTGGAAGAGAATTCCACCATTGTGGGCCCATGACAGAGAACATGTCTGCTCTTCTTTTGTTCCTATTGCAAATGCGCCAGAGGGTTAGAGTGCCTTTAAAACGTTAGCGTGCAAGGCAGCCTACAAATTAACGTGGGTTTAAGTTGATTTGTGTGAGTTAAAAGGCTTAGCACAAAATTTTAAAATTCTATTGAAATGAAGGAAACAGAAAAAAAGAATCTAAAAGCAGAGGAGAAGCTCCTGCTCAGTTAAATCCATTTAAAATCGAACCTGAAAACTTTCTTATGTAGAGTCGCATACGACTTATAATCTCACCCCTCCGCAACTTTGACCGGCACAACTGGGATTCCCTCTCCCCTTGTGCTTATCCTTTTCGTCTCACTCTCCTATACATTATTGTATTTCTCCCCGCTGTTTTATTCGGGAAATATTTAGATTAATTAAGAGGGAGGGGTTTAGCACACTAGGGTGTTCTGTATTTGTCTGCACCTTTTATTATGATTTTGTATGTGTTTATTGTATGTGTGTATTGTATGTGTTTATTGTGGCTAGTCAGGTTGCTGCCTCACCCTGAGTTCAATCCCAGCCTGTTCTCTATGACCTTGGGCAAGTCACCCAACCCTCCATTGCCCCAGGCACCACAGCTAGACTGCAAGCCTGCCAGGACAGATAGGGAAAATACTCAAGAGTAACTGATTACTACTCAATGTACTGTAAACCACCTATGGTGAATCTCTTCATGAAAAAGCAGTAAATAAGGTTACCATATATACTCGAATATAAACCTATCTGAATATAAACCGAGGTAACCTCTTTTCTCCCCAAAAAAAGGGGGGGGGGGGAAAGGTTGACTAAAATATAAACCAAACTCGCACCAGTCTTGCAAGGTTACTGTAGTGAGTGGCTTAGTGGTTGGAAATGCTACCTCAGCAGCCTGCTCCTTGTGACTCTGGGCAAGTCACTTAATCCTTCCATTGTCCCAGGTACCAAAGTTAGATTGTGAGTCTGCAGGGACAAGGAGGTTAGATACTTAAGAGTACCTGATTACTATTCCATGGATTGTAACCACTTTAGATGAATCTCTTCAATGAAAAGACAGTAAGTTAACATAGCAACCGCTGTGGGAACTCGCGTCAGCCATTTTGAATAGTGAGACTGCACGGGGCAGGAGCATAGGAAGATCGTCCTTGCCCTGGCTCGCCACTAGACCGTCAGGGCAGAGGCCTGTGATAGATCTGAGAGGGTGAAGACATGAATATAAACCGAGAACCCCATTTTTGGGTCATTTTTTGGCCCAAAAATCTAGGTTTATATTCAAGTATATACAGTATTTATATCTCTCTTAACTCCACGCTGTATTTACATTCCAATATCTGTTAAGAGACATTACAGGCTGGGCGTGACATGTTAGGGGGTTCCTGGGTATCTAAGTCCTTGTATTTTGCAGACCAGACTGGGAAATATATTTCTGTTAACACTTCACGTATTCTAATTGTGACTAAGTATTAAACATTTATGGCATTCAAATTTTAGCAGTGCGAAAGTCAAATTAGATCTTGTTTTCACAAAGAGACTTTTAAACTAATGGCACAAGTGTGGATGTTCTTCCTCTGGGAATATCAGGAAAGCTGAGATCACGATAACAGCCGTTACAAAATACAGCTGCAAAACTCATACTCACGGGCCATAAATTTGATTGAGCTTCTCCATTATTATACAAATTACATTGGCTGCCTGCAAAATTAAGGATTGTTTGTAATCTATAATGCCTTATGTTTAAAATTCTGAATGTACCAGCATCTGCATATAGGCTGTCTCTTATGCCTTTCCCCAAAGTTAAGAAGACGTGGCACGCGGGCATTCCATCCCACTTAGGGGACAATTCACGGTGGGATCTGATTCTATAAACGCATCTCCATGCCCAGATTCCATCTCAGAATACCACTATAACCTAGAACATGTATCCAGCTGCAGTTACACCAAGTTTCAAGTTTATTAAAATTTTGATTAAACGCAAATCATGGTTTCTAAGCGTTTTACAAATTATATTTAAAAAAGGGAGACATAATAGACAAATAAATATTAGGAAAGTTGAAAGAACTACAATTTAAAAGTAAAGAATACATAAAAGGTAGACCACAATAGGGGGGAGTGACAATCATCGAGCAGTTCTGGCGAAGACTGAAATCTATTTAAGGGTCAAATGCATCATGGAAAAGGTAAGTCTTTAGATTTCCCTGTCGACCTGATGTAACTACAGCCATGTAAATGCAGCAAGGAGGTGAGTAGCTTACAATGTTCTGTAAGTTACATGTATAAGTGGGAGCCCACCCATGCCATGCCCAGTGGCGGAGTGAGGGTAAGTGGCACCTCTCCCCCACCCTCTTCTCCACCCCCTCCCTTTCCTTCTCGACCACCCTGCCGTGCACGTGCACCACCCCCTCCCCCTGCACCTTTTTAATTGTCCAGGCTTGAGCAACCTCCCAAACTTGCTGCCCACGTCGTGTCGGCTGTCCCTCTGATGTCACTTCCTGGGTGCGGGGCCCGGAAGTGATGTCGGAGAGAGGCGACACAGACGCAGGCAGGAAGTTCATAATGCTGCTCACGCAGGAAAAATTAAAGAGGTACAAGGGAAGGGGAGGACAGGTGCCTTTAAAGTCTCTGTTAGGGTTTTATATAAAAAATGTTTTAGTCTAGATTAGTATTTTAGGTTGCATTTTAGACAAGTAAGTTAACATTAGTTTAGAGAACAGACCGCAGCTGAGGAAGATCTCTAGTGCTTAACCCTGGTTTAAAGTATACCTTAGTCTCTAAAAAAGAACGGCAATCTCTACTCATATGAATAGAAACTAGTGCTACAACCTCAGCTTCTGGGTTCAAACCCAAGCTACTCCTTGTGACCCTGAGCAAGTCCCTTAATTGCCCCAGGCACATTAGATGGATTGTGAGCCCATCGGGACAGACAGGGAAAAATGCTTCAGTACCTGAATAAACCCAAGTAAAGCATTCTGAGCTCCCCTGGGAGAACGGTATAGGAAATTAAATAAATACCTGTTTGAAGTTATTTCTAGAGAAAGTAACCCTACAGAGTACATTTTTGCAAAGGTTGTTCTGTTTGGAAGAAAGAAACAAATGGATCTATTGTTCAGTTATCTCTCAATTAAGCCATAGTGAATGCTTAAAGGGAAAACCTGAATAGGCAGAATAAGTGCATTGTGACTCATCAAGGATATGTAGCTGACATCACTATGATTTGGGATTATTTTTCCAAATGTGCACCTTATCGATAATCATATTACCAATGGGATAGATATTCAGGTGCTGCTTATCTGCTACAAGTTCCAGGAAGAGGAATATTTAGCGGTAGTAACCGGATAATGTAATGGGTCAATTTGACAAATTGAACCGTAGCAAATCACCTGGGCCAGACGGTATACATCCCAGAGTGCTAACAGAATTGAAAAATGAACTTGCAGAGCTATTATTAGTGATGTGTAACTTTTCTTTAGAAACCAGCATAGTACCAGAAGACTGGAGGGTGGCCAATGTGATGCCGGGGTATCCGGGAAATTATAGTCCGACGTCAGTGCCGGGCAAATTGGTAGAGAGTGAGACCATTATAAAGTATAACAGAACATATACGCAAGCATGGATTAATGAGAGAAAGCCAACACATTTTTAGTCAAGGGTAATTTTGCCTCACCAATCTAAGAACATAAGAATAGCCTTACTGGGTCAGGCCAATGGTCCATCAAGCCCAGTAGCCCGTTTTCACAGTGGCCAAAACCCAAGGAGTAGCAACATTCCATGCTACCAATCCAGGGCAAGCAGTGGCTTGCCCCATGTCTGTCTCAATAACAGACTATGGACTTTTCCTCCCAGAAATTGTCCAAACCTTTCTCAAAACCAGCTACGCTGTCTGCTCATTGCATATCTATTAAGAATACAGTGGTTTGGGAGTAACAGTCTGAATGCTAGTTTGTCCTGAGGAGTCAGGTGAAGAGGTAGGTTTTTGTTGCTTTTCAAAAGCTCAAAAGTCCATCAAGGGATTTGATGTTAAGAGGAAGTTAATTCCAGTTGTTTTGTAAGAAGTGAGAGTATGACCTTCCTGTCCTCCTGCTGTAATGCCGGTCTCCCCTGTGATATTTCAGAAAAAATTAGTCGATTGGTTGTCTTTTATGTTAGTAGAGGGAGAATTTCCAAAAAAGCAAAGGGCCTATAATAATAACTCCAATTATTACAAATTTGAAAGAACCTACTCTACTCAAGTCTCTAACTATGGACCCATTGCATCTATTCCATTATTTGTTAAATTGATGGAAGGACTTGTATATTTACAAAGTTATTGAATTACTCCCTCTCCGGGTATTCCGTCCTAATTATATCTGGTTAACTAGCCAAGTATTGTCCTGAATATCTCTGCACCCAGAAAAGCACTGGCAGCCCTGGCTGGTAGTTGGAGACTGGCAGCTAGCACTGTGGGATGAATAATGGGGTACCTTTCTGTCTATATGACTAAGGGTTACATTAGACCAGTGGTTCCCAAACCTGTCCTGGGGGACCCCCAGCCAGTTGGGTTTTCAAGATATCCCTAATGAATATGCATGAGAGAGATTTGCATACCTGTCACTTCTGTTATATGCAAATCTCTCTCATGCATATTCATTAGGGATATCTTGAAAACCCGACTGGCTGGGGGTCCCCCAGGACAGGGTTTGGGAACCACTGCATTAGACCTTTAAAATCAAATAGGCTGTGAGACTAATTATGAGCACTAATTAAATGCAGCAATGCTTGACCCGGTGGCACTGCTGATCACTGCCATGTGGACCCTCTTCGGCTCCTTGGCTGGGGGGGGGGGGATACTGTAGAAGCAGAGCTCAACAGCTCCTGAGCGGAAAATGAGCCACAGTCTTTGTGCGATAGCAACCCCTAGTGGTCAGATTTAGGGTCTGTTGCAGAAGCAGTTCTGGTGAATGGTCCTCAGTCCTTAGTTGTAATGCAAGTATTAAAAAAATTTTGATGGGATAAAAAAAAAAATAATAATAATAAGGGATACAGCATTAGATTCAAAAGACTCTTAGTGCTAGTATCCCAATCCTGGCTCCTTGGAACTGAAAGTACAGAACAGCATGAGCAAGCCTCCAGGTCAAAGAAAGAAATACAGCTAAATGTGCCTTCTATACAAAGGTTATATATATATACTGTTAGAATTACTACTTAACACACCCCCCAAAAAAATTATATGAACCAAAAGTAGTGTCATCTGCTAGACCTCTACCAAGAATTGTCATAAGCAAATCTTAAAATTCAACTTACCTGGAAACTGATAAGACACTTCACTGGAATCAAGGAGGGGGAGAGACAAGACAGGAGAGGAGAAGCTGGTGAAAATCAAAGAAAAAAGTAGAAGCTTATGCATGATCGCTGAATGGATAGAATTCTTCCTTGACTGGTGTTGAATAGACCAAGCTCCTAACTCACTGATGTCTTCCCATAAAAATCTCACCCCACATCGATAGATAGATAGATCTGTATGTATGTACATATATATATATCTGTTCATGACCTCAAAAGAAGAGCGAGCGAGTGAAAATCCAATGAATTCACTGCCTGTAGATTGTAAATGCAAACCACTCTGCCTTGATGTCATTTTTCAAAGTAACAGTTCATAAGACCATAAATTTATTGTCTCGCAGCCCGGTCTACAAAGTGGATATTAGATCAGCTGTGGCATGGCAAAGTTTATAAATCTGGCATGAAGAGAGTGTAACTGGCAGAAATTAATCATGAGTTAAGGAAAGGGTCAAAACACGGCTTGAAATGACCAGGTCAATGCGAGGGCTGATTTATGGGCCTTGGCAAGGTTGACGCAGAAGAGCAGACATGAAATGTGGGATTTTAGTGAGGTAAATAAATGAGTTGTCATGTCCCATCTGAGTCTGCCAGGCCAGGACGCTGAGAGCATGAGGCAGAGTGTGAATAAAAGTTTTTGTCAAGTTTCAAGTTTAATAAAATTTGATGGTTCGCCTATTAAATCTAAGCGAATTACATAATAAAAAGAATAATAGTATAAAACAGTAAAACAAGTTATTTTACATTAACAATTTTCAAAGGGCTATGACAGATTGTCCACTTGCTTCCTTTCACAAGCAACACTAGATGGCTCATTGCGAAGTTGTCTTCTTAGAAGAGGCGAAGGGATGGTCTCTTCCATGTTTAATGCACAGCGCTGTGTATGTCTGGCAGTTCTATAGAAATGATAAGTAGGGAATGGCAATGGGGACTTGTAGACCACCTTTTTGTGGCTTGGGAGGATTAAGTGGCTTGCCCAGGGACATAAGGAGCAGCACTGGGATTTTTGCCTTGACATTTCGGGGGTCTATATTACCCAGATTTACTTTAGCTAGGGGGTTCCCTTATTTTTCCAATCGTTGTGTGGTGTCAACACTTGGCCCAGACTTGATTTCATTTTAGGTGAGAAGCGAGACCAGTGTAAAGTGTCCACCACAAGTAGGGCCTTGAAACCTAAATTTCCATATCTCTTAGCACCTGGGTTTTGGCCAGGTACTAGTGGCCTGGATTGGCCACCATAGGAATAGGCTACCAGGCTTGATGGATCATTGGTCTGACCCAGTAAGGCTGTTTTTAGGTTCTTTTATGTTCTTTATGTTAAAATAGGGCTCTCCTTTCACAGCTGATCCCTTGGCATCATCCAGTACAGGCAAAGGATTCTCTACACAAAGGAGGACAATTCATTACTTCCCAAATGCTATTTCTTTTGAACCTTCTGGGAATGACTATAATATAATCTACCTTCAATTTTTCCTCAATGACTTAACAATTACACGATAACCAAAACAAAGATTCCCTGCCTGCATAGATGAAATGATGTCTCTTTTCAAGAATTATCTTTGTCTCGAGAATTAAAACAAGGTTTTCATAGCTGCTGGATAACTTAAATACGGTGAAACACCGGCACTCTGCACCATTCATTTTGTTTGCAGAAAACTGGCATCCGTTTCTGAGTGTTGATTTTCAACCAAGCTGTGATTGCCAAAGACATTATTTTGTGTTGAATGGGTGCCCTGACCTTTGAATTTACCCCAGCCAGAGCAGCACACAGCGTCCCGATCTTGCGCTCACCTACTGAAGCCAGAGAACTGGCAGGCCCCATCCCATCCCGTTACCCCGCCAAATGCAGGCTCAAAATCTGCTCTGTATATCGCTTACAGTTCAGCATGAAAGACAGCCAGCCTGGCATGACCGAGAGTTGGAAATATCTGGGATAATACTTTGTCCAAAGTGCAATAAAGAAACCCCCAGTTCATGGGCAGGTCCTATGTACTAGTATCAGCAAGTGAGTCTCCGTCACGCACAAATGCGACCTGTTGCTCTGCTGGATGTTCTTTTGTTTAGCCATTTACGATCGGGTATCTTTCTGCTATTTTTTAAAAATTGGTTTTAGTCTCATTTCCCTGGCAACCCTCTCCTGCCCGTTTGGGCTGCCAGCTACTCAAGAATAGAGCTGCCAGAAGCAAATCATACCAAAGCCATCTCACACTATCCTGTTTCAAACAGTGCCAGAGAATAAGTGCTTAGTTGAAATGTGCAAGACATTAGGTCATGTGAGGTTCCTCTGCCAGACTATAAGGTGTCACAGTTCTTGGAATAACCTTGTTAGGGTGAACTTCTGACCTCCAAGCAGTAGGTGTCAGTAGGCTCCATTCGGTGATCGGCTGCCCTAGCCTGCTCTACACCTGTCAGAGGTCGTCTTGTTCCTCTCTATATAAACCAAGTCCTTGCTCAGCCTCTTTAACGAAGCTTGGTTTGGATCTTGCTGGGATGCCTGTTTCTTCTATGCAGGAATCGCCTTGATTTTGGCTAGGTGTATCCCTTCTATATAGGATAATCAAAGCAAAACTTCAATGACCACACTTTTAAACAAGGTCTAGAGGGACGTAACCTGTAAGGAGCAAAGGGAACCACTCAAAACAATGGCACAGAGGGGTGCAACTTGCATGGAATGCAGGTACAAGTCTAACCACCTTATTGGGTAGACTAGACCAAATAGAGCACAATAAAAAATTATTTACAATGTCTAATGTGACACGGACAAGAGGACATGGACTGAAGCTAAGGGGGGGACAGGTTCAGGACAGATATCAGGAAGTTCTGCTTCACGCAACGAGTGGTGGACACCTGGAATGCTCTCCCGGAAGAGATAATTGCGGAATCCACCATTTCAGGGTTTAAAGGTAAGTTAGATGTACATCTCCTTATGAGTGGCTTAAGGTAACATAGAACATAGGTAAGGTTAAACTAGATGCGCATCTCTTATGAGAAGCTTAGAGTATGGGGGACTAATACTATGCCAGGGTTCACCTGGCGGGGCCTCCGCGTGTGCGGATCGCCGGACTTGATGGACCCAGGGTCTGTTCCGGAGATGGCACTTCTTATGTTTCCCAAGTTGGTCCTGGAGAACCCCTTGCTGGTCAGGTTTTTAGGATATGTATGACATTGATTTGCACACATCCCTGGTATAGAGAGAGACATAACCAGCAGAAGAAAGGAGGTGCCGATGCCTCTGTGCAGGTCGTTAGTGAGGCCCCCACCTGGACTACTGTGTTCAGTTTTGGAGGCTGCCTTTGGCTAAGGATGTAAAAACACTTGAAGCGGTCCAGAGAAAAGTGATGAAAATTGTACGGGGCATGCGCCAGAAGACACACAAGAAGAGACTGGTAGACCTGAATATGTGCACTCAAGAGCAGAGGAGGGTCAGGGGAGATACGATACAGACGTTTAAATACTTGAAAGGTATTTAACCTTTTCCAGAGAAAGGAAAACGGTAAAACTAGACGGCGTGAATTAAGGTGGCGGGGTGGCAGACTTAGGCGTAATGTTAGCAATTTATTTCTCATGGAGAGAGTGGTAGATGCCTGGAATGCCGTCCCAAGGTAGGAGGTGGAGATGAAAACAGTGACAGAATTTTTAAAAAAGCGTGGGATGAACACAGAGGATCTCTAATTAGAAAATGAATGGTATAAAACAAACTGGGCAATCCTGCACGGTCTGTGTCCCGTATATGGTGATTTGGTTTGGGATGAGCCGGGGAGGGCTTTGATGGAAGCTCCAGTGACAGAATGGTTAGGATAGGCTAGAGTGGGGCGTCCAAGGCAATTCCAGCAGAGGGAACCTGGGTGGACTTCTATGGCCTATTGTCCAAAAATATTAGAGAAGGCAATTTAAACATGGATGCACGATGAGTGTGACTATTGGGCAGACCGGATGGACTGTCATTTACTCTGTTACTAAGGTGCGCTAGCATTTTTAGCGTGCGCTGACCATGCGCTAAACGAAAAATAATAATGCGGAGACTTAGAGGGGACATGATAGAAACCTTCAAAATCCTGAAGGGCATAGAGAAGGTAAACAGGGACAGATTCTTCAGACTGTGGGGAACCACAAGTACAAGGGGGCACTCGGAGAAATTGAAAGGGGACAGGTTTAGAACAAACGCTAGGAAGTTTTTTTACCCAGAGAGTGGTGGACACATGGAACGCGCTTCCGGAGATTGTGATAGGCCAGAGCACACTACAGGGGTTCAAGGAGGGTCTGGATAGGTTCCTAAAGGATAAGGGGATTGAGGGGTACAGATAGAAGTAGAGGTAGGTTATAGAAATAGTCAGGAACCACTTCACAGGTCATAGGCCTGATGGGCCGCCGCGGGAGCGGACCGCTGGGCGCGATGGACCTCTGGTCTGACCCAGTGGAGGCAACTTCTTATGTTCTCTGTGGAGGCGTTAGTGTTTAGCACGTGCGGCATTGTAGCGTGCGTTAAAACCGCTGACACACCTTAGTAAAAGGAGCCCTAAGTTACAGAATGGGGGTATCAAAATGGCTACCCCATCCTGTAACCTGTCCTGTATATCTGCAATTATTTTTCAAAGCAGGCCTCGGTAAGCAGCCACTTATTATAACTTACCACCTCATTTATCATGGACAGAAAATGTTATCAAATGATCCACCGCGCAATATCCCTCTCCCCGTACATCATTTGTTTACATAGTGAGTAGGGAGTCAGCTATCAATTAGTAGATTAAGCCCCGAGACTGTAAACTGCTCTAGATGACGCAAGCGGCCTCTTTTCAACCTTGACTTTGTCCTCTTAATACCTTTCTTTTCTAATGATGGCGATAATGACTAAGATCTTAATTAATAAATCCATATCATTTACTGGATATTGCCTTGTGCATTTCAAGTTTCCAATTCTGTAGGACGCCCTTGAGAAACAGAGCAACATTGAAAGATTATTCATAGCTCTATAAACTGGTTATGGCACTGTTGTAATACCAAATATACTCGAATATAAATTGAGATTTTTGAGCCACATAAAGGGCTTAAGGGATCAACCCCACCCCCCATCCCCTCCCCCACTCACACACACAATTCCTCTAGGGAAGTGCTCAGTAGCATCTGTTTACTAACTCCTATATGTGCTTGGAAACAGGTGCAACTTCCAACATGGATCTTTTAGGACGTAGACTAGTGAAATGGGGAATAAGTGTCAATGAACTTGCCAAGCCCTTGTCCCACCTAAACATGTCCCCTTCTCATTTACACCCACTTGGGTTTACCACCTGCGTGGTGCTCCTTTAAATATATCAAACATGAATAAAGCTTGTAAATAAGGGCCTATATAATCTCTCTTCCCCCTCCGCCCGCCATATTTTAACATACAAGTGAAAGTCAGGAATTTTCATCTCCGATCTCTCTGCAAATCCTCCTTGTCTGAGTTTGAGTGCTTGAATGTCATTCCATTGACAAAATAATGCTTTATTTTCGTTACACGTTTTCATTTTGTTCAGGCTCACGAATCGAAGGGGCTGCTATGGTAAATAAAGACCCTTTTGTACATCAACTTTAAATGACACTTTTTGGGCTCCTGATTTTTATAGCTTGTAGTTTGATCGAGTGGAGGTTGCCTGGTGTTTGGGGAAAAGTTTGATCTCAAATGCATTCATTTGTAGAGACAGACTAAGCAACTCCTGGGTAGAGAATGACAGGGGACAAATTTTTCCCCGTCCCCGCGGGAACTCATTTTCCTGTCCCATCCCGTTGAGTTATTTTCCTGTCCCTGCCCCATTTCTGCAAGCTCCATCCTCATCTACCCAAGCCTCAAACCCTTTCAAATCATAAGTAGCAACATTCTAGAGCTCAGACTGTGATGTCATAATGTCTCATTCCACCAATGCCTAAGCTCCGCCCTCATCTGCATAAGCCTCAAATGCTTTAAAATCATAAGTAGCAACATTCTAGAGCTCAGATTGTGATGTCATAATGCCTCATTCCACCAATGCCTAAGCTCTGTCCCTCAAACACTTTAAAATCAAAAGTAGCAACATTCTAGAGCTGAGTTTGTGATGTCATAATGCCTCATTCCACCAATGCCTAAGCTCCGCCCTCATCTGCATAAGCCTCAAATGCTTTAAAATCATAAGTAGCAACATTCTAGAGCTCAGATTGTGATGTCATAATGCCTCATTCCACCAATGCCTAAGCTCTGTCCCTCAAACACTTTAAAATCACAAGTAGCAACATTCTAGAGCTCAGACTGTGATGTCATAATGCCTCATTCCACCAATGCCTAAGCTCCGTCCTCATCTGCACAAGCCTCAAACACTTAAATCATAAGTGTCTGAGGCTTGTGTGGTTAAGGCAGAGTTTACAGGAATGGGGCAGGCATGGGGAAATTGAGTTACTGCGGGGACAGGGAAAATTTGTCCCCATGTCATTCTCTTGTCCTGGGTTTCTCCACTGCCCACATTAAAACTTAGTGCAATCATGCTTCAATACGATAGAAAAAAAAACAAAACCTGTCCCTATTGGCATAGGGCTATCTGTTTTCCAAACTTCTTCATCTGCACACAGAAAACCAGAAAGCCAGTGCTTGCACTTTAGATGAAGTAGTCTGTAAGCTCCACATCAAGCCTCCCTTGCCATGAATTACTTTCCTGTCCTACTTCCTCTCTGCTGTCAGATTAATGAAATCATTCAGGCAGGAGTCCAGGCTGCGATGCTTCCTTTGCCCTTTAAATTTATTCTTCGTTTGCCATAAACACGGTTACTCTGACATCCCCTTCTCAGCTGATATGTGATAGTTTACGATTTGGACAATAAATTTGCTAAACGGGGTAGAGCGCGATATTGGTTGGGTGCCTGACAGACATCGTGCCCTTTTGGGGCTGCAACCTTCCAAATCAATAAAGTCTGAGATGAATTTATAGATCGGTCACTGACGTCAAAGCCTATGAAACAATGTGGGGATTTATGGTTTTAGGCTCAAAAGCTGAAGTGGACAAAGTGAAACCTCTTTAATGAGTGTAAAAACATAAAAAAAATGTTTTACCTTTTTTTTAGGATATTGAGGCATTCAGAATTCAAGAGAGAGCTTGTATTGAAGGGGCTCAGGCAGTCTATGGTATTATCAACTACTGATAATTGTAATATTGTGTTATTTAGGACTTCCAGATAAACTTCTGAAAATATTGCGGCGGCTAGGGGGATCGATTTGGATGCTACACCTTACTTGGTGAGACTTCACTGGCTCCCATATAAGGCCAGAATTGAGTTTAAAGTTGACTTTAAAGCAGGGGTGTCCAACTTGCGGCCCGAGGGCCGCATATGGCCCAGTGAAGTATTTTGTGCGGCCCTGGTCCAGGGCGATGCAGTGTTTTCCTCTGCTTCCCCCAGGTGTTTACCATCTTGCCGGCTCCCTCCTCTGTCTTGCTGCAGCATTTGCGCGTTTGTACAGCCCCAGAAACATTTTTTTCGGCCAATGCGACCCAGGGAAGCCAAAAGGTTGGACACCCCTGCTTTAAAGTTTGAGTTGAGGTGGGGTTTTTTTTTGTTTTTTTTAATCTTTATTCATTTTAAAGCCAAAAATAAGTGCAACATATTATACAGACGTTTTACACTTTAACAGCACTTAAATTCTATCAAATTATATTTTATGACAAATTCATATATCATCCCCCCCCCTTTCTAAATATCCAACAAATGCACTCAAACTAAAAGAATCTTTTTTATTACATAGAGTGTTTTGGACCCCAGTTCGTTTGCATAGAGTAGATAGTTCTAAATCTAATAGATGTTGGCATTGTCATCTGGAAGTTGGGACGTTGGATCATTTACTATACTATTGTCCTTTGATACTAAAATTCTGGAGATCGATTTGGGATCAGGTTAAGAATTTATTAGAAAATCCAGTGGCAATATCATATGATACCGTTTTATTTGGAACATCTATGAGGGCAAAAAGTCATATTTCGGCAAAAAATAATAAACTTTTGTTTATAATGACAGGAATTGCCATGCAGCTTATCTTAAAAAATTGGAAAAATTGGGACAGATTAAATTATTCATTCTGGTGGGAATCCCTATGTTATATCTTTAAAATGGAAACGTTTATGGCCATTCAGAAGGGATATTATAAAAAATTTATGGAAGTGTGGGAACCATTAACTAAATAGTGTAAACATTAATCTAATTGTATAATTGTGGAAAATGTGCACATCCGAGGTGGGGTTTTGGCATTTGTTAAGAAGTAAAGAAGGGTTGATTATAAGTATTTTTATGAGATTTTTCTAAATTGGAAGGAGATGGGAGAAAATAAGTCTTATGTTTCTTTTATTAAGTATATTGTGCTGTAATGATAATAATTATGTAAATGCATCATTTGTTATGCACAATTAAAGTTTCAAAAATGAATAAAGAATATTAAAAAAAAAAAAAAAAAGAATCTCCCCCACCCCCCCTGGACGTGTATGATCAAAGGGCAAAATCAACAATCACTCTTTACAGAATTTTGTTAATGGCTCCCAAACATCCATAAATTTCCTACAATCTCCCTGTTGTATGGCCATCATATGTTCCATTTTAACCCTTTCAGGACCAAGGGACATATTTGTCCCATAACTTTAAAATCCTATAAATTTTGATTGGGATAGTCTACAGTTCTAAATTTGATATGTACGGATTCCATATGATACTGCCTTTATGTAAACAAACTGGTTCCGACATTCATTCATTAGCGTCGTTGCCAGATTGACGAGAAGATTCACTTGCCACACTGTCCATAAGCCAGAAGTTTGATTTAAAAAAAAAAAAAATAATGATATTTCACAAAAAAAAATCAATTTTTTGGCATCTGCAAGCCCTTTTTACCATAAAAATGTCGTCAAAACCACAAAAATTGGCCTACGATCCTTATGGTCCTGAAAGGGTTAAAAGTGTGGCATAGAGATTCCCACCAGAAAGTATAATTTAACCGATCCCAGTTTTTCCAGTTCCTCAAAATAAGTTGCATGGCAACCTCTTGAGTTGAGTTTAAGGTTATCTTCAAGACTTGGCAAATGTTTACCAACCAAAACGAGCCCTTAGGTCAGTCCAAGATGTCAAATTTACAATTCCAACTTTTAATGCAACTGTACAGTGGAGGAGTGGCCTGGTGGTTAGAGTGGCTGCCTGAGGTTGTGGTTCAAGACCACTGCCACTCCTTGTGACCCTGGACAAGACACTTAATCCCCCACCCCAATGCCCCAGGTACATAGCTACGTTGTGAGCCTGCTGGGACAGATAGGGAAAATAGCCCAGATGGCATCACTGATGGAGGGTATATCAATCGAACCCAAATAAATCTTGGAAAGGCTTTGAACTCCACCAGTTATTTCAGATCTTGAAAGTTTTATGTGTTCTGTGAAAACTTCTAAAATATATTTAGTGTTAGAGATTTACTGATTGAACGCATATGGATTTTGTTGTTGTTGTTAGAGGGAGGTTTGCTTGTCTGAATTTTGAAAATGTTTGTAAACTTGATTGTGTTTCTAAGTGCCTTGAACTACTTTTGGTTAAGCAGAATATAAGTGTATAGTAAATTAACCCTTTATTTGGCATTGTTGCTCAGAAGCAACATGTGTTTCTATGGCTCTTATAGAAACATGATGGCAGATAAAGGCCAAATGGCCCATCCACTCTGCCCATCCACTATCTGCTCCTCTCCCTATTGGTTAAGGCTCTTTCCACCTGCATTGTGATGTCATAGAACTTTATGGTTATAGAAACATTGTATCAAAAAGTATACAAGCTGAATATCCAAAAAAATCAAAAAAATAACCAACAAATATTCAGAATAAAGCTGCTAATAGTGGAAGGAAACAGGCTGAAAGGCAAGTAACTAACATGGATAAAAAGACCTCAGTGTTTCAAGTAAACAACCAAGAAACTATATGTTCAGTTATAAACTGCCATACAAAACACATCCCAGGTCAAAAAACTCCATGGAAAAGATTCATAAAGATACAGTTTAAAATACACAAGTTAAACTGCAAAAAACCAGCAAAAAACTGTAAAAACTTGCACTTATCTTCCATTCATCTCCCACAAGCAGTGGAAATAAATATCCGTTGCTCCAATACAGAACCAGACACACTTTTCAAAGAATGAACTCAGTATTCCCAACAGGCCCTGTTTCGCCAAGTGGCTGCATCAGGGGAATATCTGAAAAGACAACAAATTAATCAATAATAAAGAATATATAATGCTTAAAGCTTGAAAAGTTCAGGTTACCTTTAGAAAGAGAGCAACTGCTTCAAAAAATCTTCCTCGGGTAAATGACACCCCGGCATTAGTCCAGAGCTTTATATCCATGTGTGCTGACATAAAGTTAATTGGCAAGGAGGACGGCAAGCACTTGAGGCCAAAAAAGCAAAATCACTTTAAAAAAAGAAACGGCAAGCCAACAAGGTCAAAAAGCTCAAAAAAGCAAAAGAGTTTAGTAATGACAGACCTTAAAAAAAGGCACGCCACTCACGCCGCTTTAAGCATTATATATTCTTTATTTTATAGGCGATAAGAACTTACGCACTAAACCTGCGTTATTCAGTTAGCACATGTCAATGTCAATGCCCATGCACTAAGAGCCTGATTCTCTAAAGGACCCTGACCTCGGCGGCCGCCTAAGAAGCGGCTGCCGATCGTATGCCAATCACGCATCGGAAGAATCCCATCTACTTTTACTAACAGATGCTTTAAATGTAGGCCAACACTTTACAGGCCTGCATTTAAGGCAGTGGTCTCAAATATGCGGCCCAGGGGCCACATGTGGCCCGCCAGGTCCTATTTTGAGGCCCTCGGTATGTTTATCATAATCACAAAAGTAAAATAAAACAGTTTCTTGATCATATGTCTCTTTAGCTATAAGTGACAATATTATTATTAAGACTTAGCCAAAAAGAAAGATTTATAAACTATAAAGAGTGTTTACTTCATGCAAAATTGTCATTTCTTTAATAAGACATTAACTATTTTTTCTGAGACCCTCCAAGTACCTCCAAATCCAAAAGGTGGCCCTGCAAAGGGTTTGACTTTGAGACCACTGATTTAAGGCATCTGTCTCACGCCTACGGAGATGCGTAGGAACGCTTACAGATGCCCAAGGCTACTTCCTGTTACTGACATTTAAATCCCAAATCTCCAAGCAACCGGAATTCATAAATAGATTACTTATTCCCTACAGCCCTATCAGAACACTCCAATCTCAAAATCAACATCTACTAGTTATACCATCACCGCAACAGACGATGCGCGATACCACACGCTCATCGATATTCTCCATTACAGCCCCTCAATTATGGAATTCGACGCCTAAACACCTCCGGGAAGAAGTCAACCTGGAAAGGTTCAAATCAACCCTAAAGACCTTCTTGTTCAAAGATGCATTTGACTTATAACTCTTGACAGCCAGATCTTATCTTCTACCACAAACGTAATTCACCCTTCCTACATGTGTTAATCTTCTATGGGCTCCTTTTACAAAGGTGCGTTAGGGCCTTAACGTGTGGAATAGCCGCTACCGCCTCCTCTTGAGCAGGTAGTTTTTCAGGTAAAACCCGGTGCGTGCGCTAAAAATGCTATCGCGCCTTTGTAAAAGGAGTCCTATGTCTTCCTATCCTATTTAAAATTGTATTTTATTCCTTTTACCTCTTGTAATCGTTGTTAGTCCATAACGTCCATATGTACATTTATGATGTCTTGTTTATGTCTGTTTGTATATCCCCCATTTTTAAAATAATTTTATTACTGTAAACCATTTAGAATTTGATAAATTGGATACCAAATTTTAATAAAACTTGGACCACGCCCATGCCTTGGGTGTCCGTTAATGTCTCTATGCATCTCCGTAGGCACGTAACACCCCCCCCCCCCTTAACATTGCACTTGAGCAAAAAAAAACACAAACCAGCAGATGGCACTGCACAAGTGAACTCAAATTTGGGTGACGGGATAATCGCGCGCCAGATGCAGCGCGCCGACAATCCAGCGCAGACAATTTGGCGCAAGACAGAAGCGCGTGGTGGAAAAAATAATTTTTAAAGAGCTCCGACTGGGGGTTTGGGGTGGCAACCCCCCCCACTTTATTGGTTAGTGTTCGCACTGCTGTTGGAGGGGAGTTCGGGGGGTTGGAAATCTCCATTATAGTGAAACCCCCAATGCAAAACTGTTGAAATGTTTAATTCTGATTGCATTGAAACTAATATTTT
The DNA here is from genome assembly GCF_902459505.1 of Geotrypetes seraphini. Taxonomy (NCBI): domain Eukaryota; kingdom Metazoa; phylum Chordata; class Amphibia; order Gymnophiona; family Dermophiidae; genus Geotrypetes; species Geotrypetes seraphini. The sequence continues at coordinate 10,199,833 of NC_047098.1, read as the reverse complement.
CCAACTGGAAAAATCCTGATAATCTGTCTCATACTTTAAGGTGGCATAATGTTTGTTTAATTATGCGATATGAACGGAGTTTTGTTATCAAACATGGAGGGGTCAATAAACATGATATTATATGGCACCCTCTGTCAGTTTACTGTGAAGCTCTGCGTACTCATGACTGATGTATTTTCACTTGCATTGATACACTGGTGATGCACACTTTATTGGTCACAATATGTCTTGAATTCTTAGATACTGATTGTCATCTACTGTTTATGCTTGTTCTTTATATTTCTTTATGGTTCTGACTCATTACACTTTTTGTAGAATCTGTCAAATATTTGTACTACTGTTTTATTCATAAAACCAATAAAAAACATTGAACTTAAAAAAAAAAGTGGGGGGGTTGCCACCCCAACCCCCCCGTCGGAGCTCTTTAAAAATTACTTTTTCCCCCGCGCGCTTCTGTTTTGCGCCAAATTGTCGGCACTGGATTGTCAGCGCGCTGACGTCTTGCGCTCTACTGTCTATGACCCCAAATTTGGTTTCAAGAGCCGGCGGGTTTTAAAATAAATAAATGTTTTCGTAAAATGGACCAAAATGAACAGGAAGATTTGGTATTGATGCTGTCTTTCTGACTCCTAATGAAAAACATTTTGGAACAAATATGCGTTTCCTGTGATGCTCCCCTCTCTTGCTAAAAGTCCAATTATCTTATTAGGTCTTCTGAATTCCATATGTCACACATATGGATTTGATGACTGCATCTGCTGTGTCCAAAAGTCTAAATCCATTTTCTTTTTTTATTTCTACATTCATCTTCTCCTCTGCTCTCAGGGTTGCCTTTATGCTGGTGAAAATGAATTTACATAACATTTACCCTAACTAGGTCACTTTTATAATTTCCATGGTGTAGATCAGGGGTGTCCAGCCTGCGGCACGAGGTCCGCATGCGGCCCCATGAAGGATTTTGCGTGGCCCCGGTTGAGGGCGATGCAGTGTTTTCCTCTGCTGCCCCCGGGAGTTTACCGTCTTGCCGGCTCCCTCCTCTGTCTTGTTGCAGCGTTTGCGCATTTGTGCGGCCCCCCAGAAACATTTTTTTCGGCCGGTGCGGCCCAGGGAAGCCAAAAGGTTGGACACCCCTGGTGTAGATCATCTGAGCTGTTCCAAAGGTTTATTGTGAAAATTAGCATGTGTACCAAAGTCTTCTTGCTGGGGGGCTGATGCAGAAACCTTGCATTAGAGCTGTGCGCAAAGCATTTCTTTATGTATACTATAAATGTATTTTTACTTTATTCCTTCAATAAAAATGTTTGAACATAGAGCTGTGCGCAAACACTTAGCACATGACTTCTTAATACAAGAGTACGCCAAAATTTTGCCCCCCTAGTACGGTATAAAATAGCACGCAAATAGGCCCAGCACAAGAAATGAGTGTTAACACGGAAGAGCACACTGGACATATGTTGGGCACACCCAGGCTTGTGCTATATCAGTAGGATTACCAGACATCTGGGAAAACCCGGACTGTCCAGGCTCCTGGATGGACTTTCCAAAACCTGGCATTTATCTGGGTTTTGGAAAGCCCCAACGAGCTCCGGACGCATCTAGAGGGCCTCCGAGCATGTGCGGATGACCTCACACACATTCGAGCATGCTCCAGACCAATGTTCCCTCTAAGGATTGATGAGGTGTGTGCAAAAAAAAATATGCATGAGCGACAAGTTACATACTCCACAAATTTATGAGCAGGCGCGGAGGACGCATTTTTAAACAAATGTAGTTTATCCTTGTACTCCTTATGTAATTTTAATCATCTATGGATATGTTTGTATGTTTATTGTTCAAATGGTTTTATTTATTTCCCCAAATTTATTTTTGTTATACGCATTGAAAATATTTGATATTGCGTTTAAATCAAAATCTCAATAAACTTGAAACTTGAAACGAGTGCCCGTGAGATTGTGGGAGGGTTAAATACTCAAAGCATAGAAGAATAACAATTTACTTAAAGTTTTTGCTATGCCAGATTTCTGGTATCTTTACATACAGTGGCGTACGTAGCATATGTAACACCCGGGGCCCATCATTTTTTGGCACCCCCCCCCCATCTGTAAGAAAAACATGATTTTTAGTAACAAACCACACGTCACACATGAGTACCTAGGAAAAGGCAGCATCTTACATATTGCAGTGAGCAGTACATCAATACACCCATTGTAAAACTAAACAAGCCAGACCAGCACAGATCAATCCTACACCGTCAATCCTAACAGAAAACCATGTCTTTCGAACACACAGAAAACACCTTTGCCTAGTATGGAATATGTCATCACAAACTAACCCCTCACCCTTTTACAAAACTGTACTGTGGATTTTAACCACAGTGGTAACAGCCCTGACGCTCATAGAATTCTGAGCATCAGCGCTGCTACCACCATGGCTGGCACTAAAAAACGCTCCACAGTTTTGTAAAAAGGGGGATAAAATAGAAATACACAGCTTCAACGCTCTAGCTCAGGGGTGCCCAAACTTTTTGAGCTTGTGAGCTACTTTAAAATGACCAAGTCAAAATGATCTACCAACAATAAAATTAAAAAACACAAAGCACACTATACGCTGAGAAAATGTTAATTATCATTCCTATTCTGGGTTTTTTTTGAAAGAGGTCAAGGCAGATGACTCTATGCATTGTCACCTCAGTAACAACCATACAAAAATAGACAAATATACCCCCCATCCTTTTTATTAAACAATAGCAGTTTTTAGCGCAGGGAACTGCGCTAAATGCCCAGCGCTGCTCTTGACACTCATAGGCTCCCTGTGCTAAAAAACACTATTGCGATTTAGTAAAAGGGGGCCATAGTGCAAAATATAGACAGCATATATAAATTCAGACACATTTTGATCACTAAATTTAAAATAAAATCATTTTTCCTACCTTGTCTGGTGTACCTTCATGAGTTTCTGGTTGCACTTTCATCTTCTGACTGTGCATCCAATCTTTCAGCCTGTATGCTTCCTCTCCTTCAGACCTCATTCCCTCCCCCAACTTTTTCTTCCTCTCTCCCTGCCCTTTCTTTCTTTTTTCTCTCTTGATGCCCCCTTTCTTTTTTTCTGTTTCCCTTCTGTCTCCCTGCCTGCCCCCTTTCTTTCTCCCTACCCTCCACAAAGCCACTGCTGCCACCATCGGGGGAAACAGGCCCCAAAGCCACCACCGCGGCTGCCCCAAGCTCTCTCTGCTTCCCACCGGGCCGACCAGCATTCCCCCGACGTCAATTCTGTCGTCGGAGAGGAAGTTCCGCCCAGCTAAGCAGCGATTGGCTGGCCCGAACTTCCTCTCCGACTGTAGCCTTAGGGCGGGTTCACAGCAGGGGGCGGACCGCCCCTCCCCCCCCTTGGTAGGACACTGAAGACGTGGCAGCGGCTCCTCTCACGAATCCCCACCTGCGTCGGAAGTCTGATACAGTCGGGGATCTTGAGAGGAGCCGCCGCTGCATCTTTTAACTTTAAAATACAGGCCGCCGCTTCCTCTCACCTCCTCCCGCCCTCGAGTGAGTGACAGAGGAAAGCGTATGAGCGACGCCACTGAAAATAGTGAGCTCATTCCTGCATTCCCCTGAATGCAGGACTGGTAGTACTGCCCTGATGGTGGCCCTGCACTGTACCTGTATCCTGCTTCCTACATAAATTGTATCTTTATTCACTGTTTGTACCTATATTTGCTGATTCGCGCTTTCAAATGAGGTAATAGGACAGAGTACAATACTGGGGTTTCAAAAAGGGACTGGATGACTTCCTGGAAGCAAAGGGGATTATAGGGTACAGATAGAGGGTTACTCTACAGGACATTAAGCGAAAAGCATATGAGAGTTTTAGGGTATGAGCACTATCAGGTCATGGACCTGAGGGGCCGGCGCGTGAGCGGACTGCCGGGTGCGATGGACCTCTGGTCTGACCCGACAGGGGCAATACTTATTTTCTTATGTTCTTATGTTCCTTCTTTGTTGTAAACCGCCTCAAACTACTACGGTTTTGGCGGTATATAAGAAATAAATTATTATTATTATTTTTTATGAAGCTGTGTTAGACTTTTTTTTTTTAATTGCTGGCTGCAGCAGTATTAGCTCCAATGCTCATAGGAATTCTATGAGCGTTGGAGCTTTTAGCGCTGTAGCCGGCGAGAAAAAAGCCTTAACGTGGCTTCATAAAAGGGGGGTGGGGAAAGGGCATGAGACATTGCAAATTACGCCAATGCACTAAGCACAGATTAAGGTTAAACACCCCTTAGTAAATGGGCCCTTAATTTTAATCCTTGTGTTTTTTTGGGAAAGGCAACAAGAAAACAATCATAACAATGAAACATACAAGATTCATAATATAAATATTGATGCATCATATTCAACAGAATAGCAATTACATACAGGAGATAAGAACAGTAACAACCCCCCCCACCCCCCCAATCGACTCATTGCAAACATGGCCAGAGTCAGCAGAGGTTGCCACATTTAAATAAAACAGATACAGTCCCTATTTTTCTGTTAATTTTTTTATTTTTTTTTTGGGGGGGGAGGGAGGGAGGGAGGGAGTAATGCTTTGATCTTCTGTTAAAAGAAGCAAGTTAACTCCCCCCCCCCAAAAAAAAAAAAAGAGCCTATTCGGGCTTAAGAAGCCCGGTGTGTCTGCCTCTCTTATCCGGTGAAGAGGGAGGCTCTGCCCTCCCCTCCCCTCCCCTCCCTCTCCCGGGCGGAGCCCAGTTAAGTTCGCTCCGGTCCGGCCTCCGTTTCCCAGCGGCAGCGGCGAGTGTCCGGGGCGGCTCCCGAGCAGGTAATGAGGGGGGGGGGACAAGGCGAAGGGAGGGAGCGCGACTGGCAGTGATTTGGGCGGCTGGGGGAGAGAAAGTGAGGAGAGCCGCTTCGGAGGGGGAAGGGACTGCAGGGAAAGGGGAGGGCAGCTTCGGCTTGAGAAAAGGGTCAGCGCGGAGGGAGGGCAGTTTCGGCAGGAGCCTGAGGCGAAAGAGCAAGACATTGTACGGGAGGTTGAAAGAAGAGACAGCTACTGCAACTTCTGCCCGGAGAGGGAAGGGTGAGAAGAGAGTGCAGTTTCCCAGTGACAAAGAGAGGGCAGGGACTGCAGGAAAGAGACAAGGAGAAACAAAGAAAGGGAAAACAGAGAGAGGGAGAGCAGGAAGGAAAGCCAAAAGAGACAAAGGGGGGATTACAGAGGAGAGAGAAAGAGAGCCGAATGTGTAGGAGAGGGAGGTGGGAGAGAAAGCTGAACCGTGCAGGGAAGAGAGACAAAAGGAAAAGAGGGAGGGAAGAGACTGCAGGGAGAAGAAGCAAAGGGAGAGAGTGCGACCTTTAGCTGTAGCTCTACCCTTTCAATTTCTATATAGATATGTGCACCTAGGGGAGTGGTCTCAAACTTGTGGCCCCGGGGGCCACATGCGGTCCACCAGGTCCTATTTTGAGGCCCTCGGTATGTTTATCATAATCACAAAAGTAAAATAAAAGTTTCTTGATCATATGTCTCTTTAGCTATAAATGACAAAATGATTATTAAGACTTAGCCAAAAGGAAAGATTTATAAACTATAAAGAGTTTTACCTTATGCAAAATTGTAGTTTCTTTAATAAGATATTAACTGTTCTTTTCTGAGGCTCTCCAAGTACCTAAAAATCCAAAAATGTGGCCCTGCAAAGGGTTTGACTTTGAGACCACTGACCGAGGGCCTCAAATGAAAAACAATGGTTAAAAAAAAAAATCACCATTAGATTTTTAATGCAGTTTTTTTTTTTTTTTAAATTTAAATTCCACGCTAAATTTTTACTCTATTTCAGACACAGTAATCTAATAAGAACATAAGAAATGCCATTCACCGGATCAGACCCTAGGTCCATCCTGTCCGGTGACCCGCACACACGGAGGCCAATCCCGGTGTTCCCCTGCTAAAGACCCTGTTTACCCGTACCCTTCAATATGTTTTGCAAGAAGATATGCATCCAACTCGCCCTTGAATCCTGGAATGGTGGTCTCCGACACAACCTCCTCCGGGAGAGCATTCCAAGCGTCCACCACTCGCTGAGAGAAACGCAGCAAAGAAAACCTAAAAGGAAATTTGGCACTAAAGTGGAAGGAAAACATTAAAAGTAAACTTCAAAGTCAACTGTCGCTTTAATATCAGTGTTAAAATGGAAATAGCTAACTTCAGACTGTACCACTGTTTTAAATATAGGGGTGGAGGGAGGATATCTGTTCCTGGGGCCTTGTATCCCTGCCTGTCTGACACAGGGCTCAGCACACGGAGGGAGCCTTTGAGCACAGGTCCTCCAAACCTCTCATCTCACTGCGGCTATGTTACAAAGTGACGGCCTCCGGCTGAAGCAAATGCTTGCTGAGATTAAGCTCCATCATTAACACCAGCCAAGTTGCTGCTGATTTCCAAGATGGTGGCTGCGAGAAGAGAGGGGGGACCTCAAAAAACACATAAGTATTTTGCCCATCAGGGGTGTAGAAGATTTGATGGCTCTCTGGTCAAGGGTCTCCCTTTGTTGGGGATGCCCTGCATACTAGGGGATCCGGTCTTGAGGGCTCCCTCACTTTCCATCAAAGTTGATAAAAATAAGGCGATTTTAATACAGGTTACAGCATTAGAAGTAATTTTTTAATGTAGCTAATTAGCATTTATTATTGTTTGAGGCCTCCTGGTCCATCAATTGCTTGCCTACTGCAAGCAGTCCCCGGGTTAAGAACGTCTGACTTAGGTCAGACTCGTACTTACGAACCGGGGTCCTGCCTCTCCCTTCCTGTGGCAACGCACCCCTCTTACTCCCTTCCTGCCCCAAAGCGACCCTCCTCCCTTCTGTGTCCCAACACGCCCCTCGTCGTCCATCCCTCCCTCTGTTCTGTGGCCCAAATTTGTGCCTCCCTCCCGCGGGTGTTCACTTTCTCTGGCTGGCTTTCTCCTCCCAGCCGTACTTCTCTTCACAAAGCCGCAAGCAGCTGCTCCTGCAAGCGGCCCGCGGCTGACCCGGAAGCCTTACCTCTGACATCGGATTGGGTTAAAATATTTTAATGGGGGGAGAGAACCTTGTATCTACTCTTTTACCCCTCTCTTCCTTTCTTCCCCCAAATAAGAGTTGAAGCAGGAAAGACTAAAAAAAAAAATCAGATCTTAGGGAACTAGATCAGTTTATATATTTGCTTTTCCTCTTATATGTTTATTTTAAACAAAGTTCACCTTTTGGTATTTCTATTATCTTCGTATGGGTTTTCTGTGTGCTTTTTCAGACTTTTTTTTTTTCTTATGCAGAGAATTCTCAAAAGTTTTTCTTCATTTCAGCAGTTGAGAAAACTGTAAGCAAAAGGACCGAATGATGATGAGAAAGACCTGAATTGTTGAGTTGGAAGTGTGGAAATAAAGGCCGGCAATCAAGCTGTAGGTGATACATTACAATTAGTTCCATAAAAAATGTATTTTTCACATGTTTTCTAGAGTTATCTAACAAAACAGTCACATTGCACCTAACTGCAAAGGTAGGGGGGGGGTTACATTCATGTGGGTGGAGAATGGAAAGGCCATAGACACATCTCCCACTTACACATATAGGGATAAATTCTATGCTTAGTACTAGAGAATCACATGGGGACAAATTTTTCCCCATCCCTGCGGGAACTCATTTTCCCGTCCCCATGAGTTTTTTTTTTCCTATCACTGCCCGATTCCTGCAAGCTCTGTTCTCATCTGCACAAGCCTCAAACACTTTAAAATCACAAGTAGCGACGTTCTAGAGCTCAAATTGTGATGTCATAATGCCTCATTCCACCAATGCCTAAGCTCCGTCCTCATCTGCACAAGCCTCAAACACTTTAAAATCATAAGTAGCAACATTCTAGAGCTCAGATTGTGATGTCATAATGCCTCATTCCACCAATGCCTAAGCTCCGTCCTCATCTGCACAAGCCTCAAACACTTTAATATCATAAGCAGCAACATTTTAGAGCTCAGATTGTGATGTCATAATGCCTCATTCCACCAATGCCTAAGCTCCGTCCTCATCTGCACAAGCCTCAGACACTTTAAAATCCTAAGTAGCAACATTCTAGAGTTCAGACTGTGATGTCATAATGCCTCATTCCACCAATGCTTAAGCTCCGTCCTCATCTGCAAAAGCCTCAAACGCTTTAAAATCCTAAGCAGCAACATTCTAGAGCTCAGATTGTGATGTCATAATGCCTCATTCCACCAACGCCTAAGCTCCGTCCTCATCTGCACAAGCCTCAAACACTTTAAAATCATAAGTGTTCAAAGCTTGTGCGGTTAAGGCGAAGCTTACAGGAATGGGGTGGGGACAGTGACAACACTCATGGGGATGGGATGGGAAAATTGAGGACGGGGGACAAATTTGTCCCTGTGTCATTCTCTACTTAGTAGCTGAAAAAAACCAAACCAAAACATTAAATGGTATTCTATAGCACAGCACTTATGCCCGAGACCTGCGCTTGTCCATTTGCATTAACTGTGTAGTGCGAATCCTTGCGCCGGTGCGGATGGCCCTTATTCTCTAATTACATGCACAAATTTTAAGAACGCTCCCGATCCACCTGTGACCCTCCCATTTCCATACCCCCTTTTTGGCACTGTGCATAAATTAAAACCCAATTAAGAGTAATAATTGCTAGTTATCAGTGCTATTTGGTTTGTTATTCAATTATGCTGCATGCTTAAATTGGGCGTGTGGAAGATTTTGGAACAATGGCAAGCTTTAGACTCCTGATGCAGGACTTGTGCCGAAACACCACGCATGTCGAGTCTAATTGTGGTACTGAATAAAGACTTCCTATTCAATTTCATTGGATGTCATCTTCGCTGTGTTTTTGCGTACTGTAATAGAAACATAGAAAGGTGACGGCAGAAAAGGGCTACAGCCCATCAAGTCTGCCCACTCTACTGACCCACCCCATTAAGTCTGAGTGCTGCTCGACCCCCGTAGGGATCCCACGTGGATGTCCCATAAAGTCGAGCACGCTTGTGGCCTTGATTACCTGCGCCGGAAGTTTTTTCCAGTGATCTACCACTCTTTCTGTGAAGAAATACTTCCTGGTGTCACCACTAAATTTCCCTCCTCTGAGTTTGAGCGGGTGCCCCCTTGTGACTGAGGGTCCCCTGGGAAAGAATATATCGCTTTCCGCCTCGACACGACCTGTGACGTACTTAAAAGTCTCAATCATGTCACCCCTTTCCCTGCGCTCCTCTAGAGCAGTGATTCCCAACCCTGTCCTGGAGGAACACCAGGCCAATTGGGTTTTCAGGCTAGCCCTAATGAATATGCATGAAGCAAATTTGCATGCCTATCACTTCCATCATATGCAAATCTCTCTCATGCATATTCATTAGGGCTAGCCTGAAAACCCGATTGGCCTAGTGTTCCTCCAGGACAGGGTTGGGAATCACTGCTCTAGAGAGTAGAGCTGCAATTTGCCCAGTCTTTCCTCGTATGAGAGACCCTTGAGGACCCATATGGTCCTATTTATATGTGACTAATGCTACCTCTGTCCCAATGAATGTACTGTGAATGTTTAAGCACGGTGATGACTTTGTTGAAGTCCCAACATTGCTATACATAGCAACGTTGCAGATAGCTGAAATGAACAGTTGGCCTGCTACCGTCTCTCCCAACTAAGGATGATATCACCTGCTTTGGGAACTGAAACTTCTGCTCTACCCACCCAGCAAACACTGTCTACTGGGCCTTGGCTTGCTTGATGTTCACGTTGTAATTTTCCTGTTCAAGCCTGTTATTTCAGTGAGAACAGATTTTTCCATGTTAGATAAGCAGCTCTGCCACCTAAACCTTCCTGCCCCCTTCTCCCAAAAAAGCTGTGAAAGCATTACTTTTCTCCCATAGTCAGGAGTTCTCATTTTAGCTGACACCTTAATTTCTGAGGGAAGGATTTATTGTCATTGTCATGTCAGAGTCCTTTCCCTTGAGATTTATTTAGTTTGGAAAATTTCTAACCTGCAATCAGGGCCAAGAGGCAGGTTAGGTTGTCATATAGGGCAGCAGAATCGGGGGTGGTGGTAGTGGTACACCCAGCAGAGTGAAGGAGAAGGGGTGACATGCAAGACATGGGAGGGGTAGGAAAAGGGAGCTGAAATGCAGGCGCTGAAGAGGGCTAAGGGTTAGGAAGGGGAAGAAGAACTGTTGGACAAGGAGGGAGGGGTAGGCAAAGGGAGCTGAAATGCAGGCGCTGAGAGAGGGCTAAGGGTTAGGAAGGGGAAGAAGAGCTGCTGGACAAGGAGGGAGGGGTAGGCAAAGGAAGGGAGATGCTGGCCTATAAGGAGGGGAGAGGAGGACCTTGAACCAACCCTGGGTTGGGTTGGGGGGAGGCGGTTGGATGCATGACTATAGATTCATCTAGTATATTGGTCCCCAACCCTGTCCTAGAGGACCACCAGCCAATCAGGTTCTCAGGATAGCCCTAATGAATATGCATGGAGCAGATTAGCATGCCTGTCACCTCTAACGCCATTGTCCAGCTCTCTTCTGTGTAAACCGCCTAGAAATCGTTTGATCGTGGCGGTATAGAAGAATAAAGTTATGTTATGTATGTTATAAGGAGAAGGACTTATGGGGCGGAACAAACTTTCACTGGCCAAATATTCCCTCACAGAACAACTCAGGTTTAGAAAAGGGCAAAGTCACCCAGAGGCGCGTTCAAGGATTTAGCAGACAAAAGACGACTTGAGCTCCAACGCAGGTCTCGGCGTGGCTGCACTTTCCAAGGCTGCATTGTTTGTTCCCCTGATGAGCCAAAACATTGGTGAAACAAGGTCGCTTGTTGGAAAGATTGGAGAAGATGTGACAGCGTTGGAGCTCAAGTCGTCTTTTGCCAACTAAGTCCTTGAACGTGCCTCCGGGTGACTTTGCTCATTTCTAAACCTGAGCTGTTCTGTGAGGGAGTTTTTTTGCCAGTGAAAGTATCAAAAGCAGTTTTGATTTGTACCTTTTGGTTCTCTACTGCTACATTAGTCTGAGGCTTTTTCTCCCTCTTTTTGGGTGTATGCTGGGTTTGAAGAGGGGGGTACCTCGGTGCCACGATCACACGATATGTAGACAGCGCAATATGCAATGTTACGGTATTATTATTATTTTTTTTTTTATTCTTTTACCCTAGTTAAGTATTGTAGTGGAACAGAGGGTTATAGATTTCAAACAAGCCAACAATGGCAATACCATGTTTTCAATTCTCTTCTCATGTGTTCAAGAAATCCTAAATGATTTTAAGGTTGTGCTTTTAGGGGCCAGCTGTGATATTTCACTGGCACGATGGCAGTGCAGGAAATGTTTAGCCGAAAACCCTTCTCGGCAGTTTCGAAAGGAAATGTATGTAATCCTTTCCCATTCCGGTCTTCCTGTGAGTCTGAGAAGAAAGAGTCTCTTCTCCGTTTACTGGTGACGGGGTTGGATCTTTGCCTGCTTTGGGAATTGCTCAAGCCCTTCCACCCACAGGACAGAAGTCTGGGCAGGTCCCGATTTCTTTCTGAATCTGTGGCATGAACGAGGGGCGCTGGATTGGAGACAGCGCGGAAAAAGCCCAAGAGGTGTATGAAAAGAGCGAATGGGAAGTGTCAGAGCAGTGGCTCATTGTTAGTCGATTAGCCTTAGGTCAGTCTGAGGTAGCTAATGGTACAGAATGGCAGAGAAGAAGGATTTGGATGTCCTGCTGTTTTTAGCATAGTCGGATGGATACACTAACTTTGTCTCCTCATCGAGCAAGTGTCTCACACATCCAGTTCACATTGACTCTGCATGCCTCCGTTCCGTCCTCAAAAGCTGTTCCTTCCTGTCCCAGGTTCTGTGAAACTGTTCTGGAACTGACTTCCTTTGACAGGTAACTTCTCCACTTGTCTAGGGATGGACAGCACAAAGGCACTGCCGGGATCCAGCTAGGGCAGGGGTAGGGAACTCCGGTCCTCGAGAGCCGTATTCCAGTCGGGTTTTCAGGATTTCCCCAATGAATAGGCATTGAAAGCAGTGCATGCAAATAGATCTCATGCCTATTCATTGGGGAAATCCCGAAAACCCGACTGGAATACGGCTCTCGAGGACCGGAGTACCCTACCCCTGAGCTAGGGCATTTTTCGCGCTCAAGTTCCTAGAAAGCTTTGACCAATATTCTCACTTTCACAGCTTACAATGCCAATTTGTGTCCTGGGCATAATAAAACCTGTTATTATGTGGTTGTATGTTTGTGTTTAAAGCAACCGTTTAAGTAAAAAGAGACACGGGACATTTCCATTGACATATGTTTTGTCTTTACAGTGGGTTGACCTTGGGAGCTCATTGTGTCTAAATACGCTCAGTAAACTTGTCATTGAAGGACAGTCAGGCAGACGATGACTGAGACCGAGATCGATGAATCGAGCCTCCATGGTGTCCAGAAAGGTAAGGCCTGCTTTATGGTATGTGAATTTGGTCCTCTGAGTGCACAAACCTGTCTGGGTTTAAGGATGCCCCCCCCCCCAAATATTCAAGAGTGAGATTTAAATACTTTGTGGTCTTTACGAGGGGTTGCTGACGAGTTCTCAGCCCGACCAACTTCTTGAATTCTGAGCGTTATCTTATTTTGTTAAGTGCCAATTTGCAGAAATGAAATTCTGTATTTTGACATTGTTTCTTCAGATCATTGATTGAACCACATCCACGTCATTCTCTTCTTGGCTGGGCTGAGAACCTTTCAGCACCCCCTCGTAGTGTAAAGACTTTCAGCCTCTAGTAACCAGAGCTGAGACTGTGATGTCATAATGCCTCGTTCCACCAATAAGAGCCAACCTCATCAGTGATGTCACAATGGCTTGATTGTCCTGTTCTTGGCTCACTTTTATTACGTTCGAGGGGGTGCAGAAAAGTTCTCAGCCCAGCCAACCAACTTCCTAAGTTCTGAGCGTTATTTTGCCACTGTGTTATCTTATTTTGTTAAGTGCCGATGTGCAAAAATGAAATCCTATGTTTTGACGTTGTTTCAGATCATTGCTTGAACCAGATCCACGTCATTCTCTTCTTGATTTATGAGCATCTCACACCTATGAGTGTGTTGTCTCAGTTAAAAAAATAATTCTATTCCTTACATCCATATTCTTAATCAGAAGTAGGCAGCTCTGGAGAGCCACTAATTGTGTTCTGGTGTTTTTAAGATACCCAGAATTTGGAAATACAGGGTGCTTATTGCTGAACAGCACTAGAGGTCTTTAGCGTGGACTGGCAAGTTAAATGCTTTGATGCTCATAAGAGCGTCGGAGCATTTACTTCACCGGCGCTGGGGCTGGACCAGGCTAAAAACCTCTAGCGCTGTTTAGTAAAACCCAGCATTAGGTTCCTATGCAGTAGAAATATTTAATAAACTAGTATTTTAGCCCATTACATTAACGGGTGCTAGAAATCTGGCCGGCTCCCTTAGTCCCTTGCCCTCCCCCCTCCTTCCTTTCCCGCGGTCCTGACAAACCTTCCGACTCTAGCAGTGTCTGCAGCACTCTACACACGCTACTTCGTGGCCTTCTACTGGTGGCACGTCCCTGATGATATCATCAGAGACGCGGCAGAGCAAATCAGGGCAGTAGAAGGCCCCGAAGCAGCGTGTGTAGAGTGCTGCAGACAGGTTTGGAGTCTGGACCGCGGGAAGGGAAGGGGAGGGCCGGTCAGACGTCGGGAAGGGATGGGAGACCGCGAAAAACTTACTGATTTTTGCCGCGAGAGAGCAGGGAGTCCAGCGCTGGCGGCCAGTCCTGCCCAAGTGTAGTTAGGTGCTGGAAGGCTGGGGACTCGCGCATGTGCACTCCTGCCGCCATAGACAAAACACCTCACGGATCAGGGAAAACAGAACACGCAGGCTAGGGTTTTATTATATAGGATATTTGTTGTGAACCCTGTAAGATCTATCTAGCTCAGGGGTGTCCAACCTTTTGGCTTCCCTGGGCCCCATTGGCCGAAAAAAATGTTTCTGGGGCTGCACAGACGCTGCAGCAAGACAGAGGAGCCGGCAAGACGGTAAACACCAGGAGGCAGCAGAGGAAAACACTGCATCACCCTTGACCGAGGCTGCACAAAATACTTCAGGGGGCCGCAGGTTGGACATCCCTGGTCTAGCTCTTGGGGACTGGGGTGTGTCTGTAGACTCTGATTGCTTTTTACCCTTTACAGCAGAATTCACATAAACTTTTAAAAAATGTTATTTGTATAGATGATTTAACTATTTTTTGAGACATGAGCAGAGTTTAAAACCTTTGAACTTGTCTGATTTCGCTCTAGACTTTTCTTTTTCTTGCTTTTATTGAGGTGAAAAGGAAGACTTATTTTCCCTTCAACTTTTTAAAGTGAGTTTTCTATTCCTCCAAACCTGATAACTTTGCATCTCACTCGTTGACTTGTTCTGGGAGGGTGATATGTGCTGCTAGTAATTACTGTGCTTTGATTATGATAGAGGAGAGAGTAATCTTGCCTTGGCCAATGCCTCTGGCAGCTTGTGAGACTCTGGGAAAGGCTGCCATTTTGTCGTGCACTTGACCCATTTGTGCAGAGAGGAGGGGGATGGGAGATGCCGGGCATTTTTTCCCACACCGTAGGGGAGCCTGTTTGCCTGTGGAAACCCTGGGATGTGCTCAAACATTTGTGCATTTCTGCCTCAAACACTGGGACCAGGCTGGAGTAACTCGCGTTTTCTTTCCCTCTGGTCAAAGTAGCAGTTAATGACATCAGAAAAAGTGTCATTTTCTTGGCGTTCATTCTGTTGTGGGGGGCAACCGAATAAAACCCAAGGTCTACGGTTTGAAATGTGAACTGTGGAGTTTGGTGCACATAAAAACATCCACGCTAAAGAGCTTTTTCAAGCAGTCTGCTCATCTCTGTGTGCCAGTTGCATCGGTGCCGTTTCTCCTCTCAGGTGAATTATGTACAGAAACGCTGTAAACTGTTGGTGGAGAGTGAAAAGGCGACTGACGCATCCCGCGAGATCCGTGCGTTCTCTCAGATTGGGAGCCATGTAGGGCCATGTGTGGAAAAGTATGTGTGTCACTTCACCTACCCTGGAATTTAAAAAAAATATTTGCAGAATAAAATCTAGCAAATATTTGTAAACCAAAAAGAAGTGAAGTTGAGAAGGGTCTAAAGCAGGGGTGTCCAACCTGTGGCCCGAGGGCCGCATGCAGCCCAGTGAAGTATTTTGTGCGGCCCCGGTCGAGGGCGATGCAGTGTTTTCCTTTGCTGCCCTCGGGTGTTTACCGTCTTGCTGGCTCCTTCCTCTGTCTTGCTGCAGTGTTTGCGTGTTTGTACGGCCCCAGAAACATTTTTTTCCGGCCAATGCGGCCCAGCGAAGCCAAAAGGTTGGACACCCCTGGTCTAAAGCCAGGGTTTCGGCTTACTAAATTGCTCCGATTGCATGGCAGGGTCTTGATGCTCTGGCATTTTGCCTTCTCAGAGCTTGGTTGTTCTCCAGCGAGCTTGGAGCTGGTATGCGTTTACGTTGACACAGCTGCATATTTTGGGGAGTTGGGAGGGGGGTTGATTTATTAGTTAGATCATGGGCCTAGTAACATACCATAGTAACATAGTAGATGACGGCAGATAAAGAGCCGAATGGTCCATCTAGTCTACCCAACCTGATTCAATCTAAAAATTTGTTGGAGTTTTTTTTTTCGGATGTGTGACTTTGATTCCTGTTTCTCCAACACAGTATAAATCACATAATCCCCACGGTATTTAAATCCCAAGGTTCGGTGGTCACTACTTCTCTATTTCCTTCTACTCTGCTTAAATGTTAATCTTACTTTAAAACACTTTCACAATTTTTTATCCACATTGAAAGCACCTAGCAGTGAATTATTTATGTGCTTTGCTATATTATTCTTAAATACTGCTTAATGAATTGATTTTGGGGTTAAAAAAAAAAAAGCCTCGGAATATAGAGTTATTTTTACCCAACACTGGGTTTTACTTGTGAGAAACTCAATTGCTCCTGCACACTTCATCGGCAAAAAAAACCCTAAATCTATTCTTTTAATTTTTATCTCAAATCTGCCTCTTGCCTGCTCAGCCAATCAAATTCAGAGCAGTGCCCTCAGGGCCTTTAGGGGGTGGAGCGAATCCCCTCCACCCCAAAGGCCTTGACTGCACGCCACTGTTTGCCGGAGCCCATAGAGCTAAGCAGGCAGATTGGATCTCACAAAAGGCAGTCCCAGTTTTGCCCACTTAGCTGTGTGGGTAGTGGCATTGGATATCAGCTGGTACCTGCTTATCTTCTGGGTTGCCGCCTGACCACGGGTGTTCATGCTGGGCTTAATTCTGTCTATGGCTGTTAGCTAAAACATCACTGATCTCCCATAAGAGAAGTCCAGAGGGAAACTGAGTGGAGTGACTTCTTTAAGAACATAAGAATTTGCCTCCGCTGGGTCAGACCAGAGGTCCATCACGCCTAGCAGTCCGCACCCGCGGCGGTCCATCAGGTCCATGACCTGTCATGTTTACTTGATTTAGCCCTATAGCCCCCTTGTTTTTATCTTTACTCTTTCCATACTCTTATCTACCCTTATCTGTATCCCTCAATCCCCCTATCCTTCAGGAATCCATCCAATCCCTCTTTGAATCCTCTGCGTACTCTGCCCGACCACTTCCTCCGGGAGCGCCTTCCATGTGTCCACAACCCTCTGTGTGAAGAAGAACCTCCTGGCAAAACAAAGAAAAGCCAAATAGTAGGAGTCTTCTGTACTGCATCCCGCTTCTGTGGATATAATTTTTGTCAATTTAATCGGAAGGAATCCGATTCAGATGTGCGATTGTGTGTGTGCACAGACTTGCTCCTGGGAATTGAAAAAGGGAGCGGTGGAAAAAAAACACAAAAGGTGTTTAGTTCACTGTCTAGTGTCTCCCTGTTTAATGTCTCTCTAAAAAAAAAAAAAAAGCAGGGGCGGCTTGCTTTGAGGATGGGCACAGTCTCCCATCACCCACAGACCAGAGGCTCTTTATCATTAGGCTGGGTTTTTGTTTTTTTTCTTTTGACATTTGTGTTTCCTAAAGAAAACTTTATCTTGGCTTGACACTGCTTTTGTTTTCATTGCTTTCTGACCTACGTTGGCTTTCAACTCAACCACGATCTGATCATAAAAGCTGAAAAATCCAAAACATTAATTATTGTGGAGGAAAAGACCTCGGAGACCCACAGTGGGGAGTCTAATAAACCTTGCATTCCACTCGCACTAAAAAGAGTTCAAGTTCTCTTTCATCGGAGGTATTTTAGACCGATGAAACATAACATGAAAAACTCCCTTCTATACCACAATTACCGCTTAGTTCTATGCGGTTCACAAAAGATTATGAATACAAAAGATGAAGTTCGGAGAGGCAAAACATGCCTAATTTCCGAAGGATTCTATGAAAAGATACGTTTTTAAAGCACGTCAACATTGTGGATAAGAGTCAGCCGACATAATTAAGAAATTCAAATCCTTATCCCATAATGCCGCTTGAAAGGACAGTAGACGTTGTTGAAATCTTTTAAATTTACAGCCCTTAACAGATGGAAAAGTAATCGGAAAATAATATTAAATATTGAACTAAGGCCAGTACTGGGCAGACTTGTACGGTCTGTGTATGGCCGTTTGGTGGGGGGATGGGCTGGGGAGGGCTTCAATGGCTGGGAGGGTGTAGATGGGCTGGAGTAGGTTTTGACGGAGATTTCGGCAGTTGGAACCCAAGCACGTTACCGGGTAGAGCTTTGGATTCTTGTCCAGAAATAGCTAAGAAGAAAAAATTTAAATTGAATCAGGTTGGGCAGACTGGATGGACCATTCGGGTCTTTATCTGCCGTCATCTACAATGTTGCTATGTTTCCTGGAATGCTCAGAGCTATTGATTGTAAATGATTCCGAGAGGTATTCTGGGATTAAGCTTGCCAATGCCTTGAAACGGAAACATCCAAACTTAAACTTAATCCTCGCCTCAATCGGTAGCCAATGAAAGATAAATTGGACCCTTTCTAGTGAGAGTTGAGTGTAACATTTATCAAACTTCCCACCGTGGGTCTCTGAGGTATTTTTTCCTCCACAGTAATCGGCTTTTATGATCAGATCTTGGTTGAGAGCGATTTTTTGATCTGACATCAAGTCTTCTTGTTGTCAGTTGACACTGAGAAGTAAGATGGTACCTACAATGGCCTTACTGGGTCAGACCAAAAGTCCATTAAGCCCAGTAGCCCATTCTCACGGTGGCCAATCCAGGTCTAATCTAATCTAATCTTCCATTTGCGAGTCGAACAAACCTATACAAGCTTTGGCCAAAACCCAAGGAGTTGCAACATTCCATTCAGGATCCTAAAGAATAGCAAGATTCCGGAACCCCAAACAGTAGCAACATTCCATGCTACCGATCCAGGGCAAGCAGTGGGTTCCCCCATGTCTTTCTCAATAACAGACTATGGACTTTTCCTCCAGGAACTTGTCCAAACCTTTCTTAAAGGAAAATGTTCCATTCATCTAACTTTGGCCATTTCGGTCAAAAGTCTGACAGTACGACAAAGGCTCGACGGCCGGGACCTCCAAATGGAAATATCACCCTTGTTTGCAGATGTGGTTTGTAAGTTTTGGTTTCAAGCTTGGCAAGCATAAAATATCCTTGTAGCAGAACAGTTTGTTCTAACAAGATTACCCCATCGTACCTATAAATTTATTTTCAGAAGGAGATATACAAAATGAGATATCAATTGGACTTCTACCATTCGATGTTAATTTACTTAAAGATACTTTTAGCCCTATAAATCCAATGTACTAATACACTGCAAGGAATCATCGTTTCGGAACAGCTGTCATATTTATTTAGGAATCATAAATTTGGGAAGAAAAAGCTCTGTGCAGGCATAACATCTTTTTTTTTTTTCTTTTCGTAGTTAGAATTGCATAAAACCCTTCTGATATTCATTTTTCTCCAGGTTGCTGTTCTGTGAAACGGATGTAACAGCGGGATCTGGATAGTTCCTATTGCCGCCCTCAAGTAGCCCACCTTTCACTCATTAACCACTTACTAATAATTCAACACACACTCCATTATGGAAAAATGGCCGCAGCTCTATTTATTGAACAAAAATAACCAATTACTTAACATCAATTAAATTATTCACAAACTAGTATTTTAGCCCATTACATTAACGGGTGCTAGAATATATGTCTGTCTTATTTCTGTCTCTCTCTCTGTCCCGCTGTCTTTCTTTCTGTCTGTCTCTCTCCGTGGCCCCCTTTGTCTGTCTTTCTGTGTCTCTCCCTGTCCCTATGTCTTTCTTATTTTCTTTCTGTCTCCCTTCCTCCCTCTGGTGCTAGAATATATGTCTGTCTTTCTTTCTGTTTCTCTCCCTACCCCTGTCTTTTTCTTTCTGTCTCTCTTCCTCCCGCTGTCTTTCTTTCTGTCTCTCTCCCTGCCCCTGTCCCTGTGTCTTTTTTTCTATCTCCTTCCTACTTTTACTGACTGGCTATCCATTAAAACTCCCCATAGGCATCTTTTAAGTTAAAAAGAAACTTCGGCCCGGTCTGTAGGTCAGGGGTTTCTCGGGCTGACCGCCACCCGCTGCTGGTGTCTCCGTGCTCCGTGCTCGCCCGCCTCGGCCTGCAGCCGCCGACAGCCGCCGCGGCCGACATCCGCCTCGGGGGAAGAGAGAAAGAGAGAGAAATTTGAGCGCATGCACACTCCTACCTGCAGTGCCCTACAGTGCATGGAAAATGGGAGCACGCAGGTGGGAGTGCACATGCGCGGCCTAGGGTTTTATTATATTAGATAACAGCATCAACAATCTCCTCCCAAGCTACCAGGTGTACATTGCAAGATATTGCCCTCGACCCCGCCATAGTAAGAGTCTGGTGCCCACTACTCTTGACTCCAGGTACCCAAAATGTCTCCAACTCCGACTCCACAGCCCTGTCCAGTACTATTTGTGAACAGTGAGTGGTGCCCCTTCCTTGCCCCTCCCCCACTGCCATGTGTGTGCCCCCTTTCCTCCTTTCCCGTACCTTTTTAACCTTCTCTGGCATGAGTAGCGTGCCCACGTCAGTGTTGGCTCGCCCTTTGACATCACTTCCTAGGTGCAGGTCCCGGAAGTGATGTCAGAGAGAGCGCTAATGCCGACGCGGGCAGTAACCTCATGCCGGGGAAGTGTAAAAGGTATGGGGGAAGGCAAGGGGTGTGTGCAGCAAGGAGCGGGGGAGGGGGTCGGCAGAGAGGAGGAGGGGTACTGCATCCTTAGCAAGACGACGCCCAGGGTGAACACCCCCTTACTATGCCACTGCATATGAACCACCAAAATAAAGACCTTATAGTGAATTTTCAGACTGTAGGAAGGGAAGAAGAGGGTAATTGAGCAAGCAAGTACTTTGTATGTGTCCTGTAATTCTCCCTGCAGGGAGAAAAAGTATATGTGGCAGGCATTGAACAAATGATAACTGACCCAAGAAGAGAATGAAACGGCACAAATCGCTGAGGGAGAGAGAGAGAGAGAAAGAGAGCAAGAGAGAGAGAGAAAGCGAAAGAGAAAGCGAGAGAGAGAAAGAGAGAAAAAAGAGAGAAAGAGAAAAAGAGAAAGAAAGCAAGAGAGAGAAAGTGAAAGTGAGAGAGAGAGAAAAAAGAAAGAAAGAGAAAGAGAGAGAGAGAAAAAGAGAAAGAGAAAGCGAGAGAAAAAAGAGAAAAAGAGAGAGAAAGAAAGCAAGAGAAGGAGAGAGAAAGAGAAAGGGAAAGAGTAAAAGAGAGAAAGCAAAAGAGAGAAAGGAAGCAAGAGAGAAAGCGAAAGAGAGAGAGAAAAGAAAGAGAGAGAAAAGAGAGAGAAAAAGAAAGAGAGAGAGAGAAAGCGAGAGAGAAAGAAAGCAAGAGAGAGAAAGCGAAAGTGAGAGAGAGAGAAAACAGAAAGAGAAAAGAGAGAGAGAAAAAGAGAGAGAAAGCGAGAGAAAAAAGAGAAAGAGAGAAAGAAAGAAAGCAAGAGAAGGAGAGAGAGAGAGAAGGAGAGAGAGAGAAAAAAAAAGAAAGCGAAAGAGAGAAAAAGTGAGAGAGAAAGCGAAAGTGAGAGAGAAAGCGAAAGTGAGAGAGAAAGCGAAAGTGAGAGAAAAAAGAAAGAAAGAGAGAAAAAAGAGAGAAAAAGAGAATTAAAGAGAGAAAGAGAAAGCGAGAGAGAAAAAAGAGAGAAAGAGAGAGAGAGGGAAAGAGAGAAAGAGAGAGAGAGAAAAAAAGAGAGAAAGCGAAAGAGAGAGAGAGAGAAAGCGAAAGAGAAAACGAGATCGAGAAAGAAAGAGAGAGAGAGTGATTCTCTGGATACCAGTTGTTTATCAGACCTGTTACTCTCTCTGGTGGAGGGAGGGTCCACGTATCGCTCACCAGCCAGGCAGTGTACCAGAGGCCTTCCATGGTATTTGTTGTCTTAATGGAAGGAATTTTGGCCCAGCCAGGCCCCCCCTTCCTCCAGATTTTCAGCCTATTATTTCACAGGAAAAAAGGTTTACCGCTGCAAGGCTGCTGTGTTTCAAGAAAACTAGTGTATTTTACATATCCCCCCCCTCCCCAACCAAACTCAATACTGAAAGTACTGAGAGTAAGTAACGTGCTATAGAAAACTCTGAACTCCCTGGCATTGTAGTAAAGGCAAAATGTCTCTCCATGAATAAACACATCCTGACCTCTAGAGAACTTGAGCCAAATGTGATTTACTCTTTCCCTGGCCTCTTTTTCAGAAAAGAGGTGGGATATTGGAGTTATATTCTTATAATTTTGTACAGGGAAGACATTTTTTTATTGGGGGGGGGGGTGTTAGGAGGAGGGGCTGTTTGGGGTTTTAAAATAAATCTCCAGCAAACTATGTAGCTCCTTAGATCAGATCTTTATCTCACAATGGCGCACAGTAGTAACACGGTTTGCGAGTGTTTTGTAAGACGAGCAAATCAATCCAGCAATCTTTGACTCGTAAACCGAGCGCGTTCAGCTGCAGGCAGCGCTGCTTCAGGGAGATGCCTCTGGCGTCCGCCAGCCTTCTGCACCAGGTTGGAGAACCCCCAAGCCCACGTAGCCGAGTGCCGTCCCACACGCGCACCACATCGATATATATTCTGTATATAAGAATAATAACTTGTAATAAAGTCTGATAACCTGCTACTGCAGTCTAGACCCGGAACCACAAATATCCATTTTTCATTTCTTGTTTGAAGACCAGGCCAAGTGGTATGCACGTTTTTTGTTGTGTTTGTTTTGATTTGACTTTTATTTTGCTGGTTTTGGCTTTTGGTATTCAGCACGACATAGGGATACTAGACATCTGGATTTCCTCGGACATGTCCAAGGCTAGATAAATCATCGGTTGTAGCCGAAGAAGTTTCGTCAGCTGTAAGCCCGAGGTCATAATGCCATTGTACAGATCCATAGTGAGACCCCATCTGGAATACTGTGTACAATTCTGGAGGCCACATTACCACAAAGATGTGCTGAGAGTTGAGTCGGTTCAACGAATGGCCATGGTCTCGGGTCTCAGGGATCTACCGTATGAGGAACGGCTGGATAAATTGCAGCTATACTCACTCGAGGAACGCAGAGAGAGGGGCGACATGATCGAGATGTTCAAATATGTCACAGGCCGTATCGAGGTGGAAGAAGATATCTTCTTTCTCAAAGGTCCCGCGGCAACGAGAGGGCATCCACTGAAACTCAAGGGTGGGAAATTTCATAGTGACACCAGAAAGTACTTCTTCATCGAAAGGGTGGTTGATCGCTGGAATAACCTTCCACTACAGGTAATTGGGGCCAGTAGCGTGCCAGACTTTAAGACAAAATGGGGTTGGCACGTGGGATCTCTTCATAGAGGTAGGTAGGAGTGGGTCATTAGTGTGGGCAGACTGGATGGGCCGTGGCCCTTTTCTGCCATCAGTTTCTATGTTTCTATGTCTTCCTTTTCGAGGACATGTCCGGGGGTCCGGACGCCTTTTCAGAACCCGGCACTTTGTCCAGGCTTTGAAACGCTTCCTGTCAAAATCACATAGGGAAGGGGCATCCGCGTGTGGGTGGACGCAATGCAGTGACATCACCCGCATATGCCGCGGATGCCAATAGGGGGGGGGCGGAACATGGTGTGACATGTGTGGAATGGGGCGGGTCTGGAGGCGTGGCCAAGGATCCGGATTTTCCTTCCGGAAAATCTGGTAACGGTGATGTTGGAGCCTTTTTTTATGCTGTGCAGACAGTAAACCGGACTCCCTGCGCTAAAAACTGCTATTGTGGTTTAGTAAAAAGGGAGAGGGTGGGTATTTGTCTATTTTTGTATGGTTGTTACTGAGGTGACAGTGCATAGAGTCATCTGCTTTGACCTCTTTGAAAAAACCCTGGAATAGGAATGATAATTAACAATTCTATGCGTACAGTGTGCGTTGTGTTTTTTAAAAATTTTATTGTTGGTAGATCATTTTGACTTGGTCATTTTAAAAGTAGCTCGCGAGTCAAAAAAGTGTGGGCACCCCTGCTCTATGGTATGTGTCTTGGAATAAGAACATTTTTAGTTTAGTCTTGAGTTTGTCGAGTGAATGTCGAGGTATGTTAGATTGTGAGCTCACCAGGCCAGTCGGGTTTTCAGGGTAGCCCTAATGAATATACATGGAGCAGATTTGCATGCCTGGCACCTCCATTATATGCTGATCTCTCTCATGCATATTCATTAGGGCGATCCTGAAAATCCGATTGGCCTGGTGGTCCTCCAGGACAGGGTTGGGAACCACTGACTTAGATAACTTTGATAGGTGGTATATAAATACCTGAGATAAATAAGTAAATCGTACAACAACGGAACCAACTGTTAGCCCCATTGAGGGAGGGCAGGTCCCAGACAGCCACTTAACAAAGCTCTTGCCCGGGTAAATCGCTTTAAAAGCTACAGTGAGAGTGGGCGTGTGGGGTTCAGTGTAAGTGTCGGACAGATGTACATCACCTCAAGTGGAGTCACGTGGTATTAAATCTTTTCTACCCGAGACTCGAATTGCCTTAATATTTGGAAAGCAAAGTAAAGAAATAAAATCTCCCGGGGGAACCACGCAAATAAAAATTGTTTGGACGAAAGAACTTCAGAACCATTGCCCGGTTTGCAAACTTTCATATGGATCAGTTCTGTGCTGGGTTTTGCTGATTTTTTTAAAATAAATATTTATACCTGTTGTAGTTCTGTGGAGTTACATTTCCCATTTTGCCTTCAAAACTGTGGAAACTAGCCATCTTTGGACAAAAGATGCAGTGTTTAATTTTCATACAGCAAATGGTCAGTGTTTTCTGTTTTTCCGTCTCCTTGGTTGCCTTCCCTTCAGACATTTTTGGCTAAGCAGTCAAGGACCTCATCCCAGATTTCCTTGCCAGCTGCTGTTGGCAGGGTGGGGTGGGGGTGGGTGGGTGGAGGGGAGGATACAGAGCAGCTGCCTTCTATTGACTGCCATGCAGATGGCTGTAGGAGGAGTGGAGATGATCAAAATTAATGATGAGACCAAGAAGTTCCGTATTTATGTTTAAAAACCAGTTTCTATGCAGTCGCTCTGGAAGATCATCTCTGTCAACTGCACTAAGGGTTTGTTTTGCACACAACTTCAATGATATGGAGAAACACAGCAGTTTAGACCAGTGTTCTTCAACCACCGGTCTATGGACCAGTGCTGGTCCACAGACATTTCCTGCCGGTCCACAGGGCCAGCACGCGCATTAGGCCCAAAACAGTGTTCTTCAACCGCCGGTCCACGGTGCGATCGATGCGGCGTTATCTTCGAGCCAGCTCCGTCTTCCTAACTGATTCAGTGCACAAAGCCACGGGCAGCGGCTCCTACGGGCATCCTGCGCCTGAACCGGAAGCCTTCTCTCTGTCGTTGCAACATCAGAGGGAAGGCTTCCAGATGAGGCACAGGACGTACAAGGTGCAATTAGTACTATTATGGGGCGGGATCTGGGGTAGAGATTGGGTAGAGATGGGCGGGGTCTGGCCCATGACTTAGCCCAGTGTTCTTCAACCACCGGTCCACGGACTGATGCACACAGAATAATTATTTTATTTCTGCCAGTCCATAGGTGTAAAAAGGTTGAAAAACACTGGTTTAGACCAAGGTAGAGTTGCGAAATGTACAGATTTTCCCGGACATGTCCTTTTTTTTTTTTTTTTTTCTCCGGGTATTGAAAAGCTTCCAGCTCGGTCCCGCGTCAGGAGGGCATTTGCGCCCCCAAGCCCACCCTCGCCCCGCCGTCCCCTTCACCACCCCGTCCCCGTCTCTGCTGTCCCCTTCACCACCCCGTCACGGTGACCAAAAAAAAAAAGGTCACCGCGAGAGCGGTGAATGATTAGACGGGGCAGTGAACAAGTATGAACGCGCGGTGAACGAGCGTTCGATCCGGCAGCCCACTCTCTCCCGCCGGCCGACCATGCATCTCCCTCCCTCCCTCCTTTTCCCTTACCTTTTTTTTGTTGAAACTGGCGATTTCTATAAGGCTATGTATGAGCTGTATTACAGCCGGAGCCTTGAAGTCACTTCGCGTTGCCTGCGGGAAAAGTCTCCTCCAACGCAACTTCCTGTTTCCAGTTGCATCGGGAGGGAGCTGCTGGACCACGTGAAGGGTGCTGGGGGTGGGGGGGGATGGAGAGGAGAAGACGCTGGGGACGGGGCGGTGAAAGAGACAGCGGGACGGCAGAGACGGGGACGGGGTGGTGAAGGGGACGGCGGGGTCGGGGCGGTGCAGAGGATGGTGGTCCGGGGACAGAATTGTTCCCCGTGTCATTCTCTATTGTCCATAATGGGTCCATGGATATGGAATAACATGCCCGAGTCACAGTTTCAAAGAAAGCTGAAAATGTGGTTTTTCTAATTAGCTTTTGGACCTTTGTCAAGATTAGATAGTGGCTAGCTGCTGATTGGATTTGTTAGGAGGGATGGAAAGGGGGGGCAGTAAGGATATTTATGGTGGCATGATTCATTTCTTTAGTGTCTGGCTTGGCTCTAATTTTATTTTGGTATCTTTTTTTCTAAATCGCAGGGAGAAGCTGGTTCTTGGATGAGCAGTATTTATTTTTTATTTATTTGCACAGGCTTGATATATACTGCCAGTCGCAGTGGGTGAATAAATAAAATACTTGAATCCCCTTCCAGTCTGTAAACATAAGAACATAAGAATTACCGCTGCTCTGTCAGACCAGTGGTCCATCATGCTCAGCAGTCTGCTCACGTGGCGGCCCTTAGGTCTAAGTCCAGCCTCACCTGCGTACGTTCCAGTTTAGCAGGAACTTGTCCAACTTCGTCTTGAATCCCCGGAGGGTGTTTCCCCCTATGACAGACTCCGGAAGAGCGTTCCAGTTTTCTATCTCTCTCTGGGTGAAGAAGAACTTCCTTACGTTTGTACGGAATCTATCCCCTTTCAACTTTAAAGTCCTGGGCAACATGTTGATATCAAATCATACCATATAGCAAAGCCTTCTGGAAGGGAATTAAATTAGAAACTTCCTGGTCAGTAGCTGTAACGGTTTCCTGGGAACCCGCAACTTCATGGGCTAAGGACTGGCTCAGCAGTAGGTTTACCATATTTTGCGTTGTAAAATCCCGGATGTGTGGCCACACCCAATTCTGCCTGAGTCCCTCCCCCAGAAAGCCTCATCTTTTCATTCCTGACCTCCAGGCCGCATCCGAGGGCCTCCGAGCTTGCACAGATGCATGCCACATCATCTGCGCAGGCTCGGAGGTCCTCCGGATGCGGCTGGAGCTTTCCAGAACCCGGACAAACTAGTAAATCTGGAGCCCCCCCTAGACCCGCCCCCAGGCCTGCCCAGTTCCACCCATCCCTGCCCCATTATGTCCCAGTCCCGCCCCGCCCCCCCCGCCCCGCTGCCTGCATGCGCGGATTTCCTCCTGCCTGATGCGATTTAGAGGAGGCTTTTCAAAATCCAGACAATGTGCCGGGTTTTGAATAGCCGTCCGGACCTCCGGACATGTCCTCAAAAGGAGCACATGTCTGGGGAAATCCGGACATTCAGTTTGCTGTCGTCAAGGGCCCATAGGCCTGGTAGCGTTACTGTTTGATGTTACTCCTGCTAACGTCACGAGTGCAGGCAAACGAGATAAAGCATCGTCAACTTCATTATGAATCCTTGGAACGTGCTTCAGTCTCATTATTAAACGTAATTGCCGTGCTGTAGGCTGATGTCTTCAATAACCTTGTGAGCTGGAACGTTTTGCTGTATGCTTACTAAGCAGCCACCGCCACCATGTTATTTGAATGAAAAGCCATTTGTTTGTTGGCAGGCCTTCTCTGCCCACCCCACCCCCAAGCCACAAACATCACTAATATGGGGATCAATTCTATCAAAACGGTGTTCTTGGCAATTCTGCAACTGTTCCTGAGCTCCGTGCGGCATTATCTATGCAGTAACATGCTAAAGCCCCTGAAAAGAGCTTGAGGTCAGCGTTGGAAACCTGTTGGGTGCTTGTGGTGAGGGATTCAAACTCGACCCTGAAGTCATCTTGTAACCCTCCTGCCATATTTAAGAGCAGCGGGGGTCGACTGGTGGCAGGAGGGAGTGGGCATCCCTCCTGTCATTTTTGGGGGTTGAGGGGAGGGAGGGGGCTCTGTCGGGAGAGTTTTTTTAAAAAAATTGGGCAGATATTTTGCATGTGTAATACAGTGCTCCCCCGGTCATTCGCGGTCCCAGTCATTCGCGGTATTTTCTGACCGCGAATGACCAGGCAGGAGAGGGCAGCCAGAGAGGCAGGAGAGAGCAGCCGGAGCGCCGGTGAGTGAAGGAAATCACTCGCGGTATGCTCCGACCCCCTCTTCCTGCATTAAAGTCGGGCCTCACCAATCGGGAGCTACGTGTCAAAGCAACTCCTGATTGGTGAGGCCCGACTTAATGCAGGAAGAGGCGGTCGGAGCATGCCGCGAGTGATTTCCTTCACTCGCCGGCGCTCCGGCTGCTCTCTCCTGCCTCACCGGCTGCCCTCTCCTGTCTCCCCCGCTGAAAACTGTATTCTCAGTTTTTCAAGATTCGCGGGGGGGGGGGGGGGTTTCCTGGAACGGAACCCCCGCGAATATCGGGGGGAGTACTGTACACGCAAAATATCTATGCCATTAAAAAGAAAAAGGAAAAAGAAAGCCTCCCGACAAGCCCTGACAGCAGTGACCGGAGGCTGCTTCTCCTGTCACTGCTGTCGGGGCTCTGCACCGACTCAGTCGCTCAATGAGCGATTTGAGTCGGGGAGTTTGCATGCAAATCGTGATAGTGAATCAGTCGCTGTTTAAATATCGGCCAACAGCGATTGAGTCGCTATCTTTAGGGAATTTGGGCCCTTAAACAGAATTTGGGAGTTAAGTTATAAAACACATGTAACTGTTACGTGTGTAAGCGCTACTTGAACGCTAACCAGTTCTTATATTTTTTACACTCTTTTGAGACTCATAAAGATATTACCCTCTCTTCTCTCCCTTTCCCTTCCTCCTCTCTCCCCTCTTTTTCTCTCCCCTTCGTCTCCCTCCTACCTATCCACCTCCTCTCTCTTAGAATTGTTCAAAACACAGCGGTCCGCTTGATATTTGGATTGAAGAAAAGCGACCATGTTAGCCCCTACTACAAACTGCTTCATTGGCTGCCAATGGAGACACGAATAATATTCAAGTTCTCCTGCATCTGTTTCAAGCTGGTCTGGGGACTGGCTCCTACCTACCTGCTACCTCACTTCGTACTATACAGCCCTACAAGACAAACCAGAAACTGCAATCTATTTGCATACCCAAGCATTACCGGCTGCAAATACAAAACCTTTCTGGATAGAACTTTTATGTACCAAGCAAGGAAACAAACAACACTGGTTAGACAACTACATTAATGGAGCTGGACTGACCTATGACGCCTTTAGAAAAGCCATAAAAACTGCCTTATTAGAAACATAGAAACATAGAAAAAAGCGGCAGAAAAGGGCTATAGCCCACCAAGTCTGCTCATTCCAAGTATCCCCTCCCCTGAATTTACTCCCTTAAAGATCCCACGTGAGTATCCCATTTTCTCTTAAAATCAGTCACGCTGCTGGCCTTTATCACCTGGAGTGGGAGTCTGTTCCAATGATCCACTACTCTTTCGGTGAAGAAGTACTTCCTGGAGTCGCCATGAAACTTCCCTCCCCTGATTTTCAGCGGATGCCCTCTGGTGGTCGAGGGTCCCATGATATACTGTATCACCTAAACAGTAACTACACCAAACACTAAATCCAATTCTATTATTTCTAATATGTCCCCTCTGAAATTCTTAACAAACTGTCTGCATATTGTAACTCGCTGATTGTCCAGCTCTCTTCAATGTGATCCGCCTAGAAGTCGCACGATTAAGGCGGTATAGAAAAATAAAGTTATTATTATTATTATTATTATTTACCCTCTCCTCTCTCCCTTTCCCCCTCCTCCCCTCTTTTCCTCTCCCCTTCCTCTCCCTCCTACCTATCCACCTTCTCTCTCTCCCTCCTCTTTCTCTCTCCTTTACCCTCTCCTCTCTCCCTTCCCCCCCTTCCTTCCTCCTCTCACCCCTCTTTTTCTCTCCCCTTCCTCTCCATCCTACTTATTCACCTCCTCTCTCTTCCCTCCTCTTTCTCTCCCCTCTTACCTCTCTTTACAGTCGCCTTGAGCCTGTATAGGTATGAGCGATGCACAAATAGAAGATTAGATTAGATATTCATTTTGTAATCCTCTGGTTTTCAGTCCCTCTTCTGCTTGCTGTATTTACTAGTTCACTTCCCTCTCTTTGCCTACATGATTTTCTTCCTTAGTGTTACCACTGCCTCCATTTAGTTCAATTTAATCCTGTGCCATGACATGAGTGTCTTAAGAGGCATTTTAATGGTTTGGGGTGGGGGTAGGGGTTCTGTTCTGCCCACAGAGTCACCCTAGGATAACTTTGGCAAGTTCCTCCCTGTCAAATGTTGCTCAATTCCTGCACCGAACCCACCCAGGATGGTCGGTGCTTGCAGACTGCATTCTTAAAGAGGGTGTAACTGCATGACATTATAAGAGCTCGCACATAAACAGATCGTGAGCTGTTCAAATGCGCGTGTGTGTGCGTCTCTGGATGAATGCAGTATGCTGTGGAGAGAAGCCACGCAGACGCCAGCTACAAAACAATAACATTTCCGAATGGAAGGCACGCCAGGCGTGGTGCCAAAAAGATCGGGGTTGATTTTGGCAACTTTGGATCGTGGCACAGACTTGCTCGCTCTCGGTGTGGTTTCCAGAACTCCGATCCACTGCTTGTGTATTTCAACGAATGCTTCTTCCATCATAAAGTAGAAGTCCAAAGGGCATGATGCTGTAATTTGAGGGTTTTTTTAATAACCCCTT
Source organism: Geotrypetes seraphini (assembly GCF_902459505.1). NCBI lineage: Eukaryota > Metazoa > Chordata > Amphibia > Gymnophiona > Dermophiidae > Geotrypetes > Geotrypetes seraphini. Next base: position 10,169,457 of record NC_047098.1, on the reverse strand, counting down.
GGCAGCGAGACAAGCTTGAAATTGATTGCGTTGAAATAATCCCCACTTGTGCCAATGTGTAATTATCACCTTAAGGTTAATATTCAAAGACACTTGTTCACTAGTCAGATAAGCGTCGGCCAATGGGATATTCAGCAGCGCCGATTAGATAGCACCACTAAATTTCCAGTGACCACCTTGGCATGATCTGGCAGGGCTTGGGTGGAGCCAGGGGTTATTTGGTTAGCAATTATATTCAGACCACTAACTAGGTAATTAACTATCTGGATAAAGTTAGCAGCAGTTCTAATTTTATCTGGGTTTGTGATTTAAATATCCTGGAAGTGATGGAGAGAGCGCCGCAGCCGGTGCAGCAGCAAATTTGTGGCTGTGCGCGCTGAAGATAAAAAGGTACCGGGGAGGGAAGAGGTGCACGTGCAGCAGGGGGAGGAGTGGGAAGAGGAGGTGGAGAGCAGGAGGGGTACCGGCGCCCCGAGAAAGACTGCGCCCAGGGCGGACCGCCCCCGCACCCCCCTTACAACACCACTGAAATGATCAAATTAGGAGTCGCTGATAAGTTTCATTGTTCCCTCTTTTAATTTTTTAATTGTCAAACGCTTAGGATGTATGGTTAGCATTTTATCAAATTTTAATAAAACTTGAAACTTAATCTGTCAAACAGCACAGAAATAAGAGGACCAATCAGTGCTGTAGTTTGAGGAGGGGCATCCCTCAGGTGCCATCTTATAAGGGGAGACACCCAGCAGCAGCCCAGCATCTCTTTTCTACCTTACCACCACCAACGATGGAGGGTCTCTTACCCAGTACCTCTTAAATGCTTCTATTCTTTGCTGGCTGCTCATGACCCTGCCCCATTCCACTCCCATTGCACTAAAAAGAGGACATGTCCGGGTTTTCCTAAATGTCTGGCAACCCTATTCTGATGCAACTTCCTGTTTTGTGGGACTAGGAAGTGAAGCCAGAGGGAAGGCCCGAGCTGATCAGAACAGTGGGTAAGAGACCCTGCTCGCTGCCAGTGTAGAATAGAAGCATTTAAGAGGGATGAGAAGGGGGGGGGGAGTGTATTTAGGAGCCCCTTTATCCCAGGGGGGAGGGTGGTTTGCTGCATATCAGCTTCCCTTGCTATGCCGCTATAATCAATGTAATGAGATTCAAAAGAGGATTGGCCAACTTCCTGGATAAAAAGTCACTAAAAATTTATTTGCCAGGTAGACTTGGAGAGCCATTGTTTGTCCCTGGAAATGACCAGTGTCATAGTACGGGTGGGGGGGAGGGTGTCCATCCCGGGCACGGTCTTCCTAAGGGCCCAGGGCCCAGCACCCCTCCTGCTCTCTGCCTTCCTGCTCCTCTCCTTGCCTCATGCCCCTTGCCTTCCCCCATACCTTTTTTTACTTCCCCAGCGTGAGGTTGCTGCCCGCGTCAACATTGGCGCTTTCGCTGACATCACTTCCAGGATCTGCGTCTAGGATGTGGGCATGGAGCTCAAGCCAGAGAAGTTAAAAGGGTACAGGGAAAGGGAAGGGGGCCCGGGCATGGCAGTTGGGGGCAGGGAAGGGGGCAGGGGAATGGCACCGCCTCAGGCTCTCGGGTACTTCCAATCTGGATCGGCCACCTTCGAAGATGGCCTGATTGGACCTTGGTCGTAACTTATCACGGCTTTTCTTATAGTTTTACTGTAGGGCTAATTTTAAAAGCAGTTTTGGGTGTGAAGCACATTGTAGACGCAGAAAATATCTCTTATAAATGATAAAAATAAGTGCATTTGTATACGACATATTTATGGGTATTCCCAGGGATGTAATTGGTTGGTACAGGGGCAGATGGATGTAAGTGCTTATTTTAAAAGTCCACTCGGGTGTAAATTAGATTAAAACCATATCCCCCTCTTTTACGAATGCATAGCGCGGGCAGCGGTAACTGTTCTGACGCTCGTAGAATTCCTATGAGCGTCGGAGCAGTTGCCGCCGCTGCTGGCGCTAAAACCCACGCTATGCGTTCGTAAAAGAAGGGGGTATGTGCACTACTAGGGCAGGGTTAGGCAATTCCGGTCCTCAAGAGACGGAGCCAGGTCAGGTTTTCAGGATATCCACAATAAATAGGCATGAGATAGATTTGCATCTCAAGGAGGCAGTGCATGCAAATCCATCTCATACATATTCATTGTGGATATCCTGAAAACCTGCCCTGGCTCCGGCTCTCGAGGACCGGAATTGCCTACCCCTGTATTAGGGGATAGAAGAACCCTACTAATCTTTAGTAAAGGACCCCCCAAAATGACAAACATGATATTCAAAAATAATAAAATATCAGCTAGTAACCCGTTCTGAGCTCCCGGAAGGACGAGATAGAAATCGAATTAAATAAATAAAGACATGTAAGTATGAATTCACTCTCACGTTTTATTAGTCCTCCTCACCCAATTTTTGTTTTCTCTGTTTGTTTTCCAGTCTGCCGAGATTTCGCTGTGTTTGAAGATGGAGCCCTGGCTCACTCCCTGCAAAAACAAGAAAGTAAGACGCGAGACTGCGCGCTATTTCATTCGGCAGCTTTTGCTATCGAGCGCTTGTAACCAAGAAATAGGTCTGTGTTTGGGGGCTATTTTTAACCCTTTCAGGACCAAGGGACATATTTGTCCCATAACTTTAAAATCCTATAAATTTTGATTGGGATAGTCTACAGTTCTAAATTTGATATGTACGGATTCCATATGATACTGCCTTTATGTAAACAAACTGGTTCCGACATTCATTCATTAGCGTCGTTGCCAGATTGACGAGAAGATTCACTTGCCACACTGTCCATAAGCCAGAAGTGTGATTTTTTTTAAAAAAAATAATGATATTTCACAAAAAAAATCAATTTTTTGGCATCTGCAAGCCCTTTTTACCATAAAAATGTCGTCAAAACCACAAAAATTGGCCTACGATCCTTATGGTCCTGAAAGGGTTAAAAGGATTTCCCTGGAGTAAAACCCCGGGTTTATAAACTGCCTAACCCTCTGCTCGCTCTTCTGTAGGGAATTATGGTTAGGTAGCCCGGCTGGAATGCGTTCTGAGATTCCTCTTCCAAATCCTCGCATGTGCTCTTTCCACCTGCAAAGTGCGTGGGGAATCGGATTTCTGTGGCACTAGTTTTCAGTGGATTTTTTTTTTTTTTTTTCTAAAAACGGAACTCCATAGGGAGAATTCCTTTAAAAAAATGGCTTTGCATCCTATGACTGTTCTGTACAAAACACTTATAGGCATAGGTGCTAGCTCTGTGGATGCTCGAGTACCCCAATACTGAGCAAATACTTTCACTGTACCAAGGAGATGTAATTTGTGTTGAGGTTCACACCCCGAATTGTTTTAAAAAGTTGATTCTCATGCCTGTAGACCTACAAACTCCCCTCTACTGGTTCAAAATTGTCCCTCAATTCCATTTCCACCTCAATTCAGATAACTTACCCCCTCTTCTATTAAACTGCGCTAGCAGTTTTTAGCGCAGAGAGCCGCGGTGAATGGCCCGCGCTGCTCCCGACATTCGCAGAGAATTTGTCGGTGAAGAGGGGGAGGGGCTGTGCCTGGCGTTTGCTCAGAAGAGCAATCGCTAACGCAGCTTCTCCTTCCTGCCTGCCTTTCCAAAATAAAGCAGCCCCTGCTCTCCCTGCCTGAACCGGCAACTGAGGAGAGCAGGGGCTGCTTGGTGGTTTCCTTTCCCCGGGGTCCCCGTGCGGCTCTCCTCCCTCTTCGGCCAATGCCTCTGCCGTCCACCAGCGCCTCCCGGCTTCCGATTCAAGCCAGCCATCCTCCAGACGCATCCGCAGGACCTCTGAACTCCCCCGTCAAGCTGGCGCCACTCCAACAACACGTGCACCACGTACAAGCCCCCCCCTCCAATGCTGGAGTCCCCCCACGCCCCCGACATCGGGGCACTTTTTTTTTTTTGGGGGGGGGAAGATTGTCAGGAGGGATGCCCACTCCCTACTGCTGCAAGGTTGGGGATCCCCCCATGCTGGGGGACCCCCTGACCACAAGCTCTCCACTGCCAACCCCCCATCACACCAAGCCCCCAAGATGAAATCCTGGTGGTCTGGTGAGCTCTCCCCCACTCCAACCCCCCCTCCTCCAACCTGCCCATACTTTTTTTTAGAAGACCAGCAGGAGGGATGCTCACTCCCTCCTGCTGGCAGGCCTGCCTCTTCAAAATGGCAGGCTTTCCCCTGCCCAGTGCATCCTGGGAGGGGCCTAAGGGCTTGATTGGCCCAGGCACCTAAGAGCCCTCCCCCAAGTGGCATGGTGACTTTAGAGAATGTGGGCATAAGTGCTGTCAAAGATCCAGGTATGAATATGGGATCCGTTCTTTTAGTTTGGAGGCACAAGAGCCGTGCAGAAAATCACACACTGGCACTTGTCTAATCTAGATTCTGTATTAGAAGTGTTGCATCTATTGAAGCCCCAATTCTCATTCCAATAAAAAGATCATCCATCTTGTTGATGAATCATTTTTCAGGTTTGCACAACTTCTCTGCTGTGTAATCATGGCAGGTATCAGGCGTAAAGATCAATGTCCCTGTTGTCGACCAGGCAGTTTCATTACAATCCGTCTTTCTTGACGGGATGAGATGATGAGTGTTATAGAGAAAACATTTCAACATTAACGACCTTACAGAAAAAATTGCATTTCACGTATCTTTGGTTTGCTTGCGTCAGTCGTCCCTTTGTGTAGGAAGCTTCCGTTGTAATGAGCTGAAGTATCGCTAGACAGAGTATGTAGGATTCACTGTAGCAAGGAAAGTGTGGTGTGATCTGTTCATATCAAACAAAGTTCACTTCTGAGAAACTTTGGTGTTAAGAAAGGTTTGGACAATTTCCTGGAGGAAAAGTCCATAGTCTACTATTGAGACAGACACGGGGGGAAGCCACTGCTTGCCCTGGATCGGTAGCATGGAATACTCCTACTTTTGGGGGTTTTGCCAGGTACTAGTGACCTGGATTGGCCACCAGGTGGACGAGTTACTGGGCTAGATAAGAACATAGGGATTGCCGCTGTTGGATCAGACCAGTGGTCCATCGTGCCCAGCAGTCTGCTCATGCGGTGGCCCCCCAGGTCAAAAACCAGTGTTCTAAATGAGTCCAGCCTCACCTATGTACGTTCCAGTTTAGCAGGAACTTGTCCAGCTTAATCTTGAAACCCTGGAGGGTGTTTTCCCCTACAACACACTTCGGAACAGCGTTCCAGCTTTCCACCACTCTCTGGATGAAGAAGAACTTCCTTACGTTTGTACGGAATCTATCCCCTTTCAACTTTAGAGAGTGCCCTCTCGTTCTCTCTACCTTGGAGAGGGTGAACAGTCTGTCTTTATCTACTAAGTCTTTTCCCTTCAGTATTTTGAATGTTTCGATCATGTCCCCTTGCATTCTCCTCTTTTCAAGGGAGAAGAGGCCCGGTTTCTCCAATCTTTCACTGTACGGCAAATCCTCCAGTCCCTTAACCATTTTAGTCGCTCTTCTCTGGACCCTTTCGAGTAGTACCGTGTCCTTCTTCTTGTACAGCCACCAGTGCTGAATGCAGCACTCCAGGTGAGGTTGCACCATGTCCCGGTACAGCGGCATGATAACCTTCTCCGATCTGTTCGTGATCCCCTTCTTTATCATTCCTAGCATTCTGTTCGCCCTTTTTGCCGCCGCAGCACATTGTGCGGACGGCTTCATCAACTTGTCCATCACAACTCCCAAGTCTCTTTCCTGAGAGGTTTCTCCAAGTACCATTGGTCTGATCCAGTAAGGCTATTCTTGTTTTCTTGTGTTCTTATGTTTGTGACTCATGGTTTTTACATAGGGTTACCAGATTTTCCCGAAGGAAAATCTGGACCCATGGCCACACCCACAGGCCCGCCTCATTCCAATTGCATCACACCCTGTCCCGCCCCCAAACGGCATCTGCGCATGTGCGTACGCGACGCCATAACGTCGCATGCACGAGGATGCGATGTGATGATGTCACATGGACGCGACGTGATGACATCACCGCGTTGCGTCCACACATGTGCAAATGCCTCTCTCCTGACCTGATTTTTGTAGGAAGCTTTTCAAAACCCGGATAAAGTGCCCCCTGGACGTGTCCTCAAAAAGAAGGACGTGTCCGGGGGAAATCCAAACGTCTGGTGACCCTATTTTTACATCACGAGATAACTAACTTCAGTTCCCCACTTGTAACGTCTGGTCCCTTTTAGGCCTCTATGCCAATTCAAAGAATAAAAAAATTAGCTAGCGCTTGTCATTTCTTTTAGAGGAGAAATGTAGAACAGGTCCCCCCCCCCTGGCTTAATCTCTGGATATGAGCCAGCAGCTAATTAGCACTTTCGCCTACTGGCGACTGGAATGCGTCCGCCCTTCTCAACCACCGACCACGGCTACAGAAATCTTATTTGAAATTCGGCAGCCTACTGTCCCCAGTACAAACTCCTGCTTCATCATCCTCTTCATGGGATATTTTATTTGTGTTTTAATTAAAAGGCGCCTGAGTGACTCAGATTCTAGGGCAGACACAGAGCAATTAAGCTAGGAGACGGACGTCGCAGGTCCCAGGGGATGTGTGCTGGTGAGTGTGTTTTTAATGCCAACCATCACAGCTTTTAGTGAATATGAAACTAGGCAGAGGGTAGGCCTGCGACACCTGAAAAATTACTTTCTGTATACTTTGACGTGTGGCCTGTACAGAGAATAATTACTGTTGGTGCAAAGTGTAGATAGTATTTCAGCATGGGAAATGTCAAGTTGGGGGCAGGTGGCCATTGGTCACTGGAGTATAATGCCAGACTATACTACAGTTCTGTTGGGAAGTTGTGACTTCCTAACTTTTAAAAAGTCTTTGCTGTCGTAAATATTCAGAGATGTTTCCTTTGCTAACGTGTTTATGAGTTGCCAAGAGGGAGAGTCTGACACGGGGACAAATTTGTCCCCATCCCCACAGGAACTCAGTTTCCCCGTGCCCCGCGAGTTTTGCTGCTGTCCCTGTCACTGCCCCATTCCCGTAAGATCTGCCTTAACAGCACAAGCCTCGAACACTTATGATTTTAAAGTGTTTTGAGGTTTCTGCAGGCATTGGTGGGATGAGGCATTATGACATCACAATCTGAGCTCTAGAATGTTGCTACTTAGGATTTTAAAGAGTTTGAGGCTTGTTCAGATGAGGACGGAGCTCAGGCATTGGTGGAATGAGGCATTATGACATCACAATCTGAGCTCTAGAATGTTGCTACTTAGGATTTTAAAGTGTTTGAGGCTTGTGCAGATGAGGACGGAGCTTAGGCATTGGTGGAATGAGGCATTATGACATCACATTCCGAGCTCTAGAATGTTGCTACTTAGGATTTTAAAGTGTTTGAGCCTTGTGCAGATGAGGACGGAGCTTAGGCGTTGGTGGAATGAGGCATTATGACATCACAATCTGAGCTCTAGAATGTTGCTACTTAGGATTTTAAAGAGTTTGAGGCTTGTTCAGATGAGGACGGAGCTCAGGCATTGGTGGAATGAGGCATTATGACATCACAATCTGAGCTCTAGAATGTTGCTACTTAGGATTTTAAAGAGTTTGAGGCTTGTTCAGATGAGGACGGAGCTCAGGCATTGGTGGAATGAGGCATTATGACATCACAATCTGAGCTCTAGAATGTTGCTACTTAGGATTTTAAAGAGTTTGAGGCTTGTTCAGATGAGGACGGAGCTCAGGCATTGGTGGAATGAGGCATTATGACATCACAATCTGAGCTCTAGAATGTTGCTACTTAGGATTTTAAAGTGTTGGAGGCTTGTGCGGATGAGGACGGAGCTCAGGCATTGGTGGACTGAGGCATTATGACATCACAATCTGAGCTCTAGAATGTTGCTACTTAGGATTTTAAAGTGTTGGAGGCTTGTGCGGATGAGGACGGAGCTTAGGCATTGGTGGACTGAGGCATTATGACATCACAATCTGAGCTCTAGAATGTTGCTACTTAGGATTTTAAAGTGTTTGAGGCTTGTGCGGATGAGGACGGAGCTTAGGCATTGGTGGGATGAGGCATTATGACATCACAATCTGAGCTCTAGAATGTTGTTACTTAGGATTTTAAAGTGTTTGAGGCTTGTGCAGATGAGGACGGAGCTTAGGCATTGGTGGGATGAGGCATTATGACATCACAATCTGAGCTCTAGAATGTTGCTACTTAGGATTTTAAAGTGTTTGAGGCTTGTGCGGATGAGGACGGAGCTTAGGCATTGGTGGGATGAGGCCATATTATGACATCACAATCTGAGCTCTAGATTGTTGCTACTTAGGATTTTAAAGTGTTTGAGGCTTGTGCAGATGAGGACGGAGCTTGCAGGAATGGGGCAGGGACAGGAAAAGAATTCGCGGGGACGGAATGGGAAAATGAGTTCCCGCGGGGACAGGGGAAAAATTTGTCCCCGTGTCATAAGAAACAGCTGTGAGCAACAATGATCGAAATTCTTTTTCATGAGAAGCTGCCTGAGATGCTAAAGAGTGATTTAGGAATTTCTTGCTTTTACAACCTTTTACAGAAGGGAAATTGAACAGTGCATGAGTTTTTCTACTGCATTTGTGCGTAGCTATGGAAAAACTATTAGCCAGATCAGTAGGGGCTGCACCATATTAAACCTTGTAACAAAAACAGCCAACTTGAACAATACCCGAACTTCCATTCGCAATAAAATAACGTAACCTGATCGTATTTCTTCAATCCGTAAATCAATCTAACTGCTGTGTTCTGTATCAATGATAATCTCAATAATTCCTTCTTAGTAATTGATAAATAAGCAATATTGCAAAAGTCAAGGAGACTCATCAGTAATGACTGGACCAAATTCAAAATAGGGTCTAATTGTTCGAAGTCTCCATAAAGTAAAATAACTGTCTTTTTTTACCAAACTTTTCAAACCGCCCTCGTAGTGACTCGCCGGATTCTCTATATGGTGCCGATATTGGCAGCCACTTAAAAAGCGTCCACTGATTGTGTGCCAGTCATGTGACGGGACCGTATAGGGAATCGTACATCCAGGAAAGATAGATGCTGGACATGTGGCGCAGGGTTTTCCAGGCCTACATTTCTGGAGCCTACCTTTGTTGTAAATTGCGCCTAAGTGGACACTTTAGGCTGCCTAAAGCCACTTCTGGAATTTTCCACGCCCACAGTGGCATTAGGCAGCCTAAAGCACCCAGGGACATGTGATTCTGGCACCAATTTTTTAGGCACTGACAGGCGCCGTGAAACTCGGTTAAAAACGCCATTTAAACAGCATTTTTTAGCTGAGCTTGGGCGCTTACTGGCGCCCAAAAAAAATCAGCGCCGTTTAGAGAATCTGGGCCTAAGTGTATAGCCCTCAATGGAGACCATGCTTTTTAACTTCCTTTTTTCACCAAAATTTTTCAAATCGCCCTCATAGTGCTAAGCTGGTTAAGTGCCAATATTCATAAGAACATAAGCAGTGCCTCTACTGGGTCAGACCCGAGGTCCATCGTGCCCAGCAGTCCGCTCACGCGGCGGCCCAACAGGTCCAGGACCTGTGCAGTAGCCCTCTATCTATACCCCTCTATCCCTTTTTCCAGCAGGAAATTGTCCAATCCTTTCTTGAACTCCAGTACTGTACTCTGTCCTATTACGTCTTCTGGAAGCGCAAGATGGCTGTCGAATTGTAGCGCTTAGCGACTATCTGCAAAATTTAAAGAGCTGGCCAGCTAGGCTTAACGGCCAAATTCTAGGCTGGGTCTTGATTGTTTGTTGGGAGGGAGTTGTGTTTTGTTATTTTAGCTAGGAATGGATGGAATTGTAAATTTCTGTTTTATGTTCACAATTATGCCTGTTTATTTTATGGAAACTGCTTTGGACATAAATTTTTTTAAATAAATAAATTAGACCGCTTAAATAGCTAGTCTATCTTTGGCAGCTATAAACTTAGCCAGTCTGCGCTTAATATCGCTTTTATATATCGCTGTTTATAGCAGCCCAAAATAGATCGGATGTTAGTGCCGGTCACTGAAAATGGTCCAGAATTGAATATCCAGGCTTAGCGCTGACTGCGGGAGACACCCTGGCTAACTCTCGCAGTTCGTTTATAATTCTTTTTTTATTTTTATTTTATATTTATCAAATTTTACATTTTATAAATCAAGTATCCACTTGTACAGAAAGTTGAAGAAAAGCAGAAAAATAATACTCATAGGTAAAATACATAATAATCAACTAAATAAAAATAAATGTTTAGCTTAAATTCAGCTCAAGTCCTCTAAATTAGATCCAAGATGGATGAGGCGGACATATTAACAGATGCTGACAAATATCAAATCAAGTATTAGGAAAACAAAGTCCCTTAGCTGAGGAAGGATATCATTTATTCAATTGCACCTCGCTTGATTTCCCTTCATCCAGTCGAGTTCCTGCCAGAAAAGCTGTCAACTGGAATGGCTCAAAGAATACATATTTCTTCATATGGTACTGTATTACACATTTGCAAGGGTGTCGTAGGAAAAAGGTCCCTCCAAGAGATATAACACCTGGCTTCATCAAAAGAAACTCTCGCCTTCTTCTCTGGGTTTCCCGTGCCAAATCTGGGAACATTAATATTTTATGTCCAAGAAATTCTTTCATTTTATTCCTAAAGTACATTCTAAGCAACCAGTTTTTATCTGGTGCAAGAGCCACCGTAAGAAGCAATGTTGCCGGAGATGCTAGCTCTCTGTCCGAAAGTTCCAAGATTGCTGAAACATTAAGTGGTTGATTATCCTCCTGTTGTTTAAGTGGTAATTTAGTAGTTTTCATTGGTAAGTAATATACTTGAGTAAGTGGTGGTAATGTATCCTCTGGAATACCCAAAATCTCTACCATATAACGTTTCATCATATCTCTAGGTGTCACAGAGGCTATCTTAGGAAAATTAATCAAGCGGAGATTATTATTACGAGAAAAGTTCTCCAAATTTTCCAATTTTCTGCGCAAACTTGTGTTATCTTTTACCATTGCTTCATTAAGCTGTTTTGATGCTTTTAACTCCTGTTGTATATTCAGAATTGAGTTCTTGGATTCATCAACTTCAACTTTTATATTTTTTATATCATTTTCTTGAAGAGTAATTTTATTTTCCAGCTGCAAAAGCTGGGGCTTAACAGACTTGGCTAGGTCAGCAACTAAATCCCAGATTGAGTCCAGTGTTACTTCTCTGGGTTTTTCAATAACATATGAAAGATTGGGAATTTGAATAGTCTCACCGGTTATCAGTTGATTCTGGCAATCCTTCTGCTGGGCTGAAATGATCCCTGATGTTTCCAAATCCTCTGTACTTCTTGGACTCACCTGGAAACTCAGGGAGTCCATCTCCACGCTCCCCTCTCTGTTTTTCCTGGCCTCCGAGGGTAGGTGCTTACTTCCTTCCGGGAGCTCCTCCACTCGTGGGGAGCTGGTAACCTGAGGAGGTGGGGGAGGTGCCCTAGCGTCGGGGCTGAGCGTAGTCTCTAGCCCCAAGGAGATCACCTCATTTCCGCCTCTCTGAGGCGTCTCCAGCGGGGGGGATGCCGACGCTGCCGGGATATCCTGCATCCGACGCAGGAGCTCTTCAATATTGCCGAAAGAGGGGACCGCTGAACGCCGCGAGGCTCCAGCGGCGCTGCGGCCTCTCCTCTTCGGCATCTCAAGTAAGTAATCGCTCCAAAAAGAAAATTTTCAAATCAGACTTCTCCGGCGTGCTACTCAGCGTCCGGGACCATCGGCCATCTTGGATGTCGTTTATAATTCTTTATTGATTTTTAAACAAGGACAGTGTTATATAAATAAAAGAACAGTATATTATTGCATTCAGTCATAACACTAATATCTATATAGATAACAGAACTATCATTCAATAATTACATTATTTTGCATATAGTAATAACATAAGAACCAAGTAAATAATATAAAATGAAACCAAGTTACCTAAAATATCATTATCAATAATTCCTCCCAACCACCCAACCCCCCACCCTCCCTGGATGTGTAAAGATAAATAAACCAAGAAAAAAGTAAGACAAAATACAGTATTATATTTGTACAAATGTAGTCAATGGGCACCAAATTTTGTTGAATATTCCACTAAGTCCCCTACACTCCGCATTAATTCGTTCATATTTGTATATAGTACACACATTCACCCACCAGAAAGTATAATTTATTCTATCATGATTCTTCCAATTACTTGTAATCAATTGCATTAACTCCCGCAGTTCGAATATTATGGCCCCCCCCTTATGTCCTCCTTAAGCGTGTTAGAAACTTTTTGCGATCTAGTCAAACATTTTGTTTTCTAGTGAATCCCGGTAAATGTGTGGAGCGAGATTTTGCGTTTTTGATACTTGTCTGACTGAATCTGTTTCTCCCCTTTTCCATCCTAGTTGAGCAACATTATGCTTCAAATATTCAGAAGAACAAACTGGTCCAGAAGGATATTCGAATTGCCAAGAAACTCCAAGATGAAGAGGACCAGCAGAGCAAGCTTCAGTGTTTGCAGAAACGACAACAGATGTAGGTCATATCAGTTTATATGCATTTGACTGGGTTTTAAGATCCAATTTCTGGTTTTGTTTCGTACTGATCTCGCAATTTTATTCCAATGTTTTTTTTTTTTTGTGAAGGAGTTTTAGATAAGCAGAGCATAGCACATTAGACTTTATTATGTCCCAGCTATTATGTTTTGGTTTTAATTAGAATGCTTGAATATTATGTTCAGAAAACATAAGAACACAAAAATAGCCTTACTGGGTCAGACCATTTGTCAATCTAGTCTAGTATTCTGTTTCCACAGTGACCAATCCAGGTCACAAGTACCTGGCAAAAACCCAAACAGTACCAACATTCCAGAATCTCGAAGAGTAAGCACGATTCCGGAATCCCAAAGAGTAGCAACATTCCAGAATCTCAAAGAGTAAGCACGATTCCGGAATCCCAAAGAGTAGCAACATTCCAGAATCTCAAAGAGTAAGCACGATTCCGGAATCCCAAAGAGTAGCAACATTCCAGAATCTCAAAGAGTAAGCACGATTCCGGAATCCCAAAGAGTAGCAACATTCCAGAATCTCAGAGTAAGCACGATTCCGGAATCCCAAAGAGTAGCAACATTCCAGAATCTCAAAGAGTAAGCACGATTCCGGAATCCCAAAGAGTAGCAACATTCCAGAATCTCAAAGAGTAAGCACGATTCCGGAATCACAAAGAGTAGCAACATTCCAGAATCTCAAAGAGTAAGCACGATTCCGGAATCCCAAAGAGTAGCAACATTCCAGAATCTCAAAGAGTAAGCACGATTCCGGAATCCCAAAGAGTAGCAACATTCCAGAATCTCAAAGAGTAAGCACGATTCCGGAATCCCAAAGAGTAGCAACATTCCAGAATCTCAAAGAGTAAGCACGATTCCGGAATCCCAAAGAGTAGCAACATTCCAGAATCTCAAAGAGTAAGCACGATTCCGGAATCACAAAGAGTAGCAAGATTCCATGCTACTGATCCCAGGACAAGCAGTGAATTCCCCTATGTCTGTCTCAATAGCAGACTATGAACTTTTCCTCCAGGAACTTGTCCAAACATTTTTTTCAAACTAGCTACATTAACCACTCTTACCACATCCTCTGGCAATGTGTTCCAGAGCTTAACTATTCTTTTGAGTGAAAATATATTTACTCCTGTTAGGTTTTAAAAGTATTTCCCTGTAACTTCATCTGCAGAAAGCCGCTTAAGGGTGCCTATGGTCAAAATAATCATGGTTAGGGGCAGAAATTACCTTAGGTGCCGTTAGCCGCGATTCTTTAAACGGCACCGAAGCATGATTGACACACGGCCGGCGCCATATTTTTAGGCCCCATTTATAGAATCTGGCCCTTGGTGTTGAACATTGGGAAGTTATTTTTCTGCGCTGTTCCCACGGTATTCTCCTGCGCTGTAGGGAACAACACACCTGCTGGCGTGGGTTCTATTTGATTGAAGTGTGTCGCACATGGGAACGCCTATGTCCACCTGCCCTTGACCTTGCCACAATGTGTTCTTAAAGCCTTGAAGATCGCCCAAAACGCTACTGCGCGCATTATTGCGCATGTGTCACGGCTTGAGTACATTACGCCAATCTTGAAGGATTTACATTGGTTGCCCGTCAATGCGCACATCACATTTAAGATTCGGTGCCTAATATTCAAAGGTCAAATTCTATTTAGAAGCGCCCCCTCTGAGTGCAGTGAGAAGGTCGGGTTATTGTGAGACAATATTATCTGTGCAGGGCCCCTACCTGTTGGAATTGGCTAACATTAGAGCAGGGATGTCCAACCTGCGGCCCCCGTGAAGTATTTTGTGCGGCCCCGGTCGAGGGCGATGCAGTGTTTTCCTCTGCTGCCCCCGGGTGTTTACCGTCTTGCCAGCTCCCTCCTCTGTCTTGCTGCAGCCTTTGCGCGGCCCCAGAAACATTTTTTTCAGCCAATGCGGCCCAGGGAAGCCAAAAGGTTGGACACCCCTGCATTAGAGCTTAGGCTAGCTCCCACTGTATTACAGTTTAGAAAAGCGCTGAAAACTGTACAGTCAAAGGTTGTGGTAAGAGCGGATAGCGTGGCTGGTTTTAAGAAAGGTTTGGACAAGTTCCTGGAGGAAAAGTCCATAGTCTGTTATTGAGAAAGACACGGGGGAAGCCACTGCTTGCCCTGGATCAGTAGCATGGAATGTTGCTACTCTTTGGGATTTCTGTATGGAATGTTGCTACTCTTTGGTTTTTGGCCAGCTACTAGGTACCTGGATTGGCCCCAGTGAGAATGGGCTACTGGGCTTGATGGACCATTGGACTGTCCCAGTATGGCTATTCTTATGTTTAATTAATGCTGCTGAAAGTGGACCTTTTTCTCACAGGCATGGTTTCTTGATTGAGTTTGATTTTAATGTGTAATAGGATGCTTTTATTTTTATTTTGTAATCTGCATAGAATTGTGGGCTATGAAGACTACACGTCTCCCTCTGAATCCTCGGTTTCAGCATCTGCGGATTCGGTTATTTGCAATTTTTATATATATTTTTTTAAATTAAAGCAGTATTCTGGACCTTCCCCCCCCCCTCCCTCCTGATTTCCCCCGGAATCCCTTAAGCTTTACCCGGTGGTCTAGCGGGTTTTCGGGGCAGGAGCGATCTTTTTACGCACTTGCCCCGTGCAGATCACTCGTAGGAAATGGCTGCTGTGAGCTCCCGTCGTAGTCTCGAGAAACAACGGGAGCTCATGGCAGCCATTTCTTACCTTGCAACTGTGCAGGTTGGGTTGAGAATTGGAGACCAGTTTTTGCTTTAGGTAATCAAAGTCCGCTTTCTCTTTGTTTCTGTTGCAAGTGAAGAGAGGGATCTGGCATACGCTCGTGTGATTCAGGAGGAACTGCAGAAGAAAGCAGAACAGCGGCAACAGAGAGAAGAGGAAGACCAGGTACAGAGAGATCTTTTGTCTGTAGGCCTTTCTCAGGCTGAAAATAGAATTGTACCAGAAGAATGTTACCACATCCCATGTTACCTTGTTTGACGCGGGAGATGGCAGTAGTGTTTATCAGTTAGTACAAGCAGCTGCATACTCAAGGGGTTTGTGGTTCTTGCCCTAGCTGCAGCTTGGTATATTTATATAGTCAATTTTCTATACCGTTCTCCCAGGGGAACTTAGAACAGTTTACATGAATTTTTTCAGGTACTCAAGCATTTTTCCCTGTCTGCTTAATGTACCTGGGGCAATGGGGGGATTAAGTGACTTGCCCAGGGTCACAAGGAGCAGCGTGGGTTTGAACCCACAACCTCGGGGTGCTGAGGCTGTAGCTTTAACCACTGCGCCACTCTAGAAATCAAAATGTAGTTACAGTGAGCTGAGTATAGGACAATGAAGCCATTGCGACATCACTGAGGAGGTTGGCTCTTATTGGTGGAATGAGGCATTATGATGTCACAATCCCAGCTCTGTTTTTCAGAGGCTGAAACTTTTCACACTATTTATTCATTCAATTTTCTATACCGTTCTCCCAGGGGAACTTAGAACAGTTTACATGAATTTATTCAGGTACTCGAGCATTTTTCCCTGTCTGTCCTGGCGGGATCACAATCTATCTGATGCACCTGGGGCAATGGGGGGATTAAGTGACTTGGCCAGGGTCACAAGGATCAGCACGGGTTTGAACCCACAACCTCAGGGTGCTGAGACTGAAGCTTTAGCCACCTCGCCACCCTCTTACCTCTAATCCTGTGCTCTAGTGGCTCTGAATCACCGGGCAGTCTCGCCAGATGTGATGAAAAGCGCCCCTCGCTTGGCACCCGGATCAAGATAGATCTGGTCTGACCTTGAACTAAGTCTTTTAGCCTCCCGGTGCTTAAACTGAAACTGCAGAATTGTGCCGGTGGTCACTCCTCAACCAGGTAAATTATGTTGTACAAAGTTGTGTAGACTTCTGATGCTGAATGAAGAATTATATTAATTCTTTTTGGAGTTTCAAGGGCTCCCTTCTTGGCAACAAGGTTATTCTTGTTTTCAATCATGACAACGTAGTTTTCCGGGGCTAAACCTAAACCAGCGTCCGCCCCCCTCCCTCCCCGCCTTAGAATGTAGAGCCTCGTTTAGTAATTAAAACGTGCATATTGAGAGAAGGTTATTTTAATACCAGTGTCTTATTGATGTCTGTGTGCAAAGGATTTTAATCTGACCTACAGAAGTCAGCGAGTCACATAGCGTGTGTTCTGGTAATATATGGTACCACCCCATTAGATGCTAAAACATTTTATATCTAATTGCTTTTTATGCTCACTTAGCTGGAACTCCGACAGAACACATCTAAATGATTGAATAGAGAGCTTATGAACGTATATATATATATATTTTTTTTTCTTAACTGCCACCTTAATAAAACAGCCAGAAATGCCTCTGTTCCCTGAATTCTAATTCCAGACTCCCCTGACTGCTCGTTAAGGACATATTCGGACATTGGCAGATGTGGCGAGTAGGGGAGGGGGGTTCCTTTGTAGTTCTGTTAACCAAAGAATGTAAATATTTTAAAAAGCGTACTGTTTAAACTACTGAAATTTAAACCATTATATGTTTAATTACAAAGAATGCAGAGCCCAGCTTTGTCCTCACCGTGTGCCAGGGGCTTGTGGCTCAGCCTGCCCTGTGGGAGGTGGCCTTGGAAGCTACTCGGCAGAGAGGAAGCTCCAAAACTCAAGGTCTGTCCCTGGAAGCTGAGATTAAGCAGTGAGGCTTTACTTAGTAACCATTTAATAGTTTAAAATTTTACATCCCTACTTAAAACCAGACCTAGCTTGGCATAAGACACGCACCAGTATGTGTAGGGTTGGGAATTAGGGTGGGTGGCGGTACTATTTAGATAATCAGGAGAAACTTTGACCCAGTCCCTCCCCTCCAATCCCCCCAATAATTCTACTAATCTAATTATGTAATATTTTGTAGAAATGGTGCTATTGTCAATTGTCCTTTTAATTTGAGTTATTTGGGGGTCGAGGGAGGTATATTTTCAGAAGTTAAATTGGCTGTCTTCAAGAGTTAGGGCGCCTTTTACAAAGCCGTGGTAGAGGTGTCTATCAATAATAATAATAACAACTTTATTTTTCTATACCGCCATAATCTTGCGACTTCTAGGCGGTTCACAATGAAGAATAGCTGTACAATCAGTGAATTACAGTAAATAAATAGGTAAAAGGTTACTTAGCAGTCAGTGATTACAGGTGCAAGGTGGTTAGAAGAAAACTAAACATAGGTTGCAGTATAAGAGTTAACTATTGTACATATTACATTGAAAATGGTCGGACTATACATATTACATTATACATATTACATCGGACATCAGCAAGTAGCTGGATGACAATTGTGGAGAGGAAATTTTTAGCAAACAGAGAAAAAAGGATACCTTATATGATATTTTTATCAAACAAAGAATATAAGATATCTAATATGAAGAAGAGATTCAGGGTAAGGTGTGATAGCTTTGTTCGCGGGGAGAAATTCTGGCTAGGACATGAATTTTTTAAACAAAGTGGTCTTTAATTCTTTCCGGAAGACGTTGTAGGTCAGCCTAGTTACATCCATGAAATAACCTAGCCAAGATTGCTGTCTGGCAGCTTGAAATTTGAAGGTTCTGTCCAGGAAGGTTCGAGATCTGCAGCCTGCGATTTTTGGGTATGCAAAAAGGTTGCGGTTTCTGGTAGACCTAGTGGAGGAGTAGAATTCGAAGTGGGGTAGGAGGTAGTTGGGGGCCATTCCCCAAGGGCTGGCGAGGTAAATGCTCCAACACTCGTAGGTTTGTTAAAGCCAGCATTGGTTAAAAAACTTCCCCCCGCTGGCCGGCTAAATGCAACCCTAATTCACAGGCAGTCAGAGGTAGACAGTTAGCAATGGGCCTGCTTCCTACACATTCCTGGTGTGAGGTTCTGATCTTCCCACTGGCCACTGATTTTCAACACTATCCCACTGAGCTTAGGTGGGCAGCACCAGCTGTGCAAATCAATGGTTCTGTATCTAGCTGGAAATTTTTTTTTTTTTTAAATTTATTATTGACTTTTTTTTTTTTTAAGTTCCAGTAATTTTATTGATTTTATAAACAATAGCAATACAGAAAAAAAAAAATAAAAAAATAAGAATACGGGGTAAGTTTGAACCTAATGGCCCAGATTCTCAAAATGGCACCGTTCGGAAGGTGCCAGTGGGCACCTGAACGGCTCCTAAGTTTAAGTGTTATAATTGGCCATTAACGGTGTGGTAATTGGCCGTGCCGTTAAAAACCAATTTAAAACTAATTAAGAAAAAAAAAAGTGTCATGAGGTGCCTACAAAAAAAGGCGCCCGAATCACTTACTGGCGCCAAACATCAAAAGAGGTGGGGGTTAATGTTCGGCGCCGCTAAGCGTGATTCGACGTTGAAGATAGGCGCCGGAAATGTAGGCCTGTAATACCCTCAAAACGGTGCCATAGTTTGAGTGACGTGTGACCAGTGTCGGGTTTTTTTTTTTTTTTCAGGCACCAGCCAATTCTGGCGCTGTTTTGCTAACTGCCTACTACACTTTGCTGAAACTCACTGGTTAAACTTTCCTAAAGATAAACCAGATAAAAATTAGCTGGATTTTCTTATCCAGTGAATGACTCTTTGAAAACTAACCCCTTTATCCTCTTGAAGATCTCACCAACTAGAACACGTCAGCATTACCTGATGTATTTGTTATCATGTAAACAGTTTTTTTATTGCTGTCTGTTATTTCTGATTATTTCAGGGTTTTTTTGTTTTGGATACAGGAAAATTCTGTCCAAGCCTTTTCAAGCAAAGATATTGGGCAGGATTCACTAACCTGCCATCCGGGCAGGTCCAACTAATTCAGTAAACTTTAACATGCAGATGAGGGCGGTTGGAGGAACGGCCCCATCTGCAGGCACAGATCGTGCCGTTGAAGCTGTTTTTTGTTTTTTGTTTCTTTTTCTTCTTAGCGCAGCCAGGGCCGCAAGAAAGCCTACAAAAATGCTATTGCTGGACCTCAGGGCCGGCAATAGAATTTTTTTTTTTTTTTTTTGCCGATCGAGGAACTTTTGGGAGCCCGTGGCTTAAGCCCACGAGTTAAAACCACGGGCTTGCAATGCGGGGAAGGGTGGGAGAGTTGGTGCAGGCAGGCAGGCACGTTCGGGTCTGCAGGAGGCATTCGGGGCGGCAAGAGCTCGGGGCTGACAGGGCAGAGAGCAGGGCTGCGGAAGGCAGGGCAGTCGCAAAGGGCTTCAGCGACTGGTCCTGAGCAGTGGCTTTTTTGCGAGCAAAGTCGGGAAGGAAAACAGTTTAGTGAATCGCATCCCTGCCTACATTTGCATGGCCTTGCCCTCATTTGCATGCGCGGATCGGAGGATGGTCGCAAGACAGGTGAGTGAATCGGGCCGGGGTCGCAAACCGATCGGTTTGCTTTGTGAATCTGGCCTATTGTGTTTTATGACGCCTTTCAATTTTCTCAGGTCTTCTTTTCCCAATACATTTAGGGGTGTAAATGCGTTTTTAGGGTAATTTCCCTGATTTTGCACACTAATCCCCAAATGCTATATAGGGCACCAACAATGGTGCTTAGCGCGATTCTAAAACCGGTACCTGGACCTTATATAATTGTGTATTGCGTCACGTTTAGGCCAGGGAAAACCAGGCCTAAATACCTCCGCCGGCCATGCCCCCTTTTTCAGATTCCCGCACTGGAACTGGCACGTAGCTTTTACAGAATTGCATTTTTTAAGTTTTGCATGTAACTTCTAATTAGTGCCACTCCGCGTCCGTTATGGGATGTTAATTGCCAATCATCAACACCGATTAGGCTTGTTGAACAAGTTGTGTGTGCAAACTGGCTGCATGCACCAATTTGCACGCCCCAGGTAAGGCGCCATGTACAGAATTTGGGGGTGAGGAGAAGTTATTTTCGAGGGGGGGGGCACGTTTCAGGCACAATGTGGGCCTGGGTGGGATGATTCATCGCGATCGTTTAAGACCCGCCAGTTCAGCGCGGCCCTTTCATTGCCGCCATATAAGAACTAAGCAAAGAAATCGAATAAATCTGCAGCGAGTGTCGAGCAGATGACGCCCAAAAGGGGAAACTGCAGAGCCGATGGGGTTTCAAGATCAGTGGTGTAAGGAGGGGGCAGAGAGAGCGGACCGCCCCAGGCACTTGGCGAGGGCGCCGGCACCTCTCTGCCCACCCCGTTCTCCTTAAATCTTCAGAAGCATGAGCAACATCTCGGCCTGCTGCTCACTCCCCTCAGAAATTACTTCCTGGTCATGTAAGTGACATCAGAGGGAAAGCCCGCACCAGTGCGAGTTGCGGACTGGAGAAGCTGGTCATTCTGGTGAAGATAAAACAGGTAAGGGGGGAAGGGAGAGTGTGAGTGGGGGGTGGGGGAAAGAATGAGGAGTGGGGACTACCAACTCAGATACCACCTACCCTCGCTAGGCCACTGTTCAGGGTCATTCTCCACAAAATATGAATGGAATAAATTTCTACTTCCATTGTATACAAATCTGTTTCATGCATAGTAATTGTGGATATCTTGAAAACCTGACTGGCGAGGTATGTCCTTGCTTTAGACATATGATGGGTGGGGACAAACCGAAGAGGCCTTTTCAGACTTTAAACAATAATATGTCAAGAATGCGAGACAAAGTAGAATTGAAACAAGGCAGAGCCGAATTGTATTGCCTTTGTTTTTAAATGCCACTTGGATTATCTACAGGTTGAATTTAGAAAGCGCTGTAGCACTGCTTCCATAGGTGTGTCATGCCGGTCGGCCTGTTTTGATTTTTCTTCAGATTTATTATCCACCTTTCCAGTAATGCACAAGGGGATTTACAATAAACTCAATGTTATTCCAGGTGCCCTGGTCTCTGACTCAAATTTTAAAGAAATATATGCCAGCTTGATCTACGAGACTGATTGTTGAATCAGTAAATAATATCTGTCACATGAAAACATGGTCTACAACAGTGGTGTCAAACTCGCAGCCCGGGGGCCACCTGCGGCCCGCTGGGTTCTATTTTGAGGCCCTCGGTATGTTTGCTTTATTTTACTTTTGTGATTAGGATAGTTTCTTGATCACATGTGTCTTTAGCTATAAATGACAATATTATTATTAAGACTTGGCCAAAAGGAAAGATTTATAAAGAGTTTTACCTCATGCAAAATGGTCGTTTCTTAATAAGACATTAACTATTTTTTTCTGAGGCCCTCTCAAGTACCTACAAATCCAAAATGTGGCCCTGTAAAGGGTTGGAGTTTCAGACCGCTGGCCTACAACTATTTCTGCAGCTGGCCTTCAGTTATGGAACGCTCTTCCAGGTTTTTGAGGTTATGTATCGATGTGGAATCATTTAAAAAAGTCGTTGAAAACACATTTATTTCTAGGAGCATTTTATTACGAGAGAATGAACGTTTCTGGTATGACTAATCATGCGTGGACTTCTCCCTGCCCAATGCGATTTGAGGAGGCTTTTCAAAACCCCAACGAAGTGCCGGGTATTGAAAAGCCATCCAGACCCACCGTCATGCCTTTAAAATAATAATAATAATAATTTTATTCTTATATACCGCCAAAGCCATAGTAGTTCGAGGCGGTTTACAATAAGAAGAGCTGGACAATCGGTGAAATAATTACAATGAACGTTGTTGAATACATTTAGGTAGGTTATAGAGGTACTCGGAGAAAGTCAGAGAAATAGTCACAATGTAGGGTCATCGAGTACATGTAAGTAGAATACAGAGATAAGGCTGTAAGAGTTCTTAGGTTACAAATCGGTTCAACAAGTTTGTTTTAACTAGTTTTCTAAAGCTAAGATAGGATGAGGAGTGCTTTATGATGTTACCCAGCCAATCGTTCTGTTGACCTGCTTGGAAAGCAAGAGTTCTGTCCAGGTATCTTTTGTATCGGGGACTAAAGGATCAAATATTCCATAGAGAAGCTTGAAAATTATGCATGCACATTTAAACTGGATCCTAAAGCGGACTGGGAGCCAGTGAAGCTTTCTCAACAGAGGAGGAAGACATGTCTGGGGAACTAGAGATTTAAAGGGCTTTGGGGCTGCTGCCGTGCGGCAGCTGCTAACACGGCTTTGTAAAAACAGGCCCTAGGTGATTGACTAGGGCAGCAAAAAGCAGTTGCAGTCAGTGGAGTAGCAAGGGTAGGAGGTGGCCGGGCCCCTTCCTCTCCACCATCCGCTCCTTCACTGCCTCCCATGCCACATTCGCACCCTCCCTTCCCTCTGTTCTTCTTTACATTTTTGCCAGCGCGAGCAGCTTCTCTGGCCTGCTGCTCACGCCGGCGTTGGCTTTCCCTCTGACATCACTTCCTGGCCCTGTGACCTGGAAGTGATTTCAGAGGGGAGCCAGGCCGGCGCAAGCAGCAGACTGGAGAAGTTGCTCGCGCATGCAAAGGTTTAAAGAGAGGAGGGTAAGGGAGGGCGTGAGTGTGGCATGGGGGTTGGAGAGGTGCCGGGGCCCCCATCAAGATGGCGCCCGGGGCAGTTCTCCCCTCCCCCCCCCACTCCGCCATTGGCTGCAGTCAAAGCAATGGGTCGTGTCCCCCTCACTACACCACTGAGCTGGGCTGCCTCCAGGACCAGGTTTGGGAACCACTGCTGTAATAGTCTGTGACGGTGTATCTCAAGCTCGCATCTACGGGTGTGTTGTACCTGTATACCGTGTTTCTTTGCCGAGCAAGAAAGTGAAAAGGCTCAGTTTATGTTTTTGAAATGGATGTATTAAGCCCAGTTCACAGAAGAAGGATGGAGCTTACCTGCGTTTTGGGTGTTCTTGCAAAGGTTATTGGTGGCCGTTCTGTCTAGCCAAGTCCAACACTTTAATGCTCGTATTAGACCAAGAGGCAGCTCTGATTTATGGGCTGTGTATATTAACTCTATGACTTTGCATGTTTTAGTGCAAAACCCTCAGCGTCTTAAAAGCCTCTTATTAAGACACCTTTGGTTTGACATAATGTTCAAATACAAATTGTGAGACATGGCAGCTTGGCTTTGTCTGTGAATAATTACAAATCTGGAAATTAGCAACGCTTTCTTTGCCCTTTCGATGTGCTATATTCCAGGGAGCGATTGTTAACATTTTTCAAAATATTTTTTGACAAGTTTTCTGGATTCTACTGACACCGTATTGTGTATTTCATGGGCCCACTCTCTGTGTCAGCCTTAAAATACGTTAGACATGTTTTTTCAGCTACTGTACAAAGTGGAGAACCCATCTGAGGGATAGAAGCAGTGTAAAGGGCACGAGGAGACTGTTTCCACCCAAAGCCCAGAAGACAAACCAAAATCCAAAGGAAACGAAGCAGCAAAACAACAAAAAAGATGGTGGAACGGAAGATCGGATGGACCAGTTTGTAGTTTAATAAGAGTCCACATGACTTAAAAACAATCCACAGATTGTGTGAACAGTCACAAGTGTCCCACGGGATAGAAACATGACACCAGCCTACACTGGAGTCTTGTGAGCTGCTCTGCTTGTTTGTAGCCTCTTAACCACATGGATTTTTTTTGTGACTTTTATGGAGGTTTTTTTTATATTTAAGACGGCCAAGGATCCTATAAGACCCCTGAGGAAGACATTTTTATTTTGTCGAAACACGGCCAGTGTTGGGTCATTTGTATTTTATACCTTATTTATTTTCTATCCTGTGGGTCACTTGTGATTCTTTATATCTTTCGTGGATTGTTTTTAAGATAATTATTTTAAAGTTATTTGGATGAAACTTACTGGAGACAAGATGTTTTCCTGTTATTTCAGGTGCTGCGTGCTCCCATAATCTAAAGATGATTGGGAGAAAGTGATAGTTGAAATAGGGTTTAAGAATTTTAACTTTGGCAGGGGTGCTGGGGTTGGTCTAAGACTGTCAGAATGACTTTTCTTAGGCGTTCTCCATAGATATCATAGAATCGTGTTAAATGGAATTTCTTTCATCTCAATAGGATAATTTAAGAAACCACAGAAGATTCCACCCCCCCAACCAAGTGAACTGTGTTTTCTCCAAGAACTCTGTGAGAGCCCTGAATCAATTTTGGATTTTTTTTTCCCCCTTCAATCAGCAAATAAATAAACTGAAGCCCTGTTCCCAGGTCTAGGTGCCAAGAGGAACATGAGATGTGAAGTTTTGTCCTGCCAGGTGGGAAGCACAAAGCACTGGCAGCTTTTCCAGCTGAGTATGTGAAAATTAAAGCCTAGTGAATGTTGGCCGAGAAAGACCAAAATGGACCTACCAGTCTTGTTGGTAGAGATCTGTGTACTGGGTGGATTCATATTAAGTTCTCATGTACAACCCAGCAATAGCTAACCCTTTCCTCTGAACCCCATTACACCCCAGTTTTTGTTTTTTTTACAGGGATTGCACCCCCTATCTTTGCTGGTAGACTATATCAGGTCTTGTCATCCTCAACATTAATTCTTACAAATTTGATACTTAAGGATGTGATATGCTCGGTGAATTAACAAGGGAGGGGGGTTCACCCGGCTGCCATCTTGATGGGGGAGCTGGCACATGTCCTCCTCTCTACCACCCCTGCTTCCTTTCCTGCCCCCACCACCACGTGCATGCCCCCCTCTTCCCTTCCTATCTACCTCCTTAACGTTCCCAGTGCGAGCAGTGGGTTGGGGTTGCTGGTCCAACCCCAACCTTTCTGCTCACGCCAGCATCGGCTCTTCCTCTGACTTCACTTCCTGGACCCTTGCATAGGAAGTGACGTCGGAGAAAGAGCTGACACTAGCGTAAGCGGCAGGTTGGGGTTGCTGTTCGCGCTAGGAACATTAAAGAGGTCATGGGAAGGAAAGGGGCAGGGGCGCCTAGCAGGAAGGGGCAGGGGAAGGAGTGGATGGGGGGGGCGCCTCGCACCCTTGCTATGCCACTGGATATACAGTACTCCCCCAATATTTGCGGAGGTTCCTTTCCAGGAACCCCCACGAATATGGTTTTTCATGGGGGAGACTGGAGAGGGCAGCGGGAGAGGCAGGAGAAAGCAGCCGGAGCGCCGGCGAGTGCAAGAAATCACTCGCTATATGCTCCGACCGCCTCTTCCTGTACTAAGTCGGGCCTTACCAATCAGGAGCTGAGTGAAGGCAGTTGCTCTGCAGCCAAAACTAAAGGGGGGGCTTGTTGGAGGCATGTTCTGGGTGGGCTTTAAGCAGGCTTAGCACTTGGATGTCTTGTGGCGATAATTGAACATTTCCCAAGATGTCCCGGATGGAATGTAGACATTCTGAGCTAGACCTATTTAAAAAACGTCAGTTTGCACTCTGTTTCTTACACCAAGGTCTCGTTTATGACTCCCATCAGCTTTGTAGAAATATTTTTAACCTAGGGTAGGTATGGAACTAGTTTACATCTATTTATTGCGCTGGTTGTGTTAACGTGACAGTATTTGCTGCCCTCTTCTGGTGAAAGAGCAGAGTTAACCTTGCTGAGAAGATTATTCCAGTTGTACCACAATACCATACCCTCTTCCTCTGCGTTGGCCTCATTCATTGTGGTTAACTGTGAGATATTAAATTAGTCTATTGTGGGCTAATGGAAGTGGTGTTCTGAGAAGCAAAAAATCTGTTACCAAGCATCAATGTGACTGCACATGAAACCCATCTCGTTTGGACCTAGCAATGCAAGCAGCGATAAAGCAAGCTGACCCATGACCCATGCGACCAGAGACCCATTGATTACATGACTCATTTATCCATGCCCTACCCACAATATAGTGCATATAATCAATGCAAATTTTGTAACTGTTGCATAAGTCAGTGAAGCTTGTTCTTATATATTTCAAGGATAATGGATTATAACCAAAGTGGTTTACATTTTTTTTTTTTACATTATACAGTGATACCTTGGAATCCGAACTTAATCCGTTCCAGAACCCTGTTCGAGTTCCAAAATGTTCAAATTCCAAGACAGCTTTTCCCATTGAAAATAATAGAAATGGGATTAATCCGTTCCTTGATACCACAAACTCAGATTTTCAAATAATTTTAACACTAAATACACTGGATTTTTTTTTGTAATTCAGAACACTCTCAAATACAGTACAGTAAAAAAAAGGTAAAGCGAACCTTGATAACGAATGAGTCCAAAGCTCCAGCCACTATCCAGCATCTTTCACTCGTAAACTCGCCTCCTGCGTATTATCGCATCTGACACATTTCCTGTTTCCAGCAGACGTGAACGCGACTGAGAAAGAAGTCGTGTCGGAGGGGGCGGGGGCGCCGGTGGCGGCTCACTTCAGACAAGAGCATGAAAATAGGACGGAAGAAGGAGTTTGAGTGAGTGGTACTGTATCGCGGAAGTGGGGGGAAGATAACGCCGGGCTGGGGAGGGCGGAAGAGATGGCTGGGATCACAGGGGAGGGAACGGAGGACCGGTGCTTAGCATGTTAAATTTCCCAGTCTTTTTTTTCCTCCGGGGCGTACGTTCGGATTCCGGGGCAAAATTTGCTCTAAAAACTCGTTCGGATTCCAAGTTGTTCGAGTTCTGGGGTGTTCGGATTCCGAGGTACCACAGGTATTTTCTCTGTCCCTAGTGGACTCGCAATCTAAGGGCTCTTTTTACTAAAGTGCGCTAGCTGAAAAATTACCGCCTGCTTAAAAGGAGGTGGTAGCGGCTAGTGCACGTGGCGTTTTAGCGTGCTTTAAAACCGCTGGCTCCTTTGTATAAGGAGCCCTAAGTTTTTGTACCTGGGGCAACAATGGGTTAGGACGTGATTTGAGAAAACCAAAAAAACTCTGTGGAGTGATGATGTTCCTAAATGGACTTTATTTGAAAGTGTCAAAGTTCCAAAGGTACACCAAAATCATCCACATAAAATAATTCCATCCACATAAGAGCCTTAAAGGACCTAGTCTGCTAGGGATACAGGACCCAACACGGTCCGCGTTTCGACAAAAAGTCTTCTTCAGGGGTCCCTGGGGGTCCTATAAAGGTGAGTACGTGGGAAACAATTGTGTGGTGAACCGGAAGTGAGACACTGCTTGCATTTTCTTCTTTGTGGATATTTTGGGGTCAATTCCTTTTGTTTTTAGGACGTGATTTGCCCAGAGTTATAAGGAGCCACAGTGGGAACTGAACCCAGTTCCTCAGGTTCTCAGCCTCGCTACTCTTTGTGCCCATTCTTAAGACATTTGACGCTCGCCGTACGACTTCCTTCGTAGTTACTGCTCCTCTTCATCTGGAACTCTTTGCCCCCTTATATTAGGGAGGAAGCAAGTTTATTATTTATACTTTTACAATTTAACATGTTAATCAGTACTTGAAGGAAATATAACAATCCAATAAGAAAAACAAATATTAATTATAAAATAATGCCACATAGTAACTATGAGTAAAGTCCACAATCTGAGAGGAGAAGGAATCAATCACTTCCAAGGGTAGTTGGTTTCAGGAAGCAAGTTTAGATAAATTTTAAAGGGGTGTTAAAAGGATTTCTGTATCATTGTAGACAATACGATGAAACCTTCCGCCCAATGTGTGGCGGCAACCAAATAAGCAAACAGGATGCTGGGAATTATTAAAAAGGGATGATTAACATAAGAACATAAGAATTGCTGCTGCTGGGTCAGACCCAGGGTCCATCGTGCCCAGCAGTCCGCTCACGTGGCGGCCCTTAGGTCAAAGACCAGCGCCCTAACTGAGACCAGGCCTACCTGCGTACGTTCTGGTTCAGTAGGAACTTGTCTAACTTTGTCTTGAATGCCTGGAGGGTGTTTTCCCCTATTACAGACTCCGGAAGAGCGTTCCAGTTTTCCACCACTCTCTGGGTGAAGAAGAACTTCCTTATGTTTGTACAGAATCTATCCCCTTTTAACTTTAGAGAGTGCCCTCTCGTTTTCTCTATCTTGGAAAGGGTGAACAACCTGTCTTTATATACTAAGTCTATTCCCTTCATTATCTTGAATGTTTCGATCATGTCCCCTCTCAGTCTCCTCTTTTCAAGGGAGAAGAGGCCCAGTTTCTCTAATCTTTTGCTGTACGGCAACTCCTCCAGCCCCTTAACCATCTTTGTTGGATTTCTTTTTGTTGTTCGATATGGGGGGAATCACAATAGGTAAGGGGATGGCAGACCTGACTGATCCCCCCTTTTGCGGGTCCTAACCAAGACTGAACCAGGACCTTCATAATGCTTTATGCGCCTAGCACCTGGCATGGACTATCCAGGTCGAATTTTAGCCAGCAGCAATTATCACTTAAAAAATATGCTAACTGCCACTGGCTGAATATCATCATGGGGGGTGGGGGTGGAGAACGACAGTTTAAATTTTATTTTTCTGCACAACTGGACTTTCTGTACAGGAAAAGGGAAAATCTGTTCTTGATTGGTAGCTGCTTCAGAATTGGTGAGTAAAAAGAGATTTCACAGCAGGCACTTTTATTTCAGTAAGAGACAGCTGTCAAGAAGGCAGAAGGGAATGTCCAGGTACTCTCAGCAAAGAGTGTGATTTATTTACAGACAGGCTTAGACTGCAGTTGAGTAATAACAGCACTGCTTCAAAGGACCGGGGGTTTTCTCAGCCTAATGCCTACGGGAGGTACATACTGTACAGTAAATCAGAAATGAGATGCCTTTGATCATCTTTTATAGTTCAGTTCCCCCTGGGTGTCTGGATATCTTTCTGAAATTTAAGGAGGGTGTCTGGGTTTTCTTCTCCCCTGTCCCCCAACTACCTCCTCTGCTGAAATTAAATCCTCAGACCAGCCACCAGCGTCAATGAGATGCCCTGGAAGTAATCATTCTGCAGCTGTCCCACCTATGCTGGAACAGGAAGTTACTGCAAAATGAAGGCTTCCGGGCAGATTGATGGCAGCAGACTCACCTTGTTGACGCTGCCAGATGGCCCAATGATTTAATTTCAGCAGAGGGGGGGGGGGGAGAGGCAGGGGAAAGCCACTCGATTCCAGGGTGGACCACGGATGGAGAGAGAAAGAGCCATCACCATCGGACCTACTGGGGGAGGGGAGTTTGGGGGGGGAGGCAGAGAGAAGCACCTGTGGGAGGGAGGTTGCAGGGAGAAAGAAAAGCACTAAAAGGATATAGAGGATGGGAAGGAGGACTAGGGGGTGAAAGGTGGGGGCGGGGCCAATGTTGATGGAAGGCAGGGGTGGGGCTTGACTGGGGGTGAGGCAAGGGCAGGTGGGGTGGCCTTTTTTCACAAATATGGTAACTCTATCACTGACATGTCCTGTGAATTTGATATGAATGGGACACAAGTTACTGGGACAGCCTCCTCTCCCACCTCCCGTCTACTTTATTTTCAGAAAGTAGGTTAAAAAGCATCATGAGAGACAAAATAGCGTAAATTTATCCGCTGAGAAAAATACAGAAGCTTAAGTAGAGGCTCAACTTCTGGTATATTTAGGTCAGGAGAGTAAAACAGTGTACAGTACACCCGATATTCAGCACTATTTGGCTGGCCAGAAATGGCTCCTGGCTGGCCAAATAGCACATAACTGGCTCTCCACCAATATTTAGCAAGCGATGGCTGGCTATCTCCTGCTGAATATCCCATTTGGTGGCTTAGCCAGTTACATAGCTGGTCACGGCTAGTATCCATTGGCTCACCAGCTAAATTCAGTGACCAGATAGACCTAGTCAAGCCAATCAGGACCTTAGACTCCTCCCCCTTGTATCCCAGGATACAGAGGGAGGAATCTAAGGCCCTGATTGGCTCAGATGCCTATGACCCCTCCTATGGCTAAATTCAGTGACCAAATAGACCCAGTCAAGCCAATCAAGGCCTTAGATTCCTCCCTCTTGTGGTTTTTTTTAAAAAATAATTTCTTGAAAGACGCACGATCTTTTCATAACCTCATCATAGCTGGAATTGAATTCCAAAGATTCTTACCGACAAGTGAGAAAATCGATATTCTAGATTTAACATAACGAGTCCCATTTTCTTTTAAACTGATGAGCGACATCCCTCCCTCAGATCTCAAACATCTTGCGGGTTGGTAGATTTCCCACAAGCTTTGAAAGCAAGTAGGAGAAGAGGAGTATAATATTTGACGAACGACAGACAGAGCTTTATGATTATTGAGAGTTTCTATACTGCTACTAATGACTGGGGAGTCAATTCAGAGTGGTCTACATGAGCTTCTGTAAAGGTGATATCATACATTAGCTTCTGTAGAAATGTTACCATAAGGAGTTGTGAGGTGTTGCAATGCCTGGGCTCTGAACTACTACTAATAATAACGACTTCTCGGCGGTTTATATCGAAGAGAGCTGGACAATCAGCGAAGTACAAAATACAAATAGCAAAAGTACAACATATTTCTTAAGGATAATCAGAGTAGAATTATTGCAATTATTAAAGAATTATTACATTTTGTAATTTCTATTTAGGAAATAAACCTATCAAATAGTACAGTTTTAATTTCGTTCCGAAAAGCACCGTAGGTCAACCTGGCTCCACTAATGTAATTACCAAACCATGACTTCTGTTGACTTGCTTGAAACACAAAAGTCCTATCCAAAAATGACCTGTATCTACAACCAGTAATCTTTGGATAGGCAAATAAATTACATTTTCTGGTTCTCCTCGTGGGGTTGTATAGCACAAAATGAGACAAAAGATAGGTGGGGGCCAGTCCCCAAATTAACTTAAAACAAATGCAAGAGAATTTAAATATTACTCGTGCCTGCACCGGTTACCAGTGCAGCAATCTTTAGTAGGGACTAACATGATCGCTTTTTTTCAGTCCCAATATTAAACGGACAGCCGTATTCTGTACTATTCTCAATTTTCTCATTGTTTTTTTAGGTATACCCAAATAAACGATATTGCAATAATCCAATATAGATAGAACCAATGCCTGGACCAATAGTCTAAAAGAGCTCTGTGGTGGTGTATATAGCAAATTCTCTGTTGAACAGGTAACCAGTGGAGAGCTTTTAAGATTGGAGCAATATGGGCAACCCTAGGAATGACCATTATCAATCCAGCCGCTGAATTCATTAGAAGCTGGACAGGCTTGCCTATTTTCTTTGACAATCCGAGATACAAAAGATTGCCGTAATCAATTCGAGGTAGCAGTAGGGCTTGAACGACGGAGCGAAAATCCACAGGCAGGAGCATCGGTTGTAATCTAAATAAAACGTGACGTTGTGCTTATCCTCCTTGTCACCACTTTAGCTCTGTGTTGTTTCATTGAGAGCTGAGAATCTAACCATACCCCAAGGACCGATATCTCAGACTTTACCGATAATTGTGTGGCTACCCACAATGCCCCCCCAACAAAAAAGAGGACATCTGGCCCCGCCCTGTTCTGCTTCCAGCTCCGCCCCCAGACAAACCTCCCTCTTTAAATGTGCAAACGTCGACACGATGATTCGTGCATGCACGCACATATTACATCATCACCTCGATGTCCGCCCATACGCAGAGGGCCTCCAGATGCAGCGCTGAGCTAGGGGCTTCCCAAAACTTGGACAAACTGCTGGGTTTTGGAAATCCCTCCGGGCGTCCGGACAGTCCTCGAAAAAGAGGACATTTTCCCGGACATATGGTAACCCTGCTCGATACAAATTTGGAAACCACTATTCTAAGAAATATAGTTTATCTCAGCAAGTAAATAAGACTGTTACAACGCATAAGCCAATACAAGGCTATATCTGTATGTTGGGCAGAAATCAAAGTTGTATTTGACCCGTGAGCCTTACATTAACTAGTGGTACTCCTCTCTATCTCCCCCCTCCCCCATACAGGAAGTAGCTAGGAAACTGCAAGAGCTGGAAGAGGCAGAGCTCCAAGGTCGGCGTCTTGGCAGCCACAGCAGGCATAGAGGTAGGTCCGTACAGTTTCACAGCAAGGGCAAAGACTGCTTTGGCGGACCTCAGATAGGTGTGGCCAATGCCGATTTTATTCACCATGATGGGAAATGATGCCATTGCTCCCTTTAGAATTGCATATCTGATCTCATTCTTTTAAACATTTGGAATCACAGTTGGCACGCAGCTGCCCGTATGGTGGTTTTAGGGTAATTCATGGACAGACTGTTTACTAATATGGCTGCCTTTGTATGACTAAACTTGTAATTCTGAATAAAAACTAGATTTTTTTTTTATTTTGGGAGGGGACAGCTGTTTCCTTTTCCTCCTCCTTAGGGCTTCCAGGTTAGTCAGAACCAGCCTGGGAGCTTTGTAGAGATGTGGAACATCATATCACATCAACAATTTGGGTCTATAATCCCTTCCTCTCCTTTGAAGTTCCTCTGTGCTTATCCCGGGCAGATTTTTGAGTCGCATTTTGTCCCAACTCACCTAGCCCAGTACTTGTAATGACAGGTCCTCTCCGAGGGTGTTGCACCCAAGCTTCTTCCTTTACCCAGCGGTCATGGTCCATGAAACCAGACTCTAGGTGTCACTTTTACATATGGGGACTTCTCTCTGGTTCTTCAGCACCCCAACTCAATCCCTAGGGGTCACTGTTATATAGTATGTGGGGTTTTCTCTCTGCTTCCGCTGCCCAGTCCCTAGGTGTCACTTTTACAAAATGTGTGGGATTTCTCTCTACATCTGCATCGCCCCAACCCAGTCCCTAGATGTCACTATTACATAGTTTACAGGGATTTCTCTCTGGTTCTGCAGCATCCCCAGTCCAGTCCCTAGATGTCACTGTTACAAAGTGTGTGGGATTTATCCCTACTTCTGCATCACACCAACCCAGTCCCTAGATGTCACTGTTACATAGTTTACATGGATTTCTCTCTGGTTCTGCAGCATCCTCAGCCCAGTCCCTAGGTGTCACCGTTAAACAGTGTGTGGGATTTTCTCTCTGCTTCTGCAGTACCATAGCCTGGATTGGCCTGAGGAGTAGGATCCTGACCCAGTGCCAGTCTCCTGTATCTGCTCTGCCAGTGAAGCACCAGGCTGGTCTTTTTAGGGTTGCCAGGTTTCGTGTATGAAAAATGAGGACACCTGGTCCTGCCCCATTCAGTCCTGCCCTGTTCCATCTCCAACTCTTCCCTTTCTGCCTCCAGCCCTGCCTTGCCTCTACACAAACCTCCCAGAGCTTGGGACTACTCTTGCGTGAACGTCGATGTAATGATGTCATAAGCATGCATATAACATCATTGTATCGATGTCTATGCAGATGCCCTCCAGATGCGGCCCTGAGATCAGTGACTTCCAAAACCCAGACAAACTGCCGGGTTTTGGAAATCCCTCCAGGGACCCGGACAGGCCTCTAAAAAGAGGACATGTCCGGGTTTTCCCAGACATCTGGTAACCCTGCACCAGTCACCAGGGTAGTGGTAGCTATTTGCTGATTCAGACCTACACCAGAGTCCTTCCTTTGTGTAAAACCTAATTACAGATTATTGAAATTGATGCATTTTAATAAATATATTCCATTTTGTATTTGTGACTGCCATACAGGAGGTCTTAGTGACTTGTACTGCCTTTTTAAGGGACATCTTAAAAATGTTGGTGCAGTACATTAGCGTTCGAGACTGCACAGGCTCCCCTCCATGTGACCTAGATGAAGGGCCCCATGTTGTCTCAAAATCTCATGAACTGCTGTATGTGTCTTGGTCCAATGAAACGTCTCATGGCCTTCAAAACTCTGGTTTTCTTTAGAGCAGGGGTGTCCAACCTTTTGGCTTCCCTGGGCCACATTGGCCGAAAAAAATGTTTCTGGGGCTGCACAAACGTGCAAACACTGCAGCAAGACAGAGGAGGGAGCCGGCAAGACGGTAAACACCCGGGGGCAGCAGAGGAAAACACTGCATCGCCCTCAACCAGGGTCGCACAAAATACTTCACGGGACCGCAGGTTGGACACCTCTGCTCTAGAGCATGACTGAGCATGAGAGATTTGCATTCAGTTGTGCTTCTTTTTAGAGGACTGTCTGGGTGCCCCGTCCGTCTGGGTTTTGGAAAGTCCGTCCGACTTTCCAAAACCCAGTAATTTTGTCTGGGCTTTGGAAAGCCCCGACCTCCCGGCCGCGTCTGGAGGGCCTCTGACCATGCGCGGATGACGTCACACGCTCAGAGACCCTCCAGACACGGCCCTGAGGTTGAAAACAAAGATGAGGCTTTGCGGGGTCAGGGC
Organism: Geotrypetes seraphini; assembly: GCF_902459505.1. Lineage (NCBI taxonomy): Eukaryota > Metazoa > Chordata > Amphibia > Gymnophiona > Dermophiidae > Geotrypetes > Geotrypetes seraphini. The sequence continues at coordinate 10,134,856 of NC_047098.1, read as the reverse complement.
TAGAGGCAGAACGGGGCGTGGATAAGGGCAGAACAGGGTGGGCCATGTGCCCGGGTTTCTTGGGACAGAAATCTGGTAACTCTAGTACTGTATATCATGTATATTCATTGTCATAATTCTGAAAACCTGATTGACTAGGTGTTCCTCCGAGAGAAGGTTGACAAACACTGCACTAGGCTATGTCATAGCTATTGGATCTCTCTGCACTGTTGGTCACACCCATGCAAAGCGTCTATAGCAAGGTACACCGAAAAATGCACGCAGGACAATTTGCGCCCCAGAACATTTTGAAAGAAGAGATTTATTCCCCCATAAATAAATACAGTATACATACGAATCTGGTCTGGACGACGACATGACAGACCTAAGGCCCTGATTGGCTGAGGCGCCTCAGGTTCCTCCCAAGGGCGGGGCCTGAGGAGTCTGAGCAAATCAGGACCTTCCAGATAGGATTCCCGAAATCATCATCTATCCCTAACACTAGATACCAAGTGAATATTTTCAGGGGGGTGGTTCCCCCTACTCCCCCTCAAAAAAAGTGGGTTACTTTGTAACCCTCAAAAAGACAAAATAGTATCCACATCAGGTCACCATTCAGTGCGCATGCGTGCATTTGTCGGGGCGCAGTTGTCCTGCACGCATTTGATGGGTCACCCTATAGCAAATGTGTGTGGCCTTGCTTTTTCACTATCAATATTATTGCAAGTTAAGTTTTATGGTTACAAGAGGAACTGTCACTTAGGAGACCCTTAGGCTGTGTTAACTTTGTATTCTCTTTCACGTTTCCTGTAACTTTGTCACTCTGGCATTGTTCCATCAAAGTAGGTTCATAAGACGTGAAGAAGCCTCGTCGAGCTTTATGACTGTCAGATTGGTGGATACTTGTCAGACTCAGCACGGCCTTTTGTTTTGTTCACGGGGTACCTTTCCTCCTACTTCTTTTGCTCGGAACTCTTTGGCTCTCTTGCTATTAAGATAGGCAGCCATGACGCCCCGTCCCACCCTGTTGATCCCGGCCAAAGTACGACCCTGGTGTAATGGGGGAGTGGGGGAGGGAGAGGACTGGCTCGTTTCAGACGGGATCAGGCAGAGTTTGTGGGGCTGGGTCGGGCACGGGGACAGAGTTTGCGGAGATGAGGCAGAGTTCACGAGGATGGGGCAGGAACAGGGGCGTTCACGGGGGACAGAGTTCACGGGGCCGGGAAAGGGACAGAGTTCGCAGGGGTGGGACGGGGACAAATTTTCCCCCCACATCATTCTCTACTCTGTACCAGGGTGTCTAACGACAGAAGCTGGTATCCCAGCTGTCCCACTTGGATCATAATAAACTATTGGAATGTCTGAATGCTATAGACATACATGGCCAAGTTTTGAAACGGTTTGAAGGCTTTCTTAAATCTAGAACTTACCAAGTAAAGCTCAATAATGAGTTTTCAAAAAGCTGGAATAACCCTTTTGGAGTACCCCAGGGGTCTCTTTTGTCTCCATTGCTTTTTAACATTTATTTGGCCTCTTTTTATCCCAGTTCAAAATTAAATTATTTAGCTATGCAGACGACATAATTGTTTTAATATCTGTACATACTTCTTTCTCTCAAATCAATCAAACTGTTGTTGAGATAATGTTTTATGTTATGTTATGTTCTCTGACCCTTTTCCCTCATCTCTCACTAGCAAGGTTGTGTGTGGGGTTGGGGGGAGTCACCTCACCCTGAAAATCCAGTCTATAACTCAACTGCAGTGATCCTGGTTTGGGTTCTTCCACCATTACAGTAATTGCGACATTCATGGGTGGACATGAGTGGGAGGGCAGGCCAAGTGCTCTCCAGCCCCGGCTGGACACTCAAGAGGCTTTGAACCCTGCTCTAACCACTTCCCTCGTCAACGGGGTGCCTGGGTTCTGGCAGGAAAGATTTTCCCACGTCAGCCTGAGCAGACCAAAGCTGCAGAGCCAGCGGAGAGAGAAAATGCTGGGACGGGCGCATAGCATCATGCTTCTAGCCCATTCCTTGGCACACCCCGTCGTTCTTTTTTTCTGCATTTGGGCTGCTGTTTGCTCGCTCTGTGGTCTGTAATGCAAAAGCCGCTTGCAGTGCCGGGCGCTTCATTTCATTCTCCAAAAGTCCTGTGACCTCTGGTCCCAAATTAATCTTAGAATTCAGAAAGTAGGGATGGGCATTAATTTGCAAGGGGGTGGGAAATGTCGGCGAGAAAGCCCGTGTCATTGCATGCTGGTATCGAAGACAATTTTGCTTTTTGCTGTTTGAGAGCGTGCACGGTTTGCAGGTCGTGCACCGTGCGCAGTCTTTCAAAAATGGCGTCCCCTCTATCAAAAGAGTGTGCACGCAACAACTTAGCTTCCGTGTCAAAGGAAAATGGATAAAACAGGGCAATAGATTAATATTTAGTGCAGTGGGCTGAGACCCTGGGGAACTGGGTTTGATTCCCACTGCAGCTCTTGTGACCTCAGGCAAGTCTTTTGCTCCAGGTAGATTGTGAGCCCACTTGTATATAATAAAATGCAAACCACTTTGGTTGTATCACAGAAAGGCAGTACACTCCCCTCTCCCTATTTGCAAGGCTTAGGGACATAGCCCCCTCGTGAATAAGAAAAAATTTGCAAATAACTTTCAGGTCGACTCTGAACTAGAGAGTTGCATGGGGACAGAAATCCCACCCGTCCCCACCAGGATCCTCTCCATCCCCGCCAGAATCCTCTCCGTCCCTGCCAGAATCCTCTCCGTCCCCGCCAGGATCCTCTCCGTCCCCCGCCAGGATCCTCTCCGTCCCCACCCATCCCCGCAAGGAATTACCTCCATCCCCGCCCATCCCCATAAAAAGCAGCAATTCCTTCTGACAGGATCATCAATTCCACAGTTTCTTTTGTGTTTGCGTTGCTGTTTTCCTTGTGGAATCTCTTTGGTGGAACCCTTTTTTTGTTTTCTGTTCAGGTAATTAACTTATAAACCCCCTTTTTTTTACTAAGGCTGACGTGTCCATTATATTATATGGACGAAACCTGCTTCCAAAGCTTTCCATCCCCGTTGGCTAGAGAGGGGTCCCCGTGGGAGTCCTGTGGGTTAGGGGGGATTCCCGCAGGACCCGCGGGATTCCCGCGATCCCTGTTCCCGTGCAGACCTCTACTCTGAACCATTCCTGCCTCCCGGACCTCTCAACACCTTACTTTTAAAGCCTGGTGGTCTAGCGGTAAAGTGGGGCAGGAGCGATCTTCCTATGATCCTGCCCTGTGCAGAAAGCACTGGAAGTCACGGTAGCCATTTTTGTTTGCAGCTTTGCATGGGGGGCAGGAGTATAGGAAGATCGCTCCTGTCCCGCTTCACTGCTAGACCACCAGGCTTTAAAGTAAAGTGTGGAGAAGTCTGGGAGGTGGGGTGATTTAGGAGACTCGTGAATAACCGAATTTGCAAATCCTAAACCCGCGAATATGGAGGGGGAGTGTTATACATATAAATGACCCTAGTCCTGGAAATGACACAAAGCAAACATTTTATGAATGCCCATCTCTGTCAGAACACAGATGTAGGACCAGTGGCATAGTGCGGGGGGAGGGGGGAGTCGGACCATCCCAGGCACTGTATCCGTGGGGGCGCTGGCACCTCTCCACCCTGCCACACCACACCCCGTTTACGCCATCCCTCCCCCCCCCACTCTGTACCTCTTTAGATCTTAGCTGGCGCGAGCAACTTCTCCTGCCTGTTGCTCGCACCGCCTGGCTCCCCTCTGAATCACTTCCAGGTCACGGGGTTAGGAAGTGACATTAGAAGGAAATACAACGTTGGCATGAGGAGCATGCTGGAGAAAATCCACTCATGTTGGCAAAGGTTTAGAGCAGTGGTCTCAACTCGCAGCCCGGGGGCCACATGTGGCCCGCCAGGTACTATTTTGAGGCCCTCGGTATGTTTATCATAATCGCAAAAATTAAAATTAAACAGTTTCTTGATCAAATGTCTCTTTAGCTATAAATTACAATATTATTAAGACTTAGCCATAAGGAAAGATTTATAAACTATAAAGAGTTTTTCCTCATGCAAAATTGTCATTTCTTTAATAAGATATTAACTATTTTTTTCTGCGGCCCTCCAAGTACCTAGAAATCCCAAAATGTGGCCCTGCAAAGGGTTTGAGTTTGAGACCACTGATTTTGAGGTACCGGCGAGGGAGGGGGGAAGGGAAGGACCAGGGGAGGTAGAGAGGAGGTGGCGAGGGGTAGAGCGCCTCCTACCCTTTCTATGCCATTGTGTAGGACCGTGTTGGCTTTGTAAATTCCATTATGTGTTACTCATCTGCACAGATCCATCTGCTCGTTGACACATTTCTGTTGCTCTTTATCGTCAGTAGGGTCTGAAAGCCCAACAGAACCGCCAGACTCTACTGGTTAGCTTTTACTGTTTAAAACCTGTATTAACCAAATAGAATGTCTTTTTGGTGTTTGCTGTGTTAACCTCATACTAACCTCAGCTTTGTGTTTGCATAAAGAGCATGGCAGACTTCTGACCCGCCAACCTTACCCGAGAGAAACGCACAGTGAGGAGGAAGACTATTACATCGACCGTACACAGAACGGTTGCAGTCTAAACACAGCAGCTGGCAGGAGAAACCTGTGGAAACTTAAGGAAGGCTGTGGCTGTAAAAGCCCACACGAGCAGTTCACCAACTCTGGGTTCTTTCGCGGTAACAATTCTAGCCAAGATGCTCTCGGGGACAGCAAGCGTCGCCCGCTTTTTCAGAAAAATTTCTCCAGTGAGTCTTGCAGGGGTGGGCCTCGAAGTTTCAAGGAGGCCTCATGCGAGGGGCACAGGTGGTTTCCAGAAGATTTTGGACCAGCTCAAGACTGGGAAGATGGGCACGGTCATAGGAGGGAAATCAATACGAGCAAAAGAGGGCAAAAGGAGTCTAGAGAAGGGTTCCATAAACATCAAAACGAAGGGTACGGACACTCCAGCTCAGGCAGTGAGGTCCGCCCTGAACAGGAAGTGAGGGACAGGAGAAGCCGATGCCCACAAAGGAGTCAAAGCAGGGAGCAGAGGACACATCACAAACCAAGAACTTGTCCTTCTAGGAGACGCAGCCCAGTTTCGCATTCAGGTATTGGTCACAAAAGAATATCATGTTTTGCTGTAGATATTTCCAGACTTAATATGTAAACTAATATCAAGGTAAAAACAAGCAAGCTGGAGAAATCTGGCGAGATGAAGTGATCAGAGCCTTCTTCAGTGGAGCCCCTGTTACAGGCCTCTAGTGTTGCCAGGTTTTTGGTTGAAAAAAAGAGGATGCGTGGCCCTGCCCTGTTCCACACCCGGCCCTGTTCCATTCCGCCCCCAGCCCTGCCTCGCTTTGCCCCCCCCCCCCCCATCTCCGGCCTCACACAAACCTTGTCTCTTCGGGACCACGTCTGGAGTGCATCTGCGCATGTGCGGATACCCTCCAGACACGCGGCCCCGATCTCAACGCTTTTCAAAGCCCAAAGTACCGGGTCCACCAAAATGTGTAATTTAACCTGTCATGATTTTTCCAATTTTTTGTGATCATTTGAACCCCAATACCAGTTAAAATCAAGAAAAGACGGCTTTTATATTTGTCAAAGGGAGGTTTAATATGTAAAATAGTACCGCAAATTATTGCTTCATATGTTAATGAGATATCTGAATCTAAAACTAAATTTATTTGTCCCCAAATTGATTCCCAAAATCTAAATATCGGCGGACAAAAAAATAACAGATGATCCGTGAAGCATTTTAACCTTGCCACCACCCCTGTCAGCTAAGGTGAAATTGTATCCCAGTATTTGCATGGTACATGGGCTTGTCATGCCACTTTGGCTAGTGCGCATCTGAGAAGCTGAAAGCTCTGCTGTTAGTCGTTTCACGGCCAGCAAGGCCTCCCAAGGCTTCAGCGGAAATGTCAGACTTAACGATGTACCACCTATCTGGGCAACAGCAGATGAGCAGTGTCGGATGCAGAGGATCGCATTTGATGCGACAATGGCGCAGAAGAAAGGCCCAGCAACCTACTTCTGTATTTTGCCACAAAAACCTGACGAAATTCATCAAGTCACTAGGACTTGAACACGAGTCGATTGACACCTAACAACTCACATGGCAAGGGGTGTAGCCAAACTTATTATCTTGGGTAGGGCCACGTAATATAAATGCGCATGAGTCGAGCCTCTTTCATTTGAAAGGAAACTCGGCAATGAGAGGGCATAGGACGAAGTTAAGAGGTGTGATAGGCTCCGGAGTAATCTGAGGAAATACTTTTTTACGGAAAGGGTGGTAGATGCGTGGAATAGTCTCCTGGTAGAGGTGGTGGAGACAGAGACTGTGTCTGAATTCAAGAGGGCACGTGGGATCTCTCAAAGAGAGAAAGAGATAATGGTTACTGTGGATGGGCAGACTAGATGGGCCATTTGGCCTTTATCTGCCATCATGTTTCTGTGGGTGGGCCTTCCAAAACTCCACCCCCTTTCCATTGTCCCTCTCTGCTGACCCTGAATCTAGCATAAGCCTCCCCACCAGCCTACCTCAGCATCTTCCCTATAGCGGCACAATGCACCTGTGTTGTCTGTGCGAGCCCTGCAGGCTTTCCTCTGTCACGTCTAGCAAACAGAAAGTGAAGTGAAGGCGGGATGTAGCTGAGGGAAGCCTGCAGGGCTGATGCAGGCGGTGGGAGGTGTGTCGCTGCTGCACCGTTCAAAATGCCGAGGTAGATCAGAAGGCAGGAGAATCTGAATCCAATGTAGGAGCAAAGAGAGTAATGTGGCTGCTACTGAACGTTTCGGTAGGCCATTCCGGGTGGGCATGTGCTCACCCAGGCCCACCCGTATCTACACCACTGTTGCATGTCCTTCCCTGTTGCAGCTGGCATTCACCTATCTTCTCTGCAACCACAAGCGCAATCTTTCTTTCATTTGATTTAGAGATTTATGGACCTGTGTTCTGTTATAGATGGGAGCAGGCGGCACTGCCACGAGAGAGACCCACTGGAGAGGCACCTTTCTGGGTTACAGCTTCAGAACAGTAACCAGCTCTTACGAGATGAAGAACTGGCACGGAGACTGCAAGAGGAAGACGAGAAAGAGCTAGTAGGTGCCTTCTGTCAACTCTTCCAGTTGGCGAGTCAACCAAGTTGAAGTATTATCCACAGGCGTATTACATTAATATATATCGGAATAAATTGAATATTGAGCACATGCCTATCTTTAATAATTAATTTTGCTCAGTAATAATTATTTTATGTATTCCTTCATTTCTTATCTGCCTACAACTAAAATCACAGTCATCGCAATTAGAATAGCCACCACCCAATTGACTCATTTGTTGGCAGCTACTCGGACATTTTTAGCAGCACTTAACTGGTTATTTTTACTGAAAATGACCAATTAGCGCAGAAGGGCAAGTCACCTGTGTTTGACTGATTGATTTATATTCCACATAGCCTACAATTTCTATGCAAATTACAAATTATTCAGGTATTCAAGCATTTTTCCCTAACTGTCCCGGCGGGCTCACACTCTGTCTGGGGGATTAAGTGACTTGCCCAGAGCCACAAAAAACAGTGTGGGATTTGAACCCACAACCCCATTTAGTTCCTGATTTTCAGAACGAAGCAGCCAGTTTTAGCCCATAAAATAAGACTGCATAAATAACCGTCCTATCGTGCATGGCTGGTTAGCTCTGAATATCAAGTTAACTGGCTTAAAAAAATCCCAAAAAAACCCCCCAGATGTGGCCCAGCATTGAATATTCGGGTTTAACTCTGGTGGCTGAATATTTGAGAAGGGTTGGAGTCAAAGTATGCGGTTCATTAAAAACGCGTAAAATGCTTAATATACTAAATGCTATAATATATTAAAAATTGCTTAATATATGAATCTTTTTTTTTTTAGTTCAAAAAGTTTTATTGATTTTATAAAAGATGAAATACAAAGCCAACAATATGTGTGCTCCAACAAGGAGCACATTATAACAATGTCATTAACAAATGTGAAGTGCATCCACAGTGGAATAATAGTCATAAATGATTGAATGCATCAGAAAGAAAATAGAAGTTGAGAAGACATTAGTTCAGGAAAAGGAAATAAGACATAATAGGTGCTAAGTTCTAACAATGTACCAGAGTAATCAGTTTAAATGATCCAAGCATAAAATAAAGAAATTGACATAAACAATATTAAATGAAACATGGTAAAACCAGAGAGGTGCCTGAAATGATATAATTTGAATCATTTTAAAAATGAGTTCCTAATGCTTTTTATTTCTTCTAGGCAACATTAAAACATCAGAGGCAAAATGAGGACTTCCGGGCTGCTCAGGTGGCACAGGACGAGGTAGGTTAGAACATAACATAATAATAATAACATAACCATCAAGCCCAGTAGCCCGTTTTCACGGTGGCCAATCCAGGTCACTAGTACTTGGCCAAAACTCAAGGAGTAGCAACATTCCATTCAGAATAACTAAAGAATAGCAAGGTTCCGGAATCCCAAAGAGTAACAAAAGATTCCGGAACCCCAAAGAGTAGCAACATTCCATTCAGAATCCTAAAGAATAGCAAGATTCTGGAATCCCAAAGAGTAACAAAAGATTCCAGAACCCCAAAGAGTAGCAACATTCCATACAAGATCTCAAAGAATAGCAAGATTCTAGAATCCCAAAGAGTAGTAACATTCCATGCTACCGATCCAGGGCAAGCAGTGGCTTCCCCCGTGTCTTTCTCAATAACAGACTATGGACTTTTCCTCCAGGACCTTGTCCAGTAGGAAGGAAGGTATGCTCAGATGTCTTCTTACTGGTTGGCCACTTGGTTTACTTCTCTAAGGCTTCCCTCTCATGAAAGCAGTGATGAAGATCAGTGTACTGGTCCTGAAGCTCTGCTGAGTGGGAAATAGGGCTCAAAGAGTGTGAGACTGAGAACAACAGCTACAATTTATTATTTCTATAGCACTACCAGACACATGCAGCATTGCACGTTAAACACGTAAGAGACAGACCCTGCCCAATAGTCTCTCGAGCCATTTCCTGTGAGCGATCTGCACGGGGCAGGAGCGTGAAAAGATCGCTCCTGCCTCGAAAACCCGCTAGACCACCACTTAAGGCTTAAGGGGGGGCTTACAGGGCTTAAAATAGCCTGAAAAATTAAAATGTATTTTTTTTATTTAAAACCGCGAATAAGCGAATCCGTAGATACGGAATTTGCGAATACGGAGGGGGAAGTGTATTATGCTTCCTTCAGTACTGAGCTGAAGTATTTGTCCTCTTCCTAATGTTTCAGGAGATAGCAAAGTACATTCAGCATCAGGAGCTGAAGGCCCATCGGAAATCCCAAGAGGTGGAATTCAGGAGGAAGAACTCTGGGGGTATCGGCATCTCGGAAAGAAGGGGGCACGCAGACAGAAAGGTAAGGCGCTGCCAAAGCGCATTTCTCTAATTGGACGCACCAGTGGGTAGAGCAAGAATCTACTATGAACAAGGGCTGGCTTTAGGTACATCCTATTTTTACTCTGGTCGGTTGGTGACTGATGGACCAAAAGACAAACTTGCTGCTCAAGTATAGGTCCTAAATCTCCTCTGGTTCGAGGTCATTTTTCCTGTAATATGTTTACTTTTATAACTTTTTGTAAACCGCGTTGAACTTCGGGTTACGCGGTCAATAAGCACAATGTTATGTTTCCTAAGACTACCCTCCAGGGAGTCCAAGAGCTGCCTTGGTCTCTTATGTACGGTGTTGATCTTCCAGAAACTCCCGACTGGGCTTGAACAGGGAGCCTGGCAGTTTCACAGGAGCCAGCCTGTCTGCACACACTAACCCGTTTCCTTGACAACCTATCGTTTCCCAGTGCAGACAATTCAAACCCAAACTGCCACACATCCAGCAGTCCTAATACTTGGGATTGCAAACAGCAGTGATGATTTTAAACCCCCTGTATCTTTATGTTTTTCCATTGACTAGCAAAATAAGAAATACGTGCACTATACGTCCATTCCTCTTACTCCCTTGGTGCCTATAATTGGAACCATAGAAAGATGGTGCATCAAGTCTCATCCCCTTTCTCCTTCCCTGTCTCCCAACCCATTAATATACCCCCCCCCACTCATACCTGAAACTGCCCAAGTATTCACTATCCCTTCAAAATTCCCACTCCATCAATAATTCCATGCTCTACTCCCACTCTCCCATTCAATTACCAAGCCCAGTTATCTTCTGCTCTGTTTCCCTTTTTACCCACCCCCACCTAAACTAAACCAAAACTTAGCCTTAACCTTATATACCGGGTCTTCAACCAAAGGAAGCTCGACGCGGTTGACAATAAAATTAAAAAATAAAATGAACTGAATGAAATACAAGAGAGTTATTTTCAAAATGTTTAGCGAATAAAAAAGTTTTTAGAAGTTTACGGAAGAGTTGGAAGGAACTGGGACACCTCAAAATAAGGGGAAGTTCATTCCATAATTGGGGAAATTTAAACGCCAGAGAGCTGCTAAAATTCTTAACTCCTTGAATTCCTTTCCTAGATGGAAGAGAAAGTTTAAATCGATGAATGCCTCTCGCATAGGAAAATCTATAAACATTCCATAGCAGAAGAACAAGAGGAGCAAAGATACCATGTACAATCTTAAAAACAATACATAAACACTTACACTGAATTCTAAAATAAACCGGGAGCCAATGGAGAGAGAAAAGCAAAGGAGTCACATGGTCGAATTTGCTCTTTCCAGAGATCAACTTCGCGGCGGTATTCTGAATCAATTGTAGTCTTTGAAGGCAGTTCTTAGTGGTACCAGGATACATTTTTTTTTTGCTATATATTTGCACAACATAGAGCCATTTTAGGCTTCCCGTGAGGTTTTTATGCCGGTGAGTTTCTCCGCCTGAACACCTTAGCCACAGCTGTGGTGGTTGGGGGGGGTGGAGGGGCTTAGTCTGAGGCTTTTCCTCCTCATGTTTTAGCTCTCTACACCTTCCACACGACCTTTGTGACTGTGTTTATTATAGACTATTAGTGGTGATTTCACTGTTTCTGAGTTATTGATACTATATAGACAGACTTGATAGGCCATGTGGACTTTATCTGCCGCTATTTTCTGTGTTTCTCTATTTCTGTCACGGTCGTAATTCACTCTGAACCAAAATGCATTTGTTAAAAGTGGAATACAAATGGGAAATTAAATTTGACCTCCGCGTTATCAGTAGAAAAGTGATCAGATTATCAGTGATTTAACCTTCTTTCCAAGTTTATTTACATTTTAGTATGCCGACCATCATCGTGTATCTGGCCGGTTTACAAAGCTAAAAGCATTAAAAATAAATTTAAGAATAGGGAGTAAAAAGAAAAGGTTGGGCATTGAATAGACGAATACAATGACGTTCGCAGGTTTTGGGGCGGGGAAGGAAAGTTTGTAATTATATTAATGAAAATTAAAATAAATGAGGGGAAGAGTGACCGACCTGCTTGAAAACAAAATTAGTACAGTGGAATCTTGGTTTACGAGCATAATTCGTTCCAGAAGCATGCTCGTAAACCAATTTACTCGTATATCAAAGCAAGTTCCCCATAGGAAGTAAGGGAAACTTGCTTGATTCGTTCCAACCCCTCCCCACCCCCCCAAGGCCAGTGGTGCTGCTTCACCCCCCCCCCCCCAAGAACCAGCATTGCTCCTCCCCGGTCATGAACGCCTCCCCCCCCCACGTGAACCGGCATCCCCCGCCAGCCCAAACAAAAGACTTACCTCATCTGGCACCGGCACGCAGCCCCAGGACGTGCCGGTGCCGGTGAACAAAGATCCTTCCTGTTGCCTGCACGTGCTCAAGGCCTTCTGGCTCCCATTTCTCTCCGAGATTCTTGGAGAGAACGAGAGCAAGAAGGCCTTGAGCATGCGCAGATGCTCAAGGCCCAGTCGGGGAGAAGCACGATCTTCGGGCATCGGCACCTCTTGTGGTTGGTGCTGTGTGCTGGTGCCACACTGGGGGGTAAGCATTCAGTTTGGGCGGCCGGGGGATTCAGGTTCACCCGGGGGGGGGGGAGACGGGATCTCACAAATCGGGTCAATGCTCGGTTTGCGAGTCACGATTTGCGAGAATGTTTTGCTCGTCTTGCAAAACACTCGCAAACCGCGGTTTGACTGTAGCTTCCCAGCATCTGGTTGCCGACAGATTTGTCTTGAGATCAGCAAAGTGAAAGAACTTGACAAGTGCCTTGATTAACACTTACGGAAGAGCCTTGGAAAATAAATTGCAGTGGCTGTCCCCAAATTGTTATTAAAGAACATTAGGTACGATGCTGTTTGCTTTTGTGGAGAACATTCAGTGCTGGCTCTCTGGTACATCTCTCATTTGCCTAATTGAGCTCCTATTCCTTAATATTTAACTCTCTGTTTGCCTATGTAGCCATTAGAACTTGGAATAGCCTTCCTGTAACTACAATACTCCCCCGATATTCGCGGGGGTTCCGTTCCAGGAGCCCCTGCGAATCTTGAAAAACCGCGAATACGGTTTTTCGTGGGACAGACGGGAGAGGCAGGAGAGAGCAGCCGGAGCCCTGGCCAGTGAAGGAAATCACTTGCTGTATGCTCCGACCGCCTCTTCCTGCGTCTCAAAGCAGCTCCTGATGGGTGAGGCCCAACTTTACTACAGGAAGAGGCGGTCGGAGCATACAGCGAATGATTTCCTTCACTCGCCGGCGCTCCGGCCGCCCTCTCCTGCCTCTCCAGGGGTCCTCTCCTAATCAGCAGATTGCGGTTGGAAAATACCGCGAATGACCAGGACCGCGAACCGCCCACCGCAAATTTGCAGGGGAGCACTGTGTTAGGACTGAGTTGAGCTATCTCAGATTTCGAGAGAAAAAAAAAATTTGAAAAAACAGTTTACAGCATCCTGCTATATAACCACTCCTATTACGAGGGGGGCCACTGAAAAGCTCTCAGACCATACCAACAAAGCTGGGGCAGTGATTTTCTACTTGGAAAAATATGGAATGAAAAAAGTGAAAAATCACTGGGAACTGAACTTTCTTAAGAGATCAGATTCCACAGGTGACCCTTGAGGGGAGAAATGCTGGCCTAGTGCCTAACTCTCAGTAAACCTGGTTCTAGGAGGGAGGTTGTAGAGGATCTGGATAGCATAGATGGTTTTAAGGACAAGTTCCTGGAGGAAAAGTCCATGATCTGTTATTGAGAAAGACATGGGGGAAGCCACTGCTTGCCCTGGATTGGTAGCATGGAATATTGCTAAACCTTGGGTTTTGATTAGGGACCTGGATTGGCCACCATGAGAACGGGCTACTGGGCTTTATGGACCATTGGTCTGACCCAGTAATTCTATTCTTATGTTCTTATGTCACAATCTTTGCTCAAGCAATAAAGAACAGAGTGGTGGTGAGGGTCGCAAAATGAAATTAGTATAACGTATATACCCGAATATAAACTGGGATTCTTGGGCCCAAAAATTGGGGTCCCGGTTTATATTCGGGTCAATACCCCCTCCCAGAATTTTTTTTTAAGGCCGCTGCCACTAGGCTCTGCCCCCGCCTCCCTCCCTTCCCTAGCCTCATACGGTACCTCATCTTGGCGATCCGCAGTGGGAGTGCAGCGGGCAGGAGCGAACTTCCCAAGTTCCTGCCCTGGCGCTAACTGGCTGTCGCGAGTTCCTTCGGCTGTTGAGCAACACGAGCAGGAGCGTGATTTGGCACTGCTGCTCGGTACTGAGAGGCGTCCTTACTGACAAACTTTGTCCCTGTCTAATTCTCTACCGCTAATTTCGTATTTTCTTCTTTGTTTGCTCTAGGCTGAACTAGCTACTTTGCATTCAGAAAGGCTGAACTCTGAGGGCCTGGTGTCTCCTACAGAAGACCACATCCCTGAAGGGCCAGACTTTGCCACAGAGGGAGCAGGTGCAGAGAGGACAAAGTAAGAGCAACGGCCCACAGCCATCAACACCAGATTAACAGAGTAACCTATCGTGTGTTTAAGGCGATGTACAAGGCTGTGGGTTCCGAAACCTATTTACCTGAGTAATTTGCTGACCATAAATTGCCTATTCTTCCTCCAAGAGAAAAGTATGTGCAGGGATCAATGGCAAAATGTAGGCAGGCTTAGAGCATGACTGGAATCAACGCATGTAATTGGCATTGTCAAACCTATATATCTAATCTAATGCAAGATTTATGGAGCTCATGAGAATGGGCTGAGTGGTCATTGCCCTTTACCACTCCAATCTCAGGTGCTTCTGGTCTTCCACATCTGTTTTTTCACAAGACTTTCCTGGTCGCTTTGGCCACCAAAGACTGTTCCTGCTTTTGCTGATCCCTCTGGTTGCCATCAGTCACTCACGCTGATCATCTACAGACCTTCTGATAGCCAGTCCCTCTGGTCACCACTTGTCACTCACTATGGGCCCTACTGGTCACTCTGTTTGCCAGCCTCTTGGGTCTCCACTGGTCCTGGATATCACCAGTCCCTCTGGTTGCTGGCCTCTTGGCTCCAGTCAGTCCCTCAGATTCTTCTACTGGTCACCACTGGTCTCTCCACCAGCCACTGTCAGCCTGAATTCCCCAGTACACTGGTGTCAACATAGGCCCTTTGGTCAGTGGTCACTCCCTGAGGACTCTCCCTGGTCCCTCAGACACTCTTTCCAGGTCACTCAGATGCCCTCTCACTGGTCCTCCCCTGGTTGTCAAGCTTGAGGGCTCCCCAGTCCCTCCAGGCTTTCACTCTGGGCTACTACTGGTCTCTCTGGTTGCTGGCCTTTCAGTGCCCTTCTCTCTGAGGACTCTCCAGGTCTCTCAGGCACTCTTTTTAGACTCTCCTGGTTCTCAAGCTTGTGGGCTCTCCAGTCCCTCCAAGTTCTACCAGGTAGATGGTGCTCTGTCTGTTTGTCTCTCTCGCACTGTGCCCTATGTCAGCACTGGATGGTATCTTTACTGCACTGGTCCCCCTGTCAGCACCAGCCAGTACTAGGCTTACTGGGTGATAGGCTGAAGCCAGCATTCTTCCTCCCAAGGGTTGCCTGGCTCTTGAAGGAGCTTCTATTTTTCTCTGCTTTAGATCCGTCCTTTTCAGCACCACTGTTCCCTCAGGATGAGTAGATAGCTCCCAGCAGCCCTTGCAGGATGTTATGCAGATTTGCTCTTTTTTTCAACTGCTAAGGCTCCCTCCACTGGCCTGGGAGAAGAACTTCACTCTACCACAGTGCACTAATACCAAATAGTTGGAGGCAATTTACATCACAAGAAGCCATACACACTCTATGGGAAAATCCAGAATCCAATCTCTACATCCAAAATAAAAATTTAAACAGTGTCATATAAAAAAGGTTCTTAACATCTTAAGAACCCTCAAATAACTAATGTCAATTCTTACTTGTACTGGTAAAATATTCCAAATAGCAATTGCAGCATTTACAAAAGAGGAATTAAATTGACATTTAAATTAGATTTCTCTGAATTGTGGAAAGTGTAATAGCCGAGGCCCACTTAACCTAGTAGACGATAGGGAGCCAGTGAAGTGACTTAAGGAGAGGGGTGACATGAGCGTAACGAGGTTGGTAGAAGGTGAGCCGCGCGGCAGAGTTTTGCACAGATTGCAAGAGGGAGAGGCGACACTGCGGGAGACCAGTTAGGAGTAAATTGCAGTAATCTAAGTGTGAGATTAAGAGAGCTTGGGCAAGGGTCCGGGTAGTGTGCTCAGAGAGGAAGGGGCAAATTCTGGTGATATAGAAGAGATAGAAGCAACAGATCTTAGCAGCTTGTTGGATAAGCGTAGACAATGAGAGGTCGGAATCGAAGACCACTCCAAGGTTGTGAGCAGAGGAGACTGGAACAATGCCAGTATTATTTACAGCACAGGTGTCAAAGTCGGTCCTCGAGGGCCGGAATCCAGTCGGGTTTTCAGGATTTCCTCAATGAATATGCATGAGATCTATGTGCATGCACTGCTTTCAATGCATATTCATTGGGGAAATCCTGAAAACCCGACTGGATTACGGCCCTCGAGGACCGACTTTGACACCCCTGATTTACAGAGATGAAGAAAGGAGGAGGAGCAGAGAGTTTAGGAGGAAAGAGGAACAGCTCAGTCTTGGACATATTTCGTTTCAGATGACGGCAGGACATCCAGACAGCAATGTCGGCCAAACAAGCAGAGACTTTTTCTTGGACTTTAGGTGAAACATCAGATGCAAGAGAGATAGATCTGGGAGTCATCAGCATATAGGGGTTACTGGAAGCCGTGGGAGGAGATCAGGGCACCGAGGGAAGAGGTGTAGCGAGAGAAGAGAAGAGGACCTAAGTCATGTCTTAAGGTCATAGACCCAGGACATTTGAGACCCCGCATAAAAATTGAAAAACTTAAAGAGTACCCAAATGGATGTGCCATAACCCCTAGTTCTAATTGTAGTAATCAATGTGTGCAGTGGATTTTTTCCCCCCCCTTCTTATTTCTGAATGGCTCAGCAGCAGCAAAAAACTAAGTCAGCAAGCGCCTTGGTAGTATCTGGTTATTCATGTTCTAAAAATAGACCTGTGACCTAGAAACCCACATAGAGGGGACACCTACTGCGTTATTTCACATTGAAGGAAAGTGGAAACATTGACACTGAAACAGGAACTAATGTTGCCCTTGTTCTGCAATTCTTAAGATTTCTAGTCCCCGTTTGGTTTATAGCCTTTTAGAAGTAGTTTGGTGACAATTCGTGATGGTTTGTTAAGGATTTCAGGGCCTGGATTTCTCACGAACCCCCTCCCCCCCCTTTACTAAACCGCGATAGCGGTTATTAGTGCAGGGAGCCACGCTGAATGCTCCGCGCTGCTCCCGAAGCTCCTAGGAACCCGTTCTCACAGTGGCCAATCCAGGTCACTAGTACCTGGCCAAAACTCAAGGAGTAGCAACATTCCATTCAGAATCCTAAAGAATAGCAAGATTCCGGAATCCCAAAGAGTAACTAAAGATTCCAGAATTCCTAAGAGTAGCAACAGTCCATGCTACCGATCCAGGGCAAGCAGTGGCTTCCCCCATGTCTTTCTCAATAACAGACTATGGACTTTTCCTCCAGGAACTTGTTCAAACCTTTCTTAAAACCAGCTACGCTATCTGCTCGCATTGATTAGCAATTCTAGTCTATCTACTTTAGTTTCGCCGTTGTTACCCTTAAATAGCTTAAAGACCTTTAAATAAATAACTCTCAAATTAAAATTTTTGTTGGTTTTGCAATTTTTATTTGCTCCGTTTAGTGTCCCAAGTTTGAGAGACACTTCATTAGAGAAATGACGAGTAAGACGAGAGAAAGAAAGAGGGGAAATATGCATAAGGGATGTTGATTATGTCGTCGCTTCCAACAAGGTGGAATAAATTACGTATAGACTTGATCCTGATGTGACTTTTGCTCTTTTGCGGTCACAAGAGTGACTGGATTTGCTCTGTACTGGCCTAACTTCCCAACTTCTAAGCACCCCTCCTGCCTATCGTAAAAAAAATCGGCTGCCATGAGGTCATATGTGCTTTGATAACTTTGTTAGTTACGATCTTATATGATGTAATTCTCCTTATTACATTAAATTAAGTTGATCTAGTTTCTTAACATAAGTAAATGTGTTTTGTGGTTAGTCATGTCTGAGAGGCAAAAGGAATATAAATTAAATTCGCCCACATATGAAAAGCCGTACCTGGATCGAAGCCGCCAATCGACCCTATGAATAGCTTTTTCTTCAACATCTGTCTCTACAATTGACAACCGAGATGTCTTTTTCCTCTATTAGCTCTGTTGAAATTGTTGGGCGCTGTCGGGTTTGGTCCGATATTTGTAGCCATTTCCTGTAAAACTCTGAGGGCTCCTTTTACTAAGCTGTGGTAGCGTTTTTAGCGCGTGCAGGATTTGAGGACACGCTAAACCCGCGCTACGCGGCTAGAACTAACGCCAGCTGAACGCGCGCTAAAACCGATATCGCAGCTTAGTAAAAGGAGCCCTGAATCTTGTTCTTCAAGGGCAGTGTTGTGGGGCATTGGGGGCACTTAGCGTACTTGGCACCTGGGGGCCGATCATTTTACCCACAAGTCACACAAGAAGGGTGCCACTAGGAAAAGGCAGCATTTTAAACCCTGCAGTGAGCAGGAGAGCCTCAATATAGCCATTGTAAAACTAAACCAGCCAGATTAGTACAGATCGATCCTGCACAGTCAGTGCTAACAGGAAACCGTGTCTTTTTCATACCCACAAAACACAGATACACACTATGTAGACAAAAGTTAAACCGAACCGCCAAGAAGCCAGACTGCATACAGTGCAACACCGCAGAATCAGAAACAGTGACGCATGTCCCCTAATGCTGTGCAAAATATAAAGATAGCAGATGTAAATTTGAAAAAACAAAAAAACAAAACACCCCAACAAATAACAATCACCACTTTACAAAGTAACAAATAGAATTAAAACAAAAGATAGAAAATAAGAAAAGATCAATTCATTTTCAGAGGCCAAAACCTCCTTCCTCAGGACTGTACAGTATCCTGCTGTTTTGGTGTCCTATCCTGACCTATGGAAGGGGATTTTGGTCTCCGAAAGTTATTTTAAAAAATGTATTAAAATTAGTCCAATAAAAAGATGACCTTATTTTTGAATTTCTAAAGCAACAACAGCCCCAAAGCCCAAATCTCTATGGGCTTCGGGGCCGTTACCGCGCAGCAGCCGCTAGCATGGCTTTGCAAAACAGGTCCCTAGTTTGTTTTGTTTTTTAGAAAGGCTTTTTATGATCTGTGATGGGTATTTGTTATTTTAATTTTTAAATTTATACTTTATTGATTATATAAGATACGTATATATGTGTTTGTATAATTTGATTTATGTATTTTGCTTCTGTAATCCGCGTAGAATTTTTAATATTCGAGATATAAATGTTTTTAATAAATAAAATAAATGATGTGGTTGGAAAAGCCGGCTGAAGACTCCTGGCATCTCTTTCTCCCTTCCCCCGCAGAGAAGCTTCACGTCAATGAACGAAAGCGTCAACTGTTCCCTTCTCCTGTTCTTCCATACCTTCTGCTCTGAGTTCACGGCAATGCCAGTTTTAAAAATGTAGAATTAACACGGCAGCAGCATGAATGTTAATGTCTTGTAAAAACCGTTTCAGGCAACCGTTACCCAGAAACATTGCTGAAGCTCTGGATCCAACCTTTCAATCCAGCCAAAAGGAGCCGTCTGCCAGCGTGGTGGGAGTTCGCTCGCAAGGTAAATTCTTCAGCAACCTATTTTGCTAAAGATCCTCAAGCAAATCCTGCATGCCACTGGGATGCTGAGCAGCAGTGTAGCAGGGGGTCTCTTAAATACACTCTTCCCCCCAGCCCCAGTACCTCTTAAATGCTTCTGTTCTTCACTGGCAGCAAGCAGAGTTTGTCTTACCTGCTGTTTGTGCCAGCTAACTCATGCCTTCTGATGTAACTTCCTGGTCCCGTGAACAGGAAGTTACATCAGAGGGAGGGCTCAGGGCCAAGTACCTCTTAAATGCTTCTGTTCTTCACTGGCAGCAAGCAGAGTTTGTCTTACCTGCTGTTTGTGCCAGCTCACGCATGCCTTCTGATGTAACTTCCTGGTCCCGCGAACAGGAAGTTACATCAGAGGGAGGGCTCAGGGCCAAGTACCTCTTAAATGCTTCTGTTCTTCACTGGCAGCAAGCAGAGTTTGTCTTACCTGCTGTTTGTGCCAGCTCACGCATGCCTTCTGATGTAACTTCCTGGTCCCGCGAACAGGAAGTTACATCATAGGGAGGGCTCAGGGCCAAGTACCTCTTAAATGCTTCTGTTCTTCACTGGCAGCAAGCAGAGTTTGTCTTACCTGCTGTTTGTGCCAGCTCACGCATGCCTTCTGATGTAACTTCCTGGTCCCGCGAACAGGAAGTTACATCAGAGGGAGGGCTCAGGGCCAAGTACCTCTTAAATGCTTCTGTTCTTCACTGGCAGCAAGCAGAGTTTGTCTTACCTGCTGTTTGTGCCAGCTCACGCATGCCTTCTGATGTAACTTCCTGGTCCCGCGAACATGAAGTTACGTCAGAGGGAGGGCTCATGGCCAGCGCACGCTCACTGCTGGAAAAATATTAGGGTTTAAGAGGTACATGGGAGGTGGGGAGGGAGTGCTGTTAAAGGAAACCCCCCCTCATCACTGGGTTGGTAGGGAGGAGAGATGCTGGGCCGCTGCTGAGTGTCACTCCTGCCAAGATAATGCCCAGGGCACTTGACCACCTCACTATACTGTGCCACTGATGCTGAAGTCTAAGGAAAGGTGTCCCAGGATTCGGCATTCTGGTGTCAGGATTTAAGGCATTCTGGGAATAATTCCACGACAGAGCTCCTTCATTTAGGAGTCCCAGTATTTAACGCAGGATGAAAACCTAATCTATGCGTACATTTGGGTTCTCGTGTTGACACCCTCCGTGGACTGTAAATAGGGGGGTATTTAAATGGAGCAGCCACACAGGCAACTCGTAAGGTATTCTGTAAGTAGGTATTCTGTAAGTCAGGGGTGTCCAATGTCGGTCCTCGAGGGCCGCAATCCAGTCGGGTTTTCAGGATTTCCCCAATGAATATGCATTGAAAGCAGTGCATGCACATAGATCTCATGCATATTCATTGGGGAAATCCTGAAAACCCGACTGGATTGCGGCCCTCGAGGACCGACATTAGACACCCCTGCTGTAAGTAGTTTACCTAAACATCTGCTTCCCGTAACAAATATGCACTTTCCTCTGATTTCTATAAAGGTCGCCCAAATTTGTGTGCACTACATAGGTGCCCGTGCAAATTGCTTTGTTAATGTGCGGTTCACAATCAGTGATTGGGGTGAATTGGCACTCATTTGGATATGTGCACATCCGTCTACATCAGGGGTGTCAAAGTCACTCCTCAAGGGCCGCAATCCAGTCGGGTTTTCAGGATTTCCCCAATGAATATGCATGAGATCTATTTGCATGCACTGCTTTCAATGCATATTCATTGGGCAAATCCTGAAAACCCAACTGGATTGCGGCCCTCGAGGACCGGAGTTGCCCATCCCTGACAGACACTCTAATCCAGGGGTCTCAAAGTCCCTCCTTAAGGGCCGCAATCCAGTCGGGTTTTCAGGATTTCCCCAGTGAATATGCATGAGATCTATTTGCATGCACTGCTTTCATTGTATGCTAATAGATCTCATGCATATTCATTGGGGAAATCCTGAAAACCCGACTGGATTGCGGCCCTCGAGGACTGAAGTTGCCCATCCCTGACATAGACTCTCTAATCCAGGGGTCTCAAAGTCCCTCCTTGAGGGCCGCAATCCAGTCGAGTTTTCAGGATTTCCCCCATGAATATGCATGAGATCTATTTGCATGCACTGCTTTCATTGTATTCTAATAGATCTCATGCATATTCATGGGGGAAATCCTGAAAACCCAACTGGATTCCGGCCCTTGAGGACCGGAGTTGCTCATCCCTGACATAGACTCTCTAATCCAGGGGTCTCAAAGTCCCTCCTTGAGGGCTGCAATCCAGTCGGGTTTTCAGGATTTCCCCCATGAATATGCATGAGATCTATTAGCATACAATGAAAGCAGTGCATGCAAATAGATCTCATGCATATTCATGGGGAAATCCTGAAAACCCGACTGGATTGTGGCCCTCGAGGAGGGACTTTGACACCCCTGGTCTACATGCTGTTCTAAAACACTGCACAGTGTCCTGCGCATAACCCGAAGGGGGGCGTGCCCATGGAAGGGTCAGAGGCATTCCCAAACTTTAGCTGCCATGTAATAGAATTCCTAGGGTTAACAGATTTTCCATTTAGAAAATCTGGACTCCTAGACCTGCCCCCCCACCAGGATCGCCCTTTTATGCCTCCAGCCCCGCCCCCTCTGCCCGCTCTTGTATGCAGTGCGATGATGTCATGCGCGGAGGCACTCCTGCCCGACAGTGATTTGCTCCAAGCTTTTCAAAAACCTGAACAAAGTGCCGAGTTTTGAAAAGCCGTCTGGATCCCTGGACGTGCCCTCAAAAGAAGGACACGTCCGAGGAAATCCGGACCTCTGGCAGCCCTAAGAATTCCTGGCTTGCGCACCCAAGTTGAATGCCAGAATTTACACCAGGTTTCAGCAGGCGTAGGCGGAATCATGTTAACGCTGCCCCATAAAAGGTGCTTGGCGCAGAGCACTCTTTACAGAATAAATAAGTTTAGCGCAGATCTTTCTCTTGCTTAAATTTGGGCGTTTTGACTGCCTATTAGGTGCTAAAATGACATTTTCACGGGTACGTGAACACCTAGATGTCTAAAGGCCAGTATTCTGTACATTTGGAGAGGGTATTCATCAACGGGCGCGCGCTGTTATATAATGGGTGTCTTTAGCATTAGGCGTGCACTAATGCTATTAGCGCGCGTTGATGAATTTCCTTCATAGACACATAGGGTTCCTTTTATCAAGCCTTGCTAGCGAGGTTAATGTGCGCAACGTTTCATCACACGTTAACTCCCGCGCTGGCCTAAAAACCACCGCCTGCTCGGCTTGATAAAAGGAGCGCATAATTGGCTTGTAAATGCAAATGCCCTTCATATGTTTATAAGGCAGTATGTAAGCTTCCAGCGCTTCCGATGCAACACCCAGTCATATACAGAGGCATGCAGGAAATCTCACTGTACAAATTCTTCCTCTTGCTATAACCACAGCGAGCACGCTCCTTGCTTGCTTCTCTGACAGTGGCTAAGGGTTGTAGTTTCGCAATTTGTTCAGATTAGTCTGTTGTCCCAATTTGGAACATACATCTCATCCAGAAAGCAGGTTTTCTTTTTTCTGGGTTATAGTAAACGTAGGTGTGTGGTGGATTGCTCAGGATTTTTTTTGGTTTTTTTAAACTATTTAAAAACCATTGACTAATTTTATTACATTATAATTAAAATTATGTTTCTCCTTTTTTCGTTAGATTCCTTACACATTCAGGGAGGGTGGGGGGTGGAATATTTAATTGGAAGAGTAAAATTAATTCTTTATTATATTGATATCGTAATATATAATATTATTGTTTATAATTAGGATAAGAAGGGGATAAAAGAATTGTTTAATGTAATAATTATGATGATAACAATTTATTTTCATGCAGTTTTTCTGATTCTTCAATTGTATACATTTTAAAAGTTTGAAATGTCAATAAAGATTTACCAAAAAAAAAACCCCCAACAACTTTTTTTTTTTTTTTAGTTAGGTGATGAGTGGCGTAGTGGTAGAACCCTGAGGTTGTGGGATCAATTCCAATCCTCAAATCCCCTGGAAAGGCACCCAGCAATGGCGGCGGGCCCGTATTCCAAAGGCAAAGGACCAAAATCCCACAAAGCACACAAAGTGAAACCAGATCTTGGACCCAGGAGTAGGATATAAAATTGTGTATTGTATTAAGACACAAATTCGAATAAACAGGGCTTCTCTGTTGCATCAGAGGAGAAGCTTCGTGGCAGCCGTGTGCGACTTGTGAGAATAGTTGCTGCCTCGTGGCCTCTCTGAGAGAGAAAACTTTGATTTTGGAAAAGTGAGGCGAAGGGACGTTAGGGAGCCAGCGCTGGCGCGAGCAGCGTGGAAGATAATATTTGCATCGGGGAGCATTTAAAGAGGTACGCTGGGAGGAGGAGAGGCACCGGCACCCCTTGTAAAGATGACGCCACTGCGGCAGATAAAGGTCAGATGCCCTTCCCAGTCTGCCATTTAGCCACAGATGAAGGTCACCAAGGTTAAGTCATACAACAGCCGGTATCGTGAAAACACCTCATTTCCCTTCAGAAAACTCCCCAGGGAACTCGACTCGTGTGACTCATGGAGCAGGGTGTCCTCCAGACTCGAGTCTCGTCTGTGCAGTTGGGAATTCTTCAACTCCGCTACATGCCATAATGGGTCTAGCTGATGGGGTTCTTAGAACACAGTCCCCGGCCGGCCCCGTTCTTCCCCTCCCCCCCATCCTTATTTCTAGTGATGGGTCTGCAAGCCACCCACAAATGGGGTTCAGACATAGGACCAGAGGAAAGGCTGGTGCTGATAAGGGATGTTCTGTTTCAGAGCACTTGCAAATGAAGAGGAAATGCCAGTTCGATGTGTGTGAGACTGAGTCACCTGGGGATTTGGCAAAATTGTATTTTTTACTTTACAAGCAGCTCTGTAAAGGTTTTACGATAACATATGCAAAACGAATCGGTATTTATTAAAGTCCATGAGCCATCAGCAAAAGAAGTGTGTTGAGGGGATAACCAGCTTGTCTTTTGTGGGAATTCCTTCTCGCTTCATCTTAAATAGATAAGGAAAGTTTCTCAACATAAATAAAAGTGTGTTCATATAGGTGACGGGACTAAATTGCGCGAGACAACGGCACGCCGACAACTGAGCGCAAGGTTGACGGCACGCCGAAGAAAAGCACTATTTTAAAGGGCTCCGATGGGGGTTGTGGGGGGGAACCCCCCACTTTACTTAACAGACATCGCGCTGCCGTTGTGGGGGATTTGGGGGGTTGTAACCCCCCACATTATACTTAAAACTGAACTTGTTCCCTAAAAAACAGGCAAAAAGTTTGGTTTCAAGTATAATGAGGGGGGTTACAACCCCCCAAACCCCCCACAACGCCAGCGCGAAGTCTGTTAAGTAAAGTAGGGGGGTTCCCCACCAACACCCCCCGTCGGAACCCTTTAAAATAGTGCTTTTGTTCGGCGCGCCGTCAACCTTGCGCTCAGTTGTCTGCGTGCTGTTGTCTCGCGTGATTTTGTCTATGAACCGTTCATATATACTGAAGCGAAATAAAGCATTAGCTGCACAGTAACCCCTCTATGGCTTAGATTCACTAAACTCACCGATCCGATCCATGGGCGATCCGTGGCCGAGTTTTCCCCGGGCGACCGATTCGCTACGAGTCATCATGCAAATGAATTCAATCGGAGGCACGCCCCGCAGCGATCCCACGGATCGCCGCAGAGCGATCATGACGCATGTTCAGACCATCTTCTCCGCACAAATGAGGTCAAAACAAGGGGGGGGAACAGAACACGCTACAGCCAGGAACAGAACCCGCGGGTTAAAACCATGGGCTCACACTGCAGGGAAGGGCAGGAGAGTCGGCAGGGACAGGGCGGCAGAGAGCAAGAGAGTCTCTGCGTTGGTTTGGTTAAGAATCATTGGACTGCCACTGCTCGCGATTCCTTATGCCAGTGATTCCCAACCCTGTCCTGGAGGAACACCAGGCCAATCGGGTTTTCAGGCTAGCCCTAATGAATATGCATGAGAGAGATTTGCATATGATGGAAGTGATAGGCATGCAAATTTGCTTCATGCATATTCATTAGGGCTAGCCTGAAAACCCGATTGGCCTGGTGTTCCTCCAGGACAGGGTTGGGAACCACTGCCTTATGCAATCCGTTTTTTACAAATCCATGTGCGTTTTGCTTTCCCCCCAAGCCTTTTTTAAACACATGCACACGTACACAACCCTCGGCCTCTTCTGCAGCAGCCCTATGATCCTCTCCTCTTTTCCCAAAGAGCTTGCCTTCTTGGGCTTTTTGCACAAGGGAGATGGGATTTCAGGGCGGCAGAGAGCAGGACAGTCGGCAAGGACGTGGTCCTCAGCAGTCGTTTCTTTTTGCATTGGCCAGTCCAATCGGTGTGTTTAGTGAATCGCTGCCTTCCTACTTTGCTTACCATTTCCCCTCATTTGCATGTGCGGATCGGATCGGGCAGAAGGTTAGTGAATCGGGTCGAGATCGCAAACTGGCTGGGACACGATCGGTAAGCTTAGTGAATCTAGCCCT
The DNA here is from genome assembly GCF_902459505.1 of Geotrypetes seraphini. Lineage (NCBI taxonomy): Eukaryota > Metazoa > Chordata > Amphibia > Gymnophiona > Dermophiidae > Geotrypetes > Geotrypetes seraphini. Next base: position 10,109,057 of record NC_047098.1, on the reverse strand, counting down.
ATTTTAAAAACCTTCTGATCGTGTATCACAAGACGCCGTCTTAATAAAATGAATCAAAGACTTACCGTCTTGGCAGGTTTAATCATTGCCGTCAAAGCCAAAAATTTTTTTAATGTGGTACTTTTATTTATTTATTTCAGTATTTATATACCACTTATAGTCTATAGTCTTATGTTACTCAATTTGAAAAATGGGGAACGGAGGGAAAATGACCATACAATGATAAAAAAAACTCTCCATTGAAATTACACCAAACCAGCCTTGCACCAAAAACATCTTTTAAGCGAAAGAAAAGTCTCAGATAACTGGAAAGGTGAACCCACGCTCTGCCACCCGTGCAAAAAAAAAAAACTTTCGCTGATAGAAGACAATGAGGTGAAAAAACTAGTGAAATTGGTAAAAAACAAAAAAACCACAACTAGCCAAATTAGTGGTAATTGAAAACTAAATTTCTGAATAGTCACTACGAACAACGTGATCACCGCATATTTCCCTATCTGTCCCGGTGGGCTCACACTCTTCCTAGGGGAGATTAAGTAGCTTGCCTAGGTCACAAGGAGCAGCATGGAATTTGAACCCACAACCTCAGGGTGCTGAAGCTGTAACTCTAGCCACTGTGCCACACTCTCCAAATATAGGACAATCAAGCCATTGTGACATCACTTTGGTTCTTAGGCATTGGTGACATCACAATCTCAGCTCTGGAATGTTGCTACTAGTTGGGCTTCTGTCAGGTACTTGGGACCTGGGCTGACCACTGTTGGAAACAGGATGCTGGGCTTGATGGACCTTTGTATGTCCCAGTATGGCACTTCTTATTTGTATTTATTTATTTAATTTTCGATTCCATTCTCCTAGAGGAACTCAGAATGGTTTACATTAATTTATTCAGGTACTCAAGCATTTTTCCCTGTCTGTCCCGGTGGGCTCACACTCTATCTAATGTACCCGGGGCAATGGAGAATTAAGTGACTTGCCTAGGGTCAGAAGGAGCAGCATGGGATTTGAACCCACATCCTCAGGGTGCTGAGGCTGTAGCTTTAGCCACTGCACCACTCTAGAAATCAAAATGTAGTTACAGTGAGCTGAGTATAGGACAATGAAGCCATTGTGACATCACTGAGGAAGTTGGCTCTTATTGGTGGAATGAGGCATTATGATGTCACAATCCCAGCTCTGGTTATCAGAGGCTGAAACTTTTCACACTGTTTATTCATTCAATTTTCTATACCGTTCTCCCAGGGGAACTTAGAACAGTTTACATGATTTTATTCAGGTACTCAAGCATTTTTCCCTGTCTGTCCCGGCGGGCTCACACTCTATCTAATGTACCCGGGGCAGTGGGGGATTAAGTGACTTGCTCAGGGTCAGAAGGAGCAGCATGGGATTTGAACCCACAACCTCAGGGTGCTGAGACTGTAGTTCCAACACTCAAACTTAAAATCAAACTTTCCTGCAAAATTTTCCTTTCCAAACTGCCTTCTGCTAGTGTTAAATGTAATGAGACAATTTATACAATGGTCTAATGAGATCTTTCCCCTCCATTTAGATTGCCCCGTTTCATCCCAGCCATATGCGGTCCCGGTTGAAGGCTTCTATGACTTTCTGGATGACGGCAACGAACCGGTTTTTGTTTCACCCACCAAACGCCAGCCGGACAAAATAGGACAGCAGAAGTCTCGAGACAAGAAGGAGAGTTGCAAACAGCAGTGAATTGTGACTGTGTCGCCTTCCCCTAGACCTCCTGTTTCTCTGCTTTCTGCCAACAGGCTCTTCAGTCATGGGGATCACACAGGGGCTTCATCTAGATATTTCTGGCCATAGAAGGCATCAGCATGGTCAGTCACTACGGCCATTGTATAAACAGTAAAAAAAAAAAAAGGCAAGGGAGCTTGCCCTGGGAAACATGAACTGCACTGAGTCAGGATGCCAGCTCTGTGATAGTATTTATTTGGTTATTATAATGTGCTTTAGAGGTAAGCTGGCATTTCTCTAGGTAAGTGGCTCGCTCGCTCTGGATTTTTTTTTTTTTTTTAAATAATATTTAAGTTGAAGTTAGGGTTCATAGACAAAACCGCCGAAGACAAAGGCGCGCGCCGACAACTGAGCACAAGATGGAAGCGCGTGCCAAAGAAAAAGAGTGTTTTTAGGGGCTCCGACGGGGGGTTTTGCTGGGGAACCCCCCCCTTTACTTAATACAGATCGCGGCGGCGTTGTGGGGGGTTTGGAGGGTTGTAACCGCCCTCATTATACTGGAAACTTAACTGTTTCCTTGTTTTTTAGGGAAAAAGTGAAGTTTTCAGTAAAATGGGGGGTTACAACCCCCCAACGCCCCCACAACGCGGCGCGATCTGTATTAAGTAAAGTGGGGGGTTCCCCCTCCACACACCCCGTCGGAGCCCTTTAAAGCAGTCATTTTCTTTGGTGCGCACCTCCGCGTTGCGCTCATTTGTCTGCGCGCGCCTTTGTCCAGGCGCGCTTTTGACCTGACACCAAAGTTAGAACCAGTCTAATTTCAGACAACAGCAGTTAAAGTGGCTGCTGTCTCTTCAGAAGATTGAAAACGCCCCGTTTCCCCTTAGAAAAGTCCCCAGGGAACTTGCAGTAAGGCTCCTTTAAATTATGCATTGAGTCTGATTCTGAATTTGCGCATGCTCTTCCTCCTTGAGTTTCCGCCTATCTGATTGCCGTGTACTGGAGCCTGTGAATGTTTTTGCATCCCCCAACCTCTTGCTGAACCTTGACGCATGAGAGTAACCGCAGGGAATCTACAGGTGGCTTCCAAGCTGCTGGTGAGAATTTCTTATGAGAGCGGGCCAACTTGCATCGTTTCAGCTGGGTGTAAACACAGTCAGAACATCTTAGTCTGACGGGTGCATTGAATTCACTGCAGCTGCAATCGAAAAACTGACAAAAAAACTACAACTTCAGAGAGTAAGACCCACTTTTTAATTATTTCGCTCAGAGAAATGAAAATCTGAAGAGGGGGAGGTAGCCCCCTCTTGAGGTAAGAGTTTACCATCCAGTCATTGCGCTATAAATCTTAAAGACAAGTCACTCTCTGAGGTATAAGACCTTATAGCTTTGTGTACATTATAATTGAGTTGATGACACTTCAAAAAGTAAAAAATTTTTGCATTCAGGTTGTCACTGGGAATATTGGTGACAACCTCAATGCAAAAATTTTTTACTTTTTGAAATGTCATCAACTACATTCAGAATATAACTAGAAATTGGAAAGATTATACAAGACTTAACTATACTTTTTGGTGGAATTCTATATGTTATATTTATAAAATGGAACGAATTCTTGTTATGCAAAAAGGAAATTATAACAAGTTTAAAAAAATTTGGGGGCCATTGATTGAATATTCGAATGATTAGACACTTTTTTTTTAATAGAAGAATAATATGATATGGGATTGGGAGGGTATAATGTGTGAGATTCAAATAAAATGTTGATACGTGTGGAAGGGAAGGGGGGAGGGGGGATAATATAAGATTTAATATTATATGAATTATACAAGTGAATTGTATGAATATTGAATGATTATTGTATACTTGTTATGAGATATGAAAATGAATAAAGAATTGGAAAAAAAAAAAAAAGAAATGTCATCAACTCAATTATAATGTACACAAAGCTATAAGGTCTTATACCTCAGAGAGTGACTTGTCTTTAAGATTTATAGCGCAATGACTGGACGGTAAACTCTTACCTCAAGAGGGGGTTACCTCCCCCTCTTCAGATTTTCATTTCTCTGAGCGAAATAATTAAAAAGTGGGTCTTACTCTCTGAAGTTGTAGTTTTTTTGTCAGTTTTTCGATTGCAGCTGCAGTGAATTCAATGCACCCGTCAGACTAAGATGTCCTGACTGTGTTTACATCCAGCTGAAACGACGCAAGTTGGCCCGCTCTCATAAGAAATTCTCACCAGCAGTTTTCGATTGCAGCCAAACCACTTTACTGTCTCCTTTTATAGGATACATTGTCCCTGTTTTGTGTTGGAAACGGGTGCATTGAATTGGCAGACAGGCAAACAGAAGAGCACCTCGCCTTAAAAGTATAAACAGTCGAGCGAAAAGGCAAGGGAGGAGTCTTTCCAACCAGGAATGGAAGACTTTGGGCTAGATTCGCCGAACCTCACCTTGTTGGGCGGTCCGTGGCCGAGTCTTCCCGGGCGACCGATTCACAACGCGTCGTCATGCAAATCAAGGCGTTCGGAGGCACACCCCACAGTGACCCTACAGATCGCTTGCAGAGCGATCCTGAGGCATGAACAGACCGCACAAGCGAGGTCAAAACAAAGAAAGGGGGGGGGGGATGGATTGGCAGCTAAGAAAAGGCAACAATTCAGTTGTATTTGGATTGCTATTTGCCAAACCTTTACATTCAATAAGATGAGTTTTTAAAAAGATTTCAAGCAGTCGATGACTACATGAAACAAAAAAACATAACATAACTGTGGGAAAGAAGATGCCTCATGAAATCCATGAATAGTTTTGTCTACGGTATAAATTAAGTCTGCTTACCTTCAAATCTCTGTTATATAAAACTCCGCCTTTCATTTACAAATCATTGATTCCCTGTATCCCAACCAGATCACTGAGGTCTAATGATCCAACATTTATTAGTTATTCCCTCACTTAAAATTATTAATACACGGCGACACTTTATTTTTTCTGTTACAGCTCCTCAAACAGGGAACTCCCTCCCCATTTACTTAAGAGGAGAAAACTAAAAAGCTTTCTTTTCAAGGATGCTTTTGATACTTAAAAAGCTTGACTAGGAGTTTCATTTCATCTCCATAACCTCTTTAAGGTTCATTGTTTATCCCCTCCCTATTATTTTTACCATAATTGTCTTCTTTTCTATCAGCAATTTGTATTTCTCTAAACTAAACTAAACCTTAAGTTTATGTACCGCATCCTCTCCACGGAAGTGGAGCTCGGCACGGTTTACAAGAACTTAAAATATAAGAAGAGAAAGGAAAAGGTTTACATGAGCTTATATATAGAAAGGAAGAGTAAGGGTGAAAATAGAATTACATGTTAGAGAAGAGCCAAGTTTTCAGTTGCTTGCGGAATAGTTGGTGAGAGCCCAGGTTCCGCAGCAGGATGGTAAGGTCATTCCAGAGACCTGTGATTTTGAAGAGAAGAGATTTTCCCAGTTTACCTGCATAGAGAATACCGCGTAGAGAGGGGAAGGATAGTTATATCTTTGAGCGGGTCTGGTGGAGTCAGGACTCGAGGAGTTAAAGGATAGTGGGATTAGGGGAGGAAGGATGCCGTGAATGATCTTAAAAGCCAGGCAGGAGCATTTGAAATGGATTCTGGAAATCACTGGGAGCCAGTGAAGATTGGACAGGAGTGGGGAGACATGGTCAGATTTGCGTTTTGCAAAGATCAACTTGGCTGCAGTATTCTGGATAAGCTGGAGTCTTTGAAGACTTTTTTTTGTTAGGCATAAGTAAATGGCATTGCAGTAGTCAAGTTTGGAGAGGATGATGAATTGGACGAGGACGGCAAAATGTTTTTTTGTTTTTTTTAATTGATTTGATTTTTTAGCTCATCCTTCCTAAAGAGCTCACGTGCCTTCACTCCCCCCTCCACTCACTGTACCTCTAGCTTTTTGCCGGTGCGAGCAGCAGCTCCAGGTCCCATGACTAGGAAGTGATGTCAGAGGGAGAACTGATGCCAGCTTGGGCAGGAATTAGGAGATGCTGCTTGTGCTGGGGAAGCTAAACAGGGAGAAGGAAGGGGAGGGATGGTTAAGGAGTGTTACCCTTCTCCGCTGCCAATCCCATCCTTTCCTCATTTTTACATGTTTGTAATGTTAGTCTTTAACATGTTACGTAAGTTTAGTTTTTGCTGGTTTGTTGTCCCCGTAATTTTATGTAATCTTAATGATATGTTCATCGCTTAGAAATTTGAGTAAGCGATTAATCAAATATACAATACAATACAATAAACTATATTCACGCTGCAGCCAGATTAGAACACGCTTTTAACCTGTGGGTTAGAACCACGGGCTTGAAGGGCGGCAGAGAGCAGGGCACTTTTTTCCACAAGGGAGATGTTTTATTTCGGGGCGGCAGAGAGCAGGATAGTCGGAAAGGACGTGAGCGACTGGTCCTCAGCAGACGCTTCTTTTTGGCTCGGCCAGCCCAGTCAGTGTTCCTTCTTCTCTTTAGCGAATCGCTGCCTTCCTAGTTTGCATGCTATTTCCCCTCATTTGCATGTGCGGATCGGCAGGAAGGTTAGTGAATCGGGTCGGGACACGATCGGTAAGCTTAGCGAATCTAGGCCTTTATTAGGAACAGTCTTCATTTCTGGTTGGAAAGAAGACTCCTCCCTTGCCCTTTTTGCTTGACTGTTTATACTTTAAGGCGAGGTGCGCTTCTGTTTGCCTGGGTGCATTTGATTGCCATTCATGGGAATCACCCGAAAAGGTCAGACTGGAACACAGTCATTACAGATTATTCTATAGGGAGATTTTAGCATTTACAGATTAGCTCGTAATATTCTGATATAATGTGGGAATATCATTTTTATTTCTGTGTTCATGGACGTTTGGGGCTAGATTCAATAAATCGCACTGACAAAAAAAAAAAAAAAAAGCGCCAGAAAAATCAGCACTCGGCATTATTCTATAAAGGATGCTCTGGGATGATTGGAGGAAAGTTTGGCGCAGTGGTTAGAGCTATAGCCTCGGCACCCTGAGGTTGTGGGTTCAAGTTCCTTGTGATCCTGGACAAGTCACTTAATCCTTCACTGCCTTCACAAGTCACAAATAGTAAGGAAACAGTCCCTGCTCCAAGGAGCTTACAATCTAAACAGCCAAGACAGACAAACAGGATGTCATGGATACAGTTAAGGGGAAGGGTTAATCAGCTGGCTGGGTTGGAGGGCAGAGGGGAGTACAGGACAATCGAGCCATTGTGACATCACTGAGGTTGGCTCTTATTGGTGGAATGAGGCATTATGACATCAGAAGAATAGGGCTAAGCATTGAAGGCTATATTAAAAAGGTGGGTTTTCAGTCTGCTTTTAAGGAAGGGAAAGGGCTTGATGGACAAACTTGGGTAATTTATTCCAGGCATGGGGGCAGCTAGATGAAGGGAACAAAGTCTGGCATTGGCAGCGGAGAAGGGTAACACTCCTTCCCCATCCCTCCCCTTCCTTCTCCCTGTTTAGCTTCCCCAGCACAAGCAGCATCTCCAAATTTCTGCCCAAGTTCTCCCTCTGACATCACTTCCTAGTCATGGGACCTGGCGCAGGTTGGAGCTGCTGCTCGCACCGGCAAAAAGCTAGAGGTACAGTGAGGGGGTGGGGGGGGAGTGAAGGCACGTGAGCTCTTTAGGAAGGATGGGCTAAAAAATCAAATCAATAAAAAAACAAAACAAAACGATTGCTCCGTAGAGATCAGGGCCCAGCTGGGATTCTCATGCCCTGTTTTGGGTGCCAGGGCCTAACGCCAACTGAAACCTAGTGTAAATCCTGGCAAATAGACTGAAGGAGCCGACATTTCGCCTGTTCAAGAACAGGTGGAAATATACACACGTATCTGATAAAATGTGCATTTAAATCATGACTCCGCCCACACCCTGTCTTAACTCCTCCCCTGAGCACACCAGTTGTGAATGTATACTGTAAATGCTTGGACCTCGCGTTTTTACAAGTGTCACTTAACTTTCTAGGAGACCTTTATATTCCCGAAATAGTATTTTAGATGTGACATTATTATATAAAGTTACCCTCCTTGATCCAAGGAACGTTCCCGCATCATGATAACTGACAGTCATATGGCACATTCATTCCCACGAGAAAACATACACATGCTTTCTAATTTTCCAAATACATGTGCTAGCCAGACTCTGAGTAGGCTTAGAAATGAGGTTGTTTCGGACTTTGAACTGCTTCTTATAATCCTACAAGTTCCTGGTAGCACACGTGCCACAGAACTGAACCACAGATGGTTTGGGACAGTGTGTTGCTTTGTTTCACTTCCTGTACCAGGAGAGAAAGTGGGTAGACTTGGATATTAGTTACCATCAAAATGAAGAGGCTGCAGAAAACCCACCTTTCACTCCATGTCACAGATGCAAAAAGATGACAAGAAAGAATTCTACATGGCATGGAATAGTCCGATTAGTATCAGAAAGTTCCAACTGCCTTGGAACCAACCAGCTTGATACTGTTAGGTCAGTGACGGTTCTTATACCATTTGCAGGGTCTTGGGACAATAAGAGGTTAGGTATTTCAATAATACCCCATTTTAGTGGCTTAAGTTATGGGGATCTTAGTTGTCTATCCAGGGTGGTAGTGCTGTAGTTGAGGGTGGGTTCAGGTAGGCAGAGGCCCACCCAAAATTACAATACCTTTGCTTTTGCTAGTGGGGATCCCCAAGCCTCACCAGCTGAAGATCTCCCCTTTTGGTGACTAGAATGCTCTCCAAGCTCAGCAGCCAGCACGCTTGCATGAATGGGGGGTAAGGGGTTTGGGACCCCGCTACTGGCTGCCAAACTTGGGGGGAAAAAAAATCTGGCAGCCAGAGGAGGAAGTTGTCAGCTGACAGGGTTTGAGGATCCCCTGCCAGCTCATTTTAATTTTGGAGGAGCACTAGGGGGAGTGTGATGGGAGGGCGGATGTGGACAGAAAATTTCATGTCTCCCACTTTGGGCTCAGGCCTACTCTAAATTAGCTGTCTAGCTACTCCACTGCAGGGCGGTAGATAACTAGTGAGAGTTGAAACAAAATCTGACCTGAACACTTGTAAAGAATAAGCAAGCCAAACAGAAGAGCCCCTTTTCTTGGTATATTGTCAAAAAATGACGAGGAAAGACGAGGGGGAATCCCATTGTTTTTGAATAAAGACTTATCTCGGTTGTTTAAGACCTCCCCCTTGTCTTGCTTGTTGTTTTTTTTCACTTGTAAAGGATAACATCCTATGGGAGACCCATATCCTGGGAACCTCGCATCCATGCTTGCACATACTTTGGGCAGACTGGATGGATCAGGTCATCTTTTTCTGCCGTCATCTACTGCATTATATATATTTTTTCCTCAATGAATTTTGAAAGAAAAACCTTTCTGTTGTGGTGTTCAAACATCCCTAAAGAAGATAACGTAAAGGCTTCTCTTAGGAATTTGTATTTTTTAAAATTTTTTATTGAAGCAGTGTTAATTCCAAGACTACGTCCTGGTGACTAGCAAGGAAGCTGCTATTTGTCCGCCCACCTGTGATGCTTTACTGCATGGGGAAAATTTCTACACCGGTCACATTGCAGCAGCTTCACCCTGGCACTTGCTGAGCTGTCTCTCGGTCCCTGTTTATTTGCTTTTGACCGAGAGCATGAATCGTGTGATAGAAAAAAAAAACAAAACCTAAGGCATTTTATGCACGGTACCTTTTCTACTTTTTGCACTTTTATATATTCAGAGTTGTTTATCATTCCATGTATTAATAATAAAAAAAAAAACTATATAAGCTACACCTGTATTTTGTGTGTGGAAATTCCTCGTTTTATAAGTTAAAATAAAATGGGTTTCGCAACTATTCTTATATTTAAGTATTTTTATTGATTTCAATATTATGTCAAATGAACTTGTACAGAAAAACCTGCTCACTATTCCATCCTTACGAATTGTAAATACTAGGCGAAACACACTTTTCTCCGTCACTGCCCCCCAAACCTGGAACCTACTACCAGCCCTGGTAAGGGAAGAAAGAACCCTTGAAAAGTTTAAATCAAAATTAAAAAGCTACCTTTATAGGGACACCTTTAATTAATTTGCCTTTGGAGCCCTTTCAACATTCCCACTTGAAGCCTGCAAACATTGATCAAATAAATGCCCCTCTGCTTTATCCCTTCTCTGTCCTCATCCCTATACCAAGTTGTAGTTCCTCCATGTCTCTCTCGTCAAAAGTGCATCTGTGATTCCCCCAAAATTGTTTGTCTCCCCCATTTAATTTTTTTTTTTTTTATATTCATCACTTTGTAATCTATGAAAAAAGTGATTTTTTCAAATCTCAATTAAACTTGAAACTTCTTGTAGCTGCCACTCTGTGGTTACCTTTCCCCTTGCGCCTATTTAAAAAAAAGGGCATAAGGGATTAGGACCTGTATACCACACTAAAAATGGTTTACATAAAGGTACTTCAAGCATTTTCCCTCTCTGTCCTGGTGGGCTCACAATCTAGCTAATATATCTGGGGTAGTGGAGGGTTAAGCGACATGCCCAAGGTCACAGGGAGCAGCACAGAATTTGAACACACAGCCAGGGTTGCTGAGGCTGTAGCTCTAACCACTACACCAGTGGTTCCCAACCCTGTCCTGGAGGAACACTAGGCCAATTGGGTTTTCAGGCTAGCCCTAATGAATATGCATGAAGCAAATTTGCATGCCTATCACTTCCATCATATGCAAATCTCTCTCATGCATATTCATTAGGGCTAGCCTGAAAACCCGATTGGCCTGGTGTTCCTCCAGGACAGGGTTGGGAATCACTGCACTACACCACACTCTCCTCAATAAAATTCTGAAGATCATTTATGCTTTCCGTTGAGAGGAATTACTCTATGGCAGGGGTAGGGAACTCCGGTCCTCGAGAGACATATTCCAGTCGGGGTTTCAGGATTTCCCCTATGAATATGCATGAGATCTATTTGCATGCACTGCTTTCAATGCATATTCATTGGGGAAATCCTGAAAATCCGACTGGAATATGGCTTTCGAGGACCAGAGTTCCCTACCCCTGCTCTATGGGCTCAATATTCAGCCTGCAGCAATTAGTGTTTTGCTAGGGTTCCCAGACATCCGGATTTACCAGGATAAGTCATTTTTTTTTTTTTAGAGGACTTGTCCGTGCGTCCGGACAGCTTTTCAAAACCTGGCAGGTTATCCGGGTTTTGAAAAGCTTCCAGCTTGGGCCCAGGTCAGGAAAGGTGAGGCGAGGCTGGGGCCGAATGGGGCGTGAGTAGGGTGGGCCTGGGAGCGGGGCCATGAGTTCGGATTTTACAATAGTAAAATCTGGTAACCCCATGTTTTGCTGACTGCCACCAATGACATAACCGGAAATTCAATGCTGGAGTTGGGGAAAACAGCTAGTTAAGTGTGATATTTGTATAGTACAGTGGTTCCTCGGAATCCGAACGCCCCAGAACTCGAACGCTTTGGAATCCAAACTTTTTTTTTTTGTAGTAAATTTTGCCCCAGAATCCGAACGCCCTGCACATTGTATGTGTGTGTTTCTGCCCCAGACTCTGAATGCTGCTTTGGAATATTACTTAATATTTTACCTTAAAATCCAGTGTATTTATTGTTAAATTTTGAGTTTGTGGGACCCAGGAACGGATTAATCAAGTTGTCTTGGAACTTGAACGCTTTGGCACTCGAACAGGGTTCTGGAACGGATTAATTTCGGATTCCAAGGTATCATCACTGTATATATAAAGATTAAACTGCATTTTATGTATAGAGTTCCTTGACACTTGCTGAGCTGTTCTCCAAGAATTTACCTCGAGGAGTTCCATATAAGAACCCCAAAAAGCTATCTGCTGGAAAAAAGCAACAGCTGGTCTTCCCAATGGATAGAGCCAGAAAGAGCAACAAAGGTGTAGACAGAAGGTCGATAGGCACAGAAGGTATTTCAGATGAGCAACTGCAACATGAATCCTGCTTCAGCCAATAGGCCTGCCTCAGGCGTCTGAAATGGTACACTGTCAAAAGCGCACCGGACAATGGCGTGCCGACAATTCCGCGGCGACATCTGCACACAGGATAAATGTGCACCGCCATTTTCTTGGCTTCCTGGGCTTCCTGTTTGCGCTTGGGGAACCCCCCCCCCCCCCCAGGAAACTTACAAGTACTCGCGCTCCCATTGGGGGGGTTGGGTACACTAAAAATTCTTATTTTTTTGCTCTTTGAGAGTTTTCATTGTAGTGAGGGAGGGTTTCCCCCACTCTCCCATCGGGAGCACGAGTACTTCTAAGTTAAGTGGGGGTGTTCCACCCCCACCCCCTTCACAGCGCAAACGGTAAGCCCTGAAAGACAAGAAAACGGCGGTGCAGATGTCACCGTGGGATTGGCGGCGCACCTTTGGCAGGTGCGCTTTTGACGCGTCACCTCCGAAATTGCCAAAGGTAATTCAAACTCTAGTCTGAAAAGATTAAACTGTCACCAGCTCTTAAACCCCACCACATCGCTGACGGGAACTGCATGTGAGATGGTGCCGTGTGGTCTCAGATCTGGACTCTGGGGGAGGGACTGTACATTCCCTCCCTCCCAGGGTTATTAAAATCAATGGTTCATTTGCAGTGAATAACTATCAATTCTTGCAAACTTGTGAATTGCCAGCGACACCCACGTCACGCTGTAAGAGTTTAAGAAAAGGATGGAAGAAACAAGACAAGAGTCGACTGAGTGACTTTATTTCCAACCACAACCACAGGGTTTTACGTAACTCAAAAAGTACAGCTTTGGGTGCTGTGCTGGTGACTCAAATATAATGTTCATGTCACAGAAAGGAAAGCACCAGGCTTGAGCGAAATTTAACATCCTCGGTGCTTTTGTCAATGGTTCTTAGGTTTCAGGTTTATTTAAAATTTGATATCGCTTATAATACTTCGAAGCGATGCACATTTTTAAAACCAGGGTCAAATATTACAAGATTAGATTCTTAGATTGGGGGAGGAGGAGTGAAGAATATTTCTACTGTACATTCATTTTTTTGAGGGGGAAGGGTGGGAGAAGAAAGGCTCTGAAACTATTACAGAGTAGAAAAGCAGGTGTGACCTATAAATTCTGAGAAAAAATGTCTGTGTAATTATCATACGCAATAAATACAGGCATTCTTTCAATGATGGAAAAAGCCCTGAATATGTCGACCCTAGAGGAAAGGAGAGACAGGGGAGATATGATTCAGACGTTCAAATACTTGAAGGGTATTAACGTAGAACAAAATCTTTTCCAGAGAAAGGAAAATGGTAAAACCAGAGGACATAATTTGAGGTTAAGGGGTGGTAGATTCAGGGGCAATGTTAGGAAATTCTACTTTACGGAGAGGGTGGTGGATGTCTGGAATGCGCTCCCGAGAGAGGTGGTGGAGAGGAAAACGGTGACTGAGTTCAAAGAAGTGTGAGATGAACACAGAAGATTTAGAATCAGAAAATAAGATTAAATATTGAACTAAGGCCAGTACTGGGCAGACTTGCACGGTCTGTGTCTGTATATGGCCGTTTGGTGGAGGATGGGCTGGAGAGGGCTTCAATGGCTGGGAGGGTGTAGATGGGCTGGAGTAAGTCTTAACAGAGATTTCGGCAGTTGGAACCCAAGCACAGTACCGGGTAAAGCTTTGGATTCTTGCCCAGAAATAGCTAAGAAGAAAAAATTTAAAAATTTAAATTGAATCAGGTTGGGCAGACTGGATGGACCATTCGGGTCTTTATCTGCCGTCATCTACTATGTTACTACGTTTAGACACCCTTTCTCCCCACACATGGAAATTGATGGCAGAGATTGACCCTATTTCTGTCCAGCTTGCCACTCCGCATCAACCGCTGGACTCTACTGCCCCCTTTCCTCTCTCTGAGCTCCCTACAACTTGTCCCAGTGGTGGGTTGTTGTTTTTTTTTTCTTCTTACTTTCCACAGCTTTGTGTGCCTTATTTCTGAACTGTAGTTAGTGGTATAATCAGACCTGCCATTTTGGGTGGGCCCAGAGTTAACTTAGATGGGCCTGAAGCTGTCTCCCTCTCCTTCAGCCCTAGATTCGGTATCTGCCTCCTGCCCACAGTCCGGCAACTCCCCCTTTCTCTGAACACCTCTCCCTTCTCCGCTCTACCTCAGAACCATTACTGGTGGTAGCAGTAATTTGTATCTGCTGTCTGCAATGGCTCTGTCAGCTTCCCTCTGCTGCATCCCACCCGTGGAAACAGGAAGTGATGTCAGTGAAAGAGGAATGCGCAGAGGGAAGAGGGCAGAACTGGTGCAAAAATCCATCGGGACCCCCTTCCTTGAGGAAAGTCCCCATGAGAGCACAGCATGAAGGAGAGACCAGGCTGAAGACATTGAAAATCCATCCACAGATATGGCAAGGGCTGGTACTATGGTGAGTGTCCTCTCACTGCCCAACAGGATCTGCAAGTGACTATATGAGAACAGTGAGGAAACAGGAAGTGATATCAGTGAGGGCAGGATATGGCCGAGGGAAACTGGTGAGACTAGTGCAGGCAGCAGAAATGAATTCCCGCTGCCCTCAGTGTTGGTTCTGAGGTACAGTAGGGAAGGGGGCAGTTTGAGAGAGCGTGAAAGAGAAGGTGTTACTAGGCTACAAGAAGGGAGCAGAGGCCAGATCCAAATGTGGAGGAGAAGGAGAACAACATGACATAGTCTCAGTAGTTGCCCTACAACTTTGGAATGCTCTCCCAGCTCAAATAAGAGAGGAAACCAACTTAAACCACTTCAAAGGCCTACTCAAGACTCATGTATTGAAAGAGGCCTTTAACCTTTAAAAGTCTCCTCTAAACTTTCTTCAGTCAATCCTTCAAAAGAAGCAAAATTACAGCGATCCCCCATCCTTTTATTTTCTATCCTATACGAATTGTATTTCTTCCCCCACCTTCGTTTTGTCTTGTGTTGGCCTAGTCTATTTGTCCAACAATAGTCACGCCATCTTGATTTAGTTGTTTATTGCTTTTTAATGGTGTTGTTGTTGGCATTTTTATTTTTATTAATTTTGTTCCCCCCTCATATTTGTATCTCGCTTAGAAGTTGGATAAGCAACTGTATCAAATTTTTAATAAAAACTTGAAACTGGGGTTACCGTATGTCTGGGAAAACCTGGATGACTATCCTGGTGTTTGGATGTTTTTGGCTTTTTTTTAAATGGGGGAGTCTGTCCAGGTTCAGTCAGCCTGCAAGAGCGTTCCAGAATGCTAAAAAACTGGAACGCTCTTCCAGAGGCTGTTATAGGGGAAAACGCCCTCCAGGGATTCAAGACAAAGTTAGACAAGTTCCTACTGAACCAGAACGTACGCAAGTAAGGCTAGACTCAAATAGGGCGCTGGTCTTTGACCTAAGGGCTGCCGGGCACGATGGACCACTGGTCTGACCCAGCAGCGGCAATTCTTATGTTCTTATGATTCAAATAGCTGCTGTAGGTAGAAAATGCTTTCTCACTAGTTTTAGTATGTTGTAACACCTTTATCAAAATTTAGAAAACAAAGCAAAAAAATACAGTCAATAGAAATAACAAAATAAAAATACATCAAGATACAATAAAACAAATATGAAAGTTTACAGTAAAATATAGTCGACTATATTCCCACTTGCACCAAGTTAATAAAAGGCACTGTCAAAACATATTTACTTTTAGTTTATCCTTGCAAATCTCTCCTTGAAGTGGACTTTAGAAATAGTTTCTTTTTTTTTTGTACTATTTCTTGTAAATTATGTTCCACGAATGTTATTCTTTTCTTGTATATCTATACTTGGCATGTATAATTGAAATGACTAAATAATATCCTGCAGGCCTCCATCGAGCCTGCCTTATGACCTGGTGGTCCAGTGGTAGGCCGGGAAAGGAGGTATCTCTCCCGTCTACTGTCCCGGCTGACTCTGACAATTTTTTTACCTCCCTCTCACCTCTCCTCGCGTACCTTTTTGAATCCTGGTGGTCCAGCGGTGTACCAGGCAGGAGCAAACTTTCCTGAATGGCTGCTGTGAGTTCTCATGGTCCAGCGGTGCACCGGGCATGCGTGAGCTTTTTTGCTCTCCTGCCCGGCCCTGAGCCGCTCCCTGAATGGCTGCCGCCAGTTCTGACGAGTCCCACGAGAACTGGTGGCAACCATTCAGCGAGTGGCTCAACGTCACTGGACCACAAGAACTCGCAGCAGCCATTCAGAGGGGCTCAGCATTAGGCAGGAGCACGGAAAGATCTCTCCTGCCCGGTACACGGGGGGAGGCAGGAGGGAGGTTAAAATAAATTGTCAGAGTCGGCTGGGATTGGAGATGGGAGGATTCTCCTGTCCCGGCCCACCAGGTCATATGGCAGGCCGGTGGAGACCTGCAACAAGTCTGAATATAAGACGAGACCCCCATTCTTTTCATCCTGCCCAAAGTATACCCAAAACACACCCATTTAAAATCACTGCATCATGCAAACTTACTGTCTTCACATATAAATGCTTCTAAGGTGACATGCATAGCCTAGGCCAGGACTTCCCAAACTGTGGTTCGTGTCCCCAAATGAGCAGGCTGTCCATATACCATGATCAGCCTGTGCTTCTGGGGGGGTCACGTGCTTTCTTTGACTGTAATAATGGGGTTTGGGAGCTACAGAAAGTTTGATAAGCACTGACCTAAACATAGAAACATAGAAACATAGAAAGGTGACGGCAGAAAAGGGCCACAGCCCATCAAGTCTGCCCACTCTACTGACCCACCCCATTAAGTCTGAGTGCTGATGACTTAGTTCCTTAGCTCGACCCTCGTAGGGATCCCACGTGGATATCCCATCTATTCTTAAAGACCTATACTGTACCTTATACATTCCAACACCTTGAAAGCTAATAAATTAAAACAATGCCAAGACAACAACAGTCCATTCTATATGGCACACAAGGAGAATGCAGCCTATTGAGAAGGGCTTCTTTCAAGTCCCGAGTCCATTCTGTAAGCCGATCGCAACTGAGCGAGCTGCAGCAGTAGCTCCAGGATGAAATGACATGTCGTAGACACGTTGTCCTCAGACTGTTACGCCCAAATATCACTGTTGCATTTAATGCGCCTGGTATGAAAACCAGACCAAAAGAAAGTTGCGTTCTGTTCAATAAGGTTAGCAGCTGGCAACAAGAATCCTAAGAGAAAAAACATTGCTGGCCCGATTTCTAGATGCTCTTGCTGTCGATAGCTAGGTTTAGTCGCACGCATTCTCATCTTGCCAAAATGTTTGCTTTCGGGGGGGAAACAGCACAAATAAGCACAAAACATAAAAGCAATGGTAGGGTAACACAAATGCGTTGACCTTCGAACTCTACTGCATGTGCAGGCCCTGGGAAAGTTCCTTCTGATTGTTCCCAGAGGATGAGGTTAATCATTGACGTCAACCTCTAAACTGAAAATCCTCTCTCTCCTGGGGCAGCTTCTACTTGAATCCTTTCCCCTTTCCTCCCCCTCCTCCCTTGAGGCAAATTAGGTCACAGGCTTTGTCCTAGAAGTGATGATTTTATTGGCATCGCATGCTTATCGAAAGCATAATCAAGCCGACAGCGCAGTTTGAAAGGTGGCTGTTGCCGCCTCACCTTCTTCTTCCTCCGGGAAACGGCAGCTGCAGGCATCCTCTTGCTGGGCTGTCTGTATGAGCTGAAAATGTGGAACTGGACAGAAACAGAACAATATTGACCTTATTTTATTTTCACCTTTTTCAGTCCGCTGCGAATGCTACTTGCAATAAACCAGAACATACTTGTTGAGGTGGAGCTTTGTGGGGGGAGCTGGACAAACTTCCATCTCTACCATTAAATTACCACACCTTGTTCTATGACAGGGATCTCAAAGTCCCTCCTTGAGGGCCGCAATCCAGTCGGGTTTTCAGGATTTCCCCAATGAATATGCATTGAAAGCAGTGCATGCACCTAGATCTCATGCATAGTCATTGGGGAAATCCTGAAAACCCGACTGGATTGCGGCCCTTGAGGACCGGAGTTGCCCATCTCTGGGCTAGATCAGGGGTCTCAAAGTCCCTCCTTGAGGGCCACAATCCAGTCGGGTTTTCAGGATTTCCCCAATGAATATGCATTGAAAGCAGCGCATGCACATAGATCTCATGCATATTCATTGGGGAAATCCTGAAAACCCAACTGGATTGCGGCCCTCGAGGAGGGACTTTGAGACCCCTGTTCTATGAGGATTCTTTGCAAGTGTGGATACCTTACATTGAACAAAACACTGTCTTATGGACATGGGGCTAACCCATTTTTTTACACCCGAGGTGGTTGGCCCAAGTGGCCATTGGGTGGGGATTGCCTGGTCAATCATATACAAAAATATGCAAAATTCATTCATTGACACACTAGATCCAAAAAGCCACAAATTGGCAAAATCAGAGCTTAGCCCATAAGACTCTCCAAAAGGGGTAGGGAAGATGAGCTTTCAAAATCATTGAGCTCTCTTCACACATTGGATCAGCTAAAGTACAATAAGGACAGGATACATTAACCAGTTCCCCAACAATGGCCAACTTCCATCAAAACGTCAGATTTAGTCAGCGATTTCGCAAATACAAAAGAAGTGAAGTCCCGTAGCCTCTGTCAATGGCGTCGTAAGGGTGAATGGTGCCCCTCCCCTGCCCTCTTCTCTGCCCCCCATCCCACTCCTTTCCGAACCCCCCCTGCCGTGCGTGCGCCCCCCCCCTTCATTTTTAGGAGCGAGCAAACTCACATACTTGCTGCCCGCGTCGTGTCGGCTCTCCCTCCGACGTCACTTCATAGGCGCGGGGCCCGGAAGTGACATCAGAGGGAGGCGACACCGACCGCGGGCAGCAAGCTTGTAATGCTGCTCACGCGAGGGAAAAGGAAGGGGACTACGGAGGGGGAAGGGTACGCCTCCCTGAGAATGCCAATTCCAGACTTTGTTCCTTTCATCTGGGTTCCCCCTATGCCTGGAATAAATTACCTGAGTTCGTCCGTCACGCCCCTTCCCTCCTTTAAAAGCAGACTGAAAACCCACCTTGCCTTCAACCCATAACCCTACTCCTTTCTGCCCACAGCTCACCACCCTAGCCAGCAGATTAACCAACCCCCCCTAACTGTATCCCCCATCCAGGCGTCCCTTTTCTCTGTTTAGATTGTAAGTTCTTTCGAGCAGGGACTGTTTCTTTTGTGACTCTGTATAGCGCTGCGTACGTCTGGCAGCGCTCTAGAAATAATTAATAGAAGCAATAGTAGCACATACATAGGGTGAAATATGTCACAAAACAAACAAGACAGAATGTGGCAGAGCTCATGGAGCAGAGGTGATGGAAATCATACCTGGTTTGAATATGTTTTTCACTTTCTTCTTGCTCCAAACCATTAGATGCAGTGTAAATACCACTACAGACATCACAAAGAGGACTGAAATAACGATGAGGACAACGTGTACCATGGTGTTTCCCTCAGGATTATCTAAGAAAGCAGAAGAATTTCAGAGCATTTAGGAGGGAGAGAACAAAAGAGAGAGGGAATATGTAGATGGTGTGACAAGGTAGAATTCCATTACATAAGAACATAAAAATAGCCTCACTGGGTCAGACTAATGGTCCATTAGGCCCAGTAGCCCGTTCTCAAGGTGGCCAATCCAGGTCCCTCGTACCTGGCCAAAACCCAAAGAGTAGTAACATTCCATTCAGAATCCTAAAGAATAGCAAGATTCCGGAATCTCAAAGAATAACAAAAAATTCCGGAACCCCCAAAGAGTAGCAACATTCCATGCTACCGATCTCAGGGCAAGCAGTGGCTTCCCCCATGTCTTTCTCAAGAACAGATTATGGACTTTTCCTCCAGGAACATGTCCAAACCTTTCTTAAAACCAGCTACGCTATTCTCTCTTACATGTTTTGAGAGCAACAAGAGGTACAGGGATAAACAATGACTTAAGGATATCTGACACCCTAGGCCAGTGGTTTTAGTCCTCAGGACACCCCTAAGCCAGTTAGGTTTTCAGGATACCCACAATGAATATGCATGGGATTGATGCAATGGCGTAGTGAGGGTAAGAGACGCCGGGGATGATCGCGCCCCTCCCGCCATGCACGTGCTGCTTCCTTTTACCCCCATATCTTTAATGTTCCTGGTGAAAACAGAAACCCCCAACCTGCTGTCACGCCAGCGTTGGCTCCGCCTCCAATGTCACTTCCTAGGTGCAGGTCCAGGAAGTGACGTCAGAGGAAGAGCCGATGCTGGCACGACAGCAGATTGGGGGTTGCTGCTCGTGACAGGAACGTTACAAAGGTACGGGGGGAGGAAGGGAAGCGGCACGCACACGTGGCAGTGGGCAGGAGGGGAAGGAGTGGGGGGGGAGGCGAAGAGGACAGCGCCCGGGGTGGACTGTCCCCCCCATCCCCCCTTACTACGCCACTGGACAGATGTGTATGCAATGAAAGCGGCGCATGCAAATTTCTTTCATGCTTATTCATAGTGGATATTCTGTAAACCTGACTGATTGGGTACGCCCTAATGACTGGCTTGAGAATCCCAGCCCTGGGTGAAACACTCAAGGCCCTCTGCCCCCCCATCCTCCCAGTATCTTTCTCGTTCCCTATTTCCCCCTGCCCCAGTGTTTAGTATCTCGCCTTCCTTCCCTTCCTTGTTCATGTCGGGGAAGCACCAGTGACTGTTACTATTCCTCTAGAAGGCATGTCAGCTGGCATGAGGCCTTGAGCATGCCCCAATGCTCAAAGCCCTATGCCAGCTGCTGGTGCTACTTCCCAAATTGTACTGCCCTAGGTGGATATCTAATCTGCCTAGTGGTTGGGCCGGCTCTGAGCTCAGAAAGAACAGCAAAATCTTTAGCTCAGCCTTGGCCTGGTTACTCAGGGGCGATACTATTCATAGCCATGCAAAGAGTGTATGGATTTACTCCCAAGTCAACTAGAAGGTGCTGCAGAGACAGCATTCACAGTTTCCACTGGTGGGGAGGCAACAGGGAAGGAGGGAGAAGGGAGAAAGATTTGTGGGCTTCACTTAAGGATGATACTCAGTTGCAAATGTTCAAATGAGGGCCTAGGGTGTCAGGCAGGGGCAAAACTAATGCATGGTCACAAACGATAGAGGTTATGCCAATCTTAAGCAAGCGCACTGTACCCTCTTTCATCAAGGAACTGGGGCAGAACCTACCTAATTTCCCACCAGACTGTTTCGGCCTCCGTTCTCTTACCTACCCTATAAAAAAAAGTGCCTTGCAAGCAGCATCTCCAAAATGGCGGACGCAAAGCAAAGTGACTAATGCCTAAAATACTGCTGACTGGCTATCCAATGGATTGCAAACAGAGAAGTTACCCCGTGGCTTCAGCATCCAGGGTCCTCTGCATCCAGGAATCTAGAAAACACCACCTTAATATTCCACACAGGTAGCAATACTAGTGCAGGTGATGTCAGAGCATCCTGTCAGATGGGCGAGGGTTCGATGCTTTCCCACTGGGTTCCGCAGGCGATTCCTGCACTTGAATCATTCCAGGAAGACAGAGCTGCCGGCTTGATTCTAGATTGAGAACGAGCAGTAACTTACATGGTGTCTCTTCCACAGGGACATCTGCAGTTGGAGAAGGGCCACAAACCACATCCATCTTATTGGTTCCATTCTTCAGGACAACACGTCCTTGAGCTGTGCAACTTGAATAGGAAAACGTCGAAACAACAATGTTAGGCCTTGTAATTATAATCAGAGCATAACAATGGCCTAGAATTTCGGATAGGCGTTCAATCAAATTTTAAATAAAACTTGGATAAACTTAAACTTGGACTGAACAGTTTACCTGTTTTACTAAGGCTGGTTTATTAAGCGATGCTAATCTAAATAATATGAGACCCAATATATGTATTCAAAAACACCAAAAGGTGCCAGAATATACAAACACTCTAAGGGGTCCTTTTATCAAGCTGTGGTAGGGGTTTAATGCGCGTAATACCGCGCATTAAACTGCCTGCCTCGCTAGCCGCTAACGCCTGCATTGAGCGGAGGTTATCGCGTGATGAAATGTCCGACGCGCTAACCCTGCTAGCGTGGCTCGATAAAAGGACCCCTAAGGGCTCCTTTTACTAAGCTGCGCTAGCGGCTGCCGCGCGCGCTACACGCTAACGCCTCCATAGAGCTTGCGTTAGTATTTTTTGTGTAGCGCGGGGTGAGTGCACGCTAAAAACGCTAGCGTAGCTTAGTGAAAGGAGCCCTAAATAAATTCAATATTATTTTTTTTTAATTACAAAACACCCCAGACTAGAAACCTTATTTTTGGGTTCCAGGGTATCATCATTGGTCAAAAAAAAAACCCCTCTGTTTCTTTTTACGTGTTTTCGAATTTTCTTTTCAAGAGTACGAGTATTTTCTCAACTATTCAAATTTTTGCAAATTTAGCAAATATCCCCTGATCATCGCATCAGTCAACTTGTTTGGCAACTTGGCTAGACTTATATATAGTTCTCTATATTTCAATACATGAGCATAACTCGCAAAAATCTGGCCCATACTCGTTATCTGTTGTCTTTTTCCGCTACTATGTTGAATGCTGGTAAATTTTATTTATTTATTTAAAAAAAAATTATCGACCGCTTATTCCTAAGCGGCATTACAAAAGTAACATGCATAAAATTAAACAAACAGGTTTTATACAGCTATCTTGAATTACAAATGCAATACACTTCCCCCTCTGTATTCGCGGGGGTTAGGGACAGAGCCGGCCCGCGAATATGGAAAAACCTACCAGAATCCTGACTTTATTATATCTACTCATCACAACTACTTATCACAATCTACTATTAGCTTTCAAGATCTTCCGAAAAACCCAGATTAACAATTGTATCTTGACACATTCTTGAATCTATGTACTGCACCGCTACTGGAAATGTCCAGTCTCATAAATTGTAATCCGCTTAGAACCGCAAGGCACAAGCGGAATATAAATCACTAATGTAATGTAATGTAATGTAATGTAACCAGTGCAATTTCTTTAATCACGGTGGGTGTTAAGTGGTCGAATTTCTTGACCACACAAATTAACCTTGCAGCCGCATCTTGGATCATTTGTAATGCTTTACACTGTATTGTTGGAACCCCTAAAATAAAGGGCGTTACAATAGTCCAACTTTGATAAGACTATCGTCTGAACAACAATCTGGAAATCATGTATCGACATCATCGATTTTAAGCGAAGTAACAGTCGTAACTGGAAAAAGGTAAATTTAACTACCCTTCTCCCTCCGTATTCGTGTTTTCACAATCGCAGTTCGATTATTTGCGGTTTTTAGCTTGCTGGCTCCCCCCCCCAAATTACATCAGCTTGCATAGAGAAATCGCTGATTCCACGCGTTTACGGAGAAAATCGCCAATTCCCGGCACTTTCTTCACCGCGTTTTGCCTCTCCTTCAGGAACAGGCCACGTCTCCCACCGTGTCATTCGCAGTTTCACCATATTCACGATGGTTTTTAATAGAAAACAGCGAATAACATATGAAAAAGTTATTCACGGTTCTGTTAATCCCCTATCACAGCGAATACAGAGGGAGAAGTGTACAGACAAAATCTGGCCTTTCATGCTAAACGTTGAGTCCAGCCAGACCCCTAGAATTTTCAACTTTCATTGTATCCGCTTACTTACTTTAACCAGGGTATGCAGTGAAGTTCTGTCAGATTGGAAAATGTTCCAGGCGGGCAGCTTCTGCAGCCTACAGGGGGAGAAGCAAAAAAAAAGCAGAGCCTGTAACAAGTCTCACCCTATCAGTCTCAGGTTCTCTTCTGGAAATGTCATTTCTTCTTCTTTTTTAATTTTATTTTTCTAATATTTCAAATTTACAATCACTTCAATACATCCATGATAATGAAATTTCAGTACATTTTAGAAAGAAACTTCATTTTTCTGTCCTACGCATGCTGGAATTCTCACACTGTTCTGACTCCAATAAACGATCCTTAAATGCAGTACCCAAATATTAAAACAGGGGTATGTGCATGTTATTTACACAAATCCATGTATCCTAACAATGGCCTACATATGAGGGATCTTCAAAAAGTTTCTGCTACTACCGTGTTTCCACGAAAATAAGATAGTGTCTTATATTAATTTGGGGGTCCAAAAAACGCATTAGACTTATTTTCGGGGGATGTCTTATTTTTTCCATGTACAACAATTATCTCTCCCTTTTTCTCCTTCACCCCAATTCCTCCTCTTTCCTTTCTCCCCCTCCCCCCCGAGCAGCATCTTTCCATCCCTCCTACCGACCCTCCCACCGTGAGACTGACATATCTCCGAGGCCTCCAAAAACAGCGGCGGTGGCAGCGCTCTGAACGGGTCGCTTTGCGGCCTTCCCCGCCGGGGCATTCCCTCTGCCGCATCACTGATGATGTCATTAGTGACGTGGCAGAGGGAAGGCCCTGGCGGAGAAGGCCGCGAAGCTGCCTGTTCAGAGTGCTGCCGCGGAGAAGAGGTATGTAAGGTCTCACTGGGGGGGGGGTCGCTGAATTGATGAGGCTGATTTTTTTGGCAAATCGGGCAGCACTAGTGTCAAGGATGGAGTCGGGGAGTGTCGGGGACATTTGGGGAGGGTGTCTTCTTAACTAGGGCTAATTTCGGGGTAGGGCTTATATTAGGAGCATCTTTAAAAATCAGGCTAGGGATGTATTTTCCCTTCCCCGTGTACATCCCTTTATTTTACAATGTAATTATTATTCTTCCCCACCCAAGCTCTTCTCGTACCTGTTTATGTCAATGTCTTCGCCATAACCCTGCCTCACCTCCCTCTTCTATTTTTAAATTTTATATTTTTTCAGCTTTGTAAAACCGACCAGATACAAGTTGATGGCCGGTATATCAAATTATAAATAAACTTGGAAACTTCAACTTTCAGCTTTACAATGAAAGAGGACCAGTGGAAATTTCATGACTAATTCCTGCTGGACGATGTGTTTACTGGCAGTCCACGCCTTATTTTAGGGGATTATTGCTCTTATAAACCAATTAGTGTCTGGGTTTTAATAGGGAGTTTTTCATGATCGATATAGGCAGATATTTTTAAATTAGAATTGGCCATTGTGAATACATTTTTGGAAGTGAAATCAAATGAAAACAGGACATTTCCTGGGGATTACTACCCTGTAATCCAGGGGTCTCAAAGTCCCTCCTTGAGGGCCGCAATCCAGTCGGGTTTTCAGGGTTTCCCCAATGAATATGCATGAGATCTATGTGCCTGCACTGCTTTCAATGCATATTCATTGGGGAAATCCTGAAAACCCGACTGGATTGCGGCCCTCAAGGAGGGACTTTGAGATCCCTGCTGTAATCCAACCAGGGGTGTAGCCAGACAGAAGATTTTGGGTGGGCCTAGGCAAGTGGTGGGTGGACAGCAAGGGGCAAAGTCCATAAAAGGAGCTTTCAAAATCCTATATGGTGTCCTCCCTCCCTTTATCCCTCTTTCTTGGAATTCCTCAAACCCTAATACCACCAGATCCTCCCACAAATTAAAACTATCCTTCCCCTCGCTAAAAGGCATTTCCCACACAGGAAAGCTAGGGACCTCCCTCCACTTCAAAATCACTGAGTTCTGGAACAACCTTACCTCCCCTCTTCAGAACTTGAGCTCTCTCCAAGTTTTCCGCAAACATCTGAAAACCTGGCTTTTCTCAAAAAATGTAAGTCTCCCTCCAACTTAGGAATCAAGGAAACTCTTATATCTTGGCATCCCAAGTCCTCTAAATTTTCTTCACACTTCTACCTCTAACCCTCTGTTGTAGTTCCTTCCTATTTCTCCTACTGTAAACCGCGTCGAGCTCTACGAACGTGGAGATGATGCGGTATACAAACCTAAGGATTAGATTAGATTAGGTGCCTATCTTAATAATAAATTGTGAGCTTCAATTATGAGCTTTAACGAGCCCATAAACAAACAAACAAAAAAAATTAATTTAGCTACAGGCACCTATCTTCTTAGGCGCGATTCTGCATAAGATGGGCATCTACCTCCAAAGCAGGCGTGTTTAGGGGAGGAGGAGGACTTAGGCGCCTATAATGCCGGCCTTTAAATCCCTGGCCGGCATTACAGGCGCCTAAATTTCAGGTGGGCGCAATCCTGCAATAGGCGCCTATGTGGGATAAGTGCCTATCTTTTTAGAAACCATTTGCAAAATTTCTCCCAAGTGTTCGCTCCCTCCGCCCTTCCACCTGCTATCCGCCCCTCCCCCCACTCAACTTTTTAAAAAATGCCTGAGCTGGACCCCCCCCAACACTTAAGGCTCTGAAAATGCTGCTTTCCACCTCAGCAGAATGCTGCAACTCCCTGAACTGCGGCAGATCCTTCAGAGCCCCCCCCCCACACTTGTCTATTTAGGTGGGGGGCTAATTTTATAACTGAACCTGTTCAAAATATTTCGCCATTTGTATCCAATATTGGTCATGTGCACCTCATGGAGGTGATTCAGTAAAGGTCGCCCGATGATGTGCGCTAAGCTAGTACCGTATTTTCACGCATATAACGCGCGCATTATACACGATTTTACAAACCGTGCATAACCATGTGTGTTATACGTGTGAGCACATTGTACAAATTTATTTTTTCATTCTGATCCGGCATTCCCCCTGCAAACCGGCATCCTCTCCCCCCGCTCGCGTCACTCCCCCTCCCCCGCGATCCTACATCCCCCCCCAGCACCGCAAAGACAACTCTTACCCGATTGGGCACCGGCACAGGCACCAGCATCAATGCACAGGATGTGCCAGTGCCAGTGCCAGTGCCCGAAGATCCTCCCTCATTGGGTTGGGCTGGGCTGGACTGGGCTGGGCGGTGCGAGAGAGATCCTCCTTCTTCCTGTGCCGGGCTGGACTAGCCTTTGAGCATTCGCTCTCGAGACCAAAAGGCTTTGAGCATGCGCAAATGCTCAAAGCCCAGTCCAGCCCGGCACAGGAAGGAGGATCTCTCTCGCACTGCCCAGCCCATCCCAGCCCAGCCCAGCCCAACGAGGGAGGATCTTCGGGCACTGGCACTGGCACATCCTGTGCATTGGTGCTGGTGCCGGTGCCCAATCGGGTAAGAGTTGTCTTTGCGGTGCTGGGGGGGGGATGTAGGACCCTACATCAATGTCTCTCAAACTGTGTGCCACGGCACAGTGGTGTACCCCGAAGAGATTCCGGGTGTGCCACGAGAGATTCCAGAATTTTACTTTATAAGTATACACTAGAATAGATGACATGTATGTCACATATGCAAGAGTCTGTCAATGTTATGACCATCTGTGTGTAGAAGGATACAACTGACCAGATAAGTATTCTTTGACGTGATTGTTTTTATGCAGTGGTTCTCTTAACTTGAGCAACAAAGCAAACAAGGATTTGCTACCGTTTGGATCTTCTTATCTTTGTGAACCTGAATTTTCAGCTCTGACAGAAATTCAATCGAAAATACGAGAACGACTGCAGATGGTGGATGATGAAATGCGTGTTTGCTTGTCGACTATCGAGCTACGTTTTGTTTTCATTTGCACTCAAAAACAAGCATTGATTAGCAATTCTATTCTATCTACTTTGGTTTCACCGTTGATGCCCTTACATCGTTTAAAGAACTTTAAATAAAAAAACTTTCAAATTTAATTTTTTCGTTAAGTTTTGCAATTTTTATCATTTCAATTATAATGTGCCGCGAAAAAAAATATTTGTCCCGTTTAGTGTGCCAGAGCTATAAAGGTTTGAGAGACACTGCCCTGCGCTAACCACTAATCCACTCCTCCACTCCACTCCGGACCATACTTTGGATGTACAAGAAAAATAAATGTATAGCTTACCGTCTTCCGCTGGTTCTTGCCCCGCATCACAGTTTCGTACACAGCTGACACAGTTTTCTCCTCGACACCTGAAACCAGCTGCGCATTGACATACTGCATTCCGGATGGAGGAACAGTTTGTTTGATAGGTGAATACACCTTCATAATGAGAAAGAGCAGATGTGAAGGGCGGGGCTGGTTAAGCGTCCTAGGTGAACTTCAGCCTTGAACTCCCTCCCCTCCTCAATTCCACTTTCAGCCACCTAGCACTCCCCTCCCCCTTTAACGAAACTTAACCCCAAACCCCTGTCTATGTTGTGGATGAATATCATTGGAATAATCTTTTCATTTAGAAACACACAGGAATTCTTTGAGCATGTATCATAAATTTGAATCATATGCTTATGAAAAGAAAAATATAATTCGACTTTCCAAAAATTTGATACAATGTAAATCACCCTGGAAATTCCTGGACTCATATGTTCAATCTATTTCATAGACACTCCTCTCTTCTTCTTCTTCCTCTTCTTTTTCTTTACCCTCATCTTTTGTCCCTTTTTTTTTCTTCCTTCAATTTCTCTTTCCTCTTATCTTTTCTTTTACTATTTTTTCATGAACAGTCCTAGTACTTTAGATCTTTTAAAACGATTCAATTCTACATTGCATAATGTAACTGAATATTTGTTATACTAAATGTTTTGTTTTATATTTTGATACCATGTACTTGAACTGTTTCTTATATTTTTTCAAAAAATCAATAAAAAATATTGAACTAAAAAAAAAAAAAAAGAAACACACAGGTAAATATTTAAATACCGTTATCCAAATAGAAAGGGGGCATTTATGGGGCTCAGAATTAGGACATTCAACATCTAATCGAATGGGAAGAAATAGCTAAGTCTAAAAAGAAGGACGTTTTTATGTAGGCCTGTTCCAGTCACACTAAAGGAACTTAAAGTGCTCTGATTGAGCAGCTGATCACTGGCGGGATTAAAGCATGACCTCTTATGAATAGGGTTACCAGATGTCTGGGAAAAACCGGACATGTCCCCTTTTCAGAGGACTGTTCAGGTGCCCGGGTGGACTTTTCAAAATCCAGTAGTTGTCTGGGATTCGGAAAGCTCTGGCCGGGTGTGGAGAGCCTCTAAGCATGTGTGGATGACGTCGCACATGCTCGGAGGTCCCCAAACACGGCCCGGAGGTCAGGAATAATGAGATGAGGCTTTCAGGGGGGGAGGAGGGGCAGAATAGGGCAGGGCCAGGCATCTGGGATTTCCCCGAGAAAAATATGCGGTCCCTCTTCCTCTCCCCCGAAACAGAAACCAGGAAAGAATACCAGGCTCTGAGGAGTAGCCTAGTGGACAATAAATTAAGGAACCTAGGTTCAATTTCCACTTCAGTGCTTTTTTTTCTTTTCCTCTAAATCAGTGGTCTCAAACTCAAACCCTTAGCAGGGCCACATTTTGGGATTTGTAGGTACTTGGAGGGCCTCAGAAAAAATAGTTAATGTCTTATTAAAGAAATGACAATTTTGCATGAGGTAAAACGCTTTATAGCTTATCAATCTTTCCTTTTGGCGAAGTATTAATAATAATATTGTAATTTATAGCTAAAGAGACATATGATCAAGAAACTTTTATTTTACTTTTGTGATTATGATAAACATACCAAGGGCCTCAAAAGAGTACCTGGCAGGCTGCATGTGGCCCCCGGGCCGCGAGTTTGAGACCACTGCTCTAAATTGTTAGCTCTCCAGAAACAGATATATACGAGTATTTATGACACCTGGAAGTCTGAAGGCTTTTAAGGTAGTGTACTTTCAGGTAGAGTAGGTATTTCCCTGTCAATGGATAGCTCAGCATTTAAAATAAGAGTTGCAGGGAAATATGAACCTGGGTGCTGTATTGACCACATTGACCACTAGACTGTCCCTCTGCTCCGAAATGATGTCTTTGTGGCCATTTTTTGTAAAAAAAAAAAAAAAATGCTGACAGTTTGACATCCTTATCCCTGGATTTTTGGCATTCATTTCATAATTTGGACATTTCAGTTTATAAAATAACTGTTCAGTTTGGTCGTTCTCATGTGTTTTTGAACAGGAAACCCTGAAGTATTTCCTGTTCAAAAATAGCTGCAAGATGGATGGGGTTTTTGGGGGGACATTTTGGGCCCGATTCTATAGATGACGACTAAATCAGACGGCACCTGGGGAAACGGTGCCTGCCACACGTCGTTCAAATTCCGTTGTCTCTGTAGAACTGCACCTGCTAGCGCTTAAATCGAGTTAAGCGCCAGTAGGCGCCTACAACTTAGGCGCCAGTTCCACGTTTTGGAAACCCGAGCAGCTGATGTTGAGGTCGAGGACCTAGAACCAGAAAAACTCGGGGCTCCTTTTACAAAGCGCACGCTAGCCGCTACCGCTTCCTTTTGAGCAGGCGGTAGATTTTCAATTAGCGTGCGCTAATCCGGTGCATGCGTTAAAAACGCTAGCGCACCTTTGTAAAAGGAGCCCTTGGTTCCTCCACCCTTTCTCTTCATTGTTTTGCTCGCCAGGAGC
Source organism: Geotrypetes seraphini (assembly GCF_902459505.1). Classification (NCBI taxonomy): domain Eukaryota; kingdom Metazoa; phylum Chordata; class Amphibia; order Gymnophiona; family Dermophiidae; genus Geotrypetes; species Geotrypetes seraphini. The sequence continues at coordinate 10,079,002 of NC_047098.1, read as the reverse complement.
TGCAGGGCCTAAAATACTGGTGCCCAAACTCCGCCCTTAAACACACCTACTTTTTCTGTAGGCACTGGTAGGCACCTTGCCGATTTCCATGCAGAATTTAAATCGTTAAAAAAAAAATTTTAATTGGCTTTTATTGCCGTTTTCAATTATCATGCCAATTAGAACATTCTGTGTTCCGTGCATCAATCGGCTAGGCGCCATCGATCTATGTGCCTAGCGGAGCCTAACCTAGGTGCCGTTTATATGATCAGGCCATCCCAATTCTGACGCGGAAGTCCTTTCTGAAAACGCCCCTCCATGTGTCTAACTATCGTTTTTAAAGGGCTCGTTTCGGCGTCCAGGCTACCTTGACAAATCCTGCATTTCTTGCAATAGCTGTGCGTGCTCCATTGATCGGAATAACTGCCAGCGGGGCATCTGGTGCAGCCAACGCAGTTTGTGGAGTCGTAGAAAGTGCCTGAAACAAAGCAGAAAGACGTATTTTCCGTTACTCCCTCCATTTTTGTTTTTACTCGCAAGTCATTTGACGGCTTTGCTCTCAGGGGAAAGGCAGTGATCCAGTGTTTGGATGATGCACTATGACACCACTCTACGGGTCAGTACCTGTTATCGGTTTCCCTTTTTATGTCTTGCTCACTGAAGTGTTTTATCTTTTTTACTTTTGTTTTTATTTTTGATTCCTCTTCATTACAGGCAAATAATATACAGTAAAACCTTGGATTGCAAGTAACTTGGTTTGTGAGTGTTTTGCAAGACATGCAAAACATTTGATTAAATTTTATTTAACTTGATATTCAAGCAAGGTCATAAGAACATCAGAATTGCCGCTGCTGGGTCAGGCCAGTGGTCCATCGTGCCCAGCAGTCCGCTCAAAGACCAGCGCCCTAACTGAGACCAGCCTTACCTGCGTTCGTTCTGGTTCAGCAGGAACTTGTCTAACTTTGTCTTGAGTCCCTGGAGGGTGTTTTCCCCTATAACAGCCTCCGGAAGAGCGTTCCAGTTTTCTACCACTCTCTGGGTGAAGAAGAACTTCCTTACGTTCGTACGGAATCTGTCCCCTTTCAACTTTAGAAAGTGACCTCTCATTCTCCCTACCTTGGAGAAGGTGAACAACCTGTCCTTATCTACTAAGTCTATCCCCTTCAGTACCATGAATGTTTCGATCATGTCCCCTCTCAAACTCCTCTGTTCGAGGTAGAAGAGGCCCAGTTCCTCTAATCTTTCGCTGTACGGCAACTCTTCCAGACCCCTTAACCATTTTAGTTGCTTTTCTCTGGTCCCTTTCGAGTAGTACTGTGTCCTTCCTCATGTACGGCGACCCTATTTTAGTCTAGCCTTACTTGCATACGTTCTGGTTCAGCAGGAACTTGTCTAACTTTGTCTTAAATCTCTGGAGGGTGTTTTCCCCTACGACAGACTCCGAAAGAGTGTTCCAGTTCTCTACCACTCTCTGGGTGAAGAAGAACTTCCTTACGTTCGTACGGAATCTATCCCCTTTTAACTTTAGAGAGTGCCCTCTCGTTCTCTCTGCCTTGGAGAGGGTGAACAACCTGTCCTTATCTACCATGAATGTTTCGATCATGTCCCCTCTCAATCTCCTCTGTTCGAGGGAGAAGAGGCCCAGTTCCTCTAATCTTTCACTGTACGGCAACTCCTCCAGACCCCTTAACCATTTTAGTTGCTCTTCTCTGGTCCCTTTCGAGTACTACCGTGTCCTTGTTCATGTACGGCGACCAGTATACACACATCGCAACTGAGCCGATGGGTCTTCTCTCTCTGACGCTGCGGGAGTGTAGTAACTGTTCTATACGAGTGAGGTCTTGCAATACGAGTACATATAGTATTTTGTGTGAAAGTTTTTGGGTTGTGGAACAAATCGTCTGAGTTTCCATTATTTCCTATGGGGACATTCGCTTTGATATTCAAGTGCTTTGGATTACAAGAATGCTTCTGGAACGAATTATGCTCGCAAACCAAGGTTTGTCTGTATATCTACATAAGTTTTCTTGAGTCTGTCACTGGCAACAGATTCCATACCACATTAATCTATAAATATATATATATAGTACATTTTTGCCTTAATTAATCCCCCCTTTTACAAAACTGCAATAGCGGTTTTTAGCGCAGACTGGCTCTGTGCCACTCCTGACGCTCATAGGAACCCCCCTCTCACCCACCAGTATTTTATACATGCTGGTGCGCTTGCAGCTAATGTTAAATCATGCAGCAATAAGAAATTAAAAAGACTCTCCCGTAGAGAGATTTGAGACGATTCTACTTTAGCAACAGTATAAAAACGTAATTAGCATCCGTAGTCGGCAAAGGAGAACCATGGATGGAAAGGATGTTCGCTGGTTTTACTTTCAAAGACAGCAGAAGGTGCTTGTAGACCTCTGAAAAGTCTCACCTGGAAAGCAGACCTGAGGTTTTGCCCCTTCACAGGGGATCCTAGCACTGTAGATATTTGTGAGGTTCAGGATTAGCAGGGTGACAAACAGGAGGCCCAGGGACGTGTGTTGTTCCATGATGAGCTGCTGAGAGATCCTTCACTAGCAGACAGCCTATGCCCTGGAGCTTCAGCTCTGGATCCCACCCCAAAGACACAGATTTTCAGCTGCGGATGGTGACTTGTGCTGTTTTCGGGGGCTGGTCTGCTATCATTTTGGCCTGCAAACAAATGATCAAATACAAAGTTATTTTCAAAAAAGGGCAACAAGAAGCAAAGTTTAAAACGCATTTTGAGCACATAGAATCCTCTTTAATAAAACCCTAAGCGCGCATGCGCACTTACAATACCGTGTTCCCTGACAGCGTGCCAAATTCAATTTCAGGCGCGTGGGGTGGCTTGCGGCGGATACAGCGATTTGAGCGGTGGTGGCGATATGACTTCTGTGCTGCCGTTGCTGGGACGCCTCTTCTCACCCCCGGACCAGCAAACGCAGAAGCCGCAGGCCATTTGCTAGGCCCTGAGGCTGCCCTGGCTAGCGGATACTGGACAAGGGGAGCAGGGAAAGGAGAAGGCCTACTGCTGGACAGGGGGGATCAGTTAAGAGGTGCTGCTGGACAGGGGGAGGTAAAAGGAAGGGAGAAGGGCTACTGCTGGACAGGGGGGATCAGTTAAGAGGTGCTGCTGGACAGGGGGAGGTAAAAGGAAGGGAGAAGGACTACTGCTGGACAGGGAGAGCATATGGTGGTGGACAGCCGAGGAAAGAGAGACAGAAAGAAAGAAATACAGACAGACAGAAAGCGGCCAAGGAGAGAGAGAGAAAGAAAGACAGACACACACATCTATTCTAGCACCCGTTAATGTAACGGGCTTAAAGACTAGTATTACAATAAAAGATAGCAAAACTAGATTATTTTTCTGAGGAATTGTTGGGACTGAGCACACCAGGTCCATCATGTCTGAGTTTTCTTACCAATGGCCTGAATCTTTGCTGCCATTGCTTGCCCTGGATTGATAGCATGGAATGTTGCTACTATTTGGGATTCTGCCAGGTGCTTGTGACCTGGATTGGTCAATGTGGAGGTGGAATACTGAGCTGGATAGACTATTGGTCTGACCCGATTTGGCTATTCTTATGTAAGAAGTGTGTTTTATATAAGCATGCAACAATATAAAATCTACTATGCAAATTACCTCATCCATCCAATATCAATTAGCAAAATGCTAGAACCAACACCTTCTATCTATCGCTATCCCATCTTTGAAGGTGATCGATACACGGCGTACCAATATATTTTCAGTTACAGCCCCCCAACTCTGGATCTCCTTACCTATCCATCTTAGGGAGGAAACAGTACTGGACAGATTTAAAGGCTACCTGAAACATTTTCTCTATAAGGATATTTTCGAAATCTAAGTTTTAGCCACTGGCAATATTAGAAGTAGAGAATGACACGGGGAAAAAAAATCTGTCCGGACCACCGTCCCCTTCACCGCCCCATCCCCTTCACCGCCCCGTCCCTGTCCTCGCCCTCCCCTTTACCGCCCCGTCCCCGCAGCATCTATCCTTCCCTCTCGCCACCTCACTGCCCTTCAGCAGCCCGAGAATCTCCCTCCCTCCCCCTTACCTTTGCGGCGCGTTAGTAAAGAAACTTACTGAAGCCGGTGGATACTGTCTGCCTGGGCCTGCAGTCGCGTGTGTGTGGGCGGAAGCTTCTGCTCTGACGCTACAATCTTGCGACGACTATCTCAGCTTCAGAAAACTTTTTAAAGCATTTCTGTACCAAGACAGGGAGCCCACCCGGAAGTAACTGAAATGGGAATTGTAAAAGCCCATTTCTGAACTGTCTAAGGCAGTGGTTCCCAACCCTGTCCTGGAGGAACACCAGGCCAATTGGGTTTTCAGGCTAGCCCTAATGAATATGCATGAAGCAAATTTGCATGCCTATCACTTCCTTCATATGCAAATCTCTCTCATGCATATTCATTAGGGCTAGCCTGAAAACCCGATTGGCCTGGTGTTCCTCCAGGACAGGGTTGGGAATCACTGGTCTAAGGCAGTGTATCTCAAACTGTGTGCCTCCTGAGATTGCAAGCGTGCCGTGGCACACTGAGGAGGAAGAGAGGCGCCTGCCAGCTGACTTCCCTACGATGGTACAGCGCCAGCGCTGCCCGATTCGCAGAAGGCCTGCATGTTTCCCCCTTCTCTCTAGTGTCCTCCGGCTTCCCCCCTGGCCTCTCAGTCTCACCTTTAAAGCTAATTACAGCAGCCTGCAGAGGATCGCCGGTTGGTAAAATGATTTTATTTTCAATATAGTGATTGAAATGTGTCAGTTTTGAGAATTTATATCAGCTGCGTATACACTTCACCCTCCGTATTTGCGGTTTCAGCATTCGCGGTTTCGATGATTCATGGTTTTTGGCTTGCTGGCTCCTCCCCCCAAATGACATCAGCTTGCATAGAGAAATCGCTGATTCCAAGCGTTTACAGAGAAAATCGCCGATTCCCGGCACTTTATTCACTGTTTTGCCTTTCCTTCAGGAACAGGCCAGGTCTCCCACCATGTTATTCACGGTTTTACCATATTCACAGTGGTTTTTAATAGAAAACAGTGAATAACATATGAAAAAGTTATTCGCGAATCTGTTAATCCCCTATCACAACAAATACGGAGGGAAAAGTGTATTGTGTGTATATGAAAAACGAATGGTAAAAATTGCCTTACAATTAGTAAAGGGGATGGGATCTGGGCCTAGGGAGGTCTGTTGGGGTACTCAGTTGATATTTAGGGGGTACTTAGCTTGAAGTAGTTGAGAAACACTGCTGTAGGCAATCCGCTGGCGCCAGTGCCTCTCCTTCTCTCCGGCCCTCTTCCCTGCTGGCACCCTCTACTGGCGTCCCAGGGCCCATCTGGAGGGCCTCTGCACCTGCGCGGACATAGACGTGATGATGTCATATATATGCATGATGTCATCACAGCGACGTCCGCGCACTTCTGGGTGCCTCAAGCTGTGGCCCCAACCTTAAGTGTACCCCGGCTCTAGAAAGTTTGAGAGACACCGGTCTAAGGGACATAACAAGGAGTCAACGATGTATTTGTAACTATGACCTAATTGTATTGATCTACCTAGCAACTCTACTGAATGTCTCTGTCACACTGTCCATTGTAGGTCATTTCCTGGGTAACTGACCCAACCTCTCGTAATCCGACCTTGAACTGAATAGGTAAAGGCGGAATAGAAAACCTGCCCCCTCCTCCTTTGCAAAGCTGCGCTAGCCATTGCAGTGACGGCAGCGACGGTAACCGCTCGGACACTCCTAGGAATTCTACGAGCGTCGGAGCCGTTTCCACCACGGCCAGCGCTAAAAACGCTAGCGCAGGCTTTGCAAAGGAGGGGGCTGGTTAACTTAACATAACACAACACAAAAAAAAAACCAAAACCCCTCCGTCTTGCAGTCAGCGGCTTAGTGAAGGAAGAATGGTGGGGGAGGAGGGGGTGGCCGGTTGCAGAGCAAACCTGACATTTGCAGCCTGTATATGGCAGCCAAGAAAAGTGGTGAGTACAGGCGCTGGGTAGAGGGAATGAGGGCTAGGATGGAAAGGGCAAGAGCGTGGGCCACAAACTGTAATGAGTAGTGGGGGGGAAGAAGCGAGTGGTGCATGGGAAAGCTACAGGGAGAGAAAAGAGGATTATTGGGGTTACTCTGGTACTTTATGGCAGGGCAGAGAGTCGAGGCAGCGACGGGACAAAGGGGCAGCAGTAGGAAGGGAGGAGAAAAGGGCTGTTGTTGAGGGACAGAGAGGGGGAGAACTGCTTGGCAGAGAGGGGGAGAATGAGGATTGGGGAGATGCTGCTGCTGGGTGGAGGGCAGTGGGCAGAGGTGGGGAGTCAAAGTTACTTACCGCAGAATGACAAAGTAAGGGTCAGGAGATGTTACACTGAGGACCTCGGGGGGGGTTTTTTGTTTTTTTTTTTTGGGGGGGGGGTTGCAGGGGAAGTGTTGATTTTGTAAGAGGAAGAGGGTGTTATGTTAGAGCCTCCCCTCCCCCTCCCAAGCCCGGCCAACACTGTGGGGCTTCTGAAAGACTGTTATTACTTTGGTGGTGGTGGGGAGGGGGTTTAAAGTATGATGTCTAATGTATTTTTACAGGATTGTGCTTGGAAGGTTGGGCGGTAATCATGATCAAAACGTGTGGGGGAGGGGAAGCAGGACCAGTGGCCTTAATCTTTTAAGTCCCCGGAGAATCCTCTGCCCAGAAGTGAAAATAGATGTTAGGTACACTCTCGTTACATGATAAACAGCATAGAACATGGTGTGTTAATACGCATCTGCATGCTATGACTAACGTAACATTTTCAGTAAAAACAGTCTGATGCAATCCTTATACAAATGACTACATATCAGGCCCCCTGTAGCCACCCACAGGGAGACCACAATGATAATGACCTTTTAAAACCAACCCACCAGCGTGAAGTCTACGCTGGCAGAGCAGCTCACCACACACCACTTGGGATGTTCTACGAAGGCCCACTGAAAAATTTTCAGCCCAGCCAAGAACAGAATGATGCGGAGCCATGAAATGTACAGGTTAGTCCACCCTTTTCTTGAGGCAAATGCGTCTAGTAAATGGGCACAGATCTAGAGAAACCAAGCCATTGTGACATCACCGATGAGGTTGCCTCTTAGGCATTGGTGGAATGAGGCATTATGACATCACAATAGGAGGGGCCGCTGAAAAGTTCTCAGCCCAACCAAGAAGAGAATGGCGTGGAGCCACGAAACTCACGAGTTTATTCCACACTTTTCCTTACAATAAGGCAAATGCATCTAGCAAATGGGCACAAGTATCGGGAAACCAAGCCTTTGTGACATCACCGATGAGGCTGGCTCTTAGGCACTGGTGGAATGAGGCATTATGACATCACAATAGGAGGGGCCGCTGATAAGTTCTCAGCCCAACCAAGAAGCGAACGATGTGGAGCCATGACACTTACAAGTTATTCCACACTTTTCGTTTCATTTCATATCATATCAAGAAAAGTATGGAATAACTTGCAAGTGTCCTGGCTCCACATCATTCTCTTCTTGGTTAGACTGAGAACTTTTCAGCGGCCTCTCGTAAGCCTCCTTCTGAGCTGTTCACGACAAATGCACCAGGCGCTTATCAATTCAGTTCAGGTTAAATTTATAACTAGATAAAGTACCATTCACACTGTCTGTGATGTCTTGGGGAAAGAACAAGGGAGGGGGGAATTAGCTGAATTCTTTTCAATGCTACGACCACGCTTCTGTGCAAGGCCAGATCCCTTTGGAATTCCTCCCCTAGACCCAAATCCATGCACAGAATTCAATTTACAGCAGGCAAATGAAGAAGCAAGCCACATGATCAAAAGGTTTTGCCATCCCTGTCAGACGATGGCCTGTCATGCCACATTTGCCATCACCGTGTATAAATACTCTTTGTACACTTGTAACCCGTTCTGAGCTCTCCTGGGAGGACGGGATATGAAACCAAATAAAAGCAGCTGAGACCCAGGTAATGAATGCAAAATCCGCTCCTTTTCCTGACCTGCCTGGGATTTCCTCGGGCTCTGTGCAATATATACACTTCTCCCTCCGTATTTGTGGTTTCAGGATTCACGGTTTTGATTATTCGCAGTTTTTAGCTTGCTGGATCCCCCCCCCCCCCCCAAATGACATCAGCTTGCATAGAGACATCGCTAACTCCAAGCGTTTACGGAGAAAATCGTCAATTCCCGGCACTTTCTTCACCGCGTTTTGCCTCTCCTTCAGGTCTCCCACCGTGTTATCCGCGGTTTCGCCATAGCCATGATGGTTTTTAATAGAAAACGGCAAATAACATATGAAAAAGTTATTTGTGGCTTTTCTATATGTGCGGTTCTGCTAATCCCTTATCGCAGCGAATACGGAGGGAGAAGTGTATGCAGTATTTTTAGGGCTCTTTTTACGAAGGTGCGCTAGCTGAAAATCTACCGCCTGCTCTTAAGGAGGCGGTAGCGCGCAAGGCAATTTAAAGCACTATTCCGTGCGTTAAAGTCCTAGCGCACCTTCGTAAAAGGAGCTCTTAGTCTTTTTACTCCTCTGCCTTGTTTTAAAGTCCTCGAAGAGTGGAAGAAAGCAGGAGCTGATGAGGAGAACTGTTAGTGACACAACATCTCTGCATGGTTTCTCCACATAGTGTAGTTACTTACCTGTAACGTAGGTTCTCCGTGGACAGCAGGATAGTCAGCCACACATTACAGGTAAGTAACTACCCTTTATGAAGCCATCTCCTTGAGCTGTGTTTCTTTAAAGAGGGTAATGTAATCTGCCTCTTTTCTTAAGGTCTGGCTCACAGTAAGGACGGTCACCTCCCTCAGGTCCTTCAACCCGAGAGCCAGAACCTGGATAATGGAAAGGGGGACCTTACCACCACCACCCTTTTTGCTAGTAACTATATTATACACATGCAACAAACTGAAATGATAACGTACCTTCTGGACTGGCTTAATGTGCAGAGATTAGCCATGGGATTTAGCTGCTGTGTTTAGGCGAAAGAAGAGCCCCTGAGCCCTGGGAGTTCCTCTTCGTAAGATCCCCAACAAACGCCCCAACATCTCCTGCGCTTGTCCCCTCCCCCGGTCATTTCTTGCCCCGGGACCGGGCTCCAGCACCCATCCCCCCACCCGTCCCGAGCCTTGAAAAGTTAACCCTGACTTTAAGCGCAGTTTAGTGTGGCCGAGATAATAACAGGCTGACAATTATAGGCTAACTCAGCTGAGCAAGTGAGAAGCCCCCAAGATGCGACCAGGAAGAGATCATACTCACAGCAGCTGTCAAGTTGGGGGAGGAGGGGAGCAAATCAGCCCCGAATCCGGCTCTGGGGGTGTCTCCAGTCTCGCAACTCCTCCTGCACCGAAAGCAGCTTTTGGTAGGGATTGAGGGAGGTCATAGGAGCCAACTTTTGGGGGGGGGGGGTGTTTTTTTCAAGGTGACTGGAGGGCACTGAACCCCCGATTGGAGACACGCATGGAATTTGCTCAATACTGAGGTCTCAGTCCTGCTGGGGACACATGTCCGATGCTCTGCTGTCTCTCTATTGAGCTGGCCCGGGCTGAGCCCTTGGGTAGGAGGAGAAGGGACTTCCCCAGGCAAAGGTCATATTAGTTTAATACCGGTGAGCGGGGGAGGGGGAGGGGGCGGTGTCAAAGCGTCAAAGGCAGGGGGGGGGGCATCGGATCGACTCCTCAGCTCCGCTCCCCGGATTATGAAATGAAAGTACCAAAAAAAAATATTTGGCTCTGGTCCTCCAAGCTCAGTCTAGTAAAGCGCGGCTCTAAACCAAGTCCGCCTTTCAGCTTATTCCACCGCGTTCCCTGCACTCTCAGCTCAGGCCCCCCCCCCCCAGCTCTGGTTAAGGAGGGAGGAGGCCACTGTGGCTTTTTGCTAATTAGCCCGATCGTCCCTTCCCCCAGATCTCTCCCTCCGCGCTGATTCCGAGAGCTCCCACGATATGACACTGGGTGGCTGGGTTGGGGGGGGGGGTTAAAAAATGTGCAAAGGTCTGCGGTGCATCTGACCTCATGGATCTGAACTGCACGTCCTTCAAAATCTGAGGTCCGGGCCACTTTTAGAACTCCTTTTACGAAGGTGCGTTAGGGCTTAACGCACGGAATAGTGCACGCTAAAATGCCGCGTGCCTCTCGAGTAGGTGGTAGTTTTTCGGTTAGCGCGCGCTATAGCATGTGCTAATCCGGTGCATGCGCTAAAAACGCTAGCGCACCTTCATAAAAGAAGCCCTTAGCGAGTCTCAGCATAGGGAGGGAAAAGGGGAAGGGGTAAAACGCGGACCGGATGGACCTCGCAGATCTAAACCCGCACGGCCTTAAAAATCTGAGGTCCGTGTCCGTGCCACTCGTAGTTTCTGTCTCTGACAGACCTCGATGAGATTTTAGCGCTGACGGGTCCTAATACTTTTCCCTCCCTATGCTGAGACGGACCCGTCAGCGCTAAAATCTCATCGAGGTCTGTCAGAGACAGAAACTACGAGTGGCACGGACATGGACCTCAGATTTTTAAGGCCGTGCGGTTTTAGATCCGTGAGGTCCGCGTTTTACCCCTTCCCTGACATCATTTTATTAACTTTTTGTTCTCTTCCACTGATGCTGGTAACAATACAGAGAGAGAGAGAAAGAGGTTCACAGTCCTTCGCGCACAGGACAAAGCCGTGCAGACATTTGAGCCCAGACAATTGGGCGCAAGACTCCAGCACGGCACTGGAAAAGTTAATTTTAAAGAGCTCTGATGGGGGTCTGACGGGGAACCCCCCCCCCAGTTTACTTAATAGTGTTCACGCTGCCATGGGGGGGGTTGGAACCCCCATTATAGAGGGTTGCACCCCCCCAATGGCAGCCAATAGCAGCGCGAACAGTTTTAAGTAAAGTGGGGGGTTCCCCTCCACACCCCCATCGGAGCTCTTTAAAATTAACTCTTACAGCGGTGCGCTGGAGTCTTGCGCGCAATTGTCTGGGCCGAAATGTGGGCGCGGCTCTGTCCGGCGCGCTTTTGTCCCATCACCAACAGACACTGTAACAACAAGTAAAACAATTTTGGTAGCAATTTTGTCTGGGGGGGGGGAAGGTCCCACCAGAACATCCCCTTCCTCTTATAAAACATGGCTTTTAGCAGCCCTCGTTCTCCCCCCTCCCCCGAAATAAAAACCATGGCCAGTTCCAGCTATCTCTACTATAATCTACTTCTAACTGGTCTCCCGCAGTGCAGCCTCTCCCCCCCTGCACGACTCATCTTCTACCAACCTCTCGACTCATGTCACCCCTCTCCTTAAATCACTTCACTGACTCCCCCTTCGCATACAGTTCAAGCTCCGATTGCTGACCTACAAGTGGGTTCATTCTGCTGCCCCTCAATATTTCTCCTCATACACCTCCCAGAGAACTCGGTTCCTCAGATCAGCCGCTCTTAGCTTTACCCTTCTCCTCCACTGCCAATTCCAGACTTTGGGCTCGATTCACTAACCTTCCTCCAGACCCCGTCCGCACCCCATCCGATCTGCGCATGCAAATGAGTAAAAAGGCGTGCACATTTCTTAATGCGTCGATTCATGAAAACCATTTCGTCCAAACCGACTGGCCTTTCCCGTCCAAAAAGTTACGACTGCCGAGACCAGTCGCTTTACATCCTCGCCAGCTATTTCTGCCTAGCAACTGACGCGTGCGTGTTAAGAACGCCATTAAAAATATATATCTACCCCTCCAAAAATCCAAAATATATCTAAACTTTTAAATATATGTAAACTTTCATGTACATAAGCGTTAGAAATAGTTTTTTTTAATTTTTTTGGGAATGCGCATAGCAAGCGTGGGAGTGAATCTCGGCTTTTTAATATGCATGGCGAGAAAATCACAGATTAACCCCCGTGCTCTCTTCAAATATCAATGCCAAATAACAAAAAAAAATCCTAAATCAAATATAACTTTTAATGGCCAGCTATCCCTCCCCCAGCTAGATTGTCACGTGCATGTGTGTCACTAGTCGTTGCTTCGTGCTTCACGGCAGAGATAGCTAATGACGTCCGCGATTAAACATACAGAAGAAAATTCTTAATAGAAACTTACCATTATCTACCCATCCCACCCTTCCTAACCCAAACCCCAACCTACCCCCCTCCCTCATATTTAGCCCAGAATCCTGCTTACAATAATAATAATAATAATAACAGCTTATATACCGCAATACCGTGAAGTTCTATGCGGTTTACAAAAAGATTAAGCAAAGGTACAAATTGACTGACTTCAAGAGGGGAAGAAGAAAGAGAAGTAATTAGACAGGAAATTCATTGTTGAGGAGAAAAGTGATCAAAAGGACAGTAGGTCGCTATTGAGAGGAAAGAGATAAGTGGATCGGTTGTCAAGATGTTTTAGGATCACAATGGTGATCAACCCAGGCCACAAGTATCCAGCAGAATCCCATGCTACCAGCCCCTGGGATAAGTAGTGTAGTGGATTTTTCTGGATCTATTTTAATAACAATTTAGGGACTTTACCTACAGGAATGCATGTAAATCTTTTTAAAACCCAACTATGCTAACTGGTTCTATCTCACTCTGCTGGGTCAGACCTGAGGTCCATCGTGCCCGGCAGTCCGCTCACGCGGCGGCCCCAACAGGTCCAGGACCTGTGCAGTGATTCTCTATTTATACCCCTCTATCTCCCTTTCCAGCAGGAAATTGTCCAATCCTTTCTTAAACCCCAGTACCGTACTCTGCCCTATTACGTCCTCTGGAAGCGCATTCCAGGTGTCCACCACACGTTGGGTAAAGAAGAACTTCCTAGCATTCGTTTTGAATCTGTCCCCTTTCAACTTTTCTGAATGCCCTCTTGTTCTCTTATTTTTTGAAAGTTTGAAGAATCTGTCCCTCTCCACTCTCTCTATGCCCTTCATGATCTTGTAAGTCTCTATCATATACCCTCTAAATCTCCTCTTCTCCAGGGAAAAGAGTCCCAGTTTCTCCAATCTTTCTCTATCTCTCTCTCTCTCCCTTTCTCTCTCTATTTCTGTTTCTCTCCCTTTCTCTTTCTCTCTCTCTCTCTCTATTTCTCTCTGTCTCCCTTTCTCTCTCTCTTTCTGTCCCTCTCCACTCTCTCTATGCCCTTCATGATCTTGTAAGTCTTTATCATATCCCCTCTAAGTCTCCTCTTCTCCAGGGAAAAGAGACCCAGTTTCTCCAATCTCTCAGCGTATGAAAGTTTTTCCATCCCTTTTATCAGACGTGTCGCTCTCCTCTGAACCCTCTGTGGTCTTATAACCTGCCAAATCCTCTAAGATGGAATTTGAGGCGAGTTGCATCAAGAAACCATTTATACATTACAATGGAATTGGTCCAAGCATTATTAAACATTGTGGAAAATAGTCTGGTTTTGTTTCTAGTGGGTTTTCAATATAATTCGTGGGTAGTGTATGTATATTGTGAGTCTTGAGGTGTAGATTAATATTTGGGGATTGGGCGAGGCTCCTGAACATGATTTTTTTTTTTTTAAGAGCCCTGTTTGCAGGCATTTATGAAACAGGGCTTAAGTGGTGATGGTACGGATCTCAATGGGAAGTGAGTTCCATGTTTGTGGTTTGATAGTTGAATGAGTTGCAATGTGGTCGCTTGTATTTTGTTCCTTTTAGGAACGGAAAAGATAGTATCATTATCTTTTGAATAAATCTGATAAAGATGTGAAATAAGTTTTCTTTACAGGTTTATATGGAATAAGAAAAAATATATATATACCACGCCTGCTAAATATAGAAGTTAAAAGATTTCTTGTATAAAAATTTTGTCCAAGTCCCCATGATGTGGACTTACCGTAAAAGGATGATTTGTATTTTTGTCTTGTTAATTATATTCTTTGTTTCTGAATTTCCTAAATGTTACTTTGTAATAAATGAAAAAATTTCAATTTAGAAAAGAAAGAATAGTATTGAACTATTCTGGTACTGCGGTATACAAAAATAAAGTTGTTATTATTATTATTATTATTATTTTGTGGTTGGTGTTTCGCTGTTCAGCTGGTCTTCCAAGTAGTTCAGTGAATTATGTGGACTGGCTTCCCATCACACATTGCATTACCTACAAAACCATCTTGTTGGTTTTTAAAATTAAACTTTCCCATCAACCTTCTTTTCTCGATAAGTTCCTTATTCTCTTGCGTCCCTCACGAACTCTCAGATCAGCTGATCAGAACTTACTCTTCATTCCTTCTATAAAGGAATTTTTCTATACTAGGAAAACAAACTTTTCAGTGGTAGCCCCAACTCTATGGAATGCTTTACCCTCTCATCTCCGTCATGAAAAATCTACCGATAAATTTAAGGCTAACCTAAAAACGTTTTTATTTCAAGACGCATTCAACCGTTCTTGAATTCCTCTTCTTAAATCCACCAACCGCTTTCAAGAAGCGATCCTACCCCTAATGTTTTATCCCCTCTCTTTCCATTTCCTTTCTACCCTCTTTTTTTCCCCCCCTTCTAAACTCTATTAATGTAACTTTACCCCACTCCTCCCTTTCGATCATCACTTTCAAGTCTGTCTCGTCGATGTCTTCAATGTTCACCTCCCTTTCTTTCCATAGACATTACTTTTAAGTACTATTTTTATCTCTATTTTAGTATTTTATTGTAAACCGGCTAGATACTCGTTGATGGTCGGTATATTAAAAATCAATAAACTTGAAACTTGACTCTCCATGCATTATTTTGAATGTTTGCATAATTTGAATTCGATCCTCTTGTCAATTGGAAACCAGTGTAACTCTATGGGCTCTTTTTACCAAGGTGCGCTAGCGGTTTTAGCATGCGTTTAGTGCACGCTACAATGCCACGCACGCTAAACGCTAATGCCTCCATAGAGCTTGCATTAGTATTTTTTGTTTAGCGTGTGGTTTGCACGCGCTAGTCTTTAGCGTGCGCTAAAAACGCTAGCGCACCTTAGTAAAAAGGAGCCCTTTAAGTAATGGTGTGACATGGTCGAATTTTGATTTGTAGAACACGAGTCATGCCGCCGTGTTCTGTATTAATTAGAGGCTCTTGTCAGTTTCTTCGGTAGTCCCTAGAGAAGTGCATTGCTGTTGTCTACTCTATCTATATATATAAAATCGGAGGTATGTATGTGTGTATGTATGTATGTGTGTGTGCATGTGCCGCGATCACGCAAAAACGGCTTGACCGATTTGAACGAAACTTGGTATGCAGATCCCTCACTACCTGGGGTGATATGTTCTGGGGGTCTCGCGGCCCACCTGCACACGTGGGCGGAGCTACAAACAGAAAATCAGATTTCACCCATTCATGTCAATGGAAAAAATGTAAAAAGCTGGCATTCTCACTGTAATTCAAAAACGGCTTGACCGATTTGAACGAAACTTGGTATGCAGATCCCTCACTACCTGGGGTGATATGTTCTGGGGGTCTCGCGGCCCACAACTCTATGTTGCTTGCTCAAGGGTGGGTTCACCCAAGAATTTATATGTTCTTGCTCCAGGAGGTGAAACTAAAATTGTTGTTTATAATCACGTTTTGCGTTAGTTGTATTGTATTCATTTTGTCAAATATTTCACATTATAATTTGAATATTGTACTTTTTATTAAGCTGTAAAAAAATAATTTCATTCACCACTATAAAGTATCTTTATTTGAATCCATTTACAGTGTTATTGCTATAATTAAATACCCGTGCAACGCCGGGGCATCAGCTAGTTAGTGATAAGATATTTATATGGTGATCAGCATTCTCTTTGGCCTTCCCAGGTAAACTTGAGTGAAAAAAAAATATTTTTTCCTATTTCTTTTTAAAAGTATTACTATTTCATGGGGTAGAAAAGTACAAAGTATTATAAAGTGGGGTGGGGGTAGAGATGGACTTTGCATTGTAAATATTTCGGGGGAATAGTTGTCGGTTTTACAAATGTTATAGACACAGAAAAATGAAGGCAGATAAAGATCTATCTAGTCTGCCAAACCATGCCATCCACCATCTCCTCCTCTCCCTTAGATATCCAACATACTTGTCCAAACCTTTTGTCTCCACCACCTCCACTAGGAGGCCGTTCCAAGCATTCACCCCTCTTTCCGTGAAAAAGTATTTTCTGAAAGTCAGCTGGCAGGCGCTTCTCTTCCTCCTCAGTGTACCACAGCACTCTTGGAATGTCAGGAGGCACACAGTTTGAGATACACTGTCATATCCGTATCGGTTCTTCGGGTATTTGACGTTTTCCATTAATCATTTTGGTTCGCCCTTTGATGTCACTCCCTGGGTACAGGTCCTGGAAGTGGCGTCAGAGAGAGCGCCAATGCCGACATGGGCAGCAATCTCCCGTGGGGGGAAGGCAAGGGGCGTGCGCATATGGCAAGAAGAGGAGCGGGGGAGGGGGGGCGGTGAGGAAGAGGGCTGCTGCGTCCTTAAGAAGACTTTGCGTGGAACGGACCGCACCCTCCTTACGATGCCACTGCCTCTACCTCAGCCTCCCCCCTCTCCTCCCTAGCATCTTCTAACCCTCCTCCAGTCTTGCACTGTCCTCCAGCATCCCCTTTCTCTCTTCAACCAAGATCCTGGACCTCCAGGCTGCGGCAACTTGACCTAAAGCTTACAATTTTGTAAACGCCATAATAATAGCAAAATACCCAAATACAAGCATAAATATGATGAACGAGGCAATGTGAATCCTAGTAAAAAGAGAATATGATACAGTCACAGAATATAGACATTTAACAGTTCTGTAAAACAATCGTATAACAGAAATATGTGACTGTTTCTGGGAAAAGATGACTAAAGCAGCGGATCCAAAATGCTGAGATTTTTCATGTCATGGGTCCATGAGCAGTCATCACATGTCTGATCTTCTGTAACTTACTTTTTTTTTTCTCACATAAAAGGATGTCCTAATACAAATTGTTTGCTTGAACAGAATTCATTTTATTTATTTTCAAAACTCTCTGGTGAAAAAATGCTTTTTTAATCTCCATAGGTTGAGGAAAGTGAGATCTTGCGTCTACCAACAACATTTTTCTGTTCTTGTACAATCAATTATTCTTTCGAGGTTGAATTATTGTAACGCGGTCTTCTTAAGCCTGACTAAGAAAAGTCTTCAAAGACTTCAGTTGATCCAGAATACTGCGGCTAGGCTGATCTTTGCAAAGAGTAAATTTGATCATGTTTCTCCGCTTTTGCTAAAACTTCACTGGCTTCCAATCATTTCTAGAGTCTATTTCAAATGTGCTTGCTTTACATTTAAGATCTTGTATGGCATTTTTTCCTTCCCTACTTCCTCTATTCTGGAATTCTACGAGATCTGAGATTACCAGACCTACTCAAAAACTTAAACTATCCTTTCCTACGTTGAAAGGCGTAATCTATACTGGAAAACTAGGGAAGTCTCTTCTTTTCAAAATTACTGAGCTCTGGAATAATTTTCCTGTCCAGTTGCGCGATCTGGGCTCTCTCCAATTATTCCGTAAACATCTGAAAACTTGGCATTTTTCGAAATTGTGATCTTTGTTTCCTAGGAAGCGCCTAAAAAATACCTGTTCCTGAAATACCTAAACAACTGACCCGCTCTCCTCTCTCTCTCTCCTCAATAACGGTCCTCCCGACCTCCTACCCTTATCCTCTCTCCCCTCATAAGCCCGCATATAATTTCACGGTACTGTGATACCTACAAACTGTTATCTTTATCATATCGTAATTCTTCGCTGTATTTTTTTGAAATGTGTGGCCTATTCCAAACAGGTCTTCTCAGACATCACTTACCAAACTGTATATCTTATACTCTTGCTCAGCAAATTGTATTTCTATAATTTTGTTTTCTTAAAGTCTCTGCACTCTGTATTTCCTCTGACTATCTGCATATTGTAATTCGCTGAATGTCCAGCTCTCTTGTAAACTGCCTAGAAGTTGCAAGATTGTGGCGGTATAGAAGAATAAAGTTATTATTATTATTATTGTATTTTTTTCTTCAATTTTTTGTAAAGTGTGTCGAGCTCTATTTTTATAGAGAAGATTCGGTATATAAGGTTTAAGGTTTAGTTTAGTATAGGTTTAAGGTTTAGTTTAGTAAAACTGATACCTTCCTCCCTTAAGAAAGCTAAGCAGCTTACAAAAAAAAAAAAATACACAAAATCACCCTCCCTTTTACTAAGCCGTAATAGAGGTTTCTACCGTGGTCCAGAGCGCTAAATGCTCTGACGCTGCTCCGATGCTCATAGAGGAGGTCCTTTTATGAAGGTACGCTAACCGATTTAGCGCGTGCTAAAGATTAGCGCACCCTAAATGCCAAGGCATCCGTTATATCTGATGGGCGTCTTAGCATTGAGTGCTCGCTAATCTTTAGCGCGTGCTAAATCGGTTAGCGTACCTTCATAAAAGGACCCAAGAATTCCTATAAGCGTCAGAGCATTTAGCGCTCTGGCTGCGGTAGAAGCCTCTACTGCGGCTTAGCAAAAGAGGACCTAAATATCCATTACATAAACACATCATCATATTATAGATGCTCATAAATTTTTTAAAACAAATTTAAAATAATCAAAAATTATTTTAATTTATAACATTTTATTGAAGGAAATAATTAAATATAATATAATACAAATAGATACACAATTATAATATTTACATATATATTTCTATCATTCCTTCAAAATATATTTCCATATGACCCAAATCAACCCCCCTACTACACATTTTAAATAATACATTCTCATATTATCACAAGATACTTTATACAGTCACAAAAGTCTGCAAAAAGAGAGGTGTTTTTAATATCTTTTTAAACTATGAAAGAGATCAATGGACCAAGAAGAGCATTTCATAATAAAGACCCCCACAATAGAAAAAGCACTCATATTCGTAGCCGCATAATGTACCTGTCTTAGATCTGGAACCATTAACTTCTTCTCGACCTACTAGATCTGTAGACTAAAGAAAGACACAGGGGCAAATTTTTCCCCTTTTCCGCTGGAACTCATTTTCCCATCCCATTTCCGGTGGGTTCTTTTCCTGTCCCTGCCCCATTCCTGCAAGCTCCGTCCTCATCTGCACGAGCCTCAAACACTTTAAAATAATAAGTGTTCGAAGCTTGTGCAGTTAAGGCAGAGCTTAAAGGAATGAGGCAGGGACAGGAACGGAGAAATTGAGACAAATTTGTCCCCGTGTCATTCTCTACTGTAAACCTGCACTACATTTCTCAAATACATAGGAGCAGTACAAAATTAGACTTTGAAGCATCAAAACCATAACTTGACATTGTATTTGATATTTGACTGGTAGCCAATGTAATTGTTTCAATATTGATAAAATATGCTCAAATTTTCATAGATCGTAGGTGCCCAAGCGTTTTGAATAGCCTGCAATGCATTGATTCTAGATTGTAAACCAAAAGAGCACTGTGGTATGGCGATGGACTTTAATGAGAGCTCCAAATATACAGTAAAATAATTTACATAAAAATAATAATGTAATGTACACGAATCACTGTTATGTAATTTATCTAGATAATCTTTATTACGCAATTCTTTTGGTAATTCCTATAATTTGTATTCCGCCTTGAATAATATATAATGTATAAAGTATTCAAAATTAATTTTCCTATGAACTGTTTTCCTACCTTCTGCTACTCTATGTTTATAACCTAACTAATTTGTTCTTCTCAAGTACTTTAGCAAGAATGTGAGCCTTTGGGACAGTCAGGGAACTCTAAGTACTCTCTCTTCATCTTAATTAATCTTATTTATTGCATTTCTTCTGTTTCTACTGTAAACCGCTTAGAACCTCACGGTACAGCGGTATATAAGAAATACAATTATTATTATTATTATTAATCCAGATAAGAAGTAAAAATCCACATAAAAATCAAAAGGACCTCTAGTCCACTATAGGCTCTGGACCCAACACGGTCCGCGTTTCAACAGGATGTCTTCTTCGGGGGTCCCTAATAGTCCTCTAATGACGAATACGTGGAAAAAACTGAAATGTGGAAAAACAACCGCTGCTGAAAATCAAGACAATGTATATTTGGAGCTTGTATTTTTATTGCACATTTGAAACTTTGGTTTCTCTTGTTAAAGTCCATCTCGGGATCATTGCCATACCACAGTGCTCTTTTGGCTTACTTTGGACTTCTTTCTCTGTGGATTCTTGGGGTCAATTTCTTCAGTTTGTGTTGATTCTAGATGGTGACAGTCCTAAATGAAGGATATTACAGAAATCTCATCTCATCACAGTTAAATACTGCCCAACCATCCTAAAATCATATGATTTCAGCATAGGTTTCAATTTCACAATCAGCCTCAGATAGTAAAAACACGATTGAACTATATTTCTGCCATACACAGACGGAAACTCCTGATGGGAGTTAGAAATGTCCTGATTTGGCAGAGTACACAGAAACAAAGAACAAGTATTTCTGAAGATGAGGCAAAATATATGTTACAATTTCCTTGTAAATGTTTGACTCAGGGATTGTATAGATATGTCTTATGACCCTGATCAGTTGAAAACTTTTAATGAAGCAAATACAAATGCATATTCATAAGAGCATAAGAAATGCCACTGCTGGGTCAGACCGGTGGTCCATCGTGCCCAGCAGTCCACTCACACGGCGGCCCTTAGGTCAAAGACCGGTGCCCTGATTGAGTCTAGCCTTACCTGCATACGTTCCGGTTCAGCAGGAACTTGTCTAACCTTGTCTTGAATCCCTGGGGGGTGTTTTCCCCTATAACAGCCTCCGGAAGAGCGTTCCAGTTCTCTACCACTCTCTGAGTAAAGAAGAACTTCCTTATGTTTGTACGGAATCTATTCCCTTTCAACTTCAGAGAGTGCCTTCTCGTTCTCTCTACCTTGGAGAGGGTGAACAACCTGTCTTTATCTATTAAATCTATTCCCTTCATTATCTTGAATGTTTTGATCATGTCCCCTCTCAGTTTCCTCTTTTCAAGGGAGAAGAGGCCCAGTTTCTCTAATCTCTCACTCTATGGCAACTCCTCCAGCCTCTTAACCATGAAATGGCACATTTATCACCTACCTTGGCAAAAAAAAACCCTGGAACAACCTCCCAACGGCTATCAAAACCCAACCCAGCTATCTTAAGTTTCAAAACAAACTGAAGACTCTTCTCTTCGGGGCAACACACTTCATCGGCAATCAATAACCTACTTGACTGCGATTTCAGTATCTTCAGTGTTAAATGTATCGTTAATTCTGCTCTCCACTTCTCCCTGAAGACCTTCCACCCTCCCTCTCCTCTTCCTCCTCTACTTCTCCACATTTACTCAAATCATACGTTGTCATGAACCTATTTAGGCCTAGAGAAACTCACAAATTAGAGATTAGATGAGATTAGAAGATAGGTACTCCATCGCTGGGCTGTGAAATGCTGTAAAACAGGGGTGTCCAATGTCGGTCTTCGAGGGCCGCAATCCAGTCGGGTTTTCAGGATTTCCCCAATGAATATGTATGAGATCTATTAGCATACAATGAAAGCAGTGTATGCAAATAGATCTCATGCATATTCATTGGGGAAATCCTGAAAACCCGACTGGATTGCGGCCCTCGAGGACCGACATTGGACACCCCTGCTGTAAAATGTTAGTGTAGGTATGCTTCTCTCTTCTGCAATGCCTAATACCTTTACCTAGATTACCCTAGCTCCAGAGATATTTTCTTTTGTGGATCTAAATATAGCACTAACTTCTCCTCCCCCTTTTACAAAGCTACATTAGTGGCTGCCGCGTGGCAAACAGTCTTGACGCCCATTAAATCCCTATGGGCGTCAGAGTGACTACCATAGCAGCAGACGCTACCGTGGGTTTGTAAAAGGAGCCCTAAGTTTTTCCTATTTAGCATCTGAGAATAATAATAATAATAATTTATTTTTGTATACCGCCATACCCAGGGAGTTCTAGGCGGTTCACAACAAATAGATGAGTTACATACAGTGCAGTTGAAAAAGAAGAACATAACAAGACAATCGAAGGGTCAAACTAGTTTACATTGACAATTTAAGTAAGGAAGGACTAATACAGAGCATAAACGGTATTTACCGTAAAAGAGTACAATTGAATTTGTGAGAAGGGGGAGCAAAGCATATTGTATGAGAGGAGGGGGCAGGGATCATTGGGAGGGGGGGGGGAGGAAGGGGAAAAAGTAAAGAAAGGTGGGCCGTGTTGAGGGGGGGAGAGAAGGAATTGGTCTGATGCAGAGAAGAGAGTTCGATCTGTTTACTAATGAGGAGAGGGGGAGCGTTAAGGCGGAAGAGGGGAGCATTAAGGATTTGGTCCATTGAAAAGTAGAGTTTTGAGCTTTTTTCTAAAGTGGAGGTATGAAGAGGCGTCAAGTATAATTTGGGTGAGCCATGAGTTTAGTTTGGCCGCTTGAAAAGAGAAGGTTCGTTCAAGGAATCTTTTAAGATGACATACTTAATGCTTGTGTTTCTTTCTTGAATATTTGAAATGCAAAAACAGAATAAAACACAAAAGCAAAATACGATTGAATAGCTTTACGCACTTGTGCGCTTCGTCCTACCATGCCATATACATAGGGTTACCAGATTTTTTTTAAAAAAAATTTTTCTTCTTTATTGAATTTTTTATATAACACAAGTATGACAATCATAACTTGATACAGATCAGAGATGAAGAAATTTAACATTAACAAAGAAAAACAAAATATAAACAAGTAATATTAACTCTTATTTAGCCCATCTCCTTATGAGTGGCATGAAGTGACATGGGTAGGGGTAGGCTAGATGCACTTCTCTTTACGAGAAGCTTGGAGCGATATGGGGACCAAAACTATGCCAGGGCCTCCGCGTGTGCGGATCGCCGGTCTTGATGGACCTAGGGTCTGTTCTGGAGATGGCGCTTCTTATGTTCTTATGTATTTATGAGATCAAGAAAGGAAATCAACTTCAAATCAACTTTTAAATTATATTAGAGTAACGACATCAGATATCCTATTCCACAGCCAGATGGAAGGTCATTCCTCATTAGTCATGGTTACCAAACCTTCTTTAGAACCAATAAATTCCAAAAGCTGTTTGAGATCAAAAAATTATTATTTTGAAATAACACATAACATTTTGAGGGAAATTTAACAAGAAATGTAGCCCCTAGAGCAGGGGTAGGGAACTCCGGTCCTTGAGAGCTGTATTCCAGTCAGGTTTTCAGGATTTCCCCAATGAATATTCATTGAAAGCAGTGCATGCAAATAGATCTCATGCATAGTCATTGGGGAAATCCTGAAAACCCAACTGGAATACGGCTCTCGAGGACCGGAGTTCCCTACCCCTGCCCTAGAGCAAGAACTGTTGTGTACTGTAAACCATTTAGGTTTTAGACAGTACAGTATAATCTCGTTATAATGGACTTCAAGGAACCTGGAAAAATGGTCCATTATATCCAGAGTTGCATTTTTAAAAAACTTTATTTAGGTCAGCTTGAAACAACGTTCAATCGATGAACAACAGTCACTGTACAAACATATTAGCAAAACTCAGCAAAACATTGGTATGGCACAAAACAATTGCAAAACCAGAACACTAAAAGATGTGCTAAAGCATTATGTCATACTGTACTGGAAAGAAAAATAATCTGTCATTTTCTTCTGGGCTGCATTTTGATATTATACCACCGGCACGCCACGCGGCTTGTAGGCGGAGCCTGCATGTTTGTTATAGCCAATGAAAACTACAGCTAAAAGCGGATCTGGGGACCAAATTGGTTGTCCGTTATATCCGAAAGTCCGTTATATGCGAGTCCACTACATGCGATGATTTTCTGTATGTTTATAATGGCGCACGGCTGGGACCAGCGGACCTCGTCCGCTATAGGCAAGGTTCCGTTATAAGCGAGTCTGTTATAATGAGATTTTACTGTATAGAAATTTTTTTAATAAATAAATACTAGGTTAACCATGCTTTGGAATACTATGTTTGCCACACTATGCTGGGTGGGAGGCAACTGGAACAGCAGCACTCCTGTGCCCTCCTCTCCACCTCCTTGTTTCTTCTGTGCCAACCCCCCCCCCATACACACACACACTCCTTCTGCACCCCCACGCCACACTCACGCCCTCCCTTCCCACCCCGCACCTCTTTAAATCTTCACCAGCGAGAGCTGACATTGACTTTTCCTCTGACATCACTTCCTGGCACTGCGACCCGGAAGTGATTTCAGAGGGAGTCAGGCCTGCGCGCGCAGCAGGCCAGAGTAGTTGCTCGCACTGGCAAAGATTTTAAAGAGGTACCGGGGGCGGAGAAGGGAGGGTGCAAGCATGGCTTGGGGGGTGGAGAGCTGCTGGTGCCCCCACCAAGATGGCACCCGGGGTGGTCTCCCCTGCCCTTACTATGCCATGTTTTGACATCTTATGCCCCTACAAGAATTCTTAGATCTAACGATCAGTATGTATTTACAGTTCCCTCTCTCAAAGTTATCAATACGCGCCGACAATACATCTTTTCTGTAACGGCTCCACATCTGTGGAATTCGGTTCATAGTCATTCACGCGCGAGACTTCAGCGAGTCGACATTGCAGTGCCGACAATTCGGCGCAACCAGTGCGCCACCTAAAAAATGACTTTTAAAGAGCTCCAATGCGGGGTGTGTGTGGGGAACTTCATACTCTTCGCGCTGCCGTTAGGGGGGGGGGGTGTTGGAACCCTCCATTATAGATTAAACTTAACTATTTCCCGATTTTTATGAATAAGTTAAGTTTTCTCTATAATGTGGGGGATTGCACCCCCCACACACCCCCAATGGCGGCGCAAACAGTCTGAAGTAAAGTGGGGGGATTCCCCCCCACGCCCCCGTCGGAGCTCTTTAAAAGTCACTTTTTAGACGGCGCGCTGGTGTCTCTTGTGCTTGCTGGTGTCGGCACTGCAATGTCGGCGCGCTGAAGTCTCTCGCGCTTTTGTCCCGTCACCGTGGAATTCTCTCCCTACTCACTTAAGGGAAGACCGCATGTTAGACCGATTTAAGAGTAAGTTGAAATGCTTTCTTTTTAAAGATGCCCTCAACTTCTAGCACTCTTGCCTTGAATCACTCCTTAGGGTCTGCCCTGCGACCTTCTTTCTTATAATGTCAGCCTCCCTTTTGTCCTTTCCTTTTTTGTCTTATTTTCTTTAAAAAAAAATATGGTATTTCTTTCCCTCTTCCCTCACTATGCGCAAGTCTTGTTTGTGGATCTATGTGGCATGTTTTGTCCCCCTGAAAGTTGTACGTTTTTTAGTTATGTACATCGCTTTGAAGTTTGATTAAGCGATCCATGAAATCTTAAACTTGGAAACTTACCATGCTTTGTTAACCATGTTGTACCATTTCTGTCTGATGATGTTTGGCCACGCTGTCTTTTACCGTACAACGGCCCCCTTTTATTGTGCCGCGTTAGGGTTTTATTATATTGCCGGCCGTGCAGGAAAAGCTCCAGAATTCCTGGGACAATAGAGGATTGAGCGACTTGCCCAGGGTCACAAGGAGCAGTGTGGGGTTTGAACCCGCAACCTCTGGGTGCTGAGGCTGTAGCTTTAACCACTCGGCCACTCCTTCACCTGCAGCTCTCTTTCTCACTTAAGCTGCAGCATTCTGAATTAATTGCGTGAACTCTTCCTGCTATGAATAAGCATTTCTGGGAAGGAATTAAACCATATAAAAAGTTCCCCAGATCAGATAGCGTTCGTCAATCTTTCCTGGAAAGCTCAGTTTGGGGGAAACTATCCAGTAGGTAGTATTCAAGAGAAGATAATGTTTTCCCCATAGAGGGTAAAACTGAAAAGAACCTTGTAGCACGTCTAGCGCTGGTCATTGTAGCATTAAGACACTGGCTTTATTGAGATTAGAACTCGGAAGAGAGCTTTTAAACCACTTACCTGTAACAGGAGATCTCCTTAGATGGCGAGCGAAGATAAGTGGGTGATGTCATCAGTCGGCAGGAGAATGAAGTATTCTGTCGGAGCTCAGTAAAAAAAATTGCACAGCCAGCATCTAATGTAATGTAATGTAATTTATTTCTTATATACCGCTAAACTCCGTTAGGATTCTAAGCGGTTTACAGAAAAAACAGACAATAGGGTGCATTAAAATTATAAGTAAAATAGGTACTTAGATATTCCCTTACTGTCCCGAAGGCTCACAATCTAACTAAAGTACCTAGAAAAATGACAATTAGTAGAGTAATGAAAAAATAAAATAGAGATAGATGAGAAAAAATAAGAAAATAAACATTCTAATAAGACTACAATGGTCTAAAGGACTTTGAAAGGTTGAAAAAGAGGGGAGATAGGAAATAGAAGCAGAACATAGAAACATAGAAACATAGAAAGATGACGGCAGAAAAGGGCTATAGCCCATCAAGTCTGCCCACTCTACTGACCCACCCCATTAAGTCTGAGTACTAATGACCTAGTTCCTTAACTCGACCCTCGTAAGGATCCTACTAGGGCATCCCATTTATTCTTAAAGTCAATAACGCTGGTGGCCTTGATCACCTGCTCTGGAAGCTTGTTCCAGTGATCTACAACCATTGAAACTATAGAATTCTTGGGAAATTTAAATGAAATTTAAATAATAAAGTAGGAAACAAAAACCAAGTGGCAAAACAATGAATGAGATTTAAAAATAAAATATCATAAACTAAAAAAGAAAGTGAAAAAATAAAAACAAACAGCCGAGACTGAAGTCCAGCTTGAAATGACTTCACTGCTTTGGCTGCGAAACTTCTCCAGATGTCATCCGATCCTTGTCAGCAAACCGGAAGCCCCAAATCCAGTGTCTCCGGTCATCAACTCGTCTAAGATATTCACTCTCTGCGCCTGCATGTCAAATTCGCTGAATCTGTCTCCTTTCAGGACAGGCACCGCTCGCGTCTCTCTGACTGTTTGCGGCGCCAACAATGGCCTCCCCCTCGTGGTGGCGGTGGTGGTCGTGGGGGTCGCTCCTCATCATGGCCGAAGCTAGCGGCTGCAGCGCCTTCTCTGAGTCGACGCTGCTCAGCAGGCCCAGGCTGGCGTCAGGGCCGGGTGCCTCTAGCGGCGGGCGAGCGCCGGGTTGGCTGCCGGCTTCTCGGCAACAGGGGTGACGGCGATGATGGGATGGAGGGGCTGGGTGAGCGATTGCACCGGAGGCATCTCCTTGCCCGCATGCTTCAGCTCCAACTCGGCAATCCTCACCGACGCGAGTCCTAACAAAGTCGGGAAAAACACGATGCCTCAACCAGGGATGTAGCAGTGAAATCACTTTGTTGAACTCAAGTCAAGATGGCATCTAAACAATAGTTGGGCAATCAATGTGCGTCATGCAACCTCGGCTCCTGAGGAAAGCACTTAGGGCTCCTTTTACGAAAGTGCGTTTGGGCCTTAACGCGCGGAACAGCGCGTGCTAAAATGCCGCACGTGCTAGCCGCCACCGCCTCCTCTTGAGCAGGCGGTAGTTTTTCGGCTAGCCCACGCTAATCCGGTGCGTGCACTAAAAACGCTAGTGCACCTTCGTAAAAGGAGCCCTTAGGCCCAGGTTCTCATCGAGACACCGAAAGTTAGGAAGTGGTTGAAGGAGTATTAGCAGCAGGATTACCGCTGCTGTATTTTTGCACCAGTGAGAAGTGGATTTTTTATGTTTGTATACTCTGGATTTGTTATGCTCTCTGTTTTGCCTCTGACGCAGCCCGCAGGCGAAACGTGACCATGTCAAGCACATGTGACATTAAATGTCTTTATGTTCCATATACTCGTTTGGTCTGCTGAGCTGCTCTTTCTTCTGCACCCGAATCATCACATATCATCTGCCTCTCTTACGTCCCTCTAACTTTAGGGTTCAGTGTCCTGCAAAGTTTTCAGCACCGCCGCACACTAAACCCGGTGCTGCGGCCGGAAGGCATCCGGAAGTGCTCCGGCCGCGCACCTGAACCTGTTACTCCACCGGTGGGGGATCCTGGAGGAGGGGAGGTGCGGGGAGAAGAGGAGTGACGCTGGCGAGGAGGAGTCATCGATGCCAGCTGACTGCCTACAGGACGTGCCTCTTGCCACGATGATTACTTCCTTTTAGAAACTGGAATAAACCTGGGACTATTTGCCAGCTATATTTGATTTTATTGCTTTTTACTGCTTTTCAATGTTTCTTGTTTTTATTCTCTGATAAACCTGGGAATTTTAAGATCATCTACTCCACGTTGCTGGCTTTGGTTTGCTGGAGTTCTGTTTTGTGATCCTCACTCTTAAGTTTATCTCCTTGTAACCAATTTAGGTCATCTTGTTCTTTTACTTCCCTGTCACTGAAAATGATCTGTTTGTATATTAATACCTTTTCAAGTATTTAAACATCTGTATCATATATCCCCTGTCCCTCCTAGGATAAACATATTCATATCTTCATGCCTCTTCTCATTTGTCTTTCGATGTAGATCCCCTTAGTGAGACTGGGTCCCCAAAACTGAACACAGTACTCTAGTTATTTACTATTTTAAAACCGACCATCAAGAAATCATGATAGCTTCAAAAAGGATAAAGTGTGTGATTCATCAAGGGTGTTTTCCATCCAAGGATAAAGTGTGTTTTCTTCAAGGGCATTTTCCATCCAAGGATAAAGTATGTGATTCCATCAAGGGTGGAAGGAAGTGTGTGATGGGTCTCACCTCAAGTCAACATGTTATTTTTAGAAAGGGACAGAAAACATGTGCCAAAAAATCTAAAGGATGTGGAGCTAGATACCACAAAAAAAGATCAATGACCAAAGACCAAGTACGCAGCCTAGGGGTACTTCTCGACTCTAACTTATCACTCACCGACCATATCTCGCAAATGGTCTCATCTTCGTTCTACTATTTATGAAAGCTATGGAAAATAAGAAACTATTTCTCTTTGAACCAGACTTTACACAACTTCTCTATGCCTTCATCATCTCCCGCATGGACTACTGCAATGCACTATTCAACATGTGGGCATTGCAGACAGGGACTGATGGCAAAAACTATAAAGCATCTCCAACATGTATGTACAAAATGCAGCAATCAGACTACTGAAGAATTTTTGCATCCGCGATTCAGTATCCCAAGCGCTAGCGTTAGCCCACTGACTACCCATAGCCAAATACTGCATCATCAAAGGCTTAGGACTTGCGTTCAAGTCCTTACACAACATGGCGCCCGGCTACATATCAGCCAAACTCCCACCTTATGTCCCAAACAGACCCCTCCACTTCCAGGAGGAAACATGTCTTCAAATACCCCCTGGTCGGAGCCTCCAACTAGAAAGTGCCAAAGGTTATACTCTCATTTCCTACCAAAGTACTGGAATCAACTACTCCTAACATCAAATCCCTTAATGGACTGTTGAGCTTTAGAAAAGCACCTCTTCACCTGACTCCTCCGTACAAGCTAGCATTCAGACTGTTACTCCAAGACCATTGTACTCTTAATAGAAGTTCAACTGATTCTCTCCCTTTGCACACACTGACTCTCTTCCTGTGAATGCTTCAGGCTCCAAGTGTCTGCTAATCCAGAACAATTGAACTAGGCGCATCTCACAGTACCCTATTGCCTTAGTCTTCTGTTCCTTGTTTTTCGTTGTAATATGTCTTATTGCTAACTGTTATGCATGTAACCCATTCTGGGCTCCTTGAATCAAATAAATCAATCAAATAACTAGCTAAATAAATAACACCCAATGTCTCGGCTGGAGTGCTTGAAAATAAGCACATTCCAAATTGGTTTCCAGGGCAATTAAACATATTCTAATCAAACAGAATTGTTGTGACCCCCCATAAATGGTTTATCTAATCATTTAAGATTTATTCAGAATCTTACTCTAATGATGACATTTCCTCCTGGATGATTATTGTGTTAGATAGAAAATGTTTCAAGTATGTGCCATAGTCACAGAAAGAAACCCTACCTAGCTAATGAATAACCAAAAGATGATGTATTATGAGACAAATTATGATTGACTTGGAAATGAGCTCTTTCATCCCGAGAACAATAACCCCAAAAAGTTTTAGATGGATCAAAGCTCTCTTGTTCACCCCTAAAACAGTATATTATTTTTAGTGGAGGACGAGAGGAACTAAGAAAAGTATCAAAGGTATCATTACATTTATTTGGTAGATGCACTGGTAAATTTATAATGTGGGGGAACTAGGTTGTCCCAGTCAGAAGAAGAAAAAAAATTCCAAGTCGCTGATCTAGTATGACACAGCAAAAAAATGACCACTGGCTAAATGAAGAACCAGTATCATGGCACTGAAAAGCAAAATGGCTGGGGGAAGTGGGGTGTTCCAGTCACATGAAGCAAAAAGTTCCAAGTCGCTGATCTAGTATGACATAGCAAAAAATGACCATTGGCTAAATGAAGAACCAATAACGTGAAATTGAAAAATGAAATTCTTGAGTATGGTTATGAAATAACATGACTCCATGTCTTGAAAACTACAAAAGTTCCTCTCTATTTGCAATTCACATGAATCAAATTCTTGGGACTTTTTATTTTATGCTGTAGGGAATATCCATTCATGAATCATTTCTAGGTCATTTTTGTAGCCTTAATGGTTCAAAGAGCAAACTAGTCAACCTATTCAACTGTCGTCTCTATTTTTATTTTATTTTTTGGGGGAAGGGAGGGGAAATTAAAGAATCTGGACAATTTTACTGGTCACACTATTTCTTTTTGATTAGCGTACGCTTAATTACAGACCGTTTGACATGGAAGCTTTGCGTTAGGCGCCTTGTTGCAGAATCTTTGCTCTTAAGCGCTCGCATGGCCGCCTAACTTTTAGTTACGCTGAGTGACGCTCAGCATGATTCACTAAACAGCGGACAGTTTTACTTAAATCGCGCTGAACGGTGGCTATTTCGGCGCCTAAATTTTGGGCGCTTCTTATAGAATTTGCCCCTTCATCTCTCCATTACTGCGAGTAGCACATTCAGATTGTGAGCCTGTTGCGACAGACAGAGAAAACATTTAAGTGTTCCTGATTACTATTCAAAGAATTGTAAACCGCTCTTCATAAAAACGCGGTTAATAAATCCCAATAAACAATAGTAAATAACCTCCAGATGCCCCATCCACAAACCCCTGGATTCTATATATGGCACCTGCCATTGACTGTACGTGTTTGGGTGTACACGCAATTTAACTGAGCGATGAGTCAATTAGTGCCAAAATTCGGTGCCAACAACTATTGGCATTAATTGGCAAGTTTTGGATTTGCACATTTATCTTGCTACATGCTATTCTAAAAAGACAGCGCAAATCTTTAAGGTCATAACTGAAAAGGGGGTGGGGCCATGGGCAGTGGCGTGGTGAGGGGGGCGCTCCGTCCCCTTCGCCTCTTCCCACTCCTCCTCTCACCACGCGCGCCTCCCCTTTCCTCCCCCCCCCGTAGCTCGTTGTTCACCGCCATGAGTAACAACAGCACGCCCAGAATCTCGCCACGGCACCCAGTTGGCGATATACTGCTATGCATGGCACCCATTTTGCCATTTGTATAGAATAAAATTTTGCACAAATCAAAATTTGCACATGGGAAAAAGCAGGGAGGTTTTTGGCTAATGAAAGAGATGGATGAGCTGGAAACTTTCATTACAAAGTGGCTTTTGAACTCTTTTCCTCCCCAATTAAAAAATGTCAAGGAAAGAATTGTATATCTGTCTTCAGTTTGCAGACTTTTGCTCATCTTTTGGCTACAGACAGGGCATCACTTCCTGCCTTGTTGAAGAATGCCTAAAAATGTACATCGTTGCAGATCAAAATAATGTTCCCTATTTACAGGAATTCTCTGGAAGAATCCAAGGGAAATTCCAGTTTTAGTCACACATAGCACGTTATCTGCATGACTTTGGATAGCTGCCCTTTGACGACCCACAGTTGGCATTAAATCCAAATATTCAATGCCAGTTGTTTTGAGTAATCAATCGAGCTACATTTAGAGTCATCTTCTGCATGCGCTCTTTCAAAGCGAAGCAGTAGCATTGACTTTTATGGTGCCAGACGCCAGCAGAAGTTTTTCCTCCTTACTAAGTTTGTGATTCAGCTTCTGAAGATCCACAAGTTTGACTAGTTCCTTGCTTTTGTTGGTTGATTTTGTGTAGGAGCTCTGACAGAGTGTTTTTGACCCCTAAGGAAAGCATACTATAAGCCATAACACGGCGCCGTGCAGACTTCACACAATACACTGTTTTATTTGTTCAGCCTCCTGGCTTTTCATTGGCGCTCCATTGCTTGATCCCACTGGTTTTTCGGTTGGTTGTTTTTCCGTGGGTCTCTCCTTTGATGGACTCCTTTATTTTCGGTTAGGCCATTTCTGATGACCAGCACTGAATATCTGGATTTTCAACACTGGCTAGACTAGAGCATGGCCAATTTAGATAGGGTTACCAGATTTTCCGTCTGGAAAAATCCAAACCCCCCTAGACCCACCCATCCCTGTTCTTGTCGGATGCCCTCCTGCATGAAGGAATGCTTTTCAAAACCTGGACAAAATGCTGGGTTTTGAAAAGCCGTCCGGACCCCTGGACATGTCCTCAAAAAGAGGACATGTCTGGATAAATCCAAACATCTGGTAACCCTAAATTTAAGGGATATTCAGACATAACTGGCTATGGCTTAGAGGGCAAAGATAGGCCTGCTTTTTATGTGGTCTTAATTGCCTTCAAAGCCTGGCTGCTTTTAAGTTCTGAATATCGGGACTTAAGGGGTTGTGCCCCTAACATCGCCAGCTTATTTTTCGGCAATAACCGGTTAAATGCTGTTGAAAATGCCCAGTTAGCTGCCATGACATAAGTTAGCCAGCTGGGAATGGTCACCAACCAGTTAACTTGAGCTGAAAATCATCCAATGTTTGAAGTTTGTAGGAAGGTTGAAAGTAATCCCAGTGTGGCTATGGTGGTTTGGTGGTTCATTCTTCCCCACTGTTGTCACCTTCTGTACTAGAGTTTACTGCAGATTCACATCTTTCTAGATAGATTTTCCCAGGAGTTGTCTTCAGCGTCTTGTTAAAACGAGACACACAATACATTACCTCATTTGGCAAGCGGTGCTGAAGAAAATTAAGGTTAAGGCATCTAGAAATTACAGACTTGCGACACATTAGGAATGCTATTGATTTGTTCTGCACTGGCTGTTCTTGTGAACAAAGGCTGAAAAAGCAGTGGTGCCCTGCATTAACTTGTCTCATTTCTAAAACACTCTTCATCCTGTACAAAGTAATGTAAGTGAGACAGATAAAAGACCAGCATGGCTCATCCAGTCTGTCCACAAAGGTGACCAGAGTGGTACTTACTGCTTCATGCATGCTGACCCCTCTATATCCTCCCCCACTCCACCAAGTATGAAAGTCATTTGTGTGTCAATTGGAAACCAGTTTGAAAGTATTAGGATTAATCATTGATCAGCATTTAACATTTGAGCAACAAGTTGTAACTGTAATTACCAACATTTTTAGGCCAGTATGGAAATTGAAAACAGTTAGAGCTTTGTAGTTTGTAGTTCAGCCATTGGTACTATAGCAAAAGGTTACCTCGGTTTATATTTGGATGAGCTTATATTCGAGTATATACGGTTATTGATTATTGCAATTCTGCATATATTGGTTGTGAAGATACTGTGTTAATGAAACTTCAAATTGCACAAAACACTGCAGCGCGCTTGAGTTATAGAGCAAGATATGAGAGTGGGTCCCCGCTGTTTTAACTAGTACACGGGTTAAAAAATTAAGTCACGCACTATGGGCTCCTTTTATTAAACTGCGATAGCGGCTTTAGCGTGCGCCTAGCGCGTGCAGAACTGCCGCATGCGCTACACGCTGACGTCAGCATTGAGCTGGCGTTAGTTCTAGCCGCGTAGCGCGGGTTTAGCGCACGTTAAAATTCCGCACGCGCTAAAAACACTATCGCAGCGTGCACATCTTCACTTCCTTTTTTTTAACCCTAACTTCTTATCCATGGAGATCATGGAACCATGCCTCTTGTTCCCTCCCCCTTCAGTCTGTATCTGTCTTCTTTGACCTTCGTCTCATGTCACTAGCAGCCCCTCATAAGTGACTTGCCCACGGTCACAAGGAGCAGCACTGGGATTTCATCTCACAAGCTCAGCGTGCTGAGGCAGCAGCTCTGCCAACAGCCCTTTCAGTGGGTCAAATAGTGCTTTAGTCATAGAAATGGACTTTTAGAAAATCACCCACCAAATATGTGGGTAAAAGAAGGCAGATATATCTACTACAAATTCATATTATTCCTCTAAGAGAGATCTTCTTGGGGTTGGCTGGGCTTTGAAATACTTGCTTACTTTCAGGAACTGAGTTGTGATCCAGTTCCTGAAACAGTATGAAGATTTCTTTTTATTTTAGTATTTCTATACCACTTATAGCCTTTCTATACCACTTATAGCCTAAGTGGTTTACATTCAGGTACTCAAATATTTTTCCCTATTTGTCCCGGTGGGCTCACACCCTAGAACAGGGGCGTCAAAGTCCCTCCTCGAGGGCTGCAATCCAGTCGGGTTTTCAGGATTTCCTCAATGAATATGCATGAGATCTATTACCATACTATGAAAGGAGTGCATGCAAATAGATGTCATGCATATTCATTGGGGAAAACCCGACTGGATTGTGGCCCTCGAGGAGGGACTTTGACACCCCTGCCCTAGAAGAAGCCTTAAAGAACCTGGGCCAGTCAGAGCCTTAGGCCCCTCCCTGGATGGCCTGCTATTTTGAAGAGGTAGGCCTGCTGGCCGGAGGAAGTAGGCCATCCTTCCAGTCAGCCATCGTAAACAAGAGGGAGGGGGCAGGTGGTTGTCGAGGTATGGGAGGTGTTGGGGGTTGGTTGCATGGTGGCAGGAGGGAGTAGGCATCTCTTCCGCTGCCGGGGTTGGGGGGAGAGAGTGGGTTGCTTGACAGCAGCAAAATTTTCTGACAGGTCTGAGCTGTCAAGCCTTACTTTCCTGTCAGTGCCTGAGCTATCAGCACTCAGGCACTGATCAAAAAGTAAGGCAACAACAGCTCAGACCTGTCCACAAATTTTGGCTGCAAATGTGGCTTAATGAGATTAGAGAATCACTCAGCGATTCTAGAGTTTCGCTTGGAGTACTCATTTTAATATTAATGACCTTGTTGTACTAGATTTGCATAGCCGTATTGGAGACTGCTAGAAAACTCAGAAAAAAACCACCGGTAAGTCATTTTAATAATCCACCGCTAAAATACATGTACGCTAAACCGGCTGGAACCGGTTTAGCGAACACATTAAAAGGAAGATTTTAGTTTTGAGAATCTGCCCCCCAGTGGTTACATTTAGGACACATAATTGCAGAGTTCTGGAAGAAGCCCCGGTTGACAGGCCTGGTTCAAGATTGACATGGCAATGACTGGGCTGGGGAGGGACACAGACGAGGGGAATGGCCTGTAGGAAAAAGGAGGTATTGATGCCCCTGTATAAGACTCTGGTGAGACCTCATTCAGAATATAGTGTACAATTCTGGAGACCCCACTTTCCAAAAGATATAAACAGAATGAAGTCAGTCCAGAGGGTGGCTCTTAAAATGGTCAGCAGCTTTCATCATAAAGTGAATGGGGATAGAAAGATCTCAATCTGTATACTTTTTAAGTAAGGTGAGAGAGGGAAGATATGATAACCTCCATGGCATAAATACACAGGAAGCAAATCTCTTTCAACTGAAAGGAAACTCTGGAATGAGAGGGCATATGATGAAGGTGAAAGGGAACAGACACAGGAATAACCTGAAAAAATACTTCCTCAGGGAAAGGTGGTGAATTTTTGGAGTGGCTTCCCGGTGGAGATGAAAACTGTATCTGAGTTCAAGAAAGCTTGGGACAAGTACATGGGATTGTAGATGACATGGATGGGTGGACTAGAGACACCATACCTTCATTATTCTAGATTTCTATATATTCGTAGAAAGGGTTAATAAAACAACAACAAAAAAAACCCCAACACAACTTGCATATAGACAGAATGACACTTTTAATCTGATCCAAACTGAAAATGCTAAGTACCATACATAATGCTACAAGATAGTATGATAAATATTACATGTATGAAAAAATATAAAGTTCTATATCATACAATGGAAACTCCTCCAATAAACTAATTTTTTTAAAAAAAAGAAACCCTCCAATTTACATGAGGTATAAAGCCTTCTGCTCTCCAAACACTGCTCTGAAGTTTTGTCTATCAAGACTTCTACATAAAATAAAAACACCCACTTGTAACTCATGGACAGTGACATCTACACTGTTGTCAGATGTTAAGCCTTTCTTTGAACTCTCAGCATTTTCAAGTATGATAGTGCAACTCAAATATTCTTTGATACAGTAGTTACATTTTCTTCCAGTTTCTTTTGTGTTAATTTTTTCACCTTCTCTTTCTTAGTGGAATTCCATAACTGCTACAGAGCATGTAAAAAAACGTTTAAGAAAGAGCATGAAAATAAATCACAATACCCCACAGTGTCAGATTCAAAACCTAAATGCACTGGATGAGCAAGGTGTGTTTTCAGTCAAGTACAGTAAGTCAGGCAGTTAATGTACAACCCAACAAACAGGGTCTGTAAAAGGCTTCTACTAAACAGTGTGATAAAGCTTAAAATCAAACATTTTCAAACATCTGTGAACACAAACAGTGGCATTTTGAAATCACAAAAATGAAAAAAAAAAAAATCTTATAAATTAATTTGTAAAAGAATACTGTAAGTATTTGTAAATAAAAGTTCTTTCGGTAGCAAGACTATAATAGAAAGACTAAAGTTCCTCATGGAAGAAATGCTCATCGCGAAGTTGCCTGCCATAGTCCGTGGCTTCACTGCTGAGAAATAACTCATAGTTTTCAAGAATTTCTGCTTCAGAAAGCTTCTTGTCACCATCTTTGTCTATTTCTTCTATAAGATGGAATGCCTAAAAAAAAAATATACAAATAATGCTCATACTTATTACACTAGAAAACAGGGAGGAGTTACTACAAGTAAAGTGATCTGTGGAAATAGAGAGGTGTACGCAGAGAGAACCATTGGAGGACTCGTCAGCTGTCTTTATGCCCAGGCTTTATTTAGGCACCAAGGCATGAGTCTCAGCAAAAGTTTATTAATGTCCCACCGCACTC
This sequence comes from Geotrypetes seraphini, assembly GCF_902459505.1. Classification (NCBI taxonomy): domain Eukaryota; kingdom Metazoa; phylum Chordata; class Amphibia; order Gymnophiona; family Dermophiidae; genus Geotrypetes; species Geotrypetes seraphini. The sequence continues at coordinate 10,041,910 of NC_047098.1, read as the reverse complement.
TGTAGAACTTTAGAAGAACAGAACTGGAAAAATCTCAGGTGCCATATCAACACGGCAACTAGAAAAGCACTATAAAAATGATGGGATGGGGGAGGAGGTTTGAGAAAGGGGAAGACTGGTGGAGACAAAAGAGGGTTTGAGCAAGACTAGAGAGGACAGAGAAATAGTCAGAACCCTAATATCAAATCCACCCAAGAATGTGGTAAGCATTATAACCTTATATTTAATACTAATAATGAATACTAATGAAATGTGCAGAACAGCTTATAAAGGAAAAGAAATGTTCTTTAATTCATGCCTATATGAAATGATTCAACACCAGCATCATACCTCCTCTTGTGCAATGCCCTGATTATTGGGAGTGACCCAAGACAGAAGCTCCTGAGGGTTGAGCGTGCCATCGTGGTCCTTGTCGTAATCATTCACAAACCGATCCTTCTCAACAAGTATCCATTCCGGGTCTTCCTGCGTATCTTGGAAAAACAAAAAGCAAATATACTTTTCACATTCTAATATTTTAAAATTTTTACTCTGTTTAGATCGACAGGACAAAACATTCTTCAAATAAAAACGTGACAATAACCAAATTTGAAAGGTAAATTTCACTGAAGGTCTATGGGTTTGGCATTGAGGGAAACTACAAATCCTCAAATTAAACAAACACAACCCATTCTCCAACATCAGGTATACATCACATTACTAAATTTGTTGTTTTACGGTACTATCATTTTCAAGGCAGGTAGATAATTTTACTTTTAACTATTTTATTTAACAGTGAAGCTGAGTTATCGTATATACTCAAATATAAACCGAGGTAACTGTTTTCTCCTCAAAGGGGGGAGAGGAATATGATTGACTCGAATATAAACTGAGGTTAAATATTTGGGTGATCATGGTATGGCCTCAAAATCCTGCCCGCTGAAGACAAACCTGCTCTGATTTTGGCTCCTGCATAGCATGAGTAGCCTCCGATACTGGGCTGCCTTTGAAGTTGGGAGGAAGAAATGTTCTGGTATGGAAAGGAAAGGGGTGACTACAGGAGACCAAGGGTTTGGGGCAGATATAAAAGGTGGAAAGGGAACGTCAGTGACTGAGTACCTGTGCATGTTATCTCGTATCCAAATCATATAATTAAACATCCGTGAAAATTTCTCTTATCATCAAAAGCATCATGAGAAAAAGGACTGCATCAAAATCTCATGTGTTCCTCTCAGCCCAAATACCATGCATAAACATGAATCAGATACAAACAGCTCCCTTCCAAAAACAAACATACACACACCCAAAAAGGACCATTAAACGCCATCTCAGAATCAGAAGTTTAAAAATAAACTCACAACACCTTGCCTGGAAAAAATAATAGGAAATTCAGTAATTTCTTACTATTAAAAAAGGCTGATTATTTTAAGCAAAACATTAAAGCGGGGGTGTCCAACCTTTTGGCTTCCCTGGGCTGCAATGGCCCAAAAAAATGTTTCTGGGGCCGCACAAATGCGCAAACACTGCAGCAAGACAGAGGAGGGAGCCGGCAAGACAGTAAACACCCGGGGGCAGCAGAGGAAAACACTGCATCACCCTCGACCGGTGCCGTACAAAATACTTCACAGGGCCGCAGGTTGGACACCCCTGCATTAAAGGGTTAACTTTATATTTGCATGTTTATGCAAATGGTATGTGTATACTATTCCCTGTCCTAGTACCAACGCATCTTTTAAAGTGTGGGTGTACTTTAACCTTGAACACTCTCCCTGTAAATTTATGCAAGCTGCTTCTTTCCTATCATCTTCCACAAACCCAACCCTCCCTCGATGGGCATGGGCAGACTGGATGGGTCATTTGGCCTTTGTCTGCTATCATGTTTCTATAACCATAAAGCTCTATGACCTCACAATGCAGGTGTAAAGAGCCTTAGCCTATAGGAAGAGGAGATGCAAATGTTAAGAGCCTTAGCCAATAGGGAGAGGAGGAGGTAGTGGATGCTGCGGATGGGCCATTTGGCCTTTATCTGCCATCATGTTTCTATAACCATAAAGCTCTATGACCTCACAATGCAAGTGTTAAGAGCCTCAGCCTATAGGGAGAGAAGGATGCTGCAGATAGGCAGACTGGATGAGTCATTTGGCCTTTATCTGCCATCATGTTTCCATGTTTCTATTGTCTTTTGCAAAAGGAGTTAAGGACAGGATTGGCCACCTGCTGTGCAGGCTGGATGGACTGCGCAGATCTTTAGTTGCCAAATATAGTAACGCCAGTTTTATTACACCAGTTTTGAAGGATTTGTATTGGTTGCCTCTTAGGGCTCGCATCGAGTTTAAGATTCTGTGTTTAACTTTGAAACTTTTGAAGGATGGTGCTCCTGAGCTGTTACGTTCATTGGTGCACTTTTATGTTCCGGCACGGAGTTTATATTCTAGAGATCAGCTCTGTCTTGACGTGCCCTCCCTATCTCTGGTTAAACTTTTGAGTCACCGGAAAGTGATGTTTTCGGTTCAGGGCCCTATTTGTTGGAACAGGCTTTCTATGGATCTTAGGCAAGCAGCTTCGGTTTTACAGTTTAAAAAAAAAGCTGAAAACGTCTCTGTTCTTGCATGCTTTTGCAGTCAGTAACAGCGAGTAATGAAGCAGCAGTCAAGTTTCAGTCAAATAAGTGTTTCTGTGTATGTTTATTGTCGGTAGCTTTGTTATATGCTTGTGGGTTGTATTGTAATATGTTTATTGTATCATGTTGTTTTGTTGTCTTATTGATATATGTGTTGTATGTGAAGGTTGTAAATTTGTTATTTCTCATTTGGATGTCTCATTCTACTCTGTATAGAATTGCAGGATATGCGGAATATAAATTTTTAAAATAAATAAATAAACTACACAAGAAAAGAAGCCCAAAATCATCCTAAGCCCAATCTCAGAGTCTGAGATGCTTCTTTCCTTTAACCAGTTTTCTTTCAGTCACTTGCCTGGATCTCTGTTGTAGTCACCAAGGAATTCATCCAAGTCAACAGATCCATCGCCATTTTTATCATGCTCTTCTAAAGCCTCCTCAATCACAAAATCCTATAGCATACATCAAAGGTATCAAATCTATCAGTTAGCAAATCTTCTAAATAAAGTAACATTTCATCTTAGAAAACAAGTGTTCCAGATTACATGTTACCTTTACTGCATGTACAACACAAACACACCAAATATTTTTTTAAGTACTTAGGCAGTAGGAGCAAGAGCAATGCAAAGCACAGCCCAGGGTTTTTTATTTTCTTCCTTCTACTCATAACCCTGGGAGAAAGAGAGAGTGAATAGCAACACCTAAAAGCCTCTATGGAGCATTCTTCAACCTGCCTTCAAAAGGCAGCTTGGGTCACTTGGGTAAGAACATTTGTTGCTATGGCCAAGTGAACTATATGGGTATGGCTGGTGGGGTGGGGGTAGCAGAGAGTGGGACATAACACAAAAAAGATGTTTCTAGTTGGGGGCAATGGTGTGCAGTAACTGAAAGGCTGCCAGAGCTTAAACTCAATAACATACAGCAGTAAAAACTGCCAAGCAAAAATAAATAAATACAAAATAAAAGAATAACACATTGAAGTGGTTAGAGCTATCGCCTTGGCTCCCTGAGGTTGTGGGTTCAAATCCAGCACGGGCTCCTTGTGACCCTGGGCAAGTCACTTAATCCCCATTGCCTCAGGGAGCCCACCGGTAGCCTGAATAATTTGTAATCCAAATAGAATTATAGGATAAGCGGAATATAAATTATTTAAAAAAAAAGTTATAGACTGTGGCTAACACTTTCTGAAAATTTACACTGATAGTGCTGTCTAGAAGCTGCTCGTCTTGTGCTCACCCCTTTGCCAAAATAGATTTTCTTATTGCTTTTATTTTTTATGGCACGATCTTTATGCGAGTTTTAGTTTGTAAGTGAAAAGGAGTACAAATGTCAACTTGATAAAAATAAATCCCCAATATTTAGCTGTGAGCAACGGTAGTTCCAGTTACTCAGTGCCGGCCTCTATCCAGGTACCAGCACTGAATATCTAGGTGTTTGAAAGTACCCAAAAGCTATCCAGTTACGGCTGACAACCAGTGCTTTAGCCAGATGGTAACTAGGCATAGTTAAGACTATATTATATACAGTCCAATATGCTCAGTTAGCTAGCTCGACGTTGGCATTAAAAATCTGGTAATTCTTTGACACATCACTATCGTTTCAACCACAAACTGTTGCCCTTCTGCATGCCTCATTATTTGCCCTCTATAGGCTAAAATCCCTCCGAGCTCTTCTTACTCCAAAACATCTCAGATTCCTCATCTTTGCACTAATTATGAAATCAGTTAACTACTGAAATGCACTATATCATGCCCTACCTCTTAAATCTATTAAATGTCTTCAGATAGTTCAATTTGCAGCAGTAAAAACCTTATACAAGGCATCTTGTTACAACAATGTTATGCCTCATCTTAAGTAATAAACAAAAAACAACTTACTTGGCCACACTGATCTCCCCATATGATCCTGGCTGGGCGCTATGCTCCTCTGAGGCCAGTCTTCCTTTGCTAGTTCAAATACATCAGACACTACTAGAGAGACAGCCTTTACTAGGTCTGCCACTCTGGAATGCACATCTGCTATCTATTCAGTTTGAATCATCTTTTCCTAAATTTAAAAAACGCAATCAAAACCTGGTTCTTATAGCAAGTTTTCAGGGATGCCTGAGTGCCTGAGTTTCTGTCCCATCCCATTCCCTCCTCCCATTTTTTTTCAATGTAGGTTTCCCCCTCTGTCTCTCATTCTGTCTTTCTCCTCTCTCACCATTCTTTGCATTGTTTTTGTAAACCCATCTGCTATGCTATTGCTTTTAAGGGAATAAAAAAATAAAAGGTTGGAATAAAAAAAAAATAAGATGTTTAGGCAAGACAACAGGATGTGTTCAAAGAATAACATGTGACGATGGAATTATTTATGTAAGGTGTGCTTGTTACGAATACCTGTATTAGTGATGCTGCTGCAGTAAATGCACCAAAGCATCCTTACTGTACTAAGCAAAACAATTAATTCCAAGGTTCAGGGACTCAAGATGAAAAATTGAATTTCCACTGGAAGTGAGCATCAATTTTATTATTATACTGTGAAGGAATCAGATATAGTGCTCGATCTAGTATAATGGCTTTAGCTCGGAAAGATGATGGGCTGCATCTGGCAGAAACTTATAACCTCCTATCAAGCTGTTAGGAATAAAAGAAAAGCGTCTGCAATCAGGCAATGTAACAAAGAACATAAGAAAATGGATTCAAGAAAAACAGCGGGTCCTCAGATTAGTGAGATTTCCAAAGAAACTGTGTGAAAGCACAAAGTTCAAGACAAAACCACAAAGACCTTATATGTGATATATTGCATAATAAAATATCAAGTGGCAGGCTTATTATTTGTCATACTGCCTATCTGGTTGACATCAGAGCAGTTTACATAAAGATAAATAATACAAAAGAGAAGATTAAGGTAAAGGAAAAGAGATTACATATACTTAGTAGAGTAAGGCCTAGCTGCACTCCATAGAAACTGACGGCAGAATGCTTTGAAAAACAGGTTTTTAAATTAGTCTGAAACAGGGCTCATAAAGCAGAAATTTTTCAATCAAGACAAATAGAACTTCCCTTAAGTCCTTCCCCCCTCCCCCCCACCGAAACAAAATATTTTCTTTTGACCTTACCGACATATAATCAACATCTTCAGGGTGTTCAAAATCTGTAAATTCTGTTAAATTTAGACCAGGATCTCCATCTCTGTTGGCTCGATTAAACCGTTTCTTGTCTTTCAAGTGAATCTTTCAGAAAAAGATTTAATAGTTACTTTACTGAAAGTCTTTGTCAACCTTAGATAAAGTTACAGTGAGGTGGTTTACAGTTTACATAAACTGAAGTGGAGAAATGGCAGAAATTGAGTACAGTACTCCCCCAATATTCGCGGGGTTTCCGTTCCGTTCCGTCACTGCATAGAACATGGATGCGACCAATTTTGAAATAAGAGCTGATGAACAGTCTCACATCGCAAAAAGTGTGGCATTTCACGTCAATAATTGTACGTGTCGAGTCAATGAATCATTGATTGTACCATGATGATATTGGAAGAATAAAAGATTTGTGGACACTATTACAGTAGAGGCAGTCCATGAAAATACATTCATGCATATTCATTGTAGCAATACTGAAAATCTTTTTGGCTTTTGCACTGGCCATAACCCAGATTTAGTTACTAAAATCATTGAAAGATATGAAGCACATTAGTTCCCTACCTGCCTAAATGACTCCTCCTCTTCATCTTTCAAGACTGTATTCTCATCAAAGTCAATCACATGGTCATACATTTGAATATTATACTCTTCCCACGTTACAAGTCCATTGCCATCTTTATCATACTCCACAAACTGCTGTTTAGCTTCTTCAGCTGTATAATGTTTAAATGATTGCTGGATCCAGGAACTCAGCTCATCTGTGAAAACATTCCATGATCCAAACTGGTTATTTTAAACCTGCAGGCTTTGAAAAACACTTAACATATAGAGTAAGTATATGGATGCATATTAAACAGTGAAGCTCTCCAATCTTTTTACATAAGAAAAAAGTCAATTGAGAATCCAGGATAACTCCTAAGTAGCAAAAATTATCACATCATTTTGCCTTCCCTTTTAAAATTTGAGGAAGAAAATAGAGTTATGATAAATGACCAGTTAACCAACATACCCTAGTCTATTCCTTATCTATTTCTTTAATCAAAAGCAACCGAGTATGAACCAAGGTGGAATCCTTGAGCAAACTCAGACAACTCATGCATATGTGCACTTAAAAGGTACTGTGAGAAAGGGGAGGTATGCCAGAATATGCATCATGAAAAAATACTAGGCTGCTTACTGCAGTATCGAAAAAGATATGAACCACTTCACCTTCAGTAAGAAAGCCATCTGAGTTTGAATCAATTTTCTTGATGATGCTTTTCAGTCTTAGCAGCTGCTCTTCAGGGCTGAGTTTGGCAAATTCTTCTAACTCTTCCTTTGAAGAAAGAAAATGACATTTTTTAATGTTTACTTTTCCTCAAAAACAATGTTTTTGATGTTGGCCATTATAAATTATCACAGAAATCAAAATAGCTTTCAATAGTCCCAAATTTTTCCCCATTTTTTATTTATTCGCTTGTAAGAATTTTACATATATGACTGTTTTATATGTGTGTGGGGGGCCCCCCTCCTTATAGATAGATAGATCATTAGCACTGGGTATCCAATACAACCATACATTTTAGTTTTAACATCAAATATATGTTCCCTCTCTAATATTGTTCCACTAAGAAAGATTAGGCCCTTCTGCAGTTTGTAGGCAAATGTTGTCAAGTCCGAACAGCTAAGATACACTTGTGACATATCAATTAAATCTGCTCAAGTTAAGAAAGCTACTGATGCAAGAATCTAGTCGATAGACAGAAACAGAACAGGGATATCAGCAATGTAGCATCACTTCGCCCCAATAGTCACAAGTTTTTATCAAATAATTTTTTATTAACTTATTTCTGCATGTACACTTTAGCCGCAGGGGCCCACTGGTAGCCCTTCTACTGCAATTCAGGAAGCCAAAGAGGATGGGCTTTTCCCATGTCTTCTCCAAAGAGCAAATGCCCCCCCTAAAGAGTAGCTACCTGAGAAGCTTCTGGGAAGTAGCATCTGCAGATCAATGGCACAGACAAAGTCATCTCTGGCCTAACATGGTGGAGGTCACTGAGCAAGAGGAGATGCACACCAGATCATACAAAACATCAGTTAGAAGGCCCACCCCTGACTTCAACAGGTCACCTCTACAGCATGGCTCTCGGCCACGTAGCCATCTCAAATGGCAGCCTATATGCCTACAGCAACAGAGAACCCCCCCCTCCCAATTTGAACTGTTGCTCCATCTTCTTTTCATGCCGGTAGAGGGGACAACAGCCCAATAGTTCAGGATGGTAGAGACACGATGCTATAGAAATTGATTTTATTATTATTGTATTTAATGAAATGATGCACTAGGCAGAAAAGGTTTTTTAATTCAATTAAATCTTTGCTATTTTGTCGATGACTGCATAGTAGCTAGATCTGGTATAAGTCAAAATTAACCAATGTACGGTGACAGCTAAGAAAGCAAATAGAATGTTAGGAATTATCAGGAAAGGAATGGAAAACAAAGATGAAAATGTTATAATGCCCTTGTATCGCTCTATGGTACGGTCGCACCTCGAATACTGTGGGCAGTTCTGGTCACCGTATCTCAAAAAAGATATAGCAGAATTAGAAAAGGTACAGAGAAGGGTGACAAAAATGATAAAAGGTTTGGGACAACTTCCCTATAGGGAGAGGCTAAAGCGGCTAGAACTCTTCAGCTTGGAGAAGAGACGACTCAGGGGTGATATGATAGAAGTCTATAAAATACTGAGTGGAGTGGGAAGGGTAGAAGTGAATCGCTTGTTCACTCTTTCCAGAAATACTACGTGTGCGATGAAGTTACTAAGTAAATTTAAAACAAACCGGAGACAACGTGTACTGTAATTAAACTCTAGAATTAGTTGCCGGAGAATGTGTTGAAATCCGTTAGCTTAGTGGGATTTTAAAAAGGCTTGGATAATTTCCTAAAAGAGAAGTCCAAAGGAGATGGCTTGGGGAAATGCACTGCTTATTCCTAGGATAAACAGCATAAATCTGTTTTACTACTTGGGATCTAGCTAGGTACTTGGGACCAGAGTTGGCCACTGTTGGAAACAGGATACTGGCTTCATGGACCTTCAGTCTGAACCAGTATGGCAATTCTTATGACATATGAAAAGCTGCATATTGAAAATGTGTGCATTATAAAAGACGAACCACTTACCTCTCCACCAAAGAAGGCTTCCCTATCATATTCTGCATTGTGCGCTCCGTCCACATAATGTTCTTCACTACTGGGACTGTGTGAGTGTTGAAAGTGAGCCCCAGAAAGTGTGATACACACACCAAAGAACAGCAGCAACATTTGCAAACTCTCCACACGTTCAAGCACTACAATAAAACAGTAGTGAGAGTAATAAGACAAAAGCTACTTACTGCATTCCACACTTGCATCAAAGATTTGCTCTATCACAATTGCAAAACAGACAACCTGAACAATATCCAACTTTTCTGTCCAATTTTACAGTTTGCAACACAATATAAGGGCGAGATATTGCTGGTTGTTACAACCACATGCTGCTTCACCTTATTTTTATGGAACTCTTTATAAATAAAGTGTCTGCTTTAGCACTGAAAACCCTAGTTCTGGCAGATGAGTAAATAAAACCTAACCATTTGGTTGATTGTCAGGTATACAGTATAATGAAATGGAGCAGGGGTGGGCAATTAAATTGGGACTGCTCCACATTAATTTTCTCTTTATAAAAAGCAGTAAATGGTATGGTTTTGCTACTGGTAGATGTTATGATTAGGCTATGAAAATGTGAAACAGGCATAGTAAAAACCACCAATAATTATATTGAAAGGTCACTTGGACACACAATGTCAGAGGCGTGAAGAAAGTACAAGAGTTTTTTATTCACAGCATGCCGGGACTCTAGTGCAGTTAATAGCCTGCCTACTAGAGTGTCAGAAACAGGAAATACACGGACTTTTATGCCCTTTTCGCAAACTAATATATGCAAAAACTACAATTTTCATTTGTTACTTCTATAACTTTCTACAATTATTATTGGTCCTAAGCCAGCACTTATGATAGGCTCAGGGATACAACTTATAGTCCTATAGGAAACTAGCTCATTTCTCTGCTTATCTAAATCTTACAGGTCTAAATGCTACATGTACAGAAGGGCAGGGCACATCATGGCTCAAACTCTTATCTATTCAGCTTACAATGTGGTAGGGCAAGGACATACATTTCAGGCAGATGCAGTCAATAGATTATACACTGTTTTTAGCTATGTAGGCCAGAGCAATATTTTAAACAACAGTTAACTATTTCATGACCCTACAATATTGCATGTATGATATAAAATTATTATGTTTGAGTCCTAATTTGCCATTGATCTCAAGTGGGAGAGCCAAAGAGCTGGATATGGCCCGGGGGCCTTACAATGCCCAGGTCTGAAACAGAGCAACTATCTATATTTGCTTTATTCACAAGATCCATAGATTTATTATATCTATAAAGGGAAAGTACAATATCACATCTCCACCCAACTGCCCATACATCTTATCAAGATGACCCAATGAGAAGCTATTCTATTCTCAATACTACATTCTTAATGAATTTCCCAATCTAGTGACACAGTTGTAATTCAAAAGGCAAAAGTTCAACCACAGTAAAATCACAGTTATCAAACGATACAACCAGTAATCCAGTCATTCTCAAGTTCTGAAGAAACTAGTGAAACTAGAGTAGACAACCACCGAGTCATTTGAGACAAACAATCTGGTGAGGTTGGGGAAATACAGGGTGGAGATCTGACAGAACAAACTGAAACCTAGTCAGGTCTGGAAAGTCAATTGCAACATGGGGTTGTACAGTAAACATGCCTTATGGCTCACTGAGAACAAGATTATGAGCAACAATGAGAATTCTGGGAAAGAAAAGGCACAAAAATAGATGTTTAAACAACCATGGGGAACTATGGATTTACCTGATAATTTCCTTGAGTCCTGCCAGATCAGCCCAGACAAGTGGGTTAAATCCCCCTGCTAGCAGATGGACCCTGAGAAAAAGTAGAGTCCACTTCATTCTCCTTAAAGGGGCTGGTGCAGCCTTCAGCTTTTCATCTTCCTACATCAAAGCTAACACAACAGAATGCAATTATGTTTTGGGTTTCCAATTCACCACTAAAGCCAAAACCTAGTTCAGTCCAAATCATTTCATGGTCACTAACCCAGGATTGAGAATTCCACACACACCAACTAACTTCCAGAGTGGGCTACAACTTACGGCTTTCTGAACTTGTCAGACCAAGAACTCAACTGCCATGGCTTCCATGGGTAGGTTCTGGACCAGTCTGGCAGGATTCAAGCAAAGGAAATTAACAAGTAAACCCAAATTTCTCCTTCCTCATCATCTATGCCAGACCAGTCAAATGGGAAGTACCTAAGCTCTACCCAGATTGGACAGGAAGAAGCCACAATAGCTCATAGGAGTGGACATCCTACATCCAAAGTTTCAAATCTCCTAGACTTGCATACCCAGAGTGAGGCAATTAGGGAAGGGGGTACAACAGAAACAAGGACAATGCCCTACCATTATCGCCTGAAAGATTGTAACTCTGCCTGTGAGGACTCTGGCCTTCTGGAACTTGATCACAATGACTCCCGTACTCAGTGCTTTAAAGACCATAGTGCCTTATTAGAACACATCAATAGACCAAAGACCTATCCCATAATTCAAAAACCTACATTCTTCTCAAAGGCCACCGTCATCTGACAAGTGTGACCACCCCTGCAGACTTATATCACTTGTCCTCTTACCATCAGAAACATCTAAATCTGCCAGAATGGCAAATTACCCTCAAAAGGTAGAGAGGGTGAGCACAGTAATACCCTTTCTTTTAAAATTACCTAACAGCACCTTCTGCCCCAAGACTTAAGAAATGCTATCCTGCGCGGTTTAAGAGAAGGGCGAATTGAACCCTCAGGACAAAGCTAAGGTTCTAAATAGTAACATCATCCCAGAGAGAGAGAGAGCTGCTCTCTTTTTGATAAATCCCCCCCCCCAAAAAAAAAAATGAAATAGAACTCAGAGGCTTCAAACTCTAAAATAAGTCTCCTATGTGGTCCTCTCTTTTGCTTTACTAGAGACTATATAAATAAACACCTTACACTAAGTAGCCGTGCTGTCGCCCTATTCTTCCAACAACCAAGGATCTGCTTCAAAGTTCTATCAGTGGTACATCAGAGTTTGTATGGTTTTTTGTTCCTCTGAATTTTCAAACTCTATGGGAGGTATACCAACCGAGGAGATACTTAAGGTCTGAAGGCACAGCTAGATTAATTTCAAAGAAGAATACTGTCCGGTATGAAAAATCAAGAATAGCAATGATGTCCATAGCAGGAGTAAAACAATGGAATCTCCTCCTTGGCATCCTGAGGACCTGTTCGGATCGATTACAATTTAAGCGAATGCTAAAAACTCAATTGTATGTAGATGCCTTCCTCTGATGTTATGTGGAAGAGAGATGTTTAAAGAGGAATCTGAACTATCAATAATGCTCTTGATTCATTAACGATTGATAATATGTAATCCTACTGTAGTTCCCTGCTATTTTTAGTGGGTTAAATGTGTGTACTAAAAGTATTGTTATATGTTGCTCTCTGAATCATTGTGAATGTTTTATGCTGTAAATAGGCGGTTAAGAAATAAATAAATAAAACCAAGGATGAAAGTAGAAGGGATCCTCAAGGTGGAGTACAGTATATGACTGGAGAAAAAAAGGTAAAATATCACTCCCTGTTTGGCTTCTTTAGCAAGAAGATCAGGGCATTATACAGGAACATGTGCAGGAGACTGGATCCCAGTCCTAGTTCTACCAGGATATAGAGCCCCCTAGCTCTTGCTTTTTTTTTTTGTCTAAAGAACTTGTTTCTCTTGAAGTTTCACCAAGCCAATAGGAGGTCACTCAGAGAGGTGCTCCATCTGACCCCTAGTACAGCCAGTCACTTCAAGTCCTTAAACGTCAAGGTTCCAAAAGTTCCTCTGACCAATAATGCTGTTGATGAGAGCTGCTGCCGAGTTCTGCAGGTGAGCTCTACTCTCAGCTGTCGTCGTCTTACCTGCATCACCTGGCCTGCCTTCTCTCAAGCTAAAGGCGAGGACTGCTAGAGATTCTGGCCCTTGTCCTAAACTTGATCCACCAGGATTACTATCACCATGCCAAATGAGTCAGACCACAGATTGCTTCCCAGCCTATCAGGCAAGTCTACAATGCAAAATAATAATGAAGAGGCTCTCAAATCCTTTCCTTGCAACATAAAACGGTTAAAAGTCACCTGCTCAGGCTCCTTCCATTCTCCCAAAGAGAAAGTAACCTACTGATACTGGGCTGATGAATGTCATCCTGAAAGGAGTCTGAATTGGGAAAGACATATGGGTCTGTGCCCAAAGTACAATATAAGAGCCATTATCCTGGAGCTTGGATCTGCAGAAAAGACCTTTCTCAGGTAGAACGCAGATGAGAGATCTAAACACGGAGTGAGTCTGATGTTCAAGGCTATAAGATCCAAATTTTACCTAGGAGGTAAGAGCTCCCTTATGCTCCAGTAACAAAAAGGGCTAAATTGCTTTTTAGGATATCAGGGTTCCATATCCAAATTCAAGGAGTGGAAGATACTTCTGCAGCAGATCTTTATTGATTTGATTTACTAAGTCTTTTTTTCCCCATTCAGTTTCCCTGGGAAAAGAAAGCTTAGTAAATCAGTTTAGGACAGCAGGCTGAGAATCAGGCAGCAGGGTTCAAATTCCACTTCTCCCACTGACCTTGGGTAGATCACTCAACCATTGCTTCATGTATAAAACTTAGGATTAGATGTAATAACCTTTAGCATGGTGATATACTCTTGATTTTCCTGCACTACCCTAACTCCTAATGCAGTAAAAATGGTAGTGTGGTCAGCATGTAAACCTGCAAAATAAGGAAGTGCTCCTGATGCATTTGAAAAAACCCAAAATAAAAAAAAACAAAACACCTCCACTAAATTTAGCTGCCCATTTTTTTAAAACATAAAACTTCCATTTTAGCACAGAATCTCTACCTCAGCTCAAGGTTATGGGAGAGCAGCAGGGTCATCTAAAGTGAAGTATTGCTCTCCACTTAAGAAGACTTGTGGCCTGTGGGTCTGGAAGCTACCTGACCTCCTGTGTTAATCTAGCCCAAGAAATCCTGGATCAGGGCACCCAACAGACGAGAGCATCCTTGAAGACAAACTAACACCGCAAGACTTATCCCAATTCTCTGTAGCAAATCGCTCTACTCTTCAATTCCTCTGGAAATGGCCAGATAACTTCTTTTGTAATCTGCTTTGAACCGCAAGGTATTGGCGGAATAGAAATCACTAATGTAATGTAATTAATGATGTGGTATCCTTGAACCAATGCTGCATACTTGGTCCAGAAGATGCCAAAATCCTGTCCTTCAGCTGCCTATCTTGAAATATGGCAGAACTGGATCCCTTGCACTGCTAGGGGTCAGTCTATCACAGGGGTGGGCAACTACAGTCCAAGGGCCACAGTCCATTTGGGTTTTCAAGAGTTCCACAATGAATAAAAATGAGATGAATTTGCATGTACTGCTTCAATTATGTATATATGGAATGCTGCTACTATTTGGGTTTTTGCCAGGTACTAGTGACCAGGACTGGCTACCGTGAAGATGGGCTACTGCGCTAGAAGGACCATTGGTGTGACCCAGTAAGGCTAGTCTTATGTTCATGCTCACTTTAATCTCTGTTTCAGACTTAAAACACAAAGGAATATGACCTGAATATGTCAAGTATTATTGTCTTGAAAAGCATCATCAACAGTTTCTAAAAAGTTGCACCTTGTTCTGTGTAAATAATGAACATACATTAATGTATGCTCAGCCTTTACACTACATTCTTAGATATGTTTAAGTTTGGGTTTTTGCTGTTTTAAAATTGACTGGGATTGGAGAAATATCTCCTTGCTTTGTGCAATCCCAGATAATTACAAATTAACAACTGTAGAAGTGAACCGGTTGAACTACTAAAGTCAGCCTGCATCTGACTTCTGCATTCTCCTTTTCTGGCACGTTTTGCATTATCTCACATCGTGGTGAATATTTGCAGTCTTGCTTCTGTTTGAGCTCTGAGTTAGTACTATTTTGGTTTGTTATAATTAGGTTTGAGGGGTTGTTTTGCAGGATTTGTTACACACCACAACGCACCTGAAACATCTTTCAGCTAAGACAGATGCTTTAGCAAATACCTTTAACAAGAGGAATATGTGTTTAATTTTAAAATTTCTGAAACATATTCTTATTATGTTTATTTGAACACATGATATTTATTATAAGATTGGTCTGGGAGAGGTGATGATGGGATCATAATGACATTTGAGCCTCACTTTTGTGAGGGGGAGGTAGTGGGACAGTGCAAATTTGAAGATTTGCCTAATACCCTTGGATCAGAATTGCCCACTCGGCAAGACTCTTAATACTGCACTATGCCAGACTGCAAGGGCTGGTAAATGATACCTCATGGTGCACTTATGTGAGCCACCATAGGCTAGAAGACAGCAGATACCTTTTTAGTAGTATGTGAATTAAATTCTCTCTTAATACTTTACATTAGGTTATGTAAGCTGGAAAGAGGCAGTGGTCTGAGTGACTGCCCTTTTGTCAGCCGACAAAAGGAGGAAATGTACAGCAGAGGACCATGGTTGCCCACCCCTGGTTTATCAAATAAGGGATCGCCTCCCATTATTTGGCAGACTTGCCACTAGAACAATAGTTCTCAGCCCTGTCCTGGAGGACAGATTTGCATATAATGAAGGTGACAGGCATGCAAATCTGCCCAATGCATATTCTTTAGGGCTGTTCTGACAATCCGACTGGCTGGTGTTCCTCCATGATAGGATTGGGAACCACTGCACTAAAAGAATGTCCCGAGATACTGCAAGGAATCAGGTGAAACCACTTTCCAGCCAATCCTTTGGAAAGGGGTGGGAGTGAACCCACTGAGTCCCCAGGTAATGTCTGCAGGTTGAGGATGAGAAGAAGGGTTCAGGAATGCAAGACCCACTATGACACCAGGGATATAAATATATATTTAAGTGTGACCTGTTTTGGCTCAAATCTTGACAGAAAGGGACTAGCAAAAAAGGCAAGGGAGGTGTCTTTTCAACCAATGATTAGTCTTTATTCAAAGCAGTGGTCCCAACAAGGATCCCTGTTTCAGCGTGTAAAATACGCCTTCCTCAGGGGACACAGTGCAGCTGAATTGCGGCGTTCACAGCAGATGTGAAACCGAAAGTGACAGAAAAGGGAGACAATTCCCACTCACACACCAAGTGGAAGAAAGACTGAACACCCAATTTCTGTCAGCACACATTTTATTTTAAGGCTGCTGCCATTTGCATACCATTACTGCATCAGGAGTACTCCTAAAATAATTTTTTTCAACGAGTACATTTGAAATGTGTGCGCTGAAGCTCAATCAAATCCCACTGCCTGGGGTACAAAAAGATTATAAAGGAAAACAGAGAGAATTGACCCAATGATCTCCACAGAGAAATCCAAGAAGAAACAAAAAACAATGTGGAGAAATGACGTTCCCGGGATGGACTTTATTAATATTAAAACTCGGCAAACCGCAGTCGAAAATAAACCGATCCCTAAAAGCGGTGTGCTTTTTGAGCCCATGTCCCGCGCACCGCTTTTGCGGATCAGTTTATTTCCGACTGGCCTTTTTATCCCATCTTTAGGACTTCCTAGGGACCCCTGAAGAAGACATTCTGTCGAAACACGGAGCGAGTTGGGCCCACAGCTTTTCAGCGGACGGCGTCCTAGAGGTTTTTATGTGGTTTGCCAAGTTTTAATATCGTTTTAGTACGATTTAGTAAAATCCATCTCGGGAACATCATTTCCACTCTGGGGGCCAGGCATTTTGAATTTTCTACTCCCCCCCCCCCCCATTTACATTAAAGCCTCTTTTTTCTAATCATTCTGATTTGTTGGGGAGAAGGCCAAGATGCCACGTGGAAACAGAAAGCCACAGGAGGACGTAGGACCAGCAGCGCTGCGCTTGGAGGAAGGAGCATGCGCGGCCTACCGTGAGCCATGGCAGTCACTGTCCAGCACGGCCGCGGCCTCCTCGCGCACGGCTCATACGTAACCCCTTCCCCCGCCCCATACGCTTTTGGGCATACGTGACCCCGAAATAACCTCCCTCTGAGCCGCTCTTTCGGCGGGGGGAGGGGGGTCTCTCCTAAGGCCGTTAACCCGGGGACACTCCACCCCGCAAGAACGCCGGCCGCCTCTCCGTCGCGCGGCCGCCCAAACCACAGGCGTGACGTGCGAGCCCGCGCGCCCAGACCTCGCACGCTCCCACGCGCCTGACGTCACGCACGGCGTGGGAAGGCCATATTGCGTCACCCCGTACGATTGAAAGTCAGGGCCGGCCCCTCCCTCCACCCTCGCACTCTGTTATGTCTCTCCTTCTCCCGCCCCCCTGTCCTTATAAGGAAGTTTACATTTTTCATAGTCCATCTTAATTGGCCCTCCTGGTATCCTCCTCTCTTTCCACAGAATCACACTTCTCCCTATTTCCCTTCTGTGCTTGTTTGTCCAGTCTTGTTCTCTGTTTTATGCTATAGTCTTTAAGCCCCTTACATTAACGGGTGCTAGAATAGATGTGTCTGTCTGTCTGTCTTTCTTTCTCTCTCTCTCCTTGGCTGCTGTCTGTCTGTCTTTCTCTCTCTCTCCCTCCTTGGCCGCTCTGTCTGTCTTTCTTTCTGTCTCTCTTTGGCCGCTGTTTGTCTTTCTTTCTCTCTCCTTGGCCGCTATCTGTCTGTCTTTCTCTCTCTCTCTCCTTGGCCGCTGTCTGTCTGTCTGTCTTTCTCTCTCTCTCCTTGGCTGCTGTCTGTCTTTCTCTCTCTCTCCCTCCTTGGCCGCTGTCTGTCTTTCTTTCTGTCTCTCTCTCTCTCTCTCTCCTTGGCCGCTGTCTGTCTTTCTGTCTCTCCTTGGCCGCTGTCTGTCTGTCTTTCTTTCTGTCTCTCTTTGGCCGCTGTCTGTCTGTCTTTCTTTCTCTCTCTCCTTGGCCGCTGTCTGTCTTTCTGTCTCTCCTTGGCCGCTGCCTGTCTGTCTTTCTTTCTGTCTCTCCTTGGCCGCTGTCTGTCTTTCTGTCTCTCCTTGGCCGCTGTCTGTCTGTCTTTCTTTCTGTCTCTCCTTGGCCGCTGTCTGTCTGTCTTTCTCTCTCCTTGGCCGCTGTCTGTCTGTTTGTCTTTCTTTCTCTCTCTCCTTGGCCACTGTCTGTCTTTCTTTCTCTTTCTCTCTTCGGCTGTCCACCACCACCCCTTGCCTGCTCCCCCTGTCCAGCAGCACCCCTTCCCTGCTCCCCCTGTCCAGCAGTAGCCTTTCTACCTTCCTTTTACCTCCCCCCTGTCCAGCAGCACCCCTTCCCTGCTCCCCCTATCCAGTAGTACCCCTTCTACTTTCCCTGCTCCCCCCCCTGTCCAACATCCACTAGCCTGGGCACTTTTGCTAGGCCAGCCCACCTTGCATTATCGAAGTGGGCCAGCCTAGCAAATGCCTCGCGGCTACTGCTGCGTTTGCTGGTCCAGGAATGAGAAGAGGCATCCCGGCAGTACAGGAGTCAAACCGCCACCGCTGCTAAAATCACTGCACACGCTCAAGCCGGTGCACGTGCCACAAATAGAATACGGCCACGGAAGCACACACCACACTGTCAGGGATCATGGCCTCCTAAGTTCGCATGCGCGCTTAGTGTTTTATTATAGAGGATTGTTTGTATTACCCTACATTTTTTTTATTGTACAACTACCTTGAAATACATGATAAGGTGGTAACGTGTTTCCCTGAAAATAAGACTGTTTTATATTAATTTCAGGCCCAAAAAAGGCACTAGGTCTTATTTTTGGGGTATTCACATGATCATCTCTCTCTCCCTCCCTCTATCCTTTCTCTTCCCCACATGTGCAGCATCTTTCCTCCCCTCCCATCCCTTATGCAGAACCCTTGAACGCCAAACCCCTGCTGACCCTCCATCCTTCCCTCCCTGCCAAGTGAGCCCTACCTTTCACGCGTTACTGATGACGGCAGAGTGAAATCCCTGATGGACAAGGCCAAGCAGCCTGTTTAGAGTGCTGCCGGCCCGACGCTGCTTCGGTTGAAGGTAGGGCTCGCTCGTGGTTGGATGAAGGGTCAGCAGAACAGGGCATGGCGACACATCCTCTTTTTTTAAGGATGAAATTTGGTAACCTGGGTTACCATATGGCTCCAAAAAAAGGAGGATGGCTTGAGACATCTGGGTTTTACTTCCACTCAAAGCAAAAAAAAGTAAAACCTGGATGTCCCAATCCGTTCTTTTTCTGGAGCCATTCTTGCTGTATACTACACCACCCTGAGTGAATGCTTTCAAAAAGGCAGTAAATGAATCCTAATAAATAAATACAAGTCAGGGACCAGAAATACCACATGGCCAAAAAAGTCTCCCTCTTAGAAATGTGTGAATGACAGCTCAGACCCCTTGTACTGGAGAACTGTTTTAAACCTAGTTTTTCTATTTGAAATCAGCACCACAGGTATCAAGATATGGAACTGAAGTTTTCCAACACAGAGACCAAGCCACTTAGCAGAAACTTGCACATCCAGGCCTGACAAGCTGAATTATGCAGGCAGATGCAGTTTAATCCCGGCGGCTCCTGACTAAGCGCTGGATTGTTACAAAGTCAGTGCCTTGCGTTGTGGAAGTACAGGAAGTTTGTCTCATGTCGCTCCCCGTCTTCTGGCAAGGCAATGAGTAATTACAACCAGCTCCTGCTAGAAAGGTTGAGGAAGTTTGTCCCCAGCGGCTCCCCGTCTCCTTCAAAGTCAGTGCCCTGCGTTGTGCAAGTACAGGAAGTTTGTACCCTGCCAGAGAGTGTGAATGTTCAGGTTGAGGCAGTTTGTCCCCGGCGGCTCCCCATCTCCTTCAAAGTCAGTGCCCTACGTTGTGCAAGTACAGGAAGTTTGTCCCCTGTCTTTCCCCGTCTCATGGCAAGGCACTGAGTAATTATAGCCAGCTCTTGCCAGAGAGTGTGAAATATTCAGGTTGAGGAAGTTTGTCCCAGGCGGCTCCCCGTCTCCTTCAAAGTTGCGTTGCGCAAGTACAGGAAGTTTGTCCCCTGCCAGAGAGTGTGAATGTTCAGGTTGAGGAAGTTTGTCCCCTGTCGCTCCCCGTCTCCGAGCAAGGCATTGAATAATTACAGCCAGCTCTTGCCAGAGAGTGTGAAATATTCAGGTTGAGGAAGTTTGTCCCCGGCGGCTTCCCGTCTCTTTCAAAGTTGCGTTGCGCAAGTACAGGAAGTTTGTCCCCTGCCAGAGAGTGTGAAATATTCAGGTTGAGGAAGTTTGTCCCCGGCGGCTCCCCGTCTCCTGGCAAGGCGCTGAGTTATTAAGGGTCAGCCCCAGCTCCACATTGCACTGTGAAGGGGAACTTTACTGCAGGAGGGACCTGGGCTCTGCTTAAAATAGCCTGAACGATGGCGAGCAAGAAAGCTCTGGTGATCCTGGCTAAGGGAGCTGAAGAAATGGAGACGGTGATCCCTACCGATCTCATGAGGAGGGCTGGAGTGAGTGCTTGGCTTTTGGACGCGCCTTAGGCGTTTTATGCACGAGCTTAACAGGTCCAGAGGCTAAAGCTCTTTGCACTGTTAAGCAAGGCATGGTTTTTATGCACCCTTAGGGTTTGGTAGCCCTTGCAAGGGATGCATTATTCATCAATCTCTCGTGTGGAAATAAAACTTCATGGCACTCGGCCCTTGCTAGGGTTACCATATGGCTGCAGAAAAAGAAGGATGGGTTAACGGGTAGAATTATAAATATGAAATTAAAGGTGGAGGTCTGTGATAGGAGATGGCTGACTTGGGTAATCCGATGGGTTGTGCAATTTTTCTGTTCTAGTGGGAGGCCAGTCTATGAGCCAGCTTGTGACCAGCACATATTGCTTTCAAAGCTAATATTTTTCTCCTTTTATAAATGTCAGATCAAAGTGACGGTTGCAGGCTTGACAGGGAAGGATCCTGTCCAATGCAGCAGAGATGTCGTTATCTGTCCTGACACAAGCCTGGAAGAAGCCAGGAAGGAGGTTTGCTCATTTACGAGTATCTTTATCTTACATTGGAACTAATCCTGGACTTTGGAAGTATTTTCCGTTATTACACATAGTAACTTGAGCCCCTTGAATAATTTCAGCTCTATTTTAGGGCCTAATCTGCAAAGTCCCATTTCCACCCCCAGACAGAGAATGGAAGAAAAGCTAGGCCCTAGGCCAGGGGTAGGCATTTCCGGTCCTCGAGAGCCAGAGCCAGGTCAGGTTTTCAGGATATCTGCAATAAATATGCATGAGATAGATTTGCATCTCAAGGAGGCAGTGCATGCAAATCCATCTCGTACATATTCATGGTGGAGATCCTGAAAACCTGACCTGGCTCCAGCTCTCAAGGACTGGAATTGCCTACCCCTGCCCTAGGTGTAAAGACCATATAACCCTGCCCAAACAGCATGACGGGGTTAACCATATAAACCAGTGCTCCTCTTCCCCCAGTCAGATTTTCAGGATTCCCATGATAAATATGCATGAGAGAGATTTATATTTGACAGATCTCCAGTATATCTTGAGCATATTTGTCATGATAATCTGAAAACTTGACTGGTTAGATATGCCCTAAGGAAAGGGATTGGGACTTGTATACCACCTTTTTGTAGTTTTACAAACATACTCAAAAACGATTTACATAAAAGATACTTCAAGCATTTTCCTTATTTGTCCCATGGGCTCGCAATCTATCTAATGTACCTGAGGCAGTGGAGGATTAAGTGGCTTGCCCAGGGTTGCAAGGAGCAGCGCAGCGTTTGAACCCACAGCCTCAGGGTTCTGAGGCTGTAGCTCTAACCACTGTCTTGATTGGGTTGCCATTTTTGTTTTTGGGGTTTTTTTTAGTGAGGGTAAGTTTTGGGAAGCTTGTGGCCCAAAGTAGATGCCTTTTGGCTGAAATCTAGAACCTTACAGTTTTGGGAGGATGAAGGTCTGGTCCCTTTGGGGATATGGTGGTGCAGTGACCCCTTACCAAAGGTAGAAAGACAAAATCTCCTTGGCTTTTAAAAAGAATCTGAAATGTGTTTGGCTTTTTATTCTTCAGGGGCCTTATGATGTGGTGGTTCTTCCAGGAGGTAACCTTGGAGCTCAGAATTTGTCTGAGGTAAATTCCTAATCTAAATGTGGAAGATTCATATTTTATAGGGTGGGCTAGAGATTCTGTTTAGACAAAAATAAGGCAAAGATTTACCCTTCCTTTTACAAAACCGCAAAAGCGGTTTTTAGCGCAGGCTGGCGGTCTGTATGTTCTACTGCTCTGCGCTGCTCCCAACACTATAGAGCTTGTATGAGTTTCAAGAGCAGCGCAGAGCATTCAGTGTGCAGGCCTATGCTAAAAACTGCTTCTGCGGTTTTGTAAAAGGGGTGTGTGTGTGGTTTTATTTTGGGGGGGTTAGAGGGAGGAATGATGCTTTGTGTCTGCCATTGTGCCTTAATAAGTTTTGGTGCCAGAAATAACATATCATTCATTCTTAAAGTATTTCTGGGAGAGCTGACTTCCTTACTGCTCTAATCTGGAGATATGAAACAGAAAATTCTCTGAAATGGAAACACCACAAAAGGTTTATATACATCTTGCTGACACATAGCAAGAAGCATGCACTATAATAGAGTATAAAGAGGGTGAACCCCCCTCTCTTTTGGCCCCAGTGGTTTTATGGGTTACTCAACCCCAAGGAAGCACTTAAGTAAAACAGGCATTGAGCTCAGATCCCTCCAGTCCTCACTGCATGATTTCAGAAGCCCGGTGGAAGCCCATAATCTGTAGCCCATGTCTGACTCTGGACAGGTGTGATAATGAAATGGTAAAAGAACTGACCAGACTGGGATAAACCTTGGCTCCATTGAATAAACTGTATGACTTGATCACAGTATTCCTGGTTGTAAACGAGGGAAAAAGACTATATTCCTATCTAAGAATGTATTAGAGGGGGAAGGAAGTTCTTGGTCGTATAGCACTTCAAGAGATGAGGCAATTGGGGCTGTATTAGTGGGCTTAAAAAGAAGTGTTTATTTGGCATGGTTGCTTTCTGTTCCAGTCTCCTGCTGTGAAGGATGTGCTGAAGGAACAGGAGAGTGGTAAACGTCTCATCGCTGCAATCTGTGCAGGTAAAGGACTTGATTCTGCAGTTCTTTCTGTATCTTCTTCTTTTGTAAGCCAAATTCAGGCTTCCTCGTGAGAGCTGTGCCGCTTTTGGAGTGGGTTTCATAATGCGCTTTCTTCCCATTTCCTCTAATACTTATGTGATTTTTGTCCAAGTCTTATTATACCCCATTTGTCTCAGGTACCCTCTACAATTGTAAGTTCTTTGGAGGGGGAGGGGGAGAGACTTGAATTCTATATTCTTCATTATTTATCATTTGGAATGGTGGCCTAAAAATAAAATAAAGATTGCTCTACCCTGTGTCAGACTAACTGAATTTATGCAACGTGGGAGTTGCTGAGGTTTTACTAGTCAAGGGCTTCTTAAAGTGTGAAACCTGCGGTGGGGGTGGGGGGTCACTTTTTTTCTGTGGTCATGTGAATAGGGTTATAGCTTTGCTGCAATAGCCATACAATATTTTGAGTTTTGATGGCAGATGAAAACTATTTGACGTTGTGATCTGCCTGATTCGTTCATTGTTCAGTACTATAAACCCCAGTTGATCCGTCTAGGGTCAACCCTGCTGGTGGTGGTATTCCCAGGTATTCAGTGCTAGGCCATGTTTGGCATTGAAATCAGGGTTTATGCGGCTGGCTATCTCTTAGGCAGTTAAATGTGATATATTGAACACTTATCCACATAAACAACACTTCTTACATGGTCTAATTTTTCACCGTTAAACTTGGTGGTTAAGTGCTGAATACCGGCACTTAACATTTTTCAGTCTGCTTGCAGGCAAGCAAGGGAATGTTATTTGGCTCACCGACCAATACTTTTGGAGCCCTGGCAGCCAGAGAACAACCTGCAAATCCCTTCTAAAGCACTATTTCCTCTGACAATGTCTGGCTGCTTGTACCTTCTAAAGGCCTAAATCTGCCATCTCCTCCTCCTTAGTCTGAATCTCTGACCTTAAGAAGCAGCTATTTGACCCGTTGGCCTTTAGCAGCAGCTTCGGAAAGGCTGTAGGTATCGTGTTACAGCTGCATTAAGCTTCACAGTTTTAACCTTCTGGTCTCAAACTAGACTTGGCGCAGTTAATGCTGTTTGTAAACTTGGCACCTCTATGTAGTAGCTTGCAAAGTCTGGGTTGAGAGCCGAGGACTCTTGCTTTGTGACCAAGCATCTGGAATACCATGTCCTTTCATCTCCCCACCCTCTTTCCTTAGACTGGAGATAAAATGTAACAATTTGCAAATCAGGAAAATCTAAACCTGAAGCTAAATGCCACTACCTGTATGCAGGAAACCAGGCCTATAGCTAAGAAGCCTGACTGAATAAAATACTGATGCTTGGATGACTCTACTGTACTTCAAGGTAGAGAATGACATGGGACAAATTTTTCCCTGTCCCCGCAGGAACTCAATTTCCCCATCCCTCACCCCGCAAATTTTGTCGATATCCCTGTTCCATTCCTGTGAGCTCTGTCTTAACTGCACAAGCCTCAAACACTTATGATTTAAAAGTATTTGAGGCTTGTGCAGATAAGGGCAAAGCTTGTAGCAATGGGGCAGGAAAATAACTCGCCGAGACTGGAACATAACACAAAAATTTATTTCTATACTGCAATACCATTAATTTCTATGTGGTTTACAAAATAGAATTAAACTGCAAATATACAGATGAATGTAATAAATTAACTTCCTAAGAATCTGGTAAACGTTTTTAATTGTTTCCTAAAATGCTGATATGAGCAAGAGGTCACTATTAGAGAATTCAGATCTTTATCCCATAATGCAGCTTGAAATGACAGGAGACGTTGATATATTTTTATATTGACAACCTTTGATTGAAGGAAAGGTAAATACAGTATTTGTGCATTGAGAGTACTTTGAATTAACAAATGTGAATGAATCTACAAGATAATTAGGTGCAAGGCCAAACAATACCTTATAACAAATGCAACCAAATGTAAATTTTCACACGAGCCTCGACTGGCAACCAGTGCAATTCATGGAAAAAAGGGGTGACAAGATCAAACCTTTTCAGATTAAAGATCAGTTGAATGGCAGCATCTGAATAATGCGCAATTTACATGGACTTTTTCAGACAATATTACAAAACTTCAACGGGCTCAGAACCAATGACTGAACCAATAATCTAAAAGACGAGACGTCAAAATATGCTTTAATGGTGCGTAATTTCCACAATGTGTGGAAACCCTTCTGTACCAAAGCATCCACCTGATCTTTCATGGTTAAATTCTGATCCCGAATTACTCCCAATATTTTAATGGTAGAGTGAATAGGGCAAGTTATTGCGTTCAAAGTCAAAGAAGTCTCGGTGCAATTCTGACGTGGAATTGCAAAAAAGAATCTTTTTTTTTTTTTTTGAGTTTGAAATTTAAATTAAAACTTATCAGCCGTTGTTCAAAGAATACCCCAGCAATTGTAAGCATTGAATGGGAAATTGAGACTGTGATAGGAATCGGGATAGTTATATTATCAGCATAGCTGAATATCTTAATTCCTAACTTAGATAAAAGGTGTGTGGGGGGCGGATTTTGTTCCCGTGTCATTCTCTAATTCATACTCCCCATTCTCTCATAGCCCATACCCCAGGTTCTTGCACTAACTGTGAGCCTTGTGTGCCTAGTATGGAACCCTCTTCCGCCTCAGGTACAGGACTTTAGATTATGAGTCCTCCAGGGACGGGTGTGACCTAAACTCAAACAGGCTTTGAGAAGGTAGAAGTGAGGGTACAAATCCCGCACTTGCTCCTTGTGATCTTGGCCATGTTGCCTAACCCTCTTGAGAGAGCACAGCAGGCCTGAGCAGGGACAACTGAGGATTGCTCCAGCCCCAGCCCCAACTAGGCCACCAGAACTGTAGAGTTAGGCGTTGGTCAAGGGAGATTTGGTTTCAGCCAAAATCAACATGTAGCTGAAATTGTGTAGAGCAGGATTTTACATTTCCCTATTGGGCATTATTATTGTCTTTCTGAATTATTTTGTACTCCAGGAATTGGATCTCCCTCTCTTGTGGATGAAAATCTTCCTTTCATCCTTTTTTTATTTTTTTATTTTTAAGGAAATACTTATTAATGTAAGTGGACTTTTTGCAGTCTGAGAAATCTGTATAATCAAACTGTGTCCCTGGCAATAACACATGGATCAGACTGACGACCATCTGCTTCTCTTGTGATTTGCAGGTCCTACCGCTCTTCTCGCTCATGGGATATGTTATGGAAGCAAAGTCACCACCCACCCCTTGGCCAAAGAGAAGATGATGCAAGGAGGTAACAGTTTTTGGCAAATTCTTAGTCCTGTCTCCTGTTAGGAGTATAAATCACACTAGCACCATAAGAACATAAGAATAGCCTTACTGTGCCAGAGCAATAGCCCATTCTCACAGTGGCCCATCCAGGTCACTAGTATCTGGCCCAAACCCAAGGAGTAGTAACATTCCATAGAGAATCTCAAAAAGTAGCAAGATTCTGGAATCCCAGGAGTAACAACATTCTAGAACCCCACAGAGTAGCAACATTCCATGCTACCGATCCAGGGCAAGCAGTGGCTTCCCCCATATCTTTCTCAATAACAGACTATGGACTTTTCCTCCAGGAACTTGTCCAAACCTTTCTTAAAACCAGCTACGCTATCCGCTCTTGCCACATCCTTTGGTAAAGTGTAAATTTAAATGTGTAGTAGAACAATAATGCAATACATTGGGGACTTATATTTGTTCATAAAATCTGTGCTGAAGTAAACATTGTCCCCAAAGCAAACTAAACTTGGAAAAAATCTCAAAAAGAACGGGTGAGCCAAAAGTAAAGTAACCAAAGTACAGTACTCCCCTGCGAATTTGCAATTCAGAGTTTGCGGCCTCGGTCATTTGCGGATTTTTTTTTTTTTTTTTTCTTATTCCTCCTGCTGCTTTTGATCCACACACACCATCACCTCATCCTGTCGATTATTATTAGCGTGGCCGCTGCGAGGGAGATTGAGGAGGGGGGGGAGAGAGAGAGATTGGCGATTGGTGGATGTGCACACGTGATGGAGCCTTCCAGCCGATGTCAGCCAATGGCGGCGGCGGCAGCAGCTGCTGCTTGTCTGAGAACGATGCGCCATCACCATGGCAACGAGAAGCCACAAACATAGCGGGGGAGGTGGGCCCTAAAAGAATCTAGGCATTTTTTGTACCACATCCATTTTTGGCCGTTTTTCGCAATTCGCAGGTCACTCCTGGAACGTAACCCCCTGCGAATTTCAGGGGAGTACTGTATTCAAACAACAAAAGGCACCCCTATACTTTCACTAATCTCTTGATGACTCAGATGTACCCAGAACCATAGTCAGGTAGAAAGACCACAAATGGGGTCAAGCCCCCTAAATGCAGCTTCTTAGTCTTATCATTGCACAACAGTCTTTAGAGATACCATGTCAATAAATCATTACTGTTTCTTTGAGAACCATAAACTTTCTCAAAATCTCTTTACTTGGCACTTAGCCGAGTTTGCCGAAATGATCTTCAAAAGCCCAAGCGGTATCGGGTTCCGATGCGTTTCGCCAGACCGGCTTCCTCCGAGAACCCACAATAAACTTTTAATCCTCGAGTTCTGAATCTACCAGACCCACCCAAAGGTATAAATTATCCTTCCCCTCTCTACACGGTATTCGCTATGCAGGCAAACTGGGAAAATCCCTTCTCTTCAGAATCACAGGTCTTTGGAACGACCTTACTACCCCGCTGCGGAACCTGGGCTCCATCCAATTATTCCGCAAGCAACTGAAAACCTGGCTTTTCACTAAAATGTAATTCTATCCCCCCTTACTCTTCTCTTCTATATATAAGTTCATGTAAACCTTTTTTTTCCTTCTCTTCCTATATTTTAAGTTCTTGTAAACCGTGCCGAGCTCCACAACATCCGTGGAGATGATGCAGTATATAAACTTAAGGTTTAATTGAGATGATGCGGTATATAAACTTAAGGTTTAGTTTAGTAACAAGCGATCACTTCAGATCGTTTCAGCAACCTCAACTCAGTTGAACTCTTCATGCAACTTGGGTGCCTGCCCAAATTTGCATGCGCAGTTTTGAGCACTGTGTATGAAATCCGGAGGTTTGGTAGAGTTCTTAGTCCATTAATCGGGAAAGGACATCAAGAGAGGCTATGCAGACTTAATCCAGGCCAGTGGCGTAGTGAGGGTGAGGCGCCTGGGGCAGTGTCACTCCTTCCAATCCCCCTCACGGCCGCCCACCGCTTCCTTTCCCCCGTACCTCTGTAATGTTCCTGGCGTGAGCAGTAACCCCCAACCTGCTGTCTCACCTGCATGGGCTCTTCCAGGAAGTGACGTCAGAGGAAGAGCAGACGCTAGCGTTGCTGCTCGCGCCAGGAACGCTAGAGATACGGGGGAAGAGAAGCGGTGGGCACCTGTGGCTGTAGGGGGGGGGCGGGAAAGGTGCGGGAGGGCGGATGGTGCCCGGAGCGGACTGCCTTCCCCCTTGCTACACCAGTGATCCAGGCACTTGCCAATGTTCCAATCGAGATATTTCCAGTACGTTCTTAAATCCAGTCCTCAAGGTCTACAACCCAGTCTGGTTTCCAGGATTTCCACAATGAATGTGTGCAAAATCGGCATGCAAATACATATTCATTGTAAAAATTCTGTAAACCAGGCTGGGTTGAGGACCCCTGACCTAGACATTTTGGTGTGCTGCCTTTGATCCCCGGATGTTCAGTATTGCTGCCCTGATTAGGCCTAGCATGGATTATCTGGGTCACATTTAACCAGGTCCTTTTGAAAGCACTGACAGCTGCTGACTGACTATCAGGGTGGAGGTGGAACTTTTTTTTTTGCTTTTGGAATTTTTGAACGTGAAAATAATCTAGCCTTGCCTGTCTTCTCGTCCTCGTCCTTTTTTGCTTCAGAACACTACAAGTACTCGGAGAGCCTAGTGGAGAAGGACGGGAACCTCCTCACCAGCCGTGGGCCTGGCACCAGCTTCCTGTTTGGTCTGAAGATTGTGGAGACGTTGGTGGGGAAGGAGGTGGCGGATCAAGTGAAGGCCCCCTTGGTCCTGAAGGACTAGAACAGATCGGTCACCTCGCCAGCGTGTGCTTTCTGTTTGAGGACCCGAATGCAGAAGTGATTGGGGGGAGGGGTTTCATGCCTTTTCCTGAATAATGATCACATTTGCTTTCTAATGTGCATATCGCGCGTAAACGCCACTCTCCTTTGAGAAAGCATAGTTAATGCTTTAATGCATGTGTTCTGCACAGTGGTTGGAAGAGATGGGATTGTACATTGCAGGGTTTTCCTCCTTTAATTAAAAGAAATAACGTTCAATCTGGATGTGCAGTTGAAGTTAAGAAATGCAGTAGGTCTATGGGTGAGTCAGATGCAGAAGTTTACTCTGTAGTTATTCTTTGACCTCCATGTTAAAATAAAGAGGGAAAGCGACTCTAACAAGGAAGATTTTGTGTTTTTTCTTTTCTTTTGTTTTTTTTCATTTCACCTGTCTTGTTAGTGGTTCTCAAACCCCATTCTGGAGAACCACCAACCAACTGAGGATTCAGAATATCCGCAATGAATAAGTACTACCTTTGTTGTAGGCAAATCTCTCATGCTTCTTCATGAACAAAATACCCAGATAAGAGCTATGTTTCACACTGCTGCTTATGCTTATAAATAATTCATCATTTATTATAATATAGCACCATCAAAACCTTTAAAACATAACATTATTTCATACTAAACATACACACAATTATTCTCCCAAACAGTGAAGCAACCCCCCCCCCCCTCAATCTATCCAACACATAGAAAAAGTTAAAATTCATGAAAAGTTCATCCTTTCAATAAAACATTGTCTTCAGTGCCTCATCTTCTTATCTGGGTCAGTTCTCAATTATCTTCGGCATGCCGTTGTCTACTGGATTTGCCTCCACTTTCATGCAATCAAACTTGATCTTTGAGTATGTTTTAGCTCGACATAGTTCTGTGTTTCACCCTAAGGCAGGGTTGTCCAATGTTGGTCCTCGATCCAGTCAGGTGTTTAGGATTTCCCCAATGAATTTGCATGAGATCTATTTGCATGCACTGCTTCCGTTGCAAGCAAACAGATCTCATGCATATTCATTTGGGAAATCCTGACGAGTGCCAAGGTTGGACACCCCTGCGCCTAAGGCGTCATTGGGTGCTTAAGACGGAAATCGGCTCCACTTCATTAGAGAGGTCATGAAATCACAGCTGGCTGGTGGTCTCCCAGGACAGGTTCATTTTGGAAAGTTGGGCATTACTGTTCTACTCTGGGTAGGTTTGGCCTGTATGCACGTATTCTGGCTGTGGTAAGTTTCCTTTGTTATATAATTTAACATGACAACATAGTAAATGATGGCAGATAAAGACCTACGTAGTCTTATCTAATCTGCCCAAAAGTCACATTCATTATCAAGGCAATGTTGAACCAACAATCCAGTACATTATGACATTTTACTTGCTAAGTGACTTGCTCAGGGTCGCAAGGAGCAGCCCTGGGATTCGATCCCACAACTTCGGGGTGCAGAGGCAGCAGCTTTACCACTAGGCAGCTCTACAACTACTAATTCAAATTTGAATCCAATCTCTCGAAAGGTGCACATCTGGGGGTTGTCCAGGACTACAAACCAACCCGGTTTCCACAGTGTCAGCAATGATTATTCGTGAGGCAGAGCCATATCTATTTAGCATGTGAATCCTATTTTTACTTAAGGAGGAAATTGTCGGGAGGGTGAGGGATGCCTAGATTTTTCCAGCCTCCACAAACCCAGCCACTTTCAAGACACATGGCATCTCTATCCATGGTTTGTAATGGAGCTGAAGGCACAGACATGCAATTATGATGTTAAAAGATGGCATAGAAACCAACTACCAAGCAATGGAGGAGGGAATGGGAAACAACGTAAATTACCTTTCCCTGGACACAGTGAAGGAATTTGCTCAACTTCCCATTCGCCTATGAGTGATGGCACAGAGCACATGTGACCAAGATTACAGGCATCCTTTGGGAGGATAAAAATCCACTTACCTAGCTATGACTGGATTAGGTAGAGCAGGGGTGTCAAAGTCCCTCCTCGAGGGCCGCAATCCAGTGGGGTTTTCAGGATTTCCCCCATGAATATGCATGAGATCTATTTGCATGCACTGCTTTCATTGTATGCTAATAGATCTCATGCATATTCATGGGGGAAATCATGAAAACACAACTGGATTCCGGCCCTCGAGGACCGGAGTTGGCCACCCCTGGGCTATATTCTTATTCTCTCATTGACTCATCTTGTCCTAGTCCAGGGGTGTCAAAGTCCCTCCTCAGCCACAATCCAGTCGGGTTTTCAGGATATCCCCAATGAATATGCATGAGATCTATTAGCATACAATGAAAGCAGTGCATGCAAATAGATCTAATGCATATTCATTGGGGAAATCCTGAAAACCCGACTGGATTGCGACCCTCGAGGAGGGACTTTGACACCCCTGCTCTACCTAATCCAGTCATAGCTGAGGTAGAGTATGAGGGGCATTCAGTAGGAAAGAAAATAGTTTAAAAAAATGTTTGTTTTATTTTTCAAAATAGTCCCCTGATAGCTCCATACACTTTTACCTGCAATGACTTTTTAACCCCTTTGAAAAAAAATTTATTCTGTTTGACCTTCAAACCAGGACGTTACAGCTTCCTTTGACATCTTCATCACTTGAAAACTGTTGTCCACGGAGAGATTTCGTCAAAACTCGGAACAGGAAACGATCCGAGGGAGCCGGGTAAGGACTGTAGGGTGAATGGGTCAGCTGCTGAAACCCCCATTCTTGGGTGGCAGCCTGTGATTGTGAAGATGCAGCACGCCTGCTGTGAGATTGACTCCCGCAAAGTGATCATTGTCAGCAAAACTCTCCCTGGTTAGGGTTGTCTTATGTGGCCTGAACTCCAGAAGCAAAAGTCCTTCATCATCCCAGAAGACAGTTGCCTGGCTTTGCCTTCAGATTTTGCTGTCTTGAACTTTTTTGGAATGGGAGATGACTTGTGCTTCTACTGCATTGACTCCATTTTGAACTTGAGGTCTCTGTGATAGACCCGTCACCGTATGAAAAAAAATTCATAGCCCTGGGAGGAATTTTTTGGTTGAAATTTCCTGTGAAATGTTTTATTATCTATCAGATAAAGAATTTCTTGGTTTTGGAGCCTAAACAGCTGTTAGAATTTGTAGAATCTAGGGAAAGTGCAGCATCTGTAACTTAAAAGATACGTAACTTGTCAAAATTCAGGCTCTAGGACCAACAGAGTATTACTGTTTTCTCATTTGATTAATTGTATATTCTTTTTAAAAATTAATTTCCTGTTGCCTGCTCTCAAAATATTGTGGTCTATATAACTGAATAGATATTTCTTTTTTCTCTTGGAAATTACTGATCTGATTCAAGTTGTATTTATTATACTTGATTGTTAATAAGAAATGTGATAAATAAATAATTTTTTTTTAAAAATTCATTTGGTCTTCACGGAGCATCTCCAAGTTCTCCTGCCAGCACTGGAGCCTCGTTGCCTTCTGACATGTTGTCAGCATTCTTGAAACCCATCTTGCCCCACCTTAGACATGCCCAACTTTTCATGAATTATTTTCCAAACTACCTGCCGAGATGCCCATTTCCTCAGCTATTGGGAAACCTTAATTTGTCTGTCTGACAAAATTAAATCCTTGACTTTCATGCACATTGCTGTGGTAGTTGCTTCCACAGGCCATCCAGGGTGAGGGTCATCTTTAATAGACTTTCCCCTACTTAAAACTGGTTGCGCCAAAATTTTACTTTGTAGGATGATGAGGCAGACTCGCTATAAATTGTAGTCATGGGTCTCCTTTGGCTTTTTCCCTTTTGTGAGAAATGTTAGTACAGAAACATTGCTCCAAATCTAGCAGTTTCTTACTTAATTCACATGAGGACTCTCCTGACATCCTGTCTCTTGGAATGCTAGACACACACTGAGCCACAACTATGTATGAGTAACCTTGAGCCTAGGTTTACCCTTGTGTTTTTTGGAAAAAGCATTGTTTTTGTAGTTTTAGTGCACATTGAAACATAAAACAAAAAAGTGATTTCCCTATTCCCAAAAGACATAGTATGTTTGCTTTGTGACTAGGACGAGAAGAATTTTGAGAATTTTGTACCCCATAACTTCGCTTGAAGTGTGCATTGTTAAGCATGACTGAAACGCAGATTGGACATATTTAGCTGCTGACCACTGGAGGGTGCTGTTGCCTTGCAAAACGGACAATCTTAGTAACAGTAAATGATGCCAGATAAAGACCTGAATGATCCATCCAGTCTGCCTAATGGTTACATGTATTATAAATTCATTATTCAATTGTCATATTTCTGGACTTTAGATTATAGAAGTCTGCCTGGTATAGTACTTAGGTTCCAACAAATGGAGTTGCCGTTAGAGTTACTCCAGCCTATCTAAACCATCCCAAATTAGTGGAATTCCAAAAGCCCAGCCCATCCTAAGCCAATTAGCCATATATACAGAACACGGCCCGTGTAAATCTGCCCATTTTTGGCACTAGTTGTTCAATTTATACCCTTCACTTTCTGATCAGAGATTCTCTGTGTTCGACCCAGCCAGTTGGGTTTTTGGGATAGCCCTAATAAATATGCACGAGATGGAGGTGACGGGCATGCAAATCTGCCCCATGCATATTCATTAGTTTAAGTTTCAGGTTTATTAGGTGTTTATATACCGCCTTTCAAGGTTTATCTAAGCGGTTTTACAATCAGGTACTCAAGCATTTTCCCTCTCTGTCCCAGTGAGCTCACAATCTATCTAACGTACCTGGGGCTATGGAGGACTGAGTGACTTGCCCAGGGCTATCCTGAAAACCTGACTGGCTGTGAAAACTTGGAATGACCTCCCAGAAACAATCAGAATGGAAACGAGATGCACCTTATTCCGGAAGAAGCTGGAAACTCTTCTCTTGGACAATTGAACCTATATGCTTCTCCCAATCTCTCCTCCCACAATTTGAGCCTCTCCTTCAAGTCCTTCCTCTCCTTCTCTCCGTAAGCCACCTAGACCAGTGATTCCCAACCCTGTCCCGGCGGACCACCAGCCAGTCGGGTTTTCAGGACAGCCCGAATGAATATGCATGAAAGAGATTTGCATGGAATGAAGATGATAGGAATGCAGATCTGCCTCATGCATATTCATTAGGGCTAGGGCTGTCCCCAAAACCCAACTGGCTAGCGGTCCTTCAGGACAGGGTTGGGGACTGGCCTAGACTTGAGCCTGCACAGGTATGAGCGACACACGAATGGAAGATTAGATTAGACTGACTGGCTGGTGGTCCTCCAGGATAGGGTTGCTCTGCTCTATGTATGCTCTATATCCCTAGGTATGCAGAGCGATGGGTAGCCCAGCAGCAGAGCCCCAAGGTGCCAAGCGGGAGCCCCGGGCTCGCTTCCAATAGGATGCATTCCAAGAGAACTGGGCTAGCGGCATACATTCAGTGTGCTCAATGGGCAGAGCTCCTGTTGACGATCAAGGCCTTTTCATAGGAAAGGCACCTGCTGTTCCTTTGTGGCTTACAATAGCCTGGGATGCTCGTAAAGGAAGGAAGGGTTGCTGGGAGGGGGGAGGGGGGGAAGCTTCATTCTGGCCTAAAACAAAGAGCAAGCGGTAGTGATGGCTTTGACCTTTGTGTCTTATTCAATAGCATTTTTCTGTGGTTGCCAAATGCATAAAAAATCCGTTTGGAAGAAGGCCCTAGAACCGTGGTTCCCAAAGATGCTTAAATGACCGGCTCTCAAGGTAGCTGTAATGAATACGAATGAGATACATTTGCATAATTTGGAGACCCAGTGGACTCAAATTTTGTTTCGTGCTTCATGCACAGCCTACGTGTAAAAGGAGAAAATGTTCCTCGTGGATGTGAGCTAATAGGGAAGCATTTTTTATGCGGTTTGAAAAGGCCAGCCGGCGCAGGTCCTTCAGGCCATAAAACAAATGGAATGCTTTTCACGGTTATCGACCCTTATATCAGAAGGCAGAGCGTATGGAGCGGAATAGACTCCTGATGCAGGCAATATGGCCGAAGCATGGCTGTATCGAGTCACAATATCACTTACATTTGCAATAAACCTGTTTGGTTTTAAAGGACTTGATTTCTTCGATGTTTGTACCACTGGCAACCCTAGCCCGTCCCAACTGTATAGTCGGTACACTGATCGTGCATGTCTGCTCCTTCTCCTTACCTCTCCCCCCCCCCCATTCCAGGTGGTGATGGGGCCGTACAGTGAGAGATTGGAGAAACTGGGCCTCTTCTCCCTTGAAAAGAGGAGACTGAGAGGGGACATGATCAAAACATTCAAGATAATGAAGGGAATAGACTTATTAGAGAAAGGAAGGTTGTTCAACCTCTCCAAGACAAAGTTAGATAAGTTCCTGCTGAACCAGAACGTCCGCAGGTAGGGCTAGTCTCGGGGCACTGGTCTTTGACCTACGGGCCACCGCGGGAGCAGACTGCTGGGCACGATGGACCACTGGTCTGACCCAGCAGCGGCAGTTCTTATGTTCTTATGGATGCGTTATGCATTTTCGAAGGACACAAGGGAGCGACATTCCCGATTCAGTTCAGCTCCTAGATATATCCACAAGGATCTCAGCAGAGGTCAAATATATGGTCTATCTCTGTGTGCATGGATTGGCACCGAGATGTCTGGTGGATAATATCCTGCCCTATGTTCCATTACCCAAATTGCGTTCTGTAGGCCGTGCCGATTTGTAAACTGCATTTGAAGCTGAAGGTGTCAAGGATGAGCATGATTTCTTGAAAGGGCCCTCAGAAATGGAATGGGATTCCAATGTACATACGCCAGCAGGTCAATTTATGTAATTGTAAGCAATTATTGAAGAAACACCTGTTCAGTAAGATGAAATATGTTTTGTAGATGTTTGAGCGCTGGTCGCTGATTTGCCTCTGTTTTAAATATGTACTGTGTATGCACAGTATTAATGTAATAGGAGGCTTGGGGCCACAGCTGGAGAACGCAGCGCCGGTCACGCATTTCCAGGTGCCGTCCAGCCGCAGCCCCGAGATTACTGTGCTGCAGCTTAAAAGGTTTGCGACACAAGTGAGCTACAGCCATAACGGCAGTGGTAAAAGTTCAAACCATTGCTCTCTAAGGCTTCCACGGCTGGCGTCACGATTGCAGCAGGTTTCCGGGTCTTGCTGCGTGGGTGTAGAAAGAACCGACGTTTCAGCCATCGGGCTGCGGCTTTCTTCGAGGGTATGCTGAAGAAGCCTGCTACAATCCAAAACATTGTTTGCTTTAGGGGCCAAACTATTTAAAGTTGGCCAGCGTCAGTGAAGCCGCTGTTGCTGTCTGCTCAGTGATACCGATTGAGGCTTCTGTCTACTTACCAAAGGCAGGAAAGAAGATTCAGAAATTATACGGCTGCTGTAAAACCATTAAGATTCATACAAGCGAGCAATTTGCAGACTAGAGCAAAGAGTGCTATCGGTGCGTTTTGGGACGTAAATTACTGCAATCAGCTTGCACACGGAGGTTTGGACTGTGGGGGATGTCTGGTGCCTGGCGCAGCCTATATCTGTGGCAGCATGGTTCACAGTTCATAGGTCACATCGTAAATCAGAGACCAAGGAAACCAAGCTAGTGCTTCCAGGAGCGGAAGCAAAGAAAGCCATGGTGATTAGCATAGCTGCGTGCTTTGCTGTTCCACAATGTCATTAGCGTAGCTCTGTGTTTCCCAAGTCGGTCCTGGAGCACTCCTTGGCCGGTCAGGTTTTCAGGCTATCCACAATGAATATGCATAAAAGAGATTTGCATATAATGGAGGAAGTGTGGGATTATTCTGTCCTAATGTTGACCTTTGAGTATTGACATTTGGGGTGGATGGGAGGATGGAAGGGCATTATTAATTATTAAGGCTATTGGGAAAATCTATGTTTCTGTGTTGTATTGAATGATCATTGAGTGGGTGGGAGAAAATGATTTGGTTATGTATATTTGTAAGTTTTTGTTGATTAATTGTATGTTATATATCTGTATGTTGCACTATTACAATTTGGAAAATCAATAAAGAATTAAATAAATCAATCTTGTGCATATTTATTGTGGCTATTGTGGACCCCTACTTGGTGGAGTGGTGTAACTGCCCCTAAATATAATTTGGTTAAAGCGTCACAGTACCCAATAGGGTTTCCAAATAACTCCACACAACCAAGGGATTCAGCAAGAAAAGAACGGTAAGGTTTATTAAATAGAAATGGACAAAGAACGTCGGGTAAGCTCTTCAAATGGGTACCAATTTGTACGATTAGAATTTCAGGGATCAAAGTCCCTCCTTGAGGGCCGCAATCCAGTCGGGTTTTCGGGATTTCCCCAATGAATATGCACTGAAAGCAGTGCATGCACATAGATCTATTACACATTTTTCTGTAATTACTTAAATTTCTGTGCGGTTTCTTTCTTTAGAAAATCAACTACAGGAGCTTAATAATCTTCCCGTGCAGGCATCTGTGATCTAACGGTTTTGTGCAATGGCGTATTCACAAGCGAGGGGGGAGGGGAAGATTTGTGTTTCACAGCATTAGGAATGTTTTAATTATGAGCGCTGGCACTTTCAACATAGCTGCCTGCCTGACCAACTACCAACACCACTACAAGCAGATAAGTGGACATTTATTTTCTGGCTTGTGAATTAGGTCTTGAATGTGGTGGAACAGACGATATAGGTGCAATGATGGGCTGATGGCAGCCTATGTATAGTTCAGTTCACATCTGAACAATTAATAGGTTGTAGGGCTGTTATAGGGGAAAACACCCTCCAGGGAGTCAAGACAAAGTTAGGCAAGTTCCTGCTGAACCGGAACGTACGCAGTTAAGGCTAGTCTTGGTTAGGGCACTGGTCTTTGACCTGGGGGCCATCGCAGGAGCACGATGGACCACTGGTCTGACCCAGCAGTGGCAATTCTTATGTTAAAAATTTTTTAAGTGTATAGCTGTGATTTAAAAATATATATTTTGTAATATTATCACAGAATATTAATTATTTACTCCCATTAATATATATTGAAGTATAGAAACATTGTAACATGATGGCAGATAAAGGCCAAATGGCCCATCCACAGCGTCCGCTATCTCCTCCTCTCCCTATTGGCTAAGGCTCTTAACATTTGCATCTCCTCTCCCTATTGGCTAAGGCTCTTTCCACCTGCATTGTGATGTCATAGAACTTTATGGTTATAGAAACATTGTACACGATGCAGGAAAAAATTTATTATCCCAAAATTAAAATGCAGTAATATAAAAACCTTTTTACCAACCAAGGGACCCAACACGGTCCGTGTTTCGGACAAACACCTTCATCAGGGGTCCATGGTAAATAAGGTATAAAATGTACTGCAAAAAATGAAGATAACAATTGCCTGTATATTAAATTCGTCGAAAGTGCTGCCAGAAATGAAGGTTTTTATATTACTGCATTTTAATTTTGGGATAATAAATTTTTGCCTGCATCGTGTACATTGTCTGCAGTTTCTATTTGGTTTTCCTGCTCCGGTGTTCATTCTGCAGATTTTGATGGATTTCTTTTTGTTGTTATAGAAACATTGTACCATGATGGCAGATAAAGGCCAAATGGCCCATCCGCAGGATCCACTATCCTCTCTCTATAGGCCAAGGCTCTTTATACCTGCATTGTGAGGTCCCGCGCCTATGAAGTGACATCAAAGGATGAGCCGACACAGACGTGCGCACGTTGCTCACGCCGGAGAAGTTAAAAAGGTACCAGGAAAGAGAAGGGGGCACGCATGGCAGGAGTGGGGTGGGGGAGGTATGTCACCACCCCAGGCCTTACTACACCACTGCCAAGATGCTTACCAGAGCCTAAAAAAATCAGCACTGAAATCACGCCTCCATAGGTGTTTTAAGCCGCCTAAAGCCACCGTGGGCGTGGCTAATGCCAGAAGTGGCATTAGGTGGCCTAAAGTGCCTTCAAGTTTTCAACTTTTTATTAATATTTGATGAATCGCTTATTCGGTTTGCTAAGCGATGTACAACTTCCTAAAAAACAAAGATGTGAGGACTAACAAAGTAACTTCAGACTTACAAATCCAAGACAGACATGAGTCGGGTGGGTAGAGGGAAAAAGTTACAATTCGTTAAGGAGAAAAAACAAAAAAGGAAAAAACAAAAGGGAGGGTAAAAAATCAGAACTTAATGTAACTGATTATAGGTCAAAAGAGGAAAGATTAAAAGCGTCGTTAAAAAGATAAGTTTTTAGAAGTTTTTTTAAATGAAGTAAGATCTTTTTCTTCTCTAATGTACAGTGGTAGTGAGTTCCACAGTTGAGGGGCCATAACTGAAAACATATCTTGTCTTCTGGTGCCTATAATTTTTAAAGAAGGAATGGCTAGGAGGTTTTGAGATGTCGAACGAAGAGACTGAGAGGTGTTATAAGGGATTAACAATCTGGTGATAAATTGAGGTTCGTTAAAAATTAAAGATTTAAAAACTAAAAGTAATATTTTGAAGGTGATGCGGTGGCTGATAGGAAGCCGATGGGAGTCTATCATTAAAGGTGCGATTCACGACAAAGAGAGGTGCCGAAAATGTAGGCCTGGAAAACCCTGGAGGCGCAATTCTCTATTCAGCGCCGTCACGTGATTGACACGCAAACAGCAGTCACTTTTAGGCAGCATCTAGAGAATTCGGGCCTAAGTATATAGCCCTCGTTCGAGAACCGTTCAGCGGCCCCTCGTATATATTGAATTTGTTTTGATTACGTTTTAAAATGGTTTTTTTTGTTGTTTTGGGGGGGTGGAGTTGACGTATGTTACACCATTTAAATAAACAAATGTTAAAAAAAATAAAACTTGTAGGGTCTTCGTTTGAAGTTTCAAGAGACTGGTTCAGTTCAGGTTCAGCTAGAATGCTTTGGAATTATTTTTTCCCTTTTAAGAAATAATGACCGGTCCACGGCATTCTACAGGGATATTACTTTTTATTCAATTTTCACACTCCCTTTCCGCATGTTTTTTCCTGCCCCCTCTTCTTCTTTTTTTAAGATTATGAAAAAGATTAAATATTGTAACTATTCCCTCCCATTTTTTTCCCTCCTTATGTATCATGTCAGTCTGTTTTGTCTGTTTGTATCTGAACCCAACTTATTGTTGTACTTTGACAATTCTATTTATTTTAAATAAATTGTTCATCGCTTAGCTTGTAATAAGCGATCAATCAAATGCTAATAAACTTGAAACTTGAATATGGAAGTACTGAAAAATTAAACTTACAAAGCACAAACGCGAAAGCAGAATCATTAATTACTGCTCGTCGTCACATGTGCTCATCAAAATACTGTACAGCAGACAGTGGCTGTAATTATCTTTGGGAGCTTTCTCTGCGTGAGATTACATTAGCATGTGTACACAAGGGGTGTAACTTGGCAGTTCCAAAAGGATGGCTGGACAACTCTCCCTCCCTGACCTAAGTTATAAGACAACATAAGCTCTACAACAAGGGCGGAGGGTGATAATCATTCTGGGTGTTCACTACAGGTCAGAGAAAGGAAATGTCCTCTTATGTGCAGAAAACACAAACCCTCCCCAACTGGCGTTAAGTCAATTAATTTCAGGCCAACATTCAGAGCAGAGAGTAATAAGTGAAAACAAATGGCATTTAAAGAAACTAAAAAATGAAAAACTATAGATAAAAATCACATCCCAGCAATAGAATCATCAAACCTAACCCAAAACACAGACCAGTCCAGGAATATAATGATAGTCGTAACGTTTGCCTAACTGACCTCCATCGTTATATTTTTGAAAAGGTATATCTTAATGGAGCACTGAAAAAAAAAAAATAGTCCCCAATTCCCCCAATCTCTTCTGGTAAAGAATTCTATTCTCTTGCAGCCTGATATAAAAATAATTCACAAAAGTCCATTTAAATTGACCTGACCCCTCAATTCTGCTCTACACCTACCTCGACTCCCACGTCCTCCTCCCACCCAATTTCGCTCACCCCGCCTCTACCCCTTCTCAAAGCTAACTGATGTTACCTCGCTGTCCTATACACCGTCTTGAACTGAAAAGGTATGACGGGATATAAATAAAGCTATTATTACTATTAAAGTGAACATTTTTACCTGGAGATAGGCTAAAATGAGATGTTCACGTGATTGGAGTAATCCATTTACCAGGGAATTCCAAGAGTGAACATATGCATGGAAGCTTATCCACAGATCATTTTTTTTATTTCAGTAAAGACTAAGCTGGACAAGTTCCTGCTAAACTGGGACGTAC
The DNA here is from genome assembly GCF_902459505.1 of Geotrypetes seraphini. Taxonomy (NCBI): domain Eukaryota; kingdom Metazoa; phylum Chordata; class Amphibia; order Gymnophiona; family Dermophiidae; genus Geotrypetes; species Geotrypetes seraphini. The sequence continues at coordinate 10,000,623 of NC_047098.1, read as the reverse complement.
ACAGGTGAGGCTGGACTCATTTTAGAGCACTGGTCTTTGACCTGGGGGCCGCCGCGTGAGCGGACTGCTGTTATCTGACCCAGAAGGCAATTCTTATGTTCTTAAAATAGGGAAATTTATGTAAACATATCTTCTGTAAACAATTATGTTTCCAGTGGTTCCGGCCCTAGACATTTTTATGTGGATTATTTACTCATTTTAATAAAGCCTTCATCCTGGACATTAACTCTCCGCAAGACTTTTGTTTTGGATACTTTATTCATTCAAATAAAGACTCAACACTTACTTGTTTTGGTCTATACGGCCTGCATCATGAGTCTAAATATGTAACACATCATAGTCAGACTCCTGATGCAGGCTGTATAGGCTGAAACATGTATGTGTCGAGTCTTTATTTGAATGAATAAAGTATTACAATACCCTAAGGTCACCGTCGCTGTCCTTTTTGGTTTCTCCTGTGTTGTGTGGGAACAATTATATTAAAACATTAAATAAAATTAAGCCCACATTACGGATCAGAAATAAGCAAACGTTGACAAATATAGAAACATGATAGCAGGTAAAGGCCAAATGGCCCATCTAGTCTGCCCATCTGCAGTAACCATTATCTCTTTCTCTCTCCGAGATATCTCAAGTGCCTATCCTAGGCCCTTTATACAGTATATAAGGAAAATATGAAAGCATTTTAGGGATAGTTTCACAGCAAGAGGGAGGGGTGGGTGGGTGAGCAGGAGACAGAGAGGTGTCAAAGCAGTTTTAAAGACATTTTAAAAAAAAAAACTGCTTTGACAGCTGCTCACCCACCCCTCCCTCTTCCTGTGAAACTAGCCCTAAAATGCTTTCATGCTTTCCTTATATACTGCATATAGGGATCTCTCGGAGAGAGGAGATAATGGTTACTGCAGATGGGCAGACTAGATGGCCCATTTGGCCTTTATCTGCCATCATATTTCTATATTTGTCAACATTTGCTTATTTCTGATCTGAGGAAGGGTTACCTTCGAAAGCTCATCGTAAAATTCATGGAGTTAATCCAATAAAAAAAAGGTATTGCCTTCTTTCCATATATTACCGTAGGATAAAGTGAAAACAAAAAAATAACTTGACAGGTGAGAAAATTAAGATCCGAGATTGCAGTCAAGGACACTGCCCATAATCTTGAGTTCCATGGGGCCATTTTCCGATTGGCTAAAACCTATCCAATAAAACTAGGTTAGAAGTAAGTCCTTAGTTCAGAAGGGACCTATGTTATATTGATGTTATATGACGGTGTCTAATCTTTGACCACTATACCCTCAACCACACCCTATGGTAATCTCAGTTAGTCATCAATTTCTTGAAATGCAAGTAGAGAGAGAGGATAGTGATTATGGTAGATATTTTATGGCTCATCCTATTTTAATTACAACCCTTCCCTTCTGCTCTGTACCTTCCAATCACCTCCTTTTCCACCTAACACTTAAGGATACGATCACACTGTTCCTCCCACTTCCCTTTCTTCAGTCCGAGTTCAGTGGTGACTTGTTTGAAATTTCAGTGCAGTGGCCGTATGCAAAAGAGCCTCATCTTTAAAGCTCTCCGCACATTGTCTAACATTTCCTTCAGGAACATATTGCATTTGTGAGAAAGATGCAGGAGCTGAAGATTAGGAGAGGCGGAACCTGGATTTCACCAAGCCTTGTTGACGGAATTACAGTAAACACTTTTCAGATCCGAGCCTCGCACTCATTTTGATATCCGATATCCAGGTCTACTCAGCCTGACCCTGATCAGGGTTGAGAACTTCTGGCAATGACACCGGGACAATTTTTCCCTGTCCCCGTGGGAACTCATTTTCCCATCCCATCCGATTCTTGTCCTGGCCCTGCACCATTCCTGCAAGCTCCGTCCTCATCTGCACAAAACTCGAACGCTTTAAAAATAAGTGTTTGAGGCTTGTGCGGTTAAGGCAGAGCTTACAGGAATGGGGCAAGAACAGGGACGGGGGCCAAATTTGTTCCCATGTCTCTACACTACACCACTCTAGAAATAAAAATGAGCCAAGTAGAGGACAATCAAGCCATTGTGACATCACTGATGAGGTTGGCTCTTAGGCATTGGTGGATTGAGGCATGATGATGTCACAATACCAGCTCTGGTTATCAGATTTCACGCTATTTATTCAGTGTTTATACCGTTCTCCCCAAGTAGAGAATGACACAGGGACAAATTTCTCCCCGTCACCACGGGAACTCATTTTCCCATCTTTGACTCATTCCTGCAAGCTCCGTCCTCATCTTCACAAGCCTCAAACACGTTAAAATCATAAGTGTTCGAGGCTTGTGTGGGGGTTTAAGGCTGAGCTTACAGGAGTGGGGCAGGGACAGCGACAACACTCACGGGCATGGGGGCGGGGACAGAGTTCCCGTGGGGACATTCTTTAGTCATTTCAAAACTCGATTATTGCAATGCTCTCTTTCTTAATATTTCACAGAAAGAATGAAGGAGATTACAACTGATTCAAAATACTGCAATAAAATTAACGTACAACGCCAGGAAATATGATCATGTCTCACCATTATTGATAGATTCTCATTGGCTCCCCATTAGCCATAGAATCACTTTTAAAATAACACTGCTCATCTTTAAAACTTTAGCTTCAGAGGAACCCCAATTCATATCTAGACTCTTAATACCTCATAGCACACAACACTTACTTCGCTCTACTGGTCAGAACCTTCTTTCAGTCCCTTCCCTAAAAATCATTGGTACGAGAAGGGCTGACATATTCTCTGTGACGGGTCCCCTATGGTGGAACGCCCTTCCACAATATATTCGTAATGAAAAAGACGTTTTAACATTTAAAAAAACTTTTAAAATCTTATTTATTTAGAGATGCATTCAATATTTAAAAGCAGAATATGTCTTGCTAAAAATGCGGTGGTTTACCACCCTTTTCCTTTTGTTCTTTCCCTTTTCTACTCTACTTGAAAATTGTAACTTTCATCCCTTCCTTCCCAAATTCTTGTATGTTTAGGTCATAAAATTGTTAAATGTGAACCTCTTTTATTTTTGATTTGTACATCGCTTAGTGATTCTAATAGGCGATCAATCAAATTTTGCTGATAAACTTGACAGGGAAAAATGTAGCCCCGTGCCATTCTCTATTAAAAACCAAAGGAATGCACCCTTGAGAATAAAGTTCAGTGTTGGGCTCCAGTAGTGCAGCTGTTCTACTCTGGAGATGACAACGACATCTTGTCATTTGAAGACAAGTAAATCTCAAAATAGTACACCCGGCCCAAACAAGTCAAGCACTGAACTAGACCAGCTTAGCTTGTTTATGCAGATAGCTATTATCGAGATCTTTTGCATCAACTGACATTCGCTTCTGTGATGATGTAGTCCATTTCTGGGCCATGGTACAAGCCCTGAACAGGACACGGACAGAAAATTGGAGGGTGGAAGAAGCAGCTCAAATAACTGATTACACAACAGTCTAAATTATAAAGGGCTAAATAATTGCAGATCTGACCCATTTTGGCATCACTACAGTGGCTGTGTCTGTTTTGGAGATAGCTGTATGTTTTCTTAAAGTCTTTCAAACACACACCAGGGTACGAATCTACCAGATTTTTTTTCTTCAGAGCATGTATTTCATCAGCAATTTTAATTGTTCTGTTGGAGACTCAAGTTTAAGTTGAACTTTGAGGAGTTAACATTGACAGTTAAGTGGTAGAGAGCCAAAAAACGTAAATGCCACAGAGATGAAAAGAACATAAATGAATGACCCCTTGTCTAAGGCTTAAATCTACAGCCTAAGCACCCCCAAGGTTGTGGGTTCAAATCCCTCGCTGCTCCTTGTGACCCTGGGCAAATCACTTAAGGCTCCTTTCACTAAGGTGTATTAGGGCCTTAACGTGCAAAATAGCCACGCGCACTAGACCTTAAGCATTGAGCTGGCGTTATTCTAGAAGCGTACCGCGCGGTTTAGCGCGTGCACTAAAAACGCTAGCGCACCTTAGTAAAAAGAGCCTTTAATCCCCTCATTGTCCCAGGTACACTAGATAAGGTTTGAACCCACCGGGACAGACAGGGAAATATGATAAAGTACCTGAATGTAAACCACTTAGGATAGAGACATTGAATATAAATAATTAAAATAAATAAATTTACAACATATGCTCAGAGACTCGGAGCCCTTCTAGGAAAGAAATCCCTATTGAAGGACTCATAGAAACATAGAGTATGACGGCAGAAAAGGGCCGTCGGCCCAACAAGTCTGCCCACTCGAAGAACCCTCCCTCTAAGAATTTCCCGGAGCGAACCCACTCCAAGAACCCTTCCTCAACAAGAACCCTCTTTTTAAGCATTTCCCCCGGAGCGAACCTACATGTTTATCCCATCGTCCCTTGCAGTCGAGTGCATTACTGGCCTCAACTACCCGACGTGGAAGACCATTCCATCGATCAACCACTCTTTCAGTGAAGTGTTTCCTGATGTCACCATGAAATCTCCCACCCACTCGCCATCCAATCACCACATATGTGGAAAAAGCTTCCAATTTAGGGATTTTTAAATTCATTTCTTAATTTTAATAAGTTTGATTGTCTTTTCTTGCCAAAATAGCTTGTAGCGTGAACAATCAGACTCTGCCACTCTAGAGCCCTGAAGAAACGATTTATTTAAGCGTAAAACATTGGCCATCGTCGGCAGAATACAGCAGGGATCAAGTCCCGCTTTAAGTTTCAGTCTCTCTGTACAAAGATGGAAAAGCGAGCAGACACGGAGCCCTCGGCAGTACTCGGTGGAGCGACACACCTCCAAGATAAGCTACGTTTGCTTTTCATTGTACAATAGATATTTCATTTTACCGAGATAGTGCTGAAAAACTGATCAGCGTATTCGAGATCAGTATATTTTGAACTTTAAAATTTGTGCTATTCAAAGGGTTTTGTTTTGTTTTTAAAGCCAATGATAGAAGCCTGGGAGATGGCTTTTAAAATAAGGTCTACCATTTTCCTAGTTTAGAAGCCTAATTTAGGTGTCCGGTGCTTAAAAAAAAAAAAAAAAAAAGAAAAAGCAGCACAAAGCTCCTTTTTACTTACCTTAAATCCACCTGTCACCCCCCAATTTAGGCATGCAGTAAAACTGGGTGCATATGTGTAGAAACTCGGCTCTAGGACATTTGTAGTGGCTAATTTAGAGGCGTGAACTCTCAAACTTAGGAGCCCATAAAGCAACATGAAAGGCAAGTTGGCGGTCTCTGGCATTGCATTAGGAAGTGCGCTTTGCTGACCAGATGAGCCTTCTGGTTCTTATCTGGCCTCAGTCTGTTTACGTTTGACTGATATCTTATCCAGGGGCCTGAAAAAACATTCTGTGGCCACTTTGGGCCCCATATGCAAAGGAGGGATGCCCATTCTCTCCTTCTGGCACTCCTTCCGAATCCCCACCCCCAAAGCCCACCCAGACTCCCCCCTATTCCTTTAACATGAAGGCCGTCTGGAGGGATACTTACTCCCTCTGGCTGGCAGGCCTGCCTCTTTGCACTGGGGAGGGGCCTAAGGCCCTGATTGGTCCAGGCGCATAAGGCCCCTCCCATAAGGGGAGGTTTAGGCACCTGGGACAACCAGAGTCTTAGGCCTCCTTCCCAGTGCATTCTGGGCTGCATTGGGAGTAGCCTAAGACTCTGACTGGAAATTAACTGAGTTATGGGCATATCCTGGACAATCAGCAAGTGGAACTGCAGAAGAATGAACATAGAAATAAAAAGGAATTTCTGTCCTCATGCAGTTTTAACAAAACATGATCGTGTTGCGGGAGGTTGCCTGCTGTATTTAAAAGCTAAGTGCTATATCTAAGAAAATTTAAAAGCCAAGGGGGAAATTCTAGAAACAGCGCCTAGATTTAGGTGCCGGAAGGCGCCCTACCAGCGTCTAAGTAACAAATGCTGTTTAAAACAGGAGGGGGGGGGGATGGCACTGTTAAATAATATGGGCTGGAATCACACCTACTTAGGCATTTTAGGCTGCTGAACGCCACTAAGGGCGTGGCTAATGCCAGAAGTGGCGTTAGGCACCACTAAAGCGCCTACGTAGGTCCCGGAAATGTAGGCCCGGAAAACCTTGGTCTACATTTTCGGTGCCTCTCTTTCACAGAGGCATGATTCTCTGTAGCAGGGGTGTCCAACCTGCGGCCCCGTGAAGTATTTTGCGCAGCCCCGGTCGAGGGCGATGCAGTGTTTTCCTCCGCTGCCCCCGGGTGTTTACCGTCTTGCCGGCTCCCTCCTCTGTCTTGCTGCAGCGTTTGTGCGGCCCCACAAACATATTTTTCGGTCAATGCGGCCCAGGGAAGCCAAAAGGTTGGACACCCATGCTCTATAGGGCGTCGTCTCATGATTGATGCACAATCGGCGGCCGATATTAACGCCCTATAGAGGATCTGGGCCTAAGTGTTATGCCTAAGAAAATATGAGAAATTCATTCTTAAGATGCACAGAAAGATATAAAAGAAAACCAGGTTCCTGGATCTATGAAGACTGGAAGCTGTACCGGTGCCATTAAAGTTGTTGGGGTTGGTGGTAAATTTAGTTGATGTTTTTGAATTGCAATCTCTTAGAATTTATATCAATACCACAGTGTTTTATCTGCCTTAATCACTTAGTTCAGGGGTGTCAAAGTCCCTCCTTGAGGGCCGCAATCCAGTTGGGTTTTCAGGATTTCCCCAATGAATATGCATGAGATCTATTTGCATGCACTGCTTTCATTGTATGCTAATAGATCTCATGCATATTCATTGGGGAAATCCTGAAAAGCCGACTGGATTGCGGCCTTCGAGGAGGGACTTTGATACCCCTGCCTTAATCGGTTAATTTCCCAATACATTAACTCTTGAATCTTGCACACATAATTTTACACTTAGGGCCAGATTTTATAAACTAGTCGTTGCCTGGGAAAACAGCACCTACCATCTGTCAATTAAAGTTAGGCGGCATTTGTAGAATTGTGCGTGAACATCTTAGGCGCTGGTCTTTTAAGCCAGGGTTTTGCTGGCCTAATATACCCGCTCCAAACCATGCCTACTTGCCGGTAGGCGTCTTGGTGCGGTCGCCTACATCCAACTGGTTAGCTACCTACCGAGTTAAACGGCTGCTGGCAAATAAATTTTTAAAATCATTTTTTAAATTGGTTTATAATGGTGCTTTCAATTATCAGTGCCAATTAAGTCAATTAAAATTTTTTTTTTTAAAAAAAAGGTTAGGTACCTAGATTGGCCAAGCGCCCTGATCTAGGCACCTTTTATAAAATCAGGGCCTTAGTGTGCAAAACGAGTGCCTAAGTTATACACTGTTCTATAACTTGACTGCTACATGGCACTAATTTGCACTTTGCAGTTAACGCCCTCCCCCCAAAAACCCCCAAGCTTGAAATGTCAATGGGGTGTGGACCTGGGTGGGTCAGGGGGCGTGCCTAGAACTTCTATGCACATGTTACGCACATACCAGTAGTTAGGGGTGCCTTTGAGCTGGCATTAGTACTGGCGCTCAAAGCCAGGCGCGTCGCCGCAGACCTACGCTCGTATTCTCTATGGGCAGCTCCAAGCGTAATTGCCAACGCACAATTTGCGCTTCGCTTCCCGCGCAGCATCCCAGTGCCTAACTTTAGCCGATACGTAGAGGATGAGGAGGAAGGAGCGGCCTAGTGGTTAGAGCTAGAGCCTGGGCACCCTGAGGTTGTGGGTTCAAGCCCCGTACTGCTCCTCAAGACCCCGGGCAAGTCACTCAATCCTCCATGGCCCCAGGTACGTTAGATTGTGCGCCCACCAGGACAGACAGGGACAAATGACCGAGCGCCTGAATTATAAACCACTTAAAGACAATTAATAGGCGGTATACGAGTAAAATAAAAATATGGGGTGTTTTTATTAAGCTAAATGCCAAGACATCCATAGGAATATAATGGATGTCTTAGTATGTAGTATGCGCTAAATCGATTACCGCACCTTAATAAAAAGGACCCCTAAATAAATTACCCCCTGAATGAGACAAATTGCACACAAGAGTGTTATCAAACCTGTTTTCATAAATAAGTATATTATATCTTTATTAAGTTCAAAAGACATAGCACACAATTAACAAAAAAAAATGAACAAAAATCATTTTACATCAAATACTGTACACGATGCATTAAATGTCAGTGCATACTCTACAGCATAACATTTTGCCTTCATTTAGTTTGTACTAAAAACAAGTAGGGTCATTTAAATTAAACTATATCTCTAGCAATTAACTGTAAACACTATTGTTTCTTATCACTGTGTTACGAGAAGAACCTTCTAGTACTGCACCTGCCAGAATCAACACAGGCACCTCCGCTGCTGGGGTTACAGCTTCCTAGGGAACCAGGCCACACACAGGCCTCACTCTCTTCCAAGTCGACAGAAAATGAACTGAAAGCAGCTACGAATGGGAGACGGGCATGTCCACATGCATTCTTCCGTGTCCTTCACGTTGTATTGTGTGCCAAGGGGGAGGGGTGGAGGTGGTTTTACTTTAATAGCAATAAATAATTTAAAAAACAAAACAAACCCCCCCCCTCCCCGAAAAAATGGAAACAAGGCCTGCTAGCCTTGTACAGCCCATGGAGCCAATGCACCTTGGATAGACGCTTTTCCATGCAAGATTAAAAACAAAAAGCAGTACAGTTTCTTCATTTGAATTTTTCTTTGGTCCATGTAAGGAAAGATTAGGTAATAGTAGCAGTGTGAATGGCAGGAGAGAAAGATAAACACCTCCACCCCTCAATTTAGAGGGCAGCTAGAACAAGTAGAGAATTACATAAGCTTCCCATGGAAACCACCTGTTCTCTTGTACCCCTTTGATACGGAGCATTCAGATGCCCACAGGCTTTCAGTATGGCACATTCAGGGTAAAATTTAACATTTGCAGGGGCAGAAGAGCACCTTTTTATTTGGAGGGGTCAACTAAACTAATTAGTGGCCCTGCCCACAAGCTCTAATTGCTGGTACTGTGTTGAGCATAACACTGGTAAGGTCGTGACCCCAGTGGACCACCCCATTTCACCGACTATGAACAATTGTCTTTTGGTTTTACCTACCAAAAGCCATCATTTAAAGGATTCTCAAGTGTATGCCCTTGGACAGGGCAAATAAGATTAACGTAAAAAAAAAAAAAAAAATACTGCTATTTCCTTCTAGACAGAATCAGCGCTCTGGCAAGTGACCCTGTCTTTCCTTTGTTGATATGACTGCACAAAAGTCAAAACCAGAAAAGGAAGGGAACTCAATTGCAAAGCATGGATGGAGATCTCTTTACCACTTCTCACCATCATGGAAGGTCATTCCTACTCTTCATTCTCTTCCCTTATCTGCACATTAGGCTTAAAAGACCTACTTCTGAAGAAGTCCAGCATGAAGACAACACCCAAGTTCTCCCTTTTCTCCAAGACGTGGATGGCAACACTCCCTACTAAGAGATCATAAGTTTCATTTTGACATTTGCGATCTTCAACGCTTCGTAACACGTTTCAAAAGAACGTCTACCTCCAACAGGACCTTAGTCAAAATCTTGTCCAAAGTCTATGAGGAAACCACATACGACAAATGTTTGCGCTTAACATGGTTAACCATGTCTGTTTTAGGCTTTGAGTCCAGTTTGGTAGATGACGCTACGGTGCAGTCTGTGGAACACAACTGCACTTTTGTTTCAGCACCAGCTTCTTTCGTTTCTGCACTGGCTTCTGTGAAGTATTTTTCAAATCTGTCCAGGTATGGGGGCCTCTCTGGGAGAAGATAATAGTGTGTTGAACTAGCCTTCTTCCCATTCTCTATGATGGGCAAAATACAAGGGATTTTATTGGCAGATCCTTCACTCAGTTGTCTTTGCAAGCCCTTGTTGCTAACATATTTGGGATCTGGAGCAAAGCTTTGTGTAGGAGGCATGATCCCATTGAGGTATGAGGGCAAGCTCTTAGGGCTTGGGGTGCGAGAGTTACTTCTTGACAGAGGTTCTCTTGGGGGCACTTTTGGAGGCCTGTCCTCATCACTGTATGTGTTAGACGTGACTTCAGCAGACCACCTTCGATAATCAGGTTTGACTGGTCTAGGTGGTATAGGCACCCTGGGTGGAACCTCAGGTTTTTCTTCATCAGAATTAGGAGATGCCCTATTTAAATGGTTTGATATCTTTATAGTGGGCTTATTGTATGATCCAGCAGGCCCCGAATGGGATCTTCTAAGTCTCCGATGTGGTTGTACTGGTTTTTGAGGTTTTGCCTCTTGTACATGTCCATTTTGGTTAGTGGTTGAATTATCCACTGGCTTGGCTCCAGCCACAGTATCAAAATAGGCATAGTTAATTTGTCCGCAACCTCTAAAGCTCCTTCGACTTGGAACGCCGTATTTAAAAGCTAAAGGCTTGGAGTCCTGCAGCAGTAAGTCAGTATCTGAACTGGTCAAAAATTCGACCTCACTGTCCAAGTCATCTACTAAGTCTTCAGAAATCGGCAGTGGCGGAAGTGGCCTTGAGCTGCGATCACTGCAAGGGACAGCGTGGAACTGCAAAGGACCACTTTTTATTGGGGTGAGGGGAGGAGTCTTTTCAGAACTGGCAATTCCATTCACAGAAAGTTTCTTAAATGACGGGACAACCTGATCTTCCTCGTTATGCACGGGCAAATGTTCATCCGTCGGCACCGTTAGATTTAATGGATTTGGTTTCTTTGGTGGAATCTTCATGGAATTTTCCATACAGCAGTAGCTGTTCATAAGGACTGGCTGTGAAATGCGCCCTAAAAAAATAGCCAGAAAAACAGGGTTAAAGTTGGGTTAAAAAAAAAAAAAAAAAATGCATTCATGGCTTCAAATTCTGTACAATTGCATTAAAATGGTTTTAGGCATAGATGGATAAACATATACAAATGACATTCACAGCTTCTGGTTTTATGGCATTTAATTTCCAACAATTAGAGACGTCTTATTCACTGGATTCCATTATTCAAGAGCTCCAGTTAGAAGAATCTCATTTACCCCTTAATTCTACATATAAAGTGTTATAACACCGTGCGCACAATTTTGGTCTCATAACCATGTGCAATTTAATTGACCAAGCAGCTAATTTGCACCAATAATTATCATTTTCACAAGCAATTACTGGTGCTAGACAGAATCAATTACAAGTTACATGCCTAAATTTTATGAGCAAGTCAAAAAACAGAATGCCACAAAAATAAAGCAAAGAATAGAAAAAGGCTGCCACTAGAGGTCAGCATAGCTTCAGAGGCCGCATTTCTCCATCTATGGTTTCCTGAAGAATGAAAAATATGGAGCCCAATGGGTTTCTAGGATTTGGTATCTGTGGAAAGCCGGTTTTAGATAGATAACACGCCAGACACCTGTTTTCAGAAGGATATTTTGCATGAACAAAATAGAGGGACCATTTTAAGCCTTTTACCTCTTGGTCATTGGTTGAAATGTGGCCAGAAGATAAAGACCAAATTATTTGGTGGCCCATATGAAAATAATAAGGTCTCAATCCCATTCCCAGCGGAAAGATGCACGAACAATTAAAATCCAAAACAAATTTACCATTTCTGTCGCTAGTCAGCGCACAGGTGCCAAAGTATGGCAGGATACTAAATTGCCCCCATCTCCCTTAAAGGAGGTCCTTCCAAACCAGGACAGTCACTATGGAGGACCGCTTCATCAAAGTCCCTACTGTACATTGAGAACTTCAGTGTCCAGTGTTGCCTTTCAAATATTTGCAGGAAACTGCTCCAGTGGTGTATTAAGCGGGGGGGGGGGGGGGGGGGGGAGCACCCATCCTCCTCTCTGCCCCCCTCCACTACCACGTGCCCCTTCCCTTCCCCCATACTTCATTAACATTCCGTAGCGCAGGCAACCCCCCCCTCCCAAACCTGCAACCTCTTCCTCCAATGTCACTTCCTGGATTGGGGCCTAGGAAATGACATCAGAGGAAGAGCCAATACTGGTGTGAGCAGCAGGTTGGGGGAAGTGGAAAGGGAAGAGGCGTGCAAGCAGCAGGAGGGGGGGGGGGGAAGAAGCAGATGGCGGTGGGGGTGGGGGAGAGGCACCACCACCCTGCACCTCTTACTCTTGCTACGCCACTACACAGCTCATCGCTTGATGATTGAAAACTTTTCCACGAAATCTTTACACCCTTTCTATCACACATCTTAAAACGGCATGTTTAAAACTTTAAACTTAATACTTCTGCTACAAGCTCCACGAAGCCGAGACAAGATACATACCAATTGATAAATGCTGTGGTTCAGCTGAGTTCAGACTGTATGCCATTGCTATAGGGTCCATGTCAAAGTAGGTGCTGCAAGACAAAAGAAGTCCTCAGTTATTTTTGACCTTTATCAACAGGTTATAAAGTCATGCTAGAACAACGGTATCTTATAACGGACAAGTGGCATTTAGAAAACTGTTTTTAAACATACTCGTTTGGTAAATTTTTTAGCTAAAGGATTGTAATTCACTGTGAATGGCCAGTATCTTTACTCTGTAAACCACACAGAATCGAGAGGTATACAAGCTGCGGTATGCAAGCATAGTGCTATATTATGTTATGCGTTTCTGTGGTAAACAGAAAAAAGACTTGTATAGCAAATGTCTATGTAAATGACATAGAAAGAGCTCTCAGATACCTACACCGTCAAATCATAATTGATTATTCCGACGGTTTATGTAGGTTCGAGATATCATTCATTGAGCTCTAAGTTTTCTATAAAGTGCAAAATGCTTAGTGCAATAAATTCAAATAAAGTGCATTGTGCTTAACAACTCATATTTTCTACCTTTTGCACTTAACTTTAGCTGCCTTGTGTTGTCGGGAAATTGATATATATATTTTTTTTAACGAGGGTTTAATTGGGTTTTAATGTCATGACCAATTATCACGCCACTTAAACCAATATATATATATATATATATATCCACCACTATGCAGCCTTCAGGACCAGTACCTAGATCCCTAGCGGCTAGCGACACATAGTGATGCCGAAGCTCGGAGGTTTAGGGGCAGCACCGGACTTCGTCAGTTATGTGCTGCTGGCCGCAATTCAGAAAGGACCCTGGGCCTGTGAAACTCTTGCCTACATTTCTAGCACCTAGGGTCCTTGGGAGCCTCGCGCGACTCTGTAAGCGGAGCTGGTCTGTGATTGACCATCGACAGGCACCACTTACAGAATCGGGGCCTAAATGCTGGGCCATGTCCAGGCTATGGCATTGAATTTCTGGTACCTGACAAGAGGAAAGAACGTTAAGTGTAATATGAAATATTTAAATTGGCTATGGTGAACCAAATAGAGATAGGCCCGCCTAAAAGTTAATCCTATTTATTCGATTACCTTGGCTGGTTAAGTGCTGAATATTGGCCCAGAATAGCCAGTTTCAGGTTGAGCGTTAACTGGACATTTTCAGCGGCACTCGTCGGCCAAGGGTTGACTCCACCCCTGGAATACCCCCAAATTAGCTAGTTATGGGTTGGGCGCTTACTGGACATTCTCAGTGGTACTAACTGGTTAACTGTTGCCGAACATGCCTGGTTAACTCCAGACAGGCGATTTAAATGGCCAGTTTGAAGATTAGTCCCCTCCCCCTTTGTATTTATTTACTTAACTGCTTAAGAACCTGAAGCCTGTGAAACCACCCAGGGACTCTTTGTTCTCACATGGACTGGAGTTTGTCATTGTTGCAGGTGACATTCCTCTTCCATTATTTTTACTTAAGGATGTCCCAGGGCGTGTGCTCACATCCCAGCAATGCCACGAATGCCCCAGGGCCTCCATTAAATCCACACGTTCAGAAGTCAAGGTGATCCAGGTGTCTAAACGACCATCGCTTCACGGTTTTAGACCTCAAAATATGATCCTTTTTTAAACCCACAACCTGCCGAGAGAAGCAGGAGCAAAAGCGTCCTGTGTAGCATGCCTCAAATTAGTCCTGGGGATTTCCCCCCTCCCCACCCCCTTGCATCATGCAGGCATGGGAAATCAACACATGGGGGTCAATTTTGGCATCCCATTTTCCTTTGTGCCCCGTGTGGCTACACAACTACAGCAAAGCTCCCGAGCCTCCGGCTGAAAGATCGTTCCTCTACAAACCTGTCAGTGCATAATCTATTTCTGCTGCTGTGCCCTAATGTTGTATATTTAGCAAATGATACCCATAATCTTGTCTCAGTCACGGAAACCATTTCTAATTTTGTTATTAGGTTTCACTATAATCCAGAGCTTTTCGTGTCCATCTGCATAATGCAAGTAAAACATTAGCCAGCTTTCAATTCCAAGTGCGGTTCAGTGAGGTCAGGTGCAAACAGCCTAAGGAGAGGTCGCCAGCCTCCTGCACTATGACACGGAAAAGAGATGGCGTTCCAATTCGAGCATATTGACAAACAGCCTCACACAGACCACAGGCAGGGGGCGCACTCACATTCACATTAAACTTACTTTTCGAACCCACTGGTGCTGGCCCAGTATTCTTTTGGATTCATTATGCTTTGCCCATTCAAAAAATGGATCTCGTTCTTCAGGGGGACTCGGATGTCCTGAGCAGCAAGTCCTGCGGTTGACATTGTCCCTCGGTTATCTGAGAATTTCAGTCTTTAAAATTCTGGTCGACGCTTACGATGTCCTAGCGGCCGTCATTCCTGCAGGAGCAAAAGAGGGAACTATGAGTATGGCAGAATCAAAAACCTATTACCAGCAGTTGTTTCATAAGTATCATGCTGACAATGTATTGTATCTCTCTTACTTGAATTTCAATACTGTTAAATATATTTTTTTAAACTGTTTCATGGGAGTCCTATTATTAAGGATCAATTTACTGGTTGTTTACTACTGTTTCGCTGTTAACAAAATTGTAAGTTTCGTACGCTGAACTGTACTTGCTGTAGACTGCCTTGGGCGACTTCATAATGACCATCAGAAAATCCAAATAAATAAATATTCTGAATCACTTAGAAATCCCATTAGTTAATTCACCACTTCAAAGAGAAATGACAACACAGTGGCAAATGCTTCACAAGATCTGTCTGGTTAAGATTTGGCTCTTGCGGATGATACCAAAATCTGCAATAGAGAAGATACCCCTGATGGTGTGGATAACATGAGGAAAGACCGAGTGAAACTTGAAGAATGTTCTGAAATTTGGCAGCTAAGACATAAGAAATGCAAGGTCATGCATTTGGACTGCAAAAACCCAAGGGAACAACAACAGTTTAGGGGATGAAGAACTTATGCGCACGACGGAAGAGCGGGACTTGGGTGGGATTGTATGTGATGATCTTAAGGTGGCCAAACAGGTTGAAAAGGTGACGGTGAAAGCACGAAGGATGCTAGGGTGCACAGGGAGAGGTATGGCCAGCAGGAAAAAGGAGGTATTGATGCCCCTGTATAAGGCCCTGGTGAGACCTCATTTAGAATATTGTGTACAATTCTGGAGGCCGCACCTTCAAAAAGATATAAAAAGGATGGAGTCGGTCCAGAGGAAGGCTACTAAAATGGTGCGTGGTGTTGTTGACTCTAGCCGCATGGGTGCCCTCCATTCTTCCCTGCCACTGGAATGTCCCCCCACCTCGCATATCTCTTGAAATGTTTGCCAATGCCAGTAGTACCTTCCACCAGCTGGTCACGCCGGCCTTGGCTCCCTTCTGACATCACATCCTGGTCCCACAGCCAGGAAGTGATGTCAGAAGGGAGCCGACGTGAGCAGCAAGCGGAAGATGCTGCTCGCACTGGTGAACATTTAAAGAGGTACATGGGGGGAGGGGGCAGAGAGGAGAGGTGCTGGTGACCCTGAAAAGACTGTTCCCAGGGCGATCCACCCCTCCTGGCTCCTCCCCCTTACTACACCACAGATTGTGGCACTGGAACTTGTCCTAACTTGCAAAGAGCTATCCGACTCATTCTCGTGTTCTATTTGCTTGGATAATTATTTGAGGATGGCAATGAATACTGGCAGGGTTTGGACAACTTCTGGGTTCACCCTGACTGCTACTGCACCATGCCAGTACTCGCAAGAGCGCCCCACGGTGGTCAGAGCAGATACACAGCAACACTCTCCAGTTAAGTGCTACTGAAACTCTGCTCTTGGACCACAGCGTGATTTTACCAGGTAGGAGCTTCTCATGGACCCATCGATTAGCAGAAAACCAAAATTAGACATTTCCAGGATTCCCCCATCCTACCGCCCCTTCCCCAAAGGATCAATGCTTAAAGATACAGGCTCTGCTTAGCCCTGCAAAGGCAGCATCTGCTGATGCTTTGGTTTTATGAAGAGCCTGAAAAATGCTTCCAGCGGGTAACCACCCACAGGAAAAATATATACGTAGAGTATGGAGCAATGGAAAAGATGAAATCATGGCAGGGAAACCTAGAAAAGTTATTGTGCGTGGGGGAAAAAATGTTCAGGCTAAACGGCAATGTGGCTTTTATTTTAAGCCAATGGCAATTTGGTGCAAAACGGAAAGCCATTTAACTAGCACTGTGAGCAAACCTTAAAAACTATAATAGAAATGTACCTTCATCCGAGTTAATGCCACATTGCAGTCGTCCGGTGTGGTTACAATTCTATTTCTGGACAGAGGTTTGCGTGCAGTTATGAGGGGGTGCTGAAACGTTCTCAGCCCAACCAACTTTCTAAATGCTGAGGGTTATTTTGTACATTTTTAAAAATATGTCTTTTTACATTATGAATGTGAACTTGTAATGCGCCTAATTGATAGGCGGACTAGACATTTTTAAAATAAAAAAATTTTGCCACTGTATCAGCGGGTTTTTATTATGTTACGTGCCAATTTGCAGAAATAAAATTCTATGCTTTCTTTCAGATTAATGATCGAACCATACCCACGTCATTCTCTTCTTGGTTGGGCTGAGAACGTACCAGTGAAGACTTTCAGTCTCTGGTAACCAGAGCCGAGATTGTGATGTCATAATGCCTCATTCCACCAATAAGAGCCAGGGCTGAGAACGTACCAGCAACCTCTGGTAGTGAGAAGACTTTCAGTCTCTGGTAACCAGAGCCGAGATTGTGATGTCATAATGCCTCATTCCACCAATAAGAGCCAGGGCTGAGAACGTACCAGCAACCTCTGGTAGTGAGAAGACTTTCAGTCTCTGGTAACCAGAGCCGAGATTGTGATGTCATAATGCCTCATTCCACCAATAAGAGCCAGGGCTGAGAACGTACCAGCAACCTCTGGTAGTGAGAAGACTTTCAGTCTCTGGTAACCAGAGCCGAGATTGTGATGTCATAATGCCTCATTCCACCAATAAGAGCCAGGGCTGAGAAGGTACCAGCAACCCCTGGTAGTGAGAAGACTTTCAGTCTCTGGTAACCAGAGCCGAGATTGTGATGTCATAATGCCTAATTCTACCAATAAGAGCCAGGGCTGAGAACGTACCAGCAACCCCTGGTAGTGAGAAGACTTTCAGTCTCTGGTAACCAGAGCCGAGATTGTGATGTCATAATGCCTCATTCCACCAATAAGAGCCAAGGCTGAGAACGTACCAGCAACCTCTGGTAGTGAGAAGACTTTCAGTCTCTGGTAACCAGAGCCGAGATTGTGATGTCATAATGCCTCATTCCACCAATAAGAGCCAGGGCTGAGAAGGTACCAGCAACCCCTGGTAGTGAGAAGACTTTCAGTCTCTGGTAACCAGAGCCGAGATTGTGATGTCATAATGCCTAATTCTACCAATAAGAGCCAGGGCTGAGAACGTACCAGCAACCCCTGGTAGTGAGAAGACTTTCAGTCTCTGGTAACCAGAGCCGAGATTGTGATGTCATAATGCCTCATTCCACCAATAAGAGCCAAGGCTGAGAACGTACCAGCAACTCCTGGTAGTGAGAAGACTTTCAGTCTCTGGTAACCAGAGCCGAGATTGTGATGTCATAATGCCTCATTCCACCAATAAGAGCCAGGGCTGAGAACGTACCAGCAACCCCTGGTAGTGAGAAGACTTTCAGTCTCTGGTAACCAGAGCCGAGATTGTGATGTCATAATGCCTCATTCCACCAATAAGAGCCAGGGCTGAGAAGGTACCAGCAACCCCTGGTAGTGAGAAGACTCAGTCTCTGGTAACCAGAGCCGAGATTGTGATGTCATAATGCCTCATTCCACCAATAAGAGCCAGGGCTGAGAAGGTACCAGCAACCCCTGGTAGTGAGAAGACTCAGTCTCTGGTAACCAGAGCCGAGATTGTGATGTCATAATGCCTCATTCCACCAATAAGAGCCAACCTGTATTATACTAATTTTATAGCAATTTATGTTTATGTCTACAAAAAGTGCATTTAGGGAACACTGTAGTTAGGTACCTTTTAATCTTCATCCTCAAAACCAAGAAATCTCAACATAAAAATATCACAGAACACCGAAAATGTTCTGGACAAATCTACCAAGTTCAAAGTACTCTACCATACTATAGAACGGTCAGCGTTTGAGAGACAACAGAAACAGCGTGACGGTATATTAATATAAGCCTGAAGTTTTAGACTGACTGAAATTTCAACTCATAGTTTTGATTACCGGCGCATAAGACACAGCCCATATTTTAAGCATATTTTGAGGGGGGAATATGGTAATTTCAGTTCTGGCAAACCTTAAGCCAAAGAGCAAAACCCTGAAGTTACATCCTACATGGTCTCCTCACATGCCACAAAGCCAAAGTTCTGACATTTAGCTAAAGTTCCTGAAGGAGCTTAAAAAAATTGAACAAAAAAAAATATTTAAGAACCAAATTTCTCCAGTGGCCATTTTCAAGGCCTTATAAGCAACAGCATCAAATCTCTTCCAGAGAGATGTGAACAAACATTTTGTACAGACCGTGACCAAATGCAACGGCTTTAAAAGGTCTCCACTTTCGGGAAAAAAAGCACAACGCACTGGATGGTGGCTACAGCACCTATCCTTTTTGGAAGCAAATTTTGCGAGACCTGGCAAGATTGTAAAGAAAATGTGGTCCCGCCTCCAGCCCACCCTAGCCCCGCCCCCACCGTCTGCTCTTGTCCGTCCGCAAATCGCTTCGGGGCAGGGATGTCCGCGCATGCGCGGATGACAGGCGTTGATGTTGCGTGCGCCCATGACGTCATGGTGTGAACCGCACACGCGCAGACTTCCCCCCTGCCCGACGCGATCTGAGGAGACTTTTCAAAATCTGGACAAAGTGACGGGTTTTGAAAAGTCGTCCGGAGGGGGGTCCAGACATATCCTCAAAAAGGAGGACATGCCTGGGGAAATCCGGACGTCTTAGGTAGGGTTACCAGATGCCTGGGAAAACCCGGACGTTTCCCCTTTTGAGAGGACTGTCCAGGTGCTGGAGGGATTTCTAAAACCCAAGCGTTGATAATAGAACAGCGCCATCAAGAACAATTTAAAAAGATTTTTAAAAATTAATTTTCTGGTAGGCGTCTACAACAAGCTCATAATTGAAAAAAAAATTAAAATGAATTGGACGAAAGGCATCTTATCTTCTTACGCGCGATTTTACAAAATCTGGGCACCTACCTACCGTTATGTGCCATGCAGTAACTCCAAAGTAGACATGTTTAGCGGTGGAGAAAGACTTGGGCACCGCTAGGCATGATTCTCTAGAGGGCACAGGCAGTGGCGTAGCGCCGTCTTGACAGAGGCGCCGGGAACCCATCCCCCTCTTCGTCTCCCCACTCCTTCCCTGCCCTCCCCCACGGCCACGTACATGCCCCTTGCCCCGTATCTCTTTAACGTTTCGGGGCGTGAGCAGCAACCCCAACCCGAGGCTCACGCCAGCGTCGGCTCTTCCTCCGACGTCTCACTTCCTGGACCCAGAGAAAGAGCAGACGCCGGTGCGAGCAGCAGGTTAGGGGCTCATACCCTGAACATTAGAGAGAGGCACAGGGGAAGGGAAGGGGCCTGGGTGCGCATGCAGTAGGAGAGGGCGGGGAAGGGGCACCTGCGTCCCAGGCGCCTCTCACCCTTGCTACACCACTGGACATAGGCGCCTGGAATGTAGGCCTTTAAAAACCTGGGCTATATTCTGGCCACGATTTTGTAATAGGTGCCCAAGTGAGATAGGCACCTATGTCTTTAGGCGCCATTTATAGAATATGTCCCTAAGTGTTTATAATCTAATCTAATCCTTAGGTTTGTATACCGCATCATCTCCACGTTCGTAGAGCTCAGCGCGGTTTACAGTAGGAGAAATAGGAAGGAACTACAACAGAGGGTTAGAGGTAGAAGTGTGAAGAAAATTTAGAGGACTTGGGATGCCAAGATATAAGAGTTTCCTTGATTCCTAAGTTGGAGGGAGACTTACATTTTTTGAGAAAAGCCAGGTTTTCAGATGTTTGCGGAAAACTTGGAGGGAGCTCAAGTTCCGAAGAGGGGAGGTAAGGTTGTTCCAGAACTCAGTGATTTTGAAGTGGAGGGAGGTCCCTAGCTTTCCTGTGTGGGAAATGCCTTTTAGCGAGGGGAAGGATAGTTTTAATTTCTGGGAGGATCTGGTGGTATTAGGGTTTGAGGAATTCCAAGAAAAGAGGGATAAAGGGAGGGAGGATACCGTATAGGATTTTGAAAGCTAAACAGGCGCATTTATAGTGGACCCTGGCGATTATCGGAAGCCAGTGGAGCTTGGCCAGGAGCGGGGAGACATGGTCAAATTTACTTTTAGCGAAGATGAGCTTGGCCGCGGCATTCTGGATCCGTTGGAGTCTGTGGAGATTTTTCTTAGTTAGGCTTAAGTTTATACCGATCATCAAAACCAAAATCCAACACCCCCTCACCCCTGGATGCTGCAGAGAGGCCCTGCCTTCCACCTGCACAGCCTCAAGCAGGCTCTGCTAGTAATTACAATGTGTCAGACTAACCACGCTGTTTGAATCTCGGCTTTCGGGAGGGCGACTGTGTTAAGCAGGGCCCACTTGAAAAATCCCTCTGGAATGCCAAGCTTTCGCGTCAACGAGTGAAATATTTGCACCGTCGCCTTTTTATTTCTCTCCCTATTGTTTAGGTCACCTGCCATTAATAAGATTAAAAAATAAAACGGCAAAATGACCCCTTCCTCCACAGAGGAAGTCGGCTCCCAATTCTAAACAAGAAGTCTTTGTGCGAGAGGTGGTGAATGGCCTGGAGATTTTAGCGGGGCCGAGTGAATGGGTACGTTATGAAGAACTCGAGCAGAACTTTCTCCTTGCTTCAAGAAAAAAAAAAAAAAATGAATTTGACAAAATAATTGTGCATTGTTTTTTTTTTTGAGGGCATCGCAGAAACTGGGGCAAGTGAGAGCAGAGAAAATAGCACTTTTTAATTTTGTTAGTTTTTATATTCTTTCAGTAAACAGTTAACGGAATATCACGAGGGTACTCAACCTCCCCTAACATCAGAGCTCTCTCTCTCTCACACACACACATACACACCTGGAACAAACTGTTCCATCCCTGGCAGTATTCAAATCCAATCTACAAGCCCACTTTTTTTTTTTAGGTTGCTTTTAACTCTCAACCCCCGCTCGTTTGTAAAGCCCTCATGGCTGAGAAACTCCCCGACCCCCCTACTTGTCTTGTTTTGTCTGTTTGATTAGATTGTAAGCTCTACTGAGCAGGGACTGTTAACGTACAATGCTGCAGCAGTAGTAAAAAAACACCAATGAACTAGGGCACGATACCACCAGAAGTGAGATTAGGTAGAATAAATGGCCTTCAGGGTTTTATATTCTCCTATCATGCGTTAGCTCAGGGGTAGGCAATTCCGATCCTTGAGCGCCGGAGCCAGGTCAGGTTTTCAGGATATCCACAATAAATATGCATGAGATAGATTTGCATCTCAAGAAGGCAGTGCATGCAAATCCATCTCATACATATTCACGGTGGAGATCCTGAAAACCTGACCCAGCTCTTGAGGACCGGATTTGCCTACCCCTGCGTTAGCTGAACAGGCTATGCTAGAGGAGATTTGTTTTAGAGGGGCCCTTTTACCTTACCTACAGAAAGGGGAAGACTTGGAGTAAGTGGTTTCTAGGAGCAGTATCCGATTGTGGAACATTTCAAATCCCCTGGGAGTTTGCTCAGTTCTGCTGCAAAATGCTGGTTGATCATTGAAATTCAGTTAAAAAGATGGAGGGGGAGGGGATGTTAAATAAAGATGACTTGATGGGATGTTATTACTTCCTGTTCTATACTGCCCTTAACTTCCTTCTACCTTGCAGTGGCTGAAGGAAGGAAGTCCATTCGGACCGATTTGTGAAAAAGGGAAAAACAAAATAATGCCTTGCTTTGTTTCTCTGTAATGAATGTCCTGCCTTTTGCCTCTGAAATTTTGGGAATCCGTGCAGGGCTATGCGGAAGTCTAATATACACTACGATGGGACAGATGTCGGATTTCAGATAAATAACCGAGTTCAAAGAAAACCAGAATAGTGGCGTGTCTGAACCAGAGACTACCAGGTTTAGTAACGTAGTCGTAAAAAAATATATGTAATAAAAATAACCCAAAATCCTGAAGTCAAAGGCAATGCACACAATGATATAAATGCAATGAGGGCAGCTGAAATACAAGATAAAAGGGTCCCTTGCTTCAGCTCATCCACTGACGTCTTATTATACTTGCACAAAATTTATTCTTCATCAGTATCAGCCATCAGACTTCTTATTGGCTACATTGATATAGCATTTGGGACTTTTATGTTTCATGTTTAGAGCCTGGGCTTTCTTTTACCTTGTGTGCACAGTGGCATAGTAAGGGGGAGGGAGGAGGGGGCAGACCCCCCAGGCACTATGTTGGTGGGGGCACTGCCACCCCTCTTCCCCCTCCACAGGCACACCCCCTTCCCTTAAACCTCTAGCTGAAGTTGTTCGCGGCCGGCAACGTCGTGCTCTTCGTGACCCCCGTCGTCTCTCCTGCCGACATCACTTCCAGGTGCCGCTCACAGGAAGCGACATAAGAGGGAAAGCTGACGGGGTCGCGGGGAGCACGCCGTTGACCGCCGCGAGCAACAACTTCAACTAGAGGTACGGGGGAAGGGTGCGTACGGCAGGCGGGATCGGGGAAGCAGTGGGGTGGGGCGGCAGGGGATGGTTATCTCCCCCTCGCTATGCCACTGTGTGCATTGCCTTTTAACTTAAGGTTTTGGGGGGTTTATTTTTATGTTAATAAACCTGGGACTTTCTGGTTCAGATACTCCACTGTTCTGGTTTTCTTGTCATTCCAGTTTTGGGGTTTTTGTTTGTTTTTTCCCTAAATTTCAAAGTAAGCATTTAACTTGTTACTAAACCTTCTACCATTGCAGGGCAGTTTACATCTTCTCCCAGTTACACGCATAAGCTAATTAATCAATTAGGTGCTTATTATTGGAGTTAATTGGAGCTGAATGGCATTTAATCGGCATCTGCCCTATATTTTATTCTATAACATGCACACCTAAATTTCATAGCACACTACTCGAAAGGGGAGGGGGGGGGAGCATGGCCATGGGAGGGCATGGGCAGCTTGGAGACTTTCCCAGAAATTAGAGGCAATGGAATGGAATACTTGGATTGGAGGGAGGGAGCAGCCTAGTGGTTACAGCCGATGCCTCAGCACCCTAAGGTTGCGAGTTTGATCCCAGTGACTCCAGACATAAGAACATAAGCAGTGCCTCCGCCGGGTCAGACCACAGGTCCATCCCGCCCAGCAGTCCGCTCCCGCGGCGGCCCAAAACAGGTCAAGACCTGTCTGAATCATCAGAAGGGGCTCCCTTGCCACCTTGGTTTCTCATTTAAGTCCTGCCTTCCTATCGAAGTCCTAGCCCTCCGGTCTTGCACATGCACGACCAGGTTAGTTTATACTCATTACCTGATTTATTTCCTATACTTGTGTTACCTCCCAGCTCCTCCCTCAGTATCCCACGATCCCTTTATCCCTCAGGAATCCATCCAATCCCTGTTTGAATCCTTGTACCGTATTTTGCCTGATCACTTCCTCCGGTAGCGCATTCCAAGTGTCCACGACCCTTTGGGTGAAAAAAAACTTCCTTGCATTTGTTTTGAACCTATCTCCCTTCAGTTTCTCAGAATGTCCCCTCGTATTTGCTGTCCCCTTCAGTCTAAAGAATCTGTCCCTATCCACCTTCTCTATGCCCCTCATGATCTTGAAAGTTTCTATCATATCTCCCCTGAGCCTCCTTTTCTCCAGAGAGAAGAGCCCCAGCCTATCCAGCCTCTCGGCCTTCCATTGTTCCAGGTACCATAACTGGAGGGTGGTGAGCTTGCCGAGACAGAGGGATAAAACACCCGAGTACCTGATTACTATGCAATGTATTGTACGCCACTTTGGGTGAATCTCTTCGTGAAAAGGCAGTAAATAAATTTTTATTTTTTTAAAATAAAGATTTATGCACCCAAAGAGATTGACACAGGGATAAATTTGACCCTGTGAGATCCATCTCCATTCCGGCCCCTGCAAGCTCTGTCCTCATCTGCACAAGTCTCAAACGCTTATGATTTTAAAGTGTTTAGAGCAGGGGTGTCCATCCTTTTGGCTTCCCTGGGCCGCATTGGCTGAAAAAAAAGTTTATGGGGCCGCGCAAACGCTGCAGCAAGACAGAGGAGGGAGCCGGCAAGACGGTAAACCCCCGGGGGCAGCAGAGAAAAGCACTGTATCGCCCTAGACTGGGGCCGCACATAATACTTCACGGGGCCGCATGCGGCCCTCGGGCCACAGGTTGGACACCCCTGGTTTAGAGGCTTAGGCAGATGAGAACAGAGCTTGCCAGGAATGGGACAGGGACAGAATTCGCAGGGACCGGAACGGAGATGGACGCAGATCCTGTGCGGGTTAGAGCTATAGCCTCCGTATCCTAAGGTTGTGGGTTCAATTCCACGCTGCTCCTCGTAACCCCGGGCAAGTCTCTTAATCCCCCCACTGCCCCAGGTACATTAGATAAGAGTGTGAGCCCACCGGGACAGATAGAGAAAAATGCTTGAGTACCTAAATGTCAACCACGTAGGTTACGTAGCATATAAATAAGTAAAAATAAAGGAAATTTGTCCCTGTGCCATTCTCTAGTGCCCGACTGCTATCAGATGGGCACAAGGATTGATGTCAGGTTATATTGGAGGAGCCATGCTGTCTTACGGCGCATTGCGAAAAGAAATCCAGACTATACTATTTGATAAATTTATCTTCCTAATTCGAAGTTTTATTCATAATTTAAAAAATTTCACCGTCTTTTTTAGCTAACATGTTGTATTTATACTCCATCAATATTATGTATTTCGCCGATTGAACAGTTTCTCTTTTGCGTAAACCGCCTAGAATTCATTTGATTGTGGTGGTATAGAAGAATAAAGTTATGTCATAAAGGTTATTTGGCACTAAGGGCTCCTTTTACAAAGGCGCGCTAGCGGTTTAGCGTGCGCAATACCGTGCGCTAAACCGCCATCCGCGCTAGCCGCTCCCGCCTCCTCTTGAGCAGGCGGTGGTTTTTAGGCCAGCGCGGGATGAAAAGTCACGTGCGTTAACCCCGCTAGCGAGGCTTAATAAAAGGAGCCCTAAGTGACCGTTATAAAAAACTGGAACTTAACAAGGACCTTAACGGTACTTAACTCTAGCGTGCGATTTCCTGAACTTGGCCCCTATGTACGAAAGGACAGGTTATAAGTCAATTAAACACAATTATCTACAGGTCCAGCAACAGCCATCGTATGACCCACAGGTGTCAAAGTCGGTCCTCGAGGGCCAGAATCCAGTCGGGTTTTCAGGATTTCCCCAATGAATCTGCATGAGATCTATTTGCATGCACTGCTTTCAATGCATATTCATTGGGGAAATCCAGAAAACCCGACTGGATTCCGGCCCTCGAGGAGGGACTTTGACACCCCTGCACCGGTTTATTTTGGCTGATTTCGCAGGAGTCCAAAAAGCCCTATGGTACAGGAATATAGTTGATGCTCTACTCCTGTACATATGTCTCATCTTTCTGGTCGAATGTATGGTCTACAATTGCCCGTATCTTGCAAATTACCGATGCGTTTTCCTTTGACTTATTGTTTAATGGCTCTTCGATATTCTCTTCCCCTTTATCCATTACTCATGAACGGTTGTTAATTATACTTTTATTTACTGCTCTCTCCACTATTCTCCACAATTGGAAAGATTCCACTAAATTACATGTCAATCAATGGTGGAGCTCAATTTGTCTCCTCGTGAAATATGAATGTCATTTTGCTGAACGCAATAATTCCATGTCCTCTTATGCAAAAATTTGGTCCCCATTGCTTGAATATTGTAAATCAGACCCTTGACTACTGCACTCATGAGTATAATTTGTATCTTGCCTCACCCTTAGTCTTTTCATTTCAGGCACCTCTCCGGTTTTACCATGTTTCATTTCATATTGTTTATGTCAATTTCTTGATTTTATGCTTGGATCATTTAAACTGATTACTCTGGTACATTGTTAGAACTTAGCACCTATTATGTCTTATTTCTTTTTCCTGAACTAATGTCTTCTCAACTTCTATTTTCTTTCTGATGCATTCAATCATTTTGTGGATGCACTCACATTTGTTAATGACATTGTTATAATGTGCTCCTTGTTGGAGCACACATATTGTTGGCTTTGTATTTCATCTTTTATAAAATCAATAAAACTTTTTGAACTAAAAAACAAACAAAAAAAACAATTATCTTTTAACAACTGGAGGGGGGGGGGGGGTGAAGAGCAAATGCTCAGACAACCTGAATAAATAAAACTCTTGAGCAAAATGGAGCAGCCTTGCCTTGTATCTGGTTTTAGGGATACACAGTAGTGGAGCAATCACTTTTTGACAAGGAAAACAAGACATTCATTGAAGAAAAGCTTGGAGCATGTGTGGGGAACACACTCCAGCGCTTCCCACCATGTATCCACTTGAAACACACATTTCTAACAGCAAGGAAAGCGGTAACAAAGTTGCTTTCAGAAATAATCATATCATGTCTATGGACCATTCATGGATTCTTCCGGAGGAACCAGCAGGAGGATTACTTCTAGTTAGGGAGAAAAAAAAAAAAAAAAAAAATTCACTATTAAGAAATCAAGAAATCCTCCTGAAAAGAGATTTTTTTTCCAGCAAGGAGCCTGTTCTATTTACTGACCAATAAAGGTGTAAAGGGGAGCTAAGGGCAGGCTTATCCATTAGCCAGTTTGCCTAGGGCCCATGAAAAGTTGTGTTTTCTTTTTTTAAAAAAAAATCAGAAGTAAAAAAGTTATTTTCATGCCTTATCTTTCGGCCTTGAAAATCCGCACAATAAACAGAATTACTAATACAGAAAATACAAATAAAATACACATACAATTCAAATAAAAAACGCAGTCATATTAAATGCCGCTAAAGGAGGGGCCCACGAGCGCAAAAGTGTGTAGGGCCCATAAAAGTCATATTGCAGCCCTGGGGACAGGGGGGGGGGGGAGGGAAGCTAATCCCTGCTTGTTGCTGAGGTGGCTCCAATGTCAGCCTGCACTGGGCAGAGACTTTGGATTAGACCAGCAGTCTAGCAGTTGGACAGGCCGTAGGGAACATTTGAATCCCTGTAGCAACTAGGAGGGAGGAAATACGCCTCAGAATAACACTTGGTCGCTCTCCAATGAAGACTTTTCAAAGTATTCAATGGCAAGGCGGTAACACCACAAACGAAGATCAGACTTGTCCATGCACTCATTTTCTCAATGGTCAGTTACGGATGCGGACGCTGGACACTACGGAAACAAGTCAAAGAAAATCGACTCGTTTGAGCTTGGGTGCTGGAGAAGGCTTTTAGGCATGCCGTGGACTGCCAGAAGAACAAATCGATTCTGGAAGAGATCAAGCCGGCTACGTCACTCGAAGCCCAAACGATGAAGTTATGACTGTCTTATTTTGGTCGCACCATCAGATGAGAGATTGCCGGAGAAGGACATCACGTTTGGGAAGATCGAAGGAACCGGACGAAGAGGGCGACCTGCAAATCAGACAGCTGGACACGTTGAAAACCAATCACGGGGATGACTCTGGAGAACTTTCCGGACTAGCACAAAACTGATTTCTTTTTAGATCTGCAAATCATAAAGTTGCTAGGACTTGAGCACGGGTCGATGGCATCCAACAAGAACAGGTGTGATGCTTTTAACTAAGTCATCAGCAGCTTGTTTGCTAATTAAATTGAGGATGTTGCAAAGGTTTAATACACCAGCTAAGGATCTTGGGATCCATGTACAACCAAAGGGGCTTCCAATATCCTCCTCAAGTTTTGCATCTGGAATTTGTTAGACCAGGGATCTCAAAGTCTCTTCTTGAGGGCCGCAATCCAGTCGGGTTTTAAGGATTTCCCCAATGAATATGCAGGAGATTTATTTGCATGCACTATTTTCATGGTATGCTAATAGATCTCATGCATATTCATTGGGGAAATCCTGAAAACCCGACTGGTTTGCAGCCCTCAAGGAGAGACTTTGACACCCCTGGACTGGGACAAGATGAGTCAATGAGAGGATAAGACTTTAGCCCAGGGGTGGCCAACTCCGGTCCTCGAGGGCCGCAATCCAGTCGGGTTTTCCCCAATGAGTATGCATGACATCTATTTGCGTGCACTGCTTTCACGGTATGCTAATAGATCTCATGCATAGTCATTGGGGAAATCCTGAAAACCTGACTGGATTGCGGCCCTCGAGGAGTGACTTTGACACCCCTGCACACGAGCAATGCCTCATGGCACAGACTATCACTGGCTCCTAAAAAGCTGCGGGCTGACGAGGTAACATGCTTTAAGAATTCCTGTGCGTGCCGGCACATTTACCTCGCCGGCCTGTGGTAGAAACGTCTGCCGCTGTTTAGCAAAAGGAGCCCTGTATTTTGTAAACACCAAACGTTTGCATTTTGATCACAGCCATGCAGGCAATACAATCCTGCCGAAGACGTCCTAACTTACTACAACAACAAATTATGGCTTGCAACCTGTTTGCTGACATATTATTAACGAATCCGATGACTAATTTAGAGGGGGTGGGGCACGTTTCTGCTTTGCTACTCATCCAGTTCCTCCCAGCAGGATGTCATTTCCTCATCTTGTTTTGCAACTCGGTATGTGTGACTCCAAATATTTAAGGAAGCCGGAGAAAGCCTTTGCGGCCACACAGCTATCGAATGAACTATTCTAGTTCCCGGTTAGAGGAAAATCGTTGCTCGTTCTTAAAAGCTTCTATTAGCTCGCAGGTATTGCGCAGAAATCGTCTGCCATGTTTCTCAGTCACGTTTCCTCGGGAGGGCAATACGTAAACAGGGCAGAGCTTCTCCAAAAAGAAGACATGCTTAGCCAAGGTAAAGCAGACCCTCTCTCCCCCCCCCCCCCCAGTGTATTAAAGTATTCAAAGAAAAAAAAAACAAAAACACAAAAAACCAAATTCACAGCAGGCTCATGGAAAACCTTCATAAAAGGACAGGTACAGTAACCATCACACTTTAGACAGGATCACTGAAGGGCTTTCCTTATTTTCCCGCCCCTCTCTTACTAAAGCCATAGCCCATCTAGTCTGCCCACTCTAATGGCCCACCCCCCTCGTCTTTACCCCCCTAGAGATCCCAAAGGGACACGCATGTGGGATCTCTAGGGGGGTGGGTCATTAGGGTGGGCAGACTCGATGGGCTATGGCCTTTTTCTGCCGTCATTTTTCTATGTTTCCAGCCGATATAGCACGCGTCCAGAGCATATAACGGACACGTTAGCATTTAGCGCCAGCCAATATTGAGCCCACGCTATCGGCTAGCGCTCCATCGTAAAAAGGAGCCCTGTGTTTCTATGGGAAAAATACTAGTATCTGACCCAAAAGATTCCCCCCCCCTCCATCACACCCTGCTAACGCCTTCGCTTTCACGCATTAAAGCAATCATTTGAACTGCTTCCTGATCAGTATTTGTAGTGCATGAAGTGTTACAGAGTAAAGACACTGAAAGTACATTAAACAGCTTTGTTTTTCCATAAAAAGCCGGAGGGGGAGGGGAAGACAGATAGTAAAGTCTCTTCTGACCTCAGGACTGGAATTCAGAATTGTGCTCTCTAAATCCTCGATTAGACAAAAATAAATCTTCCTACACCGGAGGCCCAAGGCTGGTATTTGACACTTGGAGAGTTATTTAGGCATCCAAGACCGTCGCAGACAACTGGTATTCAGCTACCGGGAAATCAGGATGAACAGGATAGATAGCTAGTACTTATAAGCAGTCCACGGAGAACCTAAGTTACAGGTAAGTAACTACACTATTTCCCCAGCCAGTATGCCAGAGCACATCAGTGTACCAGAAAAAGGAGGAGCTTTTTTCTGGTTTACTTGTCTTCCTCTACAGACAGAAACCCACCCCCCTCCTTTTGCTGTTGCTAAAGCATACTAATCTGCCATTCAGGTTTTTTTGGGGGGGGTTTATTTTTTTAACCAGCCAGCTAGGGCCATTAGTAGGGAAAAGCGCTAGAGAAGAACAGAGCTACTGACTGCCATAAGGTTTCCACGACCCTTCCCCAGGTCTCCTCTATCTTGTGCAGGGAGGAGGGGGGAAATCGGATCAGCAATGTTTACCTGCTGGGACCTTCATATGGGAGGAAACAGGAGATAAGCACGATCTCAACTTCCTCTGTTGAGAGTAGCAGACTTTGGGGGGGGAGGGGGAGGGAAGAAAGACAGGAAAGTGGATGGAAATAGAAGGGACAGTATCTGATGAGGAAGGGAGGGGGGAGGGAGACATGATCAGCCAATACTAGGTGTACCTGGAGGAAAATGGGATTAGGAGCCCCTGATCCAGTACACTGCCACAGACTTGAAACATGGGGATTCTGTGGCCTATACCAGATTTTATATACTGTTTAAGGATGTAAACATGTTAGATTTGTGAGGTACAACTGCTTTGCTCTCAGTGTTGGGAATGTAGGGAGGGGGGGGAGAGATTTGCAGATGCTGCTTTTTATAATTGCATTTTAAGTTTTATAATCTTTTTTTTTTCCTATTTTTTATTTTAATTTATTCTTTATTATTTTCTTTGTATTTTTTTTACTTTCCTATTGATAATGGAGTTCTTTTTTTTGTTAATGTACCTAACTGTGATGATGTATCGAATAGTGGTCTATAAATACCAATGACACCAACATGTGCTTGAAATTCTCCAGGACCAGGGCAACCACCGTACAAACTAGAAGCTTGCGAGCAATGCTAAAAGTGAAAAAGCTCAGAGCTAAACCGACACAGGTGCGCTTTGTATGTCTCTTTACACGCATCCTACGTAATGTGCTTCTACACCTTAACCCTTTCAGGACCATAAGGATCGTAGGCCAATTTTTGTGGTTTTGACGACATTTTTATGGTAAAAAGGGCTTGCAGATGCCAAAAAATTGATTTTTTTTGTGAAATATCATTATTTTTATTTTAAAAAATCACACTTCTGGCTTATGGACAGTGTGGCAAGTGAATCTTCTCGTCAATCTGGCAACGACGCTAATGAATGAATGTCGGAACCAGTTTGTTTACATAAAGGCAGTATCCTATGGAATCCGTACATATCAAATTTAGAACTGTAGACTATCCCAATCAAAATTTATAGGATTTTAAAGTTATGGGACAAATATGTCCCTTGGTCCTGAAAGGGTTAAAGAGAAGAATGCAAGACTTCGATCATCTACAGCTGGGCTGGAATTTTGGAAGACAAGTAAGCTTTGGCCACCGTCTGTTAAAACTTTCTGAACATAACCTCCCCCCCTCCCTCCCAATCCCCTGTGGGATGAAACTGCAGCCCGGGATCTGAAATCCGCAAGGCCCGCTGGCCAATGCTAGCCCTCGCTCCGTGTTACTCCTACTCCTTCCACTAGCCGAATACAGATTACAGCAACTGTTTGCTGAGGACTTGCAGCGATAAACCAGGACCCTAAAGAGCCCTGGGCGATGGCTCAAAATCTTGCAAACCGGCAGAGTGCATGCTAAGGTGCAAAAGAGCAATTCGACTTCCAGCTTTAGCACAGACGGCGTGGGTGCAAAGACAGGGCAAAGTGCAACTGCAAGTCAGCTGTCTCGGGGCCAAGCGCCATTTCTCAAGCTCCAGTGCACTTCTCGACCCAGTTCTTCGCTTTAATGAGTTACTTTGGTCAGACACACAGCGGATGGTACAGGCGAAAGGGCATGCCGCATTTCCACTGGGGAGCAAGGGAAGAGAAAGGACAGATGGGCGGAGGCGCCAGCAACCTGTCCATTTTGCTTTCGACCCCGATCCGAATTGCCACCGCATTACGGTCCGACTAGATTAAGACCGACAAACGCAATTCATCCTGCAAGATTTCTTTCCTTTACAGAACTTGGAAAGCCGAAATGCAAGTCAAACACAAGCTTACAGAACGACAGCTAGGAAAATATTT
Organism: Geotrypetes seraphini; assembly: GCF_902459505.1. NCBI lineage: Eukaryota > Metazoa > Chordata > Amphibia > Gymnophiona > Dermophiidae > Geotrypetes > Geotrypetes seraphini. The sequence goes on along the minus strand of NC_047098.1, from coordinate 9,968,235 downwards.
AGGTTGTCCCACTACTCAGCCTCTACCTTCTTAAACCGGGCATGCAATAAACCCCGACGCCAGATCTATCAGAGAGCGACAAGTTTGACTTTTTTTTTCCACTATGACCATAGCCTGGACCCCCAAAAGACCACATCACTACACTGATCGGAACAAGGCAACACGGCACTTTCTAAATAACTTCACCCTTGCCAGTTTATGTAAATGTTCTTACTGTTGAGTGGAAAAAAAAAAAAAAGCTTTTATAAAAATTCCAGCCTCACCTTTCTTCACCCCTGACAGTTGCCTGGCAACCATTCTTGTCCTACCTGTGTTACAGGTGCACCTACAGTCAAGCAAACACACCTCCTTAAAGCCGCAGTATCCTCTCATTATATACCCCAGCTTATAGTTAGACATCAATTAGGGATTTTAGCAAGTTGCAAAGCGGTGCTCTTATGCATGATGAAATCACAGGACAGTCTTTCTTAACACGCATTAATTAGGACAGCAGGTACAAAATAAGATTGTGACATGATGATATGCCAGAGGTCTCCGAACATTGGCTCCATAACCCCTTAGAGCTGACATTCTCTAAAACCAGAGCTTGTCCTAACTTAACTGTTCCAAAGATAAAACACCCTCCTTCCATCAAAATGAAAAAAAAAAAAAAAAAATAGCATTAGATCTGAGAATAATACCATGAGGCCATTTGACTATGTCTTGGTCAACGTACGTTTAAGTCTTAACCGAGTGCTATTAAGACTGATCTAATCCAGGCTTAATAAATATGTTTCCGGCTTTAGACAATTAGGGCATCTTGGCCAAACATGTCACGAGCGTCGTTTTGAATCAGGTTTTCACCTCTCATGTCGCTGCGCAGGAAGAAACGGGGTTACTTCAACAACGTCCCTACTCGGTACCTCCAGATCGCAGCCGCGTAGCTTTGAGCGCAAATTCTTAGCGCGGGCAACGAAGACCAGGGGAAAGCGCAGAGCCCAAAGGAGGCTCAAATAGTCCCAGCCAGGTGCTCTTAAACTGCATCCATTGCGGGGCGGGCTCTGTAGGACCTTGAGCCAGCGAGCGCACGCTAACGCGACAATTCTGTGCATTGCTGGGAATGAAAAGAGAGAGCGATCGGAGCCCTGTCGTCAATGGAGCGCGGCTCATCTTTGGGGCTAAATCCCGGTGGAGGCGGGGGCTCTTCTTACCTGTCTGTGCAGCAGCCCCTGCAAGTCAGCTCGTTGCACGTCCCTTGCCCCCTCCCTCCTCGCCCTTTCCCTCCTCCTCGCGCCGCTCTCATGCCAGCCCGGGACCCGCACGCGCGGCAACACCAGCGCTCCCGGGGCCGCAGCCTTTCTTTTATGAAAGGCCGGGCGGGCTGTGACGTCAGCTCGCCCCACCTCCTTGGGAGCCGGTCACCCCCGAGAGCTTCTTAAAGGAGCCGCGGCACATTCCGTCCTGGATTTCACAACGCGAACGCGAAGCCAAATTGTTTCGTCGATCAACTACGCTCTCTCTCTTTTTTTTTTTTTTCTTTTTGGGGGGGGGGAGAATGAGGGGGGCAACTTTTTTTTTTTTAACTTCATGGAGCTTCTTTATAACAATAGTAAATTAATTCATATGCAGAGGCGGCGAAAATGTCTCTAGGGTTAATGCAAACCTCTGTAAATACCTTTTTTTGTGCATATAAACGCGCGATGCACAGAAAAAAAATTACATCGTAGGCTTTAATTTAATAGAGAGAAAATAGAAGCAAGGATGCAAAGAAAAGGTAAATAGGTCATTTTTCTGCCCCCCCCCCAAAAAAAAGGAGCTGCTTACCTATTGCAACTGGTCCAGGGCCAGTTCACCTGTGCTTCCAGACACCGGAGGGGGGGGATGGGCACAATTTGAATGTCAAAGCCGAGCAGTGAAGCTTAGTAAAACCAGCTTCTCCCCCCTCCAAGCCCCGATTCATTTCATCAGCGTGCTAACATCGGAAGCGCCTTATAAGGGGGGGGGGGCTGGTGCTTTGCATTGTGCCAGCTGGCACGTCCTGGCAGTGACCCGAGCGCATGTGATCCAGGGCTGCTGTTTACCGCACGTCCGTAGGCGGCACCTGTCCTTGTGCCTACACACGTCCAACCCGCCTTCCTCTCCCCTCCCCCCCCCACCTCCGGGACACACTAATAACGGTTCCTGAGTCGGGATCGAGAGGTCGCGATAGGATCGAGTCCCAGTCTGCTCCCAGTCTGACCATCTGGTCTTATTCCATCGGTGGGTCTTTCCCATGCATGCTCGAATTCTACCGTTCTGGAACCAAATTGTATTTATTTCTCCTGTACTGACTAAACGTATCTTTATTGTAAACCGTTTCTATCCCATGTACTGTCAAATGTATCTTTATTGTAAACCGCTCCGAACTTCACGGTATAGCGGTATATAAGATATTTAGGGCTCCTTTTACGAAGGTGCGCTAGGGGCTTAACGCGCGAAATTGCCATGCACGCTAGCCGCTACCGTCTCCGTATGAGCAGGCAGTAGATTTTCGACTCGCATGCATGCGATAAAAACGCTAGCGCTCCTTTGTGAAAGGAGCCCTTAGTGTTCCTGGGTAATAAATGTATATATCGCCTGAAATCTCAGCGGATGCCATATAACAAACATATATAATAGACAATAGTTTTTACAATTACACGTCTCCCTCCGTATTCGCCGTGGTGGGGGATTAACAGCACCACAAATACAGAAAAACCGCAAATAACTTTTTTCATATGTTATTCGCTGTTTCTATTAAAAACCATCGTGACTAGGGTGAAACCGCGAACAACATGGCGGGACACCTGGCCTGTTCCTGAAGGAGAGGCAAAACACGGTGAAGAAAGTGCTGGGAATCGGCGATTTTCTTTGTAAACGCTTGGAATCAGCGATTTCTCTATGCAAGCTGACATCATTTTGGGGGGAGGAGCCAGCAAGCTAAAAACCACGAATAATCAAAACTGCGATTGCTGAACCGCAACTACGGAGGGAGAAGTGTAACAATTTCACATGGTCCTAATACAATTGCTCCATACACTTCCTATAAGTGATAAAAGTGCAACCTAAAAAAAAAGGAGGGAGGAAGTGGGGAAAGGGGGGAAGGGAGGTGGAGGTAGTAAAGAGTTGATATGGGTCTTATGGAAATATATTTTGGAGGAATGATAGAAATATGTATGAAAATATCATAATTGTGAATCTATTTGAAATGGCATCCATTTGTATTGTATTATATTTAATTATTTCCTTCAATAAAATGTTATAAATTAAAACTAAAAAAAAAAAAAAGTAGGTGTGGTTAGGAGGGGAGGAGCCAGCAAGCTAAAAACCGCGAATAATCAAAACCGCGATTTCTGAAACCGCGAATACGGAGGGAGAAGTGTAACAATTTCACATGGTCCTAATACAATTCCTCCATACACTTCCTATAAGTGATAAAAGTGCAAGGTGGAGGTAGTAAAGAGTTGATATGGGTCTTATGGAAATGTGATGAAATGTCCGACGCGTTAACCCCCGTAGCGCACCTTGATAAAAGGAGCCCCTGGTTTCAGTAAGCGTAAGCCTGGTGCCCAAAACTAGACGCAAGATCGATTCTTCAATATTCTATGAAGGATGCATGTCCTTTAAAGCAGTGTTTTTCAACCTTTTTACACCTATGGACCGGCAGAAATAAAAGAATTATTCTGTGGACCGGCGGTTGAAGAACACTGGGCTAAGTCGTGGGCCAGACCCCGCCCATCTCTACCCAAGCTCCACCCCAGACCCCGCCCCCATAATAGTACTAATTGCACCTTGCATGTCCCGTGCCTCATCTGGAAGCCTTCCCTCTGACGTTGCGACGTCAGAGAGAAGGCTTCCGGTTCAGGCGCAGGATACCCGTAGGTGCCACTGCCCGTGGCTTTGTGCACTGAATCAGTGAGGAAGAGGGAGCTGGCTCGAAGATAACGCCGCATCGATCACACCGTGGACTGGCGGTTGAAGAACACAGCTTTGGGCTTGATGCACATGCTGGCCCTGTGGACCGGCAGGAAATTTCTGTGGACCGGCACTGCTCCATGGACCAGCGGTTGAAGAACACTGCTTTAAAGAATTATGCTGGAGGCATTGGAGAATTTTTCAAGGGGAAATAACTTAAGACTGGTTAATTTCCCTAGTATTACTATGGTAACTCCTAGGGAGATGTTTAAAATATATTTACAAGAAGTTTTTGGAAGTTCCAGAGGAGGCTTTACCTCCATTAACACAAGTCTATTATTTTCCTCATAAACATGAACAAACAACCATTCAAGAACCACTAAGGGCTCCTTTTACGAAGCCGAGTTAGCGGTTTAACGCGTGTAATAGTGCGCGCTAATTTGCCCGCCGCGCCAGCCGCTACCGCCTCCTCTCGAGCAGGCGGTAGTTTTTAGCTAGCGCGGGGGTTAGCGCGCGCTAAAAATGTGTGTGCGATAAAACCGCTAACGCGGCTTCGTATAAGGAGCCCTACATGTTTCCACGTTGTTGGGACTTTCAGATAAAGAACAAGCTCCCGAGAGAGGTGGTGGAGAGGAAAACGGTGACTGAGTTCAAAGAAGCGTGGGATGAACACAGAGGATCTAGAATCAGAAAATAAGATTCAAAATTGAAGTAAGGCCAGTACTGGGCAGACTTGTACGGTCTGTGTCTGTGAATGGCCGTTTGGCGGGGGATGGGCAGGGGAGGGCTTCAATGGCTGGGAGGGTGTAGATGGGCTGCAGTAGGTTTTAACAGAGATTTCTGCAGTTGGAACCCAAGCACAGTACCGGGTAGAGCTTTGGATTTTTGCCCAGAAATAGCTAAAAAAAAAAATTTAAATTGAATCAGGTTGGGTAGACTGGATGGACCATTCGGGTCTTTATCTGCTGTCATCTACTATGTTACTATGTCTGTTATTGAGAAAGACATGGGGGAAGCCACTGCTTGCCCTGGATCGGTAGCATGGAATGCTGCTACTCTTTGGGGTTCTGGAATCTTTTGTTACTCTTTGGGGTTCCGGAATCTTGCTATGCTTTAGGATTCTGAATGGAATGTTGCTACTCTTTGGGGTTCCGGAATCTTTAGTTACTCTTTGGGGTTCCGGAATCTTGCTATGCTTTAGGATTCTGAATGGATGGTGACTTTAAGAGATTATTGAAGAGGTGCCTGGTTTGCCTTATGCAATATGGGTATTGATTTCATTGTAAGAGTTTAAGCGCTGGCCGCTGACTTGCTGGTGTGTAAATGTGTATAATAATAATAATAACAGTTTATATACCGCAATACCGTGAAGTTCTATGCGGTTTACAAAAGATTAAGAGAAGGTACAAAATGAATGAACATAAGAGAGGTGAACGAGAGAGGATAAAAGGTCTAGAAAACCAATATTGAGGAGAGGGAGATGTACGGGTCAGTTGTCTAGATACAACAGGAACAGGTATGTTTTTAGGCGCTTCCTGAATTCCATGTAAGTAGTGGGCAAGAGCAATTGTTCTAGGTCTTTACCTCATAATGCTGCTTGGTGTGTATCAGATGTGTTTATGTGTTGTGTATGTTTTATTGTGAACTGCTCATGAAAAAGCAGAATAAAACCATAAAAAAAATGTCAAGTTTATTAAAAATTTGTTATCCCGCCTTTTCAAAATTACAAAGCGGCTTTAGAACAATAGGAAGCAAAAACAGGATAATACAAACATATTAAAATTAATAGCTAATTAATATTCAGTAAAGACAAGTACCAAGGCCCTCTTTTACAAAGGTGCGCTAAGCGTTTTAGCGCGGATGTAGCACGTGCTAAATCAACAAGTGCGCTAACCGCTAATGCGTCCATAGGATAACACGCACGCGTTAGCGGTTAGCGTGTGCTAAAAAAGCTTAGCGCACCTGTGTAAAAGAGGGAGGTAAAACTCACGTATCAAACTGACATGAAAGGAAAGGGTAGAACTATTAGAACAATTAAGGAAAAACCAAAAGGTAAGGGGTACCAAGATTTTAATCTAAACCAGGGCAGGATTAACAATAGGCCCAGTAGGCACGTGCCTAGGGCCCAAAATGGTCAGTGGGGGGGGCCCGATGAAGGAGGGCATCAACATTATTTTTCCAAACGGCGATGGGCCCCTCCAGCATCGATCGGCAACGCGGGCCCCCCTGATCAGCAATGTGGCCCCCCCCATCGATGGAAAGTAAGACAAGCAAGCAACGCGGGTAAGAAAGGCAACGAGAACTGTAATTTTGCAAGCGGTGCTGCTTGCCCAAAGCTTCCCTCTGACGCAGCTTCCTGTTTCCGCCTGGGCACATGGTGGGGTGGGGCGGGGCGGGGGTCCAGTGTACTTGTGTGCCTAGGGGCCCTCGACAAATTAATCCTGCCCTGATCTAAACTGCTAAATTAGCCATGGACACTGGGCGAGTGATCGATTAAAATGTTAACTGCTAACATGGGAGATAACGTGGAACAATTCCCAGTAGCAGCACGACTGCTTTTCCCAGCTACCTTAAGGCCTCCTTTTATAAAAGTGCGATTGTTAAGTAAGGTGTAGTATTTGTTACTATCTGTATTTCACTGATTGACCAACCTTCTGTGTAAACCACCTAGAAATTGTTTGATTATGGTGGTATAGAACAGTGTTCTTCAACCACCGGTCCATGGACCGGTGCCGGTCCACAGAAATTTCCAGCCAGTCCACAGGGCCGGTATGTGTATCAGGCCCAAAACTGTGTTCTTTAACTGCCGGTCCGCGGTGCGATCGATGCACTGTTAATAAGATTATATTGTGTGTATATATGAATGGAAAAAATAGTGTTACAATTAGGACTATGGGGGCAGGGGCTGGGGGTTGGGATAGGCATGGTCTGGCCCACGACTTAGCCCAGTGTTCTTCAACCGCTGGTCTGTGGACCGATGCAGGTCCACAAAATAATTCTTTTATTTCTGCCGGTCCATAGGTGTAAAAAGGTTGAAGAACACTGGTATAGAAGAATAAAGTTATGTTATGGCAGTTTTTAGTGCGGGGAGCTGCGCGGAGTGGCCCGCGCTGCTTCCGACGCTCACTGAGTTCCTCTGAGCGTCGGGAGCAGCGCGGGCCATTCAGTGCGGCTCTGCGCGCTAGAAACTGCTATCGCAGTTTCATTAAAGAGGGGGTAAGTTAACTTTTGGTGTTAACATGTGTTAACTGTGCTTCAGTGAGTAGGCTTCTTAGGGGGAAGTTATCAATCTGGGCTGCCGTTAAGATTGCTTATTTTACCCAGAAGTCATGCTGTTGTAGGATCCCATTGTATCTTAAGGGCAGCCCACGTCGATAACTTCCTCTCTTAGTGTGAAGAGTTCCAGTTTCTAGTAGCCAGAGCTGAGATTGTGATGTCATAATGCCTGATTCCACCAAAGCCTAAGAGACAATCTCTTCAGTGATGTCACAATGGCTTGATTGCCCAATACTTGGCTCGCTTTTATTACATATTGCAGTGATTTCAATATCTAGAGATTCTTTTTTTTTTTTCTTCCTTTAATTGGGGGAAGTAATCAGCATAGGCTACCATTAAGATGTTATTTTACTGTTAACCTTAGCTATTAGCATCTAGGTGTCATTGCATAAAATGGGACTTCATCTTAAAGGTACCCAAGTTGATAAAGTTCTCCCTTATTGTAAAAACACAGGAGTTCCTAGTTCAGAATGTAATTAGCTTTCAGTGCTGGGAAATTTTAATCATCATGCAAACTTTCATTCTGGCCTTGTAGGAATGAGCTAGTACAGTTAAAAAATAAAAATAAAAAAAATCTCAAAACTCAGAACTCAAAAGAAGGGGAGGAATGACCTTAGTTGAGCTATGGGCTGTGTGAACTAGAAACATAGAGGCAGATAAAGGCCAAATGGCCCATCCGCAGCATCCATGTTCTCCTCCTCTCCCTATTGGCTAAGGCTCTTAACATTTGCATCTCCTCTCCCTATTGGCTAAGGCTCTTTCCACCTGCATTGTGATGTCATAGAACTTTATGGTTATAGAAACATTGTAACATGATGGCAGATAAAGGCCAAATGGCCCATCCAGTCTGCCCATCCGCAGTAACCATTATCTCTTCCTCTCTCCGAGAGATCCCAAGTGCCTATCCCACACTTTCTTTAATCCAGACACAGTCTCGGTCTCCACCACCTCTTCCAGGAGACTGTTCCATGCATCTACCACCCTTTCTGTAAAAAAGTATTTCCTTAGATTACTCCTGGAAGATCTTTGGAACATGGACAAATTGTAGTTGAATATATGCTGCATACACCCATTAATGTTATAACACTGATAAGTATTATAAAGGGCATGATGCATCTGATTGTAAGAAGAATAAGTCAAACATAAGAAACAATTGCAGCAGTTAAAAAAAAAAAAAAAAGATTCAGATTACAATACAAAGTATGGCATAATATGTTACGTTAAAATGTCAACACAATGCACGACAAAACATTTTAATAGATAGCATAGGGTGTAAGCAAAGAAGGAGTAACAGAGGTCAGAAAACAAGGGACTGAGTCGAAGAAGTTTCACTTGAGGTCAGAAAGGCGCTTGAAAATAATCAGGTCCTTTTTACTAAAGCCAAAAGCGCAGGCTGGCGAGGTAAATACTCCGACGCCCATAGGAATTGACTGGGCGTCGGAGCATTTGACAAGCGACACTCAGCTGCGCGGCTTTGTTAAAGGGCAGTATCATAGCTAGCGTAGGAATGGATAGACATGTCCTGCTATAGCGTGGGCAGCCAAGTGTCACTCCGTGTGTGTGTGACTAGCAAGTTAGTTACTACTTCCAATAAAGGCCCGGTTGAAGAGTCAAGCTTTCACCTGCTTCCTGAAGTAGAGATCGTCTTGACGAAGCCTTTCAGGGAGTGCATTTCAGAGTGCGGGGGCTACTCCGGAGAAGGCTCGCTGCTGAGTGATGTCCTCCAGCTAATTATTTATTGCTTTCCACCATCTTGATTGGCTGAAAGATGCATATCATAGCAGGACCTGCTTATTCACTTCTACACTAGCTAGGATAACTTTTGAGCACCATTCTGACCTCATGTGCAACGTTCTTCTAATTCGTCCCCTTATTTTCTTAAACCTGCTACTCTGTCTTGTGCATCTAACCTTTCTTACACCCTGTGCTATCTGTTAAAATGTTTTATCGCGTGCTGTGTCAACATAGAGGAAGGAGTGGTTAGAACTCCAGCCTCAGCATCCTGAGGATGTGAGTTCAAATCTTTTTATTTATTTTTTTAATTTATAAATTTCAAATCAAATATACAAGAATCTACTTGTTACAGCAATACGGAGTATCATTTTAAACACCCAAGGAAAACAGTAACAGCGGGATCTGGATAGTCCCTGCTGCTGTCCCTAAACCCCCTATTCCCCTTTACCAGCCCCCAAAATAAAACCAACACGCTTTATTATGGTATATAGCCGCAGCTCTTTATTTAAATCTCTATAACCAATAAATTAACTTTGCATAAATTAACATCATTAACATAACGAACATCAATTAAATTAACACCAGCAAGCTCCTCCCGAGCTACCCCATGTAAACATTGCATTTGCCCCCAACCCCGCCACCAACAGCAAGCGTCTGAGGGGTGGCATGACCTCATGCCCCTTTAACCCGGGTCACCTGACCCCAAGGCACGGCTCCCAGCCGGCCCACCGCTCATCGCCGGATGAGCCCCAGCACCCAGTAGCTCTGGAGACCCGCCTTCCAAGCCACTAGAGCCACCAACTAAAGGGCGGGCGGGTGGGACAAAAACCGCCCTGGAGGACCTGCTACAAACCGAGTCCTCCAAGGTCCCGGTTTATCAGCCCCCACGAACCGCCCCTCAATCTTAAACTACCCAATCAACACTTGCCTTTTTGGCGCGAACCCCTCCCCTACTCCTAATCTAATTATGCCGTCCCAATCGTCCTACCAGCTTGCCTGCGGACACACGAGGGCCTCCCAGCCCCGTGTTACAATCCGCCACACGAGACAAGCTCACTGGCTACTCTTTAATTAAACCATAAAGTATTAAAGAACAATATAGGAAAAACTGAAAAAGGGAAAACCCTTATTCATTTTCAAAATAATTATTAAAACTCCTTCTTAGACTAGTGGGGAATAAGAAATCAATGAGACAAGGAGGTCTCCAATAATTTAAACAAATCATCACATAAATCAGCACTTTCATATTAATTAGTCAATTTGTGGTCCGAGAAGTGTCGAAGCTGTTCTGGTGCGTAAAAGACATACTTAGGGCTCCTTTTACTAAGCCGTTCTAGCGGTTTTAGCGTGCGCTGCATTGCCGCGCGTGCTAGATGCTAACGTCAGCATTGAGCTGGCGTGAGTTCTTGGCGCGTAGCGTGGGGTTAGCGCACGGGGCAATGCAGTGCATGCTAAAACCGCTAGAACGGCTTAGTAAAAGGAGCCCTATAGTCCCAGCATATCTGAAGAGGCATTTACAGGGGTAACTGAGTAGGAACGTGGCTCCCATTTTTTAAATACTTCATCCCGTATAACCAAAAACAACTTTCTGCGGTCTTGAATAATAATAATAATAACAGTTTATATACCGCAATACCGTTAAGTTCTATGCGGTTTACAAAAGATTATTGGGGTACAAGTTGAGTTGACGTACAAGTTGAATTAACTTAAGGGATGTGGGGAACAATTGGGAGAAAGGGCAAGAGAGGGGAAGGAGGGAAGTGGGTCAGCTGTCTAGGTCTTTCGGGAATAGGTGGGTTTTGAGGCGTTTCCTGAATATCTCATAAGTGGTGGGCAATAGGAGTTGTTCTAGGTCTTTACCCCATAGAGCAGCCTGATGTGAGAGAGGATGCTCACGGTGCATCCTCTAACCGGGGGAGAAACGAAGTGCGAGTGGGAGCTTCTCTTGTGTTTGTTGGCTGAGAAGCCTTTGTAACATCTGGGTAGATCCAAATTTTGTGACCCATAAAGAAACTCTGTGAAGATGGAAAGAAAGCCTTCATAATTGCGTTCAAGTCCTGCTCAAACACTTAGGGCTCCTTTTGCAAAGGTGCGTTAGGGCCTTAACACGCGGAATAGCGTGCGCTAAAATGCCGCACACGCTAAAATGCTGCGGGCGCTAGCTGCTACCGCCTCCTCTTGAGCAGGCGGTAGTTTTTCAGCTAGCGCACGCTATGGCGCGCTAATCCGGTGCGTGCGCTAAAAACGCTAGCGCACCTTTGTAAAAGGAGCCCTAAGGAAACTATCAACGTTCCGCGGTGTTCAGTTTCTTCCTGGGAGCTTTCTAGTACATCTGTTATATTATTTAAGGCCGTTGATTGAGGATTATCAAATGAGGTGGGCAACTTTTCTAAATTCCTAGGCAAGTAGTAAATTTTATTTGCTGTTGGCAAGAGTTCAGAGGAGAATTTCAAATTGTCTCAAATATTTTTTTAAAAGTTTCAATTGGTGTAGCGAAAGCAACTTTAGGAAAATTCAATATACGCAAATTCAGACGCCTGTTATAATTCTCCAGTGGTTCAATTTTCCTTTGAAAAAAAAGTCTATCTTTTACCACAGCTGAAGAAACATTTTGCAACGAAGAAATCTCTTTTTCAATTTTTTCTAAATTTTAAATTAGTTTATGTCACTATTTTGAATCGAAGTCGTCAAGTAGGGAGTAGGGAGAGAGGAGACATGATTGAGACATTTAAGTACATCACGGGACGGATCGAGGTGGAAGTTGATATCTTTCTTCTGAAGGGACCCTCGACCACAAGAGGTCATCCGCTCAAACTCAGGGGAGGGAAGTTTTGTGGAGACGCCAGGAAATACTTCTTCACGGAAAGAGTGATTGAGCATTGGAACAAGCTTCCAGTGCAGGTGATCGAGGCACGCAGCATCTCAGACTTCAAGAAAAAATGGGATACCTATGTGGGATCCCTACGAGGGTCATGCCAAGGGATAGGGTCACTAAGGTATAGACTTGAAAGAGCGGGTCAGTAGAGTGGAAGTATAATTACAATCATACTTAAGGGGGTCATTAGACTTAATAGGGAGGGTCAATAGGGTGGGCAGACTTGATGGGCTGTAGCCCTTATCTGCCGTCATCTTTCTATGTTTCTATGTTTCTAAGTCGTCCGGTTTTCTCACCACATTCAGCATGTCTCCTGCAGATTTTGTAGAGGCAGCTTCCAACTTCTGGAGCACTCGCCATATGTTTTGAAGTGTCGCCGTCTGCGATGAGTCGGCAGCCTCCGCTCCACGATTGGTAGTTGACTCGGCATCTTGGTTTGCCTGGTGCCCTCCCCCCCGGGCTCAACGGCTTTTCGGGCCTCACACCGCTCACGCCTTCCGTTGCCGGGTTCGGCAGCGATCGTGCTGCTGGCGGCGAAAGCGATGTCTCAAACCCCATGGCTCTGGCGTCTCCTTCCACCAGAGCTACAGCAGGAATTCCCCCTCCTAATATGGCACGGACTGCCCCCCCTACTCCCCCTTGCTACGCCACAGCCAAGAGGTTTTTTTTTTTTGGGGGGGGGCAAAGTTTAGTAAGTGGATTTGACTCATGGGGTGAAGGGAGCTGCTACTTTTTAAGTGTATATTATGTTACTGACAAAGAGTGTGTGTGGAAAAAAACCCAACCAACTCCCACCCCCCTAAATAAATGAAACGCTTCAAATAATATAAAAATGTCAATAATATGAAGAAGAAGAAATTACAGTTTATTGCCCTGGTTTCTTTGGGGTCAAACACAGTTTTGAACTAACACAAATGGGGAGGATTAAATCCACCCACAATGTCTTGTAACATAAATTATATCGATCACACATTTTCGTTGACTGTATATATCATTTTAATGAATGCCTCTTTGCAGTGCAAGGACAGTGAACACACTCTAATTATAGGGCGTGAGGGTTGGAAGATAATAGTGTATTTAGATCTTGCAATATTTGTACACAAACACCGGGAAAGCTACCCAAGTATATTCATTAATTCAGAGCCATTTCCAAGAGCTTTGTTCGTTTCCGTCCTTTTCTTTGGGGTCTTTCCAACGTTTTCTTCCAAGGTAGCAGGAGTGAAACTGCAGCCCTGTGGCTACGAGGGACGGCATTCTCCTTAGGCAACCAGTAGGGTGTGCCCTCTCCCCTTCCCAAATCTCTGGGTGATGCAATACATGCAACCTATTCATTCCAGGAATTGTGATCCTAAACCCTGCACTCAGATTAAATATCCACACCTTTCACATTCCATTTCCGATGCACACTTTCCCTGTATTACTTGTTTACACTGTCTCTTGCTCTGTCCTTCATGTAAGCACATCCTTTTTCGCTTTGTCTGTCCTGCATATTACACTGCTTTGTCCTGCATATAACATGCCCTTTCTCTAAACCAGGGGTGGCAAACTTAAATACACAAATTAAAAATTTGGACAAAGTCGCAGGCCAACCAAGACAAGTGCCGTGGTCGTAACCATGTTTAAGGATGAGGTTCGGCGAAAGAAACGAAAAGAGTGTAACCATAAAAGTGGCCAAAGAAGCATCGCGGGCGCAAAATAAACTAAAACCCAACAATAAAAATATACAGTGTCCCCCTCCCCCCCCCCCGTGAATTTGCGGTTCACGAATCGCAGACTCGCTCATTTGCGGTCTGCTCCGACCGCCTCTTCCTGGAGTAAAGTCGGGCTACACCAGTCAGGAGCTGCATGTCAAAGCAGCTCCTGATTGCTGTAGCCTGACTTTACTACAGGAAGAGGTGGTCGGAGCAGACCGCGAGTGATTTTCTTCACCCGCGGCGCTCCAGCTGCCCTCTCCTGCCTCCCCTGCCTTTTGACAGGCGAAACACCGCATTCACGTTTTTTGAAATTTGCAGGGTTCTTGGAACGGAACCCCTGCAAATTTTGGGGGAGCACTGTAATATAAATAGTGAAAAATAAATAATAACAAAACCTTGCGTGCGGTAAGGTTTAAAAATGCATAAATAAAAAGTCTCTGCTGCAGAGCCTGAATAAAGTGTAGCTGTCCTGCACTAACAAACGTCACAGTGTGGCAATAGACCAGGGGTAGGGAACTCCGGTCCTCGAGAGCCGTATTCCAGTCGTGTTTTCAGGATTTCCCCAATGAATATGCATTGAAAGCTGTGCATGCAAATAGATCTCATGCACATTCATTGGGGAAATCCTGAAAACACGACTGGAATACGGCTCTCGAAGACCGGAGTTCCCTACCCCTGCAATAGACTATATAGAAAGTGGGAACGGACAATGAACACTCCAATGAAGATCGCTGATGTAAAACCAACTTGTTTATTTCAGAAAAGGACACAAGCAGAAGCAGTGGGCCCGACACAGCAATGTGTTTCGGCGTCTGAGGAACGCCTGCATCGGGGGTCACTGTGGCGTATATGTTCACAGATGACAGGTCTGGGATAAAACAAAGCTCGGTCCAACTAACATGCCAGAGTAACCCAAATCACTGAAAAGCGGAAGCAGGCGTTCCTCAGACGCCAAAACATAGTGCTGTGTCGGGACCACAGCTTCTGCATGTGTCTTTTCTGAAATAAATAAGTTGGTTTTACATCAGTGACCTTCAGTGGAGTGTTCATTGTCCATTCCCACTTCCTTTTGTACTGTTTTATACCTGTGGGTTCTCTCTCCTGTTGGACTTTTTGGTGTTTAAATAGACTATAGAAAAGATAAAAACCATCAGCTAATATTTTATGGGAACGTAGGATAACTTAAAATGACTATGCGCATGTTAAAAATAAAAAGGAAGAATGAAATAAAGCCATGGTGGCTCTTACCCAGTAGAGAGAATCTGTAGCGCTCTGAGCTGAGCAAACCGAAAGTAAAACGGGCTCGATAAACGCCGTCAATTTAAAAAGAGGGGTCACATGACAAGTGCCGTAGTCACAACCGTAATCGTAAACAACAAAGTGGCACAAAAAAAACGCTAAAGGAATCGATGGTCACATGATGAATTAAAACCCGATTAAAAATAATAAATAAATAAATAAAAGCGAAAGGTCTAAAAACAACCGACACACATCGTGAAGATAGGATAGCTGTCCTTCGTTGACTTACCCGGCGGGCTAGCTCTAGTAGACATTCGGGGCTCCTTTTATCAAGCCGCGCTAGCGGGGTTAACGCGCGTGACTTTTAATCGCACGTTAACCCAAAAACTACCACCTGCTCAAGAGGAGGCGGTAGCGGCTAGTGCGGCCGGCAGTTTAACGCACGCTATTACGCTATTGAAAATCTTGCTCATATATTTCACACTTATATATTTGCCCAGCCTTTTTTTGTGTGTCTCTGTCTCACACACACGCCCACACATCCTCTATTCGGCACATTGTACACATCCTGCCTTGTACGATTTAACACAGCAGTGTCTGATCTCATGTGAAGCTCAGCAAACAGCTGTAGCCATGTGTAAAATGGTCAGTCTTTTAAATCGCACTCATGATTCCAAAGCTAAATATTTGGCTGGCGCAGTTAAGGCCTGCTTGTTTGTTTAAATGTGGTTTTCAGTAGCTGGAATGCAGCGTGATATGATGATTATTATTTTAAATGTTTGCTGGTGAGCTCATGATTTTATTGCACCTAAAGTGACTTGCTGAAGATGGTGTGCTGGATATATTTTCTGTGATAAAATTACAAATTGCAGAGACGTGCAACGAAGCTAGTGAAAGCTATGGAGAACCTGGACTACGAGGAACGACTTAGGAGACTGGGGTTGTTCTCCCTTGAGAAGAGGAGACTGCGAGGGGATCTGATCGAGACTTTCAAAATACTGAAAGGATTCGACAAAATGGAGCAGGGAAAGCAGTTATTTACAATGTCCAATGTGACACGGACAAGAGAACATGGACTGAAGCTGAGGGGGGACAGGTCCAGGACGAATATCAGGAAGTTCTGTTTCACTCAGCGAGTGGTGGACACCTGGAATGCTCTCCAAGAGGAAGTAATTGCAGAATCCACCGTTCTAGGATTTAAGAGTAAACTAAATGCACATCTCCTTACGAGAGGCATAGAGGGATATGGGTGACTAAAATTACGTCAGGTGTACACCTGGCTGGGCCTCCGCGTGTGCGGATCGCCGGACTTGATGGACCGAAGGTCTGATCCGGAGATGGCGGTTCTTATGTTCTTATAATGCCTCATTCCACAGTGCCTCAGAGCCAACCTCATCAGTGATGTTACAATGGAGTAGCAACATTCCAGAATCCCAAAGAGTAACAAAAGATTCTAGAACCCCAAACAGTATCAAGATTCTAGGCAGAATCTCAAAGAATAGCAAGATTCCAGAACCCCAAAGAGTAGCAGCATTCCAGAGCTGAGATTGTGACACGGACAAGAGGACATGGACTGAAGCTGAGGGGGGACAGGTCCAGGACGAATATCAGGAAGTTCTGTTTCACTCAGCGAGTGGTGAACACCTGGAATGCTCTCCAAGAGGAAGTAATTGCAGAATCCACCGTTCTAGGATTTAAGAGTAAACTAGATGCACATCTCCTTAAGAGTGGCATAGAGGGATACGGGGAAGGGTAAATTAGATGCACATCTCCCTTGAGAAGCATACAGTGATATGGGGACTAAAACTAGGCCAGGGTACACCTGGCAGGGCTTCCGCGTGTGCGGATCACCGGACTTGATGGACCCAGGGTCTGATCCGGAAATGGCATGTTCTAATTGTGCAGCGTGCTTTTACAACAACTGGGTAATATGGTTCATAGACAATTGCGCGCAAGACAATGCATTCACGTGACTTGTATTTAAATGCTGTTCGGAGAATATATATCATGAGATAACGTAACCATGGTAACGAAAATGCATTCACGTGATTTATGTTGAAAACGCAAAGAGTCAAGGGAATCATACATAACACACGTTGACGTGATGACGTGTTCACGTGCTGTACGTGCGCGTGTCCTCCGATGGTCAAGTGGCCTCTAGTGGCGCGCTCAGTTGTCTTGCGCTGAGTTGTCTTGCGCTGAGTTGTCTTGCGCTGAGTTGTCGCTGCGCTCAATTGTCTTGCGCTGAATTGTCGGTGCACTGAATTGTCTTGCGCGCAATTGTCTTAGCGCTTATTTGTCTGCGCGATTTTGTCTGCGCGCAATTGTCTTGCGCGTTTTTGACCTGTCACCGGGTAATATATTTAAATATTTTGGCCTTACGACAGCCATCAAAAACAGATTCCCAACTGAAGTTCAGAAAGAAGAGCACGGCACCCATCCCTGCAATACATCAAGGGCTCCTTATACTGAGGTGCGCTAGCGTTTTTAGTGCGCGCACAAGATTAGCGTGTGCTAGCTGAAAAATTACCACTTGCTTAAAAGGAGGCGGCAGCGGCTAGCACATGCGACATTTTAGCCCACGCTAAAACCACTAGCGCACCTTTGTAAAAGGAGCCCCAAGTTGCAAAGTCTGCCAACACATTTCACGGGATCCCGCATTTATGTGGGGGGGGAAAAAAACCCCTGTTCTGAGCTTGGGGAGAATGGGATGGAAAATGAATTAAATAAATAAATAAACATTCAGAATAAGGGAATCCTACACATGCTTATCAAGTTTCCAGTTTTTATTTTAAATTAAAATTTGATTCAATCGCTTATCTAGATTACTAAGTGAGGTACAGTTTGATTAAAATTGGGTATCTTCTAATGCGGTATAATATCATTCAGTGGAAAAAGTGTAAAGAAGGATGCTACACTGGAGAAACAGGCCAGATGCTAAAGACTAGGATCAATCTACACAGATATCATATCAAACATTGCAATACCAACCAGAATGTTACCTATGTGTGACAATACACTTCTCCCTCCATATTCGTTGTGATAGGGGATTAACAGACCCGCGAATACAGAAAAACCACAAACAACTTTTTCATATGTTGTTCGCTGTTTTCTATTAAAAAACCATCGTGAATATGGTGAAACCGCAAACAACACGGCGGGAGACCTGGCCTGTTCCTGAAGGAGAGGCAAAACACAGTGAAGAAAGTGCTGGGAATCAGGGATTTTCTCTGTAAACGCTTGGAATCAGCAATTTCTCTATGCAAGCTGATGTAATGGGGGCGGGGGAGGAGCTAGCAAGCTAAAAACCACAAATAATCGAAACCGCAATTGCTGAAACCGCGAATACATAGGAAGTGTACTTCAAAACACCAGAACACTGCATCAATGATTTTATGCTGAGGATACTAAAAGGGAATTTTAAGGCAATCCAGGAACATAAGACCCAATGGGGGGGAGGGGGCGAGGTTAGGGTCTGCCTTAGGCACTGTCTTGGTAGGGGCACAGCACCCCTCCTCCTCTCCGCCCTCTCAAGCTCCTTCCATGCCCCCCACCACTGCCTGTGTGACACTTCCCTTCCTCCATGCCAGCGCCCTCGCCAAGACGGCGCTTGAGTCCGACCACCCTCACTATGTCACCGTCTAAGTGTTTTGAAAATGAGCCTCTTAACTCTCCATTTCCAACAAAGTTCCTATAATACATGTAAACATTGGCATCCCTCCCCCACCCTCTTCCCCACCCCTCCCTGCCGTGCACCCAGCCCTCCACCCCTTTCCCTGTACCTTTTTAACTTCTCCGGCGTGAGCACCATGCCCATGTCAGTATCGGCTCGCCCTTTGACATTACTTCCTAGGTGCGGGTCCTGTAAGTGATGTCAGAGAGAGAGCGCCGATGCGGACAGCAACCTCACGTTGGGGAAGTAAAAAAGGTACTGTAGAAGGTGAGGGGCATGCATTAGCGGCAAGAAGAGGAGCAGGAGGAAGACCACGCCCCTAGGAATTCCGTGCCTGGAGCGCACTGCTTCTCCCCCCCCCCACACCTACCTTACTATGCCACTGCATGTAAACCACTTTGGTTGTACCACAGAAAGGCAGAATATCAAATCCATCAACCTTTGCTTTAGCCCAGTGGCATCAAACTCGCGGCCCAGGGGCCACATGCGGCCCGCCAGGTACTATTTTAAGGCCCTCAATATGTTTATCATAATCGCAAAAGTAAAAGAAAACCATTTCTTGATCATGTGTCTCTTTAGCTATAAATGAAATATTATTATTAAGACTTAGCCAAAAGGAAAGATTTATAAAATATAAAGATTTCCCTCATGCAAAATTGTCATTTCTTTAATAAGGCATTAACTATTTTTTTTCTGAGGCCCTCCAAGTACCTACGAATCCAAAATGTGGCCCTGCAACGGGTTGGAGTTGGAGACCACTGCTTTAGCCCCTACCTTTGGTTTTTGAAGGCAAAAGAAGGTGACAGTGGGTGGAAGAAAAGGCGTTTGAGCATGACAGGATAAGAGATTCAGGAAGGTGGGCAAAAGCAGTGAAGCATTACAGAGCAGAACGTCATACAAAAAGTCCACCCCGATATTTTGTGCTCTGTTACTCGCAGCAAACAGAGAAACAAAATACTGCAGATCCGTCTTGTAAAACCGTGCTAAGAGAACATATTAGATTGCTCCCTTGAGGAAAATGTATTCAAAGCTGCTTCAACACGAGAATTCGTTCTCCTCCCCCTCTAGGCCTCTTTATTATGTGTTTAAGGACAGGAGGACTTAAACACAGGAAAACATTCAAATGGGATTCCAACCACCTTGAAAGTTGGACAGAAGGAGGGGGGGCATAACTTAAAGCCGAGATATTAAAGGACGGTAGAAGGGAGAAGGCGAGGATTTCTAATTTCGCCCTTAGAAGTTGTACGAGATTTGGCGGCCATGACTACCGAGAAATAAAACTGTAATTGCCATAACAACGAGCACCTTCCATAGCAACTGCATAATAATGTGGGACAAGTGTGTACACATTTTTTGGAAGGAGGAATATTGGGCAGCTGGCAGGAGAGATGGATTATGGTGTGTGTTTCCATTCATGTGTGTCTGTGGATTATAGTGCGTGTGTGTATGTGTGCATGTGTGTGTATAGGGTTACTAGACGTCCAGATTTCCCTGAACATTTCCATTTCAAAACCCGGCACTTGTATGCGCAGATGGCGTCTAGGAGCGGGGCTTGTGCTGGCGGAATGGGGCGTGACACAGGAGGAACGGAGCCAAACTGGGTGGGCCTGTGGGCGTGGCCATGGGTCCAGATTTTCCTTCGGGAAAATCTGGTAACCCTACGCCTGTACGCATATAGGTCCTGATTCTATAAATTATGCCTAACGGTTAGGCAGCTAGATTAGCTTGCCTAGCTAATCTAGGCACGTAACTTAATTGTCATAATTGGCTTAATCAGCACCAATAATTGAATGCGCCATTAAAAAAAAAT